>NC_138133.1:86889895-89289895 GCF_964188305.1 Podarcis bocagei
GGTGACTGCAGGAGAAAGGTGGAACAAATCGCTTTCTATGCACCCTTGAGATCCGTTTAAACCAGCGCGGCTGCATTTCTGTGCTATGTAACTGTGCAAAGCTGTTAGCGTGTTCCTGATGCGCTGACAAACTGGTAAATCCACCCTGAGGCTGAGAAGGAAAAAACAACGAGAACACAGCTTCTGTCCCACAGATCCCCTTGTAAATACATAATAGATCGCAGGAGTTTAAGATTATCTCGCCTGTCTCACTAATTTGTCAACTTCCTTCTTTGGCCTTTATTTACATGTTAGGAGCTTGGGGGCAGGGGAAGACTTTTTACAAAAACGTTTTATTTCCTTTTACAAGGTGAGTGTGTGGTTTCTGCAAATTAAAAAAGAAGAAAAAGAAACAACCGCTGCCACTTCCTAAGAGTTGAGATGTTGTGAAATGGAGATGTGCCACTTTGCTTTAAAGTGGGCATGTCACCAGCCTGTGACGTTTCGTTAGCATGCTGCAACACTTAAGTCTTAATCGCCAAGCCCTTATGGTTTCCAGAGGGTTAGCTGTGTTGGTTGCTTGCAGGGAAAACACACACCAAGAGTCTTGTGGGACTTTAAAGACCAATAAGCTTATTTTTCTTATATACAGTAGTACCTCGGGTTACATACGCTTCAGGTTACATACGCTTCAGGTTACAGACTCTGCTAACCCAGAAATAGTGCTTCAGGTTAAGAACTTTGCTTCAGGATGAGAACAGAAATTGTGCTTTAGGGCTCAGCGGCAGCAGGAGGCCCCATTAGCTAAAGTGGTGCTTCAGGTTAAGAACAGTTTCAGGTTAAGAACAGACCTCCGGAACGAATTAAGTACTTAACACGAGGTACCACTATATATATATATGTATATATATGTGTGTATATATATAATTTTATTAGTTTTATAACATCTCATTTTCAACAGTAATTAAACATACTTTTACATCTTATACAATTTTTTTTACTTCCATCAATCGCCTCTGAAAATTTTCCAATCTAATCACTCAATATACATTTCTTACTTTCACTACTACATTTAAATCTCATAACTAATATCTCTATTCTTTTTCTACTTTGCAATGTTTCATATATTTCTCCTTACAAAACTTCTTGTAGTCCCACTAGTGTAATTTGTTGATTACAGTTGCTCTTCAAATAGTTTGTATATTTTTTCCAATCTTCTGTGAATCTCTGGTCCCACAGGTTTCGAATCCTTCCTGTCATTTTATCTAATTCTGCGTAGTCGATTAATTTTGTCTGCCATTCTTCTTTCGTCCAATAAGCTTATTTTTCATAAGTTTTTGTAGACTTATTTACTTCATCAGATGTATCCTCTCTCCAAATTGCCTAGTATGTTACTGTTTTCTTTTCTGATGAGGGCTATTTAAGCAGATAAGCTCGTTTGTTGAACAACTATCTTCCATCTGAATTGGTTACAGGTTGTTCTAAAAGTGGATCTACAGCTTCTTTGTTGGTGGGGCGAGTTTGTGTCAGGAATGGCAACGGCTGTTTGGCATTGTGATGATTGTGTGGTCTCTAAAGTAGGGTTAAATAAAACAAATTAAAAATAAATGTCCAGTAGCACCTTAGAGACCAACTAAGTTTGTTCTAGGGACGTGGAAGGCACTGTAGTGTAAACCACTGAGCCTTGGGCTTGCCGATCGGAAGGTCGGCGGTTCGAATCCCTGCGATGGGGTGAGCTGCCATTGTTCGGTCCCTGCTCCTGCCAACCTAGCAGTTCGGAAGCACGTCAAAGTGCAAGTAGATAAATAGGTACCGCTCCGGTGGGAAGGTAAACGGCGTTTCCGTGCACTGCTCTGGTTCGCCAGAAGCGGTTTAGTTATGCTGGCCACATGACCCGGAAGCTGTATGCCAGCTCTCTCGGCCAGTAAAGCAAGACGAGCGCTGCAACCCCAGAGTCGGCCACGACTGGACCTAATGGTCAGGGGTCCCTTTACCTGTTAAGTTTGTTCTGGGTATAGCTTATACCCAGAACAAACTTAGTTGGTCTCTAAGGTGCTTTATATTTATTTTGACTGCATCAGACCAACATGGCTACCTACCTGAATCTAAAGTAGGGTGTCACTCATATGACCAGGGTGTCAAACTGATTTATTATCCGCTGAAAACGACAATATGATTTTGATAAGTACTCTTTTGGTTCCCAACTCCCCGTTCCCGAGCACCACCACTACTTGCATGCTTAGGCAGTTATATGAAACATCCTTGCCATTTAAATCTTTCTTTTTTCATTGACTGAAAGCCACCCCCATTGTCAGCTGTTCATCTCATGGCTAGACTGGGAAAGGCGAAAAGCTGATAGCCATTGGTAGGTCTGCCCCCTTACACCAGGGAAGGGCATTGCTTCCTGACCCTGAAGGCAGTTTATTAATTTGCCTAGAGCAGGGGTAACCCGTGTGGTTCTCACCATCTCTGGCTGGGGCTGATGAGAGTTGGAGTTCAGCAACATTTGGAGGGGGCACCATCTGACATAGAATATGATGGAGCGGTGTGGGCACTTCCTATAGAAGACTTCTTCCTATGAGTCAGTTTCAGCAGAATGAACTGAACTGGTTGCAAAATAGCATGCTTAGTTTGTTTCGCCACCAACATCCTACGAACTGACTTCGGTAGAATGAACTAGATGAAGATCAACATGCTTAGTTGGTTTTATTTGGTTTTGTTGGTTGATAATGGTCATTCTTTGCAGAAATTTGAAAAGAAAAATGTATTGAAGTAAGATAGATTTAAGGGTGTCGCAAGTTCCTGAGAAACCGGCATAGAAACTGTATTAGCTTAGGTTTTCTTGACTTTGCTTCCAATATTGTTAACTACTAGACCAGGCATAAGCAAACTCGGCCTTCCAGATGTTTTGGTGCTACAGTTTCCATCATCCCTGACCACTGGTCCTGTTAGCTAGGGATGATGGGAGTTATAGTCTCAAAACTGCTGGAGGGCTGAGTTTGCCTATGCCTGTACTAGACCAATAGTCTTAACTGTTTCAGACTTGGGACCCATCTTTTAACCTAGATGCGCACTTGGGGACCCATTTCTTAATTAATTTATTTTACCGTCTATTTCCGTGCCATGACTCAGTTACCTTTGAACATGCAAGTTTCATTTAGCTGTCACTAATAGCCGTTGATGAAGCTGTTCTCCACAAACTTATCTAATGCTCTTTTTCAAAGCCAGTAGACAACATTGCATCTTGTGGAAGTAAATGCCATAAATTAATTGTTTCAAAGTAAATTTAAATTAATTAATTAATTAATTAATTCAGAAGGCGTGTTCTTTGTTTCCAAGAGCAACTGTGATGGTGAGAACAGCTTGTAAGATGCAGTTTGGACCGCAGGTGTTTTTTGTAAAAATGCAAGTGTACTTTGAACAAGCAACTTAATAAAAAGATTTTTGATTACCCCAGGACATCACTTCGTGAGCAGACCATAGCCTCAGAAACTTTGGGGGAAAATGAACTGTGTATTAAATGCCCTGCATAGCAGCAGACCGGCATTGCTTGATCAGTGTATTGACACAAACATTTTAGTTTGTATATGTCCCACAAATAACCCAGAGATGCATTTTAGATAAAAGGGCACATTCTACTAATGTAAAAACACGCTGATTCCCGGACCGTCCGCAGGCCGGATTTAGGAGGCGATTGGGCCGGATCTGGCCCCCAGGCCTTACTTTGCCTTTTGTTGTTGTTTAGTCGTTTAGTCGTGTCCGACTCTTCGTGACCCCATGGACCAGAGCATGCCAGGCACTCCTGTCTTCCACTGCCTCCCGCAGTTTGGTCAGACTCATGCTGGCAGCTTCGAGAACACTGTCCAACCATCTCGTCCTCTGTCGTCCCCTTCTCCTTGTGCCCTCAATCTCTCCCAACATCAGGGTCTTTCCCAGGGAGTCTTCTCTTCTCATGAGGGGGCCAAAGTCTTGGAGCCTCAGCTTTAGGATCTGTCCTTCCAGTGAGCACTCAGGGCTGATTTCCTTAAGAATGGAAGGGTTGGATCTTCTTGCAGTCCATAGGACTCTCAAGAGTCTCCTCCAGCACCAGAATTCAAAAGCATCCATTCTTCGGCGATCAGCCTTGCTTTAAAGCCTCAAATGACTCAGGCTCCAACCATCTGAAGGATCATCTCCTTCCCTACTGATCCCCGTGGGTGTTAAGATTAGCAGAGGAATCCCTCTTGGTTGTTCCATCACTTTTGAAAGCGTGGGCTGCTGGTGGCCTGGGCAAGGGCATTCTCTCTGAAGCGGGAGGCACTGTGATCTAAACCACTGAGCCTCTTGGGCTTGCTGATCGGAAGGTCAGTGGTTCGAATCCCCGTGACAGGGTGAGTGCCCGTTGCTCTGTCCCAGCTCCTGCCAACCTATCAGTTGTGCACACCAGCACAAGTAGATAAATAGATACCACTGTGACGGGTAGGTAAACAGCGTTTCCTTGTGCTCTGGCTTCTGTCATGGTGTTCTGTTGCGCCAGAAGCAGTTTAGTCATTCTGGCTACATGACCTGGAAAGCTGTCTGTGGACAAACACCGGCTCCCTCGGCCTGAAGCGAGATGAGTGCCGCAACCCCGTAGTCACCTTTGCCTGGACTTAACCGTCCAGGGTTCCTTTACCTTTTACCTTTACCTATTCTCTGTGACAGCCACAAAGCTGTGGAGCTCTCTCCCCATAGAGGTGTGATTGGCATCTTCATTGAATGCTAAAGACATGTATCTCTTTACCTTTGCTTTTTGACACCTGGGGTGTCTAGTTTTAGGGCCCACCATATTTTTGTGATGGTAAATTGCTTTGAACTGCTTTTAACATTGTGATTTAATTGCTGTAACCTGCCCCGGGATCTTAGGTTGAAAGGTAGGTAACAAATTGAAATAATAATGTTGCTAATGTTTCAGTTAATGTGTATTGTTAATTCTTGAAGAAAGAACCGACTGAAAAACTGCCCGATGGATTTTGCACCTAGTTAAATGCTCTTGGCTTTAATTTTGAACTAGTAGACTTAGAGTTTGTTTACTTGGAAGTACAATTCAACAGGTACAGTAGAATTTAGTATCGGATATGTGTGCAGAGAGCACCACGTACAAAATGAAGATATACATAAGAGGATGAAGACTGAAGAAGTAATTATTGCCAAATAATATTAGTAACATTCTTTTAAAAATATTGTTTTAGCTGGGGTGGATTGTTTCATAACAAAAATAAATTGCTGCTAAGTAGTAACAGAAGTAAATTTCTATATGCGAACCATCATTTGGGGACAAAATAAGAATTGTTATTATTTTATTGTTTTTAGGTTGCTCAAAGACATGACATAAGAAGCGCCCCTCCCTTCGAACCAGAAGTGCTTTCTGTTTTTGTACCTCCGTTCATCAGCAAGGAGGAGTTGCAAACCACAAATATAAATAGGAATGCGTTCAATAAAGGGAAACGGCGTTCCTTTCGGAAAAAGAAAGAGAAATCCAAGATTGACACTGCAAAAGCTCTGAATGGAGCCCATAAAATTCCTGAGACTGAAGATATTACCATACCTATAGACATTGACCTTAATGGATTGCCACAGCTTTGCTTTCCAGGTAACGTGAGCCCCTGTCATTTTAATAATCAGTTTCATGTCTGTTAACGGATAGGATCAATATTGATGCATAAAAGCAGGGGACTTGTAGTGCTTCTGAAAAAGTGGGAATCATTTTATTGATGATAGATAGATACAGTGCTTTTTTTCTTAAAAAAATGTTTGGGGGTACTGTCATTTTCACTCAAGAGAATCACCATTTTATAGTTTAAATTGGGAAAAATAAATTCAGTAAATGGACAAAAGTACAAAGATTCACAAGAGGGACGCGGGTGGCGCTGTGGGTTAAACCACAGAGCCTAGGACTTGCCAATCAGAAGGTGGGCAGTTCGAATCCCTGCGACGGGGTGAGCTCCCATTGCTTGGTCCCTGCTCCTGCCAACCTAGCAGTCTGAAAGCAGGTCAGAGTGA
Source organism: Podarcis bocagei (assembly GCF_964188305.1). Taxonomy (NCBI): domain Eukaryota; kingdom Metazoa; phylum Chordata; class Lepidosauria; order Squamata; family Lacertidae; genus Podarcis; species Podarcis bocagei. The sequence continues at coordinate 86,895,896 of NC_138133.1, forward strand.
AAGTAGATAAATAGGTACCACTCCAGCGGGAAGGTAAACAGTGTTTCCGTGTGCTATTCTGGTTCACCAGAAGCGGCTTTGTCATGCTGGCCACATGACCCAGAAGCTGTACGCCGACTCCCTTGGCCAATAAAGCGAGATGAGCGCCGCAACCCCAGAGTTGGTCACGACTGGACCTAATGGTCAGGGGTCCCTTTACCTTCACCTTTAGAAAGATTCACAAAATGTTTAGGGGTATGCATCCCCCTGCGTCCCCCCCAGAAAGAAAGCACTGGATAGAGAGATAGAGAAATAGAGAGATGATAGCTATAGATGATAGATAGATAGATAGATAGATAGATAGATAGATAGATAGATAGATAGATGATAGATAGATGATAGATAGATGATAGATAGATGATAGATAGATGATAGATAGATATAAATAGATAGATAGATAGATAGATAGATAGATGATAGATAGATAGATAGATGATAGATAGATAGATCATGCATTAGAATTTAATGGTGGGTTACATGATTACCTAACCAATGATTCCTATTCTGATTCTGGGCTACTGTGTATAACTCTCATCCCCATGCAGATAGTATAAGCTGTATCTCGGCTACAAGAGAAAAAATATGCCGTACTGAGAAAATCTTAACAGCAAAAACACTGCCATTCTGGGTGGTATTTAAACAGGCTAAATTAATTTGATTGATTAAGGCTGTGATCCTTTGGTCCCCGGGGGGGGAGGGTGTTCCAAGGGGCGGTGGCAGAGAGAGAGAGAGAGGTGCTCCCTGGCAATGTGGCAATCTTTGTGACCTCTGCCAGTGGTCTGTGCAGATGTTGAACATCTGTGCCGGGTGAAGATCACAGGAAGCCATGGATCCAAAGGATCTGTGTCCTTTCTTTCCCCCCAGCTTGGGAAAACAAACAACACCGCCTGAACTGTCTCGTGTATTCTTGGAAGCAATGTTGGCTTTGCATTTTAAAATACAAACTGTTTGGATTGCTCTGCCCAGGAAGTTGATTCCTAATTTCACTCCTGGAACCAATTTTCAGGGTCTGCAAATATGTGCACTGTAGTTGTTGTTGTTATGTATTAAATCTATATACTGCCCTTCATCTGAAGATGGCAATTCGTAACTGTGTTCACTACTGCTAACTTTTATTGGCGCTGTGCCTTACAATATGTTCATCTCATTTCCAGGAGGATTTAATATAGCGTTGGAATCCACAGAAGACCGCATCCATTTCCTTGTTTTCACTGACGTCTGTGGTAACAGAACGTATGGTGTTGTCGCACAGTATTACCGGCCTATGCAGGTAGGTTGTTTACCCTGCTGCTGTGCTCCTAATCCGACAAGCCCAAATGCTGAGCTGATCATTTGCAAATGCTGACCATTCTTAAAATTAGTCATCTAGCGTCTGTATCTTTAGCTACTGCTAAGTTCTTACAGTTCAGGGCATAGATCTCTGAAGAAGCAAGACCCAGCAGAGTTCTTGATTGTGAGTTCTAGTCACAGATGTATCTAGGGCGAATGCTTTCGACTTTGTCAACTCAGGTAACTTGTTATTAACATGTGATCATAAACCTGTAGGGTGGCTTTTGTAAGCAGAACATGGGAATTCCCCAAAGAATATAACACCATATAACACTGGCCCTGAAAGACCTACGTTGGCTCCCAGTACATTTCTGAACACAATTCAAAGTGTTGGTGCTGACCTTTAAAGCCCTAAACAGCCTCGGCCCAGTATACCTGAAGGAGCGTCTCCTCCCCCATTGTTCAGCCTGGACACTGAGGTCAAGCTCTGAGGGCCTTCTGGCGGTTCCCTCACTGCAAGAAGTGAAGTTACAGGGAACCAATCAGAAGGCCTTCTCGGTGGTGGCGCCTGCCCTGTGGAATGCCCTCCCACCAGATGTCAAGGAAATATACAACTATCTGACTTTTAGAAGACATCTGAAGGCAGCCCTGTTTAAGGAAGTTTTTAATGTTTGAAATTTATTGCTTTTAATAATAATAATAATAATAATAATAATAATAATATACTGTTGGGAGCCACCCAGAGTGGCTGGGGAAACCCAACCATATGGGCAGGGTATAAATAATAAATTATTATTATTATTATTATTATTATTGTTGTTGTTGTTGTTGTTGTTGTTGTTGTTGTTGTTGTTAACCAGATGGGCAGGGTATAAATAATAAATTGTTGTTGTTGTTGTTGTTGTTGTTGTTGTTGTTGTTGTTGTTGTTGTAGAATTAGAATGGGTCTTGAGTGCCTAATATGTACTGCAAAATGAGCGGTTCTTAAAGTCAACATTATGTCCTTTATTTTGTAAATGTGCTTCTTAGTTTTCCAAAACTGAGTTTTTTTGACACGTGCCTAAAGTAACACGCAGTTTTCTTGCAGGATGCCCACATCTTCTATAATGGACAAGCTTCTTGGGAAACGGCAAAGAGCTCCAGATCTGCTTCATATTTTGTGCCATTTGCAGTGTGCATCATATCTAGGTATCCCTACTTCAATGCCCTCAAAGACTGTCTGTCCTGGTAAGGATTATGATCTAAGCTACTTCAATGGCAGTAACTTGCACCCATGGCTGTGATTTTATTTGTTACAGAAGCTGTCAAAATATTCTATATCACAGTAAGAGAGCTTTTAGTGACCAATTACAACTGTTGGGAGGCAAAGGAAACCAAATTAAGGCAGCAGATTCACCTATTTGTAGGCAGCGCTGCAGCATTTTGCTTGAACGGTCTCTGTCTTCACAGTCAGTGTGGAACAGGAAACGATTTATTTTAAAACTGTCCTTCCAAGTAGGTTTGCAGATTGGAAGGAAAGTATGCCCCAACAGGCAGTGCTATAATTAATCAGTGTCCTTATAGGTGGAAATTAATTGGGTTCCCTGTGTTCAGAACGGCACTTAAAATGTATTTTTTTTCAACGGTTATTCAGAGGTTAGTGATGGTTGTAAGCATGGATTTAGTCTGTTGCAGTTACGTATATTGTGATGCATTTTGATTTATTTAACAAAATTTATATACCGCTTACTCAAGCTAAAGACAAACTAAAATATTCATCAAAAACTTATGAAAGCAAGGCATGTATTTAGATACATTTTAAAAATATATATCTAAACACATATTTTTAAAATATATCTAAGTATATTTTGTTGGAGCAAAGCAGTTTTTAGCAGGCACCAAAAACAACACAAAGAAGGACTGCAGTAAGTTGGTGGATATATACTGTACAGAAGAAAACATACTTTGAAGGAATGAGAATTTTACTAAAACTAATTTTGCCTTCTACTGACATATGCTTCACTTCTATTTGCTTTTTTATTATTTCAGCTTATTGGCACAATTGAAGTCTTACAAGGATTTAGATGTTGATAACTATATAAAAGAATTCGCCGCCAGACTGTGTTTAATCCCCACTCCTCCTCCAGGACCTTTGCACTTGGTAATTCTGCAAGATACTACATTTTATTCTGCTGTATATTAGCTTCCTTAGTGTTTGTCTGGAAATGAAGGAACTTAAAATAACCCTGTTCTGAAGAACTTGGTTCATGACTGGTGCTCAGAAGAGCAAAGGCTCATGGCCACTTTCCCTTCCTCTCTTATTTTTCCCTAGGCCAGCATGGTGTAGTGGTTAAGAGCGGTGGACTCGTAATCTGGTGAACCGGATTTGCTTCCCCGCTCCTCCACATGCAGCTGCTGGGTGACCTTGGGCCAGTCACACTTCTCTGAAGTCTCTCAGCCTCACTCATCTCACAGAGTGTTTGTTGTGGGGGAGGAAGGGAAAGGAGAATGTTAGCTGCTATGAGACTCCTTCAGGTAGTGATAAAGCAGGATACCAAATACAGTTAAATCAAATCTTCTTCTTCTCCTCCATTCTTCATTTTTCCCTCCAGACCAAACTTACCCTTCAATTTGTTGTCTACAGTGGTACCCTGGTTCTCAAACTTAATCCGTTCCGGAAGTCTGTTCCAAAACCAAAACGTTTCTAAACCAAGGTGTGCTTTCCCATAGAAAGTAATGCAAAACGGATTAATCCGTTCCAGACTTTTAAAAACAACCCCTAAAACAGCAGTTTAACATGAATTTTACTATCTAACGAGACCATTGATCCATAAAATGAAAGCAATAAACAATGTACTGCAGTCGTACAATCATTCAATCAGTCAGTAGCTGAACTGGGTTCCACACAGTCACAAAAACAAAACAAAAAGAGCAGCAAAAACAAAAATGCAAAATAAATAACAAAAACAGACAGACCTCAGTGTAACACTTAAAACGGAAGTGTGGCACTCAAATTGGAAGCGTAACAGTCAAAACACAGCATGTTTGATTTCCAGAAAAAGTCTGCAAACCGGAACATTACTCTAGACTCAGGTAGGTAGCCGTGTTGGTCTGACGCAGTCAAAATATGTATAAAAAACAAAAAAAAATTATGCAGGCCTAGGGAAAAATTAAGAGAGGAAGGGAAAGTGGCTTACAGCAATTTTAAAAACACACTTTCGGAATCAGTTAAAACAGATTACAGAATGAAGGGGCGAGGGCGTGTCCTAGAATGCATATCTCAGTTGTCAAAGAGAGGTGCACTTTCAGTGTATCAAGAAAACTACGCGATGAAGGTGCCTTGACACCAGACAGCAGCAGGCTTGTGTCTGCAAATTCAGGTCACCCCTGAGGCGTGTCCTGCCTATCTACTTATTCTGCCCAGCAACATCTCTGTGTGTGTGAGAGAGAGTCAGTCAGTCAGTGTATCGGAGAGAGTGAGAGTGTTAGAGATCCTAGAGATAAGATTGCTGCTAAGAGCAGCTGCAGACTCTCAGTGTAGCATTGATTTATGCTTAGAATACTCAGCTCTGTATATAGTTTTGTATCATAGTTGTAGTTATAGAATAAAAGGAAGATATTCTACAGAGCTGCTCTCCGAGTGGTTTATACTCTGCAAGACTCTGCAAAACTCTGCTGCGCAACGACTGTATTATTGAGACAGTGAATCCGGTGCTCTCAGCTCTAAGCTGTGATTCCACAGCACTGTGACCTGTTCCTGTGAGAAAGGAGGTCTCTGGCGGTGCTACCCAGCTCGCCTAGCCCAGTCGGGGTTGAGGTACATGAGTCCAGTTGGCGCACTGGCTCTAGGGCGATGCTGACAGAAGGTGCCTTGACACCCGACAGCAGCAGGCTTGTGTCTGCAAATTCAGGTCACCCCTGCCATTTGCAATAATATAGGACAGTGGAGTTTCAGTGGAGAGACAATGGTTGGGAACATCTTGTCTCTGCATTCCCTCTCTCCCTCCCATGTTATTTTGACTGTAGGGGAGGGAGGGGTTGCAGGGGGGAAATGGGGGTGTGTGGGAGGGAATGCTTTAGCTCTCCCTATCTTCTGCTTTTCCTGCTGGAAATCACTTTTCCTTCTTCTTTACTGCTATTTGGCAGTAATCCATGTTTGAAGATTCAAGTTCTGTTCCTGTCCTACACATTTCTGCCTTGGGTGTTCCCTGTCTTTTAGGACCTCTATTTCTACTCTGCTTTTAGGACTGCAACGTTTTTCTGCCCACGCTGGGATTTTTAGGTAGTGGCGCTGTGGGTTAAACCACAGAGCCTAGGGCTTGCCGATCAGAAGGTCGGTGGTTCGAATCCCAGCGATGGGGTGAGCTTCCGTTGCTTAGTCCCTGCTCCTGCCAACCTAGCAGTTCGAAAGGACGTCAAAGTGCAAGTAGATAAATAGGTACCACTCTGGCGGGAAGGTAAATAGTGTTTCTGTGCGCTGCTCTGGTTCGGCCACATGACCCAGAAGCTGTATGCCGGCTCCCTCAGCCAATAAAGCGAGATGAGCGCCGCAACCCCAGAGTCGGTCACGACTGGACCTAATGGTCAGGGGTCCCTTTACCTTTAAAGAGGAATAATGGAGGTTATCCTTATTTTGCAGGACATGACATAATTCATTGAAGAATGTGTGTTTCTGGGTATTTTTGTTTTCAGTGCAGACTGTAGGAGTTTGCATTCAATCTTCATTCTCTCTCTTTGTCCAGAGCCTGTCTAGGGTCTGGGTTGAGCCTTTGTCAATAGATATCTGATCACAACAGTTTTCAGGGTTTATTCCAGTATTTGGCAATCATGGGAATACAGAACAGTTCTGTAGTCTCCCCTAGGACCTTTAGTCTGTCTGAGAACTTGTCACCGAGTGATGCAATTTAACGTAAGTTTTCTGTTTGTGTTATAGTATCTGAGCCTGTACTGCAACTGCTCATGATTGTGCTTGAAATAATAATAATAAATAATAAATATAAGTTCTACAGGAGTTATTAACTAAATCTCATCGTACTTAACACCAGAATTTGCATTTGTTTTCACGGTTCATCCGCTCAGTAATGCAACTGTTATTTTCTCTTACTGCCCCCTCTCACATGAATTAACATTTCCTTGCTCAGAAAGGGATTAGACTAGACGGCTCATTATCACAGTAGATGTCAGATAAGTTTAATCTATTGTCAAATTCTCCGGTTGCTTTGTTTAGTCCCTTCCTGTAGATGAGCAAAAAAAATACAAAAGCTTGTTCATTTGGACCAAGAAATGTGCTATAATACTGCAGATCTGTGAATGTTCTGCATGCAAAAGCAGTCTTCTTGTTCCCGATTCTTAGGCCTGTTTTCACTGTTTTTGTTCGTAAAATATATTGTAGTTGCAGTTTGTGGTTATGACACAAAAAATAGCTGACCACCCACCTCTGTTGTTCCTCCTAGATATTTAATACGAAGCCTCTCCAGGTAATATTTCCATCTCAGGAGGATCCTGACAGCCCACTTATCGATCTGGATCTACACCTTCCCTTCCTATGCTTCAAACCGGAACAGGTGTTACAGGTATAGCATGGCTGTCTTGTTTTAAGCAGGTGGAAACTGGATCCGTGTATAGTTTGTGGGAGTTGCACAGAATTACTTTGCGCTCCGAGGCCCCCAAGCCCTTCCCCTGAAAATAACTTCACACTGACACGTAATTTTAGTTTAAGTTATTGGGCAAAATTTAGGCCACAACTTTATCGATTACAGCAAAGTGAGCGGTGTTGGCTTAGGCATTGGCAACAGACTATAACTGACTCCTGCCTCTCTGGCTGGAAGTCTGAAAGGGTAAACACCAAACGAGGGAGCCACATCGGTGAAGACCAACGAAGCTCACCCCGGGGTTCCTGCGGTCCTGGCATGGCCCTAGCCCCTCAAGCGGACTTCAGATGAGATCCAGACCCCCAGATTCCTTTACCGGAATACCCTTATTCATGGAGGGGCAGGTGAAGGCCGCACCTCCCCTCCCACACACTTCAATAAGCCAGTGCTTAACCGCCAAACCTTAGAAAGTTGTGACGATTGCTAAGGGGGTAGGCGAAAACCAAGTGGCCAAAGCCAATCTGCCAAATGGAAAAATTCCTACACAGCTCTTGCTCCAAAACAGGCGACCCAACCCAAAGCAAGGCCAAAGCAGCAGCACATAAAATTAGGGAGGGAGGGCAGGTGTTCGGCAGCGTGAATGCAAGTAACCCCAGTTACGCCGCCCTGCCGCTTTTATAGGCCCCAGGAATCGCGCCAACTGCCCTGATTGGCCCAAACAGCCTGGCATGATCCCGGGGCCCAACGGCTAAGGCTTGGGCCACTCCCGGCAACAACTCTCCCAGCGAGGGTGCCTTAGGGGCCCACGCGCAACCAGGACCCTCATTAAGGAGGATCCCATTTGTAAATAATTTCAGCCTAATGCCCTTGTTCTGAATGAGTGAAATGGGCCTCTGGCAGGGAGCATGCGAGAAGACATACCATACTTTTAACAACGGGAACACAGCGATCCCCATAACCAGGCAAAGTCTCGCCCGCCTTTCCATAGCGAGACCAGGGCTTTGACAGGGTTGCCGTAAATACTGAATGCTCATAGTGGCAGTGAGAGTAAGAAGTCAGAGGGATGTTGCCAGTTCAATTCTCCTTCCATCTTTCTGCTAGACGGGATGTAATAAGAGTTACTGAGATGAGGGCCTTCTCGGTAGTGGCACCCGCCCTGTGGAACGCCCTTCCACCAGATGTCAAAGAGGAAAAACAACTACCAAACTTTTAGAAGACATCTGAAGGCAGCCCTGCCTAGGGAAGCTTTTAATGTTTAATAGGTTATTGTATTTTAGTGTTCTGTTGGAAGCCACCCAGAGTGGCTGGGGAAACCCAGCCAGATGGGCGGGGTATAAATAATAATTTTATTATTATTATTATTATTATTATTATTATTATTATTATTATTATTATTATTACTTTTATAAAGTATGCCAAGCACTTAAAATTTGTTAAATAAATGATAAGGTGCTGTTACGCTGAAGCTCTCCCTATATGGAATTTATGGTGGCCTGTTTCCCTCCCTTTCCAGATCATAACCTGCATTTTAACAGAGCGGAAGATTGTTTTATTTTCCTCTGACTGGGCATTGCTGACCCTCATATCCGAGTGCTTCATGATGTACATCCACCCTATTCAGTGGCAGCACACTTTCGTACCCATTCTGTCTCATCAGATGTTGGATTTCGTCATGGCTCCTACATCCTTCCTCATGGGATGCCACATTGATCATTTTGGAGAGGTTTGCAAGGTCTGCTGTGGGTCATTTCCAGTTCTGCTTCTCTGCTTCTCTCACCTATAAAATGCATTCAGAGGTAGAGGTAACTCCACATTTGTGCTGGAGTTGTGTTCTGGGTTACTGCCCACTTGCATGGGATCAGAAGCCCATTGAAAAAGGCTGTGAACCCCTTTTTCTACCTCCATTCCACCCTTTTAGTGACGTTCCAGTAATGTCCTTATGACTTATCCAGGTCACTTCCAGGTATGTATTTACGGGACCGCCTCTCCTGGTCTGCCCTGCAGAAGACCTTAAGGTCCATGAATAACCATAGTTTAGAGGTCCCGGGCCGTAAGGAAGTCAGACTATCCTCCACCAGTGCCAGGGCCTTCTCAGTGATGGCTCCGGTCTGGTGGAATGCTCTGTCCCATGAGACTAGGACCCTTCAGGATTTAACCTCCTTCCGCCGGGCCTGTAAGACAGAGCTATTCCCCCTGGCTTTTAATCTGAATTCAGCCTCATCTTTTATTTCCCTTCTCTTCCCTCCTTCTCCCCTTCTATGAAGATCACCCACTCTGAGACCCCACAGCTAATTCTCCCCTGGCCTCCTCGCTGGCCCAAGTAGGACCAATTCAGCCAGCTAGCCCTGGGGATTATCTAATGCTTATCTAATACGAATTAAAAATGGAAAATGGTTTAGATGAACACATGGTATTATAGATAACTGGGCCCTTTTGAAGAGATTACGCATTTAATAATATTCGTCATGTATGTAGTGCACCCATTTACCGTATTTTGCGCCCCATAAGACGCTCCGGCCCATAAGACGCACCTAGTTTTTTTGGGGGGAAATAAAGAAAAAAAATTTTATTTCCCCCCCAGGTGCGGGGCTGGAAGAACCAGGTCGGGGAACAGTGGGAAGGCACGCTCTGCCTCCCCGCTGTCCCCCGAGCTTGTGGGGCTGGCGATGGGGAGAAGTGCACCAGTCCCGCGATGGCAGGCAGCTCTGTGCCGCCATCCCGAGCGGGGCGGGACTTAGCGCCCCGCTCGGGATGGCAGCGTAGACCTGCCTGCGGTCCCGCGACGGCAGGCAGATCTCTGCCGCCATCCCGAGCGGGGCGGGACTTAGCGCACCGCTCGGGATGGCGGCGTAGACCTGCCTGCAGTCCCGCGACGGCAGGCAGATCTCTGCCGCCATCCCGAGCGGGGCGGGACTTAGCGCACCGCTCGGGATGGCGGCGTAGACCTGCCTGCAGTCCCGCGACGGCAGGCAGATCTCTGCCGCCATCCCGAGCGGGGCGGGACTTAGCGCACCGCTCGGGATGGCGGCGTAGACCTGCCTGCAGTCCCGCGACGGCAGGCAGATCTCTGCCGCCATCCCGAGCGGGGCGGGACTTAGCGCACCGCTCGGGATGGCGGCGTAGACCTGCCTGCGGTCCCGCGACGGCAGGCAGATCTCTGCCGCCATCCCGAGCGGGGCGGGACTTAGCGCCCCGCTCGGGATGGCGGCGTAGACCTGCCTGCGGTCCCGCGACGGCAGGCAGATCTGTGCCGCCATCCCGAGCGGGGCGGGACTTAGCGCACCGCTCGGGATGGCGGCGTAGACCTGCCTGCAGTCCCGCGACGGCAGGCAGCTCTGTGCCGCCATCCCGAGCGGGGCGGGACTTAGCGCCCCGCTCGGGATGGCGGCGCAGAGCTGCGCTGGTCCCAGGAGCGCAGGCAGCTCTGCAGGGCCACCGGGAGCGGGGCGGAGCTTCTCCCCCGGCTCCCGGTGGCCGGGCAGAGCTGCGCTGGTCCCAGGAGCGCAGGCAGCTCTGCAGGGCCACCGGGAGCGGGGCGGAGCTTCTCCCCCGGTTCCCGGTGGCCGGGCAGAGCTGCGCTGGTCCCAGGAGCGCAGGCAGCTGTGCACGGCCACCGGGAGCGGGGCGGAGCTTCTCCCCCGGTTCCCGGTGGCCGGGCAGAGCTGTGCTGGTCCCAGGACTGCAGGCAGCTCTGCGCGGCCACCGGGAGCGGGGCGGAGCTTAGCGCCCCGCTCCGGATGGCAGCGCAGAGCTGCGCTGGTCCCAGGACAGCAGGCAGCTCTGCGCGGCCACCGGGAGCGGGGCGGAGCTTAGCGCCCCACTCCGGATGGCAGCGCAGAGCTGCGCTGGTCCCAGGAGTGCAGGCAGCTCTGCAGGGCCACCGGGAGCGGGGCGGAGCTTCTCCCCAGGCTCCCGGTGGCCGGGCAGAGCTGCGCTGGTCCCGATATTGCAGGCAGCTCTGCGCAACCCTCGGAGCCGGTCTCCCGAGGGTTGCGCAGAGCTTCCTGAAGCCTGGAGAGCGAGAGGGGTCGGTACGCACCGACCCCCCTCGCTCTCCAGGCTTCAGCGAAAGCCTGCATTCGCCCCATAAGACGCAGGCACATTTCCCCTTCATTTTTGGAGGGGAAAAAGTGCGTCTTATGGGGCGAAAAATACGGTAATCTGCTTCTTAGCTGTGCTGTAGCTGCAACCCCAGATAACCAACCGAGTGGCAAGGGACGAACTTCTCTGCCACTGCCCCTACCTCCTGAATTCTGGCTCTCGCTCGCACTGCTATTGCCATGATTGCTCTGTAAATCCCCTGACATTTCTCATAATTGCTGCCACCACCAGTGCAGTCTCAGGTCAGACCCTTTCGCAGGGGATTATAAATGTTGGTTCATCTTCCAGGGAACCCTGAGAGTTAGCTCATTTCCTGTTTTATAGGGTTGTGGCCGTGCTCTAAAGAATCAGCTCCCATTGTCAGCCTTCACATCTGAAAGGACTCTTCAGTCTTTTCGGAATGGGAAGATTTGTGTAGGATATTTTCGCACGAGTCCAAGCGGCTCCCCAGCGAGGCTGAGATAGACTGGATGGAAACGCAGGAAGTTGCCTTGTTCTGAGTCAGACATTTGCTCCATCTAGTTCAGTGCTGTCTACACGGACTGGCAGTGGTTCTTTGGGGTTTCAAATGGGCGTCTCCTGTAGTTGCCGGACATTGAACCAAGACTTTTTGCATGCAAAGTGTGTGCTCCACCACTGATCTCCTCCCCTCGGTTTGAACTGTGTTCTAATATTTTATCCACAGATAAGATCAAGATAAGATCAATGCTTTTGTTCATAGATTATTGCTCTGTGACAGGGTGGATTTGATTTAAATCAAATCGATTTAAATCATGATTTAAATCACTTGTCAGTAAGACTTGATTTGAATCCCCCCCCTTTTTTTACAGAAAGACTCATTCTTGCAGGTATAATCTTAATATTTACAACCAGATGAAGGTTTCATTTTTGGAATAATAAATTTTCAGAGCAGTTTTTACAGTTATATCAAAAATTACTGATTTGGTTATACTATTAGAAATACATAGGCAGGTAATTATGAAATTATTGTGAGGTTTAATAAGTTAACTGTTTATATCTGGACAATTTTTCTGCTGTACTTTATTGGAAGGAGAAAAATAATCATTTCCTTAATAACAATTTATTTAACTAAAACAATAACATTATAGCATATATATTCATGTTTGTTAACTGATGTGGTTAAACATTAAAAAACAAACAGCTTAGACTGAGTTTTAGCACACATGAAAAACTAAAAACAAATCCTTTTTTCTTGATGAATAGCCTTTGGAGTATAATGTAACTTAAATAGAAAACTATATTTGGAAAGGTTTTTCCTCCAAAAGCATTTTATTTTAACAATCCAATTTAAATTTTTTAAAAATCCAATTTAAATTTTAAAAAAATCCGATTTTAAAAAAATATTATTGATTTTTATCTACCCTGCTCTGTGACCAAAAATTTGAAACCTACGTATTTTTATTCATACGGGGCTGGATTCAACTACCTGGCTTCATTTGCAGAAGCCAGAGCATGCCAGCGCAGCAGGGCTTATTCCCTCCCCTTCCTTACTGTATTGCCCGCTAATTCATTCTGGGGGGTTGAGAAGAACCCCCAGAACAGTGTACAGAAGGAGGAAAGGGGAGAGCATCTCTTTGGCCAAGCAAAAATGATTGCACAAAACAATCTCCTAAGTGCTGCATTGAATTCCGCCCACGTTAAGTGAGATACATCGTGTCGTATTCAGCTAAGCATTGCTCAGGGTAGACCCACTGAGATTCACAAAATGAGGTTCATTAATTTCAATAGTTCTACTTTTGAGTGAAACTTAATTTTAATTGCGTCTTATGGGTGGTATTCAGTTATTCCATTGTTAATAGCGTCATAGCTTGCATTTTGCATTACTTCTTCCTGCTTAATCCATATTGTTTTAAATGATGAACCTGTCTGTCTCTCAAATAAAAAGGAAGCCGACGACTTAATTCTAATTAACATCGACAATGGCGATATCGCGCAATCCCAGTCATCGGAAGATGAGACTGAAATTCCAGATATCCCACTGGAGGCGGCAAAAATCTTCATAGCAAGGTAGAAATAAATGCTAAGGATGAAAAAATGAAATTGTTTGGCAAAGACACATAGTGCGATTTTTGTGCACCTGCTCATTCTCCTGCTTGGCGAAGGGGTGTGAGGTAGTGAGTTGCGCGGGGGCTGAACTTATCTTCATCCAGTGCGATTAGAAAGATGGATTCCTTCGGTGGATTGAGGGACCTGGGGTGGGGGGCAACAGGGCGCCTGAATGGGGGGAAGTGGTGTGCGTTAATTAAGTTATGCCATTCACCCAAATACACGCACAGAGATTGTTGATGGGTTTTCTGAAATAAACACCCAAAAACTTTGAACTGCAAAATTCTGATAATGGCGCATGATCCAGTAAGATAAAGAGTTTGTCTTCTAGGTAAAGGGACCCCTGACCATTAGGTCTAGTCGTGGCCGACTCTGGGGTTGCGGCGCTCATCTCGCCTTATTGGCCAAGGGAGCCGGTGTACAGCTTCCGGGTCATGTGGCCAGCATGACTAAGCCGCTTCTGGCAAAACCAGAGCAGCGTATGGAAATGCTGTTTACCTTCCCGCCGGAGCCTTACCTATTTACCGTATTTTTCGCCCCATAAGACGCACTTTTTCCCCTCCAAAAATGAAGGGGAAATCGGGGTGCGTCTTATGGGGCGAATGCCTGCAATCCTCGCGCGCCCGGCAGGAGGTCCCACCGGGTGCGCAAGGCTTGGGGCGGCAGCCTGTCGCCCGAAGCACGGGGAGCCCTCCGGAGGGCTCTCCCTGCTTCGGGCGAATGCCTGCAAGCCTCGCGCACCCGGCAGGAGGTCCCGCCCGGTGCGCGAGGCTTGGGGCGGCAGCCCGTCGCCCGAAGCACGGGGAGCCCTCCGGAGGGCTCTCCCTGCTTCGGGCGAATGCCTGCAAGCCTCGCGCGCCCGGCAGGAGGTCCCGCCCGGTGCGCGAGGCTTGGGGCGGCAGCCTGTCGCCCGAAGCACGGGGAGCCCTCCGGAGGGCTCTCCCTGCTTCGGGCGAGTGTCTGCAAGCCTCGCGCACCCGGCAGGAGGTCCCGCCCGGTGCGCGAGGCTTGGGGAGGCAGCCCGTCGCCCGAAGCACGGGGAGCCCTCCGGAGGGCTCTCCCTGCTTCGGGCGAGTGTCTGCAAGCCTCGCGCACCCGGCAGGAGGTCCCGCCCGGTGCGCGAGGCTTGGGGCGGCAGCCCGTCGCCCGAAGCACGGGGAGCCCTCCGGAGGGCTCTCCCTGCTTCGGGCGAATGCCTGCAAGCCTCGCGCGCCCGGCAGGAGGTCCCGCCCGGTGCGCGAGGCTTGGGGCGGCAGCCCGTCGCCCGAAGCACGGGGAGCCCTCCGGAGGGCTCTCCCTGCTTCGGGCGAGTGTCTGCAAGCCTCGCGCACCCGGCAGGAGGTCCCGCCCGGTGCGCGAGGCTTGGGGCGGCAGCCCGTCGCCCGAAGCACGGGGAGCCCTCCGGAGGGCTCTCCCTGCTTCGGGCGAGTGTCTGCAAGCCTCGCGCACCCGGCAGGAGGTCCCGCCCGGTGCGCGAGGCTTGGGGCGGCAGCCCGTCGCCCGAAGCACGGGGAGCCCTCCGGAGGGCTCTCCCTGCTTCGGGCGAATGCCTGCAAGCCTCGCGCGCCCGGCAGGAGGTCCCGCCCGGTGCGCGAGGCTTGGGGCGGCAGCCCGTCGCCCGAAGCACGGGGAGCCCTCCGGAGGGCTCTCCCTGCTTCGGGCGAGTGTCTGCAAGCCTCGCACACCCGGCAGGAGGTCCCGCCCGGTGCGCGAGGCTTGGGGCGGCAGCCCGTCGCCCGAAGCACGGGGAGCCCTCCGGAGGGCTCTCCCTGCTTCGGGCGAGTGTCTGCAAGCCTCGCGCACCCGGCAGGAGGTCCCGCCCGGTGCGCGAGGCTTGGGGCGGCAGCCCGTCGCCCGAAGCACGGGGAGCCCTCCGGAGGGCTCTCCCTGCTTCGGGCGAGTGTCTGCAAGCCTCGCGCACCCGGCAGGAGGTCCCGCCCGGTGCGCGAGGCTTGGGGCGGCAGCCTGTCGCCCGAAGCACGGGGAGCCCTCCGGAGGGCTCTCCCTGCTTCGGGCGAGTGTCTGCAAGCCTCGCGCACCCGGCAGGAGGTCCCGCCCGGTGCGCGAGGCTTGGGGAGGCAGCCTGTCGCCCGAAGCACGGGGAGCCCTCCGGAGGGCTCTCCCTGCTTCGGGCGAGTGTCTGCAAGCCTCGCGCACCCGGCAGGAGGTCCCACCGGGTGCGCGAGGCTTAGGGCGGCAGCGGACTGCTTGCGCGCACCTAGAAGCTTGGGGCGCGCTGAGCTCAGCACGCCCCAAGCTCCTGGTGTAGCGCAGCGATCCGCTAGCCCTGGGAGAGCCCCGCGGCTATCCCAAGGATAGCGGACTGCTTGCGCGCACGCAGAAGCTTGGGGCGCGCTGAGCTCAGCACGCCCCAAGCTCCTGGTGTAGCGCAGCGATCCGCTAGCCCTGGGAGAGCCCCGCAGCTATCCCAAGGATAGCGGACTGCTTGCGCGCACGCAGAAGCTTGGGGCGCGCTGACCTCAGCTCGTCCCAAGCTTCTGGATTAGCGCAGGGGTCCGCTAGCCCTGGGAGAGGCGCCCAGCTCTCCCACGCTAGCGGAGACCTTGCCTGCACGCAGAAGCTTGGGGCGCGCTGAGCTCCGCACGCCCCAAGCTCCTGGTGTAGCGCAGCGCACCTGGGGGGGGGAAATAAAAAAATTTTCCTTTATTTCCCCCCAAAAAACTAGGTGCGTCTTATGGGCCGGTGCGTCTTATGGGGCGAAAAATACGGTATCTACTTGCACTTTGATGTGCTTTCGACCTGCTAGGTTGGCAGGAGCAGGGACCGAGCAACGGGAGCTCATCCTGTTGTGGGGATTCGAACCTCTGACCTTCTGATCGGCAAGTCCTAGGCTGTGTGGTTTAGCCCACAGCGCCACCCGCGTCCCTTTGTCTTCTATAATACACCTAATCCCATTTTCTCTTGCGTACTGACACCTGACTGGTGAGCAAATTCCCCCACATATACTCCAAATTCTCTCTTAAGTCTGATTGCTTGTCGAGACAGGCATAGCTTAAGGCCCTTGGTTTCAAAGGATGCCCTGAAGCCATTCCACTCTGCTTCTCCCTTTCCCCCATCCCTGGGGTTACCATTGGGGCTGGGTGAGTTTTTGACTCTTGAGAAAATGCCTGTCCTGGCATCCCGCCACATCTCTCTTGGACGGGGAGTGGAATCCTCAGACTCCCCCCACCCAGGGTGGATTTGACTTAAATTTTAGGGAGTTAACGTGTTCTTTTCCCCCCTGCAGGGTTGAAAATCTTCAGCTGCACTATGACCTGCAGCTCTCCCACCGTGCTTCCTGCACAGACCTTGGTGAAGTTCAGCTGCGAAGGAGGATTTGGCAGCAGAGGCTCAATTCTGAAATTCAACAGATTACTCTGCAGTTAATAGTCAATATCTTTAGGTAGGTGCTGAAATAACCCTTGCACAGCGCATGATTCTGGAACTCAAAGCATTTGCACTTTCTCTCTCTCTCTGTCTCTGAGCATCTCCTGCTCCCTTCTGTACTAAAGCGAAGAGTTCCTCGATTCGGTGAAGGAATAAATGAGGCGTTGAATCTGAGGCTCAGTTATGGCAGTGTTTCTCCTGGGCATAGGGTTGGCTCCAGCAGTTGTCTTTCCACAAGGGCCGACATTGATGCCGAAATCCAGCATCACCTGAGCTCTGCGAGTGCGGCTTTCTCCTGATTGAAGTGCAGAGTGTTTGAGGACCGGGACATTCGCAGGTAAACCGAAATGCTTGTTTACAAAGCTATTGTACTACCAAGCTTGCTGTATGCCTGTGAAACATGGACCACTTATAAACGCCAACTGGAAAGATTCCATTTTGTCTCCGAAAAATCTTACACATCACTTGGGAAGACAGGCGAACTTAGGTCAGTGTACTGGAAGAAGCAAAGATCACCAGTGTTGAAGCAATGATTCTTCAACATCAACTTCGTTGGACTGGTCATGTTGTGCGGATGCCTGATGATTGTCTTCCAAAGCAACTACTCTATTCCCAACTTAAAAATGGAAAGCGTAATGCTGGCGGTCAACAAAAGAGGTTTAAAGACTGCCTCAAGGCAAATCTAAAAAATGTAGTATAAACACCAACAATTGGGAAACACTTGTCTGCGAGCGCTCCAATTGGAGAACAGCCTTTACCAAAGGTGGACTTTGAAGACACTCGAACTCAGGATGCAAGGGAGAAATGTGCTAAGAGGAAGGCACATGTGGCAAACCCTCACCATGATCAAATCCGGCCTGGAAACCAATGTCCCCACTGTGGAAAGACGTGTGGATCCAGAATTGGCCTCCACAGTCACTTATGGACTCATTGTTAAAACCGTGTTTAGGGAAGACAGTCTTACTAGGCTACAAGTGATCGCCAAAGAAGAAAGAAGATGGGTGGCTGTTGTGAGAGCAAGATGCTGGACTAAATGGGCTTCCATTCTGATGCGCCAGGGCTCCTTTTAACTTCATACAGGTAAAGGTAAAGGGACCCCTGACCATTAGGTCCAGTCGTGACCGACTCTGGGGTTGCGGTGCTCATCTCACTTTTTTGGCCAAGGGAGCCGGCGTACAGCATCCGGGTCATGTGGCCAGCATGACTAAGCCGCTTCTGGCGAACCAGAGCAGCGCATGGAAACGCTGTTTACCTTCCCGCCGGAGTGGTACCTATTTATCTACTTGCACTTGACATGCTTTTGAACTGCTGGGTGGGCAGGAGCAGGGACTGAACAACGGGAGCTCACCCCGTTGCGGGGATTCGAACTGCCAACCTTCTGATCGGCAAGTCCTAGGCTCTGTGGTTTAACCCACAGCGCCACCCACGTCCCTTTTAACTTCATAGTGAATGTTAATTACCCTAATTTACGTTAGGTGTACTTTTAAGCTGCCCGGCTGGAAAGTGCATCGCATTACTCATCAGACTTGCAGCTGGTTGGAGGGGGGGGCACTGCAAACAATTCAGTGAGTAATGTTATGAAGCTCCCCAAGCTTCTAGGACTTAGTCTTGAGGACAGAATCATTGTTAAGAGAAAGGGATTACATGCTTGTAGCAAAGGACTTTTTTATGCTGAGCTTTCAAGTGGGTTTTTGGCTGTTGCCAGTTGACTCTGTGTGAATTCATTGTAATGTGGCGACTGAGGGTGGAATTCAAATAAGTTTTACTTTGAATAGACCTATTGGATGGGCTTTAACTAAGTTGACGTGTGCATGGAACGAGGTCCATTCATGTAGCAGGACTTCCTCCCCCCCATCTGCTCTGGGGGGGGGGTTAACTGTGCCTAAATAAGGTTAACGGTCCACCTGAATTTTGGCACTCATTTGACATTTGCCTTTGTACCCATGCAGCTGTGACATTTCCTGATGCCTTGCTAATCTTAACTGTGGTTAAAATAAATGAGAGCATCCTACAAGTTTGTGTTCTCTCTTCTCCTGCTCAGTTCCTCCCCATCCCTTTCCAGTGTTAACTATGGGGTTGCATAGGTTGCTGACCATAGTTTGCTTCCAGTGAGAGCTAGAAATGCTCTTGAGTTGTTTTTAATGGTCACTTCAGTGCAGACATGATTCTGCTGAAAAATTAGTGGAGTTTTGGTGGAAGAAGATGAGGCGGTGTGGAAAGAATTAGAATTTGGAATCGGGGGGGACGGGGACGCTAGGGATGTCTTTTTCAAAACTGCAATATTAATTCACTGCACAGAATTGGTACCCCTAGCACCATAGTCAATCATACCAACACTCAAGGGAAATTATTGCTGCTTTCATAAATATTTGAGCCAATGCTTTCTATGAAGAGGTAAAGTGTTACAGTGCTAAAGCCAGTCAACGTTCTGTCAATGGGCTTGAGATTTTTGTTTCGTCCTTTTCTTCCAACTTTCCCTTTGTTCTTCTTTTCCAGTAGTGTCTTTCCTTTCTTCTACTGCTTTATGCGCCAGAATCCAGGACCAAGAAAAATACAAATGCGAAGCGTTTGTTGCTCGCGAATCGCGATGTGTGTGTTTGCAATAATTAACAATAAGGTATTGCTTGCAGACCATCTTGCTGTAATAGCCACTGGGGCAGATGGCTTTAAAAAGGGGTTAGACTGATTTGCAGAACATCAGTCTTTGGCTTCAGCTATTATACACAAGAGTGATCCTTCATGTGTATCAGTTTCCTAAACCTATTTGTGTGTGCACGTTCTGCGCTCTGAAATGCATTTCAAAATATGCCGAAGTGTGCTGTCCGATTGGGAGCTGTGTTCTGATCCACAAGCAAGTTAGGGAGTGTCAGGCCAGTTTGGTCCCCTGAGATAGCTCAGTCAGTCCAGCAGGAGACTCTTAATCTCAGGGCTGTGGGTTCAAGCCCCAAGTTGCAGGGGGTTAGGATCCCAGCTCTACACTTCTATGATTCTGTGAAAAGTGACCCAGACAAATTCCTTCTCCACCCCTAACTTGTACACTTCCATGACACAAGCCTTTTTCCTGTGTCATTTATATGTGGTGGGTGCTCTGTGCTGTATTAGATGTGTTGCTGAAGGTTTGCAGGTTACAATAGAATTAAGGGGGGGGGGGAGCGTGGGTTTAATGATTCCACCTAAAGAACTGGGCACAATTACTAAGGACTTTTATTCATGATTGATTTTGATAATTTTGTTTTACCAATAGGGAGGTGAAAGATCATCTGAATTATGAGCACAGAGTATTTAATAGTGAAGAATTTATGAAAACGAGAGCAATGTGCGACCAGCAGTTTTACAAAAAGGTAAATCTTCAGAACTGATTTGTATCATTTTGTCACTCAACATTATAAGCAGAGTTTTAAAGAATTCGGGTATTTTGGATGTGGCCTGTAGCTTTCCTTCACAAGTGTTCTTTTATGGGAAGTACATGAATTCAATGATTTATTTTTTTAAGCCATTTAGCTTCTAGCTGTTTATTCATTCATCCATCTCGTTGTATGTCCTTTGGTCTTACCTGTGCAGAACGGTTGAAAGAAGGATTTTACCTTTTGGCATAGCATTATGTAATGGGAGAACCTTGACTAAAACCACTGGAAAGGCCAGCTCCCTGAGTCCTCCTTCTGCCCTCTCCTCTGAGTGGAAGAGTCTGGACTATGACGTCTGTTGTCAAGGACCAGGAAACTGCCATGAATACCTCAGTGGTAGCTGGTGGACCCTGGACCTGGTAGGGTGAATTTGTGGGACCCAGAAGGATGAATTAGGCAGCGTTAGTGGACTGTTAAAAGTTGCCACCCACAACCTATAATAGGGGCTTCCTCAGCCTTCCAGACCTATGGGAAAAGATAATTTCCCCCCGGTCTATACATTCACTTTTAGGCCTACTTCCCAGATTATGAAATGAAGTGGTGGGATATTACTTGGTCTAGGATCTGGGAGACCACGCAGCCATGAGGTTCACTGCAAGATCTTGGGCCAAACACTGGGTTTGGCCCCAAATACCTACCCCACAGGGTTGTTGTGAGGGGAATGTGGGGAAATGAAAGACCATAAATATAAAACAAGAGGGGACATCTCCAGTCTTTCTGTCCCTGACTCTGAAGGGGATGGGGGAGGCTAGGCTTGGATTAACACGAGAACAAAAACTCAAGCATGACTAAATCTATATCAGTTAAATCTCTTTTAACATGACTAAATCTGTATCAGTTATTTGTTTAAACGTGCCATTCTAAGCTGTGAGATTGTCACACTTCGGTCTCAAGTGTGTGAGGACAAGTGTCCGACAAGGGTCCAAATTTGAGGGACCTCCTTGGAGCTTGTGTCTCAGATCCAAATGCCCCCCACTTCTTCCCCATCCCTCAACGCCATAGGTCGTGGTCATCCGTTGAACATAAGCCACCAGCATTGTTTTGGAAATGGATAACAAGAGTTTGCAGGGTGTCTTATCAACAAATTGTTGTTTGCGTGATGAAATTCTGGCGAGGCTGTCAGTGATGACTGCAACTGTTGTGAAGCCAATATCCCATGTCGATAACATGCCACCTAGTGGATGAACGCAGCTAAAAAGGCACATAGAGAATAAACAGAGAATTAGAAAAGAAGGAATTCCAACCCCCCTCCTTTCAGTTTTTCAGCCCTTGCATTGAAAAAGCGTAGCAGCTCTGTCTCTTTACGATCACGTGCCTGTGTTCCTTTTCCACAATTTTGGCCAGTGTGCCAGCTTTGCCTCTTCTTGGAGAAGGCAAATCTGGCTGCTGTCACGTCCTGGTTGAACTTTTGCAATTTGCTCTATGTGACTGCAATAGCTCCCAGGCGGCTTCTCCTCACATGAACCCACCCGGACCCTGTGATCATCAACTGAGGCCCTTCTTTGTCTGCCTCCTCTGTGAGAGGTCTGGAGGGTGGCAACACGAGAACCGGGCCCTTTCTGCAGTGGCTTGTGGAATACTCTCCCCAGGAAGGAGATTTGAAAGCTGCATATATATGTATATATATATAGGATGCGGGTGGCGCTGTGGGTTAAACCACAGAGCCTAGGACTTGCCAATCAGAAGGTCAGTGGTTCGAATCCCCGTGATGGGGTGAGCTCCCGTTGCTCGGTTCCTGCTCCTGTCAACCTAGCAGTTCGAAAGCACATCAAAGTGTAAGTAGGTAAATAGGTACTGTTCCGGTGGGAAGGTAAATGGCGTTTCCGTGCGCTGCTCTGGTTCTCTAGAAGCGGCTTAGTCATGCTGGCCACATGACCCGGAAGCTGTACGCCGGCTCCCTCGGCCAGTAAAGCGAGATGAGCGCCGCAACCCCAGAGTCATCTGTGACTGGACCTAATGGTCAGGGGTCCCTTTACCTATATCTATACCTATATATATACACACACATATATATATATATACACACACACACACACACACACACAAACATTGGTGCCTCGCAAGACGAAAATAATCCGTTCTGTGATTCTCTTCGTCTAGCGGTTTTTTCGTCTTGCGAAGCAAGCCCATTGAAGGATTAGTGGATTAGCGCTATTAGAGGCTTTTAGAGGCTTTTAGCGGCTTATCTGCTGATCGGATCAGCTGATAAGCGGTTTAGCGCTATTAGCGCTATTAGCGGCTTGTCTGCTGATCGGATCAGCTGATAAGCGGCTTAGCTCTATTAGCGCTATTAGCGGCTTATCTGCTGATCGGATCAGCTGATAAACGGCTTAGCGCTATTAGCGGCTTTTAGCTGCTTTTAGCAGCTTATCTGCTGATCGGATCAGCTGATAAGCAGCTTAGCAGCTTAGAAAAAGGGGGGAAAGGAAAAAAAAACCAGCAGGAACTCGCAAGACATTGTCGTCTTGTGAAGCAAGCCCATAGGAGATTCGTTTTGCGAAGCACCTCCAAAACGGAAAACTCTTTCATCTAGCGAGTTTTCCGTCTTGCGAGGCATTCGTCTTGCGGGCACCACTGTGTGTGTGTGTGTGTGTGTGTGTGTATGTGTGTGTATATATATATATATATATACATATATATATATGCAGGTTTTGGTGTCTTCGGGTGTCTTCCCGTGTAAGAGTTGGGGTGTCTAGGCGACGTTTCGACGAGGTCTCACTCGTCATCTTCAGGCTGGTGCTTTCGGCTTCTTGTTACTAGAACAGAGCAGGATCTCAGTGCTCTGTTCTAGTAACAAGAAGCCGAAAGCACCAGCCTGAAGATGACGAGTGAGACCTCGTCGAAACGTCGCCTAGACACCCCAACTCTTACACGGGAAGACACCCGAAGACACCAAAACCTGCATTCCTGTACCCGTGAAAATCTACGAAAGCAAATATATATATATATATATATATAGTGTTTTTCACCCCCTTGGTGCTTTGTTTGGCACCCCATCCCTCAGCAGGGTCCACACTTAGCGAGCTCTGGCTAAGTTTATCATTGAGCAGCATTATGCAGTTCTCTCTGTGGTCCTGTTCCCTGGGTTTGAGCACATGACTGCTCCCAGGGAGAAGATCCTGTTGTTTTTGTTTTTAAAAAGTAGCAGCAGCAACTTGGAGAACCAATGGGTGTGATTAAGAGCAAAAAGGGAAAGGGGGGGAAAAACAGCAAAAAGAAAAACAAACGCAGTATTGGGAATAACCATAAATAAATAAGAATAAAAATGTGACCCCACCACCGATACCATTCCGTTGTAACTATCCAACCTCACAAAATTCAACGCCTCTTGCAATGGTTTGACCCCTCTCCACTTTAACAGTACGAATTCTACAAACACTCTCCATATCTCCTCAAAATCATTTCTCCTTCATATTCCCCGTCTTACCTTAACGGCACGTGTTAATTTATCATTAATAATTATACTCCACATCTCTTTATACCATTCTTCCATTTTATATTCTGCTTGCCCCTTCCACTTCCTGGCTATAATAATTTGCGCAGCTTGTCAATAAATTTGTGAGCAAGTCCTAGCCTGCAAACCTTCCACCACATCGTAAATGGATAATAATGCTACCTCTGGTCTTTTGATCAGAGCATTGGGAAGTTTCTTAGATAAACGCTTCTCCCCTTCCCCTCACAAAAAAACTAAGCAGGTGAACTTCTGGTGTGAAGCACTAATCCAGGCTTTCTCAACCTCGGCTCTCCAGATGTTTTTGGCCTACAACTCCCATGATCCCTAGCTAACAGGACCAGTGGTCAGGGATGATGGGAATTGTAGTCTCAAAACATCTGGAGGGCCGAGGTTGAGGAAGCCTGGTATAAAGCAATGGACCTAGCCCAGGCACCCCCAACCTACAGCCCTCCAGATATTTTGGCCTACAACTCCCATGATCCCTAGCTAACAGGACCAGTGGTCAGGGATGATGGGAATTGTAGTCTCAAAACATCTGGAGGGCCGAGGTTGAGGAAGCCTGGTATAAAGCAATGGACCTAGCCCAGGCACCCCCAACCTACAGCCCTTCAGATATTTTGGCCTACAACTCCCATGATCCCTAGCTAACAGGACCAGTGGTCAGGGATGATGGGAATTGTAGTCCCAAAACATCTGGAGGGCCGAGGTTGAGGAAGCCTGCCCTAATCGTAAGTGTGCAGACATACAAGTCCAGCTTTAATGGGACGCTTTGGGGCTGTTTCACGTCAGTGAATAGCTAGCCCTTCAAATATGTCAAGATACTAACGTCGCTTTCCTGTTACGCTTTGCAGGTCCTGGATACCTATATATTTCACTTTTTCCTTAAAGCTCGCCTTAACAGAAGGATGGATGCCTTTGCCCGCCTAGAGCTGAGCACTGAAGCTGAGAAAGACAGGTGAAGAAGCCTTCTCACTATTTATACAGTGGCTGCATGGCAAAATACCCTTTTCTACTCCGCTGAACACATGGCCACTTTACTTTTCTTTTCAGGAAGTTTTGCTACAGAAGCATGATTTAAAATAATCTTTGAAATCCCTTGTCCCACTGCATCAAATAATTACATGGGTTGGTAAATGTCTTTGGGTTTGTGAAACGCAGCCTGGGCTATGCCCTAGCCTAGGTTTTCTTTTTTAAAATAATTTTTATTAAATTTCCAATTAACAAACCAATCATATCACATTAATTCCAAATTATACCAATACATAATAAACTCCAAATATTAGCCGAATTTTAAATTTTTGTTGGGGGTACCCATGCTTCGAGTTCAGAAAGGGTCCAATCATCTCATATTTCTGCTGCTTTGATGTTCACAAGTCCCATCTTTCCATCTCTTTGTTGTTATCCTTTACAAATCCCATCTTCCAATCTTCTTCTTGTTATCATTTTTCTTTCTTTATAACCTCTGAGATTATCTCCACAAGCGAGTTGAAGCAAACATTATTATAGTCCTGTGTGGATTTTCACGATGATCCAAAAGTTCTGTTCAAACGGCAGGCGCCATTTCAGCAGTTCCCATAAAATACAGTCTAAGCGTCTGCTCATTAACTTTCCCAGACCAGTTGCTCCATAAATCAGCCTTTCCAGGGGAGTTGTTGCCAATTCAGCCATGGAATTCAGATATGATAACAAAACCGTAGCACCTCTCCCCCTTTGACTGTAAATCTTGCAACTAAGTCTGTCTCATAAAGCCTGGGTTTTCCTGATGGCCAGAAGGGCAGAGAGTTTGTTGGATCTTGCAAGTAGGTTAGATATATATTTATGTTGTTATCTGTAGGTTAACTTCAGTGCTCAGCCCAAGGAGGCCAACCATGGAAAAAGTAATTTCGAGAAGGTTTAATCCTCAGTACATGATGAGCAGGCGAATGGGACTGAGCTTGCCTAATCTGCAAGAGATCGCGCCAAAGGATGGCCCGACGAGGAATTCGTCTCTTCGGCGTTTAGATGTGAAGCAAGGTAAGAGGAGAACTTAACTGGGCTGCTGTGGTTGTTTCTCTTCTCATTCCAGTGTAAATGAAAAAGATAAAATAAATGTCAAATACAGCACCCCTCTCTTGAACTACATTCTGAAGACCAATCCATGGCTGTTAGGGAAAGGTTGTCAGGTCTCAGAATCCAGTTTCGTCCGACTGCAAAGCGCTGTGCCGTTACTTTCGCCAGTCTCCTTGCGATCCTTTTCAGAAGAGTAAACATAAGCAAGCCTTATGGGGCGTTGAAACCAGTGTGGGACAAGCAAAACAATAGTCAATGGCCTATTGCAGGCATAGGCAAACTTGGCCCTCCGGATGTTTTGGGACTACAACTCCCATCATCCCTAGCTAACAGGACCAGTGGTCAGGGATGATGGGAATTGTAGTCTCAAAACATCTGGAGGGCCGAGTTTGACTATGCCTGGCCTATTGCTTCCTAATCTTACTTTCATTATCTTAATCTTATTTTTATTATTTGCACCTTGCCCATCTGACTGGGTTGCCCCAGCCACTCGAGGCAG
This sequence comes from Podarcis bocagei, assembly GCF_964188305.1. Taxonomy (NCBI): domain Eukaryota; kingdom Metazoa; phylum Chordata; class Lepidosauria; order Squamata; family Lacertidae; genus Podarcis; species Podarcis bocagei. The sequence continues at coordinate 86,921,735 of NC_138133.1, forward strand.
CATTCAACAAATATAAAAGCATAATAAAACATCAAACATTAAAAAAAACTTCCCTATATAGGGCTGCCTTCAGATGCCTTCTAAAAGTTGTATAATTATTTTTATTTAGTTGCATTTGTTTTAGTTGTAAGCAATTGTTTGTTCCCTTTTCTAGATATGAGATCAACCTCTAAGTCAGTGACTACTTTCAAGATCCCAGAAATCCACTTTCCTCTTCTGAGCCAGTGTGTCTTTTCTTACTACCTTGAATTTAATATTCATCTCAGCAGAGCTATAGATATTTTGTCTCCCGATAACTCTGCGCTTCTGGCAAGGTATTTCTACCTCCGGGGACTTATTGGTTTGATGCAAGGAAAGCTTCTGAATGCGCTTTCGGACTTCCAGAACCTTTATAAGACAGACATACGGATATTTCCCACAGACCTTGTGAGGAAAGTGGTGGAAAACCTTCCTCCTTCCGAACGTTCCCAAGCGGATCAGAAGCCGGAGCTGAAGAGGCTGATCAGTCAAGTGATGGATAACCAAAGGGAGATAAGCAAAGTAGATGATCGTGTGAAAAAATTCCAGTTGCCGAAAACACACATGCAGCTGGATGACTTTGTGAAGTTCGTTCAAGAATCTGGGATTGTCAGAGACACAGACACGATTCATCGGCTGTTTGATGCACTGACAGTAGGTAAGGGGTAAAAAATATGCTCGAATGCAGTTGTTTTCGTCAGAATTTTTCATGCCTACCTTTTTCCTTCCTTGAAGATTGCTCTTACTGTTGACGTAAAACATGTTCATTCCCCAATATGTTTGTTGCTGCGAAGGAGATGCTGGCAAAGCTAACCAAATCAGCAAGGTACTGTACCATAAATATGGGATGTGGGTGGCTCTGTGGTCTAAATCACTGAGTCTCTTGGGCTTCCCAATTGGATGGTCAGCGGTTCGAATCCCCATGACGGGGTGAGATCGCATTGCTCGGTCCCAGCTCCTGCCAACCTAGCAGTTCGAAAGCACACCAGTGCAAGTAGATAAATAGGTACCGCTGCAGCAGGAAGGTAAACAGTGTTTCCGTGCGCTCAGTTTAGACATGATGGCCACATGACCCGGAAAAGCTGTCTGTGGACAAACGCCGACTCCCTTGGTCTGAAGCGAAATGAGTGCTGCAACCCCAGAGTCACCTTTGACTGGGCTTAACCGTCCAGGGGTCCTTTACCTTTACCCTTATCTGCTATAAACACAACACTCTGCACTGGACTAGAGCCTGAACTCAAATCTCTTGCTTGATCATACAGATCCACGGTGATATGCAGGTTCTAGGGTGTGCCAAGGCTCCACAAGCAGGGTGAGATTTCTCCTCGTGATGTAGAAGCCCATTGCCTACCAAGTGATTGCATGCATCCTGCAACCAATAGCCACTAAGCAAATACTGATCTGCACCCGCCTCTTCTTAGTTCTCCATTGCTAGCTTGCTGCATAGTGTCTGAGATGATTACTGCAGTGCAGACAACAACATTAGTAATAATCACTGATGACTGGTTGGATTCATATTCAGTTGTTACTTTGCTTCCATAGAATCATAAGAGTTGGAAGGGACCACAAGAGTCACCTAGTCTAACCCCCTGCAATGTAGGGATCTTTTGCCCCACGTGGGGCTCAAACCCACAACCCTGAGATTCCCAAGCTCTACTGACTGAGCCATCTCTCCTTCTCTCCATATTTCGGTGTTCTTATTATTCCTTCATGACTTTTACAGTCGTACCTCATGTTACATCCGCTTCAGGTTGCGTGTTTTCGTCTTGCGTCCCGCAGCAACCCAGAAGTACCGGAATGGGTTACTTCTGGGTTTCGCCGCTCACGCATTCGCAGAAGCACTAAATTATGCTTCGCGCATGCGCAGAAGACCAAATCGCGCTGCGCAGACGTGGTGCTTCAAGTTGCAGGCTTTTCGCATTACGGGCGGCCTCCGGAACGGATCCCATCCGTAACACAAGGTACCACTGTACAGTGGTACCTCGGGTTAAGTACTTAGTTCATTCCGGAGGTCCGTACTTAACCTGAAACTGCTCTTAACCTGAAGCACCACTTTAGCTAATGGGGCCTCCCGCTGCTGCCGCGCCGCCGGAGCACAATTTCTGTTCTCATCCTGAAGCAAAGTTCTTAACCTGAAGCACAATTTCTGGGTTAGCAGAGTCTGTAACCTGAAGTGTATGTAACATGAAGCGTATGTAACCCGAGGAAACACTGTACTGTGTTTGCCCTATTCCTGCATCCGTAGCTTAATAACGGTAGGAATGAAATGAGGCCAGTCTTGTTGCAGAGGAAAGTCTATGAGTGAAAAACATGGGATACTTTGGCTGATTCTGTTGCTTCTCTGCAGCGCTATCATCCAAAGTGAGATGGATTTTTAAAATGGCACCTACCTGGTGCAGGCAAAATTGCCAGCTTCACGTGGTTCGGTTGATGTCTCATTTTACACTTCTAATAACCTGTGCATGTTTGCTACTGAGAGCTGGCATGCTTTCCTGGGCCAGGTCTGGAATCTGTCTCTGTGTATATTGGCTTGCACTGCCTAGGCTCAGTGGGAGACTGCAGCTATGAAACCGGCAGCAATTGCAGAGTTACTTGAACCATACTTAAAATGGTAAATTGATAATAGCTGCTGAGGTATTTTTTCAGAAGGCAGTTCTGCAGTCACAGATGGTAGGTCTAGTAGCAGCTGATTTTGGTTTTATCTGTGGGACATGGCGGCAGGTTTAGCAATTGTTTTGTGGATGAGGTTTAGCCATCGCCTTGCTGTTGCTTCTCCATGTCTTGCTGCGGATCCATTTCTCCAGTTTCTTCTGCGACTGGGTTGCCCACTTAGTCTCACTTGCCCCATCTCTTCTTGTAAAGCCAAGTATTTATGAAGCCACTTCTTCCATTCAGAAAAAAGAGGATAGATACTTGAATTCGAGATGTTATGGGCCGTAATGGCAGAGGCAGCTGGCCAGGAAGAAGAAAAGCGAGAGCTTACTGTTTTTATTTATATATTATTGGAAATTTTCAGTGGAGAAATAAAATGGAGGAAGGAAGGAAAGAAATACAAAACAAAAAGAGAAAAGTGCTTTAAACTGTGACAAAATACAATGTACGGGTATATAAATAGTATGATTATTCCAATTAATATAAAATTATTAACAAATCATTATAATTTTTATAAATGCATTCCAAATATCATTATATTTATCTATACACAATCTGCATCTAAAAGCAATCAGTTCATATGTTGAGTTATCTTATATCCATTGATCTAAGGTATTCTCTTTCCAATGAACCAATATCAGTCTTTTGGCTGCAGTAAAGGTGCAAAGACTCCATCTAAGTTGACCCGCTGTCAGACCCCATATTGTTGGCATATGGTTTAGGATAATATTATCATCTGACAATTTTTATCCCCCACCCCAGTAGTATTTATGCATCCTAATAGGTAAAGGTAAAGGTACGCCTGACCATTAGGTCCAGTCGTGGCTAACTCTGGGGTTGCGGCGCTCATCTCGCTTTATTGGCCGAGGGAGCCGGCATAAAGCTTCCGGGTCATGTGGCCAGCATGACTAAGCCGCTTCTGGTGAACTAGAGCAGCGGCGTTTACCTTCCCGCCGTAGCGGTACCTATTTATTTACTTGCACTTTGACGTGCTTTCGAACTGCTAGGTTGGGAGGAGCAGGGACCGAGCAACGGGAGCTCACCCCATCACAGGGATTCGAACCGCCGACCTTCCGATCAGCAAGTCCTAGGCTCTGTGGTTTAACCCACAGCGCCACCTGCGTCCCTATGCATCCTAATACTTTCCTCCAAAAATTCGTAAGCTTTGGACATTGCATAAACATATGCTTCAAAGAATCATTTTCCCTATTACATCTCCAGCGACATGTTGTCGTAGATAATCCCTTTCTATATGAATGAAACAGAGTCCAATAAATTCTAAATGTTGTAAGGTGTGGTTTATAATCTCAAAACACATTTGCCACAGAAGCTAAAACCTTGTCCCACTGCTTGGGTGAAAGGAGGAACTAATTTGGCTTCCTGTGTCATGTTGAACCAGGTTAGCCTAACTTTTCTCAGGGTGTCTCAGGTTGTGTAGAAATGTTAACAGGAAATAATGGTTCCTTTCATTTAAGGACATCAGAAACAAATAGACCCCGAAACGTTTAAGGACTTTTACACCTACTGGAAGGAAACGGAAGCAGAAGCTCAAGAAGTAAACCTGCCCCCCAGTGTGATAGAACGCTTAGACAAAAACGAATGTGTCTACAAGTTGTCGTCCTCTGTTAAAACGAACAAAGGAGTTGGGAAAATAGCCATGACTCAGAAGCGCTTGTTCCTTCTGACGGAAGGAGTCCGGCCCGGCTACCAAGAGATTGCAACTTTCAGGGACATAGAGGTGAGTGCGATGTAGACTCAGTAGCTGAATTCCCTAATTTTGAAGATATGTATTATACGACTGCAGATTTGGGGCTACCTTATATCCCAGTTGGTGGCCTTTATAGAGGCCTTTTATATATTTATGTGCTTTAGGGCTGATGGTGGTATGCACAAGAAATAGTTGAGGCCATCCTATATCTGAAACAGTCATTATCATCTTGTGTACGTGTTTGGCTTTTAACATCAGTTTTGCCACGCCAAAGTTTAATTTTTCGGGTCAGTTGTGTCTGGGGGCATGTTTGGCAACCTGTTCAGCCCTGGAAATACTTGCCATCTCTTACTGGAACTCGCGTGCAAACTCTCCCACCCCCCAGTATTTTAATAATATCGCATACAATACAATCCAGGGGGCTCTGTTCCAGGTTTGGAGAACCTTTGACCATCTGGGTGTTGCTGCACTTCAGTTCCCATCAGCCCCAGCAAGCATAGCCAATGGCCAGGCATGATGGAATTTGTAGTTCAGCAACATCTGGAAGGCTGGTGGTTTCTCCCCACCTATGCTACTGTGACCATTGTTTGTTTAAAGCAGCCATGGCCAAACTTGACCCTCCAGCTGTTTTGGGACTACAATTCCCATCATCCCTGACCACTGATCCAGTTAGCTAGGGATGATGGAGTTGTAGTCCCAAAAACGAGCTGGAGGGCCAAGTTTGGCCATGCTTGGTTTAGAGAAAAGCAAGTCTCTGGAAAGAGCTTAGAATCCGAGGAACTGAAAAAGTTAGGGGGAAGGGATTTGGAGGAGACGGCTGTGTAGCTGTACTTTGCCTCACTTCAGTTTTAAGTTCTAATTTCTCTGTCTTCTCCCACTGCCCCCAAACCCAGGAAGTGAAGAGTACGACAGTTGCTTTCCTGCTTCTCCGGATTCCCACCCTAAAGATAAAAGCCATGTCCAAAAAGGAGGTTTTCGAAGCAAATCTTAAATCTGAATGTGACCTGTGGCACTTGATGGTGAAGGAGATGTGGGCTGGGAAGAAAATGGCGGATGATCACAAGGTCTGGCACTTTGAATTGGCAGTTGAAATACGTTTTGTATTGTCAAAAGAAAAGTTTTGTATGCTTTTACTATCTCGTTGACTTTCCAAATTCCCATGTTTCGTTCGCCTTCAGTTGTAAAAGATTAATTATTAGAGAAGTGAAGTGACCAATTTTGCCAAGACTGCAGCCATCGTTACAAAAACCACGATACTGTTGATGAATGTGCCTGACATCTTCTGTATCCATATTTTAAACAACTGTTTTATTGTATGGCTTCCTTGGCGCACATTTCAACCTGATTCTGGATGGATTGGTGCAATCGGTTTTTACTGTTAATGGGATGGTAGTTTAAGGTCCTGAAGGAAAGTATTTCCTCCCCTAAACTTAATAAGTAAATAAACAAACACTTCATATTGTTAGATTGAATTTGGTAATGTGATTATATAGAATATTGGAATATGCACACATGCAAAGCCGAATGGAATGATCATGGACATACACATTGGGAGATAAGCATGGGCTTTTTCTTAAAACAAAAGGAACAGAAGGCAAAAAGCAAGTATTATTATTATTTATTGAATCTATATACTGCCCTATACCTGTAGGTCTCAGGGCAGTTCACAGAACATAATGGCTTCTTTTCATTTTGTCCCCTAGGACCCTCAATATATTCAACAAGCACTTACGAACGTTCTCCTGATGGATGCAGTCGTGGGTGTATTGCAGTCCTCTAAGATCATTTATGCTGCTTCCAAGCTATCTTACTTTGACAAGATGAAGAACGAAGGTGAGCTGGTTTGTGGCTTAAATGCTCCTGCTAGAACCGTTCTGTATCTAAGAGCATTGTCCAGAACTCTGTTGGTTCAAGGCATCTCCAATCATGCACCAAGCCCAGGAATACCTAGGGGCCAGAGTACATTGTGTCAGAGTTTGACTGCACCCAAAGGCCCAGGGCTAATAGTGGGAGGAGCAGAATAATAAATAATAATAATAATAAATTTTATTTATATCCCACCCTCCCCAGCCGAAGCTAGGCTCAGGGCTGCTAACAACAATAAAACAATACAACATTCTAAAATCATTTCATTATAAAATTAATTCAAATTGAATTGATGGCAACCATTGAGCTAGAGTTCTGTGAAGATTGCCAAAGGAGGGGGTCAGACTGTGCCCTGGCCAAAGGCCTGGTGGAACAGCTCTGTCTTGCAGGCCCTGCGGAAAGATGTCAAGTCCCGCAGGGCCCTAGTCTCTTGTGGCAGAGCGTTCCACCAGATCGGAGCTACAGCCGAAAAAGCCCTGGCTCTAGTTGGGGCCAGCCTAACCTCCCTGTGGCCTGGGACCTTCAAGATGTTTTTGTTTGAAGACCGTAAATTCCTCTGTGGGACATACCAGGAGAGGCAGTCCTGTAGGTACGAGGGTCCTAGGCCGTATAGGGCTTTGAAGGTTAAAACCAGCACCTTAAACCTGATCCTGTACCCCACCGGGAGCCAGTGCAGCTGGTCTAGCACCAGGTGAATGTGATCCCGTGGCGAGGACCCTGTAAGGAGTCTCGCCTTCTGCATTCTGCACCTGCTGGAGTTTCTGGGTCAGTCTCAAGGGCAGCCCCACGTAGAGTGAGTTACAATAATCCAGTCTGGAGGTGACCGTCGCGTGGATCACAGTGGCTAGGTCAGGGCGAGAGAGGTAAGGAGCCAATTGCTTAGCTTGGCGGAGATGAAAAAATGCCCCCTTTGTTATAGCTGCAGTCTGCACCTCCATGGAAAGGGAGGTGTCGAAGATTACACCCAAACTCTTAACGGACGGCGCTGGCACTAATTGCGCCCCCGCAAGAGATGCTGGGACCTGTTGTGTGACTATTCCGACTGCCTTCCAAACGGACTTCTGTTTTCGTTCTGGCCTTTATTTCTTCAGGCATTTGCATGGGTTTTTCCTCCTGGGCCTGACAGTAACTTTGAAAAACAACAACATGTATTTGTCTGCTCTTCTTCAGTGCCCATGATGGTCCCCAAAACAACAAGAGAAACACTCAAGCACAAGATTAATCCGTCAGCTGGGGAAACTTTCCCACAAGCAGTAGAAGTCTTACTTTACACACCAGGTATGGAATACTGTATTCCTGGAAGGGCTGCGTGTCAGGGAACAATTGGAATTGGTGGCACTCAGTGACATTACAGCACCCCAGTGTGTCGGGATGGGGCATGTTGGCTTCTTAACCAGTTGGGGTAGATAACAGAAAGAGGCATCCTGGTGAGATACATGGCCGAGGTGAGGAGGCAATAAGAACTCTGATACCCTCATTCCAAGGCCAAATATTTATCTCACTAAAAAGGGACGCAGGTGGTGCTGTGGTCTAAACCACTGAGCCTCTTGGGCTTGCCAATTGGAAGGTCGGCAGTTCGAATCCCCACAACGGGGTGAGCTCCTGTTGCTCGGTCCCAGCTCCTGCCAACCTAGCAGTTCAAAAGCATGCCAGTGCAAGTAGATAAATAGGTACCGCTCCGGCGGGAAGGTAAACAGTGTTTCTGTGCGCTCTGGTTTCCATCAAAGTATTCTGTTGTGCCAGAAGCGGTTTAGTCATGCTGGCCACATGACCTGGAAAACTGTCTGTGGACAAACACCGGCTCCCTCGGCCTGAAAGCGAGATGAGCGCCGCAACCCCATAGTCGCCTTTGACTGGACTTCCAGGGGTCCTTTACCTTTTACCTTTATTTATCTCACTATTCTGTGTAGGCTAAATCAGGGTTTCCCTTAACTGGGTCTCCAGTTGTTTTGGACTACAATTCCGATCAGTGGTAAGCCACTGGTCCTGCTAGCTAGGGATGATGGGATTTGTAGTCCAAAGAAGAAAAAGCTGAAGACACAAGTTTGGAAAACCCTGAGCTAAATGACACATGACAGAGTAGTTCAGGAGTGAATACCATACTGCAGTGGTTCTCAGAGGCTGCGGCAGAAAAGGATGACATTCAAGGACAATCAAAGGAACATATAAGCATTTCAGTTTAGTATAGCATAGTATCAAAATAATTTATTTTCGCTATGCAACCAGAAAAAGTGTTTCTTCTCTTTGTGCTCCTCCCAGTCTAGAAAGTGCCAGTACTTTAAGCTGAAGAGTGGATCTTATAATCACCACCTGTGTTGGAAATAGTTCAAGAGCAGGTCTTCCGTGTAAAGCTGATGGATTGAAACCTGCATCCTCTTCATTCTTGGCTCTGTTAAGCTTTGTAAAATACAGGGACTGTCTTGAACAAAAACACAGTGAAAAAGGTAACAGCTGAGGGAGACGTTAATAGGCATCAGAAATACAGCTGCTCTTCAGTGTTCCCCAGTAACCCAATCTGTAAGATGGCATAGCCAGATGTATACTCTTAGATAGTTACATTGCTCGATAATGTATTTGGTTCAAACGTATTTTATATCAAGTGTGTCACTGTTTTCTCCTTCCAACGCTTAGGGCAACTTGATCCAGCAGAAAAGCATGGGGATGCCCACCCAAAATTATGGTGTGCCTTAAATGAGGGGAAGGTGGTCGTGTTCGATGCATCTACATGGTCCATACAGCACTATCTTAAAGTAGGAAACTCTAAACTGGTAAGCAACACTCTGCAAGTACCGCATAATTTTTAATTTGCTAGCAAAAAAGTATTGAAACGCACATGGGCGTTTTGATTTTTTAAGCTTTTCCATCCTTTTAGTTTTTGCTTTGGTAGATGTGAGTTGTATTGGGGGTTTTTCTGTTTCATTGTTATTTATGTGACAATATATTCTGTCCAGATATACTGTATCAGGAAATCCAGGGAATGGCGCAGAAGGAAAACTACCTATGTTTTCTTCTTGGTGGCTTGCTGCTAATGAAATTGACGCACACTGTTTAGAATTCTTCAAGGCTTCACTGAGAGATGGGGGCAGAGAGATACTGCCGGGAGGACCTGAGAGGCTCAAGTTTCTAAGCAGCATATATCAGAAAGGGGTACAGGTGTTTCCTTAAGTTCAGTAGAGACAGATGCTTCTCCTCCCTCAGAGAACAGTGTCTGGGATAGGGAACTGCCCATCCAAGAGACTCAAGGTTACAGACAGTTAAGTGGAATTTCACCTCTGGAAACCATTTGTGTGTCTTTCAGAATCATCAAGGCTTTTCAGGGATTTAACGTTTTGGTGTGATATTGAGAGCTTCCATGTTGCAGTGATATAGTCTTGCTGAGTATTTCTTCTTCTTCTTACAAATGCAGAATTGTATGGTAATGGTGGAACAAAGCCAAGTCTGGATCGGTTCTCAGGACTCCATTATTTATTTGATCAATACCCACAGCATGTCTTGCAATAAGCAGCTGAACGACCATCGCTCCGAAGTTGTGGACATCATCGTGAAAAATGGAGATAGCAGCTCCAGGTCAGCTGAATATATAGCATGGCAGGTTCTCTTGTTCAAAGACCAACTGGGATTGTATCCTGAGTGTAAGGGACCAGGGGGAGAGAGAGAGAGAGAGAGAGAGAGAGAGAGAGAGACTTCTATTGGTGGACCCTCTTTTTTTCAAAGTGTTTCCCTCAAAAGGGGACTATGATATGCTGCCCAAAACCAAACTGTGAACCTACTGATAAGCAGTTGCTTGAGGAATTTCTGAGCCCCTGTTTCTTAGGACCTCTTCTTTTCAGCCCACCTCTAGGTGAAAAATGGAGAGCAGCTTTGAATTTATTTCCCCCCAAACCTAGAGGACACAGAAATTATTAACAAAGCTTAGTGAGAACTATTGTTGGAATACAAGGGGGTAGCTTTACAACCATGCAGTCTCAGCATGTGGGGAAAATTTTAGTGAGAAGTTCATTTTTTTAAACCCAATGAAGCCAAATGTCCAAGTACAGTGGTACCTCGCAAGACGAATGCCTCGCAAGACAAAAAACTCGCTAGACGAAAGGTTTTTTCGTCCGCGATTTGCCTCGCAAGACGAATTTCCCTACGGGCTTGCTTCGCAAGACGAAAACGTCTTGCGACTTTGTTAAGCCGTTTAAACCGTGCTTCGCAAGACGAAAAATTCGCTAGATGGCAAAACTTGCGGAACGAATTAATTTCGTCTTGCGAGGCACCACTGTATGAGGAATTTCATGGGGAAGGAAAAGGAAACACAGTAAAAGGGTTGCACATGAGAGCTGTGGGAACTACAACCATTCATGGCTTTTGCGAGAGAAGCTGGATGATGCACCAGTTTGTAAAACATTTCTGTTCTCTTGTGCATGTCTGGGTATCTACTTGAAATATTTCACCTATAAATTTTAAGTGAAAAACAGACGGGGAGCCTGCAGTCCTCTTGTCGTCCTGCACTACAAAATCCCTGACTCCTGGTCATGCTGGTTGTGGCTGATTGGGAGGTGAAGTCCAATAATTTCTGGAGGTCCAAAGGTTCCCAAAGGTAGTGGCTGGTTCTCTCCTGTCACCTGCAGAACTTTCTAATCCATGAGATGTGTCAAAATAGCAAGAAAACTCCTTGCGAAGAGATGAGCTTAGAAACTAGAAAATGTACGTAATTCATCTTCCAGTCACATTTTCGCCTTTTGTCCAGGTGGACGTTGGGGAGGTATGAGTACATTTGAAATAAGAGCAGTCCAGTTTTGAGCCGAGGTCTTAGTTCCAAAAGCTGGTTCCTCAGTAGTGTGTGTGTGTGTGTCAATATCTAATTCAAGAGATCGGATATAGTAGGCTATTTTACGGATATAAACAGCAGCGCAGCCCTAAAGCAGGAGAAATGTTATTGGACAAGTTTTAGTTCACTCCTTCTGCATTGCATTGAAGGGAGGCTAAAATCTAGATACCACAAAACTTGGAATGTGATCTTTTTTTTAGCTTAAAAGCAGGAGGGGTAAAGGTAATGTTTGAAGACTGAACAATACACACCACACACACACAGACTTCTCTGGCAGATAGTGACTCATGAATAGAATTATATGTTGTTACCTCAACCACAGTACAGTGGTACCTCGGTTTTTGAACGTCTCGGAAGTTGAATGTTTCAGTTTTCGAACATCGAAAACCTGAAAGTAAATGCTTCGGTTTTTTAATGCTTTTTGGAAGTTGAATGTGCCACACGGCTTCCGTATTGAGTTTTGCGTAAGTAAATACTTCGGTTTTCAAACGTTTTGGAACTCGAGCTGTCTTCCGGAATGGATTATGTTCGAAAACCGAGATACCACTGTATTAATTTTTATGTCGACTTGTTAATTTTTTTTGTAACACATGTCCTAACATCACGTACTTTCCTTGCGCATGCGCAGTGAGGCCTGTTCTTGCAGCGTGGATGGGACAGTGATTATGTGGGACATCAGCACTTTGAAAGTGAACCACAGATTCCAGCTGCCCTGTGAAACTCTGACTGCTATCAAATTCCACAGTAACAGGCTTTGGTGCTGTAAGTTTCTGCGTCTTCACCTACCTGAAAAGAATGTGATTTAAAAGGAAGAGGGTGGGGAAGCCATATCTGACTTTGATTCATAAGAAATCGGCCACCTTCAGCCTTCCCCTGCTCTTTCTTGGAGACCGTCACCCAAATGCTTATAATAACTTTAGCGGACTTCAGCTGAAACCGTGGGACTCATTAATTTAAATTTCATTTCTGGGAAGACTCTTCCCTGCTGCAAATGTAAGCGTGTTGTTTCAGTGCTTAGTCAGAAGCATTTCTCTGCATTAGGAAGAGAGCTTACCTAGTGCTCATGAACCTGACAAACTCCTATCAGAAACAGGAGTTTTCCTAACAGCGTTGGTATTTCCCTTCAATGCTTAATAGGAAGAAGGCAGCACCAGAAAATAGGGGGAGCCCCCAAAAGGTGCAGTGAACCAGATTAGGGTCCCAAACATGTTCTCTTTTCTTTCCTATGAATCATTTTTCTTTCCTGTGAATCAACGGCTAAGGGAGCTGGGCATTTTTAGCCTGGAGAAGAGGAGGTTAAGGGGTGATATGATAGCCATGTTCAAATATATAAAAGGATGTCACATAGAGGAGGGAGAAAGGTTGTTTTCTGCTGCTCCAGAGAAGCGGACACGGAGCAATGGATCCAAACTACAAGAAAGAAGATTCCACCTAAACATTAGGAAGAACTTCCTGACAGTAAGAGCTGTTCGACAGTGGAATTTGCTGCCAAGGAGTGTGGTGGAGTCTCCTACTTTGGAGGTCTTTAAGCAGAGGCTTGACAACCATATGTCAGGAGTGCTCTGATGGTGTTTCCTGCTTGGCAGGGGGTTGGACTCGATGGCCCTTGTGGTCTCTTCCAACTCTATGATTCTATGATTCTATGATTTACAGTGGTACCTCTAGTTACTAACTTAATTTGTCCCGGAGGTCTGTTTTCAACCTGAAACTGTTCTTAACTAGAGGCGTCCTTTTACTAATGGGGCCTCTTGCTGCCGCTGTGCCGCCGGCACACAATTTCTGTTCTCATCCAGGGGCAAAGTTCTCAACTCAAGGTACCGTATTTTTCGCTCTATAGGACACACTCCCCCCCCAAAAAAAAATTAAGGGGAAATGTGTGTGCGTCCTATGGAGCGAATGCAGGCTCCCTGGCTTCAGCAATAGCAACGCGAAGCCTCTGAAGCGCAGAGGGAGCGCTCCCTCCACGCTCCGGAGGCTACGCGTTGCTTTCGCTGAAGCCTGGAGAGCTAGAGGGGTCGGTGTGCACCAACCCCTCGCTCTCCAGGCTTCAGAGATAGCTGCCTGAAGCCTCCGGAGTGCAGCGGGACATCGTGCTGCACTCCGAAGGCTTCGGGTTCCATTTGCTGAAGCCGGGAGAGCAAGACTCCTGGCTTCAGCAGAGAGGGGGAGCTGCGCAGCGCCCCTTCAGCGAAGCGGGAAGAGAAATGGAAGGGGCTCCATTTCTCCTGCCGCTTAGCTGAAGGGGCACTGAGCAGAGAGGGGGAGAATTTTTTTCCTCTTGTTCTCCCCCTCTAAAACAAGGTGCGTCCTATGGTTGGGTGCGTCCTATAGAGCGAAAAATACGGTAACTTTTCCAGGTTAGCAGAGTCTGTAACCTGAAGTGTTTGTAACTCGAGGTGCCACTGTATATCCTTTTGCTAAACTATTCCATAGTTAAGAATATTAGTGTTAAGGTTAGAAACAGAAATACAAGGTGTGACCGGAAAGTTGGGTGAATGGTCACAGAAATCGGACAGAAATCTGATACAGTGCACCATTGACAATGTTCGTAGAACTTTTGGAAACTTCTGGAGAAGTCCTCTTTTCATACTGCTTTCAGTTCCCTCGTCACAGCAGCTTGGACATGTGAAATGTTGGGAAATCTGTGCCTTTTCAGGGCAGATTTCAGTTTTGGAAAAAGAAAGAAATTCGGTGGAGCCGGACCGGGAGAATATGGAGGGTGGGACAACTCAGTAACCTCAGGAACTATTTCACATGGGATATGAAATCCTTTTGCCATCCTTCAGATGGCCAAACGTTGATCCCGCATCAATAACTCTTCAACTCTGTTGCCATTTGCCGCTGTTCTGCTTGTTGACAGTCTGCCACACTGAGGGTCATCTTCAGTGGTTTGCCGCCTGTTATGCCTATCGGGTGGTTGCTCGAGAGCGAACAGGCAAGATCCCTCACTGGTCTTTTCAAAAGCTTTATTATTGGTGCAAAGCATTTACAGTGCAGAACACCTAAACTCCACGTCTTCCTCAGTCACTAGCAGAATCTGAGAGTGGGCAGTCCTTAAACTTACCCCAGCAGAGTAGTTTCTTGACCCCCAGCCGACGCCTCCCCTCTCTGCGCGAAAACCTACTGCACAGGGAAGGCTTGGGTAAAGGGGGACGTCCCTCCTCCCCTCTTTGCTCAGGCACGGTGCCTTGGCTCTTCCTTTCATCCTCCAAGCCCTGCAGATCTTCCCCACTAGAGGCGGGGCTTCCTTCCTCCGCTGAGGAGGTGCTGCTTCCCACGATCTATGGGGGCTCTCTGTAATCCATCCGCACTTCCACCTCTCGCCTCTGAGCTGATGGCAGTTCCCTGACACCTCCCTTCACGGAAATGCTTAAACCACTCATACGCTGTCTTTCGGGTTACAGCTTCATCTCCGTACACAATTGTGAGCATTTCGTGGGTTTCTGATGCCAATTTACCCCGTTTGAAACAGAATTTCATATTGACTCTCTTCTCCGTTTTCAATCACAACGCACTGCACTACTAACATCGCAAGGGATCTTTGCCTTAGGAGAGCGAGAAAAATTCTCCGGGATGACTCACAGCCCGGCCATCACCTCTTTAATCTTCTGCCCTCGGGCAGGAGATATAGAAGTATAATCAGCCGTACCAACAGGCTAAAAAATAGCTTCTATCCGTGGGCTGTTAGGCTGTTGAACGGAAAATAACATAGCGAAATTGACTTGTGAGGTGGTGTGTTGTTTGATAAGAGATTGAGTGTGTGGGGGTGGGGGAGGGAGTCTCGTTTAATTTCATTGTACACAGGTTGTACAATGACAATAAAGGTATTATTATTATTATTACTAAACAACCCCCAGGTTGGACAGGTCATGGCCAAGAGTTTAGACTAAATGTGATCCACCTGCAGAAGGAACTGGAGAACCACTCCAGTATTTTGCCAAGAAGAAAGTGAGAGTTTCCAAGGCATGCTCTGGTTCATGGGGTCACAGAGAGTCGAACACGACTAAGACGACTAAACAACAACAAAACAGCTGTCACATGAACGTAGGCCGTCAAATAAATGCTGAGACACATGCCCCTATGGTAGCTGAGATACAGACAGACACCTCCCACATGTCTCTGTGAATCCAGCAGTTCCAATTATCACGTACAGGGGTGATTCACCCTACGTTTCGGTCATGCCTTGTATTTACTTATATAGTGTAAAGGATCCATGCACCACCATCTTCATTTCTGCTTTAATGAGACAATAATATCTTTGTTACTAAGCGCTTTATGAATGTTTGTTTTAAGGTATAGGGAGCTGTATTCTTGTCCTCTCAACAAATGGTATTATTCGGCAAAGGGTACAAATGGAAGACAACATGAAATCTATGCCCTTCCTCTGTTTCCAGTTGTTCCCCGAGGTATGTAACAGTAGATTGCGGCAGTCAATTTGTTACTACCACCTTAACCTAGACGTGCTAGACAATCCTTTGCATTAATATGAGTATTCTCCTGCCCTTGTCTTCGCTTTTGCCTTAGAGTGAGCAAGTGCTGGCATCATGTTCA
Organism: Podarcis bocagei; assembly: GCF_964188305.1. NCBI lineage: Eukaryota > Metazoa > Chordata > Lepidosauria > Squamata > Lacertidae > Podarcis > Podarcis bocagei. The sequence goes on from NC_138133.1 coordinate 86,937,343, forward strand.
GCGAGCACTGAGTTGTATTTCTGGAACATGACTGATCTCTCGACACCCTCTCAAAAGATCAGCTTGCAAGACTGCTCAGAGATCACGTGTATGATGAAAGTTAAAAACCAGGTAAATCGGATGCAAAGGAACTCTGTTTGCCTCTTGTGGCTTATTCAGTGATCTCAGCTATGATACAGAAGTCCGTCTAGGTTTATGCAAGAGCTGCTTGCTAACTCCATTGAATTGTGGTTCATTGAATTAACTTCTCCCCTCTCTATAATTACGAGCTGCTTTTGAAGCTCCTCTCAGATTTGCCACATCACAAATCTAAAGTTCGGTTCGGCTCATGGATTTGGTTTCAGGGTTCTTAAGCTACAATCCTCTCATTGTTTAATGAACCAGCTACACTTGGAAAGTATTTTTTTGTATTTTTCCTTCAAGGTCTCCAAAATGGCATTGCGTAGCTTTTTCATGATGCATCCAGAATTAGTGAAGGCAAAATGGTGTGTTCTGTCATTTATCAGTTTGCTTGTATCTGACAGCCTGTGGATAACCATACTCTCCCCTTCCTAGTTATAACTACCAACTATTTATAATTTACTTACAATGGAGTGGGCTGTTTCAATTACCTTATTTTAATTTAAATAACAATTACCGTACTACTCCGTGTATAAGACCAGGTTTTTTTATGTAAAATTTATGTTTAAAAGTTGGGGTCATATACATGGATAGTGCATAGGGTGGACGTTTGATTGGTTGTTGCTGCGGCTGTCAGCGGCTTTTGGGTGTCTTATGGTCATTGCATCAATGGCCGGTGTTGATTGGCTGGCGCTGTGGTAATAAGGGCGGGTGATTGGCAGCTTCTGCCAGCAAGAGGATAGTCAAGAGGCGGATTTTGTGATGCGTGTTGGTGAGCGATTTTTGGGATCCCCCCCAAAAAAAGGTCAATAACCCTGGGTAACCCCCCCAAGCTCAACAACTCTGTGCCATCTCCCCCCATTTTCTTAAATTAGAGCCCCCCAAAATAGGGGGTGTCTTATACATGGAAAAGTACGGTAATATAATATACTGTATAAAAGTATGGTAATATACGGTGATGCTAGCTGACATGGTTACTAAATAAAGAAATTCCTTCCAGTAGCACCTTAAAGACCAACTAAGTTAGTTCTTGGTATGAGCTTTCGTGTGCATGCACCCTTCTTCAGATACACTGAAACAGAAGTAGCCAGATCCTTCTATATAGTGAGAAGGTGGGGAGGGGTATTACTCAGAAGGGTGGTGGGAATGGGAGATTGGCAGATAGCTGAGATGAGCCTGTTGACGACTCTTAACGACTGCAATAGGTCTTACAGGAAAAGGCAAGGGGTGAGAAGGTGAAAAATGGCCTAGTCATGTATAATGAGATAAGAATCCAATGTCTTTGTTCAGACCAGGTCTCTCCATGGTTTTAAGTTTGGTAATGAGTTGCAATTCAGCAGCTTCTCTTTCCAGTCTGTTTCAGTGTATCTGAGGAAGTGTGCATGCACACGAAAGCTCATACCAAGAACTAACTTAGTTGGTCTTTAAGGTGCTACTGGAAGGAATTTCTTTATTTTGACTATGGCAGACCAACACGGCTACCTATCTGTAACTGGAACCATGGTTCCTAAATGTTAAACTTCACTTGGTTATGCAGCTAACATGTTGAGTTGATCCATATTACTATGTAGTTCTCTGTTTTCCTGTTTCAACAAAACATCTCAGAAAAGTATGCTGAGGCATTAAAGATGAGATATATATTTGTGTCTCCTGAAGGTGATCACATCTGCCAAAATAAGTTGGGCATTAGTACTTGTATTAATAAATTAGCTATTAGTCACCAGTTTGAGGTCTCCCCCATCTCCTTTCTTGCAGCTGCTCCTGTTACTGCTGGAATAAATGATTAAAATAATGCATATTTACATGCACAATGGAAATACAGTATTTTGTTTTAAAAGTACGTGTTTGCCTTTCAGATATGGGTTGGCGGCAGAGGTCTTTCTCAAGGCAAAACCAAAGGAAAGATCTATGTGGTTGATGTGGAAAAGAAAACAGTGGAGAAAGAATTGGTTGGGCACATCGACACGGTGAAAGCTCTTTGCTCAGCAGAGGACAGATACGTTCTTAGCGGCTCTGGAAAGGAAGAAGGGAAGATAGCAATCTGGAAGGTTGAATAAAGTTCAGTGTTTCAGTTTTGTTTAATTCAGTTTTTAAGGCTGGGCACAGAGAGCCCCTTGGCTTCAGTCTTGTGTGTATCTTGTTCTTCCTTCAATGTTTTAACTTATCAGATCACTTTTCAGGGTAATTGTTCTAGAATTTCTGTTCTAGAATAGCAGAAGTAAATTTATATTATGACCGTGAATACACTGAGTCAGAAACTTGAAAATGCACTAGGAAATCATTGAATGAGTCTTTAATATAAAATTGTAGATACCAGCTGAAGTTTATTATTTGCTGCATTGTAGGATCAAAGGCACCTTGTTCAGACAGCGTAATCGGGTTCTGTGCTTCCTGAATGACAAACCGTTGCAGTGCAATTAATCCGTTAAGCTTAGAAGGGTGAATGATGACTATTGCCCTTAAGACTATATAGGGTCTTTTAAATGGGATAAGTTGGTTGACAGAGACCTGTCTTTTCCTGGCTTACCGTTGTTGATCTCAAGACTCGTTCCAGGTTGAGTTACTCCACTGAGAATGAATGGGGATGCTTTTGCAAGAAGGGAGGTTCTCACTACACTGTAGAGATCACTATAGTAAAATATAAGCTTTCCCCGCCCAAGGTGCTGCAGTCACGAGACTTTTCCACTAGCACCAGTGCATTGAAGAAATTTCCCCTTCTGAGGATTGTGGTTACTTGCTGATCTGAAAGTTAATTGTAAATCAGGTTCTCAACTCCCTAAAAGTGGGACTGCTGCTTTCTTTGTTTATACGTTTAACACACTCCAGTGAGATGGAATAATTTTATATTGTACCTTAATTTTCAAAGGTGCTCCCATTTATTTGCGAACATAAGCTATGCCACTCCTCCCTTTTCAAATGCTCTTACTTCCCGCAGCTTTTCAAAAAGTTTGTAAGTTGCATTGCCAGGTGCATCACACAAAATGCCGACTTGAAGCAACTGGTGCTCTGATATGTTTCCCTTCAACAGACATTCACACCAAATGAGTCATTCCCCTGCCATTTTTTTGATATTTATAGCTGAAATGTAAATAAGCAATTCTGTCCTCCAACTTTTTAACATATAAAGCAATTACACAGAGAGCCTGAAGGAAACTTTTGACGGCCTTAACTTTCGTATTGGGATAGTGTGTTGGATAGCGTTGTAAAGACAGAAATGTTTGCTATTTTTGTAAACAGTTTAATAAAAGATTGAAGTGTTACAAATTGCTAATTTCATATACCCTGTGAGTAACAGAAGGATTTCTATCTACTAATAAAACCATGCCTTTTTTGAGTAGCTGAAGCTAACCTTTCATTTTCTTAGCTACTGAAAAATCTGTACTGAATGTAACGGGTTGGGATAGCGAATACACAGATCGGCTTGAGAAGGACGGGATTCTTACTTCAGCTGACATCAAACATCTGTATCCATACACATGTGGAAACTGTGACTTTTGTATTGCACTGCCATCTCTACCTCTAAGAGGAGCAGATTTCTCCAGCAGATTAAAAATAAAGGGTAAAAGGATCCCTGTCGTGATCCAGTCGTGGACGACTCTGGGGTTGTGGCGCTCATCTCGCTTTACTGGCCGAGGGAGCCGGCGTGCAGCTTCCGGGTCATGTGGCCAGCAGGACTAAGCTGCTTCTGGCAAACCAGAGCAGCGAATGGAAATGCCATTTACCTTCCCGCCAGAGCAGAAACTATTTGTCTACTTGCACTTTGACGTGCTTTCGAACTGCTAGGTTGGCAGGAGCAGGGACCGAGCAACGGGAGCTCACCCTGTCGCGGGGATCCGAACCTCCGACCTTCTGATCGACAAGTCCTAGGCTCTGTGGTTTAACCCACAGCACCACCCGCGTCCTTTCCAGCAGATTGCAGCAGTGCAAAAGTTAACGCATTAAGATAAATGGTAGCATTAATAATAAATAATAATAATAATAAATTTTATTTATATCCCGCCCTCCCCAGCCACAGCCGGGCTCAGGGCGGCTAACAACAATCAAATAATCAGTCAAATAATCACACAATCTAAAAATATTTCATTATAAAAATTAATTAAATCAAATTGATGGCAACCAATTAAGCAGAATTATGTGCAGGTTGCCAGAGGAGGGAGTCAGGCTGCGCCCTGACCAAAGGCCTGGCGGAACAACTCTGTCTTGCAGGCCCTGCGGAAAGATGTCAGGTCCCGCAGGGCCCTAGTCTCTTTTGACAGAGCATTCCACCAGTTTGGAGCTGCAGCCGAGAAGGCCCTGGCTCTAGTTGAGGCCAGCCTAACCTCTCTGAGGCCTGGGACCTTGAGGATGTTATTATTTGCAGACCGTAGGTTTCTCTGTGGGGCATACCAGGAGAGGCGGTCCCGTAGGTACGAGGGTCCTAGGCCGTATAGGGCTTTAAAGGTTAAAACCAGCACCTTAAACCTGATCCTGTACTCCACCGGGAGCCAGTGCAGCTGGTATAATACCGGATGAATGTGGTCTCGCAGCGAAGACCCCATAAGGAGTCTCGCCGCGGCATTCTGCACCCGCTGGAGTTTCTGGGTCAGTCTCAAGGGCAGCCCCACGTAGAGCGAGTTACAATAATCCAGTCTGGAGGTGACCGTCGCATGGATCACAGTGGCTAGGTCAGGACGAGAGAGATAAGGGGCCAACTGCTTAGCTTGGCGGAGATGAAAAAATGCCGCCTTTGTTATAGCTGTAATCTGCGACTCCATAGAAAGGGAGGTATCGAAGATTACACCCAAACTCTTAACGGCCGGTGCTGGCACTAATTGCACCCCCGCAAGAGATGGGAGTTGCCCCCTCGATCCCATATCGTCCCGCCCCAGCCAGAGGACCTCTGTCTTCGAAGGATTTAACTTCAACCGGCTCCCACGTAACCATCCAGCCACAGCTTCCAGACATCTGGTCAGTGTGTCTGGGGCCGAGTCAGGATGGCCATCCATCAACAGATAGAGTTGGGTGTCATCAGCATACTGATGGCAACCCAGCCCAAAACTCCGGACAAGCTGGGCGAGGGGGCGCATAAAGATGTTAAAAAGCATCGGGGAGAGAATTGCACCCTGAGGCACTCCACACACCAAGGAGTGGCGTGATGACAATTCCCCCCCAAGCGCCACCCTCTGTCCCCGACCAGAGAGAAACGAGCGCAGCCATTGAAGGACTGTGCCCTGGATCCCCACGTCGGCAAGGCGGTGGTCCAGGAGTTCGTGATCGACCATGTCAAAGGCTGCTGACAGATCTAGAAGGATCAGCAGCCCTGACCCGCCTCGATCCAGCTGCCTGCGGAGATCATCTGTTAGGGCGACCAGAGCCGTCTCGGTCCCATGACCAGCGCGGAAGCCGGACTGGAATGGGTCCAGAGCAGATGTTTCATCCAGAAACCTACCAAGCTGTTCAGCAACCGCTCTCTCAATCACCTTACCCAGGAATGGAAGATTCGAGACCGGGCGGTAATTGGATAGATCTGAGGGATCTAATGATGTTTTCTTTAAGAGCGGACGCACCACCGCCTCCTTCAGTTCCCCTGGGAATATCCCGGTGCCAAGGGACAAATTGATGATATCCCCCAGGGGGCCCCGCACCTCGTCTGGACACGCTCTAATCAGCCATGACGGGCACGGGTCAAGAGGACAGGTGGTGGGCTTTCCAGCTTGGAGGAATCTGTCCATTAAGATAAATTAAACATTGTAAACAAGTTTTGATGGTGTAACAATGGATTACCGAATGGTTTAGTTCATATAAAATATGCAGGGATGTATTGTATGCACAATGAACCATGGAAAGAGAAGAAGGGAAGTAATTGTTTTAAGGTCTAAGTGAATATTTTGAAATGTAAATTATTTTTTAAAAAATTATATATATATGAGCAAGCAGGTCAGCACAGAGTAAAATTTAATTGGAACCCAAAGTATTAATGGCACCAGAGACGAGGCATACAGCCTTTTTGTAGACCACCACCAAGTGAAATTTAACAAGCCACCTGAATTATTAGCAGCCAGTCTTTCAAAGATAAGTAGTACACAGCTGTTGTGACTTGCCTTCTTCGTTTTCGAACTCTGATAGCATCGGAGCTTTGAGCCAAAGAAGCATTTGTGCTGATTCGTACTCGTGTTGCTTGCATCAAATGAAAGGACATATCCTAGGCAGCACCAGCAATGGACACAGCAGTCGCTGTTCTGCTCACCGTTTGGTCGTGCTGATCGGCTGACACACAGCTCTTGAGGTTTGCAGTGTAAGAAGGTGCACCGGGGACAGCAAATGTGTCAAACTGGTACTGGGCACCTTCTGTATTGCTCACTAAGCTGGGCACAGAGCATCCTCCACAACACTCCTTGCAATACAAGGGCCATGCGGCCAGTCAATGCAGGGAGCAAAGTAAAGAGAAGCTGTGGTGCTCCAGTAGGTGCTGGAGAAAGGACATAAGCAAAGCCTTGCTGAATTTATTGATTAGATTCCCCTCCCACCTTTCCTCCAGGGAGCTGTATCTGCTGGCATGTATCACCCCCTCCCCATCTTAATCTCACAACACCCCTGTGAGGTAGGTGAGACTAAGAGACTGGCTGGTCCAAGGTCACCCAATGAGCTTCTTGACTGAATAGGGAGTGGTTCCCCATCCTATTCCACTGGGAAGCAATACAGAGAGGCAGCGGTCCTTGCTTACTAATGCTCCAGTAATTGGCATTCAATAGCGTGCCATACTGTCTCCGAAAGGTCCAAGTAACTATCAGAGCTAAAAGCTGTTGACAGCTGTCAAAGCCGTTAACAGATTTTGTCCTGTCTCCCTTTAAAGCCTCCTGGCCCAGCCCCCATCACTAAATAACAGCTTGTTGGAAACAGCAGGAGCAAACCCAGTTGGTTTTTCTGTAGGCTTCTGGATTGGAAGCGGGTGAGGGATACTGATATGGCACAACCCTCTGGTCTTGATAAAATGGCCTTGTCTTTTGCCTTGCAGCTTTTCAGGCAGAGAGAAGCCTTCTTCTCGTCTCCGCTTAGGAAAAGGGAGGGTGTATGTGTTAAATAGTCGCTCGTCTCTTCTCACCCCCCAACATAAACTTTACTAGCGGAGTGAAGAAACGGAGCGTAAGGATGACATGAGTCAGGAGCAGAATCCTGCCAACGCATCATTTGCCTTTTAAGTTGGTCCTCCCTCTCTCTGAAAAAAAGCCTGTCTTTGTAACGTGACTGATAACTCCACTTTAGCAGACTCTGGCAACTAACACAGGCACTGCTTGAATAGAGGCAATACCACCCATGGGGTTTGTCACTGCTGCTGCATTCATCTGCATAAATGCTTGGAAAGTGCCTCTGTCATTGCCAGGCAGTTTGGCGGCGGCGGGGGGGGGGGAGCAGCACACTCATAGGGGAAGAGATATTGGGAAAGGGATCTGAGGAATGGAGCGTGTGGATTGCAGCTGGCCCAGCACTTAGCCAGCAGGAGGGGCAGGGATAGCGGCAGATGTGTTCCCCAAAACCAGGCTGGCCCTGACCTTTAAAGCCCTAAACGACCTCGGCCCTGTATATCTGAAGGAGCATCTCCTCCCCATTGTTCAGCCCGGACACTGAGGTCCAGCTCCGAGGGCCTTCTGGCAGCTTCCTCACTGTGAAAAGTGAGGTTTCAGGGAACCGGGCACGGGGCCTTCTCGGTGGTGGCACCCGCCCCGGTTGAACGCCCTCCCATCAGGTGTCGAGGAGATGAGTAACTACATAACCTTTAGATGACATCTGAAGCCAGCCCAGTATAGGGAAGGTCTTTAATGTTTAATGTTTTGTTCTGTTTTTATATATGCTGGAGGCCTCCCAGAGTGGCTGTGGCAACCCAGTCAGATGGGCGGGGTACAAATAATGAAATTATTATTAAAATTCTTCTTCGCCAAGCACTTGGTTGCCAAGTTTATTATGTGTACATTACCTAGGGAGGAACTTCCCATGCTCCCTGTTTGGTGCTGTAGTGTCAAAAAGAACTGTCAGAATTCTAGTTGCAGATAGAATTCTAACTATGACTAAGCCATTTCTCACCTTCTCACCCCTTGCCTTTTCCTGTAAGACCTATTACAGTCGTTAAGAGTCGTCAACAGGCTCATCTCAGCTATCTGCCAATCTCCCATTCCCACCACCCTTCTGGGTAATACCCCTCCCCACCTTCTCACTATATAGAAGGGTCTGGCAACTTCTGTTTCAGTGTATCTGAAGAAGTGTGCATGCACACGAAAGCTCATACCAAGAACTAACTTAGTTGGTCTTTAAGGTGCTACTGGAAGGAATTTTTTTATTTTGTCAGAATTCTATCCTCCCCAACTCATTGATGATATGTGCCCATCAATATTTTCGCCCTCTCCAACTTAGTCTTCCAGTCACAGAATTGAAAGGGGACTTGGAGGTCACCTAAAGTCAACCCTCCTGGTGTCAAAGTGGGATGTGCCGTGCAGGAAGCAATTAGTGTGTCTCTGAGAAATGTGCATTGTGCCACCGAAATACTACAGCAAAGGAGAGGACCCCAACTCTCAAACCAATCTGTTCCATTGTCAAACAGTGCTAAGAAGTTCCTCCTTACGTTTCATTGAAAGCACAGAGGTACAGCTCTACCTGATCTGCGTCCCTTAGCGACTGGTCTACACCAGCTCTCAGTAGAGGCCGCTCATTGTTATGGTACAAAATTCACATCACAATCAGGCTGTTTCCACAGCTGGCCATTTCAGGAGTGACAGCAGAGGTTTTTCGGGTCTGGCGTCTCAGGAAACGCTGCATGGCAGCTATTAGGAAAAGGAACTGCTGCATCGCGTTCAAAGCCCTTTGTCCGCCTCCATTCTTTTCTGCTGCTCCCTGGGCTAAAATAATAAAAGGTTTTGCATCATGGCTTCAAAATTAAAGGAAAAGCGCCCGATAAAAAAATTGAATGGACAGAAGCCTGGAATTACGGGATGAAATCCGGTCCCATGAGTCAAGAGCAGTTGAGTGAATGTTCCCCTAAACAGAGAGCAGGGAGGGCCAAGGCTACATCTCTCTGCCATACTAGGTCAGGGCCTATTGTGCAAAGCATCATCACATTTTAAACAAGTGCATGGCTGACGTCACCTGTGCGTCTGGCCAGGCAGAAATGAGTCAGCCTCTTTGGCTGCTACTGCCTTCGCTACTGTAATTTAGCTAGGGCTTGTGGGAAGCACTAGATCGCCAATCTGGTACCCTCCAGGAGTGTTTGGGATCCCTCAGTGTGGGGTCTGTCCCAAGTAATTTATGGACCTATCCAATGCCTCCCCCCCCCCCTAGAAAAAGAGGTGCAGGAACTCTCACTTCTGTTTGGATGGACAACCCTAAGTTGTCGAGTATTTTTTAGGGGGAGCCAAAGTTGCTGAGCTTTTTTTAGGGGGGGGGAATGCTTTTTTGGAGGGGGCGGACCCTTCTCCGCCTGATTGCCCCGCCGCCAGCATCGCTGCGGCCACATTACTACATCGCCTCTGACGTGCTGCCCCACAGCCTCTGACACAAAGCCAAGAGCGGCATGCAGCCTGAAGCCTCTGAGCGCAGCTCTGGCTACAAAGAGGTGCTGCAATTCCCCAAAGAGGTGGCGTTCTGGCTGAAAAAAAGCCCTGGATCCCTCTGTGCTGTAGGGCACACCCTGGACTTGGTTTTCTGTCCCATCAAGCCCTCTGCAGCTTAAAAAGGTAACGGGACCCCTGACCATTAGGTCCAGTCGTGGCTGACTCTGGGGCTGCGGCACTCATCTTGCTTTATTGGCCAAGGGAGCTGGCGTACAGCTTCCGGGTCATGTGGCCAGCATGACTAAGCCGCTTCTGGGGAACCAGAGCAGCGCACAGAAACGCTGTTTACCTTCCCGCCGGAGTGGTACCTGTTTATTTACTTGCACTTTGACGTGCTTTCAAACTGCTAGGTTGGCAGGAGCAGGGACTGAGCAACGGGAGCTCACCCCGTCGTGGGGATTCGAACCACCGACCTTCTGATCGGCAAGTCCTAGGCTCTGCGGTTTAACCCACAACGCCACCCGTGTCCCCTCTGCAGTTTAGGTCCAAGCTAATTCTATCATTGTAGAGTTGGAAGGGACTGTGAGCATCACCCAGTCCAGCTCTCTAAAATGCAGGAATCTTTTGCCCTAAGTGGGTTTCGAATCCACAACCCTGAGATTAAGAGTTTCATGCTCACATAGGAGAGGGCCTTCTCCGTGGCTGCTTCCACACTCGGAAACTCTTTCCCCAGAAAAGCCAGACTGGCTCCTTCCTTGTTGTCCTTCTGCAGGCAGTTAAAGACCTCCTTGTTCCAACATGCATTTGGGGACGGACTGCTTTTAGTAAAAAAGCGGTGCTGTTGTTTTTTAACTGTAATCACTTGGATGGTTTTAATAGACTTTTAATGTGTGTTTGTGTGTGTGTGTGTGTGTGTGTGTGTGTGTGTTTGTGTGTGTGTTGTTTTATTTCTATCAGTGCTCGCTTTTAAATGAATGGCTTATGCCAATGCTTTTTATTTTATTTTATTTTAATACCCCGCCCTTCCTGGTTCAGAAAACTGGGCTCAGGGTGGCTAACAACAAATTTTAAATACTTAATTGATGCAACAATAAACAGCATAAAATACAGTATAAAATGTGATTAGCAATAAATTCAGAATTCAAAAATCAATTTAGGGGGAAAATCCATCCAATAAACATTAGATGGTCACCAGGGCTAGCTGGCTAAATTAGTCCTACTTGTGCCAGCGAGGAGACCAGGGGAGAATTAGCTGTGGGATCCCAGAGCAGGCAATCTTCATAAAAGGGAAGGGGGAGGGAAGGAAGGGGAATAAAAGATCAGGCTGAATTCAAATTAAAGGCCAGGCAGAATAGCTCTGTCTTACAGGCCCTGCGGAAGGAGTTTAAATCCTGCAGGGCCCTGGTCTCATGGGACGGAGCATTCCACCAGGTCGGAGCCATCACTAAGAAGGCCCTGGCCCTGGTGGAGGATAATATGACTTCTTTAGGGCCCGGGACCTCTAAACTATGATTATTCATGGACCTTAAGGTCCTCTGCGGGGCTGACCAAGAGAGACTGCTCTTTAGCTGCTCTTTTTCTTTAATCTGTAAGCCACCTTGTGTTCCTGTCAGAGAGGCAATGTGTAAATATGTATCATGACGATAATCTTTTCTCAAATGGTATGAATGCTGTGCTCTGCCCGGCTGTTGTCCTGGATCACAGAACTGAAGGGAAGGGCTGCAATATCAAGGGGGCACTAGGTAGGGTTTTCCCCACCCCTTCTGCATTGCTCGAGGGTTTTGTATGCAGCCTTGGAGATCATTTGGCCGAGTGGGGTGTGCGTGCATCAACCTGGAATACAAAAATCAAATTAAAGCTATCGGCATAGTCTGTATGCTGGGGGCTTCTAATTTGTTAACAGCTGGTTGATGCAGATTAAAAGACTTGTTTCTGAGACTTTGTTAACCATAATTCCCTGGGAGTCTTGTCTCGTTGAACTCGACTTTTTTGAAGTCGTCAGCGCCGTTTGTCTGCTGTAGGCCCAGAGGTGGCGAGTCTTGCCCAGTGAGCCCAGGCACCAAGATGCCTTGGGATGTCAACAGAGTAGAGCTCGCCGCTTTCACGCCAGCATTTTGTATATGTGAGCATTGTAACTGCTCACTTGGCACAGACAAATGTCAAATGGTGTAGCTAGTGAGAAGGGAGGGAGGAGTTATTGGGCTGCTGCCACACACAAGCAGCCACAAACAGCTTGAGTACCAGACAGGCTGCTTTCCTGCTCCTTGGTGGTGTGAGTTTTCAGTGCTGTGGACATGCCTGTCTGTCCTTTTGTTTTGCGTCTACAGTTTCAAAGGCTGGGAGAGTCAGCTGCGCAGCAAGAAGAGGGATGACTTTGGACTTTAGATGGAAGCAGGGAGGACGTGGGGGTGGAATGAACCTGCAAAGGAACAGTGCACACTCTGTTTAGGGAAGCTTTTAATGTTTAATAGGTTACTGTTTTTTAATATTCTGTTGGAAGCCACCCAGAGTGGCTGGGGAAACCATGTGTGTATGTATGTATGTATAAATATTATTATTATTATTCCAAGCTCCTTGTGTAATGTCTGAAACCACCTTCCACTTCCCAGGGGTAGTGGGAGGAAGTGTGGAAAGAGAGAGCATTACTGCGGCCTTAGTTTGTACAAAGGTGCAGTAACATTTCATGCCAGGCCTAGGAACCTAGAATCCTGGAATAGGGACCCCAGGGTCATCTAGTCCAACCCCCTGCAGTGCAGGAATCTCAGCTAAAGCATCCATGACAGATGGCCATCCATCCTCTGCTTAAAAACCTCCAAGGAAGGAGAGACCACCACCTCCTGAGGTTCCACTGTCGAACAGCTCTTACTGTCAGAATCTCCTTTCTTGTTAACTCGAATCCATGGGTTCAAGTCCTGCCTTCCAGAGCAGGAGAAAACAAGCTTGTTCCCTCTTCCATGTGACAGCCCTTCAGATATTTGAAGATGGCTTTCATATCTCCTCTCACTCTCCTCTTTTCCAGGCTAAACATGCCCAGCTCCTTCAACTGCTCCTCATAAGGCTTGGTTTCCAGACCCTTGATCATCTCGGTTGCCCTCCTCTGCACGTCTTCCAGCTTGTCAGTATCCTTCTTAATTTGTGGCACCCAGAACTGGACACAATATTCCAAGTGTGGTCCAACCAAGGCAGAATAGAGCAGGACTATTACTTCCCTTGCTCTGGACACTAGACTTCTGTTGATGCAGCCTAGAATAGCATTAGCTTTTTTTGCTGCTGCATCACACTGTGGACTCATGTTCAGCTTGTGGACTATTAAGACCCCGAGATCTTTCCCGCATGTACCGCTAGTAAGCCAGGTGTCCCGCCATCTTCTTATTACTGAGGGGCTGCGTATCAGAAGACAAGGAAGAGGGACCGAAACATTAGCGGACAGATTTGGAGAGGAACTAAGGCTAGAATGGGCTGGCTCTCTTAAATTCTATGTGCACCCAATTATTTAGATTTATGTAAAAGCAGGACTGACTTATTTCCCATTCTCCACGAACACAAAAACCCAGATCCATGGCTCATATTGAAATGTTTATTAAGATTGAACTGTAGAACAATGGATTGAACACATGTAAATGTGAAATAGTGGTTTGTTTTCTCTTTTAAACTCTACATTCAGCCATTTCTATCCATAAATGGGTGGGTGTGGGGGAAAATTACAAAGAGACCAAAAGTGCAGAACAGTTAAACTGTTTCACATGCAACAAGTCTTTACCTTGAAAACCAGAAAAAGAAAGCTCTGTGTCAAAATTAAATCCCAGAACATTCTGCCATCTAATCCACTCAGACACATTCATCGGTCACATTTCTTATTTATCCCTTTTTCCTCGTTAAACTCGAAACATTTATGTGTTTAACACACACTTATAAACATTGCTAAACTCAGCAAGAGCTACTATACTGCCCCAACTTAATAAGTTGATAAACAAGAAGTTGTCATATGGCCAGTTCACAATGGAACTAAATATATATATTTACTTATATTTTTTTTTCATTAAGAGATGCCTATATGCAGCTTTTCACTAGGGGAGGCATTTATTTTATTTTATTTTAGTATTCAAGCTGGCCATTTGGCTACCAAGAAGGTTTCAGGTCCATGTTGCAGCAGAAATTCAACAACAACAACAAAGTACATAGCGTAGGAAAGATCAGATGATCAAATTGTATTATCCAGGAGGAGGTTAGGCTTCTATCAAATTTAAAAACAAAACAGAACTAAAAGTCAATACTAACTCGGGTGATGACCAAGCCAGACAGAGCTGAGATTTTCTGGGTTCTAATTTTATGAAATTAGACGCTTGACACTTGATCAATGAAGTAAGCTATTTTGTGACCTGAAGAAGAAAAGGAGTTTACATTGTAATTCTCTCCCCCCCCCCCCAGTTTTATTTACCTGGGCGCTTTTCATAGGAAGTTAATTTACTGGCAATTATCTGGAAAATGCATAACCTCTACACCACCCCTTCTGTTTATCAGAAAGCAGCATGGTATGCATGTCCTGTTCTCTTACACATCAGACGAGGGTGCCTGCAAGACCTATCAGGTATCATTTTGTAACTCCAGGATGATCCCTCAAATTATTGCACCAGAGCTTTTAGGTGCACGTGGAGAGAAATTTACTGAATCTTAAGAGAGATGTGTTTAGAAGGAATTCCAGCAACTTTTGCTTGTTCCACAGCTCTGTATAGTGAGAAGTTGCAGTGGGTGGAATTCTCCCTCTTAGGCAACTGTTTGTTTTTTTCCAAAAGAGCCCTCAGGCAGTGGATTTAGTCTTTGCTCTCTGGAAACGGATCATAAAAACGCCCTTGATCAAAGGTGGCCTGGTCTACAAACTGTGCAGAAGCATCTTCACAGCTTCTAGCAAAGACCACCTTGAACACGCACAGAGAATTTGCACAGCATGTTTTCTGCACCCAGGAATTATTCCGGCAACTTGAAAAAACAAAACCAGCACCTTAGGGCTAGCCTACCTGTCAGAAGTTGCTGAAAGGAAGAATTCATCCCATCTAAGGTCCAAGTGTCACCTGACTCTTGAATTAAAGCCAAACCATTTCCCCCTCTGAATTTAATTGCCACAAGGAAGTTGTACATGTAAGAACTCTATGCTCCTGGAATTCATGTGGGTGTCTCCGAGACCCTTCCTCAATAAAATAAAATAAAATGGGGGCATAAACAAGTGTTTCAGCAGAAGATACATCCTCAGTAAAACTTTTTATTATGGGAGCAACATGAACCACAGAACTCTGGGTAGATAATATCTGCTTCTTTTTGTTCCGTTTTGCAAATGGCATTCCTCCCTCATTGCAGTCTTAAAAACCTTGTAGCTTGGCTGTTTAAATGACAAAACCTGCACGTTTAAGAATCCATAGTTAGGAAAAGACACACACAGGTGAAATTTGGTACCCTTTTCTTTTTTTCTTCCCAAGTCACACTTTCCCCCATTTCTGTGCAATATTTTTTGTGTCTTGTTACATTTATTTGGCCTATTAACGGGGGGGGGGGGGAGACAAGGGGTAGCCGCAAATGAATAAAAACCAAATCACTCCCCCCCGGCCCACAAAAAGACACTTCAGGTACTCAAAAGTTGCTACATGTGCTTACGCGGGGAGTCATGCAAGATTTCGGGTTGTGTAAGAAGGAACGGATGGATCTAAGTCAGAGCTGATTGCATCCTGCTAGCAGGCAGAAGGAAAGGGCAAGGGCAGGGAACACCATGTTTCAATGTACAGTGAAAACAGCAGCAGAACGAGGCCCAAACCCGTTCCGTTTTAATTCATCCTTAACCAGGCCCAACCGCTTTTCATTTTTAAAATAAAGAAAAAAGCTTTCCTGCGACTGAATGGCGAAAAGGTGGAACCAGAAGAATGCCTGGTGCCCAGGTGAGCTCCCCAAATTGAGCTGCAAAGAAGAAATACCCTGCTGGGTTTTAGTTATCATGCTCTGTTTTGGGGTGGAGGGATGGGTCAAGCTTTGGCTTTGCAGCCTAACAGCTTCACTGCCCCCTCCCTCCACAGCACCAGAGAGTGCCTTAAACTGGGTACCGAAAGCCGCCTTTAAAGATGGCACAAATCAGACCGAGTGGCACTAACTTGCCTTTCAAGACGATGACTCCATGCAGTCAGATGAGGTTATTTGCCACTCTCATGATATGGTCCGATTCTGGATTGCAGACCAGAAATTGCAGCTCTTTTGCCACAGCCTTCTCAAACGGGTTTCAGCAGAATGAATTCAAAACTGGAACCCGGGGCAGTTGATGCTATCCTCGCCCCAATGTATCCTGGCTAAGATTTGCCTTCTGGAAAATCCAGCCTAGGGACCCTTCGCCGGAGGTTTCATCCATAGGAACCGACAAGGAGGAAGAAAAGGAAACAGATATTCCCGGCAGAGACAAGATGGTGATAGGGAAGCCTCATTCACCGGTCCTTTAATGAGAGCTTATCCTCCACTTTCATGGAATGGCCGAAAGTAAAAAAGCACACTGAAAAATCACACGGGTCTTCCAATCTCCCAACAGCCTCGTCTCCTAAGACAGAAAGAGGAGGATTAGTCGCCCACATGGTGCGGTTGGGAATCTTGAAGAAAGCCTGGCTGACGGAATAGGCAGGGGAAAGATCAGAGTATCAAAAAGAGCATTTGGGCTCAAATCCCCACGTGCAAATCAGGAGGAAGAGGTTATTGCTTTTCTCTCCACAAGCTGTCATAAATATACAAGCTTGAAGTCCAGCTGGATATTGCCACAGGAAATCAATTTGTGTGATTTCTTTTTTTTAAAAAAAGATTACATATAACCCTATCAAGCCCTACAAAGTCCAATAAATGCTGCCCACAAGACCAGATATCTGATGGCAACTACAGACGATTTTCAGGGTGTTAAACATGTCTGTGAGCCAGACGCTCCACAAAGATTTGGTTGAAGGTGTGACGTCTCAAAATCAGCGAGGAAAAGGAAATGTCCCATTCTAACAGTATGCTTTGTAAGAGACAGATGAAAGAATGAGACGTGTGCTCATGATGTAAAAAACTCAGCGGCTGACGCTTCTCCTAAAGAACACTGGAAATGGTGGGGTTGTTAGGATGTGGGGGATTCAGAGACCCCTAAGCCAAAACCGGACCTACAATTCCAGGGTGTGTTGGCCTTAGATCTGCCTCATGCCTTCCTATGGCATGTCTGAACAGCTTTCACAGCCGGCAAAGGAAGCATACCGATAGCTCCCTCCACCTTTCCAAAATCAAGACGTTTCCCAATTCAGTTCTGCTCAACTGAATTTGAACTTCAGCATCTGAAGAAGGCAAATAGGAACGATGATGATCCCGTGCTGGGATTTAATGAGTCGGCACCAAGACACTAAATGCATCTACAAAGAGGAAAACACAACACGACTGGCTCCCAGACAGAATTTGGGGCTTGCCCTTTCCGCCTTGGCTCTGGGCTCATCGAGGCCCATTTGTTCCAAGTTCTTTGCATCTCTCCACAGGCAGCAGCACGTCTTGGAGGCTGCAGTTCAGAAGCCCTAAAGAGTAAATTCTAGAGCGCAGGAAGGGAAATGCTATTCAGAATCCTATGGCATAAATGTTGAAACAAGGAGGGTTTAAGCCCTGCTACAAGGCTAAATCTCTCGTTTGCCCATCTTCTCTTCACAAGGGTCCAAAAAACCAGAAAGCTCACCAAGACCTGGCAATTTTCTCCTAGCACCACAATGCACGATCGCGTTTCAGATTCTGGCAGAGCCAACCGTGACGTGAAAATTGTGACCCCGCAACTGCAGAGCTGGTCAGAAAGCCAGTGTTCGTAGGAACCAAGGAACTGCCAGGAAGCCTCCAAATTTCGACGTGCTCTTCTAAAAATAAGCTTTTGAGTCCTCTGAAAAGAAAGCTTTTTCCCATTTTGGAAAAAAAACACTTGCCTTCCTCATCCTCAATAGTTCGGGCAGAGCAAGGCGGAGTCAAGGGGGGGGGGAGAGAGCTTTCAAGGAAAAGAAATGTCAGAGCCGAATGGGTGACCTTCAAACTGCATCAAGGGGAAAGATCCAACTGAGGCGTTTGAGAGTGTTCCCTTTTCGCCTCCTCTTCAAAGCGTAAGGCAGGATTCAAGCCGCAAGCGGCAGCTTCCTATTTTTACAAGCCTTCGAGAGCGATGAAGTGGGGTCCTTGTAGAACAAGGTGCAATTTACGCAGAAAACAGCTATCTCAAATTAATGCCGTGGAGTAGTTTTTCAAAAAATAAAATAAAAAAGTGTAGTGAAAGGAGACTTTAGGTGGAGGAGGGGGCTCTCTTGGCTACAAGCTCCTGCCCCCCCCCATAACTGGATTGCTTCAGTAGTCTTATACTGTGCTCTGAAAAGAAGTTTCAAACAAAATGCACCAAATAGTCATCTTTTTTTTGGAGGGGTGGGGGACATTTAAAAAACAGTTTGTGAAACCCTGTATACAAAATGAGCATTCATGAAATCCCCGTGGCCTCTAAAAAGCCTATGCAAACCCTGTCCGCCCCCCGCCCACCTACAGAGGTAAAAATATGTAAATTGATGGAGAGCTAAGAAAACAAACAGGAGATGCCATCAAACTACCCAGAGATGCCAGCCAGGCGATTTCCATTTCAGCTATGTCAAACATACATACAATTGACAATTCAAGTAATTTATTAAAAACTGCTTTTCATTCTGAAATATATAGATAAGATAGGATTTTTGCTTTCGAATTGCTATACTTGCAGCATGGTTCAAGGCATGCATTTTAAATAGGTGAGTTTGAGGCAGCAGAAATCTCTCGCAAGAAAGAGCAGCCCGGGTTCACTGCGGTTTCAGCCTGCAAACCAGCTGCGGCCTCTTTTGGCTCCCACTGCCTGCAAGGCGCAAGGGGAACGTGCAAGGAGAAGTCCCGTCCCCCCCCCCCCATTTCTAAAGAGAAGGACCTTCTAAGCTGGCTGTTCTTAAGGACATCCTCTAACAGGCTGTCGATCCCCAGCAATGACACCTGGCTTGGTACGAGAGCCTGGCTTACCCGACAACCTGCTATGTGTGTTACTGCTATTGTCCTGGACCCGGAATTGGGGAGTTGGGAGGGGAGGGAGTCTGGGTTGAAAGGACGTGGGAAAACAGCTTAGTAAGACTCCGGTATACCTAGGAATAAAGTTACAGCATTATTTTTTTTTAAAAAATGGTGAATTTTGTTTTCTTTAAGGCCCAAAGCTGTTTCAAGATACATTTTCCTTTTTAAAAACAACAACAACAACAATAACAACACACGCAACACTCTCTCTCTCTTTCTCTCCAGGCTGCAGTTATCAAGAGGTAGGCCTTTGGTTTACGCTTGCGGGAGCGAGACTACCTTTCGAAAACTCTCCGCTATCGCAATTTCCAGCCCAGAAGTTCAGAAAAAAGTGCAATCGACGACCCCCTTTCTAAACAAAGGGGAAGCTCACAGCCCGTCTGCAGAAACTGACAGCGGGGAATCCGTGTCCCCATTAGCAGCTTCGTCACAAAGGAGATGATTGGCTTTCAAACGCCACCAAAAGATGAAAAGAAAAATAAGTCAAATTCTGATCGGCTCGCCGATCAAAACAGGTCACAGAATGTTCCACTGGTGCTCCTTAGAGCTACACATGTTGCCTCTCACCGTCCCGAGGAGAGCTGAAAGTCCCTCCCAACCACCAAAACATCGCCATCTCTGCGGCGAAGAGATCACACTCGAGGAATCCTTGGCAAGCAACAGTCGGCGGGGACGGGTGCTCCAAACAGCTTGAATCAAAACCAAAATAATAATAAAAAAATAAAGCGACAGCAATTCTTGCAGTAACTGATGCAATACGTCCAAGGGAAGTCGGGGGTGGGGAATACTTAGTAGTAATTGCACGGAAAAATAATGAAATCCAGACTATGGTTCAAAGGGGGGGAGGAACATAAAGCAGAGGCTGTCAGCCTAATAATAATGGCATCAGTTTTAAAACACACCATCCTACTGAACTTGCAAGGTCTGAAGGAGTCAGAACAAAAAAACAGAATACTTTTCTGCAAAAGCCACAGCCAGAATTGCTTTCGTTTTTTAATTACAGTTTTTAAAAATGGTGGTGTTGATGGAAGGGAAATAAACAGTCTAAATGGGTAATTTGAGAATTTTGAAAAACCGCCACGAGGTCTTAAAAAAACAAAGCAAACCACGCAAGAACGTTTTCCTGCCCATCGATAAAAGTCACCTTGGAAACGCGTTTTCTCGCCATTAAAAATACCTCTAAGAAAGGAGATTTTTCTGGATTGTAGAGAAAGCAATCAGCATCAAAGCTACCTATTCAAGGCTACCCTAAGACTATGGAATTTCATCTACATTTTTGCATGAAAGAACCATTTCAATCCGATGCTGCAGCAAGGATGTCCTTGGAAAAGTTCAGATTCTGCTTTGCGAGAACGTCCTGATTCATGCACCTGAAACGGCTTGGAATGTGTGCAAATGGTGGCGGTTCGCTCAAACGGCCGACTCGTTTTCCACTTCTGTCGTGGAGGCTTCTTTCCGAGAGAGCTTGATCACGGTTGGCTTCTCCCCATCTGCGTCGCCGCCGCTCTCGGCCGCCTCGGGAGGCGCCAGCCCTTTCTGCTCTTCCTTCGGGCTCTCGCCGACGTCGGGGTAAATCACCAGGAACGTGGCCGTCAGGAAGCCCAGGAAAGACCCTACCGATGCCACCATGGGTATGACCCGCACGGTGCCCACGGCGTCCACCACTCCTCCCAGCGCAGAGGCCACGAGGATCTGGGAGATGTAGACTTGGCAGGACAGGATGGCGCAGTCTATGCCAAAACCTCGCTTTGAGTTCCCAGGGCTATGGTGGATATACTGAAAGAGAAAGGGACAGGAGATGCTATCAACAAAACGGGGAATCGGGTAGCAGAGCACACATCGCGTTGCAATATCTGAAGCAGCTTGCTTTGGGGACTGACACTCTTGGGACAAGTCCTCTACGTCTGTGGTCAGGAACTGCAAAGAGGTGGAGGGAACGTTCTTTCATATGTGGTGGACTTGTAAAAGAGTACAATCAAACCTCGGCTTGAAGTTGCTTCAGGTTGAGCACTTTTGGGTTGCGCTCTGCGGCGACCCAGAAGTAACGGAATGCGTTACTTCTGGGTTTCGCCGCTTGCGCAGACATTCAAAATGATGCCACACGCATGTGCGGAAGCGGCGAATCGCGACCCATGCATGTGCAGACGCGGGTTGGGTTTACTTCAGGATGCGAACGGGGCTCCAGAATGGATCGCGTTCGTATCCAGAGGTACCACTGTATTGGGAAATAATCTATAATGAATGGGGGTGTGTTTAAAATTACTTTTCCAAAAAACCCAGAGTGCTTTCTGTTGGGGACAATTCAGAACGAAATTCCCAAGTGTCAAAAAAGAAGAAGGTTATTTATGTATGCAACTACTGCAGCCTGTGTTCTGTTAGCCCCAAAATGGAAAACAAGCAAGGTCCCTACTGAAGAAGAATGGCAACTTAAGTTGACGGAATATGCACAGCTTGCAGATTTAACATATGGAAGTAGAGAACAAGAAGAACATACGTTTAGAGAAGATTGGAAAACGTTTATTGAATATATGGGGGGAGCTGTGCACACCTGAAAAGGTTGGAAGCATTAAGATAAATTTGACAGTGTAAATAAGGTTTGATGGATGTATTGATGGAATATTTAATGGTTTAGTTTTTGTAAAATACGCAGGAATCTATGATATGAAAAACAAACCATGGAAGGAGAAGAATGGAAGTCATTGATATTTTAATGATGTTAAAATGAGAATTTTAAACTGTATAACAGAATATATGTTTGTGTGATATGTATATGTATATGTATATGTATATGTATATGCATATGTATATGTATGAGGAACTGGCAATCCTCGGGCCAAAAGCAGCCTGAAGTGTTGCTTGCTGGATACTGGGCTTTCCAGCTGCAAACTACAATTTGACGGGCTTGTCTCCCTCTCTTCCCATTCCCTGAAGGCTCTCCAGAGTTTAAAGACTGACTCCTGCAGGTCTGTGTATGCCGTGGGATGCCTTCAAAGCATCAAACCCCCTTCGTGCTGGCTGGGCCTGATGGGAAATGTAGTCCAAGACACCTGGTCAGGGAAGGCTGCAGCAGACAGCGGCTGGGCTGGGTGGATCTGGGGTCTGACTACATCTGTCCATTTGGTTCTTGCCCAACTCACGTTCCCCAACACCCGGCCCACGGCCACCTACCTGCTTGATGTCGTGATACTGCCCTAGAAGGGCGTAGGGGCAGTAGGATATACTCATGGAAACGATGCCCATGGAGCTGATCATGATCATGGCGACGTACACATTGGGGAACATGGCCATCACTGCCGTGCCAATGGAGAAGCCCAGAGTGCCCAGGATGTAGATCACTCGGATGCTGAGGTCGTAGTTGTCCAAGTATTTCTGTAGCAAGGCTGCAAAAAGGAGGCCAAGCATGTCGCCATTAGAGAAAAGCGCCCCGCGCTCTGGGTGCAATTAGCTACCCAACTCTCCCTCATTAAAGCACTTCGTGGCCAGGGCCTTCCTAACTTCCCCCGCTCAGTCCCCTTCCTCGATTCTCTTATCTGTCAGCCGCACACGGCTTCTCTGGTCTGGGGTGCAGAGACTTTCAGCTGCCAGCACAGAACCTCTTACCTGAACACACAGCTGCAGTAGCGGCATAGATGACCAATCCCCAACAGCCCATCTGAACGCCGGCACTGTAGGCATGCAGTTCGGTGGAATTTGAAGGGGCCTGCAGTGAAGCAAAAGAGAAGGAGTCAGCACACTTTTCCAGCGGGGGCCAGTCCACTGTCCCTCAGACCTTGTGGGGGGCTGGACTATTTTTTTTTGGGGGGGGGGGGAATGAACAAATTCCTATGCCCCACAAATAACCCAGAGATGCAGTTTAAATCAAAGGACACATTCTGCTCATGTAAAAACACGCTGATTCCTGGACCGTCCGCAGGCCAGATTGAGAAGGCGATTGGGCCGGATCTGGCCCCCAGGCCTTAGTTTGCCTACCCATGGCTTAGAGATTTAAGCAAAGGCCACACTATGAACAAGAGCATGGAAGTGTCAATGTTTGCACCTCTCTGCCTAGCCAAAGATTGATTGACTGATTTTATTAAATTTGCATACAGCCCTTCATCCGGATATCTCAGGTCGGCTCAGAACATAAAAACATTAAACAGATAATAAAAACAAGAAAGAAGAAATATCCCTCCCCAATATATTTAAAAGGACACAGAATATTAATCAGCCAAAGGCCTGGTTGAAGAGGAACATTTTTGCATGGTGAAATCTAAAAATCTAATGAAGGTGCCAGGCGAGTCTCCCTGGGGAGAGCATTCCACAAACGGGGAGCCACAGCAGAAAAGGCCCTGCTCTCGTGTCGCTGGTCTCTGAACCTCTTGCGGAGGAGGCACACAAAGAAGGGCCTCAGAAGATAACTGCAGGGTCCAGGCTGGTTCCTATAGGGAGAGGCGGTCCTTGAGGAATTCTGGTCCTGAAGCACTTAAGGCTTTACGGGTCAAAACCAGAACTTTGAATTGGGCCCGGAAACGAATCGGCAGCCAGTGCAATTGGGCCAGGATTTCCACTTTCGCTTATTCATCTGGCTTATTTTCAACCTGTGTTTCAAAGGAAGATTCTCGAGAAAATCGGAACGATAAAAGGAGTGAAACCGAAACCAAATCGGCCATAAAGCAATGCAGTTTTAGGCCACAAAGAACCAAATTTCAAAAGCCCTCGTCTGCCAGGTTGCCTAGAGGCGACACCCCAAGGCAAACAAACCTGGGACCCCGACAAACCTGGGAAATTTCTTTGCAGCGCCCTCTGCTTGGGCTGAGCTAATTTGCAGAGCGATGCTAAATATCTATGGACCGGAGGAGTGACTCTGTAAGTAGAACACGTGGCGGAGGCGACTCACCTTGGGGTCGCCGTTGAAAATGACCTGCCCCATGAAGTCGGTGTAGAACACGGCTTCGGCGATGATGGAGAACCAGGTCAAGAGGTGGCAAACGCAGAGGCGCAGGAGCTCCTGGGGCATCTTCAGCATGGACAGCCACAGGAGCCGGACGGTCGTTTCGGTCTCGCCTTCCTCGCTCTCAGTGTCGCCGCTGGAGTTGGTGGTTCCACTCTGGTTCCTGTGCCGGCACCTCTGCCGCTGCCTCTTCTGCATGTCGTAGATATCGTTCATGCTCCGCGAGGACTTGATCAGCACGATGGCGTTGGCCCGCCGGAAGCGGTAGCGGTGGGAGCCGATCTTGCCGTAGTAGGAGAAGGTGTGGGAAGGCTGCCGGTAGAACATGTGCTTGCGCCTGCGCATGGAGTTGGAGGTGCTCGACTGCTTCATGCCGATCCTCGCGTGCCCGTTCAGGAGGTCTTTTGGTAGGGAGCCGTTGCTGTTCGGGGCTTTGGCTTCGTTCAAGTGATTATCAAGTAACATGTCCTCCTCCTTCTCGTTCTCCCTGAGGAAAGCAGACAGGCGGTTGAATTTGGACTTCATGTACTCCTGGCTGGCGCTGTGCGGGGTGTTGGGGTAGGAAGAGTCCTGGAAGATGGAAGGCTCGATTTCGTGGAGGAAAAGCAGCTCGGATTCCATCTCCAAGGTGGCGTCGGGCATGTGCAGGACAGAGTCGCTCTTGCTGCGGACAATGTCCACGTCCAGGAAGTCCATGTTGAGGTCCTGCTCAGACTGCACCTCGTCCCGGTACATGGAGCTCCTGTAATGGTCTTCCTCGCTGATGACGTTCAGGCGGCTCAGGGGAGGGAGGCTGCCGCTCAGCTTGACGCTCGAAAGGGTGTCGGCCTCGTCATCGATCCTGTCCTGCTGGGGGTTGTATTGCTCCTCCTCGATACTGCAAAGGTGGAGGACGACGGAGACGGAGAAGATGATGGCGGCAAAGAAGAAGAGGACTTGCTCCTGGGAGACGAAGATGACCCCGAAGAACGTCTGCATCCAGTCGAGGCCTCCCAGCATGTAGCCAATGGCCCCTCCGAGACCTAAGGAAGGAGAGATGGGCAAAAAGTTATGCGCTGGCTGCTTTGTGAAAAGGCTGGGAACCACTCAAGTGGACGAGGCAGCGGTGCCTCCTATCTGGCTGCTACATAAAAGAGGAGAAAGGTTTCCAGGCTTGACTACTGTAATTCGCTCTACGCGGGGCTGCCCTTGAAGCTGTCCCAGAAACTCCAGCAGGTGAGGAATGCTGCAGCGAGGCTCCTCACAGGGTCTCTGCCATGGGAGCATATTCACCCAGTGCTTTTCCAGCTGCACTGGCTCCCGGTGGAGTACAGGGTCAGATTTAAGGTGCCCAAGACCCTCATACCTACGGGACCGCCTCTCCTGGTATGCCACATGGAGGACCTTAAGGTCCATTAATAGCAACACCCTAGAGGTCCCGGGCCCTAAGGAAGTTAGATTGGCTTCAACCAGAGCCAGGGCCTTTTCAACACTGGCTCCGGCCTGGTGGAACGCTCTGTCTCATGAGACCAGGACCCTGCAGGATCTGATTTCTTTCTGCAGGGCCTGTAAGACAGAGTTGTTCCACCTGGCCTTCAGCTTGGAATCAATCTGATTCCCTCCCCCTCTTCTTTTTTCCTTTCCCCTCTTCTGATGGAACCCTATTTGGGGACTTCCCTGGCTTTTTTCTGGCCCATGTAGGACCAGTCTGGAAAGTTAGCCTTGGCGACGACTTGATGTTTTCATCCCCCGAAAAGTTTTTGATTTGAGTTTCCATTGAAATGTGGCTGTATTTTAATATTTTAATGTTGTATTTTAATCTTGTTTTTAAGTTGCATTTCAATCAATTTGTTTTTATATTGGGTGTTAGCCGCCCTGAGCCCGGTCTTGGTTGGGGAGGGCGGGGTATAAATAAAATTTATTATTATTATTATTATTCCTTTTTGGAATCCATCAACAATGGGGGCACAGGATCCGCATCCGGTAACAGTAGCTCCATAAATATGATGTAGTTAATTTGTTTAGTTCAGCTGAGAACTGCAGCTTGCCAAACGGACAGACCTTGCTTCTGGCACAGCTGCAGACAAATGAATGGAGCCACAAGCAGTCATTTCAGTGATGAAGCCAAGCGACAGTTTCAGGTTGACCATGGTTCGGAACCCAAAGCGTGGTGTGAACTTCCAACCATACAGTAAAGCCAGAAGCATTTTTCTCTCAAGTTTCCTTCAAACCAAAGCTTCTTTGTTCTGCTTTGCTGGCTGATCAACCCCTCCCCCCCCCCCAAGAACTCTGGTGACTTTCCATAACCATGGTTTGGTGTCATCTCAACTGAGCCACCTTGGGAAAAAGGGTGCAATCTTAAAAGGGAAGCGCTGATGGAAGTTTAAGTATGCTCTTCTATGGAATAAATTGAAATAAAAATTATTTAAGGGACACAGGAAGCTGCCTTATACAGAGTCAGACCCATATGGAGTCTAGCACTGTACAGTCCCACACTGGCTGGCAGCAGCTTTTTGGAGTTCCAGGCAGGAGACATTCCCAAATGCTACCTGGAAATGCCTAGGACAGAAGGTGGGGCAGGTGTCCTTACAGAAAAGAACAGACAGAATCACATACCAGCTGAGAAGGCGTGGATGTTGAGCGCCATGTCCTGTTCCTCGCTGTCCACCACGTCCAGCAGATAGGCCCGGATCGGCCCCTCCGTCGCGTCAGCACAGAAATCCAAGACCACCACACCCAGCACAGTGAGAACGATGCCGATGGGCTGCTTGTCTGGGACATCTCCGATGGCCAGGCCTGGCAGGAAAGAAGAGCAAAGAAAACAAGGAGGGCGTTTTCTCTCTCCCTTTTTCTTTTCCTAGCAAAGAACCGACCCAAGAACAAAATAACAGTCCTTTTTATTATTAAGGAAACAAACGGATCTCCTTAACGGATCAGCTGCCAAGAAGAAATGCTGGAATTATCCCTTGGCCGCTCTGGCTGGGCATTTCAACCCTGCGGCATGGGTTAGGCCAGGGCTGGTTTGAGGGCTTGTTTTGCCTCGGTCCAGTATACCTGAAGGAGCGTCTCCACCCCCATCGTTCTGCCCGGACACTGAGGTCCAGCTCCGAGGGCCTTCTGGCGGTTCCCTCGCTGCGAGAAGCCACGTTACAGGGAACCAGGCAGAGGGCCTTCTCGGTAGTGGCACCCACCCATAGCTGACAACTTTTCCCTTTTTCTTGCGAAGAAGCCTATTCGGAATAAGGGAATTTCCCTTTAAAAAAGGGAACCGTTGATTGACACCTATGCACCCACCCTATGGAACGCCCTCCCACCAGATGTCAAAGAGAACAACAACTACCAGACTTTTAGACGACATCTGAAGGCAGCCCTGTTCAGGGAAGCTTTTAATGTTTGATGCATTACTGTATTTTAATATTTTGTTGGAAGCCGCCCAGAGTGGCTGGGGAAGCCCAGGCAGATGGGTGGGGTATAAATAATAAATTATTATTTATTATTATTATTATTAGGACTGACATGATGTGTTTCTGATGAGTACATTTTTATTTTGCCTTGGGAGCTCTTGATTACCTGCTTCTTCCCTTGTCAGACAAAAGTTGGCCGAGAAGGTCAGCCCAGGTTAAGGTGGTGTTTGAAAATTTTATTATGCAATTTGTGGGAGGTGGGGGGGGGGGGAAACCGAAACAGAAAAAGGAGGAAGTAATGAAATGTGCTTGGCTACAACAGCACAACAGAGTGAGGAATGTACTCTTCTAAAAAACCCCAGAGCTGCCAAGATTTGAAGCATTTGCTGGCGGGCGAGGGGGGCTTTTAAAATACACGTGTTGCTTGTGCTCAATTGCAGGCAAAGTCTTGAACGTTCTAGTGGGGCAGATCGAATGTTCACGGGCTGAACCACCTCAGAGAGATCAGAGCTTGCAGGCTTTCTAAGTTCAGAGCGGGAGGAAGTGCTTCAAGTCAAGCAGGGGAGAGAGGCTGTGAGCTCTGCATTCAGAAGCTGCGAGGGGCAATACCTGACATCTCTGGGAAGGGCTGGGAAAGACCCTAGATCAGTGCAGAGAGACAGCCTTTCCCTGCAGAGAACAGCTTCGTACGTTCCAACACATTCACTTTCCATAAGCTTTGGGAGCCTATTTTACAAAGCGTGACACTTGATGCTGCTCCCGTCCTCAGGATGAGAATGGCACAGAAGCGGGGGAAACTAATTGTTTTCCAAATTTGTTTATTGTTGTTGTTGTTTAGTCGTTTAGCCGTGACCCCATGGACCAGAGCACACCAGGCACTCCTGTCTTCCACTGCCTCCCGCAGTTTGGTCAAACTCATGCTGATAGCTTCGAGAACACTGTCCAACCATCTCGTCCTCTGTCGTCACCTTCTCCTTGTGCCCTCCATCTTCCCCAACATCAGGGTCTTTTCCTGGGAGTCTTCTCTTCTCATGAGGTGGCCAAAGTCTTGGAGCCTCAGCTTCAGGATCTGTCCTTCCAGTGAGCACTCAGGGCTGATTTCCTTCAGAATGGAGAGGTTTGATCTTCTTGCAGTCCATGGGACTCTCAAGAGTCTCCTCCAGCACCATAATTCAAAAGCATCCATTCTTCGGCGATCAGCCTTCTTATATTCTGCTTTTCCTCCAAGGAGCTCCAGTACAGGGTTTTCCTCCTCCCCCTTTTATCCTCACAACAAGCTGGGGTGTGTGTGTGTGTACTGTTTTGTTTAGTTATTGTTTTTATTGTGTTATTTGTGTTTTTATCTTGCATTATTATCCTGCGAATCACCCCGAGATCTACAAATGAAGGGTGGTATACTACTACTACTACTACTATTACTACTACTACTACTACTATTACTTACTACTACTACTACTACTACTACTATTACTACTACTACTATTACTACTACTATTACTACTACTACTACTACTACTACTACTACTAATTTAGGCTTAGAGTGTGTGACTGGCTCAAGTGCAGCCAGTGAGCTTCATGGCTGAATGGGGATTTGAGAAGATCAAACGCATCCATTCTGAAGGAAATCAGCCCTGAGTGCTCACTGGAAGGACAGATCCTGAAGCTAAGGCTCCAAGACTTTGGCCACCTCAGGAGAAGAGAAGACGCCCTGCAAAAGACCCTGATGTTGGGAAAGATTGAGGGCACAAGGAGAAGGGGACGACAGAGGACGAGATGGTGGGACAGTGTTCTCGAAGCTATGAACATGAGTTTGACCAAACTGCGGGAGGCAGTGGAAGACAGGAGTGCCTGGCGTGCTCTGGTCTATGGGGTCACGAAGAGTCGGACACGACTAAACGAATAAACAACAACAACTCTCAGGTCCTAGCCCTGCGCTCTTAACCACTGCACCACCTTGGCTAATACCCAGCAAATGTGAAGAGTTGCCAACGGAGTTCGCCTTAGGCTGAATCCCCAAAGAAGGTAAATTCCCAGCTTCTATTGTTTCCCCAGTGTGTTGCTCTAACAGCGCCGACAGAGATGAAGGAAAGAGTTATTCTTCCCCCTTTTAGTCATTTGATAAACAATTTTTAGATCTTGCCGTGTTCTCCCCCCCCCTCCTCAGCCTAAGAACAGAACAAGAAAAAGCGAAACGATCTTTTTGTCCTTCTTTCCCCCCCTTTTCAAATAATGCTGGAAACAGGATATGTTTGCCAGATATGCATTAAAGGGAAATCAGAGCACAACAGGAAACATTTCCCTGTGAACAGGTTCCTACAGTTTTCCCATGCCAAGAGCTGCAGTCGTTTCAGACCTGCTAGGATTTTGCTGGTAACCACTGAATCGGTGGGAAGGTGAGCTTGCAAATGCAGCCACCGCAAGCCATCACGATAAGCCCGGCAGTCGCTTCTGATGAGAAGAAACAGAGGCCAAGGCACTGAAATTAACAAGCCTGAGTAAGTAGGACTAATGGTGGATACCACCCAAGCAAATTAAGACAACTTTACTTTCTGCAGCTTTTCCCAGTCACAGAATTCAGGTGCTCGGTAGCAAAATCCCACAGCGTCTCCGCAATTAATGCTTTTTTAGCTGGCTGCGGAGTGCGGTCCTTTGCTGCTTATTGGAGCAGACAGCACAGTGACCCAAGAATACCCCCCGATTTACCTATAATGGAGCCGTTCAGGAAAAGGGCAACTCCAAAGAGAACACCAATGCAGAGGGCAAGGATAAAAGGCCGCCGGCGGCCCCAGCTGAGAGTACAGCGGTCACTAGCTGAACCTATTAGAGGAGTGAAGATCAAGCCCAAGATTGGGCTGAGGAACCAAGTGAGGCTGTAGTACTGTTCAGGAAGACCTAAAAGACAGAGAATTCAAGAGGGTTATTGGTTACATTTTGGAAAGCAAACATCTTCAACTCAACACAGGACCCCCCAGGCTAGCCAATGCTGTTGTAGGTTTAAGAAATGCAGTCAACCAGGCAAACACTGGCCTGGTTCAGACGCAACAGGAAACCATGGTTTCCTGTTACAAGATTATGGCTGAATGACCCTTGGGCTTGCGCTCTCCTTTTGGGTCCACGAGAAGGAGATGACAAGCACCCGCTTCTGCTTTTAAACAAACCACAGTTCCCCGTTGCATCCAACCTCAGGGAACTGCAGTTTGTAAGTAGTGAACAAGCCAGGATATGAAACCATGGTTTACGCCTTGCTTGTTTTCACTGACTAGTTCACACCCATGACCCCACTGGGAAATAAGAATGGAAACGTACAGATCAAATGTGGAAATCCACGCTAAATAGATATAACTAAACATTAGTGGAACAAGGGAATGCAACAGCTAAGGATGGGGAACATTTGGAAAGAAATAATCTTTGAGGAATCAGGAGTTCTAAGAGGTTAACAGCATAATGGTGCCGCTTGTGTGCATGCCACCAATGCAGAGTTAGAATCATAGAATCGCAGCATCTTAGAGTTGCAAGGGACACCAAAGGTCATCTAATCCAACCCTCTGCAGTGCAGGAACCTCAGCTAAAGCACCCACGACAGATGGCCACCCAACCTCTGTTTAAAAACCTCCCAGGAAGGAGAGCCTACCATCTCTCGCGGGAGTCTGTTCCATTGCTGAACAGCTCTTACTGTTGGAAAGTTCTTCCAAACGTTTTCAACACTTTTAAAAAATAAATTATTTAATCATTTTTTCGATACAAACAACAACCGCAAAAGACACAACAACAAAATCCACAATAACAATAACACAATTGACTGCACCCTTTTAACAATATTTTCCCACCTCTCTCTCCTCCCCCCACTTCCCACTATCCGCCTTGTCGTTTAAATATTCATTCCAGATTTCTTCATATTTATCCATTCTTAATGTGCGCTGACATGCAATTCGTTCGTATGTAGCTAATCTGCCCATATTATCAATCCATGTGCTCAATGGAATCTTTCCGTGGCTCTTCCAATTCATCAAAACAAGGTTTTTTTGCTTCTAATATAGCACGGTACATCCATTTTTTTTGACCCCTTGAAATCTCCCATGTATCCGGAATATAATTTAGAATTAAATTTAATTCCCCTAAATAACAATTTCTTTTTATTACTCTTACTCTAAATAGTTCACCCAGTGTTGATAAATCTTCTCCCTAAAGAGGCGGAGGGCCAGTAGAGCATTTGCCTTGCAGGTAGAAGCTTCCAGGTTCTAACCCCAGTATCTGCAGGTAGGCCTGGAAACAGACACCTGCTTGAAACCCCAGAAAAACGGCTCCCACTCAGTGTAGAGTGGAGCTAGATGGACCAAGGATAAGGCCCCTTCCTATGTTTCTATGGATGTGCTGTAGTGGGTTTTCTACCTGCTTGCCTCCACTCACACTCTCCTTGCATATTTGCAAATACAGCATATCTTAAAGGTAAAGGGACCCCTGACCATTAGGTCCAATCGTGGACGACTCTGGGGTTGCGGCGCTCATCTCGCTTTATTGGCCGAGGGAGCCGGCGTACAGCTTCCGGGTCATGTGGCCAGCATGACTAAGCCACTTCTGGCGAACCAGAGCAGCGCACAGAAACACTGTATACTTTCCCGCCGGAGTGGTACCTATCTATCTACTTGCACTTTGACGTGCTTTCGAACTGCTAGGTTGGCAGGAGCAGGGACCGAGCAGTGGGAGCTCACCCCGTCGCGGGGATTCGAACCGCTGACCTTCTGATCTGCGAGTCCTAGGCTCTGTGGTTTAACCCACAGCGCCACCCGCGTGCTTTAACTCTCTGCCAAAGAAAGCCAAAACCTGAGCGGAACAGCCCCTTGTTAATTTTTCACTATTCCATTAAGTAGGGAGACAGCAACAAGACGGTGGATTCCTCCGCCGTTTATGAAGCCCAACGAAGAGACATTTATATGCTGGGTTTGCTGTTTTACTGGCTGTGAAATGCCACCTTTTGAGTATCTGGGAAAAGATAACACTGTATATTGAAGAGATTATTTAGTACGTGTAATGCTAACTTGGAGCCTGTAGATGGCGCCAGTGTCAGAATAACGTGACAGAAGAGGCTGCTTTAAAAAAGGATTCCCCACCAAAATATACAACCATGTTTTTATTCGCCACTTCAAATAATCATCTGAGAGGTCCCCAATTAGCAACTGGGCAACCAAGGCCAATCTTTAAAACCCCACTGCGGTAAAAAACATCCGCTTCCCAAAGACACATGGCCAGGCTGTGCCTAGGATTTGACCTTGCAAACACGATCAACATGCATTTAAGGTTACTACTCTGTATTTGCCATCGGGATTACGCAATCTGTGTTCTGAGAACTGAAGCGGCTGTTTAGGCGAGACTAAAAGGGCTGTTATTTAAAGCACGGACAGATCTTATTCGTCCTGCAGACTTGCTTTGTGAGGTTATACGCCGGGCTTTCCAGAAGCCCCTGTAGCGTTTGAACAGAAACATTTAACATGCATCTAAGGTTACCTTTAAAACAATCCAATTAATATCCAACCTAAATATAAGGAGTGGAAACTTGTTTTTAGAAGATGTAGCTGAGATTCTGACGCCGAAAGCCAAGGCCAAGCAAAACAAGGTGGCGGCATTTAGGTTTATTTAACTCGTGAAATTTGTATCTCGCCTTCGCAAGCTGCAAATTCCTACATGGTAGTGTGAGCTTCTGCATCAATAACAATCATAATCCCAAGATTAATTTTAATTTGCATTTACAACCCCAGAGGATAGAAACAAGACAAGGGGCAACGAGGGATGGATTAAAAAGAAGAAGAAGATATATTTTGGGTGTGCTGTTTTATGCCAACAGCAATTTCCACCAGCTATGCTGTTTGCTGACTGGAAAACCTCTCCTTCAAAGAGGCTTGTTGACGTCTGCATTCCTAAATTGGTACAGCCTGTTTTAATAAGCCTGTCAAAACTGTAGCTGGCAGAAGGAAAGAAAGGACAAACCTGACTAGTACACAGTATTTTTTTAAGGTTGCTGGACGTTCACTGTGTGGCGTATAAACAAGGGAAAGGCACCCACCTGCAGAAACCCGTCCGACGCTTTCACTGAAATACTTATTATGTGCAATACAGCAGAGAATTTAGCAGCGTATGCATGGGTCTGAGTATCATGTATAGGGAGACCTGTTGCCCTCCAGGTGTTTGCTAAACTACACCTCCCATCAGCCCTGACGACTGGCAGTGATAACTGCAGCCGATGGGAGTTGTAGTTCAGCAGCACCCGGAAAGTCAAAGGTTCCCTGCACCTGCCGAGCACTGTGGGTTTCTGTTTAAAAGGAAGAGCAAGATTCTAGATGCCACCAGAGGGAACGCTCACAGGTGTATGGGAAGCAATGAGACTCGTCTGTTGTCTATGAGGCAGCGGTTATGAGAGAGGCGGCAATCCCAGTTTGCCCATTTCATGGGCTCCCACAGGTACTGTATTCTCTCTCCCAACACCCCACCCCTCAAGAAGTCCAACACACCTTTCCACAATCTAGAAACCACCCATTTCATCTAGGTTTCCAGTTCACTCTTTTCTTTCCACCACCCTAAAGGTACCCTTGACCATTAGGTCCAGTCACAGACGACTCGGGGGTTGTGCGCTCATCTCACTCTATAGGCCAAGGGAGCCAGCATTTGTCCGCAGACAGCTTCTAGGTCATGTGGCGAACATGACTAAGCCGCTTCTGGTGAACCAGAGCAGCGCATGGAAAGGCCGTTTACCTTCCCGCAGGAGCGGTACCTATTTATCTACTTGCACTTTGACGTGCTTTCAAACTGCTAGGTTGGCAGGAGCTGGGACCGAGCAATGGGAGCTCACCCCGTCTCAGGGATTCGAACCGCCAACCTTCGGATCGGCAAGCCCTAGGCTCTGTGGTTTAGACCACAGCGCCACCTGCGTCCCTTCCACCACCCTAGGCTCAGTTTAAAACAAAAAATTCTTCCCAAACTCAAAACTGGATACACACTGCCTGCTTTGTTTAATTCATTCTAGTTGCAGAATCCCAAAGTGAACACATAAACAGTTCCGGCTGCCCTATGGCTTTAGTATCAACACTGAAGACAACATTAACTATACTATCAAAAACAGGCAAGTTTGTACAGAGGTTTCCCGCACTTCTGATGGACGAGGCACATTCTTTTTTCACCCTTTATCAAAGCTGGAGCACGGTTTCTTTCCACCCCCCAAAACAGTGCAAGATTAAGGACTCAATCAACTGTGTTTCTTTCTGCAAGAGCTAAGGAAGTCCCTTGACTGGAGCAGGGACTCCTACAGAGATGCAACAGGCAGCTTCCTCTGAGGGAGAGCACTGCTGCTGCACCCCTGTACGGGAGTGACCAAGTGATCTAACCGCATCTGATGCAGAGAGCTATGGCAGACTTTCTTGCTGCCAGCAGGGGCTGAATAGAAAATGAGTGGCGCATGGCTAAGGACATTAATTCGGCGGATGCTGATACCATGTCCCCGGGGGATGGGACAGGTGTGCTCTAGCCACAAAGCAGCCTTCTATTAATTCACCACAACCTATTAGGGGGCTGTTTAGGAATTAATGCTGGTGGCACCCCACAAGACCAGCTGAGTGCAATATATCTGGGCTAGGGGCAAGGAACTCCCTTGTGGGCATAAATTTCCAAGTCTAAATCCAGGAAAGGCATGCAATGCGCCAGAGACAAAATACAAGCGTAACAAACCCGTAGGCAGTGAAAACAAAACTAATTTGGGGACCCTTCTTAGTACATCGTAAGTACAACTCAGATCTCAGTCAAGCAGCACAGCAAAAAGAAAGGGGGGGGGGAGAGAAGGAGGATTTCAGGAGCTAAGCATTGTGAAAACGCTGCTTGTCTCTGACCCTATCGCCTCATCTGACATGGAACAAAACACAGCCAGGAATTTAGATCCAGGTACAGCAGCATAAAGGAGGGCTCTGTCTCTGAATTCGCCATCGACAACTAAGAGAAAGGGACTCAACGCACCCTTAGCTTGTAGAGCGGCTCTTAATCTGATCCGAGCTGACCAAGCACAAAATTAAAACCCACTCTAAATGTTCTTTCAGCTGCCGATAGGAATACGCTCTTGTTTTGGAGACCGAGCGCTGCAGGGCTTTGAAGCATCATAAGCCAAAGGAGAGCTGGGAACACCATGTTTTCCCGTCGCCCACACCGTGTTACTTGCAGTGATTTAAAATCAGGCATCTTGGCAAGGAGTTACTTGGGCTTGCCATGCCTCTTGGCGCCTTAAACCCGCCTGAAGGCTCAAGGGGTTCCGTACGGATCTTTGCAAGTCAGGCTACGCTCACAGAGGATTTGCGGTGCGACCCCAGAAGGACTCGCCGAAAACCCGAGGAACCCAAACCAACCTCTACCATTCAAGCTCTCAGCTTCAAAGTAAGAAATGATGATCAACACAGCAGGAAAAGAAGTCGTGTTCCTTCTCAAAGCACTATCTGGGAACACCCTGGACTTTGGCCGCCCTCAAGAAATGACCACTCTCCCTATTTGGGGGTAGGAAGGAAAGTACTGTTGACACACTGGAACAGTAAACACGAGCACCCCATGCTGCAACATTCTGTTGCAGATCCCCCTTGTATATGTACACTAATTGCTTGTGCTTATACAGCAAGAGGTGGGACGAGGGTGGCGCTGTGGGCTAAACTACAGAGCCCAGGACTTGCCGATCATAAGGTCAGCAGTTCGAATCCCTGCAATGGGGTGAGCTCCCGTTGCTCGGTCCCTGCTCCTCCCAACCTAGCAGTTCAAAAGCACGTCAAAGTGCAAGTAGATAAATAGGTACCACTCCAGCAGGAAGGTAAACAGCGTTTCCGTGCGCTGCTCTGGTTCGCCAGAAGCGGCTTAGTCATGCTGGCTACATGACCCGGAAGCTGTACGGTGGCTCCCTCGGCCAATAAAGCGAGATGAGCGCTGCAACCCCCAGAGTTGGCCACAACTGGACCTAATGATCAGGGGTCCCTTTACCTTTTATACAGCAAGAGTATGGGGTGTTAGGGGAGTGGGTAGCACCTCTAATGGGGAACATACTGTGCTCCTTTTGGGGTGGTTTGTGCACCTTTGGACCCCACCCTGCACTCACCTCTCACCTGTGGCTCCTAGATGATGCCAGCATGTGACAGCAGCCACACTTCAGGAACAGCTGCGACTGGCTGGCTAAACCAGGTGAGGGTAGTCACTAGGTCTCAAACCCTCTGTGAGTTAGGGATTTCCTTTGCATGCAAAGACTGGCTCCAGCAGACTGAGCGGAAGAGACCAAGAGTGGGTCCCATGGCCAAGAAAGTGGTTTCTGCATGTGATGTAGAGGGGAAGGGAAGGACGGATGGGGCTCATCAACCTGGGAAGGTGGCCTATCTAGGAGGAAGAAAACTCTGATGCTAAACCTCCGCTGCCTCCCGGGACATCTTTAGGAGCAGAAAAGGCTAAGGAGTAAGCCCTGCACAGATCTGGAGTGGAGTCCCCAAGACAGTTGGGTGGCGCCTTGTACGCAAATCCTGCAGTCAAGCTGGTGCCAAACGTATTTCTCTGCTTTCCTTTGGGCCACAACAGCAAGGCCAAGAGGGGGGTCTTGTCCTCTGGGAAGCCTGTTACAGAAAAATCTAGGTGTGAGGCTGCTCAGTCACCCAGCTCGTTGGGCAGAGCCCACGGGTCCCTGTGGAGTAAAGGAAGGAGTCCAGCCACCAACCGGAGCAAATAGCTGTAGACCAAAGTTTATTGCGCAACAGGGTCAAAAAGGAATTTTGAACCCCGAGGATGGGCAAGCAATTGTCACCTCTGGGAACTTCCTGGACTTTCAAGGGGAAAATAGCTTTGGAATGGAGGAAACTGGCAAAGGAGTTGATTTCATATTATTTTTAAAGCTAGGTAACTTCCCTGAGCTGTCAAGTTGAAAGGATACATTGAGGCATAATATTTGTAACATTTAACTTTAAAGATGTGCCCCCCCAGTAATTTCCGTAACACAGCCCAAGACCTCCATTCACACTGCCCAGGTTTGCGTCCCGAGGAGGTCAGTTTGGCGCAACTAATGCAGCGGTTTGACTTCACCCATGGAGGCACACTCCATTGTCTCTCAAGACAGACGGATGCCAACAAGGCAGCGAGAATGGCACTGTCCCTACAGAGTGGGGAGGCATCAGGTAGTTTGCAGGGGGGACCTCAAATTTTCACAGAAGTATAAAATAACTTGGGATGGGGAGCTGTAAAATGGGAGCCCACCCAAAGCAGCCCTGTGAGGACTGAGCATGCTCAGCGGACATGATGGGAAGCTGGGGAGGGTGGTATTGGCAAATACACTCCTGCTAAAACAACCTACAGGCCCTTGATGGCTCAGTCGGTGGAGCACGAGACTCAATCTCAGGGCTGTGGGTTCCAACCCCACACTGGGCAAAATATTCCTGCGTTGCTGGGGGTTGGAGGAGATAACCTTCAGGGTCCCTTCCCAACAAATCTGTGATTCTATAACTCAAAGAACTGCATCCCAGCAGCTCTCTTCTGCCATGCTTATTCCAATGGGGCAACTGGAAAAGAGAACGAAATGATTTGGCAGCGCTCATTATCAGGGATTAGGCTGAGTAATGCTTATCTCTCCCCCCCCCCATTTGTTTCTGTTGACCTCCTGAGCGGGTGGGAATGATACACCTCTCCTGGAAGTTATTGAGGAAGTTCTGCAAAACAGTCTGGGAAAACAGGTCACCCAAAAAGCACCCCTGATAAGCAAAGTTGATTGTAACTTTTTTTTAAAAAAGAACCTGCCTTTTGCACAAAGCTGTGACGTGCCCACACGAATCAATAGAAAACAATTTCGTTTGTTTGCGGCCGCTGCTCCTGCTGAGACTCTGGAAAAATGGCATTTCCCAGCCAGCTACAAACAAACAGGACACAGGCCTACAGTAAATAAGTTTTGTTTGTTCTCTCCCCCCCCCTCCAGACACATAGCACACACAAAAAAGCCCCAACGACTGACTGGGCAACAATAGTGGGACCTGAGAAGTTGGCTGTTCACAGGAAATTGCTAGCACGAGTCTCGGTCACACGGCACATTCAATATTCCTTTCGTGATAAGGTCTGCAGGGACAGGGATCTCGCATGAGAACCATCTTGGATGGAGAAAAAGGACTGCAGAGAGTCCGACTTTTAAGGCCAAAGTTTCCAGGTAGCACAGGGAAGCTCCTTCTCCTGGGTAGCTCAGTTGGTCAGAGCATGGTGCTGATAATGCCCAGGTTGCAGGTTCGATACCCGCATGGGACAGCTGCATATAATAACAACAACAAACAACAACAGCAACAACCCCTCACTATTTATACCCCGCCCATCTGGCTGGGCTTCCTCAGCCACTCTGGGCGGCTTCCAACAAAATATTAAAATACCATAATACATCAAACATTAAAAGCTTCACTAAACAGGGCTGCCTTCAGAAGTCTGGTAGTAGTTGTTCTCTTTGACATCTGATGGGAGGGCGTTCCACAGGGCGGGCCCCACCACCGAGAAGGCCCTCTGCCTGGTTCCCTGTAACTTGGCTTCTCGCAGTGAGGGAACCACCAGAAGGCTCTCGGAGCTGGACCTCAGTGTCCAGGTAGAACGATGGGGGTGGAGACGCTCCTTCAGGTATACTGGGCTGAGGCCTTTTAGGGCTTTAAAGGTCAGCACCAACACTTTGAATTGTGCTCGGAAACATACTGGGAGCCAATGTGGTCTCGGCGGCCACTCCCAGTCACCAGTCTAGCTGCCACATTCTGGATTAGTTGTCGTTTCCGGGTCACCTTCAAAGGTAGCCCCACATAGAGTGCATTGCAGTAGTCCAAGCGGGAGATAACCAGAGCATGCACCACTCTGGCGAGGCAGTCCACAGGCAGATAGGGTCTCAGCCTACGTACCAGGTGGAGCTGGTAAACAGCTGCCCTGGACACATGGCCAAAGCCATGTGCTTGTGAAAGTCCCAGGAATTTCCAGGTTCCTGGAAAATGGCAAGAAGATGAAGGCTGTGATCCCCATCATTGAGCCGAGAGAGAGGGGGCGTCCCCCATTATTTATTGCAATAACTTTGGGGAAGTGATGTGGGGGTGCGAGACAATTTTCTGCAGAGCTATCAGCTTCCATCACTTGCTCAGCGCCATGCAAGGAAAGGCGGTGGATGTTTTCAGCATAGGGGATTGTGATGTGGTAGCAGATGTGGTAGCCACAAATCACAGATGATGGCTGGGACTTGGGCTCAGACTCGGAACCAAAGGAGTCTCAGTCTGCTCCGGATCTGTGGGCCTCACCCTGGATCTCACCTTGCATTACAGGGGGTTGGACTAGATGACCCTCAGGCCCCTTTCCAACTCTACAATTTCCAACTGACCTGCTGAGGACCCACCCCTCCTCTTAGGCGTTCTCACCCAGGAAAATGGGGAACAGCATTTGCGAAGTCTGTCGCGGGTCCAAGCGTCTAGCAGACAAAGCTTGGCCTGAGGAGGAGGAGCTGGGCCACAAAAATGCATTTTTCAGTTACTCTGCTCCTCTCACTTCCCCCACAAGACAGTGATAAGATGGAGAAAGGCACCCAAATTCTTCTGGTGGCAATAAAAAAAAAGGGCTCATAGAACTGTAGAGTTGGAAGGGGCGACGTGGGTCATCTAGTCCAACCCCCTGAAATGCAGGAATTTGTTGCCCAAGGTAGGATTCAAACCCATGACCCTGAGATTAAGAGTCTCACTGCTTTACCAATGCAGCTATCCTGGGCTCTGGCTTGGAGAAGAAGCCTATAGCTCAGTTGGTAGTGTGCCTGCTCCGCAGGCAGAGTAAGAGGTTCAATTCCTAGTATCTCCAGCTGGGGCTGAGAGTGTCCCCCATGCCTGTAATCCTAGATAGTGCAGAACGTTTCTCAAACTTGGGTTTC
Source organism: Podarcis bocagei (assembly GCF_964188305.1). Taxonomy (NCBI): domain Eukaryota; kingdom Metazoa; phylum Chordata; class Lepidosauria; order Squamata; family Lacertidae; genus Podarcis; species Podarcis bocagei. The sequence goes on from NC_138133.1 coordinate 86,977,294, forward strand.
CAGCTGTTTTTGGACTACAACTCCCATCAGCCCTGACCACCGGTCCTGCTAGCTAGGGATGATGGGAGTTGTGTTCCAACAACAGCTGGAGACCCAGGTTTGAGGAGCACTGACTGTAGACAATACCGTGTCAAACAGATGCAAGGTGTGACTCAGTGCAAGTCAGCTTGCTATGATTGCAGCAGACACGGGCCTGCTATCAAAAAAGGCATTCTTGGGTCAGGATAATCCCTGCCTCTGTAATAGGGAGTAACACACACTCCACAGCCCGCAATTTTGAAAGACAGAGGTGGTTCGCGGAAGCAAATCCCTGGGAGAATCTGCTCACGCATGAACACAAGTGTAATAATAATAATAATTTATTATTTATACCCCACCCATCTGGCTGGGTTTCCCCAGCCACTCTGGGTGGCTTCCAATAGAATATTAAAAACACAATAAAACATCAGACATTAAAAAGTTCCCTAAACAGGGCTGCCTACAGATGTTTTCTAAAAGTCAGATAGTTGTTTATTTCTTTGACATCTGATGGGAGAGAGTTCCACAGGGTCGGCACCACTGCCAAAAAGGCTCTCTGCCTGATTCCCTGTAACCTCACTTCTCGCAGTGAGGGAACCGCCAGAAGGCCCTCGGAGCTGGACCTCAGTGTCCGGGCTGAACAATGGGGGTGGAGACGCTCCTTCAGGTATACTGGGCTGAGGCCGTTTAGGGCTTTAAAGATTAGCACCAACACTTTAAACCAACACTTTGCAGGGTCAGAAGGGACATGATTTACTTGCCCTTAATTCCCACTGCCCCCGTGCGAGCATGTACAACGAACTCTGCACATGCTCAATTCCACAGGCGCGCAAACTGACACGATGCTCACGAGCAGAGGGGGAGGAAAGGTGGTTTGGCTCCTGTCCACCGAGATCCTAATCAAAGGAAGCGATCTCCTCATCGTTCGACTGCGCCCTCTTCTTGTGGAAAGCTACTCAGCTCTGGCAAGGGGAGTGTTTCAATTGCACAGGTTTATTGCAGAGTTGGCTCAGGGCGTATCTTATATCTGGAGGGTGACCCAGCAACGGGAACACACCCTGCGTGACCATTCAGGCGAATGACTACTGCTCCGAACAGGCTTGGCAGTGGAAACTGCCACCTGCTGCTTGCTCGGGTTTGCTCGATGATGCAACGTGCATGAGATTTCTGTCTTTTCAGGTTTCAGATCGGCCACATGGAAACAAGGACACCTCCTTATATGCCAGGTGCCTTGGAGGCTGCCAACGCTGGCCATTTTTTATCTAGTTATCAAGGTTGTGTCCATGGAAGCGGTTTTTTGGAGAGCAGATTTCGGGAAGGAATGAAGTCTGTGCACCCACTTCCTGAGTTACTCACACACAAACCTGTACCGTTACAGAAGCATAAATGGTACCTCTAGAATGAGATCCACTTACCCTTTACTTTTCAGGAGATTGTGGAGAAGCAGCTGGAGTGTAGATGGGGCTCTAATTTTGGAACTACAGGAGGGCAGAAACCAAACTCTCCTGGTTTTGAAATTCTAACAATACAAGCCATGTCCAGAACACAGCTTGTATTAAGTTTGGCGTCCAGCACTCAACTCCCCCTCAAGCAGCCCTAGTGATTTAAAAGTGCAAGGTTGGAGATCAGGAGCAGGGAGTGGCTCTCTATTGTCAAGGAAAGATTTAAAGGCCTCATTCTTAATGCACTGCTTCCCGTTAGGGTGCATGGGAATAGTAGTTTTTATTTAAAAAAATATCTCCCAGGAGGCAGAAAAAACTAAGGTCCTATCTACACCATGCATTTAAAAGTCCTGGGAACTATAGTTCATCCCTCACAGAACTACAATTCTCAGCAGCACAGTTCCACGATTCTCTGGAAGAAACCCTGTGCCGTTGTTTATCAATAGCACATATTCAGAGTAAGTTGCGATTCCTGCATTGCCTTTCCAACTCTACAGATCTATGATTCTGTCAATGAAGGAACAATTGAAATATTTTACTGGGCAAACAAAAAAAGAGAGAGCTTTAAGTCTTTGGAGCAGGGAGATCTAAGACCAAAACAATGTGCTTTTAAAAGCAGGAAACAAGTATTTCTGCAGAACACAAAGAGGACACTGCCTGCCTTTTGTCATTCCCCAAACATTTTATTTGGACGAAACTGCTCCACGAGATCAGAGCAAGCATGAAACGTCCTCCCTTTGAAGTAAATGGCCTTGAATAAATTGAAGTGAGGCTCCTAGTACTGAAGCACCACTGGTTTGCAAGTAATTTATGTACTTGAGCAAGTAGCATCCCTCCTTGGTTAAGCTGTTTTGCCTTTGACCAGATCAAACGCTTGCAGAATTACTGATGCAACAGAACCACGAGGAGTCTGAGGAGGGAGCAATTGGGCCCTATTGAAAGGGGTCAACAGGCCAGTGGAGGTAATTGAGAGCCCTCTTTCCTGCTGCCAATTATCCCATCTGCTCATTCTTCACTGAATCCTACTCTGTCACTGCGTTCCCTGCCATCCTTCTGTGCTACACTGAGCGAGAGCTAAGTTAGTGTTATGCTGCTGTATTCATCAAACGTTGTCACGTTTTATTGGCTGTGCAACAAAAAGCCGTTGGGGCAGAACGTACATGCCAAAAAGGCAGCAGAGGAGCAGGGCATTCATGTCACCAGCAACATTGCCCAAGAGCGGTATCCGACAGCTGCTTTTCTTTTAAAAAGCAAGTTCCCAGGGCTTGTGACTTGCTGGGGGGGAAAGAAGAATTTGGGTGGCAGCCAGCGGGATGAAACTAAGCAGGCATCTGCTCTGGGTGGTCACCTCACTTTGTGGCTTGTAGGTGCACAACGGACCACAAGCGACAGCTTAAGTCAATGGAGCATGAGATTCTTAATCTCAGGGTCCCATGTAGAGAAGATTCTTGCATTGCAGCGGGTTGGAGGAGATGGCCTTTGGGGTCCCTTCCAATTCTATGATTCTTTGACAGAAAAGAAGTATAAATTTGCTTTTAAAAAAGGAAGGAAGGAAGGAAGGAAGGAAGGAAGGAAGGAAGGAAGGAAGGAAGGAAGATAACCCTGTTTCATTTCAGAGAGGTTCGCTGATTCCTTGAGACTCTTCATGAACACCTGTAAACTGCCCCCTTCCCCAGCGTACATGTTCACACTTAGAAATTTGCTGACTTTGCAATGGACCGCTGTTAGTCAACTGGCGCGACAGGTACAGGAGCCAGCTAATAACTACCAGCACCCCACACACTGAAGGAAATACAGTGGGTACAGTTAGGCCTGCCCCGAAAAAGGATCGAGCCTTTCCCAAATGGTCAGCAAGGCACTTGGAAGATCACACGCACCTTCCCAAATACTCCGCGAGAGATGCCAGCCTGCAAGGGCTCGGGTTTTTCGCTGTGCTATAATCTTCCCCTCCCCCTCTCCGGAGGGCTGTAATTAAAACGCACAGGCTGCACATGAGGCCCCCACTTATGCGCCACATGTGTTATGTAAGCCTGCAGTGCTCTTGCTGAAAGATTAGACATCAGTTCTAATGACATGTGTCGCCCACAGACATGCAGCAGCCCAGTTTACCCAAAGCTCAATAGAGCTTTTTTGCAATTCCTAGGATATTGACCAATTTAGGAACAAGTTCCCATAAGGGTAATGCACACAGTACGGTTTGATGGGGAAGCTTTAGGGGCAAACTTGGCTATATGTATTTAAAACGGATTATTTTCTGGATGCTCTTATAAACATGGGACCTCACAGCGTCACTATCAGGGTTAAAATCCCTGGCCTGCTACCAGGAGGACAATAATATTGATCTGTCTTGACTAAACCTTAGTTGTCTCTCTAAAATGAGAATTACCTGTATCAATTTCAAAGTTGAGGGGGGGGACCCTGTTTATACAAGATATGGGCAATGATCTCATTATCCCTGGGATGGAATGCCAGGAAATGCTGCGGGCTGAGAAGGAGGGAATCAATGAATAAGTTGTCCCAAAAAAATTGGCAGAGGTTAATGAAAATGGTTTCCAAACTGATCCAAGAAGCAGTGTGTGGTTTATTGGCAGAGGAAAGAGAAATTAATTTTTATTTTTTTTGAAACGGTGGGGGCAGCACAACAAAACCGACGACATCAGACACAGAAACGACGTCCTTTGTAAACATGTGGTTAGAGAACACTTTGCTAGAATCAATGAAAAAAGCAGCTGGATGCCATGAAACAATGAATAACACACACACACACACACACACACAGAGAGAGAGAGAGAGAGAGAGCGCTCAGTAGTGTGAGCTGCTGCTATTTTCTGGAAAAGCAGGAATACTATTTTATGTCACGTGTTCTACAACCGTTTGCATTTGTTCCAAATTAAAGAGTTCTAACGTATTTGCTGTTGCAGAAGAGAAACGGAAATCAGTATTAAGAAGCGTTAGGGTGCAATTTATGCTGCTCCAAAAATGCGTCAAGATGAACGCCATGAAAGTGTCCCCCCCCAAAACAAAAACCAATCTGGATCCCTCATTTTTGGAGATGTGGGAATGGGAAAAAACAAACGCAAAAATGTGTGCATTAATGGGAACACAGGGAGTTGTCTTAGACCACATTAGGCCACTGACCCACATAGCCCAGTGACTGACAGTGGCTCTCCAGAATTTCAGGCAGGGGAGATGCCAGGGGCGCACAAACCAGGTACTCTACTGGCTCAGCATGTTTTGGGCAATGTGATGCTATTAGCAGCACCTATTTTTCATATTAGAAAGACTTTAAAGCAATTAAGCTCACTTCGATATACTTGTTGCAGAAAGGACTGGATTCTGCTCCCTTCTCTTCCCATTAAACGGCAAGTTTTCTGCAAGTTCACATGCTCCGTGCTAAAATCTCCCCCTCTCTTCCTACCTCCAAAACCTTCTGGGTCCCAAGTTCATCAACGTTTTGCCTGGGAAGGTCTTTGTTTGCAATTCAAATATTATTTTGCTTTGCTATGGGGTTTTATTTCTATACGACGTACAGTGGCACCTCGGGTTACACATGCTTCAGGTTACAGACTCTGCTAACCCAGAAATAGTACCTCGGGTTAAGAACTTTGCTTCAGGATGAGAACAGAAATTGTGCTCCGGTAGCGCGGCAGCAGCAGGAGGCCCCATTAGCTAAAGTGGTGCTTCAGGTTAAGAGCAGTTTCAGGTTAAGAACGGACTTCCGGAACAAATTAAGTACTTAACCCGAGGTACCACTGTACTGTGGGGGTTTCAAATAGGCCTGATGGAACCCTGGGTTTTTTAAGCAGCTTATTGGGAGTTGAGCACCATGAGATGATCGGTATCGGGAGAACAGCTTTGCCTGAAGCTCAATCTCTCCATCACATCAAGAACAAACATGAGCCAATGGGGAGGCATAACAGGCTGGCCAGCATCTTCCATGAAGAATGTGCCCCAGAATCCTTTGCCATATGCCGGTGGCTTGTGGTAGTTGTGTGAGGGCTTCCTCTCCATAGATGAGTCAATTTGGGGTGGGAGGGTGTTGCAGTACACACCAAAACAGCAAAAGGGAAGGTTTAAGTTTCCTGCAGACTATGCATAGGAAACCACTGAGTTGCCGTATTTACCAACCCATTACAAAACGAAACGCAATCTTTGTTATCCTTTCAAAAAGGCCTACGATTACCTAACCAACAATGGCGATGAATGCACAGCGACTAACCCCCGCCCCCGGGTGTTTGCGACCCACAGTTGGGGTGTTCGGAGGTGGTTTTACTGCAAACACACACAAAAAGAACCACTCACCCCAATTCTTTTGTCGTCAAAAGGGAATGCAGTTGCTGATTCAAACGTTCCAAGCATTCCAATAGATCCATCAATCCCTTTAGCCCCACCGTTCATTGAAAACCTGGAACTGGGAGGGTGTTCTGAAATAATTGCCTACTAAGCTTCATTAAAAATAAAAGTGTTTGCCACTTCCGAGGCATGTGGCCTTTATTGAAGCTGGAGCTTCCTGCAGCGGTGAGCGAGATACACAAATCCTATTTAGTGCAAAACTGTGGGGGCTTCATTCTGTGTGGGGTTGGCTATTTAGACAATCAGCTCTGGGAAGCTTCTATATAGTACGCCGGTTGATGACTGAAGCTCATTCATGAATGGAGGACCATAAGTGCTTAGGGTATTAAAAGGGCCATTGTGCTTGCAGCACTTAATAAATTTAATTCAGCTATGCCGGTTGAATGAAGTGATAAAATTAATACTGCTACGTTAGTCTACTGGCTGCTCCTTCTACAACCCCCCTGCAAGCATATTTTAGAAACCGATTTTTATTTGGAGTGGGGAGGGACACAGGGACACAGCAGGAGATTTTACTTCCCCATCCCAGGAAGTCAAACCTGGTGATTCCAAACTGGCTGAAATTTGAGAATTCTGCAAAAACACAGAAGGATACTGTAAGAGTTTTAAACGCAAGGTGGCTCAGATACGCAGCGATGGGATATAAAAGAAAACCTCTCTCCCAGCCCATCAAGGGTTGTTATAAAACTATTTGCTTCTTCCAACCTCAAGAAGATTAAGCAGGGGTGTTTCCCTTCACCTGCATTTTTACCTGAAAGCCACAGAATCCCAAATGGGAACGATCCTTCTCCACATGCTTAATTTGAAGTTGGCAAGACAAAAGGCAAGAAATCAGGTTTATAACAGAGGCGCAGTTTCAAGGCATCCTCTAATATCTGAGGATTTCAAGTGGAGCATTCTTGAGACAGCTTAATCCCCTGACAATGCAGAAATCCAGTTTGAAGCTACAACAAGCTCTCTTTTTTTGTTAAGGCACAGAGCAGGTATGTCTTGATTTCTCTTTGCTAAAGAACTCGTTTGCCTTTAGCAGCCAGCTTTCCAAATTGGGAAACAGAACAAACCTGCAACTGACTTAAATCATCACAAACCACCTGCGGCCAATATGGTTTGCATCATTTCAAAGCCCAAGAGAGAGAACCACCAAGCAAGAGGGACGTTCGTGTTTGGCAGAGAGCAAACTTAATTTCACACCTAAAGGTAGGAAATAAGCTTAGATTTAGCTAGTTCTTGAAGACCCAAAGGAGGCCAGGAACAAGAACTGGACTCTTGTGCATTTTACAGACTTACTTTTTTGACCTTGCAAAGAAGAAAAGAAAAAAGAAGGCCAATAACTCACAAAATAATTAACTCTAGCTAGCATGCAAGAAAACTAGACTTCAATGGGGAAAGGGAGCTGTGTTACCCTGCCCTGTGCATGGTAGATCACAACATCCTCACTCAACCACAGGAGAGGCACCCGCTGTGTATTCCGCAAACTCCTTCTCAGACTGCAGCCAGACGTGGAAAGAGAAGAGGTGTTGCTTTTCCCAGAAATTATCTGCACCTTCTTGGGATGCCCACCTTTAACGCCAGAGAACCGATGCTTCCCAGTGTACTATATTCACTAAACGACTCCTATTCATCCCCCCCTACTTATTAAGTTGCTAGCCTGGGGTTGGGGGAGGGGTTAGAACAACAGAAAAGAAAGTCATGCGAGAGAAACCTGCCTGATAAATAGGGCTTACTTTCCCCCTTGTTGCTATGCCACTAAGGCCCCGGATATGGTTACATGCTTCCAGCTACCAATCTGGAGAAAGTACTGTTCGAAGGGTAACGCAGTTTAGAACAAGAACACGTGCAAATGAATGGCCACAATGGGGGGTTTGTTTGGAGAGACCTATATAGCGGAGGTCAAAGGTTCTCTTCCATGCAACTGGCACCAGGGTTACTGCAAGTCAATTTCGAAAGTCACAAAAAAACCCACCAGCAGCACAGCGGAGGCATTTTGCAATGGAATGTCAGAGGAAGCGCCCTCGTTTAAGTCTTCAGAAACTGCACATATAAATGTCGGCAGCACTCTACTTAACATGCAGAGTTATGTAAATGAGGGGCTGCTGAAACCAACTTGCCAACACACCTCAAAGCGATGAGGACATGAGTCCAGGTTTCAATGTCGAAAACAAGGCATAGTATGAGTTTCTAGACGCAATGAAATGAATGAGATCGCTCCCCCTAAATTTGCATAGCCTGGTCCTGTTTTTTAGAGGACAGCCTGGAGGCAGATCACTGGCTGTAGAGAGCATCACCGCTGAGGTCACAGAGAGGAAGGCAATACTGTGACCCACTTATCATCTCTTCTAATATCTACATTTTATCCCATCCTTTTCCGAAGGTGATGGCAGGACTAAACGGTAATCAGGCATTTAATACAGCACTGTTTAAAAATATCAGAACTTATGACACGAGTCCTGTATATCTTAAAGAGTTCCTCTGTCTATAAAAGAACTCCTCTACTGTCCTGGACTGGCTGGGTGCAGAGGAATGCGGGGAGGAGCCGGCTGGGGAACTCCCAACAGAAGAAGGCTCAAAGTCCGGGAAGAGGAGGTGTTTGAAACTGAAGAGGTAACAGGGCTTAGTGAGTGAGAGGAGTCTACGGCAGAGAGATGTCCAGAATCAATGGCAGAAGCTGAAGCAGAAGAGGGAGGCCAAGGGGCAAGGATGAGTGCAGCTGGTGAAGAAGCCAGGGTGTCTCCCCCGCCTGCTGCGACAAGCTCCCTTCCTCCCTGAAGAACCAGGAGAGATCTGAAGAAGGTGCAGTCTAAGATTGCTTGGGGTAAACCCTGGAGAAGAGGGGTCTTAGGCAGCTGTGGAGAGGTGGGGAACTCTAGTCTCCGCAACTGCTTCGCGGGGACAAGACCTGCCGGAGATGAGTAGTGTGCTCATTAGTCCAGACACTCCTGTGCAGATCCTGTTGTTGGTTTTTCCCCCCTAATAAAGAGTTAACGCCACTAACTGACTTCCCACTAGCTCACTCCTGGCATCTACCTACTTGCTGGGATAAAGGTTTCTGCTCCTTGATAAGGGAGATGGTGCCATCTGTAGCAAAGACTGGTTCAGTGCATTTTACGCTCCCCCACTCTTCACTGGGATGGGGAACCACACGTCCAGGGCTCCAATGCGGCTACCCAGGCCTCCCTGTTCTGGCCCTCGGAATCCTCCCTGGCCACACCCCTTAACACTGCACCCTCCTTGAGTGTTTTTGCCTGTCTAGACTGTGTCCCTGACCTCCAACAAGGCTTTGTGCTTGCCTGGATAGAGAACAGAGAGGGATGCATAGAAACTAACCTACGATTTGAAAGGTTAAAATGATCCGATGTTACACCACCCACTTTTCTCAGTCCCTGCCCAAAAGGGTATGTGGCAGCTCACCTTGGCCTCTCCCCAGGAGGCACACCTGCCCCACACAATTCTCAAGGGGCAGTTTTAAGTTGCCAATGCCAGAACACTGGCACACCCTTGGGTGAGTGTAAAAGCCTGCCTTGCGTCCAAACTGAGGTTTCTTCTGAGCCATCCAACCCACAGGTCTTTGGACAAGTTACGGCCAGATTAAGCTCACCGGGGTCAAAGAGAGGCGTTAAAGATTTCCGAGAAGAGTTATGGCACAAACACCTTTCCAGGCCAATATTTCGCAAGCTAGCTCCTTATTTGTAGGCAACATTTCGCAAACGAAGCTCTGCCTTCTACTGTACGCCTCCATATATATATTTTTAATGGCTTTAAATTATGCAGCAAAAGCCGCTGAACGTTCACTCATTGTGGATAATCTGTCTGAGAGATCTGCAGTTAATTGGGAGACATGTCTTGCATCTTAAGATAAAGTCTTCAACATTACTGAGAGCTGCCCGTCACTCATTTCCAACTTAGATCAATCCCTTTTGATAATCACTATCCCGTATGCTATGTATGTCACACTCTAAGGTTAACATTACAAATGCTCTGTGTAGACATCCTTGAGTCAATGTAAATAAGTTAATTTGTTCAGATTTCCCACCCTATCCTGAGGGTTCAAAACTAAAATGGTGCTTCTAAGCAACACTGTGTGAGGTAGTGTTAGGTAAGAAATGTGGCTTGCCCAAGGCCACACAGCAACTTGGCCCCTTTTCTTCTGCCTATGTGAATGAGACATGATCTACTGTTCTACCTGGGCTTCTTAAAAAAAAGACAAGGACTTAGATTAGGCTTTGGAACATCTAAACTGAAATCTGATTCTAAGCATTACTGTACTCCTTTTGCACAAGCAACAGCTTCAAACCATCAAAACATCAGGAGACATTGGTATATGATTCGCTGAGTAAGGTGAACTTCAAGAGCTGAGTCAACTTTGAAAGAAGATGGACTTTGGTACTGGAAGATCAACATTATTGCGACTTTAAAAGTGTGGTGAGTCAGTTGACGTTTCAAGGATAGCTGAAATAGTTGGCTTTTGAACAGGGATTTGCAATGACCTGGGGGGAACCTCAGAAAAAAGCAGAACGGCTCAATAGTGTGCTACAGGTAAGGCCTAGAACCACAAAAGGCCAGGAATGAGTACAAAAACATGTGTCCAGTAGTGTCCTTAGGGTGCGGTGAATGGGGGTGATCGTCTCAGTCCTCAAACCTAGGGAGGCCCTGCACAGGTTAACACAAAGCACTGTGTCACCCAAGGTGAATGTTACTGCCTTGGCTCTTTGCATCCCTCTCCTTTGGCTAAGGAAGCTGTTCTGCTGCTGCTAACATGGCAGTAGCCCCAACGCTCACTTCCCCTCTTACTCTTAGGAAGGTGGGGGGGTCCTTCTCCGAGCGAGGGATTCTCGGGGTAGCCCAGACCAGCGCTTGTGTCACCGCCACTTCAAAGTTGCTTTCAACATCACTTTCTCATAAATGAACGCTGGGCTTTCCTTTGAAGCCTGGAACAAACTAGCCTACCCATAAATACAGCAGAGAGCTAAATCCTTTAGGACTGCCAAATGCACACCTGGGGAGGCAATAATGGGATGGCTGTATTGGAAAGTGGGGGGGGGGGAATTTAGTGGAGTGCAACATGTAGCAGTATCTATTGCGGGGTAGTTGGATGTGCAGCTGGTGATATCGGCCTTGACCAGAAGCCAGGGTGGATTAAAAAAATAATCAGATTTTTAAAATTTAAATTGGATTTTTTTGATTTAAATTGGATTTTTAATATAAAATACTTTTGGAGGAAAAACCTTTCTAAAGATGGTTTTCTATTTAAGTTACATTATAGTCCAAAGGCTATTCATCAGGAAATAAGGATTTGTTTTAAGTTTTTCATGTGTGCTAAAACTCAGTCTAAGTTTTTTTTAAAATAAGAAATGTTTAACCACATCAGTTAACAAACATGGATACATATGCTATAAGGTTATTGTTTTAGTTAAATAAATTGTTTAAATTGTTATAAAGGAGATGATTATTTTTCTCCTTCAAATAAAGTACAGCAGAAAAGTTGTGCAAATATAAACAGTAAACTTATTAAACCTCACAATAATTTCATAATTACAGTGGTACCTCAGGTTACATACGCTTCAGGTTACAGACTCCGCTAACCCAGAAATAGTGCTTCAGGTTAAGAACTTTGCTTCAGGATAAGAGCAGAAATCGGGCTCTGGTGGCACAGCAGCAGCAGGAGGCCCCATTAGCTAAAGTGGTGCTTCAGGTTAAGAACAGATTCAGGTTAAGAACGGACCTCCGGAACGAATTAAGTACTTAACCTGAGGTACCACTGTATCTGTCTATTTCTAATAGTATAACCAAAACAGTATTTTTTTTATAATTGTAAAACCTACTCTTAAAATTTCTTATTCCAAAAACCTTCATCTGGTTGTAAATATTAAGATTATTGTTGGAAGCCACCCAGAGTGGCTGGGGAAACCCAGCCAGATGGGCGGGGTACAAATAAATTATTATTATTATTATTATTATTATTATTATTATTATTATTATTATTATTATCATCATCATCATCATCATCATCATTATTATTATTATTGGAATGAGTCTTTCTGTAAAAAAATGATTTAAATCAAGTTTTACTTACTAGTGAATTAAATCATGATTCAAATAGATTTGATTTAAATCAAATCCACCCTGCCAGAAGCTAAAAGTTTTGCAAGTCCTCTAAGGATGAAAGTAGAAAAAAGGAAAAGGGAAGGCACAGAAGGCAGAAAAATTAAGGTAACTCTTAGGAAACACAAACACACCAATAATGGGATCTGTTAATTTCTTCATATTGTGAGGGTGCAATTCTCTCCCCGATGCTTTTTAACATCTTTATGCGCCCCCTCGCCCAGCTTGTCCGGAGTTTTGGGCTGGGTTGCCATCAGTATGCTGATGACACCCAACTCTATCTGTTGATGGATGGCCATCCTGATTCGGCCCCAGACACACTGACCAGATGTCTGGAAGCTGTGGCTGGATGGTTACGTGGGAGCCGGTTGAAGTTAAATCCTTCGAAGACAGAGGTCCTCTGGCTGGGGCGGGACGATATGGGATCGAGGGGGCAACTCCCATCTCTTGCGGGGGTGCAATTAGTGCCAGCACCGGCCGTTAAGAGTTTGGGTGTAATCTTCGATACCTCCCTCTCTATGGAGGCGCAGATTACAGCTATAACAAAGGCGGCATTTTTTCATCTCTGCCAAGCTAAGCAGTTGGCCCCTTATCTCTCTCGTCCTGACCTAGCCACTGTGATCCACGCGACGGTCACCTCCAGACTGGATTATTGTAACTCGCTCTACGTGGGGCTGCCCTTGAGACTGACCCAGAAACTCCAGCGGGTGCAGAATGCCGCGGCGAGACTCCTTATGGGGTCTTCGCTGCGAGATCACATTCATCCGATATTATACCAGCTGCACTGGCTCCCGGTGGAGTACAGGATCAGGTTAAAGGTGCTGGTTTTAACCTTTAAAGCCCTATACGGCCTAGGACCCTCGTACCTACGGGACCGCCTCTCCTGGTATGCCCCACAGAGAAACCTACGGTCTGCAAATAATAACATCCTCAAGGTCCCAGGCCTCAGAGAGGTTAGGCTGGCCTCAACTAGAGCCAGGGCCTTCTCGGCTGCGGCTCCAATCTGGTGGAATGCTCTGTCACAAGAGACTAGGGCCCTGCGGGACCTGACATCTTTCCGCAGGGCCTGCAAGACAGAGTTGTTCCGCCAGGCTTTTGGTCAGGGCGCAGCCTGACTCCCTCCTCTGGCAACCTGCTCAGAATTTAGCTTAATTGGTTGCCATCAATTTGATTTAATTAATTTTTATAATGAAATATTTTTTAGATTGTGTGATTATTTGACTGATTATTTGATTGTTGTTAGCCGCCCTGAGCCCGGCTTCGGCTGGGGAGGGCGGGATATAAATAAAATTTATTATTATTATTATTATTCATATGATACCTACAAACCTGCCTGATTCAGTGATAGTTATAGTCCCTTCTAACTCCCAACCCCACCATACCAGCCTTATAGGGTTTGGATATTCCTTCCTGAACTAGGGTTTTGTTGAATGATACTGCAGCATGGCGATTGGCTGGCACACAGGGAGGCAAACTGGGTTGGGTGGCTGGATGGATGATGGGGTTACATCTCACGTCAGCATGGCACCTCCCTTGGAGCCAAGACACTGGTATGGAAAGTAATCGCATGATCCATTCAACCCGCATGGCTCCCGGTTACACTGATGTGGATTGATGGTTCCAACACAGGAGTGGGTTACTGAGAACCAGTGGATTGTATGCCGTGGTCTCTGCTTGCCTCTTGAAGAGGTGGGTACAGCAAAATCAGAGAACACCTCCAGAGGGCCAACTTGTTCTGCTGTTTCAGGGATAACAGAGGATGAACGATGGCGAATGTTCATGGTTATGCAATTCCACTTACCAATTTGTAACAATACTGGCGTCACCAAAGCTGTCTCCATGGCGTAACAGAATTCTCTGCCAAACATCACGGCTCCGTGCATCACCCAGAGACGTACAGGTATCCGGTCTATGGATCCTTCGCTTATGGTCTCTTCCTTACTTTCATTCTCGTTTTCTGGTTTCTGAAGCTGAACCACGGGTAGCTCTTGAACTTGCATAGATTCCGAGTCAGCATTCTGGGGAGCCATTTTCATTACCATAAAAATATATATAATATATATATTTATATATTTATTTATTTATTCTACCTATATAAATAACACTATCATCTCTAACGATAAGTTACGGTGTCTTCTCTTTCTGATGGCGTCACGTTCCTCGTGCAAGCAATATTTGTAATTCCCCTCGTTACGAACAGGTTCCGTCATCAATTTCGTGTGTAGGCGTTGAAACATTCAGAGGAACAAAAAGCTATATTTGGTAGGAAATTCAACATATGGCTTGCTGGGCTTGCGTTTTGTTTACTGTGAACTAGAGTTAAAAATCCATAATTGCCATTCAGTTAATACCAGTTTCATAATTATTATTGAAGAGGTGCTGAAGTTGTTTTGCTTGCTACACAAAGGTGGAAAGGTGACACAAACAGCTGCTCCACTGGTAATCCCCATCGAGTGGCTGATTAATCTGCAAAGAAGGACAAAAGGCAAGTCACCAGGGTGGAGAAATATCAATGGTTTCTATTTTTTTTTAAAGAATTGAATTTTTTTAAATTTAAATTGGATTTTTAAAATAAAATGCTTTTGGCGGAAAAATCTTTCTAAAGATAGTTTTCTATTTAAGTTACACTATAGTCCAAAGGCTATTCATCAGGAAATAAAGATTTGTTTTAAGTTTTTCCTGTGTGCTAAAACTCAGTCTAAGTTTCTTATTAAAAGATGTGCTTAACCACATCAGTTAAGAAACATTAATACGTATGCTGTAATGTTATTGTTTTAGTTAAATAAAATTGTTTGAATTGTTATTAAGGAAATGATTATTTTTCTCCTTCCAATAAAGTACAGCAGAAAAGTTGTCCAAATACAAACAGTTAACTTATTATCATCATTATCTGTCTATGTATTTCTAATAGTACAACCAAATCAGTATTTTTTGATATAACTGTAAAAACTACTCTGAAAATTTATTATTCCAAAAATGAAACCTTCATCTGGCTGTAAATATTAAGATTATACCAGCAAGAATGAGTCTTTCTATTAAAAAATTATTTACCGTAAATCAAGTCTTACTGACTAGTGATTTAGTTTAATTTGATTTGATTTGATTTAAATCAAATCCACCCTGCAAGTCACAGACCATCAGAGCACCTTGAGACGAGCTACCGTATTTTTTGCTCTATAAGACTCACTTTTCCCCTCCTAAAAAGTAAGGGGAAATGTGTGTGCGTCTTATGGAGCGAATGCAGGCTGCGCAGCTATCCCACAAGCCAGAACAGCAAGAGGGATTGCTGCTTTCACTGCGCAGCGATCCCTCTTGCTGTTCTGGCTTCTGAGAGTCAGAATATTTTTTTTTCTTGTTTTCCTCCTCTAAAAACTAGGTGCGTCTTGTGGTCTGGTGCGTCTTATAGAGCGAAAAATATGGCACATCTCCTCTCCGTTCTAGGAATGTAAATGAACTCAAATCAAGGCCTCTTCCACCACGCTTATGGACATGTCCCCAAATTATGCTCTCAGTGTGAACACATAGCTCCATGGAATCTATGGCTCCATGTTAAGTGACTTTTATTATATTATTTAGTACATTTATATTTCCTTCAATCAAGGAATTCAAGGACCCAGACCTTCTAAGCTTCAGCAAGGTGGATCCAACAGATGTCCTCAACTTTGTCAAGCAGCTTGAGGCAACTGAAAGGGCTGTGGCTGTTCAATTCTCCTGATCAGGCTGTACCCAATTAAGGTTCAAAAAAGTTTCTGTATCTGAGAACAAGTACTCAAATATGCCTATTTCCTCCACCCTCTCGATCCACCTTCTTTTTGTGTCATTTTTTAAAGGCTAAGCCTGAGGGCAGAGACGGCCTTTTTAAAAAAGCAATTTAAAAAAGCAATTTGTAAGTTGATATCTGGGAGTAAACAACCATCAAACATAGCACTTGCTAGTCCTGGTAAGGATCATAGTTGCACTGGTTGTTAATTATATATCAGTATCATTGTGCAGACTTCTAGGATGTACTATTGCAAGTAGCATACACCGGGGTTGTCCAGAAAGGGTAGGTTTGAGAGCTCAAATCTAGCTGCTCATTTAACTATATGATTTGCTTAAAGAACAAATGATAGCTTTCAGTGACTAAAACGTACAGCCCTAATTTAGGACGTCAGCACTGTTTACAGTGAGCTAATGCCAATCTGAGTTATTTAATGATTCTCCGCTCTGTCCAATTTGCATCTAATTCTGCACAGTTACAGATAGGTAGCCGTGTTGGTCTGCCATAGTCAAAATAAAAAAATTCCTTCCAGTAGCACCTTAAAGACCAACTAAGTTAGTTCTTGGTATGAGCTTTCGTGTGCATGCAGTGTATCTGAAGAAGTGTGCATGCACACGAAAGCTCATACCAAGAACTAACTTAGTTGGTCTTTAAGGTGCTACTGGAAGGATTTTTTTTATTTTGACTAATTCTGCACAGATTATTATGCACCAATATACATGCATCAAAGAAAGCACTGCGGACTGCAAGAAGGTGAAATGATGATAATATTCCCATGTTTCAGTTCCCCCCACCACTTTCTGGAAATTCAATGCTGGGACTGTTATCTCCATCCATTATCAGTGAATCACAAATCACAACAATGGTTTATCTTTCTAGGTCAGAAAGATGCACAAACATGCAAGTTCAGGCCTATAATCTCCATGGCGATGATTTCAAAGATATGAAATGATCTGGCAGATTCCTTAGTCACAAACACTCATGATACTTTATGCAGATATGTTCTGTTGTTGCTGACCTTGTTTGGCAGTTGTGCTCGGTACGAGTCTCCTCCACAACAAACAAGATGTGAGCCCAACAAGTGAAATGTGATATTGCACAACCATTAGAGACTTTTAGAAACTGGGGAAGAAGAGTCCCCGACTGGAGAGGCCCATTTATTAGCTCAATTATTCCACATTGATCTAGCCGTACATCAAAGCTGCATGCATTGCTGGTGGGGATGTGTTGGTAAGGAAACCCAGCTCACATGCAAACCAAACAGGCAATCACATTAAACGGGAGTGAATGAATGGCAAAAGGGAGACTTCACTGGGATGTGAATGCAGTTCCTTGTGGACAAATATTTCAGCTTCTGTTATTCAAGTGTGGGGCTTATCACAGGGCTGGCCTATAGCAGTTCAAGAAACCTGCAACTCTGACCTAATTTTCAACAGAAACTGACACTGAGAATTGTTTTGTATTAAAAATAAAAATCTGCTCCTGTAACAATAAATGATGCCGAATTATGTGCTTGCTTTTTAAATCACTTGCAAAATGCAAACCTGGTTATGCATAGGTAGGGTTGCCTTTTTTCAAAAAGTGAAAAGTTGTTGACCTTTTTTTTTTTTTTTTTGATATTTCGCCAAATTCTGCACGGACACGGCTTGCAGCTACAGTATTCCGGATGTGTCAGGGAAATTGTCATGTTCTGTGTTCAGGATCTAAAGAGCTACAGGTTAAGGCTGCTCCTTCTGAAAAGCAGACCTCCAGGCCACATCACAAGCCACTTTTGAAGTTCCCTCGGTTTCAAAATCAGCTTGCCATGTGGTACTGCAGGCTGCTTGTCGAAAGCAGGAATCAAATGTCCGCAGAACTAGAAGCATGATTATTCAGACATGCACAGTTCTACTACTGTTCCATAATAGTAACTGGACTTGTTGCAACTATTGGCAGCAATGATTTAAAAATGGAAAAAGAGAGCTAATAGTGGCCACCAAGATACCAATGGCTAGATTACTTAAATATGTGGGAGAGAATCACTGTTGTAATAATGGGTGTAGGCGTTGAGTTGTTGTGCCTTGATAGAAATACTAACTAATGCATAAAGACAGGGTCCCTTCCAACTCTAGAATTGTATGATATGAAGTTGAAACAAAAGAACTAACTTACACCTTCTGAATATAAAAAGTGCTGATAAGAGAAGCATCAGTCCAAAATGAGTAACCGCGCGCTGAATTTCAAACTCCTACATTTCAGGAATGGATGAACACAGCAAGTGTTATCCAACAACGATCTAAATCCTATGGGAATGAGCTCACGCAACCTAATAAGATCCAGGTTGTTGTTTTCTAACTTTGCTAGCAATAAGATCTCCTGCAAGGTTGGCACAAGGCAAGGCGTGTGAAGTGATACTCCAAGTTCTGCTCTATTTAGGCTGAGGCCTGAATACAATCCTCATTCATACAAGTGGTGGCTGGCTAGGCATACCAATGACTATGTTGCTTGGTATGGAACCTCCATGCTTAAGTGACGGCATGGCAGTGAATCCAAGACGTCCAGGGGAAGAAAGTAACAGAATGCGTCCATGTCTTTGCACCCTGTTCGTGGGCTTCGCTAAGGCATCTAACTGGTCACTATGGGAAGTAGGATGCTGAAAAAGATGGACCTTTGGTCTCATCCTGCGGGGCTCCTAATGAGTGTGGATCACTATAGACATTCCAGCAGGATCCTGACTGAGTGAACAGTTTGGTACTCGGAGACAAATAGGAGTGTGATTAGTCCATCCATCAAGGCAAGGCAACTGGCCGGTCTGCACCTAACTGGACCAGCCCAAGTGGCTGGAATGAAAAGTTGCATTTTGAAGGAAAATGGGGTTATATGTTAACACTGAACACGCATTATGGATGAATTGCCCCCACAGGATCTCACTGGGCCTTGGGGAGCACTTGTAAATGGTGACCCATTTTCAATATTCCTAAATTAGCTTGCAAACCTTTTCCTTTCATGCCCATCAGAGTCTTGCTTCTCTAGCATTTTGCAATGGCCTGAAAGGGCAATAAAACTTTGGCTGCAACTGTAGTGTCGTGTCTGTTCACATCCCCTAAGATAAGGAAGACATTGACTTTTCATGATCTGTCTTGCTGCCAGGCAAAGGTTAGCAGGTTTAATTATACCTTATGCCAATTATTGATTACAAGGGCAAACATTTAAGAAAGACTATTTAAAGCAAGACTATCACAATTAGCGATCCCTTTATAAGACACCCTAACTTACGGAAAGACTGTACGGTCATTGCAAAGGTCGACAAGACAGATTAGATTTGTAAATGGGAAGAATCAAGGGACAGTTGTGCCTATTGCTCCTGGATTCTTGTATCAGATACCTGTGGTCTCCCCTTTGCTTCTCTTGATTGCTCAGATGCTCTAATGTTATAGCAGTCCTGGATATCAAATCTATCCTACAGATCTGCCATTGTTCTGATGTTATGAAGAAACTTTCTGGCTTAGGCTCGAGGCAAGTTAATGCTCAAGAGCCCCTGAGAACCTGAATGCCAACACAGAAAAGCAACCTATGCAGAAGTGAACCTCTGTGCATCGAAACTTCAACATTAAGGCTCATTTGTGTGGCAGGCCCAGGAACTGTACACCTGCGTACTTCAATGGTGCACCGTGCTGCTCAGATTCTGGAAACCAGATGTGCCATTCTAACGCTTCAAAATCCTGCAGTTGCCATTCAGATGGCGCTTGCCCAAGGAGGACAGAAGGCAGGCAGTTATTTGCCTAGCTCCCTGAGCCAAGCATGACAACAGCACCCAGTGTGTACTATGCTGCATAGGCCAGGGAGTGGCATGCCTTTAGAGCTTGACGAATAGGGAATTATCTCAGAGATGCTATCTTTCAGCATCTAATATTGCAGGTATCATCCATGGGTGTACGTTCTCAGATTACAAGAGGCCCTTTGTGTGCCCCTTGTTACCAGCTTGAAATGTGAGAGTTCTTTCATCATGGCCCATTGCCTCATAATGGAGAGAGAGTGAGCAAGATGCGACTTGCTTCTAGTCTCATGATATTGACAACATCTCTCTTTACCAGCCTGTATGGATGCATGCAGTAACTCTCCGGACCCAGAATTTGTGCTCTTTTGGGGATCAGCAGCTATGGGATGCGTCTTAACTGCTGTAGGATTTCAGTATGATGATTACATGAGGCTTCCCTTTCCTAAAATTACCCGTATTCTAATAGATAAATGTCAAATTCCATATGGAAACAGGGAAGGCTTACCTCAAGAGTCATCACCAAACCAAAGCCACTTACCCATACCTCAACAGCTGTGTGGCCAATCATTTGGTGGCTGTGTCACAAGCCAAGGCCACAAGGAGAAACTACAGTGTCATTCACTGCAGGGGGTTGGAATAGGGTCCCTTCTAACTCTCCAGTTCTGTGATTAATGCACAACCTTTAGTACATATGTACAGTGGTACCTTGGTTCTCAAACTTAATCCGTTCTGGAAGTCCGTTCCAAAACCAAAGCGTTTCTAAACCAAGGTGTGCTTTCCCATAGAAAGTAATGCAAAATGGATTAATCCGTTCCAGACTTTTAAAAACAACCCCTAAAACAGCAATTTAACATGAATTTTACTATCTAACGAGACCACTGATCCATAAAATGAAAGCAATAAACAATGTACTGCAGTCATGAAATCAATCAATCAATCAGTAGCTGAACAGGGTTCCACATAGTCACAAAAACAAAAAAAGAGCGCCACAATAACAAAAACGCAAAATAAATAGCAAAAACAGACAGACCTCAGTGTAACACTCAAAACAGAAGTGTGGCACTCAAATCGGAAGCGTAACACTCAAAACGGAGCACGTTCGGCTTCCGAAAAACGTTTGCAAACCACAACACTTACTTCTGGGTTTGCAATGTTTGGGTTCCAAGCTGTTTGAGCACGAAGGTGTTTGAGAACCAAGGTACCACTGTACTACATATCTTGCTGTGGTGTGGCTTTGTCTCTAGGCTACTGAGCTTTCAGGTAGACAGCAGTGCAGAACAGACACAAAAGCCAAGACATGAGTTCAGACATCCCTGTACGACAGCTCCTTATCACTGTTGGCCCCTTATTCTCATCCAGGGATGTCACCAACCCTTTGCTAAGTGTGCCATTTGTTACACCTCCGCTGCAAGCTGGATTTGCGTGCCAAAGACCACTGCAATCCAGAAGAGGCCAAGGACTCGAGTTTGATTTTAAAAGCAGTTTAAGTTTATTCAACTCTGCCTGCATTACTCAGGTTATTTTCCATTTCCAATTCACTACTTGCAAAAAAAAGATTTCTGCAAAACACAAAGACTTTACCCAGACTGCTGCAAGCAAAATGAGCAAGTTCATGAAGAAAAACTGTATTTGCATAAATTATACTGATTTGCATAACTCATTGCATGTCTGAATTGACCGGGCACAAAAAATGTCTCCCATCTACAGGAAAGGGCAGCTCCATGTGTCAGTTGCGACCAGCTATATACATTCAATTTTAATTTGATTGTTTGCAGTTTAGTATGTTTGGTGTGAGATGCACCTCTTTTGAATATGACCAAAGTGAGCAGCAAGAAAAAAAATATCTGAACAAAATTGAATGAACCAACGCATGCTTATGAGCTTATATAAATGGCCACGGGATAGTTGCTCATAGAGGCTGGCAATTAAGGGCTCTCCTTTCATGCATTACAAAAGAAAACTAATTATCAGTTACTCTGCGCTGGAAAGACAGCGAAGGTCTGAAAAATACAAACCCGGTAATTTTTATTAAACGTCTAAGCATTCTCAGACAACATTATTGCAAGCGACCCATTGGGTGGCCATTTTTTACCTGTCATTCAAGCAGTCTAGGCATTAACACAGCTGGCTTCCCTTCCTCAAGCAGAGCAAATGAAGAGGCACAGTAAAGAGTTTTACCCAGGCAACGTCTATAGTGATGAGACCGACAAACCTCAGGGCATCTTAAATGCAAAAGGAGGAAACAATCAGTGCATTGTGACAATCAATATAGGGCTCACGACAACTTAAGGCAACCCAGTACTCCCCACTACCATCCACTCCAGATGTTTGACTTCTTCCTTCTTAGTAGTAGTAGTAGTAATATTGTGTGCTGTCATAAAATTAAGATGCGGTCCCAAAGTATCCACCCAGAGAAGGATACCAATTGCATCTCCACATGACCTCCACCGTGAGCTTTGCCTCCCTCCCATCATCATCATAATAATGTCAGTCTTATCAGTCTTATCTAGATGTGGTTTTCTGCATTGGATAAAGTGGGATCATTCAATTGCTTCCAATCCAGTACAGTTACCAACTGTTGAAGGAAGCCCAATGCGCCAGTGCTAGGACTTGCTGTTCTCGAGACATTGCCTCCTTCCAACAGGAAAAAGACCACCTCCCAGGCCAATAATTCATGCAGTGACACAAACAGATGGACTCTTCTGGAGGCAGTGAATTGCTAGACACTCTTTAAAATTATTTTGGGGTGTAGAGTAGAAATGTGGCTTTTATTCCAATTCAAAAAAACACACAACAATGCACCTCAGCTATTGGAAGTATGTGTCTCAGTATCTCTGTGTGGAAACACTCACAGAGAACTCAAAAAAGTAAACAGGCTGTAAAAAGCCCCAGAGGCAAATTCTGTAAGTGGCGAATGTGTGTGCTTTGAAGATGGGTAATTGTGATTCTTCCAAAGCTTTAGTCTGGCAATGCTGATGTTAATTCCACCAAATTGAAAGAGAACGGGGCCTGTGTCAAAAGCTAAGATTGTAGTAGGAAGGCAAACACGTGTTTGACTTTTACACACACATATATAAGCTACACTGTAAGAGGATAAATAAAAAAATTCCTTCCAGTAGCACCTTAAAGACCAACTAAGTTAGTTCTTGGTATGAGCTTTCGTGTGCATGCACACTTCTTCAGATACACTGAAACAGAAGTTGCCAGATCCTTCTATATAGTGAGAAGGTGGGGAGGGGTGTTACTCAGAAGGGTGGTGGGAATGGGAGATAGGCAGATAGCTGAGAGAGCCTCTTGACGACTCTTAACGACTGTAATAGGTCTTACAGGAAAAGGCAAGGGGTGGGAAGGTGAGAAATGGTTTAGTTATGTATAGTGAGATAAGAATCCAATGTCTTTGTTCAGCCCAGGTCTTTTCATGGTTTTAAGTTTGGTAATGAGTTGTAATTCAGCAGCTTCTCTTCCCAGTCTATTTCTGAAATTCCTTTGTAGTAAAACAGCTACTTTGAGATCTTGTATAGAATGTCCTGGGAGATTGAAGTGTTCTCCTACTGGTTTCTCTGTTCTGTGATTCTTGATGTCAGATTTATGTCCGTTTATTCTTTGGCGTAAGGTTTGGCCTGTTTGTCCAATATAGAGAGCTGAAGGACACTGTTGGCATTTGATGGCATACACAATGTTAGACGATGAGCAATTAAATAGTCCCGAGATGGTATGTGTGATGTTGTTGGGGCCAGTAATGGTGTTGTCCGGGTGTATGTGGCAGCAAAGTTGGCATCTGGGTTTATTGCAGGCTCTGGTGCCAGTGTCTGTGTTAAGTCTGGTTGTAGTATTATTGTGGGTTAGGAGTTGTTTAAGATTGGGTGGCTGTCTGTAGGCAATGAAAGGTCTTCCTCCCAGAGCTTGAGAAAGAGAACTGTCATTGTCCAGGAGAGGTTGTAGATCTCTGATGATGCGTTGTACTGTTTTAACTTGGGAGCTGTATGTGATGACTAGAGGTGTTCTGTTATTTTCTTTTTTGGGTCTGTCTTGCAGCAAGTTCTCTCTGGGTATCAGTCTGGCTCTGTTGATCTGTTGTCTAACTTCATCTGCTGGGTATTTTAGTTCTGAGAAGGTTTGCTGTAGATCCCTTAGGTGAGAGTCTCTGTCTGTAGAATTGGAACAGATGCGGCTGTAACGTAGTGCCTGGCTATATACAATGGACTGTTTGGTATGTTTGGGATGGTAGCTAGAGGCATGTAGATTACAGCCGCATCTGTTCCAATTCTACAGACAGAGCCTGCAATAAACCCAGAGCCTGCAATAAACCCAGATGCCAACTTTGCTGCCACATACACCCAGACAACACCATTACTGGCCCCAACAACATCACACATACCATCTCGGGACTATTTAATTGCTCATCGTCTAACATTGTGTATGCCATCAAATGCCAACAGTGTCCTTCAGCTCTCTATATTGGACAAACAGGCCAAACCTTACGCCAAAGAATAAACGGACATAAATCTGACATCAAGAATCACAGAACAGAGAAACCAGTAGGAGAACACTTCAATCTCCCAGGACATTCTATACAAGATCTCAAAGTAGCTGTTTTACTACAAAGGAATTTCAGAAATAGACTGGGAAGAGAAGCTGCTGAATTACAACTCATTACCAAACTTAAAACCATGAAAAGACCTGGGCTGAACAAAGACATTGGATTCTTATCTCACTATACATAACTAAACCATTTCTCACCTTCCCACCCCTTGCCTTTTCCTGTAAGACCTATTACAGTCGTTAAGAGTCGTCAAGAGGCTCTCTCAGCTATCTGCCTATCTCCCATTCCCACCACCCTTCTGAGTAACACCCCTCCCCACCTTCTCACTATATAGAAGGATCTGGCAACTTCTGTTTCAGTGTATCTGAAGAAGTGTGCATGCACACGAAAGCTCATACCAAGAACTAACTTAGTTGGTCTTTAAGGTGCTACTGGAAGGAATTTTTTTATTTTGACTATGGCAGACCAACACGGCTACCTATCTACTACTGTAAGAGGATAAGCATTGTGGGAGTTTTGTGGGCACTTACCAGCCTCTTAAAGATTATTTGCTACAGATAACATCTAGCAAAAAAAGCAGCCAGTGATACTGTGAATAACTTAAGTCATCAATCCAATTTGTCCAAATTCACTGTGAAATATGCATAAAACCCAGTTCTGGCAAAAAAGATACGCGGCAAACCAAAATAGCTTCCTTTTTCAGATGCAGGGCTTCACACAATAAGACAAGATGGCTGCTTGTTCCACCAACTGGAATGCTGTTAGCAAATGCACCTACTGAATAAATTCTCTGGGCATTTGTTGGCCGATATAAACATTTTCAGAAGCTGCAGTTCCTTCATTTTGAAAGAGCAGCATCTATTTCCCATGTCAGAGCTGCCTTTAACCTCCTTTCTGCACAGCATTCAAACAAACAGCGAGGTTGGTCTTCAATATCTTACACTGAGAAGCAAGCTTAATGTGGGTGTTTGTCTGCCCCTTTAAAGCTACAAAAAATATGAGTGGAAAAAGCTGCATTTGCAGCCTGGCACTCGCCAAAGCAAGCCTCAAGAGGAGAGGCCGAATCGAAACATTCCAGGCAAAAATCCTCTCAGCTGTGGCTGAGCCTTTCTGCACAGGAGTGCCAGCAATTCTTTCCTGTATTCAGTTTTCAATCTGCGGGAGTGCCAGCTTGAAGCATTTCATCCACACAAGTAAAATATTCTACCTTGCTTACTAAACAGAAGGATGACTCCAACTGCATATAGGCCTATGCGGGCATAAGTCACAGTTACCCTAAGCACAACTTCAAAGGAACTTGGGAGAAGGAGAAGGAGACAGATGTTTAGTGGTTCTATTTTGCATAAGGAAATATTATTATATTTGCATACCACCCTTCATCCAAAGATCACAGAGCAGTCTGCGACATAAGAATGCAAAATGAGAACACAAATGCATTTTAAAAAGTAAATAAAAATACAGTGGATGCTCATGTTGTGAACGTGGGATACGGGTGGTGCTGTGGGTTAAACCACAGAGCCTAGGACTTGCCGATCAGAAGGTCGGCGGTTCGAATCTCCATAATGGGGTGAGCTCCCGTTGCTCGGTCCCTTCTCCTGCCAACCTAGCAGTTCAAAAGCACATCAAAGTGCAAGTAGATAAATAGGTACCACTCTGGCAGGAAGGTAAACGGCGTTTCCGTGCGCTGCTCTGGTTCGCCAGAAGCGGCTTAGTCATGCTGACCACATGACCTGGAAGCTGTACGCCAGCTCCCTCGGCCAATAAAGCGAGATGAGCACCACAACCCCAGAGTTGGTCACGACTGGACCTAATGGTCAGGGGTCCCTTTACCTTTAAGGTGA
This sequence comes from Podarcis bocagei, assembly GCF_964188305.1. Taxonomy (NCBI): domain Eukaryota; kingdom Metazoa; phylum Chordata; class Lepidosauria; order Squamata; family Lacertidae; genus Podarcis; species Podarcis bocagei. The sequence goes on from NC_138133.1 coordinate 87,003,107, forward strand.
CTCAAGTAATGTAATATTGCTAATGCTTGCTTATGCATAGTAAAGAGGTTAAGCTACAAGTGCATGGCCTTGAAGCCTAAACAAAGGTGATGCAGGGAGTGGAGAAGGTAGGTAGGAGGTGGTCTTGGCCCTTGCTGAAAAATACAGGGGGGTCAAATAGCATCTCAAGCAAAATCTAGCAGGCCCAGGGGCAGTGAGTGCAACAGGGAGAGAGCAATACTACAGGAGATTCCAGAAAATGCCACTCGCAGAGAGACTATCCCCTGTAGACAGAGTCCTATAGAACCACTTTTGTGTGTTCTTTTGCACTGCCCCTTGTATCAGATAATTCAATCTAAATTCATTCATCAGGGAGTGCCAGTAAGACGAATTGCAAGGTAGGCTTCCTAATGTTTACTTGGGGCGGGAATAAGATGGCAATAGCAGCCAGGTTTCTGCAACATGCAATGGGGATTCGTGAATGTTATACAACAGTATTTTCATCATTAGATGCAGACTTTGCCGAGCGATTTTATTCTACTGAACCTTTCGGAATCTTGTCTATATGCCAATGAAGGTTTGAGATTTGAGTCTGAGATTGTAAACCGCCCTCTGCTAGCTGGGAGAGACTGCAACAGGGAATAGGGGCAGGGAGATTTGGTTCGGGGGACATGCATCCTGCAATATGTGGCAACTGGGGCCAATCTCCCCTTTCTGAGTGAAATTTTCATAGATCCTAGTCTGGCTATTTTCTGTTTTGAGCGACGTTATTTTACAAGCAAGCTTCGTTGTGGGTTCCTACTATTGCCTTGTTTTTTCCCAGTTGGCTGCACATATTTCCATGGGCTTAAGAATATCAACCGCGTTCACTGGCAAGCCTTTCATATTTAGTCCTGGCAATGTATGGAGCCCACGAAGCAGACACAGAGAAAGTTAATCTCAAATATAAAAACTTCTCAACTTGCTCTACTGAACTGCCATATTTAATTCTCAGGTATATTTGTCAAGAGTGCCAGGGTGGAAAACCATTATTATTTTTTCTCTCTCAATAACTGTAAGCATTCCTCTTGCCAATAACTTCTGGAATAGCACCCCTTCCAGCCCCTGATTTTTATCTTGCACTATAATAATAATATAATAATTTCTTATTTATACCCCGCCCATCTGGCTGAGTTTCCCCAGCCACTCTGGGCGGCTCCCAATCAAATGTTAAAAACAGTACAGCGTTACATATTAAAAACTTCCCTGAACAGGGCTGCCTTAAGATGTCTTCTGAATGTCAGGTAGAGAGTCACCACAGAGCCACTTCAGTGGCCCCTGATTAATTTGGGCTTCCAATTCTGACAACCAGCATAGAATCCAGCACTCTGTGCCCAATGGCAAGGTGGTCTAAACCACTGAGCCTAGGGCTTGCCAATCGGAAGGTTGGTGGTTCGAATCCCTGTGACAGAGTGAGCTCCCGTTGCTCGGTCCCTGCTCCTGCCAACCTAACAATTCGAAAGCACACTAGTGCAAGTAGATAAATAGGTACTGCTGTGGGGGGAAGGTAAACAACATTTCCATGCGCTGCTCTGGTTTTGGTGTTCTGTTGCGCCAGAAGCGGCTTAGTCATGCTGACAACATGACCCAGAAAATTGTCTGCAGACAAACACCGGCTCCCTTGACCTGTAAAGCGAGATGAGTGCCGCAACCCCAGAGTCGTCTGCAACTGAACTTAACAGTCAGGGATCCTTTACCTTTTTAAAAAAGTCTTTATAGGCAAGTCCGGAATGTATTTAGGGGCGTGCTTGAAGAGCACTCTGAAGCTCTGAGCTTCAAAGAAGCAATCTTCACTCTGGGACCCAACTCAACGTTTTCTGATCCTGCAGCACAAACACCGTCGTTGGTTGCGATTTTTGCTGCATCCCGCCCCCAAAAGTGCGCCAAACACCACAGGCCCTGTTTCTGTTGCCTTTTAATAGCTGCATCAACACAGGCATTGCTGCTGCGTAATTGGTGTTTGCTGATGCAAAGTGGAGGAGCAAAGCTGCCGCTGTTGTCCGAATTAACAACTTCCTGTATTGCCTTGTTTGAAATGTAAAGGCAACTGGTGCCAAGCACCGTTGACTTTCCCCAATGCAGTGCTGAGCCGTGAGTAGCATGCAGCTAACCTTGGCTTATGGCATCTTTCATCGTATGCCACATCTCCATAAGGCCAGTGCTGGGTGAGCAGATGCTCCCACTGAATGGCGACTAGCTCAACCACTTACAACAGGGATGACCAAACTTGGCCCTCCCGATGTTTTGGGGCTACAATTCCCATCATCCCTGACCCCTGGTCCTGTTAGCTAGGGATGATGGGTGTTGTAGTCCCCGAAACAGCTGGAGGGCCAAGTTTGGCCAACACTGACATACGAGGTATTATGATAAAACACTCTGGGGGATGTTGCCAATGCCTTGGAGATCCAAAGATCCTGGTTATAATTGAATAATTCAACCTTAGTTATGTACTCATCTCCAAGCCTCCCCAAAGCATTCTGCTGCAATAATGAAACAGTGATAACTCACGTGCCACATTAAACCATTGCCCTCCCTTGCTCCTACCATGCTATAGACCAGGGGTCAGGAAACATTTTCAGCAGGGGGCCGGTCCACTGTTCCTCAGTCCTTGTGGGGGGCTGGACTATATTTGGCAGGGGTGGGGGGAATGAATGAATTCCTATGCCCCACAAATAACCCAGAGATGCATTTTAAATAAAAGGACACATTCTACTCATGTAAAAACACGCTGATTCCCGGACCGCCCGCGGGCCGGATTGAGAAGGCAAATGGGCCAGATCCGGGCCCCGGGCCTTAGTTTGCCTACCCATGCTATAGATGAACCAAGCCGGGGTTTGGCTTGTTATGTTATGTGATCCTGGGCTCAAGGGGTAAGCCCCAAATGAATCTCGGCTGCGGCCTGTAGTTGGTGTGGAGGAAAGCAAACCAAAAGTCCGACTTCTCTGTGATTTACCTGCAGTGGAGCTGGCGGGAGCAGGAGAGGAGCACTCTGGGAACTTTTGAGCAGCTTGCACCAACATCCTGCTCATTCACATTACTTATCAAAATTTATACTGCTTTATTGTAAAGAAGCCTCCAAGCAGTTTACAAAAAAAGCACACAATAATAAATACATTACACCACAGTTCAAGTTATGGTTAGTGAGACTTGTGAACCAGGGTGATATCGGAAACTCAAGCATGGCATTCATCAATCATTTGATACCGCTAGACATACCCAGGCTGGAGTTAAGGTTTCCGCAGAGGGGGAAAATATGCAAGGACGTTTCATACCTTCTTCTGTAATTTATAATGGGGAGGCAGCCACAGCTGTCTGGCAAAGCACATGTTTTGCACACAGAGTTCCTGTTTCAGTCTCTGGCACCTCCAGATAAAGCATCAGAGACTTCTTCCCAAGATACTACAGTAAAACCACCACTTGGGCTGACTGATCTATGTGTATTATATAAGTTCCCGGCCCTTCCTCTTTCCAGTCACAAAGAACTTCAGACGTATCTTTAGGTATCGTATTTAACTATATTCCTTTACTTGGGAGTCTGCTTTCAAATTTGCTGTTGATCCTGAACTATGACTGGGAACCAGATCTCTGAACACGCAAACTGGCTGAAGAGGAGGCACCTGTTCTTAACTTACCGTATTTTTTGCAACCATAACACTCACTTTTTTCCTCCTAGAAAGTAAGGGGAAATGTCTGTGCGTGTTATGGAGGGAATGCCTACGGGTGGCATGCCTACGGATTTTCCTCCTCTAAAAACTATGTGCGTGTTATGGTCGGGTACGTGTTATAGAGCGAAAAATACGGTAATTTCATCTGTAGCCAATCACAGCTTTTGGGGTTGGGGGGGGGGTTAAAGGGTTGGGCTCCTGAGTTACAACTCATACCTCAGGTTAAGTACTTAATTCGTTCCAGAGGTCCGTACTTAATCTGAAACTGTTCTTAACCTGAAGCACCACTTTAGCTAATGGGGCCTCCTGCTGCCGCCGTGCCGCCGTAGCCCGATTTCTGTTCTTATCCTGAAGCAGTTCTTTTTTTTTTGTAGGGGAAAGCGTGAACGCAGTCCCCCCACTACCACAAATTATGCAGTCGAGTTTCCCACATTTGGGGAAATCGCAGGGGTCAGCACACCCGAAGTGCAATGGATGAACCTCACCCTGGGAAAACCACCTTTGTGATCATGGTATCTCCCCTGCCAGGTAAGTATCTGAAGCAAAGTTCTTAACCTGAAGCACTATTTCTGGGTTAGCGGAGTGTGTAACCTGAAGCGTATGTAACCTGAAGCGTATGTAACCCGAGGTACCACTGTACCTTCAAAAATGTCTCAGCTTTACATTTTAACCAACTGGGGCTGCATGGCTCTGTGCACAAAATATATATATTAGGGCCCCATAACATTTTCCTTTCCTCCATTAACTAGGTTAATTATAAGAGTGTTAATCTTGAGGCACTATGTATCTCAATACATGATATGAAAGGACGACTGAGGACGAGATGGCTGGACAGAGTTATCGAAGCTACAAACATGAGTTTGATGGGAGGCAGTGGAAGACAGGAGTGCCTGGCTAGCTCTGGTCCATGGGGTCACGAAGAGTTGGACACGACTAAATGACTAAACAACAACAAATTTTGGTTTTACAGACAGGCAAAGGATTAAAGACTAGTTCTGGATGTCCTGGGAGGAGATAATACTGTGTTTTCGACAGTGAAAAGCCCTTTTTCAAGGATTCCAGCCAATCGTCTGGGGTCACTAATTCTATGCCATTCTAGGCCATCATGTTTTATTGCTAGCAGATCCTCACATTCTTAAAATGTTTGCTTTCCTGAGAGAGGAAGGAAAGAAACTAAAGATTATATCAAGACGAAGCCTGGCTTATTTTGCTTTCTCATTCGAAAGGTGCGTGACTCCAATGCCCCTTTCTCTGTTTTGAAAAATCAAGTTTTGACTTCACCACTCAAAATCATGAATTAAACCCAGCGCCCGGTGGTAGGTCACAAGATTATGACTTCAGAAACAGTCCCTTGAAGCAGCCAGCTTCCACCAGCTCCTCCAATATGCCTGACAGCTCAACTATCCCCCACCACAAAGGAAATTCCACATCACTTATGATACCTTAACAATGGATTTGGCTGAATCAGATCTAGGAACCACTCAGTCCCTAAGCATTCTGCTTTCAACCATGGCCTGGCCAATGGCTGCAGGAAACACAGAAGCTGGGCACCATGCCCCTCTGCCCTGCTTGCCTCCAGTGCCTGATATTCAAAGTTACTTGGTCCCTGAACTCTTGTCCCTGGGCATGGATGGTCCCCCATTTAGTTAAAAAGGCTAACAGTGGTTGATGCAACCTTGGCCTACCCCAATCAAATGCGATTGACAACCATGGATTTGAGGCGCTTGTTAGTTCTTCAATCCTGTTGAGCGGAGGAGTTAGTTGTCTGACTTTTCTGCTTTTAAAAGAGGGATGGGAAGCCTGTGGTCTTCTATAGGTTGTTGGACTTCCGATGTCCATCAGCCTCAAACAATATGTCACTGTAGTCACTGTACTGTATTACTGTAGTCAAGCAATATATGGAGGGCCACAGGTTCCTCATACCTGTTTTAAAAGATGTTTCCTATGGCCAAAGTTCCAGATTTTTCAATTTTTTTTAAATCACTCAAGCACATTTCTATGCTTTTAGGCAGCAAGAAACGAAGACCTAACCATTCTGTCCATGGAGGACAGTACTATAACTACCACAACAATATCATCAGGCAAGAGATCTACATGACCCGGATAAGAGATGGGGTTGCACAATCAGCTGGCATCAATATTCCACCTTCCCATCCCATGATGCTATCCATCACTAGCAGGGGAAGTATTTTCTGAAGAAAGACTCCTTTTGCAATGCCAGCTGCATGCTTTGTCCCCATCTCATTAAGTGTAAAGAGGAAATGGTGTCGGCTGATACTTGTTTTTAAATTCTTGCATGCATACGCTAAGGAAATATATTACATTTATCTAAAAGAGGTGTCAGCAAACTTTTTTTAGCAGGGGCCTGTCCGGTCCACTGTCCCTCAGACCTTGTGGGGGGGGCCGGACTATATTTTTTGGGGGGACATGAACATATTCCTGACCTGACAGTTAAGTCCAGTAGCGGATGACTCTGGGGTTGCGGTGCTCATCTTGCTTTACTGGCCAAGGGAGCTGACGTTTGTCCGCAGACAGCTTCTGGGTCATGTGGCCAGCATGACTAAGCTGCTTCTGGTGAACTAGAGCAGCGCACAGAAAAGCCATTTACCTTCCCGCCGGAGTGGTACCTATTTATCTACTTGCACTTTGACATGCTTTCAAACTGCTAGGTTGGCAGGAGCAGGGACCGAGCAACGGGAGCTCACCCCATCACAGGGATTCAAACCGCCAACCTTCTGATCGGCAAGCCCTAGGCTCTGTAGTTGGGGGGGGGGGGGATGAACGAATTCTTATGCCCCACAAATTACCCAGAGATGCATTTTAAATAAAAGCACACATTTTACTCATGTAAAAACACGCTGATTCCCAGACTGTCTATGGGCCGGATTTAGAAGGCGATGGGGCCGGATCCGGCCCCTGGGCCTTAGGTTACCTACCCATGATCTAGACCTTGACTTCATTTGTTTTGTTGTATATAATCACTGGTCCTCTAGGTTTGGTTTCCCCAACTGGTCTAACACCACCCACAACTCCCTCCCCCCTAAATCAGGCTAAGAAACAAGAAAAACTGAAAGTGGACTTGTGTGATAGGACTGAGCTCAGTTCTCATACTGAAAACAAATTTATAGGCTCAGAAGCATCCTGTTCTTTAATTTAACTGTATTTGTTCTGGTTGGTAATAATAATGGTAATTATAATTATTATTAATCCATTATTTATACCCCACCCATCTGGCTGGTAGATCTTGGGGTTTGGGTGGGGAGAGGTAGATCTGATAAGCTTGAAGTCTGCCTATTCTGACATAAGGGACCTGGACTGAGACTCTGAACTTGTTTTAGAAATGCATATCCAACCTTTGAATAAATATATCCCTTAAACCCCCACGTACCCACTCTATTGTGCAAAAATGCTGAATGAAGTGACTGCACATACAACACCACTAAAAAACATGGACGTAGTTGCAGCAGCAACAAAGCCGAGTTAAGCTATAAATGTTTTTGTTATATCAGGATGACGGAACACCCAAGCAGTATGGCGGTGGTCCTGTTGTTATGCAACTGGCTTATTAAGGTTTTTTTCAGTAAGCGTGGCAAATGGTGAGTGTGGGCATTCCTGCACCGATTTTCAACTCTGCAAAAAGCATGCAGTCAGAAATGCTGCAGCGCACACACGGCTGACCCAGTTTCGAAACAGCAGTTTATGTGCGATAAGTGCTTCGTGGAGTCTGCAGCATCTGCAGAGCTCCAAGAGCAGTAGCTGTGGTATATTCACAGCTGACTTCAGGGTTTCTGAAAGAGCCACTTCCTGTCTCATAGGCTGGGCGAAATAAGTACTGATGCCAGAACGTGGAAAAGCTCCAAAATCTGCTTTTGCAACCTATATGCAGCTTAAGCAGGTATCCTTTAACTTTTGATACCCAGGTTCTCTCATTTAGAATATACTCTTACAGTGTTAAATCCTGTGCTAAGAATGCTGCAGGAGCTTCCCCTGTAGCTCTATAGTTCATTTTTCAAGTCCGTAGCAGTTTTAAATTAGATCTGGTTCCAACAGAGTTTACCAACTATGTTTTGCTTCTTGAATGCATTGAGTTGTGTGGGCCGTACCCTTTCGAAATGCTATGCATAGTGCCATGCTAATACTACTACTACTACTTTACTAAGGTAAAGGTAAAGAGACCCCTGACCATTAGGTCTAGTCATGGCCGACTCTGAGGTTGCGGCGCTCATCTCGCTTTATTGGCTGAGGGAGCTGGCGTACAGCTTCCGGGTCATGTGGCCAGAATGACTAAGCCGCTTCTGGCAAACCAGAGCAGCGCACGGAAATGCCGTTTACCTTCCCGCTGGAGTGGTACCTATTTATCTACTTTGACGTGCTTTCAAACTGCTGGTTGGCAGGAGCAGGGACCGAGCAACGGGAGCTCACACCGTCGTGGGGATTCGAACCGCCGACCTTCTGATCAGCAAGTCCTAGGCTCTGTGGTTTAACCCACAGTGCCACCCACGTCGCTTTACTACTACTACTACTAAAAATAAATGATAATTATTATTATTTATATGCTGCCCATCTGACTGGGTTCCCTCAGCCGCTCTGGGTGGCTTCCAACAAAGTCAAACATCAAATATAGTACAGCACAAAACATTAAAAACTTCCCTATATAGGACTGCCTTCAGATGTCTTCTGAAGTCAGACAATTATTTCCTTGACATCTGATAGGAGGGTGTTCCACAGGGCGGGTGCCACTACCGAGAACACCCTGTGCCTGGTTCCCTGTAACTTCACTTCTTGTAGTGTGGGAACCGCCAGAAGGCCCTCGGAGCTGGACCTCAGTGTCCGGGCAGAACGATGGGGATGGAGAGGCTCTTCAGGTATATGGGGCATGGTAAACCAGAGGAAAGAGAAGTTTGACTTTAAATTGCGCATGCAGATGATTCAGAAATGACATGGTGAACAGCTAAAGCTATATGGGAGAACTGGGAATTTTAAATTGGACAAATGTCACCATCGAGGAAACCACCTGACCAAAGTTTCACCCACACACTTTTGCTGGCTCAACCTTCAGCCCCATAATAATAATAATTTATTATTTGTACCCCGCCCATCTGGCTGGGTTTCCCCAGCCACTCTGGGCGGCTTCCAACAAAGATGAAAAATACACTAAAATGTCACATATTAAAAACTTCCCTGAACAGGGCTGCCTTCAGATGTCTTCTGAATGTCAGGTAGTTGTTTATCGCTTTGACATCTGATGGGAGGGCGTTCCACAGGGTGGGCCCCACCACCGAGAAGGCCCTCTGCCTGGTTCCCTGTAACTTGGCCTCTCGCAGTGAGGGAACCGCCAGAAGGCCCTCGGAGCTGGACCTCAGTGTCCGGGCAGAACGATGGGGGTGGAGACGCTCCTTCAGATATACTGGACCGAGGCCGTTTAGGGCTTTAAAGGTCAGCCCCAACACTTTGAATTGTGCTCGGAAACGTACTGGGAGCCAATGTAGGTCTTTCAAGACCGGTGTTATATGGTCTTGGCGGCCGCTCCCAGTCACCAGTCTAGCTGCCGCATTCTGGATTAGTTGTAGTTTCCGGGTCACCTTCAAAGGTAGCCCCACGTAGAGCGCATTGCAGTAGTCCAAGCGGGAGATAACCAGAGCATGCACCACTCTGGCGAGACAGTCTGCAGGCAGATAGGGTCTCAGCCTGCATACCAGGTGGAGCTGGTAAACAGCTGCCCTGGATACAGATTTGACCTGTGCCTCCATGGACAGCTGTGAGTCCAAAATGACTCCCAGGCTGCGCACCTGGTCCTTCAGGGGCACCGTTACCCCATTCAGGACCAGGGAATCCTTCACACCTGCCCGCCTCCTGTCCCCCAAAAACAGTGCTTCTGTCTTGTCAGGATTCAACCTCAATCTGTTAGCCGCCATCTGGTGACCAGCAGGACATAGGTGGAATTCTGGATACCAAAGGCCCACCTCTGGTCCAGCATCTTCTTCTCAGAGTGGCCAACCAAGTGCCTACAGGAAGCCTGCAAGCAGGAGCACAACTGTGCCCCCTCCCTGCTTCTGAATCTCCACCATTCCGTGTTCAGAGGCATGCTGCCTCCCAATATATTTCGTCATAGAGGTTATTCTCATCAGGACCAGAGTATGGAGGGAAATTTGCCCCTTTCTTCCACAGCTGTGATTGTGGAGCCCACCCACCCCTGAACACCACAAAAGCTCCCACTTAACACAAATGATGGTCCTTTAATATCTTCTGCACCAAGTAGTCACTAAGGCTCTCAAACCATGGAACTGTCTTCCATACGGAAAATCCGTATATAATTTGCGTTTACAATGATCTAGCCAGTATCATACTCAAAAACTTTCTTGCTGACTAAAACAAGGCAAGGTTTAACATTCATACTTTGTACTCTTATTAAAATATATATACACAAAATTTGCCATAAGAATAGCTTGGCACCACAAACAACTCCAATGTCTGAAATCCACTGCCAAGACCTAATGGTGCAAACTTCTTTTGTCTATGTGGGAGGGAGCTGTTGACACCATTTTTCAATATTTCCCCCCTTTTCTCATGGATAAAATACTGTCTTTGGCACCCGTCTAGTTATTAATCCCTAATCCCAAGCACATTTTCCTAAAAAAAACTTGAGTCATTTCCTTTCTGCTTCCTGTTGCATCCTGTCTGTAGCCTCTCCATCAGATAAGCCATTGGCAAAGCACAGACGGAGAATGAAAGAAGGTATAGAGGGCATGAGAAAAGGGCAGCTAGGAAACTAACTGGCACCCCTGGAAGACAAGGGGCCTCAGCAGTAGGGAGAGACAGGATACATTAATGTCTTAGAAAACATTGGCTGCACATGTGTTTTTTTCATGAGCTTAAAGACTGAGCTGGCATAGATTTATCTACTGTTTGTGAAGCACAGACGTCCAGCGCTAGCATTATGCATCGCACCTCATAACATCTAGTCATCTGCAGATGTGCTTTGGGAGTCCAGGCTGCTCTGAGTTTTAGACTTTATAAGCACAGGTAGCTGTGTCATTACAAGAGCTGCCATGCAAAATCCAGCTTCTTGAAAAGTGAAGATTCACCATTTGATCTTGTCCTAGGCATTTTCTTTTACTCCCCAGAGTAAAAACGTTCTGCTGATTTTTTCTCAATAGCTGGGTGCAGGGAGCTAAGTGAGATTAACAGGGTCAGCCTTGTGGCAAGAAATGGAGGCCTAGTTGCATTTCCCCCCTTTTATCACAAGAGTAAACACAGCTCTGGCCAGGATTCTCATTTCTTCTCAGCGGGAGCACATATAGAATCATTGAAGTGTTGAGTGGGAAGGGACCTTGAGCGTCCTGTCAAAGCCCCTGCAAAGCAGGAATCTCAATGAAAGAATCCATGACAGGTGGCCATCCAACCTCTGCCCAAAAACCTCCAATGAAGAAGTGTCCACCATCTTCCAAGAGAGACCGGCTGTTCCACTGTCAAACAGCCTCTTGCTGTCAAAGTTCTTCCTGGTGTTTAGTTGGAATCTCCTTCCTTGTAATTTGAAACCATTGGTTTGGGTCCTAGCCTCTGGATCAGGAGAAAGCAAGCTTGCTCCATCTTCCATGCGACAGCCCTCTAGATATTTGAGTCTCCTCTTTTCCAGGCTAAACATACCCAACTCCTCCAACCAAGCTCCCCCAGGCTTGGTTTCCATACCCTTGATCATCTTTGCCAGACTACGTCCATAACTATTAGTAGCATAGGAGTATCCCTGCAAGGTTGGTAGTCCTCTTCAGGTACAGTGGTGCCCCGCAAGACGAACGCCTCGCAAGACGGAAAACCCGCTAGACGAAAGGGTTTTCCGTTTTGGAGGCGCTTCGCAAAACGAATTTCCCTATGGGCTTCCTTCGCAAGACGAAAGCCCATAGGGAAATCTCCGGGACAGCGGGGAAGCGCAGCGCGTCTTCCCCACTGTCCTCGGACCTCCTCCGAAGGCTGGCGGTGGGGCGGAAAGCCCTTCTCCGCACCGCCAGCCTGGCAAGCGGTTTCTATAGGAACGCATTAATTGATTTTCAATGCATTCCTATGGGAAACCATGCTTCGCAAGACGAAAAACTCGCAAGAAGAAAAAACTTGCGGAACGAATTAATTTCGTCTTGCGAGGCACCACTGTAGTTTCAAGAGAACAGAAAACTCCCCAGAATTGTGGGTTTCTTCTAACAACCCCACATGGTTACAGAGAAGACTTGCATACCTTTGGAGGCTCCCCACGCGAGTGGGAACCCAGATCTCCAGGCGATAACATCTGAAGGGTGTTATCCCCATGCTGGAAACCAATTTGCATATGAAAATGTCTCTCTGCTTTGCAACTACCAAGCAAGCTCCTAGATCTTCACCAACAGCCTTGGGTGGTAAAATCCAAAGCTGGAAAGCAGATACTGGTTAGTGGGTTGTTAACATGCACAGTATACTTTCTCAGGGTGTCTGAACTTCTAAGTTCAAGGCTAAACCATGCTAAGGTTACAACTGCTTACTAGCAATTCTTGCGCTCCCTTCTCAGGTGAGGAAGAGGAACCCAGGAAAATCATGCATCCCAGGTAGGGCAGAGAACTCTTTTCCCATGCTGAGTGGTCAGGTAGTTTAAGCAACTCCTTTTTCATCCTGAGGAAGCGCTGTACACACAGCATGCATTCCTTGTGGACGTTCACATGGCCGGGAGCTCAATGTTTATCATGGCTAGCTTATATTTTTAGCCACAGCTAGCCCTTTAATCTCCTGACGTAGAATCTCACATGGCAGCAAATGCTGACGGTACATAGATCAGGTTTTCCTCTGAGCAGCTCGGCAGCTATTTATGCAGCCGTAAGCTAGCTAATCATCAAGCCCTCTGCTAACATCTTAAAACATGCAAAGGTTGTGGCATCTTCATTATTGAAAGAGGATGAACAATTCAAGTTGCAGTAGGCAGCTTCAGTATTTTTATCCTGTAGTTTCAAGGTTAACGGACCAAATCACACCTACCTCTTGTGAAGAAGGGACAGTTCCTGCTTGCACAGAAACGGATAAAAGAGTTGTACAACACTGAAGCTTACAGTCCCCATGCTAACATAGGTTGCTCAAAAGGGAGTGCCTTCATCCCTTTTGTATCTCATTTTAAGAGCCAGAATGAAACCTATTGGATCTGTTTCCAGAACTGGCCAGCCCGATGTCTCCAGGAAGTCTATAAACAGTGTATAAAAGCAATGGATCTCACTAACTCTTCCCCGCACCCCCTAGGTATTCAGAGACACACTGCATCTAAACATGAATGCTTCAATCACAATCATTTCACTATTAGCCATGGTAATAACTATCTATGCACCAAGCCAGTCAAAGTTAATCAGCTGTGTTGAGGTACAATAATTCATTCACCACCCAGCTCGATTTCAAAGCAGCTTGCGAGAAAGAAAAAAAGCAACTCAATCGTTAACGAAATCAGAATAAAAGTAACAGGAAGAATTATATTGAAACTTACTAAGAGCAACAAAATCACAAATGTCTCATTGAATTAAAAGACTTTTCCAGGTGCCTGGAGGGCAGCAGGGCAGGTACCAGGCAGGCCGCCTTAGGGAGGGGATTCCTTGACTAGGGGATTCCTTCCTTCATCTCCATCACTGAGCCAGCCTCATCAAGGAGGGAAACTATGCTGTCTTTCCTGTTACGGTTTACCCCGTTTCCAGTTGTGTTGGATAAAAACAGCCCTAATCACTAGCTGTGTAATGTTGCACCCGGTGCTGCTGTGTCTATCTCATGCAGCAGACTTCCACTTGCACAACGGAACTCCATCCCACAACTGTAGCACACACCCACCCCAGCACACACTCAAAATCTGTTCCAAAGGGTTGAGAGACCCTAAGATGCAGGTTTTTGGGGTGCACAGAGATGAGGGGAAGGGGAAGTCCTGTTGAGCAGGTGGAACACCATTTGTTGTTTAGTGAGCTGTCAAAAAGTTAAACTGAGGCAGCGAGTGCGAGTTCCTGACTTCATAGAGCAGTGGCTTCAAGCTTTCTGCCCTCAACAATCCCTTACACAAGATGCAAGAGAAAAATGGAGAGTAAGGGGAAGGAGCTCAAGACCTGCTGAGGGTGATGATGATAATAATAATAAAATAATAATAATAATAATAATAATAATAATAATAATAATAATAATAATAATAATAATAATTTATTCCCGGCCATCTGGCTGGGTTTCCCCAGCCACTCTGGGCGGCTTCCAACAGAACACTAAAATACAGTAACCTATTAAACATTAAAAGCTTCCCTAAACAGGGCTGGTTTCAGATGTCTTCTAAAAGTTTGGTAGTTATTTTTCTCTTTGACATCTGGTGGGAGGGCATTCCATAGGGTGGGTGCCACTACCGAGAAGGCCCTCTGCCTGGTTCCCTGTAACTTGGCTTCTCGCAATGAGGGAACCGCTAGAAGGCCCTTGGCGCTGGACCTCAGTGTCCGGGAAGAACAATGGAGGTAGAGACACTCCTTCAGGTATACTGGACCGAGGCCATTTAGGGCTTTGAAGGTCAGCAGCAACACTTTGAATTGTGCTCAGAAAAGTACTGGGAGCCAGTGTAGGTCTTTCAAGACCGGGGTTATATGGTCTCGGCGGCCGCTCCCAGTCACTAGTCTAGCTGCCGCATTCTGGATTAATTGTAGTTTTCAGGTCACCTTCAAAGGTAGCCCCACATAGAGCAGGCTGGCCCGGAGGAAGAGGGATGCAGGCATCTACACACAATTCAAGAGGACCATGATAAGGATTAAATAACTGACACAGTCGGAAAATACAGGTTCGGGAGAGGCAGCCCATTCCAGGTGTTCCAAGCATCAGTATGTAGGTGGCTCGTTTTAATATGATGCCTAGAGCAAAATGCTTCTCTAGCACTGCCAACAGCGAGTTCCAACACCAGGAGGAGTGGGGAGGAGAGCAAATCTGCAGGCAACATTTGCAAAGATTTGCAGCTGCAGTCAAACAGTGGCAATGAGAAAGTCATCCAAAGCTGTTGAACAGAAGATGCTGCCATTCACAGATCTAGACTTGCTGGTCCCCCTGACGTGCTGCTATCTTTTCTGATGCGGGAGCAGAGGGCTCATGTAACAATGCAAAACAAGGGCATAAAAAGCTATTTTTAATAATACCAAAGTCTGTCTGCAAGGTTTTGCTCTTCAGAGCTTATGCGCCTGAACGTGAGAAAGCCCAAACTGGTGATTCTCCAACTGTGTGCAAGTGAGAGGAACAAAGAGAATGCACCAGGTCACATTCCTCCTCTTCTCCTGGGAAAAGTCATCACACAGGACAACCCTGTTTTTAACCCAGAAATAAACAGAGCCTCAGATATCAGAAGGTGGAGAGACCAGCCTACACACTTCCAGGTTCCAGGTTCCTTAGCCACTGCCAAGAAAGAGCCGTTTCGTTCAGACATTTTTCACACACTAGTTTGGGTACAAGAAGAGAAATGGAAGGAAGCCTTTTTAAAAATTATGCAAATTTAAGAGTTCATGGGGGGGGGGGAAGATTCTTTTTAAGGCGCCCATTACCTAAGAAGCCTATTTTTCATCTTAGCAAGCCTGGCGAGGAAGACCATATTGCCTTATCCATCACCCTCTCATGCATTCCATTAGTGGCACTGCTTTTCTGTGAGAAACAAATCCATCAAATTAGGGATGTCAAAAAGCCACGGCCAAAAGGGAAGCAGTAAAATTTAATCAAAAATAAGAGCCAGCTTCATCAGAATCCTGTGTAGCGTAATGCTGACGGGAAGGAAAGCTCTTCTTTGGAAAATGGCCCATGTGCATGAAGACCCAGTGTCTGGATGCTGGCACAAGTGGTCAGCCAAAACGTCAGAGATTCCTACACCATAACTCCTTACATTCCCCAGCCATCCTGGAGTGCCTGGAGGCGGTTGGAGGATGGATGGCAGCTAACAGATTGAGGTTGAATCCTGACAAGACAGAAGTACTGTTTTTGGGGGACAGGGGGCGGGCGAGTGTGGGGGATTCCCTTGTCCTGAATGGGGTAACTGTGCCCCTGAAGGACCAGGTGCGCAGCCTAGGAGTCATTTTGGACTCACAGCTGTCCATGGAGGTGGAGGTTAATTCTGTGTCCAGGGCAGCTATCTACCAGCTCCACCTGGTATGCAGGCTGAGACCCTACCTGCCTGCGGACTGTCTTGCCAGAGTGGTGCATGCTCTAGTTATCTCCCACTTGGACTACTGTAATGCGCTCTATGTGGGGCTACCTTTGAAGGTGACCCGGAAACTGCAATTAATCCAGAATGCGGCAGCTAGACTGGTGACTGGCCGCCGGGACCACATAACACCGGTCCTGAGAGATCTACATTGGCTCCCAGTGCGTTTCCGAGCACAATTCAAAGTGTTGGTGCTGACCTTTAAAGCCCTAAACGGCCTCGGTCCTGTATACCTGAAGGAGCGTCTCCACCCCCATCGTTCAGCCTGGACACTGAGATCCAGCGCCGAGGGCCTTCTGGCGGTTCCCTCATTGCGAGAAGTGAAGTTACAGGGAACCAGACAGAGGGCCTTCTTGGTAGTGGCGCCCGCCCTGTGGAACGCCCTCCCTTCAGATGTGAAGGAAATAAGCAGCTATCTTCTCTTTAGAAGACATCTGAAGGCAGCCCTGTTTAGGGAAGTTTTTAATATTTGATGCTGTATTGTTTTTAACACTTGATTGGAAGCCGCCCAGAGTGGCTGGGGAGACTCAGCCAAATGGGTGGGGTATAAATAATAAATTATTATTGTTATTATTATTATTATTATTATTATTATTATTATTATTATTATTATTATTATTATTATTATTATTATCATCATCCTGCTTGGTGGCTCCTTGGAATGGCTTTGCAGATGCGAGAACCATCAACTTAATGTCCCCGGCCCCCTGCAGGCCCAGAACAAGAGCCCATGCACTGATCTCTGCTTTGCTTTTTTGTGCACAGGTAGGAAGACAACTGCCATGGAACATACTCTCCTTACCCTGCCCTCCACACTTTTCATTTAAGTCTGTGTGCATACTGCTTCAAAAATAGATACACACAGCTTTCTATAGCAGGTAACAAGTCAGCTGTACCTTGGAAATCCAGGTACAGCCTTTTGAGTGTTTTTGAACATGAGCCGATTTTGCAACAGCTAAATAAAGCTGAAACAGTTCCAGACAGATGTTACCAGGGTCCCCGGCATGGAGGTGGGCTGGCAGGAGGAACTACACAAGCTGCAGGGGGAAAAATCAGCCACTTGTGCAACATGGGGGGATTACTCGATGCTCATCTTCTCATTCAAGATCAGCCAGTCTGGCTCTTCATGCCATATATAGCTCCAGCAGAATGGAATAGAGCAAGGGTCTGTACCATCTTGCAATGGTGCCAGGTCAGCAAATACTGAAGTTTTGTGCTGCAGCAAATTCTTTCCTCCCATCCTGTTACATCGGCGCAGCCATCTTGCCTGACTACTGTAATCTCAAGGACGCAAAAACAAAACAAAACAAAACAAAAAAAGGACTTTGTACAGTTCTGAGATCTGCTCTGGCACAACGGCTGATGATTACTCAAGGCGGCCCAACTTGATGGACATGATCCAGTATGTCACCTCTGAAGTGCTTTCCATTTAGCAACTTCCTTCTATCTTATTTTGTCCTGACATGTTGTGCTGCTTGTTTTTGCTATCCACTCTTTACATCAGAGAATGAGACTAGGACCTGGGCTGCACCAATACCTGGGTTGGAGATGAGGGAGCTTGGCAGGAGGCGAAGAGAAGAAGCAGGGAGAGGAGGAGAGCTCGGAGGCACCGATTTTTAGCAGGTGAGAGTCCTGAGCAGATGCAGGACTCATGCGGGCAGACCCAATATCACTTATGCGCCAATTCCAGAGCATCTCAAAGCTGGCTCCGGGTCCATTGGAACAAAGCGCAGAGCACAATAACACCACCTGCAAAGGCAGTTCTACAAATTGCTACATACAGGATTAGCATGCAAATGAACTCCATGGAAAAAATATTAGGCAGCCAGAGACTTGCCCGTGCTGGATCCAGGCCACATGATATGGTGGGACTAAATGCTTTCATTAGCAAATCCACTTGCTCAATAGGTACGCCTCCCAACCCAAAAAGTGAATCACTTGGTTACTTTCCTTGCTAGGATCCGTGCCCTGTCCACACTTGCAACAGAAAGGCTTGCCATAGCCCTAAGTATTTTTGCCGTATTGTTATTTCACATGGACACAATTTAGCGACTAAAGTGTTTGTCATTATGTGTGAGTATTGGCAGGGCGTGTGGGTGATATTTTGAGTCCGTGGTTTCTTAACGCAGGTCACGATGTACCCCCGAAGCGGTAATGCTATGCCAACGAACATCCTGCCCTGGCATTTGTTGTGTTCCACGTAGCTGAAGACTGGAATGTTTGCAGGACATTCTTAAAAGTCAGATCCTCAATGAGAAAGCAAGCCTAGCTCTGGGCTACGCCACTTCAGACTGCAGGTGGGGACAAAAATAAGTGAGCATTCCTCCATACATTTCCATACATATACAAAACTAAATGTCAAGGAAGAACATGCCAGCCCAACCTTCTCACATACTTAACAGGGTTTATGCACTACTTTATCATCAAAATCTCCGAGCGATTTACATAAAATGGACATTAAAAAAATACAAAGAAAACTAGATGCTAAAAAGAGGTTGACTGAAACAAACCCCATAAAATTGCATGTTAAAATACATGTCATATTTACATGTCTTGCCCTAAACAAAAGGGTTTTTAGCAGACACCAAAAACGGAACAGTGGTACCTTGGTTCTCGAACTTAATCCGTTCCAGGAGTCCATTCGACTCTCGAAACTGTTAGAAAACCAAGGCGTGGCATTCAATTGGCTGCAGGAGCTTCCTGCACTCAATCAGAAGCCGTGGAAGCAGCGTCGGACATTCCAAAAAACGTTCGCAAACCGGAACACTTACTTCTGGGTTTGTGGCATTCGGGAGGTGATTTGTTCGGGAGCCAAGTTGTTCGGGAATCAAGGTACCACTGTACAGTGGAAGTACAGTGGAAGTCAGTGGGCAGGGGTCCCCAAAGTGCAGGTGCTTTCCCACTGAAGATACAATCCTTGAAAGTGTGTAATGAATATTATGCGGCAGACGTAAAAGTGCCGGTTCTGCAGATCGGCGCTAACGACACTTTCTGGAACAAGAACAAGCCCCACATGAAGTGCACTGCGGTGGTCCCATGCTGCAGTCACCAGTGCCTGGAGTACTGTGCTCAAGCTATCCTGGGCCCAGAAACAACGGCAGTTGTCACAGCCAGATCTGGTTAAAGGAGCTCCTAGCCATCAAGGCTACCTGAGCTTTCGGTGGGCAAAGCAAGATCCAGAACCACCCCAATATTGACCTTTGGCCAATACAGTGGTACCTCCGGTTGCGGACGGGATCTGTCTGGTCTGGTCAGATCCTGAGGTTTCAGCAACCTGAGGACCGCTTCTGCATATGCGCGCCGGGCGAAACCCGGTAAAATACTTCCGGGTTTGCCATACGCGCATCCCGAAGTTTACATAACCAGAGGGTTACGTAAACAGAGGTTCGACTGTAGTCAGATTTAGAGTGGGACTTGCACTCTAGTCTTCATCTGGCTTGCTTCACCGTCCCTGGCTTCCCATAATACCAATGAGTTTTCTAAGAGCAGGTATTCCTTTTCCTACATGGAAACTGTATGAGCCCCCACCTACAGGTCAGAGACACAGATTTAACACTTCAGTGGGGGAACTACAGATCTATAAGGTGTGTTTTAAAAATTTCCACCTCTCAGATAAAATCTGAGAACATGCAGCGAGGGCCTCAGAAACTTGGACGTCTCTGGGTGTTGAACACTGTTCAGGGCTCAGCATGCCTTCTCTTCACTCGAGCAGAATGATGCAGAAATAAGGAAATTCTCTTTGTCTGCAAAAATGTATTGAGGTCACAGGATTTTTGTTGTCCTCAGCACAGAATACGGGATTATTTCAACACCGCAGTTATATAGCCTGACTACTATTATCTTCCAGAGTTCAAAGGGCCAGTTTCTCGCGTCACCTGTTCAGTTACAATAGGTAGCTCTGGAACTTGTCCAGAAAATGATGCACACAATAAACGCTACGTTATTAGGCAGATCACCAAAATCCCATCTTATCCCTGAACTGCTGCACACTCTGCCGACAAGTCTCAATGCAAAACTTCACATGGATAGGAGGAATATTTACAAGCCCAGGTCAAAAACAATTGATCTGTTGACAAAAGTCCCGGGTCAGGGGAAAAGGAAGAGTATAGGCAAATGTTAAATAAACTAAGAAACTAACTAACTTACTTCTGAATGAAAGGGTTGAAGACTCGGAGCACAATTCATCTGTTTATATAAATAACGTTTCTATTTATCAGTAGAGAAATGACTCATTCAGGCAGATTAAGAAAGCATTCTGCATTAGACTAAAGTGTAGCATTTTAAACATGTATTTCCAAGATACATGTTAGCTTTGTGGTGTGGCGAGTCAGTCAGGAAGCAAAACTTGCTTAAACTGGGTTTTGTTTTCTTTCTTTTTTTACAAACAGAAGTGAAAATGAAGCAACTGCGTTGAAACACCAAGTTCAGATCAACAGCTCAGCCATCAGAAGCCTGACATCAGTGCTTCCAAAAGAGGTTTGCAAGCTATCTGGCATCACATGTTACTGGTCTCTGCAGCTACAGCAGGCACTGTGATTCTCAAGATAAACGAATGCCAACAACAATTTACAACATATTTCTGCATGGCTCTTGCTATGAATAATTTGGGCTATTCCCTGTTATACAATGTTTCTGCTCTGTGAATTAAATATGACTACGCTAGAGTAGGACAGCATTCTAAGCTGCTAGAGAAGTAACCCAGACCACTTGCGGGGGGAAACACACAGCTCAGAAATATTATTTAGACCAGTAGACCAAATTTAACACTAGTTTTAAACTAACAGCTTAAATAACATGGCCAAGAAATAATAGGAAACTATTTAAGTGTGTGTTTTGAATCCAGAAAAGTAAGGATGTGCAGCATTTAAAACAGGCAGGGGAAGGAAATCTATTTTACAAAATTTACACCCATTTGTTTACTCTCCGTTTAACTAGATGGTCTCACACTGTCTTTGGAAGTTTTAATGAACTTTCCAGGAAAGGAGTGCCTTAGATGCTGAGCACTTGTGGATACTTGCTTGTTTAAATACAATGAACACACTTAAATAAGGCGCTCTGGTGAATCCTCATTGGTCACAAGATGCGAATAGCCCTTTGCCCTCATCCAGCAGGCTCTTCTTGTGTTCTTAACTAAATATTGGTAATCTTAAAAACAGGTACATCTGCTTTTCAGCTGTCTACATGTACAGGGTTCATGGGTCAAACCCACCACCCTAAATCACCCCCACACCTTTTTTTTAAAACACAATATTCCTCCTCCTCCTGTGTCCTCACTGCCACCCTGATCATTATAAGTTGCAAGTCTGCAAGCGGACAGGCAAATCTGTCCTGATATTGAACAGCCCTAAGCCTGCAGGCACTTTAGGAATACGATTTCTGCAGCCTTGTCCTGCAAGGATCAGGGGGGCTGAGCCCCACTGCTGTGTCCTCACCCATTATGCCATGGCCCTAAGAGGACTCCAGGATAACTAGAGCTCCTTATGCACATCAAATTATGCACACAAAGCAGCTGTCTCCAGTTTCATTTGGCAACATAAAAATTAGTAGGGTGATCCTAAGATCTGCCCAATTCAGAGGATAAAAGAAAGTCAGAGAACAGGGACTTCAGCATCATTCTATATCCCCACTGTTTTCTTTCATGCAAAGGTGGAGGGCAACAGAGAACCAGATGTGGCTTCCTCTTCCAGGACCCACTTTCTTCCGAGGGAGACATGCGCCTGCTCCAGAATAGAGCTGTAGCTATTACAAAGCTGGTGCTTAAGTAGAAATTGCCTGAACAACTAGGATGTTAAATCACAAAAAGAGGCTGTTTGTCTACAGACCAGGCAAGGAGAAACAACACAGACTTCTGAGTCATTCATCTGGGACCACCCCAGCCAGCATCCAAGACACACACAGCTATCCCTTTACTAGTAAACATAAGCTAATAGAGAAAATATATCATGCCTTCCTGAAAAGTGAGTATGACATTCAATCAATCAATCAATCAATCAATCAATCAATCAATCATCACATTTCTTTACACTGTAAAGACACAAGGGAAGGAGCACTTGCTAGAGAAGGTTTCTGATGGCATGAAGGCCACTGCTGCTACCGGGGTCAATGAGAACGTCAGCTTCCACGTCTCCAAGACAGTTGGGTGTTGACGTTCTGCTACTTCAAGATTCACAGAGTTACTTTTGCCATCTCCCACTCACTATCAGAAGAGGGGGGAAACAAGGGCAAGCAATGAATACAGAGGCTCTCACATCCCCTGGACACAGCTCAGACTGTCCCCAGGTCTGCGGGGCTCCTGGGCTCAAAGAGGTCCAAGTCCCAACACTGCCTTGATGGACGTGTCCAGAATTACAAACAGCTTGGGCCAATGCCAGCCATATAGGGCCTGCACTATACAGCCATACCTCGGGTTAAAGTTGCTTCACATTGAGTGTTTTCAGGTTGCGCTCCGCGGTGACCCAGAAGTAACGGAACGCGTTACCTCCTGCTTTCGCCGCATGCACAGACGCTCAATATGACGTCACGCGTATGCGCAGAAGTGGCAAATTGCAAATCGCGGGTTGCATTCTCTTCAGGATGCGAACAGGGCTCTGGAACGGATCCCCTTCGCATCCAGAGGTACCACTGTATAAATGCGGGGGTGAAAAAATGCCCCATCCTCATTCACAGAGCACAGCGGCCAGCGACAGCTTTGCAGTTAGACGCTGTGACACTTGTCTTTGTGTCCCAACAAGAAATGGAAGATGCTGATGAAAAGCAAGTAGTGGAATTTATTTTACGCATATGCTCCCAGCTCCTCCCTCAACAACATTTAATGTCAAATTCCTATCGGGTATCAGAGGAGCATTTTCTACAGCAGCGAATGCAGGTTTTTTGTGCGAAAAACACACTACTGCAAAAAAGATCAGAGTTTTCAGGAAATTAACTGCCAGGGTGGTCAGCTTCACAGTTCTGGAACACAGCACCGAGTGACTGAACCACAGCATACTGGAAGCTGGCCAGGGCACAGCGATCAGATAAAACCAAAGGCAAGAATGGGAGAAATTAAGTGCACAGACCATCTTCATGAGGTTTGTCTTTAAATTCGCCCCTCCCCTCCAGTTATTTGGCACTTGATAATGGACTTGTTTTGAAGTCACTGGGCTTTTCTGTTTTTCGTTTAATGAGCCAGCAGTGCGTGCAACAGAAGGCTGGCCAGCTGAAGAGGGGAAATATGCAGGGTCAGCAAAACACGAGTGTCATATTCGGCTACAAAAACATTACTGTTCCCCTTTAAACAAAGGCAGACAAGTTAAAGGAGACTCCAGCAAAAAACTTCACTTCTCACCCCTACTGAAAAATCAGTATAATTTGATACTGATCACCACGTCAAAGAAACTTTTAATACTTTAATGCTACAACCAGGAGTACATGGAGGTTGCCATCAAATGGTATGAACCAAACTACACAAAGGATGATCTGGGGTGGTCCTTCTTGGAGTTCACACTGAACTTTGGAGGCGCATTTGCAGCTACTATCCCAAAGTGCAGTGTGAGATGAGGTTCTCAGGATCCTAGATTTGAGGCAGGAAGCAAGGGACTCATCATGTTCACCACACAGGGAAGAACACCTTCCACAACGAAACAAATTTGTGGATCCCAATATCTGAAATGTGCAAGCCAAATTTATGTCTAGAAGCCTTTGGCTAGCACAAGCACTTTGAGGCTTCAAACTGCGTGTCTTTTCTTCCTCACATTCTCTATGTAGCTAGGGAATCGAACATCCTGCATTTGGAGTTTTAAAACATTACTTCTACACCAACCTTATTATATTGGTCTTCCTCCCCCATATCACACTTTTAAACCTTGAGAACTAGCCCAGAGCATAGATCTCTAACATGCTTTTAGCTGTCAGTAATGGAATGCTTAATATCCATTTGCTGACAGTGTCAGCTGGCAATCTTTAGCGCATGAGCTGCTCTTACTCAGAAAACTCCCCAAAGGTCAAGTTGGAACATTATTATTATTAATTATTATTATTAAAGACAATTGCACGCTGTTCCTGGTGCAATGAAGGCCTTTCTCCAGCTATACTCAACCGCATGGACTTCCATGTCACCTAGGACTACCAGCTAAGTGTTTAAATACAAAACTGCCTTAAATCTACGGCAATGGAGAGCCAGTGTGGTGTAGTGGTTAAGTGCAGTAGTCTCGTAATCTGGGAAAACCAGGTTTGCGTCTCCGCTCCTCCACATGCAGCTGCTGGGTGACCTTGGGCTAGTCACACTTCTCTGAAGTCTCTCAGCCCCACTCACCTCACAGAGTGCTTGTTGTGGGGGAGGAAGGGAAAGGAGAATGTTAGCCGCTTTGAGACTCCTTAAAGGGAGTGAAAGGCGGGATATCAAATCCAAACTCCTCCTCCTCCTCCTCCAATGAGAGTGAGGCATCTATCAATGATGATCGGTCAAGTTACCTTCACGTCCGAGGGAGTAACAGTATTTGGACCACAGAGGGGCAAGTCAAGGAGCGTAGAAGACAGCAGGAAGCCCAGGAAAATTATATTTGGAACAGAGAACATTACACAGTAGTTAGGGCAAAAGACCAGGCCAGAGGAAGCAGCCTGAGCAGGGAAGGCAACCTGGGGGGAAATGCACATAACTAGCACTTGAAGGTGTGAGGAAAGCTCAAGCTCCAATTTGGAATAATTAAACACTTTTTTTTGGTCTGCAGGCCTTTAAGCATACATAATAGTATGTAAGTTTATATGCCTCCAGGTAAGTCATTATCGCATGCTAATTACAAAGCAAGCAACTACAATGACATAACCATGTGAGGATTTAAATTGCAACTAAATCTGGAAGCCATAACCTGAGGATAAGTGCAGTACACCCTCAATTTCGACAGAGATCGCCCGGGTTCCCCCCCAAAAGCAAAGGCTGGCTTCACAGTATCCAGAGATGCTGGATTCTGTTCAAGGGTTTAACCGCTGAGGCTTGTTGACTAGAAGTTTTAATCACCAGAGAGCCCGATCGTCTCCAAAGAATATGATCTAAGATTAGAATTGGTGCAAATTATGGAACAAGGTAGCTTGCCTGATTGTACACCACAATTCCTCTTGGCAGAGGCCCCACCACTCAAGTTCTGAGCAGTGCCAAGCACACTGTTGACATTAAGGTTTTAATTAGCATCAGTACGTGAAAAGCTAATCATCATCGCTTTTACAAGGTTTCCTCCCCAAATCTGAGACCTACCGGTATATTATGGGAAATTGAGGTGTTTTGTTTTCCAGCCTACATGCTCAACAAAAACATACGGTAAAGTCCTCCTCTGACGTTTCAGCCTATGGGTGGGGAAACAGCATGCTGTGATTTTTCTTCCACCTAGAAAAGCATCTCCCTGCATGCAGAAGACTAGCATACCAAAGGGAAGAGCTAGATTTAAATCTTTCTCACACAAGCTAGACCTTCCACAGGGAGATAGTTATAACATGGAGGAGCCAATAGATTAGACCAACTTGGCACAAGAGTACACGTTTACAGTGGTAACTCGGTTTACGAACTTAATCCGTTCTGGAAGTCCGTTCTTCAACTGAAACTGTTTTTAAACCGAGGTGCGCTTTCCCTAATGAGGCCTCCCACCACCAGTTCCCTTCCACCGTTCAGCTTCCGTTCTGAGACTGAGGTAAAGTTCGCAAACCGGGAAACTACTTCCGGATTTGCAAAGTTCGTAAACCGAATAGTTTGGAAACAGGGCTGTTCTTAAACCAAGGTACCACTGTATTCGCTGGGACCAAAGTGGCAACAGCTTATTGATACATTTCCTTTAACAAAACCAGTCCATATAGACAAACCTAGTAAAGGTGAATCTTTGCTTATTTTTAGAAAGCTATCTGTGTTCTATTAAACTTATTTCCAATGGGGATTATACGTACGGGCCATTGGGAATAACTTGGCCAATAGTGTGTTACTAACAATTTTAAAAATGGGGTTCACAACATAGGATTTTCATGAAAACTCCCCGTTGCTAACATTCTACCAATTATGCAAATTCCACATACTCTGGCTTTGTGGTAACTGTAAGGGTCAAACTAGATTTCAGTGTGGGAATTATTTCCAAAGTGTGTCACTTTCAGAGGCATGCTGAGATACAAAAGACAACATATTCTGTGCCTTCTATTCACATTAAAAACAAAACAAAAACTGGCACACTTAACGCAACTTTGAAGTCACGTCTAGTTTGGAACTCATTTGAAATCTTTCCCAGCAATTAAGAAGTGTTTGTGCGATCACTATGCTATTTTAAAAAAGCTACACCAGCTGGTTAGCTGGAGAATTAGTACAACCAAGCTCCACACTTTCCAAAATTATTTGCCATGCTTCACTTGCTGAAGCTTAAATACTTCACTGCAGAATTCCTCACACCTGTAAATACGATTAGGTAACGGTAACGGTACCCCTGACAGGTCCAGTCGCGGACGACTCTGGGGTTGCGTGCTCATCTCGCTCTATAGGCTGAGGGAGCAGGTGTTTGTCCACAGACAGCTTCCAGGTCATGTGGCCAGAATGACTAAGTCGCTTCTGGCGAACTAGAGCAGGGCACGGAAACGCCGTTTACCTCCCTGCAGGAGCGGTACCTATTTATCTACTTGCACTTGATGTGCTTTTGAACTGCTGGGTGGGCAGGTGCAGGGACAGAATGACGGGAGCGCACCCCGTCGCGGGGATTCAAACTGCTGACCTTCTGATCGGCAAGCCCTAGGCTCTGTGGTTTAGACCACAGCACCACCCGCGTCCCTAGAAATACGATTAGACTGATGCTCAAATTTAAACTGCTATAGAAACACCACAAAGATATCACAAAAAATATACCCACCAGTGGCTGACTCCAGTGTTTGAAATTAGCCAGGCGCCAGGCGCATTTTGCACCTGGCGTTTGACCACTTGCAACCAAGTGAGGATGCCTGGTGTCAGAATGGCGCCTGACATCTCCACCACCTGGAGGTGCACGCCTGGGGATCATACCCCGGCTGTTTTCACACACCAGTACCAACCACATCCTGAAAAATTCTCTCAGTTACATTTTATCTGCACCTTTGGAATGGATTTCTGGAACCAAAATGCTTTTTCTGCGCAGCCTGAGAAGGAGCAGTCACCATTAACAAAAAACGGGTTAGCATAGGCATATGTGTGAGGTGTCCCTAGATCAAGTGACTTTTCTTCTTTCAGTTCTCTTTTTTTAAAAAAATATATTTATTAAGTTTTACAAGAAAACACACATAACTACCACAAAAGTAAAAAGAAACAGAACATAATCAAAGAAACATATATGACAAATCAAAACAGTGAAATACAAAAAAATAAAAAATAATAAAATTAAAAAATTCCACCCAACAAAGTATAAAACATAAAAACTCCGACTTTTAAAATCATATTTAATTAGCTTCCTTTCTTGACTTCCTCACACCTCCCTTTTTTGCGTTCCTCTTTACCCAATCAGATACAGCAAATCCTAACCCTCTTTCAGATCTCATTTCTAATTATTAGATTCAATCTATTATGTCTCCAATCTTTCCTCCTTATACATAAACACCTTTAAAATGTTATTAACTTTCGACATAATATAACTTTGGTTTTACCCTTTTCTGTAGCCTTTTTGCATCCTTTTTTTTTTAACTATATCACTAATGCCTCTTCTTTCAGTTCTCAAAGCTCTTAAGGTTAGCTCAAGGTTGTCATCCGAACTAGCCAGATGTTTAACTGAGACTCATTCTCAGTCAGTCCATCATTTTAAAAAATAACACGTCTTTCCCAAAAATGTCAACAAGACATTCCATTTTGGCGACTGAAACCTTGGTTTAAGGAGGTACTGGGCACCTAGCTTATATATCTGAGTTTTTAACACTGCTGCCTACATAGCACTAATCTATGTGTCAGGGGACGTAGGGATGTCATCGGAACATTTTCTGGAACGGTGATCCTGGCCGCCTGGCCATGACTGAATGTAACATCTTGTTTACTCCCTGGATTTTCTTGAAGAAGCAAGATGGAATTTCAAATATGTGAAGCCTTGTAGCATATGATGTGGGCAGGAGTATATGCAAGGAGACAAGTGATCCAAGGGGAATGCAATTAGGCCAGCTCCAATCTAATCAGCCTGGCTTGCAAAATACATCTGACAGCTTCCAAAAGATGAGGCTACACACTGCAGCTGTGATTGAACTGAAACAGGGCAGGACTGGGCAAATTGCCCCCTGGCTTGAAAAGCTTCAGTGACCAGAACCTTGCAGCAGGTTAGCTTATTTGTGGCAGGGAAGCTCTGCTTCCTTCCAACACGCAGTCCACAACAGCCCATCTCTATAGTGCAACCAAGAGTCAGGTTAACGAACTAGCAGAATGGAACTGTACTTGCCAGAACCATTACCATCCTCATCCCAAAGAGCCCTACCAACGATGGCCTGCCTGAAGTTCGAGCAGGGATGCTTTTAGCTTCTGATGACTCCCGTAACAGAAAACATTAGGATTCTAAAGTTCCATGACATCATAATGTTAATGGAAGCAGCTTTCAGGGAACAGCCAAGCGATCGACATCAGATTTATGCAGGGCTTCTGCTGGGAGGGACTGCAAGCAAAGGATGAAATGCTTTGACGACAGTTCTCATGGATGCCCTATGCATTCAAAGCGAGCATGCATGCAAGAGAAGAACTCTAAACTTTCTCTACGTATTTGCTTCCCCTTTGAGCCTTCCCTTGTGCACTTCAAAATACATCACAGATCAATGAAGCTTCCCTGTGACCCCTTTCGTCTATTGATTTGCTTGAATTTAGACCCAGAACAAGGGCAAGTCCTGCCAAACCATAAGAAATTGCGGGTGGCTGGAAGGTGCTTAACATGCACCTAAGAAATTTGGAATATTTCCCAATTCATATATGCAGACATACAGGAAATTATTGTTAAATCGAAAGATGGATTTTTAACATACGTGGCATTAAGAGATAAATATCAGCTATTGGATGTAACCCAATGGCAATATTTGCAGCTACAACATTCTATTAACAACATTCTATTTCAGTTTCTGAGATGCTTGAGATACTAGAACAAGTGGCTAAATACTTTTTTAAAAAAAGTGATTACCTTTTGTTTATATTTGTTATCAATAAATCAATTTGAGATGCAGATGTTAAGAAATGAATGGAATAAAGAATTGGAGGTTCCTATGTTGCCTGGACAATGGTAGTGTTTTAACTTCTATAGCAAGGCTGTCAGTGGACCTGAGTTATACAACAGAAAATAATATTTAGAATTTATTGGACACTATGTTTACATAGAAAAGAACTATCTAAAACAACATTTTGTTGGATTATGTAATAACAGCATTATGTAATAAGCATGCTTCTTTAAAACACATGTTTCTAACAATGCCTTACACTTACTAAGTTTTGGGAGAAAATAATGGGTTAATGTAAGTATAACTGTGTGAAAAAGGCTAAATTTTTCATACGACAATATTCTTTTGAACCATGCACCTACTACATGGATTTTGAGAAATGGACAATGGATTCTCTGTACCCTTAATCTGGCCAAAAGATTGGTATTGCTGCATTGGAAAGATAAATATACAACTCTGTTTATTCAATGTGTTGAAGACCTGACTAGTGGATTGCTTATAGACAGACTTTGCATGGACAAGTACTGTATAATGAACTTTGGAATGCATTCATATAAAATACCGTAGATTAAAAATTGTAATTGTTAACCGTTTGCAATTGTTATAGTGAAATACCACATTTGGTGTGTTTTTTTAAATAGCAACTTATATGTAAAAAAGAGATACATACATACACTGAATTATTTTTAAAGTCATTAAAATGTATTTTAAAATTATTGAACACTGCACTTCTAAGGGCTTCTTCAAATGTTAGCTTTTTAGTGTGTGCCTGATATAGCATATCTAAACACAAAGTGTTGGTTAAAACCAGGTATTTTATATATGGACCATATAAATAACACTTGTCCAAGATCAAGGCTTGATTACAGCATGTCAGAGATTCTAACCATACTTGCATGCAAAATTAGTGTTTTGTGAGCTGTCAAAGTTAAAAGCTAGTTTCAGTATAACTTAACTCACTGTACTTTAAAGAACTGTAGCCACAGCAGTCTGTAGCAGCAAATGCAAGTATTGTGGCACCTTGGACAAGGAACCTGGATTGTTGAGTCAGGATATCATACAAATGAAAGGCTACATGAAGCAGATGGAGGGGAGACATTAAATCTGAAATACAGGAGGGAACAATGGTTGACGAAGGGCGGGTCTACACTGGTCGGCTATAACGTCAAAAATACGTTATAAAAATGTGACACCAGAGGGCGCTGCAGAGTAGTGACCTGTCAGCAATGGGAAATTGCATTGAGAGATATATAACTTTTTTCATGGCCTTTAACAGCGTTTTTATAGATCAGTGTAGATCCAGCCCAAGTGAGAAATAAAAATAATAGGTAATAGCCGGTTATGACTATTTGCTTGTGAAACGGAAACCCACATATGCAATGGGGCTTTCGGTCCCTCTTCTTCCCCCTCCAGTCCCCGTGCTCCAAAAGTTCTGCTAGCCTTTGGAGCAGAACTAGGAGGCCAAAGAGGGATGTAGGTTTTGAAGAAGTCCCTTTGCAGAAGCAGACACCTGCTAGTGCAACACAGGATCACACCCAGTGGGTATGCAGAGAGCACATCATAGATGAAACAAAACAAAAACCCTGCTTTATGCCAAGTCAGATCACTGGTCCATATAGATTAATATTGTCAACATGGACTGGCAGCAGCCCTCCAGGGTTTCAGGCAGGAGTCCAGCCCTACATGGAGGCACCAAGGAGTGAACTTGGGACCTTTTGCATGCAGAGCATAAGCTATGGCTCTTCCCCATGCTGACAACTGGTAGTGTCAAGCATGGACACGATTCAAACTCTTGCATTAGAGTTACAGTTATGCCGAGTAGCAGAAACAAGACTGGTCAAGTACACCAATGTGATCACATCTAGTAGATTGTTCACACAATGCCACACATCAGAAGCTGGCTACATTTAGGGCAAATGAAGATTAGCTACATGAGATGCTTTTCCCCCTGTTTCCATCTGCAAGTTTAAAAGCCAAGCACGGGGCCAGTAAAAGCACAAAAAAGGCCATGTTATGCAGTCAATCAAAGTCCACAATCAAGCTTGGCAGGGCGATGCCTGTGAGCTGCCAAGCCAATGACATCTTCTCCTAGGATAAACAAACATCTTTTTTCCAAGACCTTGGCAATGGCCCCAGACCTTGGGGTGAACTTCAGTCCTTCAGCCAGCCAAGTGGATGGAATGCAGGGTGTGAGAAGTCAAGAAGGATCACTCTGCAAGACAGGTCTGATGAAAAAAGGGCCACGAAAGGGAGCTTGGCTAAGCATCTGAGTATCTTAATATGCAAAAGGGGAACTGCTTAATTTAAAAGGGAGGCCGAGCACATATGAGGTATAAATAGTGCCAGCTTCTCCAACTACATTGGGCTTTAACAACTTAAGCTTTTATCCTGGCATTTGCAAAATTCCTAGCAGAGCTTACGTTAAAGTAGTCTCCATAAAGAGATCTTTAAGTACTCTTCGCTGGTAATCATAGCCCCAAATCCTTGGAAAGTGAACATGAACTCTAGAAGCTGCTATAAACTCCTCACCTTGCTCCCTTCACACGGGATGGTTCAAACTATGAATACTCGCCACTCTGGCTTTGTACCATTTTATGTTCTAAAGCCAAAGCTAATTAGGCAAGGAGAGAAAGTAATTCACCCGCAGAACCATTTGTCTCAGAGAGCTGGTGAAATCTGTATTTTTAAGGAACAGTCCCTGAACTACCCTGTAAAGGGCCGAGCTGCGTTAAGTTACCCTCTGAAATTATATAAAAATGGAGGCTCCGTAATAAATCAGCTAAAAACAGAAAAAGTGCTAAACCTCCGCAATCTTCTTGAAGCCTGACGTATGAATAAATCCAAGCACAATGCACTTAAATCAGAGAGCGAACAACACGGTGAGAGGGCCACGTGGTGAACAAAGCCAAGTAAAAACACTTGCAGAAACAGAGGATTATTCGTTCCTGCTGCCTCTTCTGCTTGAATAAGTAGTCTGAATTGTGAAGCATGCACAACAGCAGCAGTCTATATAAGCTAGGTTTATGCCTGGTTTCAGGCTCCTTCACTGTGTAAGCAACAGCTGAAAAACTATGATGTAACCTTCCCCTGAGTTTGCAAGAAGGGAGTTGTACAGCTGAGGCAATATTATATTAAGCTACAATGCCAGATGAACACTCTGAAAGAAATGTCGAGTGCAAATGCAATATTTGGAGTGTGCCCGTCGCGGCAGAACTAACGCCCTGCATTGCATAAGATTTCAGATTCAGTCACTGACATCCCCAGTGAAAGAATCTCAGGTAGCAAAGCGGGGGGAAAGACCCTGGCCCGAGATTGAAGAGAGATGTTGACAGCCAGCTGTTCAAAGGGGGCTAGAGAGACCAGTGACCTGACAGTGTCAGACCCAGCCAACACTTGCAGCAGAATGAGATGGTAAATTTGTGAGTTGGAATATACCACTTCAGGATGCAAGTGCGGGGGTGTGCATGCAAACCCCATTTCTAAGAATTACTGCACATAAAAGCTCCCTTAAGTAGAAAACTACCATGCAGATAACAGAGAAATTATCCCCTGTTGCTCCCCGATTTTTATATTTTGTTAATGTGCTGCAGCAGCATTCAAAACCGATCCCTCATCCCTGGCAATCTCAAATCGTACCATGTATTCTATCATCTCAGAATTTGGTCTCATTTTTCTGAACGTGTAAACCAAAGCATCTATGTATTTGCATCCCTGCCTGACTTATCAGCCTTTTCCCCGACTGCCGGAGCCTCTCTCAAGCCATGTCCCTGGAACGACTGCTTGAGAAAAACAACCAATGCCCACTAGATGAAAACTGTGCTCCTGAAAGCCCCAGCCTAATGTTTATTTCCAAGACAACAGCTGCTGCTGCTGCTACCTTTAAGTGCCTGCATTTCGGCATCAGCGTTTGTCATCTTTTTGGCAGCGGCCCCAGTAAAAAGTAGCCCTGAATAGCATAAATGAAGCTCGAAATACTTCACTCTTTGTTGTAAAGAACAAGATTGCTCAGAAACCATAAACTGTACAATTTTCCCTTTGGAGTTCCGAGCCCGTTCCTGAAGGAAGATTGGTTCTGAAGTGTTCATTACAAATGAGCTATTCATTTAAAGGCATAGTGCCCCAATTGTGCAGCCTCACACGAAAAAGCACGGACTCTTAGACCAAAGGCTTGCGATTTTGCTACAGTTCTCACCAGCAAGGCTATCTTGGTCTATGAAGCAACTGTGGGCAGAATAATATGTACCCGGCAGAGCAGAGTGCACATATAAACACACTAACCGAATGCTGTGAAGCAAGTATGACAGCTTACGAATCTCCCCCGCCTCCCAGTTATCAGACTGTTTAGAGATACACTCACCCTTCTGTTTCAAAGCCAAGCCAATATCCGCCCACTTGCGCCGAAAGCAAGCAGCAGAAGATGCGGCTGATTTTCAGCAAATGTTACCAGCAGTGCTTAAGCCAGGCAATGCAATGCGATACAGATCATAATCAGACAGATAATTATGCCAGAGCAGAGTGCCGTGCAAGCCATTTTAAATGTATACATTTTCAGAAGTTAAATGGCAGTAAACGGATAACACCATTAGCGCTACAACTCTAGGTAACGGACAGTTTGCAAGTGGGCATCCACATACCTTTGTAGACCAAAACCTCAGTTTGGGTATCAGTCAACACAGTACGCACAAGAGCCAAGCATTGCTGCTGAGCTTCTTTGCAGATCCTGCTCCTCTTAACAGGCAAGCTAGCTAATCAGCCTCTCAATCCACGTGCACCACCAGATTCGCTCCTTTTAGTTCCTCTAAAGCTGGAATCACTGACAACACCAACGAAAATAACGGGTGAAGGATCTGATGTAAGGATAACATGCAGTTAAAGCGTTATGGACTGTGGAGATAGTTATCAAGAAAACAAATTGCATTTTTCCAGGAGCAGCCTCAAGGTCAAGCATGCCTCCCCCCCCCCCCAACACTGAGAAGAAATTTCTCTTTAAATACACTTCAGCCATGCCTAAATAACTCAATATATTTCATGTGGCTTTGGGTACAACATTCCAAACAATATCTGAGAGATCTTTGACACACACACACAAAAATTACTTTTGCATTTTTAGGTCTGGAATGCCTGCTTTCAGAAGTCCTATGCAGTTAACTGTGTTTGCATCTGTAACATAACTTTACACAGGCTACTGCTGCATATTTATAGTACGGGGGCAAAGAATTTCACCCCCGTTGGGGTCAAACCACAAATATGCAAACTGAAGCACTTTACCTGATCAGCAAAACGAATTGAACATTTGCATTACAGGCAAAGTGACACAAAACAGGATTGATTGCTGGGTTTATAGATGACACCCAGTTTAAGCTTCTGCTCCCTCCTACCAGACCTGCCCAACCCCAACAAAACTTTGTCACGCAGGGAAGGTCCTCAAGACTGAAAGGGAAAACCCAATACCTATTCTGGGTGCAACAGCTACAGTGGGGCTGGCCCATTAGGCTACATCTGGAACAGCTCAGCTGGTACAGCATGAGACTCTTAAACTCAGGGTTGTGGGTTTGAGCCCCACGTCGGGCAAAGGATTCTTGCATTGCAGGGGGCTGGACTAGATGACCCTCGTGGTCCCTTCCAACTCTACAATTCTATGATTTAATGACCCACAAGCCATATCTCCACATAATGCCAATGCATACCAAAAGCTGCCCTCCAAGTCTCCCCCAGTAGATATAATAATAATCATAATAATAAATATAATAATAATACTTATAATAATAATTTATTATTTATACCCCGCCCATCTGGCTGAGTTTCCCCAGCCACTCTAGGCGGCTCCCAATCGAGTGTTAAAAACAATACAGCATTAAATATTAAAAACTTCCCTGAACAGGGCTGCCTTCAGATGTCTTTTAAAGATAGGATAGCTGCTTATTTCCTTCACATCTGAAGGGTGTTCCACAGGGTGGGTACCACTACCAAGAACGCCAATGAGGGAACCACCAGAAGGCCCTCGGAGCTGGACCTCAGTGTCCGGGCTGAATGATGGGGGTGGAGATGCTCCTTCAGGTATACAGGACCAAGGCCATTTAGGACTTTAAAGGTCAACACCAACACTTTGAATTGTGCTCGGAAACGTACTGGGAGCCAATGTAGGTCTTGGTGTTATGTGGTCCCGGCTGCCAGTCACCAGTCTAGCTGCCGCATTCTGGATTAATAGCAGTCTCTGGGTCACCTTCAAAGGTAGCCCCACGTAGAGCGCATTGCAGTAGTCCAAGCGGGAGATAACTAGAGCATGCACCACTCTGGCGAGACAGTCTGTGGGCAGGTAGGGTCTCAGCCTGCGTACCAGATGAAGTTGGTAAACAGCCGCCCTGGACACAGATGCCTCTCAGGATGGCAAAAAATCCCTCTCTCATGCTTTGCTACCTCCTCCTATAATCACCCTGTTTGGTCACCTACAGGACACTCCACACACCAGCAGTTCTTTACCTGCAACACTTTTCTCCCCTTCCACTTCTCTGGCTTTCCGCACCCCTCTTGTTCTTGCACCCCAAACCCTTCCCCCTTTGCCACAAGTCACTGCAACTTTCTCTGTGATTCTTTTCCACCCTGTATTCTGCCCTAGAAGTCTGTTCTGATAGTTGCCGACTCAAGCACTACAAGGAGCAAAGTTCCTCCCTCATTTCACTCTCTTTTCCAGGATCGACACATTTATTTGCTTCTTGCTTCTTCCCTTTTCTCCCCGTTGCACATCCTGCTTTAGAAAGAAACTCCTTGCCTCAAACCCCAAGACCTTTGCCCACACTTAACCCATCCTGCCTCCTCAACCTGACCTTGCAGAGATAAGAATCTCTTCTCTCTCTCTCTCAAGTTCTCTTACAGCCCCTTCAGCACCTGATTTTTCTAGGGTCGGTTTTCTCACCCCTTGCATGAGCCACACACAGATCCCAACACGTGATCTCTTCTCTTCTCTTACCTTATCAGACAGCCTTATGATCTCCACCCACCCCCACTTATTTCCTCCCATCAACCAACACACCTGGACACGCAACAAACTATTTGCTTCTGCAGTTATTTCTCACTCAACCGCTGGGATTTTTTGCTCACCTTTTTGAACTCTCTTGAAGAACATCTCAAGAGTAGTTCAAAAAATGTGTCTTCCCTCTTTTGCACAGGCTGTCTTCTTGTATCCCCTACCAAACCCAATTCTCTCCCTTGTCCCCAAACCCTGCCTCTCAAACTCACCTGCCCCCTTTCTGCCTTATCCTCCTCTCCAACAACACTCCAGCCTTTCTTCTTCTGAAGCCCATTTGCTAGGGCCCCTCTCTTGAATCTGCCCTGTGTTGTGCTTCCTCTGCCCTGTGTTGGCAGACCAACTCTGCGTTACAAAGATGCCTCCAAACACGAAGGATAGAGACATCAACCCCGACATGTGGGAATCTCTTACAGACAACCTCAGTCCCTAGAGACAGAGGTTGTGCAGCCACAGCAGCGACCAGAGGAGGAATGACCGCTGGGAGGAGCGCAGAAAGAAGGAACGCCGTGGTGCATCTGCAGCAGCATAACCAGACGCCTTCGTCTGCCCCAGCTGCAACAAAACATGTCCCTCCTGTATCGGTTTCTACTGCCACAACAGGATCTGTAACTCACAGATCCTCCAACAAGGCACAATCCTCCAACAACAAGAATCCCTCAGTCACACAACAGCCTCTGCATCCCTCCAACTCCCACCCAGAGACACACACACACCCTACTCAAATACACACACCTTTCCATAAAAATGCCCCCTCCCCAGCCATGAAATCCTCTTTCAAGGCAAATCCCCTAAGACACTCCTTTGTGTGTTTCCCTTCCTCCACCACTCTATTTCTCAAGGAGTTCTGATCCCTAAGCCCACCCTGATGTGGGCTTGGTTCCCGGAATTGCTCTGCTGGTCTGAAAGATATATATTTTAGAAAACCACAAATCAGGCAGCGTTTAGATTAACTGGTTTGTGGCAGGGAATGATTGGTAAATCTACACGGGGTTATGGAGCTGTCAGCCACATTAAGGCACCAAAAAACTCTTCTCACTCATTCTTTTTATTCCTTATGTTTACATGCCACTTTCTCCCCAAGGTGACATAAATGTGGTTCTTAGGATGTCTCCCATCCAGCGACTAACCAGGGGTCAGCAAGCTTTTTCAGCAGGTGGCTGGTCCACTGTCCCTCAGACCTTGTGGGGGGCCGGACTACATTTTGGAGGGGGGGGGGAAACGAATTTCTATGCCCCACAAATAACCCAGAGATGCATTTTAAATAAAAGGACACATTCTACTCATGTAAAAACACGCTGATTCCCAGACCGTCTGTGGGCTGGATTTAGAAGGTGATTGGGCCGGATCTGCCCCCCGGGGATTAGTTTGTCTTCCCATGGACTAAACCCAAACCTGGTTAGCTTCAACCAAGGTGGTGGCCTCATGTGTCTTCACACCAAATTCCAGGAGCTACTTGTTTGGTTTTCATATTCCAAGAGCACATTTTTTTTGCTGCTGGCTGCTCTTAGGCCTTGCTTCTGGGTACCCTACAACCACCAGACAGACCAATATCGAAAACAAAATACCGGGCAAGATTTTCGTACTACATTTATATCCCACCTTTTCTCCAAAGAGCTCAAGGTGACATCCCTTTCCCCAATTTAATCCTCACAGCATCCCTGTGAGGTGGGTTGGGAAGGTAGTGAGTGACCCAAAGTTACAGAGATACATCAGCTGAGTGGGAATTTGAACCCGGTCTCCCAGACCCAACACTTTAACCACTAACCCCATCAACACAAGGCAACTTGCAAGGCTAGAATACACATCGAAAACAAATCCTAAAGATTGCTTTATTTTTTCCCCCAAAATGGAGCCAAGCACATACTTGAATAAATTTGTTCTCAGGAGTTTAGATTACCTCTGCATAGAACCCACAAGTTCAGAATCACTCTACCCCTGATATTCTGGTATTCTTCAGCAATTTTACCTACAACAGCTGAGTAAAACCTCCAGGGGCAGAGGCACTGTACCTCCAAATGCCACCTGTTTCAGGGTGGGGCATTCAGCAGCAGGGAAAGCTGTAAAACCTTATAAGACTGCTATGGGGGGCAAACAACACAGAAGGCTGCTGTAGCTGGACCACTCCGATGTGCAGGTGTGTGTCAGGGACGTGGGACAAAAGCGTTGTGTGGATGGTGCATCTCAAGGAAACACCTCACCCCAGGCAGTCTGTTCCGACGTGCAGGTGAGTGTCAGGGACACGGGGCAGAAGAGTCATGTGGATGGCGTGCCATTGCCATCCCTGCCTGGGGAAACCCCCCACTCCAAACCACCTGCCCCTACACACAGATGCGTGTTATGGTCACGGGTCAGAAGGGCCGTTTGGACGGCGCGCCTGTGCTCTCCCTCCCTCACAAACACCTCCTACCCCTCCTTGTGGCCCGTTCCGACGTGCCGATGCGTGTCAGGGTCGCGGGTCAGAAGGGTCGTGTGGACCGCGCGCCTCCCCTCCCGCCCGCGGCCCTCCCCTCCGCGGCCGGTACCTGCTCCTGCCGGAGCGCGCTGCTCTGACGGGGCCGCGCTCTTCCGCAACCCCTCCCGCAAGAACACCTCGTACCCCTCGCGGCAGCCCGTTCCGACGTGCAGGTGCGTGTCAGGGCCGCGGGTCAGAAGGGCCGTGTGGACCGCGCTCTTCCGCAACCCCTCCCGCAAGAACACCTCATACCCCTCCCGGCAGCCCGTTCCGACGTGCAGGTGCGTGTCAAGGCCGCGGGTCAGAAGGGCCGTGTGGACCGCGCTCTTCCGCAACCCCTCCCGCAAGAACACCTCATACCCCTCCCGGCAGCCCATTCCGACGTGCAGGTGCGTGTCAGGGTCGCGGGTCAGAAGGGTCGTGTGGACCGCGCGCCTCCCCTCCCGCCCGCGGCCCTCCCCTCCGCGGCCGGTACCTGCTCCTGCCGGAGCGCGCTGCTCTGCCGGGGCCCGGCTGCTCCCCCTCGCAGGGGCGGGCTGCTTGCTGCGCCGGGCTGCTCCGCTGGGGCCGGGTCCTGTCCGGTCACGGTCCGGGGTCGGGGTCGCGGGCGGGTCGGCCGGGCGTCGGGCTCTGTCACGGCGACCGGGCGGAGGCGGCAGCGGGCTCCGAAGCGGGCGGCGCAGGCGGGCGCTTTATACCCTCGGCTCCTCGGAAACCGTCTCCGCGCAACGCTTCCGCTTCCGCCCCTCCCTCGCGCCCGCCCGCCTCATGAATATGCAAATCGGGGCGAGCGAGGAGGGGGGCGCCTGAGGAGCGAAGGGCAAGAGAAAGAGGGAGGGGAGGCGGCCAGCCAATGAGGGGGAGGGCAGGGCTCCCCCCGCAGCGCGCCGATTGGCTACGCTCTCAAGGAAATGGAACGCGCGCACCGCGAAGGTAGGAGAACCTGCAGAGCCCAGTGACGCTGCTGACGAGGCTGCAGCATCGCTGTGAGCGCAACGCCTGGGCAAAAGATGGGGGGGGGGCTGCTGGAAGGGCGCCTGCTAGGAATCAGAGGGAGGGAGGGGGGCATGGCGAGAGTTAATGGCGGGGGCAAGTGGAAGGAATCGCAAAGCACCTTGAAGGGGCAGGGAATGCTCGTCGGGGTGTGCAGAGGCAAGCGCTGCATGCGCGCACCGGGGGAGACTTAGAATGGGTTGCATTCTGTCCTGGGCAAAAGGTGCGTGGAAGGATCCTCGGCATTGCACGTTTTGCGTGTGCAGATAGGTGCCGGCTAGTTTGCAGCCGGTGCGCGCGCTGAAAAACAAGCCCCGCGGAGCGCAGTGGTGCATAACTCCCAAGCAGCCTCAGAATGCTGATTATTCTTCCCTAAAGTTAAGCTGGCTTTAAAAATAACAAACGCCCTTCTCTAAAGCCCTTCTGCACATGATGGATGGTGGAAAAGAAATCCTACACATGTCTGCACTTGCCTGGCTTGGAACTGATCCGCCTAGAATGGTTTCTAGCAGGTGCCTTTCATATGGCAGAGGTTTATTTGCTCATTCTCCGTA
Source organism: Podarcis bocagei (assembly GCF_964188305.1). NCBI lineage: Eukaryota > Metazoa > Chordata > Lepidosauria > Squamata > Lacertidae > Podarcis > Podarcis bocagei. Next base: position 87,043,149 of record NC_138133.1, read on the forward strand.
TGGGCAAAAAACTCTTCTCCCAGGGAACTCAGATCTGCATACACAAAGTAATGCCAACAGCCCCATGAAGTAGGCATGGCTGAGAGGGACCCTGCCTTACCCAAGAAATCTGGACTTTGGTACAATGTAGTCAATGTAGGTTAAACCAGAGAGCCTAGGACTTAGAATCATAGAAGATCATAGAATCATAGAATCATAGAGTTGGAAGAGACCACAAGGGCCATCGAGTCCAACCCCCTGCCAAGCAGGAAACACCATCAGAGCACTCCTGACATATGGTTGTCAAGCCTCTGCTTAAAGACCTCCAAAGAAGGAGACTCCACCACACTCCTTGGCAGCAAATTCCACTGTCAAACAGCTCTTACTGTCAGGAAGTTCTTCCTAATGTTTAGGTGGAATCTTCTTTCTTGTAGTTTGGATCCATTGCTCCGTGTCCGCTTCTCTGGAGCAGCAGAAAACAACCTTTCTCCCTCCTCTATGTGACATCCTTTTATATATTTGAACATGGCTATCATATCACCCCTTAACCTCCTCTTCTCCAGGCTAAACATGCCCAGCTCCCTTAGCCGTTCCTCATAAGGCATCGTTTCCAGGCCTTTGACCATTTTGGTTGCCCTCCTCTGGACACGTTCCAGTTTGTCCGTGTCCTTCTTGAACTGTGGTGCCCAGAACTGGACACAGTACTCCAGGTGAGGTCTGACCAGAGCAGAATACAGTGGCACTATTACTTCCCTTGATCTAGATGCTATACTCCTATTGATGCAGCCCAGAATTGCATTGGCTTTTTTAGCTGCCGCGTCACACTGTTGGCTCATGTCAAGTTTGTGGTCAACCAAGACTCCTAGATCCTTTTCACATGTACTGCTCTCAAGCCAGGTGTCACCCATCTTGTATTTATGCTGGCCACATGACGGCTCCCTCGGCCAGTAAAGCGAGATGAGCGCCACAACCCCAGAGTCGGTCACGACTGGACCTAATGGTCAGGGGTCCCTTTACCTTTTTAGTCAACAACACCATAGTAGGGAATCCTGGAAAATGGACTTTAAAAAAGAAAAGAAAAACACAGCTGCTGAAAACTGACAAGCAATTGGCAATGAAATATAATTAAGCTACCAAGAAGAAAAGAAAAGAAAAGGAGCCAATTAAAGTTAGTTGGGAAATAGCAAGAAGCAATCAGAAAAACATACCATCCATCAGATTCTCTGGAAACTCCCCCCCCCCATGTGTTTTAGGGAAGGTTATTCTACAAATTATGAATTACAGTGCTGGATGAGACTCTTGAGAGTCCCATGGACTGCAAGAAGATCCAACCTATCCATTCTTTAGGAAATCAGCCCTGAGTGCTCACTGGAAGGACAGATCCTGAAGCTGAGGCTCCAATACTTTGGCCACCTCATGAGAAGAGAAGACTCCCTGGAAAAGACCCTGATGTTGGGAAAGATGGAGGGCACAAGGAGAAGGGGACGACAGAGGACAAGATGGTTGGACAGTGTTCTCGAAGCTACCAGTTTGACCAAACTGCAGGAGGCAGTGGAAGACAGAAGTGCCTGGTGTGCTCTGGTCCATGGGGTCACGAAGAGTCGGACACGACTAAACAACTAAACAACAACATTCTACAAACAAAGTCACAGCACAGAAAAGTCTATACCGTAGTTACTGATGAGTGGAGGCATGCAGTACATCCTAGCGCAAGGGCTCCCAATTAGTACTGCAGACTCCCTGTTCTTCAAAAGCCAAGCCGTGGACCCCCTACTTTTGAAAATGTTGATATCTCTGTGGTAGTTTTTGTTATGTGAACGGTGCCACTGTACCCTTCAACATGTCCCAGTGCAAAGTCAGGTCACACAACTTCTCGGCCGTGCTCCTGCAAGAGTCCCGTGCCCATGTGAGAGCATGGCGCCCAAAATGGGATGTCCCAGACAGTGGCCAGTTATGTGCCACGGGCCCCCTTGGTGGGTTACGGGGACCCCCTGTGGTCCACAGACCAATTGGGATCCACTGTGCACAACCAATCCCTGTGGGTTGTGATAAGGCTCTTACCTTGCTCAGATGTAATGCGCTGCAGCAAGCCTTGAGCTCACACGTCCCTCCTCCAGTGTGCCTGCAAGGAAGATTTGAGAAGCTGAAACTTTCATTTTATTTTTCTTAATTAACTGCATCATGCTGTGTTGTCTGAAGCTCAACAAACACCGCTCGGTTCTATGAGTACTGAAAACAAGTCCCCTGCAAACCATAGTTTATGACGCTGGCTTGTTCTCAGTAATCATTGATAAGACTGACTGTAGTTTAGGGTTTGGACAACACAGTAAACTTTGGTTCATCTAAAATGGGAACGCATGCTTTACAGAACCACCTGTTTCCATGGGAGAAAATTCAAAAACTGTAGCTCCAAGCCACAGAGTTCACAATAATCAGTTGTCTCTCATTATCTTCAGTCTTGTGACTTTTCCAAGAAATGAGTTAACCAGTTTGGGCAGCCTCAAGGCAAAATCGCCAGCTAAGTGGTGGGCACCCAAATTATCTGAGTAGTTAAAAATGCCACTAAGTTTTTGTTGTGGCTAAAATCTACCCACAGGTTTGAAAAACACACTCTCTTTTTCTCTCTGGTCATAGCCTGAGTCAACCAATGAAGTATTCAGATTTGCAATTTCATGCTATACCCACAAGGATTTTGTGTCAGATCTTCTTTATATATTACCGGGATGGGCAGTTGTCAAACCAAATAGAATTGTAGAGTTGGAAGGGACTCTGAGGGTCATCTAGTCCAACCCCAGGAGTACAGGAATCTCAGCTAATGCACCCATGGCAGATGACCATCCAACCTCTGCTTAAAAACACCTCCAGTGAAGGGAAGTCCGCCAGCTTCCAATAGAGTCCACAAGATTCAACCATCAAGGCAATGTTCTTCGGTCCTTGGTGATCCTACCAAATAATATTTTATTTTTTTAAAAGCATTTCTAAACTGCTTAATGTTTCAAATCTCTGAAGTGGTATGCAAAATACAAACATAAAAACAGTATAATAAAATTTGAGGGTTGAAAGTTCTGCTGAGAGTAGACCCATTGAAATTAACTATGTTTTTATATATGCTGGAAGCCGCCTAGTGTGGCTGGGGCACAAATAATAGATTATTACTACTACTAATACTACTATGAGTGTAAGTCATGCCTATTAACTTCAGTTGGTCTACTCTTAGTAGGTCTGGTATTGGATACAACCCAGAGATGATAATAAGAATCTACTAATAAAAAGAGTCAAATTTTACTGGTCAGGAAAAACCTGGTTAATCTTTACAAGACGTCCAGAGCAATTGTATTTATTTAAAAGCATCTTAATCCAGGTAGAGTTGAGAAGTTAGCCTGTTTTATTCACAGAGAGATGAAAGAAACATTTTAATGTCAATTTTCAGCGAACAGGTAAACAAAGTCACACATCTTAAAAGACTTGTTCCTGAAACCCCTGGTAGCAGCACATCTGGAAATCTCACAAAACTGGAAGAGGTTGGAGAATCTATTTGTAGCCGATACTCTAGAATGTGGCAGTTCACGTTGAATGAAAAGCAAAGCGATTCAGAAAAGAAAGGGGTGAGACAGACAAAAATAGATTTACTGAGGTATGGTCCCCTTGCCACCAGTTTGCCAGCTTCAGACACAGATGGCAGAACCCCATCATCTCAAATCTTATTCTGGCGTGCTGTGTCAGTAGCAGGAGTACATGGAATGCATTTTCGGATAATGTGCTCCCTATAATATTTGTGACACTGTAGTGTTGTTAAATACGTGTTTATTGGTTGGAAAACTTAATAAAAAAATACCATTTAGGTATTTTGTGATAAACATTTCCTTGGAAGTTCCTTTGTGTGGCCTGAAAGGTGGATTTGAAATGCTTTACTTAATAAATAAAGACCGGAGATTCACGAGAGCTGATTATTTCCCATAGTTCTTACCAATAAAGTAAGGATGCAAGTCCACTCCACATACCCCTAGCAGGAAGAAAAGGGAAAATTCCACTACTCCCTAAAGTAAATAGTTTGCCAGGACACATTCTCTTGATCACAGGGGTTAATAAGTAATGAATCGAGTGTCTGGTGCTTTGGTGGCTATTGTCTGGCAAAACCCAGAGGACTTGTGTCAAGGTGTGCTTTTGAGGCACCGTAAGAAAGGATACACAAAGCCAATGTCTTGTTCTAACTCGGAAACAGCTGTGTGCCAGGCTTGGGAATAGGGCACCAATGCAAGCTCCCAAGTCCTGCTCTTCCATATTTTCAAGATCCACAGTACAGATCAACATTTGTGATGGCTGCTTTTTTCATATCTAATAAACAGCCAGAGACATAAGTACTCCGGGCAGCGGGGAAGACATCGAATGGTCTATATCAGGTTGTGCATCTGGAACATAGGAAGTTTCCTTATAGTAGGTGAGACTATTGGCTCACCTCGCTCGATAATGTTTGCATTGACCTGTAGTGTTAACCTTGAAAATGCAAGAAGTGAGATGGCCATCTCTACAGCTAGAAAGCAGCAAGGAATGGCCAGAGAGATTTTGAGCCGTGCCTTGTGAGTGTTTGCCCTAGGTTTCCAAGTTTCCTAAAACTGGTCCAGGAACACAAAGGTTTAAAGAGGTGAAGAGCTAACTATGGCATGTTTATTATTAGCAAAAGCATGGAGGGGGGAAACACACACACTTGCCATCTGGGAGATTCTGGAGAAAGGAAATGTGGAATATTAACTTAATGAGGAAGATTACTAGCTTATAAGCCTTTATGGAGAGGAAGGAGGAAATAGCTTTTTTAACATACCATTTCCAACAATCATTACATAACTTCTTAGCTTATACAATATTTTAGACTTCCGTCAACAACTTCTGAAGATTTTCCATTCTTCAGCACTTGTTCTGCATTTCTTAATTTCTCTATTACTTTTAATTATCACTAACGAATAGTTCTCTTCATAGTTTTTCTTGCAATATTTCAAATAGTCCTCCTTACAGAACTTCTTGCAGTCCTACTAGCGTAATCTGTTTATTACAACTGCTTTTCAAATAATTCAAATATTTACTCCAGTCTTCTAAGAATCTCTGATCCCGCAGATTTCGAATCCTTCCTGTTAATTTATCTAATGAACTAATTCTGCATGTTAGCCTTGTTTAATATGCTTTGGCTTCAACTTTTTGAAAATACAAAAAAGCACTTGAACCCTTTGCAGCTGAATTTGCTAGCCAACTCCAGTGAAATGCATTGGGTGGCTATAGAAGAGGATTAGACAAATTCATGGAGGGCAAAGTGTTTGATGGTTCCTGGTTGTGATGACTGTGATGGCTGTGTAACCTTCCTCCACTGCTGGAGGCAGAAATACCTCTGAATTCCATTCCAGTGGTTGGGATTTGCAAGTGGGCAGAGATCTGTTGCTCCCAGGACCTCCTTGCAGTCTTCCCAGAGGCACCCATAGGTCACTGTGAGAACAGGATGGTGGACTGGGTAGGCCTTTGCCTGGTCCAGTAGACTGTCTTCTTATGCTCTTATGCCCTGTGCTTGGTAGAATGATGTGGAAGTCTCGTCCACCATGTTTCATCACATGCAGTCACAAAATGTTGAAAACGTGACCCTTAAAAACCCATGAAGCTGCCTTATATCAAGTCAGAACCACCGTCCTTGTTAGGATATAGTTCCGTTCCACCGTAAAAGGGTACAGGCATGATGTTTGTGTGTCGCATGCCTGTTTACTTCCAGCACTTGCTGGGAACTTCCGTTTGTATCTAGCTTTTGTGTTACTGCTGTTTTGCTGGACACAAAGGGAAGCAGACATGTTTTCCTTTGTTCCTGAACTATGCTGAATAAAGTGCTGTACATTATGCTGTAAGGTAAAGGGACCCCTGACCATTAGGTTCAGTCGTGACCGACTCTGGGGTTGCGGCGCTCATCTTGCTTTATTGGCCGAGGGAGCTGGCGTACAGCTTCCGGGTCAGGTGGCCAGCATGACTAAGCCGCTTCTGGCGAACCAGAGCAGCGCACGGAAACGCCGTTTACCTTCCTGCTGGAGTGGTACCTATTTATCTACTTGCACTTTGATGTGCTTTCGAACTGCTAGGTTGGCAGGAGCAGGACTGAGCAACGGGAGCTCACCCGGTTGCGGGGATTCGAACCGCTGACCTTCTGATCGGCAAGTTCTAGGCTCTGTAGTTTAACCTACATTGACTACATTGTACCAAATTCCAGATTTCTTGGGTAAGGCAGGGTCCCTCTCACCCATGCCTACCTCATGGGGCTGTTGGCATTACTTTGTGTATGCAGATCAGAGTTATGTAGGAGAAGAGTTTTTTGCCCATACGGAGAATGAGCAAATAAGCCTCTGCCATATGAAGGCATCTGCTAGAATGCCGACTCTGGGGTTGCGGCGCTCATCTTGCTTTATTGGCCGAGGGAGCCGGCGTACAGCTTCCGGGTCATGTGGCCAGCATGACTAAGCCGCTTCTGGCGAACCAGAGCAGTGCAGAGAAACACCGTTTACCTTCCCACTGGAGTGGTACCTATTTATCTACTTGCACTACTGCTAGGTTGGCAGGAGCAGGGACCAAGCAACGGGAGCTCACCCCATTGCGGGGATTCGAACCGCCAACCTTCTGATCGGCAAGTCCTAGGCTCTGTGGTTTAACCCACAGCGCCACCCACGTTCCTACATTATGCTGTACATTATGCTTAAACATCTCTCTGTCCGCGTCTTCTGCTGTGAGAAGATTTACACACACTGCTGACAGAGTGTGCACGGGTCTCTAAACGTATCTGAGGCTCGTGTCGTTGTTTGATGCTGTTCCAAGGGAGACCGGCTGCCGGCTGCCGGCTGCCGGCAGGTGGCTGCTGGAGTCAGCTGGGGGCCTGCCTGATACCCCCGTCTTCCTGACAGCATCCCAACAGTCCTTCTAGCTCAGGATTGCCCTTGAAGCAGATCTCCAGTGTTTTAGCCAGCCCCCACCCCTAAGACGTCAAGAATCTGGGCTCTTCATGTACTTGACCTCTGAGCTTTGATCCCGCCATAAAACCTAAACATCTCCATTTTGTTTTATTTCTGGCCCAGAAGCATCATGAGGCCCCAAACATTTGGGGGCAACTCCTTGACAGGGGAACTTTTTAAACACAAGGGTTCCTGTGATCTTGACCCTTGTGACTGAAGGATCGAGGTGTTATTCTGTGCCCTCTCCAATAAGCAAACCGGCACAGAGTTTCTTACATGCCGTCAGAACAAAAGTGACAATGATTAACCCATCAGTTAAGCATGACTGTAGCTAAACTGGGGTGTATATGTATGGTTTGTTTTATCTGATTGGAAGCCAAAGTGTGGCTTTCGGCTGGGTTAATCTACAATGAGAACAGGCCATCCAGCAATTTATGCTCAAGCTAGCTAGACTGGGGGAAATAAGTATCACAAGTTGGGCTGGTTTGAAGGCACACGGAGACTCCAACATTACTGAAGCTCAGCAGGTTTGGGGTGGGCCAATGGCTGTAGAGGAAGCCACCAGAAGGTTATGTACACGACCTTGATTTTGACTAGGCATCCAGCCTACCCCCTTCCCCCAACTCATGCCAATACGGAGCTAAATGGCTCAGTGGTCTGAGCTGGTGCAAGGCACCCTCTGTGTAAAAGCATGTTGGGAAGGGCAAGGTTTTGAAAGACCCCTGGACTTACTTTCAAGCTATTATTTTTGTCTCTCAGAAAAAGCAACCGAGTTCATCGCCAGACTGCGAATGCTTCCCACAGACTGCGAATGCTTCCTACATCTGCCAGTACATTCCTGACATTGGGACAAGCTTTGGTGGTAAGGGGGTGGAGGAGGATAGGAAGAAAGGAGATGGTGGAAAGGAAAAGAAGTATTTGTTCCCAGAAGGTGGGACAGGGGAGATGTAATCTCAGAACGACAATGTTCTGTAGGAAGGGGGGACAGGCGCTGAACCAAGGCCTGGGTCTAGACACATCAAAAAAAGCTTTTCAGAAAAAAATGTGTTGTAAACCTCAAAGTGGGAAATCACGATGGCAAAAGACAGGACTCCACAGCGCCATCTAGTGTCACAGCGCTATAACGTATACAGTGGAACCTCAGGTTACGTTACCCTTCGGGTTGTGAAAGCGGCAAACCCAGAAGTGTTTCGCCGCTTGCGCATGCGCGGAAGCATTCTACCGCCACTCGCGCATGCGCAGAAGCGGTCTCCGGTTGTGAAAACTTTGGGATATGGCCGGACCTCTGGAAGGGATCCCGTCTGCAACTGGAAGTACCACTGTATATAAAACACTTTTCTTTAATAATGTAGCTGAGTCCCAATTTAAGTCCTTCAGATGTCCTTAATTTATTGAGCAAGGATGATGGCTTGTGCTTGCTAACACACACTAACTCTCCCTACCCTACCCTACCCTACCCTACCCTATCATTTCACAACTGCGTCAATGGCTTTGTTGGTTGAGGTTGTGCATTTGAAAGCATCCTAAGACAAAACCCACACCTCATTAAACAAGCGCGGATCTCTCTTCAGTGTCCCTTATCGTTGTAAGCTGGTATTGCGCAGTACCGGCCACCTCCCTTTCTATTGTTGTTCTTCAGATTACTGTAATGCTTAATGTGTTTATTTCTCTGAGACTCTGCATTGCAAAGGACAATGCCAGGAATGCAGAACTGTCAGCTTTTGTGCTTGGTCGATATTAGAACACACTTCTGTCTTTGCATATATTCAATCCTTAAAAAAAGTATTGGCATAAGGTCCGAAAGATACAATAGGAGGAAATTTGCATCCATCTCAAGGAGTCAGTGTTGGCAGGTGAGAATGACTCCACAGCTATTATTCCTGGCCTGTTCTCAACTTTCTGAGATGGCAGTGTTGCGGGAGTGATAACCCCTTGTTGCTGGCCCAAGCTGGCTGATTTCTCCCAATAGATCACAAGCAGTGATGTTGGGAAGAGCCCAACTCAGGAGGCAGAGAGGCAGCTGGCCGAGCCCAGGCACTATCATAAAGACTCAGCCTTTAATAGGGTCGGCGTACGTCTGGAATTTCCCAGGCATACCCGGAATATTGTAGTCGGAAGCAGTGTCCGAGTGGAAATTGGGAAAATGGCAGAATCCGGACATATGGCAACCCATGTCTTTTGGCGGCGATTTGGCCCAAAAAACTCAACGACTTTTGCCAAAACTAAAAAAACAGCATCATTATCACTTATTGAAATATGGCAACCCTACTTTAGAGGGAGACGCCTGCTTCTTGGGAGAAAAGCAATGACAAACCTAGACAGCATCTTAAAAAGTAGAGACATCACCTTGCCAACAAAGGTCCGTATAGTCAAAACTATGGTTTTCCCAGTAGAGATGTATGGAAGTGAGAGCTGGACCATAAAGAAGGCTGATCACTGAAGAATGGATGCTTTTGAATTATGATGATGGAGGAGACTCTTGAGAGTCCCATGGACTGCAAGAAGATCAAACCTATCCATTCTTAAGGAAATCAGCCCTGAGTGCTCACTGTAAGGACAGATCCTGAAGCTGAAGCTCCAATACTTTGGCCACCTCGTGAGAAGAGACGACTCCCTGGAAAAGACCCTGATGTGGGGAAAGATGGAAGGCACAAGGAGAAGGGGACGATGGAGGACGAGATGGTTGGACAGTGTTCTCGAAGCTATAAACATGAGTCTGACCAAACTGCGGGAGGCAGTGGAAGACAGGAGTGCCTGGCGTGCTCTGGTCCATGGGGTCACGAAGAGTTGGACACGACTAAACGACTAAACAACAACACTTTAGAGGGACAACCTGAAGAATCGACAGATAAGAAGATGGGACAGGATTGCAACAGAGTGTGTGTGACAAGAGCTATGCCTACAGGACAAGATATACATTGGCCGGAGTCCAACAGAGGATCAAACCTACAGGCTTTCTATGGATTTCAGCCGTAGGCCTGTGCACCCAGATGCACGCTGCTTTATAGCTAGTAAAGAACCTGCTAATGTGATGATGGAAACTAGAGGTGGAAGGGTTCAAAACAATTCTGATGTAGAGAGGTGGGTGAGTTCAAGGCATTTTTTTTAAGTTGAAGCTTCATTACAGTGCATGGTTTCTTTAACATTTCAAGACAAATAAAAGAGTACTTATCCAACCAGCACATAGTTAACCTGTGGAACTCACTCTCCCATGAGGCAGGCATGGCCACTAACCTGGATGGCTCTAAAAGAGGATTCGGTATATGTACCATACATGTAAAGCAAATTGCTTCCCGCAAGGAATCCTGGGAACTTAGCCCTTACAATTCTCAGCACCCTCAACAAGCTACAAATCCCAAGATTCTTGATGAGTGTGTGTGTGCTTGAAATGGGCTTTATCTGTATATAGCCATTGCTGGACTCCAGCTCCCATCAGTCCCAGCCAACATGGCCACTGGAAAGGGATGATGGGACTTGGAGTCCAGCAACTACATTGGCAATACAGTGGTACCTCTGGTTGCAAACGGGATCCGATCCGGAGGCCTGTTTGCAACATGAAAAGAGCGCAACCTGAAGTGCCGTATCTGCGCAGGTGCGCAGCGCGATTTGTGCGCATGTGCGAAGCGTGATTTAGTCCTTCTGTACATGTGCGAGGAAGTAACCCATTCTGGTACTTCCAGGTCGCCGTGGGACGTAACCTGAAAGAACGTAACATGAAGCAAACGTAACATGAGGTATGACTGTATGGGATATCGGTCTTCAACTGGAGGCCATGACAGGGTCGTACCTCAGCTTAAGAGCCGAAGCTATTGTGGTGCTATTTCTAAGTGAGAAAGTAGGAGCAAAGGGGGCATTTACAAGGTGGATATTTACTGGATAAAATAAAATAAAAATAACAGTGGATCCTATTTTGCAGGTGGATTTGAAAAACGCTGTCACCAACTGCTCTAAGAAGAGAATATGAGTTTCAAGTGGGGCCTGTGGTAATTAGATTACAAATTGTCTGGCCTCTACTGGAGGGATTGAGTTACACAAAGTCAGAAAAACAAGGCAATGGGGGGGGGGAGAGAAAAAGAGCTAGCAAAGTGCAGCAGAAGCATTTCACAAATACTGCTGTCGTACGTCTAGATTAAAGGGACGCGGGTGGCGCTGTGGGTTAAACCACAAGGCCTGGGCCAATAAGAAGGGTGGCAGTTCGAATCCCCGCGACTGGGTGAGCTCCTGTTGCTCGGTCCCTTCTCCTGCCAACCTAGCAATTCGAAAGCACGTCAAAGTGCAAGTAGATAAATAGGTACCGCTCTGGTGGGAAGGTAAACGGCGTTTCCGTGCGCTGCTCTGGTTAGCCAGAAGCAGCTTAGTCATGCTGGCCACATGACCCGGAAGCTGTACGCTGGCTCCCTCGGCCAATAAAGCGAGATGAGCGCCGCAACCCCAGAGTCGGCCACGACTGGACCTAACGGTCAGGGGTCCCTTTACCTTTACGTCTAGATTTTCCTGGGCATTACCAGGATTTCAAAGGCAAGAAGAATTGGTGCCCGGGGGGAAGACAGCGCTTTGTCCTGGATCATAAGCAAGTCAATTTGGCATTTGTTTTTTTTAAAAAAAGCTCAACAGTTTTGGGTGTTTCCTAAAAGAAGCACAGCAACTTTCAGGGTGTCCTGGTTTTTTTACTCTTTGAAATATGGCAGCCCTATTCACAAAGGAGTTGCAAAGAAGCGAATTTTTAAGCAGGCGAGATAATTTGGGCTCCTGAACAGATTCACAGGGACCCTCCGGGCAGGCTGTTGTTTTTTGTTTTTAAAAAATAATCCTGCTGGTGTATTGATGCAATAACAGTGCATTTCCACCTGGAAGACCACTCTCGTGCCACAGCACAACAAAACAGAAGCAAAATATACAGTGGTACCTCAGGTTACATACGCTTCAGGTTACAGATGCTTCAGGTTACAGCCTCCGCTAAGCCAGAAATAGTACCTCGGGTTAAGAACTTTGCTTCAGGATGAGAACAGAAATCATGCTCTGGCGGCGCGGCAGCAGCGGGATGCCCCATTAGCTAAAGTGGTACTTCAGGTTAAGAACAGTTTCAGGTTAAGAATGGACCTCCGGAACGAATTAAGTACTTAAACCGATGTACCACTGTATTGGCATTATTTACAGCTCTCCTAATCCCCTATAAGGTGGAATTTAAAGTGGTAAAGCTGTATTTTTATTTTTATTTTGTGCAGGAAGCACCTCCCCATTGTCATATACTATCCAGCACGTTTCTGCACTTACGCTTGAATGCAATAAAAATTCCTTCTTATGATTGCTGTTGGCCAAAGGGTCAGATAAGTTGCAATCCATCACCCGTTAAGTTGGGAACTCCCTTGTCTTTTGAATAGAAAGTGAAGCGAAAAGGAAACTCGCCGTTTCCTATATCATCCTTCTGGGGATCCTGCACATGTCGGCAAAAGCCACTTAAGACAACATTTTCGTTGGAAGGCGGAAGGAAACGAAGCTGTGAACAAGCAAACAACCTTCCCTCTCTGGAGCTCAGCGAGGTAGATATCTCCAAATCTTGATGGAACAGAGGCTGCTGTTTGTTCAAAGCCACTTTCGCTCATCAAATTCCCTTCAAATGTTTTGGACTACAACTCCCATCAGCCTTGCCAAGCACTAGGTTGGCAAGAGATGCTTTAAAACATGGGTAAGCAAACTAAGGCCCGGGGGCCGGATCTGGCCCAATTGCCTCCTAAATCCGGCCCGTGGACGGTCCGGGAATCAGCGTGTTTTTACATGGGTACAGTGGTACTTCAGGTTACATATGCTTCAGGTTACAGACTCCACTAACCCAGAAATAGTACCTCGGATTATGAACTTTGCTTCCGGATGAGAACAGAAATCGTGCTCCGGTGGCGCAGCGGCAGCAGGAGGCCCCATTAGCTAAAGCGGTGCTTCAGGGTAAGAACAGTTTCAGGTTAAGAACGGACCTCCAGAACGAATTAAGTACTTAACCCAAGGTCCCATTGTAGAATGTGTGCTTTTATTTAAAACGCATCTCTGGGTTATTTGTAGGGCATAGGAATTCGTTCATATCCCCCCCCCCAAAAAAATAGTCCAGCCCCCCACAGGTCTGAGGGACAGTGGACCGGCCTCCTGCTGAAAATGCTTTAAAAGAATGTAAATCCTGTTTCTAACCTGCTAAAATATATTCCTGCTCCAGAGTTATTTGGGGACCTTCACACTGTATTTTGCGGGGGGCGGGGGAGAGATGAGCTCATACCAGAACTTTAGGTTTCTGCAGTTAAGTGGATTTATAGTGCATTGTCACTCTTACACAACAAATTCACTTTAAAAAGGGAAAAAAGCCATGACTTTTTGCAGTTTGGAAAGTGACAGTGGAATGTTTTGAAAAATGCGGGACAAATGGATGGTTGGGGGGAAGACATGTAAACACTTTGCAAGAAATTCAGGTTTGAAACAGTGTTGTCAGATAGCTATCCTGTCCACAAATCAGAAAGAATGATAACGACCAGGTATAGTCTAACCACAGCATAAGCTCTGTGCAAGCAAATCAGGACAAATGCGCAATAAACAGGTCACCCGGAGAAGCCAGTCGTCGTAGCCCACCTTGGTAAAACTAATACTCTTGCCACAAACCACACGCTTGTGGGAATTTTACTATCCTCCATGCTCTGACTGCAGAGTATACACGACTAAAGAACAGTGATGTCAAGCACTGGAAGGCAAAAATTGTGGATGGGGGAATCTGCCAATTTTTTTTGTATGTTTCTCTCGGTTTCTCATTTTTTCCATTCTTAAATTCAGTTCGCCTCATTGCAATTTGAAGAAGTCCACATGGAAATTTATATGCATTTATCCTATGGTTTTCCCAGTAGTGATGTATGGAAGTGAGAGCTGGACCATAAAGAAGGCTGATTGCCGAAGAATTGATGCTTTTGAATTATGGTGCTGGAGGAGACTCTTGTGAGTCCCATGGACTGCAAGAAGATCAAACGTATCCATTCTGAAGGAAATCAGCCCTGAGTGCTCACTGGAAGGACAGATCCTGAAGCTGAGGCTCCAATACTTTGGCCACCTCATGAGAAGAGAAGACTCCCTGGAAAAGACCCTGATGTTGGGAAAGATGGAGGGCACAAGGAGAAGGGGACGACAGGGGACGAGATGGTTGGACAGTGTTCTTGAAGGTACCAGCATGAGTTTGACCAAACTGCGGGAGGGAGTGGAAGACAGGAGTGCCTGGTGTGCTCTGGCCCATGGGGTCATGAAGAGTCAGTCACGACTAAACGACTAAACAACATCCGCAAAGAAACATACATAGCATACAACTTCGCTTAGTATAAGCACCCCTCACCCCAGGGGCATATGAAGGGGGGGGCAGAGTTGGCAGGCCGCCCCCTGGGCACCACTCGGGGGGTGACTAGATGGCCTGCTGCCCCCCAGCAGTAGAGTGGCCGATGGCGCGCGCTCAGTATGAGCGCCACTTGCACGGTGACTGTATGGGATGCTGTGCATGTGAAGTCTGTACGGATGTTGCGCATGCGCCACCGGGCGGTTTGCCCCACCCCTCGATGTCCCGCCCCGGGTGCTGGAGAGGGTTTCTCCGCCACTGCCTCCCCCTTATAGAATCCATTTTTGTACATTATTCCCCTCGACATGCAAATATTTGCATGCATTCTTTGGTCAGAGAAAATCAGAGATGGTGCGAATTTCAAGTGAAGCTGGGACACTTATGTTCAAAGGCAAGCTGAATGCGTTTCTCTGCCACCCCTGGCAAAAGCCATGCTTCGTACGAGCCAGTTTTCTCATTTTGCTAAAAAGCAATCAATTTTGGAAGCCTCGTTACACGGCTTCTTTGCAGAACCATCTCGAGAGGCTCCCAGGAGATGAGTGACAGGCCCATGGCTCCAGCAATGAGCCACAGTGGCATGAAAGGCCATAAACTATTCAGCAGGCCCTCTCTGGAAGCGTCTTGCTTTTTCCATCCCATCGGAGCAGTCCTCGTGGGAAGGGACTAGCTGCTGAAGGGGAGTTAGAGAAGCTATTTTAAGGCCCAGAAAAGGGAGAGGGAGAAGGGGGAAAGGCTTTGCAAAAGCTATTATTCATCTGTCGGAAGGCCCCATGTTCGTGACCACAGTGAAATATCATGCAATAATTACATTCAAGGTTAGTGGTTTGGCAGCGGGCGATGCCGTTCTGGCTTTGTACAGAGGACAGCGAAGGTGTCTTCTATTGGATCAACTTCTGCACGCTGTAGAGTGGCTGAAGGCATGCGCACAGTTAATATGGGCGCAGCTCGCGTGGCGTCCAAACGGGCTGCTGCTCTTGTTCACCATCCGTACGGGCGTATGTATGGACTGCCACATGCACCGTCCATGCGAGTGTCCCTACGGGCTGCCGCGCGTACGCAGTCAGTATGGGATGCCGCGCATGCCCAGTCCGTACGGACGTCTGCGTGCGCCACTGGGCGATTCGCGCTGCCCCTTGGCATCCCGCCCCAAGTGCCAGAGAGGGTTACATCAGTGGTCCACCACTGTCTGCACATTCATTTAGGCTTTAGAGTTACAGTGGCACCTCAGGTTAAGTACCATATTTTTCGCTCTATAAGACGCACCAGACCACAAGACGCACCTAGTTTTTGGAGGAGGAAAACAAGAAAAAAAATATTCTGAATCTCAGAAGGCAGAACAGCAGGAGGGATCGCTGCACAGTGAAAGCAGCAATCCCTCTTGCTGTTCTGGCTTCTGGGATAGCTGCGCAGCCTGCAATCGCTCCATAAGATGCACACACATTTCCCCTTACTTTTAAGGGGGGGGGGAGTGAGTCTTATAGAGCAAAAAATATGGTACTTAATTCGTTCCAGAGGTCTGGTTCTTAACCTGAAACTGTTCTTTACCTGAAGCACCACTTTAGCTAATGGGGCCTCCCACTGCTGCCATGCCGCCAGAGCACAATTTCTGTTCTCATCTTGAAGCAAAGTGCTTAACCTGAAGCACTATTTCTGGGTGAGCGGAGTCTGTAACCTGAAGCGTATGTAACCTGAAGTGTCTGTAACCCGAGGTACCACTGTACACAGAAAGCTTCATCAAGAATTACTTGCTCTCCTCTTTACTTAAATCTCCCTTTGTGTAGAGATTTTCAAAAGGGTTACATGACAAATCTGAAGATTCATGAACTGTGCAGGCTGTTTATGCTAGCCAGATTTAATATGTTTCCCTCGATGATAGTAAGAGGAAGATATTTAGCTCTCCCAGAAGCAGAGCGTCTCTGCAAATGTGGTAGGCAGGAACCTGATACATCGGAGCGTATATTCTTTTCTTGTCAAAATAAAAAAATTTCTTCCAGTAGCACCTTAAAGACCAACTAACTTAAAGACCAACAACTTTTCTTGTGATTTTGGCATTCATGCCAGAATACAATTGTTAGAGGCCTTACAACCTAACAGGCTCGATTCTATGCCGCCAACGGTTCAGGACCTGCTCTCGGACAGGAATGATCAAATTACTTTGATATTGGCTAAATTTTTTGAGTGCTGTCCATGTGGAAAGACTGGGCCATTATAGAGAGATTTAGTGGTTCTTGACTGGTAAATGATGTGTTAGACTGTATTATTTATGCAAATTGTTATGTTGAATTCGTATTTTCCACAATCTGCATACGGTGTTTGTTTTATAATGTGTGGTTGCTATGCCTAATAAAGGATTGATTGAATTACCATGGAAGCGATCAAAATGGATGGCTACCTAGGATGACTATGAAAAAGGTTCAGGTGGGGTTATGATATGATGCTGTTGAACAGCCACACGAAATCGTTGAGTCAGATTATCTGGGGATACGGAGTGAGATCTCGCCAGCTTGCTGAGGGAACTGAGCTCCACCTCTCTTTTCCATCTAAGAAGCTGTGCAAGGCCTGCAATCAGTACTGGAATGGATTGGTGCCGACAAAGTGAAGCTTAGCCCAGAGAAGGTGGAGGTGCTATGTGTGGTTTGGACAGAGGGGTGCTATTTAACCTGGATGGGGTCACTTTCCCCTCCTTAAAGAACTCCTATCTAATGTTCTATTTCCTGTCTCACCAGCTTAGGCTGGTGAGCCTCAGGTGGCGCAATGGGTGAGCGCATCTGGGTGTTGACCAGAAGGCTGGTGGTTCGAGCCTACCCAGGAGAAAGCTGTGGGCAAGGTTCCTGAAAGGGTCCTTTCCTACTCTTAGATTCTATGATCTACTGTGATACTTATTGGACAGTCTGACCTCAATTATTCACGCACCGGTAAAAACCAAGAGTTAGCGCAAAATACAGCAGCATTTTGCCAACGAAGGTCCGTATAGTTAAAGCTATGGTTTTCCCAGTAGTGATGAATGGAAGTGAGAGCTGGACCATCAAGAAGGCTGATTGCTGAAGAATAGATGCTTTTGAATTCTGGTGCTGGAGGAGACTCTTGAGAGTCCCATGGACTGCAAGAAGATCAAACCTGTCCATTCTGAAGGAAATCAGCCCTGAGTGCTCACTGGAAGGACAGATCCTGAAGCTAAGGCTCCAAGACTTTGACCACCTCATGAGAAGAGAAGACTCCCTGGAAAAGACCCTGATGTTGGGAAAGATGGAGGGCACAAGGAGAAGGGGACGACAGAGGATGAGGTGGTTGGACAGTGTTCTCGAAGCTACCAGCATGAGTTTGACCAAACTGCGGGAGGCAGTGGAAGACAGAAGTGAATGGCGTGCTCTGGTCCATGGGGTCACGAAGAGTTGGACATGACTAAACGACTAAACAACAACAGCAGCAGCATAGTAATTGGGACCCAATGTGGAAGGAGAATGTTGTGCAAATTCCAGAACAGCTATGCTGGCAGCAGGTCTGTTTCTGGCCATAATTCAAAGTCCTGATTTTAACCTGCAAAGTACCAACCGAGGATGGAGAAGAACCTATGGCCTTCCAGATGTTGTTGCACTCCAGCTGTTCCCATTTTACACCCGAGAAATAGAGCATGAGACAGTCACCTCCCCAAACTGCTGTCCATGGCTAAAGAGTTGCAACATCTCCACACAGCCCTCTTGGCAGGGAGCCCGATCCCATTACAGCTGTATGACAGGGAGAAATTCAACAGAAATAGCTTTTCCCAGCATGCTATATCTTTTCCTGTTTTGCAGTGCTTTAAAGAACAGGAGTAAGGGATGCGGGTGGCACTGTGGGTTAAACCACAGAGCCTAGGACTTGCTATCAGAAGGTCGGCAGTTCGAATCCCCGCAACGGGGTGAGCTCCCGTTGCTCAGTCCCAGCTCCTGCCAACCTAGCATTTCCAAAGCACGTCAAAGTGCAAGTAGATAAATAGGTACCACTCCAGCGGGAAGGTAAACGGCGTTTCCGTGCGCTGCTCTGGTTCGCCAGAAGCGGCTTAGTCATGCTGGCCACATGACCCGGAAGCTGTACGCCGGCTCCCTCAGCCAATAAAGCGAGATGAGCACTGCAACCCCAGAGTCGGTCACGACTGGACCTAATGGTCAGGGGTCCCTTTACCTTTACCTAAAGAACAGGAGCTTTGCGCACCACAGGTGGACCCTAGTGTCCCCAGATCGGCAGATCTCTCTCTTCTCTCTTTGCTTATTTCCGCGTCCTGCAATTAATTCCAGCAATCCACAAGGCAGGTGAATGCATCTTCCCATTCTTATGTAACTGCTCTGCTACACTAGTTGCCATGGCAACAATGAAAGCCCCATCAATGCATGTGTAAATCGACACACACTTAGCAACACGCTTGGCTTCCATAAATGGAAAGCTAAACCCCTGTTTTATTCATGCTTTCTTATCAAGTATATTTGGAAAGCAGGCATTAAAATTAGCTAGGGAAGGAGGTTGCTCGAGACAAACGGCGAACCAGAACAATTTACTCTTTTGGGGGGAGCAGTTTTTCCAACAGTATTGAAAAACACATCCCTTTCTCAACTATTTTTCAGCACCGCTTGCAAATTCATTTGCTTTGCCCCTTCTCCTGCCTTCCCCACTGTGATGGCCTGGGAAACCGATTCAGAGGCTGAACCGGAGGAATCCCAGCCTGCACAGGAGTCCCCGCCTCCAGGGCCGGCTGAACTGGGGCAGGGTCTTGATTCTGAAGCGCCTGCACCTGTGCCGGATCCTCAGGAGCAGGCACCAGGTGAATCCATTCTGGCTCCGGAGGTGGTTGAGGACTCAGTGCCTACAGGTGAGTCTCCCCCTGGGTCCAGTAACCCTTCAGCCTCTCCTGAACTGCAGAGGCTCAGGGCAGAGAGGCGAAGGGAACTGGTTTCTCCCAGGAGGAGTGCTCGCCTTTTTTTTTTATAATATATTTTTATTGCTTTTTTCCAGTTATCATATCAAACATCAAAAGAAGAAAGAAGAAAAGAAAAACAAAAGAAATCCAACTTTCAATTACATTTTTCCATGACTTATTGGACTTCCCCACATCTCCCTCACCCTGCTTTCTTAACAATAAAATGTCAGCAAATTAATGGCTTGTTTCGTGTGTTATTAATATTTTCAAATAATTCTCTTTTAGGTTCAAAATACTTATTATCAATTTACTTTTACTTTAAACTAAACACAATATTATTTTAAACTTTAGTCCTTTCCAGGTCATATCTTAATTTCCAATATACAAAATCTTATTACTGGAGCTTAGTTTCCCAGGTCATGCAAATTATTGGCATTCATATAACTTGTAATATTTTTGTAAATAGTCTTTGAATTTTTTCCAGTCCTCCTCCGTTGTTTCTTCTCCCAAATCTCGGATTCTGCCAGTCATTTCGTCCAGTTCCATATAGTCCATCAATTGCATATGCCACTCCTCCAGTGTGGGCAAATTTTGTGTCTTCCAGTGCTTTGCGATAAGTATCCTTGCTGCTGTTGTTGCATACATAAAAAATACTCTATCTTTCTTTAACACTTTCTGGCCGACAATGCCCAAAAGGAAGGCCTCTGGTTTCTTAGGAAAGGTATACTTAAATACCTTTTTTAACTCATTGTAAATCATTTCCCAGAAAGCCTTTACCCTTGGGCAGGTCCACCAGAGGTGGAAGAATGTCCCATCCGCCTCCTTACATTTCCAGCATTTGTTATCAGACAAATGGTATATTTTAGCAAGCTTGACTGGAGTCATGTACCACCTGTATATCATTTTCAGAATGTTTTCTTTCAAGGCACTACATGCCGTAAATTTCATACCGGTGGTCCATAACCTTTCCCAGTCCTCAAACATAATGTTATGCCCAATGTCTTGAGCCCATTTTATCATGGCGGATTTGACTGTCTCATCCTGAGTGTTCCATTTAAGCAGCAAGTTATACATTCTCGAAAGTACCTTTGTCTTTGGTTCTAACAATTCTGTCTCTAATTTCGATTTTTCCACCTGGAATCCTGTTTTTTTGTCCAACTTAAACATCTCTTGAATTTGAGCATAATGAAACCAGTCTTGCACCTTATGCTTTACTTTTTCATAGCTCTGTAATCTCCAATTGTCGCCTATTTTTTCTAACATTTCCCCATATTTCAACCAACCGGTCTCCATATTGGGTCTTTTTCGGGCCTTAGCCTCCACTGGTGATAGCCACCTCGGGGTCTTACTTTCTAATAAGTCTTTGTATTTTATCCAGACCATAAATATTGCTTTTCTGACAATATGGTTTTTAAATGTTTTGTGAATCTTAACCTTGTCGTACCACAAATATGCATGCCACCCAAAAACATTGTCAAACCCCTCTAGATCTAGGACATCAGTGTTTTCCAGTAACAGCCAATCTTTCATCCAGCAGAAGGCTGCAGCTTCATAGTATAACCTTAAGTCTGGCAGGGCAAACCCCCCTCTTTCTTTTGCATCAGTTAGTATTTTGAATTTTATCCGGGGCTTTTTGCCCTGCCAGACAAACTTCGAAATATCCTTCTGCCATTTACCAAAACATTCAGCTCTGTCCACAATCTGAAGGGCCTGAAACAAAAACAACATCTTTGGCAATACATTCATTTTTACTGCTGCAATTCTACCCAACAAGGAAAGTTTCAATCTTGACCATCAGGAGGAGTGCTCGCCTTAAGGCCAGGAGAGGTAGGTCTCCTGGGGGCCGGGACCGCCCCTGGCCTCAGAGAAGATAAAGGCCAGTCAGCCCGGTCCCAGGTTGCGGGAGCAACGTCGTTGATGAGCTGTTTCGGCCAGCATCCAGTCCTGTTTCCCCCAGTGTTCCTGTCCCCGCCCGGCTTCCTGCTTCGGACCTCACCTCGCTCCTTGTGAACTGTTTCCAGCCCAGTGACCCAGGACCGGACTTTGACTACGCCAACGGTAACCTTCCCTCCGGGACCAGCACACCCTCCTTCATCGACTCTCAATGATGTACCACACAGCTCAGTCTTGCTGACTATCGTGCTCTCATCTCATTCATTTTTCGATCCCTGGTTGCCCTATCTTTCCATTGACTTTTGCCCACAGGGACATCATCTTGTAGCTCAGGGTGAAAAGCCTTTCGGTGGCGAGGGCCATGTTCCTTCTGGGAAGCCTTCCAGGGGCCACCAGGCACCATCAGGGCTGTCTTAAGCATATCCGGCACTGTGGTGCAAAGCTCCCCCCGGAAACCCCCCGTTTCCCAAAGTTTTTTTAATAATAATAATACATTTTTATTTATGCCTTGCGCTTCCCGATTCAAAAACCGGGCTCACGGCGGCTAACAACAAATTTAAAACACTCCAAAACACTTAATTATAAATTATAAAATACAGTATAAAAACACGAATAACAATAAAATTCAAAAATCAATTAGATAATCCCCAGGGCTAGCTGGCTGAATTGGTCCTATTTGAGCCAGCGAGGATGCCAGGGGAGAATTAGCTGTGGGGTCTCAGAGGTGATCTTCATAGAAGGGGAGAAGGAGGGAAGAGAAGGGAAATAAAAGATCAGGCTGAATTCAGATTAAAAGCCAGGGGGAATAGCTCTGTCTTACAGGCCCGGCGGAAGGAGGTTAAATCCTGAAGGGCCCTAGTCTCATGGCACAGAGCATTCCACCAGACCGGAGCCATCACTGAGAAGGCCCTGGCCCTGGTGGAGGATAGTCTGACTTCCTTAGGGCCTGGGACCTCTAAACTATGGTTATTCAGGGACCTTAAGGTCCTTTGCGGGGCAGACCAGGAGAGGCGATCCAGTAGATACGAGGACCGTAGATAGGGAGGACAGCGCTGCCGGCGGGGCTGGAGGAGGCGGCCAGCGGCTGGAGGGCAGCTCCACTGATGGGGAAGAGGAGGAGGCTAGATGTGGCGCCTCCCAGCTCAGCTAGCCGCTCACCTCCCTGTTTCACCCGAAGGCGAGCACTCCTCCTGCGAGTACTCAGGTCTCTCCTTCTCTCAGACCTTAGTTTCTGCAGCTCGGGAGACGGCAGTGGGTTACTAGACCCAGAGGTGGCCTCAGCCTCTCCTGACCCAACTGGTAGTGGAGCAGCTGTAAGTGATGGCCCAGCTGGAGGCAACGAGGTAATCCCCACATCTGGAACCAGGGCAGGCTCAGGCCCCTGACTCGGCCCTGCTGGTGCTTGTTGCAGGGGAACCTGTGCAGACTGGGACTCTTCAGGATCAGGCCCCAGACCTGGTTCAGATGATGCCTGAGGCAAAGGATCCAGTGCAGACTGAGATTCCTCTGGTTCCGAGTCTGAGCTCGAGTCCCAGGCCATCATCTGTGATTTGTGGCTACCACATCTGCTACCACATCACAATCCCCGATGCTGAAAACATCCACCGCCTTTCCTTACATGGCGCTGAACAAGTGATGGAAGCCAATAGCTCTGCAGAAAATTGTCTCGCACCCCCACATCACTTCCCTAAAGTTATTGCAATAAATAATGGGGGAAGTCCCCTCTCTCTCGGCTCAATGATGGGGATCACAGCCTTCATCTTCTTGCCATTTTCCAGGAACCTGGAAATTTCTGGGACTTTCACAAGCACATGGCTTTGGCCATGTGTCTAGGGCAGCTGTTTACCAGCTCCATCTGGTACGTAGGCTGAGACCCTACCTGCCCGCAGACTGTCTCGCCGGAGTGGTGCATGCTCTGGTTATCTCCCGCTTGGACTACTGCCATGTGCTCTATGTCAGTGTTTCCCAACCGGTGTTCCGCGGCACACTACTGTGCCGTGAGACATCGGCTGGTGTGCCGTGGGAGGGAGGCGGGCGAGTCGGGCGGCGAGAGGCGGCGGCGGCGAGGATCCGCGTCGAGCCGGGGGCGGCGGGGCAGCGCGCGCAAAAGGGAGGAGCGCGAGACAGCGGAGGAGGAGGAGGCCGGCATGTCCGGGCAGCAGCAGCAACAGCAGCAGCAGCAACTCCCGGCGCCGGCTCCTCAAGCCCCGCCGCCGCCCCCTCCTCCGCCCGCTATCGCCGCCACCACCACAACAGCCGCCGCCGCCTCAGCTGCCCTCGCTCTGCTGCCTCCTCCCACCCCGGCAAGGGGGAGGGAAAAAACTTTCACTTTTGTGCGTCCCTCCCGGCGTGACGCTGCGCGCTGACGTCACGGGGCGGGGCTTTAATGGTGGTGTGCCGCGAGATTTTTTTCCGGTAAACAGGTGTGCCGTTGCCCAAAAACGTTTGGGAAACACTGCTCTATGTGGGGCCACCTTTGAAGGTGACCCAGAAACTACAACTAATCCAGAATGCGGCAGCTAGACTGGTGACTGGGAGCGGCCGCCGAGACCATATAACACCGGTCTTGAAAGACCTACATTGGCTCCCAGTACGTTTCCGAGCACAATTCAAAGTGTTGGTGCTGACCTATAAAGCCCTAAACGGGCTCGGTCCAGTATATCTGAAGGAGCGTCTCCACCCCCATCGTTCTGCTCGGACAGAAGTCCTGTATCAATTCCTCTTCACCTTTCCTTCCGGTAATGCCATCTATTGCAAAGCACATGGTGCGATATCATGGTTTTGCGAGTTTCCTGGCTCCCAGAAACGGCAGCCAACGACTTGGAGCCAGGACAGTGACAACATGGTGATGTTACATCCCATATTTTGGCATTCATTTCATGTTACAGTGGTGCCCCACAAGACGAATGCCTCGCAAGACGGAAAACTCGCTAGACGAAAGAGTTTTCCGTTTTGGAGGTGCTTCGCAAAATGAATCTCCTATGGGCTTGCTTCACAAGACGACAATGTCTTGCGAGTTCCTGCTGGTTTTTTCCCCTTCCCCCCCTTTTTCTAAGCCGCTAAGCCGCTTATCAGCTGATCCGATCAGCAGATAAGCCGCTAAAAGCCGCTAAAAGCCGCTAATAGCGCTAATAGCGCTAATCCGCTAATCCGTCAATGGGCTTGCTTCGCAAGATGAAAAAACCGCTAGACGAAGAGAATCACAGAACGGATTCTTTTCGTCTTGTGAGGCACCACTGTACAGGGAAGGAAGATGTGCAGCTTTGAGTGTAGGGATGGGCGAACTGTAAGCTTCTCCCATTTTCTATCAAATGGGATAGTTCTATCAAACTATCAAATTTCACCACAATTCTGCATTTCTTTTAAATTCCTCATGAAAATTCATCAGTATTTTAGTGGCGATTCCCCCCCCCCCAAATTCACATGTTTGCAAAGCGATTTGCCCCCAATTGAATACATTTTTGCATGTTAATTTCACTAATATATACATCTATATGCATACTTTACCCCACATCACCTTGCCGACAAAGGTCCGTATAGTTAAAGCTATGGTTTTCCCAGTAGTGATGTATGGAAGTGAGAGCTGGACCATAAAGAAGGCTGATCGCCGAATAATTGATGCTTTTGAATTATGGTGCTGGAGAAGACTCTTGAGAGTCCCATGGACTGCAAGAAGTCCAAACCTGTCCATTCTGAAGGAAATCAGCTCTGAGGGCTCACTGGAAGGACAGATCCTGAAGCTGAGGCTCCAATACTTTGGCCACCTCATGAGAAGAGAAGACTCCCTGGAAAAGACCCTGATGTTGGGAAAGATTGAGGGCACAAAGAGAAGGGGATGACAGAGGATGAGATGGATGAATAATGTTCTTGAAGTTACGAACATGAGTTTGACTAAACTGCGAGGGGCAGTGGAAGACAGGAGTGCCTGGCGTGCTCTGGTCCATGGGGTCACGAAGAGTCGGACATGACTAAACAACAACAACACACATTTTTGTACACATTGCTTAGCTGGAGAGCTGCATTGCAAAATTCAGAGAAGTGCGAATTTTGAAGGGCAGCTGCGTTTTGGTTCACATATTGTTTTAGGAACGTGCAGATTAAGAAAGTTCATCTTTAAATGCAAACTGAAACAAATTTCCTCCCTCTCACTACTTGAGTGGGAGCCATGTGGCAGCTGTAGCATCTAGGCCTGGCTTTACCACTGAAATAAGTGACAAGAAGGCTCTCGTGGTGGCAATGTAGCTCACCTAGTGCAGAAGAGGAGCCAAGAAACTCAATAGGCTGATCCCATATGAAGCATCTCAAGGAAGGTCCAAAATCAGAGTTGATTTTCTAGCGGTTGGAAGTTGGCCACCTTCTATTTGTGCACAGATATGTGCCGGGCTCTGTTGTTGGGCAACCTGGTTCTATGGCAACAGTTGCCAAGTGGTCCATGTCCAAGAACAATTCCAGGAGATTCAGGATTCCAGGCCTTCAGAGCTCTGAGACTAGACTCCCCATCAGTACCAATGGGGTCAAGCCAAGCGTAATAATATTTGCTGGCTCACACTGATGTGGGAAAAGAGCCACCTATTTCATTGCCCAAGTGAAAAACAGACTAAAATAAACAGAGTGTGGTGGGTGAGAAAATAGTCTCAAAGTTACGCATAGCTCCGCAAAGGAGGTACGTTGGAGTGTGTCCACATCAACTGCCAAATTAATTTGTGCCTTTGTGTCGGGAAGTTGTGGTAGCTCTGATTCTTCCCAAAAGAGGCTTCCATGGCCACAATGAAATGACTTCTCCTTTGGTCTCCTCAGCAGTCCCCAATAAGGACCCACACAAGGCATTTTTGCTACCTGGGTTTGGAACCAGAATGGGAAGATTCCACTCTCTAACACACAGAAGAGAGACATGAAAACAAATAACCAAGTCTTTCAACACCGGGGTAAAACAAAGCCCCCTAGCAGTTGCATTCTGCGCTAGCTGCAGCTTCCAAACCAGGTACAAGGCTAGCTCCCCACACAGTGCATTACAGTAGTCTAGCCATGGTTAGCATCTCTGGCCACTTTGTGGAAGGCTCTCTCCAGGGAAACACACCTGGCACCATCATCTGCTTTCCATCGTCTTTTTTGCTCACTCGGGCCTTGGATAACTAAGCTAGCCTCTATGGCCATGTTCACCATAGTCTTAGCCTGATGGCAGAAGCATAACCCAGAGCAGTGATGGCCAAACCTGGCCCTCCAGCCATTTTGGGACTACAGTTCCCATCATCCCTGACCACTGGTCCTGTTAGCTAGGGATGATGGGAGTTGCAGTCCCCAAACAGCTGGAGGGCCACGTTTGGCCATCACTGACCTAGAGGAAGCCAGTCTAACCTCTCTTGGAAGAGCATTCTGCAGTAGAGGAGAAGCCACTGAAAAGGATCGCTCTTGTGTCACCTGTGCTTCTGATGTTAATGGGATGGAGAGAAGGTACATACCCAAAGGACCTAGGAAGGTTCATCTAGAGCAGTGGTTCTCAACCTGTGGGTTCCCAGATGATGTTGGACTACAACTCCCATCATTCCTAGCCAGCATGACCCAGTGGTCAGGGATGATGGGAGTTGTAGTCCAACAACACCTGGGGACCCACAGGTTGAGAACCACTGTTCTAGAGAGACATGATAGAGAGGGTTCAAGAGCTGCATTTACTAATCCACCCCTGCAATATAGACCCCATACCCCCTCACTGTTCCCCACGAGGGTCCTCACTCCCCCCCACCGCCCTAAAAACAAACAAGCAGAGATCCTTTCTGTCTTTGCAGTATCGGTGAAGAATGACGTGGGCATTTGGCACTGAGAACAAATGAGGGACGGCAGTGCAGCCACTTTCTTGCCTCTTTGGCTCTCTCCAAGCGCACGCTGAGTGTGCTAAAAATGGCCTGTGAGAGAGGAAGGCGCAGCGATACCATTTAGAGTCTGGGTCAGCCCTGCTGTGTGAGGTTTTGGACGATGGAAAGTTCCAGGGGCCACGTACAAAACGTCTATAAAAGAAGCCAAGCTCGTTCCTGCAGCTTCACCCTGGGATCTATGTTCGTTGTGAGAGTTAGCTGTGAGATGAAGGGTCCCATGTGGGCAAGGCATAGGCTGTCATGGTTCACTTGCATTCCAGAAGCGCATCAGATGTGTGCTTCCTCACACTTTACGGGGCAATTCCTCCACCACTGTTTCCTGCAGCAAACATGCTATGTGTGAATGGTAGTTAGCCACATACATGTGCCAAAGGGATGCAAGTGGCGCTGCCGTCCAGACCATGGATCCTCCTGGGCTTGCCGATCAGAAGGTCAGTGGTTCAAATCCCCGCAACGAGGTGAGCCCCTGTTGCTCTGTCCCAGCTCCTGCCAACCTAACAGTTTGAAAGCATGCCAGTGCAAGTAGATAAATAGGTACCACTCCAGCGGGAAGGTAAACGGCTTTTCCATGTGCTCTGATTTCCATCACGGTGTTCTGTTGTGCCAGAAGGGGTTTAGTCATGCTGGCTGCATTACCTCAAAAGCTGTCTGTGGGCAAACACTGGCTCCCTCGGCCTGAAAGCGGGATGAGCACCGCAACCCCATAGTCGCCATTGACTGGACTGAACCGTCCAGGGGTCCTTTACCTTTACAGTTTTGAGAAGGATTTCTAAGGCAGAGGTGGCACCTAGAAGTCAGTCCTAGGTTCTTAACTGTTCTGGCTCATGGATAATTCTTTAGGGACACTTTGCGTTTTAAGATACACCCACATGGATAGCCCCCAAAAGCCAGCACTTGGATACAGAACACTACATTGCTGAGTTTGCTTCCTTGACCCAAAGTTGGCCAGAGTTAGGAGGAGAGAGAAAGAGGAAGGACATTTCTCTTGCAGTTGTCAGATTAATGAGCATTTAGCTGGTGTGCAATTGCCATTTAACCAACAAGTAAAGGTAAAGGTAAAGGGACCCCTGACCATTAGGTCCAGTCGTGACTGACTCTGGGGTTGCGGCGCTCATCTCGCATTATTGGCCGAGGGAGCCAGCGTACAACTTGTGGGTCATGTGGACAGCATAACTAAGCCGCTTCTGGCGAACCAGAGCAGCGCACGGAAAAGCCGTTTACCTTCCCGTCGGAGCAGTACCTATTGATCTACTTGCACTTTGACGTGCTTTCGAACTGCTAGGTTGGCAGGAGCTGGGACTGAGCAACTGGAGCTCACCCCGTCGTGGGGATTCGAACCGCCCTGATTGGCTAGGTTGCCCGACAAGCATGCATTGCATGTTTAGGAATAAGAATGTAAGAAAGTGAGAAGCGCCTGGTGGGTGAGGCGAATGGCGTATCCTGTTCTCGCAGAGGCCAAAAACAGACCTAAGAGAAACCAGTAAGCAGGACTGGCAGAGCAGAGGCCTCTCTCCTCCTGTGGTTTCCAGCAACTGATATTCAGAAGTATTGCTGCCTCCGACTGAGAGAGGGGGGCAGAGCAGAGCCCTTGTGGTTCACAGTTTATGAGCTTAAAGTGTGGAACGCTGTTGTGGCTGCAGCAAACAGGACTGTTGCATGATGTGCAAAAGTGACTCTTTGGCAAGAGTGGAGAGAGCCCTTTTCAGCCCAAGGGTTACATTCCTTTGTAAAGATCTTCCATGGGCCTTATACCACCAGTGGGTGCAACAAAAGTGGTGGGGTCAGCCCCCTGAAGGAGCGTCTCTACCTCTGTCGTTCAGCCCGGACACTGAGGTCCAGCTCCAAAGGCCTTCTGGCGGTTCCCTCCCTGTGAGAAGTGAGGTTACAGGGAACCAGGCAGAGGGCCTTCTCGGTGGTGGCACCTGCCCTGTGGAATGCCCTCCCGTCAGATGTCAAGGAAATAAACAACTACAGTGGTACCTCAGATTACAGACACTTCAGGTTACAGATGCTTCAGGTTATAGACTCCACTAACCCAGAAATAGTACCTCGGGTTAAGAACTTTGCTTCAGGATGAGAAGAGAAATCACACGGCAGCAGCGGGAGGCCCCATTAGCTAAAGTGGTACCTCAGGTTAAGAACAGTTTCAGGTTAAGAACGGACCTCCAGAACGAATTAAGTTCTTAACCCGAGGTACCACTGTATCTGACTTTTAGAAAGCATCTGAAGGCAGCCCTGTTTAGGGAAGTTTTTAATGTTTGATGTTTTTTCATGTCTTTAATATTCTGTTGGAAGCCGCCCAGAGTGGCTGGGGAAACCCAGCCAGATGGGCGGGGTATATATAATAAAGAGGCTTTGTGGGCACCAACAGAAGACCTCAAAGATGCCTATGG
The DNA here is from genome assembly GCF_964188305.1 of Podarcis bocagei. NCBI lineage: Eukaryota > Metazoa > Chordata > Lepidosauria > Squamata > Lacertidae > Podarcis > Podarcis bocagei. Next base: position 87,072,494 of record NC_138133.1, read on the forward strand.
GAGCTGTATTGGTGACTCCTGATGCAGCAAATCACTGCTATTGAAGTAGAGCCAGCGTGGTGTAGTGGTTAAGAGTGGTAGTCTTGCAATCTGGTGAACTGGGTTCGATTCCCCAGCTGCTGGGTGACCTTGGGCCAGTCACACTTCTTTGAAGTCTCTCAGCCCCACTCACCTCACAGAGTGTTTGTTGTGGGGGAGGAAGGGAAAGGAGAATGTTAGCCGCTTTGAGACTCCTTCGGGTAGTGATAAAGCGGGATATCAAAACCAAACTCCTCTTCTTCTTCCCCTTGTCCAAATCTTTCCTTGGCAATGTCTCTCCTGCCCCCCCCCGTTCCACCTTCCCCCACCCCTGATCCTGAATATTATCTTTATGGCTCACGCAGTAAATAGGCGCACATTTCTTGAGATGCATTCTTCTGAGGCATTCATACACTTTAGGTTAATTAGAAACAGCCCAAACACTGAAACAAGGAAGGAGAGAGCAAAGTGGGGCGGGAGCCTGAATCATACATAGATGATAAAATGACTCTTTTAAGTAAATGGAACAGAACATCCAGCTCCTTCAGAAACTTATAAATTAATGGTAAGTCCAAAGAGAATGCATTAGGCTTGAAGATAATTGGAATTCTGAGCTGCTAGCAAGAAGGCAGACAACCCAAGGATGAATTCCTTCCACAAAATAAATTGCCAGGAATACAGCTCTTCATTGTACAGATCAGATTTGCTAAGGACAGAAATGATGGGGGCAGGCGGTGGGCGAGATCAGGCCTTCACTTTGCGAGTATAATTGTGGCTTAATAAAAGGCATCGGAAAATTATTGTGATGGAGCCATAATACAGGCTTGTCGGGGAATTTGGCCAAAGCTCAGCAGCAGAAGTAGTGAAGTGAATCATCACAGAAGGAGGGCAAAAGGGGGTACAGATTTGCATAAAATTTGTGCACCCACATTTATCACATTTGTGGCCCCTTACTAGTGGGACATGGGTGGCGCTGTGGGTTAAACCACAGAGCCTAGGACTTGCCGATCAGAAGGTCGGCAGTTCGAGTGAGCTCCCGTTGCTCGGTCCCTGCTCCTGCCAACCTAGCAGTTCGAAAGCACGTCAAAGTGCAAGTAGATAAATAGGTACCGCTCTGGCAGGAAGGTAAACGACGTTTCCGTGCGCTGCTCTGGTTCGCCAGAAGCGGCTTAGTCATGCTGGCCACATGACCCGGAAGCTGTACGCCGGCTCCCTCGGCCAGTAAAGCGAGATGAGCACCGCAACCCCAGAGTCGGCCACGGCTGGACCTAATGGTCAGGGGGTCCCTTTACCTTTACCTTTACTAGTGCAATACAGCTGTCAGGGCCGTCTTACCCATAGGCGTTAGGGGTATGGGGCACCTGGGCACCGGGCTCTCAGGGGCACCAGGCCGAGAGTCCGGGGTCGAGATTTGGAGTCCAGGGATTGTGAAGGGTCGACAGTCACTGTCGAGTGGAGCAGAACCTGTCGGAGCGCCACAGCACTTCTGCTGTGGGCGAGTGAGACGCTGAGGCAGTTGGCTGGCTCCACCCTCCTGTGAACCTGGGATTGGTGGGCCGTCGAGAGGCCCACCCAGCGCAGGATGCTTACATGAGGTGCCTGACTTCATTCAGTTGCCACCGCTGCCTTGGGCTCAACTGTTGTGTTGTTGCACTGGGCTCTGCTTACCCACGTCTTGCTCTGCTGCTGTCACCATCTTGGGCTCCTCTGTTGTTGTTGAGAGGCGGTCGGCCAGGCCATCTCCGCTGTGCCGTGCATGCCTTGCCGGCATGCCCTAAAAAAAGGTCAACAACTTTGGGCAACCTGGGGTGTGTGTGTGTGCTGGGCGGATCTTTGCACCCCGGCGCCGCATATGCTTAAGACGGCCCTAAAAGCCATTTACTGCCCTCCTTCCTGCTGTGATGGCCTGGGACTTGGGCTCAGACTTGGAACTGGATGAGTCTCAGTCTGCACAGGATTTTCTGCCTCAGGCGGCATCTGAACCAAGTCTGGGGCCTGATCCTGAAGAGTCCCAGTCTGCACAGGTTCCCCTGAAACAAGCACCAGCTGGGCCGAGTCAGGGGCCTGAGCCTGCCCTGGCTCCAGATGCAGGGATGACCTCGTTGCCTTCAGGTGGGCCATCACTTACTGCTGCTCCACTACCAGTTGGGTTAGGAGAGGCTGAGGCGGCCTCTGGGTCTAGTAACCCACTGACATCTCCTGAGCTGCAGAGACTGAGGTCTGAGAGAAGGAGAGACCTGAATACTCGCAGGAGGAGTACTCACCTTCGGGTGAAACAGGGAGGTGAGTCACTGGGGGGATCAGGACTGACCGTTACCCCATCAGAGATAAAAGGCTGTTGGACCCCGCCCCAGGTTGCAGGAGCAACATTGCTGCTTGCTGGAACCTGCCTGAGACTCTGTGCCCGACCTAAAACAAATGATGATAATTGTTTCTACATGTGCATCAGAACATACCTAAAAATGCAGATTTTATGTAAAGTGGTGTCCTCTCTTGTCCTGTTTTTGAGTGATGCGCAAGGGACCACTTATCCAAATTTACAGGATATCAGCCTCTCTCCAAGTGTACAGCCGGGAAGCAGCATTTATTTTTGGCAGAGGAGCGATAGAATGGTCCATGGAACGGCCATTCTTCACTCTCCCATATTCCAAGGAAGCAGCAACAGCAGAAAGCTGGCATGGGATGGCCAGGCATTCATGATGCTGTTTTATTCTGCTAAGATAAAATTATAGCTTTCAAAAGATAGTCTCTTTTGGAGTGCATCACACCCCTCATTTTTTCTCTCTTTTTTACTGTTGATGTTCCTTGTCTGTTTTGTTGACAATCAGTGAAATGGCAGGCTGTCGATTTGCTAATAAATTGATTTGATGGTGGTTAAAGAGAAGCAGTCTTAAGTCAGCCACATTTCTCTCTGTACACCTGTGTGTGGAGTGCACATATAATGCCCAGCTTCTTGTTGTATGGACCTTACACTCTATTTCATGGGTAGGTAAACTAAGGCCCGGGAGCCGGATGTGGCCCAATCGCCTTCTAAATCTGGCCCACAGACAGTCCAGGAATCAGCGTGTTTTTAGATGAGTAGAACGTGCCTTTTTATTTAAAATGCATCTCTGGGTTATTTGTGGGGCCTGCCTGGTGTTTTTACATAAGTAGAATGTGTGCTTTTATTTAAAATGCATCTCTGGGATATTTGTGGGGCATAGGAATTCATTCATATTTTTTTCCAAAATATAGTCCGGCCCCCCACAAGGTCTGAGGGACGGGTGGACCGGCCCCCTGCTGAAAATGTTTGCTGACTCCTGCTCTATCCCATACCCTCCAACACTTCTCTGATGAAAATAGGGACATCCTATTCCATCATCATCACCATCATCATTTTATACCCCACCCATCTGAGTGGGTTCCCCCAGCCACTCTGGGCAGCTACCATGACAGATCTTTTTTTTAAAACAAGTACAGGGAAAGCATTAAAAAGTGTGATTTGCAACCTGCCATCTAATGTGGCCCTACCTTCTCATCCCCACCTTATTTTGCTATGCCTACATGCAGCTTGCAGCAAGAGGAAGCTAACGGGGTGTGTACAGGGAAGTCAACACATTTAAAAAGAAAAGAAAAGAGAAGAGAAGGGAGACAGCTGAGCTGGTAATGGTGAAAGCTCCTTGATTGCAAAATAGTTTTGTCTTCCCCCGTGAGAAATCGTGTCCTCTTAACAGAGAGCACATGTTGTGGTGAAATCACTAAGACTGACCTTGTGTGGGTGGGAAGAAGAGGAGTTTGGATTTGATATCCCGCTTTATCACTACCCTAAGGAGTCTCAAAGGGACGCGGGTGGCGCTGTGGGTTAAACCACAGAGCCTAGGACTTGCTGATCAGAAGGTCGGCGGTTCAAATCCCCGCGACGGGGTGAGCTCCCGTTGCTCAGTCCCTGCTCCTGCCAACCTAGCAGTTCGAAAGCACGTCAAAGTGCAAGTAGATAAATAGGCACCGCTCCAGTAGGAAGGTAAACGGCGTTTCCGTGCGCTGCTTTGGTTCGCCAGAAGCGGCTTAGTCATGCTGGCCACATGACCCGGAAGCTGTACGCCGGCTCCCTCGGCCAGTAAAATGAGATGAGAGCCACAACCCCAGAGTCGGTCGTGACTGGACCTAAAGGTCCCTTTACCTTTAAGGAGTCTCAAAGCGGCCAACGTTCTCCTTTCCCTTCCTCCCCTACAACAAACACTCTGTGAGGTGAGTGGGGCTGAAAGACTTCAGAGAAGTGTGACTAGACCAAGGTCACCCAGCAGCTGCATGTGGAGGAGTGAGGAATCGAACCCAGTTCACCAGATTACAAGTCCACTGCTCTTAACCACTACACCACACTGGCTCTCCCACACTGGGAGCGATTGGATAAACACAACAACCTGATTGGTGGTCCCTCGGTTGCTGGGGTAATTCTGGTCAATGGGATCGTACATGCATTAGCCGAGGAACCTATATACACTGCTGCACATTGCGTTGAGCTTCCTCTTTTCGCCTCGTGCATCGGTTCAATATATATTTAGGGTCTTGCTATGACCTTGCTATGCCGTTGTGGGTTGTCTGTTTTTGGGACAGGGGCCCAGTAGGAATTTTCCCATTTGGCTGATTGGCTGTTGCCACTTGGGTTTCGCCTGCCGCATAGCAAATCTTCACAACTTTGTAAGGTTTGGCGGTTAGGCATTGGTTCAAGGTGGAGAGGAGGGGAGGTTGTCACAGTCCAGCTCCAAGGCCCTTCTGGTGGTTCCCTCTCTGCGAGAAGTGAGGTTACAGGGAACCAGGCAGAGGGCCTTCTCGGTGGTGGCACCTGCCCTGTGGAAAGCCCTCCCAGCAGATGTCAAGGCAATAAACAACTATCTGACTTTTAAAAGACAACTGAAGGCGGCCCTGTTTAGGGAAGTTTTTAATGTCTGATGCTGTATTGTTTTTAATATTCAGTTGGAAGCTGCCCAGAGTGGCTGGGGAAACCCAGCCAGATGGGTGGGGTATAAATAAATAAATTATTATTATTATTATTATTATTATTATTATTATTATTATTATTGAAGTTTATAAATTCATGTCTCCCGTGGACGGAGAAAAGTTTTTCTCCCTCTCTCATAATGCTAGAAGTTTTGCCCAATCAATGAAGACTCAGGACAGGTAGAAGAAAGTCCTTCTTCACTTGTTGTTGTTGTTTAGTCATTTAATCGTGTCCGACTCTTCGTGACCCCATGAACCAGAGCCTGCCAGGCATTCCTGCCTTCCACTGCCGCCCGCAGTTTGGTAAAACACATGCTGGTCGCTTCGAGAACACTATCCAACCATCTTGTCCTCTGTCGTCCCCTTCTCCTTGTGCCCTCAATCTTTCCCAGCATCAGGGTCTTTTCCAGGGAGTCTTCTCTTCCCATGAGGTGGCCAAAGTCTTGGAGCCTCAGCTTCAGGATCTGTCCTTCCAGTGAGCACTCAGGGCTGATTTCCTTCAGAATGGATAGGTTTGATCGTCTTGCAGTCCATGGGACTCTCAAGAGTCTCCTCCAGCACCATAATTCAAAAGCATCCATTCTTCGGCGATCAGCCTTCTTTATGGTCCAGCTCTCACTTTATGGTCCTTCTTCACTTAGAGCATAATTAATCTGTGGAACTCTCTGCCACAGGAGGCAGTGATGACCACCAACTTGGACGGCTTTAAAAGAGGAATAGACATCTTCACGGAGGATAAAGCTGTAAACTAGCCGTCTAAGCTACTCTCTGCCTTTGCTATCAGAAGCAGCAACGCTTCTGAATACCAGTTGCTGGAAACCACAGGAAGAGAGAGTGCTCCTGTATTCGAATCCTGATTGCAGGTTACCACTGTGGGAACAGAATGCTGGACTAGATGGGCATTGGTCTGATCCAGCAGGCACTTATTATGTTCTTGGCTGCAGCTCAGTATGGTGAGGGCATAAAAATGCTTGGGAGGGCCAGAGTTGGGATGAATTTGTCTTGCGTGAACCAGGGCAGCAGAAGACAGCGAATTTCTCATGTTCATTTGACCCCCAGCAGCAGGTCCCGTGGTTAACATCGTCCGCACAGCTGTATTTATAGGCTGTTCTCTCTTGCTCTTTTCCCAAAGAGATCTCTGGAAGCTCAGGCGATTCCACCAGCATTAATTGCCAAGTGAGAAGAAAATATGTTGACAAGCGTCCCTTGTCATATCACACTTTCAGCACATGCTGAGGACGGAAAGTGCAAACTGATTAGGGAGTTATGGGGAACATTTAACCGACACGCTCGCATTTATTTCGTACACAAACAAATCTCCTTTCTTCACGTCTTCATGGGAAAGCAAGCACCTTTTAAGGTATGGAAAATCTTTCCCCCACCCCAGTTTACCCCAGTTTGTCCTTTAATGGAATGTCTGTTCTTCATCGATTTGCAGTTTACACGATAGGAGGAGGTGAAAGAATGGAACTCCTCGGCCATTTTGTTTTTAGCTTATAAAATGGTTGCTTTCTGCCCAGAGGTTGTTTCTGGCAAGCTGGTCCAGGAGGTCAGCTCAGGAAACTGAAACTTAACGGGAGAAAAGAAACAGAAGTTTCAGAGGGAACCAGAAACTTAGCAAACCTTTACTTCCCTTCTGTAATTATGAGACTGGGAGTGCCTGTGCGAAAAAAGGTGAATCTGGTAAGCAGGAGAAGAGTGGCTAGAAACCAGTAGAAAGAAGCCTAGTCTTGCAGGGGACCCGAACTCCAGTGACAAAATATATAAACCACATGTCTGAAACCCCAGAGAAAAAGTCCTGATGAAGCCTTAGTTTAGGGGGGGATTCATTTGCAATCTATATTGTGACAGGGCTAAACACTCCCTCCCTTCACCGAAACCATTTTGTCCCTCCCAAATTGACCTCAAATATTTCTCTGCAAGGTCGAAGGAAAACGGAAAAGCCTCCCCATTGTCTTTCCGTTCACAAATCCTGTCTTAAGGGTATGTCTGTCTGTGTTTGAATAGGGTGAGCCTGTGACCTGGCTCAGGAACTAAGTATTTGTCATTACAAAAGACTGGCCAGGCTCCCCAGGCAATCCAATCAAGTGACCATTAACAGGTAAAAAAAAACCAAAAAAACCCCCCCACAAAAAACACACAACAACAACAGGTAACCTTCCAGACAGGAGATAAACAACGCACTCAGATTTCTGTTGTAGACCACCCTTTCTGTGATGCAGGTATGATGTATCTGGGGGTGGTCTTGGACTCCAGGGCGGGCAATTTAAAATGTCTATATAAGGACAGGCACACCTTGGTTCTGGGTCCTCCTCCTTTCCTGCGTGTGAGGGGAGCACCCTGTTGCAACAGTTTCAATAAAGATCAGGCTTACTAGCTGCTTTGCTTCTCAATATTCTCTGGTTGGCCTCTGTTATTTTCTCTGACCGATGGAGAACCTACAAAGGACTCTGTAAGGGCTCTTGTGTTCCCCATAAGGGAATAAGGGCAGATTTTTGTTTATTACACTGTGTAGACACCATACCTTTAAAGTGTATTATTTTCCCCAGTGACTATTGGGAACTATAGTTCGTTAAGAGTGCTGGGTGCTCTGTGACAGGCAAACTACAATTCCTTTGGAAAAGCCCTGTGCTTTAACTGTGTGATGGTGTGCACACAGCCTGGTTTGAGCTAAAATAAGTTGCTTTATTGCTAGGTCTTGCCTGAAGTAGGAAAATAGGTTTCATTTAGGTTTCATTTCACTAGCAACACCCTAGAGGTCCCGGGCCCTAAGGAAGTCAGATTAGCCTTAACCAGAGCCAGGGCCTTTTCAACACTGGCCCCCGGCCTGGTGGAACACTCTGCCTCATGAGACCAGGGCCCTGCAGGATCTGATTTCTTTCCACAGGGCCTGTAAGACAGAGTTGTTCCGCCTGGCCTTTGGCTTGGAGCCAATTTGATTCCTTCCCCCTCTTTCTTTTTTCTTTTTCCTTTCTCCTCCTGTGATGAGGCTGCATTTTAATATTTTAATGTTGTATTTTAATCTTGTTTTTAAGTTGTATTCATTCAGCTTGTTTTTATTATTGCTTGTTAGCCGCCCTGAGCCCGGCCTTGGCTGGGGAGGGCGGGGTATAAATAAAAATTATTATTATTATTATTATTATTATTATTATTATTATTATTATTAAGGGTGATGCAAAGCAGTCTGGTCCAACTTTTTGAATGGTAAAGAAGCAGTAGATGAGAATGCACCAGGAGGTGCATAGTTGGGACTCAGCTATACAGCAGCAAATAAAACGTTTCAAGTGTGTCACAAAGTGCATGGTAAAACCGTGACACTAGATGGCGATGGGGAGCTATGGAAAATTCAATATATTTTTCAAAACTTTTTTTAAAAAAGCATTTTCACAACATTTTAAAAACATGTGTCTAGATTCTACCTCAGTTTCATTAGTTGAGAACTCTATAATGTTTTGTAGCCAAGAGAGGCCATGCTCTGGGCAGAGAATGTTTCTGGGCACTATTGAAGAGGATGAGTCATAGCATCAGCTTATAGGAGCCAAGGGCTTATGTGGTCCAAGACAGGTGTTTGGGATGCAAAATGATAGAGTCATAGAATCGTAGAGTTGGAAGGGACCCAAGGGTCATCTATTCCAACCCTCTGCAATGCAGGAATCTCAGCTAAAGCATCCATGGCATAGGGAAAAACCTGCCAAGGAAACTGAAAAATATTTTTATGTACAGTGGTGCCTCGCAAGACGAAAAGAATCCGTTCTGTGATTCTCTTCGTCTAGCGGTTTTTTCGTCTTGCGAAGCAAGCCCATTGACGGATTAGCGGATTAGCGCTATTAACGGCTTTTAGCGGCTTATCGGCTTATCGGATCAGCTGATAAGCGGCTTAGCAGCTTAGAAAAAGGGGGGGGGGAGGAAAAAAAACCAGCAGGAACTCGCAAGACATTTTCGTCTTGCAAAGCAAGCCCATAGGAGATTCGTTTTGCGAAGCACCTCCAAAATGGAAAACTCTTTCGTCTAGCGAGTTTTCCGTCTTGCGGGGCACCACTGTATGCAACAATGGCGGCAAGAGTCTTAATAGCACGAGGATGGAAGAACAAGGAAATCACGACCAAAGAACTGTGGCAAGAGAAATTGATGGACTATGCAGAATTGGCAAAATTGACACACAAACTACATGACAAGGATAACTGTGATTTTGAAGATGAATGGGAACCCTTTACAAAGTATTTAAGGAAACAACAAAATGAACTGGACTCCTTGGCAGGTTTTGAATAAACATTCACAAACTTCTTATTGATAACATCTAGACAGATAAATTAAGGATGTGTACAGTTTTGTAACATGCAGAAAAAAACATATGTTGATAAACCAGAGAGAGGAACAGAGGGAAGTCTGGGTGGGGTGGGGAGGGTGGGTATATTTTGGGGAGGGGGAGGGGGAAAATGGGGGGGAATTAAGGATGATATGTTTTTTGATAAAATGTTATGTTGAATTGTTATGTTACAGAAATTACCGGGGGGGGCACATCTTTAAAGTTGTTAAATGTTACAAATATTATGCATAAATGTACCCTTTCGACTTGACAGCTCAGGGAAGTTACCTAAAAATCATATAAAATCAACTCCTTTGCCAGTTTCCTTCATTCCACCGCCAATTTGCTTCATTGGCCAAGGAGTTGGAAACCACTTGGTCCCCGCCATAATCCCTCAAGTGGGACGTCATGTATTCACAGGAAGGTACTTATAGGTGTCAGTCGCTGGGCAAAGGCACTCCTCCGGACTTGCCCAGGTGCCAGACCATGCAAACCAAAGTTCTATTTTTCCTCTTGTAGTAGGTTCTTAGAATGTACTTCCCAATACATATCCTGTATCCGCCTGTTGCCCCAACACATTCCTCCTATGTTAATCATGTATAACCCTCCCCTTTTCTGATGTAGCAATGATGTAGTGATGGTGCTTAATGAACTGTATGCTGGGATAAGATACAGTGGTGCCCCGCAAGACGAATGCCTCGCAAGACGGAAAACTCGCTAGACGAAAGAGTTTTCTGTTTTGGAGGTGCTTCGCAAAACAAATTTCCTATGGGCTTGCTTCGCAAGACGACAATGTCTTGCGAGTTCCTGCGAGTTTTTTCCCCTTCCCCCCTTTTTCTAAGCCGCTAAGCCGCTTCTCAGCTGATCCGATAAGCAGATAAGCCGCTAAAAGCCGCTAAAAGCCGCTAAAAGCCGCTAAAAGCCGCTAAAAGCCGCTAAAAGCGCTAATCCGCTAATCCGTCAATGGGCTTGCTTCGCAAGACGAAAAAACTGCTAGACGAAGAGAATCACAGAACGGATTCTTTTTGTCTTGCGAGGCACCACTGTAGAAACTTTTAAAAGTCCTTGTCACCCCATCCTCGGGGTTCAAAATCCCTCTTTGAACCTGTTGCGCAATAAACTTTGGTCTACAGCTATTTGCTCCGGTTGGTGGCTGGACTCCTTCCTTTATTCCGCAGGGACCCGCGGGCTCTGCCCGACCAGCTGGGTGACTGAGCAGCCTCGCACCTAGATTTTCCCGTAACAGTTTAGATCGGGGTAGTCAACAAATGCATCCTTCTTGATGGTAAAATTTCCTTACCTCCCACCAGTTCTCGATGGAAGAATGATTCAGCTTGTGCCATACAACCCCCTACCGCCCTCCTAGAATCCTGAAACGCCCACTGGTGGGCGGTAGGGACCAGGTGGACAACCGCTGGTTTAGACTGTCTTAGCTACATAATTTTAGTGCTAATAAATTCTTGCATCCCTTGCCCAGTTCTCCAAAGAGTGAGGAGTTCCAGGCGTGCAGCACTTACTCGCGTTGATTTCCTTTGGTGAAGAATATGAGTGGCAGCAGTGCAGAGGTTGGCTCACAAGGCTGCCTTGCCCACCCCACTCCAAACCTGCAGTTGGCACTGGGTGGGCTAATAATAATAATAATAATAATAATAATAATAATAATAATAATAATAATAATTTATTTGTACCCCGCCCATCTGGCTGGGTTTCCCCAGCCACTCTGGGCGGCTTCCAAAAATACAGTAAAATATCACAGATTAAAAACTTCCCTGAACAGGGCTGCCTTAAGATGTCTTTTAAATGTCAGGTAGTTATTTATCGCTTTGACATCTAATGGGAGGGCGTTCCACAGGGTGGGCGCCACTACCGAGAAGGCCCTCTGCCTGGTTCCCTGTAGCTTTGCTTCTCGCAATGAGGGAACCGCCAGAAGGCCCTCGGCTCTGGACCTCAGTGTCCAGGCAGAACCATGGGGGTGGAGACGCTCCTTCAGGTATACTCAATAAATAGTTAAATCAATAAATAGTTAAGACACCAGGAATGCAGCCGCTTTTACTCAGTTCATCGGCAGGAGCACTGACTGGAGCCAATGGCCCAGTTTACCCAGATAGGCAACAAATGTCTCCATGCAGAGAGGGACTAAAAAAGTGCTTGCCGTCCATTCTAGCACAAAGCCACTTCCGAGCTAGGGAGGAGGTGGGGTTGTGGGCTTCACGCCCCTCCCCACACTCGCGGGGGCTGTCTTCAGCCCCTGCGATACCAGGGAATCCTCAGATGCGTCGTCCCCGGGCCAGCCAATCAGGTGGCCCAGGTGCGTGGCCTCGCTGTACTTAGGTCTGGCGCGGTCGAGGGTCTCCCTCTTTCCTGCGCCACAGCTATCCAGGTTTTCCCTCCCCTCCCACCCATTAGGCTAGGCTCTCTGACGTTGCTATGGACTTTGGTTGGTCGCCGACAAGGGGCCTGGTAGGAATTTTTCCAATTGGCAGATTGGCACCAGTCACTTGGTTTTCACCTACCTCATAGCAATCCGTCACAACTCCTCGGTATTGGCGGTTAGGCATTGGTAGGGGTTGTGCAGATTGTTATGCAGATGAAGGGGGGGAGGGAGCGCCATCACCTTCCCCCAAATTAAGGGTAGTCCGGTAAAGGATTCCGGGGGGCATGGCCTTGTCCTAAGCCTAGGGAGGTGTGGGCCCCCGCACAGTGACCCCGGGGGGAGGTCCTAGTTGACGTGCCTCAGCAGGACTCCCCCTACTGGTGGTTAACCCTTACCGGTCTTCAAGCAAGCAGGCTGAAGCCAGTTAGTTGTTAGTACCAATGCCTAAGCCAATACTGCTCAATTCCTGTAATCAATAAAGTTGTGGCCTAATTTGACCTATTAACTCGAATTCTTGTGTCTCGTGTCTTTATTTCTGAGGGGGGAGGCGGGAACTCGCCACGCAAGCGCAGCCTTTCTGAGCCAAGCGTTAATGTGAGCTTAGCATTCGTCCTTCCTCCCTGGGATATTTAATTCCTGCTCTTGAGAAAGGCAGTGGTGGGGAGAGGATTAGTCCACTTTGCTGAGATCAGACCCATGTGTCTCCTTCAAGAAGAGACAGCCATGCCAACTTTGCTCTGAGCAAAGTGAAACAGGAGGGTGACTGATGGCCACCCGCCTGATCTTTCTCTGGCCCCTGCAAGCCCTCCCTGTGCCAGATTGGAAGTGCATCAACCCTTTGCAGCTGGCAAGCGCCTTTCTTATTTTCCGGAAGAGGTGCCTGCAAGATAAGGAGCAGCTGAAGACACCACCTCCCCTTGTTTCATAGGTGGGTGTGGCGCTTGCCCTCCTATGTGTGTGACATCATACTGGATTCATAGAGAAAGGGTTAAAAAGGTAAAGGGACCCCTGACCATTAGGTCCAGTCGTGGCCGACTCAGCGGTTGCGGCGCTCATCTCGCTTTATTGGCCGAGGGAGCCGGCGTACAGCTTCCGGGTCATGTGGCCAGCATGACTAAGCCGCTTCTGGTGAACCAGAGCAGTGCATGGAAACGCCGTTTACCTTCCTGCCAGAGCAGTACCTATTTATCTGCTTGCACTTTGACGTGCTTTGGAACTGCTAGGTTGGCAGGAGCAGGGACCGAGCAACGGGAGCTCACCCAGTCGCGGGGATTCAAACTGCCGGCCTTCTGATTGGCAAGTCCTAGGCTCTGTGGTTTAACCCACAGCGCCACCCACGTCCCAGAGAAAGGGTTGACTAATTGTAAAATGACTAACCAATGGGAACCCAAGGGCCAGAGTTAACTGTGTATAAGGTTTAAGCACAGAGAGAATTTGTTAAGAGGAGTTAGAGTGGTTGAGAAGACAGTCTGGACTTAGACAAGAGAGGGAAGATAAATCTGTGGGTTGGGCTAGTCTGGTGTGAGAGAGTGAGAGAATCTGTTAAGAGGAGTCAGTCAAACAGTTGAGATAATCAGTCAGAAGGTATTAGGAAGGTATAGGCCGGTAAAGAAACTAAAGTTAAGATACTGACAGGAATATTATCTGAGAAACCATAAACTTGTCAATGTTTGTAAAATAAACTTGGTGGTTTTCTTTTTTGTTCACTTTTAACAACTGACTGGACTCAGTGTTTTACCAGAGAGTAATGGGTTGATGGCAGCAGGGAAGCGATCAGAGTGGTTGCACAGGGATCAACAGACCGTTAAACATCCGGGGACCCTGTGTGATCACCACAGTGGGCTAGCCCTGAATTAAGATCTACATTAGATCTGCTGCCCCTATGGAACCTGCTGCCTGAGGTGATTCCCTGACCTTGCCTCATGGGTGGGCCGGCCCTCAAAGCTACCCTCAGAGTCTAATTTGTAGGACAACTGGAAGTGGCAATGAGAATGGGAAGGCACTGCTAAAGAGGGAGAAGGGAGAAGGGAGAAGGGAGAAGGGGGGAAGAGGAGGAGGAGGAGGAGGAGGAGAAGAAGAAGAAGAAGAAGAAGAAAACTAACTAGAAAATAACAATGATAGTAATCATCATCATCACAAGTGTCATTCTTGGGAGCATGTTCCTTGCTCTTGACCTCCCAACCTTATGCACATCTCTTTCTTTCTTTCTTTCTTTCTTTCTTTCTTTCTTTCTTTCTTTCTTTCTTTCATCGCCATCATATCCCACCTTTTTCTCTACGGAGCTCAACGATTCTCCCCCTCCTCATTTAATCCCCCACAACAACCCTGTGAGGTAGCTTAGGCTGAGAGGCAAATGAGCGGCTCAGTCACCCAGGATGCTTCATGGCTGAGTGGAGATTTGAACCCTGGTCTCCCAGGTCTTAGCCCAACACTCTAAACAATACATCACACTGACTCCCACTTCAAAGCTACGTTACTGTAATATAGTTCACAAGGGGCTGCCTTTGGTCAGTCCAGAGGCTTCAGCTGGCCCAGAATGAGGCTGCTGTTGGGAGTTCAGATAATATCACACGGACCCTCTCTTGGCATCTCTGGGTTAATTGTGGGGCATAGGAATGCGTTCATTTTTTCCCTCTTCAAAATATAGTCTGGCCCCCCATAAGGTTGAAGGGACAGTGGACCAGCCCCCTGCTGAAAATGTTTGCTGACCCCTGGTTTGGAGTGTGGAGGATTTGGCCAAGGCTCCAAGGGGAAGTAAGCCCAGCCTCTTCATTGCTTACTTTTAGCGAAGACAATTGTATTTAGTCACACTTTTTTAGCCTCTTGCTTTATAATGCTAATGCTTCTCACTCTGTATACCTGAAGGAGCATCTCCACCCCCATCGTTCAGCCTGGACACTGAGATCGAGTAATGAGGGTCTTCTGATGGTTCCCTCAGTGCGAGAATTGAAGCTACAGGGAACCAGGCGGAGGGCACTTTTGGTAGTGGCACCCACCCTGTGGAATGCCCTCCCATCAGATGTAAAGGTAAAGGGACCCCTGACCATTAGGTCCAGTCGCGGACAACTCTGGGGTTGCGGCGCTCATCTCGCTTTATTGGCCGAGGGAGCCGGAGTACAGCTTCTGGGTCATGTGGCCAGCATGACTAAGCTGCTTCTGGCGAACCAGAGCAGCGCACGGAAACACCGTTTACCTTCCCGCCGGAGTGGTACCTACTTATCTACTTGCGCTTTGACGTGCTTTCAAACTGCTAGGTTGGCGGGAGCAGGGACCGAGCAAGGGAGCTCACCCCTGAGTAATTATATAACATTTAGAAAACATCTGAAGGCAACCCTTTTTAAGGTTTGATGTTTTACTATGTTTTTATGTCTGCTGGAAGTCACTCAGAGTGGCTTGAAGAACCCAGCCAGACGGGCAGGGTACAAATAAATTATTATTATTATGGGCCAACAGCATGGTTTAGCAAATAAAAAAAAGGAGAGAGGGTTTTGGGGCAGCCCCTCTGTGGTTTGCTGGTGTAAAAGGTGTCGATTCCTCACACCTGCACAACAGCACTTAGGTGACCAGATGCAAAGCTCACCACGCCTTGAATCCTTCTGCAGAACCAGCATTCATTTCATGATCCATTAACCCCATTTGTTTACCACCCAGCTGTCTAATGCGTGTGATAAAAGCCCATAAAAGGAACACGAAGCAAGCAGAGGAGCTCTTGGCAGGTGTCAGGCGGTGGTGGTGAGAGAAGCTGCAGCAGTGAAAACTCCCCCCTCCTTTTGCACTCCATTTGAACATTCAGCCATCGGACCCTCTGCACCGGGTCCCCTTATTCAGCACTCAGAACCCCGCTCTCAATTTCACAGGTCGAAGAAACCTACAGCACGCTCCCATTGAGATGCATGTGTGTATTTACATTCCTGCCACTCCGCCGTGTCCCATGTGACCTTGCCCAATTCATTCCGAACAGCCTTTATCTAACACACTCGAAGCTGTTATACAATATCAATAACACAGCTCCCTTTGCCTTGCCTTGCACCAGCAGAGCTTACAGACGTCTGAATTCATCAGCCTTTCATCAGCCCTGAACGGCTGCTATATTTCGGAGAAGGAATTGTGCAGGCTGCTCCTTAAGTGCCATTTCCCTCTTCTTCTTTTTTGAAAAGTAGCAAAATATCAGTTCCGGCCAGTTCCACCATCTATGCTAGAACACACACACACACACACACACACACACACACACACACACACACGTACAGCTCTCGCTCTTTTTTCTTCTGCCTCCACTCATCAACAAAACTGCTTTGCTCACTGCTGATAGCAGGGGATGGTCATGATAGAGGTAGCTGGTTTTGCTGACTTACCCTTTCTCGCTTCTCTTTTCCTCCCCAGCAGTCCCAGCAGTCCCAGTGAGGCAGCTGGCTGAGAAACAGGACCCCCGCTTCCTCTCCTCTCCAAAATCCAGTCCGATCCTGCGGCGCTTGCTTGCTTGCTTGCTTGCAAGTTCTTCCTCTCCCCCACCATCGTATTGGGTACATCCGCGGACGAGGAAGATGCTCTCCCCTCGCAGCCTTCCCGCTCCCCAACCCCCCTCCCTGATGGATGAGATCAGCACATATTAAGATAAAAAGCAAAATTGCTTGCTTAATGTATGCCCGATGCTTGATGACCCCTAAGGTGACGACGGCATTCAAAGCCCGGTTCTGTCCTGCGACTCAATATTTGCCGATGTCCCTCGTTAAAGTAGGCTAAAAATGGATGTTGCAGGTCTCTCCTTGGGGGGCGGTGGTCCTCAGGCGTGTATGAAAGGGTGCGTAGCTAATTTGAGTAATGTCTAGTGCCATTAGAACTGACTGGCTTTCTGGCATTAAACTCAACTGGAGGCAGATTGCATTAACGTCTAGAAGATCGGGGTGTCCGAAAGGTAAGAGGGCAGACAAGGGGATGGATATGGCCCAAGCATTTCCCTGCTGATGAGTGAGACATCAGTGGCATCCGAGTTATGTGCCCCCAAGTCAGCTGTGGCTCTAGCTGCAACATGCTCTCACTGCTGGTGTTTGAAGCTAAGTATATATTGATGCTTTTGAATTCTGGTGCTGGAGGAGACTCTTGAGAGTCCCATGGACTGCAAGAATATCAAACCTCTCCATTCTGAAGGAAATCAGCCCTGAGTGCTCACTGGAAGGACAGATCGTGAAGCTGAGGCTCCAATACTTTGGCCACCTCATGAGAAAAGAAGACTCTCTGGAAAAGACCCTGATGTTGGGAAAGATGGAGGGCACAAGGAGAAGGGGACGACAGAGGGCGAGATGGTTGCACAGTGTTCTCGAAGCTACCAACATGAGTTTGACCAAACTGTGGGAGGCAGTGGAAGACAGGAGTGCCTGGCATGCTCAGGTCCATGGGGACACAAAGAGTCGGACACGACTAAACGACTAAACAACAACAACAAAATATATGACACCAGCCACAGCCCATATGCAACCTGGAGTTTCTTCAGCAATACGGTTGTTTGATGCATTCCCGGTCAAACCAGCCACCATCCCTTTAGGAAAAGTAAGCTGAGGTGCGTACAGCTGAAACAGCCATTGCACATGTGCAGATGAACAGGAGTTTGGGGGATTTCAGATCCTGGAAAACTAATCAGGTAACAGACATCTTAACCAGGTAGGAAGAGCCCTCCTAGATGTTGCAGGATTTAGGGTGGCTGGGATCTTTTTTTGCATGTGAATCATGTGCTCTAGCCCTGAACCACAGCCCTGCCCTAATGTCACTCCATTTTCATAGAATCATAGAATTGCAGAGTTGGAAGGGACCACAAGGGTCATCTAGCAGCCCAACCCCCTGCAATGCCATTATCTTTTGCCCCACATGGGGTTCGAACCCTTAACTTGGAGATCAAGAGTCTCCTTTTCTACCAACCAAGTTATCCTTTCCCCTTCCACTATGCTGCCCTGATATTCTTGCAGTCTGCACAGTCAGGAGTTGACTGAAGGCAGCGTCGCCTTGCCAGTCCATGGTCAGGGTTGCTCCGGATAACAATACCTTCTGTGTCGCAGCTGTGCCTTTCCAAGCAGAACATGAGCAAAATACTCCCTGGGCATGTTAAAACACGACCAAGCTGCAATTCCCGCATCTGCGAGCAGGGAGAATGGCTTGGCTGCATTTTCCAATGCCCAGGGACAGAGCAGCACTCTCTCTGCAGTGCTCTGGCTGATTTCTCAACAACCTGGCTTGAAGAACAAGGAACCTGGATCCCCGAAGCCTGGTTTAAATTGAGTTTTGGGATCGATGACGCCAGCGCTAGCTTGTGTATGAATGAGCTATTGTCAATGTACTGAAAAAGCAAAACCTAAAATAGAAAATGCATTTAACGAGCTACGTGCTATCAAATCCTAACCCCACAGGAAAGCCTTCTCTATCAATTGTTAATTGTGCAAATGAACCAGGACAGGTCTCCTTTGTAAAAACAGAACAAAACAAACAAGGACACACACACACACACACACACACACACACACACACACACACACACACACAGTGTGTGTGTGTGTAGATATGGAGTCCTGCAAAGTGGCATAGCTATGTTGCAAAGCTAAACATGCCAGTGGTGGGTGGGGCCACAGGCAAAAGTAGGTGGAGCCACTGATATCAGTCAGTCAGTTTTATTGCACATAGCCAAAGGCTGCCGCAATGTGCACGGAATCATTCAGCAATTAAAAGAAAATATGCTGGATTAATACAAAAAACTTAAAATATTTATATTATCAAGACATTACCTACTCTAAACAGAGCTATAAAAGTACCTTAATATACAGGTTAAGACATTAAACAATAAAATTTTTAGGCTAGAATCATCACATGGCCACTAATATATTAAAAAATAATGTTAATTAATACAATGTGCAATTATTTTCGGAGTTTGGTAAAGATAGAATATATATTGATGTAGATAGGGTCAAATAAATTCATCTCCTTTACAGTTGGTGGCTATTTTTGCTATATAATTTGCTCTAATTTTCCTAGCGGCAGTTGCAATGAGCCACTGATATGAACTTCGCCTGTTGTACAGTAGGCTTTCCCCACCATCACTGCCTGGCTCTCCATCCTCTTCTCAAGCAAGCCAGAGCCATTATCAGAATTCAAGGGCACATTCCAGGCAGGCAAAAACCACTCCAGCACGGCTGGTGTCATGATCCTTGCAACACGGCTGGGTTCGTGTTTGGCCTGGCAGGCCCAGGTGCAGGAGGAGGAAGAAACAGAGGGGTGGTGGTGTTAAACAGTGGGAACCAGGGTTGGAGGAGTGGGGTCTCCCCATAGTGCCTCGACCTCAGATGCTTTGTAAGTGGGAGCAAGGATATCAGCTCTTTTCCCTGGAGCAGAGAGCCTCAGTGGAGGCTGGGGAGGGCTGCAGACAGCTGACAGCAGACTGACCAGAAGCCGAAACAGGAAAGTGCAATAGAGCCAGGCCTCTGTGGATGGAAACGTGTTTGCAGTCCTGACATACCCACAAGAACAAGCAAGTTTCGTGAGTGAGCATGCCATGGATTTCTGGGAATGGAGTTGATAGATGACCTAACCTGGGGAGAAAACAGCAAAGACCTGATGAAGAGAGCACAGCAGAGGTTATATTTTCTGAGACTCCTCCGGAAAAACAATCTCTCAAAGGACCTGTTGATGGCATTTTACCATTGTACTGTGGAGAGCGTATTAAATTATGGTCTGTGTGTCTGGTTTGGGAGCTGCATGGTCAGGGAAAAAACAATGCTGTCCAGGGTTGTAAAGACTGCGGAGAGAATAATTGGGTGCACTCTTCCCACCTTGGATCAAATCTACGCTTCCAGGTGCCATAAGAAAGCGGCAGAGATAGTGCAGGATAGTGCGCACCCCGGAAAAGATCTCTTTCAGTTTCTGCCTTCTGGAAGAAGGTACAGGGTTATAAAGACTAGGACTAGCCGCCTGCGAAACAGTTTCTATCCAAATGCAATTTTGGTTTTAAACGCAGAATAAGGAGTCTCTATGGGAGTATATTGTATTTTAAAATGGGGTTTCAGAGTTTTTAGGGGTTTTTGAATGTTTTATGTAGATTTTCAATTTCATTGTTCTGTGTGGGACAACGACAATAAAGATATTGTATATCGTATGCCTTCCCCAAAATCATGGTGGGCGAGGGGGGGGGGAACTTGTTAGGATGTGTTCATTCTTCTTCTTCTTTTTAATTATTTTTATTGGAAATTTTATTTACAACATAACATAAACCCCCCACCCCCCAATACAGAAATCCACCCCCATTAAATGTGAACATAACATACAATGAGCATAACATACAACAATACAAACAACCAAATAAAAGACTTCCTTTATCCTGTATCTGGCCTCCTTATTTACTTCTTATAAGCTGTTTCCTTTATGAAGAATTATTAAGATTTTTCTAATTATAACTTAAATATCCACAAAGTCTCCTGCAGACATTAATTGAAACAAGTCCAGGTATGTATTTTAGGGCGCTGTTTTGTGAAGTATTCTCTGCATTTTCCCCATGCTTTTTGAAACTCTTGTCTAGTGTGATCTCTAATTGCCTCTGTTAATCTAGCCAGTTCAATATACTCTAACAGTTTGTCTTGTCATTCCTTTTTTGCTGGCACAGTTTCTTTTCCCCAGTTTTTAGCAATTAGGATCCTTGCCGCTCCTGTGGCATAGAGGAATATTTTCTGATCTTCTCTTGCTATACCTGTGCCGGTTATCCCTAGTAGAAAAGCTTCTGTATTTTTCATAAAGTCATATATATATATTTTAAGCTCGTCATATACTATGTTCCATAAGCTTTGGATTTGGACGTGTTCGTTCTGAATTCCTTGCCTGCTCCCTGAACTCTTGAATCACAGCTCCTGAACTCTATGTCTGCTGCTGAGCCTGTACTAAAGGTAAATGGACCCCTGACCATTAGCTCCAGTCGTGGCCGACTCTGGGGTTGTGGCACTCATCTCGCTTTATTGGCTGAGGGAGCCGGCATACAGCTTCCTGGGTCATGTGGCCAGCATGACTAAGCCACTTCTGGCGAACCAGAGCAGTGCATGGAAACGCTGTTTACCTTCCCGCCGGAGCGGTACCTATTTATCTACTTGCACTTTGATGTGCTTTTGAACTGCTAGGTTGGCAGGAGCAGGGACCGGGCAACGGGAGCTCACCCTGTCATGGGGATTTGAACTGCTGACCTTCTGATCAGCAAGTCCTAGGCTCTGTGGTTTAACCCACAGCGCCACCCACGTCCCTGAGCCTGTACTATTGTCTAAATACAGATCTCTTGCTTACATGTATGAGCCTTTGTCTTGGGACCGTTGGTAAGGAATGTGGCTCAATGTGTGTGTAGCTTGGGGAGAGTCCTGAAAGCCAGACAGAGAAACTTGGAGAGCTGCCATTGGTCCATAAGTCCCTCTTTCCCAATTTCATAGAATGATCGAATTATAGAGTTGGAAGGGACCCCTGGGGTCATCCAATCCAACCCCCTGCAATGCAGGAATTCATTTATTTACTTACTGAATTTACATCCTACCTTTCCTCCAAGGAACATAAGGTGTGGCAATCACGATTCTCTTTCTCCCTGTTTTGTCCTCACAACAAGCCTGTGAGGTGGGCTAGGCTGAGAGGCTGTGACTGGCCCATGGTCACCCAGTGAATTTCGTGGCTGAGCTGGGATTTGAACCCTGGTCTCCCAGGTCCTAAGGGACGTGGGTGGCGCTGTGGGTTAAACCACAGAGCCTAGGACTTGCCAATCAGAAGGTCGCGGTTCGATTCCCCGCGACGGGGTGAGCTCCCATTGCTCGGTCCCTGCTCCTGCCAACCGAGCAGTTTGAAAGCACGTCAAAGTGAAAGTAGAAAAATAGGTACCACTCCAGCAGGAAGGTAAACGGCGTTTCCGTGCGCTGCTCTGGTTTGCCAGAAGCGGCTTAGTCATTTTGGCCACATGACCCGGAAGCTGTACGCCGGCTCCCTCGGCCAATAAAGCAAGATGAGCGCCGCAACCCCAGAGTCGGTCACAACTGGACCTAATGGTCAGGGGTCCATTTACCTTTACCTCCCAGGTCCTAGTCTGACACTCTAACCACTATACCACACTGGCTCTCTGGCCAGCCCTGCCCTAAAGCAGATCCTTAGTCTGTAATAGCTTTCAGATGTTTTCCCTCCAGATGCATTTATTCCTTTTTGAACCTTGTGCATATTCTGACTGCTGTCCACGAAGCACCCTTAACCTTCCTCAACTCGCCCTGCCTTTCCCTCCAGTGTCCTTGTGGTTCGCTGCTGGAGCCCGACACAAATATCACTGCAGCTGCAAAGAGAAAAAGAAAATCAGAATTAGTTCCTCTATGGGAGCTGGGGCTTAATCCTATAATCAGCTGAGAAATTTTCATCCTTTGTGCTGCCATGGTGACAGTTTGAAGCTTAACTGTTTTGGTGCTAATTAGCAAGCCTCATCTGGGTACCTCTCCGTAGCTTGAAAACAGGCCTGCGACTTGCAGAGAAGTCACAGGGCATTTGGTTGAGGGTTGTTTCTGTCAAAAGGGATCTATCTCTGTTTATTGTTTTTGCGCCAGAGTTTCTAAGCGAAAAAGTAAATGCATTTTAAAAATTACAGTTATACCTTGGGTTACAGACGCTTCAGGTTGTGTTTTTTCAGGTTGCAGACCGCCAAAACCCGGAAGTACCGGAACGGGTTACTTCCGGGTTTCGGTGGCTGTGCGTGTGCAGAAGCACTAAATCATGCTTTGCACATGTGAGGAAGCGCCAAATCACAACTCACGCGTGTGCAGACACGCAGATGCAGGTTGCAAACGCTGTGGGTTGTGAATGTGCATCCTGTATGGATCATGTTCACAACAGAGCGTCCACTGTATACTGAATTGTTTTGAATTGGGAAGAGGGTAGTAAAGGTAAATGGACCTCTGACCATTGGGTCCAGTCATGACCGACTCTGGGGTTGCGGCACGCATCTCGCTTTATTGGCCGAGGGAGCCGGCGTACAGCTTCCGGGTCATGTGGCTAGCATGACTAAGCCGCTTCTGGCGAACCAGAGCAGCGCACGGAAACGCCGTTTACCTTCCCACCGGAGTGATACCTATTTATCTACTTGCACTTTGAGGAGCTTTCAAACAGCTAGGTTGGCAGGAGCAGGGACCGGGCAACGGGAGCTCACCCCGTTGCAGGGATTCGAACTGCCGACCTTCTGATTGGCAAGTCCTAGGCTCTGTGGTTTAACCCACAGCGCCACCCGTGTCCCTTACAGACTGCATGAAGAGACCCATAATTCCTGGTTACCTTCCAGTTTCTCATTTTGGAGCTGTCCTTGGTACTGCATCAGTGTCTCAAAGGGCCATTAACTACAACAGGTGAATGTGGTCCCTTATATGGGAGAATAAAGGGATGCAATCAGACACACCCCTGGGGCGGAGCCTAAACGTGCCCCGCCCCTGCTGATGCCAGCCATTGAGAACCCAGCCTGCTCTGTCTGTTTGCATAGCCCCGCCTCTCTCCCTGTGCTGCTCCACCCGGGCTCTGGTTTTTGGTCACACTGGGATGTGAAAGTGCGTTGGAAGAGAAGACTGGTGACTGGCTTTGACACAGGCTAGCTGAGTACTATACAAAGCTGGTGACCAGATGTTGAGATGCTCACCTGACCCCCTAAAAGCTCACCTGTGTTGGTGCAGAGGCTGATCATTCCTGACCAATGCGATGCAGCGACTGGGAAGCCTTTTCAGACAGAGGGCTATGCTCCTCCAGGGGCAACCCTGAATTCATTTATCCATTTATATACCGCTTAATCGCCAAGGTGTCTTCTAAACAAGTTCACAAGTATAAAACCAATTGCAATAAATATTAAAAACACATAATTAAAATACGCAAGGAAACAGTTCCGTCGTAAGGTTGCAATAAGCCATCCATGCTTAAAATATACAACAAAAGAGCCCATTAAAACAGCACAGCTATTAAAAGAATTGAAACAGCAATTGAAACAGGAAGCTCAAGTCAGGAGATCAGGGGAATACTTGATCAGGGGCAACTTCTGCCACATGTATGGGGTGAGCAGGGCAGGAGCTCTCTAGTAGGCTACATTCCAGCCATGCAAAACGTCAGAGGTTTCTATATGTATAACTTCTCCCCTCCCCCACCTGCCTAGGCAAGCATCATGTCAGAGAAATTTCCCTTGTGGATTCTACTACTCCAAACTCCTAATTAGTGAGACTTTATTCTGCAATGCATTACCGGAATGAGTACAAGAGTCCGTAAGAGCATTTCCAATAGCACACACCCTGTGCAGGAAGTATATACACAATTGTCAAGGGCGTTTCCCTGCCAGAGGAATGCACACGGCAGATAGTTAAGTATTTATTGTCAGAGATAACGCTTGCAGTCGTTTCTATGGCTCTGGATATTGATGCACACCGATCTAGCGTCCAGGCAGCTATTCCCAGGTCTGTGATCTATGGAGCAGCTGCAGCAACAGGCGACCACTCCCCCTCCAGCAGTTTGTGTACCTTCTACCAATGGGATGCACACATGCAGGCAGAGACTATGCCTGCGTGGAAGTTGCCTCTGCTCTTCCCACTTCAGCTCTCTCCTGGTCCTGGGAGACAGTGGTACAGGAGAGGGTGGGGAAGCACCCAGTCCTTCCCTTGCGTGGCCTTCTCTTCCTCCAGCTCTGAAGCTTCCCCTCCCTCTGATTCGTGCCTCCTGGCTGGTACAGGGCCCCACAAACCACTGCCCCCCTATCGTGAATCAGACGCCAGCCCCACTTCCCCAAATGCATACTCATCATCCATTACCAGTGCCGGATTTAAAAGGTAAAGGGACCCCTGACCATTAGGTCCAGTTGTGGCCAACTCTGGGGTTGCGGTGCTCATCTCGCTTTATTGGCCAAGGGAGCCAGCATACAGCTTACATATAAACTAAACGAGCTATAACTTAGGGCCCCACTCTCTTGGGCCCCACAAAAATAATTTAAAGAAAAAAAATACTGGATGTACATTTCCAAAATATAGATTTTTAAAAAATTGAAATCTACATAGAGCAACAGTGGCAAATGGCTTTAGATACAGTGGTGCCCCGCAAGACGAATGCCTCGCAAGACGAAAAACTCGCTAGACGAAAGGGTTTTCCGTTTTTGCGTTGCTTCGCTAGACGAATTTCCCTATGGGCTTCCTTCGCAAGACAAAAACGTCTTGTGCTTTTTTAAAAAAGCCGCTTGAAGAGGCGCAGTTGCGACGGACCGTGCTTCGCAAGACGAAAAACATCGCAAGACGAAAAGACTCGCGGAACGAATATAGCATATATTCAACACAAAAAACAGTGACAATTTGTTGTTGACAAAGGACAGCGGGACAAATAAAGGGCCCCATTACCTTCAGTAGCTGAGGGCCTCATCAGACCTAAATCTGGCCCTGTCCATTACCCTTCCCAATTTACCTCTGGCTACTCCCACCTCTGAGAGACACCCACAGAAAACGTTCTCCCTGAGAGAACATTGGGCTGGAAAATGTCCCCCACCCTTGCCTTATAGTAAGAACAATCAATATTTGTGGATGAACATCCTTCCAAAACACAACTTGTGCAACTGCGGTGGATAGACACCAGCGGGCGCCTTGTGAACAGGATCAAGAAATGGGTGCAAAAAGGAAAGTTATTTCACTGTACAATCAGGTCAGGAGTGGTGAACCTCAGGCTCAGGGGGCTGTGATCTATGGTGCAGCTGCAGCAACAGGCGACCTCTCCTCCTCCAGCAGTTAATGTGCCTTATGCTTCAGACTGAGATACTCAGCATTCACCATCCATGCCATCTTGGGAAAAATGGATGTTCTGGTTTATAGAGCATCATTATTTCTTTCTCTTGCTATTGATTATTTGTATGCTTTGGATATGGTAATATTCAACACCCCGTGACGGCACTTTTCTGTTTGTAGTAATACTAATGTTGTTGTTGAGTTGTTTAGTCGTGTCCGTCTTCGTGACCCCATGGACCAAAGCACGCCATGCACTCCTGTCTTCCACTGCATCCCGCAGTTTGGTCAAACTCATGCTGGTAGCTTCGAGAACACTGTCCCACCATCTCATCCCCTTCTCCTTGTGCCCTCCATCTTTCCATAGAATCATAGAATCATAGAATCATAGAATCATAGAATCATAGAATCCTAGAGTTGGAAGAGACCACAAGGGCCATCGAGTCCAACCCCCTGCCAAGCAGGAAACACCATCAGAGCACTCCTGACATATGGTTGTCAAGCCTCTGCTTAAAGACCTCCAAAGACTTCCCAACAACAGGGTCTTTTCCAGGGAGTCTTCTCTTCCAATGAGGTGGCCAAAGTATTGGAGCCTCAGCTTCAGGATCTGTCCTTCCAGTGAGCACTCAATGCTGATTTCAAAAGCATCAATTCTTCAGCGATCAGCCTTCTTTATGGTCCAGCTCTCACTTCCATACATCACTACTGGGAATACTAATACTAATACAGTGGTACCTCAGGTTACGTACGCTTCAGGTTACAGACGCTTCAGGTTACAGACTCCGCTAACCCAGAAATAGTACCTCAGGTTAAGAACTTTGCTTCAGGATGAGAACAGAAATCGCATGGTGGTGGCGCAGCAGCAGCGGGAGGCCCCATTAGCTAAAGTGGTGCTTCAGGTTAAGAACAGTTTCAGGTTAAGAACGGACCTCCGGAACGAATTAAGTATGTAACCAGAGGTACCACTGTACTAATACAAATGCTAATAATGCTAATAATAATAATGCTAATGTTAATGCTAATGCTAATAATAATATGAAGCAGCAGCAACTGAACTTTAAACACACACACACACACACACACACACACAAGTTGTCACAGTTAAGTATTTGAGGAGGGGGTGAGGGAGGCATGTGACATAGGGAAAATCTTTAGGGGCAAACAGAGAGGACTGGAGACCCACATTTGACCCTGGGGGCCTGAGGTTCCCAACCCCGATGCAAAGGCAACATCATCACGAGCAGCAGAGCTAGGATTGGAATCGCTCAAACTGCCATTATGACTCATTGACAGAAGTGTGTTGTGTTGACAGCTCACTCAACTGTCTTGCTGTTGCCCTGCAGTGAAGGGGGGGGGAGGAGGGAAAACACACAAACACACACCCTTGTGTTTGTTTAATGGTTTTAAAAAAGAGTAATTATTCCCAGCCCAAGAGTTCATTGTTTGTTTTTGTTTTCGCATGTGCGTCTTTCCCCCCCAAACTTGCTCCAAACCAGTTTTGCTTGGCACATCCCAGTGAGGGAAACAAAAGAACCCATTTATCTGGGTGCAGCAATGTTAAATATAGCTCCTGCCACAGTGGAAGCATGAAGCCTGAGTTCGCCCCACAACTGCACGATGCCTCGAAAAACCCCAGGCCTCCAAAATGACAACAAGCGGTGTTTCTGTTCAGAGAGCCTGGGATCTCCTAGATGTTTGGGGTTTATGTCAGAGCAGATTTCGGTGTGAAAGGAGATGGGTGGATGACCCAGACACACTGCCTCATGTGCATTATGGGGCACATGTGAGAGCGGGCGCTCATCCACGTGGTGCAATGCTTGGCTGGGATGACGTGCCCCAGATTACTGTTGTGTTGAGCGCTGTTGCATTTGCAAGCCCCCAGAAGAGGCTGCCATGAGAACAGAAATGCAAGGGAAGATGGGCCTTTGTGCCCATCTAGCAGCCTGTCAGAGAGTGAGCTGGAAGTATATCACACCGTTCAAAGTTGGAGCTAACTCGTTATTAGCCAAAACACCATCTTCATAGACTTGGCTGGGCATCCAGGCCAATGAGCACAGTAGATCATTCCTGGTAGGTCTGGCCCTATGAATCAGTTGCTGAGACTGAAAGTCCCCACCACCCCACAGCTGTCTATGTCCTCTCCTCTCCAGGGCTTCCACCAAGCATTTGCAGACGATGTCTGTGTGCAGCCAACCTTTCCTCTGCCCTTTTCATGCCTCTTCTGGTTCTGGGAGACAAGCAGGGTGGGTGTGATGGCCTGGGAATCGGACTCGGATGCTGAACCCGAGGGATCCCAGCCTGCACAGGAGTCCCCCCCCTCCAGAACCAGCTGAGACGGGGCTGGGGCCTGAGCCTGAAGGGTCCTCACCTGTGCTGGGTCCTCAGGTGCAGGCACCAGCTGAGTCTGCTCTGGCTCCGGAGGTGATGGAGGACCCATTGCCTGCAGGTGCTCCACTCTCAGCCCCGTCAGGGGAAGAGGAGGTTGCCTCTGGGTCCAGTAACCCTCCAGCCTCTCCTGAGCTGCAGAGGTTCAGGGCAGAGAGGTGAAGGGAACTAAGTTCCCGCAGGAGGAGTGCTTGCCTCCAGGCCAGGAGAGGCGAGTCACCTGTGGACCGGGGCCACCCTGCGCATCGGGACAGATAAAAGCCAGCTAGCCCCAGTCCCAAGTTGCGGGAGCAACGTTGTTAGTAGCCAGTTCCTGCCTACACCCTGTCCTGTTGGAGCTCCTGACCTCACCTGAATCCCTGCCTTGGACCCAGCTTCAGCTTTGACGGCCGGCCTCAATACTGCTCCCTTGACCTCGGACAGGACTTGGACCTCGCCTCACGGAAACCCATTGGACCAGCACAGTGGGGAGGGGAGCTTGTTGCAGTACAATGGGGAGACACTCGTGATTATTCATCAGCCAGACTCATCTCTGTCTCTTGACCTCCCTCGTCCCCCTCACCTGCTTCCACTTCTGCCTCTGATTCTGGACTTCTCTGCCACAGACTCTCCCTGCTCACTAAACCCTGTTATCTCTTCAGCTTCCTCCTCCTCCCTGTCTTCTCCCTCTTCTCCCTCTGACCACTCACCATCGTCCTCCCACCACCAGTCCCTGGGCTCTGAGCCTTCATCCCTTGGTGGTTCCTCAACTGGTTCCTCTCACTGTTCCTCTATATCCAACCATTCCAGGACAGCCAGACTCTTTTCCTGTTTGCAGCCTCTTCAGCCAACAGCCAGGATCGTTCCCCCATCCCCAATTTTTTAAAATTGATTTTCCACATTTATCACAAAATGACATAACAAAGAAACACAAAGCACAAAACCAAGCAAAACACATTACAATGCAATAAAATTAAACACAAAAAGAAGTGATTTCTTCTAATACCTAATTCTCATAACATTGACAACTGACTTCCTCGAATCCCCTCTAACTGAATTTCATTATATCACATTTAGTAGTAGTAAACACTAAGGACTGGAAGATTAATAAAGGAGAAGAGATTAGTAAATGAAAGGAGTTAATATTATTAGAAATATGAATTTGGAAAACTGTTATAAACAGGCAGGATGGTTTAGGCGTGCAGAGACATCATTATCGACAAAGGTCCGTATAGTCAAAGCTATGGTTTTCCCAGGAGTGATGTATGGAAGTGAGAGCTGGACCATAAAGAAGGCTGATCGCCGAAGGATGGATGCTTTTGAATTATGGTGCTGGAGGAGATTCTTGAGAGTCCCATGGACTGCAAGAAGATCAAACCTATCCATCCTGAAGGAAATCAGCCCTGAGTGCTCACTGGAAGGACAGATCCTGAAGCTGAGGCTCCAAGACTTTGGCCACCTTATGAGAAGAGAAGACTCCCTGGAAAAGACCCTGATGCTGGGAAAGATGGAGGGCACAAGGAGAAGGGGACGACAGAGGACGAGATTATTGGACAGTGTTCTCGAAGCTACCAGCATGAGTTTGACCAAACTGCGGGAGGCAGTGGAAGACAGGAGTGTCTGGTGTGCTCTGGTCCAGGGGGTCACGAAGAGTCGGACATGATTAAACGACTAAACAACAACAATAATAATAACCTAGGGTTGCCATCTTTGGTTGGGCAAAATAAGGGACAGGTTGGGCAAAATATGGGACATGTCAGCAGAGGAGAAGAAAGCGAGGCAGAAATAAGGGACAATCATCCCTTTTTATAAGGGACAAGTGGCAACTCTATGCCTCACAGCTCATGGAGGTCTGGTTTCCATCCTCCTTTATCCCAGCAAACCTCCTGCCAAAAATCCAGGCCTCTTGTAAAACAACACTTTCCCCTGTCACCTCACACCCTTCCCTGTCACCCTGGCAACCCCTGTTTTCCACAGACCTGAGAGCCTTATTTAATGTGTTAGATGCCAGGCCATTGTTTCATAATGGCTTGCAATCAACCAGCCCGGCAAGGCTGGTTTGAAAAGGACAAGGATTCCTTGTCCGGCACAGTTTTGTAGCTTGTACTTTACCTTCGTATCCCAAAAATTAGCTCTATTTTTGGCCCAGTATACCTGAGCGTCTCCACCCCCATCGTTCAGCCCGGACACTGAGGTCCAGCGCTGAGGGCCTTCTGGCGGTTCCCTCACTGCGAGAAGCAAAGCTACAGGGAACCAGGCAGAGGGCCTTCTCGGTGGTGGCACCCGCCCTGTGGAACGCCCTCCCATCAGATGTCAAAGAGATAAGATGTGAAAGAAGGAAGTTTTTAATGTGTGACATTTTAATGTACTTTTAATCTTTGCGGGAAGCCGCCCAGAGTGGCTGGGGAAACCCAGCCAGGTGGGCGGGGTACAAATAATAAATAATAAACAATTATTATTCATTAATTGATTTGGATTTTTTGGGGGGGGGGGTTCCTTCCCCCAAACTTATAACAAGATGAATTAATACTACTACTACTAATTAGTAGAATTACTACTACTACTACTACTACTACTAATCTGGGACACAGGTGGCGCTGTGGGTTAAACCACAGAGCCTTGGACTTGCCGATCAGAAGGTCAGTGGTTCGAATCCCTGCGACGGGGTGAGCTCCCGTTGCTCGGTCCCTGCTCCTGCCAACCAAGCAGTTTGAAAGCACGTCAAAGTGCAAGTAGATAAATAGGTACCGCTCCACTGGGAAGGTAAACGGCGTTTCCTTGCTCTGCTCTGATTCGCTAGAAGTGGCTTAGTCATGCTGGCCACATGACCCGGAAGCTGTACGCCGGCTCCCTCGGCCAATAAAGCGAGATGAGCGCCGCAACCCAAGAGACAGTCACGACTGGACCTAATGGTCAGGGGTCCCTTTACCTTACTACTACTAATATTTATACCCTGCCCGTCTGGCTGCTTCTGATAATGATGATGATCATAGAGAGCGAAATAAACCACTTGGTGGCCTCATACATAGCTGTGTGGTTGAGCAGCAGTCATATTTGAATGCATTTATTTACGCAGGCTGGGGCCTCTTCCTAGGGCGCCTCAGTCGTCACTCATCCAGCTTCTGAATGATTCTCTTGTTGGGTTTTTCCCGAAGGCTCCAGCACAACTTTCTAACGCTTGTTCGACCAGATAATTTGACAAGCCTTCAAGAAGTGGCTTCCCTTCTCAGCCAGCCCTGGGTCTTAACATTTCCAAAAGGAGAGAGTTCCCTCTCTAGCCGCCCCAATCTCGTCCAAGGCTGTGTGGCCCTGAGAGTCAGAGGGGTTGTCCCGAGATAAGGGACACCCACCGTTCCATCCCTTTGATTGATAACAGAGGACTCAAGGTGGTGGAAAAAGGAGCAAAATTGCTTCGAGCTCTGGCATTCCTGTGGGTTGACATGAAAGATGGAGAATATGTCTGCTCATATTCCACAACAAAGGGCATCATTTAGGAAAAGCGGCGGAGAATGTTGTTGCCTGGAACTGGGACCCCCGACTTAAACTCCCCCATGCTGTCTGCAAAGATTCCTTCCAATTTTTAAAATTGAGGGTGGTTTTTTTTTTAAAGGGGATTTTGTTGCTGTTGAAGGGAGTTGACTGTTTTCTTTTTTTTGGTTTTCCAATTTTTTGGGGTGGCCTGTTCCATCATGTGGTTTGTGTATAGCTATGTTGCTTTTGGGTGGGTGGGTGCATTTCCAAGCGAGCACCACTCATTTTTCCTGTGAAATCAGTCTTTTGTGGTCCCCGTGGCAGTTTCTTAGATTTCCAGATGTTTCCCTGTACCCAAAATACTCAGGGATCCCTGACTTAGGAGAACGTATATTTCAGGTCAGCTGACTTGTCATTTGTCTTGAGTAATTATTGCAATTATCAACAAGATGTCAGTGCCAAAGGCACAACTCCGTTTAAAAGGGGGGGGGGGAAATAACAACAACAAGAAGTGATTGCTTGACCTGTGTTGATAACATTTGCCGTAGTTGTTAAGGGATGAAATTAAACCAAAACAAATGCTCTTAAAATAGATTGCTTTGAAACAACAGTTTAACCTTGACTGTACACACACAGACACACAAGTATGCCTTTGAAAATGCCATGAATCTCCCATTCCTCTTGCTACAATCTCTTTGCCCTTGTCCAAAGTAAGAAATGGGCATTTTCCTGCCTCCCGGACAACACCCCCCCCCCCGCATCGCTGATCTGGTCCAAATAATACGTTTGGCACCAGCTGGGCTGCAGGAGTTGTTGAAAGGAGGCGTACAAGTTGCTCTCTAAACATCTTAGGGACTCAGCTTCAGATTTGTGTAGGGTTTACTCCTTAGGGCAGGGGTCAGCAAACTTTTTTAGCAGGGGGCGGTCCACTGTCCCTCAGAACTTGTGGGGGGCTGGACTATATTTTGGAAAAAAACCAAAACACAAACGAATTCCTATGCCCCACAAATAACCCAGAGATGCATTTTAAATAAAAGCACATATTCTACTCATGTAAAAACATGCTGATTCCCGGACTGTCCGCGGGTTGGATTTAGAAGGCGATTGGGCTGGATCTGGCCCCTGGGCTTTAGGCTGCCTATCCATGCCTTAGGCTTTTCTTCTCCTGAAGATATCCTGCAAGGCAGTGGAGGTTTAGGATCAGAGTTTTCTTTCTGCTAGATGGGCTACCATCCCAGGTTGACCCGGACACAGGTCCAGCACAGAGGGCCTTCTGGCAGTTCCCTCCCTGCGAGAAGCCAGGTTACAGGGAATCAGGCAGAGGGCCTTCTCGGTGGTGGCGCCTGCCCTGTGGAACGCCCTCCCACCAGATGTCAAAGAGAACAACTACCAGACTTTTCGAAGACATCTGAAGGCAGCCCTGTTTAGGGAAGTTTTTAATGTTTGACACATTACTGTATTTTAATATTTTGTTGGAAGCCGCCCAGAGTGGCTGGGGAAGCCCAGCCAGATGGGTTGGGTATAAATAATAAATTATTATTATTATTATTATTATTATTATTATTATTATTATTATTATTAATCTGGTAAGGTAGAGGAGAAAATAAGGCACTTTCTCTGGAAAGTGGGGCAAAACATTACAGTGGTACCTTGGGTTACATACGCTTCAGGTTACATACGCTTCAGGTTACAGACTCCGCTAACCCAGAAATAGTGCTTCAGGTTAAGAACTTTGCTTCAGGATGAGAACAGAAATCGTGCTCCGGTGGCGCAGCGGCAGCGTGAGGCCCCATTAGCTAAAGCAGTGCTTCAGGTTAAGAACAGTTTCAGGTTAAGAACGGACCTCCAGAACGAATTAAGTACTTAACCCGAGGTACCACTGCACATTCATGGCCCAAACGACACCCTCTGCAACTTTGCAGGGATGGTGAAATTGAAAGAACTATTTTGGCTCAGCTATTAAACCAAAACTCTCGTTGCCCTTATTATTACCTCTTCAGCTCTCCCTGCGAATCAAAGGCTATTATTAAGGCACCATCCGTCTTTTCTTGGGAGTGAAAGTCCCCCGTAGGCCTCAAGAGCTTTCCGAGGGCAGCCAGCACAATCCAACCAGGCAGTAAATTTCTTACAGATGCTGGTGCAACAGATCCCGATATAATCTGATGTTTCATAAATGTCTTAAGAGATTAAAGCATCGTCCGCTGTCCAGCTCTCTGGGAAGAGTCACGTCCCCGCAGAATAAACTCTTGGCAACGATCTTGCGTAAGAGGCAGGAGGCGATAGCTAAAGGTCTCCTCTGTGCATCCTTACAAGGGCAATTACATAATCGCAGGCCTTCATCTCTCAGAGGCGATCCTTTTCATTAAACAAAATGGCCCAGAGAAATGGAGCTCACATACATCCAATCTGGAAACAGGCCAGAAAGGGAAGATAACAATCAAATAAAGAAAAGTTTAACCCTGAAGCGTAAAACGACTCTTAAATTCTAATTTTGGTTGTTTTTTTTTAAATGTCCTACCCACTGAGAGGCCTTTCCTCTTCCATTTGTCTTCCAAGGAACTTATATTTAGGGAGTACTTATTTTTAGGGAAGCTTTTAATGTTTGATGTTTTATTGTGTTTTTAATATTCTGTTGCGAGCCGCTCAGAGTGGCTGGGGGAACCCAGTCAGATGGGCAGGGTATAAATAATATATTATTATTATTATTATTATTATTATTATTATTATTATTATTATTATTATTATGTTTTTTAACAAAAGTTATTTTAAACATCTTCTTCAGTTATTATTAAACATATTCTTCACTTATTGGAGCTTGTTCTATACATTTTTGCCATTTTTTCAGGAGTAATATACCATCGATACATCAGTTTCATATAATTCTCCTAGTTATACAATCGGTGAATTTTAAATTCACTTTCCACTGACACCTCCTTCTTTTGCCATAACCAAAACAGCTACTTGGTCTTCCTCTTCTCTTTACGTAACAGGGTTGAGCCCTGATGACTTTCATTGTCTTATTAAAATTCATCGGTCAAAGCCGTTCTTCTTTTTACAGATGCTCTTTTTCCTCCTCCGTGTCTCATGCCATCTTTGCAAACTATGAGGAAGCAGAATTGTTTTTCACCATAGCTATGTGCAAACTTGCACATCAGGAAGAGATCACAGGAGACTCTGGGGTGAGTTGC
This sequence comes from Podarcis bocagei, assembly GCF_964188305.1. Taxonomy (NCBI): domain Eukaryota; kingdom Metazoa; phylum Chordata; class Lepidosauria; order Squamata; family Lacertidae; genus Podarcis; species Podarcis bocagei. Next base: position 87,106,952 of record NC_138133.1, read on the forward strand.
ATAACGGGAGGCGTAGATTTGGTAAACAGAGTTACAAGATGGCGGCTGGTGGCTTATCAAACCTAGTTCATTGCCAAATAATAATAATAATATTAATAATAATAATAATAATTTATTTTTTATACCCCGCCCATCTGGCTGAGTTTCCCGAACCACTCTGGGCGGCTCCCAATCAAATGTTAAAAACAGTACAACATTAAATATTAAAAACTTCCCTGAACAGGGCTGCCTTCAGATGTCTTTTAAAGATAGGATAGCTGCTTATTTCCTTCACATCTGGTGGGAGGGTGTTCTACAGGGTGGGTGCCACTACCGAGAAGGCCCTCTGTCTGGTTCCCTGTAACCTTGCTTCTTGCAATGAGGGAACTGCCAGAAGGCCCTCAGCGCTGGATCTCAGTGTCTGGGCTGAATGATGGGGGTGGAGACGCTCCTTCAGGTAAACTGAGCTTCAGGTATACTGAGTCTCATAGAAAACATGCAAAACTCCCAGGAAAAATCTCCTCAGAGCAATCGCCAAATTAGATGCAATGCTCAATGAGTACTCGCCACCGAAAGTGGCACGTTCAGAACAACAATCGAATTGAAACACAAGCGCACTTTGAAATATGCCCTTCTCTGAACTTTGCAAAACAGTTCTCCAGCCAGGTAATAGGTACAAAAATGTACATACAGTGGTACCTCGGTCTATGAACTTAATCCGTTCCGGAAGTCTGTTCTTAAACCGAGGCACGCTTTCCCTAATGAGGCCTCCCGCTGCTGGTGCCCTTCCATTGTTCGGCTTCCGTTCTTAGACCGAGGTAAAGTTCGCTAACCAGAACAATACTTCCAATTTTGTGGAGTTTGTAACCCGAATAGTTCATTAACAGGGCTGTTCTTAAACCAAGGTACCACTGTAATACTAGAGTGAAATGTGCATTAAAACACATACAGTGGTACCTCCGGTTAAGTACGTAATTCGTTCCGGAGGTCCGTTCTTAACCTGAAACTGTTCTGAACCTGAAGCACCACTTTAGCTAATGGGGCCTCCTGCTGCCGCTGCACGATTTCTGTTCTCATCCTGAAGCAAAGGTCTTAACCTGAAGCACTATTTCTGGGTTGGCAGAGTCTGTAACCTGAAGCGTATGTAACCCGAGGTACCACTGTACTGTATGTAAGTGAAAAGATTTTTTTTTAAGAAAACATTTTTCTTTCTACAATTTGATTCATTATGAAAAAATACCCAAACATAACAAAGAAGAAAAACAAAGAAGAAAAAATGTAGACCATAAAACATTGTAGCTTACAAGGCCGAAATTTCAAAGATCCTCCAAGTGTCCCTATTTTTCACAGACCCTCCAAGTGTCCCTATTTTCCAGGGACAGTCCTGGATTTACAGACGCCATCCTGGTTTCTGATTTGATCCCGGAATATTCTGCTTTTCCTTAGGATGTCCCTATTTTCATCAGAGAAATGTTGAAGGGTAGGGAAAAGGTAAATTAACCCGTGACCATTAGGTCCAGTCGTGGCTGACTCTGGGGTTGCGGCGCTCATCTCACTTTATTGGCCGAGGGAGCCGGCGTACAGCTTTCGGGTCATGTGGCCAGCATGTCTAAGCCACTTCTGGCGAACCAGAGCAGCGCTCGGAAACGCCGTTTACCTTCCCGCCGGAGTGGTACCTTATTATCTATTTGCACTTTGAAGAAGAAGAAGAAGAAGAAGAAGAAGAAGAAGAAGAAGAAGAAGAAGAAGAGTAGTAGTTTGGATTTGACATCCCGCCTTTCACTCCCTTTAAGGAGTCTCAAAGCGGCTAACATTCTCCTTTCCCTTCCTCCCCCACAACAAACACTCTGTGAGATGAGTGGGGCTGAGAGACTTCAAAGAAGTGTGACTAGCCCAAGGTCACCCAGCAGCTGCATGTAGAGGAGCGGAGACGTGAACCCGGTTCCCCAGATTACGAGACTACCGCTCTTAACCACTACACCGCACTGGCTCTCAGCTTTGACGTGCTTTCAAACTGCTAGGTTGGCAGGAGCAGGGACCGAACAGCGGGAGCTCACCTCGTCATGGGGATTGGAACCACCGACCTTCTGATCAGCAAGTCCTAGGCTCTGTGGTTTAACCCACAGCGCCACCTGTGTCCCTTTGGAGGGTATGGTAGGTTGCCCTATTTTCACCAGAGGCATGTGTGACCCCAAGCCAAGGAGATAAGTAACTATACAACCTTTTAGAAGACATCTGAAGGCAGCCCTCTATAGGGAAGTTTTTAATGTTTAATGTTTTATTATATTTTTATATATGTTGGAAGCTGCCCAGAGTGGCTGGGGCAACCCAGCCAGATGGGCGGGGTATAAATAATAAAATTGTTGTTGTTGTTGTTGTTGCTATGGGGTAAAGGTAAAGGGGCCCCTGACCATTAGGTCCAGTCGTGACCGGCTCTGGGGTTGTGCCGCTCATCTCGCTTTACTGGCCGAGGGAGCAGGCGTACAGCTTCTGGGTCATGTGGCCAGCATGACTAAGCCGCTTCTGTCAAACCAGAGCAGCGCACAGAAATGCTGTTTACCTTCCCGCCAGAGTGGTACCTATTTATCTACTTGCACTTTGACGTGCTTTCAAACTGCTAGGTTGGCAGGAGCAGGGACTGAGCAACGGGAGGTCACCCCGTCGCGGGGTTTTGAACCACTGACCTTCTGATCGGCAAGCCCTAGGCTCTGTGGTTTAACCCACAGCGCCACCCGCGTCCCCTGTTGTTATGGAATAGGGTGTCCCTATTTTCATTGGAGAAATATTGGAGGGTATGGATACAGCACAGCTCCAAAGCTCCAAAAGTATTAACTCATGTAAAGAATCCCCTAACAAATAAGTATTCTCCACCTGTGAGTTCCATTGTGGTTGAGAATAAAGATCCCGTATAGTTTTAAATGAGCCAGTCATTTGCATATACCGGTGGCCTCAATATTTCTATAAGTAAGAAAATCATACCATATATGGGGGGGGGGTCATTTGAGTCCTGCCTTTTAGATACTTTTAGTTTATGAGATATCTTTTCAAGACAGGCCATTTGCCAAACCTTTGAATGCTAGCAATCCAAATTATTAAGATTAGAGGTCTTCCAGGATTTGGCAGCGCATATGGTTTTTCAATTGAAAAATAAATAAATGGAAAGAAGCAGCTATATCTCCTCTTCCTTCTGACACAACAAAAACAGCTTTGTTTTGGGACATTTTACCACCCGATTTGAATCTGGTGCGGAGTAGAAAAATATCTCATACCACTGTGCATGCCAGTTTCATGCTGCCTTGCAGGTCGCTCAGGGTGGAAAATCACCCCGTAAAACTGCTTATGAATTTTATTTTCTGTTTATTGTTCATAGGCTGGAGGGCAGAGAGTACATGACTTCCACACCTCTATGGCACTGAACCAGGACTAAACACACACACACACACAAATTAGGCCCTGTTTTGCTGTCATTACCAAATAGTTAAAATTCTGGTCGGTTCAGGTAGACACCACCCGAGGCAGTGAGAAATAGCACAAAGGTAGGAACAGTCAAAACAGCTGCTTATGCCAGACAGTTTGTCCTCATCTGAGTGTTCTGGGTCACCATATTGTTCTGGGTCCAGTATATCTGAAGGAGCGTCTCCACCCCCATTGTTCTGCCCGGACACTGAGGTCCAGCTCCGAGGGGCTTCTGGCGGTTCCCTCACTGCGAGAGGCCAAGTTACAGGGAACCAGGCAGAGGGCCTTCTCGGTAGTGGCACCTGCCCTGTGGAATGCCCTCCCACCAGATGTCAAAGAGAACAACTACCTGACATTCAGAAGACATCTGAAGGCAGCCCTGTTCAGGGAAGTTTGTAATATGTGACATTTTAGTGTATTTTTCATCTTTGTTGGAAGCCACCCAGAGTGGCTGGGGAAACCCAGCCAGATGGGCGGGGTACAAATAATAAATTATTATTATTATATTCTTTTGGGCATCCTCTCTCTGTGCTTTTCGAGGTGTGCTTAGAGAAAGACACCAGCAAACCCACCGCAGGCTAGTGTTGGAAGTTCTTCCCTTGGCTGCGAAGGCATAGGATTATAGAACTGCATAGCTGGAAGGGACCCCGAGGGTCATCTAGTCCAACCCCCCGAAATGCAGGAATCCCAGCTACAGCATCCATGACAGACCGCCATCCAACCGCTGCTTAAAAACCTCCAAGGGAGGAGACTTACACCTCTCATGGGAGCCCGTTCCACTGCCGAACAGCTCTTCTTGTCAGAATTCCCCCTCCGAATGTTCAGTCGGAATCTCCTTTCTTGAAACTTGAAGCCATCAGTTCAAGTCCTACCCTCCAGAGCAGGAGAAAACAAGCATGCTGCCTCTTCCATGGGGCTGCCCTTGAGACTGACCCAGAAACTCCAGCGGGTGCAGAATGCCGCGGCGAGACTCCTTACGGGGTATCACATTCACCCAGTGTGACACCAGCTGCACTGGCTCCCGGTGGAGTACAGGATCAGGTTTAAGGTGCTGGTTTTAACCTTTAAAGCCCTATACGGCCTAGGACCCTCGTACCTACGGGACCGCCTCTCCTGGTATGTCCCATGGAAGACCTTACGGTCTTCAAACAAAAACATCTTGGAGGTCCCAGGCCACAGGCAGGTTAGGCTGGCCTCAACCAGAGCCAGGGCTTTTTCGGCTGTGGCCTCGATCTGGTGGAACGCTCTGTCACAAGAGACCAGGGCCCTGCGGGACTTGACATCTTTCTGCAGGGCTTGCAAGACAGAGCTGTTCTACCAGGCCTTTGGCCAAGACACAGCCTGACTCCCTCCTTTGGTAATCCTCACAGAACTCTAGCCCAATGGTTGCCATTAATTTGATTCTGAATTGATTTTCGAATGAATTTATTTTAGAATGTATTTCAATTAATTGATTGTGATTTTATGTAAATTGTGTTACTTTTACTGTTGTTATCCGCTCTAGGCCTGGCTTCGGCTGGGGAGGGTGGAATATAAATAATTTTATTATTATTATTATTATTATTATTATTATTATTATTATTATTATTATTATTACTACCCTCTGTCATTCTTGTTTTTCTTTTGCTGATGAACCCCTGCTGTCGTGGGGGCTGCCTCCATTAAGGCAGGCGGGACTGGAAGCCTCCAACTCTGTAGCTCTATGATTCTATGAGTTGGTTCCCATCTCCTGAGTGACCAATGCTCTTCTTTGTCTAATTTATGCTTTTATGTTCTGCGTTCCAGGAATCTCCCGTGACACTTTGCTGCTTACGTGCCTTTCCTTGGCGCATTCAGACAGAGGAACATCTCTTATGAGATGCCAGCATGCTTCAATTAGAGGGAAAGCTCAACGATAATGATTACTCATCAGCCCTCTTTGGTGTGCCTGAGCCAGGGGGCACGGCACCTGCATGTAGGGTTGCCACCTGTCCTGTACATTCTAGGAGTGTCCCGTATTTCAGTGTAAAATGCTATGTCCTGCACTGATACAATTTGTCCTGTATTTCAGGTTTTCTCTGTCTCTCTCTCTCTCTCCCCCCCCGCAAAGTTAGGGATCCTCCTTCTCTCTCCCCCTCTCTCTCCCTTGGTCAACTTAGAGATCCTCTCCAAATGCATGTGCTTGAAAGGTAACAACAACAACAACAACAACAACAACAACAACAACAACAACAACAAATTTATACATACATACATACCCTGCACATCTGACTGGGTTACCCCAGTCACTCTGGGTAGCTCGCAACAGAATATTAAAAACACAATAAAACATCAAACATTAAAAACTTCCCTAAACAGGGCTGCCTTCATATATCATCTAAAAGTCAGATAGTTGTTTATTTCCTTGACATTTGACGGGAGGGCATTCCACAGGGCAGGCGCCACCACCGAGAAGGCCCTTTGCCTGGTTCCCTGTAACCTCACTTCTTGCAGTGAGGGAACCGCCAAAAGGCCCTTGGTGCTGGGCCTCAGCGTCCGGGCTGAACGATGGGGATGGTGACACTGCTTCAGGTTGTTTGAAAGGTCATGTATTTAAGCTCTGGCTACCCAAGCACAGACAGATTTGCAAAGCCATGTGTATGTGTGTGTGCGCATGCGGCAAATTCCAGAGGGGCAGTCCTGTTAGGCTGCAATGAATTGCAACGGGATTTTTTTGAACTAGATGGAAAGGGGAAAAATCACCTCCAACCGCCCTGCTCTGTTCTGTATTTTGCCAGGACAAAGGTGGCAACCCTACCTGTGTGAGCTCACCTGAGCCCTGCCACTCTTCCAGATGCTAATGGACAAAAAGTGGGTCAGGTAAGCCAGAAACACAAACCTTTTGCACCCGTCTGACCTGTCCGGTCGTTTGCCTTTGGGAGGCTTAAGGAAGAGCCTGTTCAGAAGAGCTCCAGGGCAGGGACCGCCCGAATGCCACAAAACCTCCGCCCTGGCCTTGGAGAAAATGTCTTGTGTAGCCAGATGCCCAGAGATCACGTAGTCACTGAATCACCGCTGGGCAATTAGGAAGGCGTTGCAAGATCTCCATGTCATCCACTTGACGGATTCATGCCCACCTGGATTTATAGCACGGGTTGTGTTTATACAAGAAGTCAGCTAAAATCTCAGGGAGCACTTCAAACAACAACAACAACAACAACAACAACAACAACAACAACAACAACAACAACAACAACAACAACAACAATAATAATTTATTTATACCCTGCCCATCTGGCTGGGTTTCCCCAGCCACTCTGGGAGGCTTCCAACAGAATATTAAAATACAGTAGTCTGATAAACATTCCTTAAACAAGGCTGCCTTCAGGTGTCTTCTAAAGTCTGGTAGTTGTTATTCTCTTTTACATCTGTTGGGAGGGCGTTCCACAGGGTGGGCGCCACCACCAAGAAGGCCCTCTGCCTAGTTCCCTGTAACTTGGCTTCCAGCAGTGAGGGAACTGCCAGAAGTTCCTCGGCATTGGACCTCAGTGTCCGGGCAGAACGATGGGGGTGGAGACGCTCCTTCAGGTATACTGGACCGAGGCCATTTAGGGCTTTAAAGGCCAGCACCAACACTTTGAATTGTGCTCGGAAACGTACTGGGAGCCAATGTAGGTCTTTCAAGACCGGTGTTATGTGGTCTCAGCGGCTGCTCCCAGTCACCAGTCTAGCTGCCGAATTCTGGATTAGTTGCCGTTTCCAGGTCACCTTCAAAGGTAGCCCCATGTAGAGCGCATTGCAGTAGTCCAAGTGGGAGATAACTAGAGCATGCACCACTCTGGCGAGACATTCTGCGGGCAGATAGGGTCTCAGCCTGTGTACCAGGTGGAGCTGGTAGAAAGCCGCCCTGGACACAGAATTAACCTGCGCCTCCATGGATTCCTGCAGTTATGACCCACCTTTCCTGCGAGGAGTTCAAGGTGGTGTGCATGGCTTGCCCCTTTCCCGTATTCTCCACACAACAATCCTGCAGAGCCGATCAGGGCAAGGGATAAGCACACAGGGGCCAAGGTCAACCAGTGAGCTTTATGGCTGAGTCGAGATTTGAACCCTGGTTTCCCAGGTCTAGTCCGACCATTTAACTACCACACCAAACCTGTTCTGGGCTGAGAAGCTGTCATAGCGAAAGAACGTAACCCCTCTCCCAATTTAATCTGGATTTACCCTCCCTGGTAAATGAAAAACCCTATTGCCAACGACCCCTTTAGTAAACACACAAGACATAACCGGCTGTAAAAGGTAAAGGGACCCCTGACCATTAGGTCCAGTCGTGGCCGACTCTGGGGTTGCAGCGCTAATCTCGCTTTATTGGCCGACGGAGCCGGCGTACAACTTCCGGGTCAGGTGGCCAGCATGACTAAGCTGCTTCTGGCGAACCAGAGCAGTGCACGGAAACGCTGTTTACCTTTCTGCCTATTTATCTACTTGCACTTTGACGTGCTTTCGAACTGCTAGGTTGGCAGAAGCTGGGACTGAACAACAGGAGCTCACCCCGTTGCGGGGATTCGAACTGCCGACCTTCTGATCAGCAAGTCCTAGGCTCTGTGGTTTAACCCACAGCACCACCCGCGTCCCCAAAACTCATAATAATTCTATGCTAACTAGATTTCTAGACCACCCAGCAGCTGAAGTTCTCTGGGAATGTGCAGTAAAGGCCAAGACAGCCACTCTCTCTCCTGACTGCCAGCTAGAAGCTCCACCTAGGCCTCTCAGCTCTCTCAACCAAGACTTGCAGAAATCTGTAATGCCATTAAACGCAACCCAGCTGGTGAAGCGTAGCCCTTTCGCTGGCAGCTGGTAAGCAGTAAGAACCTTATTGCTCGGATCAGCAGAGAGAGAGGATCCTGGAGGTTCGCCTGAAGATTATAACCGGAGGTGCTGCGGTTACGCAAGATGGTGAGGAACATGTTGCAAGGAGAAAGCGCGATCGAGCAAAATCCACTAGAGAGAAGAGGTGCAGGGAAAGGGTTGTTGGCTGAGTTGGGATGGCAGAGCAGTCCTTTATGTCGGCGCCATCTAGTGGTCGAGGGGGGGGGGACATCACAGAGGCACAACTTATCGGAGCCAGAGCTTAATTCTCTGAAATTGTTCCTGAAACTGGCAAAAGCGCTGATGTACTACATATCCTCCAAGCGTCCCGTTTTTCCAGGGACAGCCCAGAATGACAGAAGAAGAAGAAGAAGAGTTTGGATTTGATATCCCGCCTTTCACTCCCTTTAAGGAGTCTCAAAGCGGCTAACATTCTCCTTTCCCTTCCTCCCCCACAACAAACACTCTGTGAGGTGAGTGGGGCTGAGAGACTTCAGAAAAGTGTGACTAGTCCAAGGTCACCCAGCAGCTGCATATGGAGGAGCGTGGAAGCAAACCCGGTTCCCCAGATTACGAGTCCACCGCTCTTAACCACTACACCACACTGGCCACCTTGGTTTCTGATTTGATCCCAGAATGTCCCACTTTTCCATATTCCTCCCCTCCACATCCCAAAGAACAATTAAAAGTAGTTTATGTGTCTGTAGAGGTATAAAAATGGAGCCCTGCTTTTCCTGACAATAATATTCCTGCACAAAATGAAGGAACTGTTAAAGCTGGCATAGGAAGCCCTTCCTATAATTTTGAAGGAAAAGCTCACCAATTGGCTTCAAATTCTTTCGTTGCAATACTTCAGCAGGCAGCCATTTCTTAGGTAATGCACTGAGTGTTTATTCCTTTATTGTAAATGGAGCCTTTCACTGTCTACACACAAGTAAGTCCCAGTGTATTCAATGGAGCTTACTTCCAGGTAACTGGTACAGACTGAGCAGCCTTTTACTGCAATCCAAAGCATTTTTACTCAGAAGTATGTCACACAGAGATAAATAGGTATGTTCATGATGCTTTTGAATTCTGGTGCTGGAGGAGACTCTTAAGAGTCCCATGGACTCCAAGAAGATCAAACCAATCCATTCTGAAGGAAATCAGCCCTGAGTGCTCACGGGAAGGACAGATCCTGAAGCTGAGGCTCCAAGACTTTGGCCACCTCATGAGAAGAGAAGACTCCCTGGAAAAGACCCTGATGTTGGGAAAGATGGAGGGCACAAGGAGAAGGGGACGACACAGGATGAGATGGATGGACAGTGTTCTTGAAGCTACCAACATGAGTTTGACCAAACTGCGGGAGGCGGTGGAAGACAGGAGTGCCTGGCGTGCTCTGGTCCATGGGGTCACGAAGAGTCGGACATGACTAAACGACGACAACAACAAAAAATGTTCCTGATCATTCTCACTATTACTGTTGTTGTTGAGCAAATGTTTTTCTTTTTTTAAAAAAAAAATCATGGTGCATGTGTTAATTAACTTACCAATGCCATATTGTCTGTATTAGCAGCGATATTTTTGTAAATTGCCACAGTTAACAAAGTGATTATCAGCTCTCTTTGCTTTTCTACGTTGCATTACCTTCTGAGATGTTTACACTCATGCAGGCCCACAGGTGGCAATCCTAAGAATATGTCTGTGCGAGTGGGGCGGTGTGTGTGTGGGGAGAGAGATTAGATTCAGTTTGCATTTAAAGGTGGACCTACCTAGTTCACATTCTCCAAAACAATATGGGAAACAAAACCTAGCTATCCTTCAAATTTGCATTTCTCTGAATTTTGTGATGCAGATCCCAGCCAGGATACAGAACCCAGCAAAAATGCATAGATTTGGTGAAGATTGGACGTTTTCATCCCAAAAATGTTTTTGATTTGAGTTCCTACTGAAATGAGGCTGCATTTTAATGTTGTACTAAATCTTGTTTTTAAGTTGTATTTTAATCAATTGTTTTTACCTGGTGTTAGCTGCCTGGAACCCAGTCTTGGCTGGGGAGGGCAGGGTATAAATAAAAATTATTATTATTATTATTATTATTATTATTATTATTATTATTATTATTATATGCTTAGTGCCCCCAAAATTGCATATATTAGGGGAAATAACATCCCACAAATGCATTATGTTAGGGAAATTGCTTTGCAGAAAGATGCGGATCAGGCATACAAAAATGTGTATATTGGGAGAACTTTGCAAAACCATTGTGTTTTGTCTTGTGGATGTGATGCTGAGAACTGAAGAATAATAAGGAACAGAGAGAAACCAAAATTGACAGATTTGAGCATTCCTCTGTATTTGTGTGTGTTTATTATACACATATGTCATACATACACATCCACTGTCGGTCAAAGGAGACAATACTGTTAGCCACCTTCCCATGTTAGCCAAGTCAGTTCATGATAAGGAGAAGAGTTTGCAATTCTTCCCAGCAGAGGGCAGCAGTATACATTCTTCACCATTTCCATTGCTCGTACCTGCTAGAGCACAATCTGCCTGGACATTTAAGGCTATGAAAACCTGAAATGGGAACAGCGGTGTTCAGCTCCCTACCCACTAGCATCTAATCAGACTACAATCTTCTTCTTTGGCAATCACTGGTAGCCAAGTAAGATTGTCTTCCATAAACATGGTTTTAACAGTGAGTCCGTAAGTGATTGTGGAGGCCAATTCTAGATCCACACGTCCTTCCACAGTGGGGACATAGGTTTCCGGGTGGGAGTTGATCCCGGTGAGGGTTTGCCAAGCGTGCCTTCATCTTAGCATGTTTCTCTCTTTTGTCCTGCATTCAAGTGTCTTCAAAGCCCATGACACCTTTGGTAAAGGCTGTTCTCCAATTGGAGCGCTCGCAGGCCAGTGTTTTCCAATTTTCTGTGCTTATACTGCATTTGCGGTTAACAGACTGAGATTGAATCCTGACAAGACAGAAGTACTGTTTTGGGGGGACAGGGGGCGGGCAGGTGTGGAGGACTCCCTGGTCCTCGGGTAACTGTGCCTCTGAGCTGTTTATCAGCTCCATCTGGGACGCAGGCTGAGATCCTCCCTGCCCACAGACTGTCTCACCAGAGTGCTGCATGCTCTGGTTATCTCTTGCTTGGACTACTGCAATGCGCTCTGTGTGGGGCTACCTTTGAAGATGACCCAGAAACTACAACTAATCCAGAATGCGGCAGCTAGACTGGTGACTGGGAGCGGCTGCCGAGACCATATAACACCGGTCCTGAAAGACCTACATTGGCTCCCAGTACGTTTCCGAGCACAATTCAAAGTGTTGGTGCTGACCTTTAAAGCCCTAAATGGCCTCAGTCCTGTATACCTGAAGGAGCATCTCCACCCCCATCGTTCAGCCCGGACCTGAGGTCCAGCGCTGAGGGCCTTCTGGCGGTTCCCTCACTGCAAGAAGCAAAGCTACAGGGAACCAGGCAGAGGGCCTTCTCGGTAGTGGCGCCTTGCCCTGTGGAGCGCCTTCCCATCAGATGTCAAAGAAATAAACAATTATCTGACTTTTAGAAGACATCTGAAGGCAGCCCTGTTTAGGGAAGTCTTTAGGGAAGTTCTGATCTTTTATCGTGTTTTTAATATTCTGATGGGAGTTGGTCAGAGTGGCTGGGGATCGGCAGGGTATAAATAATATATTATTAAAATTAAATAATATATTATTATTGTTATTATTATGCTCAGCTCCCGTGTTTGGGCTCCCCCTTGGGGGACCTGAGGCTGTGAAAACAGGGCATTGGACTAGATGGGACCTGGGTTCTCCTATTGCTCCTACCATGTCTTACCTAGTCCTGTATTGTTCAACTCAGATTGGCAGTGACCAGCTCTCTGATCTGTGTTTAACTGGGGATGCCAACGATCAATCCTGGTAGCCTGCCATAGCTCGACTTCTGAGCTCAGCTGTTTTCCCAAATAGTAAAAAGCATGGGCACTCCTTAATCTATCAAAGTGTGCCTACAGACAGAGCAAAGACTTTGAATCCGCATTGGTATGTTCAGGGCCCTCTTAAGCATATTTGGCACTGTCGTTCAAAGACCTCTCTGGTGTGCCCCCCCCCCGTTTCCCAGAGTTGTCGACCTTTTCCCAAGCCTCTGTGGGGATCACTCTTCTCCCGCGGAGGCTAGGAGGCAAGGAGGCAAGCTGCACACCCGCCAGCCATATGGTTGACCGGGCACAGCTGGCAGGTGTGCAGGAGGGAAAGGAGAGGCTGCCGGAAAGCCACGCAGCTCCCCCACTCACTGGGGCGCCCCTGAGAGGCCAGCGCCCTGGCGCAACGCGCCAGTAAGCCCAATAGAAAAGATGGCTCTGGGTATGTTACTAGACGATAGCATGCTTTTCAGATTCATTAATCTAGACCGGTAGAGAATAAATGAATGTCAGCTGGGAAAACTGGATTGTGCGACGTGTGTACATGTTGGTTCATCAGCTCTGATATATATGATTCCCAGATACATAGCATTTCTATGTATTCACTCAGTGGATTTGTAACTGGCTGACTGACCAAACCCAAAGGGTGCTCATCAATGGTTCCTCTTCATCCTGGAGAAGAGTGACTAGTGGGGTGCCACAGGGTTCTGTCTTGGGCCCGGTCTTATTCAACATCTTTATCAACGACTTGGATGATGGACTCAAGGGCATCCTGATCAAATTTGCAGATGACACCAAACTGGGAGGGGTGGCTAACACCCCAGAGGACAGGATCACACTTCAAAACGATCTTGACAGATTAGAGAACTGGGCCAAAACAAACAAGATGAACTTTAACGGGGAGAAATGTAAAGTATTGCACTTGGGCAAAAAAAATGAGAGGCACAAATACAAGATGGGTGACACCTGGCTTGAGAGCAGTAAATGTGAAAAGGATCTAGGAGTCTTGGTTGACCACAAACTTGACATGAGCCAACAGTGTGACGCGGCAGCTAAAAAAGCCAATGCAATTCTGGGCTGCATCAATAGGAGTATAGCATCTAGATCAAGGGAAGTAATAGTGCCACTGTATTCTGCTCTGGTCAGACCTCACCTGGAGTACTGTGTCCAGTTCTGGGCACCACAGTTCAAGAAGGACACTGACAAACTGGAACGTGTCCAGAGGAGGGCAACCAAAATGGTCAAAGGCCTGGAAACAATGCCTTATGAGGAACGGCTAAGGGAGCTGGGCATGTTTAGCCTGGAGAAGAGGAGGTTAAGGGGTGATATGATAGCCATGTTCAAATATATAAAAGGATGTCACATAGAGGAGGGAGAAAGGTTGTTTTCTGCTGCTCCAGAGAAGCGGACACGGAGCAATGGATCCAAACTACAAGAAAGAAGATTCCACCTAAACATTAGGAAGAACTTCCTGACAGTAAGAGCTGTTTGACAGTGGAATTTGCTGCCAAGGAGTGTGGTGGAGTCTCCTACTTTGGAGGTCTTTAAGCAGAGGCTTGACAACCATATGTCAGGAGTGCTCTGATGCTGTTTCCTGCTTGGCAGGGGGTTGGACTCGATGGCCCTTGTGGTCTCTTCCAACTCTATGATTCTATGATTTCTAGTGCCAAGTCGGACACGATTAAATGACTCAAAAACAACAATAGTGCCATAGAGGCAAGGCACGTAGTTGAGGTGCAATCACTGGCTGAAATTGCAAGGAAATGGATTATATTCTGCCACCCAGTGTTTGAAAGAGAGGGAAGATGGGCTCCTGGAGGGGATTGCATGAGCTCCGCTGTATATAGTAGTAGGTCAAAAGGGGTCAGGCAACTGAGAACTTGCTTTGTGTAGCAGGCACAAACTGCCACCACCTGCTAAACAGGACATAACTCATGCCAACAGCTTCCCAGCAGATGCTCAGAGCCGTTGCTGTGAAAAGGCCGCAGAGGTGGAGCAAAGTTCACTTGACTGAGGCCAGAGCACCTTGAGAGTGTTCAGGATAAACCATGAATCAAAATGCTGCCATTTCCCCCACATTCAGCCCAGTCTGCTGCTTAGGAATGAGAAAGGTTAGGTGCAATTATTCCCCTTCTCAGAGGTTCTAGCTCTTAATGGCTGCCTGATAGGCAGAAGCTCAACAGGTGCAGCTCATAGCTGTCAAGTGTCCCTTATTTGAAGGGACAGTCCCTTATTCCAGCGCCATGTCCCGCTGCTGTCCCTTATTGATGGATGTCCCTTAAATGTCCCTTAAATGATGTCCCTTAAATTTCAAAGTAAGCAGCTCCTCTCCCTCCCTCCCTGCCAGCCAGGGAGGAGGGAGGCTCCAACTGTGTTGCTTGGCTGTGTTGCTCACCCAATAAGAAGTCTAAGAACGACTGGGGAGTGGAGCTTGCATGCCTTGTGTGTGGCTAGTTAATGCAAGCAGAGGGGTTTTTTGAATGCTGGACGCCATTTTGTTGCACGTGCTGCTGCAAACTTTGCAGTGCAAAGCCAGGCCGGGGAGCCATCTTAAGTTGGTTGGACAGTGTTCTCGAAGCTACCAGCATGAGTTTGACCAGACTGCAAGAGGACAGGAAGACTGGAGTGCCTGGAACAGGTGAGGCTGCAGGTCCCTTATTTTGGCTGCTGGTCCCTTATTTTCAAGGCTGTTGGTCCCTTATTTTCAAATCTGTAAGTTGACAGCTATGGTGCAGCTTCTGCTATTTTTTTTTGACTGGGTGGGGAAATCGGTGTCATTTTGCCTGGCATGATAACTGTTTAGAGACACAGAACCCCTCTTGGAAACTAAGAGGGCAACTCTTGGCCCTGATGCCTGATTTGACAGAAGCAAAATCCTCTCCGTTTGGTGGCTTTTCCTCTCCAATGTTTTCCACTGGCCTGCTGCCACGATGGCCTTAGATTGTCAGGACAGTGAAGAAAGCAGGAGGTCTATGGAGGCTGCCAGTTGTTTAATTTCCTGCTATTAATGGAGCGTAATCTAAACACCCATGGCAAATATTTACCTCTGTGCTCCCTCTGCTGAATGTCCTGATGGATGATGGACAGCCCTCCACTCCTCTTCCAATCTAAATGGTTGGACTTATTCAAGAACCCGGGAAGAGTGTGGGGCGAAGCCTTCCTCCCATCATTCAATTTTAAGACTGCCAACTTTGATTGTCAACTGAATTGGGCGTGGGAAGCTAGTCATGACAGAGGGGCGA
Source organism: Podarcis bocagei (assembly GCF_964188305.1). Lineage (NCBI taxonomy): Eukaryota > Metazoa > Chordata > Lepidosauria > Squamata > Lacertidae > Podarcis > Podarcis bocagei. The sequence goes on from NC_138133.1 coordinate 87,122,359, forward strand.
ACCAGCTTCCTTTGTTCAATTTTTTTAAAAAAGGATGATCTTTTAAAGCATGAGCAAACCCACTAGAGCAGTGTTTCCCAACCGGTGTTCCGCGGCACACTAGTGTGCCGTGGAACGTTGCCTTGTGTTCCGTGGGAGGGAGGCGGGCGAGTCGGGCGGCGAGAGGCGGGGCGGCGGCGGCGAGGAGAGGCCGCCCAGCGCGGGGCTCTCGCCGTCTGCCTGCCTGGCTGCCTGCGAGCTCGGCGGGCAGCGCTTCCGTCCACAGCGCCCGCCTCGCGGCTCTCCCTCGTCGCGCGCCTTGGCTCCCGCGGCCGGCGAGGGGAGCCCGGGCCGCGCGCGGCTGCTGCTGCCGCCGCAGCCTCTCCGGGCGGGAACGCTGCGGGTGCGCGAGGGAGGAGGGCGGCCCCCAGGGGCTGGGAGAGCCGGGCTGCCGTGGCCGAGAGGGCTGCTCTGCCGGGCGCCGCTGACATAATTTAAGAAAATTATCGCGCGCCTTGGCTCCCTCGTCGCGCGCCTTGGCTCCCGCGGCCGGCGAGGGGAGCCCGGGCCGCGCGCGGCTGCTGCTGCCGCCGCCGTTTGTGGTCATGGCTGAGCTGCCGCCTAGGGAGGAGGGGAGAGGGGGCTGGCGGGGGGGGGGCAGGCGGTGAAGGGGGCTTGGCTGCCCCTTGCAGGCTCAGGTGTGCACAGGTGGGTCCCTGGCCACCTGCATCTCTGTGTGTTGATCAATTGGAGGGGGGAAGGCAGGTAGAATTTGCAGCCTCTCAGGCCAGGAAGGGGGAAAGATTTGGGGTCTGGTGAATGTCTGGTGCGGTTCTTGTGACGCTCTGGCCATCCTGGGGTGTCCCCGGAGAAGAACTCAGAAAGGCCTGTGGGAAAGATCTGAGCCCTAAACTGGCTTTTCTGGTTCCTGGAGGGAGGCGAGAGCTGAGCTGCTGGTTCTTAGGAATGTCCTCCTCTCTCTCTCTCTCTCTCTCTCTCTCTCTCTCTCTCTGGCTCTTCCCGCCCAGGGCTTGTGGGCATCTGCTCTGAGAGGAAGATGGAGGTGACTTCCCTTAAAGGTCATGGAATCATAGAGGTGGAAGGAACCCAAAGGTCATCCAGTCCAACCCCCAGCAATTCAGGACTCACAGCTAAAGCATCCCTGGCAGATGCCCCCCCCCGACCTCTCCCTAAGAGCCCCTTCCCCTGTCTGACTGCTCTCACCACCAGAAAGGCCTTCCTAATGTTTTGTGGGAATCTCCTTTCTTGTTTCTTTATATTTTATTGAGAGTATTACAAGGAGTTAAATTGGCGGGGGGGGAGGGGGAAATAAAAAGGTTACATGCATTAAAAATAAATAGAAGCAGAGGAAAAGAGCAATAACAAAATAGCAATGGAATATAATTAAACCTACAGAGCTATATATGCAAATGGATCTACCTATTCTTTCCCTTGAAGATACATTGATTCGTTTGTTACTGTGGTTTCGATCAATACTTTCCAAAGATCTTTACATTTGTCCATGCATGATCTTTGTCTGAAAGCTCATGGGTTGCAGGAGTTGTCATAGGAGGTTATATTTTTGACCTTCCAACTGTTATGGAAATTACAGGGGGGGGCACATCTTTAAAGTTGTTAAATGCTGCCGGTGTCGACGGGGAGGACACCGGCAGCAGCGCCCCCCCCCCGAAACCCGCTCCGGGCAGGTAATTCACAGAGAGTGGACAGAAGGAAGCCTTAAAGGGCTTCAGCCTCCCAGAGTGGCGGGGAATAATAATAATAATAATAATAATAATAATAATAATAATAATAATAATAATAATAATAATAATAATAAAATTGACAGGTGGTGTTTTTCTAGGTGAGGGGGTGGGGACTGTAATAACAAAAAAATCAGCTGTATATCAACCGCTGTTTTGCAATGAGGAATTGCAAATAAGGAAGATCAAAAGGAGAATGTTTTTTTGGGGGGGACTCTCTTCCTCTTCCTCCTCCTCCTCTCGTTCTTGCTCCTCTTCCTGGCAAAAGGGCTGCTGAGACCCCTTCTCTCTTGGGTGCCGGTGGGTGCTGTGACGTTGACGCTGCTGTGGCAAGTGCCTTTACTTAGCAGAGTGCATTCCCCTTTACACAGGAGGGGAGGGAAAATAATTGAAACTTACACTTTCGTGCGTCCCTCCCGGCGCGACGCTGCGCGCTGACGTCACGGGGCTGTAATGGTGGTGTGCCTCGAGATTTTTTTCATCAAACAAGTGTGCCTTTGCCCAAAAAAGGTTGGGAAACACTGCACTAGAGGTCTCCAGTGCTCCACTGGGCTAGCCGTTGACATTTTAGATTTTCCACTATGCCCTATTTTGATGGGCATTTGGGGGGAGGAGGAGGTGAGGGATGGAGGCAGCCAGCCAGCAGGCACTCTCATTTTTGTGGCAAAGCCTACCCCCACAATGGTCCTTGGACTGGTGCGGTCTGGCAAATCTTAGATGACAGTGGATGACCCAAAGGAGAACTTAAAAATTATTTTGAATAGTGCCTGCAAAAGCATGTACCAGTTCAAGTTACATTGCCCTTCTTGTTCTATCCCCCAGTTTCCCTCCTTTGTTCTCAGTGATGTCATCATGAAGCCAAATCTGATTGTCTGTGTCATGCAGTGCTATCATCCCTTCACCGCTGCATGATCGCTGATTGGCTGGGTTTATGCTTTTGAATTTGGTTGAGGCGCTCATCTCGCTTTCATGCCAAGGGAGCTTTCCAGGTCATGTGGCCAGCAGGACTAAACCGCTTCTGGTGCAACAGAACGCCGTGATGGAAACCAGAGTGCACAGAAATGCTGTTTACCTTCCTGCCACAGTGGTACCTATTTATCTACTTGCATTGGTGTGCTTTCAAAAAGCTAGGTTGGCAGGAGCTGGGACAGAGCAATGGGAGCTCATCCTGTCGTGGGGATTGAAACCACCGACCTTCTAATTGGCAAGCCCTAGAGGCTCAGTGGTTTAGACCACAGCATCACCTGCGTCCCTTTACCTTTACCTTTCCTAACTAACCCCAACTGATTCCCTACAAGTTGACACAAGCCCTGCAAGGTTGGAAATCAGATAAGAAGGGAAACAGCAGCGAAAAATCAGCAGGCAGAGAAGGGGTTAAGAATTCTCCCTCCCTCCCTCCCTCATTTCTTTGCGGAAATATCCTGGTTTTACTTTTTATCCCCAAAATAGTCCACTGGGGTCTTTCTTACATCCGAGTGCCTGAAAAACACAGTTTGCCCACAGCTATCTTGGGTGACTTTTTCCAGAAATAATAATATTCCTGAGAAATAAGTCTCATAGTTAATCGTGCTTATAAATCTCTTGTTTATTGCTCACTTGGTTTTTTTGCATTCAGTTGGGATACACATTAATAATAATACCACCACCAATTTCTGAAAATTGTTCATCTCCTTTATTATTATCCTTCAAAGTTCTAAGTCACTGGTTGCTTCCAGACAGCATCCATTCTGATTTATTTGTGCAAAGTTTGTTGAGTGGTGAGACCATAGTGACTGTTTATTGAGCATCCATATTGATTTGTTTGTGAGGCGATTGTACAAACGTTGCATAAAGCAATTGTTATCTCACACTCTCCACTGCATTTCCTCATCAATCTCCTTATTGCAGAAAATTAATGATTTTGAAAAGAAAAGTGGATTTGCTGCATAAGAATGCCAAATCAGCTGAAATTTGCCGGTCCATGTCTGAATTCCACTTGAACATAGCAATAGTCTAGAAGCACCCATTGTTAACATTTCCTTCTGTCGTAGTTGAAACTGTCTATAGGAGTGGCATCTGAACAAAACAAAAAACAAAACACCCTTCTATGTTTCAAGTTTTCTCCAAGTGATGGTGGAGAAGTGGACAGACCTGCCAAAATATGTAGCTGCGACTGTCCTTTGCTCTGTGGTTCCCAGCTTGAGGGAGCTGGTGCTGCAAAGTCGGGATGCAGACTCCGTCCTGGGGTGCAAACCCAGGAACTGGCAATGAAGTGGAGACCTCGCCATATCATTCCCACAAGAGAAAGCCAGCCTGCCATTCTTGGTGCCACTGGAGAACCCAAGGAGTGTTGCTTCATATTTGATGAAGGTCCACGTGATGTTCTAAATTACTCTTAGGAAAGAGAATAGTGTCGCATATTCTGACATTTACAACAATGTACATGGGGACGCACCAGCCTTTAGGAGCTCGCTGTACTATTTGGTGAGGGCAGGGCCAGCGGGGTCCCTACAGCATTTGAGAAGGCCATAATGGCATTCGAGCCCGAGCCCTTGTTTACGCTGATGATGTCTCCACTGGTCTGCTCCGGCTCAGACTTCCTGAAGATGTTCTTCATGGTTGACTGGAAGTTGTTGGTGACAAAGCAGTAGACGATGGGGTCCATGCAGCTGTTGAGGCTGCTCAAGGTGACGGTCACGTGGTAGACGATCAAGCTGATGTCATTGGGCATGGCTGGGTTGATGGAGATGGCCAGCTGGCGCACGTGGAAGGGAGTGAAGCAGATCATGAAGATGATGAGGACCGTGATGAGGAGCTGCACTGCCCTCATCCGCCGCTCGCGACTCTGGTGCATGAGCGTCGGCTTGGAGAGGGCGCACATGATCCTGGTGGTGAAGAAGGTGATGATGACAAGGGGGAACAGGTACTCGCAGACCATGAGGGGCAGGATCTGGGCGATGCAGCACTCTGAGAACTGCATGGCCATGGTGAGGATGGAGAAGGTGACCACGGTGGCAAAGACCCAGATGAAAATGCAGATGCCTTTGGCATAGTTGGGGTTCCTCCACCGGCGGGAGGCTTCCACCTGGACAATGGCCAGGTACCGGTCGATGCAGATGCAGGTGAGGAAGAGGATGCTGCAATACATGTTGACGAAGTAGGTGAAGATGTGGACGAGGGCACACCTCTGGCAGTTCCTGGCGCTATAGTGCATGATGATCCGGATGGGCAAAGAGAAGCCCACCAGCAAGTCGGTGATGATCAGGTTGATGGTGTAGATGACCGAGGTGGTTTTCGTCTTGGTGCGGAAGCAAAAGACGTAGAGGGCCAGAGAGTTCAACACCACGCCCACCAGGAAAATGATGGCATTGATCACCACCAGCACTATCCACAGGGTATAAAACGTGTCCGACAGTTCTCCATCAAGGTGGACAAATTTGTTGAACAGGCTGTAAGTGGTGTAATTGGACGACACTGTGGAGTCATTGGAAGATGCCATGGTCGAGTGTTTTACAGGCACCTGCAAGACACCAAGCAAAGAGTCAGTCTCAGTTTCACATTTGCACAGAACTGTAATGTCAGATGCGGGTGGTGGTTGCTCATGAGTAACCAGGAAGGACTCCAACCTGTCTTTTACAGGTTTTATTTGTGCAAACTATTTACAGTGCAGATCCACAAAGTTCATGTCCATCTTAGTCACTTGCAGAATCCGGGCGTGGCCCCCTCTGGTTTCTCCCCCAACACAAGAACTTCGGCACCCCAAGCCTCCTCCTCCCCTCCTTGCGTTTCACCCCTCTGTGCAAGCTGGGCGACAGATGTGGCGTCCGTCCCTCCTGGCCAGCCCAGCAAGGCGAGGCACTGGGGCTCTCAGCAGCATCCTCAAGCTCTTTCCTCACTTGGCTGGCCCCTTCCCTCTGTGATGGCCTGGGATTTGGACTCGGACGCTGAACCTGAGGGATCCCAGCCTGCACAGGATTCCCCGCCTCCAGAACCAGTTGAGCCGGGGCTGGGGCATGAGCCTGAAGGGTCCTCTCCTGTGCTGGATCCTCGGGGGCAGGCACCAGCTGAGTCTGCTCTGGCTCCTGAGGGGATGGAGGACCCATTGCCTGCAGGTGCTCCACTCTCAGCCCCGTCAGGGGAAGCTGAGGTTGCCTCTGGGTCCGGTAACCCTCTAGCCTTTCCTGAGCAACAGAGGCTCAGGGCAGAGAGGCGGAGGGAACTAAGTTCCCACAGGAGGAGTGCTCGCCTCCAGGCCAGGAGAGGCGAGTCACCAGAGGATCGGGGCTGCCCTATGCTTCGGGGCTGATAAAAGCCGGCCAGTCCCAGTCCCAACATTGTTGGTTGCTAGTTCCTGCCTGAACCCTGTCCTGCTTTTTGGACAGAGCTCCTGACCCGCCCTGGCTCCCTGTTTGCATGCCTGTTCCTGACTTCACCCAACTCCCTGCCCTGCACCCAGCTTCAGCTACTACGGACTGCCTCCATGTTACACCTTTGACCATGGACTAGACTTGGACCTCGCCTCTCGGGTAACCCACGGGACCAGCACACCCTCTCTTCCCCCACTGGAGGTGTGGCTTTTACCACCGCTGGAAGAGGAACTGCTCCTCAGAAGTTTTGGAGGCTCTCTTTATCCCAACGGCCCCCCTGCCTCCCTCCCCTGTCCCGATGACAGTCCCCAGACATGTAATGACAGTAATTCATGTTGAATCCCATGATTCTTTTTCGAAGCTGGAGATGTGAGGACTCAAAGCCTAGCCTGGCCCTACCGTTATTTCCAGACATGTCTGGCTGCTCAGTGGTGAGGGAAACAGCAATTTGCACATGCCCATGAAACTGTTGTTGCTGTTGCCATATTGTTCTTACAGGAAACAGGTTGCAGGGCTTTTGTAGGGAAGCTAGGCTCAAAATCAAATCCTGATTGTGCAAGGACTCTGGGCCAGACTCCACACAGGCAATTGATCTGAACATGTGCTGCAAAATCCCTCTACTTCCATGTGCAAATCTTTCTGCCTGAATAACAGTGCATGATTTTCGTATAAGGAACTTAAAATGAGGAGGGTCAGTTGGGGACAGTGAGAAATGTCCCTATTTACCTTTCCCGCCCCAACCTGGCCACAGTGATCCATGCGCCGTTCACCTCCAGGCTTTACTAGTGTAACTCATTCTACGCGGGGCTGCCCTTGAAACTGTCCCAGAAACTCCAGTGGGTGCAGAATGCTGCAGCGAGGCTCCTCACGGGGTCCTTGCCATGGGAGCATATTCACCCAGTGCTCTACCAGCTGCACTGGCTCACAGTGGAGTATAGGGTTAGGTTTAAGGTGCTGGTTTTGACCTTTAAAGTCCTATGCGGCCTAGGACCCTCGTATCTACAGGACCGTCTCTCCTGGTATGTCCCACAGAGGACCCCAAGGTCCATGAATAATAATAGCTTAAAGGTCCCGGGCCCTAAGGAAGCCAGACTATCCTCCACCAGGGCCAGGGCTTTTTCAGTGATGGCTCTGACCTGGTGGAATGCTCTGTCCCACAAGACTAGGGCCCTGCAGGACTTGATCTCCTTCCGCAGGGCCTGTAAGACAGAGCTATTCTGCCTGGCCTTCAATTTGAATTAGCTTGATCCTCTATTCCCTTTCCCCCTTTCCTCTTCTATGAAGAAACCCTTTCTGGGACCCCATATTTAAATTATTCCCTGGCCTCCTTGCTGGCCCTAGTAGGACCAACTTGGTGATCACTTTATGTCTACTGACTGGGTCCTTCCTTCCTTCCTTCCTTCCTTCCTTCCTTCCTTCCTTCCTTCCTTCCTTCCCCAAAATGACCCCTGAATTTTTGAATTTTTTTGATATTGACGCTGCATTTTATGTTGTATTTTATGCTGTTTTATGCTGTTTTCAAGTTGCATTTTAATCAATGTTTTCTATTTGAGGTGCCGCCCTGAGCCCGGTTTTTAAACCCAAAAGGGTGGGGTATAAATAAAAATTGATTGATTGATTGATTGATCGGTCTGAGTTGTGTTGGAGGGTACGTGCCTAACCCAGAGTCTGTGAAGATGTGGAGGTGCTCAGCTCCTGGCCTCTCCAGCTACAAGGACCTTAGGGAGCAAACATCTGCCTGAAATCTCCAGCTGCCTATTGGACAACACTGGCCTAGATGGATTGCTTGTAAGACAACTCTGAGAATGACATAGGGCACAGCGGTTTTCAAACAACTCCCAGCTCCTTTAGCAAACTGCAGCTCCCAGAATTCTTTAGGAGAAGCCATGACTGCTTAAAAGGGTATCAGAGCGAATTCAATGTATGGTGGGAACACGGCCTCAGTATCTTCCTACATTCCTGAGAAAGAAGGCGAGATACAAAGATGCATTTTCCTGGCATGAAAACTCAAAAGAGCGCAATTTAAACAAACCGTCTGCATTAACGTTTCTGGCTTCCTGCATCTCCTAGACTTGAATCAAAGTTATTACTATTATTACTTCTTCCTTGCTCCTGCTGCTGGGCAAAATTTTCCCCCCAACCCTGTTTAATTCTCCAAAACCTCTGTGTTTAAACTTTCTCCCAGTGATTTATCATTTTATTTATAAATGAAGGGTTAAAACTTTCTTTCTTTCTTTCAAACGGTTCGCTTTGTCTCTTGGCAAGTTCTTGCTCTGCTCCAGCTCAGATTGGCCAAATATGGTATTTTACTTTTGTGGAAAGTGAGAAGGGCTGGCTGTGCCTTCAGAGAGGGCTCCTCAACAGCCCTGATGAAGGCTGAGAGGCAGGAAGAAGAGGCTGCTGTGAAGAGCAGAAGAGAGAGTATCTGCATGAAACTGGGAGAAAGGACTGAGAGCCAGGCAGAAAGGGGACCTGCAACCACCCTGAAGGACATGGTGCAAAATCCCTCTACTTCCATGTGCAAATCTTTCTACCTAAATAACAGTGCATGATTTTCATAAAGGTAAAGGGACCCCTGACCATTAGGTCCAGTCGTGACCGACTCTGGGGTTGCGGCACTCATCTTGCTTTATTGGCCAAGGGAGCTGGCATACAACTTCCGGGTCATGTGGCCAGCATGACTAAGCCGCTTCTGGAGAACCAGAGCAGTGCACGGAAATGCCGTTTACCTTCCCGCCGGAGTGGTACCTATTTATCTATTTGCACTTTGACTTGCTTTCGAACTGCTAGGTTGGCAGGAGCAGGGACCGAGCAACGGGAGCTCACCCCGTCGCGGGGATTCGAACCGCCGACCTTCTGATCGGCAAGTCCTAGGCTCTGTGGTTTAACCCACAGCGCCACCCACGTCCCTCTATGATTTTCATATATGATTTTCAAATAAAGAACTTAAAATGAGGAGGGTCAGTTGGGGAGAGTGAGAGATGTCCCTGTTTCGAACTGAGTTATGTTGGAGGGTACGTGCCAACCCAGAGACTGTGAAGATGTGGAGGTGCTCAGCTCCTGGCCTCTCCAGCTGCAAGCACCTTAAGTAGAAGCATCTGCCTGAAAACTACAGCTCCCAAAATTCTTTGGGAGAAGCCATGACAGTTAAAGAAGTATTGGAGTGAATTCAGTGTATGGTGGGAACACGGCCTCAGGACAGTGGTATCTCGGGTTACAGATGCTTCAAGTTACAGACGCTTCAGGTGACAGACTCTGCTAACCCAGAAATAGTACCTCGGGTTAAGACCTTTGCTTCAGGATGAGAACAGAAATCATGAGCTAAAGTGGTACCTCAGGTTAAGAACAGTTTCAGGTTAAGAACAGACCTCCAGAACGAATTAAGTTCTTAACCCGAGGTACCACTGTACAGTAGTACCTTGGGATGTGAACGGGATCTGTTCCGGAGCCCCGTTTGCATCCTGAACAGAATGTAAGCCGCGACAGCGTTTCTGCGTGTGCGCAGGTGATGTTTCACCGCTTCTGCGCATGCACGTGACGTCATTTTGACCATTTGCGCATGTGCGAGCGGCGAAACCCAGAAGTAACGCGCTCCATTACTTCCGGGTCGCCACGGAGCTCAACCCGAAAATACTTATCCTGAAGCGTATTTATCCCGAGGTATGACTGTATAAGGCATCTTCCTACATTTCTGAGAAAGAAAGCGAGATGCAAAGATGCATTTTCCTGGTGTGAAAACTCAAAAGAGCGCAATTTAAACAAACCGTCTGCATTAACGGGGAGCTGCAACCACCCTGAAGGCAGGGGCTGCTTTTGGTAACATGGCAACCCCCGCAAGGACAAAATTTGGTGCCCCCCCCAAAAAAAATATTTCTTATTTTCACCATAATTCCTTTTGGTACAGTTGCTTTTTTATTTATCTTCTCAGTAGGCAGCCATATAAATATGGGTTTTTAAAAATTATTATTATTATTCACACCCTTTTGGCTCAGCACCATGTGCACCTACAGGACACTTTGGAACTCCTTGCTTATTGAAATCAGGAAGACGCCTTCATTGACCCCTCTTTGGCGCTTGCCTAAAATGTTTTTGTTTAGACAAGCCTACCCAGATGTTTAGAAAGGTGTTGTGAGTTTTAGTCTGTTTTTCGTCTACTGTTGGTTTAACTTTTTGAAAGTCTTGTGTTGTGTTATTCTTGCTAAGTTTTCTTATCGATAATATGAGGAACGGCTAAGGGAGCTGGGCATGTTTAGCCTGGAGAAGAGGAGGTTAAGGGGTGATATGATAGCCATGTTCAAATATATAAAATGATGTCACATAGAGGAGGGAGAAAGGTTGTTTTCTGCTGCTCCAGAGAAGCGGACACGGAGCAATGGATCCAAACTACAAGAAAGAAGATTCCACCTAAACATTAGGAAGAACTTCCTGACAGTAAGAGCTGTTTGACAGTGGAATTTGCTGCCAAGGAGTGTGGTGGAGTCTCCTACTTTGGAGGTCTTTAAGCAGAGGCTTGACAACCATATGTCAGGAGTGCTCTGATGGTGTTTCCTGCTTGGCAGGGGGTTGGACTCAATGGCCCTTGTGGTCTCTTCCAACTCTATGATTCTATGATTCTAATAGCATTGTTTTATCTTTTTTCATAAACCGTTTTGCAGGTTGTTGCCACCCCCTTTTTTAAGTCAAGTGGTGTAAAAATTTTATGAAACCAGCCAACAACAACCAACAACAGAAGTCTAGTGTCCAGTACAACGTATTACCAGACGGAAAACTATGGAGAGACCTGGTCGGAATAGAGATACAGTGGACACTCGGGTTGCGAACATGATCCGTGCGGGATGCACGTTCGCAACCTGCAGTGTTCGCAAGCCGCAGCAGTAAATCTGCACATGCGCAGCTTGCCATTCGGCTTTCTGCACATGTGCAAAGCGCGATTTAGCGCTTCTGCGCATGCACGGCCGCCGAAACCTGGAAGTAACCCGTTCCGGTACCTCTGGGTTTCAGCGGGTCCACAACCTGAAGCGTCTGTAACCCGAGGTATGACTGTATTGGATTCTTGTCTCATTACACATGCTAAAGCTATTTTTGGTCACCTGCATACTATTCCTTGCTTTTTCCTGTAGGACTAATTGCAGTCGTTAACAGTCGTCAACAGGTTTACAATCACCCATCTCCTACTACCTTTCTGAGAAATACCCCACCCCACCCTCCCACTATATATAAGAGGCTGGTGACTTCTGTTTCAGTGTATCTGAAGAAGTGTGCATGCACACAAAAGTTCATACCTAGAACAAACTTAGTTGGTCTTTAAGGTGCTACTAGACTATTTTTTATTTAATTCAAGGAAAGTTATAGTATCACTCTATTCTGCTTTAGTCAGACCACACCTGGAATACTGTGTCCAATTCTGGACACCGCAATCTAAGAAGGATGTTGACAAGCTGGAAGGTGTGCAGAGGAGGGCAGCCAAGGTGGTCAAGGATCTGGAAACCAAGCCATATGAGGAACAGTTGAAGGAGCTGAGTATGTTTAGCCTGGAAAAGAGGAGACTGAGAGGAGATATGATGGACATCTTCAAATATCTCAAGGGCTGCCCCATGGAAGATGGAGCAATCTTGTTTTCTCCTGCTCTGAAGGGTAGGACCTGAGAACCAATGGCTTCAAGTGACAAGAGATAATAATAATAATAATAATAATAATAATAATAATAATAATAATAATAATAATAAATCATTTATACCCCGCCCAACTGGTTGGGTTTCCCCAGCCACTCTGGGCGGCTTCCAACTGAATATTTAAAACAATACAGCATCAGACATTAAAAACTTCCCTAAAGAGGGCTGCCTTCAGTTGTCTTTTAAAAGTAAAATAGTTGTTTATTGCCTTAACATCTGCGAGGAGGGTGTTCCACAGGGCAGGCGCCACTACTGAGAAGGCCCTCTGTCTGGTTCCCTGTAACCTTACTTCTCGCAATGAGGGAACCACCAGAAGGCCCTCGGCGCTGGATCTCAGTGTCTGGGCTGAACGATGGGGGTGGAGACGCTCCTTCAGGGATACAGGACCGAGGACAAGAGAGGAGATTTTGACTAGATTCGGAAGAGATTTCTGGCAGTAAAAACTGTTTGACAGTGGAGCAGACTCCCTTGGGAGGTTATGGACTCTCCTTCCTTGGAGGTTTTCAAGCAGAGGTTGGATGGCCGTCTGACATGGATGCTTTAGTCGAGATTCCTGCATTGCAGAGGGGTTGTACTAAATGGTCCTGGGGGCATAGCTGTCAACTTTTCCCATTTTTAAGGTAAATTCCCTTATTCCGAATAGGATTCCTCGCAAGAAAAGGGAAAAGTTGACAGCTATGCCTGGGGGTCCCTTCCCACTCTACAATTGTATGATTCAATCTATCAATCAAAATATCACAGAACTTGCTCCAGAACTTTCCCCGCGGAAACCCGCTCTTTAAAGCTCAGTTGGAGCAAACACAAATCTGTTGGGAAACCGGAATGGAAATTTGATCCAATTCAGCTTCAGAGAGTGGCTTTTTGCAGGAAAAGCTCTGATCCAAACAACCCACATACTCAGACATGGAAGCTCTCCCTGGAAAGAGCAGGGAGTGTGGCTAAGTTGGGTTGTGCATTTAGGGTTGTTGTTGTTGTTTTTATCTCCCAAGCTTTGTCTTCTCAGGGTACTTTTCCCTGCTGAAGTCACAGCAGCTAAAAATATTCCCTTGATTTGAAGAGCTCTCTTAAAAGAGACACTGCGGCGGGGCTCATTGGAATTGGTTCCTCACTCATCTCTATATTTATCGGCGCACACACTTCAAGTCTCATAAAAAACATTTTATTGGGGAGGCTGGGACAATTATATTGTGTATACACATCCCCTCAGCTCCCACACACAAGCCCATCACAAGCTTTGGGAGGAAAAGTCAGACAGCAGCTCAGGGCCAAAACAAGACGGCCTCTAAATATGTCACATTGAGCTACAAATCTTGATTTTTCTTCCCAAAGTAGAGGTATACATGGGTGGGGCTGGGGGAGCAGGGAAGGATCTTAAAAGGGAGCACAGTACACAGAGCGGGAGGAGACACATATCTCTTCCCAGTACAATACTATTGATTTCAGTCTCCAAACCAGACCAGGCACCAATGATGGTCACCAACTTGGATGGCTTCCAAAGAGGATTGGAGAAATTCATACAGGAGAAAGCTATTGTCTTTAAGCGCTCTTATGAAACAAAGAAGATTTATTCAGCCTCGTTGCAGGATTCCACAGGGCTGAAACGGCTATCGCTACGGTTAGCAGAGTGTTTTCAATGCCATAAAAATGGCAGCAACGGGGAGGATGGTTATTCTGAGCACTTTACTGGTAGAAGACATCCACAATAACATAAAAGCAACCCTGCTGGATCAGGCCAAAGGCCCATCTACGGCAGCATCCTATTCTCACAGTAGCCAACACAGTCAATATAGAGGGGTGCATTAGAGCACAATGGGGAAGCTTTTTCTTCCAGCTCAGGGGTTGCATTCTCCACATAGGGGCCACATACCAAAACTGGACAGGCCAGAGGGGAAAGTGGGAGGAGTCAGGGGGAGTGGGTGGAGCAATGGTTGTTGTCAGGGAACTGACATCGGAGGGAGAGGCGAAGGGGAGGCTCCCAGATGATGCTGGCGAAGGACCCAGCAGCAGGGGGAGAAACAGCTCAGTAGAGGGGGAAGCCAATCAACGCAACACCAGGGATAAAGGGGGGGCAGACGGGGGAAGTGGAGAGAGGGCTCCAGGACTCTTCACTGGACATCAGTGAGGAGAGCCCGGGTCCTCCGCTACCCACGCCTTCCCTGCGCAGAAGACTCCCGCGCAGTGAGAGGAGGAGGAGACTGGGTGTCAAACAACTTTTATGTTGGAAGAGGTTCAAGAAACGCCCACTGACGGATTCTGCCAGTGACTGAGGCAGCCACGATGAGAAGGGGCTGTGCAGTCAGAAAGGTTTAACAAGGCAAATTAACCGAGAAAGGCACCAGCTTACGCATGTGTAACTCATACCTATAACAGCTATTGATGGCCCTTGTGCATGAATCCTGCTTGTTGGTTTTCTGCAGGCATCTGGTTGGCCACTGGACTAGGTGGGCCATTGATCTGATCCAGCAGGTTGTTCTCGTGTTCTATGACGAGAATGGGTCCAGATCATCCATTTTACGCGAAAACACTTGGAACCTCACGGCCACCACCTACTGGAACACCTTGCCCCCCCAAAGAGAGGTTGACCATTAGCCAATAGTTACCCAGATCTCTTTCTTGAAAGACCTACATTGGCTCCCAGCACGTTTCCCAGCACAATTCAAAGTGTTGGTGTTGACCTTTAAAGCCCTAAATGGCCGCGGTCCAGTAGACCTGAAGGAGCGTCTCCACCCCCATCGTTCTGCCCGGACACTGAGGTCCAGCGCTGAGGGCCTTCTGGTGGTTCCCTCATTGCGAGAAGTGAGGTTACAGGGAACCAGGCAGGGGGCCTTCTCGGTAGTGGCACCCGCCCTGTGGAACACCCTCCCACCCTCCCACCAGATGTCAAAGAGAAAAACAACTACCAGACTTTTAGAAGACATCTGAAGGCTTTTAATGTTTAATAGGTTATTGCATTTTAATATTCTGTTGGAAGCTGCCCAGAGTGGCTGGAGAAACCCAGCCAGATGGGTGGGGTATAAATAATTAATAATAATAATAATAATAATAATAATAATAATAATAATAATAATAATTCCTGCTATTGGCACCATTTGTCGATGAATTCTTTTATTTTGCTGCATTTTGAACGCCCTCCCATCAGATGTCAAAGCGATAAACAACTACCTGACATTCAGAAGACATCTGAAGGCAGCCCTGTTCAGGGAAGTTTTTAATATGTGACATTTTAGTGTATTTTTCATCTTTGTTGGAAGCCGCCCAGAGTGGCTGGGGAAACCCAGCCAGATGGGCGGGGTACAAATAATAAATTATTATTATTATTATTATTCCCATCCCACCTTCCCTGCAAGAAGCTCAGGAAAACTTGCATGGCTCTCCTCCATTTTATCCTCCCAACAACCCTGCGAGGTATGACAGACTGAGAGGCAGTGATGGATCCAAGGTCACCTGTTAATGGAGAAATCTGATGGCTCCCCTGGACAAAAAAAAAAAACAAAAAAAAACAAGGACACCAGCCAGGAATACCAGAGCAAAACAGCAGCCAGTAGGCTTGGTCTTTATTGAAGACTGTTGCGACAGGACTCCCACCTGCCACAAGGTGGAACAAGATGGAAGCCCCGAACAAAAGAGCCCCCAAACTTTTATTAGCTGCTAATCCCCATGTTACACCCCCCCAAACTACATCACTCATACATCATGGTTACATCATGAAAGGGGAGGTCTGGGGGCAGTAATCTGAGCATCCTGGATCCTGCCCCATGGTTCCCCTTGCCCTCCACCAAACACCCATCAAGTGTAACCAAAGAGATATTTACATTTCCCTGTTTCCCACCCAAGTTAATCACACCCTTCTGTCTTCATCTGGGTTTGTTATTTCTGGAATGGCTACCTGTCTGGCACTCAGGTATCAGGATGCCAGGAATTATCACTCAGGCAGAGGGGCTGCTGAGTAGCTGAGCTCACATGTCTATATGAATTTCTGAAGTTTTCCCTGTGAGCCAGTGCATAGATACATTTATCAGTGAATTCTTACATTTGGTATCGTGCAGCAAAGGCCCTTTGAATTGATAGGAAGAAACTGTGATGAAGTGTTTTGTAGGGACAAATCACAAAAGTCGCAAAAGTGATTGTGCTGATTTTGGTAGTGGGCTGCATGTGCATGATATCTGCTGGAGGGGCAAACCCCCCCTCCAACCTATACATAAATTCCTGCCACACACCCAGTGCCCTTTGTTGTTGAAAGATTCAGAACACACATAAAAGGAACGGGTTTCCCCGCAGTGCAGCAACTATGGAACTCCCCCAAGAGGCAGTGATGGTGACCAGTTTGGATGGCTTTAAAAAGAGGACTGGACAAACTCATGGAGGAGGGGAGGGCAATTGATGCCTACAGACTGCGATGGCTCTGCCATGCTTCTGGGTACCAGTTTCTGGAAACCACAGAAGAGGAGAATGGTTTTGTGCTTGAATCCAGGTTGATGGTTTCTCACAGGCATCTGGTCAGCCATGGTGAGAACAGGATGCTGGACTAGTTGGGCCACTGGCCTCATCCAGCAGGCTCTCCTCATGTTCTTACGTAGCACAAGATGCTGAGACTCCATAATGATACAGAAGGGGGGGCATGTCTTCTTCACCTCCTTCTTCGCTACAATATATCCATTTATTTCCAATTGTCAATGTCAAAAGGGACTAAAATCTATAAAATTCATAGAAAATCAACGTGCCAATTTGCTCAATTTCTCTAGGACCCCATGACACCTCCCCTGTCCTCCGTAATCCCTCAAGCAAGGTGTCAAGACCCTAATCCGGTCAAATCGCTCTGCCAAGCCCTTCCTCCGGGCGATGCCAGGTGACAGACTATGCATACATGGACCATTGTCTTCTCAGGATGTGCTTATCTGCGCATATCTCCAGCTCTGCATATTCCCCCTCCCTCCTCCATATGTTAATCCGGTGTAACCCAACCTCTTCCTAATGTATTCGTGATGTAATCTGTGTAACCCAACCTCTTCTTAATGTATTCATGATGTAACTGGGATGTATTTTGCACTGTATTCTGGGACATGCAGGGAAATTTCAAAAGTTCATGCCACCCCTTTCTCGCTGTTCAATCTCGCCTTGAACCTGTTGCGCAATAAACTTGGATCTTCTGCAGTTTGCTCCTGTCCGGCTGAGCTCATTTTCTTCCGCAGGGACCCGCGGACGTAGTCCGACAAGCTGGGTGGCAGAGTAACCCCGCACCCAGATTTTTCCGTAATAATAAGAAAATCAGAGCCCTGCTGAATCAGACCAAAGGCCCATGCAGTTTAACATCCTGATTCCTACAGTGGCCATCCTTGCACCAAACACGAAACCCATCTAAGCCAATGAGAAGAAGAAGAAGAAGAAGAAGAAGAAGAAGAAGAAGAAGAAGAAGAAGAAGAAGAAGAAGAAGAAGAGGAGGAGGAGGAGGAGTAGGAGGAGTTTGGATTTGATATCTCGCTTTATCACTACCTGAAGGAGTCTCAAAGCAGCTAATATTCTCCTTTCCCTTCCTCCTCCACAACAAACACTCTGTGAGTTGAGTGAGGCTGAGAGACTTCAGAGAAGTGTGACTAGCCCAAGGTCACCCAGCAGCTGCATGTGGAGGAGCAAGGAAGCGAACCCGGTTCACCAGATTATGAGTCTACCGCTCTTAACCGCTCTTAACAACTACACCACACTGGTTCTCGGTGCTGCATCCTTTGGTACCGAATTCTGTAGTTTAACTATGCCAGGGGTCAGCGATTTTTTTCAGCAGGGGGCCGGTCCACTGTCCCTCAGACCTTGTGGGGGGCTGGACTATATTTTGAAGGGGGGGAATGAACAAATTCCTATGCCCCACATAGAACCCAAAGATGCATTTTATATAAAGGCACACATTCTACTCATGTAAAAACACGCTGATTCCCGGACCATCCGCAGGCTGGATTTAGAAGGCGATTGGGCCGCATCCGGCCCCCGGGCCTTAGTTTGCCTACCCATGAACTATAAAGAGATGGCTCCTTTCCCCCTCTCCTGCATCTCACTCTTGCATCAGAATAAATACAGCACTGTCTTTCAACCACCAACAGGGCATCCCCATCATCAGGGCATGAAGGCCATCTCTCCCAGAAATTTGGGTGCAGGGAATCCCGGCCTCTTGACCAAGAGATTCCATCTCCCAGTTAAGAGCCGCTGATCCTCCTCTGTCTTCCCTTTGGAAGACGATGCGATGCTTAAACAATTCCCGCGCTCCCAGTTCTGTAGCACGGCATTCAACAGGGAGTGTGGCTTGTTGCCATATAGACGAGTTACCCGAATCCAGCTTTGAGCGGGGGGAGGGGCTAGTCCCCACCCTCACACCAAACTACATCTGGTCACCTTGAGTGCAATGCAAGGTGTTTATTCTAAGGACAACAGTGGCAAATACACACACTGTAAACATCCTCTTGCCGCGCTAATCCCCGGACAGATGTACTATTTATATAAAACTGTTAACTGCCTAATAAGGGTGAAATGACACTGGGGAAGATTTACAGACACCACACGCACTCTCTCCCTCTCGGCTGAGCTTTGAGAGGACACTTTGCAGTTGCTGCAAGGCTGCTGACTTAAAGATACAAGGCTGCTATGTTAAGGAACAACAACACAAACATCAGCACCCACAAACATCTGAGCTTGAGCAGTTTCTGACGTACCCACAGCTGATTGCCTGGGGGGCAAAGATGGAAAGATTTAGAGCAGGCTAGCATAGTATAGTTAAAGCTATAGTTTTCCCAGTAGTGATGTATGGAAGTGAGAGCTGGACCATAAAGAAGGCTGATCAGTAAGGAACTGGTGCTTTTGAATTATGGTGCTGGAGGAGACTCTTGAGAATCCCATGGACTGCAAGAAGATCCAACCGATCCATTCTGAAGGAAATCAGCCCTGAGTGCTCACTGGAAGGACAGATCGTGAAACTGAGGCTCCAATACTTTGGCCACCTCATGAGACAAGAAGACTCCCTGGAAAAGACCCCAATGTTGGGAAAGGAGAAGGGGACGACAGAGGACGAGATGGTTGGACAGTGTTCTCCAAGCTACCAGCATGAGTTTGACCAAACTGCGGGAGGCAGTGGAAGACAGAAGTGCCTGGCGTGCTCTGGTCCATGGGGCCACGAAGAGTCGGACACGACTAAACAACAACAACAACAAGCATTAATGGTGTGACCCTTCAAACCGAATGCCTGCAGTGGATCATGCCCTTGACAGTCTCTCTGTTTGTCTAGAACCAAGATGTGCCTCACCCAGCACCTGCACACCAGGTGCCCAGGAAAGGTCCCAACAAGGCATGTGCTGAAAACCCATTGCCGGGCACTTGAGGGCAAAAACACAACCCCAAAGGCCAAAGATGGAAGATCTCAAACACACCCAAGTATTTGGAGGCAGGGATAGGACCCAGACTAGTCCTGGTTCTATACCCCTCTTCCTCCTCTCTTACAGCAGCTGCAGCAACAGAAGCCAAACTCCCAGGAAATGCCATGGATTTGGACAGCTGGCACCTTCCTGTATTACTAATATTATTATTCCATTGACATTCATAGCCTTCAAAGAACCTCAGGACGTAGGCATGGATTTCCCCCACTAAATCTTATATATATATATATGTACACACACACACACACACACACACACATCAATTCCAACAGTCATACAACTTAACTTCTCATCTTATACTATATTTTAGACTTCTGTCAACACCTCTGATGATTTTCGGTTCTCTATCACTAATTATGCATTTCTTAATTTCTATATTACATTTAATTATCTTTAACTAATAATTCTCCTCATAGTCTTTCTTGCAATATTTCAAATAGTTCACCTTACAAAGCTTCTTGCAATCCTACTAGCATAATCTGTTCATCACAATTGCTTTTCAAATAGTTCGTAAATTTACTCCAGTCTTCTGAGAATCTCTGGTCCCGCAGGTTTTGAATCCTTCCTGTTAATTTATCTAACTCTGCATAGTCCATCAATTTCATCCTTGAATTTCCCCCACTAAATCATCACAACTGCCCTTCTAGTTGCTAAGTTGGACTACCTGATGATCCTTCAACGAGATTCATGGCTGGATGGGGTTATCCACAGGTGAGGAGCCAACAGCATGTGTTTGTGTACAATGGGGAGGGAACCTTGGAAGGTGACTTGGAAACTACAACTAATCCAGAATGCGGCAGCAAGACTGGTGACTGTGGACTGTTGCCTGGACCATATCACACTGGTTCTAAAGGATCTTCACTGACTCCCTGTACGCACAATTCAAAGTCTTGGTGCTGACCTTTAAAGCCCTGAACGGCCTCAGTTCAGTAGACCTGAAGGAGCATCTCCACCCCCATCGTTCAGCCCGGACACTGAGGTCCAGCTCTGAGGGTCTTCTGGTGGTTCCCTCACTGCTAGAAGTGAAGCTAAAGGGAACCAGGCAAAGGGCCTTCTCGGTGGTAGAGCCCTCCCATCAGGTGTCAAGGAGATAAAGAACTACAGTGGTACCTCGGGTTACATACGCTTCAGGTTACAGACACTTCAGGTTACAGACTCCGCTAACCCAGAAATAGTACCTCGGGTTAAGAACTTTGCTTCAGGATGAGAACAGAAATCATGAGGCAGCGTGGCGGCAGCAGGAGGTCCCATTAGCTAAAGTAGTGCTTCAGGTTAAGAACAGTTTCAGGCTAAGAACAGACCTCCAGAACGAATTACGGTAAGTTCTTAACCTGAGGTACCACTGTACACACGTTTTAGAAGATATTTGAAGGTAGTCCAGTATTAGGAATTCTTTTACGTTTGACATTTTATTATGTTTTTATATTCTGCTGGAAGCTGCTCAGAGTGGTTGGCGAAACCCAGCCAAATGGGTGGGGTAATAATAATAATAATAATAATAATAATAATAATAATAATAATATGCATGTTCTCCTCCACATGCAGGTGCAAGGCTGTTCTGGAAGTGGCTGTCTAATTTGCAACTCTAAACCACCTTCCTTGCATGACCCATCTGGTTGAATCACAAAACAGAGAAACCAGTAGGAGAACACTTCAATCTCCCAGGACATTCTATACAAGATCTCAAAGTAGCTGTTTTACTACAAAGGAATTTCAGAAATAGACTGGAAAGAGAAGCTGCTGAATTGCAACTCATTACCAAACTTAAAACCATGGAGAGACCTGGTCTGAACAAAGACATTGGATTCTTATCTCATTATACATGACTTAGCCATTTCTCACCTTCTCACCCCTTGCCTTTTCCTGTAAGACCTATTGCAGTCGTTAAGAGTCGTCAACAGGCTCATCTCAGCTATCTCCCAATCTCCCATTCCCACCACCCTTCTGAGTAATACCCCTCCCCACCTTCTCTCTATATAGAAGGATCTGGCAACTTCTGTTTCAGTGTATCTGAAGAAGTGTGCATGCACACGAAAGCTCATACCAAGAACTAACTTAGTTGGTCTTTAAGGTGCTACTGGAAGGAATTTCTTTATTTTGCCATCTGGTTGGGTCCCTGACTGGCTCGTGGATGGAGGATCTGCACAAAAACTCACTTCTGGATTCTGGTTGGCTCCCTAGAGAAAGCTTTGCTAAGGGATACTGAAGGGGAGCAGCTGGCATGGGGACCAGGGTTTAAAAGTAAAAAGGGTCTTGCCCACAGGCTGTGTTATGATGATGCTTCTTGTCAAGGTGAGAGGTTTGTGGAGCCCCTGGGAGCTTCACATGGGATTCTAGAAGGGATTCAACACACATAGGCTACTGTGGATAAAATCAAACCATCAGCCCCGACTAGTCTGCTGTGACACAGGGTTCTGTCTTGGGCCCGGTCTTATTCAACATCTTTATCAACGACTTGGATGATGGACTCAAGGGCATCCTGATCAAATTTGCAGATGACACCAAACTGGGAGGGGTGGCTAACACCCCAGAGGACAGGATCACACTTCAAAACGACCTTGACAGATTAGAGAACTGGGCCAAAACAAACAAGATGAATTTTAACAGGGAGAAATGTAAAGTATTGCACTAGGGCAAAAAAATGAGAGGCACAAATACAAGATGGGGGACACCTGGCTTGAGAGCAGTACATGTGAAAAGGATCTAGGAGTCTTGGTTGACCACAAACTTGACATGAGCCAACAGTGTGATGCAGCAGCTAAAAAAGCCAATGCAATTCTGGGCTGCATCAATAGGAGTATAGCATCTAGATCAAGGGAAGTAATAGTGCCACTGTATTCTGCTCTGCTCAGACCTCACCTGGAGTACTGTGTCCAGTTCTGGGCACCACAGTTCAAGAAGGACACTGACAAACTGGAACGTGTCCAGAGGAGGGCAACCAAAATGGTCAAAGGCCTGGAAACAATGCCTTATGAGGAACGGCTAAGGGAGCTGGGCATGTTTAGCCTGGAGAAGAGGAGGTTAAGGGGTGATATGATAGCCATGTTCAAATATATAAAAGGATGTCACATAGAGGAGGGAGAAAGGTTGTTTTCTGCTGCTCCAGAGAAGCGGACACGGAGCAATGGATCCAAACTACAAGAAAGAAGATTCCACCTAAACATTAGGAAGAACTTCCTGACAGTAAGAGCTGTTTGACAGTGGAATTTGCTGCCAAGGAGTGTGGTGGAGTCTCCTACTTTGGAGGTCTTTAAGCAGAGGCTTGACAACCATATGTCAGGAGTGCTCTGATGGTGTTTCCTGCTTGGCAGGGGGTTGGACTCGATGGCCCTTGTGGTCTCTTCCAACTCTAGGATTCTATGATTCTATGACTTGCAGAACCTCTCTTCAGCTAGAGATGGGGAAGAAATTTGGTTTACCTGATCTGCACATCCTGAAACACCTTTCTGCATGTGGCTTTCACTAATATAATACATTTTTTGCATATTCCTATTGCTAACATAACACATTTTTTTCTGCATATACCCTGTTATACACATTTTGGAGTTGGGGAACTGCGTTGGGAAATTTGGAGAATTGTGGATTTCAAAGGGAAGCTGGGTTCGGCTAGTAACCAAACACTGGTGATGTTCATTTGCAGTATTATATATCTATTGTATATTTTCCTTTTCGGTGGGGGAAATGTCAAATTAAAACCAGAAGTCATTTCTTAGATGGGAAACAGAAAGCAAGAGTGATAGATAGTAGAGGTCCCTGACCAGGGTCAGATGAGGACATTCTTTCCCCCAACCAAAGGATTCTGGGAACTGTAGTTCACCCCCACAAAGCTGCAGTTCTCAGCACTAACTACAGCTACCAGGGTTCTTTGGGGTGAGGGGATGTGTGCTTTAAAAGTCCAGTGTCCATGCAGTCTGGGCTGCGGAGAAGCAGAGACAGTAAAAACAAGAATAAATTCTTACCTATGGAATTGGTGCTTTTCATTCAAGATGCTTGGGAGATATTCCGAATGGAAAGTAATGCCTCCAGAAGAAGAAAAAAAATCTTTCTTTCTTTCTTTCTTTCTTTCTTTCTTTCTTTCTTTCTTTCTTTCTTTCTCCCTCCTCCTTCTAAATATAGCGTTGGACGCAAAGACAGGCAGCAGAGTGTGGAATAGGCACTGGAAACCGAAAAGAGAGAGAGGAGGGGAAAAAATGAAACTCCTTGTCTTCTGTCTGTACTCCAAACTACTTTGCAAGCTCCTGGCTCGCTGCCTCAGATCTCTTGGAAATTTATGAAGTGGCATGGGACTTGCTGAGTATTTAAGCCTTGTGGGGTGGCTTTATTTATTTATTTATTTATTCCGGGCCAAGGCGTGGGGGGGAGGAACCCTCTGTGTCCCTTTGCTTGTGAGCAAATATGCTCAAGGTGGCTTAGAGAGACACAGAGAGATACGAAGTTAAAACCCAATAAACATTAATCTAGAATCCAAACACACACAACTATAAAGAGGGAGGCAAGGCTTAAAAACTAGATTCCAGCAGCACAAAGGCGACTGGAAAAGAAGAATGTGCTTCTGGTTTTTCTGAATGGGCGAGTGAGACAGGGCTGGGAGACCAACGGGGCCACCACTAAAAAGGCTTCTGTTCTGGAAGAACTGAAGTGAATCTCATCTCAGATGGTGGTATTATATTTATTTTTATTTATAAACCGCCCTATACCTGGAGGTCTCAGGGCGGTTCACATAAAAAGATCACAACATATAAAAAAGCAACTCTCACTGCAGAGGGTATTTGGGAGAATATGTTCTCTCAACTATCCTGAATCCATCACCTCTTTCTTTTTTAAAGCAAACACTTTGAGTCCAGCCTGGAAACTAAATGCTAACCAGTGGGATTCTTTGAAAACTGGTGTCATGTGTGCTCAGCTCAGCATGAGAGCCATTTTGTCAAATTGCTGCAAGTCACATCACCACCTTACATTGTTTTTACAGTCCTGGCTTCCCCCAAATAACCCTAGGATCTGCAATTTATCCTTCACACAGCTACAATTCCCAGCACCCTTAACAAGCTAAAGCTCCCAGGATGTTTTGAGGGAAGCCATGTCCTTTAAAGGGGTGTTGCCAAAGTTCCTGAACTGTCTCCAAGGGCAATCTCATATGGATCACATCACAGAAGTCAAGACAAGAAGTTAGCAGGACATGCAAAACAATAGCAAGGTTCTTGTTTCCCAGGAAGGGGCATTGCTGGGATACCCAGCCTTGGAAGAAAGAGTTTTTAGTCACAGTACTGTCTGTGCATTCACAAGCACTCTAAAACAGACTCTCTCTCCCTCTCCCTCTCCCTCTCCCTCTCCGTGTCTGTGTGGTGCAACTGTAAAGGGTAAAGGGACCCCTGACCATTAGGTCCAGTCGTGGCCGACTCTGGGGTTGCAGCGCTCATCTCGCTTTATTGGCCAAGGGAGCCGGTGTACAGCTTCCGGGTCCTGTGGCCAGCATGACTAAGCTGCTTCTGGCGAACCAGAGTACAGTGGTACCTCAGGTTAAGTACTTAATTCATTCCGGAGGTCCGTTCTTAACCTGAAACTGTTCTTAACCTGAAGCACCACTTTAGCTAATGGGGCCTCCTGCTGCTGCCACGCTGCCGGAGCACAATTTCTGTTCTCATCCTGAAGCAAAGTTCTTAACCCGAGGTACTATTTCTGGGTTAGCAGAGCCTGTAACCTGAAGCGTATGTAACCTGAAGTGAATGTAACCTGAGGTACCACTGTAGTGCATGGAAACGCCGTTTACCTTCCCGCCGGAGCAGTACCTATTTATCTACTTGCACTGGTGTGCTTTCGAACTGCTAGGTTGGCAGGAGCAGGGACCGAGCAATGGGAGCTCACCCCGTCGCGGGGATTCGAACCGCTGACCTTCTGATCGGCAAGTCCTAGGCTCTGTGGTTTAACCCATAGCGCCACCATCGTCCCGTGATGTGACTGTACTGGTCAGTAATAACACAGTTCAAAGTTGACATTGATTATTAGCCGAAACACGATCTTCACAGACTTGGTTGAGTGTCATTCCTAATGAGCACAGCAGCTCATTCCCAGTGGGCAATCATAGACTGCGCCGGCAGGCAGCCATCTCTCCTGCACCCTTTTCAGGCTTCTCCTGGTGCCGGGAGACAAGGTGGGTACAGGAGGAGGGGGAGACACCCATGACTCTTCAACAGACTAATTCATTTCTGCGTCTTCACTTCCCTCCTCTCCCTCGCCTGCTTCAGCTTCTGCCTCTGATTCTGGACTGCTCTCTGCCACAGACTCTCCCTGCTCACTAAACCCCGTTACCCCTTCAGCTCCCGACACCTTCCCCCTGTCTTCTCCCTCTGCCCACTCATTGTCTTCCCACCACCACTCCCCAGGCTCTGAACCTTCTTCCCTTAGGGTTTCCCAGCTGGTTCCTCCGAACTTTCCTCTGCACCCAACCAGTCCATGACAGTGTGCACCCCTTTCCAGGACAGATATATTTACTACCTCTGCAGCCAATGAAACAGCTGCTGTAGGTATCTCTTTATTGTAGGAAAGGAGCTTCAGTTTATTCCCTTTCTGGTCCGTTATTCCCTTTCTGCTCCACCTGCTTTTGATGGAAAGAGGAAACAGCTAGGCTTCATCAGCGCTGCCCCCAAATCCTCTGATGATCTCTTTGTGGATTTATAGCTTTGCGGACCTTTGTCGACAAGGTGATGTCTTTGCTTTTTAACATACTTAGGGCCCGTTAAGTCACTAAGAAACTTGCCTGGCTCCTTCAGCAATGGAATTCCCCCAGACTCGCAACACTACCATATTTTTCGCTCCATAAGACACACTTTTTCCCTCCTAAAAAACAAGGGAAAATGTGTGTGCGTCTTATGGAGCGAATGCAGGGGGGAGGCAGGTGGGAAAAGCCCCCAAGAGCCGCACACAAGCTCCGTGCAGCTCTCGCAGGCTTTTCCCCAGGAGGGAGAAGGGACTGACTGGCCGCATCAGTCCCTTCTCCCACCTTGTAAAAAAGCCTGCAGGAGCCGCATGCTCCTTAAAGGGTGTGCAGCTCCTGTGGGCTTTTGTGGGAGGTGGGGAATACTCCCAGAGTTTCCCCCGCCAGCCCCGATAAGCTCCTGAGCAGCTCTGGGGTAGCCCGCAAAGCCTCTGCAGGGCAGCGGGATGAAGGCTCAGAAGCCAGAACAGCTAGAGAGAGGGCTGCGCAGCGCTCCCTCTAGCTGTTTTAGCTTCTGCCTTAGCAGGGCAGCGGGGAGCCTTCATTCCGCTGCCCTGCAGAGGCTTCATGGGCTACCCCAGAGCTGCTCAGGTGCGCCTTATCAGGTGTGCCTTATGGAGCGAAAAATACAGTATTTTACAGGGTTGGAACCAGAAAGTCTCTCTTTCAAGTTCTCAGAAATTCAGATTCTGACTCAATATAAAAAAGACAATGTTGTGCCTGATTCAAAACAGCCCATCGACCTCTTGACTCTCAGCTTCTGTGAGATCTGGATGGCAAAGTGTTCTGTGGAACACCCTACAGAAGCAGTTTGTTGCAGTAATGTCCAAAGTTGGGCAGCCCCCATCTCTGGCGTTGCGTCACTTATTCCCACAAGTTCTGTCTTGCTTTTTTGTTACGACAAGCCATAAATATGCCTGGCTGGGATGTTGTTGTGGTCCAACTCCTCACGGAAGGAAACCCAAGGGCTCTCATTCGTCTTAATTGGTGTCACCGAGGGCTCCCTCTTGCTATGTGCTCCAGAGGCAGCTAAGGACGGAGTCTGTTTACCCAACCAATTCCGATGGATGGAAATCCATTAATCAAATTGCTGCTACTGGAACTAATGCTGTGCTAACAGCCCCCAGGCGCTTTGCTGTCCTCACTTGATTTCCCAGTGCAAACCGAGGACAGAAGGAATGACCTTCTTCCTGTCTCCAGCCGTCTGCCCCTGGAAAGCTTATACAAAAAAGGAAGACTTTGTTCTCAACTATGGGCTCATCAACACTTACTTTCTGTCCTGTACTTTCTAAGCACAGGTCCATGAGTGCTTTTTCTTTCCTTTCCTTGGAAAAACTGCTCTTTAATGCTGAATCGGAACAGCAATTCAGGTTATCCATGAATTGCCATTTGTTCCACTTCAGCAGTAAAGAGCAGGGTTTTTAAAGATCCTTAAATAATAGGGATGCGGGTGGCGCTGTGGGTTAAACCACAGAGCCTAGGACTTGCCAATCAGAAGGTCAGCGGTTCGAATCCCCGTGACGGCGTGAGCTCCCGTTGCACAGTCCCTGCTCCTGCCAACCTAGCAGTTCGAAAGCACGTCAAAGTGCAAGTAGATAAATAGGTACCGCTCCGGCGGGAAGGTAAACGGTGTTTCTGTGAGCTGCTCTGGTTCGCCAGAAGCAGCTGAGTCATGCTGGCCACATGACCCGGAAGTTGTATGCCAGCTCCCTTGGCCAATAAAGCAAGATGAGCATTGCAACCCCAGAGTCGGTCACGACTGGACCTAATGGTCAGAGGTCCCTTTACCTAAATAATAATAATAACGTTGGATCGTCACCAAAACTTTGAGACAATGGATTCCATATATTAATAACACCTTTGCAAAAGGGCCCCAGACTGCATGGCTATGCACACGGCTGTATTGTTTTCACACAGCCGTGCAGGGTTGTAACCTGGGGGAACAGCACTACGGAACTGCAGCTTGAGAACTCCCAGGAGCTGGGTGATTTGGGAAGCTGCAGTACCTCCTTCCCACCAGTCGCACTGGCGGTGCCCAAGAGCAGCAGGGCAGCAGCTCCCTCTTGTGGCGAAATGTCACAGTTGCAGCAGGAGCATAGAAGTGGAAGGGGGAGGGTTAAGCACCGGCGCTATCCCAATGAAGAGTTGGCAAAGCTCAAAATGCATTTGGATTAGGGCTGCAAACGTGCGTCTCTTTGACAGGTAGACCGAATCCAGGACAGTGCATGACACGGTATGCCAGAGCAGACAGAAAAGGACTTCCAGAGACTAAATCAGGGATCATAGAGTTGGAAGGGACCATGAAGATCAATTAAATTACATTAAATTAAATTAAAAGACACCTGCTTCTTGGGAGAAAAGTGATGGCAAACCTAGGCAGCATCTTAAAAAGCAGAGAAATCACCTTGCCAGCAAAGGTCCGAATAGTTCAAGCTATGGTTTTCCCAGTAGTGATGTATGGAAGTGAGAGCTGGACCATAAAGAAGGCTGATTGACGAAGAATCAATGCTTTTGAATTATGGTGCTGGAGGAGACTCTTGAGAGTCCCATGGACTGCAAGAAGATCAAACCTATCCATTCTGAGGGAAATCAGCCCTGAGTGCTCACTGGAAGGTCAGATCCTGAAGCTGAGGCTCCAATACTTTGGCCACCTCATGAGAAGAGAAGACTCCCTGGAAAAGACCCTGATGTTGGGAAAGATGGAGGGCACAAGGAGAAGGGGACGACAGAGGATGAGATGGTGGGACAGTGTTCTCGAAGCTACCAACATGAGTTTGACTAAACTGCGGGAGGCAGTGGAAGACAGGAGTGCCTGGCGTGCTCTGGTCCATGGGGTCACGAAGAGTCAGACACGACTAAACAACAACAACAAAGTATGTTAGTAAAATAAAGGAAGTTGCCTTGTGCCGGAGGGCACCTGGCTGGTGGTGAGAAAGATTAAAGCCAGAATGTTATGTATGTGGGAGCTGTGCTAGAAGCAGGCTGCAGGCAGAAGACTAAGAGTGAGAGCGATGCTTGATTTCTGCTTGAATCCAAGGCTGTATCTTTGGGAGAAGCAAGATATGGGATGCTAATGCTGTGAGCCCCTCCATCAAAGGCTATATCTGTGTAAATAAACCATATTATCGTAAAGACACCACAGTCTCCACTGCCCCCCATTCCAAGGAAATAGAACTTCACTTAAACACCTGGAACCTCTGGAATCTCGCACCACTCAGAGATCAGGGTGGTAGCCCCCAAATGGAAAATGAGTGAGGTCCTAACCAAAGAACTGAAGTTGACAGGGTATGCACAACTTGCAGACTTAACATATAGAATAAGAGAACAAGAAGAACATATGTTTAAAGAAAATGGGAAAACGTTTATTGAATATGCGGAAAATAATTGTGTACAGTTGAAAATGCTGGCAGCATTAAGATAAATTCAACAGCGTGAATAGGTTTTGACGGACGCAATAATGGAAAACCGGGTGGTATAGTTTTTGTAAAATATGCAGGGATTTAAGATATGTAAAAAGACCCATGGAAAGAGAGGAAGGGAAGTCATTGATATCTCAAGGATGTAAAATGTGTATTTGAAATTGCAAACAAGAAAATTTAATAAAAACTATATTTTGAAAAATCAGGCTTAAATGCAGGTGCATGTGGTTTCTTTTAAAAAATTGTAGATTTTTGCAGACATGTGGAGACTTGAATTTAACATGAAAAACTGAGAGAAACTGGAATTAACAGATCCATCCATCCCTAGGATCCCTGGGTCCATTTGTGGCTATAATTATTCAGATTTTCTGTGTCTGGGGAAAGTTTCTTAAGTTGTTACTGCCATCTCTTCCAGGTGGGCTGGAACCACCTGTCTGGTCCTGATTCAGCTGGCCACCCACTCCCTCCTAGATTTGAGAAGCCACGAGGGATAAACACCAAGCATGTACAAAGTTGTTTACTCCAGTCCAGGTACCTCACCCACATCCCAAAGCTGTAACAGCTGAAACTCAAACAACACAGCTCCAGATGGAAGGACCTGTTAGAATTCTGAAATCCAGAGGCAAGTGATGTTATCCTCAAAATGCCTTGCACACAATTTGTGGTGGGAAAATGGCCCTTCAACTTCAATCTACACTTAGCTAGCCCCACTCCTGCTGGCCTTCTGGCTTCCAACCAGCCCAGGATGTGGCCCAGGCTGCCAGCGTCCTCCTCCCCTGTCTCAGCTGAACTCAGCAGGGAGCAAAAGGTAAAGGTAAAGGGACCCCTGACCATTAGGTCCAGTCGTGACCGACTCTGGGGTTGTGCGCTCATCTCGCTTTATTGGCCAAGGGAGCCGGTGTAGAGCTTCTGAGTCATGTGGCCAGCATGACTAAGCCGCTTCTGGCGAAACCAGAGCGCAGTGCAGGGAAACACCGTTTACCTTCCTGCCAGAGCTGTACCTATTTATCTACTTGCACTTTGACGTGCTTTCGAACTGCTAGGTTGGCAGGAGCAGGGACCGAGCAACGGGAGCTCACCCCATCGCAGGGATTCAAACCGTCGACCTTCTGATCGGCAAGTCCTAGGCTCTGTGGTTTAACCCACAGCGCCACCCGTGTCCCTCTCAGCAGGGAGAAAGATGGGGACAAAACCAGAATGAGCTCTTGTTCCACCTACTGTGGTCCTCCTTGCCTTCTGCCCCACCAACGCCAATGGGCACCAGCCGCTGCTGCTGGGGACCTTCCTTCTCATTCTCCTTGAGTCTGGACTTCTGTCCCCTGCTGTGGCGTTTGCTTCCTATGTGTGTGACATCATATTGGGTTCATAGGGAAAGGGTTAACTAATTGTAAAATGACTAACCAATGGGAACCCAAGGGACAGAGTTAACTTTATATAAGGTTTAAGCACAGGGAGAATTTGTTAAGATGAGTTAGAGTGGTTGAGAAGACAGTCTGGAGTTAGACAAGAGAGGGAAGATACGTCTGTGAGTTGGGCTAGTCTGGTGTGAGAGAGGGAGAGAATTTGTTAAGAGGAGTCAGTCTAACAGTTGACATAATCAGTCAGAAGGTATTTGGAGGCAGAGACATCACCTTGCCAACACAGGTCCTTATAGTTAAAGCGATGGTTTTCCCAGTAGTGATGTATGAAAGTGAGAGCTGGACCATAAAGAAGGCTGATCGCTGAAGAATCAATGCTTTTGAATTATGGTGCTGGAGGAGACTCTTGAGAGTCCCATAGACCGCAAGAAGGAAATCAGCCCTGAGTGCTCACTGGAAGAACAGATTGTGAAGCTGAGGCTCCAATACTTTGGCCACCTCATGAGAAGAGAAGACTCCCTGGAAAAGACCCTGATGTTGGGAAAGATGGAGGGCATAAGGAGAAGGGGACGACAGAGGACGAGATGGTTGGACAGTGTTCTCGAAGCTACCAGCATGAGTTTGACCAAACTGCGGGAGGCAGTGGAAGACAGGAGTGCCTGGCGTGCTCTGGTCCATGGGGTCACGGAGAGTCGGACACAACTAAACGACTAAACAACAAAAGGCTGGTAAAGAAACTATAGTTAAGAAACTGACAGGAATATTATCTGTGAAACCATAAACTTGTCTATGTTTGTAAAATAAACTTGGTTCACTTTTAACAACTGGATGGACTCAGTGTTTTACTAGAGAGTAACGGGTTGGTGGCAGCGGGGAAGTGATCAGAGTGGTGGCACAGGGATCAATAGACTGTTAAACGTCCGGGGACCCTGTGTGATCGCCACACCTGGCCTGGTGAAGACAGCACCACTGCCCCCCTTGTAGTCCTCCTGAAGTCCTTTAGAAAGGATCTGTGCACCCGGTGATGAACAGCTGCGCGGCTTCAAGCTGGCTGTTGAGGCTCTGCCAAAGGAAGGCAGGATTCCCATGCTATCTTGCCTGACAGATGCCAGGCATGTGGGAGGAGACAGAGACTCCTGATCTGCCCGCAGCTCCCAGGGCCGGGTGGGAACCGTGGAGGAGCCTTTGAGGGGCAGAAGCGAGCTGCTGTTGGAACATGGTCGCCGGCAATAATAGCTTCCCAGAGAAATGACACATAGGGCTTAAAATACATTTCCTCCTGCTTGACTGAAACAGAGTCATATCCAGCAGTGTCTTGGAGATGTCATAAGGCTGTGTGTGTGTGTGTGTGTGTGTTTGTGTGTGTGTGTGTGTGTGTGAGAGAGAGAGAGAGAGAGAGAGAGAGAGAGAGAATGTACCTTTCCCAGACTGAGGATCGCCTGGTCTATGGACACGGGTGTCGCTGTAGTCTAAACCACTAAGCCTCTTCGGCTTGCCAGTTGGAAGGTCGGTGGTTTGAATCCCTGTGATGGGGTGAGCTCTCATTGCTCTGTCCCAGCTCCTGCCAACCTAGCAATTCGAAAGCACACATAAAAGGTAAAGGGACCCCTGACCGTTAGGTCCAGTTGTGGACGACTCTGGAGTTGCGGCCCTCATCTCGCTTTATTGGCTGAGGGAGCCGGCGTACAGCTTCCGGGTCATGTGGCCAGCATGACTAAGCCGCTTCTGGCGAACCAGAGCAGCGCACGGAAACGCCGTTTACCTTCCCACCAGAGCGGTACCTACTTGCACTTTGAGGTGCTTTTGAACTGCTAGGTTGGCAGGAGTGTGGACCGAGCAATGGGAGCTCACCCTGTCGTGGGGATTCGAACCGCTGACTTTCTGATCAGCAAGTCCTAGGCTCTGTGGTTTAACCCACAGCACCACCCGTGTCCCACATAGTGCAAGTCAGTAAATAGGTGCTGCTGCAGCATGAAGGTAAACGGCGTTTTCGTGCGCCCTGGCACTCAGCACAGTAC
Organism: Podarcis bocagei; assembly: GCF_964188305.1. NCBI lineage: Eukaryota > Metazoa > Chordata > Lepidosauria > Squamata > Lacertidae > Podarcis > Podarcis bocagei. The sequence goes on from NC_138133.1 coordinate 87,155,035, forward strand.
CCCGTTGCTCCAGAAGCAGTTTAGTCATGCTGGCCACATCAACTAGAAATCTGTCTGTGGACAAACCCTGGCTCCTTCGGCCTGAAATTGAGATGAGCGCCACAACCCCATAGTTGCCTTTGACTGGATTTAACCATCCGGGAGTCCTTTTAAACTTTTTTTTTGCCGCCTGGTCTATTCATGCCACCCACGTTGTATGCAGGGCTGATGTACTGGGCGAATTAATTGGTTCAATTAATCAATTGAAATAAATGTGCTGTGCTGTTCTCGTGGGTTACCCGAGAAGCAAGGTCCAAGTCTGGTCCATGGTGAAAGATGCAACGTGGAGGCAGTCCGTAGTAGATGTAGCTGGATACAGGGCAGAGGGTCGGGCGAAGTCAGGAACAGGCATGCAAGCAGGGAGCCAGGGCGGGTCAGGAGCTCTGTCCAAAAAGCAGGACAGGCTTCAGGCAGGAACTAGCAACCAACAATGTTCCTCCCGCAACCTGGGACTGGGCTGGCCGGCTTTTATCTGCCCCGAGGCATAGGGCAGCCCCAATCCTCTGGTGACTTGCCTCTCCTGGCCTGGAGGCGAACACTCCTCCTGCGGGAACTTAGTTCCCTCCGCCTCTCTGCCCTGAGCCTCTGCAGCTCAGGAGAGGCTGGAGGGTTACCGGACCCAGAAGCAACCTCAGCTTCCTCTGATGGGGCTGAGAGTGGAGCGCCGGCAGGCAATGGGTCCTCCATCACCTCAGGAGCCAGAGCAGACTCAGCTGGTGCCTGCCCACAGGTGAGGACCCTTCAGGCTCATGCACCTGAGGATCCAGCACAGGTGAGGACCCTTCAGGCTCAAGCCCCAGCCCCGGCTCAGCTAGTTCTGGAGGCAGGGGAACCTGTGCAGGCTGGGATCCCTCAGGTTCAGTATCTGAGTCCGAATCCCAGGCCATCACATGTGCTCTTGCTAGTTCCGCCACCCTCATAAGTTCAGGGTGGTGGTGGTGGCCCAGAGGGGAAAGGCAAGCTCTGTGGTAGCCCTCAAGTTGTGGAATTCCCTCTTCACAGAGGTGAGTCTGGCTCCTTCACTATACAGCTGTTGACAAAAGCTGAAGGCTGACCTCTTCACTTTGACACCTGATATGTGTGTTTTCAGAGCCTGCCCTATTCAGCACCTCTGGTGGGGGACAAGTCATTGTCCACCTTTGGTCCCCACCCTGAACTCAGCTCTCACCTGTGGCTCCTAGAAGCTGTCAGCGTACGACAATGGCCACAATCCAGGAAATGGCTTTAACTGTCTCAAACCCTCAGTCAGTTAGGGACTTTCCGTGCACGTGAAGACAAGGCTCTGGCAGTTCAAATGGATGAGACCAATGGCAGATCCATTGGTCAAGAAGACATTTGGAGTACTGCAATGTGCTCTACATGGGGCTGACCCAGAAACTACAACTAATCCAGAATGCGGCAGCTAGACTGGTGACTGGGAGCGGCCGCCGAGACCATATAACACCAGCCTTGAAAGACCTACACTGGCTCCCAGTATGTTTCCGAGCACAATTCAAAGTTTTGGTGCTGACCTTTAAAGCCCTAAATGGCCTCGGTACAGTATATCTGAAGGAGCGTCTCCACCCCCATCATTCTACCTGTATACTGAGGTCCAGCGCCGAGGGCCTTCTGGCAGTTCCCTCCCTGTGAGAAGTGAAGCTACAGGGAACTAGGCAGAGGGCCTTCTTGGTGGTGGCACCCGCCCTGAGGAACGCCCTCCAACCAGATGTCAAAGAGAACAGCAACTACCAGACTTTTAGAAGACATCTGAAGGCAGCCCTGTTTAGGGAAGCTTTTAATGTTTGATGTATTACAGTATTTTAATATTTTGTTGGAAGCCCAGCCAGATGGGCGGGGGTATAAATAAATTGTTGTTGTTGTTGTTGTTGTTGTTGTTGTTGTTGTTGTTGTTGTTGTTGTTGTTGTTGTTATTATTATTATTATTTTCTACACGTGCTGTAGAGGGAAGTGAGGGGAAGATGGGGCTCATTAATTTGGGAAAGGAGTCCATCTAGGAGAAGGAAAACCCTGAATCTCTAAACCTCCTCTGCCTTGTAGCAATACTCAGTTGGGAGTAAACCCAGAGGGAAAATTTGTATCCACTGCCTTGTGGGACATCTTCGAGAGAAGAAAGATCCAAGGTTGTGGAATTATGCCTGGTCAGGTGCTCAGTTTCCTTCACGAGTGACAAGATTTCATTTTTTCCTGTCCTATGATGGGTTTCGAGGTAAGCAGCTTGGAGAAGAAGAAGAGTTTGGATTTGATATCCACTACCTGAAGGAGTCTCAAAGTGGCTAACATTCTCCTTTCCCTTCCTCCCCCACAACAAACACTCTGTGAGGTGAGTGGGGCTGAGAGACTTCAGAGAAGTGTGACTGGCCCAAGGTCACCCAGCAGCTGCATGTGAACAAGCGAGGAATCGAACCCGGTTCACCAGATTACAAGTCTACCACTCTTAACCACTACACCACACTGGCTCTCAAGAGAATGGAAATACTTTCAGAGGAAGATGGGACAAAACGCTGGCCAGCCAGACCTTCAAATACAGAGCAAACTGTTGTGTGTTGGGATAAGATTCCATTCTTATTTCCTAGATAGTGCATACCAAGCCTAGAGAACCTGCAGCCCTTGAGATGTTGCTGGATTATAATCTCCAGAGCTGGATTTAGCGCAGTTTTGGTGGTTCCTCCACACAGGAGGCCGAGCCAAAGGGGTACAAAATTGAGAAGATCCATAATGGAGAAGATCCATTTAGGGGTGCCAAATTTTGGGCTCGCATAGGGGCCAAAATTTGTATTATGAAAGATTACCTAAGCCCACCCAGTAACCTCTCATAATCCCTGACCCTTGCTACCAGGGCTTCCACTTCAGCCAACTGCTTTGCAACAGAGTTGGTTCACACATTCAGATGCTGATTCTACATGGACTGCGACCCCAAGTCACCATGTAGGTGCATTTGTGAACCGGAGATACTTAGTCACAATCTCTGTGTGTAAGTAGGGCACACTCTCATATTTCTCATATGATTATTCTATTTATCTATAAAACTTACTAGTCACTCCTCGGTTGCAGAAAAAGAAGATTAAAGCAGTAAAGATGGGAAAAAACAGGCACCATCAGACAACCAGCAAGCACACATACAATTGGGAAACAAACTCTCGCCAGAATGGTCTCTATCTTCCTAGTAAAGTTTATCAGAAAAATAGCTCTTGTGTTGACAGATGTTTGTGGGAAGCTTTTTCACACTGAGGCCACATTTCCACATTTCCCATTGGGAAACCTTTCTGGTGGCACTTATCAGTGGGGAGTGTGGCAAAAATGGGTGTGGTCTGACATACCACCATCCAGCCAAGCAAGAGTTTGAGTGTTGGAATTACAGTAGCAAGGATCATTCAGTTAGTAACCAAAGGGTTAATTCTCTTGACAGTTACTCCACCAATGAGAGAGTGGCGGAGGTGTTGCTTAACCACCCATCAGAGTGTCATGATGCTCACTGAGGTAACACGTGCTCTGATTGGCTGTGTGGTATTGAGGGAGTTTTCCTCAGTACGTGTGGTTGAATGTCTTCCTAGTATGAACAAGGCCAGAACGGAGAAAGGCTAATAATAATAATAATAATAATAATAATAATAATAATAATAATAATAATAATATCCTCTTCAGCATTCAGAGCATGTTGCAGCCAGGTAAAATCACTCGAGGGGAGCGCACCACAGGGCCAGAGGTATGTGTGGGCTGGGCAGGGTACCAAAGCCTGGATATATAGGTTTGGCAGGCAGCAAATGACAAACCTAGACAGCATCTTAAAAAGCAGAGACATCACCTTGCCAACAAAGGTCCATATAGTTAAAGCTATGGTTTTCCCAGTAGTGATGTATGGAAGTGAGAGCTGAACCATAAAGAAGGCTGATCGCCGAATTTATACTTTTGAATTCTGGTGCTGGAGGAGACTTGAGAGTCCCATGGACTGCAAGAAGATCAAACCTCTCCATTCTGAAGGAAATCAGCCCTGAGTGCTCACTGGAAGGACAGATCCTGAAGCTGAGGCTCCAGTACTTTGGCCACCTCATGAGAAGAGAAGACTCCATGGAAAAGACCCTGATGTTGGGAAAGATGGAGGGCACAAGGAGAAGGGGACAACAGAGGGCGAGATGGTTGGACAGTGTTCTCAAAGAGACCAACATGAGTTTGACCAAACTGCGGGAGGCAGTGGAAGACAGGAGTACCTGGTGTGCTCTGGTCCATGGGGTCATGAAGAGTTGGACACGACTAAATGACTAAACAACAACAAATAGATGAATATCAATAGGCAGGGAGTTCCAAAGGGTAGGTCCTGCTACACTACACGATTGAATTCTTACAAGTGCAGAATGGGTTTTTTGTTAGGGCTACCATTCCTGGACATTACCGGGATTTCAAAGGTGGAGGTAACGTCCGGGGGGACATCTGGTTTGTCCTGGATCTTTGGCACGTTAACTGAAAAATCACAGGTCTTCCTACTTCCAACTTTTGGGGTGTCCTGGTTTTTTACTTTTTGAAATATAGCAACTGAAGAAGTGTCTCTACCCTCATCGATCTACCCGGACATTGAGGTCCAGCACCGAGGGCCTTCTGGCGGTTCCCTCACTGCCAGAAGCCAAGTTACAGGGAACCAGGCAGAGGGCCTTCTCGGTAGTGGCACCTGCCAGGTGGAACGCCCTCCCACCAGATTTCAAAGAGAACAACAACTACCAGACTATTAGATGACGTCTGAAGGCAGCCCTGTTTAGGGAAGCTTTTAATGTTTGATGCATTACTGTATTTTAATATTGTGTTGGAAGCCGCCCAGGGTGGCTGGGGAAACCCAGCCAGATGGGCAGGGAATAAATAATAAATAATTATTATTATTATTAAACTTATCTTATGTGTCGCCTGTAATGACGATGATAGCAACCACAACCACCAGCAGCAGCTGGTTTCTTTTTAACTTATTTGCCAGCGACCTAGCAAATGCTGTTTTATTTCAAATTGTTATTGAATGCTGTCTTCTTGTTGCATAGGAATAGTGGTACAGAAACAGGTGAATAATGGAATACCGTATTTTTCGTCCCATAGGACGCTCCGTCCCATAGGACGCACCTAGTTTTTTGGGGGGGAAATAAAGGGAAAAAAAATTTCCCTTTATTTCCCCCCCCAAAGCAGGTCGGGGAAACCGAACCAGGTCGAGGAACAGCGGGATGGCGGCGCTGCGCCTCCCTGCTGTCCCCCGAGCTTGTGGGGCTGGCTGATGTCTGCCTGGCCCGAGGGGCGCTCTGCATCAGGGCGCCCCGCCCGCCAGGCGGCAGGCTGCTATCCGCAGCGTGGGGAGTCCTGCGGGGAACTCCTGCAAGGCTCCCCACGCTGCGGATGTCTGCCGGGCGCGGGGGGCGCTCTGCTTCAAGGTGCCCCACCCGCCGGGCGGCAGGCTGCTATCCGCAGCGTGGGGAGCCCTGCGGGACCTCCCGCAGGGCTGCCTAGGCTGCGGATGTGTTCCTGAAGCCTGGAGAGCGAGAGGGGTCAGTGCGCACCAACCCCTCTCGCTCTCCAAGCTTCAGCAAAAGCCTGCATTCGCCCCATAGGACGCACCCAGATTTCCCCTTCATTTTTGGAGGGGAAAAAGTGCGTCCTATAGGGCGAAAAATATGGTAAGTGAACTTAAAGAAAATCCACAAAGAGTACCTAGACTTCCTCAGACACCTTCAGTCGCAGTCCAAAGTGTCGATTGTAACATCTGGAGTGTATAAGCCAGATTCTGCTTAATCCTCTGGTCATAGCTGTCAACATTTTCCTTTTTTTAAGGGAAATTCCCTTATTCTGAATAGGATTCCTTGCAAGAAAAGGGAAAAGTTGACAGCTATGCTTCTAGTCAACAAACACCAACTATCTTCTAATTTTTATAGGAGTGTTAAGGGGATTTTTTTGCAGCAAATGAATGAGAAAAAGTTTTCTGGGATGTTAAAGAGGAAACTATTTATTATAGCATGAGTATTCACGTTTTGCAGTCCCATCAGACGCACAGAGCGTTATCCTGAGTCATAAGAATGTAAAACACATGGGTTTGGGGGGGGGGAAGGAGGAGCGGTTGTAAAAAGTGAGGTCAGAGCGAAATGAAATCCAAAACAGTACAAACAGGGATGTGTACATACTTAGCAATTGTCATTCACAAGACAGTTCCTGTTGACAAAGGCATCCTAGTGTTGGTAAGCCTAAATTTGTTTTGGCTCAGTCCATGAGTGATATATTATTCTTATTAATTAATTAAATGTTTATACCGTCCTGTACCCATAGATCTCTGGGTAGTTAACAACACAGAACTCCAATATAAAAGAAACAAGATACATAATAAAAACAGAAACAACCCCAAAATCCCCAATTCCACAATGTCTCAGGGTCCAGGTAGTTTTATATGGAGAAAGGTGGTCCTTAAGGTACTGCTGTCCTGAGCTGTAGGATTAGTATAGGTTTGTGGGCAGGCTTATCTAAGCAAAAATGTTTTGAATAGGTGCCAAAATGAGCTCAGTGCCTGATATCAATAGGCAGGGAGTTCCAGAAGTGTCAATACGCTCGATGTATTGTAATTCACATTTTACACCCCCACAACCCATAACCCAGGATAACACTCCATGGATCTGGCCGCGAAAGCTTACACCACCATCTATTTATCTCTCTCTTTTTGCAACATATTTACCTTTAACCTTCTGCAAGACTCTATGTCCTTCTCCTTGCACTAACAGTGGCAATGATAAAAATTGCAATCCCTTCACACAATTCCTTTTCACTGAAAAAATGCTGCCTTCTTATGAGACCCAAGTAGCAACCTCAGTTCTTAAGCTGAATCGATTCAGGAATTAGGGCACAAGACATAGCGGTGTTCTCCTCACTGCACTTTCTCAGGATCTGATCTCCAACAGTTTTCTGCTCGAGTAAATCTTTTCCACTCCACGGTGCACACAGCACGTTTAATGGATGTTCCCCAGCTTTGCTGTCTCACACACCAGTGGCTTAGTGATTCAGATACCTTCCTACTAGTCCTTTGTACCTCAAATGATGAAAATACACAGCAGAGGATGAGGGCCTCCAGACTATCAGTATTTCACAGAAAGCTCAATTGATCGAGCACGAGACTCTTGCATCTTGGGATTGTGAGTTCGAATCCCACGTTGGGCAAAATATTCCTGCATTGCAGGGGGCAAGACGAGTCTTGTTGCCCCTTCTGACTTTGCTATTCTACAATTCTATAAAACACACACCAGGAAATCCTCGTCTGTGGCACGCTCTGTCACCCTGGGGCAACACATACCCTTTTAAAAAATAATCTGACTCTCAGTAGTTTAGAAATTGATGGGGAAATGCGCTGGGAAATGTGGGGTGCATGAGTGACCAATTGTTGGATTGGGACCCAATGGTCATCTAGTCCAACCCTCTTGCAGCGCAGGGATCTCAGCTAAAGAATCCCTGACAGGTGGCCGTCGAACCTTTGCTTAAAAATCTCCAAGGAAGGAGAGTCCACGCCTTTCCTTCTTTTTTCTTTCAAAAATTTTATTGGTTTTCCAAGTTTGTAACAAATATAACATACAAAAGAGAAAAAAGAAAAAAAGAAAAAAGAAAAAACATACAAATAAACACTTAATCCTTCTGAAAATCCAATTTAGTTTTCATTGTTAAGTGACTTCTTCAAATCTCCCCCTAACTGAATTCCATTGTATCCCCTTGTAAAAGTTTTCCAATATCTTCTTTCTAACAAAATTTACTTTTTCAAATTCCTTTCTTTACTTCTTTTCATAGTTTCTCCCATAATGTTTTACCATTTAATCATATTCTATTCCTAAGACAATTTGATAAATTCAAGTTGCTTCTACTTGTCTTATATTACAATATTTAGCGAAGTAATCTTTAAATTTCTTCCATTGTTCCTGGTGGAATCCGCCGCTTTCCAAGGTAGCATGGGGGTAGCTGGGCGGGGGCAGGGGGGGAAGCTTCCCCCCCATCAAGTAATTATATAAAAATACTTAACTAAAAGTAGAAATTGCAGAAAGATTTTGACAGATCCCCCCCCCCGAGCACTCAAAAGAAAGTAATTTAAAACAACTGCTGTTGAGACGTTTCATCATTTTGAATCTGATAAACAGAGCCAGGCGGAGGATGATGGCCAAGGGGTGGGATCAAACCAAGGTCCCATCCAGTCCAGCGCTCTGTTCTGATGGGCGGCAGGAATCCCGCAAGCAGAAACATAGCACCGCAGCACTTTTCCCACCTGTGATTCCCAGGGGCTTCTTGCCTCCGACAGTGGGCTAGCAGTCTCTGATAGCCTCATCCTCCGTTTTTCGGTCTAATCCTCTTTCAAAGGCCATTGCCTCTTGCGGAAGTGAACTCTGCCGTTTGGCAAACCAGGATGAGCACAGGGCGACTGCCTCTCGCCCTTGCCACCTGCCCACGAACAAATCACAACAAATGCTCAGTAGAATGGAACCACCACAAAACCAAGCAAATCAGCACAAACACCCAATAAACAAGTTTTCTGGTGCAGCCACTAATCTCTCTTTCTCTTTTTTCCTCTTGCAAACCCAGCTCTCCACATACTATCCAGAGAAGATCACAGTCCTTACCTGTCTATTCAGCTTGATGGAGAAAGCATCGCTCCTGCCTCCAGATCCCTGAGTCAGCCTGGCAGCAGTCCCCTGTTACTCCAGAGTGCTAACTCAATGCCGCCGCAACAGCCAGACTCCTTTGGTTTACTTTGACATTGACGTCAGAGTCCTTTTTCTAGCGTCCAAAAAAACTTTGGCAAAAGGAAGGGAGGGAGGAATAAATATGCCTGCTGCAGAACCGCCTTTACGACTGGGAGAGACGTTCGGCCATGTGGGGGCATTTCCAGAAAGCAGCATGTCTAATCTCTCATGCAAAGGGTTTTTATTTATTTATCCTGTGCCCTGTTCGGCGGGGAAGTCAGGAGCAGCTTAGAGTGGGCTCCTTGGGCAGATTCCAGGCCCAGAGACCTGCTTAGTTTTAGCACAGTAACAGCTTTGTGCCGCTAGCAAGCCTTTTTTGTGGCAACGCATCTGAAAAATGCACCACGTCAGAAAATATGGAGAGCGTAGTCCTGGAAATGGCAGAGGAATGGCCAACCCAAATGATCAGGATAGCTTCCTTATGAGGAAAGGCTAACACCTTTGGGGATTTTTAGTTTTTATGGGGCAGAGGGAATGCCTGAGGCTGCAATCGTCTTCTTTGGCGATCCCTCATAGCCAAGTAAGGTTGACTTCCATAAACACGGTTTTAACAATGAGTCCATAAGTGAATAAAGGTAAAGGGACCCCTGACCATTAGGTCCAGTCGTGACTGACTGGGGTTGCGGCGCTCATCTCGGGTCATGTGGCCAGCATGACTAAACCGCTTCTGGTGAACCAGAGCAGCACACGGGAACGCCGTTTATCTTCCCGCCGGAGCGGTACCTATTTATCTACTTCCACTGGTGTGCTTTCGAACTGCTAGGTTGGCAGGAGCAGGGACCGAGCAACGGGAGCTCACCCTGTCGCGGGGATTCAAACCACCGACCTTATGATCGGCAAGTCCTAGGCTCTGTGGTTTAACCCACAGTGCCACCCGTAAGTGAATGTGGAGGCCAATTCTGGATCCACACATCCTTCCACAGTGGGGACATTGGCTTCTGGGCGGGAGTTGATCACGGTGTGGATTTGCCAAACATGCCTTCCTCTTAGCACATTTCTTCCTTGCGTCCTGAGTTTGAGTGTCTTCAAAGCCCATGACACCTTTGGTAAAGGCTGTTCTCCAATTGGAGCGCTCGCAGGCAAGTGTTTCCCAAGTGTTAGTGTATATATTACATTTTTAAAGATTTGCCTTGAGACAGTCTTTAAACCTCTTTTGTTGACCACCACCATCACACTTTCCATTTTCAAGTTCAGAATAGAGTAATTGCTTTGGAAGATGATAATCAGGCATCCACACGACATGTCCAGTCCATCGAAGCTGATGTTGAAGAATCATGAAGCTGCAATCCTTATCGTGTCTACGCAGTCAGAAGCAAGGCCCACTGAATTCAGTGGGGCTTCCTCCTTAGGTAAGCGAGATCAGGAGTGCCGCCCAAATTTTTCTAACAAGAGTTTTATGATCACTGCTTTAATGGTTAAGCGGGGATGCGTGTGGCGCTGTGGGTTAAACCACAGAGCCTAGGACCTGCCGATCAGAAGGTTGGCAGTTTGAATCCCCACAACGAGGTGAGCTCCCATTCCTCAGTCCTTGCTCCTGCCAACCTAGCAGTTCGAAAGCACATCAAAGTGCAAGTAGATAAATAGGTACCACTCCGGCGGGAAGGTAAACGGCGTTTCCATGCGCTGCTCTGGTTTGCCAGAAGCGGCTTAGTCATGCTGGCCACATGACCCGGAAGCTGTACGCTGGCTCCCTCGGCCAATAAAGCGAGATGAGCGCCACAACCCCAGAGTGGGCCACAACTGGACCTAATAGTCAGGGGACCCTTTACCTTTACCTAGTGATGAATATTGCCAAGAAAGAGGGTTGAGAGGTTTCTTTCTTCTCATCTATAGGGAACATCTAGCTGGCCAGACCTGACCTGCCAGGGGTCCCAATGAAGCTCACGAGGCCTTTAGTCTCAAATGTAGTTGTGTCCAGTGATATTTTAAAGTGAGCTTCCAATTGCTGCTTTGCTTGGAGTAAGAGGTGACCTCACTGCTCATCAGCTGAGGGGCAGAGAGGTCATACTTTGGTCCATGAGCAGGAAGCGTTTCCATCAAAACCGCTGCTAAATCTGAGATTTTTCTTTGCATGTCTTTTTGGTAGAGGCACCCCCGCACCTGGAAACAGCCCCGTTATCTTTCAACTGTGCTCCAATTTACAGCCACTTATTTAGATCTCTTTCTTTTCTCTCTCTTTATTACACAAACTATATATAACGGGATGGCAATCTGGAATGCAGGACATGTTTCTTGCTAGTCACCAGAATGGATTAATTTGCGACAGTGACGAAGTCCAGGAACAGGCTGCAGTCATCTCATTTGCCATACTGTTCTCCTTTTAGCGGGTGGCGTTGTGGTCTAAACCACGGAGCCTCTTGGGCTTGCCAATCGGAAGGTCAGCAGTTTGAATCCCCACAGTGCGGTGAGCTCCCGTTGCTCTGTCCCAGCTCCTGCCAACCTAGCAGTTCAAAAGCACACCAGTGCAAGTAGATAAATAGGTACCGTTTAAAGTATGGTTACCAGATTTTTTTCAATGAATTTTGGAAGCTGAGTAGCAACAGGGAGTAGTAGCGGGGATGGTGAGGCAAAAGACCCTGGGCCCAAGCACACATGCATATTGTATAAAGGTGCAAAGCCCTTCTTTTGCACCCTGTGAAACATAAATGCGCAGTTTTTTAAAAACTGGGCAACGACGTGCTGCCTGCCCGTGACTCTTGAGTCTCCCCCATCAGTCAAAACAGAGGAGGAAGGGGGCAGGAGATCTGTACCATCGGACATCCCTGGTCCCCTTTGACAGTGGTGCAAGACACATCATATGGGGACTTCCGGCGAGGAAAAATGGTGGGCACCACGGCAGTGAGCAGCTCCAGAAGCCAGCCAGAGCCAACTGCACTGCCAGGCTGGCTCCGGGCTGCTGAGGCTGTCACTGGCACATTTCCTGGGGACAGATTTGCAAATCCGGGGACATCTGGTAACCCTAGTTTAAAGGAGAGTAGGAGGTGCTTCAGAGCAATGGTGTTGCAAAGGGGTGTGTGGGGGCGGTGTGCCTTGGGTGCCATGTCTTGGGGGGTGACAAGAAGGCACCACACAGGGTCTTACCCCCACCACCCCGGTCGCTGCGGTGCAAGCAGCCATTGTGTTGCCGCTTGTGGAGGATCCCACCACCGTCCGTACAGCGTTCGGGTGCCACCACCGGCAAACCGCTACGTGCAACACATGTGCAGTGTTGCACGCATGAGCTGTACGTAGCAACGCTGCACATGTGCTGCACATAGCGGTTTGCCACCGGCACCGCCTGAGCGCCGGACGGACGGTGGTGGGATCCCTCCGTCGCTGCTACAGCCACGAGCAGAGGATCCCACCACTGTCCGCACGGCGCTCGGGTGGCGCCGCCGGCAAACCGCTACATACAGCGCATGCGCAGTGTCGTACCCTATGTGCCCTATGTGGCGCTATGCATGCGTCGTATGTAGCGGCCCAATGTGTGTGCAGCCGGCGGTTTGCCCCGCCCCAGGTTTTGGTTAGCCTTCATTCGCCTGTGCTTCAGAGAGCAGTTTGGCAAAGCACTATGTGAAACACCCCCCCACCCTACTGTAAAAGGGGTTGGGGTATGTTTTGGCCAAGGGGTTGGCAAGCCGAGCAAGCGGAGGCAGCAGCCCCCTAATATGTGTGTATTTCTCTGCTCCAACTTTTGTCCGGGGATTTGCTTGCAGTGAAACTTGCTAAATATTGCCTTAAATGCTCAAACAAGTCTGCTGCTGCGATTTCATCCACAGGGTTAAAAAACAAAACAAAATAAGGAGACCACTACTATGTAATCCTTTTCTTTGCTTTAAGCTTTTTCTGTGATGAATTGCACCCCTTTGTGTTTTGCCATCTTAAACCTAAAACATTCGAGTTTATTGCGCTCTGCCAAAAATGTTATTACAGCAGCTTTATGTTTCAAAGGCAGTTTAATTCTTTTCTTCATAGTGACCTTTGGTTATTTTTAAGCAGATTTCCCCCCTCGCTCCCACTCTTGTCTGGCCATCGTCAGCTCCTGAAATGAAACTTTCAATGCCTCTAGAATATTTTTTAAAGAATGGTGAGGGAAAGAGAGAGAACTTTCCAGGGTCCAAATTATTTATATGCTTCTTGTTGCTGGCTTAAAAAAATAATAATCAAAAATCACCCCACTCTCTCCAGATATCATTTTTATTCCGCATGCATGATGATTTGCGCTCATGATGGTATTGGAGTGGTTATATGTAATCCTGCTTTCATTACAATTCCAATATATATATATATGTATATGTGTGTGTGTGTGTGTGTGTGTGTGTGTGTATGTATATGTATATGTCTATCTATCTATCTATCTATCTATCTATCTATCTATCTAGACGCGGGTGGCACTGTGGGTTAAACCACAGAGCCTAGGACTTGCCGATCAGAAGGTTGGCGGTTCAAATCCCCACGACGGGGTGAGCTCCCGTTGCTCAGTCCCTGCTCCTGTCAACCTAGCAGTTCAAAAGCATAAAGTGCAAGTAGATAAATAGGTACTGCTCCAGCAGGAAGGTAAACGGTGTATCCGTGTGCTGCTCTGGTTCGCCAGAAGCGGCTTAGTCATGCTGGCCACATGACCCGGAAGCTGTACGCCGGCTCCCTCGGCCAATAAAGCGAGATGAGCGCCACAACCCCAGAATCGTCCACGACTGGACCTAATGGTCAGGTGTCCCTTTACCTTTACATATACTGTGGTACCTCGGGTTACATACGCTTCAGGTTACAGACTATGTAAGCGCCGGACGGACGGTGGTGGGATCCCTCCGTCGCTGCTACAGCCACGAGCAGAGGATCCCACCACTGTCCGCACGGCGCTCGGGTGGCGCCGCCGGCAAACCGCTACATACAGCGCATGCGCAGTGTCGTACCCTATGTGCCCTATGTGGCGCTATGCATGCGTCGTATGTAGCGGCCCAGAGCTCCCAGAAATAGTGCTTCAGTTTAAGAACTTTGCTTCAGGATGAGAACAGAAATCATGCTCCGGCGGCGTGGCAGCAGCAGGAGGCCCCATTAGCTAAAGTGGTGCCTTAGGTTAAGAACAGTTTCAGGTGAAGAACAGGTCTCCGGAACGAATTAAGTACTTAGCCCGAGTTACCACTCTCTATATATATACTTGTATACAGTGGTACCTTGGTTTGCATACGTTTTGGATTACAAACACGTCAAACCTGAAAGTGTGTGTCTCTGTTTGCAACATTTTTTTGGATTACAACCTTTTTTTATTATTATTACAAACAATTTTTTGGGGGAGGCCCCATTGGTGAAAGCACGCCATGGGTTACAACCTGTTTTGGTTTACAAACGGACCTCCGGGATGGATTATGGTTGTAAACCAAGGTACCACTGTACTACGCTTCATCCAAAGATCGCTGGGTGGTTCAGAACACAAAAAATACAGAACAGAAGCACAAAATATACAATACCAAAAAAGAAAAAAGAAAAGAGCAAAACAAAACAAAACAACAATATCTCTCCGTAGCCAGTCTAGATGGGCTCAATGGCCAATGTTACAGCCTCTGTAACACACTGCAGTTTTACCCTAAATGAGGTTGGCATGCGTCAGCCAATGATCCAACAGCCTTGCTCATTCTTGCAAGTCTTGAGAGACTTGTGCAGTTCTTAGACCTGCGATCCAGGCACGGCCAAGGGCCAAAAATCACTTCCCTTGGTGGGGCGTGTCTCTTGTTGGTAAGATTGAGAAAAACGCAGATGAACTGAGACTGCTCTGGCCTTTTGCTATATATAGAGGATCCAATGGCTATTTTTAAGTTGATTATTTGGAAAAGAATGGTAGCAGCGAGTCCCCTCTTGGGAATGTGGCGGAGAAAGAATAATAATGAGATGAAGTGGAGATAATTTAACAATGGAACTTGGGGCAAAGGCTGCCACCTAAAACTTTAAACAGGCGATCTTTCTTATGAGACACAACCTAGATCTACTCGAGTGGCAGTCTTGGCTTGTTGCACATCCTTGAGAGTTTCCACCACTGAGCTGTCTAAACATGCATATGTCGGAGCTATGCTGTCCTATGCCCCCTGCAGGGTTCTGGGTTCAAATCTCAAAGTCCTTCGGTGGCTCTGCGAAAGCCAATATTCTCCTGAGCTCACAGCGTCTATCTGCAGGCCTGTCTTACATGGTAGTCGTGACCAAGATAATGTACGTGAACTGTGTCGAGCGGTCTTCAGAAATGATAAGGACGATTATGGAGCAGTTTTCACCCTGGCAGCATGGGAATGATATACACTGCCATGATATACACTGCCATGAATGTGCAGTGGTACCTCGGGTTAAGTATTTAATTCATT
Organism: Podarcis bocagei; assembly: GCF_964188305.1. NCBI lineage: Eukaryota > Metazoa > Chordata > Lepidosauria > Squamata > Lacertidae > Podarcis > Podarcis bocagei. The sequence continues at coordinate 87,170,129 of NC_138133.1, forward strand.
CCAGAGGTCCATTCTTAACCTGAAACTGTTCTTAACCTGAAGCACGACTTTAGCTAATGGGGCCTCCTGCTGCCGCTGCGCTGCCAGAGCACGATTTCTGTTCTCATCCTGAAGCAAAGTTCTTAACCTGAAGCATTATTTCTGGGTTAGCGGAGTGTGTAACCTGAAGCATATATAACCTGAAGCGTATGTAACCCGAGGTACCACTGTATTTTTTTGTCCATCCTGAGGACTGTGATAACAACAACAACAACAACAACAACAACAACAACAACAATTTATTACTTATACCCCACCCATCTGGCCAGGCCTCCCCAGCCACGCTGGGCGGCTCCCAACAGAATATTAAAAACACGATAAAACATCAAACATTAAGAAACTTCTCTAAACAGGGCTGCCTTCAGATGTATTCTAAAAGTCAGATAGTTGTTTATTTCCTTGACATCTGACAGGGAGGCATTCCACAGAGTGGGCGCCACCACCAAGAAGGCCCTCTGCCTGGTTCCCTGTAGCTTCAATTCTCACAGTGAGGGAACCGCCAGGAGGACCTCAGCGCTGGACCTCAGTGTCCAGGCAGAAGGATGGGGGTAGAGATGCTCCTTCAGGGATACTAGACCGAGGCCGTTCAGGCAGGGCCGTCTTAGCCATAGGCGCTAGGCGTGTGGGGCACCTGGGCGCTGGGCTCTCAGGGGCGCCAGGCCAAGAGTCCGGGGCCCGAGAGTTGAGTCGGGGGAAAAGCCCGTCCGTCGGTTGGAGCGCTGTGGCAGGTTCTTCTGCTGCAGGGAGCTCTGCGCCGCAAGTTTGGGGGTGACCAAGCCAGCGAGACGCTGAGGCGGCTGGCTGGCTCCACCCTCCTACGCACCTGGGACTGGGCAACTGGGGGTGGGGCGCCGGGTGGATCTTTGCACCCTGGCGCTGCATATGCACCCTGTGTTCAGGGTGTCAGGTGTGCGTGCAGGAGCCAGGCCCTGTGACCAATAGGACTTTGCAGGACTGGGGCCTTCCTAAGTTTGTTCTGAAGAGGCAAGGCGCGGCGGCACAGGTGAGGCCGCTTGGTAACTCACAGCACCTGGTGGCAAGAGCTAGGAAGGGATATAAGGTCAGCATTTCCCTTCAGCTCTTTGCCACAGCAACACATTCCCTACCCTGCTGTGTTTGATTTTGTGACTCCTCGCTTCTTGATCCTCGGACCCCTGACTTCGTGACTCCTCGCTTCTTGATCCTCGGACCCCTGACTTCATGACTCCTTGCTTCTTGATCTTCGGACCCTTGGCTTTGTGACTCCTTGCTTCCTGGCTCTCGGATCCTTGGCTTCTTGACTCTCGGCTCTCTGACCCTTGGACTCCTGGCTTCCTGACTCCCGGCTTCTGGACCCCCCTTCCTGCTCCCACCCCGCCATCTTGCCCCTGGTCCTGACGTCCCCTGCTGGGACTTCGATCGCCCGTGAACCGGATCGTGACACAGGGCTTGAAAGATCAGCACCAACACTTTGAATTGTGCTTGGAAATGCCCTGGGAGCCAATATAGGTCTTTCAGGACTGGTGTGATGTGGTGTTGGCGGCCGCTCCCTGTAGAACTACCAGAGCTTTGTACAAGCGTAGAAAACGAGCCAGCCAACTGCTGGGACTTGGGCTTGGAAGAAGGCTCTCCTCTTTCGAAAAGGCTTTACAAAGCATTTTCAAATGGGCTCCGAACCCCCATCCATCAAGAGGATTCAGCACTCCCGCTCGGAAAGTTGGCAGAGGCGAGGAGACTGGGATGATTAAGCAGTTGGGGCTTCATTCAGATAGCACTAAATCACTGTTTAAGCCCCACTCCTTCCAGTGGGAGTGATTTAACTGCATAGTTCATGTTCCCATTGAAATGAACAAGGCTGACGTGTGCTCTGGACTGGCCTGGATCGTGTCCCAAAAACATTTAAGGGGCGGCCTTTGCTCTGCGTTGGGCAGAACGCAACAGGAGAAACTGCAGCCGTCAGGGTCCGTAGGCGACATTCCAGGTATCTTAGGAGGCATTAAGACCTAGGCTGATGGTGCCAAGAGCTGTTCTCTTCTTCAGATCTTTAAATAGGCGCTTGCATCAATTCCTCCCATTGTGATGCTGATCTTCTAAGGTCAAATATAGCCTGTATGTGGCACTGGGTCAGTTAATCGGTTAGCGGATTCAAAACCTCCATATGTTGTTGCACTAGAACTCTCCTGCTCCCTGGCCATTCATTGGTCATGCTAACTAAGGCTGGTGGGGATCGCAGTCCCGACATCTGGAAGTGTGAAGATCAGAGGATAACAGTGCCAAAAACAGGAGATAATCCTCTGCTGATCAGGTGAAAGACATGTGGGTCTTTCAAGGCACCTGTTAGGGGCCAGTTCTGGATTTGACTCTCTGGCTGACAAAGTTTCCATAGCATAATTTTAAATTAATGTCCTGCTTCTCCTCATTATCCCTCTACTTCCTGTAGCTTCAGGTCTGCTGCTTGGTAGCAACTGGGGGGTGGGGGGGAGGAAAAATTGTCACACGTGTGGAAGGCTTTACCCAGCTCATTCTGCTGAATGTTAACTGACCCAACTGCAATTTAGAGAAATATAACACTGGGGACAGCAGCCATGAAAAAAGCAATGACAAACATAGACAGCATCTTAAAAAGCAGAGACATCACCTTGCCAGCAAAGGTCCGTATAGTTAAAGCTATGGTTTTCCCAGTAGTGATGTAGGGAAGTGAGAGCTGGACCATAAAGAAGGCTGGTCGCTGAAGAATTGATGCTTTTGAATTATGGTGCTGGAGAAGACTCTTGAGAGTCCCATCGACTACAAGAAGATCAAACCTATCCATTCTGAAGGAAATCAGCCCTGAGTACTCACTGGAAGGACAGATCATGAAGCTGAGGCTCCAATACTTTGGCCACCTCATGAGAAGAGAAGACTTCCTGGAAAAGACCCTGAGGTTGGGAAAGATTGAGGGTACAAGGAGAAGGGGACGACAGAGGACGAGATGGTTGCACAGTGTTCTCGAAGCTACCAGCATGAGTTTGACCAAACTGTGGGAGGCAGTGGGAGACAGGAGTGCCTGGCGTGCTCTGGTCCATGGGGTCACAAAGAGTCAGACACAACTAAATGATTAAACAACAACAACACTGGGGAACAATTGTTTTCCATTTTCTGTTGCATGAGATTTTTGTTTACACATTTTTGTCTACTTGAGGAAGCCATGGTCCGATCTGAAAAATAAAAATATTTCGGTTACAAAACTGTAAAAATAAAGAAAAAATAATGATTAATTATTGTTTGCAAAACAATAATTACCATGTGGTTAGGGTAGATCAACGTGTCAGTCTCCACTTATCCCCAGTGTAAATATGACATATCGGCAAAAGTTGGAAACTGGAAGATAACTATAGCATGTACATGAAAATCGATTTCAGATTTGAAATCAGCATTGAGAGAACATATAAGAACAGATGAAAAATTTCATGCAAAAGAAAATGGAAAAAAAAAATTGTTCCCCAGTACTGTATACTGTGCATCCCAAGGGAATACATTTTTTTTGCATACCTCCAACTGTACATAGATATACATGTCATTTTCAATGCTATACATGTCATGTTCAATGATATATGTCACTTACATTTATACTCATATTGTACCATTTTGGCTATGTGTTTAATAAAATATTGAATTCTTGCATTGTGAAAAACAAAGATTATGGTGAAAAGTGAAAAACATGAATTGCAAAAACACTAGAGCTTACAGAACAAAACCAACTTCAGATATGAAATCAGCACATCGAAATTAGGTCAGAACAACTGCAGGTGTCAATGCAACAAAAGTTTTGTTCCCCAGTAAGAACAAAATCCTTCCTTCCTTCCTTCCTTCCTTCCTTCCTTCCTTCCTTCCTTCCTTCCTTCCTTCCTTCCTTCCTTCCTTCCTCCCTCCCTCCCTCCCTCCCTCCCTCCCTCCCTCCCTCCCTCCAGCATATTTCTGACAATTATCTGAATCTGATAATTTTGGCCTCTAATTTTTCCTTAAGTTAATTTCTCCATATTTCTACACCCGCTTGCAATAAATAAATAAAACAGTCCTCCTGAAAATTCACCAGCATTGTAGGGGAATTTCTCCAAACAGTTTGGTGTGCAATTTTTTGCAGAATATACACATTTCTGCAAAGCAATTTCCCCTTACCATAATGCATTTTTATATGCCATTTTCACTCATATATGCATTTCTATGCATGCTTTGCCTTAGCATGTGCAAATTTCTGTACGTATCGCTGGGCTGGAGAGCGGCGTTGCAAAATTAGGAGTGGTGCGAATTTTTAAGGATGGCTGTGTTTCAGTTCACAAATGGTTTCACAAAGTGCGAATTAGGTAGTTTCACTTTTAAACATGAGCTGAATTGAATTCGTCCTCCATCCCGACTCTGAAGAGGGGTAGGTAAGGGAGAAGATGTGGGGAGGGTTTATGTTTCCATACCTGGGTTCCCCTTTTTGTCTAAAATTGTCTCTACAACTCCCCTATTTTTTTTTACATGGTTGGGGCAGACCTAGGCTTGCTGCTTTTCCAACAGTGAAAATCTGGACCAGAAAGTTGTTAAGCTTTTTTGGGGCAAGGCTGTTCTACCCAAAACTGTTGAGCTTTACAGTGGTACCTCGGGTTACAGACACTTCAGGTTACAGACGCTTCAGGTTACAGACTCTGCTAACCCAGAAATGGTGCCTTGGGTTAAGAACTTTGCTTCAGGATGAGAACAGAAATCGTGCAGCAGCGGTGCAGAGGCAGCAGGAGGCCCCATTAGCTAAAGTGGTGCTTCAGGTTAAGAACAGTTTCAGGTTAAGAATGGACCTCTGGAATGAATTAAGTTCTTAATCCGAGGTACCACTGTAAATGGTAATTACTATTATTTATATGCAGCCCATCTGACTGGGTTCCCTCAGCCACTCTGGGTGGCTTCCACAAAGTCAAACATCAAATATAGTACAGCACAAAACATTAAAAACTTCCCTATACAGTGGTACCTCGGGTTACATACACTTCAGGTTACATACGCTTCAGGTAACAGACTCCGCTAACCCAGAAATAGTACCTCAGGTTAAGAACTTTGCTTCAGGATGAGAAGAGAAATCGTGCAGCGGTGGCGGGAGGCCCCATTAGCTAAAGTGGTGCTTCAGGTTAAGAACAGTTTCAGGTTAAGAATGGACGTCCAGAACAAATTAAGTTCTTAACCCGAGGTACCACTGTATTGGCAAAATAATGCCGTTTTTTAAATGGAAAATCGGCAAAAACAGGACTGCCAACTTGGGCTACCATACTGCCAATTTTTGTACCAATTTCCATCCGGACACTGCTGACAACTGCCGTAATCCGGATATGTCCGGAAAGTCATGGACATATGGCAAGCCTATGCTTCTGTGATTATGGACGTGGGTGGCGCTGTGGGTTAAACCACAGAGCCTAGGACTTGCCAATCAGAAGGTAGGCAGTTCGAATCCCCGTGACAGGGTAAGCTCCCGTTGCTCAGTCCCTGCTCCTGCCAACCTAGCAGTTCAAAAGCACAAAGGGCAAGTAGATAAATAGATACCGCTCTGGCAGGAAGGTAAACAGTGTTTCCATGCACTGCTCTGGTTCGCCAGAAGCGGCTTAGTCATGCTGGCCACATGAACTGAAAGCTGAACGCCGGCTTCCTTGGCCAATAAAGCGAGATGAGCGCCGCAACCCCAGAGTCGGCCATGACTGGACCTAATGGTCAGGGCTCCCTTTACCTTTACCTTTATGCTTCTGTGACAAGTCCTGTGGAAACCTCCTAAAAGAGATTACAGTGGTACCTCGGGTTACAGACACTTCAGGTTACAGACGCTTTAGGTTACGTACTCCACTAACCCAGAAATAGTACCTTAGGTTAAGAACTTTGCTTCAGGATGAGAACAGAAATTGCGTGGCAGTGGCGCGGTAGCAGCGGGAGGCCCCATTAGCTAAAGTGATACCTCAGGTTAAGAACAATTTCAGATTAAGAATGGACCTCCAGAACAAATTAAGTTCTTAACTCGAGGTACCACTGTAGAGGCAATGATTTTGCAGCAGGAAGTATCAAGAACCAACACCCAGCAAAGGATTTTGGGTTTCAGGCAGACTGTTGGCAGAGAGGTTGCTGAGTAGACCCTCAGTGGACGGGACATTTTGGCGACATGGAGGAAGGCTGTGCCTGCCGATCTCAAAGGCGATGGGAATTTGGATTAAGACTTTGCACAGGATTGCTTCCCGCAGACTGGATTCTTTATCACCTACTTGATCACTGCTTTTGCCAGAGAATTTGACAGAGGGTAGATATTTCTCGTTTCCCACCACCAACCCCTTTTCAGGCCAGAGGTTTCGTGGGACTGGGCCTTTAATGATGTCTGCTTGTCATTCACAGCTGAGCTTTCTTCCTAACTCTGGGTGGATTTCATGTAATAAAGGCCATTTATCAGTCTAGGTAAGTACAAGGCCTCATCTTGATTTGTTACAGAGTTCAGTCCCACGAGAAGCAGCAGGGGCCACCAAGTTGAGTTGTCTTTCAAATAGGATTAGGCCAGTGTATAATCACAGGCTGCCAGCGACAATAAGCCCTTGATAACACTTGCTGGGAAACACAGGTGAGGAAAGTGCTGTGGTGCTAAGTTTCTGCTTGCAGGATTCCACCAAGGGCCAGGGCCTTCTCAGTGATGGCTCCGACCTGGTGGAATGCTCTGTCCCATGAGACCAGGGCCCTGCAGGATTTAACTTCCTTCCTCAGGGCCTGTAAGACAGAGCTATTCCACCTGGCTTTCAATTTGAACTTACCCTGTGTTATGTACTGAAGTTCTCACCTTGGGTCAGCAGGGGGATACTGTAGATAGTTTTCACTCAGGTCCACATATGCAAATAAGGGATTGAAAGTGACGTTCAGTGATTGGATAGTTACAGAAAGTGGTTACTGTTGCGTTGTAGTGGAGCTCTATATAAGCAGGCTGGCTGAACCCTTCCGTTCAGTTCTGTTCTGGCCTGTGAATAAACAAGAGCTGTTTGAAGAATCGCTGTGTCGTCTGATATGTTCACCCACAATTTAACAGCCTGATCTTTTATTTCCCTTCCTTCCCACCCTCTCCCCTTTTTATGAAGATTACCCGCTCTGGGATCCCACAGCTAATTCTCCCCTGGCCCAAATAGGCCTAATTTAGGCAGCTAGCCCTGGTGATCATCTAATGTTTATTGGATGGATTTCCCCCCTAAATTGATTTTGAATTTTGAATTTATTGTTTTTCACATTTTGTACTGTATTTTGTGCTGTTTTCTGCTGCATCAATTAAGTGTTTTAAATTTGTTGTTAGCCGCCCTGAGCCCGGTTTTCTGAACCGGGAAGGGCAGGGTATAAATAAAAAATTATTATTATTTATTATCTGGTTGGCCACCATCAGAACAAGGTGTTGGCCTGGATGGGCCATTGGTCTGATCCAGAAGGGCTGACAGTAAGAGCTGTTTGACAGTGGAATGGTCTCCCTGGGAGGTTGTGGACTCTCCTTCCTTGGAGATTGGATGGCCATCTGTCATGGATACCTTACCTGGGATTCCTGCATTGCAGCGGATTGGACCAGATGACCCATGGGGTCCCAACTCTACACTTCTATGATTCTATGACAAGCTCTGAAAGATCTGATGAAGGATCCTTCCAGGGAAGACCACAAACAAGGTATGAACCCTGTCCTCCAGAAACTGGTATTCATTGAACTCAGGGGTCCCCAAACTAAGGCCCACGAGCCGGATAAGGACCGAGGGACTCGTTTATCCGGCTTGCGGCGACCTCCACTGCCTGCTTTTACTGGCACTGTGCTGTGTGGCTGCCCACTTCTGGGTCATGGGAGCACCGGAAATAGCTTGGGCGCATGCGCAAGCGTTATTTGTGCATGCACAAGCATTATTTCCGGTGCACATCCGGGTCGGAGAAGGCCCGTGCACATGCGCACAAGCTATTTCCGGTGCTCCTCCGACCCAGAAATAGCATGTGTGCACACGTATGGGCACGCGCTCCCCTGCCCTCTGGCCCACCGCGCGATCGGCACTGGAGACACCAGCCCGAGGCGCGGTAAGTTTGCTGACCCCCGATTTAACTGTTGTGACTAGTACCTTCTCCACGAACTTATCTTGTGCTTGAATCTTGCTTGAGGGTTTGCCAATAGAGGTATCTGTTTGGCCACTGTGAGAATGGGATTTTGGACAAGATAGGCCTGATCCAACAGGCTGTTCTTATGTTCCCCGGAGCCGCAGCCACATCCAGTGGTTTAAGGCTTCTTTGGTTTTGCTTTGCGTGTTTTCAAAAATTGAAATAAATAATGTGGGGTCCTTTTCCCCCCAGCCCGATTTTTGCCTTCTACCTTGGAAGGCCACCTTTCGCCTTGCTTCAAAGAGTTCTCTGCCTCCTCTGTGATGGAGTTTCGACACCGCTGTGAAGATCTGCCAGCTTCTCTGCAGCTCAGCCACAGGGCAGAAAACAGGGGCACATTCCTGGCTAGCCCAAGATAGAAAGTTTCCCATAACTTGCAGCCAGTGGGAATGCAGCTATTTACGAGAGCACCGCTACATCTGAAGTTAAAATAATCAGAGAGAGAGAGAGAGAGAGAGAGAGAGAGAGAGAGAGAGAGAGAGAGAGAGAGAGAGAGTTGAGATCCACTGAACTTGTCATACTCAGTGTCTTTCCAAGTTCTTTCAAAATCATTCTATTTAGGAACAGAATATTGCCCAATATAAATGCCAGGGGAAGAACAACAGCCCTGTGGTGGAGTATCTTCTTTGCATACAGAAAATCTCAGGTTTAATCACAAGCATCTCTAGTTACCAGTGGGCAAATCTGTCAGTCTGGGCTATTGTCAGTTTCTGACAGGAGTGAGCCAGTGGTAAATTACACTGAGCAAGTTGGAGTCAACTCCATGTTAGCAAAAACAGGATCTGAACAGGAGTGCCTGGCCTAATGAGCACAGCAGCTCATATCCGGCAAGTTCTGCCCCCATGAAGCAGTTGCTCTCCAGGGTTTCCCCCAAGCTATCTGAGACTGCATTAAGTTCTCCTCTGCCCTTTCATGTCTCTTCTGCTTCTGGAAGACAAGTGGAGAGTAGAACTTGTTGCAGCGAGGGGTGGACACACATGACTCTTCACCAGTCTGAATCATATCTGCCTCATTTTTTGGCTCCATGGCCTGTCAGTCACCGGCAATGGTGTGAGGTACAAGGTGCTTTGAAGTCCCAAAATCGGGACTTCAAAGCCCCTTGCAAGGTGTTGCTAAAATGGACTCTCCGCCTTCCGTTTCAGCAGGGTATTCCATACAAACCCCTTCCTGGAAGGAATTTGTTCCTGAGTTTGTTGATCTAGAGCAGTAAGACACGAGCAACGAGAACAAATGAGCAACGTGGTCGTGTCAGAGCCATTACTTCTCCATCTGGGCTGAGGCAGCACCATCTGACGTCTCCAGCAGCCCTGCGGCATCTTGCCGAATGCGGAAAGCTGTGTTAGGTTGCGACCTTGCGCGTTTCCTGCTTAGACAGGTTGTCAGACAGACACAGAGCAGAAGAGAATTTCAGGGCTCAAAGAGTGAGAAAAAACACCGTTTACTGACAATGGCTTTGTCAAACAAGATAGGGGCAAGGCAGGCAGGTCACTGGGTTGGCTGCTTTAGAGGAAATGGTGAGGAAAAAGCCAGTTCTCTTCCTATCAGTTGCTCCTGCCTGGGGACCTCGGAGAGAATTTGGGGCCCCTCAAGAGTCCCTAATGGAACAAATCTTGCATTTCCCACTAGACAGAGAAGAATGGGTTTATCTCCAGTGTTTGAGCAGGTGTTTGGAAAATAACATCTCTCTGTTTCCTCTTCCTCAATTAATCTCTTACCACGGCTGTTCTTCCAGAGGTGCCTTTGGTTTAAAATAAAATACAATCAATTGCTATTAATAATATAAATTGCACAAGGCATTGTGGAAACTCCCATTCATACACATCAGCTCCGGAGAGAGATGCTGTGAATTTTGGCAGCTGTGGGAGAGCTGCGCATGTGTTATGCTAACATTTTATTCTAGAAGGTATTGTGCGGCAGAGGAGGAAAAATGGAAACATCATGGAAAATGGGGCGGGAAGCTGAGAAAACACAAATTTATGGCGTATTGACGTATATATGTTAAACTTTTGAAAATTCAATAAAAAATGTATTGTAAAATAGAAAAAAGAAGATAACATTTTGTTGTCTTGTTAATTAATCTAGCCGCAGGACCCTTCTTACGTTAACACTAAAAAGAAACAACCTTTTCCTGTTTTCGTTAGTTAATTCACATACTGTATATTCTGTCTTAATGAATGACAGATGCCAGGAATATGCTTCATTGGAAGAACTCTGTTGCAAGGGAATGGGATGTTGAGCGTTTCCCCCCTCAAGCTCTCCACGCAATTGCTTGGGACACAAGGGCAAAACTCCCGCACTGATTGTTCCTTATAGGGGAGGAAGTGGCAGAAAGAAAAACGGTCATGGAAAAAGCGTATAGCCGCAGTTTCATTCGAGGGCGACGGATGGAGTGTGAGAACCCTGGCAAGATGGATGTTGAAATAATAGACAAATGAGCCTGGGAACGTATAGCAGTGTGGAATGATACGCAGGATATCTTTTTCCCCACTGGGGTTTCCCGTCCATGGAATTTGCTTTCAGGTAAACAAGTCAAATGTCTGGATGTTGTGCCATTATTAGGGACTGATTGCGATACCCCAAAGGGACCAACATCAGTGCAAAATATCCGGGTTCTGTAAGTTCCAACTCTCCACTGACTTAAAGAGAAATCCCTCCCACATTCCATCTCTTTGCAGAAGAGAGACACTTACTTATTTTTAAAAATGGGATTCGGACAGTCATGGTGAGACTCTCAAGGGGAAAGTCCCCTGGCTGTACCCAAATTAGTTCTCTTGACGTCACAAGCCGCTGTCCGCAACAACCCCGGCACCATCGCAACCAGGCCTTTTGAAGATCTTGGGCGCAGATTCAACAAACAGGTTCTGCTAGCGCACAGCCTTTCTCAACCTATGGGTCCCCAGATGTTGTTGAACTTCCCATCACCCCTAGCTAGCAAGGCCGGAGCTCAGGGATGATGGGAGTTGTAGTCCAACAACATCTGGGGACCCACAGGTTGAGAACCACTGGTAGCAGAAGCACTGTGCAAGGACTTGCCGTAACACAATGGGACTTTCCTGCCTCTTCAACTTGCATAAAGGGACCCCTGACCATTAGGTCCAGTCATGGATGACTCTGGGGTTGTGGCGCCTATCTCTCTTTATTGGCCAAGGGAGCCGGTGTACAGTCATGTGGCCAGCATGACTAAGCCGCTTCTGGCGAACCAGAGCAGCTCACGGAAACACCGTTTATCTTCCCGCCAGAGTGGTACCTATTTATCTACTTGCACTTTGACATGCTTTTGAACTGCTAGGTTGGCAGGAGCAGGGACCAAGCAACGGGAGCTCACCCTGTCGCGGGGATTATACAAGAAGTTAAATAGAGATATAAATATCATATCTCCCAAGTGCTCCAGAAAAAAGGGACATCCAATTTTTTCACGTGAGATCACAGCAGCCATTTTGGGTGCTCTTTTATACTGTGATCTCACATGGTTCCCCAAAATGTGCATTTTTGGGGTGCCTCACAAGATCTCACCCTGGAAAAGGCTCCTTTCCAGGTTGAGAGCACGGCATGGGTCACATGACTCACCCAGATTTTGGCTCTGGAAAAGTTGGATGGGACGAAATACGAATAAATCACAGCTCTACACTATACAATATGTGTGCCTGATAAATATTGTAATGAACAAAATGTAAATATTTTAACCCTCAGTCAAACATGAGCTTTCCTATCTCTACTCAAATAAATCACACAATTCAGTTGAGTTTCTAAGAAAAATATTACCTGATCTGTACTCCCAGGTGATTATATGGAATTAAACTCCCCGCCCTTTAGCAAAGGGCATAGATTTGCAGAATCCTGAATTTCACTCTCCCAATAAGAAATAAGATCTTGTTACTTTAGTCCCTGTGGAATGAGGCTGGTGGTTTCAGTGCTTGTGACTTTGTACTATGCTGTGCTTGCCTCTCTCTGCCTGGGGTTTGACAGGGTTAGGTTTTAAAGGTTTATTATGGATTTTCTATTGTATTACATTTTTACCGATCCTGTATGCTGCACACAGAGGGGTTGTTTTATGAGGTTCCTAGCAAAGTACATGCAGACACGAAATTAAAAGACGCCTGCTTCTTGGGAGAAAAGCAATGACAAACCTAGACAGCATCTTAAAAAGCAGAGACATCACCTTGCCAACAAAGGTCCGTATAGTTCAGGGGTCTGCAACCTTTAAGACAAAAAGAGCCACTTGGACCCGTTTCCGAAGGGAAAAAAACTGGGAGCCGCAAAACTCGTTATTATAAAAATAACTTTTTGGTCACTTTTTACTATTATTTCTTTGTTTGACCCCTCAGAATTACTCCTCCTCATAGAAATAAATGTTAAATTAACAAGTTACCTTTTTGTGTGTGTGTGTTCTTCACTCCCCTTCAAAACAGTGACCAGCATACATGCCCCCTTTCAATGCAGTGACCAGCATACATGCCCCTTACAATGTAGCGGGCAGGTGGGCGGGAAGGTGATGTCGGGACGGTGCGTGACCACCCCCATGCGACGTCACAGCCAGCACAGCGCCCGCCACAATGGGGAGTGTCGGGGCCAACAATGCGCCTCCTCCCCTCGCTAGTATCCGCCCCGGAGCTGCAGCAAAGGTGTAAAAGAGCCACATGCGGCTCTGGAGCCGCAGGTTGCAGACCCCTGGTATAGTTAAAGCTATGATTTTCCCAGTAGTGATGTATGGAAGTGAGAGCTGGACCATAAAGAAGGCGGATCGCCGAAGAATTGATGCCTTTGAATTCTGGTGCTGGAGGAGACTCTTGAGAGTCCCATGGACTGCAAGAAGATCAAACCTATCCATTCTGAAGGAAATCAGCCCTGAGTGCTCACTGGAAGGACAGATCCTGAAGCTGAGGCTCCAATACTTTGGCCACCTCATGAGAAAAGAAGACTCCCTGGAAAAGACCCTGATGTTGGGAAAGATGGAGCGCACAAGGAGAAGGGGACAACAGAGGATGAGATGGTGGGACAGTGTTCTCGAAGCTGCCAGCATGAGTTTGACCAAACTGCGGGAGGCAGTGGAAGACAGGAGTGCCTGGCGTGCTCTGGTTCATGGGGTCATGAAGAGTCGGACACGACGAAATGACTAAACAACAACAACAAAGCAAAGTACATAAAAACAATGATTGATTGATTGATTGATTGATTGATTGATTGAATGAATAGTTTAGGGCTAATTGTGATGGAGAAGAGAAAATAGAAGTCCCCCCCCAAAAAAATAGCTCAAATATTTGACTGAAAGTTTTTTGCTGAGTCCTTTTGGCTGTCTGCGGGGTGGAGAATGTCATTTGTGAAGCAGTTCCTCTCTTCTGCATTTTGGGAGGTATGAAAGAAATGTTGGGGGCAGTGGCAAAGGTCACCTCCTGGTTTGTTTGGGGGGTTTTTTTTGCTTCTGCTGGCCACAATATTTATTACCCCAAAAACTACTTTCTGTATTCCAGATTACAGCAGTGGGGAGCGGAGAGGGATATCTGTGAGTTTCATCTTTTCCTGACAAAAATTTCCCCACTCTCGAAAACAGTCCCCCTGTTTCATGGCCTAATAATATGGAGAACATCTTGTATCAGTTAAAAGATGTTAGGAGGAGGGAACAGCCCCCTGTTCTCACAGTGGCCAAGCAGATACCTCTATTATGAAACCCGCAATCAGGTTTCAAACACAAGACCACTCCCCGCTTCTGCAAAGTACCAACATCTGGAATAGTCAAAAGCATGCTTGTTGTCATTTTCCATCCCTCATAAGTAGTTGCCATGGAGACTGAAAATGCTAAGAGGGGACGGGAGGAAATCTGCATACCCTCCAACATTTCTTTGATGAAAATAGGGATGCCCCATTCCATAATAATAATTTTACTATTATCTTACTCAGCAGGCATCCCCAAACTCGGCCCTTCAGCTGTTTTGGGACTACAACTCCCATCATCCCTAGCTAAGAGGACCAGTGGTCAGGGATGATGGGAATTGTAGTCCCAAAACAGCTGGAGGGCTGAGTTTGGGGGTTCCTGTCTTACTGGGTTGCCCCAGCCACTCCAGGTGGCTTCCAACATGTATAGTAATAAAACATTAAATATTAAAAAAACTTCCCTATACAGGATTGCCTTCAGACAGCTTGGGGGTCGGATAACTCCATAAAAAGGTAAAGGTAAAGGGACCCCTGACCATTAGGTCCAGTTGTGGCCGACTCTGGGGTTGCGGCGCTCATCTCACTTTACTGGCCGAGGGAGCCGGCGTGCAGCTTCCGGGTCATGTGGCCAGCATGACTAAGCCGCTTCTGGCGAACCAGAGCAGCACATGGAAACGCTGTTTACCTTCCCGCCGGAGTGGTACCTATTTACCTACTTGCACTGTGTGCTTTCAAACTGCTAGGTTTGCAGGAGCAGGGACCGAACAACGGGAGCTCACCCCATTGCGGGGATTCGAACCGCCGACCTTCTGATCGGCAAGTCCTAGGCTCTGTGGTTTAACCCACAGCGCCACCCACGTCCCAGGATAACTCCATACCCTCCAACATTTTCCCAATAAAAATAGGGACATCCTGAGGAAAAGTGGGAAATTCCGGGATCAAATCAGAAACCGGAACGGCGTCTCTAAATCAGGGACGTCCCTGGAAAATGGGGACAATTTGGAGTGTCTGCAACCCTCTCTCCAGGGCTACCTCCTTACCAACCGAAACCTGAAGCAGGAAAAAAAAATGGGTGCCATTACCACAGCAGGGAAAGTATAATGGCTGAAGGGAACAACCAGCCGGTCTCCTTCCATTGCTTTGAAAGCATGCTGTGGAAGATTCTCCAAGACGTGAGAGCAGCACGGGGCCTCCTCGGCTGCGGTTTCCTCGCATTTCGGGTGCACTGGGTTTATTTTGCTTTGGAAAGGGGATTTGTAAAGCCGCTGACATGGTTTACACATTTTAAACCACAAGGAACACGAAGCGGCCGGACTCTATCTTCCCGTTATGTCAAACGTTCACAGTTTGCTTTGACGAAATCTCTGCCGAGATGGGTCTCGCCTTGTATTTGAATAAACAGAGAGTGAGAGGGTGGGTGGAAAGGGGGGGAAACCAAATTCCTGCCCTCCTGAACCAGACAAGACAGAGGAACTAGACAAGGGAGAGGCACATGGAGAAAGCAGTGGTCACACAGACAGACCGCGAAAGGAATGGGCCTGGTATTTTACGGAAAGGGCCACAGCGCATTAGCTTTAAATGCAGAAATTCCCAGGATCAATCCTTGTTGTTTTTATTAAATATTTTAAATTAGTTTTTTAACATATAATTTTAAACTATTTTAAACTATTACATTTAAATATCATAACTCATATCTCTCTTCTTTCTCTTCTTTGCAATATTTCATATATTCCTCCTTACTAAATGTTAAGTTGTGGATGAATATATCAGATGACACAACGATTCTTCAAACAGCTCTTGTTTATTCACAGGCCAGAACAGAACTGAACTGAAGGGTTCAGCCAGCCTGCTTATATAAAGCTCCACTACAATGCAACAGTAACAACTTTCTGTAACTATCCAATCACTGAACGTCACTTTCAATTCCTTATTTGCATATGTGGACCTGACTGAAAACTATCTACAATATCCCCCTGCTGGCCCAGGGTGAGAACTTCAGTACATAACACTAAACTTCTTGTAGTCCTACTAGTGTAATTATTGATTACATTTGCTCTTCCAATAATGCGTATATTTCTTCCAATCTTCTGTGAATCTCTGGTCCCGCAGGTTTCGAATCCTTCCTGTCATTTTATCCAATTCTGCATAGTCCATTCTTCTTTCGTTGGTATTTCTTCTTGCTTCCATTTCCGGGCCAACAATACTCTTGCCGCTATTGTTGCATATAAAAACAATTTAATGTCCTGTCTATTAATATCCTCACTTATAATGCCAAGTAAAAATGCTTCTGTTTTTTTTTAATGTATATTTCAACATCTTTTGTCAGCATCGCCCTAGAGCCAGTGCGCCGACTGGACTCATGTACCTCAACCCCGACTGGGCTAGGCGAGCTGGGTAGCACCGCCAGAGACCTCCTTCTCACAGGAAACGGTCACAGTGCTGTGGACTCACAGCTTAGAGCTGAGAGCACCGGATTCACTGTCTCAATGATACAGTCGTTGCGCAGCAGAGTTTTGCAGAGTCTTGCAGAGTATAAACCACTCGGAGAGCAGCTCTGTAGAATATCTTCCTTTTATTCTATAACTACAACTATGATACAAAACTATATACAGAGCTGAATATTCTAAGCATAAATCAATGCTACACTGAGAGTCTGCAGCTGCTCTTAGCAGCAATCTAATCTCTAGGATCTCTAACACTCTCACTCTCTCCGATACACTGACTGACTGACTCTCTCTCACACACAGATATGTTACTGGGCAGAATAAGTAGATAGGCAGGACACGCCTCCTGCTCTCTGTGAAGTCAGCAGAGACCATCAGGAGATGGTCAGGAGATTCTTGGGTATGGGAGGGGTGAAATCTCCTCATCTTTTTCATCTCATTATATATCATTTCCCAGAAGTTTTTTACTTTCTTACATTTCCACCACATATGATAAAATGATCCTTCTTTTTCTTTACATTTCCAACATTTATTACTTGTCTTATACATTTTAGCTAATTTCACTGGTGTAATATACCATCTATACATCATTTTCATCATATTCTCTTTCAAAGCATTACATGCTGTAAATTTTTATTCTTTCTTTCCACAACCTCTCCCATTCTTTTAGCTGTATATTATATCCAAAATCTTTTGCCCAGTGTATCATAACTGATTTCACTTCAGGTTCCGTCCTTGTTGGTGGCATCAGTGGTAGACCTTGAGGTCTTCAGTTTCAGTGGCAGTGCCAGAATTTCACCTCTCACCTTCCATTCTGCATCCTAGTCTGCTACCCCCTGTGGCTCTGCACCCATTGCGACCGAACCGGTTCCACTACCCGAAATCTGCCTCTCACTTTCTGTGTGTGCAGGTGTTGTGTGTGTTATTGGGCTGTGGTTGACCAACCAAGCTGTCCTACTGGAGCCCTAGAGCCTTTCCTTATTGCCTCCTCACCCTTCACAATTCAAGGTGAATAGGATCTCAGAGCAGAGCTGGCGAATCTGAGAGGTCCACCAGCAGGATCTGACCCTCTAATGCAGAGGTAGGCAACCTAAGGTCCGTGGGCCGGATGCGGCCCAATCGCCTTCCCAATCCGGCTTGCGGATGGTCCGGGAACCAGCGTGTTTTTACATGAGTAGAATGTGTCCTTTTATTTAAAATGCATCTCTGGGTTGTTTATGGGGCCTGCCCATAGCTGTCAATGTTTCCCTTTTTTAAAGGGAATTTCCCTTATTCCGAATAGGATTCCTCGCAAGAAAAGGGGAAAGTTGACAGCTATGGGCCCGCCTGGTGTTTTTACATAAGTGGAATGTGTGCTTTTATTTAAAATGCATCTCTGGTGTTATGTACTGAGTTGAATGGGATCCAAAATGCAGCAGTCTGATTGGTCCTAGAACAATGCAGCAGTATGATTGGTCTGCAGGAGCCACCCAATCCAGCTCCAGGTGGAAGTGAATCCACAACCTGATTGGCCTACAGGAGAATTCTGGAATTAGCCAATCACGCGCAGCCCATTGTGTAAATAATGTATATAGAGCAGATACTTTGGGGAAACTTTCATTCCTCCTCACCACTATGAGCTGAATAAAGAGCATGAAATCCACTCTCGACTCTGAGTATATTTAATCTGGGTTATTTACGGGGCATAGGAATTCGTTCCTTCCCGCCCCCGCCCCCCCCCCCAAATATAGTCTGGCCCACCACATGCTCTGAGGGACGGTGGACCGGCCCGTGGCTGAAAAAGGTTGCTGACCCCTGCTCTAATGGAAAAGCAGCAGTATACTCCATTAGCTACGAGGACAAAATTGCTGCAATTCATCTCTTTGACTCATTAGCATGCTGTCTCGAAAGAAGATGTTTAGCACTGAGGGTGAAACTGCGTCCCTTTGCAAGAGGAAAAAATCATATATTTTTCTGGCCAGGATAAAAAGCAGATTGCTTGTCCTGCTAAACACAGGAGGACGGAAGATTGATTCTGAACCTTAACTGCACTAATATCCATCCATTTGATCCATCAGTCTTGTGTAGTTCCTTTTTCTCCTGCTTGTTGCTAGAAGGGAAGTTGTGGGGGGAAGGCAGCTCAGTCGGTAGGGCACAAGGCTCTCAGGGCGATGAGTTCGAGTCCAGCGTTGGGCAAAAAGATTCCTGCATTGGACTCGATGACCCTCATGTTGAGGAACTGTGGATTTTTGTTTGATACACCATCATGGTACATCAGGGAATGTCACTGGACCTGCCACTACTCTGCGGTGTTCTCTGCTTCCTTCATCCACATACGCTCTGCTGTTAGTTTTATATCATCCACCCATTCCCGTCTTTTGAAATTTTGGTGTCTCCATACCAACACTGTTTATTCTATATGTCCTGCATATGTCCATTTCAACAACCTTTTCCTACACACCCTACATCCCAAAGTGTTGATCTTTGTTATATCCAATTGTAAGTTGCGTGTTCAGACCCAGAAACCTCCCCCCTAAATAAGCACACAATTGACTCAAATTTTAGTTCTGGTTTTTGGCAGAATTTAGGCCACAACTTTATTGATTACAGAAAAGTGAGTGGTTGCATAGGCTCTGGTTCGACTAGCTCCCTGCACCCTTGCAGGTAGCGCTGACCCAGAGCTCAATCATAGGTCAGCCAAGGGTGAACACCTGAGGCAGGTGAAAAGCCCAGGAACAGACCCTGGTCACGCCCCAGATGCTCCCCTGGACTCAGACACGGGCACAACCCCCTCTTGGGGGTTGACCAAACCAAGTTGAGTCCCTGGATTCCTTTAACGGAATACCCTTCACTTAGGGATGGAGAGACCATTCTCCCATCCCTATCACCTGAACCAGTGCCTATCTGCAACCTTACAAGTTGTGACTATTTGCTACGCGGCAGGCAAAACCCAAATGGCAACAGCCAATCAGCGAAGTGGGGAAAATTCCTGCCGTGTCCCTGTCCCAATGACAGACGACACACGACAGCATAGCAAGGTCAATCACAAAATGCCCAAAATATAGGGAGAGGTGGGTGGGTGTTCCGATGCATGAGCCGAAAGAGGAAGCTCTGGGTCACATGCATGAGTCTCTCAATCCGTTTGGACTGCACCCCATTGGCCAGATTAAACCCAGCAACGAGGGATCTACCAATCAGGTGTTGTGGCTAACCAATTGTACCCACCCACAACACAGGGTGTCAGTTGTCCAGGTCTCACTGCAATTAGTGCCCTCTTTAAGGGAGAAAACCGATTTGCATTACCTGGACAGCCTGGCCATTCTTTTGTGATGGTTAATACTTAAGTTCCTGAATCCAGGTCACAGGATCACCCTATTCATATGCAAATACACTCTTAAGACAGGATTTGCAAGGGGAAAGACAATAGGAAGGCTTTCCCCGTTTGCTTCCCTTACTGCAGAGGAATATTTGAGGTCACTGGGAGAGTCAAAATGGCTTCAGGTTTGCTCTCCCATACTATTTCAGACACATGGTTCAAATATTTAGATATGTGTGCATTTATGAATATTTATTCTGTATTTGAGACCTTAGAATTATAAGACCTTAGAGACATAACACCTTCACCGTGGGAATCTTGGGAGACATAAAATGGCGGCCACCAGCCATGGAAACCTGTGTGTTGTTGTCAGTGTCATGGAATTGCAGACTTAGAAGAGACCATGAGGTTCATCTGTTCAAAGCTGGCCGTGCTCACAAAGACCAGTTTCCTCTGGTGCCAGTTGTCCAGGTCTCACCCCAATACGTGCCCTCTTTTAGGGAGGACACAATTTGTTGGTTTTTTTCCTTTCAGTATGACATGTTGTGTTGTTCTTAAGCTGTTCATGCTTCTCTGAGTCCTGGTCCAGTTCTCCTTTCCACAAGACATCACAGTTAACAGGCCCATATTGAATATTTTTTGCTTCCAAATCTCGCCCAGCTTAATCAAACACTTTTATCAAATGGGACATAACCAGAATGATCTGCGAGAGAAGCTACTTCATTAAACACACACACCCCCTGTTTTTGAAAAATCACCCTCACTTTCAGAGCAGACCCTCTTCAGCTTTGTGGCAGCTCTGTGGAATCCTGCCATGTTTCGTCTGGTCTCTTGTCTTGAATCAATCAGGGTCATCCTAACCTTCTGCGAAAGAAGCTCCACTCCAGTATTGCATGTTACAAGCCAAGGCAGATAACAGCAGCTAAAGCATAAGCTGACCAAATTCTCTTGCCAATGCATGCTGAAAGTCAAAATCATCTGCATGGTTACGGATGCACGTATAGAAGGCTCTGGAACTTCCACTTGGGGGTTATTTTTAGTGTTGGTGCTGACCTTTAAAGCCCTAAATGGCCTCGGTCCTATATACCTGAAGGAGCGTCTCCACCCCCATCGTTCTACCCGGACGCTGAGGTCCAGTGCCGAGGGCCTTCTGGCGGTTCCCTCGCTGCGAGAAGTGAGGTTACAGGGAACCAGGCACAGGGCCTGGCTATGTGTTTTCGTTTTCTATATGGCACTGATCATGGGGCCAACTCTACCATTGGGCAAAGTGAGGCATTTGCCTCAGCTGGAAGATTCAGGTGGGTAGGAGGACCACTAGTGGACCACAAATCCCAGCATCCCTGTCCATTGGCCATACTGGCTGGGCCTGATGGGAATTGGAGTCCAGCAACATTTTAGCAGCTTAGCCAACCCCACCTTGAAGTATTGTGTGTTGTTGGCGCTCTTCACTCCTGTGTGTCCTTGAGCTGACCGGGATTCCCAAAACAAGAAAAATGGTTTCTTCTTCCCTTTGACTATCCAAGAGAGCTTTGTTCCAGTGTGCAGTTCCATCTTTGCCAATTTGGATTCCCAGCTGTTATGTACTGAGTTGAATAGGATCCAAAATGCAGCAGTGTGATTGGTCCTAGAACAATAGGATTCAGAATGCAGCAGTCTGATTGGTCCTAGAACAATGCAGCAGTATGATTGGTCCACAGGAGCCACCCAATCCAGCTCCAGGTGGAAGTGAATCCACAACCTGATTGGCCTACAGGAGAATCCCGGAATTAGCCAATCACGTGCAGCCCCTTGTGTAAATAATGTATATAAAGCAGATATTGTGGGGGAACTTCCATTCCTCCTCACCACTATGAGCTGAATAAAGAGCATGAAATCCACTCTCGACTCCGAGTATATTTCACCACCATTGCACGTTTGCACCGGCCACATTTGGGCCTGGTGCTAAACGGCTGCAAATTCTCCTGACGTTCAAGAAATGCCTTCCTGTTATGGAGATTTCAGCCCGTTTCCAGGACCGGGTCTCCCTGGGACACTGGCCAAGGACTCATTGCTGGGAGATGCTGTCAGGCTCCAGTCGGGCTTTATCTATCCCCATGAAAACTGCTCACAGGCTACAGGCTCATCGTGTACCAGCAGAAACGCCTTTCCTGAATCACACTTTCCCGTCGGTCTCTGAAACATAGCACTAGCCTGAGTCCAGCAGGATACAGAGATATGAGCGATTTATAACTTGGCGAAGAACTATAAAGTGGGAAGGGTATTCCCCAACATCCCCAAGACTACGTACGTGTTTTCAGAGAAGGTGCAGCATTTGAGTTACGTTGCTACAGAGACCTCATTTCGGTGGAAGACAGCAGACTGGGAAAGGGCAGGGACCCTGCTTGCAGACCACATTGCAGACTGTGCAAAAAAGCATAAGATGCTAAAATATCCTAAAAGGCAACTGAAAGCTAGACTTGCTCTCTGCTTGGTTTTTTATTATTATTATTAAAGATTTTCTTGATTTACAAAAGTGTGTGCAATCTCTCACTCTCGTATATTTCTCCCCCCCCCCATGTAACGTTTTTACAAATCAGTTTAATTTGTTGAGACATTAGGAAGAAACGGGGGAAAGAGGTGGAGGGGTGGTTTAGATGGGGTGGGGTGGCAATGTTTCTATTTTACTTACTATATGTAGGGTTTGGTGTCAGCATCGCTTGTGCAGGTTCTTTGCTGTTCACATGTGTTCCTTTGGTGGTGAGAGAGGTTGGGGTTGGCCTAGGGTGTGGTTATTCATTTGCGGTTGGCTGTGGTGATCTTTGTTTTCATGTGTGAGTGGGGTGGGTGGGTGTTTTGGATCAGGTTAGCCATATTGATTTGTATGCTGTTGGTGGATTTTTGTCGTTGTCTTGTTGGGCTGTGTATGTGATAAAGGGGAGCCACACCGGGGATGAAAGGGACACGGGTGGCGCTGTGGGTTAAACCACAGAGCCTAGGACTTGCTGATCCGAAGGTCAGCAGTTCGAATTCCCAGCCTGACTCATCTCTGCCTCTTGGTCTCCCTCATCCCTTTCTCCTGCTTCAGTTTCTGCCTCTGATTCTGAACACCTATCTGCCACAGACTCTCCCTGCTCACTAAGTCCTATTCAGTTCCCAGCACCTCTTTTCCCCAGTCTGCTCCCTCTTCTCCCTCTGATCACTCATCATTGTCCCGCCACTAATCCCTGGGCTCTGAGCCTTCCTCCCTCAGGGGTTCCCTAGCTGGTTTCTCCCAGCATCCCTCTGCTCTGTGAGAGCAGGGCATTTTTCGTTTTCCTTCTTAGATGAACCGGATCATTCTGATCAGAGAGAGGATAGCAGATTCCTGGAAGCTGGGGATAAGTTCAGCTCAGAGAAAGGAGGTCACGGAAAATACAAGCATTTCAGAGGGATAGTTAGGTCAGGGGCTCACACATCTGGGGTTGTGCCACACTGGGGAAGAATTGTGGAAAATCAGACGTCACGGGGCAGTTTGGGAGTCTCTATAAGACGCTGTGAAAATTGTAGTAGTATTGAGGCAGAGGAGATTCGGGAAACATCGGTTCAATTCCAATTTCCTCTACACACACACACACACACACACACACACACACACACACACTGGGTGAGCTTGTTGTTACTGGATGCAATCCACTAAAGTTTTAGGACTGACCATCTTCGATGTGCCTTGCCGTTTGATATCTTCTTGGATTGTTTTAAGATGCACAGGATCATTTGAACCCAGAGTGTAGGAAGTACAAAATAAATAAAAAAAATTCCTTCCAGAAGCACCTTACCAATAACAAACTTAGTTGGTCTCTAAGGTGCTGTGGGTTAAACCACAGAGCCTAGGACTTGCCAATGAGAAGGTCGGCAGTTCGAATCCCCATGACGGGGTGAGTTCCCGTTACTCTGTCCCAGCTCCTGCCAACCTAGCAGTTCGAAAGCATGAAGTGCAAGTAGATAAATAGGTACCGCTCCGGCGGGAAGGTAAACGGCGTTTCCGTGCGCTGCTCTGGTTCGCCAGAAGCAGCTTAGTCATGCTGGCCACATGACCTGGAAGCTGTACGCCGGCTCCCTCGGCCAATAAAGCGAGATGAGTACTGCAATCCCAGAGTTGTCCGTGACTGGACCTAACGGTCAGGGGTCCCTTTACCTTTAAGGTGCTACTGGAAGGGGAAAAAATAATATTTTGCTTCGACTACGGCAGACCAACACGGCTACCTACCTGTAACTAGAACTGTAGGAAGTACATTAGGAATGTTCCATACTGGTGAGAACCCACAACCCAAAAGTGTGGGACAAGTACTCCCCCCCTCCAACTCACAAATTACATAATGCGTTTTTTAAAAACCCCACTTTATTTTTCTCCCTTTGAATTCCTGGGTAGCGCCGGGCACTTCTGGCTAGTCTTCCTCTCGCCACATTTCTCAAAGGCTCTCCAGTCTGCCCTCCGTTGCTTTGCTAACTCTGAACTTCACCTCCTTCCAACATTTCAGGCTCTTCAAAGCAAACGCATGGAGTTTTTAAACAGTTATTTTTAACCAGCTGTCAACAACGACAGGAGAAAGAGAAGTGCGGGGAGGGTGGAAACCTGCCAGAAAACTAAACATCCGTTCATAATGCCTGTCCAAACGTGATGGCAATAAATTACCTCCCTGTGTATCTTTTTCTTTTTCTTGTTAAAATAAGCAACGCGAGACACAAAACAGAGAAACGCGGCATGAGTTGTGATGGTTGGCGCAAACATAGGGAGGTGTAAATTTTCTCCAGTTGCTGCTAAGAACAAGCTCAGTAAACTCCGAGCTCAACTTAAAATGTAAAAGGACAGAAATACCTAAGGGGGTTTCATTTTTGCCAACAGCCTCATTATTAACGTAGCCTCATCCTGCATCTTCCGAAACTTTTCCTAAAACACCTGGGTGGATTGCATTCTGCAAACACCCCAGCTTATGATGTCAAGATGCATCTGCGTCTTCAGATATTTTCCTAAAATACCAAAGTGGATTACGTTTTGCAAATGTCCTAGTGACGTAGCATCATCCCTACTATGGGATGCATCTGAATCTTCCAAAATTTTCCTAAAATACCTAGGTGAATTACATTCTGCAAACACCCTAGTTATTAATGTAGTGATGCATTTGTGCCTTCCAAACATTTCCTGAACTACTTCCTTCTGCTACAGTAATTTCGGCCAAGTATACCGGAAGGAGTGTCTCCAGCCCCATCATTCAGCCCGGACACTGAGGTCCAGCTCCGAGGGCCTTCTGGCAGTTCCCTCCTTGCGAGAAGTGAGGTTACAGGGAACCAGGCAGAGGGCCTTCTCGGTAGTGGCGCCCGCCCTGTGGAACGCCCTCCCATCAGATGTCAAGAAAATAAACAACTACAGTGGTACCTTGGTTTACAAACTTAATCCATTCCGCAAATCCGTTCTTAAACCAAATTGTTCTTAAACCAAGGTGTGCTTTCCCATAGCAGCGGGGGACTCAGTTTGCAAATGGAACACACTCAACAGGAAGCGAAACATGTTCTTGTTGTTTAGTCATGTCCGGCTTTTCATGACCCCCTGGACCAGAGCATGCCAAGCACTCCTGTCTTCCACTGCCTCCCACAGTTTGGTCAAACTCATGCTGGTAGCTTTGAGAACACTGTCCAACCATCTCATCCTCTGTCATCCTCTTCTCCTTGTGCCCTCCATCTTTCCCAACATCATGGTCTTTTCCAGGGAGTCTTCTCTTCTCATGAGGGGGCCAAAGTCTTGGAGCCTCAGCTTCAGGATCTGTCCTTCCAGTGGCCACTCAGGGTTGATTTCCTTCAGAATGGATAGGTTTGATCTTGCAGTCCATGGGACTCTCAAGAGTCTCCTCCAGCACCATAATTCAAAAGCATCAATTCTTCGGCGATCAGCCTTCTTGATGGTCCAGCTCTCACTTCCATACATCCCTACTGGGAAAACCATAGCTTGAACTATACAGACCTTTGTTGGCAAGGTGATGTCTCTGCTTTTTAAGATGCTGTCTAGGTTTGTCATTGCTTTTCTCCCATGAACAGGCGTCTTTTAATTTTGTGACTGCTGTCACCATTTGCAGTGATCTCACCATCTGCAGTGATCAACATGTACTTATTCCTTTTTTAAAAAAATTTTTTTATTGGGTTTTCCGCTTTTATAAAAACAATACAGACACAAAAATAACACAAGACAAAAACATGTATAAATTCAGCAGATCCTCGTTTCATAACCTTGTTCCCTGACTTCCCCCCACCCCCCCTCGTGCATCCCAATTCCCAAGATTATATCGGCAAGTTGGTATTTCTCCTCTTAACCATCTTATTCATTTTATTACCTCTTTTCTGATAAAAAAAAATTGATTTTCCTAAGTTGGACTTAAGTTCTCTTCCATCGATTTTTCATTTTATCTTACTTAAAAGTCATATTAACCAAACCTGAAAGTCTTAAGAGTTTTTAAGAATCTCCTCTTCCCTCCCTCCCATCCCCTGTTTTTGTCCCTTCCCAATAAAAAACCAAAGTCAAGATTCTCAGCCTGGGTTCCTCACGTCCGAGGCTTTCAAGTCTCTTTCAGTCCCTCTCCGCCGGTCTTGTTGGTAGTCCTTTATGTCAATCGTCGAGTCTGGAAAAAGATCTTTCACCCTCAAAGTATATTCTCTTCCCACAAGGAGATTTGAAAGCAACTGCTGGAGAATTTCCACAAAGCCTGTATCTTCAAAATCAAAGTCCAAACGGAGGCCCCAATCATATTTCTTTATTTTAAGTTCCTGTATTCCATATTGTCCCAGAACCTCCTTCTTCTTCTTCTGCGTCTTTCGCAGACTTGTGGTAGATATGTTCCCAGAATCTCCTTGCTTGTGTTCCACAGATGTCAGCTTTTGGTTGTTGCTTCCCAAGGTTACTTTTTCTTTTTCTTGTTTAGTCTCTTCCACCTCTGTAGACATTGTTTCCCATTCAGCTGTGGATTCTTTCTCATTCAGGTCCTCAATACAAACAGCAGAGTTGCCTGTTCCCAAGGTCATAGTCATAAGTTGTTTATTCATGGCTAAGCTCTGCTCTTGTAAGATTCCCACCAATTGAAACATCCTTTCGATTTCCACTAGTAACTTTCCATCCACAGCCATTGTATCCATTGTAGTTTCACAGAATTCCCCCTAGGGGGAATCTGGTTACTTATTAGTCTTTTCTCCAACAGTCCTTTAACTTATTATTATTACTTTGTTTCCAACAATCTTGGCTCAATTATAACTCGTCTTAATCCAGAGGGATCTTAGATAGTGATTTTTCCACTTTAAACTGCCCGTTTGGCAGCTTTGACAGCTGTCAAACTCCGCAGCTCTTACACAGGCACAAAGGCAGGACGTTCCCGAGCCCGGGAGGGGGGGTTGTTTAAAACAAAAAGAGGGTCTCCAAAACTCCACTCTCCAGCACAAAATTTCCTTTAGCTAAATCTTGAAAGTTAGTGTCCTTTTTAACTCACCCCACCAAGGGTAGGCTCTCCAGCTTAGCTCTTATGTCGTTGCTTAGATCGTCTGCAAGGGGGGGTGTGCGGACTTCCTTTTAGCACACCCCCCGGTTGTCTCCAATTCAGGGTAAAATTTTTAAAGTCCCAATCCGTCTTACTCACGGGTAATTCTTTCAGTCCAGATTTTCAAGGAAGAAAGTCAGCGCTCTCTGGTCATGGCTCGCGGCTTCGCTCCACCGAGGTAGCGGTCGACTCTCAGTGCCACGCCACCCCCGTATCCTCTCCGCAGCCTTTAAAAAGGCTCTTCGTGGATCAGGGGGAGCGCTTAAGGCACCCGCCGAGTCTTCAGTCCGCAGGCTTCCGCGCCTGCGGTTTTTAAGGGTCCCCGCGTCGCCGGCGCGGCAAAGACCCGTCCTCAGTAGAGCCGATTCCCTCCGCAGCTCGGAGGGAATCCGCCATTTCCAGATCGCGTCAACCCGGAAGTCCTCAACATGTACTTATTCCAAGGCAAAGTTCACAAACCTAAACATCTACTTCTGGGTTTGCAGTGTTCTTAATCCAAGTTGTTCATAAACTAAGATGTTCTTAAACCAAGGTACCACTGTATCTGACTTTTAGAAGACATCTGAAGGCAGCCCTGTTTAGGGAATTTTTTAATGTTTGATGTTTTGTCGTGTTTTTAATATTCTGTTGGGAGCCGCCCGGAGTGTCTGGAGAAACCCAGCCAGATGGGCGGGATATAAATAATAAGTTGTTGTTGTTGTTTTGGGGTGAAATCCTCTATACAGTGGTACCACTGGTTGCGAACGGGATCCGTTCCAGAGCCCCGTTCGCAACATGAGCAGAACGCAACCCATGTCTGCGCGTGCGTGGGTCGCAATTTGCCGCTTCTGCGCATGCGCGTGATGTCATTTTGCGTGCCTGCGCATGTGCGAACGGCGAAACCCAGAAGTAACCCTTTCCGGTACTTCTGGGTTGCCGTGGGACGTATCCTGAAAGAACGTAACATGAAGCGGACGTAACAAGAGGGATGACTGTAAAGGCTTTTTGCCGTGCTCTCTTATAGCAGGACATTATGGTCCTCATCACCTTGAGGTCCTCATCAGCTAAGTTCTACCTCCACCACTGGAGGCAGAAGACCTCTGGATTCCAGTTTCTGGGAATCCCACAGGAGAGGAGTTGCTGCACTCAGGTCTGGCTGACGGGCTTCCTCTTGGAATGTCTGTTTGGCCACAGTTAGAACGGGATGTTGCGCTACATGGGACTTTGGCTGACCCAACAGCCAGATCCTCTCATGTTCTTGAGGAGGCCCAACTGATGAGGAAGTAGACTCACTGTAGAAGGTGAGCAGAACGGCCTCTTCTTCAAGGACCCTCCAAAAGCTGGAGCCAACCCTGGCTGGAAAGATCCACGAGGCTGTGTTATTTTCTCTTGGCAAAATAAAAAACAGGCAAGGAACTAAGCACATAACCTGCCCTAGCAATGATAACAGCCTTCAGGCCAACTGCAGCCTTCTTCCCACTGCGCTAGCATCCCAGTGAGTAAACGACTCCTTTGCCAATAATTCTCAGGGAAATATGAAGTAGAGTAACCTCTAGCCTCTGTAGTCTGGAAAAACGTGCCCCCTCCCGAAACCCTGCTAACTTTGAAGTTGGTCACACTGGACTTCTGGAAAGAGCTTGGGGAGCTTGGAAAGGGCAAACCGTTCCAACCTAGAGATGGAAAGAACAATTTCAATGTACCATACGAGCTCTGTGATGTGAGAAATGTTGGCATCCTATTCTAAGAGCGAGTCGGCCATTTTACCTGTGTCCTTTAATTAGGCAGAGTGACTCCTTCAGTAAATCTTGATGATGTCTGGTTCGTAATGGGCCAACCAACGGGTCTGTATGCTAGACACCACAAGGGCAGATAAAGGAGGTCACACACTCCTTCCTAGGTGAGAGCAAAGGCTAGCTTTCAACTTTGATCTGAGAGGGACAGCTTGACTTTGGCGAGAGAAGCAAAAACAGTTCGGAGGTTTGGAAGGAGTTTGAGAACAAGCCAGGATCTGAAAGCATGGTTTGATCTTGGCTTGTTCTTATTAGACATTGTTTAAACAAGCCATGGTTTCTTAAATTTGGACATCACAGGGAACTGTGGTTAGCTTAAAGCAGAATGTGAAAACTGCTGCTCTCCTTTCTCTCCAAAGAGGATGAACACACAAGTTTACAGTGTCTTGAGATCTCGTTTGACACAATACTAGTCATAATATTGACATATTATGGCTCTCCATCATCATAATGCCATCACACAAATCTATGACACAACTGCACTTGGAGTACTATGTACAGTTCTGGTTGATGAACCTCAGAAAGGACATTGTAGAGTTGGGGAAAGATTCAGAAAATGGAACCAAAATGTTTCAGGGGCTGAAACAACTCCAATCTGAGGAATTGCTACATTTGGGCATTTTTAGTTTCGAGAAAGGACTCGGGTGGCGCTGTGGGTAAAACCTCAGTGCCTAGGACTTGCTGATCGTAAGGTTGGCAGTTTGAATCCCTGTGACGGGGTGAGCTCCTGTCGTTTGGTCCCCGCTCCTGCCCACCTAGCAGTTCGAAAGCACCCCTAAGTGCAAGTAGATAAATAGGGACCGCTTTATAGCGGGAAGGTAAACGGCGTTTCCATGTGCGGCACTGGTGCTGGCTCGCCAGTGCAGCTTCGTCACGCTGGCCACGTGACCCGGAAGTGTCTTCGGACGGCGCCGGCTCCCGGCCTCTTGAGCGAGATGAGCGCGCAACCCCAGACTCGGTCACGACTGGCCCATACGGGCAGGGGTACCTTTACCTTTAGTTTCGAGAAAATGAGAATATAAAATTATTCATGGTGTGAAGAGTGGATTGGGAGAAGTTTCTCTCTCCCTCTCTCATACAATACTAGAACCCAGCGAAGTTGACTCTTGGGAAACTGAGGGCAGGCAAAAGAAAGTACTTCTTGAACGATGAAATTTGCTCCCACAGGAGAAAGGGATGGCCACCAATTTGAATGGCTTTGAAAGTGGATTAAACCAGTGGTTCCCAACTTGGGGTTCGGGAACCCTGGGGGGGGTGTCCGTGGAATGCACCCAGGGGGTCCGCAGCCCCATCCCTTGTCTCCCCCCCCCCAACTAATTTTTTTTTTGGTCATTTTTGAATGGTAATATCACAGGTTTTATGGTCTGTTTTAGTGCTGTGCGATTTTTCAATGTATCGGCCAAAATTGCTTTTGGAATCACACCGCGGTAACAATTTCGACACGACAATGTTGAATGGTCTCTTTAAATTTGAAGGTTCATTATTGTTCCTCAAGATGTGTATTTCTTTAAAGGCCAGAACAAACAACGTGACCTAGTTTTACAGCTGTGAAGCAGTATAGCGGGTGCTGTTAAGTTGTGGTAATTAAGCTGTTGGGTATGGTATATAAAGAGCAGTATGTAGTTCTCTCAGTACCCTGGTGGGTGGGTCATGCTTATTGATATATTGTAATTTAGTGTAAATGGAGTTTTTGTTTTTGTTATTAAAACCTAGCAAAAGGAGGAGGAGGAGGAGGAAGAAGAAGAAGATGGAGGAGAAGAAGAAGAAGAGGAAGTTTTGAACCATTTTTAAAAGAAAATCGCTAAAAACAACACTGCCGACATAGGTTGCCGTACATCCAGATTTTCCTGGACGTTCTAATGATTTCTGCCTGGACTTCTTCCAACTGCGATATTCCGGATATGTCTGGGAAATAACAGACATATGGAAACCCTATATTTGGCAAAATAGAAAACTGAACATATTAGGGGAAATCTTTGCTAAAATACAAATTTGCATGAGTTTTCTTTTTAAAACCACAGACAAATAAAAAACTGATGAGGCAAACTGAACTTTGATTCAGCTATCTAGTAGAGGAGAAATCATTTTTACTG
Source organism: Podarcis bocagei (assembly GCF_964188305.1). Lineage (NCBI taxonomy): Eukaryota > Metazoa > Chordata > Lepidosauria > Squamata > Lacertidae > Podarcis > Podarcis bocagei. Next base: position 87,201,077 of record NC_138133.1, read on the forward strand.
TAACAGCCTTCAACCGGTTCCTAAAATCATCTATGATAAAGGTGTGCATTTGCCTAAATCGGTGGACCATTAAAGCAACATCACTTCTCATCTTGTGTGAGCATTTTTGTAAATAATTACCGTATTTTTCCGGCTATAAGATGATATTTTTTGCTTTAAATTTTCATTCCAAAATTGGGGATCATCTTATACTCGGATGGTGAATGCAGAGGGGTTAAAAACAACAGCACTACTTACATTCCCTTGGGTGTTGTGAAGAAGCTCAGCCTTATACACAGAAAAATATGGTATCTCGTTTTAGGCATGAACCAATGGATAGGACTCTGCCGCCACCTCTTGGTCATTGTGTGGAATGACACCCACAACCTTGGTCAAAGTTTTCCCTTTTCCACCCTCTGCAGCAGAATTATTATTATTATTAATACAGTAATAATAATAATAATAATAATAATAATAATAATAATAATAATAATAATAATAATAATACCCTGCCAATGTGCCTGGGTTTCCTTAGCCATTCTGGACAGCACCCAGCAGAATAATATAACATGACAAAACATCAAACATTAAAAACTTCCCTAAACAGGGAACTGGAGAATGGAATGTCCAATTGCAGATATTTTCTGCAGCATGCTATTGACAGAATAATAGATTTATTCCGCTTTGTTGGTTGTTCTATGGTGCTTCCCCAACAGTAATACCTTATTGTTGTCTGGAGGGCTTATAACGCAATGAAACCAGGACAAATAACTCTCCCCGAAATATTTGTGGTATGAAAGGTTGTGGCGTTTCAGCAAAAAGTTACAGGACATGCACCGACTGGAAATGAAGTAGCACCACATGAATACTAATACACCTGAATAAATTGAGCCAGTGTAGTGGTTGGAGCGTTGGACTGGGACCTGGGTTCGAATTTCCACTCGGCCATGAAGCTCCCTGGGGACAGTGGTTGCCTCACAGCTTGACCTATCTCACAGGGATGTTGGGAGGATTAAATGAGGAAGAGGAGCTCTTTGGGCAAAAAAGGTGGGCTATAAATGCAATCATTGAGGTTGAATCCTGACAAGACAGAAGTACTGTTCTTGGGGGGCAGGGGGTGGGCTGGTGTGGAGGACTCCCTGGTCCTGAATGGGGTAACTGTACCCCTGAAGGACCAGGTGCGCAGCCGGGGAGTCATTCTGGACTCACAGCTGTCCATGGAGGCACAGGTCAATTCTGTGTCCAGGGCAGCTGTCTACCAGCTCCATCTGGTACGCAGGCTGAGACCCTATCTGCCTGCGGACTGCCTCGCCAGAGTGGTGCATGCTCTGGTTATCTCTCGCTTGGACTACTGCAATGTGCTCTGTGTGGGGCTACCTTTGAAGGTGACCCGGAAACTACAATTAATCCAGAATGCGGCAGCTAAACTGGCGACTGGGAGTGGCTGCCGAGACCACATAACACCGGTCCTGAAAGACCTACATTGGCTCCCAGTACATTTCCGAGCACAATTCAAAGTGTTGGTGTTGAACTTTAAAGCCCTAAACGGCCTTGGTCCAGTATCCCTGAAGAAGCGTCTCCACCCCCATCGTTCTACCTGGACACTGAGGTCCAGCGCCAAGGACCTTCTGGCAGTTCCCTCATTGCGAGAAGCAAAGCTACAGGGAACCAGGCAGAGGGCCTTCTTGGTAGTGGCACCCGCCCTATGGAACGCCCTCCCATCAGGTGTCAAAGAGATAAACAACTACCTGACATTTAGAAGACATCTGAAGGCAGCCCTGTTCAGGGAAGTTTTTAATGTGTGACATTTTAATGTAGCAAATTGATGTAGCAAAGTGCCATTGCAGCAGCTTCCAGACTCTTGAATTAGACAGTGACCAACACAGTTTGCTTCAAGGTTCAGCTCCCGTTGCTCGGTCCCTGCTCCTGCCAACCTAGCAGTTCGAAAGCACATCAAAATGCAAGTAGATAAATAGGTACTGCTCCGGCGGGAAGGTAAATGGCGTTTCTGTGCACTGCTCTGGTTCACTAGAAGCAGCTTAGTCATGTTGGCCACATGACCCACAGGCTGTACGCCGGCTCCCTCGGCCAATAAAATGAGATGAGCGCCGTAACCCCAGAGTTGGCCACGACTGGACCTAATGGTCAGGGGTCCCTTTTACCTTTACTAACACGGAAAGTAAGTGGGGAATGTTAAAGCTATGGTTTTCCCAGTAGTGATGTATGGAAGGCTGATCGCTGAAGAATTGATGCTTTTGAATTATGGTGCTGGAGGAGACTCATGCGCTGCAAGATCAAACCTATCCATTCTGAAGGAAATCAGCCCTGAGTGCTCACTGGAAGGACAGATCCTGAAGCTGAGGCTCCAAGACTTTGGCCGCCTCATGAGAAGAGAAGACTCCCTGGAAAAGACCCTGATGTTGGGAAAGATGGAGGGCACAAGGAGAAGGGGACGACAGAGGGCGAGATGGTTGGACAGTGTTCTCGAAGCTACCAGCATGAGTTTGACCAAACTACGGGAGGCAGTGGAAACCAGGGGGCCTGGCATGCTCTGGTGCATGGGGTCATGAAGAGTCGGACACGACTAAGCGACTAAACAACAACAAGTGGGGAATCCTCTCTGGCTGTTCCTCTGCTTGCATGTAATGCTCATGCACAGCCGGGAGGTGGCATCCCTGAACTGTTATTCCGACACACCAAAGGTGAGAAAGGATGGATGTGAGGAGAGTCCTGCAGAATCAGAGCAAGACAGCATCCTTCTTCTCTAGCGGCCAAGCAGATGCCTCCTGGATGCCCACATAGGCAGAAGACCTCCAGATCAAAGAAGGAAATGGATGAAATCAGGCTAATTCCTGGAAAAGAGGTCTATCAGTGGTTCCTAGCCAGGGTAGTTGTGCTCTCCTTCAGTGCGTCTGAATACTAGTTGCTGGAAACCACTGGAAGGGAGCATAATGCTTGTTTCCAAAGCTGTTGTACTACCAACCTTACTGCATGCTTGTGAAATGTGGACCACTTATAAACGCCATCTCCAGCTCCTCGAAAGATTCCATCAATGGTGTCTCTGAAAAATTCTACACATCACTTGGGAAGACAGGCAAACTAATGTCAGCGTACTGGAAGAAGCAAAGATCACCAGTGTCGAAGCAATGATTCTTCAACATCAACTTCGTTGGACTGGTCATGTTGTGCGGATGCCTGATGATCGTCTTCCAAAGCAAGTACTCTATTCCTAACATAAAATGGAAAGCGTAATGCTGGTGGTCAACAAAAGAGGTTTAAAGATTCTCTCAAGGCAAATCTTTAAAAATGTAGTACAAATACCCAACAACTGGGAAACACTGGCCTGTGAGCTCTCCAATTGGAGAACAGCCTTTACCAAAGGTGTCATGGGCTTTGAAGACGCTCAAACTCAGGACGCAAGGGAGAAATGTGCTAAGAGGAAGGTTCGCTTGGCAAACTCTCACCGTGATCAGTTCCCGCCCGGAAACCAATGTCCCCATTGTAGAAGGATGTGTGCATCCGGAATTGGCCTCCACAGTCACTTACGGACTCACCGTTAAAACTGTGTTCATGGAAGACAATCTTACTCAGTTACCCATTACCAGGTGGGGCAACAAAAGAAATTAATGGAGAAATCAGCAATGTCCTCATAACCAACACAAACTTCCATTACTAAGCATTATTCCCACACCACCCTGTGTTAATGGTTAAATTGTCTGCCTCCGGCATATGTAAATCAAAGAGAAAATAACTGTTTGCATTCATTTTATTGATGCAGATGAAAACTTTTACATACCTAGAATGAATGAAAAGCCTTCTATAATAATAACTTCTGTAACAGTGCACATCTACTCAAAAGGAAGCCTAGTCTAATTCAATCTGCGCTACAGTCATAGTATGGTTGGGAGAGTTCTATGGTTGCACTCTGTTTATTCTCGGAGGTTTGGCCTTAAAACAAGCTGTCACTGTCAGCCTGGACCATAATATATATCTGTCAATATATAAATCCCACCTGGCTTTCAGGTAAGTAGGCACAATGGTGTCTCAGGGGACACAGAGCCTGGGAAGCTTAAGCCTAGTAGCGGCAGCTTAACATGCAAAGAGTTCATCTGGAAGGAAAAGAACTCACCTCAATGAGGGTTAGTAACTTGGAGAGTCAACATGTATGAAACTGGGAGCATATATTAGATTCTAATGCAGCTTAATTTCAGCCACTGGGCGGCCATTGTTGACTGCCTACCTATGGGCTGGATTTGGCCCAGCAGCTGCCAGATATCTACTTGTTGCTGCAGAATTATTGAATTTCATTTGTAGACGGGCACTTCAAAATGAGCAGTTAGGAGACTTTGAATAACGTCCAGTTCAAGGCCTCTTTACCCATAGCTGACCTTCCATTGCGGCAGCATTCCATTCTTTATTAAAGGCCGGCTTTGAACATTGGCCTAATGCGCCGGAACAGTCACGGTCCCCAGGAACGTCTCTCCTGCGTTACGTGCTCGCCATGAGTTTGGCCTCGGCCGTCCCACACTTCCTAGCCATATGTTTTGCATCCAGGACTGAACAAAAGCTTCCTTTTGCAGACTGCGCCCTTGAAAGCAGGAAGGGCATGCAGAGGTCTGTGTTGCTCACACAGAGGCATTTAGGGGAGGAGAAAAGGGGGAGATATTTATCGTGAAATCGGCTAGCCTCTTTTGCTGCCTTGGATGCAACACATGGCAGTGAGCAGTGCAGGATTTATGTATAAGCTAAACAAGCTATAGCTTAGGGCCCCACTTTCTTGGGGGCCACAACACGGAAAAAAACACCTGGATGTACATTTCCAAAATATAAGATAAAAAACAAATAAAACAAACCTATATACAGCAACAGTGTTTTGTGTTGTGTAGGCTCCTGTGATGTAAGTCATGGTCCCCACCTGCTAGCCTGCTCCCTAAAATATCACTGGTTTGCTCATTTCTGTATATAGTGTGCCTACATTCTGCATTCTGCTGACAAAGGTCCGTATAGTTAAAGCTATGGTTTTCCCAGTACAGTGGTACCTCGGGTTACAGATGCTTCAGGTCACAGACGCTTCAGGTTACAGACTCCTCTCACCCAGAAATAGTACCTCGGGTTAAGAACTTTGCTTCAGGATGAGAACAGAAATCGTGCAGCAGCAGTGGGAGGCCCCATTAGCTAAAGTCGTACCTTAGGTTAAGAAAAGTTTCAGGTTAAGAACAGACCTCCAGAATGAATTAAGTTCTTAACCTGAGGTACCACTGTAGTGATGTATGGAAGTGAGAGCTGGATCATAAAGAAGGCTGATTGCCAAAGAATAGATGCTTTTGAATTCTGGTGCTGGAGGAGACTCTTGAGAGTCCCATGGACTGCAAGAAGATCCAACCTCTCCATTCTGAAGGAAATCAGCCCTGAGTGCTCACTGGAAGGACAGATCCTGAAGCTGAGGCTCCAAGACTTTGGCCACATCATGAGAAGAGAAGACTCCCTGGAAAAGACCCTGATGTTGGGAAAGATGGAGGGCACAAGGAGAAGGGGACGACAGAAGACGAGATGGCTGGACAGTGTTCTCGGGGCTACCAGCAAGAGTTTGACCAAACTGCGGGAGGCAGTGGAAGACAGGAGTGCCTGGCGTGCCCTGGTTCATGGGGTCACAAAGAGTTGGACACAACTAAACGACTAAACAACAACAGACAACAACATTCTGCATGGACTGGTTAAATGGCAACATGTGCAAATGGCTTTAGATACCTATTAAAGGTAAAGGTAAAGGGACCCCTGACCATTAGGTCCAGTTGTGACCGACTCTGGGTTTGCGACGCTAATCTCACTTTACTGGCCGAGGGAGCCGGCGTACAGCTTCCGGGTCATGTGGCCAGCATGACTAAGCTGCTTCTGGCGAACCAGAGCAGCGCACGGAAACGCCGTTTACTTTCCCGCCGGAGCGGTACCTATTTATCTACTTGCACTTTGACGTGCTTTCGAACTGCTAGGTTGGCAGGAGCAGGGACCGATCAACGGGAGCTCACCCCGTCATGGGGATCCGAACCTCCGACCTTCTGATCTGCAGGTCCTAGGCTCTGTGGTTTAACCCACAGCGCCACCCGCGTAGATAGCTACCAGGTCCATAAATTACCATATAGCATCTATTCAGCAACAAAAAACAGCGACCATTTGTTGTTGACAAAGGACAGCTGGACATATAAAGGGCCCCATTACCTTTAGTAGCTTAGGGCCTCATCAAACCTAAATCCAGCCCTGGCGGCTAGGACCCAGAACAGCACCCAAGCACCCACCCACTCCTGCGCGGGACGTGGCTGGCTGCAGGAATGTCAGCCCAAACCTCCAGCCAGGTTTTCCTAGTGCAAACAGAGGACAGAGTGTCTGAGCACAGTTGGGCCAGCAGAACGGGCCTCTCCTCTCCCCTGCTTGCGATAGCTCTGGTGCCAAGCAGCACATGGAACTCCTGCTGAGATTTAACCTCCGTTTGACTTTTGAGTTTCCACCCTCTGATAACTTCAGCAGATGTGCATTTCTGGGTGGGACTTGCGAGTGGGGAAATCCAGGTCTGAGTGTTCCTCCGTCTTCCTTAACGGATTGAGGGGTGTGTGTGTGTGGAGAGCTCAAAGGGTCCACAGCGAACAGAAGGAGTCGGGTTTCTTTTTGCAAAAGCCTAGTCTTCCGAGGAAGCAAGAAAAACAAAAAGGAAGACCTAACCCCTTTGATGGGCTACCAGAAATATATAAAAAGGGCAGGTGATCTGGTTCATTTTGAAATAAAAAAATTAAGGTCTTATATATAATAATAAATGTTCATAAATGAATACCAAGCAAACGCGTACATAAATATATAAACCACATGTCTGAAGCAGCACAGGAAAACAGCCCTGAAACCATTTTGACTTCCAAACTGACCAAATGTTTTCTCTGCAAGGTCGAAGGAAAAGGTAAAAGCCTCCCTATTGTCTTTTCCTTCACAAATCCTGTCTTAAGGGTATGTCTGTGTATGAATAGGGTAAGCCTGTGACCTGGCTCAGGAACTAAGTATTTATCATTACAAAAGTCTGGCAAGGCTTCCCAGAGTATCCAATCAAGTGACCATTAACAGGTAACCTGCCAGACAGGAGATAAACAACGCACTCAGATTTCTGTTGTAGACCGCCTTTTCTGTGATGTAGGTATGATGTGTCTGGGGGGTGGTCTTGAGTTACACCCCTTCTGTGATGTAGGTATGATGTTTCTGGGGGTGGTATTGGACTCCAGGGCGGCCAATTTAAAATGTCTATATAAGGGCGGCCACACCTTTGTTCTGGGTCCTCCTCCTCCTCCTGCATGTGAAGGGGGCACCCTGTTGCAACAGTTCAATAAAGATCAGGCTTACTAGCTGCTTTGCTTCTCAATATTCTCTGGTTGGCCTCTGTTCTTTTCTCCGACCGACGGAGAACCTGTAAAGGACTCTATAAGGGCTCTTGTGTTTCCCATAAGGGAATAAGGGCAGATTTTTGTTTATTGCAATTTGTTATTCTTTATTACATTTATATGCCAGCGCTATTTCCCAAGGAGCCCAAGGCGGTGTATGTGGTTTCCCCCCTCCCCATTCCTCCTCACAACAATCCTGTGAGGTAGGGGCAGCTAAGAGATGGCGACTGGCCCAAGGTCTCCCATTGAACTTCATGGATAGTGGAGCGGGGATTCGAACCCTGGTCTCCCTGGTCCTGCTCCAACACTCTAACCATTATGCCACACTGTTTCTCCCTCTTGCATGGGCAAGGCGGCCAGTCATAGAATTAGAATCACAATATCTTAGAATTGTAGCATTGGAGGGGACCCCGAGGGTCATCTAGTCCAACCCCCTGCAGTGCAGGAATCCTGCTCACAGCCATCCCTGGGTGGGCTCTGTTATAAGAACTTTGAGGTCTTACATATATAATCAATGTTCATAAATGTACCAACCAAGCACGTACATAGATCAGCATGGGAAGACTGACCTGAAGCCATTTTGACTCCCAAACTGACCAAATATTTTCTCTGCAAGGAGGAAGGGGGGCCAGGGAGCCTTCCCATTGCTACAGGAATTTAGTAATCACCATTTCAAAGGAATAGCCCGACCACCAGGAAAGGCAATCAGATAAGGCATTATCAGTTAACCTGACAGACAGGAAAAACAACAACATTCAAATTTCTGCTGTAGACCACCTTTTCTGAGATGTAGGCATGATGTTTGAGGGGGGTGGTCTTGGGTTACACCCCTTCAGTGATGTATGTATGATGTATGGAGGGGTGGTCTTGAGCTCCAGGGAAGGGAATTTAAAACTGGATTTGATATCCCGCCATTCACTCCCTTTTAAGGAGTCTCAAAGCGGCTAACATTCTCCTTTCCCTTCCTCCCCCACAACAAACACTCTGTGAGGTGAGTGGGGCTGAGAGACTTCAAAGAAGTGTGACTGGCCCAAGGTCACCCAGCAGCTGCATGTGGGGGAGCGGAGACGTGAACCCGGTTCCCCAGATTATGAGACTACCGCTCTTAACCACTACACCACACTGTCTATATAAGGGCAGGCACACCATGGTTCTGGGTCCTCCTCCTTTCCTTCGTGTGAGGGGAGCACCCTGTTGCAACAGATCAATAAAGATCAGGCTTACTAGCTGCTTTGCTTCTCAATATTCTCTGGTTGGCCTCTGTTATTTTCTCCTACCGATAGGGAACATACATAAGGACTCTATATGGGCTCTTGGGTACCCCATAAGGAGAAAAGGGCAGATTTTGTTTACAACAGCTCGAACCACCAATCTTCTGGTTAACAGCTTGACGCACTGACCCACTGCACCACAGAAGCACCAATTGTAGAATCGTAGAGTTGGAAGGGACCCTGAGGGTCATCTAGAGGGTCAACCCCCTGGAACGCAGGAATCTTTGGCCCAACATGGGATTCGAACCCACAACTTTGAGATGAAGAATCTCATTCCATACCAGCTGAGCTAAAATGGCACAAAGTTTGGAAGTTTCTGGTGGTGGACAATCCGAGGTCAAGTTGCGGCGGGACATTTCTCTTCCTTGTTGTGGGTCCTGTTCAAGGCTATGTCCTTAAGGCAATGGACTCTGAACCATCCTGGGTGACGTGCCTCTGGCTACTGCAGAAATTAAGGCATCCTGAGAGCCACCAATTGGCGGAAAATTGGGAAGGTTACAGAGGTCATACGAAATGGATTCCAAATATCACTGAGTTTGTGCATGGCAAGTCTGTGTTTGTATGCAAGTTGTACATATGTTGCAAGTTTATATACCATATTTTTCGCTCTATAAGACGCACCAGACCACAAGAGGCACCTAGCTTTTGGAGGAGGAAAACAAGGGAAAAAAAAATATTCTGAATCTCAGAAGCCAGAACAGCAAGAGGGATCGCTGCGCAGTGAAAGCAGCAATCCCTCTTGCTGTTCTGGCTTCTGGGATAGCTGCGCAGCCTGCATTCGCTCCATAAGACACACACACATTTCCCCTTACTTTTTAGGAGGGAAAAAGTGAGTCTTATAGAGCAAAAAACATGGTAAGTCTTCAATCCAATCGTAGAAGGGAGCTGGATTTTTATTTTTCCAATTCACCAGGATCAGTCTTTTTGCTGTGGTAAGGGCACAGAGAATCCACTCGCATTGTCCTTTTACAAAAGGTTCCATGTGATGGCTATATAACTCAAGAGGATAGTTCGCTCTGTAAATATAAGCTTGTTCCGCCCAGTTCTGTTGATAGTTTCAGTTACGAGCGATCGCCAAAGAAATGTCGCCCTGCTGTTTGGATTTCGTTTGGCAAGGGTGGTATTTATTGCTAGGTGCAATATACTTCGGAAAAACAAGCACTTTAACCTCAGATTAATTTTTTAAAAAAGTAATAATAATAAAGAAAGTTCCAGCCCGCTGCCTCACAATCTGACAGAGGCAGAAATTAAGGGGATTTTTAAAGAGTAGGAGAGGTGAGGGAATAAAAGACAAGAGCAGAGAACTGTGCCTGATCGCCGAAGAATGGATGCTTTTGAATTCTGGTACTGGAGGAGACTCTTGAGAGTCCCATGGACTGCAAGAAGATCCAGCCTATTCATTCTGAAGGAAATCAGCCCTGAGCGCTCACTGGAAGGACAGATCCTGAAGCTGAGGCTCCAAGACTTTGGCCACCTCATGAGAAGAGAAGACTCCCTGGAAAAGACCCTGATGTTGGGAAAGATGGAGGGCACAAGGAGAAGGGGACGACAGAGGACGAGATGGTTGGACAGTGTTCTCGAAGCTACCAGCATGAGTCTGACCAAACTGCGGGAGGCAGTGGAAGACAGGAGTGCCTGGCGTGCTCTGGTCCAGGGGGTCACGGAGAGTCGGACACGACTAAACAACAAGAAACCTGATACCATCCGGGTGCTACTGAACTACAACTCCCATCAACCCTGACCATTGGCCATGCTAACTGAGGGTGATGGGGGCTTGGAGTCTGACAGGTTCTGCACCTCCGTAATAAGGAACATGGCAACAAGTCAGATAAATTATTGGCAAGCTGCCTTAAGAATATAGAAGCAAGGATTACCGGCCAAACTGGATCTGCAGTTAGATTCCTGCAATGCCTGTTGCGTTATTTAAGAGACCTGAACTCCGTAACTGGAAATCATAACACCTCTGAATTTTGAGATGGCATCTGGTGCTGCACAAACACTTTCAAGCACATATCATCTAAAAAGGTTGTTATTCTTCTTCTTCCGTATTTATTTACAGTGGTGCCCCGCAAGACGAATGCCTTGCAAGACGGAAAACTCGCTAGTCGAAAGAGTTTTCCGTTTTGGAGGTGCTTCGCAAAACGAATTTCCTATGGGCTTGCTTTGCAAGACGACAATGTCTTGCAAGTTCCTGCTGGTTTTTTCCCCTCCCCCCCTTTTTCTAAGCCGCTAAGCCGCTTATCAGCTGATCCGATCAGCAGATAAGCCGCTAAAAGCCGCTAATAGCGCTAATCCGCTAATCCTTCAATGGGCTTGCTTCGCAAGACGAAAAAACCGCTAGACGAAGAGAATCACAGAACGGATTCTTTTCGTCTTGCGAGGCACCACTGTATTTATACCCAGTCTTTCCCCATGATGGGACTCAAGGCGGCTTATGGATAAAAACAAAGAAGAAACGACACCGAACGAGTAAACACGGACAGAAGTAAAACTATCTGCTTCAGACTATGTTTAAAACACACAGATAGTCACAATAAAACAGCAACAGCCCTTTCATTAAAAGCAGCCAGTTCCTATCAGCTTGTTGGAACAAGAAGGTTTCACCTGCTGGTGGAAGGACAAAGAGGGAGGCAGTCTAGCGAAAATAAAAGACAGCAGATTCTGCACTTTTCCTGCTAAATTACAGTATATATCCAGTCTATTCCTGCCCAGCATTTCCCGCTTTTGAGCTTAAACCGGTGCAGCATTTATCCTTGTCACATGTGCAACCCCCTTGTGACACCTTGGCTGGGGGCCCTGCAAGCTGACCTGGAGTTTTGGGTCCTGCCTTGGAAGGCTGAAGGGGCTGGAGAACACTCTCGGTGGTGAGGCCACAATAGAAGTGCCGCAAATCAGGAGCGGAAAGACTGTTGGCAGGGAAGTTAACTCTTTCCTTGAGGAAATGAACGGACAACTTTGAAACCCTTGGCAGCAGGTCTTGCCCCTAGCGAGCAGCTGCCAGGACTCTCTAAGGCTCCTCTTTCAGATGTTTCCCATTGTTATGTACTGAGTTGGATCCAAAAGGCAGCAGTCTGACTGGTCCTAGAACAACAGGACTCAGAATGCAGCAGTCCGATTGGTCCTAGAACAATAGGATTCAGAATGCAGCAGTCCGATTGGTCCTAGAACAATAGGATTCAGAATGCAGCAGTCTGATTGGTCCACAGGAGTCACCCAATCCAGCTCCAGGTGGAAGTGAATCTGCAACCTGATTGGCCTACAGATGAATCCTGGAATTTGCCAATCACGTGGGGCCCATTGTGTAAATAATGTATATAAAGCGGACATTCTGGGGGAACTTCCATTCCTCCTCACCACTATGAGCTGAATAAAGAGCATGAAATCCACTCCCGACTCATGCAGGCGCAAGCTGGGTCTGTGCACCTCTGGCCACTGTTCTCCTTATTCTGCACATTCTTGGAGACCAGTGAGGAGGGGAGCTTGTCATAGCAGGAGAGGGAGATTCCCTGGACTCTTAAGCGGCTTCTTGACCCCCCTCCTCTGCTTCAGCCTCGCAGTCTGAACTGCTCTCCGCCACCGACTCTTCTTGCTCACTAAACCCTGTTGCCCTTCGGAAGCTCCTTACAATCTTCTCCTACTGACCTCTCCACAATGTCCCACCACAAATCCCTGGGCTCTGAGCCTTCCCCCTCTGGGGTTTCCCTTGGCTGCTGCGGTCACACCATCAATCAGGAGCTGAACTGGGTTCCACGCAGTCACAAAAAAGAGCCACAAAAACAATAACGCAAAATAAACGCGGGTGGTGCTGTGGGTTAAACCATAGAGCCTAGGACTTGCTGATCAGAAGGTTGGCGGTTCGAATCTCTGTGATGGGGTGAGCTCCCGTTGCTCGGTCCCTGCTCCTGCCAACCTAGCAGTACCTCCAGTGGGAAGGTAAACGTTTTCTTTCTTCTTTTCTCTTTTGTTCCTTTCTTATATATGTGCTTATTTGAAATATATATTGCATGTATTTGCAATATTTTGTAACGATTATGTTAAATAAAATTTTTAATAATAATAAAAAAGAATCCTTGACAGATGGCCATCGAACCTCTGCTTCAAAACCTCCAAATAAAGTCCGCAAAGTATAGGATAAAGTTACCCTGCTTCTCAGTGCATGGCCCACACAGGAAAAGCAAAGACACACCCAGAGATTTCAAGGATGCCTCTCCACATTCCAGCCCTCAGCCGTGCCCTGCAAAACAGGTGGGCATTATCGTCTGGGAAAATCAAGAGATGCCAACAGCAAAGCGAACTCTGGCCAGGCAGAAATGTGTTTGGGTTGGCAGGCAGAGCCCTGCAGCTGCTGAATGCAACTGACATGGCACACAGAAGAGCTAGCCTCTTTCTGCGTTGCTGCTAGCAGACCAAGCGGCCTGCATTTTTTAGGAAGAAGCTGCTGTCGGGGGGAGTTGCAAATTATTACTCCCAGAGCAGGAATGGGGCTACTGCAATGCCAATTTGCCATCGCTTAAGGAAAAAGCACTGGCACGCTGTCAGATTAAGCAGCTGAAGATAGCCATCTTAATTGCGCTGCTCTCTGGGGGTGAGCAACGCCATCGCTGTACATGTGCGATCACGAACTTTCCCACCCTTAAAAGGGCCCGAGTCACTTCTCCTCATGTTCCACCTGGGCTTTCGGTGCATTTGAGCTCCTCCTCTTCGCCTCCCTCCTTCGGCCACACACGCCGATCCTGAAATGGCTCGAGGCTACCAAGTGCCCATTGCAATTTCACTTTCCTTGGCTTTCTATACAACAGGGGTAGGCAAACTAAGGCCCGGGGGCCGGATCCGGCCCAATAACCTTCTAAATCTGGCGTGCAGACGGTCCGGGAATCAGCATGTTTTCACATGAGTAGAATGTGTGCTTTTATTTAAAATGCATCTCTGGGTTATTTGTGGGTCCTGCCTGGTGTTTTTACATGAATAGAAGGTGTGCTTTTATTTAAAATGCATCTCTGGGTTATTTGGGGGGGGCATAGGAATTTGTTCATTTTTTTCAAAATATAGTCCGGCCCCCCACAAGGTTTGAGGGACAGTGGACTGGCCCCCTGCTGGAAAAGTTTGCTGACCCCTGGGCTAGAACCCCGTTAATCCCTACGACGACCCTGTGAGGTAGGTTAAGGGACTGCAACTGACTCCAAGGTCACCTCGTGGGTTTCATGACAGAGTGGGGCTTTGAACCCTGATCTCCCAGTTCCTAGTCCGACCCTCTAATCCAGCCTTTCTCAACCTGTGGGTCCCCAAATGTTGAACTACAACCCCCATCACCCCTAGCTAGCAAGGGCAGAGCTCAGGGATCATGGGAGTTGTAGTCCAACATCATCTGGGGACCCACAGGTTGAGAAACACTGATAGCCACTGTCCCTCACTGGCTTCTTAAAGAGGACTTCTGCTATGGAGCAGCTCCATATATTCAGTAAATAAATATGAGGAAAAGCAAAATGGCACATAGGAAAGGATCTGAAATATTCCCCATGAAGTTTGAATTTTATTGTGGATTTGTTTTATTTGCTGTGTTGCAAACAGCTTTGAGATTATCCCCCTTTAAAATATAAAGCAGTATAGAAAGGAAATGAACAATAATAATAATTTCTGCAGCAAAAAAAAGGCACCTAAACATTCTGTTGTGGTGACCACAATGTAGGTTTTGAAGTGCCATTTGGCAATTAGCTTATATATCTGATTTTCTACCTAGAAGGAGCAATCTATGATGCCTCTAAGCTCAGTGTTCAAACCACAATGACTTGGAAGGGAGTCAGATTGTGGTTATTTCAATGGACAGCTTCTAATTTTACCTTAAGGGAAGGAGAGATAAATAAATACACTGCAACACAGAGTCTCATACAAAACAGTGAAGCCTTTTTATTTTTTAAATTTTCCTTTGTTGTTGCGGTCGGAGGCAAGGACAGCCTTATTACACTTTTAAGGAAACCTCTCACAACTAAAAAAAAAAGTGAATACTTTAAAAAAGGCATTGACAGTTTTACACAGGACTTGAGCAGAAAAAACAGACAAGTTTTCACTTATTTTATTTTTTTAATAATTCTTCTTCTTTTAAAAAAAGGTTATAAAGTGTCTGGACCTCGTTGGCATCTGCCAAAGTGATGCTTGCCCGATATAAAAGCACTGGGTATAATAGTAAAAACCAACAATAATAATTTAGCTATGGCTCAGAGGAAAAACGAACAAACCAACAAATACCCCAAGTAACTGGTCTTCGTCTACAACAGCCTTCCCCAACTTGGCGCTCTCTCCATGTTCTGAACTAGAACTCCCAGCAGCCTCAGCCAGCTGAGGGCGGGGCTGATGGGAGTGGCAGGCCGTCGAATTAGGGAAGGCAGACCTATGAACTAATGGCGCACCGAGTTTTTAAAAAAGGGAGATGTGTAAAATCCCACTGCTGAAAGGAATCAGAAGGATCGTCCGGTGTATCTTTGGGAAAACACGTTTAAAAAAGAAACAGGGTGGGTTGGGAAGATTCAGACACACATCCCAGAACACTAAAATATTGAAGCCAGGCGTACCACTCCGGAAAAATGGCCCCTTGCGCCCTCAGCAGGGATAAGAAGCTGCCCTCGATTAAAACATTAACCTTTCGCCAGCGATTTCACCAAGGTTTAATTTGCTTTCCAGGGCCAAGTGGGAGCTGTTTCTTCGTGAAGTCTTCCCACTGGCCTGGGAGCATTGGTGTCCCAGGAATGCTCTGCGTCAGGGCCAACTGCACGGCTGTCTGCCCCCTTGCTTGGCCACTTGGGGTCGGGCGATGCTCAAGCTAGGACGCCACCCCGTCGCCTCGATAGCGCAAGAGCAGTGTGGGAAGAAGCCGGAGGAATTTAAGGCGCCCCCAGGCCGCTGGAAGATTAAACGGGGTGTGAGGTCGATGTGGCGGCAGCCGTTCCAATTTCCTTCCTGCCAGGTGTGTCCGCTTCTGCCAATCTCCTCCCAAAAGGCTCTTTCGATGCCCCGAAATATGCCATCGGGGAGCCCTTGCTTGACCCCACCGTGCTGCACATTCAATGCAATCGATTGCTTTCTGGTGGGAAAAACTTGCAGGGAAATGATGGCGAAACTGTACGCCCATCACTTCCGGGATGTTACATCAAAAGGTGCAACGAAGGAGGGTCTGAGGAATTCTCTGGCTGCCGTGGGGTGGAATGCATAGCTATCAACTTTCCCCCTTTTTTTGCGGGGAATCCTATTCGGAATAAGGGAATTTCCCTTTAAAAAAAAGGAAATGTTGACAGCTATGGTGGAATGACCCTTGGAGTTATGCTGGAAGCCCCTTTTCTCCCCTTGAACCATAAAACGTCATTTCATTGTGGCGTTTGCATTAGCAATTGGGAATCCCCCCTCCGAGAAAACATTATCGTTGTTTTTAATAATTAAAAAAACCACACACACACATCATTTAAATTCACATTCCTGGACATTGTAATGAGCCATATCATACCAGAGCCAAGGGGGCATTTCAAATCCCCACTCTGGACTGCAATGCAGTGCAAAGCGCCTTGAGATCTGTGGAGGAACATGATTACCTTTGCTTTACAACAGTTGGGAGAGAGAAATCACCTTTCCCAATACCACACACACAAAAACCACAAGAGGCATTGCAAATTTATATATATATGTTTCCCCCCGTCTCCCTGCTAGAGGATACACGCAAGCTTTCGTCTTTTTTAAATTTGAATTCAAGATTTCCACACTATAAGGCTATTAAGAATGCTGGTATGTCTGTGTCTGGCTAAGCCAGTGCTCTGAAGTAAGGTCTGAAGACATTTTATGTGCTATGATTTTTTAAAATTTTATTTTTCCCAAAAGAGACGTATGGGGATTTTTTTTGCAAAAGGCGCACATTTGAGGGAAAGAACGGCGCTTTTCGGAAAGGCTCTTTTTAAAAAGTTGGCGCTTGTGCCCTTTTAAAGAACATTCTTGATGCAGCAGGTAGATGAAAATAACTTTTCCCTGCCTGTGTTGACCACTGGTCTCCAACCCCCCCCCCCCACAAGCTCATGGTCAGCACAAATGGTGGTCACTTTTAATCTGAGGGAGGGCACTGTGTTCCCCAGACACTAATCTTGGGCTCTGGAGCAAGCTGAGTGGCCAGACTCTATCGTAAAGATGGCATCTCCAGCCTATGAGGTTTCACCCCAATTGGGCACATTATGTGTTGATGGCAGAAGGTTGCTAAGAAGAAGAAGAAGAAGAAGAAGAAGAAGAAGAGTTTGGATTTGATATCCCGCCTTTCACTCCCTTTAAGGAGTCTCAAAGCGGCTAACAATCTCCTTTCCCTTCCTCCCCCACAACAAACACCCTGTGAGGTGAGTGGGGCTGAGAGACTTCAAAGAAGTGTGACTGGCCCAAGTTCACCCAGCAACTGCATGTGGAGGAGTGGGGAATCGAACCCGGTTCCCCAGATTACGAGACTACCACTCTTAACCACTACACCACGCTGGCTCTCTAGGGGCCAAAGTGAGGAATGTGCTTCCTGAAAGATCCCCTCTACCTGGAGGCTGGCAGTGAAATATATAAACAGGCCCAATGCTTCTCTTCCTGGAAGTGACAACTACAAGCAACTTTTAAAAAATAAAATAAAAAATTAAAACCGGGAGGGTCAGGATAAAGTTGTGTTGGCATGATCACCTCTTTCTGAGGCAGGCATCCCTTTCCTAATTTGCATCACTCGAGTCCGAGGGAAGAGGAAATCCAATTATTTGAATGTTTCACATGGGAGGCAGGATGGGGAGGGAATCCCAGCAGCCCACATAAAAGCCATACGCCAGAAGAGGCATGTGGGGCCGAGTCTTCCTTCTCCCTGACATGCTAGCTGTCTACATGCAAGGAGCCCGTGCGTGAAAGCTTCCGCACAACAGTCTCTCTGCCTGCAGCCTGAAATCCTGGGGAAATGGTGCAATCTTGCTTCTGCCACAAGAGTTAGCCCAAATTTGGGCGCAGGCGCAAAATTAGGCCATGCGCATTTTGTGCTGCGATCTGCTTGAGTCCACCCTAGTCAGCAAGGCTCTCCCCCCCCCAAATCTCTTTTTTCCCCAATTTGGTAGACGCTCACTCAAAGCAGCTGCCTGCCTGCCCCCCACCAACTGTTCCCTCCACCAAGTCACGCCTTTGCAGGCTGAACAATTCCCACCCATCCTCCATCCCATAACCTGCTGGCTGCACACTTAAGCTCTCAGCACAGGAAATCGCTCCCACCCACGCATGGAAGCTGTCAAGAGGACTGCACATTTATCGTCAACCGGAAGAAAGCTTTCCGGGCCAGGGGAGACGACCTTAAAAGTTTAAAAAGCAAAATGCTGAACTTTTTTGAAGGTATTGAAAACGCAACCGAAACTTTTGCTACACAAACAAGAGGAAAGCAGTAGCTGTGGAGTTTCTGTGGGCTGCGCATCTCAGATCGGGGCATGTTCACCTTTAGAGCGCTAATAATACCAAGGCTTACAGGGAGAGGCAGAGCGAGTCTCTGCGCACGTTTGCCAAGATCCTCGATTTGCTCATGGGGACTTTAATTCATCTATTTCCGACACGGATTACCGCTTCGGCCAGGGCGTTCTGCATGCAGATGGAATGTGTGCACCTGCAACCAGTTGCACGCCTGCGATTAACGTTGCATGCCATTCCCAAGCGCCAGAAAAGGAGGAGAGCACACAAAACATAGCTATGCACCCAGAACTCCCATTTTTGCTAGCAAAACAAAAAAAGCAAGTTTCAGGATCTCATGACTTTTGAGCTGCTGAAGATTTTCATAATTTGGAAGTGGGGCTTCAGTAGCCAAGCTGCAAAATAGGACTAGGGAAACCAGAATGAGGCAAGAGGGGCAGAATTATTATTCCTCACCCCCCCCCCCCCGCAATCCCCTGATTTCTTGACCCATAATGCATTGGGGGTAGAATTGTTACCATTGTTTTTTTGCACCGAGGGGCACATAGTCTTAGTCCTCTTTTAGGGAAGAGGTGGTGAGCAGCTCCCTGGAACAGCCATTTCCCTGCTAAAGGGGGGGATTTGGGGGCTGTGATTTCTGCATGGCTTCGGTATAGGACCAGCCGCTGCTGCTATGCTCACACAGCAAATCTTCAAGCAACCAGGCGGCAATGGCGCAATTTAGCTTTGCACAGACAAAATCACCAGAAATAACTTGTGCGTTTAATAGCGATTAAAAACTTTAAGCATCAAAACCGAAGGTGTGGCTTGGGTGCTCTCGACAAGGGCAAAACTGCAGCACGGAAAATGGGTTTTAAATCTTCCGGTAACCTCCTCACAACCTGTGAAGAGTCAGAGGAGAATTTATTAGCCTGCCTTCTCCTGGGTCCAGCTTCCTCTGTCTCTTAAAACTGGACCCACAAGGTCCGGGGATCTCCCTGGGTGCCAAAATTACATCGCATGCTCATTTATTCTTCTCCCGCGAAGTGGGATCTCCTTGTAAACGTCCCGCGACCGCAGGAATAGCTGCAAGGGGCTGGAGCGGTTCCTTCCCCCTGGCCTGATCTCTTAAGGCCTAGGGCGGAGACAGGAATAAATTGTGCAGTCCTCCATGTCCAAATCAGATGTCGTTCCATGCATGAAACAGCTTTCTCTGTCTCACGCCTCTTCCCAGTTCCTGAGCCCAATGCCAAACATTCCTGAAGCCCTCTGTTCTCAGACCAAAAACCATTTTTTACTAGCAACCTGCCTCCCCTGACCTCGCTCCTGTCTCTCGTGCAGGTAAGCCAAACCTTTGCCAATGAGCTACAACCCTAGGATGCCCTTGCAAGCAGAGGCAAGGATGGGAATCGGATGATTTAAACGTGAAGGGATCAACTTCTGATCACACACACACACACAGAGAGGAATCGTAGCACCTGGGAGGCGGAATCTCACAAGGTAGAACTACGATGCCTTTGGCAGAGAGCCTGTTTGCTTTCCTGTTGTGCATTGCAGAGAAATGTCCCTGTACCTTTTCCAAATGGGGTGAGGAAACCCCCTTCATGGGGTTAGATCAAAGATCACAGCAGATCACTCAAGAAGACCACAGGACTACCTTGCCAGAAAGACTACCTTGCAAGAAGGTGGCAACTGACCCATCACGCCATTACCTAACCAATGCCATCCCTCCGGCCAAAACCAACTTGCCACCTGGTTTGCAGGAGGCCTGGCATAACCTGCGGTGCCCACCAAGTCAATTGGAGACCACCACCCCCAGCAGAAGGGGGGAGGCAGTGGCAGGGTGGCACTGCTTTTGGCTTGGAGCTTCGGAAGCCACACTGGCATCAGGGAGAGGGGAGGCAGTGGCAAGGGATCTGAGCTGCAAGAAGTCTATCCCACCCAAAGCGATCCCACTCAGCCCCTGCTGGGACCTGCCCCTGCCTGGAAAGTTTTTTTTGGGGGGGGGCATGGAAGAGGAGCTGTGGTGGTCCCAGATAGATACACCACAGCACCAAGGAACAGAAGCACAATTGCATTGTGGTGTGCCATCGTCGCACTTGGCGAGTGTTCTGCGAGGAGAGGGGGGAAAAACAACATAATTTCTAGTTTTTTTGTTGGAGGGGGGGAATGGACTCAGCCACCTTCCCTCCTAGGCTCAGATCCCGGCGCTGCCAGATTTGGCAGCGCCGAACAAGGGGAATCCTGCCCAGTGGGGAAGATTGCCGCCTGGGACTTCAGAGGTAAAGCCCTGCGTCTGTGTTTGCGGAGTTTGTGTGTGTGTGTGTTTTGGCAAAAGGCTATTACTGAGGTTACATGATGCAGCATTTGTTCTTGTGGTTCTGTGGGTCTCTGAAGCGCAGCCGCTGTTTGGGCCGGTACTTCTCCAGGTACGTCAGCTGCTTGCTGTTGATGGCTCCGCGGCGCTTCCTGGCGAGGAGAGAGAGAAAGAAGGGAGGGAAGGGATAGAAAAATCAAAGCTTTGGTGTGCTGATCAAAAACAGCTTGCAAGCGTTGAACACACACACACACACACGGCTTCTTGACCCCAAGTAAAACCTTCCCTGAGGTCCTGCCTACCAAGAGACCATCGCATGCTGCAAGAAAAAGCTATCTTTCCCAGCCCCAGTTAGGTGCTTCCAAGGCCGTGCAGCAGCAAAACTCTTTTTCTTCTGCAGAGTCGGGGGAAAGGGCTGCAGGCTGGTCAGAGCAGCCCCAGCTGCGCCCTCAACTCCAGATGTGGGAGGGTGGAGCTTATAATCATAATAATGATAATAATAAAAATAAATTTTATTTATACCCCGCCCTCCCGGGCTCAGGGCGGCTGACACCAATAAAATCACAGCAAAAAACGTGATGGGGGGAAAAGAAATAAAAAACCATTCAAAATACAGGTTAAAATGCAATTTAAAATGCAGCCTCATTTTAAAAGTAGCCGATAAATCAGGACCATAAGGGGAGGGAAACATAAGGGTCAGACTGAGTCCAAACCAAAGGCCAGGCGGAACAGCCCCATCTTGCAGGCCTTGCGGAAAGATGTCAAGTCCCGCAGGGCCCTGGTCTCTTGTGGCAAAGCGTTCCACCAAGTCGGGGCCAGTACTGAAAAGGCCCTGGCCCTAGTGGAAACCAATCTAACCTCCTTGAGGCTTGGGACCTCCAAAATGTTATCAGTTGTGGACCTGAAGGTCCTCCGGGGGCATACCAGGAGAGGCGGTCCCGTAGGTATGAGGGTCCTAGGCCGCATAGGGCTTTGAAGGTCAACAGCAGCACCTTAAACCTGACCACCGGGAGCCAGTGCAGCTGGTAAAGCACTGGATGAATGTGATCCCACGGCAAGAAGAGATGTTTCAGGCCATTCAGCCCCCTCCCCAAGGTCCTTGCTCTGCCCCTTGCTCTGCCAAGAGCACGAGGGAGAGACTGAAGGAAAAATCCCTGTTCTGTGGCCTTAGGAGAACACGCTAAGGAGATTAGAGGAGGGATTGAGAGCAGGACACTCGGCTGCAGCTCGTAAGCAGAGCTGGTGGCGACGAAGGGCTCACACAGCTATTACAGTTGCAAGCCAGGAGATGCGGCCAGATGGACCGTAATCCTCGCCGGATCCGGCCGGGCAGTTTTCACTGGATTCCCCCCCACACAAAGGTTCATTTTAGTCCTTCCCTAACCCCAGATGACTTTCTGGCAGGTCAACAACACCCCGCTTCCCAAGAATAAAATCCCCCTGAAAGCGAGAGGCAGGGTGGGTGGGTGTGCCATGCGACAGCAACGGGCTGCATATGGGAGGGAGATCAGTTGCTTGGCATGCAGAAGGCTCCAGGTTAAACCTCCCAATGGCATCAGTTAGTGCAGAATCCTGCAGCGTCCCTCGTCACGGGTTCGAAACATCCCTGACTCAGACTGACTGGTTCTCAGTAGATTGGCGCAACTCTCTCTTTAGGTACTGTTTCTGCTAGCGACGTGGGATTTGGGGAAGGGTCGGAGCTCAGCCGGAGGGCATCTGCTCAGCATGCAGAAGGCTCCGGGTTCAATCCCCCAAGGGCGTCTCCGGGTGCAGCTGGAAAAGACCCCCTTGCCTGAAACCCTCGAGAGATGCTGCCAGCCAGTGTAGACAGCACTAACCTAGAGAAGACCAATGGCCTGGCCTGTATAACGCAGCTTCCTGTATCGCTGTGACGGTGTCACTGTTACAGGAATCCTCTTGCATCTTTGCATGGGAAAAGTTAGCCTCTCAGGGAGAACAAGGTTAAGCTAAATCCTTCTTCCTGAAATGCTAGGTAAAGGGACCCCTGACCATTAGGTCCAGTTGTGGCCGACTCAGGGGTTGCGGCGCTCATCTCGCTTTACTGGCCGAGGGAGCCGGCGTACAGCTTCCAGGTCATGTGGCCAGCATGACTAAGCCACTTCTGGCAAACCAGAGCAGCACATAGAAACGCCATTTAACTTCCTGCTGGAGCGGTACCTATTTATCTACTTGTGCTTTGACGTGCTTTTGAACTGCTAGGTTGGCAGGAGAAGGGACCGAGCAATGGGAGCTCACCCCATTGAGGGGATTCGAACCGCCGACCTTCTGATCGGCAAGTCCTAGGCTCTGTGGTTTAACCCACAGCACCACCCACATCCCTCTTGATATGCTAGCTTTCTCCATTTAGGATTTCTGCCGCTGTAGGAAGGGAAATTAGATGTGACACACCGCTTAGGACTATGAAGCGGTACAGCCACCTCTATGACTCCAGCAGAGTAGAATGATAGAATGATAGAGGTTAAAAACCTCCAAGGAAGGAGAGTCCACAACCTCCTGAGGGAGACTGTTACACTGCCAAACAGATCCCTACTGTCAGAAAGTTCTTCCAGATGTTTAGCACCAGGACCAATACTGAGATAATCACCAGGTGTGTCGAGAGTTGAGTTGTTGAGGACAGGAAGAGAAAGCCGAGTGGCATGTCATAATAAAAGTCTGCCCCCTAAAGTCAGTCCATTTGTAACCCAAGCAGTATCTCTACCCATTACCTTGATCAACTATGGAAGACCGAGGCTGGGGTCCAAAAGATGTGTCTCGAGACACGGGAGTGCCCAAAAGCATTTTACAAAGTGCTTTTCAAAGTCCCCTCCGTAGCAAAAGAGCAATTTTGGGAAGGGCGGGGGGGAAGACTGCTGTTTAAATTTCCATGGGCCTTGGATCCTAGCCATAAACAAACAGATTTGCCTGTGTAAATTTGTAGGTCAGGTTCTGATTCATTCAGCTAAACCGAAACAAAGAGTTCAAGAGAAAGGGGGGGGGGGACTTGTCCCAGGCTTCTTTTACGATTCTGCACCCGATCGGCTTTCTGGGTGGAGAAAACCTATGCCAGCGAGCCTCACGCTTGCCATTTTTGGTGCGTTCGTTAGGCTGAACGACCTCTGCCTTTTCTGTAAGCAACCCCTGACTCCCCTCTCCACAAGCATCAAGCCAGTCTGGGAACGCCGGGCCATTAATCTGGATCTTAGCAGGCGGCTCAGAGGAACTTACTGTCTAATAAACTGAATGGCATCTTCGTATTTCATTCCGCTCTCAATCAGCGCCAGCGCGACAAGAACCGGAGCTCTGGTTTAAAAAAGAGAGAGAGAAAGAGAGAAGATTAAACCATCACACTAGGAAGAAGAAACAGGGTTCAACTAGAGAAAAACAACTGGCATTTTTATTTTTGCTGGGGGAAGGAGGAGGAAGGCAGCACAGGACTTCATTCACAGCTTCAGTAAACGGAATTAAACACCCACCCCTTCCTGACTTGAGTATTTAGATATTTACAGCTGGTTAAAGCCCTGGTTAAAGCGGGTGGCGTTGTGAACCACAGAGCCTAGGGCTTGCCGATCAGAAGGTCAGCGATTCAAATTCCCGAATTCTGGTTTGCCAGAAGCGGCTTAGTCATGCTGGCTGCATGACCTGGAAACTGTACACCGGCTCCCTCGGCCAATAAAGCAAGATGAGTGCCGCAACCCCAGAGTCAGTCACGACTGGACCTAATGGTCAGGGGTCCCTTTACCTTTACCTTAAAGCCCTGCACAGGCCGTTGTCACTCTCCCTATAAGCCTAGCTAGTTGTCTCTTTGGTATTTTGTGCTATGCTTGCACCTAACACTTATTAATCCAGGGGTGGGGAACCAGAGACCTGGGTGTGTGTGTAATAAATAATAAGAATAAGATATTATTTATACCCCACCCATCTGGCTGGGTTTCCCCAGCCACTCTGGGTGGTTTCCAACCAAGTATTAAAATACAATAGTCTATTAAACATTAAAAGCTTCCCTAAACAGGGCTGCCTTCAGAGGTCTTCTAAAAGTCTGGTAGTTGTTGTTCTCTTTGACATCTGGTGGGAGGGCGTTCCACAGGGTGGGTGCCACTGAGATCCAGCGCCGAGGGCCTTCTGGCGGTTCCCTCCCTGCGAGAAGTGAGGTTACAGGGAACCAGGCAGAGGGCCTTCTCAGTGGTGACGCCCGCCCTGTGGAACGCCCTCCCATCAGATTTCAAGGAAATAAACAACTATCTGACTTTTAGAAGACATCTGTAGGCAATCCTGTTTAGGGACGTTTTTAACGTTTGATGTCTTATGGTGCTTTTAATATTTTGTTTGCAGCAGCCCAGAGTGGCCGGGGAATGAATAAATTATTATTATTATTATTATTATTATTATTAGACAATTACTTCCCTTGATCTAGTCCTGGGTTTCCAAAACTTGGGTCTCCAGCTGTAGTTGGACTGCAACTCCCATCATCCCTGACCACGGGCCCTGCTAGCTAGGGATGAAGGAAGTTGTAGTCCCCAAAAAGCCCCAAGTTTGAGAAATCTAGTCTGACCCCTTGATATGCAGGACTCTTCTGCCCAATGCTTGAACCCAGGACCTTGAGATAAAGAGCCTCATGCTTTCCCGACAGAAGAATGGCCCGACTTAGACTGAGGGGAGCGCCATATAGTCCCAGGCTCCTTTGAGAGCGCAGAGTTCCGGCTTACCGTCCCAGGCCAGCCACGCAATGGACGGCCACGCAGCAGCCGGGGTCTTCGCAGAACTTGGTCTTCAGCAGGTTGAGCCAGTCGTCCACAATCTTGGTGGGTGGCGGAGCGCCGTCGTCAAAGGGCCAGTCCTGGAGGAGAGGGGGCACAAAGAGAGATAGAGAGAGGTTTATTTACCTCTTTTTTTAATGCTTTATTGAGATTAAAAAGAAGTAACAAACGTAAGGGTTAATCAGGAAAAAGAAAAGTAAGTACCGTATTTTTCGCTCCGTAAGACGCACTTTTTTCTTCCTAAAAAGTAAGGGGAAATGTCTGTGCGTCTTATGGAGCGAATGTGTGGTCCCTGGAGCCAAACTGCCCAGGGGCGAAAAGCAGATCATGGAATGGTGGAAAAACATGATTACAAAGCACGGATCCACATGAATTCTCAGGATTTTTGTATTGGGCTATCCTAAATTCACTGTCAAATCACATGTCTGTGGCCACAGCATGAACCACAAAAATCATACATCCACTCTTTTATTCTGATTTTTTTTTCTTGTTTTCCCTCTCTAAAAACTAGTTGCGTGTTATAGTCAGGTGCGTCTTATGGAGCGAAAAATACAGTAATAATATTTGTGGCGTCACATCACTGTACATTCTTCTTCAGTTTCTAACAATTTTCCATCACCCCATCGTGTATTTACCGCTTTATCTAGCGCACAATTAATTTTCATTTTCGTGTTTAAAATTTTCATCAGTGTTATGTTCTCTTATGATTGATCGTCCTGCCACAGAAGTTATTCAAAGTCCTGCCACTGGTGTGCTGTTATTACAATATTCAATAAGGTATTTTTTTTGTACATTTCCTATTTCCTAATAAATGTTTGATCAGTATGATCTCTCAGTTTTTCTGTCATTTTTGCCAACTGGGCGTACTCCAACAAATTTTGCCACTCCACCTTTTTGGAGTTTTCTCTCCTTTCCAATTTGTTATGATTAGTATTCTTGCAGCTACTGTAGCGTACAAGAATATTTCTCTCGCATTTATAGGTATATCTGGACCTAGTATCCCCAGGAGAAATTCCTGCGTTTTTTTGTTTTTTTAAATGAAGGATACCTTAATCATTCTTTTAAGTTCATTATAAATTACATTCCAAGATTCCTTAATTTTCTTACAAGTTTATTCTCAGAATTACTCTAAGCGCACTAATGAGATTGATACTGATGAACTGGAAGAATAGAGATACGATTCTCCTTAATCAATGGCTTGGCAACCTAACAACATATGAACATAACAATATACAGTGGTACCTCAGGTTAAGTACTTAATTCGTTCCAGAGGTCCGTTCTTAACCTGAAACTGTTCTTAACCTGAAGCCCCACTTTAGCTAATGGGGCCTCCTGCTGCTGCCGCGCTGCTGGAGCAAGATTTCTGTTCTCATCCTGAAGCACTATTTCTGGATTAGCGGAGTCTGTAACATGAAGTGTATGTAACCTGAAGCATATGTAACCCAAGGTACCACTGTATGCGCTTTTTTAAACAAGCAATTTATTTATATATCATAAACACATTTTAAAACCATAACGTTTTGCTTGACTTCCCTCCACTCCCTTTCTTGGTGCCATTATTTTAGACTTGTTCATGCATGTCTATAACATCTTATATTTTTAATAATCCATTTTTAAAACCTTCTTCATCTTCTTACAAGTGACTTTAAAAGTTATACACAAAGCTTAAAAAGTATGCATTAAACATTTGCCCTTTTTATAAACTCAAAGTTGAACATAACAATATATGAACAGGCTGCTTATAGACGCTAGGGCTGGGAAATATATCAATATATAGTCTCAAACTGGTTTGAAGTCCATATTGTGATATCGGGATCTGGCATTCTATCGCAAATCATGATGCGTGTGTTTCATGTGGTACACGAAAAACACAACGAAGGAAAAAAATGTGCAACCAGCCAATGCATAGCTCCATCCTTATTTCAGACATTGTGATATATCAGTACATCACAATGTTTAGCTGGCGATATATCGCAATGTTGAAAAACAGATATCGCCTAACCCTAATAGACGCAGACTTCCTTTGGATAAATACAATGATATTTGGAGTGAGTTTTACAGAAACTGTATTAGGTCATTGAGAACTATATGTGTATTAAGGACAGAGCATAAAATAATAATAATCTGAAGGCAACCCTGCTTAGGGAAGTTTTTAATGTTTGGTGTTTTATAATGTTTGTAATATTCTGTTGGAAGCCACCCAGAGTGGCTGGGGAAACTCAGTCAGATGGGCGTGGTATAAATGTTGTTGTTGTTGTTACAATCATACCTCATGTTACATTTGCTTCATGTTACGTTTTTTCAGGTTGCATCCCACAGCGACCCGGAAGTACAGGAAAGGGTTACTTCTGGGTTTCGCCACTCGCGCAAGCGCTAAATCGCGCATGCGCACAAGCACCAAATCGCACCACGCACCTGTGCAGATACGGCGCTTCAGGTTGTGGGCTTTTCATGTTGCGAACGGGCCTCCGGAACGGATCCCATCCGCAACCAGAGGTACTACTGTATTCCATAATAATTTATAGAACCGTAACTTTTTATTCTCTTTTCCATTCCCACTTTTCCGTTCTTCTGTCACTCTATCTTTTCATAAATAAAATTCTTCCAATGAAATATTTTTATTTGAAAAGCTTTACTCTCATTCAGTGCAGACAAAACTGATCTAGACGGGACGAGGGCCTGACTTGATATATAACACACCGTTCTGGGCTGCTAGGTTCTATGTGGCATGGGATAAATCCATGTGGATTTCCCTGTGCAACCGTGTTGGGATCATCCACGAGTTCTGCAGCTGACAAAAGGATTGATTGATTCCACCCCTTTGCAAACAAGAGCACGCAGGCACACGAAAAACCTTCTGCACCATAAACGGCCGCCTGTTTTCGAACGAAGGAAGACAGGCTTGGATAGGAAAGGGAACAGGGAGAGAGGGGGGCCAGCCAAGCCTGGAAAAGGCCTTTCCCCCTGGGGCTGGCGATAAATCCACTGGTTGTGCGTAATCGGCGAGGCACCGACCCAAGGAGGAGGTTTCACAGATGCGGCTCGTAAATAGTTCATTTCTAGGACGTGGAGCTGTCTTCTCTCCCGGCTACGGAGACCTGGAACGCAGGCCGGGCCTTTGCTCTTATGAGCAGCCTTGCAGCAGAGCCCGTTTTGCAAAAACGAGAAAGGAAAGCCTGTCAGCAACACCCCTCCCAAAAGCAAGATTGCACCCCCAAAGAGAGTTGCAGAGAAAGGGAAGTCTCCGAGTGATGTGATTTCTCTCTGGAGCCCCAAAGCTAAATCTTGCAAACAGGCTCTCTCTCTCTCTTCTTTGCATAAAGAAAAAATGTTTGCAAGCTGGCCGGTGTCCAGGAGCAGCTCTAGACAAGCTGCCCATTTAGAACGGGTTTGGGGTTAGGTGGGGGGGAAGAGACAGACAGAGAGAGAGGAGTTTCACCAACCAAGCCTCCGCAAATCCTTTCCAAGGACTGGGCGGGTCGGGGAGGAAAAGGGCCATGCAAGGTAAATAGGACAGGCAGTTTTCAGGCTCCCGGCCGCAAAACGCGATGCGAGGCTGATAAGGAGGAAACCACAATGTCGCCTTGTTCGACGTGAAACGAGAACCAAGTGGGGACGTAATCAACGGCACCCGCACAAAGCAGAAACAGATTCGGGCGCATGAAAGCACCCTTTTGTTTTGTCTCTTAAGAGAGAAGGAATAATAATAATAATAATAATTTTTTATTTATATCCCGCCTTCCCCAGCCGAAGCCGGGCTCAGAGCAGCTAACAGCAATATAAGTAACACAGCATACTAAAATCAATTCATTTTAAAATCAGTTCAAAATCAAATTAATGGCAACCATTGGGCTAGAGTTCTGTGAGGAGGGGGTCAGTCTGTGCCTGGGCCAAAGGCCAGGCACAACAGCTCTGTCTTGCAGGCCCTGCGGAAAGATGTCAAGTCCCACAGGGCCCTAGTCTCTTGTGACAGAGCGTTCCACCAAGTCGGGGCCAGTACTGAAAAGGCCCTGGCTCTGGTTGAGGCCAGCCTAACCTCCCTGTGGCCGGGGACATCCAAGATGTTTTTGTTTGAAGACCGTAAGGTCCTCTGTGGGACGTACCAGGAGAGGCAGTCCTGTAGGTACGAGGGTCCTAGGCCATATAGGGCTTTAAAGGTTAAAACTAGCACCTTAAACCTGACCCTGTACTCCACCAGGAGCCAGTGCAGCTGCTAAAGCACTGGGTGAATGTGATCCCATGGTGAGGACCCCGTAAGGAGTCTCGCCGCGGCATTCTGCACCCGCTGGAGTTTCTGGGTCAGTCTCAAGGGCAGCCCCATGTAGAGCGAGTTACAATAATCAGGAGAAAAACGACAAGGAGGCAGGATGTTGATAACGTGTGTCCAGTGAGAGTGAAACAGCTCCACGCCTCCAAAATTCGGTGGTGGCCGCCGGGCTTTAAAGTTTCAGTGGTGCCCAGTGTGATGCCAAAATTGGGTGCCTCCTCCTTGCCTTTCATTGTCTGCAACTGTTGGGGCACCCAAGGCAGGCAAAGCAGCCATGCCCCCCTGTATCTGCCTGTGCCAAAATTCCACTTGCCGTTAGTTTATTACATTTATATATCATCACCGTTTTACCATAAAAAGGCTGATCGCCAAAGAATTGATGCTTTTGAATTCTGGTGCTGGAGGAGACTCTTGAGAGTCCCATGGACTGCAAGAAGATCAAACCTATCCATTCTGAAGGAAATCAGCCCTGAGTGCTCACTGGAAGGACAGATCCTGAAGCTGAGGCTCCAATACTTTGGTCAACTCATGAGAAGAGAAGACTCCCTGGAAAAGACCCTGATGTTGGGAAAGATGGAGGGCACAAGGAGAAGGGGATGACAGAGGACGAGATGGTTGGACCGTGTTCTCAAAGCTACAGTGGTGCCCCGCAAGACGAATGCCTCGCAAGACGAAAAACTCGCTAGATGAAAGGATTTTCCGTTTTTGCGTTGCTTCGCTAGACGAATTTCCCTATGGGCTTGCTTCGCAAGACGAAAACATCTTGTGGTTTTTTTTTTAAAGCCGCTTGAAGAGGCTCAGTTGCGACAGACCGTGCTTCGCAAGAGGAAAAACATCGCAAGATGAAAAGACTCGCGGAACGAATTCTTTTCGTCTTGCGAGGCACTACTGTACCAGCATGAGTTTGACCAAACTGCGGGAGGTAGTGGAAGACAGGAGTGCCTGGCGTGCTCTGGTCCATGGGGTCACGAAGAGTCGGACATGACTAAACAACAACAAACCAATCCAGAATAAAACGCATTCAAGCTCCAAGGAAAATATTTCAGATCCTTCTCTAGGTGACATTTTGCTTTCCCCGCATTTATTTCCCTACTTGATTGATAGAGCTGCCCCATAGCAGAATGACTCTAGGTAGGCAGGGTGGTGTAGTGGTTAAAGTGTTGGACTAGGGCCTGGGAGTCCAGATCCCCACTCAGTGAAGACAACACTGAGCCTGATGATGGACTAACGGTCGGATTCAGTACCAGGTGGTTTCTCATTAGCCTCGGGCACATGAACTGGCCGTTGGAGGAGCATCTCAGAATTGCTCCATCACATAAACAGCAGAGATCCTCCTGGATCAGGCTGGTGACCCATCCGAGTCCGGCATCCTACTCTCCCGAGCGGAACAGCCCTCTCTCCCTTCCTGGGTACACATTGTTGCAGGAATTTATGTATAGGTTGGGGGGGGGGTTGCCCCTCCAGCAGATACCATGCACATGCAGCCCACTACCAAAATCAGCACAATCACTTTTGTGATTTGTCCCCACAAAACACTTCATCACAGTTTCTTCCTATCTACTCAAAGGGCCTTTGCTGCACGATACCAAATATTCACAATTCGCTGATATATGTATCTATGTACTGGCTCACAGGGGAAAACTCAGGGAAACACAGGGGAAATTCATATAGACACGTGAGCTCAGCTACTCAGCAGCCCCTCTGCCTGAGTGATAATCCCTGGCATCCTGACACCTGAGTGCCAGACAGGTAGCCATTCCAGAAATAACAAACCCAGATGAAGACAAAAGGGTGTGATTAACTTGGCTGGGAAACAGGGAAATGTAAATATCTTTTATGTTACACTTGATGGGTGTTTGGTGGAGGGCAAGGGGAGGAATGGGGCAGGGTCCAGGATGCTCAGATTACTGCCACCAGACCTCCCCTTTCATGATGTAACCGTGATGTAGTCCCATGGACTGCAAGA
Organism: Podarcis bocagei; assembly: GCF_964188305.1. Classification (NCBI taxonomy): domain Eukaryota; kingdom Metazoa; phylum Chordata; class Lepidosauria; order Squamata; family Lacertidae; genus Podarcis; species Podarcis bocagei. Next base: position 87,232,460 of record NC_138133.1, read on the forward strand.
AGATCAAACCTATCCATTCTGAAGGAAATCAGCCCTGAGTGCTCACTGGAAGGACAGATCGTGAAGCTGAGGCTCCAAGACTTTGGCCACCTCATGAGAAGAGAAGACTCCCTGGAAAAGACCCTCATGTTGGGAAAGATGGAGGGCACAAGGAGAAGGGGACGACAGAGGACGAGATGGTTGGACAGTGTTCTCAAAACTACCAGCATGAGTTTGACCAAACTGCGGGAAACAGTGGAAGACAGGTGTGCCTGGTGTGCTCTGGTCCATGGGGTCACGAAGAGTCGGACACGACTAAACAACAACAACATGGGGATTAGCCGCTAATAAAAGTTTGGGTTCTCTTTTGTTTGGGGCTTCCATCTTGTCCCACCTTGTGGCAGGTGGGAGTCCTGTCGCAACAGTCTTCAATAAAGACTAAGCCAACTGGCTGCTGTTTTGCTCTGATATTCCTGGCTGGTGTCCTTGGTTTTTTTGTCCAAGGGAGCCCTCAGATTTCTCCGTTAACAACATGCCTCACTCACGTGTCGCGGTAACTATAGCTTACTGGCACCGTGAGGATGTGCTGGTTCCTTTTGCTCCTCCGCTGTGCCCAGGAAAAGCTCGTTTCTCGCTCACCACGAGCTGTAGCTAAGAACAAGCCTTGACTGCAGCCCTTGGTAAGGGAGGTTGGCTTATTTGTGATATGTGAACCAGGCCACAGGGAGAGCAACTTGGGGATCCCAACACCCCAAGTCTTCCTTATTTATTGACATTTGCAAACAACGAACCTGAAGGGACAAGCAGTACATTATTATTATTATTACTATTTTTATTATTATTATTAGCCATGCTTCATGTTACGTTCTTTTAGGTTACATCCCGCGTGACCTGGAAGTACCAGAAAGGGTTACTTCCGGGTTTCGCCACTCACGCATGTGAAGCGTAAAATGACATCACGTGCATGCGCAGGAGTGCAGAATTGCAACCTGCGCGTGCGCAAATGTGCCGTTGCAGGTTGCGCTCTTTTCATGTTGCTAACAGGCCTCCGGAACAGATCTCGTTCACAACCAGAGGTACCACTGTATTATTATTATGCAGATTGTGCAAATAAAAGTTAAAAGGGACTCTGCAGTCTGCCTCTGTGCCTTCTATTTTTACCCAAATCCTGCCCTGCCTTTGCTCCTTGACAGTTAATCGCCTTATGCGAGGCTCACAAAGCTAGCTCGTGCCTTCGGATGAAATCTTCACTCCCAGCTACACCCTGGCTCATCTGCCAGCCACTCGTAGCAACATCCCATCTTAAGGGATTTCTCCCTTTGCCCCGATAAGACTCTGAGAAGCAGGTTTCTCATGCTAATTTTGCAGTGTTTGTCATAATCAATATTTATGAATCCTAAAGACTGATTTTACTGCATTTATATCCCACTTTTTCTCCTAGGAGATCAAAGTTGCATGCTCCCCCTCAGTCCTCACAACAGCCCTGTGAGGTAGGTTAGGCTGAGAGGCTGTGACTTAACTCTAAGGTCGTCCAATGAGCTTCAATTTGAACCCTGGTCTCCCAGGTCCCAGTCCAACACTCTAACTCCACCTCTCTTGGGTGGGCTATCGGTGCCGCAAGTTAAAAATAAAGCAAAAATTGTGGTACGGAACATGTGCTTAAATGAAAAATATATAGGCAGTTCAGTTACTCATTGATTGATTGTGTGACTGCAGTACATTGTTTATCGCTTTCATTTTATGGATCAATGGTCTTGTTAGATATTAAAATTCCTGTGAAACTGCTGTTTCAGGGGTTGTTTTTAAAATTCTGGAACAGATTTATCCATTTTGCATTGCTTTCTGTGGGAAACTGCGCCTTGGTTTTGGAACGCTTTGGTTTTGGAACGGACTTCCGGAACGGATTACACTTAAAAACCGAGGAACCACTGTACAGTGGTACCTCTGGTTGTGAACGGGTTCCGTTCCGGAGCCCCGTTCACAAACTGAGAGGAACGCAATCCGCGTCTGTGCACGCGCGGGTTGCAATTCGCTACTTCTGCACATGCGTGTGATGTCATTTTGCGTGTCTGCTCATGCCCAAGTGGCGAAACCCGGAAGTAACCCTTTCTGGTACTTCCAGGTTGCTGCGGGACGCAACCTGAAAAGACCTAACCTGAACCGAACGTAACATGAGGTATGACTGTACTGCTTCTCAAATGTTACCAAAGCTTATGTAAAGAGTCCTCCGGTTAAGTTAAAGGTAAAGGGACCCCTGACCATTAAGTCCAGTCGTGGCCGACTTTGGGGTTGTGGCGCTCATCTCGCTTTATTGGCCAAGGGAGCCGCGTACAGCTTCCGGGTCATGTGGCCAGCATGACTAAGCCACTTCTGGCGAGCCAGAGCAGCGCACGGAAACGCCGTTTACCTTCCCGCCGGAGCGGTACCTATTTATCTACTTGCACTTTGATGTGCTGGTGCTGGAGGAGACTCTTGAGAGTCCCATGAACTGCAAGAAGATCCAACCGATCCATTCTGAAGGAAATCAGCCCTGAGCGCTCACGGGAAGGACAGATCCTGAAGCTGAGGCTCCAATACTTTGGTCAACTCATGAGAAGAGAAGACTCCCTGGAAAAGACCCTGATGTTGGGAAAGATGGAGGGCACAAGGAGAAGGGGATGACAGAGGACGAGATGGTTGGACCGTGTTCTCAAAGCTACAGTGGTGCCCCGCAAGACGAATGCCTCGCAAGACGAAAAACTCGCTAGATGAAAGGATTTTCCGTTTTTGCGTTGCTTCGCTAGACGAATTTCCCTATGGGCTTGCTTCGCAAGACGAAAACATCTTGTGGTTTTTTTTTTAAAGCCGCTTGAAGAGGCTCAGTTGCGACAGACCGTGCTTCGCAAGAGGAAAAACATCGCAAGATGAAAAGACTCGCGGAACGAATTCTTTTCGTCTTGCGAGGCACTACTGTACCAGCATGAGTTTGACCAAACTGCGGGAGGTAGTGGAAGACAGGAGTGCCTGGCGTGCTCTGGTCCATGGGGTCACGAAGAGTCGGACATGACTAAACAACAACAAACCAATCCAGAATAAAACGCATTCAAGCTCCAAGGAAAATATTTCAGATCCTTCTCTAGGTGACATTTTGCTTTCCCCGCATTTATTTCCCTACTTGATTGATAGAGCTGCCCCATAGCAGAATGACTCTAGGTAGGCAGGGTGGTGTAGTGGTTAAAGTGTTGGACTAGGGCCTGGGAGTCCAGATCCCCACTCAGTGAAGACAACACTGAGCCTGATGATGGACTAACGGTCGGATTCAGTACCAGGTGGTTTCTCATTAGCCTCGGGCACATGAACTGGCCGTTGGAGGAGCATCTCAGAATTGCTCCATCACATAAACAGCAGAGATCCTCCTGGATCAGGCTGGTGACCCATCCGAGTCCGGCATCCTACTCTCCCGAGCGGAACAGCCCTCTCTCCCTTCCTGGGTACACATTGTTGCAGGAATTTATGTATAGGTTGGGGGGGGGGGTTGCCCCTCCAGCAGATACCATGCACATGCAGCCCACTACCAAAATCAGCACAATCACTTTTGTGATTTGTCCCCACAAAACACTTCATCACAGTTTCTTCCTATCTACTCAAAGGGCCTTTGCTGCACGATACCAAATATTCACAATTCGCTGATATATGTATCTATGTACTGGCTCACAGGGGAAAACTCAGGGAAACACAGGGGAAATTCATATAGACACGTGAGCTCAGCTACTCAGCAGCCCCTCTGCCTGAGTGATAATCCCTGGCATCCTGACACCTGAGTGCCAGACAGGTAGCCATTCCAGAAATAACAAACCCAGATGAAGACAAAAGGGTGTGATTAACTTGGCTGGGAAACAGGGAAATGTAAATATCTTTTATGTTACACTTGATGGGTGTTTGGTGGAGGGCAAGGGGAGGAATGGGGCAGGGTCCAGGATGCTCAGATTACTGCCACCAGACCTCCCCTTTCATGATGTAACCGTGATGTAGTCCCATGGACTGCAAGAAGATCAAACCTATCCATTCTGAAGGAAATCAGCCCTGAGTGCTCACTGGAAGGACAGATCGTGAAGCTGAGGCTCCAAGACTTTGGCCACCTCATGAGAAGAGAAGACTCCCTGGAAAAGACCCTCATGTTGGGAAAGATGGAGGGCACAAGGAGAAGGGGACGACAGAGGACGAGATGGTTGGACAGTGTTCTCAAAACTACCAGCATGAGTTTGACCAAACTGCGGGAAACAGTGGAAGACAGGTGTGCCTGGTGTGCTCTGGTCCATGGGGTCACGAAGAGTCGGACACGACTAAACAACAACAACATGGGGATTAGCCGCTAATAAAAGTTTGGGTTCTCTTTTGTTTGGGGCTTCCATCTTGTCCCACCTTGTGGCAGGTGGGAGTCCTGTCGCAACAGTCTTCAATAAAGACTAAGCCAACTGGCTGCTGTTTTGCTCTGATATTCCTGGCTGGTGTCCTTGGTTTTTTTGTCCAAGGGAGCCCTCAGATTTCTCCGTTAACAACATGCCTCACTCACGTGTCGCGGTAACTATAGCTTACTGGCACCGTGAGGATGTGCTGGTTCCTTTTGCTCCTCCGCTGTGCCCAGGAAAAGCTCGTTTCTCGCTCACCACGAGCTGTAGCTAAGAACAAGCCTTGACTGCAGCCCTTGGTAAGGGAGGTTGGCTTATTTGTGATATGTGAACCAGGCCACAGGGAGAGCAACTTGGGGATCCCAACACCCCAAGTCTTCCTTATTTATTGACATTTGCAAACAACGAACCTGAAGGGACAAGCAGTACATTATTATTATTATTACTATTTTTATTATTATTATTAGCCATGCTTCATGTTACGTTCTTTTAGGTTACATCCCGCGTGACCTGGAAGTACCAGAAAGGGTTACTTCCGGGTTTCGCCACTCACGCATGTGAAGCGTAAAATGACATCACGTGCATGCGCAGGAGTGCAGAATTGCAACCTGCGCGTGCGCAAATGTGCCGTTGCAGGTTGCGCTCTTTTCATGTTGCTAACAGGCCTCCGGAACAGATCTCGTTCACAACCAGAGGTACCACTGTATTATTATTATGCAGATTGTGCAAATAAAAGTTAAAAGGGACTCTGCAGTCTGCCTCTGTGCCTTCTATTTTTACCCAAATCCTGCCCTGCCTTTGCTCCTTGACAGTTAATCGCCTTATGCGAGGCTCACAAAGCTAGCTCGTGCCTTCGGATGAAATCTTCACTCCCAGCTACACCCTGGCTCATCTGCCAGCCACTCGTAGCAACATCCCATCTTAAGGGATTTCTCCCTTTGCCCCGATAAGACTCTGAGAAGCAGGTTTCTCATGCTAATTTTGCAGTGTTTGTCATAATCAATATTTATGAATCCTAAAGACTGATTTTACTGCATTTATATCCCACTTTTTCTCCTAGGAGATCAAAGTTGCATGCTCCCCCTCAGTCCTCACAACAGCCCTGTGAGGTAGGTTAGGCTGAGAGGCTGTGACTTAACTCTAAGGTCGTCCAATGAGCTTCAATTTGAACCCTGGTCTCCCAGGTCCCAGTCCAACACTCTAACTCCACCTCTCTTGGGTGGGCTATCGGTGCCGCAAGTTAAAAATAAAGCAAAAATTGTGGTACGGAACATGTGCTTAAATGAAAAATATATAGGCAGTTCAGTTACTCATTGATTGATTGTGTGACTGCAGTACATTGTTTATCGCTTTCATTTTATGGATCAATGGTCTTGTTAGATATTAAAATTCCTGTGAAACTGCTGTTTCAGGGGTTGTTTTTAAAATTCTGGAACAGATTTATCCATTTTGCATTGCTTTCTGTGGGAAACTGCGCCTTGGTTTTGGAACGCTTTGGTTTTGGAACGGACTTCCGGAACGGATTACACTTAAAAACCGAGGAACCACTGTACAGTGGTACCTCTGGTTGTGAACGGGTTCCGTTCCGGAGCCCCGTTCACAAACTGAGAGGAACGCAATCCGCGTCTGTGCACGCGCGGGTTGCAATTCGCTACTTCTGCACATGCGTGTGATGTCATTTTGCGTGTCTGCTCATGCCCAAGTGGCGAAACCCGGAAGTAACCCTTTCTGGTACTTCCAGGTTGCTGCGGGACGCAACCTGAAAAGACCTAACCTGAACCGAACGTAACATGAGGTATGACTGTACTGCTTCTCAAATGTTACCAAAGCTTATGTAAAGAGTCCTCCGGTTAAGTTAAAGGTAAAGGGACCCCTGACCATTAAGTCCAGTCGTGGCCGACTTTGGGGTTGTGGCGCTCATCTCGCTTTATTGGCCAAGGGAGCCGCGTACAGCTTCCGGGTCATGTGGCCAGCATGACTAAGCCACTTCTGGCGAGCCAGAGCAGCGCACGGAAACGCCGTTTACCTTCCCGCCGGAGCGGTACCTATTTATCTACTTGCACTTTGATGTGCTGGTGCTGGAGGAGACTCTTGAGAGTCCCATGAACTGCAAGAAGATCCAACCGATCCATTCTGAAGGAAATCAGCCCTGAGCGCTCACGGGAAGGACAGATCCTGAAGCTGAGGCTCCAAGACTTTGGCCACCTCATGAGAAGACTCGACTCCCTGGGAAAGTCCCTGATGTTGGGAAAGATTGAGGGCACAAGGAGAAGGGGATGACAGAGGACGAGATGGTTGGACAGTGTTCTCGAAGCTACCAGCATGAGTTTGACCAAACAGCGGGAGGCAGTGGAAGACAGAAGAGCCTGGCGTGCTCTGGTCCATGGGGTCACGAAGAGTCGGACACGACTAAATGACTAAACAACAACAACTTTGACGTCCTTTCGAACTGCTAGGTTGGGCAGGAGCAGAGACTGAGCAACAGGAGCTCACCCTGTCTCGGGGATTCGAACCCCCGACCTTCTGATCGGCAAGTCCTAGGCTCTGTGGTTAACCCACAGCGCCACCCGTGTCCCCACCAGTTAAGTTACCTCCCGACTTTTGGGAAGCATATTGCCCCGAGTCTGAGCTTGAAACTAGACAGAGCTGCCTGAAACGATACTACTGATCTGTAAGCATGCATTCTGGAACAGGAAGTAAAGATTACACCTGAGCAAAGCCACAACCTTCTCCCACGCCGTTCCTTGCCCTGAGCACAGAAGATTGTGTCTTAACGCTGTCTTTAATTATTTCTAATTAAAAGGGCAGAACAGGCGCTTGGAAAAAAACAAAACCCAGTTCTTTTTCTTTTGCTGACGGCTTCAAACAATCAAAGGCAACTGCTGAAACATGCGGAATTTCATTCCTTCCCTGCGAGATAATCGGAGGGTAACGCGAGCAGCTGGTTTCATATCCAAGCCCCTTTAAAACTCTCCACCATTCATTCCCTGCAGAAGGCACAGGGTGAGCCAGACAGCTAGCCAGCCTGCCCAGGCATCTTCCTGCTTCTGGAGGGGGCAAGGTGGTTAGATTGGTCTCAACTAGGACCAGGGCCTTTTCAGTATTGGCCCCGACTTGGTGGAACGCTCTGTCACAAGAGACTAGGGCCCTGCGGGACTTGACATCTTTCCGCAGGGCCTGCAAGACAGAGCTGTTCCGCCTGGCCTTTGGTTTGGACTCAGTCTGACCCTTATGTTTCCCTCATAAGGTTTTGTTCCCTTATGGTTTTGTTCTGTGGGCTACTATTAAAATGAGGCTGCATTTTAAATTATATTTTAACCGGTATTTTAAATTGTTAGCCGCCCTGAGCCTGGCTCTGGCCGGGGAGGGCGAGGTATAAATAAAAATTTATTATTATATTATATTAATATTTGCTCTAGTTGATCCCATCTCAATTTATATTCATAGAATTTTAACATCTGGAAGGGGATATCAAAGGTCATCTAGTCCAGCCCCCTTGTAATGCAGGAATCTCAGCTAAAGCATCCCTGACAGATGGCTGACCAATCTCTGCTTAAAAACCTCCAAGGAAGTTAAATCCACCACCTATTGAGGGAAACCGTTCCGCTGTCAAACAGCTCTTACTGTCTGGAAGTTATTCCAAATGTTTAGTCAGAATCTCCTTTCTTGTAACTTGAAGCTACGGGTTCGAGTCCTACCCTCCAGAGCAGGGGGGGAGAAGCATATTGAGGGCTACGTTTTCCAAAAAAAACACAAAACCAACCCCAATGATTTTAGTCTTGGAGGAGATCAATACCTGCATCAACAGTGTTTTACCTCACAGAGAAATGCCATCATGTTAGGTAGGGGTGAGCGGTCTATCAATAAATCGCCTGAAACCAAATTGAAGTTAAGATTGCGATAATGGCTTCAGAATGACAGTATATTGCCGTGAGGGGCCATCGCTGGGAAGGTCATGCCGGAGCGATCGCTGGGAGCCACTGGAGGGTTCTTTCGCTCCTCTTGCTCCCTCCCTCCCAGGACCTCAGCATCATGATGATAAATAATAATAATAATAATAATAATAATAATAATAATAATAATAATAATAATAATTTATTATTTATACCCCGCCCATCTGGCTGGGTTTCCCCAGCCACTCTGGGCGGCTCCCAACAGAATATTAAACATGAAAAGCTTCCCTAAACAGGGTTGCCTTCAGATATCTTCTAAATGTCAGGTAGCTGTTTTTCTCTTTGACATCTGGTGGGAGGGCATTCCACAGGGCGGGTGCCACCACCGAGAAGGCCCTCTGCCTGGTTCCCTGTAACTTATACTGGTGTATAGCGATAGTTAAGTTTGCGGTCTATCACAATGCTGAAAACCAGATTATCGCAAAACCCTAATGGTAGGCGGCCACAATGCGAAGGCGCGAACAGTACAGAGCTAAAAAGCACTCCTTAAATAGCCAATGTACACCAAAGCATTGTACAAGGATACCTGTCCGATGGCCTGCGAAAAGTAAAACAAAACCTGCCAGGTTATCAGACCTGGAAACTTGACATTTCAGCCTTCCCAAGGCTGTCTATGGGACCAAGGCACATACCATGACGGTGATGCCATCTTTCTCCAGCGGAGTCTTGTCATAGGTAACTTCGCAAACCCTCACGACTGTCGTCGCACCGTATTTCTTCAGGTCCTGCGCGGGGGAGGAAGGGGAAAGAAGACTTTAGCTCGCCTGGCCTGAATCCTGGCTTCGTAGACTGACCACAAGGGCCATTCTTGTCTAACCTCCTGCCGCGAAGGAATCTTTAATACAGAACAACAAACCCCTGTGTTGCAAACTTGACACAACAAACAACACAAGCAACACGAAGACCAGTCAATCTTTGAAAGTCCGTAGAAGTATAATGTTTTCTTATTGCTGCAATATTGCTCTGTACCTTTAAACTGAATTACTGCAATTCAGTCTCCCTGTAATGAGTGCCACCTGGGAATAGTTTCTTCAGGTTTCATGCAACTGGTAGCAGTGGTTACATATCCACATGACCACTGCTCCTTGTGCATTTTTCTAATCTATGGGGTATGTACCTTTGTCCTTCTTATTGTAGTTGTAGCATATAATAATAATAACAACTTATTATTTGTACCCCGCCCATCTGGCTGGGTTTCCCCAGCCACTCTGGGCAGCTTCCACAAAGACCAAAAATACACTAAGATGTCACACATTAAAAACTTCCCTGAAGATGTCTTCTGAATGTCAGGTAGTTGTTTATCTCTTTGACTTCTGATGGGAGGACGTTCCACAGAGCGAGTGCCACTACTGAGAAGGCCCTCTCCCTGGTTCCCTGTAACTTTGCTTCTCGCAATGAGGGAACCGCCAGAAGGACCTCGGCGCTGGACCTCAGCGTCCGGGCAGAACGATGGGGGTGGAGACGCTCCTTCAGGATTGTAATATATGGGTTGTAATGTGTGAAGTTTATATAGCTTTCATGTACACAGGTCATTGTTTCATATTTGAATTCTTTTGTAGTTGTGCTGAAGAAGATTCCAGGGAAACAGTCAGATTATCCGGGATCACTCTCCTACGTTCGTTATTCACTTACTACTTTGGCACCATGAACACCTACAAAGTTTACCGCTTAGCCCAGTGTTTCCCAACTTTTTTTGGGCAAAGGCACACTTGTTTGATGAAAAAAATCTCGAGGCACACCACCATTACAGCCCCGTGACGTCAGCGCGCAGCGTCACGCCGGGAGGGACGCACGAAAGTGTAAGTTTCAATTTTTTCCCCTCCCACTTGCCGGGGAACCTCCAAGCTTTGGGGGGGGGGAGGAGGCAGCAAAGCGAGGCAGGAAGGAGAGCGCGGCTTGGCTGGGTGAGCTTTGGCAGGGGCAGGGAATGAGAGCCGCGAGGCGGGCGCTGCGGACGGAGGCGCTGCCCGCCGAGCTCGCAGGCAGCCAGGCAGGCAGACGGCGAGAGCCCCGCGCTGGGCGGCCTCTCCTCGCTGCCGCCCCGCCTCTCGCCGCCCGACTCGCCCGCCTCCCTCCAGGCAAAATCTCGCGGCACACCAGGCAAAATCTCGTGGCACACTAGTGTGCCGCGGAACAGTGGTTGAAAAACACTGGCTTAGCCCACAGGATAGCATCTATTACTTTGTTTCAACCATAGACTTATTATACTTCTACGGACTTTCAAAGATTGACAGACATGTGTTCCTTTGTTTTCAGATATATTAAGAGAATTTACAAGTGTCTGGAAACCAAGCCTGATGAGGAACAGTTGCTGTTTTGTTCTGGATTGTTTTATTTGATGGTTTAATGTGTTGTAAAGCACTTTGAGGTTTTCCCCCTTTAAGATTCAAAGCGGTATAGAAATGAAATGAAGAATGCCAATAATAAACTCCACTAAAAAAAGGCGATTAGACCGTCCACCGTGGTGACCGTAACTAGGTTTAAGGTGCCGTTTGGCGATTAGCTTATATATGGGGGACACCTGGCTTGCTAGCAGTACATGTGAAAAGGATCTAGGGGTCTTGGTGGATCACAAGCTGAACATGAGTCAACAGTGTGATGCAGCAGCAAAAAAAAGCTAAAGCTATTCTAGGCTGCATCAACAGAAGTCTAGTGTCCAGATCAAGGGAAGTAATAGTACCCTCTATTCTGCCTTGGTCAGATCACACTTGGAATACTGTGTCCAATTCTGGGCACCACAGTTTAAGAAGGAGATTGACAAGCTGGAAGGTGTGCAGAGGAGGGAGACCAAGATTATCAGGGGTCTGGAAACCAAGCCTTATGAGGAATGGTTGAAGGAGATGGGTATGTTTAGCCTGGAAAAGAGGAGACTGAGAGGAGATATGATAGCCATCTTCAAATATCTGAAGGGCTGTCACATGGAAGATGGAGCATGCTTGTTTTCTCCTGCTCTGGAGGGTAGGACTTGAACCCATGGCTTCAAGTTACAAGAAAGCAGATTCCGACTCAACATCCTGAAGAACTTTTTGAGAGCAAGAGCTGTTTGACAGTGGAACAAACTCCCACAAGAGGTTGTGAACTCTCCTGCCTTGGAGATTTTAAGCAGAGGTAGAATGACCACCTGTCATGGACGCTTTCGTTGAGATTCCTGCCTTGCAGCGGGTTGGACTAGATGACCCCTGGGTCCCTTCCAACTCTGTGATTCTATGAAGCCACCAGACACAACTTTGATCTCTTAGTCTGTGTGCACATTTTACCTTTAAAGCCCATTCCATGCACATTTGCCCACCCACCCCCAAATTATTCTGGGCAATGTAGTTTGTCAAAGGGTTGTTTGGAATTGTGCTTCTGCAAAGGATAAACTACACTGCCCAGAATTCTTTGCTGGGGGGGGCGTGATCTCATTCTGCTTTAAAAGGTATCATGTAAACTTAGCCACAGTTCCCCCTCCCCCCCCCCCATTTATTTATTTTTAATAGGGGTGGCTGAGATGCAAGTATTCAGACTACATTTGGCAGGAGGTTCTGACCGCTTTGGCGGCTGAGCTTGCCCAGGCAGATCCTTGGGAATGCTGAATTACGTCACCTGGTAACCAAACCAGGTGCCTGGCTGCTTGTTCTTCTCAAAAGCACCCCTTGCTTTTACTTTGCATGAATGTACTTCTGTCCTTCTGCTTTGCCACAGGCCCCTTCCTGTGTCCCTACTGCCTTTTGTTTTTGTTTTTAAAGCCCACCCAAATCTGCTTAACATTTGCTGGGCAGTTTTTGCCCTCCCCTTTATACCTGGGCTTACGGCCAGGATGCTGTTTTTAGCTGTTCGTCTCTTCTCTCTCTCCCCCCCGCCCCCAAAAGGTCCCCAAAAGAGTTCTGTTGTCCGCAGATGCTGATCTGGTTACGTGGGCAACTCGGCGAACTTGCAGCATACCTACCGGGATTAAAAATAAACACCCTCGTTTAACCTTTGAGGGAGCAGCAAGGAATAACGCTGCCTTCCCTGGCTGGAGTCTGCTTTCTCTAAAGTAGGACTTGGGAGGAGGAGCGACTAGGCCAAGGATGGCGGACTTCAGCCAAGTGTAGCCTTCCAGACCTCTCTCTCTCTCTCTCTGGTCCATGAGATCTAGTAACTTCATCCTGTATTTAAAACCCACAAGAAAGTCTTTGTCCTGCTCTTCGTAGCAGCCCTTTGGGGATTTCAAGACAGTTGTCAATGGCCCCATTTTGGGTAGTATACAGTGGTACCTCTGGTTGCGAACAGGATCCGTTCCGGAGCCCCGTTCGCAAACTGAGCAGAATGCAACCTGCGTCTGCGCATGTCGCTGCTTCTGCACATGACGTCATTTTGAGCGTCTGCGCATGCGGCGAAACCCAGAAGTAACCCTTTCCGGGTCGCTGTGGGACGCAACCTGAAAACGTTCAACCTGAAGCAAACGCAACACGAGGTATGACTGTAGCTGCATCATGGGCATAGAAGGCTAGATTTGTAGCGTTGTCAATCTCAACTAAGGCATCTATGACAGGTGGACGTCCAACCTCTGTTGAAAAACCTCCAAGGAAGGAGAGTCCATCACCCTCTTACTGTCAGAAAGATTTCCCCGATGTTAAACTGAAATCTCCTTTCTTGTAACTTTATGCCGTGGGTTCGAGTCCTACTCTCCAGCTTGCCAACAGCCTTCTTAAATTGTGGCACCTAGAACTGGACACAGTACTCCCAAGGTGTGGTCTGACCAAGAGTGGTACTGGTTTTAACCAGCCTAGGACCCTCGTACCTACGGGACCGCCTCTCCTGGTATGTCCCACGGAGGACCTTACCGTCTTCAAACAAAAACAACTTGGTGGTCCCGGGCCACAGGGAGGTTAGGCTGGCCTCAACCAGAGCCAGGACTTTTCAGCCGTGGCCCCGATCTGGTGGAACGCTCGGTCACAAGAGACTAGGGCCCTGCGGGACTTGACATCTTTCCGCAGAGCCTGCAAGACAGAGCTGTTCCACCAGGCCTTTGGCCAAGGCACAGACTGACCCCCTCCTCCTATAATCCTCACAGAACTCTAGCCCAATGGTTGCCATTAATTTGATTTTGAATTGATTTTAAAATGAATTGATTTTAGAATGATGTGTTATATTGTTGTTAGCCGCTCTGAGCCCGGCTTTGGCTGGGGAGGGCGGGATATAAATAAATTATTATTATTAATATTATTATTACTTCCCTTGATCAGGACACTCTACGTCTGTTGAGGCAGCCTAGAAAAGCATTAGCCTTTTTTGCTGCAGCATCACAGTGCTGACTCGTGTTAAGCTTGTGGTCATCTAACAACCCTAGATCCTTTTTACATGGCCTGCTAGCAAGCCAAGTGTCCCCCGTCTTCCATTTGTGTATCCAATTCTTCCTGGCCAAGAGCAGAAACTGCCATTTGTCCCTATTGAAATTCACTAGGTTAGTTTGACCCAGTTCTCCAGTCTGTTAAGGTCATCCTGAATACAATTCTGTCTTCTGTGGTATTAGCTACCCCTCCGAGTTTGTTCTTCCAGGTGACATTTTAATGTATTTTTAATCTTTGTTGGAAGCTGCCCAGAGTGGCTGGGGAAACCCAGCCAGATGGGTGGGGTACAAATAAAATTATTATTATTATTATTATTATTATTATTATTATTATTATTATTATTATTATTGGTGGAACCTGCAAGAGGGCCTATTAAACCAATGGGCAAACGCAGAATCCGATTCGATCCCAACATTTCCAATTTGCTCAGGCGGACTTACCTCAATGAAGGTGTTCAGAGTGGCGTTGGTTGGGTTGTGAGTTATCAGGAATCTCATGTTCTTGTAGCAAACCTCCACAGGCGCCGGGCGGTTCATGCGGGCCATGGCGGAGGAAGGAGTGGGGGTCTCAAGATTGGTTGGAGGGGTGGGGAAACAAATGCACACACACCAAAATCCAACACGCCCGCAAAGGAGGTGGGGGAAAAAAAGAGAAAATTTGCAGGGCGAAAAAGGAAATGGAAGAGTTTGGCAAAAGGCTATCTTTTCTCCCCCCTGACAAATGTTGTGCAAAATATTCCCAGCTTTGGGGAGAGCGCAGGCCGGATTCTCTAAACCATACAGTTAAGGTGGGGGGAAAAGGAACCCTGTGCTTGCTTGTTGCTGAGCAAAAAAAAAAAAATCAAAACAAAACCAAAACCTGCTGTAGTGTCAATTTCCTTTGTGTGTGCAATTTTAGACGTCCTTCGCTGCTGCTTCGCTTCCCTGCCTGGGCTCTCTCTATCTCTCTCTTCCCCCTCTTTAGAAAGGCCTCTGCATTCGGTTAACCCCACCGGCGTCCGTCCTGCGCCATCACGTTACCCCATCTGGATATGTAGAATATTTGGGGGCAGCGATGGGGACCCGGGGCGGCTCAGGCTGGGGCAGCGGGCGGCAAAAGTCCTCCTTGGGCTGCAAGAGCCATGCACAGGAGACCTGAATGGTGAAGCCCGACGACTCAGGGCGCCCGGTTTTGGGCGGGGCGGCGGCGTCCTTCCTTCAGCGGGCAGGATGTTGCGCGGGGCAGTGCTCAAAGCTGCAGCCGGGACCCTCCATAAATCGACAGCCTTTCAGCATACGAGACAATCTGGAAGAAGGGGAAATGGGGGAGAGGGGAAAAAAGAAGGGAAGGGTCTCTGGTGAGTGGAAAAGTCTCCATCGATATGGACTAATAATAATAATAATTAATAATAATAATAATATTCCTACCCCGCCCATCTGGCTGGGTTTCCCCAGCCACTCTGGGCGGCTTCCCACATAACACTAAAATACAATAACCTATAATAATATAGGCAACCAGATGTTCCAATTTGGCGACTTCAACCTTGGTTTAAGGAGCCATTTGGCACCCAACTTATATAGAGTCATACCTCATGTTCTTTCAGGTTACGTACCGCAGTGTCCCCAAGTACCAGAAAGGGTTACTTCCAGGTTTCGCCGCTCATGCATGCACAGAAGCACAAAATGACGTCATGCGTGTGCGCAGAAGTGGCAAGTTGCAACCTGCACATGCGCAGATGCGCTGCTGCAGGTTGTGTTCTTTTCATGTTGCGAACGGGTCTCCAGAATGGATCCCATTTGCAACCAGAGGTACCACTGTATATGAGTTTCTAACACCGGCTCTTATATACAGATATATAGTACAGTGACACCTTGATTCTCAAACTTAATCCGTTCTGGAAGTCTGTTCCAAAACCAAAGCATTCCAAAACCAAGGTGCACTTTCCCATAGAAAGCAATACAAAATGGATTAATCCGTTCCAGACTTTTCAAAGCAACCCCTAAAACAGCAATTGAACATGATTTTTACCATCTAACGAGACCACTGATCCATAAAATGAAAGCAATAAACAATGTACAATCAATCAATCAATCAATCAATCAGTAACTGAAAGGGGTTCCACACAGTCACACATACAAAATAAACAGCAAAAACAGACAGACCTTGGCGTAACACTCAAAAGGGAAGTGTGGCGCTCAAATCGGAAGCCTAAAACTCAAAACGGAGCATGTTCGGCTTCCGATAAAAGTTTGCAAACTGGAACACTTATTTCCGGGTTTGCAGTGTTTGGGTTCCAAGTTGTTTGAGTACCAAGGCGTTTGAGAACCAAGGTACCAATGTACGCTGGTAAGAAGCACTACCTAAACACTTCATTTAAAATATAATAATAATAATAATAATAATAATAATAATAATAATAATAATAATGGCACCCACTTTTCTATCCAGTATGGAGGAGCGTTGCACAACAGATAATCCCTCTCTCTCTCTCTGCTAGGAAGTGGTACCCAAAAGGTTGACATCACTAGCCTTAACTTGCCCAGCCTATTCTGCTGTCACAGTATGCGACACGTGAGGTCACAATATGGACCAGGGGAAGCCATCCTCTAGTCAAGAGGGAGAAAGGTCTTTTTCTCTTTTGCAAACCGCTTTGAGACGTTTTGCAACCAAGAGGTGTACAAAGTTTACGAAATAAATAGGACGAAAATGATGGAAGGAGGAGGTGGGGAAGAGAATAGGTGCCTTCCTAAATCTGCCCCCGTTCTTCGTCCTCCGTTAATCCTGGACTGGGAAGCAGCTGGACTAGACCAGTGTTAGAAACTCAAGATATATAAGATAGGAACAGCTCCTTAAACCAGGGTTACGGTGACCAAAATGGAATGTCTAGCTGCCATTTTGGGCCCAGGCGGTTCAAAGGTTGTATTTTTCAAAGTGACTCTTTGGTTCCTCAAATTCCTCAAATATCTAAATTCTTATTGGTTTTATAAACTTTACACAAAGTGCAATTCATACACTTTGACTTCCCAGCTTTACATTCATGAGGTTTTCCCCTACAGACAAATTACCTGCTGCCTCAGTAGAGATGGGAAGGCCTGGAAAAAAACCCTGGAAAAATTTGGGAAAAAACCAAGGCCCTCCCCCATGAAAAAACAAACAATCAGTTTGATATAGTCTGAATATTCCACAGAGAATGTTTTTTTCCTGGAAAAAAGCGTTTTTTGGGGAAAAACCTGTTTCCCCCCATTCTGCCCCCCAAAGCCTTTCCATCTCTATGCCTATACACAATTCTTATTCTATTATAAATTTCTTTACTCCCTTCATTCTTACAATCCTCCCATTGCTTAAACTTCCAAGACCAGTGTGATGTGACCTTCGCCAGGATGGAAAGCACCTGGAACAAGCACCTTGAGATGGTTGCCTGTGGATATCACCCCTCTTCCCTTCTTGCTCCTGCCTGCTGCCAGGTGTTATGGCATGGACTTCCCAACTGCACCCGGAACCTGAAACCTGCAACGCTAGCAGTTTGGAGCTGACTCATACATATGCAAGCATCGGTTGCAAACAGCCGTTACTGAACAACTCGCAGCTGAATATTGTAAACTGCTGACTCAGAAGAGCAGGGTGATTTGGTGACCTTGGGTGATTTTAAAGTTTTTCCCGTGGTTCATCAACATGCATGAACTCGCCCTTGTCAGGGATTGAAAAGATGAGGAAATAAATATGTCGCCGGATGTGGGACAGAGACAGTAAACTAGCTTCCTGGCAGGTGAGCTGTGGCTGTTTGCAGGGGGAAAGAGGAGGAAGGAAGAAGAAGAGGAAGAGGAAGAAGAGTTTGGATTTGATATCCCGCTTTATCACTACCCTAAGGAGTGTCAAAGGGACGCGGGTGGCGCTGTGGGTTAAACCACAGAGCCTAGGACTTGCTGATCAGAAGGTCGGCGGTTCGAATCCCTGCGATGGGGTGAGCTCCTGATGCTCGGTCCCTGCACCCGCCCACCTAGCAGTTCGAAAGCACATCAAAGTGCAAGTAGATAAATGGGTATAGTTCCGGCGGGAAGGTAAACGGCGTTTCCATGCGCTGCTCTAGTTCGCCAGAAGTGGCTTAGTCATGCTGGCCACATGACCTGGAAGCTGTACGCCGGCTCCCTCGGCCAATAAAGCGAGAGCCATACCTCCAGAGTCATCTGCGGTTCCCTCGCTGCGAGAAGCCAAGTTACAGAGAACCAGGGAGAGGGCCTTCTCGGTAGTGGCACCCGCCCTGTGGAACACCCTTCCATCACGTTAAGGAAATAAACAACTATCCGACTTTTAGAAGACATCTGAAGGCAGCCCTGTTTAGGGAAGCTTTTAATGTTTAATAGGTTATTGTATTTTAATATTCCGTTGGAAGCCGCACAGAATGGCTGGAGAAACCCAACCAGATGGGCGGGGTATAAATAAATTATTATTATTATTACTACAATTTCCAATCTTCCCAATGACCTTTTATCTTGTTCTGTCCCACTTTAACTGCAACGCCTTGCAGCACGGCGATGAGTTTGCCTACAGCCTTATTAAGTTCTGATTATCCCTCCCCTGCTGGGGAAATCCCAGGCCAGCAAAGTCGTGGCAATGATGGTATCAGACCACGTCGACGGCACCTGCAAGAGCGAACGTCCAAGAGCTTGTCAACGCCGCTTTGAACTTTTATCTCACTCTCTCGAGAGAGCCCTGCCAACAAAGCAAGATCTAGCTATGGCCTCATTTCTTCCTTTGAAAAGATCTCGGTCCTGGCTACACGGCAAGAGATTTGCATCTCTCCACTGGGCCAAGAGACGGGGTGATAATGCAAAGCAGACCGAACAGCTTCTTGGACCGTCTACAACGATGCTTGCTCTTTTGGGAGAGAAGCAAGCACTGAGAAACATATGCTCTACTCGGCTGATCCCAAATATTCACACACACACACATACACACACACACACACACACACACACACCATAGCTGTCAACTTACAGATTTGAAAATAAGGGACCAGCAGCCTCGAACATAAGGGATCAGCAGCCAAAATAAGGGATTTTGCTTAACTTATACAGAAATCCGCCACTGATGGAGCCAGGCTGCTTTGGCTGCGACTGACTGTGTTTTGCTGGGGGTTGGACTAGATGATCCTAAGGGTCTCCCACCAAAGAAGAGGGGCAGACAAAAGTGATGAACGACATCGAGATGGAAAAGCTTACAGGCAGAATTAGAAACCAGGAAGAGGACCTCTTTAATAAAGAATGGGGAAAGTTTATAATTTATTTGAAAAGCTGTTGTGAAGAGTTAACATACACTGGTAGGATTGACAGAAAACCTGTAGTAAAAATTTGAACTATGGGATGGACAAATGATTTATAAAAATAGAGTTGTGAAAGGGATGCAGAGGGGGAAATCACTACATTAAGATGCTGCACTGGTTGGAGGGGATGCTAAGAAGCACATCGGGGCTGCCGTCGTCCTGGCGCGAGGAGTTCCATCAGCCCTTCCCCACCCAAGAGAGAGGGAGGGAGGGAGACTCTCGTCCACGCCACCTGCGAGCCCGGCATGAGGCGGTTGCGGCTGCACCGCGGCCCTTCTGCGTCCCTCCCCATCCCCTCCTCTTCCTCCTCCCTCAGGCTGCCTCCTCAGCCGCCGCCTCCGGCTTCCCCTGGCAGCGCAGTGGAAGCCTCGCAAGAGAGGGGCTGCCTGTCCGCCCGCCGCCACCCATCTCCTCATGACGCACCCCTGAGGGGGAAAAGGGAGAGACGGAGACACACTCTTGCAGCGGAGGACCCCGAGCTGCTGCTTCCCTCCCGAGCTGGGCGACCATGAAACCTGGGAAATTTAAGAGACATCATCAATAAGGGACAGCAGCGGGACACGGCGCTTGGATATGGGAGTTTCCCACCAAATAAGGGACGGTTGACAGCTATGACACACACCCCTCCAGGAGAGAATTGCTTTTACTGAGGCTCAAAGAGAGACGCGTGGAAAAACGGGCACACGACATGCCCAGAATACAAAACAACACAACAGGTTGCCTGATAGCGGAGGCTCCCAGCTGTGGGGAACGGGTGTGTCCTAAAGAATTTCCTGTCCTTTCCCTATTGTTCCCGAAATCAATCGTGGGCGAGGCTTTCCTACCACCCCATTAACAGCAGCCATGCCCTTCCTCTAGAAGATGCCAGATTACAGACTCTAAACCCTCCAGAACAGGGGAAGCCAGAGAATGGGTATGTAAAGTAAAAATGTATAGGGTTTCTTCTTTAATTAAACAAAAAAAGCCCCCCAAAATTTACTTATGACGAAGGATTTGGCACAATATGCTCCGCGGTACTGCGCTAAGACAGGCCATCTGACTTAGAAGCCAACAAATTTTGTGTCCCATTACCACAAGAGAAGAAGGTGCGAGAGACACCAAAAAAAACCTTGTTTCCTATCCGCAGTGTCGATAACCACCAGTGGGTGAGATGGGGCTAGGTACGTTTTGAGAAATCTCCAGCCTCATTTCCTCGTGAAACTGAGGAGTTGGAACCGGGCTGAACAGAATTCAGTTTATTCTGTTGCAATGAAATGCGTGTAGCCTCGGGCTCAGACATGTTTAGAACAGCTTTAAACAAAAGACCCTACAAACTGAAATCCAGTATACATAATATCGGTAGGTCTCTGACCCATCTGATGTGAAACCTTTGCAATCGTATCCGAATCAGAGATCACTGGATTGGGACCAATATTCATACAGTAATTTTATTGATAGTTAATGACTACCCAAGCCTCGCTTTGCTTCTCAAACAATGGCAGCCTTATTCCTTCCTTTGATGCTAATCTACACACACACACACACACACACACACACACACAAACACACACACACACACACACACAAACACACACACACACACACACACACACACACACAGAGCTGGCTTCCCACTGCTGAGGCAAGTCTTCCTTTTTCTAAAAAAGAAAAAGGAGCTGAACTATTTTAGGTTCAACGTGCTCACTTTGCAACGAGATTTGCAGAGAGAGACAGCCCCATCCTTCTCAAGAGAGTGGGTGCCATTTGGACAAAATCACACACCAAAAACGCGTGTGGGTGAAACGACAGCCGACGGATGCCTTACCTTCCCCTGTTCAGAGCTTCCCAACACAACGCACACCGAACGCAGGTGCAGCAAGTTGAAGCACGCACTACAATCCTCACACGGCTCCAAAAGCACTGGGCAAGCCCTGGGACGTGGTTCTACGAGTAGGGTTCCGGGTCCATCGAGGGCAGAAGGCTCCTAAACCTTCCCGACGTTACCTTCGCTTTGCGCGAAGGTGTTTCTCCCACCTCCTCAAAGGCATTTTGCTTCCCCGTCGCTGCCTCTTCTCTCTGAAGTAGGAGAGGCACTCCTGCGAGCGGCCAGAAAGCCTGTTCGTGCGTGGCGGAAGGAGCACCGGCAAAGCGTGCGCCTCCGGTGCGCCGGGGCTGGCTCTGGCAGCGACTCAAGAGCTCTGAAGCTTGCAACATGCTAAGAATAAGCCGGAGGCAAGCATCAGACTTGCGCGCCCCTCCTACGGAAGCCCTGGGTGTGCCAGGCCTTCGTCACACCAGCAGTTTCCTCTTATTTCCAACCCAGAAACTGCTGTGTCGAGAGAGAGAGACGAACGCACAAACATCCGCAGACCAGAAACACGCTGAATCGGAAACGGACTGGGATCGCTGCCAGCGACGCCTGCTCGCTTGGGTAGCCAGGGCCAGGAATTGGGGTGTGTGTGTGTGTGTGAGAGAGAGAGAGTGGGCTGGTGTCGCTCTAAGCATCCCAGGGCTTTTGGGGAGGAGAACGCCGCGCCTCGCAGATTCTAAGTCTTCGCAACAAGTGGGGATTGTGAGAAAAGACAGTCTTGAGATACGAAGCCAAAACTTCGGGGAATCTTGGTTTTATACCAAATCGGACCACTGGTCCATATAGCTCAGCGTAGTCTTTCCTGGTTGCTAAGGGGTCTCCAGGTTTTCAAAGGCAGGGGTCTTTGAACTGAACCCAAGACTTCTTGTACACTATGAATAGGATCATAAAATTGTACAGTTGCAAGGGACCCCTGAAGGTCCTCTAGTCCAACCTGCTGCAGTTCAGGAATCTCAACTACTGCTGTTCATTATCATTGCTGTCAAACTCATTTCAGGTAGGAAAGGATCCTGTTTTTACAGTTGTATTTTTTTTGGGGGGGGGGTATGTATGAGATCAGGGAATCCTAGAGTTGGAAGGGACCCTAAGAATAATCTTTTTTTCTCCCTTTAGAATTATTGTATTAAATCATAAATGTACAACAGCTTCTTAACTCTACACACGCACTTGAATTTTCAAAAGGAAAACGTTATGTCCCATGATCCTGGCTAATAGTTTTTCAAAACTTTGAGAAAACTCTTCAAAAAAAGGTTTCACAGAGGTAAAAGAACAGCTTCAGGTTTTCGAATAACATCGTTAAGGAAACTTATCTCAGTCGTGCATAAATATGCAGTGATATGGCAGAAGACACCAGAGCAGATGCAGAGAGCCGTTTCGTGAATAGATCCGATTATTTAATACCTTACTGGGGAGGAAGGATTGTAAAAATGCCTTTGAGGCAGTTTCTTAGCTTTTAAATTTTTGTTTCTTTCTAATGGTCTTTGTAAGAGTGCAGAAGCATTCCTTTGATAATGTTAAATTTGTAAGTTTCAGGGACCCTAAGAGTCATCTAGTCCACCCCCCTGCAATGCAGGAATCACAACAAAAGCATCCCTGACAGATGGCCACCCAACCTCTGCTTAGAAACCTCCAAGGAAGGAGATTCCACAACCTCCCGAGGGAGACAGTTCCACTGTCCAACAGCTCTGATTGTCAGAAAGCTCTGACAGAAAGTTCTGGGCACCACAGTTCAAGAAGGACACTGACAAACTGGAACGTGTCCAGAGGAGGGCAACCAAAATGGTCAAAGGCCTGGAAACGATGCCTTACGAGGAACGGCTAAGGGAGCTGGGCATGTTTAGCCTGGAGAAGAGGAGGTTAAGGGGTGATATGATAGCCATGTTCAAATATATAAAAGGATGTCACATAGAGGAGGGAGAAAGGTTGTTTTCTGCTGCTCCAGAGAAGCGGACACGGAGCAATGGATCCAAACTACAAGAAAGAAGATTCCACCTAAACATTAGGAAGAACTTCCTGACAGTAAGAGCTGTTTGACAGTGGAATTTGCTGCCAAGGAGTGTGGTGGAGTCTCCTTCTTTGGAGGTCTTTAAGCAGAGGCTTGACAACCATATGTCAGGAGTGCTCTGATGGTGTTTCCTGCTTGGCAGGGGGTTGGACTCGACGGCCCTTGTGGTCTCTTCCAACTCTATGATTCTATGATGTTCAGCCGAAATCTCCTTGTAATCTGAATCCATCGGTTCAGGTCCTATCCTTCGAACCAGCAGGGAACAAGCATGCTCCATCTTCCATGTGACAGTCTTGAGATATTTGAAGATGGCTATCACATCGCCTCTCAGTTTCCTCTTCTCCAAGCTAAACATGCCCTGCTCCATTCCTCTTACGGGGCTCTCCTACAGTGCAAATTCTCCCCTACTAAACAATGGACCTTCCCAAACAGAAGACCTGGGATTTTGAAAATCCCCCCCACTTGGAAACTCCCCCCCCACAACATATTTATTCCTCCTTTCCTTTTTCCATAACCCCTACCAGCTTGCCGCAATGTGTTGCTTTGACGAGCAGGCGAATTATAAATTTGGAAATCTGCAAACCCGTAGCTTAGGAAGAGCTGCGTGCTGAGATACCTGGGCTTGGTTAAAGGAAGAAGCAATTTTGAAAGCAGCTTTAAGAAGGCATCGCCTGTCCGTGCAGGAACCTCCTGTTGCAGGAAGTACAAAGCGTTCGTCCGAGGGTGGTGGGGAAAGAGGCTTGGGAAAATCGCTGGCTAAAGTTCTGCAAGAGGAGGAGGTGAACAAAACCAGTCCCTGGAGTTTGATTTCTCATACGCGAGGCTTACCTTTCCGAAGAGGAGAACCTCCAGGTTGCCCGAACGCCTCTTGCAGCCAGATTTTCGCCCTGCTGAGGACTGCTCAGTCCCCCTTCGAAGAGGCTGGCTGCCGGCTAAGCCCGTGGCGTGATCTGCCTGACAGCTCTTGTTTTGCAACGCTTACCTTCGGCAGGGTCATCGGCTGCTTAGCACCGGGTGCACAGAGCCTCAAAATAGAACACAAGGGCTAAGCACATAAGTAAACGGGAACAGGGCATCTGAATGATGCAAGGGATATGGCAGCCGGGGGGGGGGGGTGGACAGACAAGAGAGTGAATCTTTGTCAATCGCTCCCCCTCCCTTTGCACAAAACAGCAGCAGCAACGAAAAAGGAGAAGACAACTTTTTTCTTATAAAGAGAGTTCCATGTTGTTGTTGCTGCTGCTACAGGCTACTTCCTGCTCCTGGCAACTTTGCATTTTGGTGGGTGCCTGTGAGAGGCGGCCGATAAAGGCTTCAGAACGTGGCAGGCAGGCGAATGCCCAAGGGGACCCCGTTTCCACTTTTGCAGCCCTTGGGAAATATTACTGCAGCTATGTGTTTCTAAATCCCATTAGCTCTTAAGGGCAAGCCCTGTTCATCTGCTTCACCCTTGCTACCAGTGTAGGTCATGTTAAATCTACACAAACACACACACCACCAGCAACTGACACAAGCCAAGGCTCTACACTTGAAGCCCCACACACAAAGCCCCTGTCTGCACACTGTTTCAACTTGGATAGCGTTAACCCCGCCATGCTGCTTAGATTTGGAAATCGAGGCGCGCAATTCAGCATCCTGGGAGCTAGACTGGTGACTGGGAGTGGCCGCCGGGACCACATAACACCGGTCCTGAGAGATCTGCATTGCCTCCCAGAACATTTCCGAGCACAATTCAAAGTGCTGGTGCTGACCTGTAAATCCCTAAACGGCCTCGGTCCTGTATACCTGAAGGAGCGTCTCCACCCCCATCGTTCTGCCTGGACACTGAGATCCAGCGCCGAGGGCCTTCTGGCGGTTCCCTCATTGCGAGAAGTGAGGTTACAGGGAACCAGACAGAGGGCCTTCTCGGTAGTGGCGCCCACCATGTGGAACGCCCTCCCTTCAGATGTGAAGGAAATAAGCAGCTATCCTATCTTTAAAAGACA
The DNA here is from genome assembly GCF_964188305.1 of Podarcis bocagei. Classification (NCBI taxonomy): domain Eukaryota; kingdom Metazoa; phylum Chordata; class Lepidosauria; order Squamata; family Lacertidae; genus Podarcis; species Podarcis bocagei. Next base: position 87,257,233 of record NC_138133.1, read on the forward strand.
TCTGAAGGCAGCCCTGTTCAGGGAAGTTTTTAATATTTAATGCTGTACTGTTTTTAACATTTGATTGGGAGCCGCCCAGAGTGGCTGGGGAAACTCAGCCAGATGGGCGGGGTATAAATAATAAATTATTATTATTATTGTTTATTACTATCGACCTCTTTTTTAGCATTGGAAAAATGGCTTTGAAAACCTAGACAACGCTTAGTAGGATCTCAGAAGCCAGGTCCAGGGTGTGTGTGTACATTTGCATCAACATTTGTTTGCGGGGAGAGGGAGTGTTTCAGCGCTGCACTCTTCTGTGACTAAAAAGAGAATCTTGCAAATGAAGCTTACTCGTGCAGATATGCTTATTTTAGGTAACGCGTACGGGTCACGAGCAAATTCAGTGTTTCCCGGTGCAAAGATGAGCTCTGCGTTTGTGCGTGTAAAATGTGAGAATGCACGCGCGTGCCTGAGCGCGCACAACCTGCGCACACACAAACTGTTCCACCAGCGGTCTCTAGAGTTACCTGTTCCCAGCAAGGCTGCATCCATATCCCATTTTACAGTAATTATGAGCGGTACTTATAACAACTAGGGTATCTTGGAGAGTTTTACAGCAGCGATAGTAATGGAAAACCACTATTAAAAAATGCAAGTAGTCACTCCCAGCGGTGCTATACCAGCACCTCCGGCAACTTAGGAATAATGTTGATAACCGGCAAGCCCCAGAGGCATAAAGGGATACAATGCTAAGGAAGAAATTATCCCTTGACCCATAGCTCTTGATGATGTGATTAAACAGTTCTAAAGTGCAGGGGGGAGCAAGCCGGGCGAGAAATTCTGGTATCCCCTTTGGGAGAGAGGGGAGCAAAACGAAGCCGTTTGGCCCGGGGTCTATTTATAACCCTAAATCACATTACACAGAACCGCCAGAGCCAGGATGCAGCCGCTTTGAAGGACATACCCTCATATCCTGTGCAAACTTCTCAGGGCTGTTCGATAAACATCGGCGGGCTCCCCTCTTGCGAGAGACACCTGCGCCACATCTGCTTGGCGCAAACATCTGGCTTTTGTTTTCAAGATGGCAAGGGGGGAGGGAAACCGTTGGGAGGAAGATTGCTTCGACTTTACGAAAACACTTAAAAGAAGCTAAGAACAGCCCTGTTCGCTTAGACCGAATAAAATCCACTTGGTTCAGAATCCTGTTCCCAGCACAACCCCAATAGCGGGCAAGGCTATCTGGAAGCCAAGAAGAAAAGCGCAAAGGGGACGCTGTTCCCTCTTTGCTGTGCCCAGAATAGGAGAGCTGGAAGGGACCTCCAAAGGTCATGTAGCTCAACCCGCTACTGCCTATAATCCAATTGTGTCTGGGTTCTCCCACACAAGCAGCCTCCTGAAAATCCAAGCGCACTTGCACAGACCAGTGGAAATGCATGCTTTGAAAACTTCACCAGGTCGATAAAAACAGGAAACAGAGTGCTAGCTGGCTCAGCCGCCAGCCTCTCCAGATTTGGAAAGGGTTAATTTGCTCCTTGACCAACCTAATTTCATCTGGGTCAGGCTCTGTTCTTTTCAGTCAGTCTTCCCAGCCAGCCTGCCCCCCATACAGATGTATGGGGTTTCATAATCCCAGCCAAACCAACAAGCGCCCCTTTCCCCACAGAGCTACGCCTGCGAACATTCCGCTGACAGTTCTATCAGTCACAGAATGCCCACAAACATCTCAACATCACTTGAAATGCAACAAACCAGCATCCGAACGCTTCAACGCCGGCAATATGAACACTGCGCAGGCGGGCACAAAAACACACACACACACACACACACACACACACACACACACACACACAGGCAGGCCAACAATGACGCCAGCTCACCACCTGCCAAGCTATTATTCATCTGGCAGCTCTCTGCGCGCATCACAGAAGGAGTAAGCGCTCAGGAGGATTTAGGGAAGGATCACAGGGAGATCAAACTCTTAACTAACTTGATCCAGATTTCAAACACATCGAAAGCTACTGGAGTGAAAAAGGCTACAGAGACAACTTCACCCCACCGTTCTCTGGGGAGAATTTCGCCCTGAGACGTGGGCTGGGGACCCCAGGGAATGCGCGGCGCATGTGTTTCTTTGCACCGCATACATTGCGCTGTGACTCAGGGTATTTCAGAACAATATACTCTGAAATGGAGCAAACTGCATGACTGGTCTCTTCTGGAGTTCACTGAACAAATCTCCTCCTGTTAGCCGTCACCTTTCCTGCGGAAAACCAGGAAGCTGTCAGATAATGGGAAGCAATGTTCGAAACTCCCATTGTTCCAGGCGCATTTTGCAGCAGGGAATTTCATTAGCGTGAGCCGTTTCTGAGCTCTGGGCTCAGTACTGCACCTAAGATTTCAGATTAAAACTGCAGAGTGGAAGGAAAGGAGAACCTTTTCCTGCCTCCCCACTTCCAGCTGCTCTCTGAAGACTGGAGAAGAGACCCTCTTAAGAATATTACCGTGTGGGCAGGGGAAGGGCTAGACCGTGTGAAAAATGAACATAATATTTTAGCTGCATTTCATTCATTTTCAGCTTTGTACAGTGGTACCTCTGGTTACATACATACTTAATTCGTTCCGGAGGTCTGTTCTTAACATGAAACTCTTCTTAAGCTGAAGCACCACTTTAGCTAATGGGGCCTCCTGCTGCCGCCACGCTGCCAGAGCACGATTTCTGTTCTCATGCTGAAGCAAAGTTCTTAACCCGAGGTAATATTTCTGGGTTAGCGGAGTCTGTAACCTGAATCTTTGAAGCCTGGAGAGGAGAGCGGTCGGTGCGCACCTACCCCTCTCGCTCTCCAGGCTTCAGCAGAAGGCATCCCGAAGCCTCCCAAAGCTTGTGGGGCTGGCAAGGGAAGCCTGGGTCCCCCCCCCCCGGCCCCAGGGACCACACATTCGCTCCATATGACACAGAGACATTTCCCCTTAGGTTTTAAGAGGAAAAAAGTGCGTCTTATGGAGTGAAAAATACGGTAAATATGGGGAAAGCCAAATGTCTCCGAGGTCCTAATCCAGCACTCTAACCATCACACCACAAACACCACTGCCGGGGAAAGAAGTTGCAAAAGGCTGTATTTCAAGTTTCACACAGTGGAGTCTGGGACATATTCTAGGGTTCACGAGCTGCTTACACAAAGGCCTATGGCCTAGCCTTTCATGTCTCCACACTACTGTCTCCTCACTCCACACATGTCTCCTCATGTGAACTCTGCATGAATCCTGCAACATGCACAAAAAATGCAAGCGTGCACTGGCGGGGAAAAGCTTGCAGTGGCACGGAAGATGTCGATTTCTCGTTTCTCTCCGGACATGTGGCCATCGAGATCAATACCTTTTAAACATTTGCAGAAATTATGCTGCTCATGATCAGCACCAAAGCCTTCCCTGCTGAGCCCCGTTCCCACCAACCAGTTATGAAGTTCGGAGACAGAAATCTGGAGGAACAGAAAGGAAACATATGAAGGTACTGGAATATTTTAGCCCTGGAGCCCTGGACCAGTTTGAACATGGCTGAGAGGAACCCATTCTGCCTGCCTGCAGAAAAAGCTTTTCATCAAAGGCTGGAGGAAAACTCACCACCTGGAAGACAGGTAGGGACTGCCCCTGTTTTGCATGCAGAAGAACAAGTTTCTGGCAGAGGAAAAGGCAGAGCTGTGAGCCCTGTGCTTTGTTGCGAAAGGCGTTGGGGGAACTCAACACAAAGGGATGTGTGTGTTACTTCACACAACGCATTAGGATTAAGAAATCCAAAAACATCTAAGACTCTTAGAGGACACGAACTATTTGAAAAGTAACTGTGAGGAACAGATTACGCTAGTAGGACTGCAAGAAGTTTTGTAAGGTGGATTATCTGAAATATTACAAGACTATGAAAAGAATTATTAGTTAAGGACAATTGAATGCAATATAGAAACTAAGAAATGCAAAATAAGCGATAAAAACGGAAAATCATCAGAGGCGTTGACGGAAGTCTAAAACATTGTACAGTGGTAACTCGGGTTACATACGCTTCAGGTTACAGACTCCGCTAACCCAGAAATAGTGTTTCAGGTTAAGAACTTTGCTTCAGGATGAGAACAGAAATCGTGCTCCGGTGGCGCGGCAGCAGCAGGAGGCCCCATTGGCTTAAGTGGTGCTTCAGGTTAAGAACAGTTTCAGTTTAAGAACGGACCTCCGGAACGAATTAAGTACTTAACCTGAGGTACCACTGTATAAGACGAGAAGTTATGATTTAGGAGTGTTTGAACTGGTATGCTAAAAAATTAATAAAAATGTATTTTAAAAGAAAGAAAGGAATGAAATCCAAAAGAAGGATCATCTAGGGCAGCTTGAAGTTTCGGGAGTGATCAAAGAAAAGTCCTTCTTCACGCAGCTCTTAGTTCAACTATGGAACTCGCTTCCGCAGGAGACAGTGGTGGTTTGAAAAGATCAGCCAAATTCTCTGTTAGCAATGGCGGCTATGCTCTTGTCTCCACAGTTGGAGGCAGCGATGCTTCTGTTGGGAACTACAGGTGCGGAGAATGCTCTTGCGCTATGTCAGGGAACTGACATTGGAGCCTGAGGCGGAGGGAAGGCTCTCAAATGATGCTGGAGAAGGGCCCAGCAGGGAGCGAGGCAGCTCCGCAGATGGGGAAGCAAATCAGCGCAACACCAGGGATATAGAGGGGCTGATGGGGGAATTGGCGAGAGGGCTCCAGGACTCTTCACCGGACACCAGCGGGGAGAGCACGGGTCCTCCGCTACCCACGCCAACCCTGTGCAGGAGACTTCAGCGCAGAGAGAGTAGGAGGAGACTGGGTGTCAGACAACTTTTATGTTGGAAAAGATTTAAGAAACGCCCACTGATGGATTCTGCTAGCGACTGAGGCAGCCACGAAGTGAAGGGCTGTCCAGACTGAAAGGTTTAGCAAGGCAACAAAGGCTGGAGAGGCGGCAACTTACGCACGAGCAACCCATACACATTACACGCTAGGATCCTGCATGTGGGTTTCTTACAAGGCATCTGGTAGGCCAGTGGGAGCAGGATGGCCAATGCTCTGATTCGGTATTCCTATTCACGGCAGTGATGCTGCAACATACAGTTCACCGGACCACACTGCCTGGGACAGCCATAGGAATAGATCCCTGGAACTCTCCCAAAAATAATAATAAAAAAATTCCTTCCAGTAGCACCTTAGAGGCCAACTAAGTTTGTTATTGGTATGAGCTTTCGTGTGCATGCACACTTCATCAGATACCAACTCTCCCAGTTTGAGTTCCAGCAGCTCCTGCTTGGGGAACTGGATGCCAGCGTTAAATCCTGAACAGTAAACAATGCTCAGCTTGACAGGTGAGGCGTGGGAAAGCCAGCGGCCCCAGAGAGCATGACGCCACCTCGCACCTTGGCGGTGGATGACTGTAACCTCAAAGGCCACCCTGGAAACTAATCGTCAGCCTGACAGCTGCTGCAGATGTCTGCATGTCCCTGTAAACAGAGGCAGAGTCGCTGAGATAATTGCAAGGCGATGGCTGTCTAGGCTTTGCACCAAGGATACAGAGGGTATCAGTGACGCTCGGCAGTTTGCAAAAGGAGCTATAAAGTTCTTGCCGTCTAACGTACAAATGTCGGTGATGACTTTTGCTAGGTCAATTCAAGGTTCATGCAGGTGCCCCTGAACGATGTGGAAGAAGGAACTTAAAGCACATCAGATTGCAATTAGGGGAGATATATAATAATAACGGGACACGGGTGGTGCTGTGGGTTAAACCACAAAGCCTAGGACTTGCCAATCAGAAGGTCGGCGGTTCAAATCCCCATGATGTGGTGAGCTCCCCTTGTTCGGTCCCTGCTCCCGCCAACCTAGCAGTTCCAAAGTATGATGTGCAAGTAGATAAATAGGTACCACTCCGGTAAACGGTGTTTCCGTGCGCTGCTCTGGTTCGCCAGAAGCGGCTTAGTCATGCTGGCCACATGACCCGGAAGCTGTACGCCGGCTCCCTCGGCCAATAAAGCAAGATGAGCGTTGCAACCCCAGAGTCGTCCACGACTGGACCTAATGGTCAGGGGTCCCTTTACAATAGTAGTAGTAGTAGTAGTAGTAGTAGTAGTAGTAGTAATAATAATAATAATATATTTATACCCCGCCCATCTGGCTGGGTTTCCCCAGCCATTCTGGACGGCTCCCAACAGAACATTTCCAGGTCACCTTCAAAGGTAGCCCCATGTGGAGCACATATATAAAAAAGAACCCCCAAAACAACAAGGGGGAGATTATTTGATTCTACTTGCAGAGAGGAATGACTGTTTTTAACTTACTGCGTTCCTATAACAGAGCAAGATCCACTATTCTGTTCCCAATAGCAAACAGATGGGTACAGCAGTGTGCATTTACTGCTTTGAACACAAAAGGGTACAATGCTTCTCTCCAGGAGGCTGGTTTCTTTGGAAAACACAGCCCAATGATGCAAGAGGAAGTTTACCATTATGCCAGTCTTGCTTTAAAAAGTGGAAGTTCATGCATCACGGTAAGCTATGAACCCTGGTTTACTGTACGCCAGGAAACTGAATCTGCTCAGCTTCTTGCGTCTGGGAGGAGGAAACAAACCGTGATGCCAGGCTTAGCGCTATGCCCAGAGGAAGGATTATGACCTGTCGCCAAGGTGTGTCCTTGGCTTAATGATAGTGGGGTTGTTAGAAGGGGGTACGAACCACAACCCCCCTGGATCAGACACAAGGCTGAAGCAAGGGATTGTGGATTCCGAAAAGCCCCGGTGATATGTGTTCACAGTAAACCGTCAACTGTTAGCGTGATGTGTGATATGGGCTCTAATTAAGCTTTTTTAGGCAAATGAGAAGGTTACGTACTAAAAGAAAATGGGGTTCAGACCAAGGTTAGTTTACGAGCAAATTCCAGGGTCAGCACGCAATTCTTAAATGTAGGACAGGATGAGAGTCGCCACACATAAATTACATCAACCCCTTCAGAGCCTATATTTTTATTTATATCCCCACTTTTTTCCCCGGACAGGGACTGAAGGTGGCTTACAGATACAGTCGTAGCTTGGGTTACAGACGCTTCAGGTTACAGACCCTGCTAACCCAGAAATAGTACCTCGGGTTAAGAACTTACTGCCAGGAGGTGTAATGCATTTCATGTAATCTTGTTATGTTTATTTTGCCAAAACATTGGGCTTTTGGGGGGGGGGTATCTTTGTCGTATTTGCTGTTGTGTTGGTTCTACAGAACAACTCGTGTGTTGCAAATATATTCACTAATATATTTGAAATCAATTGAACACACGTCTGTCAATCTTTGAAAGTCCGCAGAAGTATAATAATATATTAGAGAATTTACAAATGCACGCAGTTTGTTTTTGTTACTAAATTACATATATTATGCAATAAGAATTACAGTGCTATTTAGTATACTGGTCTGTGTGTTGCTTGTATTGTTTGTTGTGTTGTTCTACAGATGCTCAAACAGTCTTGCCCCAGCCTGACACCGCACAAGTGCTTTTGCCTTCAACTCTCGTCAGCCCCAGCCTGTAGCAGTCGGAATGTCTCATAAAAGCCTGAGAGATTCTGGCAACAACAGGACAATTTTATGCCTCCTGATTTATATAGGCACAAGCAGTAACTTTCAGGTACGGACCAAGTGAAACTCCAGGAAATGCCAAGCCTTTCATTTTCTCCTTAACGAAAGGCCCCGGCAACAGGCAGGCTGCTATTAAGTTTTGCCGCGAGCTCCTTTTCCAGAACCCTCAAATTGGCCATAACTCCGGAAGCCGTGAGCAGGACGGGACCGGGGAGAGGGAGAGAAGGGGGTGCCATCTAAAAGCAGCCCGCTCACCCTGTAACTAAAAAAAGGTAAAGGGACCCCTGACCATTAGGTCCAGTCGTGACCGACTCTGCGGTTGTGGCGCTCATCTCGCTTTATTGGCCGAGGGACCCGGCGTACAGCTTCCGGGTCATGAGGCCAGCATGGCTAAGGCGCTTCTGGCGAACAAGAGCAGGGCACGGAAACGCCGTTTACCTTCCCGCCGGAGTGGTACCTCTTTATCTACTTGCACTTTGACATGCTTTCGAACTGCTAGGTTGGCAGGAGCAGGGACCGAGCAACGGGAGCTCACCCCGCCGCGGGGATTTGAACCGCCGACCTTCTGATCGGCAAGCCCTAGGCTCTGTGGTTTAACCCACAGTGCCACCCACGTCCCTCATACCCTGTAACTACTACTTCCCATAATGCCTTGCATTGAACTAAGGTGCACATTGAGCAGGGTGGAAATTTCCCTTTGGCTTTGCTACCCCTGCTGGGATAACCACCCAGAAAGAAAAGCAGAACTCTTTTTGACGTATGGACGCACAGAGGTGTGGGTGACCAAAAGATGCTTTTGTATCCAAATGACAAGGAGATTTTGACTAATCACGGATGCAGCGATTGAAGTGCTATCACATTTGCAAAGCCAAGCAGGGTCCGGTATGATTCTGTCAGGGAACTGACATCGGAGCCAGAGGCAGAGGCGAGGCTCTCAAACGATGCTGGAGAAGGGCCCAGCAGGGAGAGAGGCAGCTCATCAGCGGGGGAAGGAAATCAGCATAACACCAGGGATAAAGGGGGGCAGATGGGGGAATCGGCGAGGGGGCTCCAGGACTCCTCGCCGGAGACCAGCGGGGAGAGCACGGGTTCTCCGCTACCCACACCCTCCCTGCGCAGAAGACTTCCGCGCAGGGAGAGTAGGAGGAGACTTGGCGTCAAACAGCTTTTATGCTGGAAAAGGTTTAAGAAACGCCCACTGACGGATTCTGCTAGCGACTGAGACAGCCACGAAGTGAAGGGCTGTCCAGACAGAAAAGGTTCAACCAGGCAACCTAGCCAGGAGTGGCGGCAACTTACGCACGAGCAACCCCTATTATTATTACAGCAATCCGTCAGTCGCTGACGTTGCTTGTGCGCAGCGACAGGCAGGCAGCATAATGAGCCAAACCGGAGAAGCCGGCGCCACGGAGGGAGCAGCTGGAGTGCAAAATCTGGTGGAGAGGAACCGAGATTTGGAACAGCATGTGGCTCTTCTCACGGCGCAGGACGAAGTTGGGTCAACAGGTCGGGCCGGGGGTGGAGGGGGTCCTGGGGGGGAGGTGGATGTCAGGGAACTGACATCGGAGCTAGAGGCGGAGGGAAGGCTCTCAAATGATGCTGGAGAAGGGCCCAGCAGGGAGAGAGGCAGCTCCACAGATGGGGAAGCAAATCAGCGCAACACCAGGGATATAGAGGGGCTGATGGGGGAATCGGAGAGAGGGCTCCAGGACTCTTCACCGAACACCAGCGGGGAGAGCACGGGTCCTCCGCTACCCACGCCCACCCTGTGCAGAAGACTTCCACGCAGAGAGAGTAGGAGGAGACTGGGTGTCAAACAACTTTTATGTTGGAAAAGATTTAAGAAACGCCCACTGGCGGATTCTGCTAGCGACTGAGGCAGCCGCGAAGTGAAGGGCTGTCCAGACAGAAAGGTTTAACAAGGCAACCTAGCCAGGAGTGGCGGCAACTTACGCACGAGCAACCCCTATTATTATTACAGGTTCCAAATTGGATGGGGGACCATATGCTGAAATTCCTGCATTGCAGGGGGTTGGACTAGATGACCCTAGGGATCCCTTCCAATTCTAGAGTTAGGAAGGATTTTCCAACAGTAAGACCTGTTTGACAATGGAACAGATTCCCTGGGAAGTTGGTCGACTGTCCTTCCCTGGAGTTTTTTAAGCGGAGGTTGTAAGGCCATCTGCCAGGGAATCTTTAACTATACAGTGGATTCTCAGGTTGTAAACATGATCCGTGCGGGATGCACGTTCGCAACCCACAGTGGCACGTCTGCGCACGTGTGAGTTGCGATTCGGCGCTTCTGCACATAGCGTGATTTAGCAAGTAACCCGTTCTGGTACTTCTGGGTTTCGGCGGTCCACAACCCCCCAAAAAAACATGCAACTTGAAGCGTCTGTAACCCGAGGTATGACTGTAATTCCGACATTGCAGGGGGTTGGACTACAAAACCCTCAGGGTCCCTTAAATGATTCTATATGTGCTGCAGCTGAGAATAATTGAGATTCCTAGCCAGAGCTGTGTGTACTCTGTGATAAAAGCAAAACAACAACAACATGCAGCTAGGCCTCCACCTCTTGCCACAAGGCTGACCATGTTAATCTCACTTAACTTCCTGCACCCAGCGGATGAGAAAAAAATCAACAGAACGTAGAACTCTGGGGAGTTAAAGAAAACGCCTACGAGAAGACCAAAGGGTGAATATTCAGTTTTCAACTTCCTGGAGAAGCCTGGGAAGAGTTCCAATTTCAAGCACCCCAAACTAAAGCTCCCAGGTGTTTGGTGTGTTTTTTCCCCCTTGGGGGGGTGGGAGGCCTAAAGGAGGAAAGCCTCATCCCCCACTTCCAAAAATGGCAGAGCAGTTGGGAAAGGGGGCAGAAGGCAACCAGGGGGTGGGCATCTTGCCAAAAGCATAACCTGCAAAACAACCTAGATTTGGGTGCTCCTAAGCCATCGAATTGCCAATAAAGGTCCGTATAGTTAAAGCTATGGTTTTCCCAGTAGTGATGCATGGAAGTGAGAGCTGGACCATAAAGAAGGCTGATCGCCGAAGAATGGATGCTTTTGAATTCTGGTGCTGGAGGAGACTCTTGAGAGTCCCATGGACTGCAAGAAGATCAAACCTCTCCATTCTGAAGGAAATCAGCCCTGAGTGCTCACTGGAAGGACAGATGCTGAAGCTGAGGCTCCAAGACTTTGGCCACCTCATGAGAAAAGAAGACTCCCTGGAAAAGACCCTGATGTTGGGAAAGATGGAGGGCACAAGGAGAAGGGGACGACAGAGGACGAGATGGTGGGACAGTGTTCTCGAAGCTACCAGCATGAGTTTGACCAAACTGCGGGAGGCAGTGGAAGACAGGAGGGCCTGGCGTGCTCTGGTCCAGGGGGTCACGAAGAGTCGGACATGACTAAACAACAACAACAAAAGCCATCGAATCTAGAGCACAGCTGGGGGGCGGCCAGCGGCATTAGCTCTCTCTTTCACCTCGCCCAGGTACAGCCGCATCTTGCAAAAATCCTAGGATTAGATTGCTCGCTGGAGATTAAACGGTTGTGTCACAGCACGTCTGCTCATTCCTCCTTGTGCTCCGATTCCCCTTCCTCTCCAAGACGGCTTCCTTTGAGATGAAAGATTTATCTCCCCCTCATCACCCTAAAGCTGTCACAGCCCAGTCCGGGTGGATATGATTTTTTTATTAAAAAAAAATCAGATTTTTGTTAATCAGATTTTTTTGATTTAAATTGGATTTTTAAAATAAAATGCCTTCGCAGGAAAAATCTTTCTAAAGATAGTTTTCTATTTAGGTTGCATTATAGTCCAAAAGCTATTCATCAGGAAATAAGGATTTGTTTTAAGATTTGCATGTGTGCTGAAACTCTAGGCTAGGGGTTTTTGTTTGTTTGTTTGTTTTTAAAGTTTAACCGCATCAGTTAACAAACATGGATACATATGCTATAATGTTATTGTTTTAGTTAAATAAATTGTTTAACATGTTACTAAGGATTATATTTCTCCTTCCAATAAAGTACAGCAGAAAAGTTGTCCAAATATAAACAGTTAACTTATTAAACCTCACAATCATTTCATAATTACATCAATATATTTCTAATAGCATAACCAAATCAGGAGTTTTTGATGTAACCGTAAAAGCTACTATGAAAATTTATTATTCCAAAAATGAAAACTTCATCTGGTTGCAAATATTAAGATTATACATTGGACGCTAGGGTTGCGAATGTGATCTGTGCGGGATGCACGTCCGCAACCCACAGCGTCGCACCTGCGCATGCGCGGGTTGCGATTCGGTGCACGCGCAACCGCTGAAACCTGGAAGTAACCCGTTCTGGTACCTCCGGGTTTCAGCGTTCCGCAACCTGGAAAAACGCAACCTGAAGCGTCTGTAACTCGAGGTATGACTGTACCAGCAAAAAAATGATTTTAACCAAGTCTTACTGACTAGTGATTTAAATCGTATTTATTTCAATCAAATCCACCCTGGTCCTATTTCTCGCTCAGGTGCAGGGAAAACTGAGCCACCTTGGCAAACTTTGCCTCAACCCCATCTCAAGACACAGCCTGGAGTTCACCTTCCATTGCTCCTAGGGGCCAACCTTACAAGGCCAAAAAAGTAATAAGTTACAGCAACATCCTTCCTTTCCCCCTCCATCCTGCTGTAAGAAAAAAGGATACCGTGCAGCTGGAGAAGGTTCAGAAAAGGGCCACCAAATGATCAAGCGTCTGGATTATTGGTAGGCAAACTAAGGCCCGGGGGCTGGATCCGGCCCAATCGCCTTCTAAATCCAGCCCGCGGACAGTCCAGGAACCAGCGTGTTTTTACATGAGTAGAATGTGTCCTTTTATTTAAAATGCATCTCTGGGTTATTTGTGGTGCCTGCCTGGTGTTTTTACATGAGCAGAATGTGTGCTTTTACAGTGGTGCCTCGCAAGACGAAAAGAATCCGTTCTGTGATTCTCTTCGTCTAGCAGTTTTTTCGTCTTGCGAAGCAAGCCCATTGAAGGATTAGCAGATTAGCGCTATTAGCGGCTTATCTGCTGATCGGATCAGCTGATAAGCAGCTTAGCGGCTTAGGAAAAGGGGGGGGGAACCCAGCAGGAACTCGCAAGACATTGTCGTCTTGCGAAGCAAGCCCATAGGAAATTCGTTTTGCGAAGCACCTCCAAAACGGAAAACTCTTTCGTCTAGCGAGTTTTCCATCTTGCGAGGCATTCGTCTTGCGGTGCACCACTGTATTTAAAATGCATCTCTGGGTTATTTGTGGTGCCTGCCTGGTGTTTTTACATGAGCAGAATGTGTGCTTTTATTTCTGTAAAAAAAATGATTTAAATCCAGTCTTACTGACTAGTGATTTAAATTGATTTGATTTAAATCAAATCCACCCTGCTGTATACCCACATGAGACCTACATGGACAACAACAATTAAGGCTGCATTTTATTTAATCTCTTCTTGCTAGCACAACTTACTCTGTTGTTGCTCAGTCTGTCAAAGGGGTGAGGAGTTCTGGAGGGGGAGAAATGGGTCCTGCCTCCAGCTATGAATAAACTTAATTCAGGTGCCCTCTCGACTTCAGCGGCTTACCACAGGTTGCCTACACGTTCCCCAAATATAGCAATCGCGATTAAGGCGAAAGAGGGCCGGTTCTTGATTTAGGGAACCGGGGCAATTGGCGGTTCCTGCGACAGTTCCTCCCACGTCACTCTGTTCATGCAAAAATTCAGAAGCCTTGCGAGAAGATCCACACTGACTCTCCTATGCTACCTCTTACTCTTTGCCCTGCTTTCCTGTCAAATAAATAAATAAATAAATTTTATACTCAGCCCATCTGGCTGGGTTTCCCCAGCCACTCTGGGCGGCTTCCAACAAAATATTAAAATACAATAATTCATCAGATATTATTGTTGAACTACAACTCCCATCACCCCTAGCTAGCAAGGCCAGAGCTCAGGGATGATGGGAGTTGTAGGCCAACAACATCTGGGGACCCACAGGTTGAGAACCACTGCAAGTCTTATTTCCCAAATGATGGACTGGTTGTGGGTGATTCTCAGTTAAACATCTGACTAGTTTATAGCAGTTTTCGTGGGGGGGGGGGGAGAGAACAATGCCCACAAGTTGACACGTCCTTCTGGAAAAGCCACTACAGTGGTACCCTGGGTTACATTCGCTTCAGGTTACAGACTCCGCTAACCTAGAAATAGTGCTCCAGGTTAAGAACTTTGCTTCAGGATGAGAACAGAAATTGTGCTCCAGCGGCGCGGCGGCAGCAGCAGGAGGCCCCATTAGCTAAAGTGGTGCTTCAGGTTAAGAACAGTTTCAGGTTAAGAACGGACCTCCGGAACGAATTAAGTTCTTAACCCGAGGTACCACTGTACAAATAAAATGGGTGGGGTTTTCTTTGCACCCAAAGAAAATAAGTGTTGGAGCCTCTCTAACTTTAATCATGGGGGGCAAGGCCCCACAAAAAGACAGCTCGACCACTGCTACTCATTCACACGCACCCCCCAAAATCGACTGATATATTGGGGTGTTCCTTTGGAGGGGTCACCCTGTTCATTCAAGACACTAATCCCGATGGCTCAGTGCTTCTGGCTGTTAACCAGAAGGTTGGTGGTACGAGCTCACCCAAGGGATAGCTGTGGACAGGATTCCTGGATTGCACGCGGGTCAGACTGGATGACCCTTGGGGTCCCTTCCATCTCTAAATTTCTAAGATTCTAGTGAAGCCCAGGAGGCAAGGCTGTGCACCAAGGACATGCTCCAGACAAGGGTCATGAAGCAGGGAAAGCAAACAAGAAGTAATAAAATGAACCACAGTGTCAAGACATGGTAGTAACCTCCAGTGGAATACAAAATAAATGGAGTTATGAATCATATCTAGAAAGAATTAGGAGAAATGGGGATGAGAACAGACAGCATGTGGTTTAAGAGGGCATTTCGCAAATGAAATTTAGCCTCTTTATCTATTTACTGGCATGCCTTTTAACCCTGATCCGATACACAAATTTATACTGAGAATTCCATACTTTTGCTCCGATATTTACAGAAGACAATGAAGTTTGGGTTATTTACGCAACTGCAAATTTAGAATACACAGAGAGTTGTGTTAAAGGAAAGAGGAGATCAAATACTTATTTACGATTCGCTGTGTAGATCACCCACTTCAATTCTGAATGTATTTGTATGTGTGTTAATAGGCATAATAAAATTTAAGTTTAGTGGGGGTTTTTTAAAAAAAGAGAAACCAAATTGGGGAGGTTTAAGAATAGCAGCATGGGACGCGGGTGGCGCTGTGGGTAAAAGCCTCAGCGCCTAGGACTTGCCGATCGAAAGGTCGGCGGTTTGAATCCCCGCGGCGGGGTGCGCTCCCATCTTTCGGTCCCAGCGCCTGCCAACCTAGCAGTTCGAAAGCACCCCTGGGTGCAAGCAGATAAATAGGGACCGCTTACTAGCGGGAAGGTAAACGGCGTTCCGTGTGCTGCGCTGGCTCGCCAGATGCAGCTTGTCATGCTGGCCACGTGACCCGGAAGTGTCTGTGGACAGCGCTGGCCCCCGGCCTATAGAGTGAGATGAGCGCACAACCCTAGAGTCTGGCAAGACTGGCCCGTACCGGCAGGGGTACCTTTACCTTTTTAAGAGCAGCAGCAAAGGATTAGAACCCACCCTACTCTATTGGGGGACCTCTGCTTGAATTCACTGCGGCGGCGGCCGGCCGGATTCCCCCGCTTGCAATTTCGAGGACTGTTTTCCAGACAAAAGAAAAGGGGGGGGGGAGGGAGAGAGAGAGAGAAAAGAGAGCGAAGCAGCTGGGTGCGTCTGGCACAAAGGAAAGGAGCAACAGGAAAGCAAAGTCCGCCCAATTCCCAGTGGGTGGAAGGGTGTGGAGAGGCAGGATGTGGAAGATGAAAGGGTTAGAGGGAGGAGGAGAGGCGGGGAAGGGTGGGGGGACGCCCCAAACATCTGCATGAATGGGGCCAAGTGGAAGCCGGAAAGATGGGAAGGGAGTGCGAGAGGAAGCAACAGAGTGTCATCCGCCCAGACGGTTTTTTACAAAAGCCACCAATAGCCGCAGACATCTGCCACTCCGGCAGGAAATGTGCAGGACAGCTCCAAAGAGAGAGGCGCTGTCAAAAGAGCTTCTGCATTTGGAAGCAAAAGGAAACGCCATCTGCTATAAAAAGGACGCAAAAGTGCACATTCCGGGAGTTCACCTTCCTGTCTCCCTTTCCCCCGCTTTCGCTCCCTCTGCTTCCTTTGGGTTTTTTCTTTCTTTCTTAAAAAGCAACAAGAACGACACCGAACCCACAAAGGCAGGCCAGCGGGTGCTCACAGTGACCTGGTGAAAAGGTTGGAGGAGGAAAAGGAAGCAAGAGACTCGTGCACCTCCCGATTACTCACGAACCGGAACCTCTGTCCGGCGCTCCACCCCGGCGCTAGGGAGCAAGTGGGAGAAAAATCCATGCATTGGACAGGAGCAGGGAAGGGATTTTGTTGCTCTGTAGGAGCCGGAGAGAGAGAAAGGACTGGAGGGGTTGCAGAAGGGAGGGTTGGAAAGGGAGCGGAGGGGATAAATGAATGCAAGGATGCATGCGCTAAATGAATGCAGGGATGTACGCGCTAAATGAATGCAGGGATGCATGCGCTAAATGAATGCAGGGATGTACACGCTGAATGAATGCAGGGGTGCATGCGCTAAATGAATGCAGGGATGTACGCGCTGAATGAATGCAGGGGTGCATGCGCTAAATGAATGCAGGGATGCATGTGCTAAATGAATGCAGGGATGTACGCGCTGAATGAATGCAGGGGTGCATGCGCTAAATAAATGCAGGGGTGCATGCGCTAAATGAATGCAGGGATGCATGCGCTAAATGAATGCAGGGATGTACGCGCTGAATGAATGCAGGGATGCATGCGCTAAATAAATGCAGGGATGTACGCGCTGAATGAATGCAGGGATGCATGCGCTAAATAAATGCAGGGATGCATCCATTGCTCCATCCACAATGGAGAGGAGCACTCATGTTATTGTCTCCAGGGGTCCACCAACATGGTTGCTAGGGTAGGCCGCGAATTTAATTTCGGAAATTACTGCGCACTGGACCCTCCTTTGGAAGCCGGTCGCCAGATGAGCGAACCCCTCTCCCCCCAAAACACCCGCACATCTCAAGACAGCTTCCTGCGCAATCACCGCGGTGAACAAAAGCCTGAGAATCTACAGATCGTGGAAATAAGGAGCGGGAAAAGGACCCGAGGGTCATCTTGTGGGGTGCCTCAGAGTTCTGCCCTCTCCCCCATGCTTTTCAACATCTACATGCAGCCGCTGGGAGAGATCATCAGGGGGTTTGGGCTGGGTGTTCATCAGTATGCGGATGATATGGAGCTCTACCTCTCTTTCAAATCAGAACCAGTGAAGGTCCTGTGTGAGTGCCTGGAGGCGGTTGGAGGATGGATGGCAGCTAACAGATTGAGGTTGAATCCTGACAAGACAGAAGTACTGTTTTAGGAGGACAGGGTGGGCAGGTGTGGAGGACTCCCTGGTCCTGAATGGGGTAACTGTGCCCCTGAAGGACCAGGAGCGCGGCCTGGGAGTCTTTCTGGACTCACAGCTGTCCATGGAGGCGCAGGTCAATTCTGTGTCTAGGGCAGCTGTTTATCAGCTCCATCTGGTACGCAGGCTGAGACCCTACCTGCCCGCGGACTGCCTCACCAGAGTGGTGCATGCTCTGGTTATCTCCCGCTTGGACTACTACAATGCGCTCTGTGTGGGGCTACCTTTGAAGATGACCCAGAAACTACAACTAATCCAGAATGCGGCAGCTAGACTGGTGACTGGGAGCGGCCACCGAGACCACATAACACCGGTCTTGAAAGACCCACATTGGCTCTCAGTACGTTTCCGAGCACAATTCAAAGTGTTGGTGCTGACCTTTAAAGCCCTAAATGGCCTCAGTCCTGTATACCTGAAGGAGCGTCTCCACGCCCATCGTTTGCCCACTGAGATCCAGCGCTGAGGGCCTTCTGGCGGATCCCTCGCTGCGAGAAGTGAAGTTAAAGGGAACCAGGCAGAGGGCCTTTTCGGTAGCGGCACCCTCCCTGTGGAACACCCTCCCATCAGATATCAAGGAAATAAACAGCTATCTGACTTTTAGAAGACATCTGAAGACACCCCTGTTTAGGGAAGCTTTTAATATTTGATGAATTATTGGGCTTTTAATATTTTGCTGGAAGCCGCCCAGAGTGGCTGGGGAAACCCAGCCAGATGGGCAGGGTATTATTATTATTATTATTATTATTATTATTATTAAGCCCAACCCCCTCCTGTGCAGGGATGAGAAGCAGCAGTGCACGCTCCATGTTCTGCTGCTGCTTCCATGCCACAAACCTGATGCCAGAATCACACTGTTCTGGTGTCAGGTGGTGGCAAATCCGCAGCGGGAGATTTGAACCCGGATCTCCCTGGTCCTAGTCTATCACTCTAACCCAGGCATAGGCAAACTCGGCCCTCCAGATGTTTTGGGACTACAACTCCCATCATCCCTAGCTGACAGTACCAGTGGTCAGTAATGATGGGAATTGTAGTCTCAAAACATCTGGAGGGTAGAGTTTGCCTAGGCCTGCTCTAACCACTAGACCATCCTGGTTTCCTAGACGTCTTCTGCTATGGGGCAGCTATATAAATGAGGCAGGTGACTAAATATGGGGAAAGCCAACTGCCACTTAAAAGAAGGATCTGAAATATTTTCCTGGAAGCTTGAATTTTGCTTCATTTTGGATTTTTCATTTGGTGTTTTAATGTGTTGTAAACCGCTTTGAGATTCCCCACCCCCTTAAAATATAAAGCAGTGTAGAAATGAAAACAACAACTCCATTGGGGGGAAAGGGGCACCTTAGACATTCTGTTGTGGCAACGCTAACCTAGGTTTAAGGTGCCATTTGGCAATTAGCTGAGATTCCTGCATTTGCAAGGGGTTGGAATAGATGGCCTTGGGGGTCCCCTTCCAACTCTACAGTTCTCTGATTCTATGATCCGAGTTTCTATTGCTGATGATCACCTATCCTGAAGCTCTCTGAACAATAAAAGCTCTATAATGCAAATAAAAGAGGAAGGTTTGCTGATGAAACTCGCAACCCAACAGGCTCAATCCATCCCCCCACGAGATCAATAAAAGCAAAAACCATAAAATATTTGGGCGGCCGGGAGCGGGGAGGGAAGTCCTCTGGGTGGCTTCACAACAAATAAGCAATAGAGAGCAAAAGAGATTAAGACGGTGAACCAGAAAATAAAAAAGGAATATAAATACAACAGTAAATGGATCTCGCGGCAAAACTCAATCCCTGTCCATTTTATCAATCTAGCACATCGATTCTCTTTCATTTGCAGTCCACCTTTTCACCATTATGAAACCCATCTCGGCAGGGAGCAGGTGCAGACCTGCTTGGCTTCAGCCGGGAGGCGTGGCGTGGTGCAGATTCACAGAATTGCAGAATGGAGAGGGAACCCCAGCGGCCATCTAGCCCAACCCCTTGCAATGCAGGGATTGCAGTTCAAGAGTCCCCTCCCTGGAAAGAGGGGCATCCAGCCTCTGCTTAGAGGTCTCCACCACCCGCTTCCAAAGGAGTCCGTCCTACCCTCCAACAGCTTTTCCTAATAAATAATAATAAAAATTTTGTATTTATACCCTGCCCATCTGGCTGGGTTTTCGTGTCATCCAACCATCTCTGCGACAGAGACTGCACCTCCCATCTCCTTCCTGTACAGCGCCTAGCACGGGGCCAACGTTAAGCATCGTGCAAGTGGCTGCAATGCTTAATAATAATAATAATTTATTTGTACGCCGCCCATCTGACTGCGGCTTCCACAAAGATCAAAAATACACTAAGATGTCACACATTAAAAGCTTCCCTGAACAGGGCTGCCTTAAGATGTCTTCTGAATGTCAGGTAGTTGTTTATCTCTTTGACATCTGATAAAAGGGCGTTCCACAGGGTGGGAGCCACTACCGAGAAGGCCCTCTGCCTGGTTCCCTGTAGCTTTGCTTCTCAGAATGAGGGAACCGCCAGAAGGCCCTCGGCGCTGGACCTCAGCGTCCGGGCAGAATGATGGGGCTGGAGATGCTCCTTTAGGTATACTGGGCCGAGGCCGTTTAGGGCTTTAAAGGTCAGCACCAACACTTTGAATTGTGCTCGGAAACGTACTGGGAGCCAATGTAGGTCTTTCAAGACTGGTGTTATGTGGTCTCGGCGGCCACTCCCAGTCCCCAGTCTAGCTGCCGCATTCTGGATTAGTTGTAGTTTCCGGGTCACCTTCAAAGGTAGCCCCACGTAGAGCGCATTGCAGTAGTCCAAGCGGGAGATAACTAGAGCATGCACCACTCTGGTGAGACAGTCCGCGGGCAGGTAGGGTCTCACCCTGCATACCAGATGGAGCTGGTAGACAGCTGCCCCGGACACAGAATTGACCTGCGCCTCCATGGACAGCTGTGAGTCCAAAATAACTCCCAGGCTGCGCACCTGGTCCTTCAGGGGCACAGTTACCCCATTCAGGACCAGGGAGTCCTCCACACCAGCCCGCCCCCTGTCCCCCAAAAGCAGTACTTCTGTCTTGTCAGGATTCAACCTCAATCCATTAGCCACCATCCATCCTCCAACCAGGGCACGTTTGAAAGGGAAAGGGCATTTATTTCTCGCAGGCCCCTTCGACTACTCCAGCTTGTAAGAATTAAGGCCGATCCGGTAAGAGGCACGAACAGCTCTGGCAACTTCGCAGAGCCTGGAAGCGCATAACGTCAGGTCTTCCCCCTTTCTGCCCATTTCCAAGCGGCTTGGTGTCTCCACTTCCTCCTCGCTTATCCCCAGCCCACCCCAGCGGAGAGGGAGTGGGGAGAAAAACCTCATTTTCTGGGATTTCCCCGCCAAACACCCCCCCCTCGCCGCCTTGAGCCAACAGCTGCAAGTCCTCAACCTCAAAGGGAGAAACTTTCCCACCCCTGATAACTTCTCGTGCAGCGAGGCCAATAAATTTCCCAGAGTTTCCAGGAGGCTGTGGACGAACGACCCGGGAAAAACCTTGCAGAGAAACTCCTCCTGATGTGGCCGAAACAGGCGTCCGGACCTACCTTGCGAGTCGCCCCCGCTGCGGACAGCTGTCGCTTCTGCCACCTTCCCCCCAAAGCAGAGTGTCGCCTTTGGGGACGGGAATCTGGGGACGGGAGTCTTCCAGAGAAAAGGACGGGAACGCGAGGCGTCTCCGTCCCGGGCGGTGATGTCTGCCTTCAATTAGCAATCTCAAGTGCCAATTTAAGAGGAAAAAGCAGCGCCGAGGAGGGAGAGGAGAAGGGGGAAGAGGGAGGCCAACTCTACGGGGAATCGTAACATAATCATTTAAACTGGCAGCTTTGCAAAGGCAAGAGTGCTCCAGCTCTGGGTGGCAGCCTGCCAAGGCCTGGAGCAGCAGCAAGGGGAGAGAATATGTGAGCTACCAAAGGGGCCTGGCAGGGGAAAAAACACACCAAGGGGGGGGGGCAGTTAGTTTGTCTGGCACTAAACTGGGGTATTTGAATGCAGGAAGCTGGGTCCACATCAATACGCACCGAGAGAACGGAGAAACAGGCCAGTTTGCTGACATGAGATCAGCCTCCACAACTGGACAAAGCAACACTTCCGAATCTCACTTGCAGGACACCAGCTCTCGCACTCGAGTCCTGCTTGATTATGGTGTACAGCTGATGAAAACCCCACTATCTCCAGCCTCAGTCCACTCCTTGTGAAAGTCCCCAACACGTTTGAAAGGTCTTTTCCTGACAATCCTCTCCAGGCTACAGTCATCCCTGCTGCTTGTGCACCATTTTCTTCCACACTTTCCCCTTCCGCATCACTTTCCATTAATGTGCTTCGATACAGCACTTTGGGAACATCCAACTTCTTCAGCAATTACCTTTCGAGGCTTTCCCTCCTTATGGAGGGTCTCAATGATGGCTTTCTGCACAGCTGTCAGGTCAGCAGCCTTCCCCACGATTGTGCTTCCTACGGAACCAGACTGAGAGACCATTTAAAGGCTCAGGAACCCATTGCAGGTGTTATGGATTGAATAGCTACTGCACCTTTTCACAATATTCTAACTTTCTGAGATTGTTAATTTGGGGTTTTCATCAGCTGCACGCCATAATCATCACAATTATAACAAATAAAGGCTTGACATAGCTCGCTTTGCATGTCATGAGTCTATCTCACATATTAGTTTCACCTTTTAACTTGAATTACTGAAATAAATGAACTTTTCCACAATATTCTAATTTTTCGAGTTTCACCTGTACATCAGTTCCCAAGCTTCCCAACGCTGTCCAGGCCTCTCTTTCCCTGCCTACTCGTGTTATTCCTTCCTCTTTACACATGGAGTGTCGTTCCAAAATGCCAAGCCATGATCTGGACTTTTCCAATGCCAAACTCACCGTTCTCCAGACCAGCTTACCCACACCAATGCAAACAAACGGAAAACGTCCCTGGTTTGTCTCCTCCCTACGTTTCGCTTGCCAGCTTCTGCATCTCCCAAACTATATTTGCTAACCAACTTTGCAAAGTCTAGCAACTTTGTCATAGTCCCAACTTCAAAACTCCACTGTGGGAGGGAAAACGGGGCCTGCATTCATTGCTTGCCAAGTGTCTCTCTGTTTCTGAACCACTCAACTCTGGGAGCCAGCGAACAGCTAGGCAGCTCAAGAGGATGAGGAATGGAAGCTGGTTTCCACAAGAGATTGTGGAAAACCCATCCTTGGTTTGCCACAAAAAAAGGATGTTGCAGAGCTGTGAAAAGTTCAGAAAAGGGCAACCTAAATTATCAAAGGAATGGAGCAAGCTTCGCTATGAGTAAAGCTTGCAGCATTTAGGAATTTTTAGTTTAGTGAAAAGGCGAGTAAGGAGTTTATGGAAAGTGGATAAAGGGAAGTTTTTATCCCTCTCTCCAATATCTCTAAGCTCTTTAACAACACATTAAAACATTCAATGAAACGATCCAGAATGAAACAAATTCAAGCTTCAAGGAAAATATTTCAGATCCTTCTCTAAGTGACATTTCACTGTCCCCAAAGAGAAGAACAAATACAAGATTTTTAGAAGACATCTGAAGGCAGCCCAGTTTAAGGAAGCTTTTAATGTTTAACAGACCATTGTATTTCATTATTTTGTTGGAAGCCGCCCAGAGCGGCTGGGGAAACCCAGCCAGATGGGCGGGGTATAAATCATCATCATCATTATCATCATCAATATCTACTTAAACTGACAGAGCTGCCCAACAGCAGACGGGCTCTAGGAAGTCACATGTGGCACAGTGGAATAGGACCTGGGAGATCGGGGTTTGAATTCACACTGCGTCATGAATCTCAATAGGTGACCTTGAAATCAGTCACAGCCTCTCCTCACCTACCTCACAGGGTCGTTGTAAGGATTAACTGAGGAAGGCGGTGGACCATGTACTCCTTGGAGGAAAAAGTAGGACATAAACGTAATAAATAAGAGTCCAATGAAGAGTCCACAACCTTCCGAGGGAGACCGTTCCACATCTTAAAGATAGCATCCACCATTACATTTTGCAGCTGAGAGATCAATCCTTACTTGATTTTCTCGGTCACCTAGACCAGGGATCAGCAAACTTTTCCAGCAGGAGGCTGGTCCACTGTCCCTCAGACCTTGTGGGGGGCCGGACTATATTTTTTTGGGGGAAATGAACGAATTCCTATGCCCCACAAATAACCCTGAGATGCGTTTTAAATAAAAGCACACATTCTACTCATGTCAAAACACCAGGCAGGCCCCACAAATAACTCAGGGATGAATTTTAAATAAAAGGGCACATTCTACTCATGTAAAAACACACAGATTCCCAGACCGTCTGCGGGCCAGATTGAGAAGGCGATTGGGCCAGATCCGGCCCCCGGGCCTTAGATTGCCTACCCATGCTCTAGACTCAACGGAAAGGAAACTTTGTGGAAGAAGAAAGTGCTAGGTGGGAGAGTGCAAAAGATAGATAGATAGATAGATAGATAGATGATATATAGATATTTCACCCCTCCAAATGTTGGTGAAAATATACCAGCCTCTTCTCTGCTCTTCTTCCCATGATGGGCACTTTACTGGCACAGCGGTGTAAGTGAGTGTATACTATGTTTATATTATATAACCCATTGTGCAATATCTAATTAAATCACAGACCACATAATTAAAACAATGCCCAGGCTGCAGAAGTAAAACTGCACCAACCAATAATTAGGGCACTCCTGTGAAAGCCGGGCGAAACAGGAAGGCGTTCCTGGGTGCTTGCAGGGCCAGGAAACTGAGGCAGAACTGGGTTTCCAATGCAGCACGTGCAAGTTTGTGGTTCTGCAAAGGGCCTGCCTCAACATCCAGCTGGAAGGGACTCGCAGGGCAGAGCATAATGAATTGGATGGGTGCCATAAAAAAGGTAAAGGACCCCTGGACGGTTCAGTCCAGTCAAAGGCGAATACGGGGTTGCGGCGCTCATCTCGCTTTCAGGCTGAGGGAGTTGGCGTTTGTCCACAGAGTGTTTTCCGGGTCATGTGGCCAGCAGAACTAAACTGCTTCTGGCACTACGCGACACCGTGACAGAAACCAGAGTGCATGGAAATGCCATTTACCTTCCTGCCACAGTGGTACCTATTTATCTACTTGCACTGGTATGGTGCTGGAGGAGACTCTTGAGAGTCCCGTGGACTGCAAGAAGATCAGACCTATCCATTCTGAAGGAAATCAGCCCTGAGTGCTCACTGGAAGGACAGACCCTGAAGCTGAGGCTCCAATACTTTGGCCATCTCATGAGAAGAGAGGACTCCCTGGAAAAGTCCCTGATGTTGGGAAAGATGGAGGGCACAAGGAGAAGGGAACGACAGAGGACGAGATGGTTGGACAGTGTTCTTGAAGCTACCAACATGCGTTTGACCAAACTGTGGGATGCAGTGGAGGACAGGCGTGCCTGGCATGCTCTGGTCCATGGGGTCATGAAGAGTCTGACACAACTAAACCACTAAACAACAACTGGTATGCTTTCGAACTGCTAAGTTGGCAGGAGCTGGGACAGAGCAAGAGGAGCTCACTCCGTCGCAGGGATTCGAACCACCGACCTTCAGATCAGAAAGCCCAAGAGGCTCCGTGTTTTAGACCACAGCGCCACCCGCTCCCTTTGGAGGAGTACATCCTGTATGGAGAAGAACTGGTCAAGTTCACAGAGACCTGGCCTAAAGCCAATGGGCCACCCATTCCTGTGACATAGTGTTTGTATCAGACATATACAGTACACATGTACACACACACACACACACACACACACACACACAGCAGAGACAAAAGACCAACCTCAATGACCCATCTCCAATTGATGAATGTCAAGCAAACCTATCCGAGGAGCAAACGTCCAACGAAACTCTACATGATGTGCTCTCAGCTGGCAGAACTTTCTTTTTTTTATAAAATATTTATTGGTTTTCACAAATTTTAACAAACACACACACAATACACAAATACACAAACAAAGACAAACATGCATAATTTCAAAATCTTTTTTCTTAAAACTTACTTCACCGACTTCCCCATACCTCCCCTTTCTGCATCCCAATTCACAAATTGTTTCAGCAAATTCTTCCCCTTAGTTTTATCTACTTTTTCCTCATTCTTTTCTTTTACATGGTATTTTGCTTCTATAATCCCCTATTCTCTATAACCACAACATTTTAGCAATCATTAATTTTACAATATTTCTTAAGATAGATTTTAAATTTCTTCCAATCTTCTTCCGCTGTCTCTTTCCCCTGGTCCCGGATTCTGCCAGTCATTTCAGCCAGTCCCATATAGTCTATCACCTTCGTCTGCCATTCTTCCATGGTGGGTAGACAGCTGGCAGAACTTTCAAATCACCCCACTGAGAAGAAGTCTTGAGGGCTGTTCTGCCTGGGCAGGATCCAAATTGGAAGCTTACTTCCCATGCTAAACTGACTCTGATTAAACCACACTTTGCTAGCCAACAATGAGCATGCTGCAATTTTCAGGAAGAGGAAGGGGCAGGTTCCTGAGAGGAAGGGGCAGGTTCCTGTTTCCATTCTTGATACAACCAGGTGCCACTCTGAATCAAGATGGCGGAAGGAGCTTTTCAGAACGGCACTGATTTTCACCGGCAATTTCAAAATCAGATCTTCTGGTTTCTGGGAATTCCCATGCGATGCCAGGCACAAGGCCGGCAGTTGAATAAAAATAAATAAACTGGTAAGAGCAAGAGACTTTGCAGCCTGTCTCAAAATGGCTTGGTTCTGGTTTAAGAGCATGCTCTGAAGGGGCAGAACAGGCCTGAAAATCACATCCTCCTTTCAAATAGTTCATGGGATTTAATAGGCAAGAACAAAACGAAATGCAAACGCAATGCTTGACCCAAAACTGCGAAGTTTAGGGTTTTTTGTTTGTTTGTTTGTTTTTTGCATACACACATCTTTAACTTGGCATATAACTACAGTGGTACCTCGGGTTAAGTACTTAATTCGTTCCGGAGGTCCGTACTTAACCTGAAACTGTTCTTAACCTGAAGCACCACTTTAGCTAATGGGGCCTCCTGCTGCCGCCGCGCCGCCAGAGCACGATTTCTGTTCTCATCCTGAAGCAAAGTTCTTAACCTGAAGCACTATTTCTGGGTTAGCGGAGTCTGTAACCTGAAGCGTATGTAACCTGAAGTGTATGTAACCTGAGGTACCACTGTATACTAAACTAAGACTGCTGGTGTCTATTAGTACCAAAGATTCCAAGATAGTAAAAGGCGAAAGATTTATACGATCTGAAGAGAAACCAGAGTATGGACTATATGGAATTGGCAGAAATGACTGGCAGAATCAGAGACCAGGGAGAAGAGTCGGTGGAAGAAGACTGGAAGAAATTTAAAGACTATCTACAGAAATATTGTAAAATTAATGAATGATAGAATGATGTTGGATAGCAACTAAGGGGTTTCCAGCTGTAATGATTTAAGAGAATATGAAAAAAGGGTTATAAATGGGTTAAAATCAAATGGTAAGGATTTGCCGAACCAATAAATTGAAGTGGAATACAAAAAAGGGAGGTATGAGGAAGTCCGGGAAATAAGCTTAAAGAAAATAAGTAAAAAAAAAATGTATGTTTTTAACTGTTTTTATTTTGTATTTTTCTTTTTCATTTTTACTGTTATATTTCAAAAAAAATTAATAAATATTATACAAAGATTCCAAAATAGGCTGCAACAATTTTCATTTAAACGCACACTGTGCGGAGGAAGGCGGAGGAAACACACAGGCAACAGCCCACCTCTGGCAGTTTCACTGACATTTATGGCTGAACTCAGTGGTCAAAAGCAATATCCCTCACGTTGTTGACTTCAACAGCACACCTGCTAGCGTTTATTCTGGTATTAGTAACAGATCTGCAGTCCTGAGCCTCTCGGAAGGCTACCTGTCAAACAAGGCTTGGACCTTGCAAGACGTATTAGTTATTTCCCCCTGAATTCCTGTAGAAACGCGAGATCACCTTGCATCCTCTTATCTCCTTTCTCAAGGCCTCGCAATGAGATTAAACACGGTGGCCAACTTTCACGGTTCTGTGCACACGTCACTTAAATATAATCGCTTCCCACACATTTGCAAATCAGTATTTCTGCCAATAAGCTCCCCTCTTTCTGTATGTTTCTGCTGACGCAGGAGGTAGGGGGTTGTCAGAAAGCTGAGAGGGAGGCAAAAGTAGGAGGCGATGCCCATCGCTGCTAAAAAACACGGGGGGGGGGGGGAATGCCATTTCCTGCAAAGTTAGGAACAAAAGCTGTCTTTGTGCCAGCAAAACCACTCCACCAATCCCTGACCTCATCTCAGTGCTATTTGCCTGAACAGAAACCAAGGGAGAATGGCAGCCATGTTGAACAGGCCCAATACCAGGATGTCAAGAACAAAATATCAGCCCAGCAACTACAGTGGTACCTCAGGTTACATACGCTTCAGGTTACAGACTCCACTAACCCAGAAATAGTACCTCGGGTTAAGAACTTTGCTTCAGGATGAGAACAGAAATCATGCTCCGGCGGCGTGGCGGCAGCAGGAGGCCCCATTAGCTAAAGTGGTGCTTCAGGTTAAGAACAGTTTCAGGTTAAGAACGGACCTCCAGAACGAATTAAGTTCTTAACCTGAGGTACCACTGTATCTACAAATACAAATGGCACCAACTTGACTCGCTGCCTGGCATGTTCACAGAGTGGGTGATAGTTACAGAGCAAGGAGCTGAAGGAGGCAGCATTCGGTAGACTTGATCTCAGGGTCGAGGGTTCAAGCCCCACGTTGGGCAAAAGATTCCTGCATTGGGGCAGGTCGAACTAGATCAGGGTTTCCCAAACTTGCGTCTCCGGCTGTTGTTGGTGCTACAACTCCCCAACTTAGCAGGACCAGTGGTCAGGGGTGATGCAAGTCGTGAGGCAGACATCAAAGTTCTGAAGATCCAAAGCAGCAGGGCTGTTTCTGGCCTTGCAAATTCCTCCGTTGAACCTAAACACAATAGGGTAAAGGTAAAGGGACCCCTGACCATTAGGTCCAGTCGTGGCCGACTCTGGGGTTGCAGCACTCATCTCGCTTTATTGGCCGAGGGAGCCAGCATACAGCTTCCGGTCATGTGGCCAGCATGACTAAGCCGCTTCTGGCAAACCAGAGCAGCACACAGAAACACCATTTACCTTCCTGCTGGAGTGGTACCTATTTATCTACTTGCACTTTGACGTGCTTTCAAACTGCTAGGTGGGCAGGAACAGGCACCGAGCAACGGGAGCTCACCCCGTCACAGGGATTTGCACCGCCGACCTTCTGATTGGCAAGTCCTAGGCTCTGTGGTTTAACCCACAGCGCCACCCGCGCCCCACAGCACCACAGTCTGCAAATGACTTTCAAAAACGCCCATTGTAAAAATAAAATGAAATACTTAGCTTTGTGTTGCGACAAACTCTCCTGAGATCCTGAACGCTAAAGAACGCCACTTGGGACATTTGCGGATTAAAAGAGGGAGAAGAAAACTGCAAGACAGAGCACGAAAGTGAATTGTAGCTGCCGAAGATTCGGGGTTCAGTACTGCTTGCTCCAAGATCCCTTGCAACAGCTCCACAAGCTCTGCCCTAGTGGAGGCCAACCAAAAAAGGTGACCACTTTGAATCTTTTAATATGGAAGCCATCCATTGAAGGTGAACTTTGGAAGAATTGGGACAGATAAACGGAAGTAATTCTTCATGCGGAAATTGCTCCTCTCAGTCTCCTCTTTTCCAAGCTCAGCACAGCCAACTCTCTCAACCGTTCCTCCTAGCAGGAGTGCCCAAACTTTTTTTCCCAAAGAGGGCCAGATTTGACGGAGAGAACATGCGTGAGGGCCGACCAAAGTTGAGCCTTTTTAAGGATTTTACCCCCAAAGTTGACCATCTTGGTCCCACCTTGTCTGCACACGTTCCAGCTTGTCGACATCCTCCTTAAATTGTGCCGCCCAGAACCCAGAACTGGGCGCAGGTCTCTAGCTGGGATATGCCCAAGGTCAAATAGAGAAGGATGAACGAAGATGAGGGGAGAATCATAGAATTGTAGAGCTATAAGGGACTCTTGAAGATCATCTTAGCTCAACCCCCTTGAAATTCAGGAATATGCAGCTGTCCACAGGGGGAATCGAACCCGTGACTGTGGCGTTACCAGGCACTGTGCTCTAACCAACTGAGCTATCGTTTTTTGCCCCGTCCCAACAAGGCCACCTTGCACCTTGAAGGTTCCCCAAAAAGGGAATGCAACAATCTGCTGGAGGAAGGAAACTTTTTCACCATTTCTTTTGGTTACCTGATCCAAAAGCTGCAGGGCTTAGGAGAACACAAGGTCCAGAAGGAAAAGTCCTTGGCAGGAACAGTTTCTTCTAACCCACCCAGACAGCGCTTTTCTCCCGTGATGCAACAGAGCACCCTTCGTTTAATACCGCAAAAGGCACAGGGGGGTCACGCGAGGTGAAGAACGCTAGCATCCCACTCAGAGAGGGAGCACCTGACTCAAGCTAATAAAATTGGAAGGTGGGAATAAAGGTGGGGAATACCCTCCCTTGCGAACGTTTGCTTGCTTAGAGGGATATAGCCGACGGGGACTAGGTAAGACGAGGCCAACTTTTGGATGATTGAAGGTAGGTAGTATTCTACGTTGCAAAATGGGCTCTGAAGCTCCAGGAATAAAAAAATAATAATACTCGTATTTTGCATCTTTAATCCAGCAGGCAAAAAGCATAAAACAGGATTATCTTCCTGCTGCGCTGCCAAAATGCAACAAGTTCGGTCAGGAATAATAAGGGATGCCAAGGGATTCGAGTTCCTGCCTTCACTCCCAGATATAAGGGCCGAAACCGCATTTCCGCTGGTTCTAGCCCAGGGGTCAGCAAACTTTATCAGCAGGGGGCCGGTCCACTGTCCCTCAGACCTTGTGGGGGGCCAGACTATATTTTGAAGGGGAAACGAACACCTCCGTGCGTCACCCGGCGAGATTTCAAATTTGGGTGCCACCGCAGAGCTCTGAGAAGCACCACAAGCTTCTGGGTCCCGTGCCCTTTCAGCTGCACATTGGTGGCGCTTGCCGTGACGTTGGCAGAATTCCAAGTGCCCCGGGTAGGAGTGCATAGTGCGCTTGCCTGCCGCATTAAATCAGAAGTGATCTCCGGTGACATTTAACTTTCGAGGCCGCAGTGTTCCTCCTCACATAGACACAAGGAACATGCTCCGCGCATGCGGAAACCATGCCAGTCTCCCCGAAACGCAGGCCGTCCAATCCTACGCCCTTGACAACGGACGGCAGCGCCAAGAACTCAAGAACGACTGGCTGTTTCCCTGTCTCTCTCTCACACACACTGGCTGTTTGCAGATTTCCTGGTCTGCATCTGGGCTGTCAACCAGAAACGGAAAGTAGGTTACTGTCTCATCATCTGCCCGGGCCTCTGACTCGAATCTTCAAGTGCCTTTTGCAATTCAGCCGGAGCAGCACTCACAGCGACAATGAGACCGTGAGGCCGCAAAACAACACACATACAAAAGCTGCTGCGATTTTGCTTTCTTTGCAAGCCAAGAATATTCACGAGGAATATTTTAAAGCCAGGCAATGAAGATTTTGCAAATCCCCATGCAAACCATACCTTGAACTTCTTTTTTTAAAAAGTTTTTTTTATTCAAAATTACAACAAGACATATTATCCAAAAAATATCATCCTTGTCCCCCCACCCATTTTTCCTCCCTCCCCCCACAAAACCCACCCACCCCCTGACTTCCATCAGTTCCAGTATTTGGTTTCTCTGAGACTGCTGTTTTCTGCATGTTACAAAGTTGTATAGATCCTCAAACTATTTAGCTGATTATTATCAATAAAAAGTTTGTGAATGTTTATTCAAAACCTGCCAAGGAGTCCAGTTCGCTTTGTTGCGTCTTTAGACACTTTATAAAGGGTTCCTATTCATCCTTAAAGTCACAGTTCTCCTTGTCCCGTAGCTTATATGTCAGTTTTGCCAGTTCTACATAGTCCATCAATTTTTCTTGCCATGATTCTTTAGTTGGGGTTTCTTCAGTCTTCCATCCTTGTGCTACCAGAACTCTCACAGCCGTTGTCGCGTACATGAAGATGTTTTTCAACTTTTTTGGCAGGTCTTTCCCTACAATCCCCAACAAAAATGCCTCGGGTTTTTTAACAAATGTTAAATGGAACGTTTTCTTCAATTCGTTGTATCTCATTTCCCAAAACTTTTTAATTACCTTACAATCCCACCACATATGATAAAATGTCTAGTTTTGTACATTTCCCCTAACTGCACTGGAATATCCACACAGAATATTTTAAAGGCAGGCAATGAAGATTTTGCAAATCCCCATGCAAACCATACCTCGAACTCCTAATGTGCTCTGATCGGAACAGAATCGCATTTTGAATTTTGAACCTTTTGCGATACAATGCAACACTCAAAAAAGTGCGGCCACCCCCAAAACAAAAATCCCTATTGGGAAAAAATACGTAAAGAAATGCACACAAGGAGGGAAGTGTGTTCAGTTCTTCGCTGCATCCCGTGGCCCATCTAGTGAAACAGCCTGTGGGAAACCGGCAAGCAGGATTCGAACACAAGACCCCTCTCCTCTCCAGTGGTTTCCAGCAGCTGGTATTCAGAACGCAGCCATCCTGGCTAGCAGCCCTGAGAGCCTTTTTCTCCTCCACAATTTTTTCCAATCCTCTTTTAAATCCATCCAAGTTGGAGCCGTCCTGTGGGAGGGAGTTCCACAGGTTAATGATGCACCTAATTAGGCTTCCAGCAGGCTCACAGCTGTGGGCTGTGCTTCTTGGGGCGAGCATGAAACGTGTTACCTCCAAGGAGCTTGAGTTGATGTGCATGGTTATTCCGCTTCCTCGCTAAAACCCAACAACAGCTCTGTGAGTTGGGTTAGGCTCAGAGAAGACAGCAACTGGGCAACAGTCACCCAGCGAGCTGCATGCCCGAGTGAGGATCTGATCTCCCAGTTCCTACTCCGAAAACGCTAGCCACTATGCAACACTACCTCTCACTTTTCACAGATATTTGGTGCTTGGCAAAGCACGGCCCTTCCTTGAGTTCTCCGCACGCAAAGGTGCCACATGACACTTGTTCCACATTCTCAAAAAAGTGATCTGACAATGTAGCAGCTCCCATTACCCTTTGGAACTCCCTGCCTCTTGACTCCAAGCAGGGACCTTCCGCGAAGTCCATTCGTCGCCTGCTATAAACATTTTTGCTTAGGCAAGTCTGCCCAGATATTCAGAATCCCAGGGTGTGTGTGTGTGTGTGTGTGTGTTTTTCTTAGGTCACTGCTGGCTTCAATTCTTTGAACGTTTCGCTTTCACTAATAATTTTGTTTTATAATTAAGTGTTTTAAAGTGTTTTAAATTTGTTGTTAGCCACCCTGAGCCCGGATTTTGAACCGGGAAGGGCGAGGTATAAATAAAAATAATAATTATTATTATTATTTATAAAACGCTTTGAGGTTGTTGGTTTTTGTTTTTTTACAATCAAGCGGCATGTAGATTTTATGAAATAAATCAGGGGTCAGCAAACATTTTCAGCAGGGGGGCCGGTCTACTGTCCCTCAGACCTTGTGGGGGGCCGGACTATATTTTTTGGGGGGTGGGGGTAGAAATGAACAAATTCCTACGCCCCACAAATAACCCAGAGATGCATTTTAAATAAAAGGACACATTCTACTGATGTAAAAACACGCTGATTCCCAGACCGTCCCTGGGCTGGATTGAGATGGCGAATGGGCTGGATCCGGCCCGCAGGCCTTAGTTTGCCTACCCATGAAATAAATAAATACAGAACAGGGTAGAGGGGAGGAGGACAAGCACAGGTCATGGGGGTTACCTGTTCGGTCAAGATATGGGGGCACCTGGAGATATAGATGGGGCCAGTGTGTGTGGGGATAAAGACAGTTTCGTGTCTGTAAATGCGCCAATGGTCAGATTAGCAGAGAACAGAGGTCTGCCACCTTATGACCTCTCAAAGCCCTGGAATGCCTCCAGGATTCAAGGAGATACCAGCATATTTGCAAAGCTGCTGAATGTGATTTCTTAAACGCTAGCAGCTCTTATCTGGAGAGAGACAGAGAAGGGAGGGGAACACAGAGAGACGAGGAAAAAAAGAGAAAAACAGGATGAAACACAGATGCTGAAACCCTGTGGCTGCAGACCCTTGATAATTGCCGGTTAAAAAGCAAAACAGGAAACTAACAGCTTATACCTGTGTGTGTGAATGGTGCTGTTTCTTTCCTCCGTCCAAAAAAAAGAATCACACATACAGCTGTTAAGAGACTTTTGTCAAGGCAACTGCCACCCAGAACGCCCCCCCCCGCACACATTTAAAAATCACTTCCCCTTTGTCACAGCCAATTCTGAAATGCAAAACTTTTTTCTAAAAAAGCGCTAAACGCCGCACATCTGCTTACATTTTTAATTCTATTTGCATGAAGAGCAGAATCCTTGGAGAAATGCAAATATCTTACGGAAAAGAAGCCTCCTCGAGTGGAGCAGAACTCGAAAAAGGCAGGGGGGCCTTTGCTTTCGCGATGGTTTCTGCGCTTACGGTAAAACCCGGCTGGTGTAAAAGAAATAGAAAAAGTCCCTGCAAATGTGGGGTGGGCGTTGAGGACGTCACAACTGCAGGGGGACAGTTAATGAGCGCCTGACACACCTCGCTGTCTGATTTTCTTGTACTTTTTGATTCATTCAGAATATTGTTTTGCTTTAATATCGGGACCTGCTGATGGCATTTTGCAAAGATCTCTCCCCACCCTCCGCAACAGCATTGCAAAAATAGCCATCACAACCCACTTCCAACGTTTACGCTCACCCAATGAAGGGTTAGGGACGCGGGTGGCGCTGTGAGTTAAACCACAGAGCCTAGGACTTGCCGATCAGAAGGTCAGTTGTTCGAATCCCCGCGACGGGGTGAGCTCCTGTTGCTCGGTCCCTCCTCCTGCCAACCTAGCAGTTTGAAAGCATGACAAAGTGCAAGTAGATAAATAGGTACCACTCCAGCAGGAAGGTAAACGGCGTTTCCGTGCGCTGCTCCGGTTGGCCAGAAGCGGCTTAGTCATGCTGGCCACATGACCCGGAAGCTGTATGCAGGCTCCCTCGGCCAGTAAAGCGAGATAAGCACCGCAACCCCAGAATCAGCCACGAGTGGACCTAATGGTCAGGGGTCCTTTAATGAAGGGTTAATCCGAAGACGGAATAAGGAAAAGGCAGCTCCAGGGAGTTTACCCTGTTTTGTGTCTAGTGAATTTGCTGGACCTTGAGCCAAAACGTTGAGAACATCTAATGCCATGGCTTCGTACAATGGCAGGCGTTTAATCTCATTGATTCCGAACTGGAACTATTCTGGGGTACGGGTTCAATCACATACAGTGGTACCTCTGGTTGTGAATGGGATCCGTTCTGGAGGCCAGTTCGTAACCTGAAAGGAACGCAACCCGCGTTTGCGCGGGTTGCGATTCGCCGCTTCTTCACATGCGCATGACGGCATTTTGTGCATCTGTGCATGCGCGAGCGGCAAAACCCAGATGTAAGCCTTTCCGGTACTTCCAGGTCGCCGCGGGATGCAGCCTGAAAAGACGTAACCTGAACCGAACGTAACAAGAGGTATGACTGTACCAGCAAAACCAGGTGGCACAGCTACGAGTGATTGGAAGGTATTGAGCAGGGGTCGGCAACGTAAGGCCCATGGGCCTCAAGCAGCCCATGGGTGTCGTTTAACCGGCCCACGATCCGCCCCTGAACCGAGCAGCCCGCTATGCGAGTCCCTGTGCACTGCGGCACGGCAACTCGCTTCCATGGCACTGGGAATTGCATCTGAGCAGACGCCGGAAATCGCGGGTGCGGGCGCAATCCGGCCCATGGAAGGATCTCTGCTGGAGTGAACCAACCCAGGCGAGGTACACCTTGCCAACCCCTGGTCTTGAGCAAAACAACAACAAACCTCTGGGTACGTGAAACATATTCAATAAACACACAAGACGTAACCTGCTGTATGTTTGATAAAATAATGTATACTATTCATTGTATTGAATTGTAGTTTTCAACAGAAACAGCTCATAAAGTTCAACGAAAAAAGTAGAAGACCCAGTTCATTCTTTAATCAGTTTATGCATAAGGTCCATATATGTGAAAGTGTCTATTCCACCTGTCTGTTCAGAGTCGATGATATATAGATGATTTGATATTCATATTTTCTGAGGATATTTTTGAACAGTTTAACCGCTGGATCAATAGTGTAAATTCTCACTTGACCTATGAAGGAACATCAAGTTCACATCATTTTACCTTTTCTTGATTTAGAATTTTTTGTGGATGAGTCAAGAATTAAAGTATGTCCTTATAAGAAAAGTACGACTAGAAATCTCGTTACATTATAGATCTAATCATCCCAAACATCTCTGTGATAACCGTCCCATAGGTCAGTTTCTAAAACTAAAATGCAATTCATCGGACCCAAAAGACTTCAAAGCCCACTACGTTTTTCGTTGAACTTTCTGAGCTACTTCTGTTGAAATCTACAACTCAATACAGTGAATAGTATATATTATTATTTCAAACGTACAGCCGGTTACGTCTTGTGTGTTTATTGACCCCTGGTCTTGAGCAAAAATCCCACGTCCCCAAGAGATGATTTTTTTGCAGGAAGGAAAGCGACAGGGAAAATGCACAGCATCACAGACCAGGACAAATGTGTTCTCTCAACTAACCCAGTGGCTCCCAAATGTTTTGAGGGCAATGCCCCCTCGGTGCCATAATAAACGTAATCATTCAAAAACGGCAGTTTGCACAAGGAAGCGAGTGACACAAAAACATTTTAAGCAGTGACAATTAATTGCACATTTATTCAAAATCCGAACGAAACTATTTAATTATAGTTTCAGCGACACGGATTCTTAAGCCTGATAGTCAATGACAACCCCCCCCCGCAGCCCCTCCTACCCCGCCACACACTTGCCTCTCAGCGCCCCCGCTATGTAATCCCACGGCACTTTTGGGAACCACTGATCTAACTTCCTTGTAAACCAGGCATGGCCAAACTTGGCCCTCCAGCTGTTTTGGGACTACAATTCCCATCATCCCTGACCACTGGTCCTGTTAGCTAGGGATGATGGGAGTTGTAGTCCCAAAACAGCTGGAGGGCCGAGTTTGGCCATGCCTGCTGTAAACAAATGAGGATGAACGCTCTGTTGATAAGAAGATTGGAAGACCTTGCTGGGTCAGGCCAATGGCCTATCTGCTCCACTGTATTTCACCCATCCTCTTCTCACAGCGGCCAACCAGAGGCCTGCAGCAAGCAGGATTCGAACACAGGAGCCCCCTCCTTTCCCGCAACCGGTATCTGGAAGCATTTCTGCCTCCAACTGCGGAGGTAGACAGCACAGCCATCGCGGCTAGTAGCCATCGATAAGACTTCTCCACAGAGCTGTCCAATCCGCTTTTAAAGCCATCCCATTTGGGATTGCCTTAAAAAGCAATGACAAACCTAGACAACATCTTAAATAGCAGAGACATCACCTTGCCAACAAAGGTCCGTACAGTTAAAGCCATGGTTTTCCCAGTAGTAGTGTATGGAAGTGAGAGCTGGACCATCAAGAAGAGTGACTAGTCGGGTGCCACAGGGTTCTGTCTTGGGCCCGGTCTTATTCAACATCTTTATCAACGACTTGGATGATGGACTCAAGGGCATCCTGATCAAATTTGCAGATGACACCAAACTGGGAGGGGTGGCTAACACCCCAGAGGACAGGATCACACTTCAAAACGACTTTGACAGATTAGAAAACTGGGCCCAAACAAACAAGATGAATTTTAACAGGGAGAAATGTAAAGTATTGCACTTGGGAGTACTGTGTCCAGTTCTGGGCACCACAATTCAAGAAGGACACTGACAAATTGGAACGTGTCCAGAGGAGGGCAACCAAAATGGTCAAAGGCCTGGAAACGATGCCTTATGAGGAACGGCTAAGGGAGCTGGGCATGTTTAGCCTGGAGAAGAGGAGGTTAAGGGGTGATATGATAGCCATGTTCAAATATATAAAAGGATGTCACATAGAGGAGGGAGAAAGGTTGTTTCCTGCTGCTCCAGAGAAGTGGACACGGAGCAATGGATCCAAACTACAAGAAAGAAGATTCCACCTAAACATTAGGAAGAACTTCCTGACAGTAAGAGCTGTTCGACAGTGGAATTTGCTGCCAAGGAGTGTGGTGGAGTCTCCTTCTTTGGAGGTCTTTAAGCAGAGGCTTGACAACCATATGTCAGGAGTGCTCTGATGGTGTTTCCTGCTTGGCAGGGGGTTGGACTCGATGGCCCTTGTGGTCTCTTCCAACTCTATGATTCTATGATTCTAAGGCTGATCGCCGAAGAATGGATGCTTTTGAATTCTGGTGCTGGAGGAGACTCTGGAGAGTCCCATGGACTGCAAGAAAATCAAACCTATCCATTCTGAAGGAAATCAGCCCTGAGTGCTCACTGGAAGGACAGATCCTGAAGCTGAGGCTCCAAGACTTTGGCCACCTCATGAGAAGAGAAGACTCCCTGGAAAAGACCCTGATGTTGGGAAAGATGGAGGGCACAAGGAGAAGGGGATGACAGAGGACGAGATGGTTGGACAGTGTTCCCGAAGCTACCAGCATGAGTTTGACCAAACTGTGGGAGGCAGTGGAAGACAAGAGTGCCTGGCATCCTCTGGTCCATGGGGTCACGAAGAGCCAGACATGACTAAATGATTAAACAAACAACAGTTGGGTGGAACAATCTGAGTTCCACAGATTAACCACACGCTGTGCGAAGGAGGATATTCTTTTTACCTGTCCCTGAATCTTCAGCATTCGGCTGCCTGGATCTCCCCTGCTTTCTCTTCCCCGAGCCTTATCACTTACCGGCAGATTTGTAGCCGTCTGCATGCTTTCAATCCAGCGCATGAGAGAGAGAGAAAGACTTTCCCTAAGAGTCAGAGGGGGCTGTTTGCGTATCCCTGGCAGACGAACAGCCCTGCTCTTCCAGCTGCAGTGGGAGAGAAGGAGAGCCTACAGGCGTGCGAGAGAAAAGGGGAGGACACCGGTCTAGCGAGATCCTTATCAGAAGGTCATTTGTTTGCCTCTCGCAGGAGCAGCTGTGGGAAAGAGAACGCACCTCCTGCGCACTCAGCCAGCACCGCCAACCGCGACACGGCCTCCCTGCCTCTGGCACCAGGTGCGCGGCTCCAGTTTAGCAGCTTCCTGGCAGGGCAAGAACCTGTTTTGAGGTTCTCCTGCTTCCCCCACCGAGCCACAGAGAGATCGGCACTTTGATCCCAGGCCTGCCAACTGCATCTCGGAGTCTGTGGCAAGCGAGCAGCCAGCCCTGTGGCTGCAGATCCCTGATGAATGGATTTAATCAAGCCCAGTCCTCTTTGGCAGAGCTCGCTGGCACATGGAACGCTGCCTGTTTCGAAAGGCCGGACGCGCATTGCAAACTTGGTTTGGGGAGAGAGATTATATACCATAGAACACCGGTCCGGAAAGACCTACACTGGCTCCCGGTACGTTTCCGAGCATAATTCAAAGTGTTGGTGCTGACCTTGAAAGCCCTAAATGGCCTCGGCCAAGCATAGTTGAAGGAACCCTGACAAGACAGAAGTACTGTTTTGGGGGAACAGGGGGCGGGCAGGTGTTGGGGACTCCCTGGCCCTGAATGGGGTAACTGTGCCCCATTCATTTTGGACTCACAGCTGTCCACGGAGGCGCAGGTCAATTCTGTGTCCAGAGCGGCTGTCTACCAGCTTCATCTGGTATGCAGGATGAGACCCTACCTGCCCATGGACTGTCTCGCCGGAGTGGTGCATGCTCTGGTTATCTCCTGCTTGGACTACTGCAATGTGCTCTACATGGGCCTACCTTTGAAGATGACCCGGAAACTGCAATTAATCCAGAATGTGGCAGCTAGACTGGTGACTGGGAGTGGCTGCCAGGACCATATAACTCCGGTCCTGAGAGATCTTCATTGGCTCCCAGTATGTTTCTGAGCACAATTCAAAGTGTTGGTGCTGACCTTTAAAGCCCTAAACGGCCTCAGTCCTGTATACCTGAAGGAGCGTCTCCACCCTCATCGTTCAGCCTGGACACTGAGGTCCAGCGCCGATGGCCTTCTGGCGGTTCCCTCCCTGAGAGAAGTGTTGTGATGTAGACTGTATGACTATGGAGAAGCTCATTCAGGCACTGATTCAAGAGTAGTACAGGGATCCGAAAATCAACAGTGACTGTTCGAAACTAGTAGACTCCACGCCAAACTGTGTTCAAATGCTGCTTAAAAATAGCAGAGGTCATATCCACTACTAATGTACGTATATGTGAGTTTTGTACATGTATGTGTACAATAAACTACATTGTTTGTTTCATTTAATTTGCAGAAGGGTGTAACTGGGGATGGGCAGAGAAGAAAAGCAAGAGTTGGGGAGGGGAGCAAGAACCCCACCCCCACCATACAACCCCCCCCCCAGTCTCTTAAAAACCCCCAGCGGAAAGGGCCTCCCTTAATCTGCCAGCCACCGAGGCTGTGTGGAAGTATTTAAGATTTAAGCTCTCATAAGGGACACATTTTGCCAACTCTGCTATTCCCCAGCGCTGCTCCAATTTAATGCTGCGCGCACTTTCTCTCCCTGCTTTGGTGCTGCGGCTGCATTTCTGATGTGGTTTAATAGCTTGCTTTGAAATTCAAATCGCCAGCTGAGTCGAGGGGGGTGGTCCCTTGCGTCCCAGGATCCTTCCACAGCTCTGTTACGTGCACTCCAAAATGACGCACAGGAATTTGTGTGTTCCCTTAAGCACGTGTGATGCATTACACACAAACAACGCCACATGCCTGCTTTCAAGTTTTCAATGCATCCCTTCCTTACTGGACCCGTAACGGAATACACAGGAACAGATAAATGGACACAACCTCCATCTTGTTTATTTCTGTTCCGAGCTAAGCAATTTTGCCTTTTGCACACTGTATCGGCAAGTTTCTCAAGACAGCATGGTTTTCTTTGCCCTAGGCTTGGCACAACTATCAGCAGAAAGGCCACATATTTCGAATTGCATTGCCCTGCTCAGTACTTTGCTTGACCCATCTTCTAAAATGGACTCCTTCGGCGATTGCCACTTCTATCCATGTTCCAATTCCATTTTTTAAAACGGAAAATGACAACTTAGTTATTTCTTACGTATCCAACCCACCTTTCCTCCAGAGACCTCAAGATGGTGCATATCATTGTCCCCACTTCATTTTAAACTCACAGCAACCCTGAGAAATGGGCTGGACTGGAAGACAGTGGGTGAGGATTCAAACCCTGGTCTCCCAGGTCTTAGTCCAGCACATTTAAATATTACACCACCCTGGCTCTGGCAGGCTGACGACGTGGACTCTCCAAAATAAAAATTGAAAGAGAAGAACTGCCCGGGGGATCGTTCATAGGAACTTTGTCTAACCTTGCTAAGTTATATTTTCCAGTTCCTGGCAACTGTTGATTTCTGTGTTTCACAATTAAGCTGGTTACAAAAATCAAATCAGTTCAAGCACCCAGGCTGCTGCAGATTCAATAATCTTGTGCGTTGCTCCAATAAAGTTAAGGCTTTTAAAAAAAACACTTGACCAAATGATTTCGGCTTGTATCCACCTCGCAATGCAATTAACACTGGTTCCCACCGAAGTCGTCTTCCTTGCTCCAACTCTGACATTCTTTAGAAAACTAACACACAAGGCAGGGTCCACGAAAGTTAAGGCACGGTTACTAACCCCTAGGAACCAAATATCAAGCCATTTGTTGTGCAGGGGAACAAAATCACGTCGCGCGTTTCTGGCTGATAACCTGGAGAATATTCTGCTCGCCTTAGGCGAGTGACGTAACAATATGGAAGCACTCTTGGGGATTTTGGATGTGTGGGGAACCTACTTCGCCCCAGGGGCCACATTCCCTGATTGAAAACCTTCTGAGGGCCAAATGCCATGGGCAAGGCCGGAGGTAATAGTGCATGGGACAATGAATTGAAGCTTTTTCCTAAGTAGGCTAGTTTCCACAGACTGCAACCACGGAGCTACATCAGAAAAAGAGCAATCTCTGCCCCAAGCGGCATACAAACTGGAATCCTGACACAGAGGGAGCCAGGAAAGGATAAGGGAGGAATAGGAACTGGTTGCAAAGGATGAGTGCAAACCTGTCGTGGGGATGACTTTCAGATCAAGGGCCACATCCCCCCCCCCAGGGGCCAGATGTCAGAGGCAAAATTCAGCACAGCAACGTAGGTCCTGAATGGGGTAACTGTGCCCTTGAAGGACCAGGTGTGCAGCCTGGGAGTCATTTTGGACTCACAGCTGTCCATGGAGGCACAGGTCAATTCTGTGTCTAGGGCAGCTGTTTATCAGCTCCATCTGGTACGCAGGCTGAGACCCTACCTGCCTGCAGACTGTCTCGCCAGAGTGGTGCATGCTCTGGTTATCTCCCGCTTGGACTACTGCAATGCGCTCTGTGTGGGGCTACCTTTGAAGGTGACCCGGAAACTACAACTAATCCAGAATGCGGCAGCTAGACTGGGGACTGGGAGTGGCCGCCGAGACCACATAACACCAGTCTTGAAAGACCTACACTGGCTCCCAGTATGTTTCCAAGCACAATTCAAAGTGTTGGTGCTGACCTTTAAAGCCCTAAATGGCCTCGGTCCAGTATACCTGAAGGAGCGTCTCCACCCCATCATTCAACCCAGACACTGAGGTTGAGTTCTGAGGGCCTTCTGGCAGTTCCCTCGCTGCAAGAAGCCAAGTTACAGGGAAGCAGGCAGAGGGCCTTCTCGGTGGTGGCACCCGCCCTGTGGAATGCCCTCCCACCAGATGGCAAAGAGAAAAATAACTACCAAACTTTTAGAAGACATCTGAAGGCAGGCCTGTTTAGGGAAGCTTTTAATGTTTAATAGGTTATTGTATTTTAGTGTTTTGCTGGAAGCCGCCCAGAGTGGCTGGGGAAACCCAGCCAGATGGGCGGGGTATAAATAAATTATTATTATTATTATTATTATTATTATTATTATTATTATTATTATTATTATTATTATTATTATTATAAAAATCATTTTTCATTGGAGTACTTTCAACACACCCAAGCACCTCTATTCTTTATATGGGGGGGGGGGGGAGAGGGAGGCATGATCAGAGCTCAAGAACACATTCCAGCCAGGTAGAAACATTCAAGGAGGATGTGAAGCCGGAGGATGGCCAGGTACAGAAGCCTAAAGGGCCACATTTGGCCGCTGGGACCCCTGCTTTCGGCCCTTAGGAACATGGCACACCTTCAGGTTGGTAAAAATACCTCCAAACACCAATACACAGGCCACCGCATTTCAAAACTTCCTCCTACTCTAACACCACAGAGTCAAGACAGGAAATGCCCTCAAATCGTTGCCCAGAATGCTGACTGTGGGCTGGACACAAAACGACAAAATGGCAAGCAAAGGAAAGATGTGCAAATGTCAAAACTCCGTCAACACAGGGCATGCGCATAGGAATGGCGTCAGGTGTGCTCCAGAGGCAGCTTGGACCACAACCATGTTGTTTTAATAATATAAATAATAAAAATAAAAGTTACTTACCTAAATCAGCACACGCATCCAAGAAATCTCCCAACAGATTCAAAAGCCGGGAGCAGTAAATTCATCTGCCTCCAACAAATTCCATGCTCAGCAGTTTCCCAGGTCACCATCCAAGCCCCACGCCTGTAAAGATATTGACAACAGGAACAATGATTTATATTATTATTATTATTATGTTTTTATATATGCTGTAAGCTGCCCAGAGTACCTGGGGAAACCCAGCCAGATGGGCGGGGTATACATAAAATAATAATATCTGCTAGGATGGATCTTTAGGATTATCTTTAAAATCCACCTGTGCCCTAACCACCTAACTTGGCTCACTTTTCTGATCTTGCTGTTCTCAAGCACATCACTGCCAGTTACAGACCAAAGTAGATAGTGCACTAGATATTGCCTCTTGCTGCACGAAGCAGCCAAGTCCATTTAAAGGTTAGAAGAATTGGTTAAATTTAACACCTGCAGAAATTCCGGCGTCCCAAACGTAATATTTAAAACTACCATGCTCTTTTTTTTCTTTTTTGGCTGCAAAGATTCTTTAACAAGCTGCGAGGCAAATGCATTCAGCACCATCCTAAGTTAAAATACAGATTTGCAGGGAGAGCCAAATGTACACGGATGGCAGCTGAGAAAGAGACGCACACAACTTTTTAAAAATGGACACGAAAGCTGCCCGAGATTCTATGGCAGACAACAACATAGAACATACTCAAAATTTGCTGTGGATTGCGGATGACACACATAATTTCCTGCAGTTAAGTAAGAAGACTCAAGGCTCTGCTTCACGGCAAAGTTGCTAAGCACAGGAAAACTGTTCAGAGCACACAAGGTTTTGCATGTTACGTTCTATTTTGATATGGGGACTCTTGTCCCTAAGTTTAAGTAGTCGAGCGAGAATCATCCCCATCAGGTTTCTGTTCTGCGGAGCCCATGATCTCACCTTACGTGATGCTATGGTGAAAGCTGGGAAGTCAGATGAGGCAATACTTGCAAAACAACCCACAGCAATATAGCCAAACAGGAAGAGGCTAGATACAAGCAAGAAACACAGACTGCAATTCCTAGCAGAATCAGAGCCCCCTTATTTTACACTTGAAAAGTAAGACTTTAGAGCTATATGGCCCAACTAGACATTTCGTTTTGGGAGCTTCAGCCACTTAGCACCAAGCTTATATATCCGAGTTTCTAACACTGTTGGTTTCTCATTCTAGGTTTGCTGCCTGGTTGCAAGTCACAGTTTACCCGTTCAGACACCAAACTGTTGTTGTTGTTGTTTAGTCGTGTCCGACTCTTCGTGACCCCATGGACCAGAGCACGCCAGGCACTCCTGTCTTCCACTGCCTCCCGCAGTTTGGTCAAACTCATGCTGGTAGCTTCGAGAACACTGTCCAACCATCTCGTCCTCTGTCGTCCCCTTCTCCTTGTGCCCTCCATCTTCCCCAACATCAGGGTCTTTTCCAGGGAGTCTTCTCTTCTCATGAGGTGGCCAAAGTCTTGGAGCCTCAGCTTCAGGATCTGTCCTTCCAGTGAGCACTCAGGGCTGATTTCCTTCAGAATGGAGAGGTTTGATCTTCTTGCAGTCCATGGGACTCTCAAGAGTCTCCTCCAGCACCAGAATTCAAAAGCATCAATTCTTCGGCGATCAGCCTTCTTTATGGTCCAGCTCTCACTTCCATACACTGCTACTGGGAAAACCATAGCTTTAACCATACGGACCTTT
This sequence comes from Podarcis bocagei, assembly GCF_964188305.1. Lineage (NCBI taxonomy): Eukaryota > Metazoa > Chordata > Lepidosauria > Squamata > Lacertidae > Podarcis > Podarcis bocagei. Next base: position 87,301,771 of record NC_138133.1, read on the forward strand.
GTTGGCAACTTAACAATGGTGTGGACTGATGCCTAGATTGGTTTACTGAACTTGGTCTGCTTCTTTGCATAGCTGCCAACTTTTCCCTTTTCTTGCAAGGAACCCTATTCGGAATAAGGGAATTTCCCTTAAAAAAAGGGAAACGTTGACAGCTATGCTTCTTTGTGAAAGAAAGGGGACAAGATAGGTCTTGCGTCATTGCATCAAGTTATAAGCATTTATTCCTGTCAACGGAACATATCGATTGCTTTAAGACACAAGTCATTTTAAACTTGCAATGGCTTCAGAGGGAGAGTTTGCTTTAATCGCTCACAGGAATCAGTGGTATTTAAATAGCCCTAAAGTCCAGTTGAATTATGGCCATACTCTGTCTCATAGAGAAGCACTGGCCCCCAATCCATCCTGCTATGACTAACTCTCTTTGAAAGCAGTGGAGGCGAACTTTATTTTCAACTAACCTCTATCAATTCAGCCTTTGGGACTTTGTCCTTATTAATCTTTCTTGGACTGAAGCCACTCTTTTGCCAATTGCCAACCCGGCATGTAATAAAGACAACGATTTGTTGACTGACGATTCTGCTTGCTGTCCATGAAAACGTACGGAGACAGACAGAAATCCATTAATTTCATAATTGCACCTTGTCTCTAAACAGATACTTCTCTAGTGCACGACCAAACGTTTTGCATTATGCTCCTACCTTGTGAAAGAGGCATGCTGAGTCAAAACCTGCCCAGGGAGCATGCATATGCAAATACAGTGGTTCTCAAACTTTATTCTCAGGACCACATTTTCAGAATAAAAATCAGCTTGCACCACGCCAAATTTTTTTATTGATAAAAAATGCACTTGAAAACAGAAAAGCAGCAACTCTTAGCAATGCTTGATTTATAACATAGAACACAGTGACTTTATAGTATGATCACGGGACACCCAGAAAGTACAAAACAACGCAGCTACTTAAGAACATGAACTATTTCCAAAATATAATTATAAACGAGTAGCGCTCTGTTTGAAAGGCGATTCTGGTTCACAACCGGGACTGCAATCAGTATCACCTGACACTCTCTGCTCTCATTTTGAAAATAAATATTTCATTCATGAAAAAAAATTTCATTCTGAAAATAAATAAAAAATATGGGCAAGGACCAATTTATGCGCAGCCACGCACGCATGCTGAATCCAAAAGTGACTTTAAAAATGGCAAAAACGCCCCCCAAATAGCCCAGAAAGGTCAAAATAATGTGTAAAAACAGTGCCTAGTGATCCCACAAACCTTTGCAAGTGCAATTGCAGGGGTCCTTGTACTGACCATTGAGGGCTGTGGAGAGTTGGGATTTTGTGCAAGGAAGTTTGGAAGGAGCGACTGTGGCGATGTTGTGCAAGTTGGATTTCAAAGGGGCAGAGGAACCAGAGACCAAATTGCAAACATGCGCTGGATTATGGAGAAAGCTTAGAGTGTTCCAGAAAGACATCTACTTCTGCTTCATTGACCATGCAAAAGCCTTTGATTGTGTCGACCACAGCAAACTATGGCAAGTTCTTAAAGAAATGGGAGTGCCGGGTCACCTATGGACTGCAAGAAGATCAAACCTCTCCATTCTGAAGGAAATCAGCCCGGAGTGCTCACTGGAAGGACAGATCCTGAAGCTGAGGCTCCAAGAATTTGGCCACCTCATGGGAAGAGAAGACTCCCTGGAAAAGACCCTGATGCTGGGAAAGATGGAGGGCACAAGGAGAAGGGGATGACGGAGGACGAGATGGTTGGACAGTGCTCTCAAAGCTACCAGCATGAGTTTGACCAAAGTGCGGGAGGCAGTGGAAGACAGGAGTGCCTGGAATGCTCTGGTCCATGGGGTCATGACACGAGAGTCGGACATGACCAAACAACAACAAACATCTTCCAAGACAATAATGCCCACTTACACCACAAAGAATTCATAACCCACCTACTTTCAGCAGCCAGAAACACCATAGCCAGACACTGGAGAGACCTGTCAGGAGTAAGCCTGGACCAATGGTACAAAATAGTATGGGAAACAGCCCTACTAGAAAAATTAACCAATAAACTGTAACTGACACAGGGAGAAATAGAAGAAGACGCCTTCGCCCCGGTATAGCTCCCCTTTAACACATACACAGCCCAACAAGACAATGGCAATAATCCACTAACAGCATATGGCTAACCTGACCCAAAGCACCCACCCACCCCACATGAAAACAAAGACCACCACAGCCAACTGCAAATGAATAACCACACCCTAGGCCAACCCCAACCTCTCTCACTACCAAAGGAACACAAGTAAACAGCAAAGAACCTGCACAAGCGACCCTGACACCAAACCCTACATATAGTAAGTAAAATAGAAACATCGCCACCCGACCTCATCCCCACTCATCTTTCCCCCTTTTCTTCCCAACGTCTCAACAAATGAAACTGATTTGTATAAATGTTACATGGGGGGGAAATATACGAGAGCGAGAGATTGCACACGCTTTTGTAAAACAAGAAAATCTTTAAGAAAAAAGAAGGCATCCTTTGTATCGCTAGACAAAAAGACGTAGAAAGCACCTCTTGAAACCAGCATCTGTTGCCCCGCTCAGAAGTCTGCAGCTGTCTCTTCAAGGCCCGATAAAAGTGGGAGCTGCGTTCTCGAGTGCCCGGCCAAAGCGTTCCTCCCCTGCTAAGCCGCTACTACTAATCAGTTCAGCTCATTAATGGAGCCTCAGATCTCCCAGGTTTCCCAAGCTTTCCTCCCCGCTGCACAGCAACAAGGACGCAGATTGCAATTAGAAAGTGACGTTGCAAACAGCGTTAAGGCAGCCCTGCGCCTCGATTGAGTGCAGCGGCGCTGCAATGAGAAAAAGCTGCAGAGCGCGGCGTGTTTTTAGTTTAGAGGAGACGAAGAGGTAGCAGGTTTGCGTGTCAACGCCCAAATAAAGACACAGTTCACACACCACTTTTGTTTTGGTTTTTGGCATAATTTGGGCCACAACTTTATTGAATTACAGTATGTGAGTGGTTGTGTAGGCATTGGTTAGCGACTATCTGTTCCCACATAGAGGTAGGAACAGAACTAACAACTGTAAGCCTGCGGAAGTCAGCAAGGGTAAACATTTTTGGGGAGAGACTACAGCTGGGTGCCAGGCTCTCACCTCTCCCCAAATGTTCCCAGGGGCTCTTGCGTGGCCCTAGCCCCTTCCCAGGGATTCGGACAAGAGCATGACGAGCCCCTGGATTCCTTTAATGGAATATTCTTGCAGCAGCAGCATTGGAGGGGTAGGCACAGCCAACCACATCCCCTCCACCAACCAAAATTAACCAATGCCTAACTGCAACCTTGGGACGCGGGAGCCGGCGTACAGTTTCCGGGTCATGTGGCCAGTATGACTAAGCCACTTCTGGCGAACCAGAGCAGCGCACGGAAACGCCGTTTACCTTCCCGCCGGAGCAATCCCTATTTGTCTACTTGCACTTTGACGTGCTTTTGAACTATGTTGGCAGGAGCAGGGACCGAGCAACGGGAGCTCACCCCGTAACAAAGATTCGAACCGCGAACTTCTGATTGGCAAGTCCTAGGCTCTGTGGTTTAACCCACAGCGCCACCCGTGTCCCTCTCTAATTAATAGCTTCTTCTAAATAACACCATGTTTCAGCCTTGTTTTAGAATTTATTTATTTTTTAAGTCACAGCCAGTGTTAGAAACTAGGAGAAAAAAGCTAGGAGCCAAATGGCTTCTGGGTCCTGGGTTTAGGTGCCAAAAAAGAATGCCTAGTCACGCGACGGTAGCACTTTTTATTTTCCCCTAGAAAGTAATGCAAAATGGATTAACCCGTTCCAACCCCTAAAATAGCAATTTAACATGAATTTTACTATTTAACAAGACCATTGATCCAGTGTACTAGATCAGGGGTCTGCAACCCGCGACTCCGGAGCCGCATGTGGCTCTTTTACACCTTTGCCGCGGCTCTGGGACGGATACTAGCGAGGGGAAGAGGCACATTGTGCGCCCCGACACTCCCCACTGTGGCGGGCGCTGTACTGGCTGTGACATCGCATGGGGGCGGTGCGTGCGTTAGTCACGCACCGTCCCGATGTCACCTTCCCGCCCGCTGTCAGATCGCGGCTCCGGAGATATATTTGTTTTAAATGTCGCAATGGTTTTGCGGCTCCCAGGTTTTTTTCCCCTTCAAAAACGGGTCCAAGTGGCTCTTTTTGTCTTAAAGGTTGCAGACCCCTGTACTAGATGTACTACCAGTGTACTGCAGTCACACTATTGATCGATCAGTAGCTGAGCTGGATTCCACAGTCACAAAAACAAAACAAAAAGCCACAAAAACAAACATGCAAAATAAATTGCAAAAACAGACACACCTCAGCATAACACTCGAAACAGAAGCATAGCACTCAAAACGGAGCATATTCAGCTTCCCAAAAAGTTTGCAAACCGGAACGTTTACTTCCGGGTTTGCAGTGTTTGGGTTCCAAGTTGTTCTGTGCCAAGGCGTTTGAGAACCAAGGTACCATTGTATTTGAATTTTCTTCACAAAGCTGAGATGCTCCAGATGTTTTAGACTATAGAACTGCCAAGGGTTGAGCCAGATGACTCCTTGGGTCCCTTCCAACTAAAATTCTTTTTATTCCCATAGGGCTATAGCCCCAAACATCTGGAGGGTGCCAAGTTGGCAAAGGCAGGACGGTACAATGAATTCCGCTCCTCCCCACCCAAACCCGATTTCAAAGACACCTGGAAACAAAGAACAGAGGAGAATTTAGACAGCAAGACAGTAAATTGAAGCTGGTGGTGGACATGAAAAGAGGATGTAAAGAAATCTTATTACCCCCCCCCCCCCAAAAAAAAAGCAATCTTAGAATCATATATTGAAGACGAGAGAGAATCGCAGGACAGGAAGCAAAGTGGGCAGAACTACAAATGAACTGGGAGATTGCAAAACTGTTATGCTTACATGGGGAGAAAAAAGCAATTTGGAGTCTTAAAAAAAGAATAATGCGGAAAGTCTTAATGTCTGAGAACAGATTCAGAGAACTTGTTCCTCTGTCCAGCATTCGCTATCCTCTACCTCCTACGACTGGCTTCCATTTTGCTACGGGAAAATCCAACATCAACTTCAAACAAATTTGGAAAAATAGCACTAAAAAATAAGGGCCATGGGGAAGACGTTGCAATGGGAAAACGAAATGAAAAATCCAAATAGGAAATATGCACAGGTTTGCTCAAATAAGTGTCATCTTTGCAAATAATGCATTTCACTCCAGCTCTACGGCGAGAGCGAGGAAAATTAGCTTCAGGTTATTATGAGGGAGAGTTTGCTAGCGGCACGGGATGGAACAAGCAGAGGGGGAAAGTGGCTTCGAATGTTCTGTCTGATTACATCCAATGATGACATCAATTTTGGAGAGAATGAAGTCTCCATCCTCCCGGCACCCTGGGAGAAACCGCCGTTCCTCCAGCAACAGCAGAAATTAGCAATCGACAGGCTAGAGAGGACCCTGCAGGGTTCAGAAATGAGCTTCCCAAAGGCAGGAATGAAATTGTGACTACATCAAAGGCTTCTAATAGAGGCAGAAGCATGGCCATGGAGCAGAAAATCAGGTGTGGGAGAGGATAACTGAGACAGGGACACAGAAAGCCTGGACAGCTTGGATGGTTAGAGCGTGGTGCTGATGTACAGTGGATGCTCGGGTTGCGAATGTAATCCGTGCAGGGAACACGTTTGCAACCCGCAGAACCCCGTGTGCACACGCACGTTGCAATTCGGTGCTTCTGCGCATAGCGCAATTTAGTGCTTCTGTGCATGCGTGACCGCCGAAGCCCAGAAGTAACCCGTTCCGGTACTTCCAGGTTTCGGCGAGTCCGTAACCCAAAAAACCCACAACCTGATGCATCTGTAACCCGGGGTTTGACTGTACAGTGGTACCTTGGGTTACAGATGCTTCAGGTTACAGACTCCGCTAAGCCAGAAATAGTACCTCGGGTTAAGAACTTTGCTTCAGGATGAGAACAGAAATCGCGCTCTGGTGGCGCGGCAGCAGCGGGAGGCCCCATTAGCTAAAGTGGTGCTTCAGGTTAAGAACAGTTTCAGGCTAAGAACGGACCTCCAGAACGAATTAAGTTCTTAACCCGAGGTACCACTGTACTGCCAAGGTTGCAGGTTTGATCCCCGTATGGGGCAGCTGCGCAGTTTTGCATTGCAAGGGGTTGAGATTTAAGAATTATGCCATAAGGGAAAGCAAGCAATGCCACAATGTCAAAAATCAAGCTTTCTAGTTTAGCCAAGCAGCTCAGCAAAAATCAACACAAGATATTCGAACAGGTTAAATCCAAACTTTTTTTTCAAAGAGGGCCAGATTTGGTGAAGTGAACATGTGTGAGGACCAACCAAAGTCGTTGACCTTTTTTTTAAGGATGCAAGTTGTTGACCTTCTTTTAGGATTTTCCCCCAAAGTTGTTGACCTTTCTTTTTTTGGGATTGAAGTTGTTGACCTTTTAGGATTCCCCCCCCCACGAAATAAACCGCCAAAGGGACCGGATTAAACCGATGGGCAGGCAGGGTTAGGCCCCCGGGCCGGATTTGGAACATGCCTGGGTTAAATGGTGTCATTTAACCCTGCAGGATCCATTAAACGGTGTCATTTAACACTGCAGGATCCAAACCCCTTTGGCAATGTCTTTAAACCCTTTCCCACCGTGGGAACAGTATACAGTGGTGCCCTGCAAGATGAACGCCTCAGAGGACGAAAAACTCGCTAGACAAAGGAGTTTTTCGTTTTCTTAGCTGCTTCGCAAGACGCATTTCCCTATGGGCTTGCTTCGCAAAACGAAGCTTGCCCCGCAAGCTCCGGGGATAGCGGGGAAGTGCAGCGTGTCTTCCGTGCTGTCCCCGGACCTCTTTTGAAGCAAGGGGCGGCGGGGAGAAGATCACTTCTCCCCGTTGCCAGCCCCGCAATCTCCGGGGACAGAGGGGAAGGCGCGCGCACCTTCCCCTCTCTCCCTGGACCGCTTTTGAACCAAGGGGCAGCAACGGGGAGAAGCGATCTTCTCCCCTCCGCCCCTTGCTTCAAAAGAGGGGACAGAGGGGAAGGTGTGCGCACCTTCCCCTCTCTCCCCGGACCCCTTTTGAACCAAGGGGCGGCAACAGGGAGAAGCGATCTTCTCCCCTCCGCCCCTTGCTTCAAAAGAGGGGACAGAGGGGAAGGCGTGCGCACCTTCCCCTCTCTCCCCGGACCCCTTTTGAACCAAGGGGTGGCAACGGGGAGAAGCGATTCTCCCCGCTGCCCCTTCCCTTGCTTTAAACAGGTCCGGGGACAGAGGGGAAAGCGCGCGGCGCTTCCCCTCTGTCCCCGGACGGTCTCCATAGGAACGCATTGATTGATTTTCAATGCATTCCTATGGGAAACCGTGCTTCGCAAGACGAAAAACTCGCAAGAAGAAAAAACTTGCAGAACAAATTAATTTCGTCTTGCGAGGCACCACTGTACCTGCTTTATGAACCTACAGGACCCAAATGGCACTTTAAATGGTGAGATGCAAACATTTGACAAAATAACAGAGCTGTTTTCTAAACATCAGGTGTATAACCAGCATACCCATCTTTGGCGCTGGAGTGAACATGCGAACCATGAGGGCATTGCATCACAGTTTAATGATCTGATGGCTCTGGATGTGGTGGCGCCCGTCACCTGGCAAATTTATTTGCTGATTTTGCAGGTCTTGGGAGATGAAATGCGGAACAGCATGCAGGTAAGCTAGAGAGAGGCGGGGGAAGCATCACCGAACGCTCAGCACTTCTTGCATGGGAACCGATTTTCCAATCGACATGCGCTCTCGCGGAAATGCAGTATCGTTTGCAGATACGGGTGGCGTTTGCGCATCTCAGCATCAAACAAACCCACAGCACCCCGTGCTCAACGAAACCACAGAGATGGGAGGGAGCGAGTTTGTAATGCAAGCCCCTGGCTGATGCAGAAAACCCAGAGCTGGAGCATCCCTCTTGCGGCTCAATGTGAATTAGCCTGATCCTCTATTCCCTTTTCCCTTTCCTCTTCTATGAAGAAACCCTTTCTGGGAGCCCGCATTTAAATTCTTCCCTGGTCTCCTTGCTGGTCCTAGTTGGAACAACTTGGCCAGTTAGCCCTGGTGGTCATTTGATGTCTACTGACTGGTTTTTGTTGTTGTTTTTCCCCAAAACGACCCCTGAATTTTAGAATTTTATTGATATTGATGCTGCACTTTCTGTTATATTTTATGCTGTTTTTAAGTCGCATTTTAATCAATGTTTTATATTTGCTGTTTGGTTACCTTGAGCCTGGTTTTTAAACCGGGAAGGGCAGGGTATACCATATTTTTCGCTCTATGAGGCGCACTTTTCCCCTCCTAAAAAGTATGGGGAAATGTGTGTGCGTCTTATGGAGCGAATGCAGGCTGCGCTGAAGCCAGGAGAGCGAGAGGGATCGGTGCTTTCGCTGTGCAGCAATCCCTCTTGCTGTTCTGACTTCGCTTCGCTGGAGAGGCGCTGGGCAGAGAGGGAAAGAATTTTTTTTTCTTGTTCTCCTCTAAAACTAGCTGCGTCTTATGGTCGGGTGCATCTTATAGAGCGAAAAATACAGTAAATAAATTTTTATTATTATTATTAATGTGTCAAGAGAATCTCTGGCTGTTAACCAGGAGGCTGGTGGGTCGAGCCCACCCAGAGAAAGGCTTTGGGCAGGATTCCTGCATTGCAGGGGGTTGGTCTAGATGACCGCGGGGGTCCCTTCCGACTCTACAACTGCGATTCTGTTATCTCCACCTGATGGCTGCCCTGCCACATCTCTTCCCTCTTCTGTGTGACTTGAGCCTCTATCATCTCTGCTTATTCCCAGGCTTGGTTTTCCAGGAGACGTTTGTGATACAGATGTCACAGCTGTGAAGCCAACTTCCAGGAATGCCATTTCTATCTCCTTAACCCTGGGATTTAAGAGCAGGGCATTGAACACAGAGCCAAGGAGCTCAAAGCGAGCCCCCTAAGCCACAGGCGTTCCTTTCGATGCGCAGACAAGTCTTGTGATTGACACCCAATTCTAGGTCTCCCACGGCGCACATTTGGCACTGAATGCCGTCAGCAGACAGCGCAGGATGTACTACGATACGATCTTTATTGTCGCTGTCCCATACAGAACAACGAAACTGAAAAATCTACATAAGAAAATTCAAAAACCAATAAGCCTGCTATCCCAGCTATCCCAATCTGGTTAGCCTGATAAAACTCTGATACCCCATTTTAAATACAATATACTCCCATAGAGGGGACGCGGGTGGCGCTGTGGGTTAAACCACAGAGCCTAGGACTTGCCGATCAGAAGGTCGGCGGTTCGAATCTCCATGATGGGGTGAGCTCCCGTTGCTCGGTCCCTGCTCCTGCCAACCTAGCAGTTTGAAAGCACGTCAAAGTGCAAGTAGATAAATAGGTACTGTTCCGGTGGGAAGGTAAACGGCGTTTCTGTGCGCTGCTCTGGTTCGCCAGAAGCAGCTTAGTCATGTTGGCCACATGACCCAGAAGCTGTACACCGGCTCCCTCGGCCAGTAAAGCGAGAAGAGCGCTGCAACCCCAGAGTTGGTCATGACTGGACCTAATGGTCAGGGGTCCCCTTTACCTTTTTACTCCCATAGAGACTCCTTACACTCCGTTTAAAACCAAAATCACATTTGGATAGAAACTGTTTCTCAGATGGCTAGTCCTTGTCTTTATAACCCTGGACCTTCTTCCAGAAGACAGAAGCTGAAAGAGATCATTTCCGGGGTGCGCAGTGTCCTGCGCTATCTCTGCAGCTTTCTTATGGCACCTGGAAGCATAGATTTGATCCAAGGTGGGAAGAGTGCACCCAATTATTCTCTCCGCAGTCTTTACAACCCTGGAAAGCATTGTTTTCCCCCTGGCCGTGCAACTCCCAAACCACACACACAGACCGTAAGTTAATACGCTCTCCACAGTACAATGGTAAAATGCCATCAACAGGTCCTTTGAGAGATTGTTTTTCTGGAGGATTCTCAGAAAATATAACCTCTGCTGTGCTCTCTTCATCAGGTCTTTGCTGTGTTCTCCCCAGGTTAGGTCATCTCTCAACTCTATCCCCAGAAATCAAAACATTGAGACCTGTTCCACGCACTTCCCCTCAATAATTACACACAAAGACCTGCGACGGCAATGCTTTTTAAGAAATGAAAAAGCACCCAAAGGGCTTGTAGGAGGTGTACATGCCAGATTCTGCACCTAGGGCTTTAGCGGGTAACATGATTTCACCAAAATGTAGGCGACACCAGGGAATGGAATGCAGTATTTGCAAAATTGGAAGAATTCTCCCCTTTCACTTTAAAAAGAAATGCAAACCTTCCAAACCAGTGTTTCTCAAACCGAGTCTTCAGCTGTTTTTTGAACTACAGTTCCCATCATCCCAGGCCACTTGTCCTGCTAGCTAGGGACGATGGGAGTTGTAGTCCAAAAACAGCTGGACTTTGGACACTGTTCAAGACCAAGAATTAGGAACCTCCAGGTGCTAAGGAGGGCCATAGCTCAGTGGTAGGCTTATCTGCCCTGCAAGCAGACGGTCAAAGGTTCGATCCCCAGCAGCTCCTAACAGAAATCCTCAAGAATCATTGAACTAATGGTATAATAAGGCAGCCCCCCCCAAGCTCCTTAGGAAACTAAGCCTGATGAGGAACGGTTGAGGGAGCTGCGTAAGTTTAGCTTGGGAAAGGAGACTGAGAGGAGATAGGATTTTTGTTGTTTAGTCGTTTAGTCATGTCTGACTCTTCGTGACCCCCTGGACCAGAGCGCGCCAGCACTCCTGTCTTCCACTGCCTCCCCCAGTTTGGTCAAACTCATGCTGGTCGCTTCGAGAACATTGTCCAACCATCTCGTCCTCCGTCGTCCCCTTCTCCTTGTGCCCTCCATCTTTCCCAACATCAGGGTCTTTTCCAGGGAGTCTTCTCCTCTCACGAGGTGGCCAAAGTATTGGAGCCTCAGCTTCATGATCTATCCTTCCAGTGAGCACTCAGGGCTGATTTCCTTCAGAATGGATAGATTTGATCTTCTTGCAGTCCATGGGACTCTCAAGAGTCTCCTCCAGCACCAGAATTCAAAAGCATAGGAGATAGCATAGCCATCTTCAAATCTCTCAAGGCCATGGACAATGTATAGAATCATAGAGTTGGAAGAGACCACAAGGGCCATCGAGTCCAACCCCCTGCCAAGCAGGAAACACCATCAGAGCACTCCTGACATATGGTTGTCAAGCCTCTGCTTAAAGACCTCCAAAGAAGGAGACTCCACCACACTCCTTGGCAGCAAATTCCACTGTCAAACAGCTCTTACTGTCAGGAAGTTCTTCCTAATGTAGCAAGCTAGGCCTGATGGGAGATGGCGTTCAACAAGATCTGCAGGACATGCTCCCTGCTCCCATCAGATGTCAAGGAAATAAACAACTACCTGACTTTTAGAAGACATCTGAAGGCAGCCCTGTTTAGCGAAGTGTTTAAAGTTTGATGTTTTATCAGTTTTTAAATGTTCTGTTGGAAGCTGCCCAGAGTGGCTGGGAAAAACCAGCCAGATGGGCGGGGTATAAATAATAAATTATTATTATTATTATTATTATTATTATTATTATTATTATTATTATTATTCCTATTCTAGACCGACTGTGAAGAACGTTTGAAAGCATGCAAGAAATGTGTGCTAAGGACGAAAGAAGAATGGCAGATAAAATTAATGGATTATGCAGAATTGGACAAAATGACAGGAAGGATTTGAAACCTGCGGGACCAGAGATTCACAGAAGATTGGAAAAAGTATATGAACTATCTGAAGAGCAATTGTAATCAACAAATTACGCTAGCATGGACAAGAAGTTTTGCAAGGAGAAATATGTGAAATGTTACAAAATAGATAATGAATAAAGATGTAAGTTATGAGATTTAAATGTAATAAGGAAAAAAAGAAATGTATACTAAGAGATTAGATTGGAAAATTTTCAGACAGGATTGATGGAAGTCTAAAAAACTGTAAAGATTTAAAAGCATGTTTAATTACTGTTAAAAATGGTATGTTAAAAAACTATTAAATATATATATATAAAAATGTGTGCTAAGGACTCAGAAGTCAGAGCAGGCGACTAAATCAGACGAGGAGAGACCAACAGTTCCTAGCCTTTTGCCACATTTACTAAAAGCATGTCAACTGTGCAACCCAAAATGCTTTCACTGTTATCTTGCGATGCTTGTGCATAAATCTCCCTCTGCACACCCAGCGTCCAAATCAACCCCCTTCTCCAGTTTTGGTGACGTGGGCTTTTGGCGATCTCTCTAGACAAACTAGGCTTGCATGGGCAAATTTCCTGATGCCCTAGAGAGTAATCCAACTCGGCGTGTTTGTTTTACTTCTATTTAGTAAACAAAGCTCAAAACTTTGCAGTGGCGAAGCTTGCCAGATATTGCAGTAGCAGCTGCTGGCACCCACTCATTGCTCCTAACGAACTTAAGAAATGGAAAACCTTGCACAGAAAAATGAAAGCCCTGGAAAATTTCCTGATCCTAATCTGGAGCTGGAAATGGGGCAGTGTTAGAAACTCAGGCATATAAGATAATCGCCAAATGGCAGCTTAAACCTACATTATAGTCGCCACCACAGAAAGTCTAGGCAGCCTGTCCCCCCCCCACTCCAATGGGATTTATTAATATTATTCATTACATTTCTATTCCACTATATAAAGAAAATCTCAAAGTGGTTCACAACACATTAAACCAGCAAATAAAACGATCCAGAGTAAAACGAATTCGGGCTTCAAGGAGAGTATTTCAAGCCCTTCTCTTAAGTGGCAATTGGCTTTCCCTGTATTTATTTGCCTACTTGATTTGTAGAGCTGCCCCATAGCAAATGTCTTCTAGGAAGCCGGTGGGGTGTAGTGGTTAAGAGAGCCAGACTACGCACTGGGAGATCAGGGTTCAAACCCCCACTCCATTGCGAACCTCACTGGGTGACTCTGGAATCAGTCGCAGCCTTTTAACCCGCCCTGCCTGGTTGTTATAGGGATCAACTTTGGGGGGGGGGGCGTGACCCATGTAGTCCCTGGAAATAAAGGTAGGATTTAAATGCAATGAATAAGCTCTTCTTCTGTTGTTGTTTTTTTAAATGATATTGAAAAAAGAATTTTTAAAATCACAGAGAAAAGAAAAAGACAAAATTACAGAAAAAAAGAAGACAAAAACAGAAATAAAAAATAAAAAATAAAACCATCGTTTCCACATTCTCCACTTTCTTTACCTTCTTTCCATGACCTCCTCCTCCTCCCATCTCTTGTATCTTGATTGATAATTGTCACAGCAAATCCTTTCCATAATTCGTAATATTCTGTCAATACATTACCTTGCTCTATTTTCATCTTATCTTATATTAAACCGTAAAACTTAAAATTTAAATCTTATTTATACCAGCTTTTCATAACCATTACCTTTTTACCTAATTCTTACAAGAGCCTAGTAGAATCATAGAATCATAGAGTTGGAATAGACCACAAGGGCCATCGAGTCCAACCCCCTGCCAAGCAGGAAACACCATCAGAGCACTCCTGACATATGGTTGTCAAGCCTCTGCTTAAAGACCTCCAAAGTAGGAGACTCCACCACACTCCTTGGCAGCAAATTCCACTGTCGAACAGCTCTTACTGTCAGGAAGTTCTTCCTAATGTTTAGGTGGAATCTTCTTTCTTGTAGTTTGGATCCATTGCTCCGTGTCCGCTTCTCTGGAGCAGCAGAAAACAACCTTTCTCCCTCCTCTATGTGACATCCTTTTATATATTTGAACATGGCTATCATATCACCCCTTAACCTCCTCTTCTCCAGGCTAAACATGCCCAGCTCCCTTAGCCGTTCCTCATAAGGCATCGTTTCCAGGCCTTTGACCATTTTGGTTGCCCTCCTCTGGACACGTTCCAGTTTGTCAGTGTCCTTCTTGAATTGTGGTGCCCAGAACTGGACACAGTACTCCAGGTGTGGTCTGACCAGAGCAGAATACAGTGGCACTATTACTTCCCTTGATCTAGATGCTATACTCCTATTGATGCAGCCCAGAATTGCATTGGCTTTTTTAGCTGCCGCGTCACACTGTTGGCTCATGTCAAGTTTGTGGTCAACCAAGACTCCTAGATCCTTTTCACATGTACTGCTCTCAAGCCAGGTGTCACCCATCTTGTATTTGTGCCTCTCATTTTTTTTTGCCCAAGTGCAATACTTTACATTTCTCCCTGTTAAAATTCATTTTGTTTGTTTTTGCCCAGTTCTCTAATCTGTCAAGGTCGTTTTGAAGTGTGATCCTGTCCTCTGGGGTGTTAGCCACCCCTCCCAGTTTGGTGTCATCTGCAAATTTGATCAGGATGCCCTTGAGTCCATCATGCAAGTCGTTGATAAAGATGTTAAATAAGACCGGGCCCAAGACAGAACCCTGTGGCACCCCACTAGTCACTCTTCTCCAGGATGAAGAGGAACCATTGATGAGCACCCTTTGGGTTCGGTCAGTCAGCCAGTTACAAATCCACTGAGTGGTAGCAGAGTCAAGACCGCATTTTACCAGCTTCTTTACAAGAATATCATGGGGCACCTTGTCAAATGCCTTACTGAAATCAAGGTAGGCTATATCCACTGAGTTCCCTTCATCTACCAGGCTTGTAATTCTGTCAAAAAATGAGATCAGGTTAGTCTGACATGACTTATTTTTCAGAAATCCATGTTGACTATTGGTGATCACAGCATTCCTTTCTAGGTGCTCACAGACTGTTTGCTTAATGATCTGCTCCAGAATCTTCCCTGCTATTGATGTCAGACTGACTGGGCGGTAATTATTTGGGTCCTCTCTTTTCCCCTTTTTGAAAATAGGGACAACATTTGCCCTCCTCCAGTCTGCCGGGACTTCGCCTGTTCTCCAGGATTTCTCGAAGATGACTGCCAGTGGTTCTGAGATCACATCTGCCAGTTCTTTTAATACTCTTGGATGCAGTTCATCTGGCCCTGGAGACTTGAATACATCTAAACTAGCCAAATATTCTTGTACTGTCTCCTTAGTTATTCTGGGCTGTGTTTCCTTTGCTGAATCATTTGCTCCAAATTCTTCAGGTCGGGCATTGTTTTCTTTATCGGAGAAGACTGAGGCAAAGAAGGCATTGAGGAGTTCAGCCCTTTCTGTGTCCCCTGTTTGCATTTCACCATCTTCTCCTCTGAGTGACCCCACTGTTTCTTTGTTCTTCCTTTTGCTACGAACATACCCATAAAAGCCTTTTTTGTTGCTTTTAACCTCTCTAGCGAGCCTGAGTTCATTCTGTGCTTTAGCTTTTCTGACTTTGTGTCTACACGTGCTGGCTATTTGTTTGAATTCCTCTTTGGTGGTTTCCCCCCTTTTCCATTTTTTGTACACATCCTTTTTTAATCTTAACTCAGTTAAAAGTTCTTTAGATAGCCACCCTGGCTTCTTTAGGCACCTTCCATGTTTCCGTCTCATTGGTATTGCCTGACGTTGTGCTTTTACTATCTCCCTCTTAACAAACTCCCAGCCATCATGAACTCCCTTTCCTTTTAGTATTACTGTCCATGGGATCTCACCCAGCACTTCCCTAAGTTTTATGAAGTCGGCTTTCTTAAAGTCAAGAAATTGAGTCCTAGTATGCTTGGCTGCTCCTTTCCGCTGTATAGTAAACTTCAGTAATTTCATTTCAACATTTTTGCAACTTTCATAAAAACATTTCTGACGATAAAAAAAAGAGAGAATAAAAACAATCCAATCCTCTTCCAGCGTCCCCTCCCCCCGGTCCCGGGATTATCAGTCCTTTTTGTCCCAATTAGTCTGGCCCATTTAATAAGCTCTTCTTCTGACCTGCTTAAGAAAGGTTGCGGTCTGGCACCTAAAGATCTCCACGTGGTCGCAACTGGACCCGTGCCAGTCGCAAAACACACAAGGGATTCTTTGCACTTTTTTTCTTTAAAATGAAATTGCTCTATTACTAATACAGTGGTACCTCGGGATGCGAATGGGATCCGTTCCAGAGGCCCGTTCGCATCCAGAAGCGAACGCAACCTGCAAACGCGATTCGCCACTTCTGCACATGACATAATTTTGAGCGTCTGCGCATGCGGCGAAACCCGGAAGTAACGCGCCCCGTTACTTCCGGGTCGCCGCAGCGCGCAACCCAAAAATACTTATCCTGAAGCTACTTCAACCCGAGGTATGACTGTACTAATTATTCACATGGAACACAGCCAGTGGCCAGCAAACTTTTTCAGCAGGGGGCCGGTCCACTGTCCTTCAGACCTTGTGGGGGGCTGGACTATACAGTGGTGCCTCGCAAGACGAAAAGAATCCGTTCTGTGATTCTCTTCGTCTAGCGGTTTTTTCGTCTTGCAAAGCAAGCCCATTAACGGATTAGCGGCTTATCTGCTGATCGGATCAGCTGATAAGCGGCTTAGAAAAAGGGGGAGGGGAAAAAACCAGCAGGAACTCGCAAGACATTGTCGTCTTGCGAAGCAAGCCAATAGGAGATTCGTTTTGCGAAGCACCTCCAAAACGGAAAACTCTTTCGTCTAGCGAGTTTTCCGTCTTGCGAGGCATTCGTCTTGCGGGGCACCACTGTATTTTGATTTTTTTAAAAAAATGAACGCATTCCTATGCCCCACAAATAAGCCAGAGATGCATTTTAAATAAAGCACACATTCTGCTTGTGTAAAAACACGCTGATTCCCGGAACGTCCGCAGGCTGGATTGAGAAGGCGATTGGGCCGGATTCGGCCCCGGGCCTTCGTTTGCCTACCCACAGTTAAAACTACTGAACATGCTCCCACACGAGGCAGGGACGGCCACCACCCCCACTTGGAGAAGGATCCAAAATATTTTCCTTGACGCTGAAATTTGTTTTATTCTGGGTTGTTTTGTCTGACACTGCAATGTGTCATTATAAGACTACTGAGATTTTTTTAATTTGAAATGTAAAGCGGTATAGAAATGAAATTAATAATATTTTAATAATACCCATTTATGGTGGGACGCAGGTGGCGCTGTGGGTTAAACCACAGAGCCTAGCACTTGCCGATCAGAAGGTCGGCGGTTCGAATCCCCGCAATGGGGTGAGCTCCCGTTGCTCAGTCCCTGCTCCTGCCAACCTAGCAGTTCAAAGGCATAAAGTGCAAGTAGATAAATAGGTACCGCTCCAGCAGGAAGGTAAACGGTGTTTCCGTGCGCTCCTCCGGTTCGCCAGAAGCGGCTTAGTCATGCTGGCCACATGACCCGGAATCTGTACGCCGGCTCCCTCGGCCAAAAAAGCAAGATGAGCGCCGCAACCCCGGAGTCAGCCACGACTGGACCTAATTAATGGTCAGGGATCCCTTTACCTTTTTACCCATTCATATAGAGAGGGCAGTGAGTGGGCTATAAGCCACAATGGCTATGCCACAGTGAGAGACAGCAATGCTCCCAAATGCCAGCTGCTGGAAACCAAATCCTGCTTGCTGGTTTCTCACTGGTTCATCGGCTTGGCCACTGTGAGAACAGAATGCTGGCCTGGTCCAGCAGAGCTCTTCTTATGCTCTTAAAGTTTCTCCGACTGGCTGCAAACCTGAGCCAGACAGCTCGATCAGCGCATGGAGGACATGTAAAGGGTCCATCTGTTTGGTGCTCAGTATGAACTGAACTGCCAACAAAGGTCCGTATAGTTAAAGCTATGGCTTTCCCAGTAGTGATGTATGGAAGTGAGAGCTGGACCATCAAGAAGGCTGATCGCCGAAGAATGGATGCTTTTGAATTCTGGTGCTGGAGGAGACTCTTGAGAGTCCCATGGATTGCAAGAAGATCAAACCTCTCCATTCTGAAGGAAATCAGCCCTGAGTGCTCACTGGAAGGACAGATCCTGAAGCTGAGGCTCCAAGACTTTGGCCACCTCATGAGAAGAGAAGACTCCCTGGAAAAGACCCTGATGTTGGGAAAGATGGAGGGCACAAGGAGAAGGGGACGACCGAGGACGAGATGGTGGGACAGTGTTCTCGAAGCTACAAACACGAGTCTGACCAAACTGCGGGAGGCAGCGGGAGACAGGAGTGCCTAGCGTGCTCTGGTCCAGGGGGTCACGAAGAGTCGGACACGACTAAACAACAACAACATGAACTGAAGTGGGCCTTCCCTATCCATCTGCAGCAACATCATGCATCCTGCAGGCAGCAGGGGGTGGAAAAGCAAAGAACTCCAGATACCAGTTGGGTGCATCTCACGCCAACCCGTTGCCACATGGATGCCCGCCATCAACCCACATTCCAGGCGCTACTAGTTCATAAAGGAAGCAAGCACTTAAAAGATGACAGCTTTCTGCCCTCCAGAAGGTCCTTTGCACTGATGGAGAATCACACAGGTGGCGCAAAGCTGGTGCAATCGGGGACGAAGGGAAAGGAGCGCTTGGTGACAAAAGACCTAGCATGCAAACTGGCTGTGGGTTGCATGGGCCCCAGTCACTCTCCCACCCTCTCTCCCCACAGCAGCGATCCTCTTTCAACCTTCACCTCACCCGATTGCGCACTCTGGAAAGCCAGTGGGGCGAGAGGGAAGGCGGAGGCCTGGAGGGAGTGGGGATTATCTGCAGGATCGCCTGCTTCCACCCCCGCCCCGTTTCTTGAGTGCACCGCATGGCACAGGCGCGCGCCCTCCCTCACCCCGCCGCTCCTCTCCTGCACGTCAGAAACGCACACGAGCCGTTTTTATTTTAAATTTTGCAAAATCTCTCTCTCTCTCGCTTGCAGTTTAGCAGCCCCGCCCAACGCTTCCGCGGCGCACCCTCTTCCGCGGCGGCGGCGCCTTCCTTTTTTTTTGCAACCATGCATGCCTTTCCTTTTCGGATTCTTGCAACCCGACCTGGGGAAATGCAACGCGGACAACGGGGCGTGCATTGCAACTGCAGACGGAGCCTTCTCCCCTCTTGCACGTGCGCGCGAGGCGCCCTTTGCCTTTGCAGCACACAATGCCGTTGCCGGGCGGACAAGGCGCAAAAAAAAAGCAGCGATGCGCGCGCGGTGCAGCAAATGATGCACAATGCAGCTGCAATAGATTGCAAAATAGATTTGCAACAGATTGCAAAATGCATATGCGCTGCAATGCCGTAAAACGCGGTGCAACGCTGATTTGCAAGGAAGGGGGGAGGGTAAGGGGGGGAGAGAGACACCCGCCCCACCCCCACCCATGCACACAGCCCCGCTTCCACTGACCTGATTTGCCCGCTGCTTTGCAAGCCAGCCGGCCGCCCCAGCAACAGCCACGCAGCCTCGCGGCTCCCGCATGCCAGACCCGGGGAAAAAGAGAGAGAGAGAGAGAGAGAGAGAGAAAGGGCGGCGTGTTGCGCGTGCGCGCGCCGGCCTCAGCGTTCCGCGGCAGCGCGCGCCCGCCCGCGCATGGGCGGGGGTGCGGCGTGGGAGGGAGAAACAGAGAGCCAGCCGGAGCCAATCAGCGCTCGCGAGCGCCCGCCCGCCCTCCTTTTCCGCGAAGGGACTGGGAAGGGGAGGGAGGCGGAGGAGCCAATCAGAAGTAAGACGAGGGGAGGGGCGACTGTGGGGAAGGAGGGAGGGGGAGCTTCTCTCGCCTGCAGGCAGAAATCCAACAGGTCAGGTCAATCCCCACCACACACGCAAAACCACACAAAAAAATTGCACACTCATTCACTTCCTCCTAAAGCATTGAAGTCGCAGTGGATGGAGGCGGGTTTGACCTGTTGGACTTCTGCCTGGCATATTGCTGTTAAAATGGAAGTGGGAAAGCCCCTGATTGTTATTATTTATATGTAGGTAGCAACAAACGCACACTCCTCAAACACAGAAGAACGTAAGTTTAAAGAAGGTTGGAAAACGTTTATTGAATATATGGGAAATAATTGCGTACAGCAGAAAATTCTGGCAACATTCAGATAAATTCAACAGTGTAAACAAGTTTTGATGGACGCAGTAATGGAATACTGAATGATATAGTTTTTTTAAAAAATATGCAGGGATTTATGATATGTAAAATGAACCATGGAAAGAGATGAAAAGAAGTCATTGATATCTTAAGGATGTAAAAGGAGTGTTTTAAGTTGCAAAAGAGAAAAAATTATTAAAAATTATATACAAAAAGAAGAAGATACAGTTGGTGGAGGCATCTCTTTTAACCTGTTGGGCTTCTGCCTGGCATACAGTGGTACCTCGCAA
Source organism: Podarcis bocagei (assembly GCF_964188305.1). NCBI lineage: Eukaryota > Metazoa > Chordata > Lepidosauria > Squamata > Lacertidae > Podarcis > Podarcis bocagei. The sequence continues at coordinate 87,322,021 of NC_138133.1, forward strand.
GAAGAATGCCTCGCAAGACAAAAAACTCGCTAGACAAAAGGTTTTTCCGTTTTCGATTTGCCTCGCAAGACGAATCTCCCTATGGGCTTGCTTCGCAAGACGAAAACGTCTCGCGACTTTGTTTCCTTTGTCTAAAAACCGTTAAAACCAAGGGTGCTTAGCTTGAAGAGCTGCAGTTGCGACTTGACTTCGAGGAGCAACTGTTAGCACGTGGTTTGGTAGCCTTTTCTCAGACTTTGCTCACTTTTGAAGCTTTTCCAAAACTTTTCCAGAACTTCTCTTGCATCCATTTGGTAAGTTAAACTTTTAAAACTTTTTTGGGGGGTTTTGGATTTTGGGTTGGGGTGTTTGGGATTCAAGGACTTGGTGTTGTGGGGGGGTTTGCGATAATCTGGGGGCTAGTGGGCCTTTTTGGGGAATTTTTATGATTTTCTGTAACCATTGGACAAGGTTGTTTTTTTCAATTTTTTTTTCTGAGTTTGAATTTCTGAGTGCTGGCTGGCTGGGGGAACAGTTGGGGAGGTTTCTGCAGGAATCTGGGTCCATTTGGGGGTTTTTTTTGGGAATTTTTATGATTTTCTGTGACCACTGGGCAAGGTTGTTTTTTTCAAATTTTTTTTTCTGAGTTTGAATTTCTGAGTGCTGGCTGGCTGGAGGAACAGTAGGGGAGGTTTCTGCAGGAATCTGGGACCATTTGGGGTTTTTTTTGGAATTTTTATGATTTTCTGTGACCACTGGGCAAGGTTGGTTTTTTTCAAAAAAAATTTTCTGAGTTTGAATTTCTGAGTGCTGGCTGGCTGGAGGAACAGTAGGGGAGGTTTCTGCAGGAATCTGGGACCATTGGGCCATGTTGTTATTTTTTGATTTTTTTTTTTGTCTGGGTGGGGGAACAGTTGGGGAGGGGTTTGCAATTTCTGTGTTGTGGGTGGGTGGGTGTCTGTGGGAGCAGTTGAGGTTTTTGAAGACATTGGTGATTTTTGAAGCTTTTCCAAAACTTATTTTGCAGCCATTTGAGGTTTCTGAAGACTTCGGTGATTGATTGTTGAAGCTTTTCCAGAACTTCTCTTGCATCCATTTGGTAAGTTGAACTTTTAAAACTTTTTGGGGGGTTTTTGGATTTTGGATTTTGGGTTGGGGTGCTTGGGATTCAAGGCCTTGGTTCTGGGTTTTAATTTCTGTGTGGTGGGTGGCTGGGTGCTTTTGAATTTTTTGGATTTGAAGCACATCACTGATTTTTTTTTCTTTTTCTGAGTTTACGAAGGTAAGAGCTGTGCTGCCATGGGACCCAAGAAGACTGCTCCTGCGGTGGCCGGCGAGAAGAAGGAGAAGGTGACGCTGGAAATGAAGAAGGAGATCATCCGGAAGCACGACAGCGGAATGCGTGTGACGGACATCGCCAGGGAGTACGGGAGGAATCCATCAACCATCGGGACCATCCTGAAGATGAGGGAGAAGATCCTGGCGACTGATGCAGCCAAGGGAGTCACCAGGATCGTGAAGAACCGCCCAGCTGTTCTGGAGGAGGTCGAGAAGTTGCTGCTCATCTGGATAGAAGAGAAGCAGCGTGCAGGGGACACAGTGCCTGAGGCCGTCATTTGTGAGAAGGCCAAGGCCTTGCACGCAGACCTCATCCGGGAACAGCCAGGAACCTCAGGCGAGCCAGAAGTCTTCAAGGCAAGCAGAGGTTGGTTTGAACGGTTCAAGACAAGATCTGGCATCCACAGCGTGGTCAGGCATGGAGAGGCTGCCAGTTTTGCAGAGCAGCACCACCCTGAGAAGCACGTGGCACCTGACGTTGGGAACATTTTTGATACGAGGGTCATGTCGCCTTTCAGGGAGGTGCTGAAAAGGCGGATGAAGCAGCAGACTATGGACAGGTTCTTGAGCAAGAAGCAAAGAGTGGAAGAGGAGCCTTCTTCGAGTGGTCCCCCAGAGTCTTAGAAAATGTACTGTACACTTTGTTGATTTTTAAATGTTTTTCTGTCATGTTTATACAGTTAATTTATTTTCCCTTCAATTTTTGAACTGCTCTTTACAGTATGTGTGACTTTAAAGAGCAGTTAATAAACTGTTGTTGTACCAAATTTGGCTTTGTTTGGACTTTTTTTGACCATAGGAACGCATTAATTGATTTTCAATGCATTCCTATGGGATTTCGTGATTCGCAAGACGAAAAATTCGCTAGACGACAAAACTTGCGGAACGAATTAATTTCGTCTTGCGGGGCACCACTGTATTGCTGTTTAAAAATAAGCAGGAGAACTCCTGTTTTGTCTTGTCACAAGTAGGTAGCTGCAATACAGGTGGGTCACAATGTTATCAATCGCCCGTTAACAGATTTAAATGGGGTGAGCCAATAATCACAGGCAGTTTTTCCTTAATTCTATTTTTTTTCTCCTCTCTCACACACAACTTTTTGCATGTGGCTTAAGACAGAAGACTCTGAGATTAGGACTCACCTGTCTTCTGTCCCAAACCATGTTGTCCCAAGGACTGGGGTGATGGAGGAGGAGGAGAATATGTTTGCAAGTATCTTGGGGTCGATGGTGATGGTGGTTCTGGGGTAGCGTGAGGCTTCTAGGATTCCGGTGCCGTTATGTTGGGTCAGCACCGGAACCAAGCCTTGGCAGGTCAAAGAGCAGCTAAAAATGAAAGGAAAAGGGGGAAAGTGTTATAATTTCCTAAATTATGCTTGAGCGTGCATTTCCGATGCTAAGTGAATCGTCTCCATTGCAGGAGGGTCACTACTCTGGAGGGAGGGGCGATTTAAAAGCCGCCAAAGCTTGCCGCTTCAGGGCAGAGGGTCCTTGTCTTAGCCTGTCGGTCTGCCTATAAATCACGCCAAGTATCTAAAGCCTGGAACAAAAACCCCTAATAAAGTCATAAGAAACGAGAACAGGCCACCTCCCTGCTTAACTCCGTTCTGATTTACAAGACTGACTGTTCACGAGTCTGTTTACCGCACAGACTTTCATCTTTGGATTTTGCGGCATGGATTCTGACCCGGCTGCGCTGGCTTTCCGAAATGTTTCCGGGCTCGGTTCAAAGATGCCCAGCACCTCTTCCCCTGTGGCCTCGCCTGGATGCTTAGTTCAATGCTTAGAATCTCCTCTGAGATCCCCCTCTGGCAGGGCTAAAAGAGAGAGGGCCTTTTCGGTGGTGGCTCCCGGACTGTGGAACACTCACCCAAGGTGCTAACATTACTATTTTTTCTGGAGTCAGTTCGAGACTTTCCTCTACTCCCAGTCCCAGGCATGTTGTCCTTCCTTTCTTCTCCTTTTGCTAGATGGGTTCTGTTAATTTGTTGTTTTAATGGTGATCGTGCTGGTGTACTTGGGGAAGGTGGACTTAATGGTTGGAATTAGTGTGTGATTACTTTTGCAAGGGGACGCGGGTAGTGCTGTGTGTTAAACCACAGAGCCTGGGACTTGCCAATCACAAGGTTGGCGGTTCAAATCCCCAAAACGGGGTGAGCTTCTGTTGCCCAGTCCCTGCTCCTGCCAACCTAGCAGTTTGAAAGCACACCAGTGCAAGTAGATAAATAGGTACCACTCTGGCAGGAAGGTAAATGGCGTTTCCATGCGTTGCTCTGATTCGCCAGAAGCGGCTTAGTCTTGCTGGCCACATGACCTGGAAGCTGTACGCCGGCTCCCTCGGCCAATAAAGCGAGATGCGCGCCGCAACCCCAGAGTCGTCCGTGACTGGACCTAATGGTCAGGGGTCCCTTTACCTTTACCTTACTTTTGCAAGAAGCCTTGAGGCTTTTGTGGCAGCCTTTTGTGGCAGGTGATGAATGAAGCAGTAGTAATATTGATATAATACAGGTTCAGAGAGCAATGTTTTGGTACTGGATCCCATTAATTTTGGTGGACTTGCTTCCAAGGAAACATGGACAGGGTTGGTTTCAATATGCTGAAGACTCGCTGCCCAATCCTATTCAGGCTTTATTTATTTACAGTGGTACCTTCATTCTCGAACTCAGCCCGTTTGACTCCCAAAACAGTTCGAAAACCAAGGCGCGGCTTCCGATTGGCTGCAGGAGCTTCCTGCACCCAATCAGAAACCGCGTTGGACATTCGGCTTCCAAAAAACATTCACAAACCGGAAAGCTCACCGATTTATTCGGGAGCCAAGCCGCTGAGAAACCAAGATACCACTGTATTTATTTTATGTATTAAATTTATAGAACCCTCAGGATCAGAGAGCTGTTTACAGTCTGGAAACACAAAAATGCATTATAACCAGTGTTTTTTTTCGGGGGGGGGGGACGTTGGGGTACCCTAAATATTTTGTGAATCTTTGTACTTTTGTCCATTCAGTGTATTTATTTCCCCTGATTTGAACTATAAAGTGGTGATTTTCTTGAGTCAAAATGAGAGTACCCCCAAAACATTTTTTAAGAAGAAGAAAAAAAGCTCTGATTATAACAAACAAAACATTAACCTCGCCGAAACAGCAAAGCTCCTCAGTTTAGTGCAACTTTATTCCCCAGTACTTAAAGGATACGGTTGTGTCTTGTATGTAGCAGCAGTTACGTACATGCAACCAAGGGAAGATGGGAATGTGGAGCCCTGATTACCCAGCCAGCTGCCATTGGATGATCTAATTTCATCCTGGCTGGCCTTGCATTGTTGAAGTTCACTCATTTTTGCACCCGAGGCAGACAACAGGCAGCTAAACGGTTCCACTGCTTCAGTCTGGACAGGTGTGCTGGTCCCATGGGTTACGCGAGAGGCGAGGTCCAAGTCCAGTTTGTCATCAAAGGTGCAACGTGGAGGCAGTCCGTAGTAGCTAAAGCTGGGTGCAGGGCAGGGAGTCGGGTGAAGTCAGGAACAGGCATGCAAGCAGGGAGCCAGGGCGGGTCAGGAGCTCAGGCAGGAAAGCAGGACAGGGTCCAGGCAGGAACTAAGGTAATGTAAAGGTAAAGGGACCCCTGACCGTTAGGTCCAGTCATGACCAACTCTGGGGTTGCGGCGCTTATCTCGCTTTATTGGCCGAGGGAGCCGGCGTACAGCTTCTGGGTCACGTGGCCAGCATGACTAAGCCGCTTCTGGCGAACCAGAGCAGCGCACGGAAACGCCGTTTACCTTCCCGCCGGAGCGTACCTATTTATCTACTTGCACTTTGACGTGCGTTCGAACTGCTAGGTGGGCAGGAGCTGGGACTGAACAACGGGTGCTCACCCCGTCACGGGGATTCGAACCGCCAACCTTCTGATCGGCAAGTCCTAGGCTCTGTGGTTTAACCCACAGCGCCACCCACGTCCCACAGGCAGGAACTAGCAACCAACAATGTTGCTCTTGGGACTGGGGCTGGCTGGCTTTTTTCTGCCCCGAGGCATAGGGCGGCCCTGGTCCACAGGTGACTCGCCTCTCCTGGCCTGGAGGCGAGCACTCCTCCTGCAGGAACTTAGTTCCCTCCGCCTCTCTGCCCTGAGCCTCTGCAGCTCAGGAGAGGCTGGAGGATTACTGGACCCAGAGGCAACCTCAGCTTCCCCTGACGGGGCTGAGAGTGGAGCACCTGCAGGCAATGGGTCCTCCATCACCTCAGGAGCCAGAGAAGACTCAGCTGGTGCCTGCCCCCGAGGATCCAGCACAGGTGAGGACCCTTCAGGCTCATGCCCCAGCCCCAGCTCAGCTGGTTCTGGAGGCAGGGAATCCTGTGCAGGCTGGGATCCCTCAGGTTCAGCATCCAAGTCTGAATCCCAGGCCATCACAACAGGGACTGGAACGAGATGTTTTTGCTGTACATAGAAAACGTTAGTACATTAGTCCCTGCTGCCTCAGCCTTGTCTACACTGGCAGGCAGCAGAATGCAGAAGGACAAATCTTTGAGATCCTATATAGGCAGTCTTGCAACAGAGCTTCACTGGGACGATGCAGAAATATGAGATATAACTAGGGGAGAACAATCTGAACTAGAAATGGGTTGATTTGCAGTTACACCTCCTAGATATTCACCTGTTCGTGGTGCAGAGCAGGACCTACTCGGTGCTGGCACCTGCCGTGTGGAATGATCTTCTGGCAGAGATTAGGTGGCTGCTCAAATGGGATGATTCCTGCAGGAATCGAAAAATGTGCTTGTTTACTCGGATGTATTCCTGACCGATTCTGCTGCTATTTATTATGACCATTATTGTTTATTTTTATTCACAAACAGATAAGCGAAGCACCAAGCTGAAAGTAAGGGGGTGGGGGAGACAGTCATAAGGGCAGGAGGAATAAAATTGCAAGATAAAATAATCATCATTAAAAGCTTAAAAAAGAAAAAGCGGTATAAAATATATCCCATAGTGCAATGCAAGGTGCATATCTGCACCAAACATCAAATAATCATGTAGGTTGCCAAATAAACTCACATTCAATGCAAATATGCATGAGATTGTTTGGTGATGTAAATAACAAAGTTTCCCCAAGCAGAAGCAAAGTTGGAGGGGTCCATATCACCCCTGGCGATACGTATTTTATGAGTCAGGGTTTCCCCCCTAGAAATGGCAATGACGATGACTTTTTAAAACCATAAAGGTAAAGGGACCCCTGACAGTTAAGTCCAGTTGTGACCGACTCTGGGGTTGCGGTGCTCATCTCGCTTTATTGGCCGAGGAAGCCGGCGTACAGCTTCCAGGTCATGTGGCCAGCATGACTAAGCCGCTTCTGGCAAACCAGAGCAGCACACAGAACGCCGTTCACCTTCCCACCGGAGTGGTACCTATTTATCTACTTGCACTTTGACGTGCTTTGGAACTGCTAGGTTGGCAGGAGCAGGGACCGAGCAACGGGAGCTCACCCCGTCACGGGGATTCGAACCACCAACCTTCTGACCGGCAAGCCCTAAGCTCTGTGGTTTAACCCACAGCGCCACCTGCGTCCCTTTTAAAACCATAGATCTATTTAATAACAAAATGTTTCCTTCCCAGGGTTTTTTGTTTTAGGGGGAACTCGCCAGAACACACTAGTTCTTCTACCCTTTGAGAGATCACTAGATGAGCAGTAATCACTAGATATAAAATTGATTGTTGGGAAGTAAGATCCATCAGCACCATCAAAAATAGATACCATAGCCTAGTGTCCAATGTAACCTGTTTGCTGATATTGACTTAGTTTCCCCTCCCCTTTCTTTCTGCTGTTCTGATTCGGTTTCGATAATTGGGTGTTACTGATTACATTACATTATATTTTATATTCAGTCATCCATGGAATCAGCAGGTCCCACAGAAGTAAAAAGACACATATAATTCCACCAAATAAATAAATAAAATCCTGCCGCATTGTGCTCCCAGACCTTGATTTGTGCTCGTTTTGCTGCCAAACAATCCTTGCCCCTAATGAAGAAGGCGGAGTGAAGGCGCCGCTGGTATTCAATTATTATTAAATGGCTACTTTCTTTTTTAAAAAAAATAAAAAAAATAAAGCTTAAAAGAATGGGGCAACAAAGAAAGAGAGTGCAGTTGCCTTGACAACTACCGGTAGTTTGTTTAAGAAAGCAAAGAATGCAGAACTGAATAAATGGATGCCTCCATATTTATAGTGAAATTCCACGTTGGAAAGATTATGTGGTACAAACAGCCAGTTTAAAAGAATTCGTGTCCTCTCTACCTATTAGGAACGCATCTCCAAGATGTTATTTTTAAAATATTCATTCCGGGAAGGCAAGGAGGGAGAAGAAGAAGAAGAATTGGGAGAGTAGGACGTGCACTCACAGCAAATGTCAGCCTGATGAAATAAAGATGAGCTGCGCAACAGATTATAGATACACAGCCTATCAGGACAGGAGTGAGCAGTGGTTCGGCAACAAACCTTCAGGAATGGACTTCGCAGGCACAAGAGAACAGCGCCGCCATCTTTGAGTTGAGAAAAGAGCTGCCAATTTGTCGGAAACCATTCCTTCTGCCCCGATGCTCAGGATGTGAGTCTCATTGCTTGTGTAACCAAAACAGCGCCATTCATACACAAACAGGGTGCAGGGAACATAATCTGCAGGTTCAGGGCAGCCCTAAGGTTTGCCGAAGGGACGCGGGTGGCGCTGTGGTCTAAACCACAGAGCCTAGGGCTTGACGATCGAATGGTCGGTGGTTCGAATCCCCGCGGCAGGGTGAGCTCCCGTTGCTCGGTCCCAGCGCCTGCCAACCTAGCAGTTTGAAAGCACGTCAAAGTGCAAGTAGATAAATAGGTACCGCTCCGGCGGGAAGGTAAACAGCGTTTCCGTGCGCTGCTATAGTTTGTCAGAAGGGGCTTAGTCCTGCTGGCCACATGACCTGGAAAAACTGTCTGCGCACAAACGCCGGCTGCCTCGGCATGTAAAGCGAGATGAGCGCCGCAACCGCAGAGTCATTCGCGACGTGACTTAACAGTATTAATACTACTACTACTACTAACTTTTCTTTATACCCCGCCCTCCCCAGCCAAGACCAGGCTCAGGGCAGCTAACACCAGGTATAAAAACAATGAATTAAAATACAACTTAAAAACAAGATTAAAATACAACATTAAAATGCAGCCTCATTTCAGTAGAAATTCAAAAACTTTTTGGGGATGAAACTATCAAATCTTCACCAAGGCCAACTATCCAGACTAGTCCTACATGGGCCAGAAAAAAGCCAGGGAAGTCCCCAAATAGGAGTTCCATCACAGAAGGAGAAAGAAAAAAAAGAAAGAGGGGAAGGGGATCAAGTTGATTCCAAGCCAAAGGCCAGGCGGAACAACTCTGTCTTACAGGCCCTGCGGAAAGAAATCAGATCCTGCAGGACCCTGGTCTCACGAGGCAGAGTGTTCCATCAGGCTGGAGCCAGTGTTGAGAAGGCCCTGGCTCTGGTTGAGGCTAATCTAACTTCCTTAGGGCCCGGGACCTCTAGGGTGTTGCTATTTATGGACCTTAAGGTCCTCCGTGGGGCATATCGGGAGAGGCGGTCCCATGGGTTTGCCAAAGCACCAAAAAATTGCTTTAGGGAAAATCCTTAGTTGCAGAAACACTCTGTGCTGCAACGTTTTGTTGCAGATCACACACACACACACACACACTCCATTAATTTGCACAAACTGCCCTTGCTCTCTCTTCCCTTGCTGCAGTCTAAAGGATCTCCAGGAGAGACATCCCTTCATCCAAAGGCAGCCCAAGGTGGGAAAAAAGATGGCAGTGGGAGAGATAAAATTGGTAAGCGCTTACTGGTAAGTGAGGTTATGGTGGAAATGTGCCCCAGATTGGAAGCCCTGACGCCGGCAATGGAACAGCATATTCTCCACAGACCCCCTGAAGGCAGCAGGCCAGGGTCAGAGGGCACAGGGCAGGCCAAGTGGTACCCACAGCACTGCCCTCCAGCCGCTCTCACCTGATCCCCACCCCTGAATTTGCTGCCCGAGGCATCTGCCTCATTCTGCCTAACAGCAGAGCCGGCCCTGGACCATAGCTGTCAACCATCCCTTTTTTTGCGGGAAATTCCCTTATTCCAGCACTGTTTCCCACTGCTATCCCGGATTGTTAGATATCCTGTAGACTGTCCCCGGGACAGGTGAGGCTGCTGATCCCTTATTTTCGAGGCTGCTGATCCCTTATTTTCAAATCTGAAAGTTGACAGCTATGCCCTGGACAAATAAGAGATTCAGTTGTGCAGGACACAAGCAATGGGAGGAACTTTTGCTAACGCGGTTCATATGCTTCCAGATATTTGCCTTCGTGAGGGCAAGAAGCTTCCTTAAAAATCTACCGTATTTTTCGCTCTATAACACGCACCCAACCATAACACGCACGTAGTTTTTAGAGGAGGAAAATCCGTAGGCATGCCACCCGTAGGCATTCCCTCCATAACACGCACAGACATTTCCCCTTACTTTCTAGGAGGAAAAAAGTGAGTGTTATGGTGCAAAAAATACGGTAAATGTGAGGTTTACTCAAGCACTGCGCCGGATAAACAGGAATCCTTTGCGGGATAGGTTCAGGAAGACGCAGCGAGGTTTCCTCGCTAGCTTTAGTCAACGGGCACAGATTGCAACGATTGGGAAAGGAGAAACCACACCAAATGTGACTGGGGGAAAAGATTTGACCTCACCCTGCACCGTAATGTCATTCTGTCTTCTAGCCTGGGATTGAATTATCTTTTCTTTGTTTCCTCTAGAAAGTGCGCCTATCTAGTATTTCGCTTAGCACAGTTGCATGATTGCAGGAGAGGTTTTTTTCTTTGGTGGGTATTTCTGTTTCCCTCAAGATAAGGACAAGGCCAGAGTCCCGCCAAAGCTCCCAGGCACTGGGTGTGCCATACAGCTTCTCACAGAGATCGAATTATCTTAAGCTTTGACCTGTGACAGCCTCAGAGACTTACCCTAATCTTCTTAGCTCCTTATGAAATGTGTGGCTCCTTACAGCCTTCTCCTTTCAGGGACAAGACCTGCTCCTCCTTTCACAGTTAATGAGAAACAGGAAAATAGACTGATCCACACTGGAATAATTAATGCCACCCCCTACGACATAGGATTTTCCTCTCTCTCTCTTTCCTAAGACAAGGGTTCTGGTGGATGAACGTCTCTGAATCAGCTAATGTGATGTCCTTGTTTAGGTCCCTGGATTCATTCTATTCTGCCTTGGAATACTGTGTCCAGTTCTGGGCACCACAATTTAAGAAGGACGTTGACAAGCTAGAAGGTGGGCAGAGAAGGGCGACCAAGATAATCAAGGGTCTGGAAAACAAGCCTTAGGAGGAGCAGTTGAAGGAGCTGGGTGTGTTTAGCCTGGAAAAGAGGAGAATGAGATGAGATATGATGTTGTTTAGTCATTTAGTCGTGTCTGACTCTTCGTGACCCCATGGACCAGAGCACGCCAGGCACTCCTGTCTTCCACTGCCTCCCGCAGTTTGGTCAAACTCATGTTATTAACCTCGAGAACACTGTCCAAACATCTGGTCCTCTGTCATCCCCTTCTCCTTGTTCCCTCCATCTTTCCCAACATCAGGGTCTTTTCCAGGGAGTCTTCTCTTCTCATGAGGTGGCCAAAGTCTTGGAGCCTCGGCTTCAGGATCTGTCCTTCCAGTGAGCACTCAGGGCTGATTTCCTTAAGAATGGATACAGGTTTGATCTTCTTGCAGTCCATGGGACTCAAGAGTCTCCTCCAGCTCCATATGATAGCCATCTTCAAATACAGTATCTCAAGGGCTGTCAATGGAAGAGGGAACAAGCTTGTTTTCTCCTGCTCTGGAGGGTAGGACTTGAACCAATGCCTTCAAGTTGCAAGGAAGAAGATTCTGATGAAACACCAGGAAGAACTTTCTGTCAGTAAGAGCTGTTAGGCAGTGGAACAGACTCCCACAAGAGGTGGTGGACTCTGCTTCCTTGGAGGTTTTTAAGCAGACGTTGGATGGCCATCTCTCAGGGATGCTTTAGCTGAGATTCCTGCATTGCAGGGGGCTGGACTAGATGACTCTTGAGGTCCCTTCTAACTTTACAATTCTATGTTTCTATGATCCCCCCCCTCTGATCACAGAAGGACCACTGAATGTTACCCTTGGGTGAATGTGGCCCTCAGTCTGAGAAAGATGCTCCTGGCTATAACAACAACAACAACAACAACAATTTATTATTTCTACCCCACCCATCTGGCTGGGTTTCCCCAGCCACTCTGGGTGGCTCCCAACAGAATATTGAAAGCACAATCAAACATAAAAAAACTTCCATAAACAGGGCTGCCTTCAGATGTCTTCTAAAAGTCTGGTAGTTGTTGTTCTCTTTGACATCTGGTGGGAGGGCGTTCCACAGGGCGGGCGCCACCACCGAGAAGGCCCTCTGCCTGGTTCCCTGTAATTTGGCTTCTCTCAGGGAGGGAACCGCCAGAAGGCCCTCGGCGCTGGACCTCAGTGTCCAGGCTGAATGATGGGCTAAATGGAAGTGGCAGCAGAAGAGGGAAATTTACTTAGGCAAAGGGTAAATTTACGCAGCAGTAAAGCGATGGAAGAGTTTCACCTGTCAAATGTATGACATCCATACTGTGAGTGAAACTGAGCAGCAATACATGCATTCAATTGCTTCTGTGGCACAATTTGCAGAAGCGACCCCCCCCCCCCCAAGTATCTCTCTTACGGAATAACGCAATTTGGCTTTCCAGTTTACTGTGCGATAAAAGTCGGACGGCGAAGAGAAGATTTTTACGAGGGCCTTAGGAAATCACACCATCAATGCAGGATTTTCTGGGAGCAGTTAGAACATGCCGTTAAAAAAGTTATGGCATAATAAAAAAAGTGACTTAGACTATCAAGCAGCCAAGAAGGAAAAAACTGCAGATCCTCGGAGCCAGAATAGCCTGGCTGGAAAGCAGATGTGGTCTCCCGTTGTCAGGGCCACCAACTTTCAAATTACTATTATCATTTATTAAATTTGTACATCACCTTTTATCTATAGGTCTCAAGGCAGTTCAAAGCATAAAAATGCAAGATGAAAACACAAAATACAGAATAAAAACACGAACGAAACAAAAAAATAATCTGTGCTCCCTCTACCCATTCCCACAAACATATTATTATTATTATTATATTACTGTTATTAAACATATACAAACCTGGAAGTGACAGAAAACATCATTCAACATGTCGTGAAAAGGGGTGCGGGGTGGGTACAGGGTCTGGTACGGTTATATGCACCCCACTGACGTACTTGGGGGCCAGGAACGGAACCCCCATGTGAAATGGTTTTCAACTGTACTACACTGAAATGTCGAAATGTTTCTTTGCTTGTCCTTGAATCTTCCCAGATAATATCGGGAGCCTGAGAACATGTGTTTCAGCAGCAGCATCCTATGTATATCTAATTAGCAGTACATTCTCAAACCCTCCAAGTGTCCCTGTTTTCCGGGGACAGTCCCGGATTTACAGAAGCCTTCTCAGTTTCTGATTTGATCCCAGAATGTCCCGCTTTTCCTTAAGATCTGCATATTTTCATTGGAGAAATGTGGGAGGGTATGGAGTTATTGGACCCCAAAGCCGTCTGAAGGCAGCCTTGCATAGGGAAGCTTTTTAAAATGTTTAATTTATTATTATGTTTTTATATAGCACCCAGAGTGGCTGGGGCAACCCAGTAAGATACGCGGGGTAGAAATAGAAAATAATGATGATAATAATAATAATAATAATAATAATAATAATAATAATAATAATGGGATAAAGGTAAAGGTAAAGGGACCCCTGACGATTAGGTCCAGTCGTGGCCGACTCTAGGGTTGCGGTGCTCATCTCACTTTATTGGCCAAGGGAGCCGGTGTACAGCTTCCGGGTCATGTGGCCAGCATGACTAAGCTGCTTCTGGCGAACCAGAGCAAGGCACGGAAACGCCGTTTACCTTCCTGCCGGAGTGGTACCTATTTATCTACTTGCACTTTTGATGTGATTTCGAACTGCTAGATTGGCAGGAGCAGGGACCGAGCAACTGGAGCTCATCCCTTCACGGGGATTCAAACAGCTGACCTTCTGATTGGCAAGTCCTAGGCTCTGTGGTTTAACCCACAGCACCACCCGCGTCTCTATAATATAGGATAGGATATCCCTATTTTCATTGGGGAAATATTAGAGGGTATGCATTCTGTTAAATTCAGTGGCACTTACTCCAAGGTAAGACTATCTAAGTGCTGTCCCATAATTTTGATTTCAACAGGACAGCTAATCACACGCTTTCGTTGAAACAATCACAGCTTTGCTTTTGATAGCCATGGGGCAAGATCCAGCCCACTGAAACCAATGGGCCCCCCTACCAAATTCACTTTACCCTGGCTGATATGTTTCTTGCACTTTGATGCTATGCATGCTTACTTGGGGCAACTCCCGCTGAGTTTGGCAGGCCTGTCTTCTGGATGTGAACGCTGAGGACCGGAGCTGTCATCTTGCGCTCAGCAGCGAGGTCACGATCCGGACTGACATTTTCAGTCAAAGGGAGAGTCTCCCGGGCCCTCAAGCGGCATTAGGTTTCCATGCGTTGGCATGGAGAAAGTTAAAAGGAAGAATTCTCACAGTGTATGTTACTGGGGATTTATTTTAAGTCCCTCCCCCCCTCCCCGCGAATTCTCAGGGTGGGTTATCCCGAGAAATGATCGGATGAGAACACAGATTAACAAGCAGCTGGGTCTTCCTCTTCTAAGCCTCTGGGACACAGGACTGACGTCACTCTCTGGCGTGACCAGGGTCCACCACTGGCTCTGATGGCCCCAGTCTCCCCAGGGAGTGTCTATTTACTGCCCTGCTCCCTCCAGGATGCAGCAAAGCCTCTGAAATCGGAGGCTTGGGAAGGGCGAGCCAGCCTCCCGATGGGTCTGAAATGTCTTTTGAAGGGCCCTGCGAAAAAAGTGGATGTACAGTCATACCTTGGGTTACAGACGCTTCAGGTTGTGTTTTTTTCGGCTTACAGATGCGCCGAAACCTGGAAGTACCAGAACGGGTACTTTGGTGGTCGCGCATGCGCAGAAGCGCTAAATTGCACTTTGCGCATGCACAGTGGCGCTGCGGGCTGCGAACGCTGTGGGTTGCGAACACACCTCCCACAGAGATAATAATAATAATAATAATAATAATAATAATAATAATAATAATAATAATAATAATAAATTTATTATTTATACCCCGCCCATCTGGCTGAGTTTCCCCAGCCACTCTGGGTGGCTTCCAATCAAGTGTTAAAAACAATACAGCATTAAATATTAAAAACCTCCCTAAACAGGGCTGTCTTCAGATGTCTTTTAAAGAGAAGATAACTGCTTATTTCCTTCACATCTGAAGGGAGGGTGTTCCACAGGGCAGGCGCCACCACCGAGAAGGCCCTCTGCCTGGTTCTCTGTAACTTGGCTTCTCGCAGTGAGGGAACCGCCAGAAGGCCCTTGGCACTGGACCTCAGAGTCCGGGCAGAACAATGGGGGTGGAGATGCTCCTTCAGGTATACAGGACCGAGGCCGTTTAGGGCTTTAAAGGTCAGCACCAACACTTTGAATTGTGCTCGGAAACGTTCGCAACCCGAGTGTCCACTGCAATTGTTTCAGAAGGCCTTCTTTTTCACCCATCGAAGTAGACCTGCCTGATGCTAAGCACACCTCTGTGGCTATCGGTGCCATAGAGAGAACAGGGCCCTTGAAGCTAGCAAAACCAATTTCAGCAGGGACAAATGTAAGGTTCTGCAATTAGGCAGAAAGAACCAGATGCACAAATATAGGCTGGGGGACACGTGGCTTAGTAGGGTCTTGGTGGACCACAAGCTTGACATGAGTCAACAGTGTGATGCTGCAGCAAAAAAGGCGAATGCTATTCTAGGCTGCATCAAC
This sequence comes from Podarcis bocagei, assembly GCF_964188305.1. Lineage (NCBI taxonomy): Eukaryota > Metazoa > Chordata > Lepidosauria > Squamata > Lacertidae > Podarcis > Podarcis bocagei. The sequence continues at coordinate 87,337,294 of NC_138133.1, forward strand.
AGAAGTATAGTGTCCAGATCAAGAGAAGTAATAGTACTACTCTATTCTCTATTAGTCAGACCACACCTGGAATACTGTGTCCAGTTCTGGGCACCACGATTTAAGCTGGAACGTGTGTAGAGGAGGGCAACCAAGATGATCAAGGGTCTGGAAATCAAGCCTTATGAGGAGCACTTGAAGGAGCTAGGTATGTTTAGCCTGGAAAAGAGGAGACCGAGAGGAGATAGGATTTGTTGTTGTTTAGTCGTTTAGTCATGTCTGCCTCTTTGTGACCCCATGGACCAGAGCACGCCAGGCACTCCAGTCTTCCACTGCCTCCCGCAGTTTGGTCAAACTCTTGTTGGTAGCTTCAAGAACACTGTCCAACCATCTTGTCCTCTGCCGTCCCTTCTCCTTGTGCCCTCCATCTTTCCCAACATCAGGGTCTTTTCCAGGGACTCTTCTCTTCTCATGAGGTGGCCCTTAGATTTGGAGTGGGGTGAGAGTTGAGCAAAGAAGCTGTAGCAGGTTAAGTCCCTCCTTTCTTCTCTCGAGCTGCTTCTCATTGCCAAATGGTTACCTCCCAATGCAATTTTTCATATACATGTGTTGAAAAGCTGCTGGGAATTTCGTTCCGCCGCAGGCAAAATTTCTTTCCCAGCCCGGAGATTCTTTTAAGTGGAGCTTTCAGGAACTGAACCTGGGACGTGATGCATGCGAAGAATGTACTTGGCTACTGAAATACGTCCCCTTCTCATGACCTCCTGGACCCTTCTCGTGGGTCCTTCACTGCTGAGTTCTCAATTTGAATCAGAAACTGAATTCCTGCACTTGTGGAAATGCACCAGAGCTGCTCAACATGTCCTTGAAAAGCAGCGTCAGAGTATAATGCCTGTTGCCTGTGATAATTCGCAGGTGTGCAGCATGACATGGGGGAAATGCCACGGGAATCGCCTTTTAAATTTTTGCTAGTGAAAAGAACGCTGTTAGGATTGGCTTGTGTGTTTCAAGAGTCAGTGCAGTGGCAGCAACAACTTGGAGAGGGACAGGTTTCATGAGCATCAGAGTTCCCAGATTCTTTCTCCTTTCGATATCTTAATTTCAGTTTTTGAAAAACCCAAATTGTTTACTTTGTCCCATAGATAATAGCAGAAGCCACCCATAACTGTATTACGCCATGTCTTTGTTTCTGTAGTACCACTCTGGATTCTGTGCTTAGTCAAACTGTTGTTGTTGTTGTTTAGTCGTGACCCCATGGACCAGAGCATGCCAGGCACTCCTGTCTTCCACTGCCTCCCGCAATTTGATCAAACTCATGTTGGTAGCTTTGAGAACATGGTCCAGCCATCTCGTCCTCTGTTGTCCCCTTCTCCTTGTGCCCTCCATCTTTCCCAACATCAGGGTCCTTTCCAGGGAGTCTTCTCTTCTCATGAGGTGGCCAAAGTCTTGGAGTCTCAGCTTCAGGATTTGTCCTTCCAGTGAGCACTCAGGGCTGATTTCCTTCAGAATGGATAGGTTTGATCTTCTTGCAGTCCATGGGGCTCTCAAGAGTCTCCTCCAGCACCAGAATTCAAAAGCATCCATTCTTCGGCGATCAGCCTTCTTTATGGTCCAGCTCTCACTTCCATACATCACTACTGGGGAAACCATAGCTTTTACTATACGGACCTTTGTTGGCAAGGTGATGTCTCTGCTTTTTTAGATGCTGTCTAGGTTTGTCATCACTTTTCTCCCAAGAAGCAAGCGTCTTTTAATTTCATGGCTGCTGTCACCATCTGCAGTCAAACTACTGTTTGGCAAACGCTGAAGAACCACGAGGCAATTCTGAGCTAAATGCACCAGTGCCCTGACTTGATATAAGGGATATACAATTTTAACAAACAACACACATTCTGCTCCACTGCGGCAAAGGTTTCCATGCCTAAAGCATATTGTAAATGGTTTCAGGGCGCCTGATGGGAAGTAATTCATGACCGAAACAAATGAACTAATAATAATCCTCCTTCTTCTTTCTCAATCACCTGCAGCCAAGTAAGATTGTCTTCCATGAACGTGGTCTTAACAATTTCAAATGTCTATATAAGGGCTTGCACACCATTGTTCGGGGTCCCTCCTGCCTCCTGCTTGTGGTGAGTGGGGACCCTCTTGCAACAGTTTAATAAAGATCTGGCTTACTAGCTGCTTTGCTTCTCAATATTCTCTGGTTGGTCTCTGTTATTTTCTCCCACCGATAGAGAACCTACAAAAGGACTCTATATGGGCTCTTGGGTACCCCATAAGTGAAAAGGAGCGTTTTTTTCTGATAACAGTAGAACTAGAAGAGAAGATAGAAGCAGGAAGAAGTAGAGGAGGTTCCGGCCCAATTCTGAGCACAATTCAAAGTGTTGGCGCTGACCTTTAAAGCCCTAAATGGCCTCGGCCCAGTATACCTGAAGGAGTTTCTCCACCCCCAGCGTTCTGCCCGGACACTGAGATCCAGCTCCGAGGGCCTTCTGGCGGTTCCCTCACTGCGAGAAGCCAAGTTACAGAGAACCAGGCAGAGGGCCTTCTTGGTAGTGGCACCTGCCCTGTGGAATGCCCTCTCACCAGATGTCAAATAGAACAACAACTACCAGACTTTTAGAAGACATCTGAAGGCAGCCCTGTTCAGGGAAGCTTTTAATATTTGATGCATTACTGTATTTTAATATTTTGTTGGAAGCCGCCCAGAGTGGCTGGGGAAGCCCAGCCAGATGGACGGGGTATAAATATTATTATTATTATTATTATTATTATTATTATTATTATTATTATTATTATTATTATTAGCTTTGGGTCGTTTAAGTATGCAGGCCAAGGCCATTTCACTCTCATATAATTTGGGTACATAAGTCTTTCTCTGACATTGCCTGCCTTCTAAGTGGCTTTTAAAAATAATCTAAGGTCCATTTCCCCAACTGCAAGTTTAGGCGTCCAACTGCAAACTTGGAAAAAAAACAAAACAGAAAAAGAGCCCTGCTCATTAAAACCAGCTCACATTACTTGCTGGACCCCCTCTGGGCAAATAAATATGCTTTCACCTGATGGCAGAATGACATTGCAGCTGGTGCCAGGAGCTTTCTGCCAACATCGAATGGGCAGGCAAATTGCCCGTGGGAAACTCCTGGCGAGGGGGAAAGCAGGCTTTGGCTTTGGCGCCGAGATCAGCAGATGGACACAAGAGCCACAGCCAGCTTTCTGCAGCCACTGGGTGCATGAGTGACTTCCCTGCGGAGAAACTTGCTTGCACAGCTGATCTGGCAGGGTTTGGCTCCACTGCCCATCGGTTGATGGGCGGCAGAGCCAAAGCTCATCTTACAATGCTGTTGTGCAATCAAGAGTCAGGGGTGCAGTGCCAGATTTACGTACAGTGGTACCTCTGGATGCAAACAGGATCCATTCCGGAGCCCCGTTCGCATCCTGAAGCGAACGCAACCCGCGTTTGTGTGTGTGCGTGTGTGGCGATTCACCGCTTCTGCGCATGCGCGTGACATCCTTTTGAGCGTCTGCACATGCGTGAGCAGCGAAACCCAGATGTAATGCATTCTGTTACTTCTGGGTCGCCGCGGAGCGCAACCTGAAAACACTCAACCCGAAGCAACTTTAACCCGAGGTATGACTGTATAAGCTAAACAAGCTATAGCTTAGGGCCCCACTCTCCTGGGGGCACCCAAAAAATTTAAAGGGGAAAAAACCTGGATGTACATTTCCAAAATATAAGATAAAAAACAAATAGAATAAAACCTACATACAGCAACAGTGTGTTGTGTTGTGTAGGCTCCTATGATGTGTAAGCAATGGGCCCCTCCTGCTAGCCTGCTCCCTAAAATATCACTGGTTTGCTCATTTCTGTATATGGGGTGCCTACATTCTGAATGGACTGGTCACATGACTAGATGTGCAAATGGCTTTAGATACCTATTAGGTCCATAAATAACCATATAGCATATATTCAACACAAAGAAACCAGCGACAATTTGTTGTTGACAAAGGACAACTGGACGTATAAAGGGCCCCATTACCTTCAGTAGCTTAGGTGCCAACTTGAATAAAATATGGGGGGGGGGGAGTATGCCCTGCCCTGCATAATCGATCACATGACTCTGCTATAAGAATTCTAAGGGCTCAAATATTGAATACATGTTCATAAATGCACATGGTGAACACACACATGTAAGCATATAAACCACACGTCTAAAATAGTACAGTGGTACCTTGGTTCTCAAATGTAATCCGTTCTGGAAGTCCGTTCCAAAACCAAAGCGTTCCAAAACCAAGGTGCGCTGTCCCATAGAAAGTTGCGCAAAATGGATTAATCCGTTCCAGACTTCTAAAAACAACCCCTGAAACAGAAATTTAACATGGATTTTACTATCTAACGAGACCACTGATCCATAAAATGAAAGCCAACCCAACAGGGAAAAAGGTAAGTTTTAACCAATAATGGATCTTCAGAATCCGGTCCATGGGGTCACGAAGAGTCGGACATGACCAAACGACAACATTTGTTCAAAAGTTTAACTATGTGACGTCTTGACTTGAGGAAAGTTAGACAAAGTCCACCGTTCCCGTATTTCTGGCAGACAGCAGAGTTGCAAACCCCCTGAGGATGTTCCACTTACTGCTCCCTTCTTGAAGAAACATTTTAAATATGAGTTAAGGAGTTTTTAATCCACATGAGAGCGAGTAAGACATCGGGATATCTGCTCCTAAGTCCTAAATCCCCAAACATCCTGGATAATCACAGGCAAGCAACTGAGTTTCTCTGTTTTGTCTCGTCGGTGCCAAAAGCATCTTTCTTCCTGTCTCTAAAAAAACAACGCAGCTAGTTTTACACCTCACTTGGACTGGCAAGGTAGATGCCATCTCCTCCCTGGCTGGTTGCTCCCACGAACGCCTGGCGTAACACCAGCATCTTCTGCTTATGTGGTTTGGGTGGGTTTTAGAAATTATACTGACTGCACCTCCTAACGCTGTAAGCTAGTTAAAGACATATTTGCTGATTAATTGTGTGAGTTTCAATAAGCTAACTGAGCAACTAAGATAGGGTTGCTGTACGTTCAGAATTCCTGGACCTATCCGGAATACTGCAAGTAGTGTTTGGGCGGAAATCAATGAAATGTCTGGGGAAATCTGGACGTATGACAGTCCATGTTGGTGGTGTGGTTTTTCCTGGTTTTCCTCAGAAATAGCTCAAAAATGTCAACTGGAGACAAAGCCTCGCCTGGTATGCCCCGCGGAGGACCTTAAGGTCCACAAATGACAACACTTTGGAGGTCCCAAGTCACAAGGTGGTTAGATAGGTCTCAACCAGGGCCAGGGCCTTTTCAGTACTGGCCCCGGTCTGGTGGAACGCTCTGTCACAAGAGACTAGGGCCCATGGCATCTTTACGCAGGGCCTGCAAGACAGAGCTGTTCCGCCTGGCCTTTGGTTTGGACTCAGTCTGACCTCCCCTTGTGGTCTTGATTTATCAGCTACTTTAAAATGAGGCCGCATTTTAAATTGCATTTTAACCTGTATTTTGAAGAAGTGTGCATGCACACAAAAGCTCATACCAATAACAAACTTAGTTGGTCTCTAAGGTGCTACTGGAAGGTATTTTTTTGCTTTTTTAAAGTTACTAAATGGTTCAGTGTGAGGTATTATTCAACCTATGCCTGATGCTCTGTGAGATGAACTACAGAACACCTTGGTTAGGAAAAAAAACCCATTGAATGTACCTTGGATAGATTGACTGGACTTGTGTTGATAATGTTGCAAAAGGTAGTACCTTAAGCACTGGTGCCACCTAACGTCCATTTTTCAAAAAGCAGAGAGGAAAAAAGAAGACTCATTATGCATGTTAGAGATATATGAAACTGCCAGACCACTGACCCATCCACCTCTGGTTGGCTGTGGCTCTCTAGATAGGCATCTTTTTGGGTGCTGTGACCAACTCTCTAGTTCAGTAAGGCTAGAGCATGGAGACATTGCTTCAGCAATGGAGCAGCTCAGACTCACAGCTTATATATCCGCTGGGGATTGCACTCCTTCCTGGCTTTCAGCCAAGCCCTGATCTGGGCAGTTGAGGCTCCCCCTGTTTCTGCTCTCAGAAGGTAGGGACACGGGAGGTGTTGTGGTCTAAACCACTGAGCCTCTTGTGCTTGCTGATTGTAAGGTTGGCAGTTTGAATCCCTGCGACGGGGTGAGCTCCCGATGCTCTGTCCCAGCTCCTGCCAACTTAGCAGTTTGAAAGCATACCAGCACGAGTAGATAAATAGGTACCACTGTGGCAGGAAGGTAAATAGCATTTCTGTGCACTCTGGCACTTGTCACAGTGTCCCATTGTGCCAAAAGCGGTTCAGTCATGCTGGCCGCATGACCCGGAAAAGCTGTCTGTGGACATACGTCGGCTCCCTCAGCCTGAAAGCGGAGATGAGAGCCACACCCCACAGTCAAATTTGAATGGACTTAACCATCTAGGGGTCCTTTACCTTTACTGTTACCTTAGCTCTGAGAAGGTACAACAACAACAACAACAACAACAACAACAACAACAACAACAACAACAACAACTTATTTATACCCTGCCACTCTGGGTGGCTCCCAACAGAATATTAAAAACACAATAAAACATCAGACATCAAAAACTTCCATAAACAGGGCTGCCTTCAGATGTCTTCCAAAAGTCAGATAGTTGTTTATTTCCTTGACATCGGATGTGAGGGCATTCCACAGGGCGAGTGCCACCACCTAGAAGGTCCTCTGCCTGGTTCCCTGTAACTTCACTTCTTGCAGTGAGGGAACCGCCAGAAGGCCCTCGGTGCTGGACCTCAGTGTCCGGGCTGAGTGATGGGGGTGGAAGTTTTGGTTTGGGGAGGGCCAAGCACTGACATGCCTCCACCCAAGATCCAGTTCTGGGTGGAGATGCCAGGGAATGAACTTGAGATTTTCTGCATTCAAAATGTGCCTTCTCCTATTGAGCTTGGAGCTCCCTTCCCATAGCAACGTGACTCTGTGTGGGGGATCTGCTGCTGGTCTGCTTCTTCTTCCCCAACTTTCCACTAGATGGTTCTTTCACTCTTCCCAGCATCTGTTCCAGAATGGATGCCACTATCCCTATGCAAGCCCAAGATCTCTAGAAGATGGTTTCTTGCCTCAACTGCTGCTGCTGGCACTGCTGTTGCCAGCCTGCAAAATGAGAGCACCGCCAGTTCCTTTAGATCAGGCACATCACTACTGGGGAAACCATCACTTTAACTATGTGGACCTTTGTTGGCAAGGTGATATCTCTGCTTTTTAAGATGCTGTCTAGGTTTGTCATTGCTTTTCTGGAGACAGGACACCCATTTTCAAATATCTGAAGGGCCGTCCCATGGAAGATGCAATCAGCTTGTTTTCTGCGCCAAAGGTTGGGGCCTGTACCAAGTTACAAGAAATCAAATTCTGACTAAACACCAGGAAGAACTTTCTGACAGTGGGAGATGCTAGACAGTGGAATGGTCTCCTTCGCTAGGCTGTGGACTCTCTTTTCTTGCAGGTTTTAAAGCAGAGCTTGGCTGGTCATCTGTCATGGATGCTCTTGTCGAAATCCCTGCATTGCAGGGAGTTGGACGATGAACACCGGGGTCCCTTCCAACTCTACAGTTCTGTGTTTCTATGACAGCGACTCTGCACACCCCACTAAAACAGGGACCCTTCACTGGCAGGCATCCCAGGCAGTTAACTGAAGGCTAATGAAACCTAACGACAATGTGGGATGCTCAGCAGGGACGCTAATTCTCTTTCTGCAGTGCTGCCTTAATTCACAGCGCAAGATTTACCGGCTGCCATTTGCTCCTCTAGCCTCCTGCTTGGCGGTGCTTCGCCTTGCTGCCAGCTCTAGGGTGCCTGCAGACGGTGTCTGCTTGACTGGCAGGTTGACAAATGCCACTCATCTCATCTTCTTGGTGCAAAAGGTCGCTGTGAGCACTGCTGTCGCAGCCAAGATAGGAAGAAGGGATGGAAATCTGGGCTCGCTGGCTTTGTCTAGTGACTCATTCCCATGCAAGCTGGGAACCTAGAAACCACCTTATGCCACCTGCTCTGTCTAGCTCAGTATGGTCTATTATTATTTAATTAAAAATATTATCCTTGGGGGTGGGGTAGGGGAGGGGGTTATTGCTTTGTTTCGTTCTTGTTTTTAATTATGCGTCTTGTGTTTTTATCTTGCATTTTTATGCTGTGAACTGCCCCAAGGTCTTTGGATGAAGGAAGGTATACAAATTTAATTAATTAATCAATTAATAATAATAATAATAATAATAATAATAATAATAATAATTGTTATGTTGTGGGTGAACATATCAGATGACACAGCGATTCTCCAAACAGCTCTTGTTTATTCACAGGTCAGAACAGAACTGAACTGAAGGGTTCAGCCAGCCTGCTTATATAGAGCTCCAGTACAACGTAACTGTAACAAATTTCTGTAACTATCCAATCACTGAATGTCACTTTCGATCCCTTATTTGCATATGCGGACCTGAACTATCTACAGTATCCCCCGCTGGCCCAGGGTGAGAACTTCAGTACATAACAATAATAATAATGATACAGTGCTGATCTCGCCCTGACCTAGCCACTGTGATCCACGCGACGGTCACCTCCAGACTAGATTATTGTAACTCACTCTACGTGGGGCTGCCCTTGAGACTGACCCAGAAACTCCAGTGGGTGCAGAATGCCGCAGCGAGACTCCTTACGGGGTCCTTGCTGTGGGATCACATTCACCCAGTGCTATATTAGCTGCACTGGCTCCCGGTGGAGTACAGGATCAGGTTCAAGGTGCTGGTTTTAGCCTTTAAAGCCCTATATGGCCTAGGACTCTCGTACCTACGGGACTGCCTCTCCTGGTATGTCCCACGGAGGACTTTATGGTCTTCAAACAAAAACATCTTGGAGGTCCCGGGCCACAGGGAGGTTAGGCTGGCCTCAACCAGAGCCAGGGCTTTTTCGGCTGTGGCCCCGACTTGGTGGAATGCTCTGTCACAAGAGACTAGGGCCCTGTGGGACTTGACATCTTTCCGCAGGGCCTGCAAGACAGAGCTGTTCTACTAGGCCTTTGGCCAAGGCACAGCCTGATCCCCTCCTTTGGTAATTCTTCACAGAACTCTAGCTGAATGGTTGCCATTAATTTGATTTGAACTGATTTTATGAAGAATTGATTTTAGAATGCTGTATTATTTTACTGTTGTTAGCCGCTCTGAGCCCGGCTTTGGCTGGGGAGGGTGGGATATAAACAAAATTTATTATTATTATTATTATTATTATTATTATTATCTATGCCCCTTCCCATCCTTGAAGTTTGACGCCAGGTGAGCTTTTCTGAGGATGCATTCCAAAGGTCAGGGGGCGGCAGCCCCAAAGCGCTATCTTGGCTGAGGATTGCTGAATCTGTCAGTTGGAGTTTATCTCAGTTTCTTATCCCCCACCCCAGTGTTAAGTCCAGGTGTCCACATATCAGTTTATGATTATTATTTTTTTAAGTCCTCGTGGATTTCCACCAACATTTCAGTGCACTCCCCCCCCCATATGCACATTTTTTGTACATGGTTTATAATACGCATGTGCTCGGAAGCCATTTCCCCTAACGGAATGCCTTCCGGTACGTTATTGTCTCTCAGATGTGATTTATAAGGTGCACATCGCCCTAATACAGAAATAGGGAACCTCAGACTCGGAGGAAGCGGAGGCAGAAAATGTGGCCCTCCGTGCCTCTCTGTCTGGCCCTTGGGACTCTCTAAAGACTAGGCTTCCTTTCCCCAGGTCACATCTACCAGTGGTGTACTGGAAAGGGTTACTTCCGGGTTTCGCCGCTCACGCATGCGCAGATGCTCAAAATGACACCATGTGCATGTACAGAAATGTCAAATTGTGACCCGTGCATGTGCAGACGCGGGCTGTGTTCTGCTCAGGTTGCAAATGGGGCTCCGGAATGGATCCTGTTCTGTTACGTACTGAGTTGAATAGGATTCAGAATGCAGCTGTCTGATTGGTCCTAGAACAATAGGATTCAGAATGCAGCAGTCTAATTGGTCCTAGAACAATAGGGTCCAGAATGCAGCAGTTTGATTGGTCCACAGGAGCTACCCAATCCAGCTCCAGGTGGAAGTGAATCCGCAACCTGATTGGCCTACAGGTGAATCCCGAAATTAGCCAATCATGTGGGGCCCATTGTGTAAATAATGTATATAAAGCAGACATTCTGGGGGAACTTCCATTCCTCCTCACCACTATGAGCTGAATAAAGAGCATGAAATCTGCTCTCGACTCCGAGTATATTTCACGTTCGCAACCAGAGGTACCACAGTACTGAGCTGAATCCTAGAACAATAGGATCCAGAATGCAGCAGTCTGATTGGTCCGCATGAGCCACCCAATCCAGCTCCAGGTGGAAGTGAATCAGCAACCTGATTGGCCTGTAGGAACAGCCAATCAGGCTCCTGGATGAAATGAATCAGCAACCTGATTGGCCTGCAGGAGCAGCCCGGAATTAGCCAATCACGTGGGGCCCATTGTGTAAATAATGTATATATAGCTAGACGTTTTGGGGGAAGTTTCATTCATTGCTACTACGAGCTGAATAAAGACCATGAAATTCACTCTCAACTCCGAGTATATTTCACCATGCTACCTCCATCCTTACTTCCTTGTGGGCTGGGCGAGACCTCGCTTCTCAGCCAGCTGGGGCAGGGCATGTGTGGGAATCCTAGAAGAAGGATAGGGGCATTTCATTTTGCGTATTGCTCTGAGAGCAGTTGGGGACACAGGTGGCGCTGTGGGTTAAACCACAGAGCCCAGGACTTGCCGATCAGAAGGTCGGCAGTTCGAATCCCCGTGACGGGGTGAGCTGCCGTTGCTCAGTCCCTGCTCCTGTCAATCTAGCAGTTCGAAAGCATGTCAAAGTGCAAGTAGATAAATAGGTACCACTCCGGCGGGAAGGTAAATGGCGTTCCGTGCGCTGCTCTGGTTTGCCAGAAGCGGCTTAGTCATGCTGGCCACATGACCCGGAAGCTGTACGCCAGCTCCCTCGGCCAGTAAAACGAGATGAGCGCCGCAACACCAGAGTCGGTCACGGCTGGACCTAATGGTCAGGGGTCCCTTTACCTTTACCTTTTACTGGGAGCAGTTAGGTTGTTTTGCATAAAAATGTGAACTGAATCCAATTCCAGCCCCCATCCCTAATCTTGCATCGGTGGCGGAATCTGAAGGACGGTCTCTGGAGAAGATTTCAGGGTCTGAAGATTGAGGTAAGCTGAGCATAAGCCACATGGGGCTTTAGCAAGGCAGAGACAGCACTTTGAAGTGTCCCTGGAAGTGCGCAGGAAGCCAGTCCGGTCAGGCTGTCTTGAGTGACAACGTGCCTTCATTTAGAAGACTCTTTCTCTCTTTTTTCTTTTTTTGAATTTGCATTTTATTTATTTGTTAACATACTTATATTACATCAGTAAACGTTGTCATATTACATTACAGGACTTACTATAATTTCCAACATGTATACATAAATTATATACAAATTTTATATACCTAGAAAGAAAATGAAACAAATAAAAGAACAAAGTGGGAAAAAAACCAATCCCCCCCCCAAATCATATACATACCAACACACTAGACTTCCTGTCTTTCCTGTTGTATATTCCTTTTTTTACAAATGAATGTACTCTTATTATTGTATATTTCTTTACATATTATCTAATACATTCCCATATCAATATGTGCTTTTAGTCTTATTTCTCAACTCAGTCTCACTCCAACGTCAATCAAATGCTAGCATAGGTAGCGAACCTTTACTGTATTTTTGAACATGTGTTTTATATCTATCCCACTTTCCCATAATTTTTTGTTTTGAATTGCCTCTCGGGGTGTTTGTTAACTGCGCCATTTCAGCAAATTCCTTGTAATGCCAGTCTGTTAATGCCAGTCCGTTATAAATGACAATAACGGAAGACTCTTTCTCTGATCGCTGCGCCTCCGAAATGCTGAAACTCAGCTAACTTCTGGCTCCCATCGTCGTCCACTGGAGGGCACTGGAGGGCTGCGTCAAAGCAGACACTCTCTGTTGCCTGCCCTCATTTCCCCCCTGCTAAAGGTTTAGCCCGAGGGGGTATCTCAAGAGGTGCCTGACAGCATTAAGGTGGGCACCACCATTCTCAGAAAAAGGGGGGGCAGGAAGATTCCAAGGAGAACGCTGGGAGAGAATGGAAACTGCAAGGAAACCTGGTATTACAATGAGAAAGAATACAAGGCAGAAGTTTCAGGAAGCATCTTTCCAAGAGCAGCAGGAAATGAAATATACTCGGAGTCGAGAGTGGATTTCATGCTCTTTATTCAGCTCATAGTGGTGAGGAGGAATGGAAGTTCCCCCAGAATGTCTGCTTTATATACATTATTTACACAATGGGCCCCTCGTGATTGGCTTATTCCGGGATTCTCCTGTAGACCAATCAGGTTGCAGATTCACTTCCACCTGGAGCTGGATTGGGTGGCTCCTGTGGACCAATCAGACTGCTGCATTCTGGACCCTATTGTTCTAGGACCAATCAGACTGCTGCATTCTGGACCCTATTGTTCTAGGACCAACCAGACTGCTGCATTCTGGACCCTATTGTTCTAGGACCAATCAGACTGCTGCATTCTGGACCCTATTGTTCTAGGACCAATCAGACTGCTGCATTCTGGACCCTATTGTTCTAGGACCAATCAGACTGCTGCATTCTGGACCCTATTCTAGGACCAATCAGATTGCTGCATTCTGGACCCTATTGTTCTAGGACCAATCAGACTGCTGCATTCTGGACCCTATTCTAGGACCAATCAGACTGCTGCATTCTGGACCCTATTCTAGGACCAATCAGATTGCTGCATTCTGGACCCTATTGTTCTAGGACTAATCAGACTGCTGCATTCTGGACCCTATTGTTCTAGGACCAATCAGACTGCTGCATTCTGGACCCTATTGTTCTAGGACCAATCAGACTGCTGCATTCTGGACCCTATTGTTCTAGGACTAATCAGACTGCTGCATTCTGGACCCTATTGTTCTAGGACCAATCAGACTGCTGCATTCTGGACCCTATTCTAGGACCAATCAGATTGCTGCATTCTGGACCCTATTGTTCTAGGACCAATCAGACTGCTGCATTCTGGACCCTATTCTAGGACCAATCAGATTGCTGCATTCTGGACCCTATTGTTCTAGGACTAATCAGACTGCTGCATTCTGGACCCTATTGTTCTAGGACCAATCAGACTGCTGCATTCTGGACCCTATTGTTCTAGGACCAATCAGACTGCTGCATTCTGGACCCTATTGTTCTAGGACTAATCAGACTGCTGCATTCTGGACCCTATTGTTCTAGGACCAATCAGACTGCTGCATTCTGGACCCTATTCTAGGACCAATCAGATTGCTGCATTCTGGACCCTATTGTTCTAGGACCAATCAGACTGCTGCATTCTGGACCCTATTCTAGGACCAATCAGATTGCTGCATTCTGGACCCTATTGTTCTAGGACTAATCAGACTGCTGCATTCTGGACCCTATTGTTCTAGGACCAATCAGACTGCTGCATTCTGGACCCTATTGTTCTAGGACCAATCAGACTGCTGCATTCTGGACCCTATTGTTCTAGGACTAATCAGACTGCTGCAATCTGAATCCAATTCAACTCAGCACATAACAGGAATTCTGATTCCTGATTGTCCCTGCATGGCTAATTCTGGGAGCGTCAGGCAAGCAAGGGCCGGGAACGCAACAGAAATGCATTGTTTCTGCTAGTTCAGAGGTGGGGAGCCTGTGGCCCTCCAGACAGAATAATAAAATCATGGAACTGTAGAGTTGGAGTGTCATCTAGTCCAACTCTCTGCAATGCAGGGATTTCAGCCCAAGCATCCATGACAAGCATGTGACAGCCCTTGAGATATTTGAAGAAGGGTATCCTGTCTCCTTTGTCCATGGAGTTTTCTTGGCAGGGATACTGGAGTGGCTTGCCAGTTCCTGCTCCAGGTGGATCACGTTTGGCCAAAACTCTCCACTATGACCTGTCCATCTTGGGTGGCCCTGCATGGCATAGCTCATAGCTTCTCCGAGTTATGTCTCCTGCTACCATCATGGGACATGGGTGGCGCTGTGGGTTAAACCACAGAGCCTAGGGCTTGCCGATCAGAAGGTCGGTGGTTCGAATCCCCGTGACGGGGTGAGCTCCCGTTGCTCAGTCCCTGCTCCTGCCAACCTAGCAGTTCCAAAGCACGTCAAAGTGCAAGTAGATAAAAAGGTACTGCTCTGGCGGGAAGGTAAACAGCATTTCTGTGCGCTGCTCTGGTTCACCAGAAGCGGCTTAGTCATGCTGGCCACATGACCCAGAAGCTGTACGCTGGCTCCCTCGGCCAATAAAGTGAGATGAGCGTGGCAACCCCAGAGTCGGACACAACTGGACCTAATGGTCAGGGGTCCCTTTACCTTTACCTTTATCATGAGTTTGACCAAACTGCAGGAGGCAGTGGAAGACAGGAGTGCCTGGTGTGCTCTGGTCCATGGGGTCATGAAGAGTTGGACACGACTAAACAACAAAAATCCTGTCTCTTCTCAGTCTCCTCTTTTCCGGGCCAAACATACCTTAGACTTTTCCTCATAAGGCTTGGTTTCCAGACCCTTGATCAGGGGTCGGCAAGGTTTACCTCGCCTGGGCCGGTTCGCTCCAGTGGAGATCCCTCTGTGGGCTGGATTGTGCGTGCATGTGAGCATGCCCACGATTTCCAGTGTCTGCGTCTGCGCAGATGCGATTTCCGGCGCCGCAGAAGTGAGTCCCTGCACCGTGGTGTGCCGGTTTAGCACAGCGCGTGGGGACTTGCCAAGCGGGCAGCTTGGTTCGGGGGTGGCTGGTGGGCCAGTTAAATGACCCCCGCGGCCCACTTGTGGCCCATGGGCCTTAGGTTGCCTACCTTAATCATCTTGGTCACACTCCTCTGCACACATCCCAGCTTGTCAACATCCTTCTTAAATTGTGGTGCCCAGAACCCAAGTACCTACGGGACCGCCTCTCCTGGTATGCCCCGTGAAGGACCTTAAGGTCCACAAATAACAATTTGGAGGTCCCAAGCCTCAAGGAGGTTAGATTGGTTTCAACTAGGGCCAGGGCCTTTTCAGCACTGGCCCCGACTTGGTGGAATGCTCTGTCACAAGAGACTAGGGCCCTGCGGGACTTGACATCTTTCTGCAGGGCCTGCAAGAACAAACTGTTCTGCCTGGCCTTTGGTTTGGACTCGGTCTGACCCTTATGTTTCCCTCCCCTTATGATCTTGATTTATCAGCTACTTTAAAATGAGGCTGCATTTTAAATTGGATTTTAACCTGTATTTTAAATTGGGGTTTTTTTCTTTTCTTCTCCTCCCCTCTCTTTTCCCCCTATTATGTTTTTACTGTGATTTTATTGGTGTTAGCCGCCCTGAGCCCAGCTCTGGCCGGGGTATAAATAATTTATTTATTTATTTATTTATTTATTTATTTATTTATTATTATTATTATTCCAAGTGTGGTCTGACCAAGGCACAACAGAGTGGTACCATTACTGCCCTTGACTTGGATTTGTTGATGCAGTCTAGAATAGTATTAGCTCCGTCGATGAAAGAAGAATGGCCGAAGAAATTAATGGACTATGCAGAACTGGACAAAATGACAGGAAGAACTCGAAACCTGCAGAACCAGATATTTACAGAAGATTGGAAGACGTACATGAACTATTTGAAGAGCAATTGTAATCAACAAATTACGCTAGTAGGACTACAATAAGTTTTGTAAGGAGGAATATATGAAGTGCTACAAAGTAGATAACGAATAGAGATATTGGTTATGAGTTTTAAATGTAACAGGGAAAATAAGAAATGTCTACTAAGAGATTAAAGGTAAAGGTAAAGAGACCTCTGACCATTAGGTCCAGTCGTGACTAACTCTGGGGTTGCGGCACTCATCTCGCTTTATTGGCCGAGGGAGCCGGCATACAGCTTCTGGGTCATTATTAAGCCGCTTCTGGCGAACCAGAGCAGCGCACAGAAATGCCGTTTGCCTTCCCGTCGGAGCAGTACCTATGTATCTACTTGCACTTTGACGTGCTTTCGGACTGCTAGGTTGGCAGGAGCAGGGACTGAGCAACGGGAGCTCACCCCAAACCGCGACCTTCTGATTGGCAAGTCCTAGGCTCTGTGGTTTAAACCACAGCGCCACCCGCTTCCCACTAAGAGATTAGATTGGAAGTAAAAAAATTGAGTAAGTAATTAAGTATATTTAATTACTGTTGAAAATGGTATGTTAAAAATTTAATAAAAATTTATTTAGCATTATCTCCCCCCCTCCACACTGTATCATACTGTTTGAGTCATGCTAAGCTTGTGGTGTACTAAATCAGTGGTTTTCAACCTTTTTGAGTCCATTTGGTCCCTTGACCAACTACATTCTTTCTGTGGGAATTAGGAGCACAGTTATGTCAGCCCTTGCCTTCAGAGCTGGCAGCCTCTCACCCTTTTTTTGAACACCCTCCCTTGTGGAGGGTTCCCTCAGCTTCTTCTAATCTCCTTCTGGTCCTGCCCACCTCCTGCCCCAAAGAGAGGTTCCATCTTCTCACTGCCCCATAGGGGCCTGGGACTTGCCTGTCCATTCCCAACAGCAAGGGCTGGTGGCTTGTATCGTTGGACTTCCTCGCCCATTTGCTTGCTTACTCTAATGCCGCCTCAGCTCCAGTTAGGTCCAGTCGTGACCGACTCTGAGGTTGCGGTGCTCATCTCGCTTTACTGGCCAAGGGAGCCAGCGTACAGCTTCCGGGTCATGTGGCCAGCATGACTAAGCTGCTCCTGGTTCGCCAGGAGCAGCGCACAGAAATGCCGTTTACCTTCCCACCGGAGTGGTACCTATTTATCTACTTGCACTTGACGTGCTTTTCAACTGCTAGGTTGGCAGGAGCAGGGACTGAGCAATGGGAGCTCACCCGGTTGCAGGGATTTGAACCGCCGACCTTCTGATCGGCAAGTCCTAGGCTCTGTGGTTTAAACCACAGCGCCACCTGCGTCCCTTATCCCCTGAATATTGAACCAATCGCTGCAAGCTATCTTGCACTCCATAACAATGACATCACCAGAAGTCTTCCCACCAGCTTTATCGAGCCCTCCCATCTTCTCCCTGCCCCAGGACATCATTCTTTGCCGGAATCACTTCAAATATTGATTCTTCCAGAGCGAACTGCAGCGTTCTGGGGAGTTTAGCTGCAGCAGCCTCGAAGAGAAAGAAGTTTTTATGCTTAAAATTCATTTACCGGTTTGAGAGGCCCATTTCATTTAAACAGCAGTGATAATTGCAGCTAAAAGCACCTCGCCATTAGAGCGCGTCTCATTAATCACCTTGGCCTGCCAGTGTGGAGTGGAGGAGGCATCTATCCGTACAGAGGACGGATCGGTACTGCTCAGCCTGGCCACCATTCATAGTAATTTGATAAGGAAAAGAAAAGAAAAGCACATTTATCTCAATTAACGGCAATGAGCTGTAAATTATAGGAATTTGCTTCTCCCCTCTCCCCGGCAGGAATGTTTTCTCCCCAATTACTTTTCAAGTGGCAATTTATTCTGTTAAGAGGTTGACAACAAGACTTGCTCTCCTTTGGACTAGTTTAAGTGCCCCCAAAACACAAGCAGGGCAACTGAACGCCATAAGCATTATTTGGTTGCATTTGCATAGCAGCACATAGAATATATTAGAAGATCTTTGGGGGAAATAATAATAATAATAATAATAATAATAATAATAATAATAATAATAATAATAATAATAATTCATTTATACCATGCCCATCTGGCTGAGTTTCCCCAGCCACTCTGGGCAGCTCCCAATCAAGTGTTCAAAACAGTACAGCGTTAAATATTAAAAATTTCCCTAAGCTGGGCTGCCTTCAGATGTCTTTTAAAGATAGGATAGCTGCTTATTTCCTTCACATCTGAAGGGAGGGTGTTTCACAGGGTGGGCGCCACTACCGAGAAGGCCCTCTGTCTGCTTCCCTGTAACCTCACTTCTTGCAATGAGGGAACCGCCAGAAGGCCATCAGCGCTGGACCTCAGTGTCCAGGCTGAACAATGGGGGTGGAGACGCTCCTTCAGGTATACAGGACCGAGGCAGTTTAGGGCTTTAAAGGTCAGCCCCAACACTTTGAATTGTGCTCGGAAACATACTGGGAGCCAATGCAGATCTCTCAGAACCGGTGTTATGTGGTCCCGGCGGCCACTCCCAGTCACCAGTCTAGCTGCCGCATTCTGGATTAATGACCTTTTGTGCTGAATTTGACCACCTGGTGGTTCAGGAGGGGCCTGTGGCATGGAGTTTCTTCCCCCTCCCCCGTGCTAGAGGGGCCCTCCCAGAAGCCCACCACATACCCTTACTTAAGGGTCTACCTGGTGCATCCCTACTTTCCTGAGAAAAGGACGACAGAGGAGGAATCATAGAATCCTAGAGTTGGAAGAGACCACAAGGGCCATCGAGTCCAACCCCCTGCCAAGCAGGAAACACCATCAGAGCACTCCTGACATATGGTTGTCAAGCCTCTGCTTAAAGACCTCCAAAGCAGGAGACTCCACCACACTCCTTGGCAGCAAATTCCACTGTCGAACAGCTCTTACTGTCAGGAAGTTCTTCCTAATGTTTAGGTGGAATCTTCTTTCTTGTAGTTTGGATCCATTGCTCCGTGTCCGCTTCTCTGGAGCAGCAGAAAACAACCTTTCTCCCTCCTCTATGTGACATCCTTTTATATATTTGAACATGGCTATCATATCACCCCTTAACCTCCTCTTCTCCAGGCTAAACATGCCCAGCTCCCTTAGCCGTTCCTCATAAGGCATCGTTTCCAGGCCTTTGACAACCAAGATGATAAAGTGTCTGGAAACCAAACCTTTTGAGGAGCAGTTGAAGGAGCTGGGGGTGCTTAGCCTGGAAAAGAAGAGACTGAAAGGAGATAGGATAGCCATCTTCAAATACCTTAAGGGCTGTCACATGGAAGAGGGAACAAACTTGCTTTCGGCTGCTCTGGAGGGTAGGACCTGAACCAATGGCTTCAAGTTACAAAAAAAGAGATTCCGACTAGACATCTGCAACAACTTTCTGACAGTAAGAGCTGTTTGACAGTGGAACAGATTCCTGCAAGAGGTACATCCTGCGTTGTACGTTGCGGTTTGCCGCTGGCTCCGCCCAAGCGCCGTACGGATGGTGGTGGGATTCCTCCGTCGCCACTACAGCCGCAAGCAGAATATCCCGCCACCGTCCATATGGCACTCAGGCAGAGCCAGTGGCAAACCGCTACATACAACACATGCGCGGTGTGGCACGCATGCATTGTACATAGCGACGCCGCACATGTGCCCTATGTAGCGATGCTGTGCATGCGTCGTACGTGTTGGTTAGCCTTCGTTCACCCCACCAGTGGTCAGGGATGATGGGAATTGTAGTCCCAAAACAGTTGGAGGGATGCCTGCTCCAGAGGTTTGACTTCACCCCCAGAGGCGCACTCCATTGTCTCTTGAGACAGGCAGATGCAGCCCCTCCAAGTGTTTCTATTTTCCAGGGGCAGTCCCTGATTTAGAGAAGCTGTCCCGGTTTCTAATTTGACCCCGGAATGTCCTGTTTTTCCTTAGGACATCCCTATTTTCATTGGAGAAATGAATGGCGTTATCCAATCCTCGAGCTGTCTAAAGGCGGCTTTATATAGGGAAGCTTCTTAAAAAAATGTTTAATGTCTCATTATGTTTTCATATATGGTGGAAGCTGCCCAGAGTTGCTGGGGCAACCCAGTCAGATGCGTGGGGGTATAAATAGTAAAATTATCATTATGGAATGGAACGTCCCCATTTTCATCACAGAAATGTTGGAGGGTATGCAGATGTCAACAACAAATTTCATGGGGGAACAGAAGCGTGAATGTGCAGCAGGGCCAGAGGAGTAGCTATGTTGTCCGATGACATCTGTCACTGTGTCACACCATGGATACAGGTGGGAATGAAATTTTAGCATGGCATGTTGGTAGGAAAAACCACCGTTCCGTAATACAACAGATACTGCGGGATGAGAGCAACAACAACAATAATATATAATAATAATAACTTATTATTTATACCCCGCCCATCTATCTGGGTTTCCCCAGCCACTCTGAGCGGCTTCCATCTGAATATTAAAAACACAATACAGCGTCAGACATTAAAAGCTTCCCTAAACAGGACCGCCTTCAGTTGTCTTTTAAAAGTAAAATAGTTGTTGATTGCCTTGACATCTGCTGGGAGGGCATTCCACAGGGCAGGCACCACTACCGAGAAGGCCCTCTGCCTGGTTCCCTGTAACCTCACTTCTCATAGGAAGGGAACCGCCAGAAGGCCCTCGAGCTGGACCTCAGTGTCCGGGCTGAATGATGGGGGTGGAGACGCTCCTTCAGGTATACAGGACCGAGGCTGTTTAGGGCTTTAAAGGTCAGCACCAACACTTTGAATTGTGCTCGGAAACGTACTGGGAGCTAATGAAGATCTTTCATGACCGGTGTTATGTGGTCTTGGCGGCCGCTCCCAGTCACCAGTCTAGCTGCTGCATTCTGGATTAATTGCAGTTTCCGAGTCACCTTCAAAGGTAGCCCCACATAGAGCACATTGCAGTAGTCCAAGTGGGAGATAACTAGAGCATGCACCACTCCGGCAAGACAGTCCGCGGGCAGATAGGGTCTCAGCCTGCGTCCCAGATGGAGCTGATAGACAGCTGCCCTTGGACACAGAATTGACCTGTGCCTCCATGGACAGCTGTGAGTCCAGAATGTCTCCCAGGCTGCGCACCTGGTCCTTCAGGCGCACAGTTACCCCATTCAGGACCAGGGAGTCCTCCACACCAGCCCACCCCCCGTCCCCCAAGAACAGTACTTCTTGTCAGGATTCAACCTCAATCCGTTAGCTGCCATCCATCCAACTGCCTCCTGACACTCACACAGGACCTTCACCACCTTCACTGCTTCTGATTTAAAAGAGAGGTAGAGCTGGGTATCATTGATGAACACCCAACCCCCTGATGATCTCTCCCAGCAGTTGCATGTAGATGTTAAAAAAGTACCTAGACATGCTAGCATTATAATCAGGAAAGCTAAAGCATGTCTAAATGCACCCAGTGTCTTCCATTGCACCTGGGAGCAATGGCATAAGGCTGCCATTGTGGCAAACACACCTCTGACTTCCCCAGCTCTCGCTGATGGCCTCTGTTCTACAGCATTTGCCCTCTGAGGCGGCTGTCTCACTCTGCCTAATGGTTGGGTGCCTATGCTTTGAGCGGAGGAACGCGTATGTGAATCGCGTCCAATTTAAGTAACTTGCCTTGTTTGTGGTGGGCTCCTTCCCCCCTCCCAACCCCAGCTCAAAAGCCACGGCGACTGCTCCACTTCCTGTCAATAAAGCAGCTGGGGAGGGAGATTGGCATTAATGATTCAGAGGAAACAAAAAGCAGTCGATAGAAACCTTGTTGGTAATTGCACAATGAGAAATCCAGTAGTCCTCTAATTTGTGCCCCAGAGCTCTGATTGCTCCTATTAACAGGGCCTTTGCCCACACGAAAGAGTTTCTTTCCACTGACTTAACTGTTCTCACATCGGGGCTGTGAGCTGTCTAAGCTCAGTTTCAGGGTTTGCATTCTGAGTATACTTAAAACTAGGCAGCTTGCACTGAGCCAGGTTAATTTTACTCTTTGGCCAATGCGTTGTCAGCATGACTAAACCGCTTCTGGCACAATGGGACGCCTTGACGGAAACCAGAGGGCACAGAAATGTCGTTTACCTTCCCGCCACAGTGGTACCTATTTATCTACTTGCACTGGTGTGCTTTTAAACTGCTGGGTTGGCAGGAGCTGGGACAGAGCAATGGGAGCTCACGCCATCGTGGGGATCACAAGGCCGACCTTCCCATTGTCAAGCCCAAGAGCCTCTGTAGTTCAGACCATAGTGCCACCCGCGTCCCTCTTGTTCTCATATAATGGCAGTGGCGCCCACCTGAGAAGTGATGTGTCACGGTCCGGTTCACGGGTGATCCAAGTCCTGGCAGGGGACATTAGGACCAGGGAGAAGATGGCAGGGTGGGAGCAGGAATGGGGGTCCAGGAGTCAGGAAGCCAGGAGTCTGAGGGTCAGAGAGCTCGGAGTCAAGAAGCCAAGGGTCCAAGGGTCAGGAAGCAAGGAGTCACGAAGTCAGGGGTTCGAGGATCAAGTAGCAAGGAGTCAAGAAGTCAGGGGTCCGATACTACACTTGATCTTAGCCAAAAGGCCGAGAAGCGGTTAAATGGGCACAAGCGATTAAATGGGCACAAGATGTTGGACATAACATAATGATGGCTGACTGGGAACAGTTATGGACCACAGGTATGAAATTCACGGCATGTAATGCCCTAAGAGAAAATTTAATGAAAATGATTTATAGGTGGTACATGACACCAGTCAAGCTTGAAAAAATTTACCATTTGCCCGGCAACAAATGTTGGAAATGTAAGGAGACTGAAGGTACATTCTTTCACCTTTGGTGGACATGCCCAAGGATTAAGACATTCTGGGAGAGGATTTATAACGAAATGAAAAAGGTATTTAAATATACCTTCCTGAAGAAACCAGAGGCCTTTCTCCTGGGCATGGTCGGCCAATTGGTGTTAAAGAAGGACAGAACTTTTTTTATGTATGCAACAACAGCAGCAAGAATACTCATTGCGAAGTATTGGAAGACACAAGATTTACCCACCTGGGAATAATGGCAGATGAAGTTGATGGACTATATGGAATTGGCGGAAATGACTGGCAGAATCCGAGACCAGGGAGAAGAGTCGGTGGAAGAAGACTGGAAAAAGTTTATTATTTTTTTAAAAATAATATTTATTAAACAATCAAAAGCTTCAAAAATTTAAACATAAAATACAAAAACCAAAAAAGCTACAAAAATAGGATAAGACAAAACAAAACACATAGAAGTACACAATAAAAAACAGTTAACAGAATAGAAAAAGAAGAAGAAAAAACACCAAAAGAGAAAGCAGAAAAAAATTAGTATTCTCATATCTTATACCTCATTCACTAGTTTCTTGACCTCCTCACACCTCCCTTTTTGTATTCCAGTTCAGATATTTAGTTCAGCAAGTCCTTACCCTCTATCATTCATCCTTACTCAACATCTTAACCTATAATAAATATATATTTTCCACCATTGTCATCCATATTTACATATTCTTATTAATCTTTTAACTAACACCACTTATTTTCAATCCAACATCCCTTTAACATTCATTAATTTTACAGTATTTCTGTAGGTAGTCTTTAAATTTTTTCCATTCTTCTTCCACCGCGAAGACTGGAAAAAGTTTAAAGACTATTTACAGAAATACTGTAAAATTAATGAATGTTAGAAGAATGTTGGAAAGAAGTTACCGTATTTTTTGCACCATAACACTCACTTTTTTCCTCCTAGAAAGTAAGGGGAAATGTCTGTGCGTGTTATGGAGGGAATGCCTACGGGTGGCATGCCTACGGATTTTCCTCTTCTAAAAACTACTTGCGTGTTATGGTCGGGTGCGTGTTATAGAGCGAAAAATACGGTATATGGCTTTAGTAGAAATGTTATAAGGAATTAAGTATAAATAGATTAATAGAATATTAAAAGAAAAAATAAGGTTAGAATGTGTTAAGATAATTATAGGATAGAAAACAGAGGAAGATGGAAAGGAATTGCTGAAACGATTAACAGAAGTGGAATACAAAAAGGGAGGTGTGAGAAGGTCGTTGAAATAAGTGAATGAAAGATAAGATATTGAAATTGTTTGATGTGTTTTAAACTGTTTTTGTTTGTTTTTGTTTTGTTTTGTTAGTTTAATGTGTTAGTGTTATGTAGTGTTTTTGTATTGTATTGTATTGTATTGTTCTTTTTTGTAGTGTTTAAATTGTTGGAAAAGTAATAAATATTATTTAAAAAAAAGAAGAAGTCAGGGGTCCGAGGATCAAGAAGCAAGGAGTCACAAAGTCAAGGGTCCGAGGATCGAGAAGCAAGGAGTCAAGAAGCCAAGCGCAGCAGGGCAGGGAACATGTTGCTGTGGCAAAGAGCCAAAGGGAAATGCTGACCTTAGCGCTTGCCACCAGGTGCTGTGAGTTACTGATCAGCCTCACCTGTGCAGCCACGCCTTGCCTCTTCAGAACACACTTAGGATGGCCCCAGTCCTACAAAGCCCTACTGGTCACAAGGCCTGGCTCCTGCACGCACACCTGACATGCTGGAACTGAGTTCTTTTCCAGCTGAAAAACACACATCATCATCTTCACCAGACTGCCAAAAGGATTGCCTGCTTTGAGTCTCTTTGCCCTTAAACGTGGCAGAGAGGACACAGATCCACTGACTGCTTTTCCGATGCCAACAGCCCCACTTCCCATGAGTGGCTGTTCTGTATCCAGAATCCCTGAGCCAGCAGGACGTTTTGACTTTAATGCTGATGGTACATGACTCATATTCTCTTGCAGGGCTCCCTGGGGACCCATTGTTTCCTGATTACCAAGGTGGATGCCAGCCCAAATGGCTGGGTGATTAACACCGGGGTCTGGGCCCCAGTGATGGAATCCTCAGCTGGGATTTTTATCAGCAGCTGTTGGCAGTAAATTGTGGCTAATGCAGGTGTATTAAGGAGGCGTGAGGACATTGTGCAGGGGAGGGGGAGGGAAATGGGAAGGGGACTAAATCTTGCAATCAGCCAAATGGGATGGGCGTGCAATTTGGGGGGAACAGGAAGGTTAAACGTTTTGCAAGCGAAGGAACCCTTAATCCCTCTGCCCCACATCAGGAGTGACCTGGTGCAGATCTCCTCCTTTCAGGACGGTTCAAGAGAATCCCACCATTCAGCGCTTCCCATAACTCTTGCTGTACTGAAGGCCATGATAAATGCAAGCCAACGTCTCCGTGGGGCACTTTGGAGTCAAAAGATCAATTGCTTAAGGATTTTGGCTAGGCAGAATGTTTTAGGTCACTGGGGATGAAGGATTGCAGCTGAAGCTTTTGGCTTAGTGGGCAGCTTCTGGATTAAGGAAGACGTACCAGGCTTGGTACCAGAAGTCCACCTCCCCTTAATTCCTTCTCTGGGTAGATGGTGCAGTGGGCGACTAAGAAAACCAGAGCAGATGCATTAGAGGATGAGAGAAAGTCATGGAGGATAAATCTGTGCACGGCAAATGCACAGATCTCCCATTCAGAGGCTGCGTATCTCCGATGGCCAGATGATTAGGAGCAAGGAACTGGGAACAGCCGTCTCATTTGTGGCTCACTTAAAAGGTTTCTGAAGGGTCTGGCTTGCTGCTGTTGGAGCCGTAGTGCCAAGTCAGGTAGACCTTTGGTATAATTTGGCGAGAGGAATCTCAAAGCATCTATGAACTGGGGGGAAGGGATAAGGAACCCAGAGCATGTCTACCTTCCATAAAGCCTCAAGGGAGGAGGACAGGGAGGCAATGGGGAAAGATTCAAGGGTTTCCCCTGGGATTTTTCTGCTTCTGGGGGTGCCAAGCTGGGGTTTATTCCTCCAGATCACCACACAAAACCAATGGTGCCAACACATCATCATCATCATAATTTATAACCTGCCCATCTGGCTGGGTTTCCTCAGCCACTCTGGGCGGCTCCCAATGGAATATTAAAAACACAATGCAGCATTAAACACTAAAACTTCCCTAAACAGGGCTGCCTTCAGATGTCTTTTAAAAATAGTTGTTTATTTCCTTGACATCTGATGGGAGGGTGTTCCACAGAGCGGGCGCCACTACCGAGAAGGCCCTCTGTCTGGTTCCCTGTAGACTCACTTCTCACAGTGAGGGGACCACCAGAAGGCCCTCGGTGCTGGACCTCAGTGTCTGGGCGGAATGATGGGGGTGGAGACGCTCCTTCAGGTATACTGGGCCGAGGCCGTTTAGGGCTTTAAAGGTCAGCACCAACACTTTGAATTGTGCTCGGAAACGTACTGGGAACCAATGTAGGCCTTTCAAGACCGGTGTTATGTGGTCTCAGCAGCCGCTCCCGGTCACCAGTCTAGCTGCCACATTCTCGATTAGTTGTAGTTTCTAGGTCACTTTCAAAGGTAGCCCCACGTAGAGCGCATTGCAGTAGTCCAAGTGGGAGATAACTAGAGCATGCACCACTCTGGCAAGACAGTCCACAGGAAGATAGGGTCTCAGCCTGCGTACCAGATGGAGCTGGTAGACACCTGCCCTGGACACTGAATTGACCTGTGCCTCCGTGGACAGCTGTGAGTCCAAAATGACTCCTCTATCATCCAACTTGCTGGCAACATCACACCTATCTGGCCCGGCATCAGGGGAGCTGCTGTTCTGATGATTAAAGAGTCAGACCTTGGGTAATAGGAGCCTAAAAGAATCTCTTCCTGTTTTTATGCCAAGCAATGCAGAATTTGTGTGAGTAACGAGCTTTGCACAGGGTAAACCCTCCCTCCTTCCTGACTAGCATCATCAACCAGATTGAAAAGGGTTAGATAAAACCTGCCTCACAGGGAAGGTGTGATAATCCCATAAGTTTTGCTGGAAGACCAAGTCCATCAGGCTATCTCCTAGCCTTGAACTCTTTCTGTGCCAGCTGAATCGTAGGATCATGGGATTGGAAAGGACCCAAGGGTCATCCAGACTAACCCCCTGCAATGTAGGAATCTCAACCAAAGCCTCTGTGACAGAATGCCTTCCGACCTCTGCTTAAAAGCATCCAAGGAAGGAGAGTCCACGACCTTCTGAAGGAATCTGCTCCATGGTTGAACAGAAACATCTTCCTGATGTTTAGTCGGAATCTTGAGAGACATCCTGGCAGGTACCGTATTTTTCGCTCTATAACACGCAGATTTTTTCTCCTAAAAAGGAAGGGGAAATGTCTGTGCGTGTTATGGAGCGAATGTGTGGTCCCTGGAGCCGAAAAATAAGGCAAAAATCAAACCGCGCTTCAGGGAGAAGGGAGCTCCGTGATACAGGAAGTGGCTGCTTTCCTGCATTCTGCCTCAGGGTCTTACTGCCCGCCCTCTCTGTTTCCTTGCTGTGTTTGCTCAAACGGAACAAAGAGCAGGGGAAGCCCCTCCCCTCCAGGCAAGTAGAGAGGGAAAGCAGAGCGTCCGAACAAAGAGCAGGGAAAGCCCCTCCCCTCCAGGCAAGTAGAGAGGGAAAGCAGAGCGTCCGAACAAAGAGCAGGGAAAGCCCCTCCCCTCCAGGCAA
Source organism: Podarcis bocagei (assembly GCF_964188305.1). Classification (NCBI taxonomy): domain Eukaryota; kingdom Metazoa; phylum Chordata; class Lepidosauria; order Squamata; family Lacertidae; genus Podarcis; species Podarcis bocagei. The sequence goes on from NC_138133.1 coordinate 87,364,573, forward strand.
GTAGAGAGGGAAAGCAGAGCGTCCGAACAAAGAGCAGGGGAAGCCCCTCCCCTCCAGGCAAGTAGAGAGGGAAAGCAGAGCGTCCGAACAAAGAGCAGGGGAAGCCCCTCCCCTCCAGGCAAGTAGAGAGGGAAAGCAGAGCGTCCGTCCTTCTATCCTCTCCCTGCTCCGGAGGAACAATGTTTGTGAAGGGAAGAGAGACTACAGGTTCGGCTAAAAATTCTGATTTGACTTCCTGCTTTTTGTTTTTGGAGACACACAGCATTCAAATATGCTTTCTTCCATTTAAAGAGGGAGAGAGAGAGAGAGAGCACACGCTGGCTGGCTTGTGTGGGTGGGTGGGGGGAAACTTTTGCCTTCCTTTCCTCACGTTATAGCCCTCTCCTGCATTCTTAGCCTTGTGTTTTTCCTTCCCTCCCCACTTAAAATGTGGTTACAAAGCATGGATCCACATGGATCCTCAGGATCTTTGCATTGGGTCACCCCAAATTCACCATCAGAGCACACAGCATGTCCATGGCTACAGCCTGCCCCCCCCCAAAAAAAATCACGCACCCACTGTTGCCTGGGGCTGCAATGGTGCAAAAACGTGGTTACAAAGCATGGATCCACATGGATCCTCAGGATCTTTGCATTGGGTCAGCCAAAATTCCCCATCAGAGCACATAGCATGTCCATGACTACAGCCTGTCCCCCCCAAAAAAAATCACGCACCCACTGTTGCCTGGGGCTGCAATGGTGCAAAAACGTGGTTAAAAAGTATGGGTCCACATGGATCCTCAGGATCTTTGCATTGGGTCAGCCAAAATTCACCATCAGAGCACATAGCATGTCCATGACTACAGCCTGTCCCCCCCCAAAAAAATCACGCACCCACTGTTGCCTGGGGCTGCAATGGTGCAAAAATGTGGTTACAAAGCATGGATCCACAGGGATTCTCAGGATTTTTGCATTGGGTCACCCCAAATTCACCATCAGATCACATGTCTGTGGCCACAGCATGAAGCACAAAAATGATACGTCCACTGTTTCATTCAGAATATTTTTTCCCTTGTTTTCCTCCTCTAAAAACGATGTGCGTGTTATGGTCAGGTGCGTGTTATAGAGCGAAAAATACGGTACCTCTTTGCAGAGAGAGTCTTGATTAATCTTGACAATAAAGCTGCAGACCTGGCTAAAGCCTAAATGAAGGAAAGGAAGACTGCTTCTCTTTCCAAGGGATCATGCATCTTAATAAAAAGAAGCATTTCCCTGCTTCCAGGAAGCATCCCAAAAGGCTGGATCACGATGGACTAAAGCAACCTTCCAATGAGAAGTCTGAGGCTGAATCTACACACATATAAAAAACGCTGTGAAAATGTTTTTTTTAAAAAAGTTTTAAAATATATATGGAATTTCCCATTAGCTCACCAGCACCATCTAGTGTCACATTTGTATAAAGCACTTAAAACGTTATATTTGCAGCTGTGTAGCTGAGTCCTTGATGAGATCAATGTAGGACAGTTAGAGTAGAGGGCTGAACCAAGCAGGAATGCCTTGTGTACCCAGTTATTGTCAAAGGCCCCCTTTTCTTCCACCAGATCCAGGCTTGAAATATTGGAGTGAAGTTGCATAACCAAAAGCACAGGTGAAGAGTTCCTGAGACTTCCTGCATTAAGTTAATTAACTGTCATGCCGCAGGGTGAAAGAGAGAGCTGCCATTGGGATGTCTCCGCCCAGTCAATCTATTTTCAGTTAAGGCACTCTTGCCCTGGTGACAAAAGGGGGTGAGCTTGGAAGTTCTTCAGAAATGCAAATAGAATAGACCTGCCCTGATTACTAGAGTCTATTAGCAATGTGCCCTTGCCTTGCTGCAAGGGGACGAGTTTTGCATTCTTAGGTAGGGCAGAAGGAATTTTTGATTTAATGAGGATGAGGTGTGCTTTCTGACTGATAACCATTTATTCTAAATGGGGATAATTTGCTGAAATAAGGGCTTTGCTCGTAATAGATTTTAAAGCGGATTCTGGAACTGGGGCAGGGTGCAACCTCCTGCTGTCGCTTGCCATGTACTGGGATTGTCACTCGTGCACCGGGACGTTCCCAGTCTGCCATAAAGTTATTGTTATGGCTCTGAGCCAAATCAAATTGCAAATGTAGTTTCAGGGCACATGCAAAGTTCTACCGGAACCAAGTTTCTTGGTAAGACCCACTTTCTAGAATGGGGCGAGCACCCTGTAACCTGGTGCTCTCTAGTAGTAGATAGGTAGCCGTGTTGGTCTGCCATAGTCAAAATAAAAAAGGTATCTGAAGAAGTGTGCATGCACACGAAAGCTCATACCAAGAACTAACTTAGTTGGTCTTTAGTTGCTACTGGAAGGAATTTTTTTATTTTGACTGGTGCTCTCTGTATTTTTGGACCACAACTCCCACAATCCTTTGCCAGTCAATACTGGGGCTGATGGGATTTGTAGTTTGAATCATTGAAGGGCACCAGGTTGGGGAAGTCTGCTGTAGAGTTTTGTGTATCCAAGGTGTGTCATGGAAGGGTTAGCTATCCTTTGCAAAACTGAGGACTTGGGACAATCAACTGCTAGTTTCTTACTGGGAGCTAATGGTTGTAAAATGTTGATCGGAATGTAGCTTTTGGTAGTAGTTCACCAGAGGAAAAACACCGTTGTATTGCTATTATAAATTCGGGAGTGTTGCAGGACTGGTGGTTGTGCTTCAAGAACCTGTTTGCTTCCACTATATTCTGCTTGTGTACACAAGGGCCGACATTGATGCTGAAATCCAGCATCGCCTGAGCTCTGCGAGTGCAGCTTTCTCCTGATTGAAGTGCAGAGTGTTTGAGGACTGGAACATTCACAGGGAAACCAAAACGCTTGTTTACAAAGCTGTTGTACTACCAACCTTACTGTATGCCTGTGAAACATGGACCACTTATAAATGCCATCTCCAGCTCCTTGAAAGATTCCATCAACGGTGTCTCCAAAAATTTTTACACATCACTTGGGAAGACAGGTGAACTAATGCCAGTGTACTGGAAGAAGCAAAGATCACCAGTGTTGAAGCAATGATTCTTCAACATCAACTTCGTTGGACTGGTCATGTTGTGCAGATGCCTGATGATCGTCTTCCAAAGCAACTACTCTATTCCGAACTTAAAAATGGAAAGCGTAATGCTGGTGGTCAACAAAAGAGGTTTAAAGACTCTCACAAGGCAAATCTTTAAAAATGTAATATAAACACCGACAACTGGGAAACACTGGCCTGTGAGCGCTCCAGTTGGAGAACAGCCTTTACCAAGCGCTCCAGTTGGAGAACAGCCTTTAGCACATTTCTCCCTTTCGTCCTGAGTTCGAGCTTGACACTCGAACTCAGGACGAAAGGGAGAAATGTGCTAAGAGGAAGTCACACTTGGCAAACCCTCACCATGATCAACCCCGGCTATGTCCTCACTGTGGAAGGTTGTGTGGATCCAGAAATGGCCTCCACAGTCACCTACGGACTCATTGTTTAAACCGTGTTTATGGAAGACAATCTTACTCGGCTACGAGTGATCGCCAGAGAAGAAGATGGATAGTTTAACAAAGACCCTGTAAGTCTCCCTCCACACAGGGAAGCCAGTTTGGACCCCAACTGTGCAGGGTGAGTCAATGGACTCCTCTTTGTAAGTGTGTCGGTATCAAACCTCAGATGAATAGTTTTGCAAATTGCTGTTTCATCTTTTAGACCGCAATGAAAGCCTGTAAATAAATGCACATACCATCGATACAATATTTGGCTGCAGTATGTGTGTATGTTTTAGTGCTTAGAGTAAAGCTCAGATATGTTGAATTGTATATTAAATTGTATATTAACTATTAAACTGAACCAAATGCCTTTATGAGTGCCAACGGCAGTGATCTTTCTTTAAGGAATCATTCTCCACTTTAACCTCAGCATGAAAAGGAGACATTTTGAGTCAAGAGATACTTTTTTTAAAAAAAAAAAATTTAATGACAGCTTTATTACCGGCATTTCTCAATGGTGGGATCAAGGGCATTATCAAATATAATTTACTTTTTCTCATTACAGTTCAAAATTGGCCCTCATTTGGAGTGAAAATGGGTGTTCGCTGGCAGAATCTATAACTGTAAATCTGCAGCTCATCAAATGAAACTGTCCCCAAGAAATCTGCAAATGCCATTTTCTGAAACAAGGAGCGTCAACAGAGGCAGGAGACACTGCATTTGGGCTAATATTAATGTATTTTATGGCCAATAATTCATTTTATTGTAGGTCGGAGCTATCAACAGTGAATTAACTGAGTAGTCTAGATGGAAACTCCATGTCCAAAGGCAGTATACCCTCAGAATATTAGGGGAAGATAAAACATGTTGTGACCAGGAGCTTCTGGAGGCATCTAGCTGATCACTAAGAAGGGGTGGGGTAACCCCCCCCCGATTCCTCACGCCTCATTATGCTCATGCTTATAAGTGTATAACATGAAACTGACCCTTGTGGACAATGCTACTTTTGCTAGGCTACTGGAACTGTGCACATTATGCCTTGAGTTATTGGACGGCCTTGTAGGGCCTACAGTGGAAAGCTCCTGAAATCATAGAATTGTAGAGTTGGAAGGGACCCGAGGGTCATCCAGTCCAGCCCCCTGGAAGATAGGAAATTCAGCTAAAGCATCCATGCCAAGTGGTCACTCAACTTCTGCTTGAAAACCTCCAAGGATGGAGAGTACACCCCCTTTCAAGGGAGTCCGCCGTTCCACAGCTCTGACGGTCAAAAAGTTATTCCTGATATTTAGTCAGAATCTCCTTTCTTGCAGCTTGAATCCATTGGTCCCAATCCTTCCCTCCAGAGAAGGAGAGAACAAGTGTGATGGCCTGGGACTCGGACTCGGAACCAGAGGAGACCCAGTATGCACTAGATCCTTTGCCTCAGGCATCATCTGAAGTCTGGGGTCTGATCCTGAAGAGTCCCAGTCTGCACAGGTTCCCCTGCAACAAGCACCAGCTGGGCCGAGTCAGGGGCCTGAGCCTGCCCTGGCTCCAGATGCGGGGATTACCTCGTTGCCTCCAGCTGGGCCATCACTTACAGCTGCTCCACTACCAGTTGGGTCAGGGGAGGCTGAGGCGGCCTCTGGGTCTAGTCACCCACCAACATCTCCCGAGCCGCAGAGACTGAGGTCTGAGAGAAGGAGAGACCTGAGTACTCGCAGGAGGAGTGCTCGCCTTCGGGGAAAACAGGGAGGTGAGTGGCCGGGGGATCAGGACCGGCTGCTACCCCGACAAAGACAAAAGGCTGTCGGACCCCGACCCAGGTAGTGGGAGCAACATTGCTGTATGCCAGATCCTGCCTGAGATCCTGTACCTGTCCTTGCCTGGTTTCCTGCCTCGTGTCCTGTCTTGGCCCTCTCGGACTGACTCCTGGCAAAACCTTTGGATTCTGGTCTGGTCCTGGACTGCGTTTCATAGGTTACCCCCAGGCCCAGCACAACAAGCAAGCTCCCTCCTCCATGTGACAGCCCTTGAGATATTTGAAGATGGCTATCATATCTCCTCTCAGTCTCCTCTTTTCTAGGCTAAACATACCCAGCTCCTTCAACTGTTCCTCATATGGCTTGGTTTCCAGACCCTTGGCCATCTTGGTCACCCTCCTCTGCACACATTCCAGCTTGTCAACATCCTTCTTAAATTTGTGGTGCCCAGAATTGGACATAGTATTCCAGGTGTGGTCTGACTAGAGAATAGAGAATATTACTTCCCTTGATCCGAATACTATACTTCTGTTGATGTAGCCTAAAGTAGCATTAGCTTTTCTTGCTGCTGCATCACACTGTTGACTTATGTCATGCTTGTGGTCTATTAAGACTCCTAAATCCTTTTCACATGTACTCCTGGTACGCCAGAAGGGATGATTTGTAAGAGTTGTGGAACGGACTCCCTCTGAAGGTGGTTTTGAATAAGAGGATACATAGCTATCTGTCATAGATGCTTTAGTTGAGATTCCTGCATTGCTCAATGATTCTTGGGGAATCTCATCCAACTCTCCCATTCTGTGATTCTATGGCAGCTTCTGTAGGACATCCGACTGGCGAAGCCTGGCTTACAGAGTCGAGAGCATCAATTTTGCCATCAAGGAACCCCTCGCCTTTAAAACAAGACAAGCAAGAATCCCATTTACAACATCGCTTGTATGTACATGATTGTTCCTTGAAGGTCATTATTTTTCTGGGCTCCATGGAAGATTCAAGACCTTCAGCCATCAATGGAGACATTATTGCTGTTATTCAATTACATTTCTATCTGATTCCCAGCCGTTTTGAAGGAATTTGACTCTGCTTTAATGAGCCGATCGCTAAGCAAACAGACCGCTTAGGCCTCGTCAGGCTTCCCTTCCAATATGAGGCATGTCACTTGAATTGATAATTGGGATTTTTTTGTTATCTGCAGAGCTGGAATGAGCTGAAGCATGAAAGAAAGGGGGGGGGACAGGTCTAGTGCTGACTTTTCTCTTCTATATCTGGAGGCAGTTGGAGGATGGATGGTGGCTAACAGATTGAGGTTGAATCACGACAAGACAGAAGTACTGTTTTGGGGGGACAGGGGGCTGGCAGGTGTGGAGGATTCCCTGGTCCTGAATGGGGTAACTGTGCACCTGAAGGAGCAGGTGTGCAGCCTGGGAGTCATTTTGGACTCACAGCTGTCCATGAAGGCACAGGTCAATTCTGTGTCCAGGGCAGCTGTCTACCAACTCCACCTGGTATGCAGGCTAAGACCCTACCTGCCCGCGGACTGTCTCACCAAAGTGGTGCATGCTCTGGTTATCTCCCGCTTGGACTACTGCAATGCACTCTACGTGGAGCTACCTTTGAAGGTGACCCAGAAACTGCAATTAATCCAGAATGCAGCAGCTAGACTGGTGACTGGGAGTGGCCGCCGGGACCACATAACACCGGTCCCGAGAGATCTGCATTGGCTCCCAGTACGTTTCCGAGCACAATTCAAAGTGTGGTTCTGACCTCTAAAGCCCTAAACGGCCTCGGTTCTGTATACCTGAAGGAGCGTCTCCACCTCCATTGTTCAGCCTGGACACTGAGGTCCAGCGCCGAGGGCCTTCTGGTGGTTCCCTCGCTGTGAGAAGTGAGGTTACAGGGAGCCAGACAGAGTGTTTGAAAACTGAAAACTCAAAACAGAAGCCTCAATACGGAAGCCGTTTGGCATGTTCGACTTTTGAGGCTTGTTCGAAAACCGAAGCATTTACTTCCGTGTTTATGGCGTTTGAAAACCAAAACGTTCGTCAACAGAGACGTTCGAAAACCGAGGTACCGCTGTACTTGTTTACTCCCATGATGCCCCTGGGAGAGTACCAGTGAACACACACACACACACACACTGTCTCAAAAGTCACTCCTGAATTGTGAAAGAGGGGAGGCAGTTTGCCACCCATTTTGCTGCCGCCTCCACAATTCAGTTTGAGCAGAATTACATAAGAAGAGGTCCTCTGTGGAAGACACAAGATTTACCCACCTTGAAAGAATGGCAGATGAAGGTGATAGACTACATGGGACTGGCAGAAATGACCGGCAGAATCCGAAACCAGGGAAGAGAGACGGCGGAAGAAGATTGGAAGAAATTTAAGGACTATCTTGGGAAATAGTATAAAATTAGTGAATGTTAAATTGATGTTGGATAAAATTTAAGTGGTTATCAGCTGTAATGATTAAGATAATTGGGGGGGGGAAGAAAGAAAGGTGTAAAATTAAGTGAAAATTAAGGGTGAGGATTTGCTGAATGAATAATTTGAATTGGAATACAAAAAGGGGAGGTATGAGGAGGTCAGAGAAATAAGTTAAAAGAAAATAAGTGAATGAAATTATACGTGTTGTTAATTTTTGTATTTTTGTTTTTTGTCTTTTTTGTATAATTTTTGAAAAGTTAATAAATATATATTAAAAAAAGAAGAAAAAAGAAGAAGAGGTCCTCTGGATCAGGCCCGTGGTTAATCTAATCCAGCATCCTGTTCTCACACTGGCCAAGCAGATGCCCATGGGGAAGCTGCAATTAAGATCCAATCACGTGAGCCCCCTCCTCTCCTCTGGTCCCCAGTGTGATGGCCTGGGACTCGGGCTCAGACTCGGAACCAGAGGAGTCTCGGTCCACACTGGATCCTCTGACTCAGGTGGCATCTGAACCAAGTCTGGGGCCTGATTCTGAAGAGCCCCAATCTGCACTGGTTTCCCTGCAACAAGCAGCAGCTGGGCTGAGTCAGGGGCCTGAGCCTGCCCTGGCTCCAGATGCGGGGATTACCTCGTTGCCTCCAGCTGGGCCATCACTCACAGCTGTGCCACTACTGGTGTGATGGCCTGGGAATCCGATTCAGAGGGTGAACCGGAGGAATCCCAGCCTGCACAGGAGTCCCCACCTCCAGGGCCGGCTGAACTGGGGCAGGGCCTTGATTCTGAGGTGCCTACACCTGTGCCGGTTCCTCAGGATCCATTCTGGCTCCAGACGTGGTTGAGGACTCAGTGCCTACAGGTGAGTCTCCCCCTGGGCCCAGTAACCCTTCAGCCTCTCCTGAACTGCAGAGGCTCAGGGCAGAGAGGCGAAGGGAGCTGGTTTCTCCCAGGAGGAGTGCTCGCCTTAAGGCCGGGAGAGGCGGGTCTCCTGGGGGCCGGGACCGCCCCTGGCCTCAGAGAAGATAAAGGCCAGTCAGCCCAGTCCCAGGTTGCGGAAGCAACGTCGTCGTTGAGTACCTGCTCCTACCCGGACCCAGACCCGACCTTCCAGTGTTCCTGTCCCCGCCCGGCTTCCTGCTTCTGACCTTGCAGTGTTCCTGTCCCCGCCCGGCTTCCTGCTTCGGACCTCGCCTTGCTCCTTGTGAACTGTTTCCAGACTAGTGACTCAGGACTGGACTTTGACTACGACAACGATAACCTTCCGCCCGGGACCAGCACAACTGGTTGGGTCAGGGGATGCTGAGGCGGCCCCTGGGTCTAGTAAGCCACCGACGTCTCCTGAGCTGCAGAGACTCAGGTCTCAGAGAAGGAGAGACCTGAGTACTCGCAGGAGGAGTCCTCGCCTTTGGGCGAGACAGGGAGGTGAGCCGCCGGGGGATCAGGACCGGCCGTTACCCCAACAGAGATAAAAGGATGTCAGACACTGCCCCAGGTTGCAGGAGCAACACTGCCGTTTGCCAGAACCTGCCTGTGATCCTGTACCTGACCTTCCCTGGTTTCCTGCCTTGGCCCGGTTGGACTGACTCCTCGCGGAACCCTTGGATTCGGGACCAGAACTGGACCGTGTTACTCGGGTTATCCCCGGGCTCAGCACACCCAGGAACTGGCATTCAGAGACATGCTGCTTCTGACAGTGGCGGTAAAGGTAAAGGGACCCGTTACCATTAGGTCCAGTCGTGACCAACTCTGGGGTTGCAGCGCTCATCTCGCTTTATTGACCAAGGGAGCCGGCGCACAGCTTCCGGGTCATGTGGCCAGGAGGACTAAGCCGCTTCTGGCGAACCAGAGCAGCGCACGGAAATGCCGTTTACCTTCCCGCTGGAGCGGTACCTATTTATCTACTTGCACTTTGACGTGCTTTCGAACTGCTAGGTTGGCAGGAGCAGGGACTGAGCAACGGGAGCTCACCCCGTCGCGGGGATTCGAACTGCCGACCTTCTGATCCGCAAGTCCTAGGCTCAGTGGTTTAACCCACAGCACCACCCACATCCCTTAACAGTGGCGGTGAAACATATTAAATGCTAATAAAATGCTACAAACCCAGGAATTCTTGGAAAGAAACTGTGGAACAGACGGATCGCGGGGCCCATCCAGTAGGATTCTTCTTGTATAAATTTGGGAGGAGGCGATGATGAGAAGGAGAGGGAGACGTTTGGAATGGCAGTTTCCACGCAGTGCACTGATGTGTTACATTTCTCCCGTTAAAAATAAATAACCCTCCAGCTATTGAAAAGGCTACATTGCTTTTTTCAGAACCAAGCCACAGTTTTCTTTTTATATTTTATTCCACCCCACCCCCCAATTTTGACATTTCAATTTATGCTAATTTATAGCACTTAGGGAGGAAAAAAAAGCACATGCATGCACTAACACACACAAAACAAAACAAAACCGACTGAAACTTCCAGGGAGGCTTGGAGAGAGAGAGAGTGAGAGTGAGAGTGAGGAAATTAAAATTATATGAAGCTGACGCTTCTGCTATGATCACACACCATGCTCTCCACATATTTGCAATCACTGGAGCGTGGTTTCGGCTTGTATGGTACTTAATTAGTTTCCCCAACAAGTGGCTCCAATGCCTTTTCAAAATCCGAAGACCTTTGTTGACGCTCAGCCGGCGCCGTGTGCCCACACAAGGAAATAATCAGGGACTTGGCGCCATCTGGAAACCTGAAAGGAGTATATTTTGCAAAAACGTCCTGAAGATGTTTGAACACAGATGTAGCACCCACAGCTCAGTCTGCGCTCTCTCTCTCTCTCTCTCTCTCTCTCTCTCTCTCTCTCTCTCCCACCCCCCTTCTTAAAGAGCTCTTGCAGGTGTCGGACAGTTTGGCATTTTAACGTGCAAAATTATGTTGGGTGGAGTGCTGCAGCCTCTGCGGAATGTTAAATTCTGTGACTTGCGTACAGCATGCAAAATCGAGAATATATTATTTTGCATAATATATTACCCATTCTCCCTCTTGTTCTGCGAAATTCATTCAGTTTCATTTTTATTTGTCAGTGATGAGTGGGGGATAGACCCTGAAGCACCGTCCCTAAATACTGCAAATCAGATTTATCCACTTTTCCTCTCCTCCTGGTCTTGGAGAACAATTAAAAGTGGTGTGTGTGCAAAAACGTAGTTCTGTTTATATGGAAAATAAAATCCCTGCACCAAATGAAGGAAACGGTGACGCTGGTGTTGTAAACAAAATCTGCCCTTTTCCCCATATGGGGTATTCAAGAGCCCATATAGAGTCCTTGCGTAGGTTCCCTATCGGTAGGAGAAAATAATGGAGGCCAACCAGAGAATATTGAGAAGCAAAGCAGCTAGTAAGCCTGATCTTTATTGATCTGTTGCAACAGGGTGCTTGCCTCACACGCAGGAAAGGAGGAGGAACCCAGAACAATGGTGTGCAAGCCCTTATATAGACTTTTGAAATTGCCACCCTGTAGATCAAGACCACCCCCGGAAACATCATACATACATCACAGAAAGGGTGGTCTACAGCAGAAATCTGAGTGTTTTGTTTACCTCCTGTCTGCCAGGTTACCTGTTTAATGGTCACTTGATTGGATTGCCTGGGGAGCCTGGCCAGTCTTTTGTAATGATAAATACTTAGTTCCTGAGCCAGGTCACAGGCTCCCACCCTATTCATATCTTAAATGTGCCCTTAAGACAGGATTTGTGAAGGAAAAGACAATGGGGAGGCTTTTCCATTTTCCTTTGACCTTGCAGAGAAATCGTTTGCTCAGTTTGAGGAATAAAAATGGTTTCAGGTCGGTCTTCCTGTGCTGATCAATGTACGTGCTTGGTTGGTACGCTTATGAACATTTAACATATATCTAAGACCTCAAAATTCCTATCACACTGCCAGACAAAGCCCTTCCTATAATTTTGAAGGAAAAGCTCACATATCCGCTTTAAATTATTTCATTGCAATACTTCAGCAGCCAGCCGTTTCTTAGGAAATGTTTGTTTATTCCTTTATTGCATACCCTCCAGCATTTCTCCAATGTAAACAGGGACATCCTAAGGAAAAGTGGGACATTCCAGGATCAAATAAGAAACCGGGACGGCTTCTCTAAATCAGGAACGTCCCTAGAAAATAGGAACACTTGTAAATGGAGACTTACATGGTCTACTCAGAAGGAAGCACCACTGTATTCAATGGAGCTTACTCCCAGGTAACTGGGTAAAGACTGGGCAGCCTTCCACTGTAATCAGAACCATTTCCCCTCAGAACTAAGTCCCATTGAGTTCAGTAAGAATCTCTGGTATGTTCCTTGTCATTCTCACAGTTTCCATCATTATTCTTATTACCCAGTTCCCCCCTCCTTTTTAGCAGCTTCCTGCTAAAATTTTATTTCCTTCCATTTATCTGTCAAATTTGTCGCCCACTGTAGGAATAACGAGGATGACGACGGGAGGTTGAATGCAGGTGAGCAAGCTGCCGGCTAGTTCTGCAGAGGCTCCTTTTATTAGCAGAAGTCAACAATTGGAAACAGTAGTGAAACCACTCTGAACCTGACGTATTTCCATCTAAGCACATTTCCAACATTAGCAAATACACGTATCAGCAGGTGTTTCCCTAAAATGTTTTTCCCGATACAGTGGTACCTCGGGTTACAGATGCTTTGGGTTACAGACGCTTCAGGTTACAGACTCCGCTAACCCAGAAATATTACCTCAGGTTAAGAACTTTGCTTCAGGATGAGAACAGAAATTGTACGGTGGTGGCAGCGGGAGGCCCCATTAGCTAAAGTGGTACCTCAGGTGAAGAAGAAGAAGAAGAAGAAGAAGAAGAAGAAGAAGAAGAAGAAGAAGAAGAGTTTGGATTTGATATCCCGCCTTTCACTCCCCTCCAGGAGTCTCAAAGCGGCTAACATTCTCCTTTCCCTTCCTCCCCCACAACAGAGTCGTCAACAGGCTCATCTCAGCTATCTGCCTACCTCCAATTCCCACCACCCTTCTGAGTAATACCCCTCCCCACCTTCTCACTATATAGAAGGATCTGGCAACTTCTGTTTCAGTGTATCTGAAGAAGCGTGCATGCACACGAAAGCTTATACCAAGAACTAACTTAGTTGGTCTTTAAGGTGCTACAGGAAGGAATTTTTTTTTATTTTCCCCCACAACAAACACTCTGTGAGGTGAGTGGGGCTGAGAGACTTCAAAGAAGTGTGACTAGCCCAAGGTCACCCAGCAGCTGCATGTGGAGGAGCGGGGAAGTGAACCCGGTTCCCCAGATTACGAGACTACCGCTCTTAACCACTACACCACACTGGCTCTTGACCTGAACAGTTTCAGGTTAAGAATGGACCTCCAGAACGAATCAAGTCCTTAACCCGAGGTACCACTGTACTTGATTACATCTGCGTCCCCTGTCATGCTCCAGCCAAGCGTTATGTCTACTCACCAAATCTGTGAGAGGACAAACGGTCAGGGGGAAAACCCTGTCTTCTAGCCAAGAGGCAAAAGTTCAGGGAGCATGGGCGCAAGGCTCCTCCTGGGCACACTGTTGCATGCCGGGTGCGAGGTTTGCCTCAGCACAAGCGGAGCGTTACCTCCACAGCCCACAATTCCTTTCTTTGCTCCTTTTTTCTTTACAACAATCCTGTGAGGTCGGTTCCGTGGAGAGGTGGCAATCGACTCAAGGTGACTGAGGTCGATGTGTGCACGATGTCGATGTTTGTGAGGAGAGCAAGCATGAGGGAAGCTTCCTGGTATTGAACAGAATGTCCCTGTTTTCATCTAAGGAATGTTGGAAGGTATATGCCATCATGGCTAGTGGCCAATAAGCATAACCACAAGGAAAATATTGACAAATAAACAGGAGCCGCAGAGGATTTTGCAGAGCACCTGTTACATACTGAATTGAATAGGATCCAAAAGGCAGCAGTCTGATTGGTCCTAGAACAATAGGATCCAGAATGCAGCAGTCTGACTGGTCCTAGAACAATAGGATCCAGGATGCAGCAGTCTGATTGGTCCTAGAACAATAGGATCCAGAATGCAGCAGTCTGACTGGTCCTAGAACAATAGGATCCAGGATGCAGCAGTCTGATTGGTCCTAGAACAATAGGATCCAGAATGCAGCAGTCTGACTGGTCCTAGAACAATAGGATCCAGGATGCAGCAGTCTGACTGGTCCTAGAACAATAGGGTCCAGAATGCAGCAGTCTGACTGGTCCTAGAACAATAGGATCCAGAATGCAGCAGTCTGACTGGTCCTAGAACAATAGGATCCAGGATGCAGCAGTCTGATTGGTCCTAGAACAATAGGATCCAGAATGCAGCAGTCTGACTGGTCCTAGAACAATAGGATCCAGGATGCAGCAGTCTGATTGGTCCTAGAACAATAGGATCCAGAATGCAGCAGTCTGACTGGTCCTAGAACAATAGGATCCAGGATGCAGCAGTCTGATTGGTCCTAGAACAATAGGATCCAGAATGCAGCAGTCTGATTGGTCCACAGCAGCCACCCAATCCAGCTCCAGGTAGAAGTGAATCCGCAACCTGATTGGCCTACAGAAGAATCCCGGAATTAGCCAATCATGTGGGGCCCATTGTGTAAATAATGTATATAAAGCAGACATTCTGGGGGAACTTCCATTCCTTCTCACTACTATGAGCTGAATAAAGAGCATGAAATCCACTCTTGACTCTGAGTATATTTCGGCACCCCTCCCTCCCAAGAAAATCACAGTGACATCAAAAGGGAGAGGGAGCTGGGAGAACAGGCCTGATGGCAAGGCGGATCGGGCCCTGTCTGTCACACCACTCTTGTTCTGGGAAGGCAGAGTCATGTTGCACCATCTGAACTCACACTTCCCTTTGAAAGGCAGCACGACAAACTTTCCTTTCATCATCCCAGGACTGTCACTCATCTGTTTGCTTCCTCATGTGTGGAGAAACATATTCATTATTTACCGGAGATACTGCGCATCCAAGCCCACATTTTCTCTTTAAGTCTCTCGCACGCTTCTGCCAGGCTGGCTTGTTAGCTCTGCCGTTTCCTCTGCTTTTACGAAATGTTGGCAAAAAGCAAGTATTGCACCCCTGGACTTGCTGATGCCAGTCAAAACTAGCAAATCTAGAACTCAGACCCTACATGGCTTCGGTCCAGTATACCTGAAGGAGCGTCTCCACCCCCATCATTCTACCTGGACACTGAGGTCCAGCACCGAGGGCCTTCTGGTGGTTCCCTCACTGTGAGAAGCCGAGTTACAGGGAACCAGGCAGAGGGCCTTCTCGGTGGTGGCGCCCTCCCTGTGGAACGCCCTCCCACCAGATGTCAAAGAGAACAACAACTACCAGACTTTTAGAAGACATCTGAAGGCAGCCCTGTTTAGGGAAGCTTTTAATGTTTGATGTATTACAGTATTTTAATATTTTTTTGGAAGCCGCCCAGAGTGGCAGGGGAAGCCCAGCCAGATGGGCAGGGTATAAATAATAAATTATATTACTATTATTATTATTATTATTATTATTATTATTATTATTATTATTATTATTATTATTACACATCCCATCCCAGGCTTTAACTTTTATCCACATTGGGCCTGGTGCAAATCATTTATTTTTGCATTTTGCTGGGCTTTGATTTATTTATTTAAATCTTGTCTTCCCTTTTTATAGCCAAAATGAATCTGGGGAAATTCTCTTCCTTAACTCCTCGCGTTTCACAACATGTGTTTCTAAACCCTCACTTAACGATGACTAAATCTACAACTTTTCCAATGCGGCATCTTGAGTTTTCAGTAATCTCATTCCGCTTTTACAGAATGGCTTTTAATGCCAGCTAAAGTAAGTAAAGGTAAAGGTAAAGGTACCCCTGCCCGAACGGGCCAGTCTTGACAGACTCTGGGGTTTGTGCGCCCATCTCACATCTATTGGCCGGGGGCCAGCGCTGTCCGGAGACACTTCCGGGTCACATGGCCAGCGTGACAAAGCTGCATCTGGCGAGCCAGCGCAGCACACGGAACGCCGTTTACCTTCCCGCTGGTAAGCGGTCCCTATTTATCTACTTGCACCCGGGGGTGCTTTCGAACTGCTAGGTTGGCAGGCGCTGGGACCAAGCAGCGGGAGCGCACCCCGCCGCGGGGATTCGAACCGCCGACCTTTCGATCGGCAAGCCCTAGGCGCTGAGGCTTTAGCCCACAGCGTAGTTTTGAGCAATTTTTAAAATGCCACGTTTTATCCTCTTAAAGTATTGTACGTTGTGTAGCGACTCCTTACGTCATAAGCGACTGATGAAATTGCAAACATTCCCAAGAAAGAGAGTGGTATCAATATTTCCACTTTCTCCGACATTCAGGCTTTCCTTCCTTGGAGTTTTTGGAACAGAGGCTGGATGGCCATCTGTCATGGATGCTTTCGTTGTGATTCCTGCATTCCAGAGGGGTGGGCTCTATGGCCATTGGGGTCAGCCCACGCACAGAGCCTAGGGCTTGCCGATCAGAAGGTCAGCGGTTCGAATCCCCACGACCGGGTGAGCTCCCGTTTCTCTGTCCCTGCTCCTGCCAACCTGGCAGCTCGAAAGCATGTCAAAGTGCAAGTAGATAAATAGGTACCACTCCAGAGGGAAGGTAAATGGCATTTCTATGTCCTGCTCTGGTTTGCCAGAAGTGGCTTAGTATGCTGGCCACATAACCTGGAAACTGTACGCTGGCTCCCTCGGCCAGTAAAGCGAGTTGAGCGCCGTAACCCCAGAGTCGTCTGCAACTGGACCTAATGGTCAGGGGTCCCTTTATGAGCCTACAATTCTGATTCTATAAATGTGTGTGTGTGTAGAAATCAAGGAGGAAAATAAAGACTGCCACAAAAACAAGCATAAACAGCATTTAACTCCTTCCGTAGGAGCTATTCCACAGCTTTACTCCTAGATTACAGAATACAGGTTCTGCAAAGAGCACTGTGGACACATCCCATAATTCTCTGGTGTGGAAAGCATCACCCCACTGCCAGAAAGGAGCACTCGGTTTCCACGAAGAAGTGGTGGAGCCACTACTTAGTGGCTTTCCGTCACGGTCAGTCACAGTTCAAGTCCGGAGCCAATTTGGACTGCTCACTGATGTCGGCTTGTGGAAAGGCATTTGAACCTGCAAAATGAAGGAAAAATGGGGCTGTATTCCTCTCTCACACTTTCAAGGTCCTAGCATAGCTCTGTCTCAGGAGACATGAGGTGCCAACAGGCTCAACCAATAAAATCTGGCAGCTCGATCCAGGCAGAACAATTATATAAAATGTTCATTTTCACATACAATCTTCTTCTTTGGCGATCCCTCGTGGCCGAGTAAGATTGTCTTCCATAACCATGGTTTTAACAATGAGTCCATAAGTGACTGTAGAGGCCAATTCTGGATCCACACATCCTTCCACAGTGGGGACATTGGTTTCTGGGTGCGAGTTGACCATGGTGAGGGTTTGCCAAGCGTGCCTTCCTCTTAGCACGTCTCTCCCTTGCGTTCTGAGTTCGAGTGTCTTCAAAGCCCATGACACCTTTGGTAAAGGCTGTTCTCCAACTGGAGCTTATACTGTACATAATACTCACATACAATATCCCCAGCTCTGCACAGAAACAGGGGCATTGGTGCAGAGGGCTACTACAGCTTTGAGCTACAGTAGCCCCTACCCCACCGCAGCCTCCTCTTCCATGATATCATTCTGGCTCTATCATTTGAGAAGGATCTGACTCTCCATGATTCCTTCACATTAACCGTAACAGAAGAAGACAGTTTGTCATCTTGCAGATTATCATATGCCACAAGCAAGAGGGAAGGTCTGAGCCGTATCCTTGACATGCCTGTAGGATAAATGATGAATTTAGTAAAATAAACAAGAGCTGAGTCCTGCTGTGAGACAGAATTTTTTAAAAATAAAAAACCCCTTTCCAAGCCACCACCAAACACCCAGTTCTCAGCCATAAATATAGCTGCCAGGTCCCCAGTGTCAAAGGGAATCTCATCTCTTGACTCTTTGTAACTGAAGAACAGTTCCCAGGATCCGAGGCTGCCTCGAATCCATCATGCATATTCAGTAGCGTTTGGGGTCTCCAGAGTCAGTGCAGGGTCTGGCATAGCAGGAGGGAAGACCTGGGCTGCCCTCTTCCCAAAATAGCCTTGGCACAGGCTTCCAGGCCTTGGCGTGCAGAACTGTCGCCATCCACTCCCGCCTGTTTGGCCAACCTGCCAGCAGCAAGGTCTAAGATAGTCTGGTTGTCAAGGGAGCAAGACTGCTTAGCAACTTCTTGCACAGGAAAGTCACCCACACTAAACAGTTCTTCAGTAAGGCCAGCCGAGCCTCGTGGCATCCTCCAGGTTACCGGATGCATTCCGGGCTGACCGATTGCAGTTTCCCTTCCTGCCACTACCAGGGAGGCACTGTGGAGAAGCAAGGCTTGTAGAACCACGGGGCTCCATGGGTCATCTAGTCCAACCCACTGCAATGCAGAAATCTCCTCTGTATGTAAGCTGCCACGGTCTGTAGAGGTAAAATTAGAGCAGAGAATACAGAATTCTGCAGTCGTTAACGTTTGTGCAAATGGGGTGTGTATGTTGTTTATTTATCTATCGAAAGGAATCCCTGACATATGGCCGTCCAACCTCTTGTTAAAAAAAGCTCCAGTGAAGGATAGCCCACAGTCTTCCAAGGCAGCCCATTCCATTGTCAAACAACTCTTCCGGAGCACCAGAAAACAAGCTTGCTCCCTCTTCCATGGGACAGCCCTTCAGATATTTGAAGATGGCTATCATTGTGAGAGATTTTACCTTCTTGGGCTCCATGATCACTGCAGATGGTGACAGCAGCCACGAAATTAAAAGACACCTGCTTCTTGGGAGAAAAGCAATGACAAACCTAGACAGCATCTTAAAAAGCAGAGACATCACCTTGCCAACAAAGGTCCGTATAGTTCAAGCTATGGTTTTCCCTGTAGGGGTGTATGGAAGTGAGAGCTGGACCATAAAGAAGGCTGATCGCCGAAGAATTGATGCCTTTGAATTTTGGTGCTGGAGGAGACTCTGGAGAGTCCCATGGACTGCAAGAAGATCCAACCTCTCCATTCTGAAGGAAATCAGCCCTGAGTGCTCACTGGAAGGACAGATCCTGAAGCTGAGGCTCCAGTACTTTGGCCACCTCATGAGAAGAGAAGACTCCCTGGAAAAGACCCTGATGTTGGGAAAGATGGAGGGCACAAGGAGAAGGGGACGACAGAGGACGAGATGGTTGGACAGTGTTCTCAAAGCTATGAGTTTGACCAAAGTGCGGGAGGCAGTGGAAGACAGGAGTGCCTGGCGTGCTCTGGTCCAGGGGGTCACGAAGAGTCGGACACGACTAAACGACTAAACAACAACAACAATCATTGCTCCTCTCAGACTCCTCTTTTCAAGACTCCCTCAACTGTTCCTCATAAGGCTTGGCTTCCAGAACCTTGATCATCTTTGGTCACCCTCCTCTGCACACGTTTCAGCTTGCCAATATCCTTCTTAAACTGTGGTGTCCAGAACTGGACGCAGGACTCCAGCTGTGGTCTGACCAAGGCAGAACAGAGTGAATCATAGAATCAAAGCATTCTAGAGTTGAGAGTGGGACTATTATTTCATTTGATCTGGACACTGAATTTCACTTGCTTCCCGTTCTTCCTTCTTACTGGAATGTTAAAATGTCCCCTCAGCTTCATACACCTCTCTTTCTCTCTCACCACCTCCCTACATTATTCCTGCAAGCAACTGCAAAGCCAGGAATTGCCTATTCCGAGCAATGACACAGTCATTAAATTGGGATTACAGGAAAACTCCCTCTTCCTTGCAGTAGCGACGGCTCTGCTCTGAACTTCCATTTCTTTCCCAGTAGGTGTTGCTACAGGTCTATGATTCATACCATTTCTCATGCTTCAGTAATAGGAAAGGAT
Organism: Podarcis bocagei; assembly: GCF_964188305.1. Lineage (NCBI taxonomy): Eukaryota > Metazoa > Chordata > Lepidosauria > Squamata > Lacertidae > Podarcis > Podarcis bocagei. The sequence continues at coordinate 87,384,187 of NC_138133.1, forward strand.
GGAGAAATTAAAAACAAGGTGAAGCCCCTAAAGTATGCGTACGTGTGCAGAGGACCTCACTTATTTCCTTTATTTAGGGGGCTTTGAAATAGAATTAGACCAGTTTTTGGAGGGTAAGGTCATCTGATGGCTGTTTGCTGCCAACAAATGTCCGTATAGTTAAAGCTATGGTTTTCCCTGTAGTGATGTATGGAAGTGAGAGCTGGACCATAAATAAGGCTGATCGCCAAAGAATCGATGCTTTTTAATTATGGTGCTGGAGGAGACTCTTGAGAGTCCCATGGACTGCAAGAAGATCCAACCGATCCATTCTGAGGGAAATCAGCCCTGAGTGCTCACTGGAAGGACAGATCGTGAAGCTGAGGCTCCAAGAATTTGGCCACCTCATAAGAAGAGAAGACTCCCTGGAAAAGACCCTGATGTTGGGAAAGATGGAGGGCACAAGGAGAAGGGGACGACAAAGGACGAGAAGGTTGGACAGTGTTTTCGAAGCTACAAACATGAGTTTGACCAAACTGCAGGAGGCAGTGGAAGACAGGAGTGCTGGCGTGCTCTGGTCCATAAGGTCACGAAGAGTCAGACACGACTAAATGACTAAACAGCAGCAACAACAACAAAAGAATCAGGGGCAGATGTTTCTGAATGCCAGTTGCTGGAAGCTACAGGAGGGGATGATGTTCTTGTACTTAACCCCTGCTTGGCAGTTTTCCACAGTGGCATCTGGTGGCCACTGTGAACCCAGGATGCTGGAGTAGATGGACCACTGACCTGATCCAGGAGACTCTTCTTATGTTCTAATGGCAGCATTCCTTTCTACCTGTTGCTGTGTTGCACCTGTAGTCTTCATGTAGGCATCTCACTGGTCACCATGGGAAACAGAGTACTGTGCGTTGGATAGGTGTAGTATTGGTCGGAGGGAATAGGCGTAGTCTTGGTTGGTTGTAAACTCTGCCTGGCTCCTCTGAAATGGGGCACCCCAGGGGAACCATGCTTCTGTCTGGATGCCCAGGTAAGGGTGAGGGGCTACAGCACTCCCCAGTTGCAATCCAGTTATCAGTGACTGGGCAGAGGAGGAATGGTGGAGAACGCCTCCCCATCCTGACCCTGCCAGGGAGGAGGAAGAGGGTATAGATTTACAACAGGGGTTTGAGGGAGGTCTCAGCTCAGAGGCAGATGAGGGGGGAAGCTGGGAAATCATGGGAGAGCCAGAGCAATACCGGGTTGACACGTTGTCATTAGAAAGCATTCCAGATCCTCCATCTCCCAGAACCCGGTGAGCCTTAAAAGTAGGAGAGCAAAGAGCTCAAAGACAGTGGGTGTCATGGTCTGGTTCACGGGCGAGCAAAGTCCCGGCTGGGGACATTGGGACCGGGGGCAAGATGGCGGGGTGGGAGCAGGAATGGGAGTCCAGAAGCCAGGAGTCAGGAAGCCAAGAGTCCAAGGGTCAGAGAGCCAGGAGTCAAGAAGCCAAAGGTCCGAGGGTCAGGAAGCAAGGGGTCATGAAGTCAGGGGTCCGAGGATCAAGAAGCAAGGAGTCACGAAGTCAGGGGTCCGAGGATCAAGAAGCAAGGAGTCACAAACTCAGGGATCCGAGGATCAAGAAACAAGGTGTCACAAAGTCAAACACAGCAGGGTAGGGAATGTGTTGCTGTGGCAAAGAGCCAAGGGGAAATGCTGACCTTATATCCCTTCCTGGCTCTTGCCACCAGGTGCTGTGAGTTACCAATCGGCCTCACTTGTGCAGCCGCACCTTGCCTCTTCAGAACAAACTTAGGAAGGCCCCAGTCCTGCAAAGTCCTATTCGTCACAGGGCCTGGCTCCTGCACGCACTCCTGACAGAGGGCACTTAGCAGCACCTGTAGAGGAGATGACGAGAATGACGAATGAGGAATTGAGAGAGACGGGGGTGGTGATTCACTTGGGACAACACCATTATCCAAGAGGCTGGGTTCTTATCTCTGTGCAGATTGAAATAAAAAAAGGACTGTAATAAACTTTTCCTTGTCTTTATACTTTCCTGGGTAACCAGCCGGGAGCTGCTGACGGTATCCTGACACCAGTGGGGGAGTTAGCCCTTGATGTAGGTTAGGGACTTCCTCATTTCCGGTTGACCAGAAAATGCAAGTTCTTTTGGCAGGTGGGCCATAAGGAGTGGGGCCTACACAATGCTTATGCAAAACCTCTTACACCTGTTATCAATAAAGATGTGGCCTGATTTTGCCCAAATATTGGCTGTTACATTTCTCATTCTTGGTATTGGGGGAGGACTGAAGAGCAGGGGCGATGAATTGCCACATAATGTTCCAAAAAGTGGGATGGAATTGCAAGTAAAATCTCTGGTTAGGTTCAGACTCGGCGATGACCCACTCTAAGCATTGCTATGCCTGGATCAAACACGTGGTATTTGATATCTGAAGAAGTGTGCATGCACACGAAAGCTTATACCAAGAACAAACTTAGCTGGTCTCTAAGGTGCTACTGGACATTTTTTTAAAAAAATTATATATATTTCGTGGTATTCAGAGGTTGAAGAAATGGAGAAAGGTGAAGATATTTCTTATTCTGGAGTCAGGGACTGGACTGAAGGGGATGAGATTGAGGAGGAGGAGGAATGGTGGAGATCACCCTCAACCTTCTCCTGATGCTTCCAAAGGAGAGGGAAGCAATATTGAATTACAGCAGGGGTTTGAGGAAGGTCACAGCATGGAGACAGGCAGACAGAAGAGTTGGGTATCACTGCTTCCTGGGGTAGTTCCATCATTTGGGTGACGGCTGGACCTGACTGAAGTGGTTAATCTTACTTTTACGTGGATTGTGTTGTGTCCCCCTGCTGCCAACTCATTCTGTTTAGATCAGGGGTCAGCAAACTTTTCCAGCAGGTGGCTGGTCCACTGTCCCTCAGACTTTGTGGGGGGCTGGACTATATTTTGAAGGGGGGAAAATGAACGAATTCCTATACCCCACATATAACCCAGAGATGCATTTTAAATAAAAGGACATATTCTAGTCATGTAAAACCACTCTGATTCTTGGACTGTCCGCTGGCTGGATTGAGAAGGCAATTGGGCCGGATTCTGCCCCCAGCCCTTAGTTTGCTTGCCCAAGATTTATTTTAGACCAAGGAACACTTAAGTTAACTCCCCACCTCCTTGCTGTTGAACACACAGCTATGTGTTTGGGGTTTGGATGAAAGTATAACTAGTCAGGGGAGGGACACGGGTGGTGCTGTGGGTTAAACCACAGAGCCTAGGACTTGCTGATCAGAAGGTCGGCAGTTCGAATCCCCATGACGGGGTGAGCTCCCGTTGCTCGGTCCCAGCTCCTGCCAACCTAGCAGTTCGAAAGCACGTCAAAGTGGAAGTAGATAAATAGGTACCGCTCCGGCAGGAAGGTAAATGGCATTTCCGTGCACTGCTCTGGTTCGCCAGAAGCGGCTTAGTCATGCTGGCCACATGACCCGGAAGCTGTACGCCGGCTCCCTCGGCCAATAAAGCGAGAGGAGCGCCGCAACCCCAGAGTCGGCCACGACTGGACCTAATGGTCAGGGTCCCTTTACCTTTTTATATCTAGTTTAGCCAGGAAATGGAATGTATTATTTACTGAATGCACTGTCAGGTGAAAGCCAATTTTCCGGGGAGGGAGGGAAAGAGCAGGTGGCAAGAGTCTCTCCTTCGTCCGACCTTAAGACTGTTCTCAGAGGACGGCTGTCACTTGTGACTGTCACTGTCAGGCTGGGACCTCATAACGCCGGCATGCTCTTTGCCCCCTCCATTCTGCCCGTGCTTATCTGGAATAAGTCCAGCTTTGTAACATCTGTTACTTTAAAGATGACAAGCTTTATTCATCTGAAACCATCTTAGAACCAGTTGCCGTAACAGCAAGACAAACAGGGACCAGCCTCCCTCCTTTTTTGACAAACGTGATGGATGCAACCATAAAAAAGGTGTAGAAGTTGTTCACATTTGTAGGACTGGGACAAAAAGCTGTAAGGTAATGGGGTTGGGGAATAAGATGTTATTAAGGTCCGCTGAAAACCCCGACAATTTGTACAATGACAGCAACATGCGGGATGTCACACGGATGTCAATCTTCTGCTGCCATTAATGGGCACAAGAGCGTAATGGAAGCAGAGTGCAGCATCTTGCTTCCTGGGAAGTCTACAACAAGGAAATGAGGACAGCAGCTCTCTCCTGCTAATTGGCATCATAGAATTACAGAATTGGGATGGATCCCAAAGGACATCTAGTCCAACCCCCTGCAATGCAGGAATCTCAGCTAAAGCATCCATGACAGATGGCCAGCCAACCTCTGCTTCAAAACCTCCAGTGAAGGAGAGACCACAACCTCCCTAGGGAGTCTGTTCCACTGTTTAATAATAATAATAATAATATTGGACTCAGTCTGACCCTTATGTTTCCCTCCCCTTATGGTCTTGATTTATCGGCTACTTTTAAAATGAGGCTGCATTTTAAATTGCATTTTAACCTGTATTTTAAATTGGTTTTTTCCCCTCCCCACTCTCAATCCCATATATAGGTTAATTTATTTATTTATTTATTTATTTATTTATTTATTTATTTATTTATAATAATAATAATAATAATAATAATAATAATAATAATAATACTTGGCCACTCTCAGCGGCTTCCGGCAGAATATTAAAATACTATGAACAGCTCTTGTCACCACAATCTTATTCCTAATGTTTAGTCTGAATCTCCTTTCTTGAAATTCTAATCCAGATTGAGGCGTGCTCAGAGGGAGTTTTTTTAAATTCTTTCTCCAGAGGGTATATTTCCTTTCCCCCCCTGAAACACTTTCACTGCTCCCCGAGCTGCTTCGTTTCCCCATAGCGGGGTGGGGTGGGGGTGGGGGTAGGACCAGATGTCATATGGAGAACAGTTCATTGTTTACCCTATGGAGAAAATGGCAGCTCTGAAGGTGGGTGGGTTCGATCAGGCAAGTGTGTGGCTCAAGGGTTTAAATCCCCTGCCCTGGCATTTTGGCCCTGGATAACTGCATTCCCATTTTAAAAAAAATATTCTTTAGTTGTGGTTTCTGCATCGCAGGGGGTTGGACTAGATGGCCTTTGGGATCCCTTCCAATGCTATGATTCTATGGGACCCAAGTGTGTGGACAAAAAACCCCGTCCTCTGCTATTTTAGCCCCGATCTGAAGATGCACACACAAACGGCTGCATTCCCATTTTTAAACAACTGCAGGAGATATGATTGGAGATCTCCCATGCTCTCAATCGTCTCTTGCCCTCTGAGAAAGCTTCTCCTGGTTCCTTCTGCAAGAGCCTTTCTGTGTTTTCCTTGTGGCTCACATGGCTGCTTGCTATAAGATTGGCGGCAGGCAATTGCGACTCTGGTGGTTAAGTAGCGCCCAGCAGTTGTGGGATGGAATCGCTTTCAGAGGCTTCCTTTGAGCCTGCGCTTATCCTTTTGGCTTCTTAAGACATCTTGGGGACCTTTCTTCTCTGCATCAGAAGTCTGCCCTCTCAGGGCCAGCTGAGGTCAAAAGCCATTTATTACACATCACATCTCCTTTGCAGCCTGGCGCGAAACATCCTAGAAAAGCAACTTGAAGCGATGGATGGAGCTCGGGCAGACAAAGGAATAAGAAAATCTGGAAATGGCACTCAGATTTAGACCCAGCAGTGAAGGAAATGAATCGTTTGGCTTAGCAAAGCAAGCTAAATATATACCTTTAGGAGAAAAGAAACATACACGTTCGGCCCCAACTTGGTAGAACCAATCGGGTGGATGTCAGGAGCAGAGAAGGGTATATCTTTGGGGTTAAGAGGGGAGGCCCATGGAGAGAGCATCAAAAGCCAGGAGAATGTGGTGCTGGAGAGAGCCAGTGTGGTGTAGTGGTTAAGAGCGGTAGACTTGTAATCTGGTGAACTGGGTTCGTGTCTACGCTCCTCCACATGCAGCTGCTGGGTGACCTTGGGCTAGTCACACTTCTCTGAAGTCTCTCAGCCCCACTCACCTCACAGAGTGTTTGTTGGGAAGGGAAAGGAGAATGTTAGCCGCTTTGAGACTCCTTCGAGTAGTGATAAAGCAGGATATCAAATCCAAACTCTTCATCTTCTTCTTCTACCACTGGAGGAATAGTTGTGTACAGTGGTGCCTCACAAGACGAAATTGATCTGTTCCGCGAGTCTCTTCGTCTTGCGGTTTTTTCGTCTTGCGAAGCATGGCTATTAGCAGCTTAGAGGCTATTAGCGGCTTAGTGGCTTAGCGGCTGTTAACGGCTTAGCGGCTATTAACGGCTTAGCGGCTTTAAGAAAAAGGAAACAAACTCGCAAGAACTCGCAAGACGTTTCGTCTTTCGAAGCAAGCCCATAGGGAAATTCGTCTTGCGGAACGACTCAAAAAACGGGAAACTCTTTCGTCTTGCACGTTTTTCGTCTTGCGAGGCATTCATCTTGCGAGGTACCACTGTATTTCCAGGCCAATGCAGAATTCTTCCCCCAGCACCTCCAGAGAACTGCCTCATAGTGGAAATAATCATTCCATCAGCTCAGTATTGTCTACAATGACTGATAGCAGCCCTTCAGGGTTTTAGGCGAAGGTCTCTCCAGAGCTCCCTTGAGATAGAACCATAGAATTGTAGAGTTGGAATTGTAGAGTCCACCCCCCTGCAATGCAGGAATCTCAACCAAGGCATCCATGGCAGATGGCCTTCCAACTTCTGCTTAAAAACCTCAAAGGGAGGAGGGGGTCCACCAACTTCCCGAGGGAGACCTTTCCACTGTTGAACAGCTCTTACCTTCAGAAAGTTCTTCCTGATGTTTAGTCAGAATCTCCTTCCTTGTAACTTGAAGTCATTGGTTTGGTCCCTACCCTCTGGAGCAAGAGAAAATGAATTTGCTCCATCTTCCACGTGACAGCTCTTTAGATATTTGAAGATGGCTGTTGAAGTGTAGGTGGGTTCCCATGTGGCAAGACACAGTGATAACAGCAAGAACCTGTATTGAACTAACAGAACTGGACAACAGGGGCAGAGCAACTGCTTATATACATTTCTGAAGGCCTGGGCCACTCCCACTCCCAACATGATTGGCTGTCTAAACTTCCAAGCTGTGAATCGAGCTCAGAATTTAAGGGCCAATGGCAGAGGCCCAAATCCTGAAATGTTCTGTGATTGGATATCATGTATCGAATCAGAACACAAAGGCTCAGAATCCTCAGTCCACACTCAAGATCAGGCAAACACAGACTACTGAATACATAACAGCTAGCATAGCTCCTCTTTTCTAGGCTAAACATACCCTAGTCTCTCAACTGGGTTAAGTGCGTCTTTGGGAGTGTAGTTAAACCATGTGAATTCAGCATGTTGGGTGGGCACAGGATGGTTATTGACAAGCGTGTGTGGAAGGGTGGGAGGAGAGAAATTGAAAACCAGGAAAGTGAAATGGAAAGGAGTAGCTGGAACCCTGAAGAGAAACACTTGGCACTGCAATGTTTTGTTGCAGGGCCCCGCTCGTCCTTTCTAGAAGCAACCTAAGCTAGTGGCCATCATGGCCATGTTTTGTTGTTGTTGTTTAGTTGTTTAGTCATGTCCAACTCTTCGTGACCCCATGGACCAGAGCACGCCAGGCACTCCTGTCTTCCACTGCCTCCCACAAACTCATGCTGGTAGCTTCGAGAACACTGTCCAACCATCTCTTCCTCTGCCGTCCCCTTCTCCTTGTGCCCTCCATCTTTCCCAACCTCAGGGTATTTTCCAGGGAGTCTTCTCTTCTCACGAGGTGGCCAAAGTATGGGTGCCTCAGCTTCAGGATCTGTCCTTCCAGTGAGCACTCAGGGCTGATTTCCTTCAGAATGGATAGGTTTGATCTTCTTGCAGTCCATGGGACTCTCAAGAGTCTCCTCCAGACCATGTTTTATGGAGTTGAATTGCACATCCAAAATTCAGGATGTACTAGTGGTCACCATCTTGGACCTACTGTCAACCAGTTCAGTGGGGCAACCCAAAGTTCTCTTCTTTTGGATGAGAGGAGATCTCTCCCTCCAGTCCCTGTCTTCCCATTTTAATGCAACTTCATAACTTGACGTTCGGCAGAGTCGATTGAACGTGTTTCTCTTGCAGGCTGGTGGCGGGAGCTGCTTCCCCTCTTCAGACTTTGCCTTGCGCTCTCAGAAAGGCCCCTGTCAGGGCGATGCCCTACAAGACTCCTGTATTTCATCGGCAAAGATTGTTTGCTCGTCTCTCCCTGCCAAACCCCCACGTAGACAAAAGACCTGGCAGTGCTCAAAGTAATTGATTAGTCAAGGAGAACAAAGCTTAAAAAATGATTCAAGATACACTTCCTGCTTGAAAGCAAACGGCACTTTGATGTTGCTGTGTGATGTGGTACACCGGAGCACCAGATTGAAAATGCTAACAGAATAGGAAGCGGAGATGTATTATAACGATCACAAGAAAGAGAGCCTTCTGCCTCTATCTTCCACCTCCTCTGCACACAGGGAATCAGCTTATTTACAATTTCCCCCTGTGTCTATCAAATCTAGCACTGCAGCGGTATAGGAAAATGGTAGCAAACTCCCTTAATCCAAGGGACTCATCCACACTCTCCTCCGATGTGTATTTTGACCATTGTGATAGGAATTTTGAGGTCTTAGATATATGTTAAATGTTCATAAGTGTACCATAGAATCATAGAATCATAGAATCATAGAGTTGGAAGAGACCACAAGGGCCATCGAGTCCAACCCCCTGCCAAGCAGGAAACACCATCAGAGCACTCCTGACATATGGTTGTCAAGCCTCTGCTTAAAGACCTCCAAAGTAGGAGACTCCACCACACTCCTTGGCAGCAAATTCCACTGTCGAACAGCTCTTACTGTCAGGAAGTTCTTCCTAATGTTTAGGTGGAATCTTCTTTCTTGTAGTTTGGATCCATTGCTCCGTGTCCGCTTCTCTGGAGCAGCAGAAAACAACCTTTCTCCCTCCTCTATGTGACATCCTTTTATATATTTGAACATGGCTATCATATCACCCCTTAACCTCCTCTTCTCCAGGCTAAACATGCCCAGCTCCCTTAGCCGTTCCTCATAAGGCATCGTTTCCAGGCCTTTGACCATTTTGGTTGCCCTCCTCTGGACACGTTCCAGTTTGTCAGTGTCCTTCTTGAATTGTGGTGCCCAGAACTGGACACAGTACTCCAGGTGTGGTCTGACCAGAGCAGAATACAGTGGCACTATTACTTCCCTTGATCTAGATGCTATACTCCTATTGATGCAGCCCAGAATTGCATTGGCTTTTTTAGCTGCCGCGTCACACTGTTGGCTCATGTCAAGTTTGTGGTCAACCAAGACTCCTAGATCCTTTTCACATGTACTGCTCTCAAGCCAGGTGTCACCCATCTTGTATTTGTGCCTCTCATTTTTTTTGCCCAAGTGCAATACTTTACATTTCTCCCTGTTAAAATTCATTTTGTTTGTTTTTGCCCAGTTCTCTAATCTGTCAAGGTTGTTTTGAAGTGTGATCCTGTCCTCTGGGGTGTTAGCCACCCCTCCCAGTTTGGTGTCATCTGCAAATTTGATCAGGATGCCCTTGAGTCCATCATCCAAGTCGTTGATAAAGATGTTAAATAAGACCGGGCCCAAGACAGAACCCTGTGGCACCCCACTAGTCACTCTTCTCCAGGATGAAGAGGAACCATTGATGAGCACCCTTTGGGTTCGGTCAGTCAGCCAGTTACAAATCCACTGAGTGGTAGCAGAGTCAAGACCGCATTTTACCAGCTTCTTTACAAGAATATCATGGGGCACCTTGTCAAATGCCTTACTGAAATCAAGGTAGGCTATATCCACTGAGTTCCCTTCATCTACCAGGCTTGTAATTCTGTCAAAAAATGAGATCAGGTTAGTCTGACATGACTTATTTTTCAGAAATCCATGCTGACTATTGGTGATCACAGCATTCCTTTCTAGGTGCTCACAGACTGTTTGCTTAATGATCTGCTCCAGAATCTTCCCTGCTATTGATGTCAGACTGACTGGGCGGTAATTATTTGGGTCCTCTCTTTTCCCCTTTTTGAAAATAGGGACAACATTTGCCCTCCTCCAGTCTGCCGGGACTTCGCCTGTTCTCCAGGATTTCTCGAAGATGACTGCCAGTGGTTCTGAGATCACATCTGCCAGTTCTTTTAATACTCTTGGATGCAGTTCATCTGACCCTGGAGACTTGAATACATCTAAACTAGCCAAGTATTCTTGTACTATCTCCTTAGTTATTCTGGGCTGTGTTTCCTCTGCTGAATCATTTGCTCCAAATTCTTCAGGTCGGGCATTGTTTTCTTTATCGGAGAAGACTGAGGCAAAGAAGGCATTGAGGAGTTCAGCCCTTTCTGTGTCCCCTGTTTGCATTTCACCATCTTCTCCTCTGAGTGACCCCACTGTTTCTTTGTTCTTCCTTTTGCTACGAACATACCCATAAAAGCCTTTTTTGTTGCTTTTAACCTCTCTAGCAAGCCTGAGTTCATTCTGTGCTTTAGCTTTTCTGACTTTGTGTCTACACGTGCTGGCTATTTGTTTGAATTCCTCTTTGGTGGTTTCCCCCCTTTTCCATTTTTTGTACACATCCTTTTTTAATCTTAATTCAGTTAAAAGTTCTTTAGATAGCCACCCTGGCTTCTTTAGGCACCTTCCATGTTTCCGTCTCATTGGTATTGCCTGACGTTGTGCTTTTACTATCTCCCTCTTAATAAACTCCCAGCCATCATGAACTCCCTTTCCTTTTAGTATTGCTGTCCATGGGATCTCACCCAGCACTTCCCTAAGTTTTATGAAGTCGGCTTTCTTAAAGTCAAGAAATTGAGTCCTAGTATGCTTGGCTGCTCCTTTCCGCTGTATAGTAAACTTCAGAAGAGCATGATCACTCGCGCCTAATGATCCTTCCACTTCTACCCCACTAACCAGGTCATCAACATTGGTTAGGACCAGATCTAAAATGGCTGTTCCTCTTGTTGCTTCTCCCACTTTCTGGACAATGAAGTTGTCTGCAAGGCCAGTGAGGAATCTGTTTGACCTTATGCTCTTGGCTGAGTTTGACGTCCAACAAATATCCGGGTAATTGAAGTCCCCCATTACTACTATCTCCCTTCCTTTTGCATGCTTGGCCATCTGTTCCAGGAAGGCATCTTCTATGTCCTCCGTTTGGCTTGGGGATCTATAGTAAACTCCCACAATGAGGTCTCTGTTATTCTTCTCTCCCTTAATTTTGACCCAAATGCTCTCACATTGGCTTTGAGGTTCTAAATCTTGGATCTCTTCACAGGTATACACATCCCTGACATATAACGCCACTCCTCCTCCTTTCTTGTCTGGTCTGTTTCTCTGAAATAGATTGTATCCCCCCATTATTACATTCCAATCGTGGGACTTATCCCACCAGGTTTCAGTGATGCCTATTATGTCATATTTAGTTTGCTGTACCAAGAGCTCAAGCTCATCTTGTTTATTTCCCATGCTTTGCGCATTAGTGTACAGACATTGAAGTCCATTAATCATTCCCCCGTGTCTCTTATTTAAGGATTTTTTCCTCCCACCACTAGGTCCGCGTGCTGTTTGCTCCATTTGGTCTATGACATTTGGATGATCATCTTCATTAATTGATAGACTCCTACCTTCAGGAGCACTGTCTCCCTCCCCCACATTAGTCAGTTTAAAGCCCTCCTGATGAGGTTTCTGAGATTTTTGGCAAAAACATTCCTCCCAACCGTTGTGAGGTGCAGCCCATCACTTGCCAGAAGTCCATCTTCAAGAAACTGCAGTCCGTGATCTAAGAATCCAAACTGTTCCTGTTTACACCATTTGCGAAGCCAGCTGTTCACTTCCACTATTTTCCCCTCTCTCCCTGGGCCACGTCGTTCAACTGGGAGGACAGACGAGATGACAATTTGTGCATTTAGTTGCTTCAATTTCCTGCCGAGAGCCTCGTAGTCTCTTTTGATCTTCTGGAGGCTATTGCTTGCAGTGTCATTGGTTCCCACATGAACCAAGAGGAAGGGGTATTTGTCAGTGGGTTTTATGATTCCTTGCAGTCGTTCAGTTACATCTTGGATCTTAGCCCCGGGGAGACAGCACACTTCCCGAGACATCTTGTCAGGCCCACAGATCACTGCTTCTGTTCCCCTCAGTAGGGAATCCCCTATCACCACTACACGCCTCCTCTTGGGTTTGGTCGGGGTTCTTCCGTGAGCTGTCCGTTCCAAGGTCGCCTGCACATTCCCTGAGGACTGACTTTGCTGCTCGTCTTCATATACCTGATCGACTGTAATGAGGGAGAGATCCTCAAATGGAGTCTGCTCTTCGTCTTCCATGCTAGGGGAGAGGACCTCAAAGCGATTGTGTATTTCTAAACAATCAGAGTGAACCCTGGGCCTCCTACTTCTTTGAGTCACGTTTCTCCATATATCTGGCTCCTGTGTTGATGAACTAGCCTCCTTCTCAGGGGAGTCCCCTGTCTCCTCCTTGGTGGGGACGGTGTGCTCTGTTGCTTCCAAGAAGAGCTCCAGCTCTCTAATTCTTTGGAGCGTAGCTACACGTTCCTCCAGTTGCTGGACTTTGTCTTTTAAAAGGGCAATCAACATGCAATTGCTGCAGGTAAAGCTGCCTGCAACCTTTGGCAAGATGGCAAACATTGCGCAGGAATCGCAGATGACTGCAGCTGTTCCCTCCCCTTCCATCTTGAGATCGTGTTGTTGGGGGTGGCTACAGAGGTCCTCCATCATAAAAAGCTTGAAGACAGGACAAATAACTTCGCCCACAAAAAAAAACCCTAGGTCTCCCCCAACAAACGTTTGAGACTAGCTCCCCTAAATCTAAAAGATGGATATAACTGCGCGCGCCGCTAGGCGCGCGCCGCTGCCCTACAAACTCTGATAAGCTCCTCCCACAGCTAATCTCCTGCCTCAACAGAAACCCTGCCCCCTCTGACCTTTACACAGGGAAAACAGCTAATCAGCCACAAGAAACACACACACACAAGAAAACCCTTTTTGCTCCTTCTTCAACTGCTGCCCTACAAACTCAACAAAAGATGTTCCAACCAAGCACATACATAGATCACCACAGGAAGACAGAACTCAAACCACTTTGATTCCCAAACTGACCAAATGTTTTCCCTGCAAAGGGGGGGGGGGTCAGGGAGCCTTCCCATTGTCTCAGGAATTGCATAATCAGCATTTTAATGGGTGACAGACCATCAGGAAAGACAATCAGATAACCTGGCAAACAGGAAAAACAACATTGTTGGAACATCTTTTGTTGGAAGCCACCTACAGACGCTGGGGAAACCTATCCAGATGGGTGGGGTATAAATAATAAATGATGATGATGGTGATGTAGCAGTGATACCCCCACTGCAGCAGATTGGACTACATGACCACTGGGGTACCTTCCTACTCTGTAGTTCTGTGATTATATGAGAAAGATTTCGAATGGAAAGTGGAAGAGTGTGTTTGGAAGAGTGGGGAACTGATGGGTTATTTTTAAGCCTTGAGCTATTTCCTTTTTTAAAAAAAGAGAAAACAGTTCCCTTTCATTTGACGCAAGCAGGGGCAAGGTTGCCCATTCTATTTCATGCAATTAATATGAGAAATCAAAAGAGAGTTCAGCGGATGGCAGCTTGCCAACACCATTCAAAACATCGCTGTTGACTCAAGAACAAACTTCCTGCATGCAAACTTTTTACACACAGTTTGCAAAAAAAATAATAATAAATTTGTTGGTCATTTTGGAACTGGGGTGGGAGGGGGAAGTATCATTGCCGTAATCGCGCCCCCTCCATTCCTTATCTCAGGCTCCTCATCCAATTTCCACTTTGAAAGCAATGCATGTTTAATTAATTGCAATCAAAACCTTCAAAGGAACTGGCAAGATGAAAGTTGCTTCTAATTGCCGTATTATGATGTCATCTTAACGACACGCCGGCTCCTCCAAATTGATTTTATTGGAATTTTAAGACGGGGGAATTAATTGAGCGATTGTACTATCCCATTTCCCCCCTTAAAATAGTCTGTGACAAAAGAGGTGGGTTCACTGAACTACGGAATAATAATAAGGGTTTTGAGAAAGGATGTTGAGATAAAGATGAATTGGCCAATAAAAATAATTCCAATACGCACCCCCTGTTGTGTGATGGCCAAACTTATCATAACTTTGCCCAATTCATCTCTAGGTTAATTGGAAGAAATTAAGGTTAAGACTCAGCTTTATATTGTTTTTAATCCCACCTGGCTCTACTGCCAGAATATCCTAGTAAGAGGAGCATTCTGCAGGTATCAGAACATCTGCTCCCTCTTCCTCCAGGACATCATTTACCTGTTAATTGCTTACACCCGTCCTTAAGAATCTCCTCTAGAAAGCATGGCTACTTTTCACTGGAGATGAATGAGGAGAGATGGTCACTGTTGGGATGGGTGCCAGGAGCAGGTCAGTAATAACTCACATGGAGTCAGTGAAGTTAACTCTTTATTCAAAGAAACAACCAGCTCAGGAGGCCAGGCTTAGTGAGCAAAGCAACTCTTGACCATAGATCTTGCTCCGATGAGGCAGATCTGAGGACTGAAGGCCCCTGCCTTCCCACAGTTGCCTAAGCATCCCCCCAAGGTCCTTCTCAAGCAATCTGAGACTTGGACAACATGTCTATCTCTGCTCTGCCCCCTTCATACCTCTTCTGGTCCTAGGAGACCAGGGTGGAGGGGAGCTGGTTGTGGCAGGATGGAGAGACCACCTGGCTTCTTCAGTAGCCTGACTCATCTCTGCATCTTTGCCCCTCTCCTCTCCAACCTCCACATCTGCCTCTGATTCTGGACTGCTCTCTGCCACAGGCTCTTCCTGCTCACTAAACCATGTTACCTCTTCAGCTTCCCCCTGTGCTGGGCCTGGGGGTAACCTGTGAAACGTGGTCCAGGAATGGACCAGAATCCGAAGGTTCCACTAGGAGTCAGTCCGACAGGGCCAAGGCGAGTGAAAGCCCTTTCCTTAGAACATAGGAAGCTAGCAAAATAACAGGAAGGTTGCAAACTCAAGTGAGCTGGTTTTATAGAGTGTTGCTTTGACAAATAAGAACAGGGGTGGTTCTTCCTCTTTCTCAGCCCTTTCCATACAAAAATATCAAAAAATATATTCTTTTATATAATAATAATACTCCCTTGAATAATAAAAAATGAAAGACCAAAGAAGGTCAAAAGTAAGTAAGGATGATAAAAGTCAATAGTCTATAAAAATATGATTAATTTGTTAATTTGCCTCCCATTTTCCCAATCACAATATTAAAAAAAGACCCACAGGCAATGACTGCCCATTGAAAACCAAGAACACTTTATTGTATCTGCTTCTTTCTCCCTCTCTGGTGGGCTCCTTGCCCTGCAGATGATCTCATTCAGGAATTCAGTCTGCAAGCAAGGTCACTGGGATGATGTTGTCTCCAACAGAGGCTCTAAGATAATGCCACCAAAGGGATAGTCTCTCAGAACATATCCTTGGAAACCGAACACAGCTCATAAACTTGGTTCACTGTTCACTGGGTACAAAATAGCTTTCCTTTGAAGCTTTGGAGACTTCAGTTCTCTGTTAAATGACTAAACGTGAAGTGGACAAACATCTGAGCTATCCATCATGTCTGGGCTCTGCCGCAGAAGACATGAACGCAGTAATGCTCTCCCTCTCAGGTTTCGCAGCAACTGGTATTCAGAGGCCCATTGCCTCTGATATTGAAGGCAATAGCCATTGCGACTTGTAGCCATTAATAGGAGACATTTGTTTCACTTCCTAGGCTGGGCAGGTGTAAGGGAGGCACAAACACAGTAGAGGAGGCGAGTCCTTGTAGTACTTATGTGTGGACTACTGCGATGCACTCAATGCACCCTAGCTAGCCCATTGTGCTGGAGTCAAATTGTGGACTGAGGAGTATGTAGCTCCCATCTCCCATCAGCTTTTTTTTTTTTTTTTTTTAAAAGGTAAAGGACCCCTGACAGTTAAGTCCAGTCATGGACGACTCTGAGGTTGCGGTGCTCATTTCGCTTTACAGGCCGAGGGAGCCGGCGTTTGTCCGCAGACAGTTTTTCCGGGTCATGTGGCCAGCAGGACTAAGCTGCTTCTGGCACAATTGAACACCAAAAGCAGAGCAGCACACGGAAACACAGTTTACCTTCCCGCCAGAGCAGTACCTATTTATCTACTTGCACTTTTTGATGTGCTTTCAAACTGCTAGGTTGGCAGGAGCAGGGACCTAGTAATGGAAGATAATAATAATAATAATAATAATAATAATAATAATAATAATAATAATAATAATTATTTATCTGGCTGGGTTTCCCTAGCCACTCTGGGCGGCTTCCAACAAAACACTAAAATACAATAACCTATTAAACATTAAAAGCTTCCCTAAAGCCATTTCTGACCTGGGAGGAGAGGGGGTTGCGGGCAGAAATCCCTCCCACATCTCGCACGCGGGGGCTGGCCATTGCCCCCGTGTAATTAGGGAATCCCCGGGCGTGGCGGCGACCTGGTCCGCCCAGAGGCGGACCGGGGAGGCGTGGCCTAGCCTATTTAAGGCTAGGCACGCCCGGGGACCGCCCTCTTTGCCCCTTGCCAGCTGAGCGGCTTTTCCCCATCCCACCCACCCCTTAGGTTAGGTTGCGTTGACCTTGCTATGGACTTCGGTTGGTCGCCGCAAGGGGCCTGGTAGGAATTTTTCCAAGTTGGCACACTTCGAGCCTTTTGGTTTTTTCGCCTACCTCGTAGCAAACGTCACAACTTTTCGGTATTGGTGGTTAGGCATTGGCAGGGGTCAATTGTTATGCAAATAAAGGGGGGAAGGAAACGCCATCACCTTCCCCAAAAGAAAGGGTAGTCCGGTAGAGGACTCCGGGGGGCGTTGCCTTGTCCGAAACCTAGGGAGGTAAGGGCCTCCGGCACGCCCCAGAGCGGTGACACCCGTTGGGATCCTAGTTGGCGTACTTCAACAGGACTCCCACGGCTTGTGGACAACCCTTCCCGGTCCCCATGCCGGGTAGTCGGTAGGAGCCAATGCCTAAGGCCAATACCTTCCAATTCTGTAATCAATAAAGTTGTGGCCTTTTATGCCCATTAACCTGAAATACTGTGTCCAGTGTCTTCATTCCACATGGGGGAGGGGACTTGCCACGCAAACAGTTCTGCCTTCAAATGTCTTCTAAAAGTGTGGAAGTTATTTTTCTCTTTGACATCTGGTGGGAGGGCGTTCCACAGGCCAGGCGCCACTAGCGAGAAGGCCCTCTGCCTGGTTCCCTGTAACTTGGCTTCTTGCAGTGAGGGAACCACCAGAAGGCCCTTGGCGCTGGACCTCAGTATCTCGGCAGAATGATGGAGGTGGAGACGCTCCTTCAGGTATACTGGACCGAGGCCGTTTAGGGCTTTAAAGGTTAGTACCAACACTTTAAACTGTGCTCGGAAACGTACTGGGAGCCAGTGTAGGTCTTTCAAGACCGGTGTTATATGGTCTTGGCGGCCGCTCCCAGTCACCAGTCTAGCTGCTGCATTCTGGATTAACTGCGGGAGGCAGTGGAAGACAGGAGTGCCGGGCGTGCTCTGGTCCATGGGGTCACGAAGAGTGGGACATGACTAAATGACTAAGCAACAACAACAACAGAGCCACAGATGTTGAGAGAGTAGAGTTTCCCCCCCCTCTCTCTCTCTGTGTGTGTCTGTGTGTGTATTATGAATTGCTGTGAGATTTTGTAAGCATAAAATGTGACGACGTCTCATTTACCTTACTCTAGCTGATTGAGGAAATTGCACGATGTACACAGGGGGCTTAATTATCTCCTTCTAAACTGCAGCATCAACAGGAATTGCTCGCTGAAGTCCAGCAGAAACAGAAAAAGGGAGTCGAAGGCTGTTCCCCAGAGGTGGTGGAAAAGGTGGAAGGAATCTTTTTGGATTGAGTTTTGGCAATTGCCTTTTTTTTAAAAAAAAACGACAACGAGGGTCTCCATACAGTTGGGACTGGTCCATCTCCTTCCTCCCACAGACGTACATATTTCCCAAGAACAAATCCTCACTGGAAACATAACCACCGCCGGAGCTCAGTCATAAAGCAGTGTTTTATGCGCTTGAAAAAGTAAATTGCAGTGATTGATTTTATGGCTGAACATCTGATGTGGCACAAAAGAGGCAGTTTTAAATGCTGGCTTATGATTTTGGGACAGGGAGGGGAATGGCACTCTGAAGACAAGACAGAGATGCATTATTGCCCACTTCCAAATCTTGATGACGGCTGCCATCTTGTCCAGCCTTTTCCCCTCTTGGCTCCTCTCACCTTGATGCCAGACATGAAACGAAAGTGCTTTCAAACATGCACATCAGATTAGAATATTTGATTACCTGGGTGAATCCTTGAATGCGAATGAGCAACCCTTTGGGAGCTGTGGAACACGAATGCAAATTAATTCAAATTGTGTTTATTCACATTCAAATTGGGCTAATTCAGCCTTCATTAATTAGATTGGAAAACTGAACTGTTATTTATTTCTTCTTTCTCATTTTTAGGGACTCGGTTCTGAGGAAGACCTGGGACATGATTTCCTCACGTCAACAGGGCACAAAGGAAGATGGTAAAAGGAAATTGGCTTGCTCTAAATTATACCCTATGGACCATCAGTCAAAAATAGCGCTAGGGCAGATGGCGTTTGTTGTCCAAATCATTTGGAGGGCACCGGCTTGGCAAAGGGTGGTCTACAGCGCTGCAAGATATTTCACAGCATCAGAGGTGGTTGAATCCATCCTGACATGCTGTGGTTTTTGGGTGTAAAAAGGGTGCCGGGGGGGGGGGGATCCACACAGTCCCAAAAACAAATTAACCCACAAAGCCTCAAAAACAAAAATGCAAAATAAATAGAAAAAAACAGAAGCACCAAATGCAGTGGTACCTTGGTTCTCAAACTTAATCCATTCCGGAAGTCCGTTTGACTTCTGAAATGTTCGAAAACCAAGGCGCAGCTTCTGATTGGTGCAGGCATCCCGGAAACAATAGCCGACAGCCGCATTGGACGTTCGGCTTCTGAAAAATGTTCAAAAACCAGAACACTTCTGGGTTTTCGATGTTTGAGAACCAAGGTACCACTGTATAACAACAACAATTTATGGAGAAGTCTATTGGTGGCTATCAGCCATGATGATGATTGCTGGAGGCAGCAATACTTTTGAAAACCAGTTGCTGGAAACCCCAAGAGGGAGAGGAATCTTGTCCTCCAAGCAGGTTTCCCACAGGCATCTGGTTGGCCACTGTGAGACCTGAACGCTGGGCTAAATGGACCACTGGCCTGATTCAGCATGTTAGGATTCTTGCTTTGTGTTTGCAGTCATGGGATTGTTGTCTATCACATGACGGTGTATGTTTTCGTTCCGCAGTGTGGGAAGTGACGGAGACAGGCTGTTTTGGTATTACTGTGTTCCGTGAAGTGGGACTATTGTCCTTTATTCTTTCTCTTTGCTGTCTGATGAGAAAGAGGAAGGAACTAAGTCAGAATGCTCCGAGTGCATTATATGTAAATAAAGTAGATTAGCCAAAGTGCTGAGTTATTGAGTCTGTTACTCGAACCGCCAATACTCTGTGGGATCCCTAAGTGTGCTAATGCCTTTTGGCATCAGTTGCTGTTGTACTGGTCCCAGGGGGGTTTACCGTGCGGTGTGGTCCGAGTCCAGTCCGAGGTCGAGGGTGAGGTATGGAGGCTGTGCGTCAAGGCTGAAGCGGGGTCCAAGGCAGGGAGTCGGCCGTGGTCAGGAACTCTGGCAGAAAGCAAGACAGGGTGCCAGCAGGAACAGGTAACCAACAATGTTGCTCCCACAACCTGGGACTGGGCTGACTGGCCTTTATCTCCTCTGAGGCATAGGGCGGTCCCGGCCCACAGGTGACTTGCCTCTCCTGGCGTGGAGGCGAGCACTCCTCCTGAGAGAACTTAGTTCCCTTCGTCTCTCTGCCCTGAGCCTCTGCAGCTCAGGAGAGGCTGGAGGGTTACTGGACCCAGAGGCAACCTCACCTTCCCCTGACAGGGCTGGGAGAGGAGCACCTGCAGGCAATGGGTCCTCCATCACCTTAGGAGCCAGAACAGACTCAGCTGATGCCCGCACCTGAGGATCCAGCACAGGTGAGAGCCCTTCAGGTTCAAGCCCCTGCCCTGGCTCACCCGGCCCTGGAGGCAGGGACTCCTGTGCAGGCTGGGATTCCCCAGGTTCAGCCTCTGAATCAGATTCCCAGGCCATCACAGCTGTGACATTCGGGGTGGAGAAAGCTTTCAAAGACCGACCAGGAGGGAGAGAACATGCCAGTCCGGCATGTATCTCTGCCAGGGTCCTACACGCAAGTAGGATGATCCTAGCACAGCAAGCCTGTCTCGTGTTCTTATTACTGAGTTTGGTTAGGCCCTGCCTCATTTGCCCGAATGGGCCAGCTTCCACTGCTCAACATTCCCAGGGAAGGTTGAGACTGTTGGTGCGGAGTGAAGAAAATCAATATATTGCCAGAAGTGGCACGTAGACTTTACACAGCGTCTCTTCCCCCCATCGCTTCTCCCTTCTTTGGCAATACATTTCAGAATAACAATGCTTCACTCCCCCAGCCCGGCGAAGGAAGGACAGCAAATTCCAGCCTTATATCTCAGCCTTTATAAGCTGTGACACAGCTGTACATATGTACGCACTCCATGCCTCAGCTTGCCAATTGCTCCAGGCTACCATGAAACGGCTGGAAGGAGCCGCTGCCAATTAATCTGTTGACAGATTTGTTGTTTAAATATTAACAGGACTGCGATAGCAACTGCTGGCGTTCGTCTCTGGCTTTTTTCTGGGAAACCTGCAAAGCCTCCAAAAGAGAGATCTTATTTGGGGCGGACCAAACGTTTCGCCCTCGTCTGATGAGACAACCCAACCCAGGTAAACAAACAAATCCAGAGAGCCGAGCTAGGAACACAAGCTTTGATGGGGCTTCGGGCAAAATCAATGACCTTAATTTATATGGAAGAGACTCTTGGCTGGGTAACCTGACAGAAGCAGGTGGAGCGCATCATAGACTAAATTACATGCAGCTATTAGTTAAGGAACCTCACCTGTGCTACTGGTCTTGGCGATCTTTTTAGAGCACGCTTCCTCAGCCTCAGCCCTCCACATGTTTTTGGCCTACAACTCCCATGATCCCTAGCTAGCAGGACCAGTGGTCAGGGATGATGGGAATTGTAGTCTCAAAACATCTGGAGGGCCGAGGTTGAGGAAGCCTGTTTTAGAGAGTCAAATCTCTTTTTTTTAAATAATTTTTTTATTGGATTTTCACAATTTATATAAACACACACAATACACAATACAAACATACAAACACAAAAACAAACATGTATAGTTTCAAATCCTTATTTTCTTAAAACTTATTTCACCGACCTCCTCATACCTCCCCTTTCTGCATTCCAATTTCAAAATTTATTTCAGCAAATCCTCCCCCTTAATTTCATCTAATTGTTTCCTTTCCTTTTCTTTTACTTAATCTTTACAGCTGTAATCCACTTACTTTCTATAACCACAACATTTTAGTACTCATTAATTTTACAATATTTCTTAAGATAAATTTTAAATTTCTTCCAATCTTCTTCCGCCGTCTCTTTCCCCTGGTCTCGGATTCTGCCGGTCATTTCAGCCAAAGCCATATAGTCTATCACCTTCATCTGCCATTCTTCCAGAGTGGGTATGTCTTGTGTCTTCCTAGAGAGTCAAATCTCTTTCAGTAAATCACACGGGGAGGAAAAACACGCTCTTGTTGCTGGTTTTAAATCAGATGCCGTGCGATTGCCATCTGGAGACCAAAGTCCTCACAGTAACAGGAAGAATGCATAGACCTTACTAGGCTTTAAATCCAATTTGCCTGAAGAAATATCATTGTACCATATTGATTCCAAAGTTGTTGGTCTCCTTGTGCCCTAGGATTAATATTAACTAAAGGGGAGTTCCGGTAAGTAAGACATCAAAATTCCCTGACTGTTGGGCTGCCCATTGAAGAGGGTAATGAGAGACTGGTTATGTTTACACAGAGACCATCATTGTACATAAGTGGAATGAAGTCATTTCTGTATGGACTAAACGAGGTCTGATGCTGTGTTTGAGACCAGTGGTGGGGAACCTGCAGCTGTTCCGATGTTCCATGGACTTCAATCCCCAGCCAGCATTCCAAATGATCAGGAATGGCACAAATGGTAGTCCAACAATATATGGAGTGTAATAAATAAAACTCTGCCCTTATTCCCTTATGGGGGACACAAGAACCCTTATAGAGTCCTTTGTAGGTTCTTCATCGGTAGGAGAAAATAACAGAGGCCAACCAGAGAATATTGAGAAGCAAAGCAGCTAGTAAGCCTGATCTATATTGATCTGTTGCAACAGGGTGCTCCCCTCACACGCAGGAAAGGAGGAGAACCCAGAACAGAGGTGTGCCTGTCGTTATATAGACATTTTAAATTGCCTTCTCTGGAGCTCAAGGCCACCTCTCCATATATCATACATCACAGAAGGGGTGTAACTCAAGACCACCCCCCACAAACATCATACCTACATCACAGAAAAGGCGGTCTACAACAGAAATCTGAGTGTGTTGTTTATCTCCTGTCTGGCAGGTTACCTGTTAATGGTCACTTGATTGGATACCCTGGGGAGCCTGGCCAGTCTTTTGTCATGACAAATACTTCGTTCCTGAGCCAGGTCACAGGCTCACCCTATTCATAAACAGACATACCCTTAAGACAGGATTTGTGAACAAAAAGGCAATGGGGAGGCTTTTCCATTTTCCTTCGTCCTTGCAGAGAAATATTTGAGGTCAATTTGGGGGGGGACAAAATGGTTTCAGGACTTTTTCTGTGGGGTTTCAGACATGTGGTTTATATATGCAGTTATGAACATTTAACTTTTATATGTAAGACCTTAATTTTTTTATTTTGAGGAGGACCACAGGTTCACCACCCCTGAGCTAGGAGCATAGAATCATAGAATTGTAGAGTTGGAAGGGACACTAAAGGCCATCTAGTCCAACCCCCTGCAATGCATGGATGCTAAAGCATCCATGACAGATGGCCATCCAACCTCCGCTTTAAAACCTCATTCCTTAGCAGAACAAAGACTCTGGTGCAATGGGATGTTGCATGAAATACCAGATAGGTGTGGGATTAACAGCCCTGTTTTTCAGCTTCAGCGTTGCCCTTGAACCGGGTCTTCTGATACCTAAAGAAGAGTATATCTTATACTCTCCCATCTGATGACTGCCTTTTTTTAAAAAGAGGAGCCTTGCAAGGGAAAGGATTCCACATGGCCTGAAAGCTCATCCTTTTAGTGCACAGAAGACTCATTCAATCCTTTCTCCCACCCCGATTTCCCAGTGTCTATAGAGGATCAAAAGCCCCCGGTCTCCTGCTCTCAGCAAGAAGGGCAGATCAATCAGCCAACAAACCGCTCGCCACAAACCACCGCCGCCATCGTTCTAATAACCCGATCCTTTTTATGCATGCCTAGTCATCTGAGCGAGTGCATTTTTGAAGGCAGGAGAACTGGCCGCATCCAATTAGCTGGTTGTTTTCAAGTGCTAAATTGAGACTTAACTAAATCATGGGGCGATTATCAACCGTAACCAGCTGGCGACTTTTCATAAATGGAGTAATGCATCATGCAAAGATCCACTTGTCTTCTTCAATCAAATGAATAACATTAAGTCCCCTTGGCTGGTATCGGGCTTTAGACGCCTCTCCCTCCCAATTCTTCTCCACTGAACATAGAAACTTGAAAAGTCTCAAGGTTATTTCAACAAAGGCCAGGAATGAATTTTGCATTATCTACAAACACTGCCAGCCCATATCTGGACGTTGCGGGATGATGTTTAAAACATGCAAGGAAGCTGCAGCTCCCCAGAAAAGGCAGAGGCCCGTCGGCCATTATTTCCATGACGTTTCTGCCGGTGATAGAAGAGATTAAGTTTTGCGGACAGGCTTCAAATGCAGAATGAGACCAGAACCTATTAGGGTGGGTTCTCAGGAGAAGGTCTGAGTTACTTCCTAGTAGAACTAAGCTAAATAAAACCCACCTTTCCATTTTGTGTGTGCATGTGGAAATGTCTCCCTGAAACATGTGAATTGTGTGAATATCCAACTTCTTAAAAGAGTAAAGGTAAAGGCAAAGGGACCCCTGACCATTAGGTCCAGTCGTGGCCGACTCTGGGGTTGCGGAGCTCATCTCGCTTTACTGGCCGAGGGAGCCGGTGTACAGCTTCCGGGTCATGTGGCCAGCATGACTAATCCACTTCTGGTGAACCAGAGCAGTGCACGGAAACGGCGTTTACCTTCCTGCCGGAGTGGTACTTATTTATCTACTTGCACTTTGACGTGCTTTCAAACTGCTAGATTGGCAGGAGCAGGGACTAAACAATGAGAGCAGGGATTCGAACCGCCGACCTTCTGATCAGCAAGCCCTAGGCTCTGTGGTTTAGACCGTAGTGCCACTCGTGTCCCGCTTAAAAGAGTAGCTGCTACTTTATTGGTGCAATTTCCACCCTCTCCTCCCTTAACCATAGACTCATAGAAATATAGAGTTGGAAGTGACACTGAGGGTCATCCAGTCCAACCCCCTGCAATGCAGAAATCACAATCATACATGACAGATGGCCATTCTATCTTTGCTTAAAAACCTCCAAGGAAGGAGAGTCCACAACCTCTTTTGAGGGTCTGTGGGAACAGCTCCAGGGTGGGAGCAGTGGCAAATGAAGGGGGTGGAGGCGGTCTGTCAGGATCCACAGAATGCTGTGTGAGATAGTAAGTCTGCAGGCTTGAATTTGCTAGCTGGTGCAACTGGCTGATGCAATCAGCCTGCAATACTTTCTATGGAAGTGCTGGGTCAGAAAGACTCAGCAGTAATGTGCTGACAGTTGATTGGCTGCCATCGGTTTAAAAGGCAGCCTGTCCAGCGGTAAAGGTGGTGGTGTAGAGGAGTGTGGTCAGAGAGAGAGAGTTGGAGGTCTGCCTATTTGCCTTAAGGTGCAGCCAGGTACTCTGTTTGACTGTATGAACTGGTCGTGTATTATAGCCTGTAGATATTTGTATACAGTGGTACCTCAGGTTACATACACTCCAGGTTACATATGCTTCAGGTTACAGATGCCACTAACCCAGAAATACTACCTCGGGCTAAGAACTTTACCTCAGGATAAGAACAGAAATCGTGCTCCGGCGGCACGGCAGCAGCAGGAGGCCCCATTAGCTAAAGTGGTGCTTCAGGTTAAGAACAGTTTCAGGTTAAGAACAGACCTCCAGAACGAATTAAGTTCTTAACCCGAGGTACCACTGTATATAGCTCACAATAAATATACTGCACTGAAGATCCTGGAACTCTGAGCATTTCTGCTAAAGCGCCGTAGAGAATTTGTGACACGGTCTGCCCCGGGTGCCATCTCTGAGGGGGTGATAAGAAGGCACCCCGCGGGAGGCTTGCCCTGCTGCAGCCGCATGCAGAAAATCCCTTTACCGCCGCCACAGCCGCGAGAGGAGGATCCCGCTGCCGTCCATACAGTGCTCGAGCGACGCTGTTGGTAAACCACCCAGTGGCGCATGCGCATGCGCTGCCAGGCAGTTTGCCCCGCCCCCAACACCCTGCCCTGGGTGCCTGTTAGCCTTCCTTCGCCCCTGGGTGACAGAGTGCTAGAGTCCTATCTAGCCAAGTTGCATGGGATCAATTCCAATCTGTTACCTTCGAGAATGTGGACAGGCTGCTTGGATGTATACCCGAAGGAGCATCTCCACCCCCATCGTTCTGCCTGGACACTGAGGTCCAGCACCGAGGGCCTTCTGGTGGTTCCCTCATTGCGAATAGTCAGGCTACAGGGAACCAGGCAGAGGGCCTTCTCGGTGGTGGAGCCATACTGTCATAAAGTTCTTCCTGACGTTGAGTTGGAATCTCCTTTCTTGTAACTTGAAGCTATTGGATTGGATCGGGTCCTAACCTCTGGAACAGGAGAAAACAGGTTTGTTCCATCTTCCATATGACAGTCCTTCTGTCAAGGTTGCTTCTCAGCCAAAGGAGTGCACATGACAGATAGTTAAATAAAAAAATTCCTTCCTGTAGCACCTTAAAGACCAACTAAGTTAGTTCTTGGTATGAGTTTTCGTGTGCATGCACACTTCTTCAGATACACTGAAACAGAAGTTGCCAGATCCTTCTATATAGTGAGAAGGTGGGGAGGGGTATTACTCAGAAGGGTGGTGGGAATCGGAGATTGGCAGATAGCTGAGATGAGCCTGTTGACGACTCTTAACGACTGCAATAGGTCTTACAGGAAAAGGCAAGGGGTGAGGAGGTGAGAGATGGCTTAGTCATGTATAATGAGATAAGAATCCAATGTCTCTATTCAGACCAGGTCTCTCCATTGTTTTAAGTTTGGTAATGAGTTGTAATTCAGCAGCTTCTCTTTCCAGTCTTTTTCTGAAATTCCTTTGTAGTAAAACAGCTACTTTGAGATCTTGTATAGAATGTCCTGGGAGATTGAAGTGTTCTCCTACTGGTTTCTCTGTTTTGTGATTCTTGATGTCAGATTTATGTCCATTTATTCAAATTCGGTGATGACCTGTTCCTTCAGATCAGCGGCACAGCAATGGGCACCCGCATGGCCCCACAGTATGCCAACATCTTCATGGCAGATTTAGAACAACGTTTCCTAAACTCCTACCCACTCAAACCTCTCTTGTACCTGCGATACATTGACGATATTTTTATCATCTGGACACATGGTCAACAGACCCTGGACACCTTTCACCAGAAATTCAATGATTTTCACCCCACAATCAACCTTACAATGAATCAATCTATGCAAGAAATACATTTTTTGGACACTACTATAAAAATACAGGATGGACGCATAGACACCACCTTATACCGTAAACCAACTGACCGACAAACATATCTACATGCCTCTAGCTACCATCCCAAACATACCAAACAGTCCATTGTATATAGCCAGGCACTACGTTACAGCCGCATCTGTTCCAATTCTACAGACAGAGACTCTCACCTAAGAGATCTACAGCAAACCTTTTCAGAACTAAAATACCCAGCAGATGAAGTTAGACAACAGATCAACAGAGCCAGACTGATACCCAGAGAGAACTTGCTGCAAGACAGACCCAAAAAAGAAAATAACAGGACACCACTGTAGAATTGGAACAGATGCGGCTGTAACGTAGTGCCTGGCTATATACAATGGACTGTTTGGTATGTTTGGGATGGTAGCTAGAGGCATGTAGATATGTTTGTCGGTCAGTTGGTTTACGGTATAAGGTGGTGTCTATGCGTCCATCCTGTATTTTTATAGTAGTGTCCAAAAAATGTATTTCTTGCATAGATTGATTCATTGTAAGGTTGATTGTGGGGTGAAAATCATTGAATTTCTGGTGAAAGGTGTCCAGGGTCTGTTGACCATGTGTCCAGATGATAAAAATATCGTCAATGTATCGCAGGTACAAGAGAGGTTTGAGTGGGTAGGAGTTTAGGAAACGTTGTTCTAAATCTGCCATGAAGATGTTGGCATACTGTGGGGCCATGCGGGTGCCCATTGCTGTGCCGCTGATCTGAAGGAACAGGTCATCACCGAATTTGAATAAATGGACATAAATCTGACATCAAGAATCACAAAACAGAGAAACCAGTAGGAGAACACTTCAATCTCCCAGGACATTCTATACAAGATCTCAAAGTAGCTGTTTTACTACAAAGGAATTTCAGAAAAAGACTGGAAAGAGAAGCTGCTGAATTACAACTCATTACCAAACTTAAAACAATGGAGAGACCTGGTCTGAATAGAGACATTGGATTCTTATCTCATTATACATGACTAAGCCATCTCTCACCTCCTCACCCCTTGCCTTTTCCTGTAAGACCTATTGCAGTCGTTAAGAGTCGTCAACAGGCTCATCTCAGCTATCTGCCAATCTCCGATTCCCACCACCCTTCTGAGTAATACCCCTCCCCACCTTCTCAATATATAGAAGGATCTGGCAACTTCTGTTTCAGTGTATCTGAAGAAGTGTGCATGCACACGAAAGCTTATACCAAGAACTAACTTAGTTGGTCTTTAAGGTGCTACAGGAAGGAATTTTTTTATTTGGACTATGGCAGACCAACACGGCTACCCATCTGTAGATAGTTAAATGTTTATTCTCAGAGATGACACTTACATTTGCTTCTACAGTTCTGCATATCTCTGCATACCAACCTAACAGCTAATCAACTATTCCTGGGTCTGCACTGGAACAGTATGGATGTGACCATAGCTGACCATCTTAGCAGAACCCTGGGATGTTTTATGACTGAGATATGCTGGTAGTGAGCCAAACAGTTCTCCTGCACACCAGTTGTGCTGGTCCTGGGGTGTGTGTGTGTGTTTACCGTGCGGCGTGGTCTGAGTCTGGCCCTGGGTCAAGGGTCTGGAGGCTGTCCATCAAGGGCGAAGCATTGTCCAAGGCAAGGAGCCAGGCGTGGTCAGGAACTCTGGAAGAGCAGGACAGGATGCTGGCACTAACAGGTTACCAAGGATGTTGCTCCCGCAACCTGGGACTGGGCTGACTGGCCTTTATCTCCTCTGAGGCATAGGGCGGTCCTGGCCCACAGGTGACTCTTCTGGCCTGAAGGCAAGCACTCCTCCTGAGAGAACTTAGTTCTCTCCACCTGAGCCTCTGCAGCTCTGGAGAGGCTGGAGGGTTACCGGACCCAGAGGCAACCTCACCTTCTCCTGACAGGGCTGGGAGAGGAACACGTGCAGGCAATGGGTCCTCGATCACCTCCGGAGCCAAAGCGGATTCAGCTGGTGTCTGCTCCTGAGAATCCGGCACAGGTGCAGGCCCTTCAGATTCAAGCCCCTGCCCCAGCTCAGCCAGCCCTGGAGGCAGGGACTCCTGTGCAGGCTGGGACTCCTCAGGTTCAGCCTCTGAATCCGATTCCCAGGCCATCACACCAGTCCTCAAATAACTAGAGAGTTCTTAATATTTTCCCCCTCCACTCATCTCCAAAAAGTCTTCCAAATGCAAACTAGGGAGCACCAAACCAAAACCACCGCTCTCATTTATGAACCCAAAATATCCACTGACAGTATCATCTCCGATTAACTGCAGCACATTTCCAAACAAACCAGGCATAAACCCTAAGACCACCTTTATGTTCCCTTTCAAATTTTGCATTTTCTAAGCTGCTTCTGCTGCAGCTCAGCTAAGAAGGATATTATAGTCGGTACGGACTGCTTAACTTGGAGCTTTCCTCGGGGACCGCATAACCTTCTTTTCAAGAGCCAACTCACCCATATGCTACTTTGTAAGAAAACAAGCTCCTTGCCTCAACAGAGGAAATTATCACAGCTGTCACCTTGATGCCTTGAATATACTCACTCTCTTTTCTAAGCAACCTGTTGTGGGTAGGGAGACAAAGGAAGACCCCTGAAGGAATAAACAAAGAGGGAGATGTTAGGATGCTCGCAAGGTAGCTCAGGAAATAGTCAGGGCAGTTCATGGGCAGATAAGAACGTGATAACTGTTATGTACTGAGATGAATCCTAGAACAATAGGACCCAGAATGCAGCAGTCTGATTGGCATAGCTGTCAACTTTTCCCTTTTCTTGTGAGGAATCCTATTCGGAATAAGGGAATTTCCCTTAAAAAAAGGGAAACGTTGACAGCTATGCTTGATTGGTCCACAGGAGCAGCCAATCAGGCTCCTGGATGAAGTGAATCAGTGACCTGATTGGCCTACAGGAGCAGCCCGGAATTAGCCAATCACGTGGGGCCCATTGTGTAAATAATGTATATATAGCTGGACGTTTTGGGGAAAGTTTCATTCATTGCTACTATGAGCTGAATAAAGAGCTTGAAATTCACACTTGACTCTGAGTATATTTCAATAAGATAAGAAGTGTCTGCTGGATCAAGCCAATGGCCCATCAAAAGTCCAGCATCCCGTTCTCACAGTGGCCAACCTCATTTCAGTAGAAACTTTTGGGGGATGAAAACGTCAAATCTTCACCAAGGCCAACTATCCAGACTGGTCGTACGTGGGCCAGAAAAAAGCCAGGGAAGTCCCCAAATAGGAATTCCATCACAGAAGGAGAAAGGAAAAAGGAAAGAGGGGGAGGGAATCAAATTGGTTCCAAGCCAAAGGCCAGGCGGAACAACTTTGTCTTACAGGCCCTGCGGAAAGAAATCAGATCCTGCAGGGCCCTGATCTCATGAGACAGAATGTTCCACCAGGCCGGAGCCAGTGTTGAAAAGGCCCTAGCTGTGGTTGAGGCTAATTTGACTTCCTTAGGGCCCGGGATCTCTAGGGTGTCTATTTATGGACCTTAAGGTCCTCCGCGGGGCATATCGGGAGAGGTGGTCCCGTAGGTAAGAGGGTCCTAGGCTGCTACTTTGACTATGTGGTGCTCGAATGTGTACTTTATTTTAACTTTCCTGAATCTTCCAACATTCAGCATTGCCGGTTGTCTCTTTTCTCCATCCAATTTCTCCATGCCATGACTAATTGGATAAATGTCCATCATGCTGGTGTTACTCCTGGCAGGATCAGGGCAGTGATGCATGGAGCACTGGAGTAGATCCATAGAAGGGTGGCTCCAGAAGCAAACTCACAAGGGAGTTGTTCTTGTTCTTGTTGTAGTTGTTGTCATTACATTGGAAATTAAACTGTGATCATCTGAATGCTCCCAGAGAAACATAAGCAGCACACAGGTACATCTCTTCTCCTATTGTTCCCCTCATCAGGAGAGCCAGTGTGGTGTAGTGGTTAAGAGCTGTAGACTCGTAATCTGGTGAACCAGGTTCGCATCCCCGCTCTTCTACAGCTGTTGGGTGACCTTGGGCTAGTCACACTTCTCTGAGGTCTCTCAGCCTCATTCACCTCACAGAGTGTTTGTTGTGGGGGAGGAAGGGAAAGGAGAATGTTAGCTGCTTTGAGACTCCTTCGGGTAGTGATAAAGTGGGATATCAAATCCAAACTGCTGCTGCTGCTGCTGCTGCTGCTGCTGCTATTCTTCTTCTTCTTCTTCTTCTTCTTCTTCTTCTTCTTCTTCTTCTTCTTCTTCTTCTTCTTCTTCTTCTTCTTCTTCTTCTTCTACATCTGCCTCTAAACCTGGAAGTTCTACCTACCAGAAGGCATACAGTGGTACCTCGGGTTTCATACGCTTCCGGTTACATACGCTTCCGGTTACAGACGCTTCAGGTTACAGTCTCCGCTAACCCAGAAATAGTACCTCGGGTTAAGAACTTTGCTTCAGGATGAGAACAGAAATCGTGCTCCCGCGGCGTGGTGGCAGCAGGAGACCCCATTAGCTAAAGTGGTGCTTCAGGTTAAGAACAGTTTCAGGTTAAGAACGGACATCCGGAACAAATTAAGTACATAACCCGAGGTACCACTGTATTTCCCAAATGCAGAATGTGTTTTGTCAGAGCAATAGCAGCAAGCATTGCTCAGCTTAAACAACTCAGAGTGAGGCTGGCCACGTTCTGCGCACGATTAGACTCTGTTTTCCCCAAAGACGGCTGTTCACACGGCATCAGCAAGCAACACAAAAGGAAAAGCAAGGTGTGAATTGCTCCCAAGTGATGATTCTTCATCACCTCCTCCTCCTCCTCCTCCTCCTCCTCCTCTTCCTCTTCTTCTTCTTCTTCATATTTGCTTTGTCGCAAGCAAATGAATAATGCAGCAGTGCAGCAGGCAAGCGGCGTCTCCTGAGGCTGCCTTGGAGAGCCTCAAGGGAGATGGCGGTCTTCTCCCCCAGGCAGTTCACAGGGCCAGCTCAGAGTTTCTTTGGCTTCTCACACAAGTCCTCTCAGCGCTCTTGTGATCCTTGATTCAGAAGGAACAAAAGGGACCCAACAGCGGGGGTGGGGAAGAGAGACTCTAGAGGAATACAGCAACAACATTTGAGCAGTAATGCCAGCTGTGTACAGACAAAAAGTTTGTTGCGTATATTCCCAAAACAAGTTTGAAGCCAAGAGAGGAGCATCATACCTAGCTAGCAGGCCAGCCGTCAGGGATGATGGGAACTGTAGTCCTAAAACAGCTGAAGGACCAAGTCTGAGAAACCCAGCATGAACCTCCTCAATATCAGGGAAGATAAAGCTGTCAAGGACTAGTGTAGGACACCAAGAACTCCCATTCTTGATTGAAATCATTCCAATATTAGGTTTAGTTAAAGTTGAATTCCGATGAAACATTTGGAAGAACTTTCTGATAGTAGGAGCTGTTTGGCAGTGGAATGGTTTCCCTCAGGAGGTGATGGACTCTCCTTCCTTAGAGGTTTTAAAGAATTGAATATTGGTACTCTTTCATAGTATGGTGCCCTGTGTGAGGTCAACCCCCCCCAATCTTCTCGTTTATGGGTTTTCTCCATTTTGTGCCCCCTTGGCTCCACCACCCTAAACCCAGCACAGACAAGGAGCTCAGGGGTACAAACATTGCTCATTGTTGAAGGCACCTAGATGGAGACAGTGTGGTGTAGTGGTTAGAGGGATACAGGGCATTTATAAAGCCAGTGTGTGGAGTCTCCCTCCTGGTTGCATAGCAACCCCCTCAATGTCATCTATCTCCTCCCCTCCCTCTGCCTGTGAGCTCTCCAAGTCTGGGAACTCTTGATGAAGGGGGGGGGGCAAAACTAGCCCACTCTTGCTCTGTCTGTGGCTGCAATCCCTCATCTCCAGGATCAGGCTCTGGCTTCCTCTGTACTGGCATTCCTTCATCTCCAGACTCTTTCCAGGCGTTTGATTCAGCCACATCCCTGACATACAAGGACCTTCCTCCCTCAGCCTTAGAGGTGACCCCCTTGCATGGCATGGCTATTGGGCCATGTCTTCTGGAGGGAAGTGCTAGCCTGACACTGATCCTCCAATCTTCCAACGCTATCGTGGTTTGAAAAAGCTGCTTTGTTCCACCACAAAGGACTTTCCACTTTGTTGAACTTTCCACTTTGCCCTTTCGTTCGGGCTGCTTTCTGAAATCTTCCATGCGGCCCTCCTGTCCTCTCTGAGTTCCATCTGTCAAATCCTAGTGGATTTCACCCTGTTCCATCCTTTCCCAATTCTGCCCATGACCTGCTCTCCCTCCCACAAGCTTTTGCTAACCCAACCAACTCTATTCCCCTCTTCACATATGTTTGCCTTTGATAAAGTCTTTGGTAATTTTTTTTTTAATTTACTACCAGGCATTTTAATTAAAAAGGAGAGAGAGAGAGAGAGAGAGAGAGAGAGAGAGAGAGAGAGAAGAAAACCCTCTTCAAACTTTTAATCCATTAAATCCATTTCGATTGTCTCAAATTGGGACAAAGACCAAAGACGGCTTTGACAGACGCTGTTGAGTGTGAAAGGGCAGAACGAGAGAGAGTGAATAAAAAGAGAGAAAAGGAGATTGTCTTATGGAAAATTAAAGACGACCAAGTGGATTATGGCATCTGCTTTTGTGGATTAGAGCTCACTTTGTCAGATGTATGCAGAGTCTGGTATACATATGTATGTATGTATATGTGTGTGTGTGTGTGTGTGAGAGAGAGAGAGAGAGAGAGAGAGAGAGAGAGAGAGAGAGAGAGAGAGAATAGTGTTTTAAACAACAGGGTTGAAAGACAAAGGGATGGATGCAGACTAACAGTGCAACGCCAGTCATGCCTAGGTAAAGGTAAAGGGACCCCTGACCATTAGGTCCAGTCGTGACCGACTCTGGGGTTGCGGAGCTCATCTCACTTTATTGGCCGAGGGAGCCGGCGTACAGCTTCTGGGTCGCGTGGCCAGCATGACTAAGCCGCTTCTGGCAAACCAGAGCAGCGCACGAAAACGCCGTTTACCTTTCTGCCGGAGCGGTACCTATTTATCTACTTGCACTTTGAGGTGCTTTCAAACTGCTGGGTTGGCAGGAGCAGGGACTGAGCTCACCCCGTCGCGGGGATTCAAACCTCCGACCTTCTGATCGGCAAGTCCTAGGCTCTGTGGTTTAACCCACAGCACCACCCGCAACCCTCAGTCATGCCTACTCAGTAGTAAATCCTATGAATTCAATCAGTCTTACTCCCAGGTAAACGAGGTTAGGATTGCATCCTTAGTCGCCATAGAAATCCAGCGTGATTTTAGCTAGTCATGAACCGTGTAATCCTAAGCATGTCTACTCAGGGAAATTGAATTCAGTCGGTCTTGCTCCCAGGTAATAGGGTTTAGGATTGAATCCCCATCAATTTCTAAACATGGCTGCATCTGGACACAGCTGAAAGAAAACAGGAGTGAGGAACATCTCCTATAAGTAGCTCCCCATACGCTCAGGTAAGTGTCTACGGATCTGCTCCTCGCCTGTGGCCTTTTGGCTGTGACTCCCCTGCTGTGAAATTCCCTCTGCCACGGCTCACTTTTCGCCATTTAAGTAACACAGCAAGCCTTACACAGAGCCAGACCAGAAAAATAAGATAAAATTCTTCAAACAATTTTGTTGGTGGGGCCAGCCCAAGGCATTTTGGCACCTGAGGCGTACCACAAAATGGCACTCCCTGCCAGGGAATAAGTGGTGAGTGAAGTTCTACCTCAGGAACAAGGGGAGGGAGAAAACAAGATCAACTTTGGGATTTGCTGCCCCTGGGAATTCTGCCGCCTGAGGCGGTTGCCTCACCTTGCCTCACGGGTGTGCCGGCCCTGGTCATCCCTTATGTGACCGTGTCGCTGTTATTTGTATTGATTATAATTTAGTCATGATTTCTGTTGTAATTGTTGAGAGTGAATTGAATCACCTCAGTGAGGCTGAGAGGGGGGTCTTGTTGACTGGGCAGCCCAGGACGTGAGAGGTCACTTTGTTGCTGCTAATGCAGCAAAAACAACGCAGGAGGCAGCAGTTATGAGTTGCTGGTCTCTGCGGCCACAGCAGGCGCTGTGATTCTCCAGTGGTTTGACTTCATTCCTGAAGGTGCACTCCATTGTCTCTCGACAATTGCCAACATCAATAAATAATAACAACTGCAGTCATGCCTTGGATCCCAAACGCCTTGTGAGTTGAACGTTTTGGCTCCCGAATGCCGCAAACCCAGAAGTGAGTGTTCCGGTTTGCAAACGTTCTTTGGAACCAGAACATCCAACACGACTTCCGTGGCTTCTGATTGGCTGCAGGAGCTTCCTGCAGCCAATCGGAAGCCGTGCCTTGGTTTCTGAACGTTTTGGAAGTCGAATACCCATTAAGTAAAGTGTCCTCAGTGCTGCCTCCTCCTTTTTGAGCAACGTCCTGGGCACTAAAGAGTTAACAGATGATGGTCGTTTCACAGGAAGACAAATGCATATGACATACTTAATGGGACAATTTGCATAATGCTTGCATTAATTTGTTGCTTTCATTACAGCAACAGAACGAATGCGACAGATTATTCCAATAAAAAGTTCTGCGACCGCACGAATCCCCAGTACTGTCGCACTGCTAAGCTAAATTTCTATATATGTGAGGCATCAGTTTTATTTATGAAGTTCTTGCAAAAATCTTAAAGCAACATCGTATGGGGGGAAAAGAACAAGATGAGTGAATGGTTAGAGCAGTTGACTACTCTGCTGTCGTTTGATCTTCTACCTTTCCTTGTGATGTTTGGGTACCTCACAATGTGAGCGTAGTGAGAGTAAAGAATGCCCGATTTTCTGCCGAGAGTCCTGCATTCACCCCCTGCTTCTTAACAGGAAGCACATGGGCAGTGATGGTCATCAACTGAGGGATAAATCAGTGTCATACAGCCAACATGCTTAACTCAAATTAAGGCATGAAGGACTTAAGACCATAGAGTGAACTGTTCTGCCAGGCTTAGGTAGGTCACACCCCTGTGGAAAGATGTCAAATCCCGCAGGGCCCTAGTCTCTTGTGACAGAGCGTTCCACCAGACCGGGCCACAGCCGAAAAAGCCCTGGCTCTAGTTGAGGCCAGCCTAACCTCCCTGTGGCCCGGGACCTCCAAGATGTTTTTGTTTGAAGACCGTAAGGTCCTCCGTGAGACATACCAGATGGCTGGCCATCTGCCATGGATGCTTTAGCTGAGATCCGTGCATTGCAGGGGGCTGGACTAGATGACCCTGGTGGTCTCTTCCAACTTTTCAATACTACAATTCTATGATTCTATCACCATTCCTGGACACTTTCAAGCCAGGAAATTAATGGAGGAGGAAGCTATCAGTGGGTACTAGCCATGATGGTTAGGTTCTACCTTAACTGCTGGAGGCAGCAGTGGTGTAGTGTGTGTGGGCACAGGGGCAGTTGCGCCAGGCACAAAATTGTGAGGGGCACAAAATTTCAACACCCGGTGCTGCCTCAATGCAACTGTGCAACTGTGAACTGTCCATCGCTGGGCTCCGTTGAAAATGGCTTCTCCATGCGACCCAGGAAGCGACCTCTCCAGACACAATGGAACGGCTCTTCTTTTCTTATCTCTGCGGCTGTGATCTCTTGGGTGGCCTGGATGCTGTTAGGCAGTTGAATGCGCATGTATACTTCATCTGTTTCCCAGCCGTCCTCTAAGTGGCCCCGGGCACTGGCAACCCACGCTAGGCCACTGGGAGGCAGTGTGCTTCTGAATAGCAATTGCAGGGAGAGCACTGCATCTTGACTGGCAACTTGACTGGCCTCTGTGAAAACGGGATGCTTGATTTGACGGGCCTTTCAGCCTCATCCTGCAGGGTTCTTCTTACATTCTTACAGTGTAGATGGACTTGCAGCGAAATCGAAGACTGTAGAGGGGTGACCAAAGTGGGGAGGGCAGCTTTTGTCCCTGAAAAACAAAGAGAAACATTTTGACGGGAACATTTCCCCACAATCCCATGTTCTGCTTGATTTAAAGAGTGAAAGGCGGACAATGAATCTTGCCGAGCACTTTGCAGCATCTGTAGCCAAGAGGAAAAAAGACGTTTTTGTCAGCTTAATTGTCTTTTTTGTTCTCGTATTATTTTAAAAAATGGGATTAGGGAAGGAGGAACAACAGAATCAGCTTTCTGTTTTAATTTCATTTGAAGGTTGAGGAAGGTCCATAATAAGGGGACATCAAAGGCCTTTCCCCCCTCTCAATCCACTCTGTTCCGCTTTGCAGATTCTGTCTCTGAAGATGCTTTCTCCCCATCCACTCCCTTTGCATCTGGTATTTGCTGTGCTGCGAGGTTTTCAGAGGAGGCAGCAATTTCAATGAATACTTTTAGGGCCCCATCTGCAATATACCGTATTTTTCGTCCCATAGGACGCTCCGTCCCATAGGACGCACCTAGTTTTTTTGGGGGGAAAATAAAGGAAAATTCCCCCCCTTTATTTCCCCCCCAAATCCAGGTCAGGGAAACCGAACCAGGTCGAGGAACAGCGGGATGGCGGTGCTGCGCCTCCCTGCTGTCCCCCGAGCTTGTGGGACTGGCCGATGTCTGCCCGGCGCGCGGGGCGCTCTGCTTCAGGGCGCCCTTCACACAGGGCGGCAGGCTGCTATCCGCAGGGTTGCCTAGGCTGCGGATGTGTTCCCGAAGCGCCGGGCTCTCTGCTTTCAGCTGTGGATGTCTTCCTGAAGCCTGGAGAGCGAGAGGGGTCAGTGCGCACCGACCTCTCTCGCTCTCCAAGCTTCAGCGAAAGCCTGCATTCGCCCCATAGGACGCACCCAGATTTCCCCTTCATTTGTGGAGGGGAAAAAGTGCGTCCTATAGGGCGAAAAATACGGTACATCCTAAAGCAGTATTGTGCCTCTTTAAACAGCCAGGGGTTCCCTCAAAGGATCCTGGGAACTATAGTTGGCTATGGATCTGCAGTTCGAAGGCAGATGATTGGCAGGAGATTTATGGAAGAATAAGACAAGGGACGCGGGTGGGGCTGTGGGTAAAACCTCAGTGCCTAGGGCTTGCTGATTGTATGGTCGGCGGTTCAAATCCCCGCGGTGGGGTGAGCTCCCGTTTTTCGGTCCCAGCTCCTGCCCACCTAGCAGTTCGAAAGCACCCCTAAGTGCAAGTAGATAAATAGGTACCGCTTTATAGCGGGAAGGTAAACGGCGTTTCCGTGCGCTGCGCTGGTGCTGGCTCGCCAGAGCAGCTTCGTCACACTGGCCACGTGACCTGGAAGTGTCTCCGGACAGCGCTGGCTCCCGGCCTCTTAAGTGAGATGAGCGCACAACCCTAGAGTCGGACACGACTGGCCCGTACGGGCAGGGGTACCTTTACTTTACTTTTAAGTCAGGCATTGGCAAACTCAGGCATAGGCTCCAAGACTTTGGCCACCTCCTGAGAAGAGAAGACTCCCTGGAAAAGACCCTGATGTTGGGAAAGATGGAGGGCACAAGGAGAAGGGGGCGACAGAGGACGAGATGGTTGGACAGTGTTCTTGAAGCTACCAGCATGATTTTGACCAAACTGTGGGAGGCAGTGGAAGACAGGAGTGCCTGGCCTGCTCTGGTCCATGGGGTCACGAAGAGTCGGACACGACTAAATGACTAAACAACAAGGCAAACTCGGCCCTCCATATATTTTGGGACTACAACTCCTATCACCCCTAGCTAATAGGACCAGTGGTGAGGGATGATGGGAATTGTAGTCTCAAAACATCTGGAGGACCGAGTTTGCCTATGCCTGGAATAAGTGACACCCCCCCCCCCGCTGCGACATGATACATGATTAACTTACAGGACGTCGCTAGGGGAGGTGACTCCTGAAAGACTTCATTCCTAACTCAAGTAAGACCCACTGAATTAACTTGGACTTATTTTTGAGCAGACATGGGACTCAGCTACATTGGCAAAGAAAAAGGAAAAGAACGCTTTATATATGTTGTTTATGCATTCTAACACTGCAACGCTGGATGGCGCTGTGGAGTTCCGTTTTTGCCAACTCGATTTCTCATACAAAGTGCGTTTAACTGAAGCGCTCCTTTGATGTGTCTAGATCCAGCCGTGGTTAAGATTGCATTGTAAGTCTATCAGAAGAAATGAGCAAGGATAGCTAAATGGAACACCCACATATCGGGGCAATGCACCTCTAAATATCTGATAAAGATGGAACAATCCACAAAGGAAGCATATTGCTGTTGTAAGCCAAAAATGGCTTATCTCCTGAGTTTACACCAATAATAAAACTCTTAGGAGTCCAATGTTTATTGCAAAGCAATAGGTTACAGTTGGATTGTTCCACAAAACTGCAACCCCGCCTGATGGTCCAGGCAGGGGTATTTATAAAGCTTCAAACAAAGGATTTCAATTTTCACCAATTGTTATACAACATTACATAATTTCATGTTTAATAAAGGTAAAGGGACCCCTGACCATTAGGTCCAGTTGTGGCCGACTCTGGGGTTGCAGCGCTCATCTCGCTTTATTGGCCGAGGGAGCCGGCGTACAGCTTCCGGGTCATGTGGCCAGCATGACTAATCCACTTCTGGTGAACCAGAGCAACGCCGTTTACCTTCCCGCCGGAGTGGTACCTATTTATCTACTTGCACTTTGATGTGCTTTCGAACTGCTGGGTTGGCAGGAGCAGGGACCGATCAACGGGAGCTCACCCCATCGCCGGGATTCGAACTGCCTACTTTCTGATCGGCAAGCCCTAGGCTATGTGGTTTAACCCACAGGGCCACCCTTAATACACATGCACAATAAGCAGTGGCAATTTTGCTGATCCAGTGTTGATTCTCACCGTGATCTGTTACATTGTGTTAGTGTGCATGTTGGGAATCTGTGTTATGTGTAGCCATTTGCACCATGTAGCAACTTTTGTTCTAGCTTTGAGCTGCAGCTTTGTGATTCACATATTGGCTGTATTCCTGCCCTAGTGAAGGGGTGGCAATTTGCAAAATCTTCAGTTTCATAAAGCAACAGGTTACCATAACTTCTCTAGTAGAAACACACTCAAGGATTTCCAGGGGTATACAATATCACATTTATTGTAGCCCTTTAGGCCACCACCACATTTCTGTCATGCAGTCTTAATGAGCGTCCCAGAGTTACCGTATTTTTGTCCCATGAGACGCACCTGACTATAAGACGCACCTTGTTTTTAGTGGAAGAAAGGGGGAAAGCCCTGGTTTTTTGGGGATCAGCTCACAGTTGTGCAGCTTCTTTTGCTAAGGGGAAACACCCCCTTTTTTGAGGTTCAGCTCAAAGTTGTTGAGATTACTTTGCGAAGGGGAAAAAAATCCTGTTTTTATGGGGTTCAACTCACAGTTCTGCAGATTCTTTAGGAAAGGAAAGGGAGCCATTTCTACAGTTTCCAGACAGATCACTGGTCAACAACAAATTTGTTGTCTGCGTTTTTTCAGTTGATTTAGGACGAATCTGATGCGCTGAATCCAAAAATCACATTGGTTTTGCTCAATCAGGTCAAGTTTTTGAGCTATGGCCACATGTCTTTTTTTTACGTTTTTGTTCACATGTACGCTTGTGTGGAGCATTTTAGAAGAAGTTGGTGGGGGTAAAATGCCATGTCGAATAATTGTTTTGATTGGAAATGTTTATTTTAATGACAAGAAGTATTCAGGTCCGATAGTTCTGGGTGATTATGTTGAAAAGGGATCAGTTTGAAGTCATAAAACCTCGAAATCTTCCATAAATTGGTGCGGCAAAGCATAAAGTTGCTTACCATGCTTATTTTGGTATTAAATTTGGTGACCAGGATAAAGCTTGGGTGCCACACATGGTGTGAAAGGCATGCACCGAGACTCTATGTGGGTGGACCAATGGCAAGAGGAGTCTGAACTTTGGAATTCCCATGGTTTGGAAGGAGCCGACAAACCATGTCACTGACTGCTACTTCTGCTCTGTTGATGTGACTGGGATGAACAGAAAGAACTGGAGCAGCCTCAAGTATCCTGATCTTCAATCAGCACGTCGTCCTGTAGCTCATTGTGATGAAATTCCAGTGCCTATCTTCGGAGAACTTCCTGACATTAGTGACAAAGATGCCTCCAGTGTTGAAAGACATGAAGAAGAAGACGAAGTGGTTCTTGAAGATGATGCTCCACCTCCATTTTCCCAAAAGGAGTTGAATGATCCAGTTCGCGACCTCAGCTTGTCAAAGAACTCTGCCGAACTGTTGGCATCCAGATTGAAGGAAAAAAACCTCCTCTTTGACAGTGCTCGCATCAGCTTCTTCCGCAACAGGCATCAAGAGTACCTCCGTTTTTTCTCGGAAGAGAAGGACTTGGTGTACTGTGCAGATATTGCGCAGCTTCTGCTCAAGCTTGGAGTGCCACAGTACGAACCCAAAGATTGGAGACTGTTCATTGACAGCAGCAAGCGATCGCTGAAATGTGTTCTGCTACACAACGGCAACCAGTTTGCCTCTATACCCCTGGCTCCCTCGACTACACTGAAGGAGAACTATGAAGCGGTGAAGTATGTACTGGAGAAAATTGGTTATGATCAGCATAAGTGGTTTATTTGTGTTGACCTGAAGAAGGTGAGCTTTTTTTTGGTACAACAGTCTGGCTTCACCAAGTACCCATGTTTTCTGTGCATGTGGGATAGTAGGGACCGTGCTCAGCATTACACGAAGAGGGACTGGCCTGTGCGGGAGGAATTGGTGCCTTGCAAAGAAAGGAACATCATCAACGACCCTCTGGTGGACAGAGACAGAATACTCTTCCCACTGCTGCACATCAAGCTCAGTTTAATCAAGCAGTTCACCAAGGCTCTGGACAAGGATGGTGACTGCTTCACTTACTTGTGCCAGGCTTTTCCAGGATTGACCATGGAGAAGTTGAAAGCTGGCATCTTTGATGGTCCTCAGATCCGTCAGCTCATCAGAGATCCAGAGTTCAGAAACTCAATGAACGAAGTGGAACTGGAAGCGTGGAAGGCATTTGTTCTGGTAGTGAAGAACTTTCTTGGCAACAATAAGGCCAGAAACTACGCAGAACTTGTCAACAACATGCTGACTGCTTTCAGAAACCTGGGCTGCAACATGAGCGTCAAGATGCACTACCTATTTTCACATATGGACCGGTTTCCTGAGAACCTGGGTTCAATGAGTGAC
The DNA here is from genome assembly GCF_964188305.1 of Podarcis bocagei. Lineage (NCBI taxonomy): Eukaryota > Metazoa > Chordata > Lepidosauria > Squamata > Lacertidae > Podarcis > Podarcis bocagei. Next base: position 87,426,214 of record NC_138133.1, read on the forward strand.
GAGCAGGGGGAGAGATTCCATCAGGACATGAAAGAGATGGAGACCAGGTATCAGGGTCACTGGGACGCAGTCATGATGGCTGACTACTGTTGGACTCTGAAGAGAGACCTCCCTGCCGCTGAGCATTCCAGGAGTTCAAAGAAACAGAAGTTCAAGCCCTGAAGTTTGAAAAATGGTGAAGCAACATGCAATTTACCTGTACTTACCTTTATCAATGCCCACCATTCAGTTTACAGTAATCGATGTTTCTATCAGGTAATCAATATATGTTGTTGGAAAAACATTTTTTTTCTCTTAAAAACATATTTAGGATGATGTGTGTTGACAAAAATCAGCTGATAATGCCACAAAAATGTAATCGATTTTGTCACAAGATCAGATTTTTTTCAAATCAACATAGCACAAAAACCTGACCTGATGGAGAGAAATGGATGTCATTTCCTGATTCAGCAGTGCAAAACTTTTTGTTTAGTCGTTTAGTCGTGTCCGACTCTTCGTGACCCCATGGACCAGAGCACGCCAGGCACTTCTGTCTTCCACTGCCTCCCGCAGTTTGGTCAGACTCATGTTTGTGGCTTCGAGAACACCGTCCAACCATCTCGCCCTCTGTCGTCCCCTTCTCCTTGTGCCCTCAATCTTTCCCAACATCAGGGTCTTTTCCAGGGAGTCTTCTCTTCTCATGAGGTGGCCAAAGCACTGGAGCCTCAGCTTCACAATCTGTCCTTCCAGTGAGCACTCAGGGCTAATTTCCTTAAGAATGGATGCATTTGATCTTCTTGCAGTCCATGGGACTCTCAAGAGTGCAAAAATACCCTAAATCAATTGTAGAAATCTAGACAACATTCAAAAAGTAAAAAATTGTTGCCCAGTGAATCAACCAGTCACATGTCGTTGGGGAAACAAACAGCCTCCATCTGCAGAACATTCAACAATGGAGGCCTGGGCAAGGGAGCGGGGCCAGAAAGGGAGCCAGCGATCGACCACACATTCGCTCCATAAGACGCACAGACATTTCCCCTTACTTTTTAGGAGGAAAAAAGTGCGTCTTATGGAGCGAAAAATACGGTATACGGCTGACTCCTGTTCAAAACAGAGCCGTGGCCTGGATGGCGGTTTTGTCAGATCCAACTCCTCTTGTAAAATGCTGCAGTTGGTATGTTGCCCTGGTTGCCTTATCCTTTTTTTCTAACAACCACAGCCAGGGATTACCTGGGATAGGGAGCTCGATAAGAAGTCAAGTGCTATTTGTTGTTCAAACTCCCCCAGATCCCCGCTGCATGAAATATTCACCAAACGAAGCAGCACCTGACTCCCGACAGCACCATCGCTTCCTGTAACAAATTGGTTGAAATGTTGAGGTCTGCTTCCCCCCCTCTCCCGCCCCCCAAACAAAGCTTTTACACAACCAAATTTAAAATTCAAAATATCCTACAGAGAATGCCTAGGGTGATCTACTAAACCAAGGTAGGAAAGTCAATAGATGGGAAACGTGAAGATGCTGTCAAAATAATAACCCTCTATAACATCTTGTGGAACTCGCCGTGACCCTGATGCTAACCTTTCCTGAATTTTCTACTTCGCTGCCCCATCAGTTTCAGGCCAGTGGGACTGGGAGGAAGCAAAATATGATGAAGTCAGGGAGGGGTAAGTTCATTTGGTGTTTGGGCAGGGGTGAGAGACCTGTGGCCCTGTAGACGCTGCTAAACGTCACCTTCCATCACCCCTGAACATTGGCCCTGCCGGAAGATTGCCGATTCCCCAGTTCTGAGTTATAAAGTGGGAGGGAACATGCCATAGCTGCCATTTTTAAAGTCAGATGCAGATAGGGATGGATGATGATAATAATAATAATAATAATAATAATAATAATAATAATAATAATAATAAAGTTTTATTTAAACCCCTCCCTTCCCGGTTCAGAAAACCAGGCTCAGGGTGGCTAACAACAATTTTAAAACATTTGATGCAACAAAAAAACAGCATAAGATACAGTATAAGACATGAATAACAATAAATTCAGAATTCAAAAATCAATTTAGGGGGGAAATCCATCCCATAAACTTTAGATGATCACCAGGGCTAGCTAGCTAAATTAGTCCTATTTGGAGTCTCCAATGAGGAGACCAGGGGAGAATTAGCTGTGAGATCCCAGAGCGGGTAATCTTCATAAAAAGGGGAGGGGGAGGGAAGGAAGTGGAATAAAATATTAGGCTAAGTTCAAATTGAAAGCCAGGAGGAATAGCTCTGTCGTACAGGCCCTGCGGAAGGAAGTTAAATCCTGCGGGGTCCTGGTCTCATGGGACAGAGCATTCCACCAGGTCGGAGCCATCACTGAGAAGGCCCTGGCCCTGGGGGAGGATAATCTGACTTCCTTAGGGCCCGGGTTCCCTCAGATCCACATTTTGTTGATCTTAAATTCAGCTCTCCATTCTTTTATATAAGTTTGTGTTGTTGTTTCCACCCCTCCCCCCAAATTAAAATGTTCTCATGAAAACTCTTTAGTGAATTTCTCCTAATATATACACATTTGTATGCAATTTTGCCCAATATACATATTTTGGCAGAGCAATTTTCAATGATCTGATGCATTTTACTGTCCCCCGCCCCACTAATATATGCATGCACACATTACTCCAACACATGCATATTTCTACATATCGCTTGGTTGCAGAACTGCTTTGCAAAATTCAGAGAATTTCCGTTCATGTATTGTTTTGGGAAGTGAGGATTGGGTAGGTTTGGATTTAAATCTGAACAGCATTGGATGTCTGCCCCATCCTCACCTGCACATTTAATAGCTCTTCTAACTTGGCTCTTAGTCAACTCTGATCTAGAACATTCTAAAACTGTAAAAGCTGCTATCAATGTCCGTCTGCAGGGAGTCACACTAAGGGTAATCTCCCTGAACGAAGGCTTACCCAATGCCTAAACTGACAAAGTTGTGACGATTGCTGCAAGGTAGGCAAAAACCAAATGACAGGTGCCAATTTGCCAAGTGGGAAAAAATCCTATCCAGCCCCACCAATATGAGCTAACAGATTGAGGTTGAATCCTGACAAGACAGAAGTACTGTTCTTGGGGGACAGGAGGCGGGCAGGTGTGGAGGATTCCCTGGTCCTGAATGGGGTAACTGTGCCCCTGAAAGACCAGGTGCGCAGCCTGGGAGTCATTTTGGACTCACAGCTGTCCATGGAGGCACAGGTCAATTCTGTGTCCAGGGGAGCTGTTTACCAGCTCCATCTGGTACGTAGGCTGAGACCCTATCTGCCTGCGGACTGTCTCGCCAGAGTGGTGCATGCTCTGGTTATCTCCCGCTTGGACTACTGCAATGTGCTCTACGTGGGGCTACCTTTGAAGGTGACCCGGAAACTACAACTAATCCAGAATGCGGCAGCTAGACTGGTGACTGGGAGCGGCCGCCGAGACCATATAACACCAGTCTTGAAAGACCTACATTGGCTCCCAGTGCATTTCCGAGCACAATTCAAAGTGTTGGTGCTGACCTTGAAAGCCCTAAATGGCGTCGGCCCAGTATACCTGAAGGAGCGTCTCCACCCCCGTCTTTCTGCCCGGACACTGAGGTCCAGCACCGAGGGCCTTCTGGCAGTTCCCTCACTGCGAGAAGTGAAGTTACAGGGAACCAGGCAGAGGGCCTACTTGGTGGTGGCGCTCTCCCTGTGGAACGCCCTCCCACCAGATGTCAAAGAGAACAACAAGTAGCAGACTTTTAGAAGACATCTGAAGGCAGCCCTATTTAGGGAAGCTTTTAATGTTTGATGTATTACAGTATTTTAATATTTTTTGGGGAGCCGCCCAGAGTGGCTGGGGAAGCCCAGCCAGATGGGCGGGGTATAAATAATAATATTTTATTATTATTATATGGCGGCTGACAATTGTCTATAGCAGGGGTCGGCAACCTAAGGCCCATGGGCCGGAAGTGGCCTACAGAGGCCATTTAACTGGCCCACGAACCACCACTGAACCGAGCTGCCTGCTCCGTGAGTCCCCAAGCGCTGTGCTAAACTGGCGCAGTGTGGGTACTCTCTTCCACGACTCCAGAAATCACGTCTACGCATACCCAGACACCAGAAATCTTGTCTGCGCAGGCGTGATTTTCGGTGTCTGGGCATGCACAGACGTGATTTCTGGCTACGTGCTGTGCCGGCCCGGCCCACGGACGATCTCTGAGGGAGTGATTCTGCCCATGCCCGGTAAGCCTTGCCGTGCCCTGGTTTATAGCAAGGTCGCTGTTATATTAACGCATGAAAATATGGCGGGTGGACTGGGAGATCCAGTGAGAAGGTGAAAGTAGGATGCCCCCTGGCTGCAGCATGGTTTGAACGGCTCACAGCCCTGCCCCCGGCTGTGCCAATTGGGCAGCAGGGGGTGTGACGCAGCCAGGAGCCAGTATGACGCGGGCAACATTCCTCTGGGTCACTGAATGTCCTGAATGCCCAGCAATACCACCCACCGCTGGAGGTGAGCGGACTTCTCACCACAAGAAACCTAAATTTCGCTTTCTTTACCAGCTGTGGCCTCCAGATCAACTCCAAGGGTAGCCCCGCAAAGAGCAGGTATTGTATTTTTGAGATCATTATTTCAGGTTTTTTTCTGAAAAAGGGGGATGACTTGAACTTTATCATGGCCATATCCTGCCAATACTGTTTAACACAAATGCCTTATGAGGCATTGACTCCAAACCACCCTTTACATTTCACACTGCACGCCTTGGAACGATTTTCACAGAATCTAAAGGTCGCAGGTGGGTTCAGAAAGAGATGGCGCGTCACGGGTCCAGATTGCGGAGGGTGACAAACTGTTCTCAAATGGCTCTCTAAAATCAACATAATTCATTTAAACTGAAAAGCCTTAAAACCCACTGGGGATTGGTAATTGTTCCCCTACAAGGCTGCCAAAAAAAATGTAAATTTCTAATTAAAATATAAATTAATCCTTGCAAATGAGTACCTCTGCTGTCTCCTGAATGATGAGCAAAAAGAGAAAGTTTTATGCTGCTAATTAATGTTATCGCCTATTAGCTTTATTTACATAAGGTGATATAATTCATGCGGCTCAGCTTGTGTAGCTATATAACTTTTTTTAATTTAAGCGGAAAAAGAAATAATGACACTGATTTTGCTTTGTGTATTCCCTATCGCAGGTTTGCGCTGGGCTCTCTGTAAGGGTTCCCTTAATCCCACCAAATGTAATTTTTCCTCTGCGGATAGAAATCCCTGCTATAAAACTAACAGGGGAAGAGTCAAAAATGGCTTTTAAGCATCTCTGAATGACTGAAACAATTGTGTTTAAGTCCTGATGGACTAGATAATTATTTACCAGTCTCCAGATCTGAATGTTTGTTTGGGAGCTTGTTAAAACAGACAATAAATAGAGAACTAAAAAGCGTAAAAATCCTTCTGGTTTAATAAATCAGCAGAGCTCCAACATCATCTATGAATATGCATAATGACTGCTTCCAGTTCGCACAGTCTCTCCCCCCCCCCGAGTAATTTTGTCAAAGGAGCAATATTAGCTTCCTAGAACCCTGAAAACACACCACCTCAAATCGCTACTTCAAATCAATATGTTAAGGGACTCCTCACTCATTATCTAGCAAAGCTTCTTTCCACAACCTGCTCTTCAGAACCACTTCTGTCCCCATGGCCTCCATTCAGATTTATTTCCAGCCGAACTGACAATCTCCCCTTCCCTCATAGAAGCTGGATTGGCTCCTATGCGGCTTTCTGAAAGTTAAAATAACCATGGACTGAAAACAGATCAACGCTCGCATCAACTTTCTAAACATCTGGGTAAGCTTGTTTAAACAAAAATGTTCTTAGCAGGCACCAAAGAGGGTCTAGTGAAGGTGCCTGCCTTATATCAATAGGCAGTGAGTTCCGAAGGTGCTGCCGCATGAAAAGATCCAAGTTGTTACCAATGTGAAATGGGTATTATGTGGCATCTGCAATAGTGCCAATAATTTTGTAATCAACAGTAGATTGCATTGACTTCATTCATTCTTTACTGAACTGTTCATTGATGGTTTACTTATATGCTATTGTGTTTATTGACATGGTGATAATGGCGTATGGGGTCGAAATAAATAAAAAAATAAAAAAATTGTTAAGTAGCACCTTTGAGACCAACAAAGTTTGATCTTGGTATAAGCTTTCATGTGCATGCACACATCTTCAGATACACTGAAACAGAAGTCCCCAGACCCTTATATATAGAGGGAGGGTGGAGTGGGGTTTTTCTCAGGAGGGTAGTAGGAGATGTTGTTTTTTAAAATAGTTTGTAAAAAGTTCCCATTCTTCTTTAAAGTCAATTTCGCCAATTCTGCATAATCCATCAATTTCTCTTGCCACTGTTCTTTTGTCGGGATTTCTTCATTCTTCCATCCTTGTGCTATTAAGACTTGCCGCAGTTGTCGCATACATAAATAAATTCTTTATTTTCCTTGGCAAGTCTTTTCCTACAATCCCTAACAAAAATGCTTCTTTTTTTTTTAAAAAAATGTTAATTTAAACATTTTCTTCAACACATTATATATCATTTCAGTGTTTTGACTTCAAGGCACGCTCCATTGTCTCTCGAGACAGACAGATGACAACAACAACAACAACAACAACGACAAAACCACTTCCGAACTCAGGAGGAGGTGGAGTTGCGGGCTTCACGCCCTCTCCACGTGCGCAGGGGCTGGCTCTCAACCTCCGCACAATTGAGGGGATCCCTGGCTGTGTCACCCCCTGGCCAGCCAATCAGCTGGCCTGGGGGGGCGTGGCTTGCACGATATATCACACTGGCGCAGCCAGGGATCTCCCTCTTTTGCCGCCTCAGCTCATCGGGTCATTGACCACCTCAAGATCCAATTCAGCAAAGTGGCCCTCTACCGAGAGGATGGCGTGCATCTTTCCGATGTGGGAAATGATGTTTGGTTGGCTGACATATCCGCTGGGATTAGGGATTGGTTGCAGGTCTGAGGGTATCGGCAGCGAGCTTTTGCTTGAGTGGCGGTTAGGCATTGGTAGGGGTATTGTCATATAGATGAAGGGGGGGGGAGGAAGCGCCATCACCTCCCCCAAATATCGAAGGGTAGTCCAATAAAGGATTTTTGGGGGTGTGGCCCTGTCCAAAGCCTATGGAGGTGAGGGCCCAAGGTACGCCCCCGAGCGGTGACCCCGGGGGAGTTCCTAGTTGATGTGCATCAGCAGGACTCCCCCTACTGGTGGTTAACTCTTCCCAGTCTTCAAGCAATCGGGCTGAAGCCGGATAGTCGGTTAGGACCAATGCTAAGCCAATACTGCTCATTCCTGTAACCAATAAAGTTGTGGCCATTTTTTGCCCATTAACCTAAATATTTGTGTCATGTGTCTTTATTTCCACGGGGGGGGGGGGGGGAGGGAGGCGGGAACTGGCCATGCAATTCTTTTCTGGTTTTTAATACTTGGTTATTGTGAGAGCTGATTTGAGCTCAGCATTTTAATTGGAAAAAATGCACGTGGAATCAAATCAAATCCATGGCATACCCGGTTGGGACCAGGAATGGCCCCTGCCCGAAATCCTAGACAGCTGCTGCCAGCCAGTGCAGACAATATTGGGCTATATGAATCAATGGTCTGATTCGGTACAAGGCAATTTCCTCTATTCGCAGGGAGAACAGCTCTTTCAGCTGGTCATGGAAATAGAACTTGCAGCGTTCAATACCGTGAACGTCCACTGTCTCGCACAAGAAAAATAACAACTATCAAATGCCACACCTGCTTTTTTTTTTTTCCTCCTGCAGACAACACAATTCAATCTAACTTTGGTCCAAACAGCAAAACTTAATTAGGGCTAAGTTCAGGGAGAGGAAGGAAAAGGAGAGGCACCTCTGCAATGATGTGATCTATATTTGTGTGCCTGTCAGCGGAGATTTATAACACCTTCTGCAGAATTCGAAACCTTTTTGTTTCCAGATAAGCCGGTAAACTTCTGTGTGTGATGCTTGAAAAGAACAAGAAATGGAGGCATCCCAAAACTAAGCTGCCTTAAGGTGGGTGGTATGGGATGGGCAGATAAGGAGAAGAGCTGTGCCAAGTCTTCGACCACCCTAGCATACACCCTCCAAAATTTTTTACACATCACTTGGAGAGACAGGAGAACTAATATCAGTGTACTGGAAGAAGCAAAGATCACCAGTGTTGAAGCAATGATTCTTCAACATCAACTTCGTTGGACTGGTCATGTTGTGCCTGATGATCATCTTCCAAAGCAACTGCTCTATTCCGAACTTAAAAATGGAAAGTGTAATGCTGGTGGTTAACAAGGCAAATCTAAAAAAATGTAGTATAAACACTGACAACTGGGAAACACTGGCCTGCAAGCGCTCCAGTTGGAGAACAGCCTGTACCAAAGGTGTCATGGGCTTTGAAGACACTCAAACTCAGGACGCAAGGGAGAAACGTGCTAAGAGGAAGGCATGCTTGGCAAATCCACACTGTGATCAACTCCCGCCCGGAAACCAACGTCCCCACTGTGGAAGGAAGTGTGGATCCAGAATTGGCCTCCACAGTCACTTACGGACTCATTGTTAAAACCGTGTTTATGGAAGACAATCTTACTCGGCTACGAGCGATCGCCAAAGAAGACAGTATGGTGTAGTGGTGAGATTGCTGGACTAGTACTGGGGAGACCCGAGTTCAAATCTCCACTCAGCCATAAAAGTTACTGAGTGACCCCAATTTGGTCCCTGCCTCTCAGCCTCACAGGGTTGTCATGAGGATGCAGTGCGGGAGGGGAAACCAATGGGTTCAAATTGCAAGAAAGGAGATTCCAACTAAACATTAGGAAGAAGTGGATGACTTTGAAAGGTGGTGGACTCTCCAACGCTCTGCAATGCAGGAATCTATGCCCACCCAATGTGGGGTTCGAACCCACACCCCTGAGATTAAGAGCCTCATGCCCTTTTGCCAACTAACTCAGTGTTAGATACTATCAAGCCAGCTATTTCTTCCAAACAGGATATTCTGTTCTTCACCCTGCTGAGACCCCTCCCCAAATACTTCTGAGGATGCACATAGGAAGTCCTGCTGCATCAGACCAGCCTAAGTAGTCTAGCATCTTAGATTTTTTAGAACAGCTGGAAGGAATTTACTCCTTATGAAGTACAAAGGACCCCTGGATGGTTAAGTCCAGTCAAAGATTATGGGGTGCGACGTTCATCTCACTTTCAGGCCGAGGGAGCCGGTGTTTGTCCACAGACAGCTTTCTGGGTCATGTGGTCAGCAGGACTAAACCGCTTCTGGTGCAACGGAACACCGTGACGGAAGCCAGAGTGCACGGAAATACTATTTACCTTCCCGCTGCGGTGGTACCTATTTATCTACTTGCACTGGCGTACTTTCGAACTGCTAGGAGCTGGGACAGAGCAATGGGAGCTCACTCTGTTGCGGGGATTCGTACCGCTGACCTTCTGATCGGCAAGCCCAAGAGGCTCAGTGGTTTAGACCACATTGCCAACTGCATCCTTATGAACTTTACACGGTCCTAACTCCTACATGAACTGAAAAAAACAGGAGCAGGGGGAAGTGTATGTCTGAAAAGAACTATCTACCATCCTGACCCTAAGAAAAGATCTAGGATTAGAGACCTAATCCTCATAGTTTAACCTTTTTTTTCCATACTGCCAGAATAAATCACGTTATGCGATAGGATTTCTTTATCCTCATTCCCTGGACATGTGCTTTCTTTCCCCCCCTTTTTTGGGGGGAGGGATAAGTAATCGATATATGTTGAAAGATGGATGTGCTGAGCCCCCAAGTAAACAAAGTTACAACGTATTGGCAAAAAAAAAGGAAGAAAAAGAAGTTTTCTGTATTGGATTCTTCATTGGGTGAAAGTTGGCAGTTCCAATCTGTCAGCGAGCCAAACTATGGGTATCTGCATCACTCCTGACAGCAGCTACTCAGCGTCATGTTCTAAACTGTAATGAAACATGTCGTTGATCAAGGCTGCTCCCAACCTGTGATGGAATCCATCATCCCAATGGAACATCCGACAGACTGATGTATGGACAATGGGGATGTCTCACCTGATAGAAGTCCCTGTCTGGTCTCCCTCTCTCCATCTCTGACAACGGTCCTTTCGATAGGATGACGAGGTGGTTGAAGAAGTTCCATTACTTTCTGTGGAGCTCATAGCTGGTGCTCTTCTGTGATGAGGGAAACAGGCGAGGGAACCTCTCTGCTTCTTTTGAAGAGGGAAAAAGGAAACTAAAAAGAACAAGCCAGATTGAATTGCGTATTGTCTTAAGAAACAAGTTTGCAACAAGTTTTCTGCCGTGTAAAGGGGAATGCACTCTGCTAAGTAAAGGAACTTGCTAGCGCAGGTTAGGAGGGATTAATAATAAATATATGAAGTGAAGGCCCAAGACAGGTGTTGATCATAATGTGAGCTGCTCACAGGTGGGCTGAAGCAAGCTGCTGCCATTCCTGTGGAGCCTCCTTTTATTGTGACAAATATGCAAGCTAGGCAGGTACATTTTTGGGCTGGGACCTTTACACATCTTCCGTACCGAGATCGTGGGGTAGGACAAAGCTATTTTGGCACCTGTTCCACAGCGTCATTTCCCCCCTGCACAGTGTATGACGAATGGAGACAAAAGGTCTCAAAGGAAAAGTTTACAGACAGGACACTGCTGACTGCTGAGACCGCAAAAGGTCAGACACAGGGGACGATGTTCCGGCAGCCGTGGCTTGCCTGAGGGGGGGGGGTTTCCCTGCACCCCAGGGTCACGCGTGCAGGCAGATTGTGGCTGCCTGCTGGTGGGGAAGTGTGCTCCCTCTGGACCACACTGCCCCACTCCGCGATATCCCTACAAATATATCCTCTTCTGCCACCCCCAACATTCCCACAAATACTGACAATGCCTAATACATTCTTGCATAAATAAAGTTCTGCAGCCTACATACCTACTAAGGGAGAGCTGTCCTTGTTAGCTAGCATGGCTGGTTCACTTCCTAATTCACTCCCAACTGACCACTCTTATCTTTGGTGTCTCCAGCAACTAAGCAGCAACTGGGTTGTTTGTGTCTTTTATGAACAAAAGGGAGCTTTTGTGAGCCAAGGGGGTTTTTGTGAGCAAAGGGGTTTTTAACAGAACCCCAGTGTCTCATTCAAAAGGGGTTTTTACAGACCCCCAGATCCCCCCAGTGCCTCAAGTGTAGGAATGTTCAGGGATGCAGGAGAGGATATATTGTTTGATTATATTCTTTCCAACTTGTGTTAACAAGTTCTACAATTTAGCAGAGTAACATTCCCCTTTTTAAACTTGCACAGCGGATGCATTTGCTCAGGCTTGCTAAAGCCTCTAAAATAAGTTACCTGGTAATTTCCCCTTTAGTTCCTCATAAAAGAAATACACACGGCACCGTCTTCTACAAAAGTATAAAAAGAGTTTACTCACTCACATTCTGTTCACAGATGGATCCCAGAAGGCAGACTTAAGTTACAAAAGTAATATACCTGGAAACTATCCTATAAGGAGACAGCTCCTTTGTCCTCTCTTGGCTAGAAACTAGAGAGCATCTTAGGCTAAGCAGATGTTGCTTCTTTGACGAATGTGGTCACAGAGAGAGAGAGATGGCAACCAGTCCTATGCTTTTGTTACCTGCACAGGTGAGACCATGCCCACCTCTGGTCACATGTAGAGGAAGTCTGTCCCAGCCTAGGAGGAGTAAACAAACCAACCCCTGTGTTGCAAAATATGAGTCAGCAATATCAAAAGCAACACAATGGCCAGAAACAATAACAATGTGAACAACTTTGGAGAAATTCAAAACATCAAAACTAACAAACTGAAGTCTCTGAAAGTCCTTAAATGAATCACGGTGTCAGACTTTACCCGGCGGAGAGCAAGATGTGAAGCTTTGTACAATCAGCAAATGTCCAATTCTGATTTCCAACTCTGAACTCTGCTGAACAGTGTTTCCAGATAACAACTACTGTTTCGTTGAATTCTTCATCAGCCAATTAGTTCAACAGGAAGGTCCGACTGGCTGGTCCAGACATCCCCTTTTTATGTCCACTCTAGGGACGTTGTACTTGACTGCTCTGTGTTTCACACCCCACATCAAGCAGAGAGCTGTTGCACTCATGTCCTGCTTGCAAGCTTCCTACAAACATCTGGTTTGCTACTGTGAGAAGAGGATGCTGGAACCAGATGGGTCATTGTGGTCCGATCCAGCTTCAGGGCACATCTTATGCTCTTAGGTTAGGAAACAGACACACTAACTCGTCTTTCTGAACAGACTCATCAAGCTTTCGAGGTCACGGTGTGCTTGGGCAAGAAAGCCAAGATTAACAGCGAGCGTTGTCTTTTCAATCAAGAAATAAAGAGCTGGAATAGAATCAAAGTGAATAGGAGAAACTATTTTGGGGCTGTCATTTGACAAAGAGAGAACTAAAACAAAATTGTCTTTTCTGCTTGTACTTTTCATGTTCATGACACACTTCCTGCCGTTGCAATTCTGAGACTGACAAGGGAACTGTGAAGAAAGCCTATTTTTAAAATTTCCAAAATTTCAAAAGCTTCTCAGAGAAGAAAGGCGCCAATTCCTGTTCCCCAAGTGGTTTCAAGAGGCCGTGTGACACTCATAGTTCTAGTTACTAGTACTGAGACGAAAGTTCTCAAGTCAGAACTTTAAGCTTAAATTGGGGGTGATTAGGATGCCCAACCCTGGCCTGCCAGCTTTAAGACATCTGCCCAGTGGAACTAGTACAGTGGCACCTCGGGTTAAGTACTTAATTTGTTCCGGAGGTCCGTTCTTAACCTGAAACTGTTCTTAACCTGAAGCCCCACTTTAGCTAATGGGGCCTCCCGCTGCTGCCGTGCCACCGGAGCACGATTGGTGTTCTCATCCTGAAGCAAAGTTCTTAACCTGAGGTACTATTTCTGGGTTAGCGGAGTCTGTAACCTGAAGCGCATGTAACTTGAAACGTATGTAACCCGAGGTACCACTGTATACCGTATTTTTCGCTCTATAAGACACACTTTTCCCCCTCCAAAAATTAAGGGGAAATGTGTGTGCGTCTTATGGGACAAGTGCAGACTCCATGGCTTCAGCGAAAGCAACGCAAAGCCTCTGAAGCATAGCGGGAGCACTCCTGCTGCGCTCCGGAGGCTTTGCGTTGCTTTCGCTGAAGCCTGGAGAGTGAGAGGAGTAGGTGCGCACCAATCCCTCTTGCTCTCCTGGCTTTGCTTCGCTGGAGAGGCACTGCACAACTTTCCCTCTCTGCGCAGTGCCCCTGCAGTGAAGCAGGAGGAGAAATGGAAGGGGCTCCGTTTCTCCTGCCGCTTCGCTGAAGGGGCGCTGCGCAGAGAGGGAGATATTTTTTTTTTCTTGTTCTCCCCCTCTAAAACTAGGGGCCTCCTATGGTCGGGTACGTCCTATAGTGCAAAAAACACGGTAGTTTGAGAAGCAGCAAAAAGACTAGACATTAGCAAGTGACTTGCATGCCAGCAGGGATCTGGAAAAGACCAAGATGGAAGGAGCTCTTATGGCATTTCCATAATCGCTTGTCAGCTTCAAGCTCCTTTTCTTGCTTATTTATTCTATAATTATCTCCCAGTGACATGAGTGATGAAGCAAAAATGTGATAAGTTCTTCTGCTGTTGAATTCTGATAGCCCAGGCTATCCTTGAGAGGCAGCCACCTTTGGAAAGCAAGTAAGAGGGAGCCAGGAAGGAAATACAGTGTGTACAATTTAATTTAAGAGCTATTTGTTAAAAGTAATAATTCTTATACTCTTCCATTGGAAGCCCAGGGTGGCTGATAATAAAAACATGGCAACAGCAATAAAAATAGGATGACAATGCAAGCTACAAACATGCAATAATAATCAAAATTGGGAGATCCATTTTTTAATGTTTTATTTAAGCATATTTACAAACAAACAAACAAACAAACAAACAAACAAACAAACAAACAATAAGGTACACACACTTAACCCCCCAAAACCAAAGATTAAGTACCACACCCATTTGACTCCCCTCCACCAGCACTTGTCATCTTTGAGTCATTTAAGTTCTTATTTACATTGCATATCATTTATCACTGTAATTACTTCTTTTACAGTACTGTTATGGTATAACATCAAGTCACCTTACAAGCTTAGTCTAAACATATCAGCATGTTATCTTTACAGCAGTGTTTGCTCATATATTCTTCGAACCATAACCATTGTGCCCTTAATTTCTGGTGTGTTCGATATCTTATTGCCGCAGTTAATTTTGCCAGTTCTATCAACTCTGTTAATTTAATTAACCAATCCTCTTTTTAAGGTATGTGATTTCCTTTCCAGTTCTTTGCAAGGAGTATTCCAGCTGCTGCGATTGCATCTAGAAATAGTTTTCTCCTATCTTGCGGCACCTCCTTTCCAACTATGATCAGAAAGAATGTCTCTGGTTTCCCCCTACAGATATTCTCAGCATCTTTTTTAATTCCTCATGGATGCAGCTCCAGTTTTTTTAAACTTTTTCACGAAAAAGAAAAACAAAAAAACAAAATTGGGACACCCATTTAATCTAATCTCCCAATTGTTCCTTTGTAGCTGTAGGCTTACCTGACGCACACCTGATGTTGTGAGTGTAGAGCAGGCAGGGAAGGTCTGCAGGAAGCAGCCTTGCAAGCTAAATTGGGGTGAATTGGGGCCTATTCCTTCATCCCTGCTGCAGTCTGTAACTCTCAGTCACTTATTTAACCATTTCAGCCTCAATCCATTAATATTCCTGGCCTGTTCCCACAACTATTATTGACTTTCAAGTTAGCAAGGGCATACCAAGTCCAAAACTGGCAAAAAGAAATCATCATCTCTGTAGCAACATGGAGGAAATACAGTATGGTGTTCCTAACAGAACGGCAAGCCAAAGGGGAAGCGGAAGAAAAATACTGTCTTCGGTGTAATGATTATGCTGCGGTTGCTTGTGGCATCAAAAACGTCATATCTTTATGCACTCTAATAAAATCAGAGCAATAATTCTCTCCCGGTCCCTGTGTGCACAAACCTTTGCTACAGGTCTGTCCTCGCAATCACCTTTGAGAGGGGGAAAAATATATATAGCTGTCTTTCATACATCCTTGGAGAGGCATAAAGTCCACAGTGCCTCGAGGCTTTGTGTAATAGCAGATGTAAAGATATGCAAGGGACAGCCTCTGCGGTGGTTGCAGTTGTTAGGGAAAGGCTTGCTTGAGGGGAGCAGGAAGAGAGATGCTGATCTAATGGTGGCCTTGACTTCAATGGATGTGTAGAATAAGAAGAATACTCCCTTCCCCCCAAATAGATTTAATTTGCATCCTGTGTACCCTCCAATAAGGGACACGGGTGGCGCTGTGGGTTAAACCACAGAGCCTAGGACTTGCCAATCAGAAGGCTGGCGTTTCGAATCCCCGCAACGGAGTGAGCTCCCGTTGCTCGGTCCCAGCTCCTGCCAACCTAGCAGTTCGAAAGCACACCAGTGCAAGTAGATAAATAGGTACGCTCCAGCAGGAAGGTAAACGGCATTTCTGTGCGCTGCTCTGGTTCGCCAGAAGCGGCTTAGTCATGCTGGCCACATGACCTGGAAGCTGTACGCCGGCTCCCTCAGCCAATAAAGCGAGATGAGCGCCGCAACCCCAGAGTTGGCCACGACTGGACCTAATGGTCAGGGGTCCCTTGACCCTTTACCTTACCCTCCAATATCTTTCTGATGAAAGTAGGGACATCCTATCCATACACTTCAACCTTTCTCCGATGAAAATGTTAAAATTCTGAAGCCTGTGAGTACTTTCTGAAGTCTTCTCTTTTTTAAAAAAGATATTTATTAAAGGTTTTAAACAATAAAATCACCAAACATCCAAAAAACCATCACCAAGATACAACAAACAAAGAAAACAGAGAAAAACAAAAAGATAAACATAGAATAGAAAGAATACAATGAAATCAACTGTCTATAATCATATTTCCATAACCTTTTGGACTTCCTCACATCTCCCTTTCCTGCATTCCCAGTTATAAAGTTATAAGCAGCAATTTATCACCTTATTTCAGTTCTTATTTTGTAATTTTCAGATATTATGTCTCCAACTTTAGATATTTTTATCAAATACTTAAATACTTAATTTAAACATAATGTTACTCCAAATTTCATCTTTTTCTTAAACATCACATATTCTCCTATTTCTTTCAACTAAATTCCTGATGCCATGTTTGTCTTCTCGCATGCTACTAGGACCAGTCTCTTCACTTCTTCAATGAACTTCTTCAATGATGGACAATTTAGCAGAGTAGTACAGCTTTTCCTAGGCAACGATCGAGACTGCTCAGTCAGCACGACGATCAGGAGCAAATCTAACGACTAGTAACTTGATTTTGTGGTTTATTATATACGGCAGTTGATGGGATGCGGGTGGCGCTGTGGGTTAAACCATGGAGCCTAAGACTTGCCGATCAGAAGGTCGGTGGTTCGAATCCCCACGACGGGGTGAGCTTCTGTTGCTCGGTCCCAGCACCTGCCAACCTAGCAGTTCGAAAGCACGTCAAAGTGCAAGTAGATAAATAGGTACCGCTCAGGTGGGAAGATAAACAGCGTTTCCATGCACTGCTCTGGTTCGCCAGAATCATGCTGGCCACCTGACCAGGAAGCTGTATGCCGGCTCCCTCGGCCAATAAACGAGATGAGCGCCACAACCCCAGAGTCAATCACAACTGGACCTAATGGTCAGGGGTCCCTTTACCTTTATATACGGCAGTAAACTCACAAGCTATATACAAGTTACTGTATACAGATACAAACTTCAACACTCTCCAAACACTCCAAAACACTCCTACTGTAACTAGCCAAACAATGTCATAGGTCATGCTGCCTATATGAGAGACCTCAGCCAATCACCAAGCTGTTACTAGGTCCCCTTATCTCCAGGCAAATTTCTCCTGTGCTCTGTCTCCCTAGCCTGTAGTCAAAACACTAATTGCTCACTTGCCAAGCTACATGTAGACTATGAACTCCAACAGGAAATAGGGATGTCCTAAGGCAGCCTTTCTCAATCTAGCAAGGCCAGAGCTCAGGGATGATGAGAGTTGTAGTCCAACAACATCTGGGGACCCACAGGTTGAGAACCGCTGGACATTCTGGGATCAAATCAGAAACTGGGACGGCTTCTGTATGCTGTGGGGAGCATCCAGTTCTCTTTCTGAGGTGATGGGACTAGAACTGCCCACAGCCACACTGTAGATTTGTATAACGACATTATGATAGCCATCTACAAATCATGATAGCCATCTTCAGATACCTGAAAGGCTGTGCCATGAACAATGGATCAAGCTTGTTTTCTGCTGTCCTGAAGGCTACGACCCAAACCAATGGATTTCAAGTTACAAGAAAGGACACTCTGGCTTTACATCAGGAATAGCTTTCTGGCAGTAAGAGCTGTTTGACGGTGGAATGAATTCTGTGGGAATGTGGTGGACCCTCCACTTTATGAAGGTTTTCATTTTTTTAAATAAATATTTATTAAAGTTTTCACAGTATTACATAATGAAAAAGAAAAAAAGAAAAAATACAAAATAAAAAACAGTTAAAAATAATTCCATCTTTTCGTCACTTATCTTTCATTTACTTGTTTCCCGGACCTCCTCATACCTCCCTTTTTTGTATTCCAGTTCAATTTATTAGTTCAGCAATTCCTTGCCCTCCTTATTATCCTGATCTTTAATCTTAATATATTGTAGCATTAAATTTTTACCTATTAAAAATCCAATTTTTCCATATTCTTTTATACCATTACAGCTAGAAACCACTTAACTTCAATCAAACATCATTCTAACATTCATTAATTTTGCAATATTTCTGTAAATAGTCTTTAAATTTCTTCCAATCTTCTTCCACTGACTCTTCTCCCTGGTCTCGGATTCTGCCAGTCATTTCCACCAATTCCATGTAGTCCATCATTTTCATCTGCCATTCTTCCAGAGTGGGTAAGTCTTGTGTCTTCCAATACTTTGCAATAAGTATTCTTGCTGCTGTTGTAGCATACATAAAGAAAGTTCTGTCAATCTTTAACACCGATTGGCCGACTATGCCCAGGAGAAAGGCCTCTGGTTTCTTCAAGAAGGTATATTTAAATACCTTTTTCAATTCATTATATATCATCTCCCAGAAAGCCTTAATCCTTGGGCACATCCACCAAAGGTGAAAGAATGTACCTTCAGTTTCTTTATATTTCCAACATTTGTTATCGGGCAAATGGTAGATTTTTGCAAGCTTGACTGGGGTTATGTACCACCTGTATATCATTTTCATAATATTCTCTCTTAAGGCATTGCATGCCGTAAACTTCATACCTGTGGTCCATAACTGTTCCCAGTCAGCCATCATTATGTTATGTCCAACGTCTTGTGCCCATTTAATCATCGCAGATTTCACCGTTTCATCCTGAGTATTCCATTTCAACAGCAAGTTATACATCTTTGACAAAGTCTTAGTTTTGGGTTCTAACAATTCTGTTTCTAATTTTGATTTTTCCACCTGGAAGCCGATTTTCTTATCCAAATTGTATGCCTCCATTATCTGATAATAATGAAGCCAATCATGCACTTTGTTTTTTAGTTTTTCAAAACTCTGCAATTTCAATCTATCTCCATCTTGTTCCAAAATTTCCCAATATTTCAGCCATTTGACCTCCATATTGAGCTTTTTCAGAGCTTTTGCTTCGATCGGTGACAGCCACCTTGGGGTTTTATTTTCCAATAAGTCCTTGTATCTTATCCAAACATTAAACAATGCTTTCCTGACAATATGGTTTTTAAATGCTTTAGGCGCTTTGACCTTATCATACCACAAATATGCATGCCATCCAAATACGTTGTTAAAACCTTCTAAATCCAAAATGTCTGCGTTTTCAAGAAGCAGCCATTCTTTCAACCAGCAAAAAGCTGCTGATTCATAGTAAAGTTTCAAGTCTGGCAGGGCAATTCCCTGTTTTCAAACATAGGTTGAATGGCCATCTGCCAGGGGTTTCAGCATTGCAAAGGTTTGGGTCCCTTCACACTCAACAATTCTATGATTTGTTGATCCCCATCATGGCGATACCTAAAAGAGTGGGCAAAAAGTATGGAAATATATTTGGATGGATGGTAAGCGGCGGTTCTGTTTTTGCGATGGTGAACACCTGAGAGACCCAGAGGGTAGGTTCTTGGCCTTTGAGCAATGCAGAGTGATCATCCCTTCAGGCAAAGGTTCTCCTCCAGCTGTGTGTAACTTGCAAACTTCTCATGTCTGTTGAACAAGCAAGTAACTCTCAGGTCCTGCTGTGCGGAGCCAGAAGGGAAAGCAATGTTTAAAAAGAGAGACCCGTTAGGGAAAAGGCCTCTGAACCTATTGATTTTGAGCAGAAAGCCAGCCAGACTTTCACTACTCGAGCCAGTGTGGCTGAAGGTCAGGAGCATTAGAATAATCATTAAGTGGAGGGAGAAAGACTCCATGAAACTGGCTGTTGATCCCTTTGAAAGGAAAGGGAAATTGGAGAGCAGCCAGGCTGGCTGAGCTCCAGGCTTTGGCTGGCGTTTGTTTTGTTTTTATGTCACTCTTGTTGAGAAATTAGATTGTTATCAAAAAATGAAAAATGGACTCAACTCAAGGGAAAAAATAATAAATAAAAACAACACATCCATCTTTCCCTTTGCGCTGGGGAAGAAAAAAACAAACAGCAGCCACATTTCCTGTTATCACCTTCCATTGTCACTTAAAAAGAACAACCAAATAATGGACTGGGCCAACTTTCTGCAACCTTCTCCCCAGCGGCAGAGTATGCTGATTGGGCCCCTGGGGCAGCGTGCATGCCCTGCACCCAGGGGTGGGGCCAGCCGCCCGCAGGGTGGGGCAAGCCGAGGCAGGACGCTCCGTGGGGCCCCCAAGGAGTCTGCCTGCCTCCTCCCATTCAGCCACCCCACAGCTGAGGGAGAGGCAGCGGGAGGACCGTTTGGGGCAGCACAGAGGCGGCGGGCACCCAAGCCACCACGTCACTCCCAGGAGAGGAGCAATGATTATTGTTGTTGTTTAGTCGTTTAGTCGTGTCCGACTCTTCGTGACCCCATGGACCAGAGCACGCCAGGCACTCCTGTCTTCCACTGCCTCCCACAGTTTGGTCAAACTCATGCTGGTAGCTTTGAGAACACTGTCCAGCCATCTCGTCCTCTGTCGTCCCCTTCGCCTTGTGCCCTCCATCTTTCCCAACATCAGGGTCTTTTCCAGGGAGTCTTCTCTTCTCATGAGGTGGTCAAAGTCTTGGAGCCTCAGCTTCAGGATCTGTCCTTCCAGTGAGCACTCAGGGCTGATTTCCTTCAGAATGGATCGGTTTGATCTTCTTGCAGTCCATGGGACTCTCAAAAGTCTCCTCCAGCACCAGAATTCAAAAGCATCAATTCTTCGGTGATCAGCCTTCTTTATAGTCCAGCTCTCACTTCCATACATCACTACTGGGAAAACCATAGCTTTAACTCTACGGACCTTTGTTGGCAAGGTGATTCTATTAGATACATTTGCTAATTCTACATATTCCATCAATTTCATCCGCCATTCCTCCTTTGTTGGTATAGTTCTCTCTCTCCATTTCTGAACATGTACCAGGGATGCAGAACTTTAGGCCTGGTGGCCAAATGAGGTCCTCTAAGCCTCTAAGCCTGGTCCTTCGGATTCACCCATCACCAGCCCTGCTTGTGTGGTCTTGCCTGCCTAGAATGTGCCCTCGGGTGAGGTTCCAGCGAAGGAAGAACGGCTTATTAATATGATGGAGTACGCAGAACTGGCAAAGCTAATCGCAAAAATTAGAGATCAAAATGATGAAATGTTCTTTGAGAGTTGGACATCTTTTGTAGAATATTTAAAGAACCATTATAATTGTTCAAAAATGCCTGCGGGATTTGAAATCTGAGCAGCAGCAGAAGAAAGACATTAAGGCTAATAACTCAGGATGTACCTATGAAGTGTCATAAGTTAAAATATGCAGCGTTAAATGATAAACATAGAACACCATGGGGAGGATGGGAAGTCAGTGGATAAATTAAAGGTATTGTTGATGGGAAAGTATGTAAACTTTGGAAAGCTAAATGAAATTCTTTCTTTGTTTAAAGAATGTGCCCTTGGCAATGCTTCTCACTTGTCTGGATGTGGGATAGACAGGGATCTATGAATCTACGTAGATACTAGCCTATGAGTCAAAGGTAAAACTCTCTACCCACTTTGGCCCCTAGAATGTTGCCCGAAAGGAAACATGGCCCTTGGGCTGAAAAAGGGCCTCAACTCTACTCGCGTTCCCAAGCTAGAGCCTGGTCCATTGGATCATGGTGGATCAGAAGGACTGCAAAAAGTTGTAGACCAAGCCAGGATTTTGTTTGACAGTGACCATCTCCATTGTCCCTTCAGGATCCAGCAAGGATCTCATGGTTGAATTGGCTACCATGATCCTAAGTGTGGGTCATTAAGGTAACAAAGGAAGTGGCCTTGTGCCAGAGGCCAGTGGGTGGGTCTTCCTCCCTCGCCTGGCTGTTGGTGAGAAGGACAAGGGCCAGAGGTGTGTGTGAGCTTGAAGATAGAAGCAGGTGGCAGCTGATAGAAGCCTGTGAGGGAGAGACATGCTTGATTTCTTAAGGACAGCTTAGTCAGGAGAGCATGAGACTCTTAGTCTCAGCGTTGTGGTTTGCAGTGGCAGACGAACCTTCTCTGGCATTCAGGGCCGGACGCTGAGGGATGGGGCGAACCGCCCAGTGGCGCACTCACGGCGTCCATACAGACTGCGCATGCACGCTATCCCATACAGAGTGCGCATGTGCGGTATCCCATATGGAGTGCGCACGCGTGGCAGCCCACTGCTTGCACACTCTGTACGGGATGCTGCACATGTGCACTCTGTATTGGCTGCCACTTGCATGGCGTTCGTACGGGCTGCTGCTCGTGCATGCCATCCATACAGGTGCCCCTACAGCAACCGTAAAGGCTGCCACGCGAGTGGCATGCCGTACAAACTGCACATGTTTGGCATCCCATACAGACTGCTTATGTGCAGACGGCATCCCGTACGGACAGCATGCGAGAGCAGCAGCCTGTATGGATGCCGTGTGAGCAGCGCCCATACTGACTGCGCGTGCCTCTGGCCGCTCTGCAGCTGCGGGAAGGCAGGGGCCATCTTGTCACCCCTCCGCCCCACACTTTGTGCGCCCCTGTGGGTTCGAGCCCCAGACTGGGCAAAAAGGTTGCAGCGGATTTGGAATAGAGGACGCTCGTGGTCCCTTCCATCTCTACAATTCTCTGTTTCTGCGGGAATCCAAGGCTATGGGAGAAGCAAGTCCTTCTTGGGGTGTGGATGCTATGAGCAGGCTAAGGTTGTACATATGTGTAAATAAACCATATACACAGTGGTACCTTGGGTTAAGTACTTAATTCGTTTGGGAGGTCCGTTCTTAACCTGAAACTCTTCTTAACCTGAAGCACCACTTTAGCTAATGGGGCCTCCTGCTGCTGCTGCGCCACTGCTGCACGATTTCTGTTCTCATCCTGAAACAAAGTTCTTAACCTGAGGTACTATTTCTGGGTTAGCGGAGTCTGTAACCTGAAGCGTATGTGTCAGAGCTGCTTCAAGATCCTAGCTCACAGAGGATCACGCTAGCCAGCGGTCATTAAGTAAAAGTCTTTATTGAGTTACAGTTTCCATTCCCAAGCTGCTGCGTGCAACTCTACGTCTAATGGCTAGATCGGCGAAGCTCCGTCTGAGTCTCCGCCCCTTGTGCACCAACTTAATATCCTAGCCCTGCTCCACCTTTTCCGCCTGACTGCTCTCCTCTGGGTCCCCCTGCCCCCCGGGGTCTCTTCCTTCCGGGATTCTTCTGACGCCGACCCCCCGGAACTCCCTGTCTCCTTGCGCCGGGCTTTAGGACCTGGCTCCCTTTCCTGGCTGCCTACTGCGTCACTTTCCTGTGCATTTGAACTTGGCGCACGCGCCCAACCTTCCACTTTCTGTCTGACCGTTTCTTCGCTCCCCGATGGAGGTGTGGCCACCCCTGACTCGTGCCCTCCCCCCTGTTGCGAGCTGCCAGCGCTTGATCTCTGGCGCTCCTCCTCTTCCCTGCTCTCTGGCTGTGACGCTGGTCCCGATTTCCAACTGCTCTCCTCTGAGTCCCCTCTGGCTCTATCTTCCTGGGGTGTCCCCCTAGGCTCCCCCCTTGCCCTGACCACTGGTGCTCCTTTCTGTGAATCTTCTGATTCACTGGAAAGACTCGGAGATCTCGGGTCGTCGTCATCACTCATCTTTTCTTCTGCCTCCTCCCCCTCGCTCTCTGTTTCCTCCCTTGCCCTTGCCTCTGCTCCTGAACCCCTGACATCCACCCCCCCTCGAAGCCCCCCGTTCCCCCCTCCCCTCCTTCCGGTGCGGGAACTGGGTGCTGCTGTGTCAGAGGGACGAACGTTGGATACAGTTCGCTTCCCGTGGCGGGCCTCCATCTGAAGTCTCCCGGTTCTGCCTCCCTGCTCTCGTCGACGACGGTCACCTCCGCTTCCATCTCTGTGCTGCCGTGCTCGAAACCAGGGTCGTCCCCGAAAACGTCCATGTCCGTCTCTCCCTCACTGCCTCCTGGCGGCGTTGCTCGTCCTGGACCTTCCTGCCACTTCCTGCGCCACTGCTCCTCTGGTCTATCGTCCCACCAATACGAGGGTTCTGAGGCAGATCCCGAGGGTGACCCCTCCGGGGAACGGGCGTCTCGTATCGGGTCCTCGTCCGAGTCGAACCCCCGGAACGTGCTGGCAGAAAGCGTTGGCGTGAAAAGCCAGTCGTCGAAAAATTCTGCTGGCATTGGTCTATGTGGGAAGAGGGCATGAAACTCGTCTTTGAGCAGAGGTTTGTCCAAGGCGTAGCCCGGCACCCAGCTGTTCGCACTGGCCGGGGTGCCCTCCTTGGCGAGAAGGTATTCTACCCCTTCTTCCCCCCATCTGGAGTCCAAAATCTCCGTGACTTCGTTGATGCGTTCCTTCTGTGCCACTCCCGCGTGCCCGGTTCCTTCTCTGAGCGGACTCGGTGCCGTTCCGGGTTCCTGAAACCTGTGCGGTGCCTTGTAGGGGGTGAGCACCGATCTGTGGAACACCGGATGCATTCTGGAACCCTCCAGAAGCGCCAGCCTGAAAGCCACCGGGTTGACCTGCTCTTCGACTTGGTAGGGCCCCAGTTGCTTATGCCCCAGCTTCTTCTTGGCCAACGACCTGGCCGGCACTGCGTGGGCTGCTAACCAGACCCAGTCTCCCACATGGATCTCTTCGCCAACCCTTCTGTGTTTGTCCGCTTGCACCTTGTATGCATGTTTGGCCAGCTCCAGGTGTCGCCGCAGCTGATCGTGGACCTCCTGCAACTCCGACGCGAACGCATCTGCTGTCTGTGGCTCCCCCTCCCCCATCCTTTCCAGTCCCGGGAAGGTTCTGGGGTGCCTCCCGTTGTTAGCGAAGAACGGCGTGACCCCCGTGGACACGTGCTTCGTGTTGTTGTAGGCAAACTCGGCGAGCGGCAGGTAATCCACCCACGTCGCAGGCTGTTGATTCGCATAACATCTCAGGTACTGCTGCATGATGGCATTGACCCGCTCCGCCTGCCCGTTGGTCTGCGGGTGTCTCGCCGACGCCAGGTTGATCTTGACGTTCAGGAAGCCCATCAGCTTCTGCCAGAAATTCGAGATGAACTGTCGCCCCCGGTCGGACAGAATAGACCGTGGCAGACCGTGAACCTTGAACACGTGGTCTATGAACAGTTTGGCGGTTTGCTCCGCCGTGGCCACCTTGGCACACGGAATGAAATGTGCCATCTTGGAGAACAAGTCCACCACCACCAGCACGGCCGTCTTGCCCCTCGAGCTGGGCAGATCCGTGACAAAGTCCAGGGCCACCCTCTCCCATGGTTCGACCGGAGTTTGCAGCGGTTCTAACAGTCCGGCCGGTGGTTTGTGCACCGGTTTGGCCCTCTGGCAGGTGTCACACCTCGCCACGTAGTCCGCGACCTCCCCTCTCATTCCGGGCCACCAGAAGTCCCTGGCGACTAATTCCACCGTCTTCTCCTTGCCAAAGTGCCCGGCAGTGGGCGCGTCGTGCAGCTGCTGCAGTACCTTGGCGCGAAGTTCATCTCCCGGCACGTAGATGGCCCCTTTGTGAATGAGCAATCCATCTCTCAGCTGGAACTCGTCGGTCGCTGCCGTGCCCCTTTGCACCTCTGCCATCTTCGCTTGCGCGAAGGAGTCATCCTGCAACGCTCGTCGCACCGCCTCCAGGTCCACTGTTGCCGCAGCGCACGCCCACACTGTTGGTGCGAAGATGTGCATGGCGGCCGCTGGCTTGGCGTCCTCCAGATATTGTGGCTTACGAGAGAGAGCGTCCGCCATGATGTTGGTGTCCCCCGGGACATACTCTATTCGGAAGTCGAAGTTCGCAAAGAACTCAGCCCAACGTATCTGCCTCTGGTTCAGGAACTGTGCCGTGCGCCAGTGCTCCAGATTCTTGTGGTCCGTGCAGACCTGCACCGTGTGCTTGGCGCCGATCAGGAAGTGCCTCCATGCTTTGAATGCTGCATGAATGGCCAGCAACTCCCTGTCCCAGATGGTGTAGTTCTGTTCGGACTTGCTGAGCTTCCTGGAGTAAAACGCTCCCGGCCGCCAAACCCCCTGCGGGTCTTTCTGCAGCAGGACTGCTCCCACGGCTCTGTCCGAGGCGTCTGTCTCCACCCTCATCGGCCTGCTGGGGTCGACATGCAGCAGCTGCTCTTCCGACGCGAAGAGACGCTTGAGTGCCTGAAAGGACTGCTCCACCTGCTCTGTCCAGATGAACTTCTTTTTTTTGGAGCTAAGCGTGTCCGTGATGGCCGCTGTCTGCATAGCGAAGCCTTTGATAAACTTGCGATAGAAGTTCGCGAAGCCGACAAACCGTTGGACCTCCTTCCGGTTGCGTGGGCTCTTCCAGTCCAACACCGCTCGAACCTTGGCGCTGTCCATGGCGAGCCCCTTGTCAGACAACTTGTAGCCCAGAAAATCCACCTCCGTCACGTCGAATTGGCACTTCTCCAGCTTGGCGTAGAGCCTATGCTGCTGTAGCCTGCTTAGCACTTCTTTGACGTGTCTGTCATGCTCCTGCTGCGATTCCGAAAAGATCAGGATGTCATCTAAGAAACAGACGCACGTCTTGTAGAGGAGCCCCGCCAACACGTGATGCATGAACGCTTGAAAAACGTGGGAGCCATTTTGTAATCCAAAAGGCATAACTCTATATTCGTAGGTCCCCAGTGGCGTGAACATGGCCGTCTTCCACTCATCTCCTTCCCGCATGCGAATGAGGTTGTACGCCCCTCGCAGGTCTAACTTGGTGAACACGCTGCCCTTCCGTACCTTTGCGAGGAGGTCGTCGATTCGGGGCATGGGGAAGTCCGATGGCTTGGTCACACTGTTTAAGATGCGATAGTCCACCACAAGTCTTTTTTGGGGCGTGTCCCGCTTCTTAACAAAGAATACAGGACTGCCCCCCGCTGCCTTGGACTCCCGGATGAAACCGCGCTCCAAATTATGATCTATGAACTCTTTGAGTTCCTGCAGTTCGTCCTCAGACATGGAATACAGCTTCCCTTTAGGCAGCGCCGCCCCCGGCAGCAGGTCAATTTTGCAGTCATATGGTCTGTGGGGGGGGGGTAGCCTGTCTGCCTCCTTCTCGCAGAAAACCTCCAAAAATTCTGCGTACTTGTGGGGAATCGCTTGCAGCGTGCCTAGCAGCAGCTGTGTCTCCTCTTCCTCTCCTTCCTGCCGGGGGACGATGCAGTGTTCAGCACAAAAGGAAGAGCCGAAGGTCAGCTGCCTCTGGTACCAAGCCAGCGTTGGGCTGTGCTTGTCCAGCCAACTCATGCCCAATACAATGGGCGTGTCCGATAGTTGAGTGACGTTGAAGCTGATGATTTCCTTGTGATTCCCAAGGCGCATCACCATTGGTGGCGTCTGCTTCACCACTTGCCCCCCTAGCAGCTCCCTGCCATCCACCGTGACCACCTGCAGGGGCAGCGTGGCCGGCAGCAACTGTATAGCGTGCCGGTCGACAAAGTCTTGCCCTATAAAGTCCGCATTGCTTCCCGAGTCAATGGTGAGCGGCACGTCCATGGTGATTCCATTGGGCAGCTGGAGCGATGCGGTGAGCCTCACTACTGGTTTGGGCGGGAGGGGGTCCATGGGCTGTGAAATCTCCGGGGACTTCTTCACTGACACGTCTGGCTGGGCCCCAGTGCCTCTTCCTCCAGCCAGACATCGTCGTTTCCCTGCTGTGGTCCTCCTTGTTGCGTTGCTGCAGTTACCATTGCTGAGGCTGCAGTGTGCTTGTGGAGCCTCCGGGGACACTCTTTCGCCATATGCCCTGGATCCTCGCAGATGTAACACTTCCTGTTCCCTCTAGGAGGCTTCGCTTTCACTGTTGTCGGTGCTAGGGCTCTGGCTGCTGATTGAGCCCTTGCACTTCCAACCTCCATAGGTTCCACTCCTCCTCCTGGCGGAGGCGTGGATTGCGCATGCGCTGCTTCTCTGGGAAGGAAGGAGGAGCCCCTGGCTGGTTCGCGCCCTCCACGCCCTTCGTCCCTGCTCCACGGACGTTCTTCCAGCCGCACCCCCACGGCTAGCGCCCTCTGAACGATCTCCTGCGTGGTCCGGGGTCTCTCCCCCCTCGCAATTTCATCTTTAACAGAGCCGTGCAATCCCTCCCAAAACAGGTCTCTTACAGGAGCCGAATCCCTGTCCCATTCCAGAGCACTGACCAAAGCGAAAAAGCGGGCATGATACTGCCTTACGCTGGCCCTCCCTTGTTTCAGTCCATGTATCTGCTGCCGAGCAAGATCCACGTCAATGCTTGATAAGAAGCACCCATCCATCGCTTTAATAAAGGCATCCGCATTTTGGAGCGCCGGATCCTTATCCCTCCACAAATTGCGCAGCCATGCTTTAGCTTCCCCATGCAAATGGGACATGATGAACCCCACTTTCTCTTGCTCATCTCTAAAGTCTTTTTTCAGCAGTTCCAGTGCGCACATTACATCTGCTCTAAAGTTGGGGTACTGCTGCAGGTTCCCATCGAAGTGAGAGACCAGACCGCCTGTTCGTCTCGCCAACCCAATTCCCTCCTGTCTGGGTGTCAGTTGCCCGTGCTTCGTAAGCATGTCCAACCTGACCTGGAGATCCCTGCAGGCGGCAGCTGCCTCCTCCTCTCTCTTCCTGGATGCGAGAGCCTCGGCATTCAGTTGTGACACTGCTTTTCTGAGTTCCTCTATCTGCTGCTCAGCCGTCATGTTGTCTGCCGTTCGTGAGCTAGCTAGTAGGCACCTGCTTCTCTCCTCTCCTCGAGGCTGTAGATGCCCACAATTTGGGAGACGGAGCTTACTGTCAGAGCTGCTTCAAGATCCTAGCTCACAGAGGATCACGCTAGCCAGCGGTCATTAAGTAAAAGTCTTTATTGAGTTACAGTTTCCATTCCCAAGCTGCTGCGTGCAACTCTACGTCTAATGGCTAGATCGGCGAAGCTCCGTCTGAGTCTCCGCCCCTTGTGCACCAACTTAATATCCTAGCCCTGCTCCACCTTTTCCGCCTGACTGCTCTCCTCTGGGTCCCCCTGCCCCCCGGGGTCTCTTCCTTCCGGGATTCTTCTGACGCCGACCCCCCGGAACTCCCTGTCTCCTTGCGCCGGGCTTTAGGACCTGGCTCCCTTTCCTGGCTGCCTACTGCGTCACTTTCCTGTGCATTTGAACTTGGCGCACGCGCCCAACCTTCCACTTTCCGTCTGACCGTTTCTTCGCTCCCCGATGGAGGTGTGGCCACCCCTGACTCGTGCCCTCCCCCCTGTTGCGAGCTGCCAGCGCTTGATCTCTGGCGCTCCTCCTCTTCCCTGCTCTCTGGCTGTGACGCTGGTCCCAATTTCCAACTGCTCTCCTCTGAGTCCCCTCTGGCTCTATCTTCCTGGGGTGTCCCCCTAGGCTCCCCCCTTGCCCTGACCACTGGTG
Source organism: Podarcis bocagei (assembly GCF_964188305.1). Classification (NCBI taxonomy): domain Eukaryota; kingdom Metazoa; phylum Chordata; class Lepidosauria; order Squamata; family Lacertidae; genus Podarcis; species Podarcis bocagei. The sequence continues at coordinate 87,455,274 of NC_138133.1, forward strand.
CTCCTTTCTGTGAATCTTCTGATTCACTGGAAAGACTCGGAGATCTCGGGTCGTCGTCATCACTCATCTTTTCTTCTGCCTCCTCCCCCTCGCTCTCTGTTTCCTCCCTTGCCCTTGCCTCTGCTCCTGAACCCCTGACAGTATGTAACCTGAAGCATATGTAACCTGAGGTACCACTGTACTAAAGACATCACAGTCTTCTCTGTCTCACATCCAGAGGAAACCAAACCCTGGGTACTCCTGGAATCTTGCACTGTTCAGAGATTGCGGTGGCGTGCAACATTGCCTAAGGCCCAGCAGTTCCTTGGGTTTGTGCAACCACTGTGTCTCTGTTCTCTTCCCTCCAGCCTTCGGATAAAAGGAAGGCGGATTAGGCAACAGGCACAAGCAAGAGGTACATCACTGCGCCACAGCCCATTCCTTCCTGCTCAGAACTAGCAGTCAGACTTTGACTCCTCATGGTTTCCTCAGCCAGCCACTTTCAAGTACGCTTCTCAAGTCTGCCGCTGTAGAAATCATTTCTGAAAGTATTGCCAAGACCCAGCAGTGATGCACTGGCAGCTCGGTTTAGCTGGAAGGTCAAGATGCAAGAAGACCTCTGGATCTCTTTCAGCATCGAAGGCTGAATCAATTCCAGCCCTTTATTTCTTAAATCTAGGGGTGTCTGCTCTTGAGTTTAGAAAATTCTATGCCATGGCAAAATGGTTTGTTTTTAAGGTGCTACTTGATTGCCAGCGACTGAGTACACATTACTGGCAATAAGGTCCTTCTTCTCTCTCACTGTCTCTCTCTCTCTTTCAATATTTTATTTTTCCATTTTCTAATTTTGCATCATCCAAACATCTTTTTGCGCAACAAATTTCATATACCCAATATTAATATCAACCCCCTCTCCCCTTTCTTCGGTTACTTAAGTTATATCTTTTCCTCTGCATATCCAAGTTAAACCTAATTTTTTTTGTCCAAAACAATCATATTTGAAATATTTCACTGCACGTTTTTATGTCAACCCTGCTAATGGTTTAAGTTGTTTACAATACTTCTATAAATATTCAACAAATGATCTTGAGTCTAAATTTAAAACTTTTTCTTCCTGATTTCTTACTCTTCCAGTAAGTTTCACCTTTCTCCATACTCCAATAATTTCTGCTGCCAATCTTCCTTGGCTGGGACTGCCTCGTCCTTCTATCTCTGGGAATATATCATTCTGCCAAGTCTGGTCACATACATAAATAATCTCTTCTGTTCTTTAGGTATCTCTGAACCTATTATCCCCAAAAGGAAATCTTCTGGTTTCTTAATAAAAGTTATCTTGGACATTTTTTCAACTCTTTATATATCATTTCCCAGTAAACTTTAGGCTTTTTACAAACCCGTCACATATGAAAAAGGTACCTTCTTTTTCGTTGCACTTCCAACAATTATTGGATTCTGATTTATACATTTTTGCTAGTTTACTAAGTGTTAAATACTATCTGTACATCATTTTCATTCTCTTTTATCCCATAGGTAAAGGTTAAGGGACCCCTGACCATTAGGTCCAATCATGGATGACTCTGGGGTTGCAGCGCTCATCTCGCTTTATTGGCCAAGGGAGCCGGCGTACAGCTTCCAGGTCATGTGACTAGCATGACTAAGCCGCTTCTGGCAAACCAGAGCAGCACACAGAAATGCCGTTTACCTTCCCACCGGAGCGGTACCTATTTATCTACTTGCACTTTGACGTGCTTTTGAACTGCTAGGTTGGCAGGAGCAGGGACCGAGCAATGGGAACTCACCCCATCGCAGGGATTCGAACCACTGACCTTCTGATCGACAAGTCCTAGGCTCTGTGGTTTAACCCACAGCGCCACCTGCGTCCCATAGCATGCTGTAAATTTCAAATCTACAATCCACAATTCTTCCCATGCTTCCATTTCAACATTATATCCTATATCCATTGCCCAAGGTCATTCTTTTCATCAATTAGGATCAAAGCTGGTTTGGGGCAAAATATATCAAAATGCAATGTTTTATAAGAAGCAGTAGGATAGATACGGGAAAGACAGGCTAGCATTCTGTATACACCTGCTTCCCAAACCAACGGTAGTTGTACATCAGATATACATTGGATGTGCAAAGTAAATGCGAGTGTGTACACAGTCTTTAAATGCACACATACCTGGAATTAAGTCCTGTTGAACTCAGTAGGGCTTCCTTTTGAGCAGGCACACATAGAACTGAACTATAAGGATCTCAGCATGGCTGCAGCAGCAGGCAAGGTGAATTAACTTGGTAATAAAACAGTCATTTTAGAGCTACGGTTTCCATTTTTTATAGGCGCATGACTTCTCCTAGTCTGCTACACACAGCTGATGACTGGAATAATCTCCAACCATTAAAGAGTTAGTAAAGTTTAATATGTTGAAAATGAGTTTTAAATTGATTAAAGTTTATGAACAATGCATGCCACATAATAATTATACCACTTGAGGTTGGCTTTTTTTAAACCCCCCTCCCTAACTTATCCTTGGTGAAAATTAATCTGGCTCCTCACGTTCTCATCTTTCCTTGTTGTTCTAGTACCTTTTATGCGTCGCCTTGATTGCTGTCAATTTGTTTCTTTAATGTAAGCAATTAAATGGCTGATAGTTTCTGCTGGCTTTCAATTATCTCCTTGCCTGACAATAGCACCAGCTGCAACCAATTTTCACAAACCAAATTGCACAGAAAGGTTTGGTCTTGAAGACTTTGGTGCACTGGGGAGAGGAGTTGTTGTGTGGGGTGAAGAAGCCAGCAAGGATTTTCTTTTCTTTTCTTTTGGTTTGTGTTTTTATTTACATTCATTTTTACTTTTTATTTCCACTAGTGTTTTTTTTAAATAAAAAGATATTTGATATTAACCTTGTATAATTTCTTTCAAATTTTAATACAATTTATCGGGGGGGGGGGGGAGAAGAGAAGTAGCTAGAAGTTCTTCCAACAATAAGAAAGTCCTTCAAAGAGTAGTCAGTCATCTTGGCTGTGTCATCATCATTGAGAGCCAGTGTGGTGTAGTGGTTAAGAGCAGTGGACTCGTAATCTGGTGAACAGGGTTCGCGTCTCCGCTCCTCCACATGCAGCTGCTGGGTGACCTTGGGCCAGTCACACTTCTCTGAAGTCTCTCAGCCCCACTCACCTCACAGAGTGTTTGTTGTGGGGGAGGAAGGGAAAGGAGAATGTTAGCCGCTTTGAGACTCCTTAGGGTAGTGATAAAGCGGGATATCAAATCCAAACTCTTCTTCTTCTTCTTCATCTTCTTCTTCTTCTTCTTCATCATCATCATCTTCTTTCCACAGTTAAAACAATGCTCAAGGTGGCTTACAATAGGAAAGAATTTACATAATTGCAAACATAGCAAAGTAGTCTTAAAAATAAACAAAACAGTTTTAAAACTACATAACCAAACTGAACAATTCCCACATAAAAATAAAGACACAGAAAGTTAATACCAGGTAATATCAGCAACAACAGCAAAAACTCCCAACAAAACTTCCCTCAAAATACAGTGGTACCTCAGGTTATGTTACCTTCGGGAAACGTAATTTTGAGTTACGAAGTCTGGACGTTGTCTTCGGGACAATGAAGGAAAACGGCAAGATTGCTAGAACTTGTGCTTATTGTTATAAGCAGTAATAAACACATAGCTTACACACCATCGAACCACCACCGCAGCCACAGCCTTCCTATCCCAGAAGGTAGGCATATATCTATATATAGCTGCTCTGTTACAGCATGACACTGATTGGCTGACCTAAACCAATCCTTAACTTTCACCTACTGTTGACCAACCAATCAGGCTGTCTCTAGGTGGACTTCTGTCTCTGGGCAGACTGCCAAAGACATCTCACAGTGTATACTTCCAGGTTCCGCCATGCGCGCATGCGCAGAAGCCCTCTATCGCACTGTGTGCATGCACATGAGTGGCGTCTCTGGATGTGGACTTTTCGGGGTAAGCATGGACCCCTGGGATGAATTAAGTTCGTATCTGGAGGGTCCACTGTATCCCAGTCCTTGCTGGGCAGCAGCAGCAGCGGCAGCAGTCCTTATGAGGCCTGTCAGGCCCTGCCCTGGGCCAGGTGGGGAGTGGCAGGAGCAGGGCTCTCAGGCAGGGGAGTAAGTAGCTCATGCCCCAGATGAGGTGCAGGAAGCTTCTTTCTTCCGCCTTGTGTGACCGGGGAGTCCTGGGTGTGCTTTCTGGTGGGTGGGCAATGAAGTCGGGGAGGCAGCAGCATGGCGCAGTGTGTATGTCTGTCCCAGATTTTTGTCAGAAAAAGTTCTTCAAGGGAATCCGATTCTCCTCCCTCACCAGGGAATGGGGAATGGGAAAGGCAGAAATGGGAAAGCAAGAAGTTCCTAAAGGTAAAGGTACCCCTGACTGTTGGGTTCAGTCACGGACGACTGTGGGGTTGCGGTGCTCATCTCGCTCTATAGGCCGAGGGAGACGGCGTTTGTCCGCAGACAGCTTCCGGGTCATGTGGCCAGCATGACTATGTCACTTCTGGCGAACCAGAGCAGCTCACAGAAACACCGTTTACCTTCCCGCCGGAGCAGTACTTATTTATCTGCTTGCACTTTGACATGCTTTCGAACTGCTAGGTGGGCAGGAGCTGGGACTGAACAAAGGGAGCTCACCCCATTGTGGGGATTTGAACCGTCGACCTTCCACTCGGCAAGTGCTAGGCTCTGTGGTTTAGACCACAGCGCCACCCGCGTCCCTAAGATGTTCTACCATGATATTTTATTCAATATTCACACACAGAGAGAGATGGATGATGCCGCCTCTCAGAGTTGTTCCGTGTTGCTCTGAGTAAAGTCCAACCCCTTTGTCTCTCCTATCATACATCATCCCTGCGCTGGCTGATCTGGGCTTTCTTCCTCTGAGCTTTCTGTTCTACTACTCTCAATGCTCGCCTGGTCCTGGGAGAGGGGTGGTCAGTAATGCTTTCTAAAGACACTGAGTCTGTCAGCTGTCTCTCCCCTGCTGCTCCCCTCCCAATATTTCCCAGCTTCTCCCCTCTACAGCCTCTGAACTGTGCCCTTCTGCAAACCACTGTTCTAAATCTATATTGTCCTGTTTCCGGGAAGGTTCAGGAGGAGGCAGGAGCGGTCCCCGCCATTCCTCCTTAGTCCAGCCTCTGACAGAGGATATATTAGAAGCATCTTTGCCCTCCCACCTGACTCCTCCTCATCCATCTTCCTGCTGGGAAAGGAGTCTGCTTGCCCAGGGCTTCACCTGTAACTGAAGCAGAACAGCAGGCAGGCCGACCATCCCTTGTAACTAATAATCGACACGAGCACGCAAGAAAAGGAGCTTCCTAATTGATGACAGCAACCCCCGCCGCAGAGAGGGATAAACTGGCAGGGCTACGTTCTAATTTAATTTGGGCTGAGGAATATCCCATCAAATAAAACAGAAGCCGGCATTGGCTGGAGACAAATTCAGCTCTCAGTCGTTTTGTCTTGTAAATATCTTCTCCTCTGCTGTACCTGTCAGGGGACCTCTCGGTTTGCTCATTTTGCACAATAACAGCCGGTTGGGCTGCAGGTTTGTAGGGAGGGAAGCAATATAAGTCTTGGGTAGGGGCAGTGCTTTTTTTCTGGGGGGACACATACCCCTAAACATTTTGTGAATCTAAGTTTGGCCTCATTGAGGGGCAGAATTTCAATATGAGTAGGGAAATGAGAGTACTCCTAAATTTTTTTTTTAGAAAATAAAACCACTGGGTAGGGGAAAGTGTTTGTCAAACCAAGAAGTACAAATGATTCTTTTTTCTCTTTTTACTCTGCAATACAATAGATCAGATGTAATATTAAGGAGAGGCAGTCAAATGCGGTTTAAGTGACTCATGGTCTGCCAGGAGGTGCCAGGATCAAGTGTTTGCAGGTAATCCCTGCCACTCTCTACATGGCCAGCCAGGTTTTCCCGCCCATCCTTGATGTCTGTTGATTTGTGACCATCACACTCCCCGACCATCACCTCAAGCTGCTTCATAAAACACTCCCCCAAAGGCAAAGCAAAACCCCTAAACTTCAGCTAGTTTATTTATCATCACACTCCATGTTGTTGTTTAGTCGTTTAGTCGTGTCCGACTCTTTGTGACCCCATGGACCAGAGCATGCCACTCCATATGCAACCTTAAAGAAGAGATGCTGTTGATTGATGCTTTTCTTTCAAAAAGTGGGACCCCCCCCCAAAGGAAATAAATTATACTTTTGGATTTAGGTTTTGGACCTTTCTAAACAGCTGAAATCCCAAACAGAATTGAGTACATAGTTCATAGTTAAACTATGGAACTCTCCTCTGCAGAAGGCAGTGACGGCCAGCAACTTCTATGGCTTTAAGAGAGGATTAGACAAACTCATGCAGGTGAAGAAGTCTATCAATGAGTGCTAGGCATGATGGCTGAAGTGTAGGTGGGTTCCCCTGAGGCAAGACACAGTGATAACAACAGGAACCTGTATTGAACTACCAGAACTGGGCAACAGGGGCAAAGCAACTGCTTATATACATTTCTGAAGGCCTGGGCCACTCCCACTCCCAACGTGATTGGCTGTCCAAACTTCCAAGCTGCGAATCGTAACTCAGAGTTTTAGGGCCAATGGCAGAGGCCCAAATCCTGAAATGTTCTGTGATTGGATATCATGTATTGAATCAGAACACAGGGGCTCAGAATCCTTAGTTCAGACTCAAGCTCAGGCAAACACAGACCACTGAATACACAACAATGGCTACCTTCTGCTGCAGTATTTCTGAATACTAGTTGCTGGATGCCACAGGAAGTGGAGAGTGCTCTTGTTGTCATGGTCCAGTCTACGGGCGATCAAAGTCCCAGCTGAGGACGTTGGGACCAGGGGCAAGATGGCGGGGTGGGAGCAGGAACGAGAGTCCAGAAGCCAGGGGTCCAAGGGTCAGGAAGCAGGGAGTCATGAAGTCAAGGGTCCGAGGGTCGAGAAGCAAGGAGTCATGAAGTTGAGGGTCCGAGGGTCGAGAAGCAAGGAGTCACAAAGTCAAGGGTCTGAGGGTCGAGAAGCAAGGAGTCACAAAGTCAAGGGTCCGAGGGTCGAGAAGCAAGGAGTCAGAAAGTCAAGGGTCTGAAGGTCGAGAAGCAAGGAGTCATGAAGTCAAGAGTCTGAGGGTCAAGAAACAAGGAGTCACGAAGTCAAGGGTCTGAAGGTCAAGAAGGAAGGAATCATGAAGTCAAGGGTCCGAGGGTCAACAAGCAAGGAGTCATGAAGTCAAGGGTCTGAAGGTCGAGAAGCAAGGAGTCACAAAGTCAAGGGTCGAGAAGCAAGGAGTCAAGGAGCCGAGGTCAGAGGATCAGGAAGCAAGGAGCTAAACACAGCACAGCAGGAAACGTGTTGCTGTGGCAAAGAGCCAAAGGGAAATGCTGACCTTATATCCCTTCCTAGCTCTTGCCACCAGGTGCTGTGAGTTACCAAGCGGCCTCACCTGTGCGGTCATGCCTTGCCTCTCCAGAACAAACTTAGGAAGGCCCCAGTCCTGCAAATCCCTACTGGTCACAGGACCTGGCTCCTGCACACACTCCTGACACTTGTGTTCCAATCCTGCTTGCAGGCTTCTTACGGACGTCTGGACTTGGTGTTTAATTGGCCTGACTCAGGAGACATTTTCCACATCCTTAAAATCTATACCCATCTGTGGAGTTAAATATGCTTAACTCAGTGCAACAGGAGTGAAGAACCTCAGGGCTGGACCTCAAATGTGATATGCTAAGCCTCTGTTTGGTCCTTGGGTCACACCCCATCTCCCAGGCTACACAACCCTGGGGCACATTCTCCTTTAGTGTTGTTTTTCTTCCTAGCTTGAATGTGCTCTTGAACTGTGATGATGTTTCTTGCTTGCCTGGATGGAGTGCAGAGAGAGCTGTGGGCGAGCGTGTGTCTCTAGAAACTAACCTACTATACAAAAGGAAAATTCGGCATTGCTTGCTTTTGATTTTGGTCTAGCCTACATCTAGCTTGCTGAAGAAATGAACCTATGCTGCCAATTCTCATAGTAGACGAGTATAAAGTAAGCAGCACATACGCGGCACACACATGCTTAAGTCGAGAAAGAACTCAGCATATGCAGTTGAATGTATGTAAACGCGGCAAAATCTTGAGGGAGAATTTCCTGAAGAAAGAAATTAAATATTGTAACTAAGAAGAAATGTAACATATGGACTTGAATGTTTATAAATATATCAAAACCGTGAGAGAGATTTTACTGAAGAAGCCCAAGACTCTTCATGGGCGAAACAGGTGACAAACACCGGCACCCTGTCTAACTCTTCTGCGTAACATCACTGACACTTCGTTTTATCAAACTTACCTTTGTTGATATCTACAGGAGCCTGGCTAAAGGAACTTTAAAGACTGAATTTTCCTTTTGGACACAATTTGAATGAGTTTTCTATTTGTGGCTTCTGTAGTAGATCTTGTACACAGCTCTCTCAATTTTTGGATTATTAATATAAGATTTAGAACGTACAGTAGTGCCTCGCAAGACGAAATTAATTCGTTCCGCAAGTTTTTTCTTCTTGCGAGTTTTTCGTCTTGCGAAGCACGGTTTCCCATAGGAATGCATTGAAAATCAATCAATGCGTTCCTATGGAGACCGTCCAGGGACAGAGGGGAAGCGCCGCGCGCCTTCCCCTCTGTCCCCGGACCTGTTTTAAAGCAAGGGAAGGGGCAGCGGGGAGAATCGCTTCTCCCCGTTGCCGCCCCTTGGTTCAAAAGGGGTCCGGGGAGAGAGGGGAAGGCGCGCACGCCTCCCCCTCTGTCCCCAGAGATTGCGGGGCTGGCAACGGGGAGAAGCGATCTTCTTCCCACCGCCCCTTGCTTCAAAAAAGGTCCGGGGACAGCGGGGAAGACGCGCTGCGCTTCCCCGCTATCCCCGGAGCTTGCAGGGCAAGCTTCATTTTGCGAAGCAAGCCCATAGGGAAATGCGTCTTGCGAAGCGGCTAAGAAAATGAAAACCTCGAACGCGAGTTTTTCGTCTTCCGAGGCGTTCGTCTTGCGGGGCACCACTGTAGAATGGTTTGGTAGTGTTATGCGTGCCGCTTATGTGCTGCTTACTTTAAACTGGTCTACCTCTAGAATGTGGCTCCTGGAAAGTTGTGTGGAAAGGAATGTGGACCTTGGACTGAAAAAGGTTTCCCCAATCCCTGTTGTGAAATATTGTTTTATTTTTATTTTTTAGTATTTACATATTTGTAAACTGCTTTGCAGCCCGTAAGTATTACAAGGTATTAATAGCATATATAGAATTGGCAAGAGTGACAAATAGAATAAGATCAGGATGAACAAAGTATTTGAGAAGATTGGAAATGTTTTGTAGATTATTTGGAAACGTATTGTGAACATATTAAAAAGTTAACAGTGAAAGAATAAATTCGGCAGTATGGAATCTTGAGATATAAAGTTGAGAAGAAAAAGATATGGGGGGAAATTAAAGTATGTAGTGGAAAAGAAAGTAAGAAAATGAACCATGGAAAGGGTGAAAGGGGAGTCAATATCAATAGTGTGTTTTTTTTTAAAAAAAATGGTTTCAAGCTTGAAAACTGAAAATGATAAATAAAAATGGAAAAAATACGACAAAAGGGTATTAAACTAAAAAAAGAAAGAATAAAGTTTCCTAAGGTAAAAATGAGATGAAATGCAACCTTCTCCACACAATAACAATAACAATAAAACCATTCCTGCAAACTCTAAAAATAACCATTTTTACACGTATTCCATTAATTTGAGCCTACTGAGGGCCGACTGTGGGCATTGCAGGGGGTTGGACTAGATGGAAGGTCCCTTCCAACTCTGAATTTCTGTGATTCTGTGACTGCGTCACTGCATTGACCACTTAATAATGAAGGACATGATCCGGTGAAAGCCAAGTGCTTTTGAAAGCCCATTGATTTTAGTGGGAGAGCAAAGCCTGCGGTTAAATCTCTTCCGATTGAAATCGATGCAGCTTCAAAGTCCTTAAATTTAGATGCAGCATGTCCAATGAGAGTAGTAATAAACGGTAACCATCTGAGCAGAGTTCAAAAGTAATTGTGATACAGACAGTCCCTATGCACTGACCCGTGATCAGACAAGAGACACGCAGAAGATTTTTTTGGGCGGGGAGGAGGGAGAAAGAATGAAACAAGTTCTTAGCTTAGTACTCTGTAGCAGCACTCCATCAGCTACTGTATTTCAAGCAGCTCTATTGATTTCCCCCCTTTCCATTGTTCGTTGCAAATAAGATTATAAATAAGAACCTAACGGACAACTTAGAAGGTTTAAATCTAGAACATCTTTCTCAGTTAGTTGGTGTCTGTTTGTTGAATTTCTTTTGTGACAGTAGGGAGAAGTCCTCTCCCTACAGCTTTATCATCTATTATGGACTGGTATTATACTTAAACACTTTAGATTAAAAAAATATATAAATGGCCTCATATGGTCTTCCAGATCTCTGCCTTTACATCTTGCCTTCTTTGCCCTCTGGTTGCTCCAGTTTTTCCTGCTTCTGAGCATCAACAAATAGGACCAAGGAAGTTCACAATCAAGATTTGTTACTGATTTGTTTGCTACTATGCTGTGGGTTAAACCACAGAGGGCTTGCCGATCAGAAGGTTGGCGGTTTGAACCTCTGCAATGGGGTGAGCTCCCGTTGCTCGGTCCCTGCTCCTGCCAACCTAGCAGTTCGAAAGCACGTCAAAGTGCAAGTAGATAAATAGGTACCGCTCCGGCAGGAAGGTAAACGGCGTTTCCATGCGCTGCTCTGCTTTGCCAGAAGCAGCTTAGTCATGCTGACCACATGACCCAGAAGCTGTACGCCGGCTCCCTCGGCCAATAAAGCGAGATGAGCGCCGCAACCCCAGAGTCGTCCACAACTGGACCTAACGGTCAGGGGTCCCTTTACCTTTACGCAATGCTCTTTTGAGAAAATTTCAGTGGAAGTCAGTTTTAAAAACAAACGAATAAGCTCTCTCTCTCTCTCTCTCGCTTCTCTCTTCTCTTTCTCTCTCTTAATTCCTTTTCGGTTCCTTTTTCTTTATCTCTTCCTCTTCCTTTTCCCTCTTCTCTGCCTCTGGATTAATGTTTTGGTTTCGACCAAAAAATAAAGAAAGAAATTTGACAACAATCTTTGCATTTTTCTTTACAAACTTTTATCTATATATATAGACACGGGTGGCGCTGTGGGTAAAACCTCAGTGCCTAGGACTTGCCGATCATATGGTCGGCGGTTCGAATCCCTGTGGCGGGGTGAGCTCCCGTCATTCGGTCCCAGCTCCTGCCCACCTAGCAGTTCGAAAGCACCCCTAAGTGCAAGTAGATAAATTGGTACCGCTTTATAGCGGGAAGGTAAACGGCATTTCCATGCGCTGCGCTGGTGCTGGCTCGCCAGAGCAGCTTTGTCACGCTGGCCACGTGACCCAGAAGTGTCTTCGGACAGTGCTGGCTCCCGGCCTCTTAAGCGAGATGAGCACACAACCCTAGAGTCGGACACGACTGGCCCGTACAGGCAGGGGTACCTTTACCTTTACACACACACACACACACACACACACACACACACACACACACACATATATGTGTGTGTGTGTGTGTGTGTGTAATGAAGAAAATAAATAGATAAATAAATAAGTATCAAAATACAGTAAGTTTCCTGAGTTCCAGAGGGGCACTCATAATGATAATAATAAAATAATAAAATTTTATTTATATCCCGCCCTCCCCAGCTGAAGCTGGGCTCAGAGCGGCTAACAAAAATATTGCTTCCATGAGCTACCTGCTACATTGGTTGCCCCAGTTCTTTGGTTATATGGTAAAGTCACACATAATCTGAATAGTGTGAATCAGGCATGTTGTTCATTACAGATGAACAGTGACGCCTAGCTCTCAAATAGCTTTTGGCACTGTCCTCTGCAGAGATCAGGAAACAATAAATGTATCCCTCAACCAGCCCTGGCGAAAGCTCGTACGGTTGTACCTTGGTTCTCAAACATAATCCGTTCCAGAAGTCTGTTCCAAAACCAAAGCGTTTCAAAACCAAGGTGGGCTTTCCCATAGAAAGTAATGCAAAATGGATTAATCCATAATGTAACATGAATTTTACTATCTAACGGGAGCATTGATCCATAGAATGAAAGCAATAAACAATGTACTGCAGTCTCTCAATCAATCAATCAATCAATCAATCAATCAATCAATCAATCAGTAGCTGAACTGGGTTCCACACAGTCACAAAAACAAAACAAAAAGAGCTGCAAAAACAAAAACGCAAAATAAATAGCAAAAACAGACAGACCTCAGCGTAACACTCAAAATGGAAGTGTGGCACTCAAATCGGAAGCAAAACACTCAAAACGGAGCATGTTCAGCGTTCCGAAAAATGTTCTCAAACCGGAACACTTACTTCCTGGTTTGCAGTGTTTGAGTTCCAAGTTGTTTGAGTACCAAGGCGTTTGAGAACCAAGGTACCACTGTACATCTTTATGAATGCAAAATTCCCATTAGAAACTGACAATTTAAAGATCCCGCTGAGACTAACGAAGTGCGGCAAGATCGTGCTGGCATGCAGGTTTCTGCAGATGTGTGCAGAAAATAAGTTGCCCCATAGTGAGCCTTTTCAAAGATGACTGCACTTTGTAAAATTAACCATGTGGCAGCTCGCCTCTGACAGTTACAAGCAAACCTAAGAGAAGCAACAGGAATTATGACTCTTGAGTGCTTTCCCCCCAGGTTGGCCTAGACTTCATCAGTAATTAACTGCTGCCCAGTATGACTGACTAGCAGATGGCCATTTTGACAATAGCTGGGATGTGGTTGGAGGGAGGGTTTGTCTATTGCAAAGGACCCTAGCTGGGTGCATTGTGAATCTATGGGCTCTGCAGAGATGTATTGCACTCCTGCTAGCAGATATCGATCACTGATGGCTGGAGCACTCAAGGTCAGGTCGGCCTTCACTGCAGTGGTGTACTTGAGAGCAACAGTCCCCGTTGTCAGAGCAAATGTCACCTGTCAGTTACACTAGGAGTGGAAATAGAGGATATGGCAGTCTTCTAATATGAATTAATTCTACTCACAGTGATCCTGTATGTTTCCAAGCACAATTCAAAGTGTTGGTGCTGACCTTTAAAGCCCTAAACAGCCCCAACCCAGTATACCTGAAGGAGCGTCTCCAGCCCCATCGTTCAGCCCGGACACTGAGGTCCAGTGCCGAGGGCCTTCTGGCGGTTCCCTCTCTGAGGTTACAGGCAACCAGGCAGAGGGCCTTCTTGGTGGTGGCATCCACCCTATGGAATGCTCTCCTATAAGATGTCAAAGAAATAAACAACTATCTGACTTTTAGAAGACATCAGAAGGCAGCCCTGTTTAGAGAAGTTTTTAATGTTTGATGTTTTATCATGTTTTTAATATTCTGTTGGGAACTGCCCAGAGTGGCTGGGGAAACCCAGCCAGATGGGCGGGGTACAAACAAACAAACAATTATATCCCATGATCTGCACACAGTGATCCCAGGCCAGAAACCAAAGTCTAAAGGTAAAAGGTAAGGGGCCCCTGACCATTAGGTCCAGTCGTGACCGACTCTGGGGTTGTGGCGCTCATCTCGCTTTATTGATGGAGCATGTGGCCAGCATGACTAAGCCGCTTCTGGCGAACTGGAGCATCGCATGGAAACACCATTTACCTTCCCGCCATAGTGGTACCTATTTCTCTACTTGCACTTTGACGTGCTTTCGAACTGCTAGGTTGGCAGGAGCAGGGACTGAGCAACGGGAGCTCACCCCGTTGCGGGGATTCGAACCGCTGACTTTCTGATCGGCCAGCCCAAGACTCAGTGGTTTAACCCACAGTGCCAACAGTGTCCCTTATTTTTTTACAAACATATGCATTTTTGTGTGGACACTTTACTACAATGTATACAGTTTATCTCATTGCAAAATTCATTGCCTTGCAAAATTCGGAGAAGTATAAATTTCAAAGGATGGCTGTGTCTTGTTTTGACAAGTGCGCATTAGGGATGTTCTCCTTTAAATGTGAACTGAATTGAATTCCTCCACCATCCCCACTCAGGTCATGATCTACCTGGATCAAATCAGGTGGGGTGCTTTGAAACCTGACTTCTGTGGATTCCTCCTCTCACCCTAGTTATGAAATTATTTTCTGCAGAGACAGGCTGGGCCTAGACCCCTTATCAGACACGGCTTGTCAGCATCTAGGAAAGCAAGGAAAACAACAGTGAAAAGCTGCTCCTTTCCCTCCCAGAGATCTTGCACATTTGGTAGATGACAAGAGGCAGCGGCAGATGTTTGACATATACAAACATGACAGGAAGGAAAAGGTGGTGAGTTATACAGGTTTCTCCTGCATGATAAGCAGTCAGGCTCCCCGCTCATCCCTTGCGATGCTGCGCCGAGAGAGTGAATCAAAGGAATTTTATAAGATGGTTTATGATTGCCGTCATGTGGATTTGGCAGCAACTCATGAAATAATAGCCACACAATAGCAAGTTGACATTCAGCAAGGAAGAGCTCAATATCTAAGCCTGTACTTGATTTACAGGTGTCTTCTCTACCTTGTTTCTGGTAGCTGAGAGCTACTGTTGTCGGTTGGATTGCGCAATGATGAGGATCACACCACAGGTCTTACCTAGTTCAATGTTCTGTTTATCGCAGCAACCAGGTATATAGCTGCTGCATGGAATAGTGGTTAGAATGGTGGTCTAAGACCTGAGATAAAAGGTAAAGGTAAAGGTAAAGGGACCCCTGACCATTAGCTCCAGTCGTGACTGACTCTGGGGTTGCGGCGCTCATCTCTTTATTGGCCGAGGGAGCCGGCGTACAGCTTCCGGGTCATGTGGCGAACCAGAGGAGCAGCACATGGAAACACCGTTTACCTTCCCCCTAGAGTGGTACCTATTTATCTACTTGCACATTGATGTGCTTTCGAACTGCTAGTTGGCAGGAGCAGGGACCGAGCAATGGGAGCTCACCCCATCGCGGGGATTCGAGCTGCCAACCTTCTGATCGGCAAGTCCTAGGCTCTGTGGTTTAACCCACAGTGCCACCCATTCCTGCTCACTGGGTAACCGTGGACCACACTTAGTCTCTCAACTTAACAGAGTTGTTGCGAGAACAAAATGGGGAGCAAGAGAACCATGTATGGCACCTTGAGCTCCTTGGAGGAAAGGTGAGATATAGATGTAGTAAAAAATAAAAAAATAAAAAATAAAAACTATTGCTAGATCTTTCCTGCTTCATGAAGTAGAGATGTTGGAGAATTTCAACAAAAACGAAATGGAAATTGCTACCCTTTGCATGTTCATCTGTGGTTAGGAATGGAAGTCAGCCAAGAGAATGCAATTTCTATTTGAACACATCACTGTTCTCTCTCTCTCTCTCTCTCTCTCTCTCTCTCTCTCTCTCTCTCTCTCTCTAAGTCCATAAACAATATGTGATTCATGACTTTTATTTACATTGTTTCAACATTTCCTTAACATTTGAATGAATTTAAGTGGCACAAATTACCTAAATTCCACACAGTGATAAGAATCACAAAGGATTTGGTGGAAACTGAACTGCAGTGGAATGGAAACGGCTCTGATTTCAGAAGAGAAATTGCCACCATTTTGCATTCCTTTATAAGAAGACCTTGGGGTTGTGGCGAATAGTTCAGTGAAGAGGTAGGGCCAGTTTGTGGCAGTTGTGAAAAAAGGCGAATTCCATGTTAGGGATCATTGGGAAAGGAATTGAAACTAAAACTGCCAATATCATAATGTTGTTATGGTGTCACCACATTTGAAATATTGTACACAGTTCTGGCTGTTTCACTTTGAAAAGGGCATTGTAGAGTTGGGAAAGTTGCAGGAAAGGGCAATCAAAATGATCAAGGGGATGGACTGACTTTGCTACGAAGAAAGGTTGCAGCATTTGGGACTTCTTAGTTTGGAGAAAAGGCAAGTAAGAGGCGACATTATAGAAGTTTATAAAATTATGCATAGCATAGATGAAGTGGATCATAGAATCATAGAATGTCAGGTTCCCACTTGATAACACAGCAAGCGTAGTTATTAAAAAGGATGATTTATTGTCAAAACAAACAGATAGCTCCGAACGGCTCTAACACAGCCTCCAACATCATCAATCAAGATGACCCTTCTGAAGACTACTTCCGGATTCTACAGAAGATAGAGAACTTTCGCGTCTCACATCTCTTGCTTTGTTTCCGGTCCAACAGCCGACTCTGAGGAGGGATTGGATCAGCTCCCCCCTCCTCCCTTTCTGACAAATGACTTCCATCTCTGTTCGCTCCTGTTTGAACTCATTGAGAGCTTTGGCTGGGTTCCAGCCCGCTCTCAGCCGTTCCCTTATCACCTGGCATTCCAAGGGGCAGGGGAGTTGGCACTAGCTGCTGTTCATCCTGCATGAAAGTTAACTTTTTCTGTTCCTGGCTGCTTTCTTCCGTAGGCTGCAAACCTCCACTGAGAGCTGGCTGCAAACCTTCACTGGGAGCTGGCTCATTCCTGACATAGAATCTTAGAGTTGGAAGGGACTCAAGGGTCATCTAGTCCAACCCTCTGCAAGGGAGGGGGTACAGAAAAGTTTTCCCCACTCAAATTTCTAGAACTCATGGACATCCAATGAAGCTGAATGCTGGAAGATTCAGGGCAGTTTTTATTAAAAGGGAGCATCTCCGTGCTGTGCATAATGTACGGAACTCGCTCGCTTGAAAGGCAGTGATGGCTATCAAGTTAGATGCCTTTATTTTTTTTTATAAAGATTTTTTATTGCGTTTCTTTCCATAGGTTAACAGATTTGTTTACATAGCAACATGCAAGAAACATTTTTTATATATGAAGAAAAGTAAAGAAAAAGAAGAAAGAGTTAAGAAACTTTCATAACGTCCTTCAACAGTTCACTTTTGGACCTCCTCGCATCCTCTCGGCACTGCATTCATTATTCTAGCCAGTTCAGCAATTTGTTGTCTTGTTTCCCATCTTATTATACCTTTAAATTTATTATGTTACCAATTTCGAAGATTTGTAATTTAGTTTTGACACTCTTAATAAACATAATATTTTGTTTCTAATTTGTCTCGTTTTTTTCCATCAATACTTACTTTATCATTTACTTAAATAAATTGCAGAAGCATAACGTTTCTTAATCGTGCGCAATCTTAACATTCAAACAACTTATAATATTTTTGCAAATAGTCCTTAAATTTTTTCCAGTCCTCCTCCATTGTTTCTTCGCTCAGATCTCGAATTCTGCCAGTCATTTCTGCCAACTCCATGTAGTCCATCAGCTGCGTCTGCCAGTCCTCCAGTGTGGGTAAATCTGGTGTCTTCCAGAACTTTGCGATAAGAATCCTAGCTGCTGTGGTTGCATACATAAACAAGGTTCTGTCCTTCTTTGGCACCTTCCGGTCCACCATGCCCAGAAGAAAGGCCTCTGGTTTCTTAGAAAAGGTATATCTAAATACCTTTTTCAACTCATTATGTATCATTTCCCAAAAGGCCTTTACTTTCGGGCAGGTCCACCAGAGGTGAAAGAATGTCCCTTCTGCCTCCTTACATTTCCAACACTTATTATCAGAAAGATGATATATTTTAGCCAGCTTGACTGGGGTCATGTACCACCGGTATACCATTTTCATAATGTTCTCTTTCAAGGCACTACATGCCGTGAATTTCATACCGGTGTTCCATAACCTTTCCCAGTCCTCAGACATAATGTTGTGTCCTACATCCTGTGCCCATTTTATCATAGCAGATTTAACTGTCTCATCCTGTGTGTTCCATTTAAGCAGCAAGTCATACATCCTCGAAAGTACCTTAGTCTTTGGTTCTAGTAACTCCGTCTCCAGTTTCGATTTCTCCACCTGGAAACCCACTTTTTTATCCATTTTAAATACCTCTTGAATTTGAGCATAATGTAACCAATCTCGCACCTTATTTTTCAGTTTGTCCTGGCTTTGGAGCTTCCAATTATCTCCAACTCTTTCAATCAATTCCCAATATTTTGGCCAGTAGGCCTCCATATTGGGCCTTTTTTTAGAAATCTTGGCTTCCACTGGTGATAACCACCTCGGGGTCTTGCTTTCTAATAAGTCCTTATACTTCATCCAGACGGCAAAAATTGATTTTCTGACAATATGGTTTTTAAACAATTTATGAACCTTCGCCTTGTCATACCACAAGTATGCATGCCAACCATAAACATTGTCAAACCCTTCCAGATCTAGGACATCGGTGTTTTCCAACAAAAACCAATCCTTCAGCCAGCAGAAGGCTGCAGCCTCATAGTACAACCTTAAATCCGGCAGGGCAAACCCCCCTCTTTCTTTTGAGTCAGTTAGTATTTTGAATTTAATTCGGGGCTTTTTGCCCTGCCAGACAAACTTAGAGATATCCTTCTGCCATTTTCCAAAACATTCCATTCTGTCCACGACCTGGAGGGTTTGAAATAAAAATAACATTTTTGGCAAAACACACATCTTTATAGCTGCGATTCGGCCTGACAAGGTAAGTTTCAATCTTGACCAAATATCCAAGTCTTTTTTAATTTCCGACCAACATTTTTCATAATTATCTTTGAATAGATTTAAGTTTTTGGTGGACAAAGATACCCCCAGGTATTTCACTTTTTTAACCACACTTAGCTCTGTCTCTTTCTGGTACCCCTCTATCTCTGTAGGCGTCAAATTTTTGGCCAAAACCTTAGTTTTTTGTTTGTTTAGCTTGAATCCCGCCACCCGACCAAACTCCAAAATAAGTTCAAGAACTCTTTTTGTGCTAGATTCTGGCTCCTGTACTGTAATGACTAGGTCATCTGCAAAAGCTTTCAGTTTGTATTGTTTCGCTCCGACCACTATACCCTGCACCAACTGGTCCTTCCTGATCATATTCAGCAATACCTCCAGAACAGAAATAAATAACAGAGGGGATAAAGGGCACCCCTGTCGTGTCCCTTTTTCAATTTGGAGTTCCTCCGATACCACATTGTTCACTATCAGTTTAGCTTTTTGTTCTGAATAGATTGCTTCTAATCCATTTTCAAACCCCCGTCCCACTCCCATCCCTTTCAAGTTTTTCTTCATAAACATCCAAGAAATGTTGTCAAATGCTTTCTCCGCATCAATAAAGATTAAGGCAGCCCTTGTGTTTCTAATTCGCAACAACTCCAATATATCAATAATGTTCCTGGTGTTGTCAGACATATGTCTACCAGGGAGAAAGCCTGCTTGGTGCTTATGAATTACTTCATTTAGTACATTTTTAAGTCTATTTGCTAAAATGTCTGCAAATATTTTGTAATCCACATTCAGGAGTGAGATGGGACGGTAGTTCTTAAGCTGAGTCTTTTCCTTTTCTGACTTGGGAATCAATGTGATGAATGCTTCTTTCCACGTTTCCGGTGCCTTTCTCCCCTCCATGATCTGGTTACAAACCTCCAACAACGGTTGTATCAAGAAGTCCTTCAAAGTCTTATAATATTTGGAGGTAAGTCCATCCGGGCCTGGAGATTTGCCCAGCTGCATGTTCTGGATGGCACCTTCAATTTCTTGTTGAGTTATCTTGCTGTTAAGAATTGATCTTTTATCTTGACTTATTTTAGGTAGTCCATTTATCCTCAAAAATTGATCTATTTCCGGTTCTTTCTGAGGCCCCTGTGCGTAAAGTTCTTTGAAGTATCTGTGGAAGCACTTTCTTATTTCTTCTGGTTTCTGAACTATTTTTCCTTGAATCTCCAAGTTTGTAACCGTATTTAACTTTTGTCTTTTTTTCAGCTGCCAAGCTAGCAACTTTCCACATTTATTTGCTGATTCAAACGATCTCTGCTTCATTTGTTTAATTTTCCACTCAATCTCTTGATTGATCAGTTTCGAATATTGTGCTTGATGGAATTTGATCTCTCTTAGCACCTCTTTTGACTTTGGTTTGGTTCTCAACTTTTTCTCTCCTTCGCTTATTTTCTCTAGAATTTTTTCTTTTTTTCCATTCCAAAATTTCCTCTTTATTGTATTCTGTTGTATCAGAAACCCTCTCATTACGGCTTTACTTGCGTCCCAGATTGTTCTTTTCTCCACCGTAGTGTTCAAATTTATTTCGAAGTAGTCCTTTAGCGTTTTTTGGGCCTTCTTAACAATCTCTTGATCTCTTAGCAAGGTGTCATTCATTCTCCACCTGAAGGATCCAGTTGGAAAAAGTCTCAATTCCATTTTTAAGGCATTATGGTCGGAGCAGGTTTTTGGGCAGATTTCCACCTTTCTTGTTTTCGGGGCCAGCCCTCTAGATATCCAAATTTGGTCAATTCGTGTCCATGACAAATGGGCCTCAGAGAAGAAGGTTCCTTCTTTACCCAAGGGGTTCCTTGTCCTCCAAATGTCAATCAAGTCCATATTGTCTGTCATTTCAAAAAAGGTTTTAGGGAGTCTGCCGTCTGTTGTTAAGTTTTGATTTTGGGATTTGTCCATGTTTGTAGACACCACCCCATTCATATCTCCCATCACAATAATGTTAGAATAGTCCAAATAGTCCATCATTGTCTCATGCAGCTTCTTATAGAATTCTGATTTTCCATCATTTGGCGCATAAACTCCTAATATCAAAATCTTTTCCCCTTGTGTTTGGATTTCAATTGCGAGAATTCTTCCATGATCATCTTTGAATAGAAATTTTGGTGACAGGTTCTCCTTTGCATAAATTACAACACCTCTTTTTTTAACTTTATCTGATGAGATAAATTCCTGGCCAAGTCTTTTATTAATTAATACTTTCCTATGGAGCCTAGTCACATGTGTTTCTTGAAGGCATATTACATCCAATTGTTCTTTTTTCAGGATATGAAATATCCTCCTTCTTTTTTCCGGAGAATTCCCGCCATTTATGTTCCAACTAAGTAGCTGCAGAGACATCCTGTTCTAATTAAGATGTTCTTAGGATGAGGTGTCTTCCTTTTGCTCAGATCCCGAGGGTGCAGGCGTTGGCCCGCTTCCAGGCAGTATTGGTACTGGTAAGACTGGAAGCCAATCCACTCCTTTTTGGAGATCTTCTCCGTGGTCGTGAAGGAACTTTTGGTTATCTTCAGGTGTTCTAATTTTAACCTTCCTTTCTTTGTAAGTGAAGGATAATCCTTGTGGAAACTCCCACCTATAGGGAATTGCGTTGTGTCTCAGCAATTTTGCTAATTCTGAGTAGTTGGCTCTGAGGTCCAGCAACTGTCTCGGAATATCTCTATAAATTTCCACCCTTTTATCTTGTATTTCAATTGCTTTTTTGAAGTGTAGACCTAGGATCTTGTCTCTCTCTTCCTTTGATCTTAAAATTATCAAACAGTCTCTGGATCTGTCTTTCCTTACCAATCTTCCCAGTCTATATGCCGAGACAATCTTGAAGTCTGTGTCCTCCTTTAGACCCCAGAACTTCGTGAATTCCTGTGTCAAGTATCCAATCAGGTCTCCTTGCTCGAGTTCCGGAATGCCTCTCAATTTGATGTTGCTCTCGCGATTTTTCAGTTCCACCATTGACAGATAGATTTGTTGTTCACCCACCTGTTTGTGCAGGGGCTTGACTTCTCCTTTAATTTCTTCAACTTCTTTTTGTAAAGCTCCCACTTTCTGAATTGCTTCTCCAGCTAATTCCCGATTTTCCGCTGTTGCTCCTTGCAAATTCTCAATAGCCTGTGTGTGCTGGGAAACTTGTTCGGTCAGTTTTTGAATCGAAGAGGTCGCTTTATCTATTTTCAAAGACTGGTCATCCACTTTCTGATTTAAACTTGATAGTTGCTCCAATATTTGTTTTAGTAATGTGTCTGACCCACCTGCTGCCATAACTTCTTCAGTGGACTTCTCTGTTATTTCCCCTTCCCTCTGAGATACCAGTACAGCTGGAACCGACGATCGGCGTCCTTGGGTCAGTGTTGTTTGTACAAATTGTGTTGGTTTTCTTTCTCTTTCTTTTTCCTTAGCCTCTTTAGATTCCTTAGCTTTAGATGCTCTTGTTCTCCCTGCACCACTCATTACACATCTGTCAGTGTTCAAGGTCAGATTGTCTATTGTTCCATGTGAGAGACAAATTCAGAAGTAAACAACCAGTAAAGTGGAATTCAAAACAAAAGTCAATTCCCAGGATTTTATAATCCGAAAGCCCTGTAGGGGGAGTGCCACCAGGTTTCAGAGACAAAGAAGGAAGTAATCCGCCATTAAAGTTCCAAATTATTTCAAGTCAATAAATCCAATAGTCCATCAGTCCCTTCAAAAACTCAAAGTTTCCCCAGGCACCTTTTATAATTCAACAAAATTTCACAAGAGGTGCTTGCAACAGTATCCCATCCAGTCTTTTCTGCTCAAATGTAACAGTTACGTTCCGACAAAGTTTTTGCAACTGTTTCCGCAGTTTGACACAGTCTCCCTCTCTGGCAGCCCGACGATCTGGCTCCTTAAAAATACAGCCCAAAGACGAAAAAAGATAGGAGGAAGATCCCCATTTACTACTTCTTTTAGTCAATGTCCATTTCCACCTTCAGTTTAGAAGAAAAAAACAAGCAGATCTGATAGCACGAAAAAGTTAAAGCTTCCCACAGTCCCGTTTCAAGCGCTTTCCGCTTTTTAAAGCTTTGCTTTGATCTTGTCAGCAATGTCGGAAGACGGACTTCCCTTTTCTCGTCTCCCGCTTTCAGCCAAATTAAGGAAATTCTTTTGCCAAATTTTAAACCCCTTTACTCACGGGTATGTTGCTTGCAATTTGGTGTTGATTTTAGGAAGAAGGATCAGCGCTCATCTGTAACAGCCGCGCGGCTTCACTTCCACGGAAAGAGCGATGAACTCACAGCACCGCTACCCCTCCTTCACTCCGGGTCTCCTTACGGGGTCCCTTCTGTGTTTTCGGAGCAGCTTCTGGTGCCCGCCGAGTCCCACGGCCACGGGCTCACTCTACCCGTGGTTTATCTTGATGGGTCGTCGCTATGCCGCAGCGAACGACCCTTTTCCGCGGAGCCCCTCTTCAGAGCTCGAAGAGGACCGCCATTACAGTTTCGCGCCGCCCCCGGAAGTCCCTCAAGTTAGATGCCTTTAAAAGAGGTTTAGACAACTTCATGGAGAAGGCTGTGAGCTGCCCTGAGACCTCTGGGTATAGGGCGGAATAGAAATTCAATAAATAATAAATAACAAGGCTATCAATAGCTACCAACCATGATGGTCAGAGGCAGTAATGCTTCTGAATATCTGTGATGGCCTGGGACTCGGGCTTGGACTCGGAGCTGGAGGAGTCTCAGTTTGCACTGGATTCTGTGCCTCAGGCATCATCTGAACCTAGTCTGGGGCCTGATCCTGAAGAGTCCCAGTCTGCACAGGTTCCCCTGCAACAAGCACCAGCTGGGCCAAGTCAGGGGCCTGAGCCTGCCCTGGCTCCAGATGCGGGGATTACCTTGTTGCCTCCAGCTGGGCCATCACTTACAGCTGCTCCACTACCAGTTGGGTCCGGGGAGGCTGAGGCGGCCTCTGGGTCTAGTGACCCACCGACATCTCCCGAGCTGCAGAGACTCAGGTCTGAGAGAAGGAGAGACCTGAGTACTTGCAGGAGGAGTGCTCACCTTTAGGCAAGACAGGGAGGTGAGTCTCTGAGAGATCAGGACCAGCCGTTACCCCGACAAAGATAAAAAGCTGTTGGACCCTGCCCCAGGTTGTGGGAGCAACATTGCTGTTTGCCATAACCTTCCTGTGATCCTGTGCCTGACCTTGCCTGGTTTCCTGCCTTGGCCCTGTCGGACTGACTCCTCGCGGAACCCTTGGATTCAGGACCGGACCTGGACTGCGTTGCTTGGGTTACCCCCGGGCCCAGCACAATATCTACCACAGGAGGAGAGAATACTCTTGCACTCATGGCCTGCTTGCATCTGCTCAGCTAATATGAGAACAGGATTGTGGACTAGGTGGTCCTTTGGACTGAACCTGAAGACTTTTTAAATGTTCTTCTGGTGGACCCCACTGAAGATTTTGCTCCTGGTCCTCCTGGCCACCACTGGCAACCGCAGGAGGGAATTGTGACCTTCAAGCTGAAAAGGTTCCCCATCCATTCTAAGCTAATGGCCATTACTTCATCTTGCTGATGCAAACTCCGTCAATTAATTGTGCAGATCTTTCTCAACAACTGATGGTATTCCCCTGGTTTTGATTGACATCGCCATTATTATTATTTATTGCTTCCCTACCATATTGGCACTTAAGGCTTGGGCTCCGCCATTGCAATACTCCCTATCCTTCTCCACTTCCCTCTGCAGAAGCTTGGAATGTAATAAGATCTCCCTAATTTACATTGAGTGAATTACGTCGGACGCAAATGCCTCTCTCCAGCCTGCCAGGATTGAATTGCTTTTCAAAATCACAATGCAAACAAAATCAAGGGCAGTACAGGAAGACGATAATCACCTCATTGAACAGTCAGCTGGATGGAAAGTTATCTCTAAAATATACATCAGCATCAGATAGCTTTAACCAGAATCTTGTAAATTGAGACTAATAGAATTGGGAATCTGTCCTGGGTTCCAGCCAGGATTGGTAGCTGTACAGATTAAACGATATAAGTGATGCACACACTATTAGAGTCATTTTTAATGGCATGCATAAATGAATGCTGGTCTCTGATGTGTAATGCTTTAATGATGAGAACTTTATTTTCCCATTGTTAGTGGTTTCTGCCAGATTACATTTTCAGCAGACAAAGAAACCAGAAGGCTTTGCCTGTTAATTGAAGTGAGCAGAAGTTATCCTCAGAATGACCACAGTGGAGAGTGACTGATAACAACCGGACTGAGTTAAGAATGATTGTGGATGTGTATTGCTTTATCACTTACACTATTTCCGTTACAGTGACACGGAGTGTGTGTGTGTGAACCTGTGTCCCTTCAGATGCTGGTAGACCAGTGGTGTAGCATGGGTGGCCAGAACCCAGGGCTGCATGGATGGGGTAGGTGGGTGGGAATGCGGGAAACGGATGGCATACGCATGCACATTGAACTGCCTTATGGCATCCACATCACCGAGGAGATTGCAGCCACAGAGATAAGAAAATAAGAGTTGTTCCATTGTCTGGAGAGGTCACTTCCTGGTTCACATGGAGAAGTCGCTTTCAATGGAGACCAGTGATGGAAGCACAGTTATACTGAGGCTGCTAAAATTTTGCACCCCCTAACAATTTTGCTTTTGAATTATGATGCTGGAGAAGACTCTTGAGAGTCCCATGAATTATGGTGCTGGAGGAGACTCTTGAGAGTCCCATGGACTGCAAGAAGATCAAACCTGTATCCATTCTGAAGGAAATCAGCCCTGAGTGCTCACTGGAAGGACAGATCCTGAAGCTGAGGCTCCAAGACTTTGGCCCCCTCATGAGAAGAGAAGACTCCCTGTAAAAGACCCTGATGTTGGGAAAGATGGAGGGCACAAGGAGAAGGGGACGAGAGAGGGCGAGATGGTTGGACAGTGTTCCCGAAGCTACAAACATGAGTTTGACCAAACTGCGGGAGGCAATGGAAGACAGGAGTGCCTGGCGTGCTCTGGTCCATGGGGTCATGAAGAGTCGGACATGACTAAACGACTAAACAACAACAACAACAATTTTACACCCAAGGCAACTGCCTCAGTGACCCCCCCATGCTACACCACTATGGTAGAGTCCACCTACCATCAATCCCAGCTAGCATGGTCAGGGAAGATGAGAGGGTAGTCCAACAACATTTGGAAGGCCACAAGCTAGCCCGATGGTAGTGCTGTAGTACCGCTCTGATAATATTCCACTTGATGGGATATTATTGACAGTTATCTCCTCCCCTGCCTTGCCCGCTGCCTCCACAAGCATCTGAACGTGTTGGTATATAGCTTTCACCTGCCACTATTTTTGGGGGGCAGGGGAGAACAATAATAGCATATAACCAAGGAGCTCAAGGTGGCATACATGGTTCTTCCTGCCTTGTTTAATCCACACATTAACCCTGTGAGGTAGGTTGGGTTGAGAGACAGTGTCTGGCTCCTAGGTCAGCCGCTGAGCTTCGTGGCTGAGCAGGGACCCTCTAACTTACACCACGCTGGCGTAGTTCTCACCCAAATGAACACCTTGTAATTTATTGCTATTTTAGATGCTGTCAATGTAGCGCATAATGTTTGGTCTGCACTTTACACTTCTGTCCAGGCTACTGTTGGGGCAACTGCTCCTTTTGGCCCACCCATCCTGCTCTCTCTCTCTCTCTCTCTCTCTCTCTCTCTCTCTCTCTCTCTCTCTCTCTCACACACACACACACACACACACAGCTATTATTTAGCCAGATCAAATCCCCATGCTCAGAAGCAGTATACCTCTGATTTCCAGTTGCTATGAAGTGTTAATTGTTAAGTTGTGGGCGAACATATCAGACGATACAGCGATTCTTCCAAAGCAGCTCTTTATTTGTAAGCTGGAACTGAACTGAACTGAGGAGCTCAGTCAGCCTGCTTATATAGAGCTCCACTAGAATGCAACAGTAACCATTTTCTGTAACTAGCCAATCACTGAACGTCACTTTCGATCCTTCATTTGCATACAAACTATCCAATCACTGAACGTCACTTTTGATCCTTCATTTGCATAACTATCTACAGTATCCCCCTGCTGGCCCAGGGTGAGAACTTCAGTACATAACAATAATGCACGAGGTCTATTGCCTCCAGGTTTTCTCCAGGTTGCAATTGTGGAAGGGCCATAGCTCTGTGGCTCCAGGTTCAATCTCCATCATCTCCAGGTAGGACAGGGAGATATTTCCTTCCTGGAACCTTGAGGAGGCTTTGCCAGTCAGTTAAGATGCTACTGAGCTAGATGGAGCAAGCAAGAAGGAGCTTCCTCTGATCTGTGGCCACCTGGTCGAATCCAGCCAGGCAGTTTTCTTCTTGTGCTCTTGCTCGCAGAACTCTCTTTCTCTCAAAGCCACTTATTGAGGGTGGCGTTAAGCAGCAAGGTGGAAAAGGAAGGCAAAGGAAGCTATTTGTGGAAGAGAAAAGGGAAAACTCCCCTGGAATGCTTTGACAAGCTGTCAGGCTGAATGATCGGATAAAAATGTCCAACTGCACTACTGTGCTTTGGAAGATCTGACATGCAGATGCCTTGAACATCAGCAAGCTCAAGCCATCTCTGTGCTCCCTCTGTGCTTTTAAAAAGAAAAAAGAAAAAAATTCCTTCCTGTAGCACCTTAAAGACCAACTAAGTTAGTTCTTTGTATAAGCTTTCGTGTGCATGCACACTTCTTCAGATACATCTGAAGAAGTGTATCTGAAGAAGTGTGCATGCACACGAAAGCTTATACCAAGAACTAACTTAGTTGGTCTTTAAGGTGCTACAGGAAGGAATTTTTTTATTTTGACTATGGCAGACCAACACGGCTACCTATCTGTAACTGTTTAAAAAGAAAGTTAGCCTGCGTCAATTTGGAAGCTGACCTGCCTTTGAGCAAATAAATAGAACTCTTAAAGGGAGTTAAAAAGAAAAAGGGTGCAGCGTTTGGAAGAATAGCCTAGCGGTGGAACAGTGGAATATGTCTTTCTGAAAGGTCATGTGATGCCATTCAAACAATCTAGATTTCTGATTTATTTATTTTGCAAAATTAATACACTGCTGATTTTTTTTTTAAAAAAAACCCTTCAAAGTGGTGAAACCTCCTTGTGGTCGTCAGATGAAGGATGGTATAGACATTTAATAAATAACAACAACCATCGTATATGATAATGTTCTTATTGCTCTGTATCTGTGTTGGATGTGATTTTTATATAGCAGGGCTGGAGAACCAGTGACTCTCCAGATCTTTCTGGACTCCTAACATCCCACCAGATGTTTCTGACAACAGTGCAGAGGACAGGATGGGAATAAGGGTCTCTGAGGATTCTGTGGGGGAAGCCAGGACTGTTTAAATACTGCTTTGAATATATAGTCCAAATGGGGCCTGACCATATGTCTACCTGTCTTATGAGGGTATTTATACACCAGCAATGGGGACGCCGGTGGCGCTGTGGTCTAAACCACTGAGCCTCTTGGGCTTGCCGATCAGAAGGTCGGCAGTTCGAATCCTCACGACAGGGTGAGCTCCTGTTGCTTGGTCCCAGCTCCTGCCAACCTAGCAGTTCGAAAGCACACCAGTGCAAGTAGATAAAAAGGTACCGCTCCGGTGGGAAGGTAAACGGTGTTTCCGTGTGCTGCTCTGGTTTCACCAGAAATGGCTTAGTCATGCTGGACACATGACCTGGAAAAACTGTCTGCGGACAAACACCGGCTCCCTCGGCCTGCAAAGCAAGATGAGCGCCGCGACCCCAGAGTCGTCTGCAACTGGACTTAACTGCCAGGGCTCCTTTACCTTTTATACACCAGCAACTCGTTAAGGATATTAAGGTGGTTTAAGATGAAATTATTAAAACGTAGCATTGTAAAATAATAAACTGCAGAATAAATGATCAACCCTAGATCAAATTAATTCTCCGAAAACACTTGGCGAAACAAAACCTATTTCAGCTGGTGACAAAATGTCAGAAATGTAGTTGCCTGTCTGAGTCTTACAAGAACAGCCTTCCAAATTACTGACGCCGCTTTGCTGAAAAGCCTTGGTTCACACAGAAGCACAAGCAGAGAGAAATTCCCCTAAGTGCATTATTCACTTCCAGTTGTACAATGTGGCTTTTCTTGGGTTAGAACGTTTTGGATTTTTATACATATACAGTGGTACCTCGGGTTACATATGCTTCAGGTTACATACGCTTCAGGTTACAGACTCTGCTAACCCAGAAATAGTACCTCGGGTTAAGAACTTTGCTTCAGGATGAGAACAGGAATCGTGCTCCAGTGGTGCAGCAGCAGGAGGAGGCCCAATTAGCTAAAGTGGTCTTCAGGCTAAGAACAGTTTCAGGTTAAGAACGGACCTCCGGAACGAATTAAGTACTTAAGTACCACTGTATATATAAAAAGAAAGCAAAGGTTTTTTTAGATTCAGGTAGGTAGCCGTGTTGGTCTGACGTAGTCGAAATAAATAAATTAAATTAAATTGTCCAGCAGTACCTTAGAGACTAAATAAGTGTGTTCTGGGTATAAGCTTCCGTGTGCATGCACACTTCTTCAGTGCATCTGAAGATATACTGGACAAACTTTTTGTTTTTTGTTTTTAAATGAAAGGGCACTAGGAGTTTGCAACCTCCCGCATGCAATCTGAAGTCCCGGAAAAGTTTTACCACCTGACCTGCTGTTTGTGTCAACCAGGCTTTAACTTAAATGAGGAATTGGTGGCTGATGAAATAACATTGCGAGCTGTGGTCTGGAAGTTGGCCCATAGGCTTGCGGCGAATGTGGGTGAATAAAATCGCCCGGCAGAGAGGTGTAAGACACCTTTCTCTATATCCTTGCTGGTGGATTATAACCATCACTCAAGCATACTCCCCCCCCCTCTCCTTTGACCTTTGCAATAGATGTAATGTCACCACCTTTTGCAAACCCATCTTCTGGTTTATTTTGTAGCCTTGATAACACACTGGGGTTATTTTTCCCTCTCTCAATGAAAGGTCTGAAAAGGTCTTGGAAGAAAAAGGCAACATTTTTCTTCAGTGACAGATCTAATCCTTGGGTAGGCGGCAATCGGTGCTTCGCTGGGATTACAGTTTAATTAGTGATGGTCTTGTTTCCAGTTCCTTGCTTTGATGTTAATAGCAGGGAGACGGATGCACAGAAAGACTCTCATCAGTCTTCACGCACATCCTCCCCTTACGGGACCTTTTGCAGGTGAGCAATTGACAGAAAAGATGAAGTACACCATTGGAATTTGAAAGATAGCCGTAGCACAGCATGGACACTGGTTAACTTCAGTGTCACTCTTCCACATTTGAGCGGGAACATGTTTGCTCTACCCACTGGAGAGGAAGGAAGCTGTATTTGTCCCATCCACCTAGGAGGCAGGAAACCGTGTGTCTTGCCTCCCATTCAACGCTCACAGAGAGAGGCTCTTGAATAAAGATATCTTTATTCAGGCTATCACCAGTACGGGTTTGGCAGCAGACACAGATTCCAGGAGTCAGGATTCAAGAGTTCAGGAATCAGGCAAGGTTTCCAGAACTGAAGCAATGAAGATGTCCCAACAGTTCCCACACCCTACCTACCAAGCTTTTAAAGGCGAGGCATGATATACCGTGTTTTTCCGTGTATGTTTTTTTCTTTAAAAATCATGCTAAAAAGTGGAGGTTGTCTTATAAATGGGTAGTGCATAGGGTGGACGTTTGATTGGTTGCTGCTGAGGTTGTGAGAAGCTATTGTGCGTGTTATTGGTTGCTGCGTCAATGGGTGGTGTTGGTTGGCTGACATTCCAGTGGTTGGGCGGGTGATTGGCAGCTTCTGCCTGTGTAGGGACAGATCTCAACAAACCTGGGTAATCTCCCCCCCCCCAAAAGCTCAACAACCCTGGGCAATCTCCCCCGATTCTCTTAAATTTGAGTCCCCCAAAATAGGGGGTGTCTTATACATGCAGGCATCTTCTAGACAAAAAGTACGGTACTCATGGCTCAAATGTTGGGATTGCAGATGCAGGTTCTTCTGGTGTGGATGGGTGTGTTACGATATTGAAGCAATGCAGCCGCGATGTGATGGCCTGGGATTCCGATTCGGAGGATGAAACAGAGGAATCCCAGCCTGCACAGGAGTCCCCGCCTCCAGGGCCGGCTGAACTGGGGCAAGGCCTAGAGGCTGAAGAGCCTGCACCTGTGGCAGTGCAGCAGGAGCTGGCCCCAGGTGAAGTCCTCCTGGCCCCAGAGGGGCCTGATGACTCAGTGGCCACAGGTGAGCCTCCTCCAGGGCCCAGTAACCCTTCGGCCTCTCCTGATCTGCAGAGGCTTAGGGCAGAGAGGCGAAGGGAACTAGTTGCCCCCAGGAGGAGTGCTCGCCTTAAGGCCAGAGTAGGCGGGGCTCCTGGGGGTCGGGACCGCCCCTGACCTTAGAAGAGGATAAAAGCCCACTCATCCCGGCCCCAGGTTGCGGGAGCAACGTCGTTGTTGGCTTCGGACCTTCCTGTGATCCTGATCCTTGCTCGGCCTCCTGTTCCTGACTAACCGGTACTCCTGTTCCCTGCTCGGCTTCCTGTTCCTGACTATCCAGTACTCCTGTTCCCTGCTCGGCCTCCTGTTCCCGACCATCCGGTGTTCCTGTTACCTGCTCAGCCTTCTGTTCCAGCGTTCCTGTTCCCCGCCCGTCTCTCTGCATCGGACCTCGCCCCGCTTCATGTGGACTCTGCTACACTCACGGTACCTTACCCCCGGGACCAGCACACGCGAGCTACTGCTAGCTTGAAAGCAAAACATAATGGGAATGTTGGGACTGTTCCGTGGGAAACAGAGGGACAGTCAATTCACAGTGCAGAGGGCACCGGAATTAGCTCAGAGTGTAATATGAGCTGTACAGGAAGTACAGGAGGAGTTTGTCTCTCGGCTGTTGGAGTTTGAAGAGAGCAGTCGTGTTTTCTGTAACGCTGCAAAGACAGAAATAAAGGCATGTAAATACGTTTCTGTCTATCTCTTTCCCCTGCCTGGGGGGGGGGCAGGAGAGAGTGGTGTGTTCTTCTCACGCTGAGAAGGATCGCCTATCGCGACCTCTGCCTGGATCTTGCCGGGAAAGCAGACAGGGAGGTCAACAGAAGACCAAGCCGGGTGCCTGGGAGAGTTGCCAGTTTCTCCTGATAAAGGCTTGATTTCCGACAGGGTGTTCTCCCATCTTTGGAGGGGGTGCCTGATTCTAGGTGATAATATTGCACCCTCCCATTCTGGTTCCTGATCGGTCACTGCTGCTGAGTCGGTGCGCCTCTGAAGCAGAGTGAAGCAACTGCCTCAGATGTTGGAAGCTCCCAAGGCAGCATCCCTGTGGACACCCCACCTGCGCTGCCACCTCGCCGGTATCAACACCAATTTATGAGTGTGAGAGATCTCATAAGGTTTCTGGCTGATTCCTATGACCCAGATTCAACCTTCACTGACTGACAGCATAAGAGCTGTTACACTAGCATAAGGGTGAGAATAATGGTTTTGCAATATGTTGCACCAGTGAAAGCTTGCTTTGCAGCAGGTCTATTCTCCCTTGGACAGACTCCACCTGAAGTCCTATGTCCAGTTCTGGTCACCAGAGTTTAAGAAGGACATTGACGAGCTGGAATGTGTGCAGAGGAGGGTGACCACGATGATAAGGGTCTGGAAACCAAGTCTTATGAAGAACAGGTGTGCGACTTGGGTTTGTTTAGTCTGGAAAAGAGGAGATTGAGATAGGATAGCCATCTTCAAACATCTAAAGGGCTGTTGTGTGGAAGATGAGGCAAGCTTGTCTTCTCCTGCTCTGTAGGATAAGAGCTGAGCCAATGGCTTCAAGTTAAACATCAGGACCTCAGGATGGCAGGTTCCTTGATGGGGGGAAGTTATCTTCTCCACCACAGTCTTTTCTGGGGACTCATGTTCTCTCACCCTTCCCCTCATTATTATGGGTGCTTTAGCTGAGATTCCTGCATTGCTCGGGGGACAGGACACTAGATGACCCTCAGGATCCATTCCAGCTCTAAGATTCTATTATTCTATTAGCTTCTGGATAGCTCAGTTGGTAGAGCATAAGACTCTTGATCTTGTGGGTTCGAGCCTTGACAAAAGATTCCTGCATTGCAGGGGTTGGACTAGATGACTCTCATGGTCCCTTCCAACTGTACAGTTTTATGATTGGCATTGTACCCTCGCAAGTGATAAAATGCTCTTCCTGCACAACTGAAGGCAGCAGCGCTTCTACATAATAGTTGCTGGCAACCACAGGAGCAGAGAGTGTTCTTTTGTGCTCGAATCCTGCTTGCCAGTTTCCCACAGGCTTCTGGTTGGCCACTGTGAGAACAGGATGCTGGACTAGATGGGCCATTGGCCTGATTCAGGAAGGTTTTCTTACATTCTTAGGAACCACAGCCATTCCGTAGACCCTCCGCTGATGCATAGCTGTCAAGCGTCCCTCATTTGGCGGGACAGTCCCTTATCCCAGCGCCATGTCCCGCTGCTGTCCCTTATTGATGATGTCCCTTAAATTTCCCGGGTTTCAAAGGAAGCAGCTCCTCTCCCTCCCTCCCTGCTGGCCAGGGAGGAGGGAGGCTCCAACTGTGTTGCTTGGCTGTATTGCTCACCCAATAAGGAGTCAAAGAATGACTGGGGGTGGAGCTTGCATGCCTTGTGCCGATCAAATCGGCTGCATTGCCTGGGGACTCGCCTTTGCTCAGCGCTTCCCAGCAGAGAGGTGACGGTAGTTTTCCTTGAGGCTTGAGGCTTCGTTTGGCTGCTGGCTGGGCTTTCTGCCTTTGGCTTGGAGGGGCTCAGAATTAGAACATACTTGTGCTTGGAAAATCCCTTATTTTGGCTGCTGATCCCTTATTTTTGAGGCTGCTGGTCCCTTATTTTCAAATCTGTAAGTTGACAGCTATGCGCTGATGCTGTCCATATCTCCATATGAAAGCTGAATGACTCTTCCACCAGCATCGGCCGCCATTTCTCCTGGCCTTTTGCTTGCCATAACCATTTGTCTGCTTTAACTGGGAGCAGAAGGCACTGTTTGACTTTCAAAACAACCTGGTCACCTGTGATTGTGCCGCAGAGATATTACGAGCGCATCTCCAGCTTTGTGTCTGTTTCCCGACCTGACAGAAACAACCTTGTTTGTTTGTTTTTACGGCCCAGTTCCATTTCAAAGAAGCTGAATGCGTTTTGAAAAGTCCCCGTTGTATTTTTGTTGTCCAGATGGCTGAAGGGGTATTACGGCTCTCTTCCCCATAAACTCTATGTTTTCCTACAAACATTAAGACTACAATATCTGCTCCCCCTCCCCTTTCAAAGGAGAGTCATTAAACAGTAGACAGAAGCAGGTATCACTGCTGCAGGCTTGAAGATGCTCTTAAAGTGCTTTGCTTTGTCCTTAAAATGTATGCTGGAACGAGGTTGCCTCGAGAAATAAATTACAATAAAAAAATATCCCTTGATGCCTGGGGTTTGCTGGCAACCCCGAGATGCACTTTAGTTAGAAATGGAGTCTTTTCAGCTGTGAAATTCCCTTTAACGTTCCGTGTGATGTGTAGGGCCGGATAATAACGAATTGCCTGACTCAGTGCTAGTTGGATCTCACATCCCTGGGGGGCAGTGCTCCCCAATCTAGTTCAAATATTGCAGCAAAGCAAGCTATTGAGGTCAAGCAACATGATTAGTAGAGCAAAGGGCTAGAAGGAAGCTGGAACCTTTCAGGGTGACTGAGATGCAGAGACCAACTAAATATGGCTTCTGCTATTGGAGGAACAATGGTTCGTTGGCACATGTCAGGAACGATCCATATAGGAATAGAGGGAGCTGCCTTACACTGAATCAGACCCCTGATCGGTTTAGTATGGTTTTTTTATTTCACAGTGAAATGGAGAATGTCTGTGTGTATTGCTTTAAGGGTTTAACTGGAAGATTCCACTGAAGCTAAAAAAAAGAGCAAAAAGAGTTCTCTAAACACCTAGATGGGTTGGTAATTAACTATTCTTGTTCTCTAGCTAACACGTGAGTGTTTAACTTTAGATCACATGAAAGGTCTTGAATTGCAAATTGCCATCTTGGGGAGTAGGTCTTTGGTCTTTTGTTCCCAGCCGGAGTAGGAATAAGATGTGAATTACTCACTCCAGGAGCACAGAGTTTTTATCTCAGTCCTATTCAAAGTTATTTTTAAGATGCTGAGCCTGTGCTGGATGTGCACACGATCTTATGGAATTGTTTGAATGTGTCATTTACTGTTTTTTGTTCTGTTTTGCAGAAAGTTCTGCAAGTAAAGCTTTGAATCAAACTTTTGATCCTGGTCAATGTTTTATTCCAAAAGGAGTCAGTTTCTATGCATCAAATTGCTTCATGCTGTGCCATATCAATATCTGCAATATGTTCCGCTTACCTCAGTATTGTCTACATTGACTGGCAGTGGCTACCACCACTGTCACAAGACAGTGAATGGCCCTAAATGGCAGTTGGAATCACAACTGGGAAGATTGCAGTTGCATTCAGGTACTACTTTCGGGCTTAATAATAATAATAATAATAATAATAATAATAATAATAATAATAATAATTATTATTTATACCCCACCCATCTGGCTGGGCTTTCCCAGCCACTCTGGGTGGCTTCCAACAAAATATTAAAATACAGTAATGCATCAAATATTAAAAGCTTCCCTAAACAGGGCTGCCTTCAGATGTCTTCTAAAAGTCTGGTAGTTGTTGTTCTCTTTGACATCTGGTGGGAGGGCATTCCACAGGGTGGGTGCCACTACCGAGAAGGCCCTGTGTCTGGTTCCCTGTAACTCGACTTCCTGCCGTGAGGGAACCACCAGAAGGCCCTCGGAGCTGGACCTCAGTGTCTGGGCAGAATGATGGGGGTGGAGACGCTCCTTCAGGTATACTGGGCCGAGGCCGTTTAGGGCTTTAAAGGTCAGCACCAACGCTTTGAATTGTGTTTGGAAACATACTGGGAGCTAATGTAGGTCTTTCAAGACTGGTGCTATGTGGTCTTGGTGGCTGCTCCCAGTCACCAGTCTAGCTGCCGCATTCTGGATTAGTTGTAGTTTCCGGGTCACCTTCAAAGGTAGCCCCACATAGACAGCTGGCTGGTCACTGTGAGAATAGGATGCTGGACTTACATGGGTGATTGGCCTGATCCAGTAGGTTGTTCTTATTTTCTAATTGTCTTCCAGACCCATCTGGAGATGCCAGATGGGACCTTCTGCATGTGAAATGAATGCTCCACCACTGAACCATGGCATTTCCCAGCAGCCAATCCCTGATCAGATCCAGAGAACCAGTCCAAGAGGCAGGGCTGGGGAACAAGACCAGGAAGTAGAAACGAAGAGCACACATGGATGCTTTAGCTGAGATTCCTGCATTGAAAGGGGGTTGGACTAGATGACCCTGAGATCCCTTCCAACTCTTAAGAATCTATGATTCTACAGAAACACACTGGAGGCAGGATAACCCAGTTGCTCAGGGAGGGTCCCATTCCAAACAGGATGCCTTTATAGCCCTCCCTGCCTGGGATGGTCTAATGACCATCTGACTTTCCCACAGTGGCCAACAAATGGAAAAACCCCACAAGCCAGTTCTTCTAAATAATAAAGTTGTTGTATAAATAATAAAGTTGTTGTTGCTGTTGTTGGGCTCTGCCTTTCCAGTTGGAGCCACAGCAGGTGAGTATGATCTTGTGCTCAGAACTAGGAACCCTTTTCCTTCCGGAAAACAGGAGTAAGAACAGGTGCAGCTGTGAAATAGTGCAAGCAGTAACAATAACAATAACAATAACAATAACAATAACAATAACAATAACAATAACAATAACAATAACAATAACAATAACAATAACAATAACAATAACAATAACAATAACAATAATTTATTATTTATACCCTACCCATCTGGCCGTATTTCCCCAGCCACTCTAGGCAGCTCCCAACAGAATTAAAAGCACAATAAAACATCAAATATTAAGAGCTTCCCTAAACAGGGCTGCCTTCAGATGTCTTCTAAAAGTCAGATACAGTGGTACCTCTGGTTACGTACATAATTGGTTCCGGAGGTCCGTTCTCAACCTGAAACTGCTCTTAACCTGAAGCACCACTCTAGTTAATGGAGTCTCCTGCTGCCGCCGTGCGATTTCTGTTCTCATCCTGAAGCAAAGTTCTTAACCCGAGGTACTATTTCTGGGTTAGCGGAGTCTGTAACCTGAAGCGTATGTAACCTGAGGTACAACTGTAGTTGCTTATTTCCTTGACATCTGATGGGAGGGCATTCCACAGGGCGGGCGCCACTACCAAAAAGGCCCTCTGCCTGGTTCCCTGTAACCTCACTTCTTTCAGGGAGGGAACCACCAGAAGGCCCTCGGCGCTGGACCTCAGTGTCGGGGCTGAACTGTTATGCACTGAAGTTCTCACCCTGGGCCAGCAGGGGGATACTGCAGATAGTTCAGGTCCACATTTGCAAATAAGGGATCGAAAGTGACGTTCAGTGATTGGATAGTTACAGAAAATGGTTACTGTTGCGTTCTAGTGGAGCTCTATATAAGCAGGCTGGCTGAACCCTTCAGTTCACTTCTGTTCCGGCCTGTGAATAAACAAGAGCTGTTTGAAGAATCGCTGTGTCGTCTGATATATTCACCCGCAACTTAACATGAACAATGGGGGTGGAGTAGTAGATAGGTAGCCGTGTTGGTCTGCCATAGTCAAAATAAAAAAATTCCTTCCAGTAGCACCTTAAAGACCAACTAAGTTAGTTCTGTGTATCTGAAGAAGTGTGCATGCACACGAAAGCTCATACCAAGAACTAACTTAGTTGGTCTTTAAGGTGCTAATGGGGGTGGAGATGCTCCTTCAGATATACTGGACTGAGGCTGTATTCAGAAGCATTGCTGCCTCCACGTATGCAGGCAAAGCCAAACCATCATGGCTGGTAGCCACTGATAGCCCTCTCCTCCACAAATCTGTCCAATCCTCTTTCAAAGCAAAGAGGTTGCTCTCCATTTGCGATGCAAGGCAATGCCCAGCAGGGACCATGTGATAGAGGACAACCACACAGAGACGGCTCTGCTGCACAGAGCATGTGGCAGAGAAAGTGCGCCCGGGAGGAGAATCGTTTCTAAGAGAGAGACAGTTAAAGAATTTCCTTTTTTTTATCGATTGAAATTAACATAGCAGGATCTTCCTGATTTACCATGACAGTGTAATTTGTCCGAGGAGCAGGTGAAAAACATGGGGTGGTGCTCTGGGGATGAGAATGATTTACTAGCTCATTGTAGGTTCCAGGGGAGCTTCTGCGTGTTCCTGGAGTGGAAATGTCCAACTCTTATTAGAGCTTTTCCGTCCCTGCTGTTGTGTAGTAGATTAGTGTTTCACCACAGTACCAAATAAGCAATCAGTTCTTCTGTTGTTGTTGTTTAGTTGTTTAGTCGTGTCCGACTCTTCGTGACCCCCTGGACCAGAGCACACCGGGCTCTCCTGTCTTCCACTGCCTCCCACAGTTTGGTCAAACTCATGCTGGTAGCTTCGAGAACACTGTCCAACCATCTCGTCCTCTGTCGTCCCCTACTCCTTGATCTTTCCCAAAATCAGGGTCTTTTCCAGGGAGTCTTCTCTTCTCATGAGGTGGCCAAAGTATTGGAGCCTCAGCTTCAGGATCTGTCATTCCAGGGAGCACTCAGGGCTGATTTCCTTCAGAATGGAGAGGTTTGATCTTCTTGCAGTCCATGGGACTCTCAAGAGTCTCCTCCAGCACCAGAATTCAAAAGCATCAATTCTTCGGCGATCAGCCATCTTTATGGTCCAGCTCTCATTTCCATACATCACTACTGGGAAAACCATAGCTTTTACTATATGGACCTTTGTTGGCAAGGTGATGTCTCTACTTTTTAAGATGCTGTCTAGGTTTGTCATTGCTTTTCTCCCAAGAAGCAGGCGTCTTTTAATTTCGTGACTGCTTTCACCACCTGCAGTGATCATGGAGCCCAAGAAAGTAAAATCTCTCACTGCCTCCATTTCTTCCCCTTCTATTTGCCAGGAGGTGATGGGACCAGTGGCCATGATTTTTGTTTTTTTGATGTTCAGCTTCATACCATATTTTGCGCTCTCCTCTTTCACCCTCAATAAAAGTTTCTTTAATTCCTCCTCAGTTCTTCTGAGGCACGAGCAAAATAGCAACCTAACCCTGCATCCTGGGTTGATTGTTCAAATCGATGCCTTTCCATTGATTATGCAGAATTCATTCTCCCTCTCACAATTGACTAGTGTAGGGTAATGACATTATTTAGACACTGTCACCTCCTTATGCTTAAAGTGCTTACACTTCTGGTAGGGACCTGGGGGAATGAATGTGGCCCTCCAAGTCTTTCTGTCTGGCCCTTCTCAAGCCACGCCCCCTCTCTTCTCAAGCCACGCCCCCTCTCCCCAGACTACATCCCTTACTGGGCCTCTTTAATGACTCCTGAGGGGTTTGGCAGGGCTGGGGTGCACCCTTGAACCCCGGTAATACCCCCTAGTGCTACGGTGGGACCGCTGACAAATATTCGAATTCTGGATAACAGTTTTCCAAGCAATGATCGCAATGCTCAAACATCCCATTCCAACTTCATTGCAGCTTTCAACGGGATGATCAGCTGAAAGGTTTAGCTCTCAGGATCTCTTGGCATTGGAGCTTTTGGCCTCAACAGTCCGCAAATGGAAAATCTCATAGGATGTGTGACTTTCACTTTGGCATAAAAATCTGCGGAGTTTAGCATTAGCTGGGAAAAGCAACAACTCATAAATTGCATGTTGCCAAAGGCTTGGAGGACCCTGCAAAAATTCAATGTCGTTTGGTGGTGTTTTATCATATATACAACAATACAGACGCACAGGATGTTCACTCTGCGGCACAATGTGAAATTCAGATTTCCTAATGCTCCTAAATACTCTGCTTACCAGGTGTTAAGTCTTTGTGAGTGTGTGTATTCCATAAAATCAAAGGATTGTAGAATTGCAGTGTTGGACGACACCCCAAGGCTGCAAAAACCCTGTAGTGTAATTTGTACTTGTATTATTTTTGATTTGTTTGCTTTGCTTCGATGGAAATTTCAAAAAAGAAAATGAAACGAGACTAAAACTCTAAGAAGTGGACCCGTAACGATGACAGTTTTCCTTAAAGAAATAAATATATAAATGCAAACATGGGCTTGACGTGAGTTTAGCTTCCCTTCCCCCCCCCCCCAGTAAATGACCTCCCAGGCACCTCGAGGGTGGGTGGGTGGGCAGGCAATCGAATGAAGGGGTCCACACATTCCCACAGCTTCCTTCCAAGCAAAGAGCCTTTGCCCCGGCTGTCTGCTGTGACAAACGAGGGAGCCATCAGCCGTGATTATGAGCTGCAGTCTAACTTCGTGAGCTTCTGCTATTGTGTCCTCCCCACCCCTTCGTCTTCCTTCGGAGGGGTCCTTCTGTGCAAGGTTAAGCTTCCCAGACCCCACTTAATCGCCTGGAGAGGCACGCGCATCCAATCTCGTCTATCCAAATGAGCCTCCGTAGACGGGTGTTGCTTATCTGGAAAGCTTTCAGACAAGGAAGGAAGGAGGAGGAGGAGGAAGAAGAAGAAGCGGAAGAAGAAGAAGGGGGAAGGGGGAGGGAAGAGAGAAAACTTTTAAATTCAGAAGAGAACAACATGTCAACATTCCTTAAACCATGATAAATGTAGCAAAAGCATCCCGCTTGTTCCAAGCAGTGGTGAGTGATGGTGATTTATGAGCGTGGAGATTTTTCTAAAGCAAGTGGTTTTCAGGGAAGAAAGAAAGGTCACCGTAAGTTAGGCCTTACATAGCTTATCTTGTTCCCCCGGCAGCCTGCAATTCCCTCTGAAGTAGTCGGTGTCAGATTGCCTTGTCTTCCTCGGGAGAACCACCATTAATAACAATCATCATTGTGATAACTAAGAAAAGATACACACACCCCATTTTCCCCAAAACGTATTGTGCTTGGGGCCTTCTGACACCCACACATAGATAAAAGCAATGCATCATGGAGTGGGAACACAGAAGCGGCATACTGACCCCAAAAAGATGATGAAGATCAAATCAAGGAACCCAAAGGCAGGGAATACAATCTTCTGTGAAGGAGGACGTTCAGGCTATGGCAAGTTCATGGGCTGGGGACACTCTCAGTTCCTGTCCAGTCACAGGCTCAGTCTCTGAGGTTTGTAGTCTGAGGAGATGGGGCTTTCAAACTTCCAGGTTGGCTTTGTCAACTTCTCACCACTCTTTAACTCTGTCGTGCTCCAGTGCGTGGCCTTAGGGGATGAGGTCCCAGTTGGTAACACCCTACCAAGAAGATCAGGGATGAAGCTGCTGCAGTCCAAACAAACTAGGGTCAAGCACAGAGAATCCGTTCGGGGGAAAACAGGGGTAAGGTCAAGCAGAAGCCCAAGAAGGTACCTCTCAGTCAGGAGCAGAGATGAGAACAAGGAGAACAAGGAGATGGATATCTGAGCTGCTTCCAGATGCTAGAAGTCTCAAGAGGAAGTCCTTACATATTTTGGCCTCCCAGACCACACCCTAACTACAGCTGTTGGTGAAGGAGTTTCAGGTATGACAAGCTCACAAGGAGGTTCCAGTCTCATGAGGTTTATGTTGACTCTGGGTCCAGAGATGCACGTTAATTCCTCGTTCTTCAGCTTGGACTTTTTGGTGCCAGTGTTCTTGAGGACTAACATATCCCAGGGTCTTTTGCTGTATCTTCCTCTAGACAGCCCCTCAAAGGGATCCTCAGTTCCAGAGGACTACAGTGGTGCCTCGCAAGACGAAAAGAATTCGTTCCGCGAGTCTTTTCGTCTTGCGGTGTTTTTCGTCTTGCGAAGCACGGTCCGTCGCAACTGCGCCTCTTCAAGCGGCTTTTTTAAAAAAGCGCAAGACGTTTTCGTCTTGCGAAGCAAGCCCATAGGGAAATTCATCTAGCGAAGCAACGCAAAACCGAAAAACCCTTTCGTCTAACGAGTTTTTCGTCTTGCGAGGCATTTGTCTTGCGGGGCACCACTGTAAATTCCAG
The DNA here is from genome assembly GCF_964188305.1 of Podarcis bocagei. NCBI lineage: Eukaryota > Metazoa > Chordata > Lepidosauria > Squamata > Lacertidae > Podarcis > Podarcis bocagei. The sequence goes on from NC_138133.1 coordinate 87,496,898, forward strand.
AAGATGTTAGCAATCATAAATGATGTCCACCCTTTCAAGAGGGTCTGTGTCAATATGGAATTCACATCTATGTGTCAGGAGCTCAGCCTACACTCGAGTAGGATCCTGGCAGAGACACATGCCCGACTGGCATGTTCTCTTCCTCCTGGTCAATCGTTCGGGAGCTTCAAAAGCTTTCTTCTGCCCGAACACTGATGCCAACTGACACTGGCACACTTAGGGATCCGCAGAGTTTGTGCATCTCGCGTGACAGACCTCAGCAACTCAGCATTTTGGCTAATCTACTTTATTTACATATAAACACACACGGAGCACTGCAACATGGCTCCCTCTCTCTCTAGCTTCAGACAGCCAAGAGAAAAAACAAAGGACAATAGTCCCACTTCACGGAACACAGTAACACAAACATCCTGTCTCCGTCACTTCCCACTCTGTGGAGTCAAAACATACACCATTATGTGATAGACAACAATCCCATGACTGCAATCATGGAGCAGGAATTCTAGCATCTATGTGCCTTCAGGGTCTCCCCCACCCCTGCAAACTGGCTGTTTTTGGTGTTCTTTTTGCAGGGGGAAGCAGATCAGTCCTCTGAGTGGAGGATGAGCTTTGAATCTCACAAAATAACTTTATGCTATTTACCATCAGCTGACAATTGTCCACATTTAGCCTTTGGCCCAGTCAGCTCTGTCTGCCATTAAAACTGCCATCACTTCCTGTCCTGGGCAATTGGTTCCCAGGAAAGAGGGGAATAAAAATAAATAAATCAGGAGTGCAGCCATTAGTACTTACAAAGCAGAGAGGCTGCATAAATGGGAATCCGTCAGTCTCGGTTTAAATAGTTAATTACCAGCATTATAGTGTCTCCTTAGCAGCGTAAGTGTTATAATAAATGTAACGTATCTTCCTGCCAGAAGGCTGGACCCATAATGGATTGCTTTGTTGATGGTCTTGAATAGCTTGCTAATATTGATTGGAAAGAGAGAGAGAAAGAAAGCTGGCAGCCTCCTCAATTGACTCTAAAAATAGCAAAACACAGGCATTGCAACAATGCAAAAATTGGACTCCTAGGCTCAGTGATAAGCATGGGAACAAATTTGCCTCCCCTTAATTTACAGCTGAAAGGGATCTTTCTTTTGAGAGGCAGAAATCACGGCAAAAAACCCCCACTCAGCCCTCTTTTAAGTTTGGGGAGGAGGAGTTCAGCATTTGGTATGTCCTGAATTTTGAGATCCAACCCAATCTGTGTATATTTTTATGGGGGCTTGCTTTGTTTGCATGTTGTTGTTTGTGTGCATGCTGTTGAACACATGCAGGATGGGAGAATTAATCCCAGTCTTGCCCTGACAGACAGGAGCCCTGCAGTAATGTAAAAACAAAAAAATAAATAAGCAATACTGCTTTAGAAAAGGCAAGCAGGCAATTATCTGACTCTTGGAGAAGGTCTGCCAGCATCGCAGCCATAACCATAGCAACCAGACCAGGGCCTCCTAACTCCCATATCTGACATAGCATGGCATTTTCAGGGGGTAACACTCACTTCTCGACATTGAGTTGCTTTTCTCCTGTCCTCCTGCCCCCAGTGCACACAGAGGCCAGATTGCCTGGACTCAAAGAGTTAGCACATAATAGTCTATTTTATCCTGCTTACATCTCAGAAACCTGTGAGGCTGAAGCTACACCCCAATGAGGAGTTTCCCCAGTGTGTTTTCAGGACTCTTTCAAGAGAAGGGTATGGGGGTAGAGAGACAGGCAGCAACACAGCCCACAAAATGTGCAAATTGGTCCCTGAGAGCCTGTTTGGTGAGAATCCCTGATTCATCTCAGTGGCAAAGGAGCCAAAGACCATTAATAGGAGGTGTTGCCTTGCAGTTATTGCAGTTCTCTGTTGTAATCCTGACTGGAACGCGAGACCAGAGGCTGCAGCTTCAAGCATTCAGCCTTCCAAGGAATAGGCCATTTCAAGTTTCCCAGGACATTCTGCTGATGACCTTACAGTCTCCATGCCTTAGCGAAAAAAGAGGAAACAATACAAGTGAGATGGAGTCATTTGCAAATGTGCCACTGTGGACTCAACAGAAACAGGGAGCGGCTAGCTCGCGATACAAAATAAATGTCCACCTGCAGGGTGTTTTAGATTATCTTTCCCATCTTTGCTATGCTGATTTATCACAAATAGTAAAAGTCCGCAATGGGTCACACTCATTCTGATTGGAACCTCATAATGCCATTCTACAAATCTATGCCGGTGGGCACTATTTCGTCTTCTTCTTTTTGTCTTAATTTACTCTGTGCACTTGTGATTTTGTACTTTTTATTTTTCAATAAAGAATATAAAATTTAAAAAATAGGAACGCCAACCAAGGAGTCACCAAAATTGCTGGCAATGCAGCTGTGGCTGGCACTAGACTGGTGACTGAGAGTGGCTGCAGAGACCATATAACACCAGTCCTGAAAGACCTACATTGGCTCCCAGTACTTTTCCAAGCACAGTTCAAAGTGTTGGTGCTGACCTTTAAAGCCCTAAATGGCCTCAGCCCAGTATACCTGAAGGAGCGTCTCCACCCCCATCATTTAGCCTGGACACTGAGGTCCATTGCTGAGGGCCTTCTGGTGGTTCCCTCCCTGCGAGGTTACAGGGAATCAGGCAGAGGGCCTTCTCAGTGGTGGCACCCTCCCATCAGATGTCAAGGAAATAAGCAACTACCTGACTTTTAGAAGACATCTGAAGGCAGCCCTGTTTAGGGAAGTTCTTTATGTTTGATGTTTTATTGTGCTTTTAATTCTGTTGGGAGCTGCCCAGAGTGGCTGGGGAAACTCAGCCAGATGGGTGGGCTATACATAATAAATTATTGTTAATGTTATATTGTTATTATTACCGCTTGCACTTTTTCACAGCTGCACCTGTTATTACTCCTTTTTTCCAGAAGGAAAAGGGTTCCTAGTTCTGAGCACAAGATCATACTCACCTCCTGTGGCTCCAACTGGAAAGGCAGAGCCCAACAACAGCAACAACAACAACAACAACAACAACTTTATTATTTATACCCTGCCTATCTGGCTAGGTTGCCCCAGCCACTTTGGGCAGCTTCCAGGACCAAGAAAACCATCAAATCAAACCAGGTATCAAATCAGTAGGCTGTCCCTCTGTGGGCAGCTCTCTCGTTGTCTTTTCACTAGTGCATGTTTCCCTGTTGGTTTAGGAAACTTAAGCAGAAACAGTTTCCAGGGCTGAGGACTCTAGAGATGACATGCCCAAAGTCAGAAAGGTGCCTGCAGAGCCTGCACAAAGCTGCCTCTCTTGGCCTCACATGCACATGGGAGCTGATTTGGCAGGGAAACCACAAATCTCAACAAGTGGATCCGAGAGAGCTTGTTAACGGAAGGACCGATACATCTTTCGGAGCCACCCATTCTTGCTGGAAAGGGCTGCCTGGATGTGTTCATAACTGGGCAGCTCCTCCAAGTTCACCAGAGAGGTGACAGCCAGCTTGTTCCTCAGCATCTTTGTCACCCCTCTTGATGTTGCTGGCATTCACTTTGCCAATCAGGACACAGAGCTCATGGGGCAGCTTCCTCATGACAGCTGCCAACACCTGCCTTTCAACTAATAGCCTCCCCTCCAGAATTCTCTCTAACCCCTTTTTAAGGCCATCCAAGTTGGTGGCCATTTCTTCTTCTTCTTCTTCTTCTTCTTCTTCTTCTTCTTCTTCTTCTTCTTCTTCTTCTTTCTTCTTCTTCTCCTTCTCCTTCTCCTCCTCCTCCTCCTCCTCCTTCTCCTTCTCCTTCTCCTTCTCCTTCTCCTTCTCCTCCTCCTCCTCCTCCTCCTCCTCCTCCGCGTCCGCGTCCTCCTCCTCCTTCCTTTGGTGATCCCTCGTAGTCGAGTAAGATTGTCTTCCATAAACACATTTTCAATAATGAGTCCATAAGTGACTTTGGAGGTCAATTCTGGATCCTGGGGACATTGGTTTCCGGGCAGGAGTTGATCATGGTGTGGATTTGCCAATTGTGCCTTCCTCTTAGTGATTTTCTTCCTTTCATCCTGAGTTCAAGTGTCTTCAAAGCCCGTGACACCTTTGGTAAAGGCTGTTCTCCAACTGGAGCGCTCGCAGGAAAGTTATTTCCGATTGTTGGTGTTTATACAGTGGTACCTCGGGTTAAGAACTTAATTCGTTCTGGAGGTCCGTTCTTAATCTGAAACTGTTCTTAACCTGAAGACCACTTTAGCTAATGGGGCCTCCCGCTGCAGCTGCGCCACTGCTGCGAGATTTCTGTTCTCATCCTGAAGCAAAGTTCTTAACCCAAGGTACTAATTCTGGGTTAGCAGAGTCTGTAACCTGAAGCATCTGTAACCTGAAGCGTCTGTAACCCGAGGTACCACTGTACTACATTTTTAAAGATTTGCCTTGAGACAGTCTTTAAATCTCTTTTGTTGACCACCAGCATTATGCTTTCCGTTTTTAAGTTGGGAAAAGAGTAGTTGCTCTGGAAGACGATCATCAGGCATCTGCACAACATGACCAGTCCAACGAAGTTGATGTTGAAGAATCATTGCTTCAACACTGGTGATTTTTGCTTCTTCTGGCCATTACTGCCTCCTCTGGAAAACAAGTTCCATCATTTAACTATGCACTGCATGAAGAAAAACTTCCAGACCTTCCAAGTGTCCCTGTTTTCCAGGGACCTCCCTGATTTAGAGAAGCTGTCCCATTTCCTGGTTTGATCCCGGAATGCCCTACTTTCCCTTAGGGAATGGTAGGATGTCCATATTTTCATTGGAGAAATGTTGGAGGGTTTGGAGTTACCCGACCCCGGAGCTGTCAGAAGTCAATCCTGTATAGGGAAGCTTTTATTATGTTTTAATATCTGTTGGAAGCTTCCCAGAATGGCCTGGAAAACCCAGTAAGATGTGTGGGGTATAAATAGTAAAATGATAATTATGGAATGGGACATTCCTATTTTCATTGGATAAATGTTGGAGGGTATGGACTTCACGTGTCCTTGTCAGGCTGCCAGAACCAACATTTGCCAGAACCATTTACCTCTTCCTTTAGCAGCCCTGGCCAGGCCTGGAGCCGATCCGCTTGCTTTTTAGTAGTCCTTGAGAACTTGTAGTGCTCTGGCAGGCAAATAAGTATGTATTCAATCACCAGGCAGCACTTATCTTTTGCAATACAAAACACCCAACAAATTCAGCCACCAGAGGTTTGTTTGTGTGTTTTTTTAAAGGAAGATTACCACTTGTACTATTGGTTTGAGATAAGGAAATGGAAATCTATAGGCCCTGTTAACATTTTTATTCTGCACGGTGTCATGTGTGTTAACAAATACTTATTCTTTTCCCATTTTTCCCCCTTTTGTACTCTGCTGCAGCAGGCATAAATGATGCATGGATATTAACTTTTTCCAACAAGAGGTACTTACTGATCAAACCAAAGGGGGCTGCTTTTTTGCACTCTCTCCACGAATGCTGTGGTTTTAGCTTAAACGTTTCCTTCTGCACTAACGTCTCTTTCCGTGCTTGCAATATATTCCTCCTGAATTTATTATGGCGCTCCTCGAACAACAGTGTCAAAGCGCCTCACCGGGTTATGCCTTTTTGGCAGAGATTTATGGGTGGTAATTATGTGCGGCGTGCATAACGGAAAATCTAAAATCAATTGCGCACTTTACGTTTTTACTGTGTGCTTATTAATTTCAATCCCCCCCTCTCCCTTGGAGGGGGCATTTAATTGATGTGCTGTGCATTGCAAATGTGGGATGCATGACAAACCTTTTGGAAGCAGATATGGGTGCCCTATAAAGGATAGGGGCATATTGACCACCCCCAAAACAGCAAGGAAATGTGGAATGACCGATGATACGAGCAGCGTTTTTCTCCTTGGAGAGGTGACCCTGTAACCCAGATTTGTTAGTTCCATCTAGTCTTTGAATCCCTCATTTTCAAAATGCATACGGAATAACGATGGAACTGCCTTTCAGGATTCATACATGGGTGTTTGCCTTGCCTCCTAATGATAAATGATTATGAAATGCACAACTAATCAACCACTGTGAGTATCCCATGGCCATTTTCACCTTGTGTGTCACAGGATCCTCTGTTCTATCGGGATCTGGCATGGTTTGGCAGACCCAGGAGGTGGTGAAGGAGGAAGCGGTAGAAGCAGAGTGGTGTTGGGCTTGAAGTCTGGTCCTCAGGGATGGAAGTGCTCCCTCCAGATGTTGCAGAAGGTGAACAATGATTACAAATTATCATATGTGGTGGGAATGTATTCATATGCGGTTATCATATGTGGTGGGAATGTAAGAAAGTAAACAACTTCTGGGAAATAATATATAATGAGATGATAAAGATGTTGAAATATGCATTTTTAAAGAAACCAGAAGCATTTTTACTTGGCATTATAGGTGAGGATATTAATAGACAAGATGTTATTTTTTTTTTATATGCAACAACAGCGGCAAGAGTATTGTTAGCCCAGAAATGGAAGCAAGAAGAAATTCCGATGAAAGAAGAATGGCAGATAAAATTAATGGACTATGCAGAATTAGATAAAATGACAGGAAGGATTCTAAACTTGTGGGACCAGAGATTCACAGAGGATTGGAAGAAATATATGAACTATTTGAAGAGCAACTGTAATCAACAAATTACGCTAGTAGGACTACAAGAAGTTTTGTAAGGAGAAATGTAGGAAGCATTGCAAAGTAGAAAAAGAATAGAGATATTAGTTTTGAGAGTTACATGTAATAGTGGAAGTAAGAAATGTATATTAAGTGAAAAGATTGGAAAATTTTCAGATGTGATTGATGGAAGTAAAAAAAATTGGTGTAAGAAATGAAAGTATGTTTAATCACTGCTGAAAATGATATGTTGAAAAATTAATAAAAAATTATATTTTAAAAAAAGATGTTGCAGAAGCTGAAGCATACCTGCCGGCTCTCTCCATTGCCCATCCTGCAGAGTCTCACTGGGGAGGGTGGATGACCTTTGATCAGCCCATGGTAGGGGATGAGAAGGAAGAGGTGGAGCTGGAGTATATGCTGTATCACTGAATACTTCTACTGAACATTGCTGGGGAGGAGGAATGGCCTGCTTGCAGCAATAACCCCGCCACCCCAGCAGCAGTTTTCAATGGCTGAATTGCTTCACTAAATATAGACAGAATAGATTGGCACTGCCTGACCTGCTGCTACCACTAAGCCTCTGAGCAAATTGGACACCTGACTTTTCACCTAGCATCTACCATCTGGAATTATTCATTTATCGATTCATTTTCTGCTGTGCATTGTTTCTACAAACCTGTATCTTAATTCTGGATTTTAATTTATTTTTTATGTCTCTCTCTCTCTCTCTTTTTTTAAAAAAAACAACAAGCCCAAGATCTTCAGTTTTTAAAAATAATGAATGTTGGTGCAGCTAAAAGTTTGCAATAAATATGTACGTAATTTTAAATTTTAAATGGAAAATAAAACTCTGCAGTTAAAAACCCCCAACATAAATGGAAACTATAGCATTACAAAGTGTACTATTATACAAATGATTATCAATGATCCTTTTTTATGGGAGAGGGACATCCTTGTCCAAGTTTCAGCAGGGAAAAGTGTTTCTTTTACTGCACAACTGAGACAACTGTCTGGATGTAATGATATATATGTCCAGGAGGTAATGGATGATGCTTAGAGAATTTCTCATATGATAACACATCAAGGGGATTCAGCGTTTTGCATAAAGATAAAATTTCCCTACAAACTGTAGCATGCGATGGTTGCTTTCCTGCATCTGCAAACAGCAGGGTATCACTGGAGCAATTGCTCAGATAATGTGCTGGCATTTCAGGGCTCTCAGATTCTGTGTCCCCCCCCCCATGTTTCCTACCTCCCTGTTTCATGTATGCTTCCCCACACTTCAAGCACCTGGACTCAATTAACAAGATGCAAGAAGGACTGTTGCCACACACTTCTACTGCTCTGCTTTCCCTTGGAAAGGAAAAAAATACGATCATGTGCATAGTTCTCAGCAATCCTTGTTTGAAGATATTAAACTCGCATATCACTCAGCCACTTGTTAACCAACAGTTTCTACTTCTGAGTCAGATGAATTGTAAAATAATTAGCTGAGTGGTTTCTTGTAGTATAAACTCCAACAACTGGGAAACACTGGCCTGCGAGCGCTCCAGTTGGAGAACAGCCTTTACCAAAGGTGTCATGGACTTTGAAGGCACTTGAACTCAGGACGCAAGGGAGAAACGTGCTAGGAGGAAGGCATGCTTGGCAAATCCACACCGTGATCAACTCCCACCCGGCAACCTATGTCCCCACTGTGGAAGGACGTGTGGGTCCAGAATTGGCCTCCACAGTCACTTACGGACTCATTGTTAAAACTGTGTTTATGGAAGACAATCATGGCTATGAGTGATTGCCAAAGAAGAAGAAGTAGTAGTAGTAGTAGTAGTAGTAGAAGAAGATGATGTTGGGAATCTGAATACGTGCAGCTACTCACACAGAGTCAATTAGGGTTTGGCAGACAGCCAAGGCAATGTGAAGGAGTAAGTCTGCCTGGTGATACAGAGGCATGGAGACAGTTCCATGATTTGTCAAGCTCTCTCACGGGAATAATGATTAATGGCCTACTAACTGGTACGAGTTTGAGTTGAGTGTAGGAGTTGGAGGTTGAGAGTTGTGAGTCGTGTATGAGAGAGCTAGCTAAAGATCCGTGTTCTGTTCTGTTCCTGTAAATAGTCCTCTGTATATAATAAACACCTAACTACAAGTTCCTGGTTCCTGCTTCGTCCATCCTGTCTGCACCCAAGTTGCCAATTGCTTTCGTGAACTCTGCGTTTACTCTGCTAGGTCTGGCTAAGGTCCTGCAACTAGTCAGGAAGTTGCGAAACACCAACAGGTTTTGCCAATAGAAGAAGCCTAAGATATCTAGTGGACACCCATCTTGGTGTCCACCAGATATTTTGGACAACAATGCCCATCATCCATGACCACTGCCCAAGCTGGCTTGGGCTGATGGGAATTGTAGTCCCAAGCACTAGCATGAGAGATGAGCATTTAGGGCAGGCATAGGCAAACTCGACCCTCCAGATGTTTTGAGACTACAATTCCCACCACCCCTGACCACTGGTCCTGTTAGCTTGGGATGATGGGAGTTGTAGTCCCAAAACATCTGGAGGTCCGAGTTTGCCTATGCCTGATTTAGGGTTTCAGCATCACTTGGTGTGCTCTGAGTCTATCTGTGGATGCGGAGACACTGCCCTGCTCTTCGGTGCTGCAGGCTTGGGGGAAAGAATGGCTTTTGGAAATGCTATAGTTAATCAGTTTTAGAAAGGGTTATAGCCAGGTGTGAAGGCAGCAATGCTTCTGAATACCAGTTGCTAGAAACCACAGGAGGATTGAGGGCTCTTGTGCTCAGAGCCTGCTTCTAGGTTTCCCATAATGGACAGTTAGTTGGCCATTGTGAGAACAGCATGATGTGCTAGATGAGCCTTTGGCCCGATCCATAAGCCTCTTCTTCTGTTCTTATATTCATAGAATCATAGAATCATAGAATCATAGAATCATAGAATCATAGAATCATAGAATCATAGAATCATAGAATCATAGAATCATAGAGTTGGAAGAGACCACAAGGGCCATCGAGTCCAACCCCCTGCCAAGCAGGAAACACCATCAGAGCACTCCTGACATATGGTTGTCAAGCCTCTGCTTAAAGACCTCCAAAGAAGGAGACTCCACCACACTCCTTGGCAGCAAATTCCACTGTCGAACAGCTCTTACTGTCAGGAAGTTCTTCCTAATGTTTAGGTGGAATCTTCTTTCTTGTAGTTTGGATCCATTGCTCCGTGTCCGCTTCTCTGGAGCAGCAGAAAACAACCTTTCTCCCTCCTCTATGTGACATCCTTTTATATATTTGAACATGGCTATCATATCACCCCTTAACCTCCTCTTCTCCAGGCTAAACATGCCCAGCTCCCTTAGCCGTTCCTCATAAGGCATCGTTTCCAGGCCTTTGACCATTTTGGTTGCCCTCCTCTGGACACGTTCCAGTTTGTCAGTGTCCTTCTTAAATTGTGGTGCCCAGAACTGGACACAGTACTCCAGGTGTGGTCTGACCAGAGCAGAATACAGTGGCACTATTACTTCCCTTGATCTAGATGCTATACTCCTATTGATGAGGCCCAGAATTGCATTGGCTTTTTTAGCTGCCGCGTCACACTGTTGGCTCATGTCAAGTTTGTGGTCAACCAAGACTCCTAGATCCTTTTCACATGTACTGCTCTCAAGCCAGGTGTCACCCATCTTGTATTTGTGCCTCTCATTTTTTTTGCCCAAGTGCAACACTTTACATTTCTCCCTGTTAAAATTCATCTTGTTTGTTTTGGCCCAGTTTTCTAATCTGTCAAGGATCGTTTTGAAGTGTGATCCTGTCCTCTTGGGTGTTAGCCACCCCTCCCAGTTTGGTGTCATCTGCAAATTTGATCAGGATGCCCTTGAGTCCATCATCCAAGTCGTTGATAAAGATGTTGAATAAGACCGGGCCCAAGACAGAACCCTGTGGCACCCCACTAGTCACTCTTCTCCAGGATGAAGAGGAACCATTGATGAGCACCCTTTGGGTTCGGTCAGTCAGCCAGTTACAAATCCACTGAGTGGTAGCATAGTCAAGACCGCATTTTACCAGCTTCTTTACAAGAATATCATGGGGCACCTTGTCAAATGCCTTGCTGAAATCAAGGTAGGCTACATCCACTGCGTTCCCTTCATCTACCAGGCTTGTAATTCTGTCAAAAAACGAGATCAGGTTAGTCAAATACCTCTATATCACACAAACACACAGACATACACACACAACTCAATTAGGTGGTTTTTGCTTGAACATTCATCCTGATTTGTTTGCTCAAAGCTTTCATGGAGGTCAGGCAATATCCAGTCTTTATTGAACAATTATTCGGATGTGTGTGTGTGTGTTATGCAACATTCATCTTGAACCCATCCCATTTTGCCTGCATGGTGGTAATGCACCTTCCCATTAGTCATTTGTTCATCACACCTCTTCTACTGCGTTTTTGATGCTACTTTCTGAAACACAGGAATGTATCACACACACACACACGGCAACAAAGTGCTCTAATCCACTTTAAATGTGGAAACCCAAAGTTTGGGTGTGTGTCAGACCCTTTCAAGTTTCCCTATTTTCCAGGGGCAGTCCTGGATTTACAGAAGCCATCCTGGTTTCTGATTTGATCCCTGAATGTCCCGCTTTCCTTTAAGATGTCCCTATTTTCATCAGGGGATGCAGGTGGCGCTGTGGGTCATACCACAGAGCCTAGGACTTGCCAATCAGAAGGCTGGCGGTTTGAATCCCTGTGAAGGGGTGAGCTGCCATTGCTTGGTCCCTGCTCCTGCCAACCTAGCAGTTTGAAAGCACGTCAAAAGTGCAAGTAGATAAATAGGTACCGCTCCGGCGGGAAGGTAAACAGCGTTTCCGTGCGCTGCTCTGGTTCGCCAGAAGTGGCTTAGTCATGCTGGCCACATGACCCGGAAGCTGTACGCTGGCTCCCTCAGCCAGTAAAGCGAGATGAGTGCCGCAACCCCAGAGTCGGCCACGACTGGACCTAATGGTCAGGGGTCCCTTTACTTTATTTTCATCAGAGAAATGTTGGACAGAATGGAATTACGTGACAGCTGAGCCCAGGAGAAAAATAACTCTATAACCTTTAGAAGACATCTGAAGGCAGTCCTGTAAAGGGAATGTTTCTTTTTTAATGTTTAATGTTTTATATTTTTATATATATTGGAAACCACCCAGAGTGGCTGCAGCAACCCAGTCAGATGGGGAGTATAAGCAGTAAAATTGTTGTTGCGGTGGTTGAATGGGACGTCCCTATTTTCATTGGAGAAATGTTGGCAGGTGTGCTTGTTTCCCTCCCACAAAATATTGACAGTCTGGAGGCATCCACAAACACCCCACCACCAGCAAGAACAGCAAGATTTGCTTCGAATGCCACCCTCGTAATTTCCTGATGCAGAAATTTGGGTTCCCTTTGTGCCCGCTTTAGATTCCTTTATGCAGTCTCTGACCTGCTTTTTTGTACATTTCCTCCATGGACTTCTCAGCTGCCCTATTAGAGGGAAAATACTGAACGAGATGGACTACCAAACTGATGCTGGTTGGCACTTCTTATTTTCTTAAGAGCGGCTCTCTGTGACTAAGGGCACGGCAATGTTTTTGGAGCCTTTTTGTTGTTGTTGCCTTGCTATTTTCCTCCCGACAGTCTCAGCAGGCCCCTGAAAGTATGACAAATGCTATTGTTACTTAGCCAGCCAGACCTGCATTTGTTTCAATCTGCCACTCAGTGAGCGAGGAGGAGTAGACACTGTTCAATTTCATTTGCCACCAACAGAACTTCCTCTTCCTCCCATTTAGAAGCAATTGCATTAAGATTATCCACAGAGATCTTCCAATGGGCTTTGTTTTTAATCCTAATTAGGAGCCGCTGATGGCAGGTTCTTAACACATCCCTGGCTTGGCGGTGAGAGGAGTAGTTTATGTCCTTGTGGCTGCGTCTGGGGAGAGAGGGAGGGACGAGTGCAGTGAATATAAATGTATGGCTAATGCATTCCACGCACACCCTTTCCCAAAGCATGGGTTGTGGCTTTTAAATACTCCGGAAACACTCCGTTTCAATTGCTTTCGCTAATTGAGCTCATGGAATCAGCACTATATAAGTGCCAAGCAGCAATGAGCGAGCTCTCCTTGGCTCATCTCAGAGTCCATCAAGCTTTCGTGAAGAATGCATTAAAAAACACACCCCAAACTCCTCCAACCACTCATTCCCCCCTCATGCTTCCATCTCCAACAATTATTATTATTATTATTATTATTTATTTATAACCCACCCATCAGGGTGAACACCTGGGTGAACATCCCTAATTTAAAGGTGAACATCCCTAATTCGCACTTGCCAAAACAAGACACAACCATCCTTTGAAATTCATACTTCTCTGAATTTTGTGATGCAGTGAATTTTACAATGAGATAAACTGTATATATTGCAGTGTCCACAGGAAAAAAATGCATTTGTTTATAAAAATAGCATACAGAAACACATTATATTAGACTTTGATTTCTGGCCTGGGATCATAGAATCATAGAATCTTAGAATCATAGAATCATAGAATCATAGAATCATAGAGTTGGAAGAGACCACAAGGGCCATCGAGTCCAACCCCCTGCCAAGCAGGAAACACCATCAGAGCACTCCTGACATATGGTTGTCAAGCCTCTGCTTAAAGACCTCCAAAGAAGGAGACTCCACCACACTCCTTGGCAGCAAATTCCACTGTCGAACAGCTCTTACTGTCAGGAAGTTCTTCCTAATGTTTAGGTGGAATCTTCTTTCTTGTAGTTTGGCTCCATTGCTCCGTGTCCGCTTCTCTGGAGCAGCAGAATATTAAAAACATGTGTGCAGAATATTAAAAACATGATAAAACATCAAATATTAAGAACTTCCCCAAAACAGGGTTGCCTTCAGATGTCTTCTAAAAGTTAGTTAGTTGTTTATTTCCTTGACATCTGGTGGGAGGGCATTCCACAAGGCAGGCACCACTACTGAGAAAGCCCTCTATCTGGTTCCCTGTAACCTCGCTTCTGGCAGTGAGGGAACCACCAGAAGGCCCTTGGCGCTGGACCTCAGTGTCCGGGTAGAACGATGGGGGTGGAGATGCTCCTTCAGGTATACTGAGCCGAGGCCATTTAGGTCTTCAAAGGTCAACACCAGCACTTTGAATTGTGCTCGGAAATGTACTGGGAGCTAATGTAGGTCTTTCAGGATCAGTGTTACATGGTCTCGGCGGCACCTCCCAGTCCCCAGTCTAGCTACCGCATTCTGGATTAACTTGTAGTTTCCGGGTCACCTTCAAAGGTAGCCCCACATAGAGCGCATTGCAGTAGTCCAAGCGGGAGATAACTAGAGCATGCACCACTCTGGTGAGACAGTCTGCGGGCAGGTAGGGTCTCAGCCTGCGTACCAGGTGGAGCTGGTAGAGAGCGGTCCTGCTAGTTCCCCTCTTCCCTAACCACAACAAAAGCCCCCAAAGCTTGGCTGTACACACACCCAACACCTAAAACACATATAATCCTGGGAATGTTAGTTTGACCTCCCTGAGCTACAACCCCAAGCACCTGTAACAAACCGCAGTTCCCAGTATGCTTTGAGGGGAAGTCATGTGTTTTAAATGCATGGAGTGCATGCAGCTCTTATCTGCAACAAATGGGACATGCCCAAAGATTAAGGCTTTCTGGGAAATGATATATAATGAAATGAAAAAGGTATTTAAATATACCTTCCTTAAGAAACCAGAGGCCTTTCTCCTGGGCATTGTCGGCCAATTGGTGCCAAAGAAAGACAGAACATTCTTTATGTATGCTACAACAGCAGCAAGAATACTTATCGCAAAGTATTGGAAGACACAAGACCTTGGAAGAATGGCAGATGAAGGTGATGGACTATATGGAACTGGCAGAAATGACTGGCAGAATCCGAGACCAGGGAAAAGAGACGGCGGAAAAAGATTGGAAGAAATTTAAGAACTATCTTAAGAAACATTGTAAAATTAATGAGTGTTAAAATGATGCGGCTTTAGTAAGTAAGTGGATTACAGTTGTAAAGATTAAATTAAAAGAAAAGAAAGGTTAACAATTAGACAAAATTAAGGGGAGGATTTGCTGAACTAAATATTTGAAATTGGAATGCAGAAAGGGGAGGTATGAGGAGGTCGGTGAAGTAAGTTTTGAGAAAATAAAGATTTGAAATTATACTTGTTTTTTCTTGTTTGTTTTTGTTTGTATTGTTGTGTTTGATTATATAATTTGTGAAACTTTAATAAATATCTTATAAAAAGAATTATCTGCAACAAATGGGAGGGTGTTAACCTGCAGCAGGAATGCCATCTTGGCTCCATGACCTAGGGCTGTGGGGAGCATGCAGTATGCATGACCCTGGCACTGAAATTTGTGGGTGCCCGGCCCCTTCATGGGGAATATTGTGGGTGCTCGGCACCCAGGGCCCCAGGGAGTTGGCACCTATGACCTCCAGCAAGGAAGGGCTTGTTGGAGGCAGGATCAATTCCTGGCATGCAACAATGCCAAGAGGTTGGTGTGCCGTGCTGTTTTTACAATCTATATTTTAATAATTTGGTTTTTTAAATATTGTTTCAGTTCTGTTAAGGTTTTTAACTATGATCTTTTATACATTTTTAGCTTTTTGAATTTTATCTGTGTTGTTTTAATTTGTGTAAGCTGCCTTGAGTCCCGGTCAGGGTAAAAAGTTGGATCATCATTATCATCAGTCTGGGTATGCATACAGCTAAACATTTTGTGAATCTTTGTACTTTTGTCCATTTGCTTTATTTATTTTTCCTGATTTGAACTATAAAATGGTGATTTTGGTGAGTCAAAATGACAGTACCCCTAAATATTTTTTTAATAAAAAAAAGCACTGATTATCATCATCACCATTTGTTGTTGTTGTTTAGTCGTTTAGTCGTGTCCGACTCTTCGTGACCCCCTGGACCAGAGCACGCCAGGCACTTCTGTCTTCCACTGCCTCTCACAGTTTGGTCAAACTCATGCTGGTAGCTTCGAGAACACTGTCCAACCATCTCGTCCTCTGTTGTCCCCTTCTCCTTGTGCCCTCCATCTTCCCCAACATCAGGGTCTTTTCCAGGGAGTCTTCTCTTCTCATGAGATGGCCAAAGTATTGGAGCCTCAGCTTCACGATCTGTCCTTCCAGTGAGCACTCAGGGCTGATTTCCTTCAGAATGGATCGGTTGGATCTTCTTGCAGTCCATGGGACTCTCAAAAGTCTCCTCCAGCACCATAATTCAAAAGCATCAATTCTTTGGTGATCAGCCTTCTTTATGGTCCAGCTCTCACTTCCATACATCATGAGAGGGAAAACCATAGCTTTAACTATACAGTGGTGCCTCGTAAGACGAAATTAATTTGTTCCACGATTTTCTTCGTCTTGCGATTTTTTTCGTCTTGCGATTTT
The DNA here is from genome assembly GCF_964188305.1 of Podarcis bocagei. Classification (NCBI taxonomy): domain Eukaryota; kingdom Metazoa; phylum Chordata; class Lepidosauria; order Squamata; family Lacertidae; genus Podarcis; species Podarcis bocagei. Next base: position 87,512,962 of record NC_138133.1, read on the forward strand.
TTTCGTCTTGCGATTTTTTTCGTCTTGCGATTTTTTTCGTCTTGCGATTTTTTTCGTCTTGCGAAGCACGGTGTCGGGAAAGTTTTGGAAAAGCTTCAAAAATCACCAAAGTCTTCAAAAACCTCAAAAAAGGGGGGTGCTTGGGAGGGAGTGGCAGGCGCGGGGCGTGGGGGGAAACGGTGCGGAGGTTGCTGCCTGAGCCCCTGGGATCGGTTCGGCTCACCTTGCTCCGACCCTTTGCACTACAGTCGGCGCCGTCTTGCTGCTGCTGCTGCTGTCGCCACGGTAGTCAAAAGTCCTACTGGCCTAAAAGTTGTCTGGTGCAAAATCCCTTCTGCAGCAGCAGCCCGAAAGAAAGCGAGAGCACCAGCCAGCCAGCCAGCCGCCCCCCGTGGGCAGGAGGGAGGGAGGGAGCATTGGCGATGGTGGATGCCTATTGCCCCTGTTGCTGCTGCAGCCGGCCAGCCAGCCAGAAGCGCGCGAGCGTAGAGGGGTGTATCCAGCCCGTTGGAGAGGAGCGCGGGGGCGCGTCCCCGGTGGCTCCCGAGCTGACCTTGCCTGGCCCGGCGCCTTCCGCGCTGCCAAAGGGCGACTCACCTGCTGCTTGCGCTGCGCCGGGACTAACTCGAGCGGGGCGAGGAGAACACACACTTGCGCGCACACACACCGAGAGGCAAACTTGCCGCAGCCGTCGACGTCACGGGGTTGGAAAGCGCGGAGATGCAGGTAGGGGGCGCCCCTCTCAGGGCGAGCGCAGGAGGGCCCGGGCAGGCGCTCTTGTCACCACTGGGGCGCTGGGGGGAGGGGAGAAGGAAGGAGCCCCGTCCGAAGAGAACCAGAGCCTGGCCTCCCTAACTGGGAGTTGTGGGGAGGGAAGTGTGAGCGCCTTGCTATTTTTCGCCGAAATAAAGCTCCCTCTCCCTCAGAACCCACCTTCACGCGTTCTTACCCCTACGGAGACGCACACTGCATGCTATGAGTTGCTCCTCGAAGTCAAGTCACAACTGTATTAACGGTTTTAAGAAAAAGGAAACAAACGTGCAAGACGTTTCCATCTTGTGAAGCAAGCCCATAGGGGAAATCGTCTTGCGAAGCAACTAAAAAACGGAAAACCCTTTCGTCTTGCGAGTTTTCCGTCTTGCGAGGCATTCATCTTGCGAGGTACCACTGTATCATCACCATTAGGATGAAAATAAAATAGTTTTTGTTGGAAGGCGAACTGCAGCAGAGGAGAAACAGTGCTGCATGCAATGAATCAGGGAGTGGAGCAGGAACGGATGCCTTCTTGTGTCTCCAGTTGCCAGTTCCCCACCCATTTCTCTTGCACTCTGCTTGCTTCAAATGGCTGCCTTGTGAGGCTTCTGCAGACTTGCTCAACAGCTGAGCCAGTGACTCATCTCCTCTCCCAGCTTGGGATTTCATCATTTGAGGCTTCCAACAGACAGACAAATATTGCAACATATTTTTCAAAAAAAATGCTATTTATATCACATTATGATTTGTAGCTTTCTGGTTTATAATGGGAACAATTAGGAAGATGAAACAGTTCTCCACAAGGCATATATTCTGCATGGAAAATAAACCAGAGGATGGGGGGGGGGGAGAGACAACAGAGAGCCCCTGCCTGCCTGTGGGTGCTGTCATGTTTCCGCAAAGGCATTTATCTGCTGGGCTGTTGCAATGGCTGAGGACTAAAATAGCATTGCAGGGACACCTGCGCCACGTAGATTGCAAGCAGAGGCACTCCATGCACCATCATTCCAGAGCTGACAGGTGTTATTGTGGTTGATTCCTCCGGCTCTTACTGTGTTGATGTACACACAGACTATGCTTCATCAGTCCTAAAATGTTTCGTGCACATCTCCAGGGTGGAAGCTGAGATATGTACCTGCGACAGGTGGATCCCAGTTGACAGAGGGGACTTGGATGTGATGGATACTGGAAGGGACACACTATCTTCTACAGAGCAGTATTTCCCATTAAAACCCTTCAGGCTTTGCCTGTCGCTGTCTACACAGGTTTATCAACCTTCAGCCTTCCTTGTTTCTTTCCACCCATGCCAACAAGATCTTCCAGGCCCAGCGCCCTATTTGTGGATTGGGCCCTCTGGCCCACCCACAAAAGAGGACATTGATTTGCATAAAGCTTGAGATATATGCAAATTTGTCTCTGCTTTTGCAGTAGGCATGGAGGGTCTGAAAATAAATAAGTGGCCAGGCACGGAATAAAATCCCGGCAGGCAGAATGTGAACAGGCGAAGCTTTCCCCACAATGGTATCTCCATACAAAAAAAGTGTTTGACATGTTGAATTTTTGTCTGCCACACAGACAAGGCACAAAAACGCTCCTTCCCTCCAATGCCAGCCCTAAGCAAAAGTCTAGGCTTCAGTCATGTACCCAACTTACCTAGGAGTAAGCCCCATTAAACACACATCTGAGTAGACATGCATACCATTGCACTATAAGTTATCTAAACAATGAATTCTTAACCAATGTCTGGAGTTTAGCTCCTGAAGCACAAGAAGCACGCTTGGGTCTCTATGCAAAGTTTCTCCTTTTTGCAATTCCGTTCTGTTTTTTGGAGGGGTGTATGTCTTTTCTACTTGTGTAGTAGTATTTGCACAAAATAACTTCTTGAGATCTCATATGAATCTACTATCGGAAAGTCACATCCTGGTTGCTATAAAAAGAAAAGGGCAAACTATGGACAGTCTAAAGCCGAGAAAATGAGTCAGAAGCAGGAAAACCGCACTAAAGGGGAAGGGGAAACAACAGGCCTTTAGGACTCTGGGGATTTCTATTGCCTGATATCTAAACAACTCGCTCATCTAACACAGCTCTGACTTCACTCACTAGCTAAGAAGGCTGAAAGGTGGGAGCATCCAGGCTGGCCCATCTGAATAAGGGGGAAAAAAAGATTAGAAGGGTACCTGCACATTTTGCTTCATAACTTTCTTTTTAGGACTGCTAGAGATCTACTCTTTTATAAAATGAAACCTCAGATCCCTGGTTCCCTTCCGGCTGTGGGCCTGGTAAATTACATTTTATACATACCTCCCGGCAGTCCTTCATGACTTCCACTGGCTCATATTTGTACGCCAAAGGTGTTAGCAGGAAATAGCACCTTCATTATTTATTGTTTATTAAATTTGTATGCCACCCTTCATCTGTAGATCTCATGGCTGTTCACACCTTTGAAGGCAAATTGCACCTGGAGGGGGATTTGTTGGGTTGGGGGGAGCGGTGCTGGCATGGAACCCCAATATGGATCTAGAATGCAGCCCTGGCTGGAGATTCTGGGACTGCTTTTTCTTCAAAATAGACTTTGCCTCTAAGCCCTTCCACAGAGTCATAGGGGAGAAACCCCACACCCCAAATCTATTCCCTCTGCCCGCATCAAAATAACGTACATGTGTTTTGCCCGCAGTGTGCTTTATAATTGTTTGTTCCTTGGACCAAGATCAGTCTGCTCCCTAATTAATCTTCATTGCTGCATCTTGGCTTGTGTTTGCTGGCAGACTAATTTATTTGCTCTATTGTTTTGTGCCTTATAGAGTGTTCTCATTTTATTATTGCTATTATCAATAATAATGATAGTTCGTTGTTCAGCATTAATCCCATTAACTACGAAAGTAGTTATGAAATGTCAGAAGCTAAAAATACGAAGTCCATCCATTTCAATGACAAACTGTTGGGGAAAGGGCCCAGTTCTCGCGGAGGCATTAAGCCTGTTTCTGGACTGTACCGTTTCAGATTGCAGTTATTGCAGGTGGGGAAGGGCATTCATGATGAAATACTGATCCATATTAAAATAATCTCTCCACGAAGACTGTGGTGTCTGTGAGGTTTCCTGCAGGTCCATCCCTACTCTGATGTCCACCATGACACATCATGGCTTCTGAATACCAGCTGCCCTACCCAGGATGTGAAGGCAGGATCTGCTGGATTGAGTGGATGAGACCAAGAGTGCGTCCAAAGGTCAAGAAGGTGGTTTCTGAACGTGCTGCAGAGGGAAGTGAGGGGCAGGTGGGGCTCGTCAACCTGGGAAGGTAGGCCATCTAGAAGAACTCTGATCCTAAACCCCCACTGCCTACCAGGATATCTTCAGGAGAAGAAAAGTCCAAGGAACAAACCCTACACAAATCCGGAGCAGAGTCCCAAGATGGTTGGGTGGTGCCTTGCATGCTTCCTTCGGCCAACTCCTGCAGCCAAGATGGTGCCAAGTGTCTTGGTCTGCTTTCCTTTGGACCACATCAGCAAGACCGAGAGATGGGCATTTTCATCTGAGCAGTCCAGGCTCTCCATACACACTGTTCAGACTTGTATCTCGGGAAGGTCATGTTGGGCTGCTAACACAGTGGTTTAACATCACCCCCAGAGGTGCACTCCATTGGCTCTTGAGGCAGATGTGTCATGGAAATTCTACTCAATATTGATCCAGAGCACATTCCAATGTATAGTTAGCAGAGTAAAAACTTAAACGTTGCAGGATTCCCCAAAAATAGACCAGAGGCAATTGTATTTCATCCAGCAGAGCTTTACTACTTTTGTTTAGTCGTTTAGTCATGTCCGACTCTTCATGACCCCATGGACCAGAGCACGCCAGGCACTCTTGTCTTCCACTGCCTCCCGCAGTTTGGTCAGACTCATGTTTGTGGCTTCGAGAACACTATCCAACCATCTCGTCCTCTGTCGTCCCCTTCTCCTTGTGCCCTCCATCTTTCCCAACATCAGGGTCTTTTCCAGGGAGTCTTCTCTTCTCATGAGGTGGCCAAAATATTGGAGCCTCAGCTTCAGGATCTGTCCTTCCAGTGAGCACTCAATCAGGGCTGATTTCCTTCAGAATGGATGCATTTGATCTTCTTGCAGTCCATGGGACTCTCAAGAGTCTCCTCCAGCACCAGAATTCAAAAGCATCCATTCTTCGGCGATCAGCCTTCTTTATGGTCCAGCTCTCACTTCCATACATCACTACTGGGAAAACCATAGCTTTAACTATATGGGCCTTTGTTGGCAAGGTGATGTCTCTGCTGTACTGTTTTTTTCAGTAGCTTTACTGCTACTGAAGGTAAATGAGCATAATGGTCACAAATCCAATACATTCAGGATTGGCACTGTCCATAAAAAATCCAGTTGCAGCAAACTTAACTTAAACTTACAATAACTTATAAGAAGTCTAAACCGTAACACTATATACAAAACACCACACCAGTTGGAAAAGAGATAGAAAGGAAGAGTGAAACCCAGGCTCCTTCTGGCCTCACTATTATAGTCAGCATGACCTTGACAGAAAGAGAGAAGAGAACCAGTTTATGCCATCTGCACTCAGTTTCTCAGAAGGAATAACCCAAACATCAGGAACCTCCTGCTTGTTTCTTTCACACAAAGGAGCTTCCAGAACTCTCTTGAATGAATTGGAATAGGAAAGATCTCTACACATCAGATCAATACTTTCTGCACTAACAAATGCGAACTGTCAAGATGGATGCCACCAACAACGAAGGAAGGTAGAGAGCTCTTGTGAACATGTCCTGCTTGCAGGTATCTCACAGGCGTTTGGTTGAACGCTGTGACCACAGGCATGCTGCACTCGATGGGTCATCACTCTGATCCAGCAGGCTTTTCTTACATCCTTATGTTCAAGTGATAGGGGCTCCAATCGGTATGGCCAGCTTCTCTGCATTGATAAAAACTGTGATAGGTAGTGACTGGGCTCTGCATCTTCAGGATAGCAGTTAGGGAGCCAGTAAGGGGTGGAAATCTCTATGCTGAGCCCCAAACCAAAGCTTACCTTTTTTTCAATGGCCCACAATTACCATGTAGCAGTTAGAAGCAACACATTTTCTATTCTGTATTTAAGCGGAAGTGAATTATTATTTGGGCTGCTCAACTGAAGGATGTTTAGTTAATTCACAATTTCCCTTTTAATCAGTCCAATCTACTGTTTAATCATCAGATAATAAATGTGCACGTCAACAAAATCTCAGCGCCGGTCCCTTTGTCATGCGGGTACCACGTCATGAAACCTGTTTGGCATTCCGGTCCTCGCTGTTGCTTCTCTTCCACCCACCACCCTTCCAAGTTTTGGAGGGCAAAGGTCTTTAATGATAGATTCCCTGAAAAAAAGTCTCCCTGCTTGATTTGCAGCCCTGGTCACGCAAGAGCCAATGTCGGGTGGGGGTCCTGCCCCTGATTACATGGAGGGTGACAGGCACAGATGGGAGGTAAATTATGGCGGAGGTGGAGATAAAGACTGTATCCTTGCTCTTCAGATCACACGAGGGCTAGAAGATCTAAGCAAGGCGATGGATGGAAAGGAAAGCCATGCTTACCATCTGCGTTTACACTTCCCTACTGCAGGAGGACACGGGTGGCGCTGTGGGTTAAACCACAGAGGGCTTGCCGATCAGAAGGTTGGTGGTTCGAATCCCCGCGACGGGGTGAGCTCCCATTGCTCAGTCCCAGCTCCTGCCAAGCTAGCAGTACGAAAGCACATTAAAGTGCAAGTAGATAAATAGGTACCGCTCCAGCAGGAAGGTAAACGGTGTTTCCGTGCGCTGCTCTGGTTCGCCAGAAGCAGCTTAGTCATGCTGGCCACATGACCCAGAAGCTGTATGACGGCTCCCTCAGCCAATAAAGCGAGATGAGCGCCGCAAGCCCAGAGTCGTCCATGACTGGATCTAATGGTCAGGGGTCCCTTAACTTTCACCTTTACTACAGGAGCAGAAAACTGAAGAAAGATAGCTGCAGAAATAAAACATGCCCTCAAATCTCAGTCCTTGGCTGGTTGAAAGCTCCTCCCATGGTTTAGCCAGCTACAGAATTCGGAGATTCGGGTGAATTTCTGGAAATAGTAGTGGCAGTTCTTATTTTACACTACAGAATGTGCTGGACCATTGTCTTGTCTTGGTAATGGACTGGATGAGAGCCAATAAACTGAAGTTCAATCCAGATAAGTCAGAGGAACTGCTAGTAGGTAGTTCCCTAGACCGAATGGCTGGGAGCTGGTCTGCCAGCCCTTGATGGAGTTATGCTCCATCTGAAGGAGCATGTATGTAGCTTGGGGTATTCCTGGATCTTTTGCTTGAGGCTCAGGTGGCCTTGGTAGTGTAGAGTGTCTTCCATCAGCTTCATCTAGAGATCATGTAAACCCCTGTCTGATTGCTCCCACTAGGCACTACAATCAGGGGTCAGCAAACTTTTCCAGCAGGGGGCCGGTCCACTGTCCCTCAGACCTTGTTGGGGGACAAACTATATTTTGAAAAAAAATAATGAACGAATTCCTATGCCCCACAAATAACCCAGAGATGCATTTTAAATAAAAAGACACATTCTACTCATGTAAAATCACGCTGATTCCCAGACTGTCTGTGGGTCGGATTGAGAAGGCGATTGGGTCGGATCCGGCCCCCAGGCCTTAGTTTGCCTACCCAAGCATTACATCCTGGCTTTCTATCTAACTCAGTGACTCCTTTCTCTAGCTGTAGATATTTTCCTGAGTGGATGTTACACACACATCAGAACCAGCTCTTTCACTATCCCAACTCCTCAAAACCATCTCAGACTATGAATCCTCTCTCAGAAACTGCTCCTTTTATTTCCCCTCCCAAAGTGCTGGCTCCACCCCCTATGATTAGCTGTCTTGGTAGCCAATCAGAGAGAGGCTCCAGCCGTCTGACGGAATTCCAAGTCACTGCTTCACTAGACAATGGTCTAGCTCATGGGTAAGCAAACTAAGGCCCGGAGGCCAGATCCAGCCCAATTGCCTTTTAAATCCGGCCTGTGGATGGTCCAGGAATCAGCGTGTTTTTACATGAGTAGAATGTGTTGGGATACTGCCAGGGAGATAAAGTCCATCATGGCCCCAAGCCGTCTGCCGGACGATCCATCGACCTCCCGTAGTCACGCAGTATCAGCAATTAGCGACATGAGTTTCTTCTAGAGCTCATGCACACTCTATCAGCAGATAATTCACAGCCAAAATTTGCACTCAGGAGAGCGTTATTTACAAGCTTTATTCAGCGTTGGTCAGAACAAAGAAAGGCATGACTGCCTGCGTCAGTGTCTCCGACACAGAGAGAAAACGAAAGCAACAGAAACATAAACAGGAACAGGAAATACGCAGACTCTGTGACTCACAGCCTGCTCCCTTTTAAGGTGGAACGGAAATATCCTAACAGAATGTGTGCTTTTATTTAAAATGCATCTCCGAGTTATTTGTGGGGCATAGGAATTCGTTCACCCCCCCAAAAAAATATAGTCCGGCCCCCCACAAGGTCTGAGAGACAGTGGACCGGCCCCCACTGAAAAAGTTTGCTGATCCCTGGTAGCTCAACTGTTGGTCACACTCGGTCTGCAAGTGGCCATTGCTAAAAAATTATTATTATAATTATTTAAATTTATACACCATCTATACCCACAGGTCTCAGGGAGATTCTCAAGATAAAATCAAAATAAAAACACAAAATACATAATCAAAATAAAAACAAGAACCGCTCAATAAGTCCCCGCAAATAATCAGAGAGGGAAAATAGAATTTAAAACACACCTACACAATATTTGTAATAAAACGTATAAAAATAAGTACCCATCAGGTATTGTCAAGTAGTAGATTAAAAGAGCAATTTAACTGTCTTTCAAAATCAAAACATTTTAGCCACTGGTTTTCCAGTTGCAATCATTCATAGGAGCTCTTTGATCCAAATAGTCCTGGTCAGTCAAGTGGACCAAAGACCAGAGGGAATGGCGTATAGTCTTGCAGATGTGTAGAGCAGCAAACAGAGGGACCAAAGGCAATGAAAGCCAGACACAAGGCTGACTACTGCCCCATGTGGTGGACCATGTAACTGCAACTTCTCAGAGAAGACCCTTCTAGACCTGACACACTGGGGCAGGCTATTGGCTCCTCCTGGGCAGGAAAGAGTATAAAGGACATCATTTTCCAGCTGAGTCTTGCTCAAGCAACAAAGGCTATCTGAGCTGTACGATGTCTGGCATTTTGGCCCCAGCTCTTGGCTTGTTCTCCAGTTCTCCCCCCTGGCTTGCCCATCGGAGTTTGGTTGCTCCTTGAGCTTGTTCTTCAACTTGGCCTTCTGGTTTGCCCACACATCCTGGTTCCCCTTGGGCCTGACTGTCTCCACTGCTGTCCTCATTCCAGCCTGACTCATTGCTCAGGCTGAGAAACCAAACCTGAGCCAACAAAACTATAAGACCAGGAGGTCCCTTTTGCCCTAAACCAGGTGAGGATATTTATAGCAAGAGTAATAAAAAGAAATTGTTATTTAGGGGAATTGAATTTAATTCTAAATTATATTCCGGAAACGTGGGAGATTTCAAGGGGTCAAAAAAAAGAAAAAAAAGGATGTTATATTAGAAGCAAAAAAACTTGTTTTGATGAATTGGAAGAGCCACGGAAAGATTCCATTGAGCACATGGATTGATAATATGGACAGATTAGCTGCATACGAACGAATTGCATGTCGACGCAAATTAAGAGTGGATAAATATGAAGATATCTGGAATGAATGTTTAAGCGATAAGGTGGATAATGGTGGGAGGTGGGGAAATATTGTTAAAAAGGTGTAGTCATAGGTATATCAGTGTATTCAAATCTGAATTGTCAAATTGTGTTATTATTGTTATTGTGGTTTTTGTTGTATGTGCCTTTTGTGGTTGTTGTTTGTATTGAAAAAATGATTAAATAAATTAAACAAAAACAAAAACCAGACATGGCCAAACCAGCTGTTTTGGGACTACAATTCCCATCACCTCCAACCACTGGTCCTGTTAGCTAGGGATGATAGGAACTGTAGTCCCAAAACAGCTGGAGGGCCAAGTTTGGCCATGCCTGAATTAAACGGATCACCTAGCTAGGCTGGTGAGCTGCAATACCTTTCTCTAACCATTCTTGAGGTGGCACTGTACAGCTGCACAAACCAGGCCACCAACTCCCTCTTTCTGACTTGAGACCTCAGCCATCTACACACACACACACACACACACACACACACACACACACGAGACGATTGGAGAAGACATTCATCTTCCTCACTCTGTGCATTCCAGATTTTTCTCAAACTCCATTCACACCCTGGGATTTGCACTTCAAATGTTACTTCCATCACTGACAGAAAGTTATATATTCTGTCCCCTTCTTTCCCCGCCAGAGTATAGTTTCTTTTAAATGCCCAATTAGTCAAATATTCACATAATCAATATACGTTTATCACCAGAGGTGTCCACTCTGCCAGCCCTCAGCTAATGCAAGGACGCTAATTGCCTAGAAGTACCATTTTCCACTGCAGCCGGGCTCATCTGCAAAGCAAGTTTAGCAAAGTTAATAGATAAATTGGTTAATTAAAACATAATTCCCAGATACAAGGAAATGGGGAGTCGGTAATTGTTGGACTTATAAATCAGTGGAAGTGATATAATCGTATTTCTCAGCATGTACGCAGATTGAATCATTTTTGCAGAAAAAAAGCAGATTTATTATAGCAGGCATAAAAGAAAAGTTGATAACGTGGAGAAATCATCTATATTACCTGCATTTCCGCAAAACGTTGAGCAAAAGAGCTGTGAAGTTTAATCTGGATGTACAGGCTGCAATCTATATTATTGCAGTGGCTTGTGTGAGTGTAGATTTTGACACTCATTGGCTGTGCTGAGCGGGCGTGATGGAATTTGTAGTCTGAAACATCGGGGGGCACCAGGTTGGAGAAGGCTGTTACAAGTCTATGCATGTATGGCTCCATATAAAGATGGCACACCAGCTCAGATCTCCAAATTGATGATAGTGCCACTGTATTCTGCTCTGGTCAGACCTCACCTGGAGTACTGTGTCCAGTTCTGGGCACCACAATTCAAGAAGGACACTGACAAACTGGAACGTGTCCAGAGGAGGGCAACCAAAATGGTCAAAGGCCTGGAAACGATGCCTTATGAGGAACGGCTAAGGGAGCTGGGCATGTTTAGCCTGGAGAAGAGGAGGTTAAGGGGTGATATGATAGCCATGTTCAAATATATAAAAGGATGTCACATAGAGGAGGGAGAAAGGTTGTTTTCTGCTGCTCCAGAGAAGCGGACACGGAGCAATGGATCCAAACTACAAGAAAGAAGATTCCACCTAAACATTAGGAAGAACTTCCTGACAGCAAGAGCTGTTTGACAGTGGAATTTGCTGCCAAGGAGTGTGGTGGAGTCTCCTACTTTGGAGGTCTTTAAGCAGAGGCTTGACAACCATATGTCAGGAGTGCTCTGGTGGTGTTTCCTGCTTGGCAGGGGGTTGGACTCGATGGCCCTTGTGGTCTCTTCCAACTCCATGATTCTATGATTCTATGATTCTATGATGAGAACAGAAGAAGAACCTGCTGGATGAAGCCCATCTAGACCAGCATCCTGTTCTTGCAGTGGCCAACCAGATGCTAGTGGTGAACCTGCAAGCAGGACATGAACACAGGAACCCTCCCTCCTCCTATGGCTTCCAGCTAGTGGTCTCTGGAAGCATTACTTGTCGGATTCTCAGCCTTGGTCAGAGGTAACTTGCCTTTCTCCAGGCATTCGGCTGATATCCTGGTTGACCTTCCCATCTGCGTCTCCCGGCAGAACACAGGCAAGGTCTCTATCGGCGATCCCACTCAACGTGAGAGGGACACACCCCTCCTCCCTCCTCCCTGCTTCCCTCAGGGAGGGGAAAAGAAACAGACAGAAATCTATTTACATTGCTTTATTTCTGTCATTCCAGCAGTACAGAGAAACGTGTCTGCACTCTTCAGTCTCCAACAGTAGAGAGAGAAAACTCCACCCCTGTACTTCCAGTACAGGTCAGATGACACTCTGAGCTAACATCCGGTGCTCAGAACAGTGAATAGACTGCTCCCCTGTTCCAATAGTACAGTCCCTGACATCAACATCCTGTTTTGCATTCCAGACACCTGCAGCTGGCTTTCGCATTGCTGCTTTTTCCTGACATTACTACCTCCAAATGAGGAGGTAGAGTATACCCATCATGGCTAGTAGCCATTGACAGCCCTCTTCTCCAACGTCTCCCAATGTTTTCCTGTAGATGTTGAATAGCTTGGGGGACAAGATGGACTCTCTTTGGCACACCAGAGGCTATGGGGTAGCAGAGGCAGTAGTGCCCCAGAGGCAGAAGTGTTAGGATATTCCATTCCACCTTAAGTACAGGCATGACTGTTGTGTGTCACATGCCTGTTTACACTCCAGCACAGCTTGCTGGGAACTTCCGTTTGTGTATAGCTATTGCTTATGCTCCTCATCTGTCTCCTGAGAAATCTCTATGTGCAACAAGAAGCTACAGTTAGAACTGGATATGGAACAACTGATTGGTTCAAAATTGGGAAAGGAGTACGGCAAGGCTGTATATTGTCTCCCTGCTTATTTAACTTATATGCAGAATTCATCATGAGAAAGGCTGGGCTGGATGAATCCCAAGCCGGAATCAAGATTGCCGAAAGAAATATCAACAACCTCAGATATGCAGATGACACAACCTTGATGGTAGAAAGTGAGGAGGAATTAAAGAACCTTTTAATGAGGGTGAAAGAGGAGAGTGCAAATATGGTCTGAAGCTCAACATCAAAAAAACTAAGATCATGGCCACTGGGCCCATCACCTCCTGTCAAATAGAAGGGGAAGAAATGGAGGCAGTGAGAGATTTTACTTTCTTGGGGTCCATGATCACTGCAGATGGTGACAGCAGTCACGAAATTAAAAGACGCCTGCTTCTTGGGAGAAAAGCAATGACAAACCTAGACAGCATCTTAAAAAGCAGAGACATCACCTTGCCCACAAAGGTGCGTATAGTTAAAGCTATGGTTTTCCCAGTAGTGATGTATGGAAGTGAGAGCTGGACCATAAAGAAGGCTGATCGCCGAAGAATGGATGCTTTTGAATTCTGGTGCTGGAGGAGACTCTTGAGAGTCCCATGGACTGCAAGAAGATCAAACCTCTCCATTCTGAAGGAAATCAGCCCTGAGTGCTCACTGGAAGGACAGATCCTGAAGCTAAGGCTCCAAGACTTTGGCCACCTCATGAGAAGAGAAGACTCCCTGGAAAAGACCCTGATGTTGGGAAAGATGGAGGGCACAAGGAGAAGGGGAGGACAGAGGATGAGATGGTTGGGCAGTGTTCTCGAAGCTACCAGCATGAGTTTGACCAAACTGCAGGAAGCAGTGGAAGATAGGAGTGCCTGGCATGCTCTGGTCCATGGGGTCACAAAGAGTCAGACACTACTAAACGACTAAACAACAATCCAGATATCTAGAATACTGATGCATTTTTAGTTTATTGCTGGTTCCAATTTTTTGGGGGGGAGGAGGGAATGTTTTAATAATTTGAATTGTTTTTAAATAACAATTTTATTGTTTAAATCTTTTTGCAGATCATGTTGAGGGTTGTTGTTGTTGTTATTGTTATCACAATCAAGCAGTATCTAAATGTTAAAGCAAAGAATACAATAAAATATCCATTACCTGACACCACCAAGGAGAGAAAGACCATTTCTGCTCCATTACTGTTTGGCTAGAAATCCCTTTTAAAAAGAGCACATGACTTCATATGATTTTTCAAGAGCTGATTTGGATGGAGAAACAAAAGCAATATATAACTTCGTTAAACAGAAGAGGAAAAGCTTAAAAGGTGTGTACCAAAACTGCAAACAACATCTCTCCCCATCCATCAGAGAAAGACTTCAGTCCAGGTTCCTGGTTTTTAACAGCTGAGAACATTTTCCACAAAATTTAACCTAAATCTACTTTGGTAGTGATGTAATTTAATTTGATGGATGCTTGAACAACTGAGTTAGGGTCTTTCATGGTCATAGGCTTGTGAGCAGCAATTGTATTCACATTGATTCCTTCAAGCTAGGAAAATGGCTTTTCAACTAGCAACCTCCCGTTTCTATCTTTTTGTAGAGCACAAGCAACAGGGGGAACTAATGAATTCCAGTCGCAGTTACCTGTGCTCTGGTAGCCTCAACTTTGGATTATTTTATTGCACACTCTACGTGGGCCTGGCCTTGAAGACAGTTCAGAAGTTGCAACTAGCACAGAATATAACCCGCTTGGATGCTAACTGACTTTCCAAGGTGCTCCCACCTAACTCCAGTGCCGAGTGAATTGTACTGGCTGCCAATATGGTGCACAGCTCAGTTCAAGTTATTATTGTTAATGAAACTCATTTGTAAAAATGTTACATGGAAAAAAAATACGCGAGAGAGACATTGCACACAGTTTTGTAAATCAAGAAAATCTTTAATAAAAATACATTAAAACAATATTCCTTTCCCCTGGCTTTTAACTCCTGAGTTGTATATTTTAGGACCCACCTTGCTTCTGTGACTGTAAGTTGCTTAAACTGTTTTTAACATTGTTTTCCCCATAACAGCATCAGCTTCACAGACTGAAGCAGTCTACTCCCTGAGCAGCAGTCCCTAGAGAACAAGCGCCGGAGAAGATTATTCCTTCACGTTTTGCTTGTGGGCTTCCTTGAGGCATCCAGCTGGTCCCTCTAGGAAGAAGGAAGGTGGATTAAATTGATCTTTGGTCTGGTCCCTCAGGGCTGCTTTTATATTCCTCTGCAGCATGAACAGAGAATCGTAGATCATATGTTTAGTTAATCCAGAGAGCATATAAAAGAATACAGGATGAACCTGGCCACAGTCTTCTGGTTATCTTTTATACACATGCATTGACTCCTTCTCTTCAGGACTTTGATCTCATTAGATCACCAGCTCCAAAGTGTCATGTTGTCTAGAACATTAGCTACTGTATTAAAAGTGACAGGAGGGGCAATTTAGCAACACATGTTTAATTGGGCAATAAATTATATCTGTTTGCAACACTGGTGTCCACGGCATCTGATCGCCCTTGGACATAAATCATATTGTTGTTCCAATCCCTATAAAGTTCAAAACATATTATTGTAATGGTGACACTAAAGATTCATGGGGAAAGCCTACAATTTTGCATAGCTATGTGTGACTCATACAACCAGCCTTTTACTGTGGATGGTGCTGTAACTACTTCCAAGGACTTGGTCTCCTCGCATGCAAAAGTGGGCCTATTTATTTTTCTTTATGTATAAAATTTATCTGTTGAATGATCCTGGTTGTTGCTGGTTTAAAAAATGTGTTCAGTACATTGCAACTTTTCCTCTAATAGGGAGATGGGGAACTTGTGAACTTTTAATTATTATCATCATTTATTAAATTTCTATACAGTCTGATACCTGTTGATCTTAGGGCAGTTCACAACAGAAAATCACAATATGAAAAACACAGAATGCATAATAAAAACAAAAACAAAAACAAAGACAGCCCAAGAATCTCCCCTTCCACAATTTATTTTAAAAGGGTATCAGATGTTAATCAGCCAAAGGTCTGGTTAAAGAGGAACGTCTTGGCCTGGCGCCTAAATGTGTATAAGGAAGACATCAGGTGAACATCCCTGGGGAGAGCGTTCCACAGGTGGGGAGCCACTGCAGAAAAGGCCCTGCTCTTGTGTTGCCACCCTCCGGACTTCTCATGGAGGAGGCACACAGAGAAGGGCCTCAGAGGATGTTCACAGGTTCTGGGTAGGTTCATATGGAAAGAGGCGGTCCTGGAGGTATTGACCTGGCTCGACACCTTGAAGTCTTTGTCTCACATCTCCAAGTTACTAAGGGGTGTCAGTTTCTCTGATTGCACATCCCTTTTCATCTACAAGAAAAAGTGAGGGCACCCCCACCCCCAGGGGTGGTTTTCCTGTGAATAAAGTGAGACTTACTTCTAAGTAAACATGCACAGAATCATCTCTAGATCTGGTTAAGCAGTCTCAGTTTTGAAGCACAGTATGTTCAGTATTTATAATGAGGCTTTTCCATTCAATTTCCCCACCCCCACCCCACTCTCGGAGACTTCTGTAATGCTAGACGCCCTATAAAATTTAATATTGGGAATGTTTATCAGTTATACTGTAATAAAAAGGAAGCAATAGAATAGAGAGCGATATGGCCTTTCATAAGTACAGCTATTTCCACTGTTCATTTATATGGCTGAAATCCTACCGAGCTGAGTTTTCATTTAGATGCCATCATGACTACATCTCATGACTGCCTCAAGTTCAGGGTTGCGAAAAGTTATTCTTCCCAGAACTAATTGCGGCTTGAGTAGCCGGTCATATTAATGATTGTCTTGCGCTACTTTTAGAAGAAGAAGAAGAAGAGTTTGGATTTGATATCCCGCCTTTCACTCCTCTTCAGGAGTCTCAAAGCGGCTAACATTCTCCTTTCCCTTCCTCCCCCACAACAAACACTTTGTGAGGTGAGTGGGGCTGAGAGACTTCAAAGAAGTGTGACTGGCCCAAGGTCACCCAGCAGCTGCACGTGGAGGAGCGGAGACGCGAACCCGGTTTCCCAGATTACGAGACTACTGCTCTTAACCAGTACACCACACTGGCTCTCTTTTAATGGTCTGTATGCTTTAATCGTGTTGTACACTATCCTGATGCTTTATGAGTGTGTGGTATATAAATACTTTTATACAGTGCTAGTTTTCTAGGGGGGAAAGGGGTGCCGGAATTCACCATGAACACCTCCTTCGTTCTCTTAGAATGGCAATGGCACCTACCTGAGAGGTGCCAGAACTGAGTTCCTGTGAGTTTTCCCTGAAAAAAGCCCTGCTTTTATAAATAAATAAAATAAAGTGTGCCGATAAAAGATGGGCTGGCAGCTGGCAGAAAGAAGGAATTAGACAAATTCATATAGGAGGAGAGCACTGGTAGATATTATCTGTGATAGGTAAACAGAGTTAAAGCTATGGTTTCCCAGTAGTGATGTATGGAAGTGAGAGCTGGACCATAAAGAAGGCTGATCGCTGAAGAATTGATGCCTTTGAATTCTGGTGCTGGAGGAGACTCTTGAGAGTCCCATGGACTGCAAGAAGATCAAACCTATCCATTCAGAAGGAAATCAGCCCTGAGTGCTCACTGGAAGGACAGATTCTGAAGCTGAGGCTCCAATACTTTGGCCACCTCATGAGAAGAGAAGACTCCCTGGAAAAGACCCTGATGTTGGGAGAGATTGAGGGCACAAGGAGAAGGGGACGACAGAGGACGAGATGGTTGGACAGTGTTCTCGAAGCTACCAGCATGAGTTTGACCAAACTGCGGGAGGCAGTGGAAGACAGGAGTGCCTGGCGTGCTCTGGTCCATTTGGTCACAAAGAGTCGCACATGACTAAACGACTAAACAACAAGGTAAACAGAACCTACATGTTCAAGAGCACTGTCTCCTTCTCCCCCGTCTCCTCTGAACCACATGTTTCTTATCCCCAATCACTTCTCTTTGACAGCTCCAGATTGTTCTTGATGGGCTGGTTCAGGACTGTCTTAACCAGGCTTCCTCAACCTCGGCCCTCCAGATGTTTTTGGCCTACAACTCCCATGATCCCTAGCTAGCAAGACCAGTGGTCAGGGATGCTGGGAATTGTAGTCTCAAAACTTCTGGAGGGCCGAGGTTGAGGAAGCCTGGTCTTAACCCACCCTGCACCAGTCCTAGATTGGCCCTGATCGACCAGACTCAGTTGCAGACCTGAAATTTGTCCAGATCTGTTGACCAGCCATGGACTTTATGGCAAGTCTCAGAATGTATATGTTAGGACTATGGGGGCCTTTGTCAACCTCGTGCCCTATCATAAAATCACACAATTGTAGACTTGACTCCGAGTGTCATCTAGTTCAAAACTCCCTGCAATGCAGACATCCATGGCAGGTGGCCATCCAAACCCTGCTTGAAAAACTTCAAGAGGGAGTCTGTTCCACTTACTGTCACAAAGTTCTTCCTGATATTTAGCTAGAATCCCCTTTCTTGTAACTTGAAGCCATTGGTTCGGTTCCTACCCTCCATAGCAAGAGTAAACAAGCTTGCTCCATCTTCCACGTCACAGCCCTTGAGATAATTAAGGATGACTATTATATCTCCTCTCAGTCTTCTCTTTTCCAAGCTAAACATCCCAAGCTCGTTCAACCACTCCTCATAAGGCTTGGCTTCCAGACCTTTGATCATCCTGGTTGCCCTCTTCTGCACACGTTCCAGCTTGTCAACATCCTTCTTAAATCGTGGTGCCCAGAACTGGACACAGTGCAACTCTCTGCAAGGCAGGAGTCTCCAGTAATGCATCTATGGCAGATGGCCATCCAACCTATGCTTAAAAGCCTCCAAGGAAGGAGAGTCCACAACTTCTTGAAGGAGTCCACTCCACTGTCCAACAACTCTCACAGTCAGAGCTGCAGATGTTTTTGATTACCACTGCCAGTGACTGAGGCTGATGGGAGTTGTAGTCTAAAACATATGCAGGATACCTGGTTGGCAAAGTATGCTCTATAGTCTCCCTAGGTGTGCAATAGAACTGACACTAAATTCTGGGCTCAGTGTCTAAAGCCTCCAGGCAAACACTTTAAATATATATATATATATATCCTAAGTTTATTTTTTTTAAGTGAAACTGTTTTTGCCTGTTATTGTGATTCTGTGTGTTTCTTTGTATTTTTGTTTTGTTCTTTGGCACAGTAATTTTTCTTCTTAATATTATGCTGTGTTTGTTTAAATGGAAGGTTGGTGTATATATAGCACATTTTTAAAAAATAAAAGGGCATTCGTCACTAGAGCATAATTAAAATACATGCCACGCTGCGTGTCTGGCTATAAATACAGGCGAGGCAGCCAGGAGCTTCAGAAGAAGAAAGTTAAAGGAGATGGGAGAGAAACCTCCAATTTTTCAAAATGGACAAGCCCCCCCCCCCATTTTTTTTTTGCAGAGCAGGGGAGGGGGAAGTGGGCACATTTTGCAAGTTTGTACCAGGCTCAGAGAAATGGTATTTCTTCAGAAGCCTTGTAGGGAATATGAACTGGTGATTTAGATTTCACAGCCGATTTGGTTGCAGATGTTTATATGAGTACAGTTGTACCTTGGTTTTCGAACAGAATCCGTTCCGGAAGTCCTTTTCACTTCTGAAAATGTTCAAAAACCAAGGTGTGGCTTCTGATCGGCTGCAGGAGCTTCCTGCACTCAATCGGAAGCTGCGGGAGCCGTGTCGGACGTTCGGACGTTTGCAAACAGGAACACTCATTTCTGGGTCTGTGGCATTCGGAAGCCGAATTGTTTGAGTCACAAAGCATTCAAGAACCAAGGTTCGACTGTACTTGAGCCATGTCCACTGAACCTATACATGGAACAAAGAGGTGAGTCACTAAACTAACTTGGGTCAGAACTTTCTGACTAAACATTAGGAAGAACTTTTGGGTGCTAAGAGCTGTTATGAATGTGTTGTAAACAAAAATCTGCCCTTTTCCCTTATGGGGTATCCCAGAGCCCATATAGAGTCCTTATGCAGGTTCCCTAATGGTAGGAGAAATTAACAGAGGCCAACCAGAGAATATTGAGAAGCAAAGCAGCTAGTAAGCCTGATCTTTATTCAACTGTTGCAACAGGGTCCCCACTCACCACACGCAGGAGGGAGGAACCCAGAACAAAAGTGTGCCTGCCCTTATATAAACATTTTAAATTCCCTGCCCTGGAGCTCAAGACCACCCCTCCATACATCATACATACATCACAGAAGGGGTGTAACCCAAGACCCCCCCCCCACAAACATCATACCTACATCACAGAAAAGGTGGTCTACAACAGAAATTTGAATGTTGTTGTTTTTCCTGTTTGCCAGGTTATCAGATAATGCCTTATCTGATTGCCTTTCCTGGTAGTCTGGCCATTTCTTTGAGATGGTGATTACCCAATTCCTGAGACAATGGGAAGGTTCCATCACCCCCTCCCTCCTTGCAGAGAAAACATTTGGTCAGTTTGGGAGTCAAAATGGTTTCAGGTCAGTCTTCCTGTGCTGCTACAGACATGTAGTCCACATATCTATGTACGTGCTTGGTTGGTACATTTTATGAACATTTATTATATATATAAGACCTTAAATTTTTTTATTTCACAATCCACTACCGGGCTGAGTTTAAGGTGTTGGTACTAACACACAGGTTCCTTGAGAGACTGCTTTCTCCCTTACTTACCAAGCAGATTGCTGTGGTCTGCAACAGAGCTTTTCCTGCAAGTTCCAAAAATCTCAGAAGCCTGCTCAGCATGTAACTTTTGTTAAATATAATTGGTTTAATTGACACTGAAATGGGGATGTCTCTATAAGGTTTAACATGGGAAGATTCTACAGAAGCTTTAGAAAATCAAGAAGAGCACTCTGAGCCTTAGCTGAGTTGATAATTAACTAACTGTTGCTTTCTTTTCTGCTACTCTAGCTAACACCTGAGTGCTGTAACCTCAGATCAGGTATTTGGTTGCAAATCTCCATTTTGAAGGGTGCTGCCTTTGAATCTTTTGTCTCACAAAACTCTGTGGAGTGAAGTTGTAAATGACGCTTTCAAAGAAAACAGCTCGAGGTGATATGGATGCTGTTAAAGAGAGAGAGAGAGAGAGAGAGAGAGAGATACCTTTGCTTACAGGTCTGCTTGGATCATTTCATATTTTGTAAGATGCTGAGCCTGTGCCCAAGATCCGTATGGATATTTTTGATGTACTTTTGATGTTTTAATTCAATTATGAAGAAATGAATTATATTTTTATGGGTCTGGACAATGTTTTATTTCCATAAGGAGTCAGTTCTTATGCTTCCAGTCACTTCACACTGTGAAATATTAACATCTACCTCTGTTCTCTGGGATCACATTCCTGTTTAGGTATTTGCATTTTCTAGGGCAAAAAAGAAGATGTGCAAGAAGATCAAACGTATCCATTCTTAGGGAGGTCAGCCCTGGTGCTCACTGGAAGGACAGATCGTGAAGTTGAGGCTCCAATATTTTGGCCACCTCATGAGAAGAGAAGACTCCCTGGAAAAGACCCTGATGTTGGGAAAGATTGAGGGCACAAGAAGATGGGGACGACAGAGGACGAGATGGTTGGACAGTGTTCTCGAAGCTACAAACATGAGTCTGACCAAACTGCGGGAGGCAGTGGAAGACAGGAGTGCCTGGCGTGCTCTGGTCCATGGGGTCACGAAGAGTCGGACACGACTAAACGACTAAACAAAAAAAAGGGGGAAATTGAAAGTGTTTGTTGTTGTTCCAGCAGGCTTTCCCAGCTTGATAAATGGGTCTTCACCATGAGTGTGTAGAGTTTTAGTCTTGTTTTAAACGTCTTAGCTGTTTTGGTGGTTTTAATTGTTTTTAATTATGTTTAATGTAAGGTAAAGGTAAAGGACCCCTGGACAGCTAAGTCCAGTCAAATTTGACTATGGGGTTGCAGCGCTCATTTCGCTTTCAGGCCGAGGGAGCTGGCATTTGTCCACAGACAGGTTTCCGGGTCATGTGGCCAGCATGATTAAACCACTTCTGGTGCAGCGGGACACCGTGATGGAAACCAGAGTGCACAGAAATGCTGTTTACCTTCCCTCCACAGTGGTACCTATTTACCTACTCGCACTGGTATGCTTTCAAAGTGATAGGTTGGCAGGAGCTAGGACAGAACAACGGGAGCTCACCCCGCCATGCGGATTCAAACTGCTGACTTTACAATTGGGAAGCCCAAGAGGCTCAGTGTTTAAGACCACAGCGCCACCCAAGCCCCATTTTGTTTAGTCTAAATCAGGCTGAGATAGTTCCTTGGAAGACGATAAATAAATCAGTAATGATGATAATAATATAAACATATAATATTATATGTGTACTTCCTTACACAACCCTCTTGTTATGTAAGCAAACTGTGTATGCTGTTTATTTTTGTCCCAATCTCTCCCAAGATAAACAATGGAGAGTATAGTGAACCTCTCACATCTCAGATACCTTGAAATCCACCAAGGAATGTGTCAAGAAACAGAGACCTCCTTACCTGTAAGTCAAACAAGATTTCACCATCAGACTGTCAACCTTCTGAGATAAGCCTCCATCTTTTCTTTTCCTGATGTCATCTAGCAGACAAGTGTACAGCAATGAAAAGATTAGAGCTATTAGTTTAATTTAGCTTTGTCTTAATTGTCTAGAGGAGGTTCTTTTGAGCTGACAGATTAATGTACTGTCATTCAGGGCCAGTTATGATAATTCCCGTAAGCTCTCGTATTAAAACATGGCAGCTTTGAATAAGCTAATCAAATCTATTCGGAGCAGGGGAAGAAGGCACAACAATGCAAGGATGAAAACAATGAAAGGGAAATGAAGACCTGTCCTCTACATTCTCTAAGGTTTCCTTCTTCCGTGAAAGAGGCTCCAATTTTCCTCCATCATTCATAGAATCATAGAATCATCTTGGGGGCACTCGGTAGGTGCAGGGCTTCTGGCTGACCTTATCACTGTGAGATGACTCTAGGTTGTGTGTTTCCTTCCCAGTAAACATTCCAAAAGGACCCAAACCAATGGATTGCCGTACTTTTCTGTCTATAAGACGCCCCCATGTATAAGATGCCCCCTATTTTGGGGGACTCAAAACTCAAATTGAAGAAAATGGGGGGAGATGGCACAGAGTTGGGGGGGGGATTGTCCAGGGTTGCAGCCAATAACACGCACAATAGCCGTTGACAGCCGTGGCAGAAACCAAATTGAACGTCCACCCTATGCACTGCTCATGTATAAGACGACCCCCGCTTTTTAGCATGATTTCCAAATGAAAAAAACATAGTCTTATACACAGAAAAGTACGGTAAATTTATGGGAAAGAAGATTCAGCCTACATATTTGGAAGAACATTCTGATGTTGGGTGGTGGAACAGCTGTTTGATGGTGGAACAGGCTACTTCAGAAGGCAGAATCATAGAACTATAGAGTTGGCAGCCACCACCAAGGTTCCTCTAGTCCAGGCATAGGCAAACTCGGCCCTTCAGATGTTTTGGGACTTTGAACTGTAGAGTCACCCAGCCCAGTGTTCGAAATTAGCCCGGAGGGTTTTGCGACTGGCACGGGTCCAATTGCAACCACCTGGAGATCTCTGGATGCCAGGTTCGCAGCTGACTTCTCCATCTAGCTGGCCCTTCCAGCTTTCTTAAGCAGGTCAGCAGAAGAGCTTATTTACTGCATATCCCACCTTCTCTTCCAAGGAGTCCATGATTCTACACCCCCCCCCAGTTAATCCTTACAACAACCTTACGAGGTAGCTTAAGAAGTTGCGATTGGCCTCAGGTCACCTAGTAAGCTTCAGGACTGAGTGGTGATTTCAACCCTGATCACCCAGGTCCTGGTCCAACACTCTAACGCAGGAATAGGCAACCTTAGCCCTCCGGATGTTTTGGGACTACAATTCCCATCATCCCTGACCACTGGTCCTGTTAGCTAGGGATGATGGGAGTTGTAGTCCCAAAACATAGGGAGGGCCGAGTTTGCCTATGCCTGCTCTAGTCCACACCCTTGCCATGCAAGAGTCTCAACTAAAGCATCCATGATAGATGGCCATCCAACCTCTACTTGCAAACCTCCGAGGAAGGAGAGTCCACCACCTCCTGAGGGAGACCGTTCTATTGTTGGAACTGGTCCCACCATCAGAAAGTTCTTCCTGATGTTTAGTCAGAATCTCTTTTATTGCACAGTGGTACCTCGGGTTAAGTGCTTAATTCGTTCCGGAGGTCCGTTCTTAACCTGAAACTGTTCTTAACCTGAGGTATCACTTTAGCTAATGGGGCCTCCTGCTGCCGCCGCACTGCCAGAGCACGATTTCTGTTCTCATCCTGAAGCAAAGTTCTTAATCCGAGGTACTATTTCTGGGTTAGCAGAGCCTATAACCTGAAGCATATGTAACCCGAGGTACCACTGTAATTTGAATCATTGGTTTGGATCCTAGTCTATAGCAGGAGAAAACAAGCTTGCTCCATTTCGCATATGACAGGTATTTATATATTTGAAGATGGCTCTCATATCTTCCATCAGTCTCCTCTTTTCCAGGAGGAAAACATGCCCAACTCCCTCAACCGTTCCCGAAATATAATTTTATTTACTTATGAATTAAGTTTCCTTTTTTATTTTTTATTATTTTTAAAAAAAATTCTTGGCCTATGTTGTTATTTATTTATTTATTTATTTTTTATCATTAATACACATATACAAGCATACAAACATACATTTCATACAATCTTTAAAAATGTTCAAACATACTTACACTCAATCCCACAAATAGTTCCTTTCCCCATCACCATCCACCAACCCTTCACCCCACTTTTGTGTTTGACTTCCAATCTACTCAATTACAATTTCTTTCCACTTCTATTACTTTCTTTCACACACCTTTACCCTAATTTCATACTTCTTTTTCTATTACACATTGTTTTCCATCTTATTTGATATTTCAGTATTTGAAACGGAACTTGTTTATTCTAATAGGAGTTCTGATTTTTCGATATGATTTTGCAAGTATCTTTTAAACACCTTCCAGTCCCTATCTATCTTTTCTTTTGAAATCCTTCCAATTTCTTCCACTGTTTTGGATATATTGTAATACTCCAATAATTTGGCAAGCCACTCTGTTTTTGTCGGTATTATACCACTTTTCCAGTTTTTCGCAATCAATAGCCTTGCTGCTACTGTTGCGTATAAATATAAGGTATTATCTTCTTCCTTTAGGCTTCCTGGTACTATTCCCAATAGAAAACCTTCTGGTGTTTTCCTAAATGAGTATCTAAACATTTTTTTCATTTCATTATATATTATTTCCCAAAATTGTTTGATGTTTAAACAATTCCACCATATATGTATCATAGTACCTTTTCCCGTGTTGCATCGCCAGCAGATATCGCTACAGTTTTTATTCATTTTTGCTATTCTTTCAGGTGTTAAATACCATCTATGTTGCATTTTAAGGTATTTTTCTTTCAGTATATAACACATGGTGAATTTCATATCTTCTTTCCACAATTTTCCCCATTGTTCAAACATAATATTTTTCCCAATGTCTTGTGCCCATTTAATCATTGATGCTTTAACCAATAATAATAATAATAATAATAATAATAATAATAATAATAATAATTTATTATTTATACCCCGCCCATCTGGCTGGGCCTCCCCAGCCACTCTGGGCGGCTTCCATAAAAACCAAAAATACAGTAAAATGTCACACGTTAAAAACTTCCCTGAACAGGGCTGCCTTAAGATGTCTCCTGAATGTCAGATAGTTGTTTATCGCTTTGACATCTGCTGGAAGGGCGTTCCACAGGGCGGGCGCCACTACCGAGAAGGCCCTCTGCCTGGTTCCCTGTAGCTTTGCTTCTCGCAGTGAGGGAACCGCCAGAAGGCCCTCGGCGCTGGACCTCAGCGTCCGGGCAGACTGATGGGGGTGGAGACGCTCCTTCAGGTATACTGGACCGAGGCCGTTTAGGGCTTTAAAGGTCAGCACCAACACTTTGAATTGTGCTCGGAAACGTACTGGGAGCCAATGCAGGTCTTTCAAGACCGGTGTTATATGGTCTCGGCGGCCGCTCCCAGTCACCAGTCTAGCTGCCGCATTCTGGATTAGTTGTAGTTTCCGCGTCACCTTCAAAGGTAGCCCCACGTAGAGCGCATTGCAGTAGTCCAAGCGGGAGATAACCAGAGCATGCACCACTCTGGCGAGACAGTCCGCAGGCAGATAGGGTCTCAGCCTACGTACCAGATGGAGCTGGTAAACAGCTGCCCTGGACACAGATTTGACCTGTGCCTCCATGGACAGCTGTGAGTCCAAAATGACTCCCAGGCTGCGCACCTGGTCCTTCAGGGGCACAGTTACCCCATTCAGGACCAGGGAATCCTCCACACCTGCCCGCCTCCTGTCCCCCAAAAACAGTACTTCTGTCTTGTCAGGATTCAACCTCAATCTGTTAGCCGCCATCCATCCTCCAACCGCCTCCAGACACTCACACAGGACCTTCACCGCCTTCACTGGTTCTGATTTAAAAGAGAGGTAGAACCAATTCATCCTTTGTTTCCCACTCTAAAATCAGATTATACAATTTAGATATATAGATAAGTTTCCTATACCACCCTTCATGTGAAGATCACAGGGGGGTTTGCAATATAAAAACACAAAAATAAATAGGCATTTGATGTGTGGATGGGATTGTTGAAGACTGATCATTGCTTCATGCATAAATGAAAACAATAAAAAATGGGGGACAAAATAACGTATAAACACCACTTGCAAACAATAAAGATTCCACAAGAACAAACAATTGAAGCAAAAAGATGGCATTTTAATTAGGAAGAGAAATCAGTTGGTTATGAAGACCTTCTGAAACAGGAAGGCTTCCAGTGCATATCAGAATGAACTGCAGCAGAGGCATCTTGGAAAATAGCCCTTGTAGAAGAAATTGTACAGGCAAGGTTGTTTTTATTTTTACACGCTAACACATCCAGAAGATGTGCTTGTGAACAAAGTCTTGTTCCTGTGCTTCCACCTGACGACGCTTCCCATGTAATGGAAAAGGCGCTGATTCACCAGCAGGCTGCCGTTCGGAGAAAAGGTGTCTTGGACAGAGTTGACAAAAGTCTTGCTAACACAAAGTTGTTTATTAATCCATCACCCTTTTGCACCCCCTTTCCAATTCCCTTTCATCTTTATCAGCTGAGGCCACAGCCGCCGCAGCCGTCTCTAAGCCCGGCTGCCTCCGAAGAGTTAAGCGCCTCCGAGGAAACAAGATGTTCAATTCAACACAGTGGGAGGCGATAACTGGAACCAGCTCCAGCTCATTAGGGATTGTAACAAAGCTGCTCAGCTGCCAATCAATTGGGAGTCGGGCCTGACTGAGTGTTGGAGGCAGCCAACCGTCCTCTTAGCCTGCCAGGGATGAAGGAATTGTTGCTGGTGCTATAGCTGCATTCCTTGGCCCACTACTGAGCTCCTTGGAATCACAGCTCCGGAACAGGATTTCCTGGAGGCAGATGCCTTTGGCGACTGAAGCGGGGATCTCTGTGGCAGTGGTGCTCAGTGGTGTGCAGAGAGTTGACTCCCCGCTCACCACAACCCCACCAGCAGAGTGGATCAGAGGTCTGACTTGTTCTGCTGCATACTGCTAGGATTGATCAAGCATTGACTCCATTGGGAGCTGCAAACAGAACTGTTTTCTACACGATACGATATGATACCATAATCTTTATTGTCATTGTCCCATACAGAACAACGAAATTGAAAAATCTACATAAGACTTTGAAAAACCAACAAGCCTGCTATCCCAGCTATCCCAACTTGGTTAGCCCCCTAAAAACTCTGATACCCCATTTTAGAATACAATATACTCCCATACAGACTCCTTACAATGCATTTAAAACCAAAATCACATTTGGGTAGAAACTGTTTCTCAGGCGGCTAGTCCTAGTCTTTATAACCGTGGACCTTCTTCCAGAAGGCAGAAGCTGAAAGAGATCATTTCCGGGGTGTGCACTATCCTGCGCTATCTCTGCAGCTTTCTTATGGCACCTGGAAGCGTAGATTTGATCCAAGGTGAGAAGAGTGCACCCAATTATTCTCTCCACAGTCTTTACAACCCTGGACAGCATTGTTTTTTCCCTGACTGATCAGCTCCCAAACCACACACAGACCATAAGTTAATACCCTCTCCACAGTACAATGGTAAGATGCCATCAAGCCTGCTAGATTAGGCCAATGGCCCAACTAGTTTGGCAACCTGTTTTCACAGTGACCAATCAGATCACAGAACCATAGAGCTGGAAGGAACACCAAGCCTCATCTAGTCCAGCCCCCTGCAATGCATCTATAACTGATGACCATCCAACCTCTGCTTAAAATCTCCACACTGGTTCCAGTGTGACTGAACCAGTCAACCAGCCCAGTGTGATGGGACCCGTCAACCAGCCCAGTGTGATGGGACCAGTCAACCAGCCCAGTGTGACTGAACCAGTCAACCAGCCCAGTGTGATGGGACCAGTCAACCAGCCCAGTGTGATGGGACCCGTCAACCAGCCCAGTGTGATGGGACCCGTCAACCAGCCCAGTGTGATGGGACCAGTCAACCAGCCCAGTGTGATGGGACCCGTCAACCAGCCCAGTGTGATGGGACCAGTCAACCAGCCCAGTGTGACTGAACCAGTCAACCAGCCCAGTGTGATGGGACCAGTCAACCAGCCCAGTGTGATGGGACCCGTCAACCAGCCCAGTGTGATGGGACCAGTCAACCAGCCCAGTGTGACTGAACCAGTCAACCAGCCCAGTGTGACTGAACCAGTCAACCAGCCCAGTGTGATGGGACCAGTCAACCAGCCCAGTGTGATGGGACCAGTCAACCAGCCCAGTGTGATGGGACCAGTCAACCAGCCCAGTGTGATGGGACCCGTCAACCAGCCCAGTGTGATGGGACCCGTCAACCAGCCCAGTGTGATGGGACAAGTCAACCAGCCCAGTGTGATGGGACCTGTCAACCAGCCCAGTGTGATGGGACCTGTCAACCAGCCCAGTGTGATGGGACCTGTCAACCAGCCCAGTGTGATGGGACCTGTCAACCAGCCCAGTGTGATGGGACCAGTCAACCAGCCCAGTGTGATAGAACCAGTCAACCAGCCCAAGGCAGCTAACAACCAATAAGAAAAACGAGTTGAATGAATACAACTTAAAAACAAGATTAAAATACAACATTAAAACAATTAAGATGCAGCCTCATCACAGGAGGAGAAAGGAAAAAGAAAGAGGGAGAGGGAATCAAATTGACTCCAAGCCAAAGGCCAGGTGCAACAACTCTGTCTTACAGGCCCTGTGGAAAGAAATCAGATCCTGCAGGGCCCTGGTCTCACGAGATAGCGTGTTCCACCAGGCTGGAGCCGGTGTTGAAAAAGCCCTGGCTTTGGTTGAGGCTAATCTGACTTCCTTAGGGCCCGGGACCTCTAGGGTGTTGCTATTTATGGACCTTGAGGCTCTCCGTGGGGCATACTACGAGAGGAAGTCCTGTAGGTACGAGGTTCCTAGGCCGTGAAGGGCTTCAAAGGTCGAAACCAGCACCTTAAATCTGACCCTGTATCCACCAGGAGCCAGTGCAGCTGGAAAAGCACTGGGTGAATATGCTCCCATGGCAGAGACCCCATGAGGAGCCTCGCTGCAGCATTCTGCACCTGCTGGAGTTTCTGAGACAGCTTCAAGGGCAGCCCCACGTAGAGCGAATTACAGTAGTCAAGCCTGGAGGTGACCATCGCATGGATCACTGTGGCCAGGTCAGGGAGGGAAAGGTAAGGGAAATCTGAATAAGCTCTCATGGAAACCTACAATTACCCGGGGGAAGCTGTGAGTGCTAAAGTAGTATAAGAGTGTTTCACATGCAGGTGTCACCCCAGTTTAGTGATCAAGTGTTGGATTCAGCTTTCTCACACATTCACTGGCAAAACAAGCCTAGCCCATCTGCATCCCACCGGCTTCTAATGCTAAGATGTAGTGTTTTTGAACACTGTCACATTTTATGCTGTGTTAGCAGGTGTTCCTTGGCTTGTGATCACAGCTGTTCTTTGAAGCTGGGCTCTTGCCTAGGTGTCCCCCGCCTTCTCTGGCAGCTGTGATAAATGAGCCCAAGAATGGAGGGTTGCCCAAGGAGCATCCGAAGCAACACAGATGTTCCCCAATTTACGTCCACTGGCCTCGTGCCTCCAGGCTTGCGTTTGCATGCCTGGATGTCTCCCATGGAGAACGCGGTGGCTTATCGAAACACCTGATGGGGAAACACATTCATTCTGGTGCTCTCCCACAGAGAAGGCTTGGAGTTGGTCTCTGTCCAGCCTCAGGCCTAATTGCCTCAGCAGGTGGAGACGTCAAGACGCTGACAGTTCCTCCAGCTGCAGGATTTGATGAAAGACGGAGGAGAGAAAGAATTGCTTGGAAGTAAGGGCATACTAAAGGTAAAGGGACCCCTGACCATTAGCTCCAGTCGTGGCCGATTCTGGAGTTGTGGCGCTCATTTCGCTTTATTGGCCGAGGGAGCTGGCATACAGCTTCCGGGTCATGTGGCCAGCATGACTAAGCCGCTTCTGGTGAACCAGAGCAGCGCACGGAAATGCCGTTTACCTTCCCGCCGGAGCGGTACATATTTATCTACTTGCACTTTGACGTGCTTTTGAACTACTAGGTTGCCAGGAGCAGGGACCGAGCAACGGGAGCTCACCCCGTCATTGCGGGGATTTGAACCGCCGACCTTCTGATCGGCAAGTCCTAGGCTCTGTGGTTTAACCCACAACGCCACCCATGTCCGATACCCAAGCTAATGGGCCTTAAAAAATAAATAAATGGAAAGGATCCCTGGCAGTTAAGTCCAGTCACAGGCGACTCTGGGGTTGCAGCACTCATCTTGCTTTCAGGCTGAGGGAGCCGCCGTTTGTCTGCAGACAGTTTCCCTGGGTCATGTGGCCAGCATGACTAAGCCGCTTCTGGCTCAACGGAACACCGAAACCAGAGCAGTTCAAACCCTGTGAGGTGGGGAGGGGGAGGATAGTGATTTGCACAAGGTTGGCCAATGAGAATTATGACTAACCGGGGATTCGAACCAGGCTCCTTACTCCATGTTCAACCCCCTAGCCTTGTTCAAATAACATGGGGTGGGGAGCAAGGCATGGCAAGGGATGGGTGAGTTGGTCCCTTAAGCTACATGTTCACTCTCAGCTCTGAGCAAAGCTAAATCATGTATTTCCCTTCCTGGCCTCACATTAGACCCAAGATCAGGAAACCCAACTGCCTCAGCGCCTTCAAATTATTCTGTTACTCTATGCTTTGTAATGAAGCACCTGCACTCAGTATGATAAGGCAAGGCCCATTAAGCCAAACGTACGGGGGAAACAGGTGCGGGAAAATATGCATTGATAAATAAGAGGGACGTCTTCAGCATTGCTCTTTCCATATTCCGAGCCTATCAAATCCCTCTGCAATTATCAGCTCCCATATCCATTTCTTCCCGCGGTTTTGCCTGTTGAGGTAAGTGCCAGGGAGCTCAGCGTTCAGCAGCAGCCCCCATCGAAAGGAGAGAGTGAAACCTACCAGTTTCTGGGATGAACAGCAACCCCAGGAATCAGAGGATCAGGGATGTTTGACTGCTTCTCCTTCCCCCAGCCCCTTCAAATATCTGAAGGGCAGGAAGACACAAGATTTACCCACTCTGGAAGAATGGCAGATGAAGATGGTGGACTATATGGAATTGGCAGAAATGACCGGCAGAATCCGAGACCAGGGAGAAGAAATGGTGGAAGAAGACTGGAAGAAATTCAAAGACTATCTGCAGAAATACTGTAAAATTAATGAATGTTAAAATGATGTTGGACTGAAAATAAGTGGTTTTGGTATTAAGGCTAATAAGAATATGTAAATATAGATAGTTATATGGATGAAAATTTACAGTTATAATAGGTTAAGAATATTAAGATAAATGAAAGAGGGTAAGGATTTGCTGACAGGATTTTGTAAACGGGAATACAAAAAGGGGCGGTGTGAGGAGGTCAAGGAAATAAGCAAATGAACCTAAAGATATTGAAAAATGGATTATTTCTTTTTTTAAAGATATTTTCTTCTTCTTTTATTTCTTTTTTTTCTTCTTTTTCTATCTTTTTTGTATTTTTTATCACACTGTTTTTCTTTTGTGTAAAATCTCAATAAATATTAAAAAAACAACAAATATCTGAAGGGCTGCCACATGGAAGATGGAGGAAGCTTGTTTTCTGCTGCTCTGGAGGGCAGATCCTGAACCAGTGAATTCAAGTTAAGAGAAAGGGGATTCCGACTAACACCAGGAAGAACTTTCTGATGGTGAGAGCCACTCAACAGTGGCTCTCCTTCATTGGAGGTTTTTAAGCAGAGCTTGGATGTCCACCTGTCAGGGTTTCTTTAGTTGTGATTGCTTCACTGCAGGGGGTTAGACTAGATGTTCTTTGGTGTCCTTTCCAACTCTACATTTCTGTGCTGGGCCCGGGGGTAACCCGAGTAACGCGGTCCAGGTCCGGTCCCAAATCCAAGGGTTCCGCAAGGAGTCAATCCAACAGGGCCGAGGCAGGAAACCAGACAAGGTCAGGCACAGTATCTCAGGCAAGTTCTGGCAAACAGCAATGTTGCTCCTGCAACCTGTGGCGGGGTCCAGCAGCCTTTTATCTCTGTCGGGCTAACGGCTGGTCCTGATCCCCCAGTGACTCACCTCCCTGTCTCGCCCGAAGGCGAGCACTCCTCCTGCGAGTACTCAGGTCTCTCCTTCTCTCAGACCTTAGCCTCTGCAGCTCAGGAGACGTCGGTGGGTTACTAGACCCAGGGGCCGCCTCAGCCTCCCCTGACCCAACCAGTAGTAGAGCAGCTGTAAATGATGGCCCAGCTGGAGGCAATGAGGTAATCTCCACATCTGGAGCCAAGACAAGCTCAGGCCCCTGACTCCGCCCAGCTGTGCTTGTTGCAGGGGAACCTGTGCAGACTGGGACTCTTCAGGATCCAGGCTTGGTTCAGGTGATGCCTGAGGCAAAGGATCCGGTGCAGACTGAGTCTCCTCTGGTTCCGAGCCTGAGCCCGAGTCCCAGGCCATCACAATTTCTATGATTCTTTCTTCAGCAGGTGCACTGCACAGAAATACAACATTCATTGAATGTTGGAAGATTTGAGGCAGATAGGGGAAAAAAGGAATTTCTTACACTGCACATAACTCAGTATGGAATTTGCTCCTGCAGCAAATCGTGGTGGCAACCAGCATGGATGGCTTAAAAAGAGGATAAGATAAATTCACTGAGGATAAAGCTATCAATGAAGGCAGCCCTGTTTAGGGAAGATTTTAATGACTGATGTTTTAATGTATTTTTAATCTTTTGTTGGAAGCTGCCCAGAGTAGCTGGGGTAATAATAATAATAATAATAATAATAATAATAATAATAATAATAACCAATGGCAGCTAGCATGATGGCTGTGTTCTTTGTCCATTGTTTGTGACAGTATACCCGCAAATGCCAGATACCTGGGAAGAATGCCATTGCACTCTGGTCCTGCTTGTGAGCTTTCCAGAAACCTGACCATTATGAGAACTGGATAATGACCTGATCCAACAGGACTCTTCTAGTTATTTTGGACGGCGACTGCCACCAGCCCTGGCATGGGGCTGATAGCATCTGTACTGCAAAGCGTCTGAAGGACACTTGGTTGGTGATGGTTGCCTTAGGAAGCTGTTGGTAATTTCAGGGAGCGGTCCCAGTCTGTGGGAAGGTCCATGGTTGCAGGACAGCTGCCCCCATGGAATGTCCAGAGAACAGAGTCAGGTGAGGTCAAGTTTGCAACCCAGAAAGGCAGATCTATTCTGTCATGGACGATCTAGCTGAGATTCCTGCATTGCAGGGGGTTAGAATAGATGACCCTCCAGGTCCCAGCCAACTTTACAATCCTGTGATTCTATGAAGGTGGGAGGCTTGCAAAGAGAGGAGTCAGGTGCTGATGCAGACTGACAGTCCAGTCTGAAAGGGAATTTTCAGAGATGCAGAACTAGAAAGCAGCCAATACCATGGAGAGCTCCAAGCGGGGCTTGAAGCTTCTCAGAAATGGAATCCTCTTTCCCCATACAGTGCTACCTCGGGTTAAGTACTTAATTTGTTCCGGAGGTCCGTGCTTAACCTGAAACTGTTCTTAACCTGAAGCACCACTTTAGCTAATGGGGCCTCCTGCCGCCACCGCAGCACGATTTCTGTTCTCATCCTGAAGCAAAGTTCTTAACTCGAGGTACTATTTCTGTTTTGTTTTTTGTTTTTATAAAATTTTTATTGGGTTTTCCGCTTTTATAAAGACAATACAAACACAAAAATAACACAAGACACAAACATGTATAAATTCAGCAGATCCTCTTCTCATAACCTTGTTCCCTGACTTCCCCCCACCCCCCCTCGTGCATCCCAATTCCCAGGATTATATCAGCAAGTTGGTATTTCTCCTCTTAACCATCTTATTCATTTTGTTACCTCTTTTCTAATAAAAAAAATGATTTTCCTAAGTTGGACTTAAGTTCTCTTCCATCGATTTTTCATTTTGTCTTGATTAAAAGTCATATTAACCAAACCTGAAAGTCTTAAGAGTTTTTAAGAATCTCCTCTTCCCTCCCTCCCATCCCCGGTTTTTGTCCCTTCCCAATAAAAATCCAAAGTCAAGATTCTCAGCCTGGGTTCCTCACGTCCGAGGCTTTCAAGTCCCTTTCAGTCCCTCTCCGCCGGTCTTGTTGGTAGTCCTTTATGTCAGTCGTCGAGTCTGGAAAAAGATCTTTCACCATCAAAACATATTCTCTTTCCACAAGGAGATTTGAAAGCAACTGCTGGAGTATTTCCACAAAGCCTGTATCCTCAAAGTCAAAGTCCAAACGGAGGCCCCAATCATATTTCTTTATTTTAAGTTCCTGTATTCCATATTGTCCCAGAACCTCCTCCTTCTTCTTCTGCATCTTTCGCAGACTTGTGGTTGGTTTTGTTCCCAGAGTCTCCTTGCTTGTGTTCCACAGATGTCAGCTTTTGGCTGTTGCTTCCCAAGGTTACTTTCTCTTTTTCTTGTTTAGTCTCTTCCACCTCTGTAGACATTGTTTCCCATTCAGCTGTGGATTCTTTCTCATTCAGGTCCTCAATACAAACAGCAGAGTTGCCTGTTCCCAAGGTCATAATGTTAAGTTGTTTATTCATGGCTAAGCTCTGCTCTTGTAAGATTCCCACCAATTGAAACATCCTTTCGATTTCCACTAGTAACTTTCCATCCACAGCCATTGTATCCATTGTAGTTTCACAGAATTCCCCCTAGGGGGAATCTGGTTACTTATTAGTCTTTTCTCCAACAGTCCTTTAGCTTGTTATTGTTACTTTGTTTCCAACAATTTTAGCTCAATTATAACTCGTCTTAATCCAGAGGGATCTTAAATAATGATTTTTCCGCTTTAAACTGCCCGTTTGACAGCTTTGACAGCTGTCAAACTCCGCAGCTCTTACACAGGCACAAAGGCAGGACGTTCCCGAGCCCGGGGGGGGGGGGTTGTTCAAAACATAAAGAGGGTCTCCAAAACTCCACTCTCCAGCACAAAATTTCCTTTAACTAAATCTTGAAAGTAAGTGTCCTTTTTAACTCACCCCACCAAGGGTAGGCTCTCCAGCTTAGCTCTTATGTCGTTGCTTAGATCGTCTGCAGGGGGGGTGTGCGGACTTCCTTTTAGCACACCCCCCGGTCGTCTCCAATTCAGGGTAAAATTTTTAAAGTCCCAATCCGTCTTACTCACGGGTAATTCTTTCAGTCCAAATTTTCAAGGAAGAAAGTCAGCGCTCTCTGGTCATGGCTCGCGGCTTCGCTCCACCGAGGTAGCGGTCGACTCTCAGTGCCACGCCACCCCCGTATCCTCTCCGCAGCCTTTAAAAAGGCTCTTCGTGGATCGGGGGGGGGCGCTTAAGGCACCCGCCGAGTCTTCAGTCCGCAGGCTTCCGCGCCTGCGGTTTTTAAGGGTCCCCGCGTCACCGGCGCGGCAAAGACCCGTCCTCAGTAGAGCCGATTCCCTCCGCAGCTCGGAGGGAATCCGCCATTTCCAGATCGCGTCAACCCGGAAGTCCCTCGAGGTACTATTTCTTGGTTAGGGGAGTCTGTAACCTGAAGCGTATGTAACCTGAAGCGCATGTAACTTGAAGCCTATGTAACCCGAGGTACCACTGTATTGAAATACTTTATTGTCACTTGTACAACTTGTATACAGTGAGATTACACGAGCACCCCCCACTCAGCTCTCTTAGTCTTAATTCCCCTCGTTTACTGACGCATACCCACCAAACCCGAAAGTCAGTTGCCATGTTGTTATCTTTTCATTCAGGAGCCTAACAGTCCAGGATAGAAGCTGTTCTTTGCCCTGTTGGTGCAACTAATCATGCTTCTATATCTTCTGCCCGAGCGCAGGAGATCAAGAAAGTGCCGGCCAGGGTGTGAATCATCCCTGAGAATTTTACCAGTTTTGTGGGTGAGGAGGTGAAGTATTGGGAGCTCAGAGCCGCAGCTGATGAATGTACAGCCATCTTGGAACAAGGTTTTCAACCGATATAGCAGAGGTTTTCAACCTTTTTGAGTCCACAGCTCCCTTGGCCAACTACATTCTTTCTGTGGCACCCCTTTGGGGCTCAGGAGCCCAGTTATGCCACCCCTTACCTGCAGAGCTGGCAGCCGCTCACCCTTTTTCAAACATGTCCCCTTGTGGAAATGTTCCCGAATCCTCTTTTTGCCTCCCCTCTTCTTGGGAGTCCTCTGGGCAGCTGCAGAGAGCGCCAGAGAGAGCCAGCGTGGTGTAATGGTTAAGAGCGGTAGACTCGTAATCTGGTGAACCGGGTTCGCGTCTCCACTCCTCCACATGCAGCTGCTGGGTGACCTTGGGCTAGTCACACTTCTCTGAAGTCTCTCAGCCTCACTCACCTCACAGAGTGTTTGTTGTGGGGGAGGAAGGGAAAGGAGATTGTTAGCCGCTTGGAGACTCCTTCGGGTAGTGATAAAGCAGGATATCAAATCCAAACTACTACTACTACTACTACTACTACTACTACTACTACTACTACTCTTCTTCTTCTCCTCCTCCTCCTCCTCCTCCATGCCCCAAAGAGACATGCCTCCTCACACGGCCCCACGGTGGCCTGGGAAGCACCCCCTGGCCAGCCCCAGAGGCACAACTCGCCTGGGGTCCTTGTAGCCAGGGCTGCTGCAACAAACAGCTGTGCAAGCCTTTGGGAAGCAGAGATGCGAGAGGGCATCAGAGGAGAGAGGGAAGGAAAGAGGGACAGAGGCCAGTGCTGACTATCATTCAAGGTAACCCAGGGTGCCACAGCACACTGGTTGAAAACCACTGCCATATACAGTTGCTGAATTGTCAAGTTGGAAGGGTTCCCAAGCAAGAGCCATCCTTCGGTAAGCTCAAACCACCAATCTTCTGGTTAACAGCCAGTTTCAATGACCAATTGTGCCACTGAATTAAACAAGGAGTAGCCTGGCAGTTGAGGTCCTTGTTGTAGTTCCTCATTCCCCTTGGCCCAAAATCGACCAGCGGGTGGGACTGTCCACAAGTGATGTCACTATGACATCAAAGGATTGACAGGCAGGCTGTCCCATCAAAGTCTTTGCCCAGCCCTCCCCAAGAACATGACAGTGATGGTGATGGTTCACATAAAATTTAACACAGGAACTTCCCAGGCTCTTTAATGAGGGTGAAAGAGGAGAGCGCAAAATGTGGTTTGAAGCTCAACATCAAAAAAACGAAGATCATGGCCACTGGTCCCATCACCTCCTGGCAAAGAAGAAATGGAGACAGTGAGAGATTTTGCTTTCTTGGGCTCCATGATCACTGCAGATGGTGACAGCAGTCACGAAATTAAAAGACGCCTGCTTCTTGGGAGAAAAGCAATGACAAACCTAGACAGCATCTTAAAAAGCAGAGACATCACCTTGTCGACAAAGGTCCGTATAGTTAAAGCTATGGTTTTCCCAGTAGTGATGTATGGAAGTGAGAGCTGGACCATAAAGAAGGCTGATCGCCAAAGAATGGATGCTTTTGAATTATGGTGCTGGAGGAGACTCTTGAGAGTCCCATGGACTGCAAGAAGATCAAACCTATCCATTCTGAAGGAAATCAGCCCTGAGTGCTCACTGGAAGGACAGATCGTGAAGCTGAGACTCCAAGACTTTGGCCACCTCATGAGAAGAGAAGACTCCCTGGAAAAGACCCTGATTTTGGGAAAGATGGAGGGCACAAGGAGAAGCGGACGACAGAGGATGAGATGGTTGGACAGTGCTCTCGAAGCTACCAGAATGAGTTTGACCAAACTGCGGGAGGCAGTGGAAGACAGGAGTGCCTGGCTTGCTCTGGTCCATGGGGTCACAAAGAGTTGGAAACGACTAAACGATTAAACAACAAGGAGAAAGAATTTCCTGGTCCTCACCTGGTCACCCTACTAAATCACACACCCCTTCGCTACAGATGCCCCTTCAGCACCAGCACCTCTATAAACTCTAGATATTAACCATGCATCTTTTCTTATCTTCCTCTATCTGGTAAAATCAGGGGAGCGAGGAACGCTCTGCTAAATCAAATACAACTGAAAAGGCGAATCTGTTCTTATTGTCAAGTAATCTCCTTCCTATGCCCTTTCTGTCCTCTTGGTGGCACTGTTAGCACAGCAAACATCTCCAACCCTGTTCTGGTTCCCTCTAACCAGAGGCCATCCATCATTTGCCTTCTCCAGGAAAGCTAAGGTTGGTGTGTGTGTGTTTGTTTTGTTTTTAAATTAGATACTAAATAGATACAAAGTTTATGGGCACCAAAGAAAGATGTTTAAAGCTTCTGTCACAACTCCAGAGGGGAGGTTTGCCACCACGGCAATTCGCAAGCTGACCTATTTGGGTTCTTGCTCTCTTCTGGCGGTATAATCTGTTTCTTCCTTCGATATTTCTCCCTGTCTGAGGTTTGAATTCCAAGTCGGGTGGCAGTGGCAGCGGGGTGTGTGTGTGTGTGTGTGGATGTGGGATCACAGGAAAAAGAAACTGGGCACTGTACTTATTTTTGCTTTCTTGGTTACACTTTCTCGGTGGAAAGGAAAACGGAGCGAGCCGTCTGCACCGAAAACGGTGCTGACATTGTCCATTTACAGTTTATGAGTAGCGTAATGCACATTCCAATAATCATTCAAAGGTCTCCATGCCGTGAGCAATTGTTCCCCTGGGACTTACCGGCCTCAAGCAAACTGAATATGTTAGCTTGGTCCTGCACAGCTCGCCAAGCTAAACGCAAGCTTCTAGTCATGGATTCAGACCATCTCAACGATCCTTCCTTTTCTGGAGACCCCAGCAGGTGCTGTAAAGAGGAGGTTTCTCAAGTGCCTAGCCGTGTGTCCTACTTCCCAGTCCTCTCTTCGAAGTCCAAGGCTGCTTTAAAGGGAAAGAGCAGTAACAATTCACTGTCGCAAACAGTATGCTTCTGAGTACCAGCCAGTGCTGGATTTAGGTATAAGCTAAACAAGCTATAGCTTAAAGCCCCACTCTCTTGGACCCCCCCCCAAAAAAAAAAAAAATTAAAGAAAAAACAAACTGGATGTACATTTCCAAAATATAAGATAAAAAACAAATAAAATAAAACCTACATGCAACAACAGTGTTTTGTGTTGCGTAGGCTCCTATTTGTTATGTTCAAATGGCTTTAGATACCTATTAGGTCCATAAATTGTTGTGGTTGTTTAGTCATGTCTGACTCTTCGTGACCCCATGGACCAGAGCACACCAGGCACTCCTGTCTTCCACTGCCTCCCGCAGTTTGGTCAAACTCATGCTGGTAGCTTCGAGAACACTATCCAACCATCTCGTCCTTTGTCGTCCCCTTCTCCTTGCGCCCTCCATCTTTCCCAACATCAGGGTCCTTTCCAGGGAGACTTCTCTTCTCATGAGGTGGCCAAAGTACTGGAGCCTCAGCTTCATGATCTGTCCTTCCAGTGAGCACTCAGGGCTGATTTCCTTCAGAATGGAGCGGTCCATAAATTACCATATAGCATATATTCAACAGAAAAACAGTGACAATTTGTTGTTGACAAAGGACAGCTGGATATATAAAGGGCCCCATTACCTTCAGTAGCTTAGGGCCTCATCCAACCTAAATTCAGCCCTGAAACCAGCTGCTGTGCTTCACAAATAAGGAGATCGCTATTGCACTCATAACCTGCTGGACCACCGATGGAACAGGATTCTGGAATAAGATGCGTCTTTGGCCTGATCTAGCACAAAGGCTCATCTTAAAAGGAATTGATTTTTTTAAAGGAAGCCTCCCTTTTCTGTCTAGAGGCTTAAAAACTGCTTGTGAACTGGAATGCCTCTTTAAATTTTTTTTCTAGCTCTACTTACAGAGCTCACACTTGGGAAGAGTTTGCCCTCTTCTTGCTTGTACTTCCAGAAAGAGAAAAACAAAAGGCGGAAGATGAGGCAGATCGCCAAGTGGAAAAAGAAGAACCTCTCCACAGTTCACATCAGGCAACATTCTTGGCTGGCACAGATTAAAAAATAAAATATAAAAATCCCCAAAGGATTTCCTTGGCAGATGGGTATGTGAGCATCTGGAAGGAAGGGGGAAGAAGCAAAGGAATGAAAAGGATGGTTTGTCCGTGAAGGGAGTCCCATGTTCAGGGCCATCTCTCACCCATGGAGTGCATGTTAGAACCAGGCTGCAGATTAGGGAAATTTCATATCCATATATATTTAGTTCCTGCTTTTGTTGGATACTACCCATCCTTCAGGGACGCGGGTGGCGCTGTGGGTTAAACCACAGAGCCTAGGACTTGCTGATCAGAAGGTCAGCAGTTCGAATCCCCGCAACGGGGTGAGCTCCCATTGCTCGGTCCCAGCTCCTGCCAACCTAGCAGTTCGAAAGCACGTCAAAGTGCAAGTAGATAAATAGGTACCACTCCAGCGGGAAGGTAAACGGCATTTCCGTGCACTGCTCTGGTTCGCCAGAAGCGGCTTAGTCATCCTGGCCACATGACCCGGAAGCTGTACGCTGGCTCCTTCGGCCAGCAAAGCGAGATGAGCACCGCAACCCCAGAGTCGGTCACGACTGGACCTAATGGTCAGGGGTCCCTTTACCTTACCCATCCTTCAAGGATCTCAAGGTGGGCAACATGCCCCGCTCCCATTTTTCGCAACAACATTGTAGGGTAGGATAGGTTCAGAGAAAGAGCTCAAGGAAATTCATTGTTGTTTCCTGAGACTCCTGGTCCCTCTCCCTGCCCCTTTTGCTTTCACTGCAGGTGTTCACCTGCTGTCTTGGAACACCCAAGCCAGTAACTCTTTTCAGCTTGAGGGCCGCATTCCATCACAGGGAACAGTCCAGGGGCCACATGGTGAGTG
Source organism: Podarcis bocagei (assembly GCF_964188305.1). NCBI lineage: Eukaryota > Metazoa > Chordata > Lepidosauria > Squamata > Lacertidae > Podarcis > Podarcis bocagei. Next base: position 87,553,793 of record NC_138133.1, read on the forward strand.
GAGCCAGGGACAAAAGGAATGGATGTTCCCCAGTCTCCATTCCAAGGGTTTCTTTTGACACGCGGATAAAGCTTTTCATCTAGGCAAGCAATGCATCACCAACATCACATTCCAAGGACATGTTCCAGCTAGGCAAACACACCTGAGGAAGGTGAAGAGCACAAGGCACGAGGGTTGTATGCAACCCCAAGGGCTGCCTAGAGAGACCTGGTGGCCGCATTTGGCCCATGGGCATGAAGTTCCTCACCTCTGATTTGAGTAATGCTAAGAGTGAGTCTCTTTCTCTTTGACGATCCCTCATAGTCAAGTGAGATTGTCTTCCATAAACACAAACGATGAATCCGTAAGAGACTGTGGAGGCCAATTCTGGATCCACACGTCCTTCCACAGTGGAGACATTGGTTTCTGGGCTGGAGTTGATCACGGTGTGGATTTGCCAAGCGTTCCTTCCTCTTAGCATGTGTCTCCCTTGCGTCCTGAGTTTGAGTGTCTTCAAATCCCATGACACCTTTGGTAAAGGCTGTTCTCCAATTGGAGCGCTCGCAGGCTAGTGTTTCCCAATTGTTGGTGTTTATACTACATTTTTAAAGATTTGCCTTGAGAGAGTTTTTAAACCTCTTTTGTTGACCACCAGCATTACACTTTCCATTTTTAAGTTTGGAATAGAGTAGTTGCTTTGAAAGACGATCATCAGGCATCCGCATCAGGATTGCACGGATTGGGCCCAGAGAGAGGGCAGGGGAAAAGCAAGCAGCTCCTTGGAGAGGAAGCAAGAAGTCAGACCTCTTTGATTTAGCTGGTTTTGGCTATGCCTTGCCACTTGCAGCTGTTCGGCCAAGCTGGGGGTGCAACTCAACTCTTTAAACAAAAGGAGGGATGGAAGAGTCTAACAAGGGTTTTTATCATATGTGGTGGGAATGTAGAGAAGTTAAAAAAAAGGGAAATGATATATAATGAATTGAAGAAAATGTTTAAAATGACATTTGTAAAAAAACCAGAAGCATTTTTGTCAGGGATTGTATGACAAGACCTGCCAAGGGAAACAAAGAACTTATTTATGTATGCTACAACAGCAGCAAGAGTCTTGATAGCACAAGGATGGAAGAATGAGGAAACCCCGACAAAAGAACAGTGGCAGGAGAAATGGATGAACTATGCAGAATTGGTGAAACTGACATATAAACTGTGAGATATGGACAACTGTGACTTTAAGGAAGAATGGGAACTTTCACAAATTACTTAAAAAGACAACAAAATGAATTGGACTCCTTGGCAGGTTTTGAATAAACATACACAAATTTATTGTTGATAATAGGATGGATAGATATGTAAGGAGGTACACAATTTAATAATATGCAGATAAAATATGTGCAGCAAAATCAGGGAGAGGAGCTGAGGGAAGTTCTTGGTGGGGAGGAAAGGGGGGAAATTATGTAGGTGATCATATGATTTGACAATTTGTTTTGTTGAAACTGAGCAATAAAAGATTTTTTTTTTTAAAAAAAGGAAGAGTCTAACAAGGGAAAGGGCCATAGCCTAGAAGTACAACATCTGCCTCACATGCAGAAGGCCCAGGGTTCAATCCCAAGCATCTCTGAGTAGGGCTGGGGGAGAATCTGGTCTGAAACGCCCCAGAGAGCTGCTACCAGCCATTATAGTTGAGAGTGAGATGGATGGACCAATGGTCGAAGTATAAGGCATGTTTCTAGGTCTTATGAAGGTCTGTAGTACAACATCAGCCTCACATGTAGAAGGCCTCAGGTTCAATCCCTGCCATCTCCAAGTAGGGCTGGGAAAAATCCTTGCCTGAAGCCCTGGAGAGCCTTTGACAGTTAATGCAAGGAAAGGTAAAGGTAAAGGACCCCCGGATAGTTAAGCCTGGTCAAAGGTGACTATGGGGGCTGCAGCACTCATTTCGATTTCAGGCTGAGGTAGCTGGTGTTTGTCCACAGACAGCTTTCTGGGTCTTGTGGCCAGCAGGACTAGACTATTTCTGGAGCAATGGGACACCGTGACGGAAACCAGAGCGCACGGAAATGGCGCTTACCTTCCTGCCACAGCAGTACCTATTTATCTACTTGCAGGACGAGGCTGGCACTGTGGTCTAAACCACAGAGCCTAGGGCTTGCCAATCAGAAGGTGGGCAGTTCGCATCCCCACTTTGGGGTGAGCTCCCGTTGCTCGGTCCCAGCTCCTGCCAACCTAGCAGTTCGAAAGCACACCAGTGCAAGTAGATAAATAGGTACCGCACTGGTGGGAGGGTAAATGGTGTTTCCGTGTGCTGCTCTGGTTTGCCAGAAGCAGCTTGGTCATGCTGGCCACATGACCTGGAAAAACTGTCTGTGGACAAACGCCGGCTCCCTCGGCCTATAGAGCGAGGTGAGCGCTCAACCCCAGAGTCATCCGCAACTGGACCTAACGGTCAGAGGTATCTTTACCCTTTACTGGTATGCTATTGAACTGCTAGGTTGGCAGGAGCTGGGACAGAGCAAGAGGAGCTCACCCCATCACTGGGATTCAAACCTCTGACCTTCTGATTTGCAAGCCCAAGAGGCTCAGTGGTTTAGACCACAGCGCCACCCGCATCCCATACAGTTAATGCAGACTATGCTGGACCTGACAGTATGACTCAATATAAGGCAACTCCATATGGATAAAAATCCAAACCTGGGACTCCCTGACCTACAACCAGCATATTACCTCCTTGTGGTTCAGCACTAAAACCGCTAGCAGATTTGCAAAGCTAAGGAGGGTCCGGTATGTTTTCAATTTGGATGGGGAACGGCATGTTGAGATTCCTGCATTGCAGGGGGTTGAACTAGATGACCCTCAGAGGTTCCTTCCAACTCAACAATTCTGTGATACTGATGACATCCGGCTGGCTTTGACAGCAAATGGGTATAAAGCTAAGTGCAGGCCATGGCTGAGAATGGCAGCAGCTCCCTCCTTTGCGGGGCCCTGCAGAACGACGGCCATTAGGCACTTGAAGTGATTCATGAAGGCAGAAATCACACAAACTGCCCATTATGGGTGACAACGGCTAGAATAACCGAATCAAAATATTGCATCTCAGAAGTCTTCCCATCCCTCACCCAGGAGCTGCCTTGGCTCAGATGGATCCTGACGCAGCAGACAGATTTGCCTTTTTTGTGGGTTGTTGCTATTGCGCCACAGGAGATGCCGTAATGAGCCATGGAGACTTTTGCCGGGGCTTCGAGCAAGCCGGCTTCGTTCCAGCCACAGCTCAGCAGCCACCAAGCGTTTGTCGCATTTGATGCCCGTTTCTTCACGGATTGTGGGGGGCAAGGAGAAGGAATCGGCTGCCTTTCCATCTCTTTTCCTAGCAAACATCTGTCTGGCTGTCACGCTCGCTAGGCAGTGGCAAAGATAAGGACTCCATGAGAATTGGCAGTGCTGGTCTCAAAGCCTTCATGGCAAGGCTTGGCAGCCTTGGACTGGAAGGAAAGAAAGACGACGGGGTTGTCTCATTTGTGGCTGGGAAGAGCTTAGAATGGCAGGGGAAACTAGAAGCAATTCTGTGTCCTCTCCTACGAATGATCAAGGGGATGGAGAAAGGCTGAGAAAGGCTGCAGAATTTGGGACTTCCTTCCTATAACCTGAAAAGGGCCGTGGGTGGTGCTGTGGGTTAAACCACAGAGCCTAGGAGTTGCTGATCAGAATGTTGGGGATTTGAATCCCCATGACGGGGTGAGCTCCCGTTGCTCGGTCCCTGCTCCTGCCAACCTGTTCAAGCAGTGCAAGTAGATAAATAGGTACCACTCTGGCGGGAAGGTAAACAGCGTTTCCGTGCACTGCTCTGGTTCGCCAGAAGCGGCTTAGTCATGCTGGCCACATGACCCAGAAGCTGTATGACGGCTCCCTCGGCCAATAAAGTGAGATGAGAGCCGCAACCCCAGAGTCGGCCACGACTGGACCTAATGGTCAGGGGTCCCTTTACCTTTACTGCAGCCACAGTGAAAGTTCACAGAAGCTCCGTGCAGCTCTTCCAGAAATTTAACAAGCCCCTGGTTTAACAGTCTTTTCACTTAACTTCCCCCCACAGTTCTCATCATAAAAAGCCACGACACCATAGAAGTATCTGAGCAGAAGGAAGGAAGTCAGCAGAGACTCTGAAGTGTTCCCCCGAGAAAGAGAAAAGTCCACTGATGAGGGACTTTATTTTTAAACTGTTCTCACTGTCAACATGTTCTGTTCTTCCCCACGGAGGGTTGGCCTGGGAGAACCAGCAGAGCTTGATAAGCCAACCTTCAGAGAGTGGAAGAACATATGACAACCCTCCGTACTGCCAGGCAGAAATGCCCTTCGGCCTCTTGTGGGTGGCTTCTAACCCTAGCTGCTTAGTTTAACTTACACATTCTTTCCCATTGTTCATTTTCCAAAGTGGATCTTGGCACAATTAGATTTCCCTCTCTCAATCTAAACTGTTCACAAATGGACTTCGAAGGCAATGTCAGTCAGCCAATGCTCACCAGGAGACATCCCTTTGAAGTCCCTTTGCAAGCAAGTTCAATATGAACCACTTGGATAAAAGAATTCCTAGTGATGGAAGTGTTGGATTATGCTGCTGACCTGATCAGATGAGTCAGTTCTTGTGTTCTTAGGGGACAACTGACTTCAGTATGAAGCCATATGTTGAACGGTTGAAATTTGCAGCACTAATTCAATGGCCTTGGACCATCCTTAGGGAAACAGAAGGACTCGTTCGACTCAAAATATTGGCTATCCACGCACTATAATCTGAGTTCACTGTCCTGTGAATCCAGTTCACGAAGATGTAGCCGATTGTAGCTTTGAGGAGTACAATTCGAGCAAAGTGACATCATTTCAGCTGTAGCCAATGACCAGCAACTTCATGGTAGGGTTTTGCTTAATTCAATGGAATGTGGAGATACTTATTGGGGTGGGTGGGTGAGTTTCATACACATAATTAATCTGGATCAATACATTTTAATATCATAAGTGCACACTGACTTTCATAAAGAGACGAAGGAAAGCAAACTAATCGAGAGGGCTTTGTTTTGGGGAAATCATGGCACAGTCTTTGGACTTCTGACATATCACACCCCCTCTTCATAAGATCAGGGTTGGAACTGTGTGTTTGAAGCTCGTGGACCCAGACATCACCCTGGATAAAAAAAATGCTTCGAATCTGCATTTCAGTCCTAGAAGGAAACCAGATAATCTCTCCCCTATTAGGAAGAATATGCCAGCAGTATTCGGATGGGTTTTCCCCCCAGCCAAGCCCTGCCTCCTCCTTCTAATAGAACCAGATATTCCCTTTGGAATAACATTTGCATGGCTTCTCCATTGCTTCCTGCGCTATCAGAGTCAGTAAATGCTGAAAGATTTGCAGCAGCTGCAGGCCTGTAAGGCAATAGCAGCGGGGCTTCCTCCAGATCATTGTTTGGCTGGCATTTCACAAGTAACAAGGTAGAACGTCACTCAGCTTCATCATGTTTTACCGGGGACATTGTGGAAGGACAGACACTCTTTCAGCAGAACACATTTTGGACACGTTGCTGCTGTCTTTCACTCTCCTAGCTGATGGATCTTGTCGTCCAGGACACACACAATATATGAAACGTCTCCTCAATGCCCGACACGTCCTGTGACATTTCAATCCTCTTTGGCTGAAAGCATGATAAGGTCTTCTCCTCTTGGGTGGAAATTCATGTCGGTTAGAAAAAGCCACTTTGCTGTTCATTATCGCTGCTGTCAAACTCACTTCAGGCAGGGAAGAAGGAAAGGTTCCTGTTTTCATGGTTGTTTCTTTGAATGTTTGCATGAGATCATCAAATCGTAGAGTTGGATGGGACCCCAAGGGTCATGTGTTCCAAATCCCTACAATTCAGGAATCTCAACTATACCAAGAAAAAAGCACACCAAGAACTCAGGCCAGGTTTCAGGAGTGGGAGTGGTCCCTACTCAAAAGTCAATAGTCAATAGTAACAACAACTAATCCATTCAAAAGTATGTATTCTGACAAGAATTACAAACTCAAGTAGAGATTACAAACTCTAACAGAGATTACAAACTCAAACTCATAAAGATATGTATAACACAATAATTTGTTACAAAGATTTTCTCTTTTTCACTCGACAATAATGTTGATCCTTATAATATAATAATAATAATAATAATAATTTATTATTTATACCCCGCCCATCTGGCTGGGCCTCCCCAGCCACTCTGGGCGGCTTCCATAAAAACCAAAAATACAGTAAAATGTCACACGTTAAAAACTTCCCTGAACAGGGCTGCCTTAAGATGTCTCCTGAATGTCAGATAGTTGTTTATCGCTTTGACATCTGCTGGAAGGGCGTTCCACAGGGCGGGCGCCACTACCGAGAAGGCCCTCTGCCTGGTTCCCTGTAGCTTTGCTTCTCGCAGTGAGGGAACCGCCAGAAGGCCCTCGGCGCTGGACCTCAGCGTCCGGGCAGAATGATAGGGGTGGAGACGCTCCTTCAGGTATACTGGACCGAGGCCGTTTAGGGCTTTAAAGGTCAGCACCAACACTTTGAATTGTGCTCGGAAACGTACTGGGAGCCAATGCAGGTCTTTCAAGACCGGTGTTATATGGTCTCGGCGGCCGCTCCCAGTCACCAGTCTAGCTGCCGCATTCTGGATTAGTTGTAGTTTCCGCGTCACCTTCAAATAATTTATCAGCTTGCAGATGGAGACTTCAGTTTCAAGATGGAGACTCAGTCAGAAGTCAGTTATAGATTAGAAGCCAGGACAGGGCCCTGTTTCAATGTATTCACCTTCATCAGATAATTTTTAAAGGGTTGTGTAAGTTTGAAGACTTTCGGATAAATATATCCTGTTATCTTCTATGTTTCTCAGGGATAACAACTATGTGTGGGTAGATCAACGTGTATCTTGAGCTTTTCTCAACTATAGCATCCCTGACAGATGCCGTAGGCCAAAGGCGAATCTACTTCAGCATCCTGTTCATACAGTAGCCTACCATATTTCATAGAATCAAAGAATTGTGGATTTGGAAGGGACCCTCAGGGTCATCTAGTCCAACCCTCTGCAATGGAGGAATCCCAGCTAAAACATCCATGACAGATGGTCATCCAACCTCTGCTTAAAAACCTCCAAGGAAGGAGAGTCTACGCGGCAGCTAAAAAAGCCAATGCAATTCTGGGCTGCATCAATAGGAGCATAGCATCTAGATCAATGGAAGTAATAGTGCCACTGTATTCTGCTCTGGTCAGACCTCACCTGGAGTACTGTGTCCAGTTCTGGGCACCACAGTTCAAGAAGGACACTGACAAACTAGAACGTGTCCAGAGGAGGGCAACCAAAATGGTCAAAGGCCTGGAAACAATGCCTTATGAGGAACGGCTAAGGGAGCTGGGCATGTTTAGCCTGGAGAAGAGGAGGTTAAGGGGTGATATGATAGCCATGTTCAAATATATAAAAGGATGTCACATAGAGGAGGGAGAAAGGTTGTTTTCTGCTGCTCCAGAGAAGTGGACACGGAGCAATGGATCCAAACTACAAGAAAGAAGATTCCACCTAAACATTAGGAAGAACTTCTTGACAGTAAGAGCTGTTCGACAGTGGAATTTGCTGCCAAGGAGTGTGGTGGAGTCTCCTCCTTTGGAGGTCTTTAAGCAGAGGCTTGACAACCATATGTCAGGAGTGCTCTGATGGTGTTTCCTGCTTGGCAGGGGGTTGGACTCGATGGCCCTTGTGGTCTCTTCCAACTCTATGATTCTATGATTCTATGATTCTATGACCTCCCAAAGGAGACCATTCCACTGTCGAACAGCTCTTGCTGTCAGAAAGTGTTTCCTGATGTTTCACCGAATCTCCTTTCTTGTAACTTGAAGCCATTGGTTCGAATTCTACCCTCCTATTCAGATGATGCTGAATAGGAGTGTTCTTGTTCAAGGTGCCAGCCAGCCAGCTATAACGTCCCCCAAGTGAGAACATTCCATCTATCCACCCATTTTTGCGACACTCAACATTCCATGACTAGTGAGCATGCTAAATCTTAAACGGGCTTTTTGTGTCTGTGCACCCCATTGTATATATTTTAAAGTTTATTCTACTTTTGTAACCCTTCAGCTTCCCCTGACAGTGCTGAATCTGCCCTCTTGTTTCTAGGTTCCTACCATCTGGGACCCATTTCTGTTGGCCCTCACCACCTGAGATCAATATTAGGAGTGGTTGCATTCACAGCATGGGGCATCAGTAGGGGTAATGGACCTCTCTTTGTTTGGAATCTACCACCACCCCGCTCTATTCAGAGATGTTTTGGATGCAACTTTGCCCTAAATTTGGCACTTCCCAATCTCCAGAAGGATATAGAGGAAAATCCACAAAATAATATATTAGACATCAGAGCACTTGTTATTTCAATAGTGCCAGCTTGTTTCATCTACGTTGGGTCCCACGCTCTTCCGCATGCATATTTAATTCTAGGTCCCACTACATCATGGGTTTTGTAGTCTTACACCCTCACAGTCACATTTATCACCTGCAGATGGTTCCGAAGCTTCAACTGGTGCAGAATTCAGCAGCCAGGTAGCTCACTGGGCCAAGACGGTTTGAGCATATTACACTGATCTTGGCCCGACTGCATTGGTTGACAATTAGATTCCAGGCCCAATTCAAAGTGCTGTTTTTGACCCATAAAGCCTTAAACGGCTCTGGACCACAATACCTGAAGGACCACCTGTCCCCATATAAAACATCCTGGACTTTGCATTCATCATCTGAGACTCTTTTTCATGTGTCTCCTCCATGTCAGGTCCAGAGGGTGGCAACACGAGAATGGGCCTCCTCTGCGGTGGTCCCCCAATTGTGGAATAATAATAATAATAATAATAATAATAATAATAATAATAATTTATTATTTATACCCCGCCCATCTGGCTGGGCCTCCCCAGCCACTCTGGGTGGCTTCCATAGAAACCAAAAATACAGTAAAATATCACACGTTAAAAACTTCCCTGAACAGGGCTGCCTTAAGATGTCTTCTGAATGTCAGGTAGTTGTTTATTGCTTTGACATCTGCTGGAAGGGCGTTCCACAGGGCGGGCGCCACTACCGAGAAGGCCCTCTGCCTGGTTCCCTGTAGCTTTGCTTCTCGCAATGAGGGAACCGCCAGAAGGCCCTCGGCGCTGGACCTCGAAGTCCGGGCAGAATGATGGGGGTGGAGACGCTCCTTCAGGTATACTGGACCGAGGCCGTTTAGGGCTTTAAAGGTCAGCACCAACACTTTGAATTGTGCTCGGAAACGTACTGGGAGCCAATGTAGATCTTTCAAGACCAGTGTTATATGGTCTTGGCGGCCGCCCCCAGTCACCAGTCTAGCTGCCGCATTCTGGATTAGTTGTAGTTTCCGAGTCACCTTCAAAGGTAGCCCCATGTAGAGTGCATTGCAGTAGTCCAAGCGGGAGATAACCAGAGCATGCACCACTCTGGCGATACAGTCTGCGGGCAGGTAGGGTCTCAGCCTGCGTCCCAGATGGAGCTGGTAAACAGCTGCCCTGGACACAGGAATACTCTCCCCAGGGAAGTTCGGGGATCACCATCATTATATACCTTTAGGCGCCAGGCGAAAACATTCTTCTTCCATCAGCCCTTTTAAATGTGTCTGTGGGAAGGAGGGTCATTGTTTCGTTTTAATTATTTACCTGTTTTTATCCTGTATTTTATTCCGTGAACTGCCCTGAGATCTTGTGATGAAGGGCAGTATATAAATTTATTAAATCTAATAAACAAATGAATAATAAATGTTTTGCTCTAGGTATCCCTCTTTAACCATCTTTGATTATCTTGTATGCAAATTGTCTTGAGATGATTGTTTAGAAGGTAATTAATAAATCAGTGAGGGACGCTGGTGGCACTGAGGGTTAAACCACAGAGCCTAGTTCTTGCCAATCAGAAGGTTGGCAATTCGAATCCCCGCAATGGGGTGAGCTCCCGTTGCTCGGTCCCTGCTCCTGCCAACCTAGCAGTTTGAAAGCATGAAGTGCAAGCAGATAAATATTTTTTTTTTAATAAAATTTTTATTGGTTTTACAACATTTTTTGAGAAAAACAAACAAACATTAAAAAGACGAACATACACGTATAGTTTCAAACATATTTTCATAAACCTTCTTTCTAGGACTTCCCCATACCCCCCCTCTCTGCATCCCAATGTCCATAGTTCAACTATCAACTCCCAATTATTACTTTCCAATCTCTATCATCTTAGTCCTCTCTTACACTCTGATCTTATGTCCCTATACCCCTTTGTTTCTGGAAACCACGACATTTTAACATTCGTTAAGTTTATAGTAGTCCTTAAGATAGCTTTTAAATTTTCTCCACTCCTCTTCTGCCGTCTCTTTTCGTTGGTCACGGATTCTGCCTGTCATCTCGGCCAATGTCATGTAGTCCATCACTTTCATCTGCCATTCTTCCAAAGTGGGTAGGTCTTGTGTCTTCCAGTACTTTGCGATGAGTATTCTTGCTGCTGTTGTGGCATACATGAAAAAAACTCTATCTTTCTTTGTCACCAATTGGCCGACAATGCCCAAGAGGAAGGCCTCTGGCTTTTTAGAAAAAGTACATTTAAGTACCTTTTTCATTTCATTATAGATCATTTCCCAGAAGGCCTTAATCTTCGGGCATGTCCACCAAAGGTGGTAAAAGGTACCTTCAGTCTCTTTACACTTCCAACATTTGTTATCGGGCAAATGATAAATTTTTGCCAGCTTGACTGGGGTCATGTACCACCTGTATACCATTTTCATGATGTTTTCCTTTAAGGCATTACATGCCGTAAATTTTATACCGGTGTTCCATAACCATTCCCAGTCAGCTGACATAATATTATGTCCAACATCCTGAGCCCACTTAATCATAGCCGATTTAACTGTTTCATCCTGTGTGTTCCATTTCAACAACAAGTTATACATTCTAGATAAATTCTTAGTATTGGGTTCTAACAGTTCGGTTTCTAATTTTGATTTTTCCACCTGGAAGCCGACTTTCCTGTCCTGTTTAAAAAATTCCATTATTTGGCGATATTGGAACCAATTTTCTACTTTATGCTTCAATTTCTCCTGACTTTGTAATTTGAACTTATCTCCATCCTGTTCTAAAATTTCCCAATACTTCGGCCATCCGACCTCCATATTGAGTTTTTTCACTGCTTTAGCCTCCACTGGTGACACCCATCTAGGGGTTTTGTTTTCCAATAGATCTTTATATCTTGTCCAAACATTAAACAATGCTTTTCTGACAATGTGATTTTTGAAGGCACTGTTAACTTTATCATACCAAAGATATGCATGCCAACCAAAAGCATTATTGAAACCTTCCAGATCCAAGATGTCTGTATTCTCGAGGAGCATCCATTCTTTGAGCCAGCAAAAAGCTGCTGCCTCATAATACAATTTTAGGTCCGGCAGGGCAAAACCCCCTCTTTCTTTAGCATCTGTCAATATTTTAAATTTAATTCGGGGCTTTTTGCCCTGCCAGACAAATTTCGAGATATCTTTGTGCCACCTCTTAAAACATTCCATCTTATCAATAATCTGCAAGGTCTGAAACAGAAATAACATTCTAGGCAATACATTCATTTTAATTACTGCAATTCGGCCTAACATTGACAGTTTCAAATTTGACCATATTTCTAAGTCTTTTTTAATTTCTGACCAACATTTTTCATAATTGTCCTTATACAAATTCTGATTCTTGGATGTTAAATAAACCCCTAGATACTTAACCTTCTTGACCACAGTCAAACCTGTTTCCTCTTGAAATTTCTCTTTTTCTATATCTGTTAGGTTTTTCCCTAAAACTTTGGTTTTTTGCTTGTTCAACTTAAATCCAGCTACCTGGCCAAACTGTTGTATTATTTCTAATACCTTTTTCGTACTAGTGTTTGGCTCTTGCAAAGTCAATACTAGGTCATCTGCGAACGCTCTTAACTTGTAATGTTTAGCTCCGACCTGCACACCTTTAACCTGCTGGTCGTTTCTTATCATATTCAGCAACACCTCCAGAACTGAAATAAAGAGTAATGGGGAAATCGGGCACCCCTGTCGTGTTCCTTTCTCTATCTTAAGCTCCTCAGTCACAACATTATTTACAATCAGTTTGGCTTTTTGTTCAGAGTATATTGCAGCCATACCATTCTCAAAACCCCGGCCTACCCCCATCCTATGAAGATTCTTCTTCATAAAGCTCCAAGAAATATTGTCGAAGGCTTTCTCCGCGTCCACAAAGATCAGTACTGCTTTAGTGTTTATATTCACCTCTAGCTTTTCCAGAATGTCTATTACATTCCTTACATTGTCTGCCAGGTGTCTTTTAGGGAGAAAGCCTGCTTGGTCCTTATGAATCATCTCCATCAAAACTCTTTTGAGTCTTTTTGCCAAAACGTCTGCAAAAATTTTGTAATCCACATTGAGCAATGATATTGGGCGGTAGTTCTTAAGTTGGGTCTTTTCAGTCTCTGACTTTGGTATGAGTGAAATATATGCCTCTTTCCACGATTCAGGTGCCCTTTTTCCTTCGAGAATCTCATTACAAACTTCTCTTAATGGTTGAATCAACCATTCCTTCAACGATTTGTAGTATCTGGAAGTCAATCCATCTGGTCCCGGAGATTTGCCCAGTTGCATATTCTGAATGGCAGCCTCTATCTCTTGTTCTGAGATTCTCTGGTTCAAGTCCATCTTACTTTGATGAGAGATATTTTGTAGTCCATATTTTCCCAGGAATTTGTCTATATCTTCTTCATTTTGCGGGCCTTGAGTGTAGAGTTTTTTGAAATAACTTAAAAAGCAGTTTCTAATTTCATTGGGTTTAGATATGTTCTTTCCATCCACCTCTAGGCTTGTAACTGTGTTTAGTTTCTGCCTTTTCTTCAATTGCCATGCCAATAGTTTGCCACATTTATTTGCTGATTCAAAAGTCTTTTGCTTCATTTGCTTTATCTTCCATTCAATCTCTTGATTCATCAATTCCATATATTGGGTTTGATATAACTTGATCTCTCTTAAAATGTCCTGAGACTTTGGTTTTGCTCTTAATTTCCTCTCTCCTTCCTTTATCATTTCCAAGATCTTCTCTTTTTTCTCATTTTGTTTTTTCCTCTTTATTGAGTTTTGTTGAATCAAAAATCCTCTCATAACCGCTTTACTTGCGTCCCAGATCACTCTTTTCTCCACGTCGGTCCTCAAATTTATTTCAAAATAGTCTTTTAGGTTCTTTTGGGCCTTCGTGAGAATCTCCTTATCTCGAAAGAGGGTGTCATTCATTCTCCATCTAAATTGACCAGTTATTGTGGGTTTCATCTCCATCTTCACGGCGTTATGGTCGGAGCAAGTTTTTGGGCAGATTTCCACTTTCTTAATCTTTGGAGCCAGTCCACTAGTAACCCAGATTTGGTCAATTCTGGTCCAGGTCATCATTGCTTGGGAGAAAAAGGTTCCCTCTCTCTCCAGAGGGTTCCTTGTTCTCCAAATGTCTATCAATTCCATGTTTTCTGTCATTTCAAAAAAAGTCTTAGGGAGTCTCCCTTCTTTAGTGACTGTTAGTCTTTGTGCCTTGTCCATATTCGTGGAGACCACGCCATTCATGTCTCCCATGATTATCATATTGTAATCCAGATAGTCCGTCAAAGTTTCATGAAGTCTCTTAAAGAAGTCAGATTTGCCTTCATTTGGTGCATAAATTCCAACAACTAAGAATTTTTCTCCTTGTACTTGTATCTCCACAGCCAGGTATCTCCCTTGTTCATCTTTAAATATCATTTTTGGAGCCCATTTCTCCTTCACATATATTACAACTCCTCTCTTCTTAACTTTGTCTGATGAGATAAATTCTTGTCCTAGTCTTTTATTTGAAAGTAATCTCCTGTGGGCTCTAGTTATGTGAGTTTCTTGTAAGCATATCAAGTCCAATTGTTCTCTATTCAATATATGAAATACTTGTCTTCTCTTCAGAGGCCCATTGAGCCCATTACAATTCCAACTAAGGAATTGCAGAGCCATCTTGTTATTTTCTTAAGGCTCCTCCAACAGCTCCAAGTTGTTGCTCTTCTTCTGATGGTAGTGGTTTTTGTCCAAACGGGAGATTCAGGATGTCCAGTGCTCTCCTCTGTTCTGCAAGTACGTCCACAGTCCCCTTCTGTAAGTCCTCCTGGTATTTTGCCAAAAATTTGTCTTTATCTTGAATTGTCTTTATTTTCACTTTCTTTGCCTTGTAGTCAAATGACAATCCTTGTGGAAACTCCCACCTAAAACGAATAGTGTTCTTCTTTAGCAAGAGAACCAAGTCCTTGTAGAAGTTTCTTAAGTCCAAAAAGTATTTTGGGATGTCTTTGAAGATCTGTACAGCTGAATTTCCAATTTGCAGGGCCTTTTCAAAGTGTAATCCTAATATTTTGTCTCTTTCCTCCTTGGATCTGAGTGTGATCAGACAGTCTCTCGGTGTCTTTCTATCTTGCTTTTTACCCAATCTGAAGGCAGTCGTAATTTTGAACTCGTCTTCCTCAAGGTCCCAGCAGCCCGCAAACTCCCGTGTCAAATATTCCACAAGGTTGTCTCTTTCATTCTCTGGAATCAGTCTTAATTTTAAATTCCTCTCTTTCCTCTGTAGCTCCCACAAGGCCAAAGTTGCATCATGCTCATAGACCTTCTTGGCAAGTGGCTCTAACTTCTCCTGTGTCTCTCCGGCAGTGGCTTTGGCCTCCTCGGCAATTTGGCGCGTGGTGGCGTTCTCCTCTACCAATTTATTTATAGATTCTGTATTCTGGTTTAATCTTGCTGATATTTCTGTTAATTTTTGTGTGTTCTCTGAAGTCTGTTTTGTCAAAGACTCCAGGGTTTGGTTTATCTTGAGCAGGGCCTCTGTCACAGCTTCCATGGAAGCGGCTGCTCCTTTGTCTTGACCTGTTGTTCCTGCTGATCCGGCTGTTGCGCCTGAAATTGAGCCTCTTTTCTTTATCTGTTGCAGCTGCAACTGTTGTTGTTGTTGTTGTTGCTTAATCTTGGCTCTTGTGACTATCTCTTCTTGTGGGCCACTCATGTCAAGGTCAATTCCCACGGGATTTGTTCTCCCTTGGAAAATTCCACTGTCTTAAGCCGTGCCGAATTTTACTTTATCCTCTAGAGGGAGCAAATCAAAATGGCCATAGAGCAAAATTTCCAAATACCAAAACAAAGGAGACAGTCCAAAAAGTGAGAAAAAGGGAGATTAGCACAGTCAAAGTCAATGTTACTAAGTACTTATAACTTCAGATTGCCACAGTTGCCCAATTTATACTGTTTCTTCTTATAATATGCAATAGTCAGGCAGTATAGAAACTTTGTATCAAAGTATCACTTCACAGGGAAAAGTCAGTTCAGTGTATCAAGAAGGCAGACCGTTTCGTACTTTCAAACAGATGAGACAGCAGAGGTTTTTTTCCTCCAAATAAATCATGCAGTTAATGGTCAGATTCACCTCCCCTCTGCCCTGCTTGCTAGAGGGGAGATCAAAGGTTTAAATGTCCGGTTTAGCTGATCAAAAGACGGATTTAAACGGATGCAGGTTTAGAGCTCCGTTGCTTTCGCTTTCATGCAGTCGGGGGGAGGCAGACTTCCTTTGTTTAAATCTCCCCCGTTTTTAGCCCAATTTTTAAAATTGAAAGAGTCCCGGTTATTTTTCAGTTCTTACTCACGGGGAATCGGTTCGAATTTTCCTTTCAGGAAGGAATCGGCGCTCTCCGCTTATGGCGACGCGGCTTCACTTCGCAGGCTGGGTAGCGACTCTCAGCACCGCGCTCACTCCCGATGTCGATCCGTAGCCTTTAAAAAGGCTCTTTCACGGTACCGGGGGGCGCGAAGGTGCCCACCGAGTCTCCTTGTTCTCAGGCTTCAGCGCCTGAGATTTTAGGGGTCCCCCGCTTGCCGTAGCGGGTAAGACCCGAACTTGCGAAGCAGTCCTTCTCCGGAGCTCGGAGCTAGGACCGCCATTAAGCGCTGGCACCGACCGGAAACCAGAGCACACGGAAATGCCGTTTACCTTCCTGCCGCAGTGGTACCTATTTATCTACTTGCAGGACGTGGGTGGCGCTGTGGTCTAAACCACAGAGCCTAGGACTTGCCAATCAGAAGGTCGGCAGTTTGATTCCCCGCGACAGGGTGAGCTCCCGTTGCTCAGTCCCTGCTCCTGCCAACCTAGCAGTTCAAAAGCACGTCAAGTGCAAGCAGATAAATAGGTACCGCTCCGGCGGGAAGGTAAACGGCATTTCCGTGCACTGCTCTGGTTCGCCAGAAGCGGCTTAGTCATGCTGGCCACATGACCCAGAAGCTGTACGCTGGCTCCCTCGGCCAATAAAGTGAGATGAGAGCCACAATCCCAGAGTCGTCTGCAACTGGACCTAATAGTCAGGGGTCCCTTTACCTTCACTTTAATAAATCAATGATGGTCATCATCATCAACTTTCATTGCAGGTTTTGGCAAGATCAAATGCCACAATAAATTAGCATCTGTAGCAGGAAGAGTTAAACATCACAACAGCATAGTTGGGTTGATGTGGAAAGAGAAAAATGTCACATGGGAATACATTGTGCTCATTGCGGTAAGCATGACTGCAGTGACAACATCATGTTTCTGGATGAACCTGTAGGAGTTCCTCTGGGAGCGTCAGAATAATACATATCCCCAACTCTTGTCCACGGTGCCAGTGTGCATTATTCAGGGACCAGATTGGATGCCAGAGGCAAAGGTCGATGGATCAATGGGCGTGGCTCTGATTTTTCTGCAGTAGGTTGTGGGAATGTTGTGGGTAACAGAAGAGGATAAATTGATTAATATTATCCTTCCTAACTGGCGCTAGCAAGTTTCTTCATTCAGCAGAGTGCATTTCCCCTTTAACACAGCAGGAAGCTGATTGCAGAATCGTTAGAATCTCTTAAGACTATAAGCAATCCAATCTGGCTTTCCCAGACTGAGATATGTTCCTGGTAAGATCCCCTTTTGAATCCCTCCTAAAAGAATAAAGACACCACAGTCTTATTCATAAGTTTCAAAAAGAAGTATACTCATGATCAGACAGAGCACAGTGTGATCCCTGAAGGCAGGCTTAAGGCTACAAATAATAATAATAATAAGAGTTTGGATTTGATATCCCACTTTATCACTACCCAAAGGAGTCTCAGAGTGGCTAACATTCTCCTTTCCCTTCCTCCCCCACAGCGAACACTCTGTGAAGTGAGTGAGGCTGAGAGACTTCAGAGAAGTGTGACTAGCCCAAGGTCACCCAGCAGCTGCATGTGGAGGAGCGGAGACACGAACCCAGTTCACCAGATTACGAAACTATCACTCTTAACCACTACACAAATAGGTTTACCCCATACAGGGTAAGTATATCCGGCACCGTGGTGCAAAGATCCCTCCGGCAGCCCCCCTCCATTTCCCAGAGTTGCTGACCTTTTTACGGTGCTGCCAGCAGCTTTGTGGGGCTGGAGGAGGCAGGCAGCGGCTGGAGGGCGGCTCCTCTGGTGGGGAAGAGGTGGAGGCTCCAGGCGCGATGCTGCTTCAGCGAGCTGGGTGAGGGCAGCGAGCTGATGCCAGGAGGCGCTGCATCCAGCCTCCACCTCTTCCCTGGTGCCCTGGCGCCCTGCGCCACTAGCCTCTATGGCCAAGATGCTCCTGACCCCATATGGGAGATAACCCAGGGACTGCTGGCTGAGAGCCAGAAGTGAAGTCCAAGTGGAGCAGGAAGCAGGCAAGACGAAAAAGAAGGGAGGGTGGCTACGTGACTTGGCCTTTTACCAGGTCTGGAAGGGTCACGCCCACCGACTGGCCACATGCAAAGGAAAGGATGCCCCAGCCAGGTGTAACAGGAAGTTCAAACTGGCTGGGCCAACATTCCCCTGCATGTCCACTCTAGCCAAAAAGTAATGTTGTACTTGACTGCTCCAGTGGATTATATCCCACATAGGCTACATTCCAGCCACACTCAGAAGTTTCTACAGACACCTATGCATCTCTCCATTCTCAGAAGCAAGATGAATGATCAAAGTTCAGTGACGCAGGCTAGAATGCACTCAGAGGGCCCCTGGGTCTGAGATCCCCCAGTGACTGGCAAAGGCTCTCCAGGATGCCAAGCAGGGAATCTTTACAACCCTTACTCGGAGATGCTGGGGATTGTCTTGGACTGGCTGGATGATGAGGAATGATGGGAGGCTCCAGCTGGTGAACCTCTTAGCGAAGTCTCCAAAGAGGAAGGCTTAGAGTCATGGGAATGGTGGTAGGATACAGAAGACAGGTCAGAGGATGAAAGGAGGTTGGGGCAGAATGGTTGAATGCTGAGCAAGCAACAGGCTTGAGTGAGAGAGAGGAAGAAGAGGCAGAAAGCACTGCAGACCTAGGACAGCAAGCTGAAGGGGAGGGGGTGGCTGAGGCTACAACAGATAGGCAGGAAGAACTTGCTGGTCCTACTGTGTTCAGATCCCCTCCCCTCTTGTCTTCAAGGACTCAGAGACCTTTGCATGTCTCAGGGGTCTCAGGGGCCCCCTATCCAGCAGAGTTTAAGACTTCAGGGAAAACAGCTGGATGGGGAGGAGACTTAGAGAGAAGTGGGAGGCCCAGACAGTCAGTTCTGCCTCCACGGTCGGAGTTAGCAATGTTTCTGAATACAGCGGTACCTCGGGTTAAGTACTTAATTCGTTCCGGAGGTCCGTTCTTAAACTGAAACTGTTCTTAACCTGAAGCACCACTTTAGCTTATGGGGCCTCCTGCTGCTTCCGCGCTGCCAGAGCATGATTTCTGTTCTCATCCTGAAGCAAAGTTCTTAACCTGAAGCACTATTTCTGGGTTAGCGGAGTCTGTAACCTGAAGCATATGTAACCTGAAGCACATGTAACCCAAGGTACTACTGTATGAATTGCTGGAAATCACAGAAGGGGAGCATGGTTTCTGTGGGAATGATAAGGATAGTAGGAAAGGATATATTGAATAAATATTATCCTTCCTTCACTCAAACTAAAGAGTGATGTAGCAGAACAGATTCCCCTCGATATAGCAAGAAGCTAGTTTGCAGATTCGTTTGAATCTCTTTAGTTAAGTAATCCAATCTGGCTTGCCCAGATGGACTATTCCTGGTGTCCCCTTTTATCCCTCTTAAAAGAGTAAAGACACAAGAGTCTTTCCTTAAAGGCAACAAGAAATTTACTCACATTCAGTTCACAATTAGATCCCTGAAAGGCAGGCTTTACTAGTAGTTACATAACAAACTGAGTTCATCTCATATGGAGATTGAGCTCATGGGCTGCTGGCTGAGAGCCAGCAGACAGGAAATTTACATTAGGAGAACAAAATGGCTGCAGGAGAGCAGCAAGCAAGAGATCAGAGCAAGAGAGAGAGAGAATGGTTGTGTGACTCGGCTCTTTTATTTAGCCAGCCAGGGCCATGCCCATCTCCCTGGTCACATGCAAGGATGCCCCTCTGCCTGTGCCCACTCTAGGGGAATAAGGAATATTGCATTTGACTGTACCAAGGGATTACACCCCACAGTTGCATGCTCAAATCTTGCTTGTGGGTTTCTCACAAGCATCCTAGTTTTCATTTTGTATTTTTATGCTGTCAACTGCCTTGGGATCTTTGGATGAAGGACACTATACAAATTTAATAAATAAAATAAATCTGGCACGCCACTGTAAGAACAGGATGCTGCGCAAGCTTAACAGAAGGCTCTTCCTATGGTCTTAAACCCAGCCAATTCCAGTTGATGGGGGGTTGGTGGGGATGTGAACGAGAAGAAGCACCGAGTCCTTGATCCATCCATAATTCAAGGCAGAAACATGTTTGACAAAATTGTGCCGACTCCCTTTCCCTCCTCACTTTGCCAAGATTACTTGGCCTCATTGCAATCCCAGTTGCAAATGTGCATCTCTTTAGCCCACTTTGAACATCTTGAGAAGAAAGGACAAAATAGACTCCATTCCTTAAACGGTTACATGTTTTCTTCTCCCTTCCACCAGTGAATGGTCTCAAGACGTTGAGGGGGAAAAAGGAAGCTGGATTAATATTTCATTGTGATACATTATGAAATGCTTTTATTAAAGAAGCCCAGGGAACGTAAGATGAATCTTCCCTTCTCTTTCTCTCTGAAAACTTCAGGGCAGACATCTTCAAGTTTCATTTATTCCAGATGGTTTTCCTCTACCCATTCTCATCTTGTGCTTCCTCTCTCTCTCAAATGCTTTTCCAGACAGGGGGCCAGCAGCTGGAGACCCATGGACCAAGTCTGGCTCACGCAGAATCTTCATCATTTTGCCCACCAGCATGGACATAGCCAGAGGGGATGGGGGTGGGGAGCTGCCCCCCTAGATCAAGTAAATAAATAAAAATACTTAACCCAAAGTAGAAACTGTAGAAAGATTTTGACAGATTTTTTTCTGAGCACTTAGGGTCAAAAGAAAGTGATTTGAAACAACAGTAGTTTTTAAAATAAAGGTAAAGGTAACGGGACCCCTGACCATTAGGTCAAGTCGTGGCCGACTCTGGGGTTGCAGCACTCATCTGACTCTATAGGCCAAGGGAGCCGGTGTTTGTCCGCAGACAGTTTTTCCGGGTCATGTGGCCAGCATGACTTAGCCGCTTCTGGTGAACCAGAGCAGCGCACGGAAACGCCGTTTACCTTCCCACTGGAGCGGTACCTATTTATCTACTTGCACTTTGACGTGCTTTTGAATTGCTAGGTTGGCAGGAGCAGGGACCAAGCAACGGGAGCTCACCCCCGTCGCGGGGATTCGAACCGCCAACCTTCTGATCGGCAAGTCCTAGGCTCTGTGGTTTAACCCACAGCGCCACCCGCGTCCCTCTTTGATATGTGTAAGCCGCCTTGATTCCTGGTCTGGAGAAAAGGCAATATGTTGTTGTTGTTGTGAGAGTAGAATCATGGAGCTGGCTCAAAACAGAAGCAGTCCTGAGCAATTGTCACATGTGGTCAGAAACAAAGGGAGGGACAACCTTCCCCACCCCCACCCCCAATTTTAAAGGGTACCATTACAAAAAGAAACTGGATTTCAATTTCAGCCAGAACAGAGCTGCCTAAACAAAGCATACACTGAAAGCTCTCTTCTCTCTTCCTTTCACAGCTGAGGGCTTCTCCAAAAACGGCAACACTATATTTTTACGGCTTGTGAAGTCACATCTAAGCCTCTTCTTCTGTCAGGTCTGCGGGATCCAACACAGAAGACCCTGCCTGTGAATCACTCCACCTCTCTCTTTGAGATGGAACACGCCACATGCCCTTAAAGATCTCCATATTGCAGGAATGCTGAGAGGATTAATTAGACAAGATTTGTAAACTGCTCCCGACGCTCTTGGCAAAGAAAAAAAAATAGTTTGCATCCTTGATGAAGCAGTCTGAGCCCGTGGCAAACCTCCCAACTGCTGCCTCAGGTTTCAGATGCACCAGACCAACTGGGCAGTTCAAAATACGCAAGAACGTATACAGAATCATTTCCCTCCTTGATACCCTGAGGGGGAAGAAACTGAGATTGCAAATCTTGGCAGTCAGTCTTCCTGATTTGCCTTCCATCTCCTGATCTGTGATTTGATCAGCTTCTGAAGCAGCAGGCAACAGAATCCTGGAGGAGCCACACACAGGGGGAAAGAGCTTGCAGCCACCTGTCAGGTTGGAAGTACAATTCTCATGGCATTGGCACTACAAGGGAAACCAGATGTCTCCAGAGCAGACAGTAGAACAGAAGCATTTCATAATCAATATTTCATCACCCAGGAAGCCTTCAGTCCCCTTCTCATTGCAGAAGCGTCGCTTCGCCAAGAAAGCTGCATCTTCTCTCAAATGACTACGAGCAGCAAGAATCTCTGGAGCCACGGCACCACCTCAGTTAAGAAGATGCTGCATATGATAGGCATTTTCAGATATCTGAAGGGCTGCCACATGGAAGATGGAACAAGCTTGTTTTTTGCTGCTCTGGAGGGTAGGCTCAGAACCCATGGATTCAAATGACAAGGAAGGAGATTGCGACTCAACGCCAGGAAGAGCTTTCTGACATTAAGAGCTGTTCAGCAGTAGAATGGACTCCCTTGGAAGGCGGCGGATTCCCCTTCATTGGAGGTTTTTAAATAAAGGTTGGCTGACAACCCGTCAGGGGGTTGGACTCAATGACCTCTGGGTGTACCTTTCAAAACTAAAATTCTATGATTCTACAAAAGTGGAAGCCTTTTTTCAGGCAGTGCTTCCATCTTGGAGGAACCAGTTGTACGATGCAGTGGAACTGAGTACAGCTGCAGAGAATGAAGAAGGGGGGACTGTTCCTCTCACAAATTGCCTTAAATTTATTTCTAGCTGGATGGGAGATAAATAAATAAGTAAAGCTGCCCATCTGCCAGAAGAAGATCTCTGCAAATCTGTCTGCTTCGCTTCCTGCTGTGCCAAAAGATGTCCTTTGATTTCTCAAAAGTTCTCTTCCTCGATGACAGAGAATATAAGGAGAGGCTGCTGGATCAGGCCCAGTTTATTTGGACCTTACGGTCTTCAAACAAAAATGTCTACCAGCTCCATCTGGTACGCAGGCAAAGACCCTAACTGCCCACAGACTGTCTTGCCAGAGTGGTGCATGCTCTGGTTATTTCCCGCTTGGACTGCTGCAATGCGCTCTGCATGGGCCCACCTTTGAAGGTGACCTGGAAACTGCAATTAATCCAGAATGCGGCAGCTAGACTGGTGACTGGGGGCGGCCGCCGAGACCACATAACACCGGTCTTGAAAGACCTACACTGGCTCCCAGTTCGTTTCTGAGCACAATTCAAAGTTTTGGTGCTGACCTTTAAAGCCCTAAATGGCCTCGGTCCAGTATCCCTGAAGGAGCATCTCCACCCCCATTGTTCCGCCTGGACACTGAGGTCCAGCGCCGAGGGCCTTCTGGCGGTTTCCTCGCTGTGAGAAGCCAAGTTACAGGGAACCAGGCAGAGGGCCTTCTTGGTAGTGGCACCCGCCCTGTGGCATGCCCTCCCACCAGATGCCAAAGAGAAAAATAACTACCAAACTTTTAGAAGACATCTGAAGGCAGCCCTGTTTAGGGAAGCTTTTAATGTTTAATAGGTTATTGTATTTTAGTGTTTTGTTGGAAGCTGCCCAGAGTGGCTTGGGGGACTCAGCCATATGGGTGGGGTATAAATTATTATTATTATTATTATTATTATTATTATTATTATTATTATTATTACTCCTCTAGGATGTATACACACAAACCTTTTTTGTTTTAAGAAAGGAATTCCCCTGGTGTAAAAAGAGGCACAGCTGGTTACCAAGGGCAGACATGAGAAAAATGGCAGATGAGCAACTCTGCCATGAGACTCTTATGCCTGTCTTCTCCTTGTTGCTAGGACCCAGAGCACTCTTGGCGTAATCTGTCCATTGATCAAAGTCTCAGTGATTGCATATATGCATATTTCAGTGGAGGTCTTTTTCTGTCTCTGCAGCGCCAGTCCTGAGGGCGGGTGACCTTGAAAGCGCATTTGGCTTCCTCTGTAAGATGAATATGAGAATGTTTCCTTACTTCAGAAGAGTGTCGTGACACTGACAGTTTGGTTTACAAGCTGGTTTGATATCCCAGAGCAAAGGCAATATAAATGCAAAGCGTGATATTATTTATTACTGACCATCCCTGTCAGAGAGATCCTTTCTTTTCTTCACCTTAGAGAACAGGTTGAGAAATGGACCTGCCAGGCCCCCAAAGGAAAATCTAATCATGATCAATGGACTATCAAAGCAAAGCCAAATGCACAATGGGAAAGGCAGAGGAGCATGATGCGAGACTCACTTGGATCTTAATGAGTTATAATGTTAGCACTATGATACAATGCTGGGAAAGCTGCCTTAGACCCTGAAGGATGCTGAATGCTGGTTGACCGACTGTTGAGGCAAGGGGAGGAGAACAGGGGTGGGATGGTGTCGTGTCTGATCCAGGCCCAAGCTAAGACGACACCTCCTCAGGTGAAGACATTATGGGGCATTCTGACACCAGCACTACTCCATTCACCTTCAGCATTTAAGGAGGAGTGGTGAAAGCCCAGCCTCATTGCATGACCCAGAAGAACCCATGGACAAGTGGTAACTGCCTTGCCTGAAGAATCAGAGGAATCAGAAGGCTCAGGTGCAGGAAGACACCCATGGATGATCCAGAAGACCCAGGCTTCTCAGAGCTAACTGGCCTTCTTGGGATGATGGTGCCTCCTCAGAAGCAGAGAACCCTGAAGAGTGAATGCGAATTGGCCAACCTCTGTCTAAAAACTCCCAGTGAAGGAGAGCCCACCTCCAAGGTAGTCCGTTCTACTGTCAAACAGCTCATAATCAGAAATATCATCCCAGTTGCTAGAAGAAAGGTGCTTAACTCTGTATTCCCCAGTTGATGACACTGCCTTGTGCTAATGATCCCTGCTAATGCTATGCTCTAGGAATCATCCCCACCTCTTCACTGCTCTCCTGGGCTCGACCTTGTCTTTGCCTTCCAATGCAGATATTGGACCATGACCAGCTTTGAACTGTCTCACCGTGATTGACTTCAGCTTCTTAATATCAACAAGTGTAAAGTGATGCATGTCAGGGTGGAAAAAAACCACATTGCCTCAGTTCTAGCTATCTCCCTCCCCCCATAGGAGCCAATTCCTAGGGGCTGAGGTCCCTTCAGTCTCCCTCAATAAAATATTTGAGGGGGGGCCCTCCAATGTTGACAGGCATTGCCATTCAAATGGTGTGCGTGTGCCACATCTGGTGGTCAATTATGCAAGACAGGGCTTACCTCTCCCCCAAACACATGTGGCCAGCATGACTAAGCCGCTTCTGGCGAACCACAGCAGCACATGGAAACGCCATTTACCTTCCCGCTGGAGTGTACCTATTTATCTACTTGCACTTTTGACATGCTTTCGAACTGCTAGGTTGGCAGGAGCAGGGACCGAGTAACGGGAGCTCACCCCGTCACGGGGATTCGAACTGCCAACCTTCTGATCGGCAAGTCCTAGGCTCTGTGGTTTAACCCACAGCGCCACCCGCATTCCTGCATAACACTGAGGTTAGGGCTAACCCAGGAGTTCTAGCTATCCATTACATTTAGTGCTGGGCCAAAATGTGTCCACCAATTTTCTCACCCCCAAAACTCCCTTATGGAAGAGTCTTCCATTCTCTCCCCCCCAAGCATTTTGTAATTTCAGTGGGTGCAAGATTTAGTTTACCTTAGCACTGAGAGGGTGTGTAGTTTTTTGCTTCCCATTAAATATTGCTCTAGCACTCACAGACCTTCTGAGTGTCCCTATTTTCCAGGGGCAGTCCCAGATTTACCGAAGTTGTCCCACTTTCTGATTTGACCCCAGAATGCTCTGTTTTTCCTTAGGCTGTCCCTATTTTCATTGGATAAATGTTGGAGGGTATAGAGTTGTCTGACCTCCAAGCCATCTGAAGGCAGCCCTGTTTAGGGAAGTTTTTTTAAAAAACATTTAATGCTTTATTATGTTTTTTTATATGTTGGAAGCCACCCAGAGTTGCTGGGGCAACCCAGTCAGATGGGTATTTTCATCAGAGAAATATTGGAGTCTATGGACTCAGCGGCATCTCTGGCTACTTACACTTTCTGATCTGGAAAAGCGCCTGGAAAAGTTACCGGTACGTCATGACACCTCCCTCTGGGCTTTAACTGAGGTGGAAGAAGTGAAGGAGCCTGACTACTGTTTTTAAAGCCATTCCCTTCCTCCTCCTCCTCCTCCTCCTCCTCCTCCTCCTCTTCTGAAGGAGCGTCTCCACCCCCATCGTTCTACCCAGACACTGAGGTCCAGCTCCGAGGGCCTTCTGGCGGTTCCCTCCCTGCAAGAAGCGAAGTTACAGGGAACCATGCAGAGGGCCTTATTGGTAGTGGCGCCCACCCTGTGGAACACCCTCCCATCAGATGTCAAGGAAATAAACAACTATCTGAAAACATCTGAAGGCAGCCCTGTTTAGGGAAGTTTTTAATGACTGTTGTTTTAATGTATTTTTCATCTTTTGTTGGAAGCCGCCCAGAGGGGGGCGGTTATAAATAGTAAATTCTTCTTCTTCTTCTTCTTCTTCTTCTTCTTCTTCTTCTTCTTCTTCTTCTTCTTCTTCTTCTTCTTCTTCTTCTTCTTCTTCTTCTTCTTGTCTTTCAGCACTGCTTTCTTCAAATGTAAAAACACTTCTCTTTAAAACATCTAGAGAAAAGAGAATACAGTGGTACCTCGGGTTACATACGCTTCAGGTTACATACGCTTCTGGTTACAGACCCCAGAAATAGTACCTTGGGTTAAGAACTTTGCTTCAGGATGAGAACAGAAATTGTGCTCCGGCAGCGCGGCAGCAGGAGGCCCCATTAGCTAAAGTGGTGCTTCAGGTTAAGAACAGTTTCAGGTTAAGTAAGGACATCCGGAATGCATTAAGTACTTAACCCGAGGTACCACTGTAGCTCTCAGGAGAAAGGGTTACGGTAGTCCATACTCAAAGGCCAGCTGAGGATTTCATGTTTTTTTCAAGGAAGCCCGGACACCAAAGAAAGCTGCAGGCCACCTGAGGGATCATTTCTAGAAGACAAGAAAGGAAACTCACAAACACCTTTCAGCCTCCTCAAATTCAGGTAAGTGCAGCAAAACGACCCCATCCCACCCATGAGAATTTCACTGCATTTTTCCCTCCTCCTTGATAACGTTTAAGGCAATTTTTAATATTTGGTGGAGAAGGGTTGGGGTGTGGAAACCCAGAAGAAATTTCCGATGCAGCGCTAATCACACTCTGCCTCTCAAGCTCTTGCTTGAGGCAGCACTAGAAATAGCTCCCACCCGGCCCTCCCCCTTTCCCTATCAGTAATTCATTATGATTCTTCGTTATCTCTGACAAGAACAATACAAACGAAAGAGAAGTAACGATAAGCAAAACCAGAACGCAGGCTTAAAGTTGTGAACAACAAATTCCTTTCCCCCTTGGATAACACTAAGCATTGAGAAAGAAAAGGGAATTCTGACAATTAAATTGTGTTCCTATTGTTACGGTCTTGGGCCTCTTCAGAAGTTACAGGGGAATCCAGTCTTCTGTTTTCAGTTGCAAGCAAAGATGGAAGAGATAAAACAGGAATGAGATATGGGAAGATGAGGAAGGGAAAAATAGAAGCTTTTTCTTTTCTTCTTTGCATCAGGCAGGGCAAGGTAAAGTAAAGGTAAAGGTACCCCTGACCGTTAGGTCCAGTTGCGGACGACTCTGGGGTT
This sequence comes from Podarcis bocagei, assembly GCF_964188305.1. Taxonomy (NCBI): domain Eukaryota; kingdom Metazoa; phylum Chordata; class Lepidosauria; order Squamata; family Lacertidae; genus Podarcis; species Podarcis bocagei. Next base: position 87,581,062 of record NC_138133.1, read on the forward strand.
GTGGCACTCATCTGAGGGAGCCGGTGTTTGTCCGCAGACAGCTTCCAGGTCATGTGGCCAGCATGACTAAGCCGCTTCTAGAGAATCAGAGCAGCGCACGGAAACACCATTTACCTTCCCGCTGGAGCGGTACCTCTTTATCTGCTTGCACTTGATGTGCTTTTGTATTGCTAGGTTGGCAGGAGCAGGGACTGAGCAAGGGGAGCTCACCCTGTCGCGGGGAATCAAACTGCCGACCTTCTGATCGGCAAGCCCTAGGCTCTGTGGTTTAGACCACAGCGCCACCCACGTCCTGCAAGTAGATAAATAGGTACCACTGCGGCAGGAAGGTAAACGGCATTTCCGTGTGCTCTGGTTTCTGTCACCGTGTCCCATTGCTCCAGTAGTGGTCTAGTCCTGCTGGCCACAAGACCTGGAAAGCTGTCTGTGGACAAAGACCAGCTACCTCAGCCTGAAAGCCAGATAAGTGCCGCAACCCCATAGTCACCTTTGACCGGACCTAACCATCCGGGGGTCCTTTACCTTTACCTTTCCTTGCATTAACTGCCAAAGGCTCTCCAGGGTTTCAGGCAAGGATTTTTCCCAGCCCTACTTGGAGATGGCAGGGATTGAACCTGAGGCCTTCTACATGTGAGGCTGATGTTCTTCTACAGACCTTCATAAGACCGAGAAACATAGGAAGCTGCCTTATACTTGGCAAGCCCTAGGCTCTGCGGTTTAGACCACAATAGTGGGCACAATAACTAGGACTGCATTAAGAACATAAGGGGAACCCTGCTGAACAAGGCCAATGGCCCAGTCCGGCATCCTGATCTCTCAGTCGCCAAGCAAGATCTGAGCACAAGAGAATTCTTCTCTCCTATGGTTTCCAGCAACTAGAAATCAGAAGCATTGTTCCCTCAAACTGCGGAGGCAGAGCTCAGCCATCATGACTAGCAGCCGTCAATAGACTTCCATGAATTTATCCAATCTTCTTTGAAAGCCATCTAGGTCCTCACTGCCTCTTGTGGGAATGAGCTGCATCGTTTAACTATGTGCGATGTGGAGAAATACTTTCATTTATCTGTCCCGAATTTTCCAATGCTCAACTTCATTGGATGTCCCCAGTTTGTAGTGTTATGGGAAAAGGAGGAAAACTTATTCGCTTTTCTCAATGCCATGCATAATTTCATAAATTTCCACCATGTCTCCCCTTGCTTGCCTTTTCTCTAAATGGAAAACTCTCAAACACTGCAGCCTTTCTTCACAGAGAGGGCACACCAACCCATTGATAAGTTTGGTTTCCCTTCTCCAACCGTACAATGTTTGGTTTCCCTTTCCTGAACCTTCTCCGACCCTTGTTGTTGTTTAGTTGTTTAGTCCTGTCCAACTCTTCATGACCCCATGGACCAGAGCACGCCAGGCACTCCTGTCTTCCACTGCCTCCTGCAGTTTGCTCAAACTCATGTTGGCCACTTCGAGAACACTGTCCAACCACCTCGTCCTCTGTCGTCCCCTTCTCCTTGTGCCCTCCATCTTTCCCAACATCAGGTTTTTTTCCTAGGAATCTTCTCTTCTCATGAGGTGGCCAAAGTATGGGAGCCTCAGCTTCAGGATCTGTCCCTTCAGTGAGCACTCAGGGCTGATTTCCTTCAGAATGGATAGGTTTGATCTTCTTGCAGTCCATGGGACTCTCAAGAGTCTCCTCCAGCACCATAATTCAAAACATCAATTCTTCGGCGACCAGCCTTCTTTATGGTCCAGCTCTCACTTCCATACATCACAACTGGGAAAACTATAACATCCTTTTGGGGCTGAACAAGCTTGGGTTCTCCTATATTGCAGAAGGTCATGGGCCTTCAACAAAGGCCACTTCCCTTCTCATAGCAACTGAGAATATCTGGCACTCCTGGCCACGGCACACTCTGCAAATGTTTGAGTCCCTGCCTGAGGTTCAAAGACACGTCTGTGCAAATTAGCATGTCTGGAGCACTGTGGTGAATGAATAATTCAAGAGCCAAGGAAGCCCACACGGGTGGCTTAATAACATACTTCTGCTGTTAGGAATCCATTAAGCTTTGATTATACATCTGACAAAGTGGTTCCTCCCCTTTTAAACAAGTGATCCCCTCTGATCAAAACACGGCGGCAGTCGTTTCATTAAAAGTGGTGATTAGAAGGGCACGTCTTGCTGCTTCCTCCCCGGTTCTTTTGTATCGCCTCGAGTCAGAAAGTCAACATAAATACTTGCCACTTTGAAAAGCACCCTTCCTCTTCCACAGCCACCTCTGATGCTCACTCCCCTTTGGAATTGCACCGTATTTCCCCTCTCCTTGAAGAACTTTGTTGAACATTGACATCAAATATGGCCCAGGGATACCTGGGGAAATGAGATTCCCTCGCAGCCTTTACTGCCTGGAAGGAACAAATGGCTGGGAATGAATGCATTTGGCTTAGGTATTAGGCTGCAGAGAAGCATCTGTTCTGAAGCTGCTGTGGTGGAGTGTTTTAAATCACTGAATCGCCCTCTGCTCACAACCCTTGGGGCTCAGAGTTTATATCCTGTTATTCTGCAAGCCAGCAGGGACACTCCAGCTTTAGGGTCATGGCTCAGTGGCTCTGCATGACCCCAAAAGGACTTAAGAAGAGCTTTTCTTGACCAGGTCCAAGGCGCCAATTAGTCAAGCATCCTCTTCTCATGGTGCCCAGCCAGATACTTATGCAAAACCTGGAAGCAGGACATCTGCACAACAGCACTCTGCCCACTTGTGAATCCCAGACAATGGTATTCAGAGAAATCATGCTTCTGACCCTCCCAAGTGGTTTTTATCATTATTATTTATTGAATTGACATTGGTTTCTTCAGGTCTTCTGTGCTATGTTGTTATTACTGTATTTTAATAAATACAACTTTTCCCCATTTCAGCCCCGTGCCTTAGAATCATGGAATCATGCAAATGTAGAGTTGGAAGGGACCCCGAGGGTCATCTAGTCCAACCCCTTGCAATGCAGGAAACTCAGCTAAAACATCCATGACAGATGGCCATCCAACCTCTGCTTGAAAACCTCCAAGGAAGGAGAGTCCACCACCTCTTGTGGGAGTCTGTTCCACTGTCAAACAGCTCTTGCTTTCAAAAAGTTATTCCTGATGTTGAATTGGAATCTCTTCTCTTGTAACTTGAAGCCATTGATTTGAGTCCTTCCCTCCAGAGCAGGAGAAAACAAGCTTGCTCCATCTTCCATGGCACAGCCCTTGAGATATTGGAAGATGGCTATCTTATGTAAAGTATTGCACTTGGGCAAAAAAAATGAGAGGCACAAATACAAGACGGGGGACACCTGGCTTGAGAGCAGTACATGTGAAAAGGATCTAGGAGTCTTGGTTGACCACAAACTTGACATGAGCCAACAGTGTGACGCGGCAGCTAAAAAAGCCAATGCAATTCTGGGCCTCATCAATAGGAGTATAGCATCTAGATCAAGGGAAGTAATAGTGCCACTGTATTCTGCTCTGGTCAGACCTCACCTGGAGTACTGTGTCCAGTTCTGGGCACCACAGTTCAAGAAGGACACTGACAAACTGGAACGTGTCCAGAGGAGGGCAACCAAAATGGTCAAAGGCCTGGAAACGATGCCTTATGAGGAACGGCTAAGGGAGCTGGGCATGTTTAGCCTGGAGAAGAGGAGGTTAAGGGGTGATATGATAGCCATGTTCAAATATATAAAAGGATGTCATATAGAGGAGGGAGAAAGGTTGTTTTCTGCTGCTCCAGAGAAGCGGACATGGAGCAATGGATCCAAAGTACAAGAAAGAAGATTCCATCTAAACATTAGGAAGAACTTCCTGACAGCAAGAGCTGTTCGACAGTGGAATTTGCTGCCAAGGAGTTTGGTGGAGTTTCCTACTTTGGAGGTCTTTAAGCAGAGGCTTGACAACCATATGTCAGGAGTGCTCTGATGGTGTTTCCTGCTTGGCAGGGGGTTGGACTTTATGGCCCTTGTGGTCTATTCCAACTGTATGATTCTATGATTATCTCCTCTCAGGCTCCTCTTTTCCAGGCTAAACATACCCGGCTCCTTCAAGCACCCCTCGTAAGGCTTAGTTTCCAGACCCTTGATCATCTTGGTTGCCCTCCTCTGCACACATTCCAGTCTTGAGACTTTCTTTAAGGGTGTGATGGTAGTGTGCTGATAGATAGATGATAGATAGATAGATGATAGATATAGATAGATAGATAGATAATATAGATAGATAGATAGATAGATATAGATAGATAGATAGATAGATAGATAGATAGATAGATAGATGATAGATAGATAGATAGATATAGATAGATATAGATAGATGATAGATAGATAGATGATAGATGATAGATGATAGATGATGATAGATGATAGATGATAGATGATGATAGATGATAGATGATGATAGATGATAGATAGATAGATAGATAGATAGATGATAGATAGATGATAGATAGATAGATGATAGATAGATGATAGATAGATAGATGATAAATAGGTAGGTAGGTAGATAGATAGATAGATGATAGATAGATAGATAGATATAGATAGATAGATAGATAGATAGATAGATAGATAGATAGATAGATAGATGATAGATAGATAGATAGATAAATATATGGGTAGGAAAATATAGTTATGGGTTTGTGGGTGTTAAAATCTAATCAACCTATTCTAGTCCCTGGACCCAGCATGTGTTCAAATGTAAGCCAGGCTATCTCCTTGTGTTCAGGTAATTGCCTGGGCAATGGGCCATTAAGAGAGAACAAGGTGAAGGTGAAGGACCATTAAGAGAGCAAACGAAAGAGGGTTCTGTGCCAGACAACAAATGGGTCGGGCTCCTTATCCAGCTTTTAGGTCAAAGCCTGGGTGAAAGAGCAGAGTTGGCTGTGATGGGACCTAGAGGAAAAAGTTGTAGTCTAGAAAGCCAGAGAGGCAGAACACAATGTCTGATTTCTGTTTGAATCCAAGGCTGAAGCTATGGGAGAAAAAAGAAAGGTCATTTTGGGGGGTTAATGCTGTGAACTCCTCCATTGTAGCCTCAGGTTGTATAGATATGTAAATAAATGATATAAAGACACAACAGACAGTCTCCACTGTGCCTTATTCCAAAAAGGAAACATGGAAGCAGCTAGAACCCCTGAATCTCACACCCCTCAGAGATTGGGGTGGCATGCAACTCATACTATATTACGGTGTGGTACGCTGGTTTGACAGCCATGGACAGAAAGTCCCTACAGAGGGTGGTGAAGACAGCACACGATAGCATGGGCTGTCCCCTGAGTCCACTAGATGTTATCACAGGAGACTGTTGCCTCAGAAGAGCGAGGAACATTCTCAGGGATGACTCACACCCTGGCCAGCACCTTTTTAAATCTCTTGCCCTCGGGTAGGAGATATAGAAGCACCATAAGCCGCTCCAACAGGTGAAAGAACGGTTTCTACCCGTGGGCCGTGAGGCTGCTGAATGGAAGACAGCAACATTGCAGCTGACGTTCGGGGTTGGTGGTCGTACGACAGCACACAGTGTGTAACAAGGACTGAGAGATTGGGGGGGCCTCATTTAATCTCACTGTAAACAAGTGGTACAGTAACAATAAAGTGTGTGTGTGTACACACACACACACACACACACACATAGTGGTACCTTGGGTTAAGAACTTAATTTGTTCTGGAGGTCCGTTCTTAACCTGAAACTGTTCTTAACCTGAAGCACCACTTTAGCTAATGGGGCCTCCCACTGCCGCTGCTCTGCTGCTGTGTGATTTCTGTTCTGATCCTGAAGCAAAGTCCTTAACCCGAGGTACTATTTCTGGGTTAGCAGAGTCTGTAACCTGGAGCTTCTGCAACCTGAAGTGTCTGTAACCCGAGGTACCACTGTATATATAATCACACATACACACAAACACATGCACACTTCTGCTTTTACCTGGGTCTTTGGCGTGACTATATTTAGCCAAAGTGCTGGCTCGCCATTCAGCGGTTGCCTGACAACTAAGAAAGAAATGCCATCATCTGGCTTTTTCTGCTACGAGACGCTGAACAAAGGAGAAATCTTCCCCTTGTCCATTTCCTCCTGAGAATTGCACAGAAAGGATGCCTGACCGGGGCTTCTATTCTCTCCTGCTTGCGGCAGGAGGCTGAATGAATGGTGTGGGATGGAGTTCGCCGTGTACTTTGGATCTCAAACGGTGTTTCTCAAATGGTGCGATAATGTTTTGAATTGGTTAACTGGAACAAAGTGATTGCAGCTTGAAAAGAGGCCCGTGTGGGCCGCTGTGTTCTCTTTTGTTCCTCTCAAGTGTTTTTCTGCTTGTCGGGGTTGTTCCTGGATCCGGCTGAATTGCTTGTTTGCCGAGGTGCTGCCCTGGAAAGAAAGAAGAGCAGGATGGAAAGCACTGAGGAGTAATCTTATCATTTGAGCTCATAGGGCTTCCTTCCAGGCAGCTTGGATGGGAAACCTCAGGGCATGGAGCCAAATGTGGCCCCCCAGATCTCTCTACCTGGCCCTTGTAACTTTCCCAAGGCCTATTGATGGGTATAGGTAAGAGGATATAATAGCTATATTTAATCCTCTACAGGCTCATGTGTGTGGGTTGGTAAATGGAAGAGAATTGGCTGGTGCCTGTTTTTATTTTTTTTTTATAATAAATTTTTATTGCGTCTTTTTCCACATTACAGATATAACAATAACAAGAAGTAAACAAAAAAAAGAACACGAAAAGGCAAATAAAAAAAGAAAAGAAAAAAGAAGAAACAAGAACAATAAAACCAGACCATTTCATCAACTTATTTCAAATTTCTATCGAACTTCCCCACGTCTCCCCATAATGCATTCTTGACAATAAAGTTATCAGCAAGTTATAACCTTGTTTCGTGTGTTTTTTGTATTTTCAATTACTATTCAAGTTTAAATCTCTTATATTCCAATTGTTTTAAAAATCTTACAATGTTTCTTTTTTACCCATTTAAACTTTGATTCTTCCATAGATAATTCAACTTTCATAAATAGTCTGCTTATATTGCTGGGGCTGACATTCCGAATCATGCGACATCTTAAGATTCATATAATTTATAATACTTTTGCAAATAGTCCTTAAATTTTTTCCAATCCTCCTCCATCGCTTCTTCTCCCAGGTCTCGGATCCTTGCAGTCATCTCGGCTAATTCCATGTAGTTCATCAATTGCGTCTGCCAGTCCTCCAGTGTGGGCAAATCTTGAGTCTTCCAATGCTTAGCAATAAGAATTCTTGCTGCTGTTGTAGCATACATAAAAAAGGTTCTGTCCTTCTTTAACACCTTCTGGCCGACAATGCCCAGAAGGAAGGCCTCTGGTTTCTTAGGGAAGGTGTATTTAAACACCTTTTTTAACTCATTGTAGATCATTTCCCAGTAGGCCTTCAATCTTGGGCAGGTCCACCAAAGGTGTAAGAATGTCCCCTCAGCTTCCTTACACTTCCAACACTTGTTATCGGACAAATGGTATATCTTAGCCAGCTTGACCGGGGTCATGTACCACCTGTATACCATTTTCATAATGTTTTCTTTCAAAGCATTACATGCAGTAAACTTCATACCGGTGGTCCATAACCTCTCCCAGTCTTCTGACATGATGTTATATCCAATGTCCTGAGCCCATTTTATCATAGCTGATTTAACTGTCTCATCCTGAGTGTTCCATTTAAGCAGCAAGTTGTACATTCTCGATAATAACTTGGTCTTTGGTTCTAACAGCTCTGTCTCAAGTTTCGATTTTTCCACCTGGAATCCTATTTTTTTGTCTAGCTTAAAAACCTCATTAATTTGGGCATAATGTAGCCAACCTTGCACCATACTTTGTAATTTTTCAAAGCTCTGCAGCCTCCATTTACCTCCAATATTTTCTATTATTTCCCAATATTTCGGCCAGTAGGCCTCCATGTTGGGTTTTTTCCGAGCTTTGGCCTCAATTGGTGATACCCACCTCGGAGTTTTGCTTTCTAATAAGTCTTTGTATTTTTTCCAGACCATAAATATTGCTTTTCTGACAATATGGTTTTTAAACATTCCATATGTTTTTGCCTTGTCATACCACAAATACGCATGCCAACCTAACGAGTTATTAAAGCCTTCCAGATCCAGGACATCAGTGTTTTCCAACAAAATCCAATCTTTCATCCAGCAGAAGGCTGCAGCTTCGTAATATAACCTTAAGTCCGGCAGGGCAAATCCCCCTCTCTCCTTTGCATCAGTTAGTATTTTAAACTTTATTCGGGGCTTTTTGCCCTGTGCTGGTGCCTGTTTTTAGAAACACAGTTTTTTCACATAAAGAGCCCCAGTAGCAAAGTATAAACCCTACCATTAGGCAGATTTAGTAAAGCACAGCAATAGGCTTTTAAATCTTCTTTTAATCTGCTTCAGCTACTGGAGGCAACTGGCCCCGCTACCTCTCCTGCAAGGAAACACCACACACTGAAGTAAGTTTAAAATATACTTTACTTACAGTCATGCATTGTCCACACAACAATGATAAAATGCACATAAAGGTTCTTAGTTGACAAATACAACAGACATGCGTCTGACCCTCTCATAAGAAAAAGGGATGTAACATCACTGAGGCTGCTCTAGCAATTTAGAACTCTGTGGTCCTTAATCTCTTCAAATACTAACTAGCATTGTTAGGTCTGACTGATAATCTCCCACATCTCTCACTCTCCTTGAATGTTTCTGGCTGGCTGGAATATGTGTCCTCAAACTCTGATAATGCTTCTTATCTGTCTGGGTGGAAAACATAGAGGAGCGGGTGAGTCTGTACTGGAAAAAGCTCACTGTGTAAAGGTAAGATACACATCTGTTGCTCTGCCTGGGTTGTACTCTGACCCTGCTCACATGGGAATGCAGCAATCATGCTGAAAAAAGCTCTCCACCCCTGATGTATAGGACCACACTTTTAGCCTTATTATTATTAGTAGTAGTAGTATTACTACTACTACTACTACTACTACTACTACTACTTATTATTATTATTACTTCATTTTTCTTATTCTTACTTATGGCCATCTTAGATAAGATGCCAGACACATAGTTAGCAAGGAATGCACCCACCACCCCATTTTTTTCTTTTCATTCTTTTCATATTTAAATACTTTTAATTTCTATCATGACAGAAAAGAACATCCCGTATTACCTGCCCTCCCGCCTCCTTACCCCTCTGTGGTACAGTTAGATTGCAAGTCAGTTAAGAATTCTAGTGCTTGTTGGTTTTCCTTCATTGTGCAACCTGGAGTAATCAGGAGGCGTCCAGGTGCAGTTTTGTTCATCCATCGTACTGGAGATGAAGAAGACCATCAACTTGTCACATCAATGCTATTCAATGTTCCTATAGTCATGTTATGACAGCCATATCTGTCACTAAATGGATGATAATCTGTATTTCCCGGGATTGAAATAAAAGGCCACCAAATCATAAAGAAAGTATCTGTTTTCTCTTTGCTTTGAGAGACATGGAGATTGTGTGTTACCTTTTAGGCAGGTGTTTTTATAACACAGGTCCATATGCAATGCATATGCATGATTTTATTTTTATTTTTTTAGTAAGTAGCAGCCTGGGGTGTGTGATCTTGATTGGAGACCCTGGTTTGGGAGCAGGGGACTTTAACTCTTTGCTCTCTACTGTGGTTTCAATCTAGATCTCTCCATGCTTAAGGTCAAGGTAATTGTGGTTATACTCAAGGAACATCCAGAGAGCAAAAGGTTCTCTATCCCTGGACTTCAGCAACAGAGGAGAGATCTTAAAGGTTAGATTCCTTCCTGGCAAAGACAGATACATCATATTTATGTAAGCTTCCAGCAGCTTAATACATGCTTTGTTTCCCAATGCCATACATTAACACTTGGTTGGAAAGAATGAGATTATTTTAGCAGAGTTCATGGAATGCATGATTTCCCCCTCCTAATGAATTCCCTCTTTAGCATATATTTATGTCAGTTGCCAAACAATAGGAAGCAATTTCCTTGAATATTAAGCATTCAGCCATGAATTGCATCCTCATGGAAATCTACTTGCTACCCAAACAGAATCCTTTATCTCTTTTGGTTCCATAAAACAAGCAAATAGTTTCTTATCTCCCCCAACTTTGAAAAGCAAGCAAGTGTTCACTCGGAGCGTTCTGAAATGTCAGCTTTTCTCTGAGCATTTTAGTTTTCATGCTCTTAATTTCTCATTTTATTATTTCCTCTCCCTTATCCTCTTGGCATGCCACTACTGTCTTGGTTTGATGGTCTCCATGTGACGTTCTCTTGATGCAGGGGAAAAGGGATGCAAATGCAGCTTTAAAATGGGTCCTGGGCCTGATTAAAGGATTCCTCCCTTCTCAGCAATTTCTTTAAGCTGAGAATAAGCAAGGAGAGAGAGAGGGGGGGGGGGAAGAAACCTTATTAAGATGTAAAGCCAAATCTCATGGCCTCGGTTTCATGTTTTGTCTCTTCTTCTGCCTCCGTGCAGCTGGAGTTGCTCTTCTGTGGATTTGAAGTGGGATGTGATAGCCATTCCTATCTTGAGCCACAGGACTGGCCCACCCATAAGGCAAGGTATAGGAACTGCATCGGGTGGCAAAATCCACAGCTACAGCAAATCTCCAAGGAATGCATCACCTGCCACTGCTGCTGACATTTCCTCCCTAGAGAGACTCTGGTGGCAGCTGCTTCAGCCTGTCTCGTGGGCAGTCCGGTCCTGATGACAGACCCTCCAAGTGTCCCTATTTTCCGGGAACAGTCCTGGATTTACATAAGCCATCACAGTTTCTTGTTTGATCCTGGAATGTCCCTCTTTTCCTTAGGATGTCTCTATTTTCATCAGAGATATGTTTGAGGGTATGGTGGGACATCCCTATTTCACTGGAGTAATGTTGGACGGTGTGGAGTAGGGCGTCCCTATTTCCACTGGAGAAATGTTGGAAGGTATGGAGTAGAGCGCCCCTATTTTCATTGGAGAAATGTTGGAGGGTGTGTGATGACTGGAGCCATATTCACAGATGTAGTACTCGTACCATCATGGTGCCTGGTACTGTGATCATTGTGCCATATTAGCACCAAATAAAATTGGACCTCAGAGCAATGAAGGATGTTTTCCCAAGGCCTTTCTAGGCTGAAAAAAATGAAATGATTGGGGCATCTCTTTGTCACGCTCTGCAAAGCACTTAGAGACTGATGGATACAATGCAGGAAAACAGGGGCTGTCGGTCCCCCAATAAAAATGTCTTGCTGTGAACAAACTAGACATCAAGCAATACAAATGATATCACGGTGAAGATTGTTTTCATTTTGACTTCTCAAATTCAGGTTCTACTGATTGCTGTCAGCCAGCTTCTGCATCGCAGATATCCATCTAAGGCAATGCTACCCTGTCACCTTTTAATATGCTGCCTTGTGTGGGGGAAAGAATGTTTCTGTGGTTCGTCACGAGGGAGGTGACAGCATTTTTAATAGCTCCAGACCCAGGCAGCCCGTGAATCAAATGAGTGAATAACTTGGGTACCTAATCCTTCAGCAGGAGTAGAAGCAAGATGTAGACAGCAAAGCGTGAGGAACATCACGGGATCAGCAAGCAATTGTTGAAAATTACCGTATTTTTCGCTCTATAACACGCACCCGACCATAACACGCACGTAGTTTTTAGAGGAGGAAAATCCGTAGGCATGCCACCCGTAGGCATTTCCTCCATAACACGCACAGACATTTCCCCTTACTTTCTAGGAGGAAAAAAAGTGAGTGTTATGGTGCAAAAAATACGGTAACCTCCACTGATAGCAAAGAAATCTGATTTAGATGGCTTGCGAATCAAGGCTTAGAGGAGACACTGGGCAACCAAACTGGTATTCTTGCTGCTGTTCTCAAGCACCATGCTTAGGGAAGCTTTTAATGACTGATGTTTTAATGTATTTTTAATCTTTTGTTGGAAGCCACCCAGAGTGGCTGGGGAAACCCAGCCAGATGGGCAGAATATAAATAAATGATGATGAAGATGATGAGCTTTTCCTAACCTTGGGTCCCCAGATGTTGTTAGACTACAACTCCCATCATCTATGGCCATCAGTGGCAGCAGTCAGGGATGATGGGAGTTGTAGTCCAATAACACCTGGGAACCTAAGGTTGGGAAAGGCAAGTCTAGAGGCTGTAGCAGCTAGTAGCCACGGATAACCTTCTCTGTGAATTTGCCTTCTCTTCTTTTAAAGCCATCCAAGTTGGTAGCCATCCTTGCCTCCTGTGGAAATGAGTTCCATAGTTTAACTTTGCACTACAATGTTGAAGCAGATGAGGCTTTGGGCTCTTCTTGATGTTCCTATACTGTCAGGGAACACAAATATGGCTTTTAGATCAACATTGCCTATTAGAGTGACACCCCTCCTCTGCCTTCAACGTATGTACAGTGGTACCTCAGGTTACAGACGCTTCAGGTTACAGACTCCACTAACCCAGAAATAGTGCTTCAGGTTAAGAACTTTGCTTCAGGATGAGAACAGAAATTGTGCTCCAGCGGCGTGACCGCAGCAGGAGGCCCCATTAGCTAAAGTGGTGCTTCAGTTAAGAACAGTTTCAGGTTAAGAATGGACCTCCAGAATGAATTAAGTACTTAACCCGAGGTACCACTGTATTTGCAATTAGATGCCTCACATCCCACTCACAACTATTCTCCCCTCACAAGGAACCTGATCCTGCCAGAGCTGAAGCCAGAGAAGGGAACTTTAATAGAAACCACGGCAGTGTCTAAAAGTGGTGGGAAGGCCTCTTTGAGTGTGACGCTTGCAATTAGCTCCTCATCATCTTTCTTTGACTAACCTCGCTAAGTACGCTCGCAGGGTCAGGAGATCAAGCTGAACTGACAGCTCAGAGCTGTGAGATGGATATTCAGAGCTTTGCCATAACTAGGTCAGTTACTCCAGGTGTTTGGTAGTTACTGGGACTGAGGATGTTTCACAGAGGACTGAAGCTTCTTGCTGAAAAAGAGGGACTTTGAGCGATCCGTGCACTTGAAGAAGAGCAAACATCAGTGCTGAAGCAACTCAAATCACTTGGCTGAAATGTGAGAGGGGAACCTCTGTCTCAGAAGTCATGTGCGGCCCTCTAGACCCCTCTGCCTGGCCCTCAGCACTCTCCCCAGGCCACACACCTCACTGGTGTTGCTTGCATGCCCAGGCGCCACAGTCCTTGACACCCTGACTTAGAGAACAAATCAGACACTTATTTGTTCTGAGTCAAATAAGGCAACAACTTTATTGAGTACAGATGTACGAGGTTTGGCATAGGCAGTGGGTATGCCTGCTGGAAGTATTACTGTAGGCGATGACCCAGAGGCAGGGAGGACCCAAGGCTTACATCAAGCAGGATTGACCTGTGGTGTCACTGTCGGCATCCGGGGGTCAAAAGGCAGGCTGGCTAGCTCCCAAATGAATCGTCTCCTTGCAGCCGTGCTGCTGTGAAGATCCAGCAACCTCTGGCTCCGGCATAAACCAGTGACCCAAGCCTCCCAGACTTGAGCGTGCTATACTTAGCAGTGTAAACTGCACAACAGAAGAGGTTGAGGCTTGTGAATACATACTATGAACTACGGATTTATTGAACATAAATCAAGACAAAGAAACATGTCGTCTCTCCTTGCCATCTCCTCAGAGAAAGAGTCTAAAGAAAAGCAATACAGCGGAAGTACCACTTACGCCAGCAAACTGTCCTGGAATGTAAACAGACATGTGACACGTAACAATCCCATGTCTGCAACTTAATGTGGAATGGGAAATCCCAACAGTCACCACCTCGAGGAGTGCTGTGGCTCTAACCCCTGCCTGGGCATCTGAATAAAAAACACCTCCTCTAAGATCCCTTAACCCCTTCATGGATCACTGCCTTGCCGTGGCGAATTGGCTTGAATAACTCAGAGAAGCTATGAGCTATGTCGTGCAGGGCCACCCAAGATGGACAGGTCATAGTGGAGAGTTTTGACCAAACGTGATCCACCTGGAGCAGGAACCGGCAAGCCACTCCAGTATCCCTGCCAAGAAAACTCTATGGACAAAGACAGCAGGCATATAAAAGTTATGACACTGGAAGATGAGCCCCTAGGGTCAGAAGGTGTCCAACATGCTACTGAGGAAGAGCGGAGGACAAGCACAAGTAGATTCAGAGCTGATGAAGCGGCTGGGCCAAAGCCGAAAGGACGCTCAGTTGCGGATATGCCTGGAAGCGAAAGGAAAGTCCAGTGCTGTAAAGAAAAATATTGCATAGGAACCTGGAATGTAAGAACCATGAACCTTGGTAAGTTGGATGTGGTCAAAAATGAGATGGCAAGAATAAATATTGACATCCTGGGCATCAGTGTGGTTGCTGACCTTGAGCCAGACATCCTAGAGAGTGAAGTCAAATGGGCCTTAGAAAGCACTGCTAATAACAAGGCCAGTGGAAGTGATGATATTCCAGCTGAACTATTTATAATTTTAAAAGATGCTGCTGTTAAGGTGCTACACTCAACATGCCAGCAAATTTGGAAAACTCAGCAGTGGCCAGAGGATTGAAGAAGATCAGTCTACATCCCAATCCCAAAGAAGGGCAGTGCCAAAGAATGCTCCAACTACCGCACAATTGCACTCATTTCACACGCTAGCAAGGTTATGCTTAAAATTCTACAAGGCAGGCTTAAGCAGTATGTGGACCGAGAACTCCCAGAAGTGCAAGCTGGATTTTGAAGGGGCAGAGGAACCAGAGACCAAATTGCAAACATGCGCTGGATTATGGAGAAGGCTAGAGAGTTCCAGAAAGACATCTACTTCTGCTTCATTGACTATGCAAAAGCCTTTGACTGTGTCGACCACAGCAAACTATGGCAAGTTCTTAAAGAAATGGGAGTGCCTGATCACCTCATCTGTCTCCTGAGAAATCTCTATGTGGGACAAGAAGCTACAGTTAGAACTGGATATGGAACAACTGATTGGATCAAAATTGGGAAAGGAGTACGGCAAGGCTGTATATTGTCTCCCTGCTTATTTAACTTATATGCAGAATTCATCATGCGAAAGGCTGGGCTGGATGAATCCCTAGCCAGAATTAAGATTGCTGGAAGAAATATCAACAACCTCAGATATGCAGATGACACAACCTTGATGGCAGAAAGTGAGGAGGAATTAAAGAACCTTTTAATGAGGGTGAAAGAGGAGAGCACAAAATATGGTCTGAAGCTCAACATCAAAAAAATGAAGATCATGGCCACTGGGCCCATCACCTCCTGGCAAATAGAAGGGGAAGAAATGGAGGCAGTGAGAGATTTTACTTTCTTAGGCTCCATGATCACTGAAGATGGTGACAGCAGTCACGAAATTAAAAGACGCCTGCTCCTTGGGAGAAAGGCGATGGCAAACCTAGACAACATCTTAAAAAGCAGAGACATCACCTTGCCAACAAAGGTCTGTATAGTAAAAGCCATGGTTTTCCCGGTAGTGATGTATGGAAGTGAGAGCTGGACCATAAAGAAGGCTGATCGCCGAAGAATGGATGCTTTTGAATTCTGGTGCTGGAGGAGACTCTTGAGAGTCCCATGGACTGCAAGAAGATCAAACGTATCCATTCTTAAGGAAATCAGCCCTGAGTGCTCACGGGAAGGACAGATCGTGAAGCTGAGGCTCCAAGACTTTGGCCACCTCATGATAATAATAATAATAATAAATTTTATTTATATCCCGCCCTCCCCAGCCGAAGCCGGGCTCAGGGCGGCTAACAACAGTAAAACAGTACAAAAGTACAACATAAACAACATTCTAAAATCATTCATTATAAAAATTAATTAATTCAAGCCACTGGCAACCATTGGGCCAGAGCTCTGCGAAGATTGCCGAGGGAGGGAGTCAGGCTGTGCCCTGGCCAAAGGCCTGGTGGAACAGCTCTGTCTTGCAGGCCCTGCGGAAAGATGTCAAGTCCCGCAAGGCCCTGGTCTCTTGTGACAGAGCGTTCCACCAGATCGGAGCCACAGCCGAAAAAGCCCTGGCTCTAGTTGAGGCCAGCCTAACCTCTCTGAGGCCTGGGACCTTCAAGATGTTTTTATTTGAAGACCGTAGGTTTCTCTGTGGGGCATACCAGGAGAGGCGGTCCCGTAGGTACGAGGGTCCTAGGCCATATAGGGCTTTAAAGGTTAAAACCAGCACCTTAAACCTGATCCTGTACTCCACCGGGAGCCAGTGCAGCTGGTATAGCACCGGGTGAATGTGATCTCGCAGCGAAGACCTCGTAAGGAGTCTCGCTGCAGCATTCTGCACCCGCTGGAGTTTCTGGGTCAGTCTCAAGGGCAGCCCCACGTAGAGCGAGTTACAATAATCCAGTCTGGAGGTGACCGTCGCGTGGATCACAGTGGCTAGGTCAGGGCGAGAGAGGTAAGGAGCCAACTGCTTAGCTTGGCGGAGATGGAAAAATGCCGCCTTTGTTATAGCTGCAATCTGCGCCTCCATAGAAAGGGAGGTGTCGAAGATTACACCCAAACTCTTAACGGACGGCGCTGGCACTAATTGCGCCCCCGCAAGAGATGGGAGTTGCCCCCCCAATCCCATATCGCCCCGTCCCAGCCACAGGACCTCTGTCTTCGAAGGATTTAGCTTCAACCGGCTCCCACGTAACCATCCAGCCACAGCTTCCAAACATCTGGTCAGTGTGTCTGGGGCCGAGTCAGGATGGCCATCCATCAACAGATAGAGTTGGGTGTCATCGGCATACTGATGACAACCCAGCCCAAAACTCCGAACAAGCTGGGTGAGGGGGCGCATAAAGATGTTGAAAAGCATCGGGGAGAGTATCGCACCCTGAGGTACTCCACACACCAAGGAGTGGCGCGATGACAATTCCCCCCCAAGCGCCACCCTCTGTCCCCGACCAGAGAGAAACGAGCGCAGCCATTGAAGGACTGTGCCCTGGATCCCCACGTCGGCAAGGCGGTGGTCCAGAAGTTCGTGATCGACCATGTCGAAAGCTGCTGATAGATCTAGAAGAATCAGCAGCCCCGACCCGCCTCGATCCAGCTGTCTACGAAGGTCATCTGTTAGGGCGACCAGAGCCGTCTCGGTCCCATGACCAGCGCGGAAGCCGGACTGGAATGGATCCAGAGCCGATGTTTCATCCAGAAACCCACCAAGCTGTTCAGCAACCGCTCTCTCAATCACCTTACCCAGGAACGGAAGATTCGAAACCGGGCGGTAATTGGATAGATCTAAAGGATCTAATGATGTTTTCTTTAAGAGCGGGCGCACCACTGCCTCCTTCAGTTCCCCTGGGAATGTCCCCGTGCCAAGGGACAAATTGATGATATCCCCCAGGAGGGCCCACACCTCGTCTGGACACGCTCTAATCAGCCAAGACGGGCATGGGTCGAGAGGACAGGTGGTGGGCTTTCCAGCTCGGAGGAGTCTGTCCACATAGGCTGGGGATATCTGGTCGAAGTGGTCCAATACTGGACCCGAGGACAGTCGAGGGGCCTCCAGTTCCTTTATTGTATCCAAATTGGCAGGGAGGTCATGGCGGAGCGACAAGACCTTCTCCGCAAAAAAGCTCGCAAATGCCTCACAGCCGTGTGTCAATTTGTTATTTAAATTTGGCTGTCCCTCAAGGGACGTTAAAGACCTGACTATACTAAATAATTGCGCTGGGCGAGAGCTAGCGGATGCAATGGAGGCCGAGAAGTATGACTTCTTAGCAGCCTTCACCGCCATCTCGTAGGTTTTCATAAAAGCCCTATAAGATGTTCTTGAGGCTCCGTCACGGGCACCCCGCCATACTCGCTCTAGCCGTCTGAGGTCCCGCTTCATTTTCCGGAGCTCCTCGGTAAACCAGGGAGCCCGGTTTCTGCGGGGTCGCAGAGGGCGCTTAGGTGCGATCTCATCGATGGCTGCCAGGAGCTGGGCATTCCAGCCCTCAACAAGCTCAGTCAATGAGTCGCCAGGGGGAGCAAGGTCCCGCAAGGCTTGGCGGAATCTCTCAGGGTCCATCAGCCTCTGCGGGCGAGCCCAAATTGGCTCGCCACCTAAGCAGGGTGGGGGTGGAAAGTCAATCCTGGCTTTCAGAGCGTAGTGATCAGACCATGGCACCTTAATCGAAGGAGACATGATCACATCTATACCGACGCCAAAGATCAAATCCAGCGTGTGGCCTGCTTGATGTGTGGGGCCCGAAACAAACTGGGAGAGCCCTAGTGTCGCCATGGAAGACACCAGGTCCAGAGCCTGTGAGGAGGGAGTGGCATCAGCATGGATGTTGAAGTCCCCCAATACCAATAGGTTAGGGAACTCCAAGGCCCAGCCGGCCACCGCCTCCAATAGGCCTGACAGGGTGGCTGCTGGTGCGCTAGGTGGCCGGTACACCAGCCAGACAGCCAAGCTCTCCTCGGAGCCCCACACTAGGCCAACACATTCGATGCCGGGGATCGATGGCGATGGTAGAGCCCTGAAAGGACAATCTTCCCGGATTAATAATGCCACCCCTCCCCCCCGGCCCACAGTCCGCGACTGGTGGAGGACAGAGAAACCCGGGGGCGCCATCTCTCGTAAGGTAACTGTTGCCCCTTCGCGCACCCAGGTCTCCGTCACACAAGCCAGGTCGACCCCCTGCGAGATAAAGAAATCTCGCAGGGTGGCGGTTTTATTGCCTATAGACCTGGCATTGCACAGCACCAGTGACGGAGGTGAGTAATCCTTGCTCACCCTACCCTCGTCCCTCGGGATGGGGCGCAGATTGGAAAGGGTACGAGCGTATCCATATCTCGATCCCCTTCGCCTGTAACATCTGCCCCCACCGCCATACCTCCCTCGCCCCTCCACGGTAGCAATCCCAGGCCTCATAGTGGCCTCCATTGATGGCAATTAATAGTATTCTTTCGCAGCCTAGGACAATAAAACCTTAAAACAATAAAAACAAAAAACAAAAACAACCCAGAAAACAATAAAACAATACAAACAAAAACTGCAAAAATTACAAATTCATCAAAATCTAACAAATTCCCCAGCCCACCCAAACATCCATCCCACCCCCATATATAGAATCGAAAGGGAAAGGGAAATATTAAAAAACAAAAACAAAACAAAACATGTTAAAAAGAGCTCTGCACTCCTCCGAGTCCTCCTGGGCAGTAGCAGCATCAATGGCAACAACCATCCTTGTGAGGCCCCACCCTGGGCCAGATAGTAAGTGGCAGGAGCAGTCCTTGTGAGGCCTGTCAGGCCCTCCCTAGGCCAGGTGGTAAGTGGCAAGAAGGAGCAGGGCCCTCAGGCACTCACGCAGGAGAGTCTTCCTGGGCAGCAGAGCAGTCCTTGTGAGGCCCCAGGCCCCGCCCCAAGCCAGATGGTAAGTGGCAAGAAGGAGCAGGGCCCTCAGGCACTCACGCAGGAGAGTCTTCCTGGGCAGCAGAGCGGTCCTTGTGAGGCCCCAGGCCCCGCCCCAAGCCAGATGGTAAGTGGCAAGAGCGGGGCCCTCAGGCACTCACCACAGGGGAGTCTTCCTGGGCAGCAGAGCAGTCCTTGTGAGGCCCCAGGCCCCGCCCCAAGCCAGATGGTAAGTGGCAAGAGCGGGGCCCTCAGGCACTCACCACAGGGGAGTCTTCCTGGGCAGCAGAGCAGTCCTTGTGAGGCCCCAGGCCCCGCCCCAAGCCAGATGGTAAGTGGCAAGAGCGGGGCCCTCAGGCACTCACCACAGGGGAGTCTTCCTGGGCAGCAGAGCAGTCCTTGTGAGGCCCCAGGTCCCGCCCCAAGCCAGATGGTAAGTGGCAAGAGCGGGGCCCTCAGGCACTCACGCAGGAGAGACTTCCTGGGCAGCAGAGCAGTCCTTGTGAGGCCCCAGGCCCCGCCCCAAGCCAGATGGTAAGTGGCAAGAGCAGGGCCCTCAGGCACTCACCACAGGGGAGTCTTCCTGGGCAGCAGAGCAGTCCTTGTGAGGCCCCAGGCCCCGCCCCAAGCCAGATGGTAAGTGGCAAGAGCGGGGCCCTCAGGCACTCACCACAGGGGAGTCTTCCTGGGCAGCAGAGCAGTCCTTGTGAGGCCCCAGGCCCCGCCCCAAGCCAGATGGTAAGTGGCAAGAGCGGGGCCCTCAGGCACTCACGCAGGAGAGACTTCCTGGGCAGCAGAGCAGTCCTTGTGAGGCCCCAGGCCCCGCCCCAAGCCAGATGGTAAGTGGCAAGAGCAGGGCCCTCAGGCACTCACCACAGGGGAGTCTTCCTGGGCAGCAGAGCAGTCCTTGTGAGGCCCCAGGCCCCGCCCCAAGCCAGATGGTAAGTGGCAAGAGTAGGGCCCTCAGGCACTCACCACAGGGTGAGAAGACTCCCTGGAAAAGACCCTGATGTTGGGAAAGATGGAGGGCATAAGGAGAAGGGGACGACAGAGGATGAGATGGTTGGACAGTGTTCTCAAAGCTACAAACATGAGTCTGACCAAACTGCGGGAGGCAGTGGAAGACAGGGGTGCCTGGCGTGCTCTGGTCCATGGGGTCACGAAGAGTCGGACACTACTAAACGACTAAACAACAACAACAATTTCCCTTAAATTGGAAACCCCTTTCCCTAGGAGGGGTGGGCAGAGGATTACGACTTCCCCTCCAACAAGACCAAGGCCAACCCAATGCCCAAAGTGCCAAAGTTGTGATGATTGCTATGAGACAGGCAAAAACCCCAGCCAGAGCCAATTGGTCTGAAGGAAAAATCCTGCCCGGTCCTGAATGGCTCCTTGGGTCTTTTCCATCTCTACAATTCTATGATTCTACACGAGCTCTCCTCTCCACAACTTACAGCTATTCAGTTACATTTTTTTGAACTGTATATTCATATCTGTCACTGCCATGCCAACCTGCAGAGGGAAGTTGCCCTCCCATCACCTGTTTCCAGATCTCCCTGTTTAACTCCAGCTGACAAAGGTTTGGGCCATTTATGCTCTTGCACCCTTCTGTCTTTCCAACGGAGCTTTAATCACAGCTGCGGGCTCTTTCATCTTCAAGAAAAGTGAGACCTTTCGGAATTTCTGACTGCTGTCAGAATCCTCTCGACTGAGACATGACTAATGCCCAGAGAGAAGACCATTTAAAGATATCAAAAGATATCCTTGAGTGCCAAAAGAACATCCCTCCCCCCTTCTCAATGAGCAACAAGCCTGCAGGACAAAACTTCTATCTCTGCTCATTGCACTGAAGTGGCAACAGCTCTTAAGACAAAGGAGAGATGTGTTTCAGTGTAGCATAATATTTTGGGTGACAGTAAATGGAAAGACACATTAGGCACCCACTGTAAATCTTGATAAAAGGTGCACTTCAGAAGCTCTTATCCGATGCACAAGTTTTGCTGTGGGCTTTTCCTAGCTAAGGATGGAAGACTCAATGCAGATTTATTGTTTCAAGGGACTGTCTCTGAAGAGGGTCCTACATCCCAGGTGATGTAAAGGCCTCAAGGAGTTGTTGTTTAGTCATTTAGTCATGTCCGACTCTTCGTGACCCCATGGACCAGAGCACGCCAGGCACTCCTGTCTTCCACTGCCTCCCGCAGTTTGGTCAAACACATGCTGGTATCTTCAAGAACACTGTCCATCCATCTCGTCCTCTGCTGTCCCCTTCTCCTTGTGCCCTCAATCTTTCCCAACATCAGGGTCTTTTCCAGGGAGTCTTCTCTTCTCATGAGGTGGCCAAAGTATTGGAGCCTCAGTTTCAGGATCTGTCCTTCCCGTGAGCACTCAGGGTTGATTTTCTTAAGAATGGATAGGTTTGATCTTCTTGCAGTCCATGGGACTCTCAAGAGTCTCCTCCAGCACCATAATTCAAAAGCATCCATTCTTCGGCGATCAGCCTTCTTTATGGTCCAGCTCTCACTTCCATACATCACTACAACACACATCTGCAGTTAGCCTGATGGGTTGGTTGCAAGTTGTTGAGCTACCTGGGTTGCAACGTGGGTTGCAGGAGATAGTCATGGACTTGGGGACCTCAAACAGAACCATACAAGAAGAGAGTCAAGAGCACATTCACATGTGCCTTTGGGGGTGAGGTCAAACAGTTGGAAGGTTGCAGCACCTGCTGTGGCTTTAGAGGCCAATATGGGAGAGACATGTTTAGTTGCAGCTGGGGCAGATGAAGGCATCCGGTTGTGCTGCTGCAGATGCACCAAGATGTTTCTTCTCTCTGAGATCCTCCCAGCAGTCATTTCTCCTCTGGTCACTGCTATGGATGCACAACCTGACTGTCTCCAGGCACTGAAGTCGTATGCAAGGGATTCCTACAGGGTTGATGTTGCCAGTCTTCATGTCATGTTTGCAGACATCTTTGGAATGTGGAGTTGATCAGTCACTGGACCTGGTGCCTGAAGCAGCATGTCCTTTGGGTACCTGCCAGCTTCCATTCTGTGGACTTTACCAAGTCAGCATAGATGTTAAAAGATGTTGTAGTTGCAAAAATTGCTATTTGGCTGCAACTAATAAGTGATATTTATCTATATATGTATAAAATTCATCTTCCTCATCTATCAGTTAATCCAAAGTTAATACTCCTGCTTCCTTCCAATTCTTCCATATTTTTTCCCTAATTTTAAGGATTGGATTTGCCCACAAAGTCATATTATATTTTTCTTTTTACAGTGGTACCTCTGGATGCGAACGGGATCCATTCCGGAGCCCCGTTTGCATTTTGAGCAGAACGCAACCAACGCCTGCACGTCGCGATTCACCTTGTCTGTGCATGCACATGATGTCATTTTGAGCATCTGCGCATGCGCAAGTGGCAAAACCCAGAAGTAACCCATTCTGTTACTTCTGGGTTGCCGCGGGACGCAACCTGAAAAGATTTAACCCGAAGCTACTTTAACCCAAGGTATGACTGTATTTGCACTTTCACCCCCTCTCCTTCTTTTCTCTTTTTCCACTTTATTGTCTATAAATGAAAATTTCTTAATTATTATTTTTTTAAGCCAGCATAGACGTATATCATATTTAACTGTATACACCTCTACCAGTCTTCTACTCTTTCCTGGTGACAGTCAAAGCTCCTCAGCCAAGCTGCCTGATCTGAACTGTCCATATAGGACAACATTACTGAATATCATCAGCACTTGGTGGCCATAATTAATAAATAACAATAACATCACAATCACCATTGATTTCTTTTTGCTTTGCTCTAGTATTTCAGACTAAAAGCAGACAGGGGCTACATAAATGAGGAATTGGGATTTCATTTTTCTTTGAAGCCTGTAATTAGCTAAGAGAGGTTGACATTTTATTTTACAAGAGCAATTACTATAAAGCACAGGAATATCAGAATGCCAGGCTGCCCATCAATAACGCTGCAGTCTGAATTACATGAATCCTCGGCCACCCTTGGGGAATGTATACAGCCTCTCTCATCTTTCTTCACCATCACTTGATTAAATTAGTACATTATGAAGTACTGCTGTTCGGTAACGACTTTTGGGACGGATGCTGATATCAGTTACCAAGGATTGTCAGCCAAAGATATATAAGATCCTCCTTCTCTGGACACTGTGGTCCAAGCAGCAAGAAGGTTTTGCTGCCCACCCTGTAGCAAAAGCAGAGCTGTAATTCCATCTAGGAGATGGATAGTTAATTGGTCGACCCTGAGAGCCAGGAAAGAGGCAGCCGACAGCTTCCTTGCAGCTAAGGGTATGCGAGCCTGACAATTTCAGTTTCTCTCAGTTTCTCATTTTTCCAATCTTAATTTCAGCCTTACACACTTCATCAGGAATTTGCCATTCTGTTAAAAACAAAAGAAAATCCTCAGGAATCCTGGTCAGCCAGGGTGTCTCAGATGCATTGGCTGTTTGGGTTCCTAGTACCCTTAACGTGAAATAAGCAAATAACCGAGGGCCATTGGGAAAACTACTTCCCTTTTGCTTCCTGCCTTGCTTGTTCTTCCACTCTGCCTTCTCCTCCTCCACCTCCTCCTCCCCCCCCCCCTGATTTTGGAGCCAGCTTTTGAAAACCATAAGCCATGACAAAAAGCACTAGCAGCAATGTAGCAGAACATTATTCACCAGAATGGTGTAGTGGCTAAGAGTGGTTAAGAGGATTCGTAATCTGGGTGACCTTGGGCTAGTCACACATCTCTGAAGTCTCTCAGAGAAGTGTTTGTTGTGGGGGAGGAAGGGAAATGAGATTGTTGGCCGCTTTGAGACTCCTTAAGGGGAGTGAAAGGAGGGATATCAAGTCCAAACTACTACTACTACTACTACTACTACTACTACTACTACTACTCTTCTTCTTCTTCTTCTTCTTCTTCTTCTTCTTCTTCTTCTTCTTCTTCTTCTTCTTCTTCTTCTTCTTCTTCACTTGCCCTACTTTGTGATAACATACAAAAGACCCTGATGTTGGGAAAGATGGAGGGCACAAGGAGGTGGGGATGACAGAGAACGAGATGGCTGGATAGTGTTCTTGAAGCTACCAGCATGAGTTTGACCAAACTGTGGGCGGCAGTGGAAGACAGACGTGCCTGGTGTACTCTGGTCCATGGGGTCACGAAGAGTCGGACACGACTAAATGACTAAACAACAACAACACAAAAGTTACACACTGAATGCACTAAGCAGGGACCTGCAGCAAACCCTGGCTTTCTGAAGAGCACATGCCACATGGTACATATTACTTAATATGCATTCATCTCTTTCATACCTTACATTTTAGCCACTTAAAAGTAATAATCTTTGGTGTAAATCTGAAGCAGAATGTAGGAAGTGGCACTGTATCACACTTGCTAGCAAGCGATCAGCTGAAATGGGAAGTGGGTGCTTATAGGAAAAGCTTCATCAGACTCAAAAGCTCCCACTGGTTTCAGAAATTTGAGGGGATCACTGCAAAAGGGTCGGGAACATGTGATGGGCTTTTCTTCCTCCGTGGGGGTGGAGTGGTTTATTAAGGCTTTCCATGTCAAAGAAAACCACACAAAGAACGGATAACTCAGAGCATATACACCTATACATTTGGTAAGAGCAAACGTAAGAACAATGATCCCTAATCGGCTAGGGTGCCTTGTGTGGCCAGTTTCAAATAGCATTGTCCCCATCCTAATAAGATTAATTTGCCCTGAGAAACACCAGCTCAGAGCTAAAGTTGATTGCCTACAAATTTCTATATCACGTCTAGTATGTGATCCCTGATTGACTGGGAGCCATTGTAGAGAATGGAAAACAGGGTGGGGGGGATAGAAAAGGGGAATTTTAATGAAATGTTTCATCAGAATCAAAAGTTCCCACTTTCTGAAACTTCTGTGGGTTCATGAGAAAACATTTGATTCTTGGAGTGATCCCTGAATGGCTAGACCCTCCTAGGTGAACAGTCTAAAAAGCATCAAACTCATCCTAATGGGGTTCATTTGCCCGATGAGCTACCAACTAAATTTGGTTGCCTATGTAGTAGAGTGGTACCTCAGGTTAAGAACTTAATTCATTCTGGAGGTCCATTCTTAACCTGAAACTGTTCTTAACCTGAAGCACCACTTCAGCTAATGGAGCCTCCCGCTGCCACCACGCCACCGCCACGTGATTTCTGTTCTCATCCTGAAGCAAAGTTCTTAATCCGAGGTACTATTTCTGTGTTAGCGGAGTCTGTAACCTGAAGTGTTTGTAACCTGAAGCATCTGTAACCTGAGCTACCACTCTATTACATTATATGCAGTATGTGATGTCTGATGACAGGGAACCACTGAGGAGAATGAAAACAGGAAAAAAATGCAATGATAGTGGCAAGAGTATTGTTAGCCCAGAAATGGAAGCAAGAAGAAATTCTGATGAAAGAAGAATGGCAGACAAAATTAATGGACTATGCAGAATTAGATAAAATGACAGGAAGGATTTGAAACCTGCGGAACCAGAGATTTGCAGAAGAGTGGAAGAAATAAACAACTATTTGAAGAGGAACTGTAATCAAGAAATTACGCTAGTGAGACTACAAGAAGTTTTGTAAGGAGAAATGTATGAAGCATTGCGAAGTAGAGAAAGAATAGAGATATTAGTTATGAGTTAAATGTAATTGTGGAAGTAAGAAATGTATATTTAGTGAAAAGATTGGAAAATTTTCAGATGTGATTAATGGAAGTCAAAAAAATGGTATAAGATATGAAAGTATGTTTAATTACTGTTAAAAATGATATGTTGAAAAACTAATAAAAATTTATATGGGAAAAGGGAAAAGAAAATATGGGCCACAGAAGGGGGAAATGAGGCTACCACTAGCCATAAAAAGAGCATGATGAAGGACATTTTCTGGATGATGGTTGCCAACCTTCCAGCGACAGCTACTGTGGGGATCCAGCTCTGTGGTGTTGGTTAGGTCGACTTTCTTCTGTGTCACCTTGACTCTGTGGATCTAGGTAGCTTCCCCATCACACAACCCTGAAACTTCAAAAATCCAACAAGCAGAGTGTTCAAAGCAATGGGGGAGGGAGGAAGGGGAGGAAATTAAAAACCTCTGGCAAAAAACTGGGTATTTGCTTTGAATGCTGAGTAGCTTGTCACCCCCTACCCAGGGGAAATGATGCCCAGAAGGAATAGCATTTACGGGCAACCGTTTATCATCTTTGGCTTTCACCAACCCAAGATGTTATGACGACAAAGCATAAAGCGCTTAAACGCTAGTTTTAACACCCATACAATTCATTTTAACGCAAATACACAGCCTTAAAAATTTAATAAAAAAGCCCTCATACCAATTATAAAAGCTATTTTCCAAGCTCAGTAAATCTCATAATTGTCACTTTTATGCAAGCACACCTGATTCACGACTATCAGTCACTTTTACGGTCTCTGTAGCTGCTAAAAACCTCAAAATGTACCCAAGAAGAAATGTCTGGGAACTCATAAATGACCCCCTTTTTATGTGCGATTTTTTATCCCTTCATATGTAAGAGCATATGAAGAGCCCAGAACCAGGATCAGGGCAATGACCTGCCCAGACCAGCATCCTGTTTTCACAGGGGCCAAACAGATGGCCATGGAAAAGCCTGCAAAATAGGTTCTGCGTACAGCACCACTCTCCTCATGCCATTACCAGCAATAGACACATTGCCTCTGATGGTGGAAGCAGAACATAGACATCATGGCTACTTGCCATGAATGGCCTCTCCACTCCCATGAGTTGTTTGCCTATTCCAAATGGAAGAGACTTAGCACAATCTTGGATACTCACACCTAGAGCATGGCTAGGCGGCTGCCTAAGCACCTCACAGACCAGGCCCCTTTATTTTAGGAACGTAGGGACGTGGGTGGCGCTGTGGTCTAAACCACAGCCTCTTGGGCTTGCTGATTGGAAGGTTGGCAGTTCAAATCCCTGCAGCAGAGTGAGCTCCCATTGTTCTGTCCCAGTTCCTGTCAACCTAGCAGTTCAAAAGCATACCAGTGCAAGTAGATAAATAGGTACTGCTGCGACGGGAAGGTAAATGGTGTTTCCATGCACTCTGGTTTCCATCAAAGTGTTCCATTGTGCCAGAAGCGGCTTAGTCCTGCTGGCCACATGACCCGGAAAACTGTCTGTGGACAAACACCAGCTCTCTCGGCCTGAAAGCAAGATGAGCACTGCAACCCCATAGTCGCCTTTGACTGGACTGAACTGTCCAGGGGTCCTTTACCTTTTTTTACCTTTACCTATTTAGGAACATCATTCCCTATCACTGTTTTAGGATGGCACATAAAAATATGACATCCCCAAAATTCAGAGGGCAATCTCTGCATTTACAATATCTATACCCCCCCAAATTTTTTTTTTCCAAGGCAGTGCTTTTTCTCTCCACCATTGTGCTGGCCCCAGGGGTACCCTGAGATACGTGGTCCAGGTCCGGTCCAGAATCTGAAGGTTCCACTAGGAGTCAGTCCGACAGGGCCAAGGCAGGACGCGAGGCAGGAAACCAGGCAAAGACAGGTACAGGATCTCAGGCAGGATCTGGCATACAGTAATGTTGCTCCCACAACCTGGGGCGGGGTCCGACAGCCTTTTATTTTTGATGGGGTAACGGCCTGTCCTGATCCCCGAGCGACTCACCTCTCTGTTTCACCCAGAGGCGAGCACTCCTCCTGTGAGTACTCAGGTCTCTCCTTCTCTCAGACCTCAGTCTCTGCAGCTTGGGAGACGTCGGTGGGTTACTAGACCCAGGGGCCGCCTCAGCCTCTCCTGACCCAACCAGTAGTGGAGCAAGTGATGGCCCAGCTGAAGGCAATGAGGTCATCCCCGCACCTGGAGCCAGGGCAGGCTCAGGCCCCTGACTCGGCCCAGCTGGTGTTTGCTGCAGGGGAACCTGTGCAGACTGGGGCTCTTCAGGATCAGGCCCCAGACTTGGTTCAGATGATGACCGAGGCAAAGGATCCAGTGCAGACTGAGACCCCTTGTGATGGCCTGGGATTCCGATTCGGAGGATGAAACAGAGGAATCCCAGCCTGCACAGGAGTCCCCGCCTCCAGGGGCGGCTGAACTGGGGCAAGGCCTAGAGGCTGAAGAGCCTGCACCTGTGGCAGTGCAGCAGGAGCTGGCCCCAGGTGAAGTCCTCCTGGCCCCAGAGGGGCCTGATGACTCAGTGGCCACAGGTGAGCCTCCTCCAGGGCCCAGTAACCCTTCGGCCTCTCCTGATCTGCAGAGGCTTAGGGCAGAGAGGCGAAGGGAACTAGTTGCCCCCAGGAGGAGTGCTCGCCTTAAGGCCAGAGTAGGCGGGGCTCCTGGGGGTCGGGACCGCCCCTGACCTTAGAAGAGGATAAAAGCCCACTCATCCCGGCCCCAGGTTGCGGGAGCAACGTCGTTGTTGGCTTCAGACCTTCCTGTGATCCTGATCCTTGCTCGGCCTCCTGTTCCTGACTAACCGGTACTCCTGTTCCCTGCTCGGCTTCCTGTTCCTGACTATCCAGTACTCCTGTTCCCTGCTCGGCCTCCTGTTCCCGACCATCCGGTGTTCCTGTTACCTGCTCAGCCTTCTGTTCCAGCGTTCCTGTTCCCCGCCCGTCTCTCTGCATCGGACCTTGCCCCGCTTCGTGTGGACTCTGCTACACTCACGGTACCTTACCCCCGGGACCAGCACAGTTTGCTCCCGCCACACCCGCACTCCCCCTTCGTAGGGGTGCGTTCGGGAAGAGCCAGAGGCCATGGAGGACCAGGCGGCTGCACTGGTGACTTTGGCCCAGGAGAACCAGGCCTTAACTCACACCGTGCAGCAGCTCAGTGACGCGGTCGTGGCACTTCAGCAACGCTTAGAAGCCCTACCGGCTCCTGGGGCCGACGCCCCGACTCCTGGCAAGTACCCAGTGGCTTTGCCTGAGAAATTTGATGGAGCCCCGGCTAGCTTTCCTATGTTCCTGGCCCAGGCCAAGCTATATATTCAGGGGCGAGCCCGGAACTTTCCTGACGACCGCACCAAGGTGCACTTTTTGATTAGTTTGTTAAAGGACCAGGCGGCCAAGTGGGCGTTGCCGCTACTCAGGCAAGACTCCCCCTTGCTGGCAGACTATACGGGGTTTTGCAATCGTTTGGAGGCCGCGTTCGGCAACCCCCAGAAAGGGAGTCAAGCCAACCGGGCGATTCGGCGGTTGAGACAGGGCAAGTCCACGGTGGCCGCATACACCACAGAATTCCGGCTGCTGGCACAGGACTTGACCTGGAACGACTCGGCTCTCCGGGACCAGTATCTCGAGGGGCTTTCAGATGAGATACTGGACCAGCTGGCCACAATGGAACGCCCCACCACGCTAGACACCCTTATCCAATGGAGTCTACAGATTGACGATCGGCTAGAGGACCGGCGTCAGGCTCGGGACCGCCGGCACCTCCAGTTCTTGGCCCCAGTGTCGACCAGCAGCCCCACGGGACCAGCTAAGTCATTGGAGGAACCTATGCAGCTTGGGGCAGTGCGGCCACGCCTCTCCCCCGCAGAGAAGTCGCGGCGTCGGGAGGGGAATCTTTGTCTCTATTGTGGCGGAAGCGGACACTATGCAAGGTCCTGTCCTGAGAAACGCCAGCCGCAGGGAAACCACCAAACCCCAGTAGCTGATGGCCCTGGCTACCTGGGGTCCCAAACAGCACAGAATGGGGCCGCACCAATTGAATTACAACACCTTATGGTTCCGGTACATCTATACCCTCCAGGAGGGCCATGGATTCTTACTCATGCGCTGGTGGATTCGGGCGCAACCCGCTCTTATATGGACGCTGCTTTTGCTGCCCAGCATCGGGTGCCACTGCGGAACAAGCCAGAACCGGTGCAGGTGGAGGCAATCGACGGACGGCCCCTGCGTTCGGGTGCCGTCACTCAGGAGACCCAGCCCCTGGTCCTGTGCCTCCAGCAGCACCGTGAGATGCGAACTCTGGATATTGCCTCCATGCCCCGGTTCCCCCTGGTGCTTGGGATGGACTGGCTGGAGGCTCACAATGTGCGGATTGACTGGGTCAAACGGACTGTACACTTCCCAGACCCCAGTTCTCCGGCTGAGACTGAGATGCTAGCAGCTGCGCCCACTGAGGAGGTTGCTGCAACGCTCCCCGCTGAATACCGGGACTATCACGACGTGTTTGAGGAACGGGGGGCAGACCAGCTGCCGCCGCATCGGTCCTTTGACTGTGGCATAGACCTCCAGCCCGGAGCGCCTCTACCGGTGAGTCGCTTATACTCGTTAACCGAGCCAGAGCGCGAGGCTTTACAGGACTTCTTGCGCAAGAACCCGGAGCGTGGGTTCTTTAGGCCTTCTACCTTGCCCACTGCTGCGCCAGTGCTCTGTTAAAAAGAAATGTGGGGAGCTCCGCCTTTGCCATGATTACCGGGCCCTGAACAAAATCACCATCCCGGACCGGTACCCTTTGCCCCTTATTTCGGAGTTACTGGAGCGGGTGCAAGGGGCGCAGGTGTTCACCAAGCTAGACCTCCGGGGTGCCTACAATTTGATTCGGATCCACGCCGGGGATGAGTGGAAGACCGCATTTGGGACCCGGTACGGACAGTTCGAATACTTGGTTATGCCCTTTGGTTTGTGCAACGCGCCTGCTGTGTTCCAACGGTACATCAACCACGTGTTCCAGGACTTGCTAGACAAGTATGTGGTGGTGTACTTGGATGACATTCTGGTTTACTCCCATGACCCGGCGTGCCACGAAGGCCATGTCCGGACCGTGCTGCAGCGCTTGCGCGAGCATCGTCTGTATGCAAAGCTCAGCAAGTGCGAGTTTCATCAGCGGTCAGTGGACTTCCTGGGTCACCGACTCTCACCAGGTGGGGTGCAGATGGATCTGGGGAAGGTGGCAGCAGTTCGAGAATGGGCGGCACCTCGGAACCGCAAGGACCTACAGCGTTTCCTGGGGTTCGCCAACTATTACCGAACCTTCATTGCGGACTATGCTCACCGCACCACCCCGTTGACCCGACTACTGCGCCCCAAGACGCCGTTTTCCTGGGACAAGGAGGCGGAGGAGGCGTTTCAAGGGTTGAAGGCCTGTTTCCAGAGAGCGCCAATCTTGCAACATCCGGATCCTTCTCGACCCTTTGTGGTAGAGACTGACGCCTCCAGTACGGCTCTCGGTGCCGTCTTGTCTCAGCAGCACGGACCGGAAGCGCCACTTTTACCCTGCGCCTTCTATTCCCGCCAGCTCCTCCCAGCGGAGCGTAACTATACTGTGTGGGAGTGGGAACTACTGGCCATCAAGGTAGCCTTTGAGGTCTGGCGCCACCATCTTGAGGGGGCACGACATCCGGTGGAGGTGAGAACCGACCACCGGAACCTGGAGTACCTCCAGACCACCCGCAAGCTGAACCAAAGACAGATCCGGTGGGCGTTGTTCTTTTCCCGGTTCCAGTTTCGGATCCGCTACATCCCTAGCTCTCAGAATCAGAAGGCGGATGCTCTGTCCCGGAAACCTGAAGACAACGCAGACACGGTACAGCAAGCAGAACCCACCACGATTCTACCTCCGGCTGCATTCCTGGCCACCCAGGAGGCGCAGCCACTGCAGGTTCGGGTGCGGGAACAGCAGCGGGGCGACGCTTGGGCCCAGGATCGTCTCCGGGAGCTGGCTGAAGGGTCCAGTCCACAATATCCGGGGCTGGTCCTGCATCAGGGCCTGCTGCTGCACCACGGTCGTCTGTACGTCCCGCCAGGGCCACTACGGCTGGAGGTTCTCCGGATGGCCCATGATGCCCCAGCAGCGGGGCACTTTGGACGGTATCGGACCACCCATTTGGTCAGTCGGGAGTTTTGGTGGCCCCGCCTGAAGGCTGACGTGGCTCGCTACGTTGCTGGTTGTGATGTCTGCCGTCGCGCCAAGGGTCCTACCGGGCGACCCCCTGGCCTACTTCAGCCATTGCCAGTTCCACCGCGCCCTTGGCACACGGTTTCGTTGGACTTTATAGTGGAATTACCCTCGTCTCGTGGCTGTACCTGCCTTCTGGTTTTCTCCGACCATTTCACCAAGATGGTACACTGCGCTCCCTGTCCATCTGTACCCACAGCCAAGGAAACTGCGCAGCTGTACCTTCAGCATGTCTTCCGCCTGCATGGACTACCTGAGCGCGTGGTGTCCGACCGGGGCGTTCAGTTCACATCCCGGTTCTGGCGAGCATTACACCAGACCCTCGGGACAGAGGTCTGCCTGTCGTCAGCCTACCACCCACAGACCGATGGCCAGACGGAACGGGCGAACGCGGTGCTAGAACAGTACCTCCGGTGTTACTGCAGCTACCAGCAGGATGACTGGGTCGACCACCTGGCATTGGCGGAGTTCGCCTATAGCAACGCGGTGAATGCGTCCACCCAGCAGACCCCGTTCCAGGCCAGCTATGGTTATCATCCATGGCTGTTTCCAGAGGTGCTGCCGGCATCCGCGGTCCCAGCAGTGACGGAGTGGCTTCAAGAGCTCCAGTCCCAGCAACAGCTTTTGGTGGAGCAACTGCACCAGGCCAAGGAAGCGTACAAAGCCCAGGCCGACCGCCACCGCCAGGTGGGGCCGGAACTTCGCGTCGGTGACCTGGTTTGGCTCTCCACTCGCCATCTCCACCCCTCTCGACCTTCGCGGAAGTTGGACGCCCGCTTCACCGGCCCGTTCCCTATCGTGGACCAAGTCTCTCCTGTGGCATTCCGTCTCCGGTTACCCGCAACCCTGAAGGTTCACCCGGTCTTCCACAGGTCCCTTTTGAGTCCTGTGGCCCCACCCGACGAGTTCCACCCGAACCGTCCCCAACCGCAGCCAGTGTTGGTTCGGGGAGAGCCTGAGTACGAGGTGGAACGCATCCTGGACTCCCGATACCGCAGGGGAAAGCTACAGTATCTCATTGACTGGAAGGGGTACGGACCGGAGGACCGTTCCTGGGAACCAGCGGCCAACGTCCACGCACCTGCCTGCCTCCGAGAGTTCCATCCGTCGTACCCCGGCAAGCCGGGTCCGGACCCTCGGTTGAGGGGGGGGCCTGGGAGGGGGGATGGTGTGATGGCCTGGGATTCCGATTCGGAGGATGAAACAGAGGAATCCCAGCCTGCACAGGAGTCCCCGCCTCCAGGGCCGGCTGAACTGGGGCAAGGCCTAGAGGCTGAAGAGCCTGCACCTGTGGCCCCAGGTGAAGTCCTCCTGGCCCCAGAGGGGCCCCAGGTGAAGTCCTCCTGGCCCCAGAGGGGCCTGATGACTCAGTGGCCACAGGTGAGCCTCCTCCAGGGCCCAGTAACCCTTCGGCCTCTCCTGATCTGCAGAGGCTTAGGGCAGAGAGGCGAAGGGAACTAGTTGCCCCCAGGAGGAGTGCTCACCTTAAGGCCAGAGTCGGCGGGGCTCCTGGGGGTCGGGACCGCCCCTGACCTTAGAAGAGGATAAAAGCCCACTCATCCCGGCCCCAGGTTGCGGGAGCAACGTCGTTGTTGGCTTCGGACCTTCCTGTGATCCTGATCCTTGCTCGGCCTCCTGTTCCTGACTAACCGGTACTCCTGTTCCCTGCTCGGCTTCCTGTTCCTGACTATCCAGTACTCCTGTTCCCTGCTTGGCCTCCTGTTCCCGACCATCCGGTGTTCCTGTTACCTGCTCAGCCTTCTGTTCCAGCGTTCCTGTTCCCCGCCCGTCTCTCTGCATCGGACCTCGCCCCGCTTCGTGTGGACTCTGCTACACTCACGGTACCTTACCCCCGGGACCAGCACACCCCTCTGGTTCCGAGTTCGAGCCCAAGTCCCAGGCCATCACAACCATGTTACAAGAAAG
This sequence comes from Podarcis bocagei, assembly GCF_964188305.1. NCBI lineage: Eukaryota > Metazoa > Chordata > Lepidosauria > Squamata > Lacertidae > Podarcis > Podarcis bocagei. Next base: position 87,615,231 of record NC_138133.1, read on the forward strand.
GAGATTCCGACCAACCACCAGGAAGAACTTTCTGACGAGCTGTCCCGCAGTGGAATGGTTTCCCTCAGAAGGTGGTGGACTCTCCATCCTTGGAGGTTCTCCAGCAGACGTTGGATGACCATCTGTCATGGATGCTTTAGCTGAGATTTTGGCATTGCAGGGGGTTGGACTAGATGACCCTTGGTGTCCCTCCCAATTCTAAAATTCTATGCTTCTAAAGCCAGGTGTGCCACTTATACACAGAGGAAGGATAGTCACTCTGTGTTTTCCTGCCTGTCTTTAGCCATCAACACTGGAAAAGAATGAAAAGCAGCAGAAGGTGTCCCCATCTGTGTACTTGGATCAGGATTTAATAGGGGTGCAACTTCTAAACAGCTATCACGGTGTGAAATATATGGCGGTGCACCTCCACCCCTCCCAGGAAGAAGGACAAGGAAGAAGGATGGTGTTTGAGATTAAAAGGAAATCTCGTCAACCCGTACAATTATATCCCCTTGATTGATGTGAAAAGGGAGCCCATCACACATTTTGAACATCAAAAGCAATTTGCAAACTTGTTACACACACACACACACACAGAGAGAGAGAGAGAGAGAGAGAGAGAGAGAGAGAGAGAGAGGTTGTGCACAGGATTTGTGTTGGCAAATGATTTAGAAGCAGAAGTAAATCCAAGAGCACCACAATCTGCTAGCAAGCAATTAAGCGGCAGGAGTAAGAGGCAAAGGTCAGGTGCTTTTCGCCAAGGTTTGAAGAAGAAGGGAGAGATGATCTGAAGAGATAAATGGAGATTGCTGCTATAACCCACCAGGACTTATAATACCATTCTTCAACCAAACTGTCAGGTGAAGCTCCTTTACCCAGCAACCCCAGGGCACTAACCTGTCCCGCAGTCACACGCCACTGGGGAACATTCCAAATTTGCTTTAAGGGTTAGGACAGCAGAGCTGCTGCTGGTGGGACACAGTTGCCATTCTCTTTGTGGCATCTGTGACACCGCAAGCACCGCTAACCTGTTCCCTTCCTCACTTCAGCACCAACCACCTCCACTGCATCTAGGAACACAGGGAGGAATTCAATGGAGCTCTAAGTTAAAGACAGTGCTAGTTAAATACTTCTTCTTGTTGTTGTTTAGTCGTTTAGTCATGTCCGATTCTTCATGACCCCATGGACCAGAGCACGCCAGGCACCCCTGTCTTCCACTGCCTCCCACAGTTTGGTCAAACTCATGTTTGTATCTTCGAGAACACTGTCCAATCATCTCGTCCTCTGTCGTTCCCTTCTCCTTGTGCCCTCAATCTTTCCCAACATCAGGGTCTTTTCCAGGGTGTCTTCTCGTCTCATGAGGTGGCCAAAGTACTGGAGCCTCAGCTTCAGGATCTGTCCTTCCAGTGAGCACTCAGGGCTGAATTCCTTCAGAATGGATAGGTTTGATCTTCTTGCAGTCCATGAGATTCTCAAGAGTCTCCTCCAGCACCAGAATTCAAAAGCATCAATTCTTCAGCACTGAGCTACTGCCAGTCAGTTGTAAAGAATACTGAGCTAGAATGGCCAATGGTTCCAGGACAAATAAGTTTCCCTTGCTCCTCTTTACAGAAGGTCAGCAAACATGGTAAAGTTTATCCCTCACTACCTGGGAGCAGTATTTGCTTTCCATTCACCTTGATCTATTTCCCATCCCTTCTTCCACATATGGGAAACACAGTTCCTTTATTCCTTCATTTTTTATTGGCTTTGTCCTGCCCTCGATCTGATTTGGCTTCAGAGGAGCACCTTCAGAGTGAGGGCAGAAGAAGGAAGTTTTTGGAAGAATTCAACATTGCACCAAGCCGGATGGAATGAACACTCTCTGTACCAGATGTGGGGGGCATGGGTGTTGGGATTTCAGTTCCCACCAGCTGCAAGCAGGCAGCTACATGGTTGACATCATGTGATGTCTCTGAGCATGAGACAGGAAGTCTCAGCCAGTTCTCAGTGTAACTGGGTGGAGTTACTGAGTGTTTGTTGCTTTCGCTTTTGAGTTGAATCAGAGACTCTTCTGTTATCGGAGACTCAAGGAGAGCAGTCATGATTGTACAATCTTAATAAAGTAGCTGGATAGACTACAGACTGTCTCTTCTGTGATGAGATGCCAGGAGAAAGTGAGTGTACTCCTCTCAGAAGGGAGGGTTCGCTTATTACTGGTCTCTCTGGACTGAGAGAGAATTCCAGCCAGTGAGTGACCACCGGAGATAAGCCCTGGTGTCTTGGGAAGCTTGGCACCTTTCCCTGGGAGCGTTTTCCAACAATAGGGAGAGGGGCAAGTCACATTGCACAAGTCAATGTGCACAGGTCTTCTGCTGATAGGACTCCTTAGTCGAATCCTGCCCAGTGCTTTGTGGCTGGAGAGGAAGGATTAGAAGAGATTTTGGAGGAGGGAGAAAAATTGACCCAAAGTGGGGAAGCATGGTTGATTGACTAGGAGGCAGCAGTGAAAGAGTTGAGGGAGGGTGTTATGTTGGGAAATTTAAGTTTTCTCCAACTTCTGGATGACGCCTCTATGCCGCCGCTGAAGATGAAAAAGCAAAAAGCAAAGAAAAAGAAGCAAGGAAGCCATTCCCTTCTAATAATGTGATGCAGATCTTGCCTATTAAATTTCTGTCTGTCTCGCCCTTCCGCCGATATGTTAAAAGGGGTGCTGTGCTCGGTTTGGGAATATGCAGATGCACATTTAATAATTCATCAGTTAATGGATTAAAAGACAGATGATTAATCCATTAGAAAGTTCTTTAGCTGCTTGACAGGGCTAAAATTAACGGGTTTATAGGAGGCTGAAGGAAAGCACTGCCAATCCTCTTAGGAGAGGGAAGCCTCAGAGCAGCCTCCCCCTTCTCCACCAACACCTTTAGACAAGCAGAAGAGGTAGTTGGAAATTAACAGTAAACATATCACAGCTCGTAAAATACTGCCAAGAGTGAAATGTAATAAGTATGTCATCAAGCACAGTTAGTGGCGACTCATCGGCTGAAACATCTGAGGAATTTGGTGGCAAACACAAGAAATATTGTGGAATTTCCCATGAAACATCTACGTCTGCATCACCCACTGTATTCCGCCCCCTTCAAGGAGAGGATGTTAGGGGAAGGAAGCATGGCCTGTTTCTTTACAATGGCTTCTGGTAGCACCAATCAGGCCACTGTTAACAGGGAAAGAAATTTCAAAGCTCAAAGCACTCTTTGAATTTCTGCCTTACATTCAGTTTCTCGGACAGGAGTTGCTGACCTCAGATGTTGCTCACCAATTGTTAGGGCTGATTGTGGTTCTCAACATCCTCGCTGGGTTGTGTTCAGCACAGCGAAGAAGCACTTTTTAAAATCTGTCCTAAATCTTCCAATGTTCAGCAACTATGAGCTCTAGTTTTGTGTGGGAGAGAGTAATAAACTTCCTTTACCCAATTTCAGTTTGCAATGCATAATTTTGTAAACTTCCGTTATGTTGCCTCTTTAAAAGCCCTAAATGGCCTCAGTCCAGTATACCTGAAGGAGCGTCTCCACCCCCATTGTCCAGCGCCAAGGGCCTTCTGGCAGTTCCCTCACTGCCAGAAGCCAAGTTACAGGGAACCAGGCAGAGGGCCTTCTCGGTAGTGGCACCAGCCCTGTGGAACGCCCTCCCATCAGATGTCAAAGAGAACAACTCCCAGACTTTTAGAAGACATCTGAAGGCAGCCCTGTTTAGGGAAGCTTTTAGTGTTTGATGTATTACGGTATTTAAATATTTTGTTGGAAGCCACCCAGAGTGGCTGGGGAAGCCCAGCCAGATGGGTGGGGTATAAGTAGTAGTAGTAGTAGTAGTAGTAGTAGTAGTAGTAATAATAATAATAATAATAATAATAATAATAATAATAATAATAATAATAATAATTAATAATAATAATATTAGCCTTTTCTCTATACTAAGAAGTCTTAATGCTGTGCTATCTTTCTTAATTATGGTAGGCACTCCACCCATCCCCACTTCTCATCCCCGCAATGTGCTCCACACCACTGGCGGAGGAAGAGGAGTGTGTGGGGAGGGCACTGCCCCCTGCAGTGCAATCCCGGTGGGGTGCCGTCGTGGCTGCCCCCCTGCCCGCACTGGGTGCGCCACCCCCGAGGTGGCGTGCCACACCCCCAGGACACACACCACGCCTCCAGGATGCACACGAGGCCCACCCCGCCTGCTCTCCGCCCCCCGGTGCCAGAACATGAAGCTGCCCCACTGCCCCACAGCTTCCCTAAATCTTCCCATGGGGAATGGGGAACTCCCATAACATCTTGTGTGGGTGAACAGAGGAGGAAGTTCTAATGCTACACTGGATGCAGCCCATAAATTGAAATGCAATTGAATCCCACCAGTGGAAATCTTCACCCAAGTTCTGTACATCCCTAATAGCTGGATTCTCTTCAAATCAATCAGCCTTGGAAAGTCTACACAGGGAGAACTAAAGCTCATAATTGATCATTTAGTTCTGGAGGTGGTATTCTCTCTCTTCCCAAATGATGCATTTCATTGTACCCTGAATGAGCATGAGATGCTTGTCCTGTTTTATTACTTTCTGATAGCACTCAGGAATTGATTTCAATTAAAATGTGGAGGGCAGAGATGGAACCCAATCAGCTTCTCAATGGCATTTCAATATAAGCCCAACTGTAGGTCTCCTCCGGTCTATCAAGGGGCGGGAAATTGATGAATGCAAATGGGTTCCTCTTCATTGCTTTGGTAAGCCCATCAGGCACCAATCTATACCTCCTGCAACCTTTTCAATTAACCCACGTGGAAGAAGCAGGCCTGATCGGCTCTCAGACGTGATACCTGTGTCGGGCGGCTGCACAAGCAATCCACTTGCTGGCCTGCCAGACAAGGAGAATGTGCCCTCTGACATTTGGCACTGATAAACAGGCACACTTGACTTTCATGAAGTCCTTCAAGGATGCTCAAGAAGACGCATGGCAGGCAGGTGTCAGTAGCTGGCTAAGCGGCAGAACTTGCACGTCTTACTTGCAGAAGGTTCTAGGTACAGGCTCTAACATTTTCAGGCTGGGTTGGGGAAGACTTGCTGTCTGAAATCCTAGACAGCTGCTGCCAGTCAGTGTAGACAGAACCAAGTTCCATGGAGGTGGGATAGGAATATTATGGTCTTAGATATATGGTAATCAGAATTAGCAGGGCAGCAGTTGAAGAAGGAGCAAAAAGGGTTTTCTTGTGTGTGTGTGTGTTTCTTTGTGGCTGATTAGCTGTTCTCCCTGTGCAAAAGTCAGAGGGGGCAGGGTTTCTGTTGAGGAAGGTGATTAGCTGTGGGAGGAGCTTATCAGAGGTAGCAGGGCAGCAGTTGAAGAAGGAGCCAAAAGGGTTTTCTTGTGTGTGTGTGTTTCTTTGTGGCTGATTAGCTGTTCACCCTGTGCAAAGGTCAGAGGGGGCAGGGTTTCTGTTGAGGAAGGTGATTAGCTGTGGGAGGAGCTTATCAGAGGTAGGGCAGCGGTGCGCACCTAGCGGCGCGCACAGTTTGATCCATCTTTTAGATTTAGGGGCGCTAGTCTCAAACGTTTGTTGGGGAAGACCTAGGTTTTTTGTGGGGGGAGTTATTTGTCCTGTCTTCACGCTTTTTATGATGGAGGACCGCTGTAGCCACCCCAACGACGTTCTCAAGATGGAGGGGGAGGGAACAGCTGCAGTCGCCTGCGGTTCCTGCGCAATGTTTGCCATCTTGCCAAAGCTTGCAGGCTGCTTTACCTGCAGCAATTGCATGTTGATTGCCCTCTTAAAAGACAAAGTCCAGCAACTGGAGGAACGTGTAGCTACGCTCCAAAGAATTAGAGAGCTGGAGCTCTTCTTGGAAGCAACAGAGCACACCGTCTCCACCAAGGAGGAGACAGGGGACTCCCCTGAGAAGGAGGCTAGTTCATCAACACAGGAGCCAGATATATGGAGAAACGTGACTCAAAGAAGTAGGAGGCCCAGGGTTCGTTCTGATTGTTTAGAAATACACAATCGCTTTGAGGTCCTCTCCCCTAGCATGAAAGACGAAGAGCAGACTCCATTTGAGGATCTCTCCCTCATTTCAGTCGATCAGGTATATGAAGACGAGCAGCAAAGTCAGTCCTCAGGGAATGTGCAGGCGACCTTGGAACGGACAGCTCATGGAAGAACCCTGACCAAACCTAAGAGGAGGCGTGTAGTGGTGATAGGGGATTCCCTACTGAGGGGAACAGAAGCAGTGATCTGTGGGCCTGACAAGATGTCTCGGGAAGTGTGCTGTCTCCCCGGGGCTAAGATCCAAGATGTAACTGAACGACTGCAAGGAATCATAAAACCCACTGACAAATACCCCTTCCTCTTGGTTCATGTGGGAACCAATGACACTGCAAGCAATAGCCTCCAGAAGATCAAAAGAGACTACGAGGCTCTCGGCAGGAAATTGAAGCGATTAAATGCACAAATTGTCATCTCATCTGTCCTCCCAGTTGAACGACGTGGCCCAGGGAGAGAGGGAAAAATAGTGGAAGTGAACAGCTGGCTTCGCAAATGGTGTAAACAGGAGCGGTTTGGATTCTTAGATCACGGACTGCAGTTTCTTGAAGATGGACTTCTGGCAAGCGATGGGCTGCACCTCACAACGGTTGGGAGAAATGTTTTTGCCAAAAATCTCAGAAACCTCATCAGGAGGGCTTTAAACTGACTAATGTGGGGGAGGGAGACAGTGCTCCTGAAGGTAGGAGTCTATCAATTGATGAAGATGATCATCCAAATGTCATAGACCAAATGGAGCAAACAGCACGCAGACCTAGTGGTGGGAGGAAAAAATCCTTAAATAAGAGACACGGGGGAATGATTAATGGACTTCAATGTCTGTACACTAATGCGCAAAGCATGGGAAATAAACAAGATGAGCTTGAGCTCTTGGTACAGCAAACTAAATATGACATAATAGGCATCACTGAAACCTGGTGGGATAAGTCCCACGATTGGAATGTAATAATGGGGGGGATACAATCTATTTCGGAGAAACAGACCAGACAAGAAAGGAGGAGGAGTGGTGTTATATGTCAGGGATGTGTATACCTGTGAAGAGATCCAAGATTTAGAACCTCAAAGCCAAAGTGAGAGCATTTGGGTCAAAATTAAGGGAGAGAAGAATAACAGAGACCTCATTGTGGGAGTTTACTATAGATCCCCAAGCCAAACGGAGGACATAGATGATGCCTTCCTGGAACAGATGGCCAAGCATGCAAAAGGAAGGGAGATAGTAGTAATGGGGGACTTCAATTACCCGGATATTTGTTGGATGTCAAACTCAGCCAAGAGCATAAGGTCAAACAGATTCCTCACTGGCCTTGCAGACAACTTCATTGTCCAGAAAGTGGGAGAAGCAACAAGAGGAACAGCCATTTTAGATCTGGTCCTAACCAATGTTGATGAGCTGGTTAGTGGGGTAGAAGTGGAAGGATCATTAGGCGCGAGTGATCATGCTCTTCTGAAGTTTACTATACAGCGGAAAGGAGCAGCCAAGCATACTAGGACTCAATTTCTTGACTTTAAGAAAGCCGACTTCATAAAACTTAGGGAAGTGCTGGGTGAGATCCCATGGACAGTAATACTAAAAGGAAAGGGAGTTCATGATGGCTGGGAGTTTGTTAAGAGGGAGATAGTAAAAGCACAACATCAGGCAATACCAATGAGACGGAAACATGGAAGGTGCCTAAAGAAGCCAGGGTGGCTATCTAAAGAACTTTTAACTGAGTTAAGATTAAAAAAGGATGTGTACAAAAAATGGAAAAGGGGGGAAACCACCAAAGAGGAATTCAAACAAATAGCCAGCACGTGTAGACACAAAGTCAGAAAAGCTAAAGCACAGAATGAACTCAGGCTTGCTAGAGAGGTTAAAAGCAACAAAAAAGGCTTTTATGGGTATGTTCGTAGCAAAAGGAAGAACAAAGAAACAGTGGGGTCACTCAGAGGAGAAGATGGTGAAATGCAAACAGGGAACACAGAAAGGGCTGAACTCCTCAATGCCTTCTTTGCCTCAGTCTTCTCCGATAAAGAAAACAATGCCCGACCTGAAGAATTTGGAGCAAATGATTCAGCAAAGCAAACACAGCCCAGAATAACTAAGGAGATAGTACAAGAATACTTGGCTAGTTTAGATGTATTCAAGTCTCCAGGGCCAGATGAACTGCATCCAAGAGTATTAAAAGAACTGGCAGATGTGATCTCAGAACCACTGGCAGTCATCTTTGAGAATTCCTGGAGAATAGGCGAAGTCCCGGCAGACTGGAGGAGGGCAAATGTTGTCCCTATTTTCAAAAAGGGGAAAAGAGAGGACCCAAATAATTACCGCCCAGTCAGTCTGACATCAATACCAGGGAAGATTCTGGAGCAGATCATTAAGAAAACAGTCTGTGAGCACCTAGAAAGGAATGCTGTGATCACCAATAGTCAGCATGGATTTCTGAAAAATAAGTCATGTCAGACTAACCTGATCTCGTTTTTTGACAGAATTACAAGCCTGGTAGATGAAGGGAACTCAGTGGATATAGCCTACCTTGATTTCAGTAAGGCATTTGACAAGGTGCCCCATGATATTCTTGTAAAGAAGCTGGTAAAATGTGGTCTTGACTATGCTACCACTCAGTGGATTTGTAACTGGCTGACTGACCGAACCCAAAGGGTGCTCATCAATGGTTCCTCTTCATCCTGGAGAAGAGTGACTAGTGGGGTGCCACAGGGTTCTCTCTTGGGCCCGGTCTTATTCAACATCTTTATCAACGACTTGGATGATGGACTCAAGGGCATCCTGATCAAATTTGCAGATGACACCAAACTGGGAGGGGTGGCTAACACCCCAGAGGACAGGATCACACTTCAAAACGACCTTGACAGATTAGAAAACTGGGCCAAAACAAACAAGATGAATTTTAACAGGGAGAAATGTAAAGTATTGCACTTGGGCAAAAAAAATGAGAGGCACAAATACAAGATGGGTGACACCTGGCTTGAGAGCAGTACATGTGAAAAGGATCTAGGAGTTGACCACAAACTTGACATGAGCCAACAGTGTGACGCGGCAGCTAAAAAAGCCAATGCAATTCTGGGCCTCATCAATAGGAGTATAGCATCTAGATCAAGGGAAGTAATAGTGCCACTGTATTCTGCTCTGGTCAGACCTCACCTGGAGTACTGTGTCCAGTTCTGGGCACCACTATTCAAGAAGGACACTGACAAACTGGAACGTGTCCAGAGGAGGGCAACCAAAATGGTCAAAGGCCTGGAAACGATGCCTTATGAGGAACGGCTAAGGGAGCTGGGCATGTTTAGCCTGGAGAAGAGGAGGTTAAGGGGTGATATGATAGCCATGTTCCAATATAGAAAAGGATGTCACATAGAGGAGGGAGAAAGGTTGTTTTCTGCTGCTCCAGAGAAGCGGACACGGAGCAATGGATCCAAACTACAAGAAAGAAGATTCCACCTAAACATTAGGAAGAACTTCCTGACAGTAAGAGCTGTTCGACAGTGGAATTTGCTGCCAAGGAGTGTGGTGGAGTCTCCTACTTTGGAGGTCTTTAAGCAGAGGCTTGACAACCATATGTCAGGAGTGCTCTGATGCTGTTTTCTGCTTGGCAGGGGGTTGGACTCGATGGCCCTTGTGGTCTCTTCCAACTCTATGATTCTATGATTCTATGATTCTAATGTTCATAAGCGTACCAACCAAGCACGTACATAGATCAGCGCAGGAAGACCGACCTGGAACCATTTTGATTCCTAAACTGAGCAAATGTTTTCTCTGCAAGGTCAAAGTGGGAAACCTCCCATTGTCTCTTTCCTCACAAATCCTGCCTTAAGGGCACATTTAAGATATGAATAGGGTGTGAGCCTGTGACCTGGCCCAGGAACTAAGTATTTATCATTACAAAAGACTACCCAGGAAATCCAATCAAGTGACCTGCCAGACAGGAGATAAACAACGACAGGAGAAAAACAACATTCAAATTTCTGTTTAGACCGCCTTTTCTGTGATGTAGGTGTGAGGTATCTGAGGGGTGGTCTTAGGTTACACCCCCTTCTGTGATGTATGTATGATGTTTCTGGGGGTGGTCTTGATCTACAAGGTGGCAATTTCAAAAGTCTTTATAAAGCCTTGCACACCATTTTTCTGGGGTCCTCCTCTCTCCTGCAGGTGAGGGGAGCACCCTGTTGCAACAGATCAATAAAGATCAAGCTTACTAGCTGCTTTGCTTCTCAATATTCTCTGGTTGGCCTCTGTTATTCTCTCCTACCAATAGGGGACCTATGTAAGGACTCTACATGGGCTCTTGGATACCCCATACAGGAAAAAGGACAATTTTTGTTTACAACAGAGGAACAAGGCAGCTTATAATGAGCTTACATTAAGAGAAAGCTCCTCCTTACTTCTGTGGTGGTTTTTTTTTATATAGAAGCCCTTCACAAAGGGAGAATAGCATGTGCAGGGGGATGTTCACATTGAGAAGTATTTCTGACATGTAATCCCATGCCTGCAGTCTGGAATGGTAAAATCAAGACACATGTTTCCCATCTCAGTGAGAAGAATGAGGCCACCATTATTTTCAGAACAGATTTTCCCCAGACAATGTTGATAATAAGGAGAGTTGGGCTGCGGGGAGAGAAAGAGCTCTCCTTCGTTAAGAAGGTATCATTAAGAGGAGCTAATAGACCAACATCTGGGCTTCACAGACTGTTAATCTCTGAAGTATTATCTCTGGCACACTGAGAGTTTTACGCTCCATACAGGCAGCTGTAAAAGAACAGAACCTTATAATTGGACTGCACTTTGTGGGAGACTTGGACTGATAACTTGCTTCACAGTTCCTCAGGGAGGAGAATGTAGATGCTTCAGGATTTTTGGCACTGAATTCCATACATCAGGGGTAGCTAAGGTAGCACTCTCTAGGTGTTTTGGACTATGACTCTCATGGCCAACATGAGCACAGCCAACAATCAGGCATAATGGGTCCAAACATCTGTAGTCCAAACATCTGGAGGCACCACATTTGCCCTGCCATCGCTGCTTGTCGACCTCTGGCCAATGGAAGATGGAAGTGCTGGTTTATGCAAATGTGGCTTCAGTTTGCTACAGCTCTATACAACACTCATTGACAATGGGAGCTACAAACTTCCACAAGTAATAGCAGGAAAGTCACATTGTCTGGTTTTTTTAAACAAACAAAAAAAATGCACTTGCTGTGTGTGTGCAATGAAGTTTTACTTGGTAAAAAAAGGAAGTTGGCAGTCTGGAGTTGTCTTTTGCCCATAATTTCTGCAAGCCACTCCAGTATCCCTGCCAAGAAAACTCCATGGACAAAAAAGGGGAAAGATCCTGAAGTTGAGGCTCCAATACTTTGGCCACCTGATGAGAAGAGGACTCTCTGGAAAAGACCCTGATGTTGGGAATGATGATATTCTAAAAGATAAAACTAAATTTTTCTTATACATGATGTCTGCAGCAAGAATTCTAGTGGCTAAATATTGGAAAGGGAATCAGTTACCCACTAGGGGAGAATGGTTATGTAAGCTTTCAGAATATTTAGAATTAGCCAAATTGACAGATATAATAAGACAAAAGCCAGTGAAGTGAAGTGCAAAAGGAATGGGAGTGCTTAAATGAATACCTTAAAAGCCAAGGTTTAAGGACAGAAATCTGGCTGAATCTGGAATAACCTTGTGAAATGAAAGGATAAGAAAGAGGTATTTATATCTAGATGTTAGGATAGAGATGATAAGGAAAACAGGAAAACAGGAAGACACAATGAGAGGTAAAGGAGGTGCTGTGGGATTGGTAGAAGTCAATGTTTGTTTTTCTTTTCAGTGTTTATAATATTATTTTGTAAGGTTTGGATTTGGCTTTTTTTGTATGCTTGTTTTTGTATTTTGTGTATTGTTATTTTTAAGGTTTTTCTTGTTGTGTGGAGAATACTAATAAAATTAATAATTTTGAGAGAGAGAGAGAGAGAGAGAAGAGGACTCCCTGGAAAAGACCCTGATGGTGGGAAAGATTAGGGGCACAAGGAGAAAGGGATGACAGAGGACGAGATGGTTGGACTGTGTTCTCGAAGCTACCAGCATGAGTTTGACCAAACTACGGGAGGCAGTGGAAGACAGGAGGGCCTGGCGTGCTCTGGTCCATGGGGTCACGAAGAGTCGTACACAACTAAACGACTAAACAACAACAATCGTTACTCAAGCCATTTCAGCTTTCCACCCACCAAAGACAGACTTCCACTGCTAGGATATGTATTTGCTAGCACAACCCTGTCCCTTCACTTTGATTATAGTGTGTCCAAACCAGTGCATTACTTTCAGAGCTGCAGCAGTTTACCATAGCTTAACACATATTGTGATATTTGTTGTTGTTGTTTAGTCGTTTAGTTGTGTCCGACTCTTCGTGACCCCATGGACCAGAGCACACCAGGCACTCCTGTCTTCCACTGCCTCCCGCAGTTTGGTCAAACTCATGCTGGTAGCTTCGAGAAGACTATCCAACCATCTTGTCCTCTGTTGTCCCCTTCTCCTTGTGCCCTCAATCTTTCCCAACATCAGGGTCTTTTCCAGGGAGTCTTCTCTTCTCATGAGGTGGCCGAAGTATTGAAGTCTCAGCTTTAGGATCTGTCCTTCCAGTGAGCACTCAGGGCTGATTTCCCTAAGAATGGATAGGTTTGATCTTCTTGCAGTCCATGGGACTCTCAAGAGTCTCCTCCAGCACCAGAATTCAAAAGCATTGATTCTTTGGCGATCAGCCTTCTTTATGGTCCAGCTCTCACTTCCATACATCACTACTGGGGAAACCATGGCCAAGGGGCTTGAATAACTCAGAGAAGCTATGAACTACACTGAGCAGGGCACCCAAGATGGACAGGTCATAGTGGAGAGTTTTGACCAAACGTGATCCACCTGGAGCAGGAACTGGCAAGCCACTCCAGTATCCCTGCCAAGAAAACTCCATGGACAAAGACAATAGGCTTATTGTGATATATGGCCTTGCAAATGACCTTCAGTGTCTTCTTTTTTTAAGGGTGTTGGTGTTTTTCTTTTCATTGTGTGCACAATTGATCTGGTGTGGGTCCCTACTTTTAACACACTGATACCAGTAACACATTCTCCTGAGCATTTCTCTCTCTCTGACATTGACTGGTTTGCTAATCTGGTGGGGACTTAAAAGCAGCTGAATTGGGTCCATTACTCCTCAATACCATTGAAATGCGACAGTGGCAGCCTCTCTTATTTACCTTCCTGTGTCACATTTAACATAAAACAAGCCCCTTTCTCTCTCTGATGTGGAGTTTCCCAGAATAAAACACACAGAGACAAGCTTGTTGTTGTTGTTATGGCTGTTATATTTAGCATTGTGGGGATGGAGCAGAGTGGTACAGTTTGCAACATCCATTTCAGCTCCCCCCCCCCCCCCGCCATCTGAGAGCTGACAGATTTTGTTATGGTGATGGAAATAATGATGTGAGAAAAGAGGTGTCAGGAAGGATCTGCTTCCTTCTCTCAAAGAAACAATCTTGCATTTCTTCCCTGGCTATGCAAAGGGCTTGAAGCTGATTCTTGGAATCTATTATTAAATCATAAACCTTCTCAGGCCAAAGGGGATCTCAGATGCTCATTCGCTCCATCTCTTGCCCCTGAAGCACTATCATTTATACTTAACCATCCTCGGCAGATGTTTATCTAACCTATTTCTAATGTACTCCAAGGGTTGGGCAAGCCTGTAGCCCCACATGGAGGCGAATCTCAAGTCGGCTTAGTCAAAAACAAGGGCTGGTCCACAGCCATTTGCAGATGTGAGAACAGGTTTGGGAGAAACTGTCAATTTTGATTTCTCACGGTTTCCCATTTCTCCAACCTTATATTCAGTTCCCCAGATTTCCACATCAGTTTCATTTTTTAAAAACGATCATAAAAATTCACTTAGTGCAGCTTTCTTTTAATATAAACATTTTTGTATGTATTTTTTCCTAATAAACACATCCTTGCAAAGCAATTTTTCCTAACTTAAGTTGTTGTTGTTGTTGTTGTTGTTGTTGTTGTTGTTGTTGTTGTTAGGTATATGCATTTCTGTACACTTTACTTAACTGGAGAATGTTGTGGCGTTTGCCCTCCCAGGTGTGTGACATCATACTAGGTTCATAAGGAAAGGGTTAACTAATTGTAAAATGACTAACTAATGGGAACCCAAGGGGAGGAGTTAGAGTTAGGGTGGTTGAGAAGTCAGTCTGGAGTTAGAGAAGAGACAGAGAGGATAAGTCTGTGGGTTGGGCTAGTCTGATGTGAGAGAGTGAGAGAATTTGTTAAGAGGAGTCAGTCAAACAGTTGAGATAATCAGTCAGAAGGTATTAGGAAGGTATAGGTGGTAAAGAAGCTAAAGTTAAGATACTGACAGGAATATTATCTGAGAAACCATAAACTTGTTAATGTTTATAAAATAAGCTTGTTTATTTGGTTCACTTTTAAACAACTGTCTGGACTCAGTGTTTTACCCGAGAGTAACGGGTTGGTGGCAGCGGGGAAGCGAGCACAGTGGTGGCACAGGGATCAATAGACCGTTAAATGTCTGGGGACCCTGTGAGATCACCACAAAAACGTTCACAAATTGTTTCAGAAAGTGAAAATTAGGTAGGTTCACATCTAAAGGTGAATTCCCTCCTAGCACCCCTAACTGGGAAACCAGTGCTGTTGTGATGTGATCCCATGCCAGATGGATGGGCAATAATGTGGCTCCTTCCTATGTCAAAATTGCCCCCTCCCTCAGGGTGTTGGGTGATGGTTGCTTATAAAGGATCTATAGCATTGGCTTTACCAACCTAGTCCTTCATCCATAGATTTCTGAAGAGGTGTGAGATTACACTAGGTAAAGGGACCCCTGACCATTAGGTCCAGTCGTGACCAACTCTGGGGTTGCAGCGCTCATCTCGCTTTATTGGCCGAGGGAGCCGGCGTACAGCTTCCGGGTCATGTGGCCAGCATGACTAAGCTGCTTCTGGTGAACCAGAGCAGCGCACGTAAATGCTGTTTACCTTCCCACCGGAGTGGTACCTATTTATCTACTTGCACTTTGACATGCTTTCGAACTGCTAGGTGGGCAGGAGCTGGGACCAAGCAACGGGAGCTCACTCCGTCACGGGGATTCAAACCGCCGACCTTCTGATTGGCAAGTCCTAGGCTCTGTGGTTTAACCCACTGCGCCACCCGCATCCCGAGATTACACTAGTCGGCCATTCTTCTTCTTCTTTCTTCCTTGACGATCACTCGTAGCTGAGTATGATTGTCCTCCATGAACATGGTCTTAATGGTGTGTCCGTAAGTGACTGTGGAGGCCAATTCTGAATCCATACACCCTTTCACAGTGGGAACATTGGTTTCCGGGTGGGAGTTGATCATGGAGAGGGTTTGCCAAGCGTGCCTTCCTCTTAGCACATTTCTCCATTTCGTCCTGAGTTCAGGCTTCTTCAAAGTCCATTATGCCTTTGGTGATCTCCAATTGGAGCACTCGCAGGCCAGTGATTCCCAGTTGTCGGTCTTTATACTACCCTTTTTAAAGATTTGCCTTGAGAGCCTCTTTAAATCTCTTTTGTTGTTCACTGGCATTACGCTTTCTATTTTTAAGTTGGGAATAGACTAGTTGCTTTGGAAGACAGTAATCAGGCATCCAAACAACATGACTTCTGGCAAATGTAAGACTTAATTCCAGGGTAAAGAGTGCATGAAATTTCATATATTGATGAAAATAACAGACAAAAACGCATTCCCTGTTTAGGGAAGCTTTTAATGTTTAACAGGTTATTGTATTTTGGTGTTCTGTTGGAAGCTGCCCAGAGTGGCTAGGGAAACCCAGCCAGATGGGCGGGGTATAAATAATAAATTATTATTATTATTAGGAAAATTGCTTTACAAAAATGTGAACGATAGGGGGAAATGACATATAAAAATGCATTTATTGGTAGAATTTTGCACCATAATGTTGATCAAGAGCATGTTTTCATTTTTTTTAAAAAAACAAACAAGCTACAGCTTACTGCTGAAATATGGAAAAGTGCATTTAAAAGTCAAAAGGTGAGAAATGGGGAGAACAGAAATTTACAGATCCATCTCTCCATTCCTACATCTCTAGACATGGGTTTCTTTTTTTTAAAATGATATTTATTACTTTTTCAACATTTTCAACAAAACACTTCAAACAAAAAAGAAAAAAGAAAAAACAATACAAATACAATACAAAAACGCTACATGGACTAACAAAACAAAGCAAAAACCAACAAAAACAATTTAAAAACACCTCAAACATTTTCAATATCTTATATTTCATTCACTTATTTCCAGCGACCTCCTCACACCTCCCTTTTTGTATTCCACTTCTATTAATTGTTTCAGCAGTTCCTTTCCATCTTACTCTGTTTTCTATCCTATAATTATCTTAACACATTCTTGCCTTATTTTTCCTTTAATTTTCTATTAATCTATTTATACTTAATTTCTTATGACATTTCTACTAAAGCCATATAACTTCATTCCAACATTTTTCTAACATTCCTTAATTTTACAATATTTCTATAAATAGTATTTAAACTTTTTCCAATCTTCTTCCACCGACTCTTCTCCCTGGTCTCGGATCTTGCCAGTCATTTCTGCCAATTCCATATAGTCCATCAACTTCGTCTGCCATTGTCCAACACTTCAGTGTTTTCAAGAAGCAGCCATTCTCTCAACCAGCAAAAAGCAGATGGTTCACAATGAAATTTAAAGGTCTGGCAGGGCAGGTCCACCTCCTTCTTTGGCATCCATCAATATCTTAAGTTTTACTCGAGGCTTCCTGCCCTGCCAAACAACTCCAAAAACATCCCTCTGCCACCTCCTGAAACAATCCATCCCATCCAAAGCTTGGGTTTCTTATACTTGTTCTATGGGTTCTTTGTACACAGAGGCAGTTGCTGGAGAACTGCCAGTGCGAAAGAGCTGATGTTTTCAAGGTCCCGCTTAAAGGCTTCCTGGAGGTATCTGGTTTACTATGGAGGGGAAGCAGAATAGTGGACCAAATTGCCCCTTTGACTCTTCCTCTGTTCTTATGCATTCGGGAGAACAATGGCAATATATTAGCAAGGCAAAGGTTTCCCCACGTTGTAAATGCAGCCTTTTGCTAACCCGTAAGCACGTGCCCCATGGATACAATTTCTCCCAAACCTTATTTTCCATCCCATCTTATTTTGCTATGTTCTAGAGGAACATTTAAGCAGCGCAGAGGGGACGATTACCCTTATGTTCCCGTCCCCTGCCTAATCACCCGGCAACCCTTTACTAAGTGATATTACACTGTAATTACATTACTTGCGGTATTAGGCGCCTGTTATAGCTTCTTAATTGTGCAATAATTTTGAAAAATGTGTCATTTCCATTATGCTGACTGCCGGGACAACAAGATACAGGCACAGTTTGGAAAGTGTGCCAGGCACATTAATTTAACTGGGTGCAGCAGAAAGAATAGTATATTTATTGATTGATTGCAGGGGTAGGCAACGTGGTGTATTCCATGGCACTACAACTCACTACAACTCTATTTCTTTTAAAAATTAATTTATTGCATTTATAGACCAGCTTTTTCCTCCAAGGAGTGGTGCTTGTGGTTCTCTGTCTCCCCATTTTATCCTCACAACAACCTTGTGAGATAGGTTAGGCTGAGAGGCAGTGAGTGGCCCAAGGTCATACCCAGCGAGTGAAGATTTGAACTCTGGTCTCTCAGTCTTATCCTGACACTCTAGCCACTGCACCACACTGGCTCTCATCTCAGTGGTCAGGGATGATTGGATTTGTAGTTGTGTTGTTGTTGTTGTTTAGTCGTTTAGTCGTGTCCAACTCTTCGTGACCCCATGAACCAGAGCACGCCAGGCACTTCTGTCTTCCACTGCCTCCTGCAGTTTGGTCAAACTCATGCTGGTAGCTTCGAGAACACTGTCCAACCATCTGTCGTCCCCTTCTCCTTGTGCCCTCCATCTTTCCCAACATCAGGGTCTTTTCCAGGGAGTCTTCTCTTCTCATGAGGTGGCCAAAGTATTGGAGCCTCAGCTTCAGGATCTGTCCTTCCAGTGAGCACTCAGGGCTGATTTCCTTAAGAATGGATACGTTTGATCTTCTTGCAGTCCATGGGACTCTCAAGAGTCTCCTCCAACAACCAAAGGACAACCTTCTGGCTACTTCTGCTCTGTGGGGCTATGTCTTTGGCAGATTGCCTTTCCTTGGCTGTCATCATCCAGTGGGGAGAACTGATTCATGGGCAGGCTCCAACTGAATTTCTTTTGGTAAGAGTCATGGGGATCATTCATGAAGTCCAATGAATCATTTTTTTTGACAGTAAGAGCTGTTTGACAATGGAAGAGACTCCCCCGGGTTTTAAGCACTGGGGGATTTAAGCAGAGGTTGGAAGGTCATCTGCCTTGGATGCTTTGGCTGAGATTGCAGGGGGTTGGGCTGGATGGCCCTTGGGGTCCCAATAATGATAATAATAATAATAATAATAATAATAATAATAATAATAATTTTATTTTTACCTCGCCCTTCCCAGTTGAGAAAACCAGGCTCAGGGCAGCTAACAACAAATTTAAAACACTTCATTGATGCAACAAAAAACAGTATAAAATACAGTATAAAATGAGAAAACCAATAAATTCAGAATTCAAAAATCAGTTTAGGGGGAAAATCCATCCAATAAACATGAGATGATGTTGTTGTTGTTAGTGCATTTATTAATTTCCCAATAAACAACAACAACAACAAAGCATGAGATGACCACCAGGACTAGCTGGCTATATTAGTCCTATTTGGGCCAGAGGACCAGGGGAGAATTAGCTGTGGGATCCCAGAGCTGGTAATCTTCATAAAAAGGGGAGGGGGAGGGAAGGAAGTAAGGAAGGGGAATAAAAGATCAGGCTAAGTTCAAAGTGAAAGCCAGGTGGAATAGCTCTGTCTTACAGGCCCAGCGGAAGGAAGTTAAATCTATGATTCTATGAGGTTATTAGCCCCTCCTTCCAGCTTTGGCTGCTGGGTTAACCCTGGGAGGCTTGCCGATAGGACAGAGGCTGCATTTCATAGAGCTGAGTGAGAGCAAGCCAAGTCTAGTTGTCCAGTCAGATTGCAACCAGGGCTGGAGGAGACTATGTAAAACAGCACCTTTTCAGCACCCTGGACAGCTCAAAGTTACCAATGCTTTGCTGGGACTCACTCAGGGAAAGCTGTTGCCTTAGCAGCATGCTGAAGGCTTCTGAAGGAGGACATGGGCTGAGCCTTCTGTTAGCCCTACCCACTCCTAGAGGCTTTGTTTTGTAAGCCTTGACTCCTATGACATAGAGGGGGTGAAGGATGAATGGGAGAAGTATCCTCCAAGCTGGAGGGCTCCGATGAGGCCATATCCTCTGGTGTGGATGGTCAATTGGTGGGAGAGGGGTGGGAATGGTTCCCTAGGAGATGTATTTCCTCCTTCTAAACTAGCCTTTGAGGCAGAAGGTAAAGGTAAAGGGACCCCTGACCATTAAGTCCAGTCGTGACCGACTCTGGGGTTGCGGTGCTCATCTCGCTTTATTGGCCGAGGGAGCTGGTGTACAGCGTCCAGGTCATGTGGCCAGCATGACTAAGCCGCTTCAGGCGAACCAGAGCAGCGCACGGAAACGCCGTTTACCTTCCCGCAGGAGCGGTACCTATTTATCTACTTGCACTTTGATGTCCTTTCGAACTGCTAGGTTGGCAGGAGCTGGGACTGAGCAACAGGAGCTCACCCCATCGTGGGGATTCAAACTGCCAACCTTCTGATTGGCAAGTCCTAGGCTCTGTGGTTTAACCCACAGCACCACCCGCATCCCTTTGAGGCAGAAGGTGGGATTAAAATAATTTTGATAAATGAATCAACAATACTATCCATAATTGACTATCCCAATAAAATATTAATTTAGGAATAACTTTATCATGATAAGAACTGTTCGACAGTGGAATGGACTCCCTAGGAAGGTGGCGGACTTTTCTTCATTGGAGGTTTGTACTCAGATGTTGAAAGCCATCTGTCATGGATGCTTTAGTTGAGATTCTTGCAGAGTGTAGAGGGCGGGTTGTCGTTTGCTGTGGGTGACTGGGATTAAGAGCCCATTTGGCTAGACAGAAGATGCTGTGCTGCCTTTATATTTTCGATAACTTGCCGCTGATTTTCTTCATATGCTGCTGTTATTATAAGAATCTGCATTTTATGAGAATCTATATTCTGTTATGGATTTCTCACTATAACTGCATTTATGTAACTGCTTTGACTTTTATGTTATCTGTTGACGTTTGTGTTCCATGCTGTAAATTGCCCTGTGGTTTTTTGATGAAGCATGGTGTATAAATAAATGAATAAACACCCTACCCTACCATCACTTTCCGATGCAGGATGCTTCTGAGCACAAATTGTTGGGTAGGCAAATTCATGGAGGCAAAGGCTACCTACCCTGATGGATTTGGTCTACCGCCACTGTATGCTTCTGAAAATCAGCTTCTGGAAACCACAGGAGGGCAGAGGGCTATTGTGTTCACATCCCACTTGGGTGCTTCCCATAGGCATCTACTGGGCCACTGTGAGAACTGGATGATGCACGAGACGGCGGAAGAAGATTGGAAGAAATTTAAGAACTATCTTAAGAAACATTGTAAAATTAATGAGTGTTAAAATGATGCGGCTTTAGAAAGTAAGTGGATTACAGTTGTAAAGATTAAGCTAAAAGAAAAGAAAGGTTAACAATTAGATAAAATTAAGGGTGAGGATTTGCTGAACTAAATATTTGAAATTGGAAAGCAGAAAGGGGAGGTATGGGGAGGTCGGTGAAGTAAGTTTTAAGAAAATAACGTTTTGAAATTATACTTGTTCTTTTTTCTTGTTTGTGCTTGTTTGTATTGTTGTGTTTGTTTATATAATTTGTGAAACTTTAATAAATATCTTATAAAAAAAGAGAACTGGATGATGCACTACTAATACTAATACTAATACTAATAATTTATTATTTATACCCCACCCATCTGGCTGGGTTTCCCCAGCCACTCTGGGCGGCTTCCAACAGAGTATTAAAATACAGTCTGTTAAACAATAAAAGCTTCCCTAAACAGGGCTGCCTTCAGATGTCTTCTAAAAGTCTGGTAGTTGTTTTTCTCTTTGACATCTGATGGGAGGGTGTTCCACAGGGCGGGTGCCACTACCAAGAAGGCCCTTTGCCTGGTTCCCTGTAACTTGGCATCTCGCAGTGAGGGAACCCCCAGTAGGCCCTCGGCGCTGTCCAGGCAGAATAATGGGGGTGGAGACGCTTCTTCAGGTATACTGGATCAAGGCCGTTTAATGCTTTAAAGGTCAGCACCAACACTTTGAATTGTGCTCGGAAACGTACTGGGAGCCAATGTAGGTCTTTCAAGACCGGTGTTTTGTGGTCTCAGTGGCTGCTCCCAGTCACCAGTCTAGCTGCCGCATTCTGGATTAGCTGTAGTTTCCGGGTCACCTTCAAAGGAAGCCCCACACAGAGCGCATTGCAGTAGTCCAAGGGGGAGATAACCAGAGCATGCACCACTCTGGTGAGACAGTCCACGGGCAGGTAGGGTTTCAGCCTGCGTACCAGGTGAAGCTGGTAAACAGCTGCCCTGGACACTAGATGGGCCTTTGGTCTGATCCTGCAGGATCATCCCATTTTTGGGTGAAAAGTCTATGGGAATCAACTATGACTGATTTCATATATAAATCAAAGGATAAGACAAGTTCATTGAGGCTAAGTCTTATCAGTGGCTATTGCTCATCATGTTGGTTGCATGGCTGATGACAGCTGCCCCCTAGGGAGCATCTCAGCACGCAGGGAAGTGGGGCATGCAAAACAGGGGATTGTTTCCTTTGCTGTATCTGAATGGTGCTCCTGATGAGAGGGTGCTCTCACTGATCATCAATATCTAGCCACTGTTCAAGGAGGCAGCTTTATCTCTTACAACGATCCGGCGGTTTCCTCTGGAGTCATTGTTATGTCTGAGTTCTTGGCTCATTTTTTGCCTTTTCAATGAAAACAGAACATTTGCAGCCTGCGTATTTCAACAATGGAAGGAAGGAGATGCATAATGAGAGAAGCTTAATTTCCTCGCCCAGAGAAGAGAAATTGACATCATTTTCCCATATTCAAAGTTGGGCAACATGGCTTCAATTTTCCTCCTTTCATCTTCGGCAAATAATTCAGATGTTTCGCATCCCTTAATTGTGCTTTTGTGTTCGTGATGAGGGGAAGTCATTATCTTCCTGCTCTGTTGGCTAAATCCTTTCCCACATCTGTAGAAATCAGAGACTGTGTATGCGTTAGGCAATTGGTTTCCTGGCATTCTTGGACACCTGCCAAGCCCAATGCCCCCAGTATTGGAAGGGGGGCAGGACTCAGCTCCTCCTCCTCCCTTTCACTTATTTGCCCCTCCCTCTTTATTAGGAATTGGGGGAGAATTTTGGTCTTTTGGTCTTTCACAATTTGGAGCAATTTTCTCCAATGGATTGTGCTCTGACTGGAATGTAGACATGCAGACCCTTGGGGGCTGTTTGTTGTCTATCATCCTAACCTCCATCTCACAGGGTTATTGTGGGGATTAAAGTGGAGGGGAGAACCATGCAAACCACCTTGATCTCTTTGGCCAAAAAGGTCAAATATACAGTGGTACCTCGGGTTACAGACGCTTCAGGTTACAGACTCCGCTAACCCAGAAATAATACCTCAGTTTAAGAACTTTGCTTCAGCATGAGCACAGATATTGCAGTGGCGTGGTAGCAGCGGGAGGCCCTATTAGCTAAAGTGGTGCTTCAGGTTAAGAACAGTTTCAGGTTAAGAATGGACCTCCAGAACAAATTAAGTTCTTAACTCAAGCTACCACTGCAAATGCAATTTTCTAAAACCCTATTTCCCCCTAAGGATAGGTTACTCCCACCTAACATGGCTTGGGGAAGTGAATTTTTGGAAAGAATTTACTGAACTGAACTGGGGAGTATTATGGGAATAAAAAAAATTAAGGACCACTTTTGGACTTCTGGATTGGAAAAAAGATGGATATGTGACTCCAGAGAAAAAATATGCCTGGCAGAATGATAAGCAGAATGTTATAGCTAGATGTTACCCTGCAGAGTATGTTTTGAGTAATTTGAATGATCGTTATATAAACAGTTGGTAGATAGTGAATTGCAAGCCCTTTCTTCTTTTTCTTTTTTCTCTCCCCTCCCCTTTAACTTAGCTGTACTTATTTTTAACTTATAGAAGTCCTCTATCCTGGATGAAGAGACGCGGGTGGTGCTGTGGGTTAAACCACAGAGCCTAGGGCTTTCCGATCAGAAGGTCGGCGGTTCGAATCCCCATGACAGGGTGAGCTCCTGCTGCTCAGTCCCTGCTCCTGCCAACCTAGCAGTTCGAAAGCATGTCAAAGTGCAAGTAGATAAATAGGTACCGCTCCAGCAGGAAGGTAAACGGCATTTCCGTGCACTGCTCTGGTTCACCAGAAGCGGCTTAGTCATGCTGGCCACATGACCCGAAAGCTGTATGCCGGCTCCCTCGGCCAGTAAAGTGAGATGAGTGCCACAACCCCAGAATCGGTCACGATTGGACCTAATGGTCAGGGGTCCCTTTACCTTTATGCAATGCTCATGTGAGAAAATTTCAGTGGAAGTCAGTTTTAAAAACAAACACATAAGCTCTCTCTCTCGCTTCTCTCTTCTCTTTCTCTCTTTTAGTTCCTTTGCGATTCCTTTTTCTTTATCTCTTCCTCCTCCTTTCCCCTCTTTTCTGCCTCTGGATTAATGTTTGGTTTGGCCAGATGCAGCATGACTCTTCTTATGACTCTAGTCCAGGAGTTTTCTGGCCATAATAAAAGAATGGCATTTGCTACCAGAAGAGGCAATGATAGCCATGTGGGTGGGATTATACGGATTTGTGGAGGTAAAGGCTATCATTGGCTACTATACCTGATGGGTATGTTCTGTGTCCACTGTCAGAGGCAGCATGTTTCTGAACATCAGTTGCTGAAAACTGCAGGAGGGGTGGGTGCTGGTGTGCTCAAATCCTGCTAGTGGGTTTTCCATTTGGAACATCTGGTTGATGTCAGGGACTGGGCAATGAATAAGAAGAAGAGTTTGGATTTGATGTCCTGCTTTATCACTACCTGAAGGTGTCTCAAAGCAGCTAACATTCTCTTTTCCCTTCCTCCCCCACAGCAAACACTCTGTGAGGTGAGTGGGGCTGAGAGACTTCAAAGAAGCGTGACCAGCCCAAGGTCACCCAGCAGCTGCATGTGGAGGAGCAGAGACGCTCCGGTTCGCCAGATTACAAGTCTACCGCTCTTAACCACTACACCACACTGGCTGCATGTGGAGGAGTGGAGACGTGAACCCACTTCACCAGATTATGAGTCTACTGCTCTTAACCACTATGCCACACTGGAATGGTGGAGACTGCCTTCCCAGCCTGACCCTTCCAGACAAGACAAAGACAGTTCAGAATTACAACAGGGGATTGAGGGAGGTCACAGATCAGAGGCAGATGAGGGGGAAAGCTGGGAAATAATGGGAGAGGAGGAGGAAGAGGAAGAGGAAGCACCGGGGAGGGGGGCGACAGCTGATGGACACAGTGTCTTTAGAAAGCACTCTAGATCCCCCTCCCAGAACCTGGTGAGCCTTGAAAGTAGGAGAGCAAAGAGCTCAAAGGCAGAGGGCATTTGTCAGCACCTGTAGAGATGAAGAATGAGGAAGTGGGAGAGACTTGGTGGGTGGAGACTCACTTGGGACAATGCCATTATCCAAGAGGCTGGGTTCCAAAGCCTCTCTCTGTAAAAACTGAATAAAAAGCAGATGGTAAGAAAGATTTCCTTGTCTTTGTATATTCCTGGGCAACTGGCCATGGGAGTTGCAGGCAGTTGTCTGACAGCTGACCGCTGTGAGAACGGGATGCTGGACCAGATGAGCCACTGGCCTGATTCAGAAGGGCTCATCCCTGAACAGATCATGCTCCAGGACTCAATGAGCGGATTTTGACAAGCACTGAGCCACTATCAAGAAAGATCTGCTAGCAGAGCAGCTGGACCTCTGAGAGCAGCAGCTGAAAGAATTTCCAACAATGCTTCCTTGGTAGAGGAGGTTATACATAGGAGAAGGCGCTCCCATATATTGTCATTCTGACCTGGGATATATTATTATTATTATTATTATTATTATTATTATTATTATTATTATTATTATTAATACCCCACCCATCTGGCTAGGCTTCCCCAGCCACTCTGGGCGGCTTCCAACAAAATATTAAAATACAGTAATGCATCAAACATTAAAACTTCCCTAAACAGGGCTGCCTTCAAAAGTCTGGTAGTTGTTGTTCTCTTTGACATCTGGTGGGAGGGTGTTCCACAGGGCGGGTGCCACTACCGAGAAGGCCCTCGGTTTGTAGTTCAAAGTAACAGACTGGACTGTCCAATTCTCACTTTCCTTCTCTAATAGAAAAGTGTGTGTGTGTGTGTGTGTGTGTGTGTGTGTGTGTGAGAGAGAGAGAGAGAGAGAGAGAGAGAGAGAGAAATGGGAAAACAGCGACACCATCCTATAGGATGTGGCTGAGCATTTTGGATTGCATACCTGATCTCTCCCTCTGATAGCCTTCACAGGATATTGCAAATTTTTCTTTCTGCCTTTTTAATATAGTATGATATCTCATGTGGCTCTTTCCCTCCCCACCTGCTTAACAGCATTCAATTGCGTACCTTCTCATCTCAGTGTTTCAGGCTGGGAATTTAGCCAATAGGCAAAAGAGCATTTGAACCAATTCATCTTCAGATAATGTCATAGAGCGGGGGGAATTCAAAGTATTTCCAAGCTTTGGTCATTTCTTTGTATACAGTATAGGTGGCCTTGGTGGTTTTTCTCATTGGGAATGCAAGATTTATGGCAGGGGTGGGGAGCCTCTAATTCATGGGATAAATGAGGCTTGGCAGTCATCCAGATTTGACCCACAAAGCCATGACACCTTCTCCACACCTAATGCCATGTGTGACATCAGGTAAGAGGTGAGTAAAACCAGCCAGATCCAGTTTCCTATCTCTGCTTCATAGGGAGAGTGTAAAGCAAGGGTGGGATAACAGGATCTAGGCCCTGACCTCCTCTGCTCCTGTGACTGGTTGTTGTTGTTTAGTCGTTTAGTCGTGACTGACTCTTCGTGACCCCATGGACCAGAGCACGCCAGGCACTCCTGTCTTCCACTGCCTCCCGCAGTTTGGTCAGACTCATGTTTGTGGCTTCGAAAACACTGTCCAACCATCTCATCCTCTGTCGTCCCCTTCTTCTTGTGCCCTCGATCTTTTCCCAACATCAGGGAGTCTTCTCTTCTCATGAGGTGGCCAAAGTATTGGAGCCTCAGCTTCAGGATCTGTCCTTTCAGTGAGCACTCAGGGCTGATTTCCTTCAGAATGGAGAGGTTTGATCTTCTTGCAGTCCATGGGACTCTCAAGAGTTTCCTCCAGCACCATAATTCAAAAGCATCAATTCTTTGGCGATCAGCCTTCTTTATGGTCCAGCTCTCACTTCCATACATCACTGGTACATCCTGTGACTGATAGGTGGGGTTTATGGAGATGATTGGCCCTGATTTGGGCACCTATTGGCTGAGAACCCTGCAGCACTGCCAATCCTAGGGGAGTTTGCTGATCATTGTGGACAGAAAAGCTTGCTTGCCAATGAACAGTCACAAGTGTGATTTAAGGCTCCTTCTTGTTCCTTTGTTGCTGCATTTTTACCTGCCCAGCGCCTGACACCATAACTTATTTGTTTATTGGCTTTAACGAACACTCATATCAGAGTGCTTTGTAAATTGATAGCCACAGCCTTTTATATACTAACCTTTTATGCTCTTCCACATCCGTTTAATGCTCCTAACCCTTCTTTTAGATTATTTTAGCTTTTAGTGTTTTTTATATACTTGCTGTTTTAAAATTTTTAGCTTCCCAAAACGTTTTACAGATATTAAATGATTGTACGACACTCTACATTTGCTGGTCTATGACCGTAATAAAGATTTGTTTTGATTTTGTTTGTTGTTGTTGTTTAGTCGTTTAGTCGTGTCCGACTCTTCGTGACCCCATGAACCAGAGCACACCAGGCACTCCTGTCTTCCACTGCCTCCTGCAGTTTGGTCAAACTCATGCTGGTAGCTTCGAGAACACTGTCCAACCATCTCGACCTCTGTCGTCCATTTCTCCTTGTGCCCTCAATCTTCCCCAACATCAGGCACTTTTCCAGGGAGTCTTCTCTTCTCATGAGGTGGCCAAAGTATTGGAGCCTCAGCTTCAGGATCTGTCCTTCCAGTGAGCACTCAGGGCTGATTTCCTTCAGAATGGATACAGGTTTGATCTTCTTGCAGTCCATGGGACTCTCAAGAGTCTCCTCCAGCACAAGAATTCAAAAGCATCAATTCTTCGGTGATCAGCCTTCTTTATGGTCCAGCTCTCACTTCCTTACATCACTACTGGGAAAACCATAGCTTTAACTATACGTTGATTTTGTTTATTGCCTATCTAATTTTTGAATCATTTCTTCTAAAATATCTCAAAGCAATTAAAAAAAATACACAACCTATACGAAATGATGTCGTGGGTTTCTCAAAAAGAAGTCATGCCTGATAAATCTCATTTCTTTTCTCTTTTTTGATAGGGTTACAAGCTTGGTGGATCAGAGGAATGCTGTGGACGTAGTATATCTTTATTTCAGGAAGGCTTTTTGATAAAATCCTTCATGCTATTCTTGTGGAGAAGCTGGTTAAATGTGGGCTGGATGAGATAACGGTGGATTTGTAGCTGGTTGACTGATCAAAACCAAAGAGAGCTCATTAATGGTTCCTCATCATCCTGGAAAAAAGTGACAAGTGGGGTGCCAAAGGGTCCTGTCTGGGCTCGTTGTTCTTCAATGTCTTTATAAGTGACTTAGACGAAGGAATTGAAGGAATGGCTATCAAATTGCTGATGACACCAAGCTGGGAGAGGTACCGAATGCAGCAGAAGACAGAATTGGGATTGAATATGCCCTTAACAGATCGGACAACTGCCCCCAAACTAACAAAATGAAGTTCAATAGGGATCAGTGTCAGGTTCTAAACTTAGGCAGGCATAAACAGCTGCACCATAGAAGATGGGGGACATGTGGCTTCCCAGGAGTACATGTGAAAAGGATCTTGGGGTCTTAGTAGACCACAGGCTTAACATGAGTCAACAGCTAATGCTATTTCTAAAAGCTAATGCTATTTTAGGCTGCATCAATAGAAGTTTAGTGTTCTGATCAAGGGAAGTAATAGTACTTCTCGATTCTGCCTTGGTCAGACCCTATCTGGAGTACTATGTCCAGATTTGGGTGCCACAGTTTAAGAAGGATGTTGGCAAGCTGAAATGTGTGCAGAGGTGGGTGACCTAGATGATAAGGGATCTGGAAATTATGAACAGTTGTGGGAATTGTGTATGTTTAGTTTGGAAAAGAGGAGGCTGAGTGGAGATATGACAGCCATCTTAAAAGATCTAAAGGGCTGTCACATGGACGATGGGGCAAGCTTGTTTGTAGAACCTGAACCAACGGCTTCAAGTTACATGGGTTGGGGCTAGATGACTCTCTGAGTCCTTCCAACTCTACAATTCTATGATTCCATGATTCTATTCACAACAAACTTCAGGGGAGAATGTGTCACCACTGGAGCTTTCTCCTTCCTCTTTACTTGGGCTTCTACAACCCAGCAGCTCTATAGACTCATCCGTGTCACACATCTCTTAACTAATCCCTTTGCAAGAACAATA
Source organism: Podarcis bocagei (assembly GCF_964188305.1). NCBI lineage: Eukaryota > Metazoa > Chordata > Lepidosauria > Squamata > Lacertidae > Podarcis > Podarcis bocagei. The sequence continues at coordinate 87,644,094 of NC_138133.1, forward strand.
ACTTGCTTTGAAATGAAACCAGGCTCTTTTGTGCCAGCATGAGTGCCAGATGTTCCACAGCGGCATTTGTATGGCTTGACAGAAGGCCCCTTCAAGGTATCAAGCAGCTGGATGGTTGGTGACTTGCTGCATTACACACACAATTTATATCCCCCCAACTGGTGGCAGATCACACGTCTGACCTGTTCATACACATATGTTCTGATTGCTGCTGTCTCTTCACTTAATTACATGGAGTACATGTGTACATGGAGCACGGAATGACATGTGTATGTGGAACTCATCCAAACAAATGTTAAGCTCAGCCTCACTTCCCTGTTGAGACCCAACCAGATCCTTGCCCAAGGCGTTAGAGCCTGCAGCAAAGAGAAAAGAGGAAACAGAAATCAGGGGAGTGCTGAGTCTCCTGGAGAAGTCTTGCATCTCTTTGAAGTTACTATAAACACTGGGGGAGCAAGAGGGGGGCAGGGGGAGCGTACCATCCCCGGCAGCGTGATTCTGGTGGGGTGCCATCGCAGCTGCCTCCCTGCCCGCGCTGGGAGCCACACCTCCAGAGGTGGAATGCCACACCCCCAGGATGGCACGCCACGCCCCTGGATGAGCGCCACGCCCCCAGGACGTGACCAGCCATGCCCCCACCTGCTGTACACCCCCCCCCAGTGCCAGAGCATGAAGCTCTGCCACTGACTATAAATGTTGCTTGGGTCAGCCTTCCAGGAAAGATAAAAAGCTCTTTGCTAGTGCACCAGTCCACAAATCAGGTCTCCCACCAGATATCCTAGTTGGCCCCCATACTTTCCTCAGATCATACACATTACTCATGCACTCAAATATGATAAAATTGCTTTCTTCTCTCCAAACCTTCCCACTAATCAGATCATTGCCCATTCTCCTTTCCCCCAATTCCTCTGTGCTGGCAACTTAACACTTTTAGCACTTGGAATGTTTCTGAACATTCCGTGACATGACGGAGACTCAGCCTGCAGCTGAACACCTGATGTAATCTCTTCTTCATTCCTGGCCTCCTCAGCAGCTCCAGGACAACATCTTTACACAGCACCAACTGCCATGAACGTTGGTTTGAAACCTTATTTTGATGTCCTGCTTTGTTTTTATTGTTTCCATCTCAGGATCAGCCACCTTCTTTTGTTTTGAAGACAGTCCACAACTCAGCTCAAAACATTATTATCTCTTCCATGTGACTTGACAGCTACCTGCCAACACTTCCCTTCCTTCAAGCTCTCCTATAGCGTAGTCTAGGCTGAAGTTGAACAAATCTGTCCATTTTAGTATCGCATTTTGCCAATCTTCAGTTTGCTACATTTCCATATCAGGCTACATTTTTAATAAGCTTTCGCGAAAATTGCCAGCATTTGAAGGGGGAGAACCATGTGTGCATCACTTTGAGCTCCTTCAAGAAAAGGGTGGGAAATCAATGCAAAAAATGAATGAAATGAAATGGATGGACAAGCGTATTTGCATGGACACCCAGACATCTCTTGGACCCTGAATGCATGTGCAGAATGGTGGTTAAATTTAAAATTCCAGTGGCAAGTGAAATCCCCCAACTCATGTTGTGCTTATCTCTGCCAACGCTTGTGGCTTATCCTACCAGTTTACATCATTTCGTGGAGCTCACCCAAACAAATGTTAAGCTCAGCCTCACTTCCCTGTTGAGACCCAACCAGATCCTTGCCCAAGGCATTAGAGCCTGCAGCAAAGAGAAAAGAGGAAACAGAAATCAGGGGAGTGCTGAGACTCCTGGAGAAGTCTCGCATCTCTTTGAAGTTACTACAAACGCTGCTTGCATCAGCCTTTCAGGAAAAAACCAACCAAACAAAAACAGAAAAATGGGAAGCACAGCCAAAACATATCAGCACCTGCAGGGCTGCGGGGCAGTCCATTCTGTGTTGGTATTGCACTGCCTTTCCTCCTCTTTCTCTGAGATTAACAGCACTGCCAAGAGACAAAATTAAAAGCATAAAACAGCCTTCCAGGAATTCATCCGGGCTGCTTCTTTCATCAGCTCTTATCTTCCTGGCTGCAGGTTTTTGCTTCTCACTCATCTATCTTTGGCTTCTGCCATGTAAGTGACAGTTGCACACCTACCTGTGGGGAGTTGGGGTGTGTGTGTGTGTGTGTGTGTGTGTGTGGAGGCTTTCCTGCACACCGACTCAGGGAGAAGCTTCCATAAATATATATAGCACAAATAATCCCTTGCAACATCTATAGGATTCCTTCCTGCCACTGATGGTGTATTGCTGCTTGTGAATTGCGCAGCTTCAGTCTTGCAACTCTTGCAACTATGGGCTTGCACCCCTGCTTTGTCCAGAAATCTTTTGTGAGGATGGGGACTCTGGTGTAGAGACAGAAGCCCACCGCCAAGCTAAAGCTGCTGCAGAGATTCAGATGTCTGCCCACAGTGATCATGGAGATCATGGAGACTGCTTGAAATATGGGGTGACCATTACAGTCCAGGACCTGTAGCATCCAAAGCTACAAAAGACAACCCTGAGCTACAGTCTCAGAGATCACCAACATAGCACCCACATGTTCCAGTGTTTGTCTGCCAGTACTCCCAATGGTGCATGCACAGATGGCCAGAGGGAGGTGCTGTAGATACCATCTCCGAAAGGTTCAGGAGATATAAGAGGTCAATAGGGTTCATTCATAGGAAGCTGGTTTATCCTGAGTCAGACCTTTGGTCCAGCAAGCTCAATATTGTCCACACTGATGGACAGCTGCTTTCTAGGATTTCAGATCGAGCTATCTCCCAGTTCTTCAGTTTTGCCCTAGGGGGGTATCCTTTGAAGGAGGAGACTGGCCATCATATATTTCTGTAGGTAAAAAGGACCCCTGGATGGTTAAGTCCAGTCAAAGGTGACTATGGGGGCTGCAGTGCTCATCTCGCTTTCAGGCCAAGGGAGCTGCTGTTTGTCCACAGACAGCTTTCTGGGTCATGTGGCCAGCATGACTAATCCGCTTCTGGTGCAATGGAACACTGTGACAGAAACCAGAGTGCATGGAAACACTGTTTACTTTCCCGCCACAGCGGTACCTATTTATCTACTTGCACTGGCATGCTTTCAAACTGCTAGGTTGGCAGAAACTGGGACAGAGCAATGGGAGCTCACTCTGTTGCAGGGATTTGAACTGCTGACCTTCCGATCGGCAAGCCCAAGAGGCTCAGTGGTTTAGACCACAGCGCCACCCACATCCCTACTATATTTCTGTAAGGGTTAAGCCACAGAAGATTATCAGCTGTTTCAGTTCTGTGCAGGGATTCACATATGGAAAGATGGAAAAGGATATTGCAGAGCTGGAACAGGTTCAGAAACGTACAGCCAAAATAATCAAGGGGATGGAGTGACAACCATACGGAGAAGGTTGCAGTGTTGGAGAAAAGGCGAGGAAGAAGTGATATGATATTAGTCTATAAATTTATGTGTTGAAAAAGTGCATGGAGAAAACACTAGAACTCAGGACCACCTAAGGAAGTTGGATGTTGGAAGATTCAGGGCAGATGAAAGGAAGTGTCAAAGTTGGGTGGGGTGGCATGTAGACAAAGTTTTGACCCACGGGTCCCAAACAGCTCCCCACCCCATGAGTAGACAATGGACAAATGGTCTGGCTTCCTGTAAGGCATTTTCCTGTGTCCCTGTGTCTAACACAGCTTTAAGGGTCTAACACAGCTCTCCGCCTAGGAATTGGTTCTCTGTCAGGCTTCTCTGTTGGTGAAGAAAAACATGCCCCCTGGATCTTAGCACCGGTATCTCAGTTCGAAGACTCCTGGTACTTTACACACCTCTGGCTAAATGCCTGAGGAATCTTTAAAAGCTGCTAAAAGGTTTTTCAATATGACATTTCCCAGGGATTTTCTTACATCTCTATTTATACATATCAATAACATACATTATGAAATAATTTGCCCGGGAGCAAATCCCCTCCTCAAAGTCAAACAAACGTCTCTCAGACTTAGGTGCTCCGAGGGTAGTGGGACCCATCTTTTCTACTTTGACTGTGACAAATCTCTTCTCCCAATCCATACTCTTTTTAATCTAAATGTCAGGTAGGAAATTAAAACCCCGCTGAAAAGGAGTGTATTACCAGCATTTTATTAGATCACAAACAATTTAATAACCAGATAGAGGAAGAAGGTCATTCTCTTGTCAGCCAGGCTTATCTCATAAATTAGGCATCAGAGTTTTTTTTCTCTCTCTCACACACCCCCTTCTTCACAAAAGCATCTTTCACCAAATAGAATTATCAGGCGTGATGAAGGGCCTCTGTCCATGGGAAACAGATAACTCAGATGAAAAGAGGGAGCGGTGTAATAAAATTATTGCCCTGGGAATGTATGAAAGGGGTGGAGTGGGATCTTTAAAAATACTTACCATGCCTTTACGCCATTAGCGGCGGAGTGAAATGCCAAGGTAACGAAAAGGATGCAGCTGCTTGATGAATTAATGTGAAATACGCTCAAGGTCAATAAACACATGCAAAATAGGAAGTGGGGGAAGAATTGCGGATGGAATATTGACTGTGGAGAGGGCAGATGTCCAAGGCATCACTGACTGGGGGGAAAGGGGGCTGTGGCTCCATGAGAGAGTATTTGCTTTTTAGGCAGAAGGTCTCTACATAGGTTTGGAAGACTCTCTGCTTCAAAACCTGGAGAGCCTCTGCCAGTCAGTGTAGACCAGTGTTTCCCAAACTTGGGTCTCCAGCTGTTTTTGGACTACAACTCCCATCATATCAAGCTAGCGGGACCAGTGGTTAGGGATGGTGGGAATTGTAGTGCCCAAACAGCTGGAGACCCAAGTTTGGGAAACACTACTGTAGACAATAAGTAAAAAAAGGTAAAGGTAAAGGAACCAGTCAAAGGCAACTATGGGGTTGCAGCGCTCATCTCGCTTTCAGGCCGAGGGAGCCGGCATTTGTCCACAGACAGCTTTCCGGGTCATGTGGCCAGCACGACTAAACCACTTCTGGCGCAAGGGAACACTGTGACAGAAACCAGAGCTCACGGAAACACTGTTTACCTTCCCACCGCATTGGTATCTCTTTATCTACTTGCACTGGCATGCTTTCGGATTGCTAGGTTGGCAGGAGCTGGGGCAGAGCAACAGGAGCTCACCCCATTGTGGGGATTTGATCCACAGACCTTCTGATCAGCAAGCCCAAGAGGCTCAGTGGTTTAGACCCATGTGACAATACTGAGTGATTGGTCCAATGGTCTCTCTCGATATAAGGTACTGTCCCATGATCCCTAGAATCTTAAGGGAAGAAAATAAACAAAGAAAACAAAGAGTTACATCTTTCCAAGAAAGACATTTGGTAATTGTTTATCCTGCTTGGATTTAGTAGAACTGGCCCTACTAATATGTTTGGAGGTGGCAAGGGACAGAGCTCTGTTCTACATAGCCTGCTGTCCTCATGCACTGTTGGAGGGTGCTGTCCTCTTACTAGTGCTGAAGTAAGATTCAGCTTTCAGTACACTCAGCTTCCGTAGTTGGGAAGGGTTATAGCTTAGTGCAGGCATCCCCAAACTCGGCCCTCCAGATGTTTTGGGACTACAGTTCCCATCATCCCTGACCACTGGTCCTGTTAGCTAGGGATGATGGGAGTTGTAGTCCCAAAACATCTAGAGGGCCAAGTTTTGGGATGCCTGGCTTAGTGGTATAGCATCTGTGTTGCAGACAGAAGGTCCCATGTTCAATCCCTGGGGAATGATTCCTCTCTGAATTCCTGGGGAACTGCTCCTAGTCATTCCAAAGCAGCTACTTCTGCCCCTATGGAATGGAGAAGGGCAGGCCTTTCAGAGTTTGACTGAGGCCTAGGATGGGAGTCCAGTTAGAATAAAGTTATAAACTCAAACAAAAAACCAGGGTGCCCCTAGTGGGGCTCCCCAGCCAGTTAAGCCCTCTGAGGCCTGAGGCAAGTGTAGCCAGCTGCCCCTCGCCTCTGCACAGGATTGGGGAGGGGGACATATTTTTCAGGTGCCTCTGGCAGAAAAATACATTGAGCCAGTCCCAGAATTAAATCTACAAATCCTGTGCAAATCCTTAAGAACAGTTGGGTGTGGGGATTCCCTTTGAGGGTTCAAGTATGAGGCTCATACCAAATTTCCAATTGGTCAGACTTTATTCAGTAATGTATTACAGGACAGAGTCCAATGAGTCTGCAAGAGGAATTCAAATAGGAAATACAGGACTGTATTAGCAAATATGCATAATATTAGCTGTTCACCCAGCCACCCCAACACTTCACCATCTCTCTTACAACCACAGTGCATGAAAATCAACTTGCTCAACCCACTTTTCCTGTACATGCAGGAACCCGCCTCACACCTTATCTGGAGTTGTATTTCACACAACAGTTGTCTGTTAGGTTCCTCTTTAACTGGTTCTCACCAGTCTTCTGATAAGGTCATGTTCTTGTGTACGTGACACTCATCCTCACTCATAATGGTTCTAACATTAATTCCATCTCAGGTTCCCAGGACCCAGATGTGTTAAATAAACATTGCCCAGTGACAGATATCCCCCTTTGAGGCAAGCTGCTCTAGAGAGTGGTGGTAGTCCAGCTTCAGCCATGCTTGGTGGAGATTGAATATCTGGATCCGTTTCAGTCTGGCTTCATGCCCAATGATGGCACTGAAACTATCTTGGTCAACCTAGTTGAAGGCATCTGTCAGAAGAGAGGGGTGAGGAGTGTGGTTCTCATCATTCTTCTTGATCTTTTGGACAAAGTTTCATTCTAAAGTCCTCTTGTAACTGTCCATTTGGATTGTCGCAATACACTTTATGTGGGACTCCTCTTGGAGATGACTCAGAAAACTCAACTGGCCCAGAAAAACAGCAGCCAGATTAATGGCCGGGGTGGCCTTAAGAACTTGTATAACCCCTGTTCTAAAAAAGAAAAAGCAGCAGTGATTGCCATTTAATTTCCTAGCCCAATTCAAGCTGCTTGCACTAGTGTATACAGCCCAAATGACTCCAAATACTTGAAAGGTTTCCTCCTTCCCTACATAGCCTCCTGGATGTATTGATAATAACTTTGACCCCCACACTGCCATTTCCACAGCCCTGAAACTTGTGAAGGGTGACTATCTGACACGGGGAGCCCTTTGCTCTGCAGAGGTTCCCTACATCTTTGAGAACCCCAGAGGGTTCCCCTACATTTTAATACCCTGGAAAATCTGGATGGACTCGCTGACAAACTCTGAGAACCTCTGGCCTGCAGCAAACCAATTTATTTGGGATGAAGTACGCTGTTTTATTTGCTCAGAGGAACGCTCATGGAAATGTAGTCATATTTTTTAAGTTTAATTTTCCTTTGCTTTTGGAAAAGGTACGTTGTGTGAGATCCTCGGATAATAAATTCGCTAGAATGTGAGCCGTCCAACATCCTGAGGCTGCATAAATCCTAAGTGTAGGATTGGATCTAGCAGATACAAAAGCACAAGCATCCATAAAAAAGATAATGGCTAAGATAAATTGTTGCAGCTACAGAGCAGGATGCAAGCCATGGGCCCTATTGAAATGAATATGGGCGACATGGGGAATGCGTGCTGCTGCTGTCTCTTGATAGTTATAAAGCACCACTGGTGTGTTGTGTCATTTAGAAGTTAATAAGTGATGCAGGTCTGGTGGATACAATCAGTCGTCTTAATATTATGTTTATCTAACTGCTGAGCATCAACAGATAGGGAAGCCATTGCCACAACCCTCACCCCTCCACCACCAAATCTACATGTCCTACTACAAGGAGGATGAACCTCAGGCAAATATGGCCCTCCAAGCTACTCAATCTGGCCCTCAGGAGTCTTCCCAGGCCCTGCACTACACCTTCCTTCTGTCTCTTTGCCTGGATGAAATAATAGAATCATAGGCAGACAGGCGAACTAATGCCACTGCACTGGAAGAAGCAAATATCACCAGAGTTGAAGCAATGATTCTTCAACATCAACTTCGTTGGACTGGCCATGTTGTGCAGATGCCTGATTATCGCCTTCCAAAGCAACTACTCTATTCCCAACTTAAAAATGGAAAGCGTAATGCTGGTGGCCAACAAAAGAAGTTTATAAACTCTCTCAAGGCAAATCTTAAAAAAAAAATAATGTAGTACAGTGGTACCTCGGGTTAAGAACTTAATTTGTTCTGGAGGTCCGTTCTTAACCTGAAACTGTTCTTAACCTGAGGTACCACTTTAGCTAATGGGACCTCCCACTGCCGCGTGCTGCCACCACACGATTTCTGTTCTCACCCTGAAGCAAAGTTCTTAACCCAAGGTACTATTTCTGGGTTAGCAGAGTCTGTAACCTGAAGCATCTGTAACCTGAAGTGTCTGTAACCCGAGGTACCACTGTATAAACACTGACAACTGGGAAACACTGGCCTGCGAGCACTCCAATTGGAGAACAGCCTTTACCAAGGGTGCCATGGACTTTGAAGACACTTGAACTCAGGACAAAAGGGACAAACGTGCTAAGAGGAAGGCACGCTTGGCAAACCCTCACCGGGATCAACTCCCATCTGGAAACCAACGTCCCCACTGTGGAAGGAAGTGTGGATCCAGAATTGGCCTCCACAGTCACTTGTGGACTCACTATTAAAACCATGTATATGGAAGACAATCTTACTCGGCTATGAGTTATCGCCAAAGAAGAAGAGACTTGTAGAGTTGGAAGGGATCATGAAGGTCATCCAGTCCAACCTGCTGCAATGCAGGAATCACAGCTAAAGAATCCCTGGCAGATGGGCAGACATCCTCCATTTAAAAACCTCAAGTGAAGGAGAGTCCATTCCTCCCATGACAGTCTGTTGCACTGTGAAAACAGCTCTTGCCACCAGGAAATTCTTCTTAATGTTTTGTCAGAATCTCCTTTCTTGTACAGTGGTACCTCGGGTTACATACGCTTCAGGTTACGGGCTCCGCTAACCCAGAAATAGTGCTTCAGGTTAAGAACTTTGCTTCAGGATGAGAACAGAAATCATGCTCTGGCGGCGCAGCGGAAGCAGGAGGCCCCATTAGCTAAAGTGGTGCTTCAGGTTAAGAACAGTTTCAGGTTAAGTACGGACCTCCGGAATGAATTAAGTACTTAACCCGAGGTACCACTGTAATTAGAATCCCCTGGTTTGGGCCTTACCCTCTGGAACGGCAGAAAACAAGCTCATTCCATTTTCCATGTTGCCACCCTTCAGATATTTGAAGATGGCTTTGGCAAATGACAAGTCACACCCCTAACAAATGGCCCTAAATCGGAACTGAAGTTGGGCAGCAAGGAGTAGTTCTCCCTTCCTTCCCCTTCCCCAACCCCGGTGCCATTTTCAGGTGAATTGATGGAATTTCTGTTAAGGGACCATTTGCAAAACAATCTGCACAACCACCCCTTGTGAAAAACTGGGGAACAAATCCGCAATGACAGGAACTGTTTTGTATGTGCCATCCATAGCTCTGCCCCTTGTGAGAGCCGCAGTGAGATCCAATCCACAAACTTGTTTATCTGAGTGTGAACAAAGATGACAGCTTCCAGACAACACCGCAGCACAACAGCATCCCAATTAGCCTCCGCAGCATTTAACAAGGAGGCGCTGGTTGTGTCTGCTAAATGTTTCCACATCTCCAGCGAAATTAATTGAAATTAATCAGTGATAGGAGGTTGAACACAAAGGAGAGGCACATTAGTTAAAAGGAGATGATGGATCCATGCTGCTTGGGCCTCATGCGCAGTGGGGAAGAACAGAGCTAAAAATACCCAGAGGTTTGCAATGTCTCTTCATCTGGAAGATGTGGGCCAATGCATCCTTGTTTCCTTTCATCCCTAGGGTGCAGACTCGACTATTCAACCTCTCCGCCTTGCATACAAAGACGAATACCTGAGAGCCCACAATGTGTGCTTGGCAACTCGTTCAGGGTCAGCTAGGGTCATCACCCCTGAGTTTTCTTGCTCTGCTCATGAAGAACTTTCACGGCAGAATTAAAAGTAAAAACCAAGAATTCTCTTTAGGAACTGGGGCACTCACCCCTGCCCATGTTTCAGACTGCATGATTATTCTTCGGGAACAGTTATATCTCTGGGGTAACAGCTTCCGGAAATTTCACCAAAAGCCAAAAGGCATCCCATAAATTGTATTGAAAGTTCTTGGGGAAGGTGAAGGGTTCCGCTCCTTCCTTGGAAGTCATTGATTTTGCCTGGGAGAGAGTTAGGCTAGACCAGCGGTTGCCAACCTGGCCCCTACTGCCCACTAGTGGGTGTTTCAGGATTCTAGGTGGGCGGTAAAGGGTTCTATGGCACAAGGTGAATCCTCTTTCCATCGAGCACTGGTGGGAGGTAAGGAAATTTTACCATCAAGAAAGATGCACTAGTGGGCGGTAGGTATAAAAAGGTTGACTACCCCTGAGCTAGACTCTCTTTTCTGTGTCAAATTTCAGTGACTTCTTAAAAATACACACACGAGATAACGTCAAAAGGGGGATTCGTCCATCTCCAATCTGAAGGGTTACCACCTATTCTCCATCTCTTGAACTCTAACACGACTTCCTGCTGCCTGTGTAAATCCAGCCTGCCACCGTCCATGTGGACAGAAGAATGGGGGTCTCTGAGAAATGCAATGCTAGTGAAGTCTAATGGATAATTGTGAAGCGGAATTTGCTTCTCTCACTGGAACACATCTGGCTACTATGCCTTGAGGTTTTGTTTAGTTACTTATCCCGCTCTCTGCCACCCATGTTCTCTATCTGGTCTTATTTGTGATTTCAAAGAGTTGACTCTTGACTTGCGCTTCGAGGCCCCAAGACCCCCCCCCAAATAACTTCACACAGACGCATATTTTAGTTTAAGTTATTGGGCAAATTTTGGCCACAACTTTATTAATTACAAAAGGATGAGCGGTGTTAGCTCAGGCATTGGCATCAGACTATAACTGACTCCTGCCTCTCTGGCTGGTAGTCTGAAAGGGTAAACACCAACGCGAGGAAGCAACATCAATGAAGACCAACAGAAGCTCACCCCGGGGTTCCTGTGGTCCTGGCATGGCCCTAGCCCCTCAAGCAGACTTCGGATGAGAACCAGGACTCCCAGATTCCTTTACCGGAATACCCTATTCCTGGAGGGGCAGGTGATGTCCGCACCTCCCCTTCCACACACTTTAATAAGCCAGTGCCTAACCGCCAAACCTTAGAAAGTTGTGACGATTGCTGAGGGGGTAGGTGAAAACCAAGTGGCTACATCCAATCTGCCAAATGGGAAAAAAATCCTACCCAGCCCCTGTTCCAAAACAGGTGGCCCAATCAACCATCATCAACCTTTTTATTCAACCGTCAGTCAGAAAAAAGTACAATTGTCAATACACAGTTAAAACATCCAAGAAGATTTTAGAGCTTAGCCAACACTAAAATGGGCTGAACAGATAGCCCCATATCAATACAGTCAATTATAGTCTTGCGGCGCTTAAAAGCTAAAAAAAGAAATTTGGCCACCAAGAAAGGTATAGCTCTAGTGCCGTTATTCAGCAAGTGTAAAACCTGGTTTTCTCCGGATAGAAAGCTAGATTGACATAGGAGTGGGTCTATAAAGTTTTGTCTAAGCTCTGCATAAGAAGGGCAAGTCAAGAGAATGTGTTCGGTGGACTCAACCACACCCATGGCACAAGGACAGGTTCTCTGGGCGTATGGTACTCCCCTGTACCTTCCCCACAATATCGCAGAGTCAAGGACATTTAATCTAGCCGCTGTAAGAAGTCTGCGGTATTCCACATAGTGAATTTCTGCAAGGTAGGGGGCTGGTATGGTCCGATAAATCTGGTCCCCTAGGAACATCCCTGGTTTTACCTGGGCTATGTCCTCTTGTCTGGCAATGTCACTCAGTCTCCGGGAGATCACAGCTCTAGCTTGACTGTATGTCATAGACTCAAGGTAAAGGTGAGACAATCCGCAGGATTGAACCTCGTTAGTGACCTCCCTTTCCCACGATGATTGGAAATCGTCCCTCAATATCAAGGGGGCAATACCCACTGGTTTAAAACAAAGCTTGAGCCATAGCCAGAGCTTCATCTTCAAGGCCACATACCGTAGAGCTTGCCAGCCGACCTCTAATCTCATAACCGCACCCGCTACCGAGGGGGGAATCCTAAGGATAGCTCTAAGGAATCGTGTTTGGATAGAATCCAGTTTCAAAAAGTCCCTACGGGAGCCTAAAGAGATACCCACCAAAAGAAGGGGGAGGACTTTCATTTGAAAGAGTCTCAATGCTATCTTCACTGATTGAGCCTGATTCTTAGCATATAGAAGTCTAATCTGGATGGCTGCTTTAGATGCGTTAGTTGTTATATAGTCTCTATGGGCCAGAAAAGACCTATTTGATCGTATTACTTGTCCCAGATATTTAAAGCAGTTAACCTGCTCTAAGGGGATCCCATTCATCGACCATCGATGGAGTCTTGGTCGGGCAGAGAAGACCATGATCTTGGTCTTAGCATAGTTGGGTTGGAGCTCATGCTGATCACAGTATTCATGTAGAGCTTACAACATTCTCCTCAGTCCAATAGGGGATCTGGCAAGAAGTGCGGCGGCGTCCGCATACAGAAGAACATTCAGAGATCGGCCTGCTAATTTGGGGGGGGGGGGTGGAAAGCATCATTGGCCATGTGGGTCACCAGTAAGTTAATGTAAAAATTAAACAATGCTGGGGCCAATAGACCAGTGTTTCCCAACCTTTTTTGGGCAAAGGCACACTTGTTTCATGAAAAAAATCTCGAGGCACACCACCATTACAGCCCCGTGACGTCAGCGCGCAGCGTCACGCCGGGAGAGACATGAATTACATAATCACCTCCTTGAGGGCTGGCTCATCTTCTCCGAAGGCAGAACCCCATTAATTAACAGCACAGACTCACACCATAGCCAAGACGAGGGGGGAAAACCTCAGTCATGCACAGTCATGCACATGTGGGGGCTAAATGAGGACGAAGACCGGGCAGAGAGCAGGGTTCAAATCACCCCACCTGGCCAGGACAATCCCTGGGTGCTCCCTTGGGCCACTTGCCTGACCCACCTCGCAGGGCTGTTGTTGCGAGGATAACACGGGGAGAACCACGCGCGCCCCCGGGAGCTCCTTGGAGGAGAAAGCGGGCGATGAATGCAATGCACGAAATATATGAGAGGCGACCAGGTTTTGCAGGTGAGGGGCCCCCACCAGCCTCCGCTTCCAACACCCGGCGCAACGACGCCGAAGTTTCCCCCCGGGCTCGGCTCGGGGAGCAGCGCTGCTCCCCCCCGGCTCCCCTTCGCCCTCCCGGCTCTCTCTGCTGCCCACTGGGGACCCCCCTCACCTGCCAAGTCCGGAGCGCCGGTGGAAGTTGCATGCATGCATGCAGGGCGCCGCGTTGCCATTGCATTGCACTGCACTCCATGCAACGCCTGCACGCATGCATTGCCTTGCACGCCCGCCAAGGGGTCTCCCCGCAGTCCGATGCGTCCCCCCGACGCAGCCCTACCTGGGGGGCAGCCTCCGCCTCTGCCGCTCCGCCTCCGCGGGGATCCCCGGGCTCCATCCTGCCGCCCGTTCTCCGCGGGGGCGCAGGCAGGCTGGGCGGGGTCTGCGCGGAAGAGCCCCTGCCCGCCCGGCCGCCGCCGCCGCGCTCATTCCATGGCCGGGAGAAGAGCGCTTCAAACAAAACGCCCGGCCCGCCAGGCCACGCTGGGAAACGTAGTTCGCGCACCCCGCGCGGGCGCGGAGCCCAAGGGCGAGGGGACTACGGATCCCGGCAGCGCCGGGGACGGAGGGGGAGAGGCCGGGTGCAGGGATGGAGGGACGGGTGGGCGAGCGAGTGAGTGAGTGGCAGCTGCCAAGCCTTGGCTGAGAGCCAGGAAGGGCCTCCCCGGAGGAGGAGGAGGAGGAGGGAGGCGCAGAGCGGGAGGGAGGGAGGGAACCCCAGGGGTCATCTAGTGACGGTGCCCCAATCGAAAATTTGACTTTAAAAAAAAATCTTTCGAATTTTTTAATTTTTCCCGCGGCACACCAGGCAACATCTCGCGGCACACTAGTGTGCCGCGGAACAGTGGTTGGGAAACACTGCAATAGACAACCCTGTCTTACCCCTCTAGTGGTGGTAACAGGGTTGGAGACTAGGCCTTTATTGTCTAGCCTGATTCTCAGAAAGGTGTTTGTATGGAGGCTGATAATCAGATGAAGGAGACGACGATCAATCTTTGTAGCAGCCAGTTTTGGGTGGCCCAATCAAAAGCAAGGCCAATACAACACAATCTAACGTAAGAGGGAGGGACGGAGGTTGTCTGGCAGTGTGAAGCAAGTGCCCCCAATTGCCATGGGATCACGCCACCTCACACGATTGGCCCAAACAGCCTGGCATGATCCCTGGGCTGAGGGGGCCAGGGCTAGCTACGCCCCTAACAATTTAACCCTGTGGGGTTATTCCTGGGGCCCACGCACAACCAGGACTCTCTGTAAGGAGGATCCTATTTGTCAACACGGATCTGCACTTGTGGCCAACACTGAAATTTAGCAGTAGCCTAATCAGTGTCGTTGCCATGTTTGTAGCCTGCACTGTTGCACAGTTAGAGAGAGGCAAGGATGGGGTGGAAGAAGGCATTAAATGGGGGTTGTTACAGAGAGGTAGATAGTTTTAAGCAGAAGGACTAGAAACATCATCATCATCACCATCATTTTTTATTTATACCCCACCCTCCTTGGCCAGGGCCAGGATCAGGGCGGCTAACACCAAATATAAATTACAATAAAATGTAATAGGAAAAAACACACAAACACAGTTAATTAAAATACGGCTTGAAATACAGCTTGAAATGGAGCCTCATTTTAGTGTAGCCCATAAATCAAGATCATAAAGGGAGGAAACATCAGATACTCACCCGAGGCAGCTATCCATGCTGGTCCTACATGGGCCAGCAAAAAAGTCAAGGGGAAATTGATATGCCATATCCCATATAAGGGGTCAGAGTGAGTCTAAGCCGAAGGCCAGGAGGAACAGCTCTGTCTTGCAGGCCCTGCGGAAGGATGTCAAGTCCTGCAGGGCCCTGGTCTCTTGTGACAGAGCATTCCACCAAGTTGGGGCCAGTGCTGAAAAGGCCCTGGCCCTAGTTGAGACCAATCTAACCTCCTTGAGGCTCGGGACCTCCAAAGTGTTGTTATTTGTGGACTTTAAGGTCCTCCGCAGGGCATACCAGGAGAGGCGGTCCTGTAGGTACGTGGGTCCTAGGTCGCATAGGGCTTTAAAGGTCAAAACCAGCACCTTAAACCTGACCCTGTACTCCACTGGGAGCCAGTGCAGCTGGTAAAGCACTGGATGTGCTTTACCATAAAGTTGTAAAATATGTTAGGGAGGTACCCTAGCAAATTAAAGCAGGTGATAATATCAATACTTTCCAATTTTCCCATCACTAATACTGTACTGAAAGCCTTCTGACAGGGAGTTAATGAAGTCAGAAACAACTACTGGTGAACTAATCTGTCGCTTTTTGTTTCTCTCAAGTCCTTCATTTTTCCAGTCTTCAATTTGACACATATCCACATCAGTTTGTGAATAGTTTTTTAAGAAGAAGTCCTCATGAAAATTCTTAAGCATTTTAGTTCACATTTCTCATAATACGTGTTTGAAATTTTGCAGAATATACACATTTTTGAAAGAAATATGGTGCATTTAAGTTTGCTATTTTCACTCATATGTGGATTTTCATGTACACTTTCTTTGAATATATGAATTTTTTGGTCAGAGAACTTAATTGCTAAATCAGGAGAGATGCAAATTTTGAAGCACAGCTTATTATTCACTTATTATTTTGGTAATCATCATCATCATCATCATCATCATCATCATCATCATCATGTATTGTTTATACCCTGCCCATCTGGCTGGGTTTCCACAGCCACTCTGAGTGGCTTCCAACAAAATATTAAAATACAGTAATCCGTCAAACATTAAAAGCTTCCCTAAACAGGGCTGCCTTCAGATGTCTAAGTAAGTACAAATCAGCATTACTATAGGCAGCAGCATTAGTAGTAATAATAATAGTAATAATTAAATAATAAACAAGGTAGGTTTGTGTTACAGAGTGGCTAGAGCAGCCCATTCAGATGGGCGGGGTACAAATAATAAAATTATTATGATTGCACTGAACCGAACTGAACTTCTCCCCCATCTCTAGGTGCAACCAGTATTCTCACCTAACCAGCTCCTCCAAGTTCACCTTCACTGGACAACAAGCAAAGTCTCCTTGGAGGGCATAACACAAACCCTGCTCCCCATCTCTCCCAAGTTAGCATTGTCAAAAGGTACCAAGTTGACAGCCTTGATGAATTAGGTTCTTATTCCGCAGAACAGAGAAAGGGTGGGGAGCCGTCATGTATATTCCACCCCATTACCTGAGATTCTTTGGCATTGACCCGGAGACACCAATTAGAGTGGAAATCCATCTCTGAGTCTACCTGGTTCATGGTCTTTGTGCTGACATGCTGAAAGGGCTTTGGTGATGGCTCCTTTAATCAGATCTGCCAGTTCTTTGTAATGGAATGTAAAGACAAGATTGACTGAATTGCGTGGCTTCAGTTGCAAGTAAGGATGAGCCGAAACAAATTATCTAATTTCCAACCCACCCCGTTCCCTCAAAGGCACCTCCCATTGGGGGCAATTTTGCAACAATAGCTGTGAAGACATTTGGATTTATTTAGTGATGGTTCCCCCACCCACAACTCTTCATCAGAAGTGATCGCACCTTTTCCTTACTTGGAACCATTTTCCTTCTTTGTCGTCCCTGTCCTTGCTATCATTCCTTGACACAATAATTTAATCCTACGCATCATGGAGACCCAAATCCACTTGCTGGATCATCACCTTGTCTTGGGGAGTGGGGTTTAATTTGCTTATTTATTACTTCCATTTATATACTGCTTACTATCTAAAAGATCCAGAAGCGGTTTACAATAGGTCAATCTGCAAGTGTGTGTGTGTGTACTGTTGGCTGTAGAGACCGATACGGGAGAGACATGCTTTGATGCAGCTGGGGCAGATGAAGGCATCTAGTTGTGTTGCTGCAGAGGCACCATGATGTTTCTTCTCTCTGCTCTCTTCCCAGAGGTCATTTCTCCTCTGGTCACTGCTATAGATACACTGCTTGACGGCCTCTCTCCAGGCACTGAGGTCATCTGCAAGGGATTCCCACATGGCAGGACTGATACTGCCAACCTTCATGTTATGCTTACAGAAATCTTTATAGCACAGAGTTGATCTTGTTTTTGTTGGCATCCATCGGTCTGTAAAGGTCCGTATAGTTAAAGCCATGGTTTTCCCAGTAGTGATGTATGGAAGTGAGAGCTGGACCATAAAGAAGGCTGATCGCCGAAGAATTGATGCTTTTGAATTCTGGTGCTGGAGCAGACTCTTGAGAGTCCCATGGACTGCAAGAAGATCAAACCTCTCCATTCTGAAGGAAATCAGCCCTGAGTGCTCACTGGAAGGACAGATCCTGAAGCTGAGGCTCCAAGACTTTGGCCACCACATGAGAAGAGAAGACTCCCTGGAAAAGACACTGATGTTGGGAAAGATGGAGGGCACAAGGAGAAGGGGACGACAGAGGACGAGATGGTTGGACAGTGTTCTCAAAGCTACAACATGAGTTTGAACAAACTGCGGGAGGCAGTGGAAGATAGGAGGGCCTGGCGTGCTCTGGTCCATGGAGTTACGAAGAGTCGGACACGACTAAATGACTAAACAACAACAACATCGGTCTCAGAAGTATTAGCACTGGACCAGCCAATACTTCTCTCCTCTAGAAGTCCAGTTCTCTACTCTGGAGGGTAATAATAATAATAACAATAATAAGTTATTTATACCACGCCCATCTGGCTGGGTTTCCCTAGTCACTCTGGGCGGCTCCCAACAGAATATTAAAAGCACGATAAAACATCAAACATCAAAAACTTCCCTACTTCCAATCACTCACTCCAAACTATGGAATCATAACATACATGCTACTGCAAATCCTCAACACCTGGCAGCAGACACAAAACAAACACCAACCTGTTGATAATAGCATGGCAGAATAAGATAAATGAAGTAATGGATGCTTGTAAACTGAATCATGTGTGTTGTCACACCAATCAAATTAAACAGCAGTGTGAGCAAATGAGGTCAAGGTTAGTGATGGCAGGGAAGGATGAATATGTCAATTTCAATCTCCTTCAATGTCTTCTTTTCCCAGTACTAAGATCAGTTCACCCTATTGCAATTTTTTTATTATTTAACAAAAGAGTTGCTTGCATGAAATATACAAACAATTTTGCCCAGTACAGTCATGTATGCAAGCAATTTCCCCTGGGCAGTGGCAGAGCTTCATGCATTGGCACTGGGGGGAGGAGAGCAGGTGGGGGCGGGGCTGACACGCTTCCAGGGGGCGTGGCACACCGCCCACAGGGGCATGGCATGTGTCCTCGGGGCGTGGCACGCTGCCTGTGGGGGTGTGGTGCCCAGCGCAGGTGGGGGAACAGCCGCAATGGCACCCCACCATGATCGCGCTGCCAGGGGTGGTGTGCTCCCCCCACACTCCTCTTTCTCTGCCAGTGCCCCTGGGTAGATGACAGTTGGGCGTGCTATTTTCACGGATGTATACATTTTTATACACATTCTTTGCTTGGGGAATGGCATCTCAAAATCAAGAAAAGCCTGACTTTCAGTGGAGAGCTGTGTTTCAGTTCACGTAAAGGTAAAGGGACCCCTGACCATTAGGTCCAGTCGTGGGCGACTCTGGGGTTGCGGCGCTCATCTCGCTTTATTGGCCGAGGGAACCGGCGTACAGCTTCTGAGTCATGTGGCCAGCATGACTGAGCCGCTTCTGGCGAACCAGAGCAGCGCACGGAAACACCGTTTACCTTCCCACTGGAGCGGTACCTATTTATCTACTTGCACTTTGAGGTGCTTTCGAACTGCTAGTTTGGCAGGAGCAGGGACCAAGCAACAGGAGCTCACCCCGTCATGGGGATTCGAACCGCAACCTTCTGATTGGCAAGTCCTAGGCTCTGTGGTTTAACCCACAGCGCCACCCACGTCCCTTCACATACTGGTTCACAAAGTGCAAGTTGAGAAGTTTGCATTAACTTTATGAGCTAAGCAAATTTCTCCCCCGTCCCCCCCAAAAAAAAGAACAAAAAGGGGAATGATGATATGCAGAAGCAATGAAACAGTTCAAATCTTTGGCAAGACAAACACACACACATCTTTTCAGACTACAATGAGTGTGCTACTTTTGAAGTGAAAATTAGCGCAGCCCAGTTCCAAATCAATAAACAATACATTTACAGATGGACAATAGTGATTTGAATAATAGAGGGACTGTTCTGGTGGCGAGGTCCGAGTCCAGTCCGTGGTCGATGGTGCGGTATGGAGGCTGTCCGTCAAAGCTGTAGCTGGGGAGTCAGGTGAGGTCAGGAACTCTGGCAGAAGAGAAGGACAGTGTGCAGGCAGGAACAGGCTAGCAACAACGTTGCTCCCGCAACCTGGGGCTGGGGCTGACTGGCTTTTATCTGCCCCGAGGCATAGGGCGGCCCCGCTCCACAGGTGACTCGCCTCTCCCGGCCTTAAGGCGAGCACTCCTCCTCTGGGAACGTAGTTCCCTCCGCCTCTCTGCCCTGATCCTCTGCTGCTCAGGAGAGGCTGGAGGGTGACCGGACCCAGAGGCAACCTCCTCTTCCCCTGATGGGGCTGAGAGTGGAGCACCTGCAGGCAATGGGTCCTTGATCACCTCAGGGGCCAGAGCAGACTCAGCTGGTGCCTGCACCTGAGGATCCAGCACAGGTGCGGACCCTTTAGGCTCAGGCCCCAACCCCGGCTCGGCTGGTTCTGGAGGCGGGGATTCATGTGCAGGCTGGGATTCCTCAGGTTCAGCCTCTGAGTCCGAATCCCAGGCCATCACAGGGACACTCCCAAAGGCAAACTTTTATTTTGGATCATGTAACCTGAAATAAGTTTGTTTCTGATGATTGACAACATGATTTCGCATCTGTTGGCACTGAAAGGAAATGTAGACAAAACCTAAAGACACAGTGCTGCACATGGACCTTCATTCTGAGGATACCAAACCCTTGGTGATTGCAGGCACTCATGACGTCTCTCGCCTCCCAGAGATTGAGGCGCATGCAACAATTGGTAAACAGGGGCTTTTGCTAGAGTTATCAGAACTGCTTGGTTCCCTTTGAAGTTGTTCCAAGAGAAACCCATGAATTATTATCATTTTTTGGATAACCTTAGGTGGACTTTATTCTGTTATCCCAAACAGAACCCTTAGGTAGACTTTCTTCTGTTATCCCAAACAGAAGGTGAAATATAACCTCATCCCTTCCAACTGTGCTTCTCTTGGCCAATATCGACGCTTCACCATCAAGACTTAATAACTCCTGTGGTGTCATTCACAGGCAGTCTGTTGTTTTGAAGAATGCTTTGTTCCAGAGCTAAAAATGAAGCACTAAGCAGATGCTGTTTGGAGTGGTAAAGCTTCTGAAAAAGGGGGAGGGAAATAGTGTTATGGCTACAGATTGCACTGTTTGTTGTTGTGAGTGGGCAACAAACACATGTGCTTTTCATTTCACTGAGCTGAATGATGCAATGAAGGGAAGGGCTGTAGCTCAGTGGCCAGGCTTCTTCTTCTTCTTCTTCTTCTTCTTCTTCTTCTTCTTCTTCTTCTTCTTCTTCTTCTTCTTCTTCTTCTTCTCCTCCTCCTCCTCCTCCTCCTCCTCCTCCTCCTCCTCCTCTATGATAAAAAAACCTAGACTTAACAGCGAGTTTGTAAGTGACCATGGAGGCCAATTCTGGATCCACACATCCTTCCACAGTGGGGACATAGTTTTCCAGACAGGAGTTGATCTTGGTGAGGGTTTGCCAAGTGTGCCTTCCTCTTAGCACGTTTCTCCCATGCGTCCTGAGTTCAGGTATTTTCAAAGTCCATGACACCTTTGGTAAAGTCTATTCTCCAATTGGAGCACTCACAGGCCAGTGTTTCCCAGTTGTCAGTGTTTATACTACTTTTTTTAAAGATTTGCCTTGAGAGAGTCTTTGAACCTCTTTTGTTGACCACCAGCATTACACTTTCCATTTTTAAGTTTGGAAGAGAGTAGTTGCTTTGGAAGACGATCATCAGGCATCCGCACAACATGACCAGTCCAACAAAGTTGATGTTGAAGAAACATCACTCATCAACAAGGGTGAGTACAGAGTCACAGCAGCACCTTCCACTTCTTTTGTGTTCTCTCTCTGGGTGATTGCACGGATTGGGCCCAGAGAGCGGGTAGGGGGAAAGCAAGCAGCTCCTTGGACAGGAGCCAAGCAGTCAGACCTCTTTGATTTAGCCGGTTTTGGCTATGCCTTGCCACTTGCAGCTGGGGGTGCAACTCAACTCTTCAAACAAAAGGAGGGATGGAAGAGTCTAACAAGGGAAAGGGCCATAGCCCAGTGATACAACATCTGCCTCACATGCAGAAGGCCCAGGATTCAATCCCAAGCACCTCTGAGTAGAGCTGGGAGAGAATTTCCAAACACAATTCAAAGTGTTGGTGCTGACCTTTAAAGCCCTAAATGACCTTGGTCCTGTATACCGGAAGGAGCGTCTCCAGTCCCATTGTTCTGCCAGGACACTGAGGTCCAGCGCAGAGGGCCTTCTGGCAGTTCCCTCATTGCAAGAAGTGAGGTTACAGGGAAGCAGGCCTTCTTGTTAGTGGTGCCTGTCCTGTGGAACGCCCTCCCAGCAGATGTCAAGGCAATAAACAACTATCGGTATTTTACTTTTAAAAGACAACTGAAGGTGGTCCTGTTAGGGAAGTTTTTAATGTCTGACACTGTATTGTTTTTAATATTCAGTTGGAAGCCACCCAGAGTGGCTGGGGAAACCCAGCCAGATGGGCGGGGTATAAATAATAATAATAATAATAATAATAATAATAATAATAATAATAATAATAAATTCTCCAGGCCTCTTGAGGAAGAGACACATGCAGAAGGGCCTCAGATGATGATCTCCAGGTCTGCATCAATTCACATGGGGAGAGGTGGTCCTTGAGGCACTGTGGAAACACAATGACTACCCCAAATTGAGGGAGGAGGCGATCTGCATCTTTAGGTAAAAGACGGGCTGCCATTTCCCCAAGGGCCGGGCACCCTGCTGTTATGCCTCAAGGTCCATTGACACAGACTGCTCCTCTGTGGTGTTCTGCTTGGGGACTCTTCTGACCATCCTGTGCAGATGATTCCTCAAGTGGGGGCATGACCGCACCAACTTCTGGCCAATGGGTTTTCAGGCGAGGGGGTTTCACATCACCTGAGAAAGTACCCCCAAATCATTGAGATGGTCCATTTTAGATGGGGCCAGACCAAGTCAGAAGCAGCACGGTTGAGTTTGACCCTGCTGGCCCTCCTCCTCAAGAATGAAAACATGTACAAGACTCCCCTGTGTGAATGGAGAGGATTATGACTAGGCCAGAGGCACTCAATGGCATCTCTAACCTGACCAGGTTCATCCTGAATCGAAAGCTTCGATAATAGGGAGACAGCATGGCATAGTGGTGAGGGTGCCAGACAAGGACCTGGGAGACCAGGGTTCAAATCCTCCACTCAGCTCTGAAGTACATTGGATGACCTCAGGCCGATCACTGTCTCTCAGTCGAACCTGCCTTGCAGAGTTGCAGCAACGACAAAATGAGGAGAAAGAGAACCACATTGAGCTCCTTGGAGGGCATGTGGAGTATGAACGTGATAAACAGATTAATGCATTTAGTAAGTCGAGAAGAAACTTTGGATCACATTTTGTGACAAACCCAACCCCAAAGATCTGAAGTGAGCCCAGTATTTGATAACATCAGGCACCGGTGGCAGTAATAATGATTTTCTCTCGAGCCGAACTTTCTCCTTGTAGGTGGATTAGCAGCTCATGCATTTCTCTGCAATATTACTGTATTTCACCATCAATCCAATATAATTTTGACAAGCCATCTCCAAGGGCTTGTGGGTTTCTTTTGTTTCAGAATCTACATTTATTAACACATTGTATGTGCAAGTCTCTCTGTGCTATGGAGTGAGGGGAGGGGGGAGGCCTGCTTTATTTGAAAATTTCAAAGAATCATTGTTGCACATAATGAGCGAGCTTCTCTGTTTTCCTTCTCATTTCACAGAACAAAATCTCATTTTCCACTCGCAGTTTTAGCCTGGCGGTTTTAGTTAATGATCTGCATTCTGCCAATTGCTGGGATGTTTGAAAACCCATTGCTTAGGAATTTTCCTCCCTTTGATTTAAATCTCTTACTGCGTTGTACTTGGGCTGGGGATGCCTGACCACCAGAAACTGATATATGGGAAGGTGAAAAAAACACAAGAACGTAAGAAGGACCTGCTGGATGAGGCCCTGACTACTTGAAAGACAGGAGCGTAGAGGAGCGTAGAGAGAAAAAACGCCATGGTCCATCTGTATCAGCACAACCAGATGCCTTCGTCTGCCCCACCTGCAACAAAACATGTCTCTCCTGTATCAGTCTCTGCAGCCACAACAGGTACTGCAACCTTTCAACAGCTTGACCTCACCCCACAAGGTGCACTCCAGCAAAAAGAAGAAGAAGAAGAGGAGGAGGAGGAGGAGGAGGAAGAGGAAGAAGAAGAAGAAAGGACCAATAGTCTGAGTCTGTATTTGGCAGCTTGCTATATTCTTAAAGCCCTGGGTCTCCTCATAAGGAAGCTGTGCCTGGAGGAAGAACTGTGAGGGGAGAGACTCCATCAGGCAAGGCCTCCTTCCACCTGCCTTACTCCACCCTCTAGTCTCTGCTTCTCATTTTGTATTGTATTATGTTGTGCACTGTGGTTTGCTGTGTTATTGATTGGAGTTTAGAAATTACTTATTGTAACTGTTGAGTGGATTTCTGTTTAATTTTGAAATGCTGATATTTAATATTATTCTATATTGTTTTAATGAATGTTGAATGTTATTTTATTTGCATATTGTATATTGAATTGTGCATATTGTCTTATTTATATGATGTTAGCCGCTCTGAGCCTGGCTTTGGCTGGGGAGAGCGGGATACAAATAAATAATAATAATAATAATAATAATAATAATAATAATAATAATAATAATAATAATTATTATTATTATTGGTAACTATCAGCCTGTATTTTTTTTGCAGGAATGAGGCTGATGATGCCAAATGTGCACGTTTTGGGCTGTCTGCCCAGCTGCTTACCTGCTTGCAGATAACCTCTTGTACCTTCTAATGTGGGGCAAAGCACTGCCTCTAAGACTTGCATATCTCAGAGAGGTCCCCGGAAGATAAAACTGGAGTGAGGACCAATTTTATGGCCCTGAGCATCTTCGAGGGAATCTGGAATAGAATTAAATTTGCAAATTCTAGGCAAGCTAGTTCCCTTGGGGTCTCTCTCCCTCTCTCATTTTAATGACACTGTCCCAGAATTGTGCAGAGGCTTGGAGGCTTTCTCTCCCCCCCCCCCCGTTCCTTTCCCTCTTGGTGTTTGGACTGAAAAAACAAGGCATGACAATTAATTTAAGTGCTGGCATCTCACGGCAAAACTATTGTGATGCCCCTCTCAACCACCGCCGAAGAAAGAAGAAATCTGAACGGCAAGATTGGGACGTTGTGTAGATCTGAGTTATGGGCATGTCATGCAAGGTCTTTAAAACCCCGCGAGCGATATTTACAAGACATGCAAATCGGAGCCCCCTGCGCCAATCGAAACGTGCCTGATGAAATCATAACTCAGCCAGCCAAATTGGCACTAATGACTGGGAGAGGCGTTCCGCAGTCACTTGAATGTTAATATCGGTAAGTACAGAAACAAACACGATTTATAAAAATCAGGCCCCATTGCATCTCTCTGCGCACTTCTTGTTTGTTTATTACTGACAGGCATAGTTTAGTCTGAATAATTTATGGCAATATTTCACCGCAGGCTAGTCGATGTTCTGGAGTCTATATTTCGTGTAAGTAATGATGTCTGGCTAAGGTCTGAGCTGGCTTTCGCACCCTCCAGTTATCATTCCTGAAGTTCAGCCAAGACTGGGCCCAGTCTGTGCTATCGGAGGAGATACAGGGTTAAGAAGGAACCGGGAGATCTCCCCACTGCAGGAGAGGCAAAGTCGCTCCTTGAGGAAGCCAACCATCAAACCACATTCAGATCATTGGTGTCCTCAGCTGCCAACTCTTTCTCCTTCCCTTACTGAGAGGGCTAGGAAGCTGCACCCACAAACACATTGGGGAGTGTCTGCATTCCTTTCTCGGCAACTTTTCATGGCCCAAAGTGGTGGGTGGAGCTAGAAGCAGCAATAGGTACAATGAGTGTTAATTTTACGCTTGTGCAGTAGCAACAACAACAAACCACCCTTCACTCTATGGTCCCAGTGCAGGCTACAACAATTGAAACTCAATAACAATGATGATGATGATGATAATGACAACAACTTCATTTTTTTATATATTTTATTATTTATACCCTGCCCATCTGGCTGGGTTGTCCCAGTGACTCTGAGTGGCTTCCAACACATATATAAATATAAGAAACGCCAAACATTACAAACTTTCCATTACAGGGCTGCCTTCAGATGTCATCTCAAAGTTGTGCAGTTCTTTATCTCCTTGACATCTGATGGGAGGGCATTCCACAATTAATTAATTAAAAAAAAAAAACAGTCTAAAACAACTTACAATTGCATATCCTCCAAGTGTCCTGATTTTCCAGGGACTGTGCCGGAATTATGAAAGCCACCCCAGCTTTTTCCTGAAGATAAACACCTCAAGTGTCAAAGGACAGAGGAAAAAGCTGTGTTCAGTACTCACCAAAATCTGTATAATGAAGATGCACTTCTGTGGGGAAGGAGTTCCACAATTGAGGGGCTGCTGCCGCCACCTCAAGCTTCTGAAGGTGGAGGAAAAACCAAGAGGCCCCCTCTGCCAATCTTAACATCCAAGAGGGTCTGTAGACACTTGGGGGCCTGAACTGTATAGTTTGGCCCTCCAGATGTTTTGGGACTACAGTTCCCATCATCCCTGACCACTGGTCCTGTTAGCTAGGGATGATGGGAGTTGTAGTGCCCAAACATCTGGAGGGCCAAGTTTGCCTATGCCTGGTATATTGAAATGAACTGGCAATCAGTGCAGCTGTTTCAAACTAAGGGTAGTGTGAGATCTAAATGGAACATCGGGCAGCAGGCTACTTTACACACACACACACACACACACACACACACACACACACACACACACACCTCTGTCTTCCAGCCAACCAAGGAAGAGTCATTCTCAGATCTGAAGGACAAATTCCAGCCAGGCAGAAACACTTGAGAAGGGTGTGAAGCAAAGGCAGAGGGTGTGTGGTCTGGGAAGAGAATTCAGGTCTAGAAAGAGAGTCTTGGAGGTGGCTTTTGTCCCACGGGTCTAAGCTTGCTCACCCCCGTGCTTGACCGAAAGGTGGAAGAGCAGCAGGATGAAGGCATGAAGCCATTGTGCTGTTGATCAAAAAGGAGACGCTCTCAGTATCCATACCACCTCTGGCCAATCACAAGGCTTCATACTGTCTGCCAGTGGTAGGGGCTGATGTTGTATAGCAGGAATGGTGACAAAGTCAAAAGCAGATTGCGAAGTGAGAGCAAAGATGGCAGCGGTTGTTCTTCAATACAGGAGCAGAGAACCTCAGGCACATGCACCAAACACAGTCCTCCAGACCTCTCTATCTGACCCCTCTATCTTCTCTGGAGACCCCATAGGAATATTGGGAAAGGACCATAGCTCATCTGCCTTGTGTGCAGAAGGTTCCAGGTTCAATCAGTGACATCTCCAAGTAGGACTGAAAACCTAGAAAACCATCTCCAGTCAGCATCCATGATAATGAGATAGATGGGCCAGTGGTAGCTTCCTATACCAAGCTGGTCCACCTTGCTTAGCATACACTGACTGGATCTCCAGGGTTTCACACAGGAGATTCCAAAGATTGAACCTGGGACCTTCTTCATTCAAAGCACTTGCCAGTGTTGCCTGGTGCCCATTGGGGAAACCAATAGTAGCTGAAGCCAGAACCAATAACTGATGGAGCCAACTCCTTCTATTTTTAACCCTATCCAGCTACCAGCAGAGTTTGAAAAAGGCAACAATGAGATGGAGGAGGAGAGGTCTGACAGGCAGGTCCACCCTGTGGAGTGACTGTAAGCAAGAGGTAGGAGCTGGCCAAGCACAGACTGAGGTTAGTGGAGCTGCAAGCCATTCATTCTTGTTGATCAGTCACCACTTAGTCTACTGCTGAACAATGGCCCTTAGGAACATAGGAACCTGAGTCAGACCATTAGTCCATCAAACTCAACATTGTCTACCCTGACTGGTAGCAGCTCTCCATGCCTTTAGATGGGGTTCTCTTCCTACCTGGAGATGTTGGGGATTGAACCTGGGACGTTCTGCATGCAAAGCAGATGTTCTACCACTAAGCTATGGTCCTTCCAGTTACCTGCCTGGAGGAACCACCATCAGTCAAGGTAGATAGTACTGGGGTTGTACTGGATCAATTATGTGTCTCAATTACTGTCGGCTTCCTATGTTCTCACCCCTTGAATTGCGGCTTTGAACAGTAGCTTTTTTCAAAACTCATTGTCTTGTCTGCTACACTGAGTTTTGCTAGTGTCATTCTCAGTTTGTTCTCAGGCACGAATGCTTATTTATTTCCATTTGGGAAGCCTAATCTCACTGCTTTCTTATGATTTATCACTCCAGCTGGCCCGACAATAATTGTTCTATTTCTGTTAAGGACATTTTTATCTCCAGCAGCATCAAGAGAATGGAAGTGAAGGCTCCATTTTTTAAAATATGTGTGGGGTGGGTATGTAATGAATATTTATAGTTCTCTAAAATATTTAGAATGTTTAAAAATATATATTTATATTTTCCACTCAGTGTAATTGCATTTGGATAGCGAATTCATGTTTTTATGGCTGAACATTTTTTGCTCCATTATAATATTTGTCTTGCAGAGTTCCCTATCTTCCCCCACTCCCATTTGTCATAGCCCTTTTTCTTCTGGCAAGTGCTGCTAAACAGCGTGGCTACATTGTGCTAGGCACTGCACAACACACTCACACAAAACACAAAACACAATCATTTTCCATAGAACTTGCACTATGATTAAAAAAAGACCATCCAAAAGTAAAGGACTTCATTAGCTTGCCTGCCCAGCATCGCTCTATGTTTCCATCATCTATCAAATTGCTACCCCACTCTTCCACCCAAAGCAGCAATTCTAACATTCAGCAGCACTCAGGAAACTGGACAGCTACCTGAGACTAATCATGGGAACAAAAGTTGGCACAGTCCACATATAAAGTTGAGTCCTTCAAATCCACACTTTACAAAATACTTTGAGAACCAAAACACAGCCATCCTTCACACTGATCCAAATTTTGTGATGCAGTTCTCCAAAAGGTTCTTCCTTTGGCTGGGTCAAATATGCATCCATATTTACCTATTAATAATAGGTAAAAGGTAAAGGTACCCCTGACCATTAGGTCCAGTCGTGGACGACTCTGGCGTTGCGGCGCTCATCTCGCTCTGTAGGCTGAGGGAGCCGGCGTTTGTCCGCAGACAGCTTCTGGGTCATGTGGCCAGCATGACTAAGCCACTTCTGGTGAACCAGAGCAGCGCACGGAAACGCCGTTTACCTTCCCACCAGAGCGGTACCTAGTTATCTACTTGCACTTTGACGTGCTTTTGAACTGCTAGGTGGGCAGGAGCTGGGACCGAACAAAGGGAGCTCACCCTGTCATGGTGATTCAAACCGCCAATCTTCTGATCGCCAAGTCCTAGGCTCTGTGGTTTAGACCACAGCGCCACCCACACCCCTAATTTAATAATAATAATAATTTATTATTTATACCCCGCCCATCCGGCCAGGTTTCCCCAGCAACTCTGAGTGGCTTCCAACAAAAGATTAAAAATACATTAAAGCACCAGTCATTAAAAACTTCCCTAAACAAGGTTGCCTTCAGATGTCTTCGAAATGTCAGATAGCTGTTTATTTCCCTGACATCTGATGGGAGGGTGTTCCACAGGGCCCTCTGCCTGGTTCCCTATAACCTCACTTCTCGCAATGAGAGAACTACCAGAAGGCCCTCAGAGCTGGACCTCAGTGTCTGGGTTGAATGATGGGGGGTGGAGACACTCCTTCAGGTATACTGGGCCGAGGCCATTTAGGGCTTGAAAGATCAGCACCAACACTTTGAATGGTGCTCGGAAACGTACTGGGAGCCAATGTAGGTCTTTCTGGACTGGTGTTATGTGGTCTTGGCAGCCGCTCGCAGTCACCAGTCTAGCTGCCACATTCTGGATTAGTTGTAGTCCACGAGCTCATTGGGTACACACACACATTCATTTACAGATCTGTTGACACAGATTCATCCTTGTCCTCTACATGAAAGCCGACACTTCCTGATGATCTATCCCTGCGCCAGGTGGAAAAGATATAGATGACATTTTCAGATCTGGCCCTTAAAGCACAGCTTAGATGTCACTGCCAACACAAATATGCTTTGCTGTCAGGCATCCCTCTCCTCTGGAGAGTGAGACCACCTGCACAACAGCTAGCCAAGCAATGTCTCAACACAACTGTTTCTTTCGCTTCCAATCTAGGTTTTGAGAAGACGCCGGTTGGAACCACAGCCAGCGTCTGGCAGTTGGCAACGTCAGCCCTTTGCCAAGGGCTCATGACAGCAATGTTGACAGTTAATGGGGATGGAGTGAGAGCACGCTCTCATTTTGCAAATGGCCAGGCTGCTTCTGAGATGAATGGGGCCCATGCAACTTGGGGTCATGTCTCTGAGGGCCAGACCATGTCTCTAAGGCTAAGGCAGCCTCAGTGACTAAACAGACGAGTTCTTACAAATGCAGAGTGGGTAAGGTGTGGCAGCAGTGCCAGTTCTGCCAAAGAAAGCAGTCGACTGGGCATGTGTGGGGTAAGGCAATCTCATAGCTAGGTGCTGTATGATTTTTAAAATTGAATTTTTTAATTGCTTTTTATTTCTTTATTGCGGGGGTCAGCAAAATTTTTCAGCAGGGGGCCGGTCCACTGTCCCTCAGACCTTGTGGGGGGCTGGACTATCTATCTATCTATCTATCTATCTATCTATCTATCTATCTATCTATCTAATCTATCTATCTATCTATATCTATCTATCTATCTACCTACCTATCATCTATCTATCTATCATCTATCTATCTATCTATCTATCTATCTATCTATCTATCTATCTATCTATCTATCTATAATCTATATCTATCTATCTATCTATCTATCTATCTATCTATCTATCTATCTATCTATCATCTATCTATCTATCTATCTATCATCTATCTATCTATCATCTATCTATCTATCTATCTATCTATCATCTATCATCTATCTATCTCTATCTATCTATCTATCTATCTATCTATCTATCTATCTATCTATCTATCTATCATCTATCTATCTATCTATCATCTATCTATCATCTATCTATCTATCTATCTATCTATCATCTATCATCTATCATCTATCATCTATCATCTATCATCTATCATCTATCTATCTATCTATCTATCTATCTATCTATCTATCTATCTATCATCTATGTATCTATCTATCATCTATCTATCTATCTATCATCATCTATCATCCATCTATCATCATCTATCATCTATCTACCATCTATCTATCTATCTATCTATCATCTATCTATATAATGAACAAATTATTTTGCCCCACAAATAACCCAGAGATACATTTTAAATAAAAGGACACATTCTACTCATGTAAAAACATGCTGATTCCCAGACCGTCCACGGGCCAGATTGAGAAGGCGATTGGGCTGGATCCAGCCTCCGGACCTTAGTTTGCCTACCCATGCTTTATTGCACCACAATTTGAACTCCATAGAAATAAGGGTAGCGATAAAAATACAATTAGAAATCAGTCTGGCTATTTAATGTGATGGATGTCCTATCTGCCACCTTCAGCCACCAATGCCCAGGCATGACACGGATCATCACTGGTGGCCTGTGGGTCACTGTTTG
Organism: Podarcis bocagei; assembly: GCF_964188305.1. Taxonomy (NCBI): domain Eukaryota; kingdom Metazoa; phylum Chordata; class Lepidosauria; order Squamata; family Lacertidae; genus Podarcis; species Podarcis bocagei. The sequence goes on from NC_138133.1 coordinate 87,675,196, forward strand.
GGAATCTCTGGCTATGTCCTTCTTAAAGTGTGGCTACCAGGAATGAACACAACATTCCAAATTCTGACTACAGTGGTACCTTGGTTTACAACCATAATCCGTTCCAGAGGTCCGGTTGTAAACCAAAACAGGTTGTAACCCAAGGTGCACTTTTGCCAATGGGGCCTCGCAAAAAATAATAATGGTTATAATAAAAAAAAAATTGGTTGTAATAAAAAAAGGGACATGGACTTCCAGGTTTGATGTGGATGTAATCCAAAATGGTTGTAATCCAAGACGGTTGCAAACCGAGGTACAGTTGACGCTCGGGTTGTGAACGTGATCCATGCGGGATGCATGTTTGCAACCCGCATCTGCACATCTGCACATGTGCAGGTTGCGATTTGTCTCTTCTGCGCATACGCAAAGCTCGATTTAGCGCTTCTGCACATGCGCAACTGCTGAAACCCGGAAGTAACCCATTCCAGTACTTCCGGGTCTCGGCGGTCCGTAACCCGAAAAAACGCAACCTGAAGCGGCTGTAACCTGAGGTATGACTGTACCACTGTAGTGCTGGACACTTAACCTCCAGCCCCTCTCATTTCACACATTGTGTATTGAAGCAGGACCTCAAAGGCTGTATGAAACAGGGTGAACACTGACCCCACAAAGATCTTCCTTCTCCACTCACCTTCATTCATCTCCTCTGGCAGTTTGTTTTCCAGACTTGTCAAGGCTTTAATTGTGAATTGTGGTTCCAAGACAGGTTGGTGGTTAATGCCTCAGTTGAGAGAATATATTCCTTGAAGGATTAAAGTCCTTGTTCAACTTTAACTGCATTAAAAAAAGAAAAAAAAAAACACCACACATTTGTGATCCTCTTAAGATATTTGCGTTGTGAATGAAGGTTGTAAAGTAAGATGGAAGGCTTGGTCACATAGCTTTCCTTCAGGGGGAACAGCTTGACCAATTTACATATTGATTAAATATTTTATATTTTAATGGATCTTCTGCACTCCCAAACGTCATGTCTTATTTTCAGCCTGAGCACTAACTGGCAGCGGGGACAAAATGAAATCTGTGTTTTGTTCCGATTTGGCCGATTCTCGAAGAAACTTCCCACAGGGGCTCAAGGATTCTAGCGTCTCAAAACAAGTCCTTGCTGTAATCCATTTGTAGGGGACATGATTTTTGCTGAGGTGCAAAAGTTTATGACCTTTCTTCAAGGCTTCTGGGCTGCTGCTGGAGCAGGTGAAATGTGGAAATTCTTGACATGGTGCTCTTTCAGGCAACTGGTTAAAAACATGGCCATCTAAAAAAGGCCTGAGGGCCACAGTCACTCGCAAACAACTTTACAGGGCAAAAGAGGGGCAGGGTCACAAATTCGACTGTCACATTTGTACACCACCCCCATGCTATGTGGTTGTGTTTTGGGATACGTTGCTTGAAATGTGCTTGTTTTTTAAAAAATATTATTGTAATGGTTATGTTTTGTGGGCTACCTTTTCAGCTTGGCTCCCAGTATGTTTGCAAGCACAATTCAAAGTGTTGGTGCTGACCTTTAAAGCCCTAAATGGCCTCGGTCCAGTAGACCTGAAGGAGTGTCTCCACCCCCATCGTTCTGCCCGGACACTGAGGTCCAGTGCCAAGGGCCTTCTAGCAGTTCCCTCACTGTGAGAAGCGAGGTTACAGGAAACCAGGCAGAGGGCCTTCTCGGTAGTGGTGCCCTCCCTGTGGAACCTCCTACCACCGTATGTCAAAGAGAAAAACAACTACCATACTTTTAGAAGACATCTGAAGGCAGCCCTGTTTAGGGAAGCTTTTAATGTTTAATAGTCTATTGTATTTTAATCTTTTGTTGGAAGCTGCCCAGAGTGGCTGGGGAAACCCAGCCAGATGGGCGGGATATAAATAATAAATTAATAAATTGCAGCTGCAAAGATAAGAAAAAAGAGTTGATCCATTCTCTGAAGAGATCACTTCCTTGTTTGCATGGGGAAGCCATCTTCAAAGGAACAGAAGCAAGCAGTTGTGTTGAAGCAGCACTGGGTGTTGAAATTTTGTGCTCCTAACAATTTTGCACCTGGGTCAACCGCCCATGCATCTCAGGTGTTATGGGCCAGGATAAAGATGATGCTTAGTAAGATTGTCAGTCAGAGTGACAGGTGTTTACTCTATTATTGGTCTCCAGATCACATCTTTAGGTTAGAGCCAGTATAAGTGCAGCTTTTATAGACTTGTGCAGAAGTCTGTTGTGGTGCCCCGACCTTGCCACCCTAGATATTGCCGAGCTACATTGGTGGCACAAGTTCTTTGCATCCATTGCTAAGTGGGTGACCGCTAATCTCATCCCTTGTGTTCTTCCTACTGCGTTATGTTGTCTTCCTTTGGTCTCCTGTGGGGAAAAAATATTTCCTGTGAGAGGTGAGGCTGTGGTGGGGTTGGGGAATGGGGAACATAAAACCATCAGGACCTGAAAGTTCTTTAAATTTAAAATTTAATCTGCAGCTCATTTCCCAAAATAGAGTGCATTGCTCAGAAGGCTCAGCTCAAGGCTCAGTGTGCCTGAATATCCAGAAGGCTTGCTCATTATCCAAGTAACATTTAGACTCTTGGGCCCACTTTCGAAAGAATGATTTTTAAAAACTCCACACATCTATGCAACAGGAGGTAGAAATCTCAGCTGTCTTCTCACTACAACACAGATTTAATTACCTTGGGAAATGACTGGATTCCTTTGCTACCTGTTAGAAGTGGCATGATGGTGAGGAGCAAACAATGGTGGTAATTAAATCTTTATTAGCCAGAATCTCAGCACTGAGTGCCTTCTTGGGGAATCTAAGGACATCTATTTTTATATTCCGTCTCTCCCAATACGTCTTGGGAGCATCTCAGTTTCATGGGCAGCTGAGGAGGCAAGGAATGGATTTCTTTTTTAAAAAACAAAAAATACGAGCTTCAAAGAAAGAAGCCACAGGGCTTTGCAGAAATGGAGGGGGGCGGCTTCGTAATTTTTTCAAGAGATTTTTATGAAAGTGATACAAAACAGTACGGAAAATTAAACAATAAAGAGCAATTAAACCAGGGGCATCGGGATGCAGACCAAAAAGGAACCAGCGGGGGAAATTCATGTATCATGTAAATTACATAGAGGTAAAGGTAAAGGGACCGCTGACCATTAGGTCCAGTCATGGCCGACTCTGGGGTTGTGGCGTTCATCTCGCATTATTGGCTGAGGGAGCCGGCGTACAGCTTCCGGGTCATGTGGCCAGCATGACTAAGCCACTTCTGGTGAACCAGAGCAGAGAATGGAAAGCCACTTCAGACTTAGAAAGGAGGTGGGGTTGCGGGCTTCACCCTCCCACCACATGCGTGGCTACTGGCTCTCAGCCTCCGCGCGATTGAGGGAATCCCCGACCGCGTCACCCCCTGGCCAGCCAATCAGCTGGCCTGGGGGTTGTAGCCTGCTCCATTTAACGCAGGTGTGACCAGGGATCTCTCTCTTTTGCCGCTTCCAGCTGTTCCGGTTTTTCCCACCCTCCCGCTTTTTAAGGTTTTTGTCTTGGACCTTGCTATGCACGTCGCTTAGTTGCTGTTGAGGGGCCTGGTAGGAATTTTTTCCACTTGGCAAATTGGCACCAGCCAATTGGTTTTTCACCTACCTCATAGCAAATCATCACAACTCCTTGGGATTGGCGGTTAGGCATTGGTATTGCTATGTAGATGGAAGAGGGGAGGAAGCGCCATCATCTCCCCTGCATATTGAAGGGTAGTCCGATAAAGGATTCCGGGTGGAGTGGCCCTGTCCGAAGCCTGGGGAGGTGAGGGCCTAAAGCACGTCCTCTATCAGTGACCCTGGGGTAGTTCCTAGTCGATGTGCATCAACAGGACTCCCCCTACTGGTGGTTAACCCTTCCCGGACTTCAAACAGATGGGCTGAAGTCAGATATAGTCGGTTAGGACCAATGCCTAGGCCAATACCGCTCATCACCTATAACCAATAAAGTTGTGGCCATATTTAGCCCATTAACCTTAAATAACTGTGTCATGTGTCTTTATTTCCACTGGGGGGAGGTGGGAACTCACCACGCAAATGCCGTTTACCTTCCTGCTGGAGCGGTACCTATTTATCTACTTGCACTTTTATGTGCTTTCGAACTGCTAGGTTGGCAGGAGCTGGGACCGAGCAACGGGAGCTCACCCTGTCGCGGGGATTCGAACCGCCAACCTTCTGATCGGCAAGTCCTAGGGTCTGTGGTTTAAAATTACATAAATTACATAAATCTGCGGTAAATTACATAAATTCATTCAATTAATCTGATGTTCTGCTGACTTATTAACTTATTTTGAAATGCCTGCACCGCTTTTTTGTGACGCTGAACAACAAAGCTGTCCACAACATGAAATGATGCAGGTGTCCTATTAGAAAGCTAGAACGGTCAGAGTCGGCTGATCAGATCAACAGTTCCTCCTCGCCCTTCCTCTTTAGGCCACAGGAGGCTTATCCCCCAACCATTTTATTTTTAGGCGTCTTCACTGGACCCAGAATGGCGCTGGGGAAACCCATTATCCAATGACTCAGATCTGTCCTAATGGGCATCTTGAGTCTCTTCGGCCCAGTATGGGGCTGAAGAGCCACTTAATATCCTGCCTGTTTCGCTCTGGAGCCTTCTGGCTCCTCTTTAAAGCAAAAAGAGAAAAAGGCTATAAATGTCGGGAGCTGCTGACTTGCAGCCAAAGCCATCAGAATGTGCTTGCTGCTCATTTCAGCCTTGCCTCCTCCAGCTTGGCTCTCTCTTTCTCCCCTGCCTGCTGCCTTTATCCCTGCAAAGGGATAAGTCCCAAGGTGCTCCGTGTAATTAAGCCTCCAGCCACCAGCATTTCAAGCTCGTTAATGCCCCATCAATCTCCATTCCCAGCTTCCCATTCCTGCAACACATTGTGACGTTATGATAATGCCTCCCTGAACCCCCAACTGAGCGGGGTTGGCATCCTCTCCTATCCCATCTCTGCCCGTTCACATGCAACGCTTTATTTTAGAATCTAAGGTGGCAAAGTCCTCCTTTTTTTAAGAACATAAGGAAAGCTTGGTGGATCAGGCCAGTGTTATAAGAATTTTAAGGTCACATATATAAAAATAAATAAATGTTCGTAACTGTATATATAAACCACATGTCTGAAACCCCACAAAAAAGGTCCGGAACAAACTGACCTCAAATATTTCTCTGCAAGGTCAAAGTGGGAAACCTCCCCATTGTCTCTTTCCCCACAAATCCTAGTTACAGGTAGGTAGCCGTGTTGGTCTGCCATAGTCGAAACAAAATAATAAAAAAATTCCTTCCAGTTGCACCTTAGAGACCAGCTAAGTTTGTTCTTGGTATGAGCTTTCATGTGCATACACACTTCTTCAGATACACTTGCACTTTTATGTGCTTTCGAACTGCTAGGTTGGCAGGAGCTGGGACCGAGCAATGGGAGCTCACCCCGTCACGGGGATTCGAACCGCCAACCTTCTGACTGGCAAGCCGCAGGCTCTGTGGTTTAACCCACAGTGCCACACACCAATTCCCAGACCGTCCGCGGGCCGGATTTAGATCCGGCCCTCAGGCCTTAGTTTGCCTTCCCATGCCTTACCAAGATAATCATGACAAAAAGAGCCCTCTGTATACGCTGACCCTTCGAGCTGCAAAGCCCTGTTTAGTTAGCCTTTGCAGGAAGTAAATCTCTACTACATGCATCAAGATGATCAGTGTAAATAATAATTCAGGACTAAGAGGCACTTGGGGGGCTGGGGAGATGAAAGCCCTCACAGGGGTGGTTGGGGGTTAGAAGAGGACGTTCTGCTAAGTTTGTTTCCCCTTCAAGAATGGCAGAGACTGTATATTGCATGCACACACACACACACACATTTCCAAACCTGAAAATATATAAAACCTCCCAGGATTAGTCATGGATTTACAAATGGGATTTGTACTCCCTCTGTCTCCGCCAGCAACTTTCATTCATTTGATGGAACGTCATCATATTTTCCCCTTCTCCCTGCTTTCCTTTCCTCCCCTCTTTCCTCCTCTTTTTCTGTGCATGTCTGGTAGTGTGGCAGAATTTGTGTGTGTGTGTTTGGTGGGGGGGGGGACCATTTACTTGAACGCTCATATCTCTGAGAAGCAGACATGAAGGAAAGCTTTTAAATAGGAAATTGAAAGCCTTGTACTGCCCAACATTTCACAGCACCCCCGCTCCTCCATCACCTCTCTCTCTCTCTCTCTTGCTGAGTTTTCTGTTTAATTCAGGATGGGGGACAGAAAGAGAGGGTGACAGTGACATCAAGTCAAAGGCGTAATCTCCATTTGCAAGTTTGCAGTGAGGGGATCTTAATCCCCTCTGAGCACATCCCTAATCTCTCCTCCTCTTCAATAAATGAGTCTCTCTCTTTCCCCCGAAATGCACATAGTTTAAGAACGATAATTCAACCCCACACCCATCGATGTTAAAAGGCAACCTTGTTGTTTACTTCCATCATAGGATGACAGAACTCTGCAGCTGTTTCGATGGCAGGGCTTAACTCCAGAGTTCAGGGAAACAAGAAGAGAAAAGAGTGTCTTTGATCGGAAGCAGAGTGCTTTTTTTATTCAGTGCCCAAGAATGACGAAAAATAAAATTAAAAAAATGCATTAGCAATTCAGCATTAAAGCTATGGTTTTCCCAGTAGTGATGTATGGAAGTGAGAGCTGGACCATCAAGAAGGTTGATCGCCGAAGAATTGATGCTTTTGAATTCTGGTGTTGGAGGAGACTTTTGAGAGTCCCATGGACTGCAAGAAGATCAAACCTATCCATTCTTAAGGAAATCAGGTCTGAGTGCTCACTGGAAGGACAGATCCTGAAGCTGAGACTCCAGTACTTTGGCCACCTCATGAGAAGAGAAGAGAAGACTCCCTGGAAAAGACCCTGATGTTGGGAAAGATGGAGGGCACAAGGAGAAGGGGAAGAGGCAGGGACAAGATGGTTGGACAGTGTTCTCGAAGCTACCAGCATGACTCTGACCAAACTGCAGGAGGCAGTGGAAGACAGGAGTGCCTGGCGTGCTCTGGTCCATGGGGTCACGAAGAGTCAGACACGACTAAACAACTAGACAACAACAACAATTTGGTGACAAGGACTGCACTTCCAAGGAGGTCCATCCCAATTCTGGCCAGTCATATGGTCTGAAGCATGTGAAGATTCAACCTTACTGAAGCAAAGCAGGTGAGAATCTGGTCAAGGGAGATTGTCTGGGATCTCTTTGAACCCAGTGGTACCCTACCCTGCACAGCCATCCCATGTACAATACGATATGATACGATAATCTTTATTGTCATTGTCCCATACAGAACAACGAAATTGAAAAAATCTACATCAAAAACCAACAAGCCTGCTATCCCAGCTATCCCAGCCTGGTTAGCCCCCCCAAAACTCTGATACCCCTTAATTAAATACAATATACTCCCACGGAGACTACCTTAAAGGTAAAGGGGCCCCCTGACCATTGGGTCCAGTCGTGGCCGACTCTGGGGCTGCGGCCCTCATCTCACTTTATTGGCCGAGGGAGCCGGCGTACAGCTTCCAGGGTGGCCAGCATGACTAAGCCGCTTCTGGCGAACCAGAGCAGTGCACGGAAACGCCGTTTACCTTCCTGCTGGAGTGGTACCTATTTATCTACTTGCACTTTGACGTGCTTTCGAATTGCTAGGTTGGCAAAAGCAGGGACCGAGCAACGGGAGCTCCCCCTGTTGCGGGGATTCAAACCACCGACCTTCTGATCAACAAGTCCTAGGCTCTGTGGTTTAACCCACAGCGCCACACACATCCCCAGAGACTACCTTACACTGCGTTTAAAACCAAAATCGCATTTGGATAAAAACTGTTCCTCAGGCGGCTAGTCCTAATCTTTATAACCCTGTACCTTCTTCCAGAAGGCAGAAGCTGAAAGAGATCATTTCCAGGGTGCATCCTGGAATTCAGCTATAAAGCTGAAAATAAAACATTTTAAGTGTGTTTTAAGTACAATATACAATGTGACACTAGATGGAGATGGTGAGCCTTATGGAAAATTCAATGTATTTTTTTTAACACTTCAGAAAAGCATTTTCAGGTTTTTATATGTGTGTAGATTCCACCCTGGGCAGTTTACAGCAGCTACAGGGGACCTGCAGGGACGCGGGTGGCACTGTGGGTTAAACCACAGAGCCTAGGACTTGCTGATCAGAAGGTCGGCGGTTCGAATCCCCGCGATGGGGCGAGCTCCTGTTGCTCAGTCCCTGCTCCTGCCAACCTAGCAGTTGGAAAGCACATCAAAGTGCAAGTAGATAAATAGGGACCGCTCCAGCGGGAAGGTAAACAGTGTTTCTGTGTGCTGCTCTGGTTCGCCAGAAGCAGCTTAGTCATGCTGGCCACACGACCCAGAAGCTGTCTGCGGACAAACGCCGGCTCCCTCGGCCTATAGAGCGAGATGAGTGCGCAACCCCAGAGTCGGTCACGACTGCACCTAATGGTCAGGGGTCCCTTTACCTTTACCTTTTACAGGGGACCAGCAACCTTTCAAATGCTGCTAGACTGTTAATTGGGGTTGATTGGAGTCACAGTCCCACAACATTTGGGGGAGCACAGATGTTTCCTATGCCTGCTGTAACTTTCCCTTTTGGACTCTAGAGCAACCCCTATTTAAATGAACACAAGCCCCGCAAGAACATTTGAATTTGCCCTTGCACAGTTCCAAAATGATTTCCACATGGGTCTTGCACTGGAAAACACCCCACTGGCCCAGGAGCCCTTGAAACTCTGGTTCTTTGTGTGTGTTTCAAAATGTCTCTTCCTGAAGATGGAATAATAAAACTGGCAGGTCAATAATAATAATAATAATAGTGTATGTATGTGTGTGTGTATGTGTATATATTTGTAAACGCATTCCCACATGCACTGTTTTTTCCATATATATATATATATTCAAAGACCAACTTAATCTCTGAAAAGTGATGGGTTTTGCAAATCCTGCTTTGAAATGGTAATTTGTTAACTTCTTTTAAAGATAAAAATGCAATTAGCTCATTCTTTCATTCCTTCTTTCCCACGTGGGGGGGAAAAATCCCATACATCTCGTGGCATCACATCATTTTGCTCCAGTGTCAAATCTCTATCATCTCTGCTTCAATCAAAACCTCGCTTTGCAGTGAAACCACAGCGCACAGCCAGGGTTTCCCTCTTCTCCTTATTTTAGCGGGGGGGGGGGCTGCTTGCAAAACCGTGGAGTCCTACAGAGCAGGAATTTTGACTTTCAGAAAAGTGTGCGTGCGTTAAATCCAAATCGCAATGTGTGATTTGAAAGTCTCTAAATCAGGAAGTCTCTAAATCAGGAAGGATTCCATGTGCTCTGGGTAGTCATCACTGCGTGCCCAGGTGCAATAATTACTCGTGACACGTGTTATGGGATTAAAATTAGCCACAACTTTATTGAACTTTCAGATTTAGGAAGACCTTGGTTTAGGCACTGGACATTCATCCCTCCCAGTCCCCAGCCGGGGATCTGGGGCACATCAGGGTTAATCAATCTGTGTGGGGATTGGGCTGGCTCTGGAAGGCGTCTGTTTAAGCAGAGAGCCACCCCCCATTTCGCCGCCACACAGAGGAGAGCACTGACAACCTTTCAGCGTGTGGCCAGTGACTCCTCTCAACACAACCCCTTCAACGGGGAACCCTGGGATTGCCATCGCCGGGGGCGTGGGGGCGTTTGCCACCGCTTCACCCCCCCCATTTAGGGAAGATAGACTAAACATAGATCAAACCTATCTATTCTTAAGGAAATCAGCCCTGAGTGGCCACTGGAAGGACAGATCCTGAAGCTGAGGCTCCAAGACTTTGGCCCCCTCATGAGAAGAGAAGACTCCTTGGAAAAGACCATGATGTTGGGGAAAATGGAGGGCACAAGGAGAAGGGGACGACAGAGGAAGAGATGGTTGGACAGTGTTCTCGAAGCTACCAGCATGAGTTTGACCAAACTGCGGGAGGCAGTGGAAGACAGGAGTGCCTGGCGTGCTCTGGTCCATGGGGTCATGAAGAGTCGGACACGACTAAATGACTAAACAACAACAGACTAAAGGATTCCACCCAAAAGACACCTAGCAGATAACGTAAGGAATATAATAGACATTTTGGAAAAGCTAGAGGTGAATATAAACACTAAAGCAGTACTGATTTTCGTGGACGCGGAGAAAGCCTTTGACAATATTTCTTGGAGCTTTATGATAAAGAATCTTCATGGGATGGGGGTAGGCCAAGGTTTTGAGAATGGTATGGCTGCAACATATTCTGAACAAAAAGCTAAATTGATTGTAAATAATGTAATAACTGAGGAACTTAAAATAGAAAAAGGAACACGACAGGGGTGCCCAATTTCCCCATTACTCTTTATTTCAGTTCTGGAGGTGTTGCTGAATATGATTAGGAATGACCAGCAGGTTAAAGGAGTGCAGGTCGGAGCTAAACAGTATAAGTTAAGAGCATTTGCAGATGACCTAGTATTGACTTTGCAAGAGCCAAACACTAGTACGAAAAGGGTCTTAGAAATAATCCAACTGTTTGGCCAGGTAGCTGGATTTAAGTTGAATAAACAAAAAACCAAAGTTTTAGGAAAAAACTTAACAGAGATGGAAAAAGAGGAATTCCAAGAGGAGACAGGGTTGACGGTGGTCAAGAAGGTTAAATACCTAGGGGTTTATTTGACATCTAAAAATGTGAATTTGTACAAGGACAATTATGAAAAATGTTGGTCAGAGATTAAAAAAGATCTAGAAATATGGTTAAATTTGAAATTGTCAATGTTAGGCCGAATTGCAGTTATTAAAATGAATGTATTGCCTAGAATGTTATTTTTGTTCCAGACTTTGCAAATTCTGGATAAGATGGAATGTTTCAAGAGGTGGCAGAAAGATATCTCGAAATTTGTCTGGCAGGGCAAAAAGCCCAGAATCAAATTTAAAATATTGACAGATGCTAAAGAAAGAGGGGGTTTTGCCCTGCTGGACTTAAAATTGTACTATGAGGCAGCAGCATTTTGCTGGCTGAAAGAATGGATGCTCCTCGAGAACACAGACATTTTAGATCTGGAAGGTTTCAATAACGCTTTTGGTTGGCATGCATATCTATGGTATGACAAAATCAATAGTGCCTTTAAAAATCACATTGTTAGAAAAGCATTGTTTAATGTTTGGATAAGATATAAAGATCTGTTGGAAAACAAAACCCCTAGATGGGTGTCACCAGTGGAGGCCAAGGCAGTGAAGAAACTCAATATGGAGGTCGGATGGCCGAAGTATTGGGAAATTTTGGAACAGGATGGAGATAAGTTCAAATTACAAAGTCATGAGAAATTGAAACATAAAGTACAAAATTGGTTTCAATATCATCAGATAATGGAATTTTTCAAACAGGATAGGAAAATTGGCTTCCAGGTGGAAAAATCAAAACTAGAAACTGAATTGTTAGAACCCAGTACTAAGAATTTATCTAGAATGTATAACTTGTTGCTGAAATGGAATACACAGGACGAAACAGTCAAATCGGCTATGATTAAGTGGGCACAGGATGTTGGTCACAACATTATGTCAGCTGACTGGGAATGGTTATGGAACACCGGTATCAAATTTACGGCATGTAATGCCTTAAAGGAAAACATTATGAAAATGGTTTACAGGTGGTACATGACCCCAGTCAAGCTGGCAAAAATTTATCATTTGCCCGATAACAAATGCTGGAAATGTAATGAGACTGAAGGTACTTTCTACCACCTTTGGTGGACATGCCCGAAAATTAAGGCTTTCTGGGAAATGATCTATAATGAAATGAAAAAGGTACTTAAATGTACTTTTCCTAAAAAACCAGAGGCCTTTCTCCTGGGCATTATCGGCCAATTGGTGTTAAAAAGGGATAGAACTTTTTTTATGTATGCTATAACAGCAGCAAGAATACTTATCGCGAAGTATTGGAAGACACAAGATTTACCCACTCTGGAAGAATGGCAGATGAAAGTGATGGACTATATGACACTGGCCGAGATGACAGGCAGAATCCACGACCAACGAATAGAGACGGTGGAAGAAGAATGGAGAAAATTTAAAAGTTATCTTAAGGACTATTATAAACTTAATGAATGTTAAAGTGTTGTGGTTCTCAGAAACAAAGGGATACAGTGATACAAGGTCAGAATATGGTGAGGACTAAGATGACAGAGGTTGGAAAGTAACAATCGGGAGTTGCTATAAAATTATGGACATTGGGATGCAGAAAGGGGGGGTATGGGGAAGTCCGAGAAAAGAGGTTTATGAAAATAGGCGATGAAATTATACATGTATGTTTGTCCTTTTGAGTGTTTGTTTGTTTTCTAAAATTTTGTAAAACCAATAAAAATTTTATATATATAAAAAAAGGATTCCACCCAAGGCCTGAAACTGCCAAAGTATACACTTCTGGGTTTGTCGTGTTCACAACCCAAAAGTTACATTACCTGAAGGTAACATAACCCGAGGGTCCACCGTATTAAGATACTTCCCATGTGACCAGAGTTAACCAATCGCACCAGAGTTACTGGGGAACATTCCAGAATTTATCACACAGTCGTGCATTTAAGCAGTCCCAATTTCATTAAATTAAATCACTATACAGTGGTGCCTCGCAAGACGAAAAGAATTCGTTCCGCGAGTCTTTTCGTCTTGCGATGTTTTTCGTCTTGCGAAGCACGGTCCGTCGCAACTGCGCCTCTTCAAGCGGCTTTTTAAAAAAAGCGCAAGACGTTTTCGTCTTGCGAAGCAAGCCCATAGGGAAATTCGTCTAGCGAAGCAACGCAAAAACGGAAAACCCTTTCGTCTAGCGAGTTTTCCGTCTTGCGAGGCATTCGTCTTGCGGGGCACCACTGTACTTAGCAGCCAAGTGGGTGGCCCTCACTCACTGGCGGAGGAAGGGGTGCGTGGTGGGTGTGGTCCATCCTGGGTGTCATCCCTGGTGGGGGGGTGACATCGCCGCACCCCCCGGATGCTCACTGCTCACTGCGCCCCCTGGGGATGCACAGCATGTGTGCCACTTAGGGGGGTGGAGCAGCTAGCTCCATCTCTGCCCTCGCTGAATCCTGTGGGACCAAGTTCCACACTTCTTTTTTTAAAACATATTTTTTTAAAAAATTGATTTTTACAAATAATTTCCAAAAATCATATTGCATACTTTCTTATCTTATACAATGCTTTGGACTTCCATCAACCACATCTGACAATTTTCCCATCTTTATCGCTTAATCTCCATTTCTTAATTTCTCTATTACTTTTAATTACCCTTAACTAATAACTCTCTTCAAGGGACGCAGGTGGCGCTGTGGGTTAAACCACAGAGCCTAGGACTTGCTGATCAGAAGGTCAGAGGTTCGAATCCCCATGACGGGGTGAGCCCCCATTGCTCAGTCCCTGCTCCTGCCAACCTAGCAGTTCGAAAGCACGTCAAAGTGCAAGTAGATAAATAGGTACCACTCCGGCGGGAAGGTAAACGGTGTTTCCGTGCTCTGCTCTGGTTCACCAGAAGCAGCCTAGTCATGCTGGCCACATGACCCGGAAGCTGTACGCCGGCTCCCTCAGCCAATAAACCGAGATGAGCGCCGCAACCCCAGAATCGGCCACAACTGGACCTAATGGTCAGGCGTCCCTTTACCTTTAATAACTCTCTTCATAATCTTCTCTGCAATACTTCGCATAGTCCTCCTTACAAAACTTCTTGCAGTCCTACTAGCTGTTTATTACAATTGCTTTTCAAATAGTTCAGATATTTACTCCAGTCCTCTGAGAATCTCTGGTCCCGCAGTTTTCGGATCCTTCCTGTCATCTTATCTAATTCTGCATAGTCCATTAATTTCGTCTGCCATTCTTCTTTCATCGGTAGTTCTTCTTGTTTCTAAGTTCCACACTTCAACCATGCGCTGCACAAAGAAGGGCTCTTTCATCTCTCTTGAATATTCCAACATTCACTTTAATAGGAACTCCTCAACTATTATGAGAAGGGGTGGGTAAGCCTTTTCTCTATCTGATTTTGCCACGCCTAATTGCACTCCGTTTCTATCATGCTGCCTTCCAGCAATAATTTATTTATTTGTTCAATTTGTAATCCAGCCTTCATCGCACAACGAGCCCCCAAAGCTGGCAGCATCACAAAAACAAAACATAAGTAATCTGTAAACATCCATTAAATAAAGCGAAGGGGGAAATTGCCTGCATGTCTTCCGTCAATTGGAAGCCGCACAATGGAATTGCAGCCGGCCTCGTCACCTCCCAGCCCCCCGCCCTCTACTCAAAGGCTGCGCAAAGAGGTCAGGCTTGTTTATCCCTTAGCTATTTATTTATTTATTATGTTTCATTGCTTTGCCAACAACAACAGCGACCAAAGGGCAAACATCCCAGAAAGAAAGAAGACAGAGAATGTAAAAATGGAAAGCGTTGCAGTCTGAGAGGGCAGTGGAACAAAGATACAGCATGGCTCCAAAGGGATAATAAAGTATTAACTCATGTGACGATTTCCTTTACAAATAATAAAGATATATAACACACACAAAAAGCATTCTCCACCTGCGAGCGCCATCGTTATCAAGAATATAGGCTGAAAACGCACCTCTTCACTCTGGCTTCTGACTCTCGATGTGTATATTTTTGGAACCCGGCATATTTCTGGGACTGCGAATTGTTCTGAACTGTTCTTAAGATTGTGTCATATTGTGTTTCGCTATTAACCTTGTGTTTTAATTGTAGTAGAGGTTCCAGATTCTCCAGAGGATTGGTGGGCCGGTGTGATGTTGCAGGACATCCTCTGAATATGGAGGGGCCCACTCCCCTTAAAAAATTATATTTTGGGTGCTTAAACTGCCTCAACCCTTTGGAGTCAGCGCCAATGAATGGTAGTAACATGCCCTTAGGGTGTAGGGTGGGTTATTAACAACAACAACAACAACAACAACAACAACAACAACAACAACAACAACAACAACGATATTTCTAAAGCTCTAAGCTTAGGGCACAAAGGTAAATTATCTATTTGTTCCTCCTACCATTTTCCTCTCTGACCCTGCCATCCATTGGTAAGTGGCCCCTGGGAGGTTGTATCAAATAGAATGTGGCCCTCATATTGAAGAAGTCCTCCACACCTCCAGGCTATCTTATCAACACAACCTAATATTTTGCACTTTTGTTGTTGTTGTTTAGTCCTTTAGTCGTGTCTGACTCTTCGTGACCCCATGGACCAGAGCACGCCAGGCACTCCTGTCTTCCACTGCCTCCTGCAGTTTGGTCAAACTCATGCTGGTAGCTTTGAGAACACTGTCCAACCATCTCGTCCTCTGTCGTCCCCTTCTCCTTGTGCCCTCCATCTTTCCCAACATCAGGGTCTTTTCCAGGGAGTCTTCTCTTCTCATGAGGTGGCCAAAGTCTTGGAGCCTCAGCTTCAGGATCTGTCCTTCCAGTGAGCACTCAGGGCTGATTTCCTTCAGAATGGAGAGGTTTGATCTTCTTGCAGTCCATGGGACTCTCAAGAATCTCCTCCAGCACCAGAATTCAAAAGCATCCATTCTTCGACGATCAGCCTTCTTTATGGTCCAGCTCTCACTTCCATTTTGCACTTTAGGGTAGACTTTATTCAGTCCAAAACATTAGGTTGACATGCTTGGCTTTTGAATGCTTTAAGAACACAAAGAGAGCCTGTTGTATCAGGTCAGTGGCCCATCAAGTCCACCACCTTCTTCTCACAGTGACCAACCAGATGTCTGTGGGAAACCTGCAAGCAGGGTTCAAACACAAGAGCCCTCTAGCCACCATGATTAGTGGCCTCCAGTAGCCGTCTCCTCCATGAATTAATCTAATCCTTTTTCAGAGGCATCACTGCTTCCTGTGGCAGTGAGTTCCATAGTTCAACTATGCACTCTCTGAAGAGGGACTTTTTAACATCTGTCCCGAATCTTCCAACATTCAGCTTCGTTGGACGACCAGTGTCAAGCTTTGCCCAAGAGATCTTCTGCGATTCATAACCATGCATGTTACAGCACAGGCCAAGCAAAATAGTTGCTGTCTCTATTCCCCTGCCGAAAGGTGAGAGTGGGGCCATATTTTACCCAAAGTACACAGTGAGGATCATTAGCTTTCCCATTCAGCTCCGTCAGATGGCAACCCAGGAGGGAGCTTCCTAAATTTAGTTTAGCTGTCTTTTAATGGCCCTGAACTCCAGGATCTTTGGGTTGGTGGGTGAGAATCTACGCACAACCAGGAGGTCCATCATTATGTTCTCTGGGACCTAGGGGCAGGAGAATAGGCCAATTCCAGTTTCTTCCAGCTTTTCATTTTTGAAATCTCCAGTACAGTTCTCCACATTTCCACATCAGTTTGTGTGTTGCTGTTGTTGTTTTTCTAAAAAAAGATCTCATGAAAGTTCATCGCATTTCACTGTGAATCTTGTAGCACTTTTGTCTAATAGACCATTTTTTCAGAACATTTCACCCATGCCTAGAAATGCAACACAAAAGGAAGACTGGATGAGCCCAGAGACTATCATGGCTATCCCTTTGGGATGTGTAAAAACTGTGAATCAGGAATACGGAAAACTGCCCTTCACATTCGAAGGTGTGTTGAAAAATATGCTCAACTCTGCCTGTTTTTTGTGCTGATGCCTCCTCATCTGCAAACAAGGGGCCTTGGTGTTCCTTGCAAGGGATGGGAACCATGACACTTTGCACATAGGGATGTTTTTGATGTTTGGTGTTCTACGGTGTTCTAATATTTTCCTGGAAGCCACCCACAGCGGCTGGGGCAAACCAGTCAGATGCACAGCATATAAATAATAAAATGGTTGTTGTTATTGTTGTTGTTGTTAGAAAATAATAATAATAATAATAATAATAATAATAATAATAATAATAATAATAATAATAATATTTATACCCCTCCCATCTGGCTGGGTTTCCCCGGCTACTCTGGGTGGCCTCCAACAAAATATTAAAATACAATAGTCCGTCAAACATAAAAGCTCCCCTAAACATAGAATCATAGAATTGTAGAATTAGAGGAGATCCCAAGGGTCATCTAGTCCAACCCCCTACAACAGGGGTAGGCAACCTAAGGCCTAATTCCCTTCTCAATCCAGCCAGCGGATGCTCCGGGAATCAGTGTGTTTTTACATGAGTTAGAATGTGTCATTTTATTTAAAATGCATCTCTGGGTTATTTGTGGGGCCTGCCTGGTGTTTTTACATGAGTAGAATGTCTGCTTTTATTTAAAATGCATCTCTGGGTTATTTGTGGGGCATAGGAATTCGTTCATTACCCCCAAAAAATATAGTTCGGCCCCCCACATGCTCTGAGGGACAGTGGACCGGCCCATGGCTGAAAAAGGTTGCTGACCCCTGCCCTACAATGAAGGAATTTGAACTAAAGCATCCATGACAGATGGCCATCCAACCATCATCATCATCATTTGCACTCTTTCCTTTACCAGTTATGTAGCAGGTCTTGGTTGGGCAAGGAAGGGGTGGTTAAAAATTACAGCCCCACCAACACTAGAAATCAGCAGCCGCCTTCTTTCCTACGGGATGGTTTGCGAAGAAAAACAGAAACGAATTACATGCAACCGTAAACTTAACTTTGTTCTTGGCTTTATTAATCACTGTGCTTTATCGCTGTATTTTACACCTTCTCAAACACTGCCAAATAAAACTCAATTAAGCTTCAAAACCAACGCCGCTCCTCTTCCCCCCTCCCCTTCCCCCTCTTTTCCTGCAGCAATTAGCATTGCTGTTCTTTGTATCCTCTGGGTTAATTTAATTTGCATCTTCCTGGGTAGGGAACCTATCAAGCGGATAGAAACAGTTCAAGGAGCCACATTGCAATTTCGGAGGACTGTATTCTAGCACGTCCTGCTGAAAGTCTTTCTTTGGCATGGCTGGCCTAGGTGGAATTGGACGCTTTCTGGTGCCCACGAGGCAAAATGCGGCAGAAGGAATAGATGTCTCAAACCTTTAATTTTTCATCACCACAAAGTGGCTTCATGAGTGTTCCAGGAGACGATATTGGCACGGCACTTCAGCATGGTAATTAAAAGTTTCCATGTGTCAAAGCAATCCAGGGATGGGGGGCAGGCGGGCGGGCCATGGCACAATCTCTCGCTCTCCTCTGTGTCAGAACACATGGAGGCATTATTGAGCTGAGTACAAAGCAGAGCACAGAGTTATAAGTCCTTGGAAAGAAAGGGAGAAAGGAAGAAAGAGAGGAAAGGGGGAAGGAACGTGTCAATATTTATGAGGCCTTCTAACATCTTGCTAAATCAGTTTGGGGAGTTGAATCCCAGACAAATTCAGCTTTGATTTCATTTTAAATGGAGGTCCCTTCTTGATGTATTCAGAGGGGAAATGCAACCAGTATATATCAACAGACTGATCCTAAGAATTGGGTTATGCCGGAATAATCAGAGCACGCTAACACAAGCTGCAAAGCCCTCTGTCAACCAACCTGCCCAGGTGCTTAGCATCACAAACTCAGCAAAGGCCTAAGGATGTACAGAGCTTGCATTTGACATTCCTAAAACTTATGTGCCTTTCCTGGGAACTTCTCTGAATACTGTATTCAAGCAACCACTTCCCAATTCCCCTTGAATATTTAGGTAAACCCTCGTGGAAACTGTAGTCTCGGGCCTTAGCAGCTTTGCCTATTTCATGGAAACTTTATATTAAATAGTGGGTGGACATAGCAGGCAACTCAAGAGATTTCTCCAAGTAGTTCTTTATAAGTAAGCTGGAACTGAACTGAACAGCAAACAGCTCAGCTGGCCTGCTTTTAAAGGCAGTCAGCTGTCAACATTGTAACAACCACCACCCTTGGTTTCCCGCCTAAATTAACTGACGTGGACCTGAGTGAAAACTATATACACGATACCCCTGGTGGCCAGGGTGAGAACTTCAATACATAACACTTTATGCATCAGATTTCAAGTGGGACAATAGCAGTAGGATATCCACAGCTCATGGGACGCGAGTGGCACTGTGGGTTAAACCACAGAGCCTAGGACTTGTCTATCAGAAGGTCAGCGGTTCGAATCCCCACGACAGGGTGAGCTCCTGTTACTCGGTCCCTGCTCCTTCCAACCTAGCAGTTCGAAAGCACATCAAAGTGCAGGTAGATAAATAGGGACCGCTCCGGTGGGAAGGTAAATGGCTTTTCCGTGTGCTGCTTTAGTTTGCCAGAAGTGGCTTAGTCATTCTGGCCACATGACCCGGAAGTTGTACGCCGGCTCCCTTGGCCAATAAAGCAAGATGAGTGCCACAACTCCAGAGTTGGTCACGACTGGACCTAATGGTCAGGGGTCCCTTTACCTTTATGGTTTATAGTGAATGAGCAGCATGCTGTCACCTCAGGTAGCAGAATCCCATGGGACAGAGATCCCATGGGCACGTGGCAACTGAGTCTTTGGCTGGGGGACGTCAGCACTGGGCTGCTGGTGGGAGACAGCACCTTCCTGTTATGTCTCAGGCTGCAGAACAGGGTGGGCCATCCCTGCTAATGAGGTCAAGGGTGCAGTAATCTGACCCCAAGTTTAGGCAGTCAGATGCCATTTGAGATCCCACAAGCAGGGTGGGGTGCAATCCCCATGATTTGCTATTCGCGCCCCACATTCAGAGGCTCGACATTGCCAATATCCATTGTATCAACCTTCCTTCTGAGACCTTTTCTCTGAGATTTTGAGCAATCCTGTTTGAACAGCATAGCTGCTAGGAGCCACCATAAGATGCTACCTTATCTCAAGTCAAACCATTGGTCCATCAAGCTCAGTAGAATCATAGAACCAGTTGGAAGGGACCCTAGGGGTCATCTAGTCCTTGCAATGCAGGAATCTACCCTGGAATGGCAATGGGTCTCCAACCAGCGGTGCAAGTGATCGGTGATGTTGGACCACAAATCCCATCAACCTCTTGAGGGCCCCAGATTCCCCATTCCTGAACTATGATTTGGTTTGGCGTGCTAGACAAACATTTTCACCTATAATTGGTTTGTGGTCAAATACTTGGACACCCACTGCATGCGAAGACAGGCTCTGGTGGATTGAGATGATGAGGCCAATTGTGGGTCCAATGGTCAAGAAGGTGGTTTCTGCTGTAGAAGGAAATTGGGAGCAGATGGGACTCATCCACCTGGGAAGGTAGCCCATCTAGGAGAAGGAAAACTCTGATCCTAAACTTCTGTTGTCTTCTGGGATATCTTCAGGAGAAGAAAAGGCTAAGGAGTAAACCCTACAAAAGGTGGAGTGGAGTCCCTAAGACGTTTTGATTGTGCTTTGTACACCACCTTCTGGAGCCAGTGTGGTGTAGTGGTTAAGAGTGGTGGACTCGTAATCTGGTGAACCGGGTTCGCGTCTCCGCTCCTCCACATGCAGCTGCTGGGTGACCTTGGGCTAGTCACACTTCTTTGAAGTCTCTCAGCCTCACTCACCTCACAGAGTGTTTGTTGTGGGGGAGGAAGGGAAAGGAGAATGTTAGCCACTTTGAGACTTCTTTGGGTAGTGATAAAGCAGGATATCAAACCCAAACTCTTCTCTTCTTCTTCCTGCAGCCGAGCTGGTGCTGAATGTATTGCTCTGCTTTCCTTTGGATCACATCAGTGAGGCCTAGGCAGGGGTTGTGTCTCCTGGGCAGGCCAGGACCTCCACACAAACTGTCCAGCCTTGTGCTCTGGGAGTTCATATCAGTGCTACTAACACAGCAGTTTGGCTTCAACCCCGGAGAAACACTCCGTTGTCTCTCGAGACAGATGGATGCCGACCAAAGGCCAGCTACTTCATGCAGCCAAGAATGTTATCATCTGCAGGTGTTAACTCACTTGTAAAACTCTTGTCATTTTCTATAAGTGGTAGTAAGAAAGGTTGTTTGTCTCCTAGCTTGCAGAAGTCAGGGGCAAGTCTAGCAGTGTAGCACAAGAAAGGGAGAGGAGTCCCATTCTCCACGAATTCCCCAGAAATATGTCAGCTCCTTGGACACACAGCCTGCTTTTAACACTGCACACTTTTCATTCTCCATAGCCAAGATTCATGTCCCTATCAAAATCTGCATCCCTCCCAAATGTAAGCAGTAATTCCACCTTGGAATACGAAGCATTGTTTTCTCCTCGCTCACCTCTTTGCAGGCTTGCGGATTCTATCTGTTTTAGCATGAAAACAGCCTGCGGAGTCAGCACGCAGCAAGCCCTGCACTTCAGTGGCCAATTAGAATAACAAAACAAATCATTTTCCTAACTCCTCGGTCTTTTACGGGTTACAAAACTCCAGCACGGTTCAGGCGTGTTAAGCTGTGCCGGCAAACAGCTTCCTTTAGCATCACAAATGGAAGAGATAATGCCTTCTGTCTTTGAGTGTGCTGGTTAATAAACAGCTGCTAAGACAGGTGCTGTGTTTAATCAACCACAGAAAGCTATTTATTGTGTGGCAAGAGCGAAATTATGCAAAGATTTGCTTTCAGGGTGCATGTACAGAAGTGAGAGATATAATGCCAGTCAAATTGCTCCAATATTATTACCGGCGTTTGCATAATTTACGTTATTGGTTCCCAAACCAGGGCTGACACTTAACATGGCACATTTGTGGTGCGGGGAGAATCCACACCGACGCTGCAAGAAAACAAGCCTAAGCGATGCCAAGAGGGAGTGTAACAATGGGTGAAATATTTATGTGTGAGAATGGCCAGAGGCTAAAATCTTAACTGTGTGGAAGTGATTGGACTTTGAGAAAACCTGGATTAGAACTAGAATTCAAATAATTCTGTAGCTTTATGTCAGGGGTCAGCAAACTTTTTCAGCAGGGGGCTGGTCCATTGTCCCTCAGACCTTGTGGGGGCCCCAGACTATATTTTGAAGAAAAAAATATGAACAAATTCCTATGCTCCACAAATAACCCAGAGATGCATTTTAAATGAAAGCACACATTCTACTCATGTGAAAACACCAGGGAGGCCCTACAAATAACCCAGAGATGCATTTTATATAAAAGGACACATTCTACTCATGTAAAAGCACACTGATTCCTGGACCATCCATAGGCCGGACTGAGAAGGCGATTGGGCCGGATCCAGCCCATGGGCCTTAGTTTGCCTACCCATGCTTTATGTCATTAAATCCACAATCCAATACTCATGAGCAAACAGCAAGAAGCATACATGATCCATATCCATTTGAAATAGCAACACAACTGAAACAAAACAACAACAACAACAACAACAACAACAACAACAACAACAACAACAACAACAACAATATATTCATACCCCGCTCATCTGGCTGGGTTTCCCCAGCCACTCTGCGTGGCTTCCAACAGAATATCAAAATACAATAGTATATTAAACATTAAAAGCTTCCCTAAACAGGGCTGCCTTCAGATGAGTGCACGTGAAACACTCAGATCTTGAAGTGGCCCACAGACTGCTATATAAATGCATTTTGTGAAGCTAGAAGAATGAAATAAATAGTGGAATTGTCACAAGTCTACAGTTCCGCCTCCATTTCTGCAGATTAACCCCCAAGAAGGTTGGTAGAGATGGAGGCAGAGGGGACAGAGCACCTTAGCTTGGTTCCATAAACATCACAGGCATGGTTGGTGGCCGTTTCCATACTGCAGAATTCCCTCGCAAAGGATGTTAGATTGACTCCCTGTGTTATTATCTTCCCTCCAGCAGGCTAAGAAGACTTTCCTCTTCAGAAATGCCTTTGGAAACTAATGTGCAGATGATGTAGATCAGTATTTTAATGCTGGGTCTAAATGTGTTTTATTGTATCTTAACTATTGTTTTGCTTCTTAATTTGCATTTTATAATGATGTTTTTCATAGAATCCTAGCATTGTAGAGTCGGTCATCTAATCCAATCCCCTCAGCTATAGAAGACACCACAACTCCTGGGGAACACCTGTTACTTTTTAAAATGTTGTAACCCACCTTGAATCCCAATTTGGGAGAAAGGCAGGATATAAATATATTGATGATGATGAGGTTGATGATAGTGGTAATAATCTATCAACAGATCATTCCCCATCACCACTTTTCATTTAGGGAATTCATTTCTGTTTGAGATTTGCTATTAAGTCTTTTATTTCTAAGCCGGCTTTGAACCTTCCTGCACAATGGAGTTTACTTGGGTTTGCATTATTCTCCCTGCTGTTAAGATAATGCGGCTGATTCAGTGTACATTTCCCCCTGCCTCCCTTTGTCCCCCCCCCTCTCTCTCATATCGTTCTGCTGTTTGAAAACTCGTTGGAGTTAAAAAGCAGATTATAAATCCTCAAATAAATAATGCTGAGGAAATGTGGTGGTGGCCACACACACACACACACGGTAAAAAACTGCTCTATAGTCACATGAATTGTGCCCACTTCTCTTAGAGTTCCCAAATTCTGGGAACCCCAGTTTAAGAAGGATGTTGACAAGCTGGAATGTCTGCAGAGGAAGCCTGCCAAGATGATGAAGGGTGTAGAAACCAAGCCTTATGAGGAATGGTTGAGGGTGCTGGGTGTGTTTAGCCTGTAGAAGAGAAGACTGAGAGATGACCCAATAGCCACCTTCAAATATATGAAGGGTTATCCCATGGAAGATGGAACAAGCATGTTTCCTGCTGCTCCAGAAGATAGGACCCGAACCAATGGAGTCAAATTTTAAGGCAGGAGCTTCTGACCAAACATTAGAAAGAACTGCTTGAGGGTAAGAGCTATTTGACAGTGGAATGGACTCCCTTGGAAGGTGGTGGGCTGGTCGACATGCAGAGGGCCAGGAGGCCAGCTGGCAAGCCCCAGCCGGGCTGTCCCCTTCTTGCCGTCCTGCTGCGTAGACCATCAGCTTCTGCTCTGAGGTAAATCAGCGACCCAGGCTTCAGAGCCAGGGCACACTATCAGCACAGCGAACATAGCTGTCAACTTTTCTCTTTTCTTGTGAGGAATCCTATTCAGAATAAGGGAATTCCCCTTAAAAAAGGAAAACGTTGACAGATATGACAGCGAACTGCGCACAAAGAGTAGGCATGAGGCTTGTGGAAGCATACTACAACTACAGATTTATTAATCATAAATCAGGACAAAGAAACATGTTCTCTCTCTCTCTCTCTCTCTCTCTCTCGTTGTCTTAGAGAGAACGGGAAAAGCAAAAGATATACACACAACTGAAGTTCTCAGCAGGCTGTGCTGGAATGTAAACAGACATGTGACATGTAGCCGTTCCACACGTCTGCTCCTTAAGGTGGAATAGAAATCTCATCAGGGCTCTCCTTCATCAGAGGATGTTAAGCAAAGGCTGGATTGCCATCTGTTGGGGATTATTGAGCCGTGATTCCTGCTTTGCAGGGGGTTGAACTAGATGATTCTAAATCTTGCCACTTCCAGAATGCTTGCAGATGATCTCTAGCCATTGGGTACCATTGAGCATTCTGATGATACTCGAGACACTCATTGCTGAGCATTCCAGAACTCACAGTTCCATTGGGATCAGAGAGAGGCTAAGGGCATCGTGAGGCAAGGAAAGAGGACAACACAGGGGGAAACAGCCCTGGAATGCAGGAAGTTACCAGACCATTGATCCCTTGATCTATCTAGCTCAGGACTGTCTATGCTAACTGGCAGGAGAGTTCTAGGGTTTCATACAGGGGTCTCACCTTGCTCTACCTGGAGATGCTGGGAATTGAACTTGAGACCAAGAGCAAGCAAAGCCTATTCTTTATCACTGAGCTACAGTCTTTCCTCATAGTGAGGCAGGCTTGGTGAGAGAAGAATGGAGGCCTCTTCCCACTCTGGTGCTGATAGCTGGAGGTACTTGTAGGAAGGTGGGAGATCTCAGAGAGAGTGTGACACGTTCTTGCACATGTGTCAGTGTGCATGGTGTGTGCATGTAGGCACATACTTTTGAGAGTTTCGATGCTTTGTATGAATTTCTTCTTTTTTACTGTGGTATGATGTGTCCATGTTTATGGTTTTTAAAGTCAATGGCTTGGAGACCTTTCAGGTAAAGGTAAAGGTAAAGGGACACCTGACCATTAGGTCCAGTCCAGTGTGACACTCATCTCGCTTTACTGGCCAAGGGAGCCGGCGTACAGCTTCCAGGTCATGTGGCCAGCATGACTGCTTCTGGTGAACCAGAACAGCACACGGACACACCATTTCCCTTCCCGCTGGACCAGTACCTATTTATCTACTTGCACTTTGACGTGCTTTTGAACTGCTAGGTGGGCAGGAGCTGGGACTGAGCAACGGGAGCTCACCCCGTCACAGGGATTCGAACCACTGACGTTCTGATCGGCAAGCCCTAGGCACTGTGGTTTAACCCACAGCACCACCCGTGTCCCGACCTTTCAGGTAACAAGTGACAAATATGTTTAATCAATAAATTATAATAATTGTTGATTGAATTTCATGAATGGTGTTTTTTTGTGTGGTGGTAAATGCAAACTGATGTGGAAATGAGATTAACTGATCCTAAAACTAGGGGGTGAGGGAAGAGAGCAGTGGAGAAACTGAAATTGTCGCATTCATTTCCATCCATATCTTCTTAGGCCTAGATGGAAGGCCACACACACACACACACACACACACACACACACACACACACACTTCAACACTTCAATTATTTTCAGGATGTATCAGTTTGGTAACATGTAGTACCTTTTCCCCCTTCCAAATGTTTCCAGCTGTGCCAGGTTGATCAGCTAAGGATATAACATCACAGCTAATGAAAAACAGCTGCTCGTTAGCCAGGAGGAAACCATGTCGAATGTTTAGAAATATAATTATTTTCACTGTTCTCATCCCTTCCACCATTACAAGCAAATTATATTATTATCAGCTCATGTTCGATGCCATCTCAGATTGCACATTTTAAAAATGAATGTGGTTCATTAACAACATGATGAATATTTAAGCAGGTTCATGGCACATAATGAACTCCCTTTAATTTTTTTTAAAGTAGAAAATCCCCCCAATAAATTTCTTAATATTTCACAGGCAAATGCAGCAATTAGGAGAGCTGCAATCTCTTCACTGCTTTCAAATATTTCTTCTGCTTTCTTTTCTTCCTTTAAATTGCTGACTCGGGGTTTACGGGTCAAACAGCAGGAACATCGCACAACTTTCCTTCCCTCTCTTTGCTGTGTGAATCGTGAAATGCACTTTGGACAAATGTGGTTGTCTACATAGCTTGACGACGTAAGCACAGTTCTTCCAACCCTTGGTGAACTCATGAAGCTCAAGCCAGCTTTGACGAACCTATTCACTGCTTGTGAAGAACACTTAACCAGTCACAGTCTTGAAAGTTGCAGTCTTGAAAATGTATTTCTTCCAACATTACTGGTAATCAGGAGATTAACTTCATTTCAGCCTTCTGCACCAGCTGCCACTTCTAAGCCATCTCCAAGGACTGCCCATGGAAAGAACGTGGCAGTAGTCAATCCACGAGATTATGGAAGCATGAAAATAGTGTGGGAAATCTCCATCGAGACCTTGGTGCCATCACCACCGTTTGGTTGGGAAGGAGGAGAAATTTGCTTCATTTTGCACTAAAGGAGAGCCTACCAGTCATGACCCTGTCCTCCAGCAGTGATCTGGTGTCAGGAATGAGCCAGCTCCCAGGGAAGGTTTGCAGTCAACTGAAGAAAACAACCAGGAACAGAGAGGGTTAACTGCCATGCAGGATGAGCATTGGCTAGTGCCAACTCCCCCGCCCCTTGGAAAGCTGGTTGATAAGGGAATGGCTGAGAGCAGACTAGAATGCAGTCCAAGCTCGCCGGAAGCACAAACAGGCAGGAAAGAGTTAAGAGACAGCCTCTCAGAGAATGGGGAAGAGGTGGGAGCTGACCCACTCAGTCCAAGGTCTTGGCGAATGGGAGGGCTGCAAGATAGGAAGCAAAGCAAAAGACATGTAAAGCGAAAGTTCAGTTGCTTCTGGTCACACCGGAAGCAGTCTTCAGAAGGGTCATCGTGACTGATGATGCCGGGAGGCTGTGTTAGAGCCCTCTGGAGCTATCTGTTGTTTTGACAATAAATCATCCTTTTTAATTAACTACACGTACTGTGTGATCAAGCAGGGGACTGGACTCTGGACATCTGGATACAGAGTCAGAAGCTGTTAGACACCAGATGGGGACAATAAATCCCAGAGGAGCCTTCCAGACCACCTGGGCTTTTAGGTCCAGAGCCTCTGGAGCCTTACAGACACCTTCCCCTGAGCCAGAACAACCTGATGTTTCCCACCATGCATCACCTGTCCAGCAGAACTGGGAGAGCACCCTGAGACATTAGGGTGAAGGGCAAGTTGTTGTTGTCGTCGTAATACACTGAAAAGGGGAGCATTTTGGCTCATATCTCAGGTTCTACGACTTTTAGAAACTCTTTTTGAAAAAGCAAACCCCCAAAACTGAGGACCTGAGGGTTGTGGTATATTGTGGGATAGGTGTCAGGATGCTGTCGGTGGCTCCTGGCTGGTTGCCCAGGAAAGTATAAAGACAATGAAAAGTTTCTTACAGTCCTTTTTTTATTTCAGTGTTGACAGACAGAGGTTATAGAACCCAGCCTCTTGGATAATGGCGTTGTCCCGAGTGAATCTCCACCAACACCACTCCATCTCTCCCACTTCTTCATTCATCATACTCATCGTCTTCTTTATGGGTGCTGCTAAGCGCCCTCTGTCTTTGAGCTCTTTGCTCTCCTACTTTTAAGGCTCTCTGGGTTCTGGGAGATGGAGGGTTTGGAATGCTTTCTAATGACAACGTGTCAGCCTGGCGTTGCTCTGGTTCTCCCATTATTTCCCAGCTTTCCCCCTCATCTGCCTCTGAACCTCCCTCAAACCCCTGTTGCAAATCTATACTGTCTTCCTCTTCCTCCTCTCTGGAAAGGTCAGGATGGGGAGGTGGTCTCCACCATTCCTCCTCTGCCCAGTCCCCGACATTAGGTGGCAATTGTCCCCAACTCCAAGGACATCCACATCCCCCTGTAATGAAGTTTTGTGGAGTCCATCGTAATTAAGTTTTCCAAATGGAGCTTACATGTAAACTCCCATCTTTCTAAAGTACTGCTGTACAGGGGGAAAACAGCAACTCTTAATCACTTTGTTGGAAATCAGATGTGGGACTATTAATCCAATTCTAAATCTGTACTTGAGATGTAACCTGGGTTTACAGATGCTCGAAGCAGCTCCAGGCTTCCCAGAGGGATGGTTAAATGCTGTCTTACGCCTGCTGCTTCAAACTCCAGGGGAGCAGTGACAGAACTTCCATGGAGTGGGTTAGCTGTTGCCGTGAACCACATCCGTCAGCTCTTATTTTATTTCATTTCATTCGCAACAGCTGTGAAGAAGCACCCCCACACGCTGGCAGGAGGCTGAGCTAGGAAACCCAGACTGCGACGTTCTTCGCAAGGCTTCTGAGACAAACGTTTGAAAAAGAGGGAGGAGATGTGATTTGTCTCCCGTGGCAATGCTAGAATTTGGGGTCGGCCAGTGAAGCTGAACGGCAGTGCAAAAGGAGGTGTGATCACAGAGAGACCAGGATTAACTGATGGGATTCACACAACCTCAAGATGCAGCGATGGCCGCTACATTGGTGTCAAGGGGTTGCCAGGGACGCGGGTGGCCCTGTGGGTTAAACCACAGAGCCTAGGACTTGCCGATCAGAAGGTCAGCGGTTCGAATCCCCATGGTGGGGTGAGCTCCCATTGTTCAGTCCCTGCTCCTGCCAACCTAGCAGTTCGAAAGCACATCAGAGTGCAAGTAGATAAATAGGTACCTCTCCGGCGGGAAGGTAAACGGTGTTTCCGTGCGCTGCTCTGGTTCGCCAGAAGCGGCTCAGTCGTGCTGGCCACATGACCCGGAAGCTGCACGCTGGATCCCTCGGCCAATAAAGCGAGATGAGCGCCACAACCCCAGAGTCGTCCGCAATTGGACCTAACGGTCAGGGGTCCCTTTACCTTTCCTTGTCATCACCATCATCACCAGGGAGTCTCTCCACCGGTTTGATCATTTCCGTTGCCCCTCTCTGAACCTTTTACAATTCTGCAATATTCATTCTGAGGTGTACACAATATAGCAAACTGCACTATAGATATGCCGAAGAGCATTACATACCCTCCAACATCTGGGTGGTCCAAATTGGGGTGCTCGGGTTTTTGTTTTTTGTTTGGCTTGTGCCAGAGCGAGAAACCAAAAATTGAATGCCTTTTGTTCCGGTGCTCCGGTGCAAGGCAGCTGACTTGCACCAGAGCACCAGACTGTTGATATTTTCACCCCTCCCATTGCAAGAATCTCCTGATCTGATGTTTTGAGAAAGGAAGGGCAGAAACTGCTCTTCTGTTCTTCTGCTCCTGCCTGACTGCCTGACTCTGTGTGTTTAGAGAGTCTTATCTATGTAGTGACTAGTTGGCTGAGTGGGAGATGTAACACTCATGCAAGCCAGTAGCTCTTTAGTCTGTAGTAGCTATTAGAAATAAAAGGCGTTATGCTTCACAGCTAGCTTCCGGGTTATTTATACTCTGCATCAGTCTGGTGCTCACAATGCACAGTTGTAGGTCCAGTGCACTGGGACCTGTTTTCCAGGATTGGAAGGTCTCTGAAAGTGCTCCAGTCGCCCAGCCCAGTTGGGGCAGAACTAGTTATTGAGCCCAGTCTCTGCACATCGGTTGAAAGGAGTACTGACACAGGGCCCCCACCCCACCCCACCCCAAAAAAGGCATTCCTGGATCCAATCAGAAGCCGGAATGGCTTCTGTAATTCCAGGATGTCCCTCTTAAATTGGGACAGTCGAGCGGTATGGCATTATGAGACCACCAGGTTTCCCCCCATGTTCCTTTACTCATAGGGGAGTTGCTACACCCCTTAAGGAACAAAAACAGCTCCAGGCCCGTGACTGGAAAACCAGGTTTTAGCAATAGCTTCTTTTTTAGGCTATAAACATAAAGAAACAGGGGGAAATGTAGCTTTCAGAGGCAGCACATTTCCTTTCAAAACAGACGAGGGGAAATCAAAACAGATCTGGGCAAAGAGCTTTTGGAGTTCACAATGCAACCTGCCATTTCAGAGGGTTTTTTCTCTTTTGTATGTAGCTCTCTCTCCCTGCCTCTCTGCTATTAGGTTATTCAGCTGAGCTTAGCCCTTGCCTCACTTTTAATTTCCAGCAAACAAAGTCAACAAAGCTGGCAGCCGCTAGTTAACTCCGTATATTAAGATTTTGATTGCTTTCCTGGGGCAGCAGGTGAAGGCGAGGGGAGAAATATATGAGAGAAAGAGCTGTTTTCATGGCCGGCTTTCAAAGCACTTAGACTTCTGAGACCAAAAGATACCAATTAAAGAGGAGGTAACTAAAGATGAGGGAAGGACAAGGTTGCAAAAAACCAAACCAAAAAAATGTAGGGTGGGGAAAGTGAAAATACAGCAGAGGAGACACCAGGCAAATGATCTCCCTATAAATCAGGGATGAGAAACCTGTTATCCTCCAGATATGGCTAGACTAAAACTCCCAGTATCTCTGGCCATGAGCTATGCTGTTTATGGCTGATGGGAGTCAGAATCCAAATGCATCTGTACAGACATCTGGTGAAGGGTCTGGAAACCAGTCCTTGGGAGGAGGGATAGAGGGAGTTGGGTGTGTTCAGCCTGGAGGAGACTGAGAGGTGAAATGATATCCCTCTTCAAATATCTGAAGGGCTGTCACATGGAAGATGGAACAAGCTTCTTTTCTCCCACTCCAGAGGGTAAGACCTGAACCAATGGATTCAACGACAAGAAAGCAATTGTAGAGTTGGTGTCAGGAATGAGTCAGCTCCCAGCAAAGATTTGCAGCCAAACGCAGAAAGCAGCCAGGAACAGAGAGGCTTAGCTGTTCGTCAGACAGGGGAGAGCCAACAGCTGCAGAATTCAGCAATTCCTGACCTTGGCGTGCAGTCTGATAAGGCGGTAACTGGGAGCAGGCTAGAACACAGCCAAAGCTTACAGGAAGCACAAAATGGGGCTAACAAACTCAGAGACAGCCTCTCTGAAAAAGCAAAGCTGATCCAATAAATCCCCACAGTCAGAGAAGGGGAGGGCTGCTAGACAGGAAGCAAAACAAGAGACGTAAGCGAAAGTTCAATATCTTCTGCAGATACCGGAAGGAATCTTCAGAAGGATCATCTTGAGTAGTGATGCCAGTGGCTTTGTTAGAGCCGTCCAGAGCTATCTGTTTGTTTTTGCAATAAATCCTCCTTTTTAATTACCTATGCTTACTGTGTTATCAAGCTGGGAACCTGGACTCCTGACAGTTGGAAGGGACTCCGAGGGTCATCCAGTCCAACCCCCTGCAACACAAGAATCTCTGCTTAAAAACCTCCAAGAAGGAGAGTCCACCACCTTCTGAGGGCAACCATTCCACTGTGAAACAGCTCTTCCTGTCAGAAAGGTTTTTCTGTATGTTTAGTCAAAATCTCCTTTCTTGTGGCTGGGGGAACCCAGTCAGATTCGCGACATATATATAATGAGTTCTTGTTGTTGTTGTTGTTGTTGTTGTAATTTGAAGCCATTGATTCAAGTCCTACCCTCCAGAGCAGGAGGGGGGGAAAACTAACTCCATCTTCCATGTGACAGTCCTTGAGGTATCTGAAGATGGCTATCATATCAGATGAAGTTTTCTCTCTTTTATATTTATTGAGTTTATTTACAACGCGCGCACGCGAACACACACACACACACACACACACACACAGAAAGCGAGAGAGACACTTGCAAAACTAAACATAGAAATAATGATAATCAAAAGAAAAACAAGCAAGAAGAAAGAAAACAAACAAAAACAAAAAAACAAAAAAGCATAATAGCGTACGATAGCTTATACAAAACAGATAATCAATGATATATACACACCATATTTTAGTTCTTCTTTTCTTCCAGTTGACTTCCTTCAACCTCAACACGGTTCTCTTTTTGTTTTTGGTAAACCGTCTCCTTCTTAGTTCATTATTACCCCCTTTTCTTACTATTTTAAATTTAAGAACCATAAATTATCCTGCAGAAGTTAATCGAAACAAGCCCAAGTATTAATTTGAGGGCACTGCTTTTTAAGGTATTTTCTATATTTTCCCCATTCTTTTTGGAATTTTTTGCTTGGATTTTCTCTTTCTACCTTCATGTGTGCATATATGGTTAATTGAAATCAAAATATGCTGTTATTATATTATATCAGTGAAAAAATAACCCAGGATTTTAGCTAACCAGTTCTTATGCATTTAATTCCATCATATTTTCAGAGTCATACTTATTTAGGAAAATGAATAGGGCTCCCTGAGACCATACCTTTACCACTGGATGTACTTAGAACATTTGTCTAAATTGACCAAGATGTTTCCATGGCTGCATAACTGAGTCATTTTGAGAATCACTCCCTACATATTACAAAACGTATGACAAAATAGCCAGAAAGAAGTTAGAGATAACCCCAAGGTGTGTGTGTGTGTGTGTGTGTTTGTGTGTGTGTGTGTGTGTAATAAATTTAAAATATTTGTAAAGCTTCAGATAAGAGCATTTCCCTTGAAAAGCATCTCACAGGCCAAAAGGGAGATGTGGGTGGGTAGGTATATGTAAAATCACTGCCTTTTCTCCCTTTCCTTTGGGGGAACAAGAAACATCAGTGCCAGTGCAGCTTCGAAATTACCAATGTAATCCTTTGACGCAAACAGCTCGGGTGCAAAAGGGCAAGTATTTAAATTAAACGCTGCTTTAATTTGATCCCAGTAGAAATATTTCCTCTGCAAAAGCCCACGAAATGTTTCATTTCTGAGAAGCGTGGCACTTCTGGGGCACAGACGGGCTGGCAGGATATGCATTATTATGCTAATAGGGCTAAAATGTAAAACTGCTGCCCTGGTAGACCCTGCTTCCTGAGGCAGTTGCCTGACCTTGCCTCATGAGTGGGCCGGCCCTATCTCTCTGGGGAGGGATTTCTGCAACTCGCATGCTGGCACAGAAAGTACTCTGGAGTGGGTACCACCATCTTTTGCTCACCCGAATCCACATCCCCATAAACAGTGACTTTATTGGGGATCACAAGAGCTGTTTTGGAAGGTGTGGAACATGGGTTGCCAATGTGTCACCCACAGGTGTGTGGTGGGGAAGGGCCATAGGTCAGGGGAAGAACATCGGTTTTGCATGTGGTTCAATCCTTAGCATCTTCAGATAGCACTGGGAATATCCCCCATCTGAAAATTTGCAGAGCTGGGACTTCCGGGTTGGCGCGATCTGGAAATTGCGGATTCCCTCCGAGCTGCGGAGGGAATCTGCTCAGCTGAGGACGGGTCTTGCCACGCCGGTGACGCGGGGACCCTTAAAAACCACAGGCGCTGAAGCCTGCGGACTGAAGACTCGGTGGGCGCCTTAAGCGCCCCCCTGACTCATGAAGAGCCTTTTTAAAGGCTGCGGAGAGGGTACGGAGGGTGGCGTGGCGCTGAGAGTCGATCGCTACCTCGGTTGAGCGAAGCCGCGAGCCATGACTGGAGAGCGCTGACTTTCTTCCTTGAAATTCGGACTGAAAAGAATAACCCGTGAGTAAGACGGAATTGGATTTTAAGAATTTTATCCCGTGAATTTGAGACGACCGGGGGGTGTGCTAAAAGGAAGTCCGCACCCCCCCCTTTTGCAGACGATCTAAAGCAACGATTTAAGAACTAAGCTGGAGAGCCTACCCTTTGTGGGGTGAGTTAAAAAAAGATCTTAACTTCCAAGATTTGGCAAAAAGAAATTTTGAGCTGGAGAGTGGAGTTTTGGAAGCTTTCTTTCTGTTGTAAACAACCCCCCCTCCCGGGCCCGGGAGCGTCCTGTTTTTGAGCTTGTGGAAGAGGTGCGGACTTTGACAGCTGTCAAAGCTGTCAAACGGACAGTTTAGAGTGGAAAAATTTGTTATTTAAGATCCCTCTGGACTAAAATGAGTTACAACTGATCTAAAATTGTTGGAAACAAAGTAATAACAATAAGTAAGAGGATTGTTGGAGAAAGATTACCAAGTAACCAGATTCCCTCTAGGGGGAACTCTGTGAAACTACAATGGCTGTGGATGGAAAGTTACTAGTGGAAATCGAAAGAATGTTTCATTTTGTGGGAATCTTACAAGAGCAGAGTCTAGCTATGAATAAACAACTTATGGCCTTGACTTCTGGAACAAGCAGCTCTACTGAATGTATTGAGGACCTGAATGAGAAAGAATCCACAGCTGAATTGGAAATGATATCAAAAGAAGTGGAAGAGACTAAACAAGAAAAAGAGGAAACAAAGTTGGAAAGCACCAACCAGAAGCTGACATCTGTGGAATATAAGCAAGGAGACTTTTGGATCATATCTACCACAAATCTGCGAAAGATGCAAAAGAAGAAGGAGGAGGCCCCGGGAGTTTATGGAATACAGGAACTTAAAATAAAGAAATATGATTGGGGCCTCCACTTTGACTCTGACTCTGAAGATGCAGGCCTTGTGGAAATTTTCCAGCAGCTGTTTTTAAATGCCCTTGTGGGAAGAGAATATGGTTGGATGGTGATAGAACTCTTTCGAGATCCGACGACCGACATAAAGGACTACCAACAAGACCGGCGGAGAGGGACTGAAAGAGACTTGAAAGCCTCGGACGTGAGGAACCCAGGCTAAGAATTGTTATTTTGGACATGTATTGGGGAAGGGACGAAAACCGGGGATGGGAGGGAGGGAAGAATAGAATTTTAAAAAACACTCAAGATCTTTGGGTTTAGTTAATATGACTTTTATTTAAGACAAAATGGGAAATCGATGGAAGGGAATTTGAGTCCAACTTAGGAAAATTTATTTTTCTTTATGAAAGAGGTAATATTAAGATGGTTAAGAGGAGAAATACCAATTTGCTGACATAATTCTGGGAATTCGGATGCATGAAGGGGGGTGGGGGGAAGTCAGGGAACAAGGTTAGGAAAGTAGGATTTTCTGAAATTATACATGTTTTTGTCTTTTGTCTTTTTTGTGTGTAATTTGTCTTTATAAAAGGTGAAAAACCAATAAAAATTTGTTTTTTTTAAAAAAAGAAAATTTGCAGAGCTGCTGCTCATCAGCAGTGCCAGATTTAGGTTTGATGAGGCCCTAAGCTACTGAAAAAGCATCTTAAAAAGCAGAGACATCATCTTAAAAAGCAGAGACATCACCTTGCCAACAAAGGTCCGTATAGTTCAAGCTATGGTTTTCCCAGTAGTGATGTATGGAAGTGAGAGCTGGACCATAAAGAAGGCTGATTGCCGAAGAATTGATGCTTTTGAATTATGGTGCTGGAAGAGACTCTTGAGTGTCCCATGGACTGCAAGAAGATCATACCTATCCATTCTGAAAGAAATCAGCCCTGAGTGCTCACTGGAAGGACAGACCATGAAGCTGAGGCTCCAATACTTTGGCCACCTCATGAGAAGAGAAGACTCCCTTGAAAAGACCCTGAAGTTGGGAAAGATGGAGGGCACAAGGAGAAGGGGACGACAGAGGACGAGATGGTTGGACCGTGTTCTCGAAGCTACCAGCATGAGTTTGACCAAACTGTGGGAGGCAGTGGAAGACAGGAGTGCCTGGCGTGCTCTGGTCCATGGGGTCACAAAGAGTCGGAAATGACTAAACGACCAAACAAACAAAGCTACTGAAGGTAATGGGGCCCTTTATATGTCCAGCTGTCCTTTGTCAACAACAAATTTTCGCTGTTTTTTTGTTGAATATATGCTATATGGTAATTTATGGACCTAACAGGTATCTAAAGCCATTTGCACATGTTGTCATGCAACCAGTCCATGCAGAATGTAGGCACCCTATATATAGAAATGAGCAAGCCAGTGATATTTTAGGGAGCAGGCTAGCAGGTGAGGCCCATTACTTACATCATAGGAGCCTACCCAACACAAAACACTTTTGCTGTATGTAAGTTTTATTTTAATTGTTTTTTATCTCGGAATGT
This sequence comes from Podarcis bocagei, assembly GCF_964188305.1. Taxonomy (NCBI): domain Eukaryota; kingdom Metazoa; phylum Chordata; class Lepidosauria; order Squamata; family Lacertidae; genus Podarcis; species Podarcis bocagei. The sequence goes on from NC_138133.1 coordinate 87,711,183, forward strand.
AAGTTTTATTTTAATTGTTTTTTATTTTGGAAACGTACTCTTAGTTTTCTGTTTATGCCACTGTGCAGTTCTTGGAGTCACAAAATTCTGTTTACATTCCAGACTGTTGGAAGTCTTACGGGAGATGGGAGATGGATGTTGATGTTACTGGTTTCCTGTTTCTTTGTACCAGTTGCCTCTCTGCTTTCACAGAGAGAGGATGTATATTTCTTTTCTGTCTGCGTAGTTAGAAATAAAACTCTTAGCATGTAGCTCATATTTCTCTTCTTCTGCTGCTGCTGTATACTCTGCGTAATTAGGGAAAGTGCCTGGAGCCTCATCAAAGGCTCAGGGTCGTTAATCAACATCAGAGGACTTGACCAGATATACATCCAGTTTTTTTCCTTTAATTTTTTTGGGGGCCCCCAGGAGAGTGGGGTCCTAAGCTATAGCTTGTTTAGCTTACACGTAAATCCGGCACTACTGATCAGTGTAGAGCAGTCTTTGTAAACCTTGGGTTCCCAAGGAAACGTTAAGTGTGGATAAGTCATCTGAAGCTTCCAGAGACTTCCAGCTATGTCAGCTATGGTGTTGAGGCTATTATGGCAAGGTGACATAAATCCAGATGTATGTTTCACAAAACCAGGAAGCCATTTGAGGCCGATCTATACCACAGGTGGACAGAGGTGTCGTGTGATTGTTTCACAGACACTGGGGCCTAGCTCAATTGCTCCACCCCCTTCATCGTTTTGGTTGTCTTTTCTGGACTTTTCCCAACTCTACAATAGCCTTTTTCAGGTGAAGTGACCACAACTGTATTCCAACAGTGGTTGCACCACTGATTTGCATAATGGCATTATATTGGCAGTTTTATTGTCAGTTGCACAATGTAGTGTTCCACAATGTACCGTACGCCGAATGCAATATAACATATATTCTTAATCTGCTTTAGAAAGTGGTTGTTATTGTCCATAAAAGGATTGCTAGTGGCTGCCATGCCTTGAGGAATACAATTTCCAAATCCGACATGGTGGCGAGAAGATCAAACAAGTACACGGTCTCAGCAAACAGTTTTCACCTCCCAACATCTTCCCAATGAAGTCTATCAAACAAAGAAATATGTTCTGATGTACTTAGCCCATCCCTTAAACTAATTTGACACAAACATTCTCTGAAAGAGAACATACGTTTACAAAAGGCAGAATTATTTCCCTCTGTATGGGGTTTTCAACCATTCAAATTGGTCGTAATCCAGTGTGGCGATCACACAGGGCCCCCGGACGTTTCAGGGTCTATTGATCCCTGTGCCCCCACTTTATTTCTCGCTCCCACCACCCAGGCCCTACCTGGTACAATACTGAGTCCAGTCAGTGTTAAATTGGAACATAAACTTCTGTTTATTTATTGCAGTTTAACAAGCGTGTGGTTTCATAAATGGTATTGGTCAATTACAATCATGGGGTGCCTATCCAGACCTATAACTTCCGCTACCTGCTCTCACTCACTAAACCACCTCTCAGATATTTACTTGTCTGCCTAGCCCCTAACTGTTCCTGACTCAGCTTATTTCGCTACACTAACTCAACCTACCTACAGACTCTATCCCAATTCACTCCCACTCCAACCAACCACCCAACTCCCAACGAACTCCCCTTTCGCCCCTCCCAGAGCTGGTTTTATAGTTCCTCTGACTCCACCCCCTGGGTCTTGATTGGGTAACCTGTTTAACTATTTCACCTCCAGCACTCTCATATGTTAACATCACACCCGGTGACAAAGAGTTTTTATTATGTAGGTAACTACTGGGCTCCATCTTTCACTAGCAAATTCAAACACATACGAAGATTAATGGAATGCCATCCACTTGATTAATGAAAGACTCTCCCAGTCATTCTTGTTTTGAAGGTTTCATTTCAAATGATGTACACAACTGGTCAAGCAGCTGCTAGAACATTAGAATCATAGAATCATAGAGTTGGAAGAGACCACAAGGGCCATCGAGTCCAACCCCCTGCCAAGCAGGAAACACCATCAGAGCACTCCTGACATATGGTTGTCAAGCCTCTGCTTAAAGACCTCCAAAGAAGGAGACTCCACCACACTCCTTGGCAGCAAATTCCACTGTCGAACAGCTCTTACTGTCAGGAAGTTCTTCCTAATGTTTAGGTGGAATCTTCTTTCTTGTAGTTTGAATCCATTGCTCTGTGTCCGCTTCTCTGGAGCAGCAGAAAACAACCTTTCTCCCTCCTCTATGTGACATCCTTTTATATATTTGAACATGGCTATCATATCATGTTGGTATTAAAGGGTTAAGAAGCTCTAATCAAGACGCTCTAATCACTGAGCAGCTGGAGGTCGTTAAACTTCCTGGAATGTGAGTTTGTATAAATAGTCAACTCACTCCTGTGTTTGGCCCCTTCCCCCTTCTCTTTTCTTTTGGGGCGTGTTTGCTGAAATGTGTGATTCTTCACCAGGGTTTTTTGTTTTTGTGTAAATAAACCTTTTATTTGAGTTCCAAACCGCATGCTCCAAGATTCCTTTATTCAAAAGATGCTGACTCTCCAGCCCTTCTTGAGCCGCTGTGCGAAATGCTCTGCTGTAATGGGACATTGTGGCATTGGAAGCGCACTGGACATTTGATAAGCATTAAACTAATTAAAGTTTAATGGGACAGGTTATGGTTGTTTGTACGTCAAGAAGGAGATAAGGAGTGCAGTTAAGAGTGATTTATGCAAGGACTGGAGCAAAGACAGAAGCGGTTGCCGACAACGAAAGCCTTCAAAGCAGCTTGAGTCCTGCAACGTGCCTAGGAAAAGTTTTAAAGAGGCACTGCGCAGTTTGTACTCGCTGGAAGACGCCTTATTCCTCGAGGAGCCACCCCAGCAGCTGGGAGACGGTCTACAGGTCTGTGAGTATCGTTCCTAAGCCCCAGGGAGGATGGCAGAGTCCCAGGAAAGTTTTACTGTCCCGTTTACGCGACTCAATGGGAAAAATTGGCAAGATTGGAAGGCTAGAGTAAGGGTTTGGTTGCAAGCAAAAGAGTTGTGGAGTTGTACTGAAGCACCGCCTTTACAGGCAGCTGCAGACGCGTCTGCAGAAGACAAAGCAGCAGCGGCAGCTTCACAGAAACGCGACAGGAAAGCCCAAGGTCTACTAGTTTTGGCAGTGGGACCAGAGCAAATGCCTTATGTTTCGGAGTTAAAGAACACGCATGAGGTCTGGACGGTTCTGCAGCGGTTAAATTCCAGAAACACTGCGGGGGCCAAGATCCATGCTACAAGATGTTTGTTTGATTTACGTCTCCAACCGGGAGCGTGTGTGAAAGAACATATTGCCAAAATGGTGTCTGCCTTTAATCAACTAAGACAGCTGGGCATTCCTTTCTCTATGGAGCAGCAGTCATACATTTTGTTGTCTTCTCTTGATAAAAGCTATGAGACTCTGGCTTTAACTTTGGAAGCTATGCCTTCATCTGAATTAACCCTTGAATACATTTCTTCTCGACTTGCTGATGAACAGGATAAAAGGCAAAGAGAAAGAGGTTTGTCTTCAAAGGGGAGTTATGCTGTGCCTAAGAGTGGGGATGCTGAGTTTGAGAACACAGTAAATGCTTTTGCAGCTAGACACTGTTTTCGCTGTGGTTCCTCTTCCCATTTAATCAGGAATTGTACACGTGAACCTGGTCAAGATAGCACCAAGGGCGTTGCCCCTAGTTACCAGACAAGGAGTTCCAGAGGACGTCGAAGAAGAGGAGGAAGTCGTGGCTACTCCCACAGCACACAGCACATGGCTTCAGCAATGGTGTTGATGCAAGGGCGTGGCCAAGGCAGCAATCTACGCTGGTTGATCGACAGTGGTGCATCTCACCACCTGGTGGCGCCATCTAGTGTCCGTTTGCAGAATTGCAGACATTTGCAAACCCTTAAAGTTGTGACAATGGCAGATTCAACTAAACGTTCCTTAGAGACTGTAGGCACAGTGTTTTTGAAGTGTTTGCAAACAGAAATTGATGCCTACGTGTTAAAGGGAATGAAGGGGTGTATTTTGTCTGTGTCAGAACTTGATAGAAATGGGTTTAAAACTGTGTTTGAAAATGGGGTTTGCACTATTTCAAAGAATAACGTATCTCTTTTGCAGGTGGAATGCAGAGATGGGTTATATTATTTTGAGACAAGTCCAGATGAAGTTGAACAGGTTCATGCTGGTTGTGTGAACTCGCCTACCCATAATTCTTGTGTTCATTTATGGCATCGCCGTTTGGGACATATTAATTTTCAGTATGTTAAAAGACAACCTGAATTATCAGAAGGGTGCAAATTGAACAAATGTACTAAGTATTTGGATTGTACTGCATGCAAAAGGGCGAAGGTTCATAGATGCAGCTATCCCAGTTCAAATAGGAAATCTGACAAAGTATTTCAACTTGTGTATATGGACCTATGTGGCCCAATGCCTGTTGCTAGCATGGGAGGTTCGAGGTATGCACTGTGTCTCTCAGATGACAAAACAAAGGTTACATGGTTTTTTCCTCTCAAAACAAAAGCAGATACTGCAGAAACAGTTAAAAATTGGGTTCATGCAGTAGAACTTGAATTCGGTACTAGAGTACTTGCTTTTCAAACAGACAGAGGGTCAGAATTTACCGGGTCTGTGTTGCAGAATTTCTTTAAGAAAAAGGGAATTAAGCATCGTCTGTCTACACCTTATTCCCCCCAAGAAGGAGGCGTGGCCGAACGTAAAAACAGGGTTCTGCAAGAGTTGGCAAACTCTATGTTGTTTGATGCTAAACTTCCTCAAAGTTACTGGGCGGAAGCCTGGCAGACGGCTACTCATGTTCTGAACCGAGTATATAATTCGGTAATTGATACTATGCCGTATTTTGCTTTATATGGGAAGAAGCCCAAAGTTAATTACTTTCGGGTGTTTGGATCTCAAGCCTATGTACTTATCCCAAAAGCGTTAAGGAAAAAGGGAAGTCCAAGGGCTAGGAAACTCATCTTTTGTGGGTACGAACCACACGCCAAATCTTGGAGGTTCGTGAACCCAGATGGGGATACTACAAGAGTGGTCCTCAGTAGGAGCGCTGAATTTTGTGAGCAATCCGGATGGACTCACTTACATGCTAACCCTGACATTTTGAGAGATGATTTAGGCATTTATGCTGAGAAAGAAAGTCCAGAGGATGATGAGCCAGAAGGGGATGGTGCACATGGTTCAGATGCAGATTCTGACCAGGCACAAGGTTCTTCTCCTAAGGTAGAAAAGCCAGAATCTAAGAGTGTTCCAACATCGCCAGTCATTAGGCCTAGCAGACAGCAAAAGCGAAGCAGGTCGCCTGCAACACCAAGCCCAAGGGAGGTATCTAAACGGAGGTCTTTATCCCTAGGGGCGCGTCCAGACATAAAGTCTGAGACAGATTCTGACAGCCAACGGTCAGAGGGGGCACAAGAGGAGCAATTGCGCAGGTCAAAACGTGCCACAAAGGGCAAGCCGCCAGAGCGGTTTAAGGTGACAAGTGTATACGTAAATATGGCACAGTGTGAGCCAGATAGCTATGTAGAGGTACAACAGCTTCCAAGCTCAGAAGCCGTAAAGTGGCAGGAAGCAATGGAAAAAGAGATGGCTTCAATGAAGTCTCTCGGTGTGTTTACAAGTACAGAGCTTCCAAAAGGCCAACAAGCTGTAGGTTGTCGATGGGTATATCGTTTAAAGCCCACAACTACTGAGGAGTTGCAATATAAAGCCCGACTAGTTGCAAAAGGGTTTTCACAGCGCAAAGGAGTTCACTATTCTCAAATTTATGCCCCTACTTCAAGATCGGAGTCATTAAGAATGCTTTTAGCCTCTTCAGCTAAGAAGGGAAATAAGCTGTTTCATTTTGATGTCAATGTGGCTTATTTAAATGCAGACTTACAGGAGGAAGTCTATATGACGCCACCACCAGGTTTTGAAGGAGACAAGCCAAACCAGGTCTGGCGCCTACACAAATCCATTTATGGGTTGAAACAGTCCACCCGTAATTGGAATTCTTGCTTAAACGATGCTCTAGAGAGCATGGGGTTCAGAAAGAGCGCAGCAGATGCGTGTCTTTATCTAAAAGGCTCGGGATGTGAACAAGAAGCAGTCTTGATATTTGTTGACGATTTATTATACAGTGGAAAGGACGATAAACTTGCACAACAATTTGCCACAAAGCTTGGAGAAAGGTTTCAGATAAAATCACTAGGCAATGTATCTGTTTATCTAGGAGTTAAAATTCAGCAAGATGAAGATGGGAACTATTGGCTCAGCCAAGAAGCTAAGATCCAGCAGTTGCTGGAAAGGTTTGAAATGGACAACTGTGCTGGTGTTAAAACCCCAATGGAGTTAAGTTACACAAAGGATGCTCAAACTGAGCAGCAGACAGAGTTCTGTAATCCCGGGGTTTATCAGTCAGCGATAGGCAGTCTACTCCACATTGCACAGTGGACTCGGCCCGATATAACATATGCTGTCAACATGCTGTGTAGACAAGCTGAAAAACCATCAATGCATGCTTGGCAAGGAGTAAAAAGAGTTTTAAGGTATCTCCAAACTACCAAAAGGTTTCGCTTAAAGCTATCAGCAGAGGGCAGCACACAACTTGAATGTTGGGCTGACAGCAGTTGGGCAGATGCTGGACCAGATAGAAAATCAGTGTCAGGAATGGCGATAAAATTTGGAAATGCACTAATTGGTTGGCGATCAAGAAAACAATCACTTATAGCTTTAAGTTCAACTGAATCTGAGTTCAATGCATTATCAGATGTATGTAGACAACTGGAATTTTATAAACAACTGGTACAAGAATTGTTTGGAGAATGTTCCCTAGCTATCAGAGTGTGGGAAGACAATCAACCTTGTATTAAACTAGCTAAATCAGGTCAATTCAAGGCACACACAAAACATTTGGATATCCGTTATCAAAATGTATGCCAAAGTGTAAAACGAGGTTTAATTGAACTAAAGTATTGTCCAAGCCAAGAAAATCTCGCAGACGGTTTTACAAAAGCTTTGAGTCCACAATCTCATAAATGTTTCTGTTCAGGTTTAAATTTGAATTAAGGTTGGTACAGCTCAGTGTTACGAGCGAGAGGGGGTGTTGGTATTAAAGGGTTAAGAAGCTCTAATCAAGACGCTCTAATCACTGAGCAGCTGGAGGTCGTTAAACTTCCTGGAATGTGAGTTTGTATAAATAGTCAACTCACTCCTGTGTTTGGCCCCTTCCCCCTTCTCTTTTCTTTTGGGGCGTGTTTGCTGAAATGTGTGATTCTTCACCAGGGTTTTTTGTTTTTGTGTAAATAAACCTTTTATTTGAGTTCCAAACCGCATGCTCCAAGATTCCTTTATTCAAAAGATGCTGACTCTCCAGCCCTTCTTGAGCCGCTGTGCGAAATGCTCTGCTGTAATGGGACATTGTGGCATTGGAAGCGCACTGGACATTTGATAAGCATTAAACTAATTAAAGTTTAATGGGACATATCACCCCTTAACCTCCTCTTCTCCAGGCTAAACATGCCCAGCTCCCTTAGCCCTTCCTCATAAGGCATCGTTTCCAGGCCTTTGACCATTTTGGTTGCCCTCCTCTGGACACGGTCCAGTTTGTCAGTGTCCTTCTTGAACTGTGGTGCCCAGAACTGGACACAGTACTCCAGGTGAGGTCTGACCAGAGCAGAATACAGTGGCACTATTACTTCCCTTGACATGTTTTCCCCCCACCTTTGAATCCAAACCCCACTTTGGGCTGGGCTAGGGAGTAGCTTGAACGGGTGTCCCTCTGCCCAATCCTGCTAGCCATAGCTGCTGCAGAGGTCGTTCTTCTTCCCACTAAATGGGTCATTGGAAGTGCCACTGGGGGTTCACTGCCAGTGGCAGCCAATGAAATGGGGTGTTCTAAGGGTGAGGAGAAGACGAGCGAAGCCGCTAGATCCCAAACCAGTCGCACTGCCATTGCAGGATGGTATCATTGTTGCACCAGCTCCATGCTGACTCGGCAATCTCCATGGCCGACTCAGCAGAACTGCAAACATGACGGTGGCCCTGAAACTCTGCTAAGTCCCGGAGGTCAGCAATTGGAGTTAGGATTGCATCCTAAATCTGGGAACCAGGTGAGCTTCCCAGAGGCATTTGACTGGCCTTTGTGAGAACAGTTTGCTGGATTTGATTAGCCTTTGGCATAATCTAGCAGGACTCTTTTTACATTCTTTTGAGATATCCACTGTGTGACTATTCTTGGACAGGGATAGCCTCAGCACTGCTCATGCACATGAGAATGGACTACCACAATGTGATCTAGGTAGGGCTACCTTTAAGGTTGATCTGGAATCTACTGTTTTGGGAAGACTGCAACCCCATCCAGATGACTTCTGCACATTTGAATGCAGCCAGTTCAGAAACCCACAGTGGTATCAGCCACAGATCTAATTAGCATCCTAAGAATGCTCACATCCTCAATTTCCCATGATGCTCCAGGAACCTTAGGAGATGCCTGCTGCCCCCTCTCCCCCCTGCCTCTTGTTCTACACGAGGAGTGGAAAACTCCCACCTTAATTTGACTGTCACCAGATGCAACAAACAAGATGGAAGACAGAGCAAATCACTTTCGATATACTTCATTAAACAATGAACTAATTAGATCTCTGTCTTCTAAAAATACTTCTGAAGACAGAGGCTTAATGAATTCCATCTCTTGAATGGATTCAGTTCCTTTGGATGCATTTGGGGATGACATTTCTCCACTCGCCCCCCCCCCCTCTTTGTTAAATGCAGGCCATCACTATATTGGAATATTGGTGTAGGCATGATACATTTTCTCCCTCAAATTCATAGATGAGGAAGGCAGGATCATCATGGATGAAGAAGTCAGTAAAGAACCAAAAAACACACCAAACCATTTATAATTCTACACAGTATCTCATGTATGAAAAAACACAATACTGTGAAATAGACTGCAAGAGGTTACTTGTGATGCAGTGTGCACTGTTTGTAGCAGTAGTAGCAGCAGCAGTAGTAGTAGTAGTAATATTGATATTAATATTAATAATATTAATATTAAGTCATTATTACTTACCTGTCCTTCATTTCAAGGGCCAAGGGCAAGATCCAAAATAAGAATAAGAATAAGAATTTTTATATATACCCCGCCCTCCCCGGCCAGAGCCAGGCTCAGGGCAGCTAACAACAGTAAAATCACAGTAAAAACATAATGGGGGGGGACCAATTTAAAATACAGGTTAAAATGCAATTTAAAATGCAGCCTCATCAAAACCATAAGGGGGGGGGGAAACATAAGGGTCAGACTCCAGCACCAGAATTCAAAAGCATCAATTCTTCAGCGATCAGCCTTCTTTATGGTCCAGCTCTCATTTCCATACATCACTACTGGGAAAACCATAGCTTTAACTATACGGACCTTTGTTGGCAAGGTCTCTGCTAGGTTAGGTCAATGACTGCCAACTTGGATGTCTATCAATGGCTTCTCACCCTGATGGATATAGAATCATAGAATTGTAGAGTTGGAAGGGACCGGAGGCAGTAATGCTTCTGGCAATGTTGCTAGAAACTGTGAGGGGAGAGAGCTCTTGTTCTCAGGTCCCACCTGTGAGAAGAAGGCTTCAAGGACCTAGGCCTCAGCGTCTTCAACTGAGCTCCCTCCCAGTGGGCCCTTTTGATTCAGTTTCCCCAAGAGCTGCTGACTCAGCCCTTATCTGCAGTCTTCCTACAAGGAGAGAAAACCTTTCTCTTTGGCAGGTCAGTAAAAAACAACTACACAACAGATCATTCTGCGTATTTTATGGGCGACTTCATTAGCAAGAAACAGCAAGGGCTGAAATTCGAGGCTGTAAAACCGACGTGGGGCTGTAATGTAAGTCGAGTAATTAGTCCATTTAAACTTTTTTAATGCAGTCTCTCAGTTCCCAAAGTGCTAAAATGCATTTTGAAGGCTGTTTGGAATCCTTACATTTCCTAGATGTGCCTATATATATATATATATATTTGCTTTCGTAGATTTTCACGGGTACAGGAATGTAGGTTTTGGTGTCTTCGGGTGTCTTCCCGTGTAAGAGTTGGGGTGTCTAGGCGACGTTTCGACGAGGTCTCACTCGTCATCTTCAGGCTGGTGCTTTCGGCTTCTTGTTACTAGAACAGAGCAGGATCTCAGTGTTTGAGTTCCTATAAATACTGTTGAGGGGGTGTGGTGTATAGCCTCCAACGTTCTGGGCAGAGAGGAAGTTCCTAGGTTAATGTGCCTTTTCTTCTTTTGTTCATTAATTACTTGAGGAATATCTTGAGTGATTACTTGAGTGATATTCTGAGTACCACTTAGGAGGGTCATTAGGTGTGGATTAGTTGCTAAAGCTTTCGTGTCTTGACCTCTTGACCTTGTAAAGAGTTTTTCTGAGAAGATGGCTGTACTGCACTTAGTTGTGCTCTGGCTTGGCTTCGTGTATAGGGGCGAGCTGTGGTTTTGTGCCCTGTGCCAGCCAGATCTGTGTAGGGATTGCAGGGGGGTGCAGCATCCGGAGGTGCCACTATGGTTTGGCTACTGGATGGTGTCTGTAATTTATCTGTGGAGAGGGTCTGGGTTTGGGTCTGGTGTGGTTGATTGGAGATGGCGTTCTGTGTGCCTCTGGTTCTGGTGTCGGTTTTTGTGGGGAGGGCTAATTTCCAGATGTCTGGCAGGCGGGACGTGTCGTCACGTTTGTTCATGTTGTGAGGGTGTTTCTCTATCTCGATGGCTTCCATGATTATTCTCTTGTGGTGATGTTCCATGTTAAAGAGCAATTTGGAATCTGCAAAATTAATTTCGTGTCCTGTTTCTTTCATGTGTTGGTAAAGAGAGGAAGTTTTTTTCTTCTTTTTTGACGGCATTCTTGTGTTCTGCGATACGTGCATTTATTCGTCTGTTTGTTTGTCCAATGTACGTGGCTGGGCAGACTTTGCAGGGTATTTCATAGACCCCTTGGCTTTCTAACTGGATTTTATCTTTTGGGTTTCTGAGGATATTGGCTATTTTTTGGTTGGTGCAAAAGGCTGTTTTGATATTGTGTTTATGGAGGATTTTGCTAATTTTATCTGTAGTGCCCTTGATATAAGGAAGGAGGGCCATGCCATTGTTTTCTTCTGTGTCTTGGTTTTTGGGGGGTGTTTCTTTTTGGATTAGCTTCGTAACCCTGTTTTGCTGGTATCCGTTGGCGATTAACACATTTGAGAGAATCAAATGTGTTAATCGCCAACGGATTTGTGTTAATCGCCAACGGATACCAGCAAAACAGGGTTACGAAGCTAATCCAAAAAGAAACACCCCCCAAAAACCAAGACACAGAAGAAAACAATGGCATGGCCCTCCTTCCTTATATCAAGGGCACTACAGATAAAATTAGCAAAATCCTCCATAAACACAATATCAAAACAGCCTTTTGCACCAACCAAAAAATAGCCAATATCCTCAGAAACCCAAAAGATAAAATCCAGTTAGAAAACCAAGGGGTCTATGAAATACCCTGCAAAGTCTGCCCAGCCACGTACATTGGACAAACAAACAGACGAATAAATGCACGTATCGCAGAACACAAGAATGCCGTCAAAAAAGAAGAAAAAACTTCCTCTCTTTACCAACACATGAAAGAAACAGGACACGAAATTAATTTTGCAGATTCCAAATTGCTCTTTAACATGGAACATCACCACAAGAGAATAATCATGGAAGCCATCGAGATAGAGAAACACCCTCACAACATGAACAAACGTGACGACACGTCCCGCCTGCCAGACATCTGGAAATTAGCCCTCCCCACAAAAACCGACACCAGAACCAGAGGCACACAGAACGCCATCTCCAATCAACCACACCAGACCCAAACCCAGACCCTCTCCACAGATAAATTACAGACACCATCCAGTAGCCAAACCATAGTGGCACCTCCGGATGCTGCACCCCCCTGCAATCCCTACACAGATCTGGCTGGCACAGGGCACAAAACCACAGCTCGCCCCTATACACGAAGCCAAGCCAGAGCACAACTAAGTGCAGTACAGCCATCTTCTCAGAAAAACTCTTTACAAGGTCAAGAGGTCAAGACACGAAAGCTTTAGCAACTAATCCACACCTAATGACCCTCCTAAGTGGTACTCAGAATATCACTCAAGTAATCACTCAAGATATCCCTCAAGTAATTAATGAACAAAAGAAGAAAAGGCACATTAACCTAGGAACTTCCTCTCTGCCCAGAACGTTGGAGGCTATACACCACACCCCCTCAACAGTATTTATAGGAACTCAAACACTGAGATCCTGCTCTGTTCTAGTAACAAGAAGCCGAAAGCACCAGCCTGAAGATGACGAGTGAGACCTCGTCGAAACGTCGCCTAGACACCCCAACTCTTACACGGGAAGACACCCGAAGACACCAAAACCTACATATATATATATATATATATATATATATATTCCTTGATTTACACCTATTAAAAAGATACATGTTATAGTTCCTTAGAAATGTAGAAGGCAATTCTCTCTCTCTCTCTCTCTCTCTCTCTCTCTCTCTCTCTCTCTCTCTCTCTCTCTCTGTGTGTGTGTGTGTGTGTGTGACAAAGATGTGGAGAAATATCCAAGGCAGTATGTATCTGAAATCCTTCTTGCTGAGAATCACAAGTTAGGGAGTTTTCCCTTCTGTTTGTGACCTGGTTATTGGCTTTTCAGAGGCATCTGACTGGCCACTGTGAGAAGAAGATGCACTGCTAGATGGACCTTTGACTTTTTCTAGCAGGGCTCTTATGTCCTTCTGATGTTGATGTTGTCAGCTAACTGGTCTGACCAGTAAAAGTACACACCCCACCCCACCACTTCTCCTGACATTGCAGGATAAGAGGAACCCAGCTTTGATTTACAGCAGGGATTTGAGGAGTTTGAGGGACATCACATCTCAGAGATAGGTGAACAGAAGAGTTGGGAAATGTTAGAAGAAGTAAGGGGGAACTGTGGCAGGGTAGCCAGCTGACACGTTGTCACCGGAGAGTGTTTCTGATCCCCCTTCTCTTAGAACTCAGCGTTTGTTAAGGGTGCAGGAACAACAGAATCAGAGACATTTGACCACGAGTGGCCACCGTAAGGGGAGATGCTGTTGCTAGGAAGGAGGGAGGAGGAACCCATTTTGGAGGAACACCAATCTCCTACCACCCATCTCCTACCACCCATCTCCTACCACCCTTCTGAGAAAAACCCCACCCCACCCTCCCACTATATATAAGGGTCTGGTGACTTCTGTTTCAGTGTATCTGAAAAAGTGTGCATGCACACGAAAGCTCATACCAAGAACCAACTTAGTTGGTCTCTAAGGTGCTACTACAGGGACGCGGGTGGCGCTGTGGGTTAAACCACAGAGCCTAGGACTTGCCGATCAGAAGGTTGGCGGTTCGAATCCCCGCGACGGGGTGAGCTCCCGTTGCTCGGTCCCAGCTCCTGCCCACCTAGCAGTTCGAAAGCATGTCAAAGTGCAAGTAGATAAATAGGTACCGCTCTGGCGGGATGGTAAACGGCGTTTCCATGCGCTGCTCTGGTTCGCCAGAAGTGGCTTAGTCATGCTGGCCACATGACCCGGAAGCTGTACGCCAGCTCCCTCGGCCAATAAAGCAAGATGAGCGCCGCAACCCCAGAGTCGGCCACGACTGGACCTAATGGTCAGGGGTCCCTTTACCTTTACCTTAAGGTACTACTGGACAATTTATTCATTTATTTATTCATTTATTTAGACTGCATCAGACCAACACAGCTACCTACCTGAATGATTAGGGTCGACAGAGTTCTTTTGTCCCTAGCTGTTATGAATGAATAAACTCATTAGAAAGGACTTTATCTTTTTTTCTCTGCTTCTTGCTGCCAATGGGAAGGAGTCAAATTCCTGAAGCCCTGACATCTGTACTGCTGCTCTGCCTTAATAAAGATCCTTCCCTTGCTGACAAGTAAGAGCATTCCCTGTTGCATTCTGGGAAAGGAACCTGGCCACCACAGGCCACCACACATGTAGGTAGATAAGTAGAAGTATCATTAATGGGCTGCCCTTCGGAAGTAGCCAGTAGAGAGCTTGGAAATGACGTATTCTGAGAGCAGGGAGGGCAGAGGCGGAGCCAGCCCAAGAACTGCTGGGTCCTGAGCTAGTCTCATTCTTATCATGTGACACCATCAGGCCTCCTCTTCTTTCTCCCACCTTCCACTGTGGCCACCATGAGCTGCAGGGCTGCCGAGGTGATGATGGCCCCACCACTCTGTTCCCCCCTCCCAAAAGAGCTTCAGCTGATGAATTTACTGGTTAAGCCCATTCCAGCTTGCAAGCCTAGATACTGGGGGTCTTGTTTAGTGGATGGACATCGAGGGAGGGGGAAAACAAGAGCAACAACAATAAGAGAGAGAAGCTTTTCTTCTGGAGAAATCTGTTTTGCGTTATTAACTAGTAAATAATGCATAAGATGGCATGATTTTTGGCAGACTAAAGTTGCGCCAACCGAAAATATAAGAGTCAACACATTCCAATAAAACAAACAGCAAGCAGAAAACTGCAGAATGGCGTTGAATTTACACTCCTGAGTCTGGAGAAACTTTGAAAGCTGGAAGCAAAAAGGGGAATGCTCTTCAAAAGTTAAGCTAGAGAGAGTTTCTGATAACATTGAATTGTTTCATCAACTCATCTAACTGAATACCAGGTAGGCTGATGACGTTCCTAACGTCCCAGGAAACAATTCATCCCAGCTCAGCAGAGCTCAGGAGACGTTGCCCAAAAGATGGCTTCAGACGAATTGGTAAATTGGGTTGGCTTAAAAAATTAAGTCATTGGAGCCAAACATCCAGAGCAGGAATCCTCAACCTTTTCAGACCCATGATCCACACCTTACTCAAAGGTGCATTGGGGAACCAATTTCTTAAATATTTTACTATATACCGTATTTTTTGCTCCATAAGACACACCTTTTTCTTCCTAAAAGGTAAGGGGAAATGTCTGGGTGTCTTAAGAAGTGAATGTGTGCTCCCTAGAGCCGTATTGCCCAGGGGCAAAAAGCAGATCATGCTTTTGTTGTTGGTTTTTTTTTGAAAGAGGGAAGTGGGTGTTGAAACAAAGCCACTTTTTGGCAAGCGATCGGGGAGTGAGATAAGAGACGCTAGCAAAAAGGAGGCTGCCTGGGAGGCAAAAGCCCATGGATCCTCAGGATATTTACATTGGGTCACCCCAAATTCACCATCAGATCACATAGCATGTCCATGGCTACAGCCTCCACCCAAAAACCACGCATTCACAGTTTCGTGGGGCCACAATGGCGCAAAAACTTGGTTACAAAGCACAGATCCACATGGATCCTCAGGATTTTTGCATTGGGCTACCCCAAACTCACCATCAAATCGCATGTCTGTGGCCATAGCATGAACCACAAAAATCATACAACCAGTTTCTTTCAGATTTTTTTTTTCTTGTTTTCCACCTCTAAAAACTAGATGCGTCTTATGGACAGGTGCGTCTTATGGAGCGAAAAATACAGTATTTGCATGGTGACAGTACTCCTGCTGTGAGCCACCTTGGATCAAGACACAACCCACTAGTAGGTCCTGCCCCACCAGTTGAAGACCAGTGATCAAGAGCAATGATGGGGGACCTTTTTCTGTCTGATGACCTTCTGAGGGCCACATGCTAATAGTGCTTGGGGCCAGAGGCAAAAGTGAGTGGGACAAAGAGTAGAATTCTTTTCCTTGAACAGTAGGCTAGTTTCTACACACATCCCTCTCTATCCTTTATCCAGACAAGCCAGAGTTCTGAGACAAAGCCCAGCAAGGCAAAAACAGTAGGGCCAGTGAAAGGTATAGCCTGGGAACAGCCTGGAGGGCAACCTTTGCCCCCTTAGCCTGAAGTTCACCACTCCTGACCTGATTGTACAGTGAAATAACTTTCCTTTTTGCACCCATTTCTTGATCCTGTTCACAAGGCGCCCGCTGATGTCTATCCACCGCAGTTGCACAAGTTGTGCTTTGGAAGGATGTTCATCCACAAATATTGATTGTTCTTTCTATAAGGCAAGGGTGGGGGACATTTTCCAGCCCAATGTACTCTCAGGGAGAACCTTTTCTGTGGGTGCCTCTCAGAGGTGGGAGTAGCCAGAGGTAAATTGGGGAGGGTAATGGACAGGGCCAGATTTAGGTTTGATGAGGCCCTCAGCTACTGAAGGTAATGGGGCCCTTTATTTGTCCAGCTGTCCTTTGTCAACAACAAATGGTCGCTGTTTTTTTGTGTTGACTAGATGCTATATGGTAATTTATGGACCTAATAGGTATCTCAAGCCATTTGCCACTGTAGGTTTCATTTTATTTGTTTTTCATCTTATATTTTGGAAATGTACATCCAGCATTTTTTTCTTTAATTTTTTTGGGGGGGCCAGTTCAGTGGGGCCCCAAGCTATAGCTTGTTTAGCCTATACATAAATTTGGCACTGGTAATGGATGATGAGTATGCATTTGGGGAAGGGGGGCTGGCGTCTGACTCACAAAAGGGGGGCAGTGGTTTGTGGGGCCCTGTACCAGCCAAGAGGCAAGAATCAGAGAAAGGGGAAGCTTCAGAGCTGGAGGAAGAGAAGGCCACGCAAGGGAAGGACTGGGTGCTTCCCCACCCTCTCCTGCACCACTGTCTCCTAGGACCAGGAGAGAGCTGAAGTGGGAAGAGCAGAGGCAACTTCCATGCAGGCGTAGTCTCTGCCTGCATGTGTGCATCCCATTGGTAGAAGGTACACAAACTGCTGGAGGGGTGGTGGTTGCCTGTTGTTGCAGCTGCTGCATAGATCACAGACCTGGGAATAGCTGCCTAGACGCTAGATCGGTGTGCATCAATATCCAGAGCTGCAGAAGCGACTGCAAGAGTTATCTTTGACAATAAATGCTTAACTGCCACATGCATTCATTTCGCTGGGAAGCGCCCTTGACAGAGACTCATACATTTGTTCAGGAGGCTATATTCCAGCTTTGCTGAAGCCAGATGTTTCTACATGCACACACAAACACATCTTTTCAGGCAAACAAGACACATGATCACAGTTCAAGGATATATTTTGGACCAGGCAAAAGCATCGAAAGAGGATGCAGAGCATGTTGTACATTGAAAAAGAGTTATATGAAAATGATGTACCAGTGGTATTTGACGCCTACTAAGATAGCAAATAAGATAGCAAATAAGGGACACGCGTGGTGCTGTGGTCTAAACCACAGAGCCTAGGGCTTGCCGATCAGAAGGTTGGCAGTTCGAATCCCCAAAACGAGATGAGCAACAGTTGCTCGGTCCCTGCTCCTGCCAACCTAGCAGTTCAAAAGCACTTGGTGACCATGGGCCAGTCACACTTCTCTGAAGTCTCTCAGCCCCACTCACCTCACAGAGTGTTTATTGTGGGGGAGGAAGGGAAAGGAGAACGTTAGCCGCTTTGAGACTCCTTCGGGTAGTGATAAAGCGGGATATCAAATCCAAACTCTTCTCTTCTTCTTCTATATCTGACACAACTATTGACGAGAGAAAATATGTACTTTCCGTAGTCACCTGGACCTTCTGGCTTTGGTTCACTGTTACTTATTGATTAACTTTGTTCTCCTATTCTTTTAACAAATAACAAATATAAATATTTGTGTTTTCTGTTTCCAAAAGTGAGCTACAGCCTGGAATAACGACACACAATTCTCTGTGATCACGTTTCATGCCGGGATTAATGCTGTACATTTCCCTTAATTGTGCAACATCTTGCACATCACCTGTCTCCCCAAGTGGCGTGGGTGAGCACACGGACATATGCGCAGTGATGCTGGCGCACAGAGATCTTATTTCCGACAGGGTGGCATTCCCACGCCATTGTGCCAGAGTTGTGCCGAGTTTGGTCTCAAAGTGCTAGATGAAGGTGGCCTTTAACATTTTGCCAAACTGACTATCGGCTTCCAAGCCATCTCATTCCCCTCCATTGTATCAATATTTATGAAATCTGACGGCAACTTAAAATATGCAAAAAGGGATTAAATCAATTTAGCAAAGATCAGAGGCCTGTTTTGCATTTTGCACAGATTTAATATGTCCCTCTGCTGTCGAGTCGCTTGCGCCTATTACCAATTCATGAAATGTCGCCTGGAATTAGTAAATCTCTTTCATTTACTTACTTAGAAGGAAATGCTTAATAGATGTCACATGAATTTTGCAAATTGTGCTCAATCGGATGCTGATTAATAGAAAGTCATGGAAGATGCATCAATAATTTCAGGGTTGAAATTAGTGCTGAATTCTCCTTACATCCAAGCAAAGGGTGGGAAGTGGGGTAGGATGAAGGAGGCTTAATCTCTTTCTTTCACCTGTTTTAAATGTAGCTTCTTTCAGACTTAATTGAAGTTCATGTTAAAGATAAAATTGGAGCATATTACAGGATGGAAATGATGGCTTCGCTGTCATTATCTCGAGACTACAAGATGATGCGTGTCTCAAAAGATGCTCAGCCAATCTGAAATTGCCCTGATTAAATTGGAAGCTGGAGAAATTTTCTTCCTTAAGCAGCTTTATGTTAAAAGGCTAAAACTGGAGATGCTGGAGGGGGAAACACACACACACACACACACACACACACACACACACACAATCTCAGCTGCTTTTTATAAAGAAAAGCACCTCAATGTTCTCCAAGTGGAATTTGGGCTCATTATCAATCCCTGCTCTATTTTGATGCAGAGTTGTAGCTGAGTTTCTCCAAAGCTGTTCCAGGGTAATGACTAATGAGCGAAAAGTGACCAGATTTCTTAAGTTGCAGGTGTGGTTGGCAGGTGCAGTGCAAACCTTTGCAGAATGTCTTGCGGAGTGTTTTGCGTGTCCCTAAGGGAGGGTGGATCATGGGATGTAGGGACACGGGTGGCACTGTGGGTTAAACCACAGAGCCTAGAACTTGCCGATCAGAAGGTCAGCGGTTCGAATCCCCGTGACGGAGTGAGCTCCCGTTGCTCGGTCCCTGCTCCTGCCAACCTAGCAGTTTGAAAGCACGTCAAAGTGCAAGTAGATAAATAGGCAGGAAGGAGCAGAAAGGTAAACGGCGTTTCCGTGCACTGCTCTGGTTCGCCAGAAGCGGCTTAGTCATGCTGGCCACATGACCCGGAAGCTGTACGCCGGCTTCCTTGGCCAATAAAGCGAGATGAGCGCTGCAACCCCAGAGTCGGTCATGACTGGACCTAATGGTCAGGGGTCCCTTTACCTTTAAGGGAGGGTGGATCATGGGATGTTGGAGAGAACATAAGGAGAACCTGCTGGGTCAAGCTTATGACCCATCTAATCTACCATCCTCTTCCCACAGCAAATGTGGTACCCAAGGGTCTTACGAAATCCCCACCATCTTTGGTAGCAGAAACCAATTTTTCACATGCCTGCCATGAAGTTCTTTGTTGACGGATGTGATGTATTGTGTTGGACATCAAACTGAGCTTCAGAAGCAAGGTCAAGGATGATAGGATGATTATTATTTAGTTCCACTCCCCAACTTAGCAAGCGTGGCATCCACACTGCACCTTTGAGGGATTTGGAACAATTCTGAAGCATCTCTAGCTATTCAATCTCAGGAGAAGAGGAAGGGGCTTCATTCCAAAGGTAGCCAACCCTTGAGATATGGTTGGACTACACTTCCCATCACCCCAACTGTTGACCCTGCTGCTCGGGGGCTGATGGGAGCTGGAGTCCAACTGCAAATGGAAAGCACACTGTTGACTACTCCTGTTCCCATACATCCAGGAAGAGAAGACAGCCAAATAAAAGCCAGGTAGACTTAATAATAATAATAATAATTTTTTATTTATACCCCGCCCTCCCCAGCCAAGGCCGGGCTCAGAGCGGCTTACAAGCAATAATAAAAACAAGATGAGTGATTACAACTTAAAAACAAAAATAAAATACAACATTAAAATAATGGAACATTAAAATATTAAAATGGAGCCTCATTGCAGGAGAAGGAAAAGAAAAAAGAAAAAGGGGGCGGAGGGAATCAAATTGGCTCCAATCCAAAGGCCAGGCGGAACAACTCTGTCTTACAGGCCCTGCGGAAAGAGATCAGATCCTGCAGGGCCCTGGTCTCATGAGACAGAGCGTTCCACCAAGTTGGGGCCAGTGCTGAAAAGGCCCTGGCTCTGGTTGAAGCCAATCTAACTTCCTTAGGGCCTGGGACCACTAGGGTGTTGTTATTTATGGACCTTGAGGCTCTCCGTGGGGCATACCAGGCGAGGCGGTCCCGTAGGTACGAGGGTCCTAGGCCGTGAAGGGCTTTAAAGGTCAAAAGCAGCACCTTAAATCTGACCCTGTACTCCACCGGGAGCCAGTGCAGCTTGAAAAGCACTGGATGAATATGCTCCCATGGCAGAGACCCTGTGAGGAGCCTCGCTGCAGCATTCTGTACCCGCTGGAGTTTCTGGGACAGCTTCAAGGGCAGCCCCGCGTAGAGCGAGTTACAGTAGTCAAGCCTGGAGATGACTGTCGCATGGATCACTGTGGCCAGGTTGGGGCGGGAAAGGTAAGGGACCAACTGCTTGATGCGGCGAAGGTGGAAAAATGTCGCCTTGGCTGTTGCTGTGACTTGACAGTAAAAAGGTAAAGGGACCCCTGACCATTAGGTCCAGTCGTGGCCGACTCTGGGGTTGCGGCGCTCATCTCACTTTATTGGCCGAGGGAGCCGGCGTACAGCTTCTGGGTCATGTGGCCAGCATGACTAAGCCGCTTCTGGCGAATCAGAGGAGCGCACGGAAACACCGTTTACCTTCCCGCTGGAGTGGTACCTATTTATCTACTTGCACTTTTGACGTGCTTTCAAACTGCTAGGTTGGCAGGAGCAGGAACCGAGCAACGGGAGCTCACCCCGTCGTGGGGATTCAATCCGCGACCTTCTGATTGGCAAGTCCTAGGCTCTGTGGTTTAACCCACAGCACCACCTGCATCCCTTAGACTTGACAGTAGAGCCTCTGAAAACGTTGATATTAAACAGAAGGTGGAATAGAAGTGGTAGCTCAGTGAATGGTTTGGCCCTGAATGTTATGTTCTGTAGCATGTTTGCATCAACCTTGCTGGTTGAGACCAATGGCCCATCTAGTCCAGCATCCTGTTCTCACAGCGGCCAGCCAGATGCCTGCGGTAAACCCACAAGCAGCATTTGAGCACAAGAGCTCTGTGATTTCCAGCAACTGCTATTCAGAAGTATTGCTATGGAGGTACAGTGGTGCCTCGCAAGACGAAATTAATTCGTTCCACGAGTTTTGTCGTCTTGCGATTTTTTTCGTCTTGCGAAGCACGGTGTCGGGAAAGTTTTGGAAAAGCTTCAAAAATCACCAAAGTCTTTAAAAACCTCAAAAAAGGCTACCACACCGCGTTCTATGAGTTGCTCCTCGAAGTCAAGTCGCAACTATATTAACGGTGTTAAGAAAAATGAAACAAACTTGCAAGACGTTTTCCTCTTGCGAAGCAAGCCCATAGGGAAAATCATCTTGCGAAGCAGCTCAAAAAACAAAAAACCCTTTCGTCTAGTGAGTTTTTTTGTCTTGCGAGGCATTCGTCTTGCGAGGTACCACTGTAGAGCATAGCTGTCATTGCTGGTTGCAACTGATAGTCTTGTCCTCAAATTGCCCAATCATCTAGAAGGGGTATATAAATGGCCACTGAGAATCAATTGCTTTTCATCCCGCCACCAGCCAAAGACCTTTATTGCAGCAGGATAGTCTAGTCCAGTGCTAAGCAATGTTAATGTATACCTGAAGGAGCTTCTCCACCCCCATCGTTCTACCCGGACACTGAGGTCCAGCACTGAGGGCCTTCTGGCGGTTCCCTCACTGCAAAAAGCCAAGTTACAGAGAACCAAGCAGAGGGCCTTCTCAGTAGTCGTGCCCCCCCCCCCCTGTGGAATGCCCTCCCACCAGATGTCAAAGAGAACAACAACTACCAGACTTTTAGAAGACATCTGAAGGCAGCCCTGTTTAGGGAAGCTTTTAATGTTTGATGCATTACAGTATTTTAATATTTTGTTGGAAGCTGCCCAGAGTGGCTGGTGAAGCCCAGCCAGATGGACGGGGTATAAATGATAAATTATTATTATAACAATAATTATTATTATTATTAATTTTATTATGTGGATGGCAATTTTTGGTGCTCACACCATCCTTCAAGTGGACCATGGGCAAAAGCCCAGAGGCTAACAGGACTTTCAGAGAACTTGACTTTGACAAGAAGGCCTCATGGGCCCATGGACAACCTGATGAGGTGTGGTCTCATACCAGTGTTGGTATCCGCCCTCCAGGCAAGTCGGAACATTGTCACAGTTTAAGGGACATTCCAGTCACATCAAATCACTAGACAAGGCTTCAGTGAGTGAAGAGAAATGCTCTACCCAGAGTCCAGAGGTCCAGAGGTCCAGATACAGACACCTGGAAGAAAATCTGATGGGTAATGTTGTGTCTTGACACGCATTTCAGGGCTTTAATAGCCAGTCAGCACTAAACCCTCCAAAATTCTGGACGGAGGAAAATGTGTGACCTTCATGTATTATGCAAATGAAGGATATTTGCACGTGTTTGCTTGTTCTGCAGAGTTTATGCCATTCTTGCTAATCACAGAGAGGAGGGGGGGGGGCAAAGCCGCTGAAGATCTCTGCTCCACTGAAATGCTTGCTTAGTTAGCTCCTGGACATTCCGTTCCAGGACAATCTGTCAGCATTGCTTGCATTTTCGAGTCTGGCATTGCAGACGTAAGGGCTTCAGGCTTGCTTGGTGCCGTGGGGAATCAGTGTGCCATGTCAATATGTTCGTCAATGGATTCCTCTGACTGTATTTTGTATCTGGGGAGCATTTTTTAAAAAAATAAATAAATCTTGATTTGCTGTGATAGATGATTTCAAACTCTGAACACGCACAAAACAGGCTGTCCAATGGGAATCGAGCTGCCCAAGGAAAGGGCACTGCTAAGTGGGCATTGCTGATGCCAGTGCACCTGTGGTTCGAGACAAAGGTGTTCTTTCAAAGCATCTGCCTTGCCTCCCCTGATCTCCTTTGGTTTGCACATTCTGTTTAAAGATCTGAGCTTCTGCCGCAAATTTTAACCTTTGAAACTCACTCCTTTTCCTTTCTCTCACGACAGTGAAAGGCTGGTAGCTGTAGAGTGCATCTACAGGTTGTTTGTGGTCACCACCTTGAGTCCTGTGTCCAGTTCTGGGTAACACAGTTTATTAGGATATTGACAAGATGATAAAGAGTTCAGAACAGTTGAGGAAATTGGGTATGTTTAGCTTGGCAAAGAGAAGACTAAGTAGCAATAGGATAGCCATCTTCAAGTATCTAACAGACTGCCACATGGAAGATGGCATAAGCTAGTACTTGAGATTACAAGAAAGGAAATTCAAACTCAACATTAGATCTTCATGATGGTAAGAGCTGTTCAACAGTGGAGCAGACTCCTTCAGAAAGTGGTGGATTCTTCTTCATGGGAGACTTTTAGCAGAGGTTGGATGGCCATCTGTCAGGCATTCTTTAGCTATGATTCCCCCACTGCAGGCAGATGGACTAGATGACTCTTGTGACCATTTCCAACTCTATACAGTGGTACCTCGGGTTAAGAACTTACTTTGTTCTGGAGGTCCGTTCTTAACCTGAAGCACCACTTTAGCTAATGGGGCCTCCCGCTGCCGCTGCACCGCCACCACATGATTTCTGTTCTCATCCTGAAGCGAAGTTCTTAACCTGAGGTACTGTTTCTGGGTTAGTGGAGTCTGTAACCTGAAGCGTATGTAACATGAAGCGCCTGTAACCCGAGGTACCACTGTAACTCTAAAGGTAGAGGTAAAGGACCCCTTGACGGTTAAGTCCAGTCAAAGGCGACTATGGGGTTGGAGCACTCATCTCGCTTTCATACCAAGGGAACAAGTGTTTGCCCACAGACAGCTTTCCAGGTCATGTGGCCAGCATGACTAAACCGCTTCTGGCACAACGGTACACCGTGATGGACACCAGAGCACACGGGAATGCCATTTACCTTCCCGCCGCAGCAGTACCTATTTATCTACTTGCACTGGCATGCTTTTGAACTGCTAGGCTGGCAGGAGCTGGGACAGAGCAACAGGAGCTCACGCCATCATGAGGATTCGAACTGCCAACCTTCTGATCAGCAGGTCTAAGAGGCTCAGTGGTTTAGATCACAGCACCGCCAGCGCTGTAATTCTTTGGCCACCATGAAAGGGTTTGGTTGTTAAACTGCTCTGGGAATTGTAGCTCTCGGAGAGATATGAGGGTGTACTAAAAACTCTCAGCACCCTTAGCAGACTGCAGCTCCCACAGTTCTCCTATATTGCACTGGCTCCCGGTGGAGGATCAGGTCAGGTTTAAAGTGCTAGTTTTGACCTTTAAAGCCCTTTGTGGCTTAGGGCCCTTGTATTTATGGGACCGCCTCTCCTGGTATGCCCTGCAGCTAATTCTCCCCTGGTCTCTTCATTGGCCCAAATAGGACTAAATTAGCCAGCTAGCCCTGGTGATCATCTAATGTTTATTGGATGGATTTCCCCCCTGAATTGATTTTTGAATTCTGAACTTATTGTTATTCACGTTTTATATTGTATTTTATGCTGTTTTTTTGTTGCATCAATTAAGTGTTCTAAATTTGTTGTTAGCTGCCCTGAGCCCAGTTTCTGAACCAGGAAGGGTGGGATATAAATAAAAAATTATTTATTTATTTATATCCCCAAGTGGTATCATAGCACTTTTAATGTATGGTATAAATGGGACCTATGGCTCTGCTATTCAAAGTGCTGCTGTTGACCTTTAAAGCCCTAAACGGCCTCGGCCCAGTATACCTGAAGGAGCGTCTCCACCCCCATCGTTCTGCCCAGACGCTGAGGTCCAGCGCCGAGGGCCTTCTGGTGGTTCCCTCATTGCGAGAAGCAAAGCTACAGGGAACCAGGCAGAGGGCCTTCTCGGTAGTGGCGCCCGCCCTGTGGAACGCCCTCCCATCAGATGTCAAAGCGATGAATAACTACCTGACATTTAGAAGACATCTTAAGGCAGCCCTGTTCAGGGAAGCTTTTAATCTGTGATATTTTACTGTATTTTTTGTTTCTATGGAAGCTGCCCAGAGTGGCTGGGGAAACCCAGCCAGATGGGCGGGGTACAAATAAATTATTATTATTATTATTATTATTATTAAAAGATTGGTGTGCTATTTGAATGTGATGCGCCGACACCTGATTTTCTCAGCCTCCATTGCCTTATTCCTTGCAAATGTGTGTCTAAACCCCTTTGAAAGCCATCCAAGTTGCTGGCTATTCCTATATCTCATGACAACAAACTCTGTGCTGTATGAAGGGCAAAGTAAAGTGCACAGCCCATTTCCTCCATGCCCCCTCCCCCTCTGATGCACTCACCTTGCAGATGTTCCATATTAATTCTGAAATACTGTAGATGGTGCAGCCAATGGTTTCTGGTAAGTGACCCATCTCCAAATGCATTAACTCAAGCAGAAACTACCGCCCGTTGTCTTGGTGGAGCCACCGCTTTCCGGAAGATTTACAGTTCGTAAACACTTCCTTGATGCATTAAGTGGAACTTTGGCTGTATGTCTGCTCCATGAACAAGGATCTGAAGCAATGTGCGATCACCTCCTAAGCAGGATTAAACACCTGCAATTTGTTCTAAGGGTGAGGCAATGCAGTATCAACACTTCAAAGCACGCACACAAAAACACACACAAGTCATCTTACAATTGGATGGCACCTGAACAACAATGAGGTCATTTTTAGCCTGGGCTTCGAGGGTGCAGTACTTGCCCAGAAAGCCTATGGATACGTGTTAGACTCTCTCCCATTCTGGGAACCATTAATGATGAACACAATCCCAATTTTTACTTTAAAATAAAGTTTGCTTCATGGGTAGTTATTTACACCCGTTGCTTGTTGGCCCTGAACCCCCGGATAGTTGGCCTGCAAGTGCCGTGTAATTCTTCCAAATGAGGTAAGCTTGGTTTTAGCTTCTTTGACAGTATAGGCAGGTTTCTAGCCCCTAAGGATGTCAGATGAAGGGATGGTGAGCAACTTTGCTCTTTAATCATTTAACTTGCAAAGCTTTCTTTTCTTCGCTTCAAACCCAGGATGAAGCAGTTTCTCCATTTAGCCACCAGAACTCTCCCCAGAACATGTTTCTTGCCTGGCTATACTGCTCACTGGCCTGGCTATGTGTCTCCCTTGAGGGCTCTTGTTTGGCTGAACTGAGTCTTTGAACAGTGATAATATATCTTCTCTACCTGCAGAGGTGCCATCTCCCAAAGAACATTGAGGGGCTCCAACGTGATGTTGCATGATTTCCTGACATTGCTCTGTGCCCAGCTTTGTGTTCAGCTTCCATAATGGGCCAACTCGGCCCCCTCCCAAAAAGAGATTGAGGGGGGCCTAAATAGACTTGGCTCCCTTGAGCCAGGGGTACAGAGTGGGATTTTGAGGGGTGTGTGATTTTGCGGAGGCGCAAGCCAAGTGCCCCCCTTGGGATCCCCACTCTGCCGGCCACCGGGGGTCTCTGGGCCCCAGAGGCCAACCTGGTCTTGCCACCATGCCCCTAGCACCCTCGCTGAATGGCCAGCCGGCCAGTCTGGGGGGGTGCACTGGCCAAGGACTGTGTCAGCTGGCCAGCCGGCCTCCTCCCTGCATGGATAGGCAGCACAACATAGTACAGCCCTGTGAACCCTGGCAGGAGTTCAGCCTACACTCGAGTAGGACTCTGGCAGAGACACATGCCTGACTGGCATGTTCCCTCCCTCCTGGTCAATCGTTTGGGAGCTTCAAAAACTTTCCTCAGCCCAGACATCACAGCGACAAATGCCAACTGACACCGGCACACTTAGGGATTTGCAGAG
Source organism: Podarcis bocagei (assembly GCF_964188305.1). Taxonomy (NCBI): domain Eukaryota; kingdom Metazoa; phylum Chordata; class Lepidosauria; order Squamata; family Lacertidae; genus Podarcis; species Podarcis bocagei. The sequence continues at coordinate 87,738,080 of NC_138133.1, forward strand.
TTTGTGCATCATGCACATGACAGACCTCAGCAACTCAGCATTTTAGCTAATCTACTTTATTTACATATACAAAATAAAAAAATTAGTTGGTCTTTAAGGTGCTACTGGAAGGAATTTTTTTATTTTGACTATGGCAGACCAACACGGCTACCTATCTGTAACTAGAACACCTCTAGTCATCACATACAGCTCCCAAGTTAAAACAGTACAACGCATCATCAGAGATCTACAACCTCTCCTGGACAATGACAGTTCTCTTTCTCAAGCTCTGGGAGGAAGACCTTTCATTGCCTACAGACAGCCACCCAATCTTAAACAACTCCTAACCCACAATAATACTACAACAAGACTTAACACGGACACTGGCACCAGAGCCTGCAATAAACCCAGACGCCAACTTTGCTGCCACATACACCCAGACAACCCCATTACTGGCCCCAACAACATCACACATACCATCTCGGGACTATTTAATTGCTCATCGTCTAACATTGTGTATGCCATCAAATGCCAACAGTGTCCTTCAGCTCTCTATATTGGACAAACAGGCCAAACCTTACACCAAAGAATAAACGGACATAAATCTGACATCAAGAATCACAAAATAGAGAAACCAGTAGGAGAACACTTCAATCTCCCAGGACATTCTATACAAGATCTCAAAGTAGCTGTTTTACTACAAAGGAATTTCAGAAATAGACTGGAAAGAGAAGCTGCTGAATTGCAACTCATTACCAAACTTCAAACCATGGAGAGACCTGGTCTGAACAAAGACATTGGATTCTTATCTCATTATACATGACTAAACCATTTCTCACCTTCTCACCCCTTGCCTTTTCCTGTAAGACCTATTACAGTCGTTAAGAGTCGTCAACAGGCTCATCTCAGCTATCTGCCTATCTCCCATTCCCACCACCCTTCTGAGTAATACCCCTCCCCACCTTCTCACTATATAGAAGGGTCTGGCAACTTCTGTTTCAGTGTATCTGAAGAAGTGTGCACGCACACGAAAGCTCATACCAAGAACTAACTTAGTTGGTCTTTAAGGTGCTACTGGAAGGAATTTTTTTATTTTGACTATGGCAGACCAACACGGCTACCTATCTGTAATTATTTACATATAGACACACACGGTGCCAGCAAAGGATGCAATGCTTCTGGCTGCAGCCTGGCCTATGGCCCCCAGCCACCGTATAGGTCTACACCTGGTCCATACTCTCAGAAGAATTCTGCCACTCAGTGTTAGGAGTGTGTGCAGGAGCCAGGTCCTGTGACCAGTAGGGCTTTGCAGGACTGGGGCCTTCCTAAGTTTGTTCTGGAGAGGCAAGGCATGGCTGCACAGGTGAGGCCAATTGGTAACTCACAGCACCTGGTGGCAAGAGCCAGGAAGGGATATAAGGTCAGCATTTCCCTTCATCTCTTTGCCACAGCAACAAGCTTCCTGCCTTGCTCTGTTTGGCTTCTTGCTTCCTGACCCTCAGACCCTTGGCTTCTTGACCTGCAGCTCTTTGACTCTTGGGCTTCTGTACTCTCGTTCCTGCTTTCACCCTGCTATCTTGCCCCCGGTTCCGACGACCTCAGCCGGGACTTTGATTGCCCATAAACCAGACCGTGACAGTCTGGTTAGAAACTGCCTCTGTTGCTTGGGACACAGAGATGACAGCACTGGCACAAGCAGGAGTTTCCATTTGCTTGCCCAGCCAAAGAGCAGTCCTGTTTGATAAAGTAAAGTCATATTGGGAAATGATATGTAATGAGTTAAAGAAGATATATAAATATACCTTTGTCAAAAAGCCAGAAGCATTTCTGTTGGGAGTAGTAGGGGAAGAGATATCAAAGGGAGATTAAAAATTGTTTATGTATGCAACTGCTGCAGCAAGGACTCTTTTAGCCCCAAAATAAGAAATACCAAAACTAGAAGAGTAGCACATGAAGATGATGGACTATGCGGAACCGGCAAAGCTGACTGGGAAAATCTGAAACCAGTGTGATCAAGCTTTCCATACTGACTGGAGCAAATTTATACAATACTTAATGGATTATTGTAAGCATTTAATAACACTAGCAGGTTATTGTAAGAAGTCTTGTAATGTAAGGATTTGCATCTTTTTACTTTGACGCAAGGAACAGGTTAAGTTTAACGAGATCAAGTAAAATCGAAAATGTATAAATGCTATGCACATATGATGAACTTTGAAAGCCATGTGCCAAGAAGGAGGGAAGTTGTTAGGCTCTCACGAGCAAAAAAATAAAGGATGGATAATATGTTGTATTTGAATATGCAAAATGGAAAAGCAATAAAAATATTATAAAAAGAGCAGTCCTGTTTGTCTTGCTGAAGTTGTGTCCACGCTCCCATTCCCATATAAGAGGACCCAAGGGGGAACACTGCTAATTGGATCAACATCTTCGCTTGCTTAGATGCTCATAGTACCTGTTGTGCCTTTGAACCCTGTTTTACCTATGTACTATACTGAATGGGACGGGTTAAGCCACAGAGCCTAGGACTTGCTGATCAGAAGGTCAGCGGTTCGAATCCCCACGACGGGGTAGGATCCCGTTGCTCGGTCCCTGCTCCTGCCAACCTAGCAGTTCGAAAGCACGTCAAAGTGCAAGTAGATAAATAGGTACAGCGCCGGTGGGAAGGTAAACGGCGTTTCCATGCGCTGCTCTGGTTCACCAGAAGCGGCTTAGTCATGCTGGCCACATGACCCGGAAGCTGTACGCTGGCTCCCTCAGCCAATAAAGTGAGATGAGCGCCGCAACCCCAGAGTCGGTCACGACTGGACCTAATGGTCAGGGGTCCCTTTACCATACTGAATGGAACATTAAGGATTTCTGTGAAAACCAAGCCCTGGATTCGAGTTCTGCATGCTCCAGCAAGAGCCAGGATAGCATCAAAAAAACGCTGACTTTTGCACGCTTGGAATGCAGCCTACTGTATAGAAGTGAGGAGTGCCTCTACCGTCCTACTCACTTTTGTCTCTGGGCACATCCACCATTGCCTTGTGGCCCCTGGAAGGCTTTCTAAGAGGGAATGAGCCCTCTGACCAAAAGAAGTCCTCCAGTTTAGGTTTTATCCTGGAAAAGAACGTGGCTGGCTGGAGCAACCTGTGCTCTGCAACATTTGGTTGTACTCTGCACTGCAACATTTTGCTGTAGTTCTCCCAGTGTATTCAATGTGATTGTTGAACTTGCCCAGCCTTGGGGTTAATAGACTAATGCGCTGTGAACCTGGAAATCTTGCCTCTGTTGCAAGTTCACTAGGAGGCCCGAGTTAAGCCACTCTCTTTTAATTTTTGCTCTTCCATTTGGAAGTGCTGCGTAAATGCTAAGTATTACGAGTAATCATAAATACCAGTTGTCATGCCACACGGGGACAATGGGATGGAATTTTAAATCACTTAACTCGAGTTGATCATTTTGCTATTGTAGCTGGTGACTGATTGCTACGTGACAGTTGGTGGCAAAGAATGAGCAATACACACACACACACCCTGAAAGAGAGAGGCTTTGGATTTCGGTGACATGCCTCAGCTTCAGTTACATCCACCTAAAAGGAAATTAAACGAATTACGGGAATTAAGGTGAGTTAAACAAATTAAGGCAAATGGCAAGAATTCTCAACTTAAATGAGAGTAAATCTAATTAAGGCAAATGATGCTATTATGGATTGGCAGCCAAAGCCTCAAAGGATGTGGAGACAAGCTCAAATATTTGTCAAAGGATCTGGAGAATCTTTTTTCTTTTTTTTAAAGGCCTATTTGTATATGGAAATGCTGCATTTGTTGAAGCTTTTTATGCTCTGCAATTATTAATTATTGATACAGCCAATTATCATACACAATGACTCTGCGGAGAGGAGTACTTGAAGCCCGGAGAGAAAAGGGCAAAGAGAGAAGGAAGGAGAGAGAGGGAGACCAAGGCAACCATCCAAAACGATGATTATGGTGGTGATTCACATTTTTTAAAACCCGCTTTTCCGTCAAAAAAGGAACCCCAGGGTGACTGTCTAATTTCAGTGAGAAAATAGCCCCTGTCTCCAGGTTTAAAATCTAAAAAGCATGAGACAAAATGAGAAGGCGGGAGAAGGAACAATGCAAGGTTTTTATTAAAGGTTTTCATGCCAGATGTCAAAGAGAAAAATAACTACCAAACTTTTAGAAGACATCTGAAGGCAGCCCTGTTTAGGGAAGCTTTTACTGTTTAGTAGGTTATTGTATTTTAGTGTTTTGTTGGAAGCCGCCCAGAGTGGCTGGGGAAACCCAGCCAGATGGGCGGGGTATAAATTATTACTATTATTATTATTATTATTATTATTATTAATTATTATTATTATTATTTCGTTACAAGAAAAGATAATAAAATAAGCAAATAAACAAGGGAAAGTACATAGAGTGTTTCCACTGTCAATTCATTCGCAGTGTCTTTTTCACAGTTGGTTTACATTTGGTAGGAGACACTAATGGTCACAGACATTGTTCTGTTGAGGGAAAAGAAAGGGGAGGGGAAAAAATAATGATATTTCATTTTATTGCATACTTCCAAGTTTCAGAGTTCTTGTAATGACCAGTGAGAATGGAGGAGCCAAAAGCTGCTGGTCTTGCAGCAAAACGGGTAGGGTTGCCATATTGCAAAAAGTGAAAACCCAGACATAATAACGAAATACACCAAAATCAACTCTATGATAAAAAGGCTCTGCAGTCCCTGGCTCTCTTCCTCTCCTAAGGCCTGGCTTAATGCTTAAGTCAAGAAAGAACTTAGCATATGAAGTTGAACGTATGTAAACACACCAAAATCTTGAGGGAGAATTTCCTGAAGAAATAAATTAAATATTGCAACTTAATCTAAGAAGAAATGTAACATATGGACTTGAATGTATATAAATATATCAAAACCGTGAGAGAGATTTTACTGAAGAAGCTCTTCATGGGTGAAACAGGCGACAAACGCCGGCACCCTGTCTAACTCTTCTGCGTAACATCACTGACACTTCGTTTGATCAAACTTATCCTCGTTGATATCTAACCCTTGAGTGCAACATCACTGACACATTGTTTGATCCAACTTACCTTTCTTGATATCTACAGGAGCCTGGCTAAAGGAACTTTAAAGACTGAATCTTCCTTTTGGACACAATTTGAATGAGTTTTCTGTTTTCGGCTTCTGTAGTAGATCTTGTACATAGCTCTCTCAATTTTTGGATTATTAAGATTTAGTACGTAGAATGGTTTGGTAGCGTTTTGTGTGCCGCTTAAGACTTGACAGGTCGGCTGCTGCAGATAACAGTCCAAGTACTAGGAGCCTTATAGTGCTGATCTTTCTGCAGAGGAGATGAGGAGATGAGGAGGAGACGAGGAGGCCCTGCATTTAGGCTTCCCCATCACCTTATATGTGCCTTTTCCCAGCTCAAAAGCATCTCCACCCAGATGCTTTAACAGTTGCTGAGATAAAGTTATGGGGACCCCATAAAAGGAGTGTGCCAATTATTCGCTTTGTTTTCTTTTGTGTGCAAAGACAACATCCCGAGTACTGGGATGAGGCAGAAACAGAGAGAAATTCTCTCTCAATTTTCAAGCAGGCAGAAAAGCAGTACATGAAAAAAATGGAGTGGTCCAGCCTCCACAGAGATCTTGAGGAATTTCATCTTTGCAAGTACCAATGTGACTTGACCTGATCTGTGTGTCTTGGACTATTTGTGTGACGTGGAATTCAAAGACCCTCTGAATTTTGTACTTCTGCAAATGTTGGGGTGGTTTTTTTTTGGGGGGGGGGGTTTAAAGATGCCCTATACATTTGGAATCGGGACGCGGGTGGCGCTGTGGGTAAAACCTCAGCGCCTAGGACTTGCCGATTGCATGGTTGGCGGTTCGAATCCCCGCGGCAGGATGCACTCCCGTTGCTTGGTCCCAGCGCCTGCCAACCTAGCAGTTCGAAAGCACCCCCGGGTGCATGTAAATAAATAGGGACCGCTTACTAGCGGGAAGGTAAACAGTGTTTCCGTGTGCGGCTCTGGCTCACCAGAGTAGCTTCGCCACGCTGGCCACGTGACCCGGAAGTGTCTGCGGACAGCGCTGGCTCCTGGCCTATAGAGTGAGATGAGCGCACAACCCTAGAGTCTGGCAAGACTGGCCCGTACTGACAGGGGTACCTTTACCTTTACCTTTATACATTTGGAAGTGTGTGTCTTAAGGGGAAATTTGCTTTAAAACAGGTATTAAATTTTTGCATGCTGTTCTTTAAAAAAATCAGATGAACGCAGAAATGGAATGGAACAGACATATGAGTGAATATATGCAGAAGCAACACAGAGCAGAAATTGATGTATTCACCCATCCCTTAACGGAGCCTTAATTATAAGTCACTGCAACATTAATCTGCAAGGCTGGATCGAACCATAGATTCCATATTCACTTTCATAAGTTAAATGGATTCATAGTATGATTGTTTTCTTAAATATTGATTTGTTTGCAAAGTTTGTAGCAAAATAAAATAAAGAGAGGCGACTTCATACTAGGAGCTGTTTTCACCTGGGCTGACAACATGACCACTGTTATGACCTGCAAAAACACAACTGTTTTGTTTCATTATTTAAAGTTGGATACATTTAACAGTGGGCCTGTACATTTGAGGCTTACAACTCCCTCCTACATTATATACTTTACTGAAATCTAAATTGCCAGGCCCCTTGTATGCATCTCCACTTAATGTCTCAGCTGTTCTTTGCTTGTAATAGTCTTATTGATTATGGCAGTGTGTGTTTGGTAGAACGTCACCTGAGAGACTTCCCAGCCTGACCTCCAGAATCCATCCTAGAGCCTCCAACTGCATCTAGCTGTTCTCCTATGACAAGCACCCAGACTTTATCATGGAAGCATATTGATCCCTGTTGTAAACCTATTCCAGCCTACAGATTGTTTGCTAATTACTCAAGCATAGTTCAATTTGAGTATTGACTTTTTTCTTTTTGGCTAACTTTTGATTGGTAAACGTCATCACACCTAACTGAGTCCACGTTCAGCTTGATTGCACCAAGTACATGCACCAGAAAGCAAAACCCAGAGCATTGCCTTCAAGTGGGAGTTGCTTTGCAATCAAATATCTGCAAACTTTTAGGGACGCGGGTGGCACTGTGGGTTAAACCACAGAGCCTAGGACTTGCCAATCAGAAGGCTGGTGGTTTGAATCCCAGCGACGGGGTGAGCTCCTGTTGCTCGGTCCGTGCTCCTGCCAACCTAGCAGTTCGAAAGCACATCAAAGTGCAAGTAGATAAATAGGTACCGCTCTGGTGGGAAGGTAAACGGCGTCTAGAATCTGTTTTCTTGACAAAAAGCGGCTTCAGCTATTCCCTGTAGAGAAGGTTCACCAATCTCCTGAGATTCAGCTGCTCTTTTCTGTCAGTTTTCCAGCTTCATGACACAAGTTGTGTGATCTGGTGTAAACTGCTATTCATAGCTGTCAGTGTTGACTAAAAATGCAGGAGAGGTGTGCCTGCCAGCTGCCTAAACTGGGAAGCGTACCAGATAGTTGGGCAAATTGTGAAATGCCTTGTTTTCACAATGCCAAGACTTTTAGTCTTCTGCATCCATGTAAACCGATGCTGTCACCTGTTATTTGCACTCCTGTGCACTGTAGTGAACCAAAGGGTGTTCTTAGAATGTGGGGCGAAGGGGTCGCTTAAAAGCATTGGTAAGGTAAAGGTAAAGGGACCCCTGACCATTAGGTCCAGTCGTGGCCGACTCTGGGGTTGCGGCGCTCATCTCGCTTTATTGGCCGAGGGAGCCGGCGTACAGCTTCCGGGTCATGTGGCCAGCAGGACTAAGCCACTTCTGGCGAACCAGAGCAGCGCACGGAAACGCCGTTTACCTTCCCACCAGAGCAGTACCTATTTATCTACTTGCACTTTGACGTGCTTTCAAACTGCTAAGTTGGCAGGAGCTGGGACTGAGCAATGGGAGCTCACCCCATCGTGGGGATTCGAACCGCCGACCTTCTGATTGGCAAGTCCTAGGCTCTGTGGTTTAATCCACAGCACCGCCCGCGTCCCTTCATGGGATATTTACAATGCAGTCAAACCAATGATTCATGTTTGCTAGATAGGCACATGATGGGAGCTGAAGCTGACAGAGTTTTCCTGTAAGTTGTCTGCAACCCTGGACAGCCACTGGCAGTCATTGTAGACTCTACTGAGCCAGATGGACCATGGACATGATTTGGGACAAGCCAGTCCTCAGGGACTCGTTCTGGTACCCATGAGATGCTCTCATTCACCTTCCTGGTCCACTTGGGGACAACTGATTTACTTTCCCATCTTGATAGCACCATGCCATAGGAAAGCAAACACTATAAAACAAGGTCTAGAAATGATGCCATCCTCCATAAAATATCAAGCTTGCCACCTCGGCCCAAGTCTATTTGAAATGAAAATATTGGTCTTCCCGGACAGAGGCTATATTTCTCTTCCCCATTGTCACGAGGCTGCTCCCTCAGATAATGACCTTAACCTTGCATTGCCGCATTATTCACCCGGTGAGTTTGCAAAAAGCACCATTTCAGCGTGCTATCTGCTCTCCTCGCTGGACCTAAATTACTCACCAAACATAGATGGATGTCTAAAGGTTCTTCCATGGAAATTGATTCTCCTCTTGGAGTTATTTTGTGTAGTTGGGGGAGGACAGCATTTAACTCCCAACTCCAGCCTTAGGAAGCATTGAAAACCATCTCTCTCTCTCTCTCTCTCTCTCTCTCTCTCTCTCTCTCTCTCTCACACACACACACACACACACACACAAAAACCACAATTCACTTGCTGCTAGATTGAAAGGAAAGATGCATTTGTAATACAGGATGGGTAACACAGGGGAGAATTGTGTCACCTGGAGGTGTCAAAGCCATTCAGGACTGGGTAGTGGTATAGATCAGTGTGGCACTAGGAAGGAATGCCAATAGATTTGGGGGGGGGGTCTAGTGAAATGTGACTTCCAATCCTTGCTGGGAGATATGGGAAGAGTTGCTCCTGAATTGCTTGCCCAGGTAATAGAGCCCAAAATGGCAGGAACATTTGAGGAGGACGCTTAGCTCAGTGACACAGTACACAGGTGGGCAACCTGATGTTCTCCAGATGTTTTGGACCACAACAGCACAGTGTATGGTTCAGGATGATGGGAGCTTTTGCCCACAATATCTGGAGGTCACCACATTGGCTATCCACACACAGCGTGTGCTTTGCAAGCATTGGGCTCCTTCTAGGTTCAATTCTCCGCTGAAAGGATCTGATGGGATAGTAGCTGGTGATTGCAAAGAAGACCAGTGAAGAAGAGGGTGTGACTTCTGGACAAGAATCCAGACTATATTAGTTGCATATAGATCCCATGGAAGTCAATGTGGTGAAGTTGACCATACTCGATTCCCATTGGGGACTCAACTAATTGACTGGATCCAAGCAGTTGTCATTTGTGACAGAGCAGCAGAGATAAAGGTAAAGGTACCCCTGCCCGTACGGGGCAGTCGCGACCGACTCTAGGGTTCTGCGCTCATCTCGCTCAAGAGGCCGGGAGCCGACGCCGTCTGAAGACACTTCCGGATCACGTGGCCAGCGTGACGAAGCTGCAACTGGTGAGCCAGCACCAGTGCCGCACACGGAAACGCCGTTTACCTTCCCGCTGGAGCAGTACCTATTTATCTACTTGCACTTAGGGGTGCTTTCGAACTGCTAGGCGGGCAGGAGCTGGGACCGAACGACGGGAGCTCACCCCGCCACGGGGATTCGAACCGCCGACCTTACGATCAGCAAGTCCTAGGCACTGAGGTTTTACCCACAGTGCCACCCGCGTCCCCCCCCGCAGAGATACATTCAAGTTAATTATCTTTTTTCAGTTTTTTAAATGATATTTATTGAAAATTTTTTAGAATTACAAAAGAAAACAAGGTAGAAAAAGAGAAAAAAAAACCAAGAAAGAACAAACCACATCAAATAATACAGATTGATAAAAATAAAAATCAAAAAATAACACAACACGATCAAAAGACAAAAATATACCACAAACATTTAAAAACAAATCCAATATTCTCAAACCCTTAACTGTCATTACCTTCTTTCTTTGACCTCCTCCTCCTCCCTTTTTTTGTATCCTAGTTGTTAATTGTCGCAGCAAATCTTTTCCATATTTCATAATATTCTGTCATTACATTACCTTAATCTATTTTAATCTTATCTTACTATAAAAAACCTTAAAACTTAAAACTTAAGTTTTTTACCAGTTTCTTATAACCATAGTATTCTTACATAATTCTTTAAGTATTTTTACTAAAGCCAAATAATTTCGTTCCAACATTTTTCTAACATTCATCAATTTTGTAAAACAATCCTAATAGAAAAAAAAATCCAATCTTCATCCAGCGTCTCTTCCTCCTGGTACCGGGTTTTGTCAGTCCTTTCTATCCCATCAATCTAGCGCATTAACCTAGTAATCTTATATCCGAAGCCCTTAAGTCCCTTCCATGTCCCTTCCGCGGCTCTTCTTCATATTTATAGCTATATTTTCCTTTGTCTCCTGCTCCTTTCACTCGTGGGAACTCCAGCTTAACAATGTTTTTGACCCTTCTCGACAAATCAGCCCCTTTTCCATAGTCCACACTGAACTCCATGTGGTATTTAAGGACCTGTTTCAAAGTCCCTCCAAAATTAAGAGCCCCCACAACCCCAAACATCTCACGGCCCATTACCAGACTTGAAAAGTCCAAACATCCCTGCATAGGGGGGTCTATCCAACCCCCCATTTCCAAGCCAAGCCAAACTTTATCTTTCCAAATCTGGCTTTTTCCAAGCTCATTTGTCAAATCCAAAAACTCATGTTCCTGCTGGGCCGCAGCTCCCTCCATCTCTGGCACCCAAGATTCAGCAACATCCTCTTCCCTCATCTGTTCTGTCAGGGCACACTCCTGATTTGATTCCTGGGTGGGCTCCATATAATTTCCCACTGCCTGTTCAAAATTTCTGATCGCATCAGTCATCAAGTCCGTCTTCTCATGTAGCTGTTCCAATAGGGCACTTGTTTTACAGAGAGCACACAACAGAGCTTCTGAATACATTGTCCTGCAAGGTCAGAAGTCTATTCCCACGATCGTAATCTGTAGCAGCTGCAAGCTCCCCGATTCAGAATTGGTTACAGTTTCACAGGCTCCCTCTAGGGGAAAAACTTCTATTTGTTCTTTTCTTTTAAAGGCAGATCTAACAACAAAGTTTCCTTTTTCAGTTATTTTGTCAATATTTGTTCCTTTAAAATGCGAAAGGGAACAATGGAATCACTATGTTTCTCTTCTTTTAGCTATCTGTCCAAAAACGTTTGTCTCTGGTCAATGAGCTTCAAAAAACGTCAGTCCTGACACCCCGCTCCAGGATCAAGGCGGTGGAAAATTATTTTGCTTTACACTCATTTCTGCAGGTTTAAACAGTCCAGAAAAAATCCCCCCACTTCTCCTGCTTCCGAAGGGGGTTCACATTCAAGTTAATTATCAATCAGTTAGGCTCTCTGCAACTTCTTTGTTTAGCAGAGTTCTTTTCCATTTCAATGTACAATTAAACAATTAACACATGCCAGGACAGGGATAGCATGACCACTGTATATGATGGTAACCTCAAGGCTGGATTACTGCAATGTTGCCTATTTGGTCCTGGTCTGGAAGCTCCAGCTGGTGTACAATGCAGCAGTCAGACTGTTGAAGAGGGAAGATAATAATAATAATAATATTATATATATATATATATATATACCCCGTCCTCCTCGGCCAGAGCTGGGCTCAGGGTGGCTAACACCAATAAAATCACAGTAAAAACATAATAGGGGGAGAAGGGGGGGACCCCAATTTAAAATACAGGTTAAAATGCAAAATAAAAAAATTCCTTCCAGTAGCACCTTAAAGACCAACTAAGTTAGTTCTTGGTATGAGCTTTCGTGTGCATGCACACTTCTTCAGATACGTATTTGAAGATTGGTATCTGAAGAAGTGTGCATGCACACGAAAGCTCATACCAAGAACTAACTTAGTTGGTCTTTAAGGTGCTACTGGAAGGAATTTTTTTATTTTGACTATGGCAGACCAACACAGCTACCTATCTGCAAATGGTTAAAATGCAATTTAAAATGTAGCCTCATTTTAAAGTAGCTGATAAATCAAGACCATAAGGGGAGGGAAACACAATTTTCAGACTGAGTCCAAACCAAAGGCCAGGCAGAACAGCTCTGTCTTGCAGGACCTGCGGAAAGATATCAAGTCCCACAGGGCCCTAGTCTCTTGTGACAGAGCATTCCACCATGTTGGGGGCCAGTGCTGAAAAGGCCCTGGCCCTAGTTGAAACCAATTTAACCTCCTTGAGGATCGGGGCCTCCAAAGTGTTGTTATTTGTGGACCTTAAGGTCCTCCGCGGAGCATACCAGGAGAGGCGGTCCTGTAGGTACGTGGGTCCTAGGCCGCATAGGGCTTTAAAGGTCAAAACCAGCACCTTAAACCTGACCCTGTACTCCACTGGGAGCCAGTGCAGTTGGTACAACACTGGATGAATGTGATCCCACAGCAAGGACCCCATAAGGAGCCTCACCGTGGCATTCTGCACCCGCTTGAGTTTCTGGGTCAGACTGGCAGCAGGTGACACTATTGTTAAGTGTCTAAACTGGATGTTCATCTATTAACGAGCCAGGCTTATGGTCCTTGTATTATTATTTTTTAAAAAAGCGAACCCTAAACATCTTAAGTCCAGGGTACCTTAGGTACCACCCAAAGCATTATATACCAATGTTTATGACATGTTTCTAGGCACAGGTCTGCACTGTAAAACTCTGCATCTCAGTATATGTGTGTGCGTTTGTCCCAGAGTTTTTACCCAGGAAAACAAAGAAAACAGCAATTGGGTTTCCTGTGTGTTGCCATTTGCTCTGATTTAGTGGTAAAATGTGGGTTTTCCCAAGAAAAGTGCCGGGAGAAAAATATATATATATACACACCCAGACACAGAACTTTAAAGGGCCTGGAAGGCACAGCTCAAAAGGAAGTCTGGATGAACCCCATAATCATTGGGGGGAAAGTCACTGTTTATCCCTTGATTTGATAAGGCTCAGCTTACCAAGTTTTCAATGTGATCAGCCCACTTCTTTGAAATGCTCTTCTGATATTCAGCAGGCGTCTTTTGTATTAATTTTTAAACATTTGCTGAAAACTTTTTGTTATGCCTCCAGGCTTATGCAGCAATTAAGGGGGGGGGGAAATCTTTTTGTAACAGTTAGCTAGTGATCTGTAATTTTATTTTATTTTATTGCACAAATAATTGTAAACCGCTTTGATATTGTTTAATGAAATTGCAGCATGTGGGTGTTTTCGTAAATGAATAAACGATTTGCACGTCAGCTTCCAAATGCCATCAGATGACGACAGTCCAGTTAAAAAGAAATATAATCAACTGTGAAATACAGATGTCACAGGTTTGATAAATATATGGCGGACAGATATTTGGATGCGATATTCAGTATCAAAATTTGAAAAGAACCATTTCAGGGAACATATTCATTCCAGCTTTATTAAAGTTTGACTTACTAGTCCTCATGAAAGAAATAATAATAATAATTTATTATTTGTACCCTGCCCATCTGGCTGGGTTTCCTCAGCCACTCTGGGAGGCTTCCAACAAAGACCAAAAATGCACTAAGATAATAATTGAGCATACAGGGGAAGGAAGGAAACAGATTGTGTTGGTGGAAAGTTCTAATGTTAGAGACATCAATGTGTTGTGGGCTGCCTTGAGATCTACAGCTATAGGGCAATATACAAATGTAATAGACAACAACTTATAAACCCAAAATTAACCTATTCCATCTGCTGATGGGGCATAGCATGGGGAGGGCCAGGGGGCTGAAAGAGCACCCCTTTTCTGATTGCTCTTTTGTGCTGTAAGGCAGGCAGAAACCCAACAGGTCAATCCCATAGTATCTCCTTCCTTCGGAAAGTCTCATCTGTTGAACTGATCTAGCAGAGCGAATTTTCCAAAGAACAACAACAACAACAACAACAACCAGCATGTAGCTATCCCAACTAGTTGATGGGACAGGATTTCTGACGGCTTATTATTCCATTGAAACAGGGGAGCAAAACCCAGAATGCCCAGCTTCACAAGAAGACATGGCAGCCTAGGGGAAAGTGGCGGGGGGTGGCGGCGTAGCATTTTCTCTTTACAACCAATAATTTTCTCCTGGAACAATACATTTAACACCTAGGCAATCTGAAAGTTTTGCTGGCCATTGTATCCTGAACTTTCAACCCGTTTTCTGTATTTGTCCTCTTACGAGCTATTCTCAAAATAAAGGGGACCAAGAAAGAAGAGTTAGAATAGCATCACTTATCATAATGCCTTCTTATCAGAGACCCCACCTCGCCCCAAGCCAGTGGCCAGTGGCCCCCGGAGGAGCAATAAGACAAAACATTTATCCCAAGGCTCCTGTGGCATTCTGATAAGACAGCTTGGTCTTATCCATCATTTTGAAGAAGTGCTTGGAACAGAAAGCTTTATAAGATGTGACTTCACCCACCCCTTGCCCACGTCTATGAGGTGCATTTTTTATTTATTTCTTTGTGTTTTGTGTGCAAAATGGAATACATTTCCCCGCTTCCTTCTCAATTTGCAACTCAAACTGGGGATTAGAATAATCAGCCTCTTTGGGGGATGAATCCCTCTATCTGAGCAGAGCTTTCCTGGGGAGAGAAAAGGCTTCCCAAAAAAGCGCCCACAGATGCTGGCATAACTCTGGATTTGCATCTCCCACACTTCATGCCAAATGCTGGAGCCACAACAGCTCACCAAACCTCCATATTCAATAGTTGTTGTTTAGTTGTTTAGTCGTGTCCGACTCTTCGTGACCCCATGGACCAGAGCACGCCAGGCCCTCCTGTCTTCCACTGCCTCCTGCAGTTTGGTCAAACTCATGTTCGTAGCTTCGGGAACACTATCCCACCATCTCGTCCTCTATTGTCTCTTCTCCTTGTGCCCTCAATCTTTCCCAGCATCAGGGTCTTTTCCAGGGAGTCTTCTCTTCTCATGAGGTGGCCAAAGTATTGGAGCCTCAGCTTTTGACCAAACGTGATCCACCTGGAGCAGGAACCGGAAAGCCACTCCAGTATCCCTGCCAAGAAAACTCCATATTCAAAAGTGGTGTACTGCTAACTTTTAGCACCTCTGTGGTGCAATGGGTCAATGCATCTGGTGTGTTAGCTGGATAGTTGGTGATTTCAAGCTCATCCAGTGACAGCTGTAGGCAGGATTCCTGCATTGCAGGGGGTTAGACTAGATGACCCAACAACAAACAACAATTTATGGACCTAATATATATCTAAAGCCATTTGCACATGCAGAATGTAGGCACCCTATATATAGAAATGAGCAAACCAGTGATATGTTAGGGAGCAGGCTAGCAGGCGGGGCCCATGACTTACATCATAGGAGCCTAACACAACACAGAACACTGTTGCTGTATGTAGGTTTTATTCTATTTGTTTTTTGTCTTATATTTTGGAAATGTACATCCAGTTTTATTTTCCTTTATTTTTTTGGGGGGGGGGGCTTGTTTAGCTTATACGTAAATCCAGCACTGATCAGGACACCCAGTTGAGCTCAGCCTTCACCAGGTGAACTGCGGAGACACCCCTCCCACTTTTGCCCCGTTAACGTGGAGTTTATGCAAATAGGAAATAATCACATTGCATGTGATGCCTCTGAGCAAGCACACCTTTAAGGGACTGGAAGAAATCAGGTTCTATTTTCAGCCTGACCGAGCTCTCTATACCCCAGTTGTCTCCACCAAGAGCATTTGGAAGCGGGTGGAGTTGTTCACTTTTCAATGACTTCCCTTTTTGGGGACAACATCCTCATTTGGCTCCTCGCTGGGGATTTCTCCAAAGATTTCCAGACTGATGTGAAGCTGGTGAGGGAAATCTAAGCCAACTAGGTTTCTGCAAATTGTGCTTTGTAGCAATCATTAGTTCCAAGAGGTGGTTGGGTGTTTTATTTTTGTTTTGTTTTTTTAAATGTTTGTATTTACCTTAGATACTGTGCCAAGTATTTCCAGACTGAGATCAGACCTTTTCGGGTGATGTTGTTGCTGCTGTTAATTTTAGAGCTCTGTTTTATTTTCAGTGTACGAATTCCTCTCATCAGGAGGTTTATTCAGCCTGGAGAGAAATGAGGCACTTGGTATTTATTTACAAGCTTTTTAAAAGGAAGCAATTACTGTAACCAGTTAACACAGCACCTCCTTCCTTCACCCTGAATTACTTTCCACAGGTTCTGTGAAATATACATTCTTTACACCCTGCAATGACTTTGCATCCTTATGGGAGTGCCTGCCATCAGACTGATGAGGGCAATTTGGTATCAGTCCAGGTTAGAATTAGATTCTGCTTTAGATCTAAAGTTTGCAATTGAGGTGTGTGTGTGTGTGTGTGTGTGTGTGTGTGTGTGTGTTGCTCTTCCTGCAAAACCCTTTCTAAAAACTCACTGTGATGACACCAACTTTAACCTCAAGTGAAATGAGCACTCACACTTTACATTGCGGGATTGCGCCATGCTACAGTTCCCAGGGAACTTACTGGCAAACAGGGACTGTCTTGCGTCTCGGTGTTACTTTTTGTTATTTTTTGGAGCTTCACACCCAGCCTCAGTTGTTGTTGTTGTTTAGTCATTTAGTCATGTCCGACTCTTCGTGATCCCATGGACCAAAGCACGCCAGGCACTTCTGTCTTCTACTGCCTCCCGCAGAGGAGGAACCGGCAAGCCACTCCAGTATCCCTGCTAAGAAAACTCCATGGACAAAGACAACAGCCTCAGTAGTCAAGTTTAATTGCTGGGAGGTGGGGCCAGCCCCATTTATAAATAGGGGGTGGAGCCGACAGTATCCAGGCAGTCGGCTCTGGAGATTCACCTTCCCTACCCTCCCTTTGTTTAATGTGTTCTTGTTTGTAGGTTAACTTTTTCTTCCTGTTTAGCGGGCGCTGCTACGGTCTATGACTGGTTGCTGTTGAAGGAACGGGAAGAAATTTTCCTGCTTTGGCAGGTTTTGTCTTCCCCATAGCAATTCATCACAACTTTGGCGGGTATGGCATTGCATGGAATCCTTTAGTCTTTTCTTCCCTATAATGGGAGTCACCACTTCACGCCCCCTCCCCCGTGGTGGCAATACCAGGATCCCCTCTTAAAGGGGTTATATAATGGGTGTCATCACCTCCTGGCAAATAGAAGGGGAAGAAATGAAGGCAGTGAGAGAATTTACTTTCTTGGGTTCCATGATCAGTGCACATGAAATTAAAAGACGCCTGCTTCTTGGGAGAAAACAATGACAAACCTAGACAACATCTTTAAAGGCAGAGACATCACCTTGCCGACAAAGGTCCATATAGTTTAAGCTATGGTTTTCCCAGTAGTGATGTAAGGAAGTGAGAGCTGGACCATAAAGAAGGCTAATCGCCGAAGAATTGATGCTTTTGAATTATGGTGCTGGAGGAGACTCTTGAGAGTCCCATGGACTGCAAGAAGATCAAGCCTATCCATTATTAAGGAAATCAGCCCTGAGTGCTCACTGGAAGGACAGATCCTGAAACTGAGGCTCCAATACTTTGGCCACCACATGAGAAGAGAAGACATCCTGGAAAAGACCCTGATGTTGGGAAAGATTGAGGGCACAAGGAGAAGTGGACGGCAGAGGACGAGATGGTTGCACAGTGTTCTCGAAGCTACCAGCATGAGTTTGACCAAACTGCGGGAGGCAGTGGAAGACAGGAGTGCCTGGCGTGCTCTGGTCCATGGGGTCACGAAGAGTCGGACACGACTAAACAACTAAACAAATGGGTGTCACTGGCCATACACTGAAAGGTTGTCAGTGAACTACCCTGCATGCAGGGATATGTGCTCGGCTACCTGCTACACTTGTGTCTTGCAGAGCACCCCCATATCCCATTTACCCTGATGCGCCCCAGTTCCCCCGGCTGGGGGGCTGGGAGGGATACACACCCAAGGCCGAAGCTAAGGTCTTCCTACATTCAGAAGTTTAATAAAGTTGTGGCCTAATTTTAATTCCATATAATGTTGTCAGAGGCTTTATTCTTTCCTTATGATTCCTGGGGGCTGGGGCTGTTGCCGCCTGGTTGCGCAATAACCCTACCATTCCTCACCGTGGTGGTGTTTAGGGCTAGAACTGGTTGAAAATTTAAACTAAGATGTTTTTCTGAGCATTCTAGCTTTCCCTGAGATGAACTGGTAATAACCTATGTCATGAGATTATATATTTCATCGTGCCCTCCTTAGTATAATTGCCATTATATAACAGTTTGTGGTTTCAGCCTTGTAATGTGCTATGTATTGTTTGTTGTTTCTTGTGAGTTGTGATTCCTGCATTTCAGGGGGGTTGAACTAGATTATCCTTGCGGATACCTTCTGACTCTGCAGTCCTATGATTTCATGAAACTGCCCTGTGGTATATAAGGGTGGCATATAATTTAATAAATAATATTAATTATAAAAACCAAGCCTTCTTTTCACATTCCCTGCTAAGTATTCTACCTCCATGGGAGGCAGAAGGGCAGCCAGGGTCCTGTCGACTTTAAAGCACACTCGTCTTTATGAAGATGAGATGATTGGCAGCGATAAGCACTCTTTCAAAGCCAGGAGCTCACAGCTACAGTCTCCATTTCCGGCTATGCTTAATAGCTCCAGTCCTATTAAGCTGCATATGTCATTTGTCATGTCATATTTGCCTTCTTGCTGGCAAAAGGAATCTGCCAATTGCAGTTCCTTCTGAATATTATACAAAGGGCAGTTGTATAATTTGTGACTACCATGAGTTCTTTCTGGAGGGCCTTTTCCAGGAGTGGTTATGGTGGATTATACCCAACTTATTTTTACTCAAGAGTAGAGCCATTGAAATTAATGGACCTAATTTAGCCACGTCTATCAGTTTCAATGGGTCTACTCCAGGCACAACTAGGATTGCATAGAACCCAATATTTTGTTTTATATAAATAGGTGAAACCGGGACTAAGAGTCCCTTTTCGAATGGGAAATGTTCATCAGGTGAGGAGCACTTTCCAGGTTGTTGTAGTTGCTAGAGGTTTGGACAGATCAGGAAAATGTGGTTTCAAATTTACTCTTAGCTACAAAGTTTGCTGGGTGACCTTGGGCCACACATTATCAGACTGATCTACCTCACAGGGGTGTTCCGAGGATAAAATGGAGAGGCTCTGCTGTAGAACCGCTGTGAGCTCTTTGAAGGAGCTGTGGGATAAAAATATAAGCACAAAGTAGACTGTCAGTTGGTTTTGTTGTTGTTTAGTCATTTAGTTGTGTCCGACTCTTCATGACCCCATGGACCAGAGCACGCCAGGCACTCCTGTCAGTTGGTAAGGTAAAGGTAAAGGGCCCCCTGACCATTAGGTCCAGTCGTGGCCAACTCTGGGGTTGCGGCACTCATCTCGCTTTATTGGCCGAGGGAGCCGGCGTACAGTTTCCAGCATGACTAAGCCGCTTCTGGCAAATCAGAGCAGCGCACGGAAACGCCGTTTACCTTCCTGCCAGAGCGATACCTATTTATCTACTTGCACTTTGATGTGCTTTCAAACTGCTAGATTGGCAGGAGCATGGACCGAGCAACGGGCGCTCATCCGGTCGCGGGGATTTGAACCGCCAACCTTCTGATCGGCAAGCCCTAGGCTCTGTGGTTTAACCCACAGTGCCACCCACATCCCCCCTGTCAGTTGGTAGTAGCCTCCAAAGCCCCCAGGATATGGGCTTGTGACTCAAGGAAACCCCAAAGGAGTATGTGTCCTAGACAGCATGTGTCCTAGAATTGTAGGATTCGAAGGGACCCCAAGGGTCATCAAGTCTAACCCCCTGCATTGCAGGAACATCAGCTAAAGCATCCATGGCAGATGGCCATCCAACATCTGCTGAGAAACCTCCAAGGAAGGAGAGTCCACAACCTCCCAAGGGAGTCCGTTCCACTGTCAAACAGCTCTTACTGTTGGACAATTCTTCCTGATGTTTAATCAGAATCTCCTTTCTTGTAACTTGAAGCCATTGGTTTGAGTCCTACCCTCCAGAGCAGGAGAAAACAAAGTTACTCCTCCCTTTTCCATATGACAGTCCTTGAGATATTTGAAGATGCCTCTCATATCTCTTCTCCCCCTTCTCTTTCCCAGGCTAAACATACCCTGTTCCTTCCACTTCTCCTGGGAGCCAGTGTGGTGTAGTGTTTAAGAGAGGTGGACTCGTAATCTGGTGAACCGGGTTCGCTTCCCTGCTCCTCCACATGCAGCTGCTGGGTGACCTTGGGCTAGTCACACTTCTCTGAAGTCTCTCAGCCCCACTCACCTCACAGAGTGTTTGTTGTCGGGGAGGAAGGGAAAGGAGAATGTTAGCCGCTTTGAAACTCCTTAAGGGGAGTGAAAGGTGGGATATCAAGTCCAAACTTCTCCTCCTCCTCCTCCTCCTCCTCCTCCTCCTCCTCCTCCTCTTCTTCTTCTTCTATGGAGTTGGAAGAGACCACAAGGGCCATCGAGTCCAACCCCCTGCCAAGCAGTAAACACCATCAGAGCACTCCTGACATATGGTTGTCAAGCCTCTGCTTAAAGACCTCCAATTTCCTTGGCAGCAAATTCCACTGTCGAACAGCTCTTACTGTCAGGAAGTTCTTCCTAATGTCTAGGTGGAATCTTCTTTCTTGTAGTTTGGATCCATTGCTCCGTGTCCGCTTCTCTGGAGCAGCAGAAAATAACCTTTCTCCCTCCTCTATGTGACATCCTTTTATATATTTGAACATGGCTATCATATCACCCCTTAACCTCCTCTTCTCCAGGCTAAACATGCCCAGCTCCCTTAGCCGTTCCTCATAAGGCATCGTTTCCAGGCCTTTGACCATTTTGGTTGCCCTCCTCTGGACACGTTCCAGTTTGTCAGTGTCCTTCTTGAACTGTGGTGCCCAGAACTGGACACAGTTCTCCAGGTGAGGTCTGACCAGAGCAGAATACAGTGGCACTATTACTTCCCTTGATCTAGATGCTATACTCCTATTGATGTAGCCCAGAATTGCATTGGCTTTTTTAGCTGCTGCGTCACACTGTTGGCTCATGTCAAGTTTGTGGTCAACCAAGACTCCTAGGTCCTTTTCACATGTACTGCTCTCAAGCCAGGTGTCACCCATCTTGTATTTGTGCCTCTCATTTTTTTTGCCCCCCAAAAATTCAGTTCTTGAAAGTCTGGCTTTAGTCGACTATTTCCTCCTCCTCCTCCTCCTCCTCCTCCTCCTCCTCCTCCTCCTCCTCTTCTTCTTCATAAGGCTTAGTTTCCAGGGACTGGCTGTATGAAGAGGAGTGGTGGTGGAAGGCACCAACTAGGGAACACCTTAGAGAAGCCTCAGAGGAGGAAGACTCAGAGCCTGTGGAGTGGTGGTGGGACAATGAGAACAGGTCACAGAAGGAATGGTTGGATGCTGAAGAAGCAACAGGCTTTAGTGGAAAAGAGGAACCAGGTGCATCTGAACCTGCCGAGACAGTATGTCTACATGGAATGGTGCCAACAGGAGCTGTCATCCAAAACAAGTGGTGGGCACCAGTTTGGGAATGGCTGGCTTTGGTGAACCAAAAGAGGGCCACCTAGGTGCAGGGAGGTGATTTATTGATGTCTTTGGCACCGACTTTTGCACCAACATCTGTACAGGTGGTTCATGCATTCATGGATTAGAACCTGGCCTAGACAACCTCACTCATCTGCTTGGGGTCTGGGTGAGGGGTCAAAGCAGGAGATAATGAGGCACAATGGTGGTAACAGGTCTTCAAACCTTTTTGCTTTTAAAAAAGACATCAATTCCCCATCCCAAATTTTAACCTCTCCAGGTAGCGACGGTGGAGATACAATCACAATTTTTTTTCTAAAGAAACAAATATCTTTTAACACCCACAACAACAAATATGACCTCTTATTATCAAAGGCAGCTTGCCTGAGAGAGAAAGAAAGAAAGAAAAAGTTTCCCCTTTGGGGGCTGGCCATTTTGAAGATCAAAGGACAACATGTGTTAGACTGTTTCCTCTGTTCAAAAGCCACCGAAATAGCAGCAAAAAGGGAGCCTTCAAATCAAACGGCTCTGGCGCCTGACTGGGAAGAGGCGATGCGCTTTTTCTTCCGTTGATTCCTCCACTTTTCAGCCATTAGGTTAACGTTCTCAGCCTTCAAAGTAGAAGCTTCAATGAAGCAAGCGGAGGCACCTTTTTCACACAGCTGGGAGGCAGGACTCCTGGAGAAACAAACAAAAGAGATGAAGAAGAACGATAAAGCCAAACAAGAATATGGAACAGCTTCAGTACGAAAAGGTTCTTCCCTCCGCCAGAAAAACCCACCCAACTCAAGGCAACAAGACATTCAGAAGCTTGTTCTGGTATTTGGTACCATGCTCTGGTGCAGTGAAGACTTGCCTATTAGGGCAAATCGGGCCCTGCCCCACTCATCTAGCCAGCCCCCACTGGCCTGCCTTCTTACTTGCAACCAACCTACAGGGTAGCCTTGACTTTGAGCTTCCTCTTCCTTAGTTTCAGTGTTTGCTGTTGTAGAATTCAATCTTCTTCTTCTTTCTTTGGCAATCACTCATAACCGAGTAAGTTTGTCTTCCATAAACATGGTTTTAACAATTAGTCCGTAAGTGACTGTGGATTTTGACTGGGAAGGACGGGGAAGGAAACACACCTGCCCTTAGCAAAGCTGTTACGTACAGATTCGTAGCCTCTTATGGATTTGTTTTAGATATAGATATAGATATAGATATAGATATAGATATAGATATAGATATAGATATAGATATAGATATAGATATAGATATAGATATAGATATAGATATAGATATAGATATAGATATAGATATAGATATAGATATAGATATAGATGATATAGATATAGATATAGATATAGATATAGATATAGATATAGATGATATAGATATAGATGATATAGATATAGATGAGATGTATAGATGTACAGATGTACAGATGTATAGATGTATAGATGTATAGATATATACACAGTGGTACCTCGGGTTACATACGCTTCAGATTACATATGCTTCAGGTTACAGACTCTGCTAACCCAGAAATAGTGCTTCAGGTTAAGAACTTCGCTTCAGGATGAGAACAGAAATTGTGGTCCGGCGGCGCGGCGGCAGCGGGAGGCCCCATTACCTAAAGTGGTGCTTCAGATTAAGAACAGTTTCAGGTTAAGAATGGACCTCTGGAACGAATTAAGTACTTAACCCAAGGTACCACTGTGTGTGTGTGTGTGTGTGTGTGTGTGTGTGTGTGTGTGTAGCATTAATCACATGTAACAGATATATTATTGGGCCTTTACACAATTTGAACATAATCCTTTTTGGATGGAAGACTGAAGTGTGCTCCGAATTTTGATTCACAAAGCACCTTCCCTTAGGTATCAGAAGTTTGTCCAACACCATCCTAATGCTTTGGTAGCCAAACTCTCTTGAGGCTAAACCCCCTTCTGGCAAGATAACAGACCTGCCAAATCTGACAGGTAGGATACAAGGCTGCATATAAATTGTGCGTTGCTGAGAACCTCGGAATATCCTCATGTTAATGTTATCACTTTCCTTCAGACTTCCTTTTCTGGAATGAGCCAAACAAGACCAGATCCCCTGAAAGCTTGGCTCCCTGCCTGATCTGAACATTTATCCCTGACAGCCAACTTTTCAAACTCCATCAGCTCCCTGGGAGATGTTCCTGCCTCTCCACAGGCGCCTCTTCACCTAATTGTCTCCAAGTGACTTCTGGGTCTCTTGTCGCTTCTCCAAAACATGATGAGCCTGCTCAATTACAGGATATTAAGGAACTCCACTCAAGAGCTTGCAATGCATATTTGGGCCCCTGAAAGGATTAATGCAGGAACTAAAAATAAGCAAAGCTCAAAGCTCCTTTTCCATCTTGCAAGGATCATTTCAATGACCAGCTTAAAAGCAGTGCTCGTGTGATTAATCTTATGGCATGAACATGCTTCACTCCTCACTTTTAAGAGCTGATAGCTTCACAAATTCCTTGCATCATGTGTGAGCCAAAAGCACTTTCATGCATGTGCAATGGCAGGAATTCCATTTTGCTTCCATGGCTGCCATGACTCAGGCCCTACTTTTGGGGATAAAGTTGGGAATTCAGAAATGGAGAAGGTATTGCCCTCAGGATGAGCCCCAGAAACACCAACTAGAAGCATTTTTGCAAGAAGATCCCATGACGCACCGCTCCAGCTTGAGAATACCATTTTCCACTTCTCTAACACAAAATGACTCCATCTCAGAAGCTTCAGAGCAATTGCTATTTCCTCTGCTCTCTTCCAACTCGAAGATTTTATAATTCTATCTTCTGGACCATTCTGGCTGGCTGGTTGAATGGCACTTCTCAGTGAAGGCAGAACTAGCTAGAAGTCATCTGCTATCTATGGCTCTGTATGAGAGTCAACTGGTGCTGAAGCAATATCTGAGCCCTTCTCTTATGCAGCGTTCAACCTGAGCTCTGCACAGAGCTATCCATGGTTGCTTTGCCTTGCCTTTGCCCATGGCATTCAAAGAATAATAGAATTGCAAGGTTCAAGGGACCCCCAAAGGCCACCTAGTCCAACTCCTTGCAATGCAGACCTTCTGCTCTGAAAGGTGCTCTAACCTTAGGCATTGGGTGGTCTCAACATCAGTCATCTGGCAAATGCACACCTAGGTTATAGTGAATGTCCCAAATGTGGCGACTGTTATGCTTGTATATACACCAGTGCACCTGACTTTTTGGATTTTCACACAATTGTATTTCTGTGGGTATGTAGGAGTATTTCTGTGATGGTCTGGGATTCGGACTCGGATGCTGAACCTGAGGGATCCCAGCCTGCACAGGATTCCCCACCCCCAGCACCAGCTGAGCCGGGGCTGGGGCATGAGCCTGAAGGGTCCTCACCTGTGCTGGATCCTCAGGGGCAGGCACCAGCTGAGTCTGCTCTGGCTCCTGAGGTGATGGAGGACCCATTGCCTGCCGGTGGTCCACTCTCAGCCCCGTCAGAGGAAGCTGAGGTTGCCTCTGTGTCCGGTAACCCTCCAACCTCTCCTGAGCTGCAGAGGGTCAGGGCAGAGAGGCGGAGGGAACTAAGTTCCCACAGGATGAGTGCTCGCCTCCAGGCCAGGAGAGGCGAGTCACCAGAGGATCGGGGCCGCCCCATGCCTCGGGGCAGATAAAAGCTGGCCAGCCCCAGTCCCAAGTTGCGGGAGCAACATTGTTGGTTGCTAGTTCCTGCCTGAACTCTGTCCTGCTTTTCTGCCAGAGCTCCTGACCCGCCCTGGCTCCCCACTTGCAAGCCTGTTCCTGACTTCACCCGACTCCCTGTCCAGCACCCAGCTTCAGTTTCTATGGACTGCCTCCACGCTGCACCTTTGACCACGGAGTGGACTTGGACCTTACCTCTAGGGTAACCCACGGGACCAGCACAATTTCACATATTGAAGCTACAAAATCTCCAGCTGCATTGATCTCCATCTAATTTGTTGAGTTGAACTTTGGCTGGGAGGTGGGCAAATAGCAAAACAAACAAAACAATTGACTTGATGCAGACTGTGAAGGGGGCAGTAGGAACCTGGTCTCAAATCTACCTTTAGTTATAGGGCCACAGGTCAAGCGGGGTAGGATGGGGGATGAAATCACTGCCATCTGCAGGGGGGTTGGACTAGATGACCCTCAGGATCTCTTCTAACTCTACAATTCTTTGATTCCATGATCCCTTGGTCTGGTTTCTCAACTGCAGAAAGGTCTAATTGGTAGAGAGGCTGTAAAATACCAACTTTCGGTTCCATGACTGAAGAAGGGACTAGAGATAAATTTAAAATAATAATGAAGTGGGATCATACACACAGTAAAAATGGCATGAAATGATTCATCAGATGTGGTCCAGGGCTGCCACTTGGATTGTGGCTTAGCTAGAAAGGCAAGAATCTGTCAGTTTTGGATTCTCACTTTCCCAAACAGTTTGCCACATTTCCACATCGGTTTGCATTTTTCTTTAAGTCCTCATAAAAATCTACCAGCATATTAGTGCTCATTTTCCCCAATGTACGCATTTTGCAAGCAAGTTTCCCCAATATAAATTGCATTATGGTTTCTTATTTTCACTTTTCCACAATAGATGCTTATTTTCTACACATTTTTTGTTGGAGTACAAAATTTGGAGAAAAGCGAATTTAAGGGACGCCCAAGTTTCAGTTCAAGTATTGTTTTGAGAGGCGCAAATTACAGGTTGGCTTGTATTTAAACCTGGACTGACCCATATTTCTCTCCCCATCACTCCTAGTTTGAACAAGTTGATTTTGGACTTTCATATCAATGGTTCAAGTTCATGGGAACATTCTTAAGGTGTTTAATCAAGGACAGAGATGAAAGATTGGATTCGAGCCAGGAATCGCATAGATGGTACCCATTTCAACCTCCATGAATATGCATGACACTCAGGCAGTGGATTGTATTGACATTCTGCTTCTGTTGCAGTTTAGGGATCATTTAGATTGGATTAATTGGATAATTGTGGAAGGGTGACAGAAAGAAAGATAACAATGTACTTTAAAAATGAATATATATGGCACTTCGGACAGCAGAGCTGTCTTGTCAGTGCTGAACAACCAACCGTGTTGTCTTGAAGATGATGGTTTGTGTGTGTGTGTGTGTGTGTCAAACTGCAATCTGCATGTAGGTAATGAGCAATTATGCTCATTTCTAGGCTAAGGATGCGTTAAGCATCCCAACCAATGAGTGAGAGTCCAAGGCTGGCTCAAGACATTTTGCTGCTTGAGGCAAAGGAGAAAATGCCACACACAAAATGACACTGCCCTGTCCCTGAGGGAGATCAGCAGGGTAGTTATGAAGGCAGAGGGCAGACACACAGCTCTCTTATCCAACAGAAGGGATAAGTCAGGCAGTTCAGGAACAGGAGCTGAAGGGCACCACTGCCTCTCAGAATATGCTGCCTGAGGCAGCTGCTTCATTCTGCCTGTTGGTTGGAGTGGCCCTGTGACAGACATGCCCCTAAACAATGTTCTTGTACTACTGTTTATTAGCGGCTGTATCCATTGCTACAGTTTCTCTCTCACAATTTTATGAGTGCATGATAAGACTGCCTTAAAATCATAGAATCATAGAATCATAGAGTTAGAAGAGACCACAAGGGCCATCGAGTCCAACCCCCTGCCAAGCAGGAAACACCATCAGAGCACTCCTGACATATGGTTGTCAAGCCTCTGCTTAAAGACCTCCAAAGAAGGAGACTCCACCACACTCCTTGGCAGCAAATTCCACTGTTGAACAGCTCTTACTGTCAAGAAGTTCTTCCTAATGTTTAGGTGGAATCTTCTTTCTTGTAGTTTGGCTCCATTGCTCCGTGTCCGCTTCTCTGGAGCAGCAGAAAACAACCTTTCTCCCTCCTCTATGTGACATCCTTTTATATATTTGAACATGGCTATCATATCACCCCTTAACCTCCTCTTCTCCAGGCTAAACATGCCCAGCTCCCTTAGCCGTTCCTCATAAGGCATCGTTTCCAAGCCTTTGACCATTTGCCTTCTTGTTGTCTCCTCTCCAGCCCGACCCTTCACCATGAGGTCCCAGGGCAAGTTACAACCATGAACCTGGGTAAGTTGGATGTGGTCAAAAATGAGATGGCAAGAATAAATATTGACATCCTGGGCATCAGTGAACTAAAATGGACGGGAATGGGCAAATTCACTTCAGATGACCATCACATCTACTACTGTGGGCAAGAATCCCATAAAAGAAATGGAGTGGCCCTCATAGTCAACAAAAGAGTGGCGAAAGCTGTACTGGGATGCAATCTCAAAGATGATAGAATGATCTTGATACGAATCCAAGGCAGACCGTTTAACATAACAGTAATCCAAGTTTATGCACCAACTACTGGTGCAGAAGAAGACCCTGATGTTGGGAAAGATGGAGGGCACAAGGAGAAGGGGACGACAGAGGACGAGATGGTTGGATAGTGTTCTTGAAGCTACCAGCATGAGTTTGACCAAACTGCAGGAGGCAGTGGAGGACAGGAGTGCCTGGCATGCTCTGGTCCATGGGGTCACGAAGAATTGGACACGACTAAACGACTAAACAACAACAACACAATGAAGAGAATAGCCTGGGTCCTGAAAGATATCAGGCGGGCCAGGGTGAAAAGCTGTTTCCTGGTCCTGCTGGATCTCTCAGAAGTCTTTGACACCATTGATCATGACACCCTTCTGGACCATATAGAGGAGTTGGGAGGTGAGGGCACCTATACAGTGGTTCTGCTCCTTCCTCCTGGGCCGTGTTCAGAAACTGGTGTTGGGGGATGAGTGTTCAGACCCCTGGGCTCTCACTTGTGGGGTGCCTCAGGGTTCTGTCCTCTCCCCCATGCTTTTTAAACATCTATATGAAGCCACTGGAAGAGAGCATCAGGGGGTTTGGACTGGGTGTTCAACTCTCCTTCAAATCTGAACAAGTGAAGGCAGTGAAGGTCCTGTGTGAGTGTCTGGAAGTGGTTGGAGGATAGATGGCAGCTAACAGAAGTACTGTTTTGGGGTGACAGGGGGCGGGCAGGTGTGGAGGATTCCCTGGTCCTGAATGGGGTAACTGTGCCCCTGAAGGACCAGGTGCGCAGCCTGGGAGTCATTTTGGACTCACAGCTGTCCATGGAGGCACAGGTCAAATCTGTGTCCAGGGCAGCTGTTTACTAGCTCCATCTGGTATGCAGGCTAAGACCCTACCTGCCCGCATACTGTATTGCCAGAGTGGTGCATGCTCTGGTTATCTTCCGCTTGGACTACTGCAATGCACTCTATTTGGGGATACCTTTGAAGATGACCCGGAAGCTACAAGTAATCCAGAATGCGGCAGCTAGACTGGTGACTGGAAGTGGCTACCGGTACCATATAACACCGGTCTTGAAAGACCTACATTGGCTCCCAGTACGTTTCCGAGCACAATTCAAAGTGTTGGTGCTGACCTTTAAAGCCCTAAATGGCCTCGGTCCTGTATACCTGAAGGGGCATCTCCACCCCCATCGTTCAGCCCAGACACTGAGGTTGAGTTCTGAGGGCCTTCTGGTGGTTCCCTCACTGTGAGAAGTGAGGTTAGAGGGAACCAGGCAGAGGGCCTTCTCAGTAGTGGCACCTGCCCTGAGGAATGCCGTCTCACAAGATATCAAGGAAATAAACAACTATCTGACTTTTAGAAGACATCTGAAGACAGACCTGTTTAGGGAAGTTTTTAATTTTTGATGTCTTAATATGTTCTGATATATGTTGTGAGCCTCCCAGAGTGGCTGGGTAAACCTAGCCAGATAGGTGGGGTATAAATAATAAAATTATTATTATTATTAGGTTGGAGAAATGAGATGCACTCCCCCAATGCATGATTCCCAGCAACTGGAATTCAGAGTCATGCTCAGTGGGTGAGACACATAGTCACCACGGCTGGTTTCAGTTCATGTGAGCCTGGCCAACACTGTATTACGACAATCCCACGATAAACCTGCTGAAGCAGAACTTCCATCAGTGAAGATATTCATAATTTACCAACTCCCTTCTTCCCCAGCGAACATTAAAATGATGTGCCAATTGATCTTGTGGTGCTCTTTAGTGCCCTTCAGACTAACCTGATTAGCTGTTCATCTTGTTCCTGACTGAGGTTCACATTTTAGAGAGCCTCTTCGTACTTGTCTGGTAACTCATATTTCTTCTTGCTGGCTGTAAGAGAAGACATCTATGGACTTCATTACGGGTGTATGTTCTGCAAAGAGAACCCAAGATATACTCACAATATGTTATGATACCCAACTCTCATGGCCAAAGCTTCCAACTTGTTCTTTTAAACAATTGCTGCTTGGTTCAGTAGCTGGAGACGGAGACAGCTTTTGACAGATTAGGAGTGAAAGATTGGTGTGCAGTCCAGTGAATTTTAGGAAGGGAAGGGCAACCTGGTGATTTTGCTACATTAAGGATGGGAAGCCTATTTGAGAAGCTTGAAGATTAAGGACAGATAAAAAAAAATTCACACAGTGCATAAACTATGGAGCTTATACCCACAGGATGAAGTGATGGCTACCAACTTAGCTGACTTTAAAAAAGGATGGGACAGATTGATGGGGGAGACTTAGAGGAGGTAAGATAGCCATATCATGGTATCATTGTTAGAATTCCTGGCTCCATGATTACAGTCATAGGATTGTTGTCTTTCACATGATGGTATTTGTTTTGACTCCACAGAGTGGGAAGTGATGAAGACAGGATGTTTGTGTTACTGTGTGGGACTATTGTCCTTTGTTCTTTTCCTCTTTGCTGTCTGATGCTAGAGAGAGAGGGAGCCATGTTGCAGTGCTCCGTGTGTGTTTATATGTAAATAAAGTAGATTAGCCAAAATACTGGGTTGCTGTGGTCTGTTACACACAAGTTGTGCAAACTCTGCAGATCCCTAAGTGTGCCTGTGTCGGGTTGGCATCTGTCGCTGTGATTTTCGGGCTGAAGAAAGCTTTTGAAGCTCCTGAACGATTGATCAGGAGGGAGGGAACATGCCAGTCGGGCATGTGTCTCTACCAGAGTCCTACTCAAGTGTAGGCTGAACTCAAAACAACCATATTATAGCCATCTTCAAATATCTCAAGGGCTGTCACATGGAAGAGGGAGCAAGCTTGCTTTCTCATGCTCTGGATTCTATTCTAAGTTACAAGAAAAGAGATTGCGACTAAACATCAGGAAGAACTTTCTGACAGTAAGAGCTGGTTGACAGTACAATAGTCTGCCTTGGGGTGTTGTGGACTCTCCTTCATTGGAGGTTATAAGCAGAGTTTGGATGGCCATCAATCATGGATGCTTCAGCTGAGATTCCTACATTGCAGGGGGTTGGACGAGATGACTCTTCAAGTCCTTCCAACTCTATAATTCTATGATGGGTGGCTATCAATGGCTACTATCTGTGTAGGCTTGGCTCTGCCTCCATAGCTGGAGGCAGTAACGCTTCTGAATACTAGTTGCTACAAACCACAGGGCAGGAAAGTGCTCCTGCACTAGTGTCCTGCTCCTTGGTTTACTACAAGCATCTGGTTGGCTGCTGTGAAAACAGGATGCTGAACTAGATGGACCATTGGCCTGATCCAACAGGACTCTTCCTATCTTCTTATGACTGTCGGGCTCGAGGGATTCTCTCCTCCCTGTCACAGTCCGGTCTACAGGTGATCAAATTCCCGGCTGAGGACGTCAGGACCAGGGGCGGGGTGGGAGCAGGAACGAGAGTCCAGAAGCCAGAAGTCAGGAGGTCAAGAGTCCAAGGGTCAGAGAGCTGGGAGTCAAGAAGCCACGGGTCCGAGGGTCAGGAAGCAAGGAGTCACAAAGTCAAGGGTCTGAGGATCAGGAAACAGGGAGTTAAGAAGCTGAGGTTCAAGGATCAGGAAACAAGAAGCCAAACGCAGCAAGGCAGGAAATGTGTTGCTGTGGCAAAGAGCTGAAGGGAAATGCTGACCTTATATCCCTTCCTGGCTCTTGCCACCAGGTGCATTGAGTTACCAAGCGGCCTCACCTGTGCGGCCGCGCCTTGCCTCTTCAGAACAAACTGAGGAAGTCCCCAGTCCTGCAAAGCCCTACTGGTCACAGGGGCTCCTGCACGCACTCCTGACACTCCCCTGGTAGCATCAAGGATCAAAGAAGAAACAAGAAAGTTTGCATTTGTGGTTTTATTCAGTAATTGTGGAGCAAGGCAAACAATCCAGTCCTTAACTCTATGGTGAAGTAGCTCACTCTGAGCCCCTCTCCTTCCTTCCCCAGCAACAGGCCGTGGCTCTGCGAGGGGCCTCAGATGTCAAATGCCATTGAGCTCTTTGCTCTTGAATTCTAAGTGAGCGGCCAGTACCTGGCCATGGTGGAGCCTCTATGCTCTCCAAGGAAGTCTCTGCTGGAAGTTCTCCAACTCCCCCACCTTCTCCTAACATAACTTGGCAGCTCTGCGTTCTGCTGTAATATAATCCTGTCTCCCTCTTCTCTTGAAACTACTGGAGAAGAGTCCAGTCCCTGACAAGGACCTTTTGCTCTGGAGGGCAGAGGACTCTCGTCCCTTGAAAGATCAGCATGGAAAAATCTTTCGCAATGCAGAATTAAGGAAGTTTGAAACATCCTCCGCCAATGGACCACTCTGTACCATTGGCCATTGACCTTATTTGCATGTGAGTACAGTTGTGACAGCAGCAGCCTGCAAACCAGGAATAGGGTGTGTGTGGCCCTCCAAGTGTTGCTGAACTGCAATTCCCATCATCCCTAACTATTGGCCATGCTGGCCAGAGTGATGGGAGCTGGAGTCCAAGAATGTCCAGAGGGCTGCAAATTCCCTATCCCTGATGTAGACTAAGCCGGTCCCTCTGACATCTCCAAAACACATACCAGATAGTTCTGATTTTCCAGTGTCCAGGTATGGCTTTGCTGCAGAATCCAAGCATTGCCATAATTTGGTAGGCAGCACGCCAGTTGCTAAATTCCCCAAAGGGCAGAAAAGCTGCTGGAACCAGGCCTTTCGAGTGTAAGGCTGCAGTCCTAAGCATTCTTTCTTGGGCACAAGTCCCACTGAAATCAGTAGGGACTTCCTTGTGATTAAAAATGGGTAGAATCAAGTTGTAAATGGAATGGCTCCCTGAGGGCTCCCAGAGCCATTGAATTAGCCCCCTGTTTTCAAGCAGATGCAAATGGGGCAATTTAATACCAGTCGTGTTCCCCAAATCAAATTATGCTGCTTGTGTTTTGGGGGTTTGTTTATTCATTTGGAAGAAAAGCTTCTGGGCTCCGTTTTGATCAATAATAATAAAAAACAAGAATACAAACATTTATCTGCATTTGCTCAATAGTAAATGAAATCCAGTACCTTAGAGCAAAGAAAAACTCTCCCAATGCAGAATTATTGCCTTGGTGATATCAGTAGCCAATAGACCAATAGTTGCTTTCTGCCAACTGTCCTAATTCTATGTTTGGACCATCGCAGCAGCAGAGGTGAGGGAAACAAAAAAGATGTTTCTTTCATAATATGGAAATGTCCTTGCCTATCTCAGCCCAATTAGCTCATTATGAAGTGGAAGCTTCCATGTGTCAGCCAGAAGAATGACATTTTTGTATAATAATAATAATAATAATAATAATAATAATAATAATAATAATAATTAATAATAATAATAATGATGATGATGATGATGATGATGATAAAAAAATTCCTTCCAGTAGCACCTTAAAGACCAACTAAGTTAGTTCTTGGTATGAGCTTTCGTGTGCATGCACACTTCTTCAGATACACAGTGTGCATGCACACGAAAGCTCATACCAAGAACTAACTTAGTTGGTCTTTAAGGTGCTACTGGAAGGAATTTTTTTATTTTGACTATGGCAGACCAACACGGCTACCTATCTACTACTGGGATGATGATGATGATGATGATGATGTTGTATTATTTATACCCCGCCCATCTGGCTGGGTTTCCCCAGCCACTCTGGGTGGCTTCCAACAAAACACTAAAATACAATAAGCTATTAAACATTAAAAGCTGTCCTAAACAGGGCTGCCTTCAGATGTCTTCTAAAAGTTTGGTAGTTATTTTTCTCTTTGACATCTGGTGGGAGGGCATTCTACAAGGCGGGTGCCACTACCAAGAAGGCCCTCTGCCTGGTTCCCTATAACTTAGCTTCTCGCAGTGAGGGAACCGCCAGAAGGCCCTCAGCGCTGGACCTCAGTGTCCGGGCAGAGCGATGGAGGTGGAGACGCTCCTTCAGGTATACTGGACCGAGGCCATTGAGGGCTTTAAAGGTCAGCACCAACACTTTGACTTGTGCTCAGAAATGTACTGGGAGCCAGTGTAGGTCTCGTGTTATATGGTCTCGGCGGCCGCTCCCAGTCACCAGTCTAGCTGCCACATTCTGGATTAGTTGTAGTTTCCGGGTCACCTTCAAAGTAGCCCCACATAGAGCGCATTGCAGTAGTCCAAGCAAGAGATAACTAGAGCATGCACAACTCTGGCGAGACAGTCTGCGGGTCTCAGCCCGCGTATCAGATGGAGCTGATAAACAGCTGCCCTGGACACAGAATTGACCTGCGTCTCCATGGACAGCTGTGAGTCCAGAATGACTCCCAGGCTGCACACCTGGTCCTTCAGGGACACAGTTACCCCATTCAGGAGCAGTGAGTCCTCCACACCTGCCCGCCTCCTGTCCCCCCAAAACAGTACTTCTGTCTTGTCAGGATTCAACCACAATCTGTTAACTGCCATCCATCCTCCAACCGCCTCCAGACACTCACACAGGACCTTCACTGCCTTCACTGGTTCTGATTTGGAAGAGAGGTAGAGCTGGGTATCATCCGCATATTGATGAACACCCAGCCCAAACCCACTGATGTTCTCTCCTTGCAGCTGTATGTAGATGTTGAAAAGAATGGGGGAGAGGGCAGAACCCTGAGGCACCCGACAAGTGAGAGCCCAGGGGTCTGAACACTCATCCCCCTCACCACTTTCTAAACACAGCCCAGGAGGAAGGAGCGGAACCACTGTATAACAGTGTCCCCAGCTCTCAGCCCCTCTAGACGGTCCAGAAGGATGTTATGGTCGATGGTGTCAAAAGCCGCTGAGATATCCAGCAGAACTAGGAAACAGCTCTCACCTTTGTCCCTAGCCCGCTGGAGATCATCGACCAGTGCGACCAAGGCAGTCTCAGTCCCATGATAAGGCCTGAATCCCTACTGGAAGGGATCCAAATGGTCCGCTTCTTCCAGGCGTGCCTGGAGTTGTTCAGCAACCACTCGCTCAATCACTCTGACATCACAAGACATCCATCTCTTTATACCTGACAGTGGATCGCTCTGTATGGATCTGTAAGATGAGAAGCCATCCTAAGACTGGTCCATAAAACTAGGAGATTATTTGCAACATTCAGAAAATCTAGGACTGCACCACTTCAGGATGCTGGTGGGAATCAAATTCTGAATGCTGCATTGCTAACCCGTGTTCCTTCAGATATTGTTGGCAAAGAATGCAGATGGAATCAATTTTAAATGGATTTATACGTGGAATTTGGTGGCTGGTTTTATCAAATTTTGCCCACATTGAACTACCTTCTGCATCAAGCAGCCACTCATCACCAATGACTTGTGCATTCACATTATTATTTTTAAAGGTTGACTAAGCAATATTGTATGCAAAAAATACATATATATTATGTATAATATTATGGAAGTGTTGAGTCCCATGTTGTACCATATTTCCGCAGCAGTATTTTACAAATATCAATACGTAAGTACTTTTATACAGTTTATATGTACTGTAGCACGTATCTGTTTGTGTGCTGGCTGGTTACTTTAGGAAACCAAGAGTGTATATGAATATAATAGTCTAACATTATAGATAATATTACTTATTATAATGCATGTGAGAAATGAAAATGTTCATATTTGTAGCAGAGCAGGAACAAAAGTTTTTTTGTTGAGATCAAGGAAGACCGTGATCATAAGAAAATATTCAGGCTTGACATGGATATTTTCACAAAATTCATTTGTAGTTGTTGGACTACAGATCCCATCATTCATGACCTTTTCCTGTGGTAGCTGGGGATGATAGCATTTGGAATCTAACAACGTTTAGAGGGCCAAAGGTTCCCCTTCCTATCCTAATCTTTAGTGTATTCTGCGCCCGTTAACCCTCCTAGACTTTTTCAGGAGATATCAAAAATGCTACAATGTCTTTAAGATACATGTAAGGTAAAGGGACCCCTGACCATTAGGTCCAGTTGTGGCCAACTCTGGGGTTGCGGCGCTCATCTCGCTTTATTGGCCAAGGGAGCCGGCGTACAGCTTCCGGGTCATGTGTCCAGCATGACTAAGCCGCTTCTGGCGAACCAGAGCAGCGCACAGAAATGCCGTTTACCTTCCCACCGGAGCGGTACCTACTTGCACTTTGATGTGCTTTCGAGCTGCCAGGTGGGCAGGAGCTGGGACTGAGCAATGGCAGCTCACCCCGTCATGGGGATTCAAAGTGCCAAACTTCTGATCGGCAAGTCCTAGGCTCTGTGGTTTAACCCACAGTGCCACCCGTGTCCCTAAGATACATGTAGGACTTCATTATTTTGACCAGCTACTGCTTCTCTCCTCTCCTAGTCCTACTTGAGTTCTTTCTCTTGACTGCTGTCCTGCTAATAATCCATTTAACTATCCGCTCCCCCCCCCCCGACCTTTCCCAGTCAACATTGTGATCTATATCAACTCAACCACACATCAAAATCCAAAGAGAAGTTTGTAAACCAAAATCTCGGACTGTATCCGTATTTTTTTTTGTCTTCCTTGAAGCCTGCTGCTTTAACTGTCAGGATCCAGATTGTTATCACCTCGTAAAATGAGACATTTATCTCCTCAGTGTAATTTACAGCCTCTCTAAAAATGAGCAATGGAATGGGAAAGACTAAGGGTTGGTACCCCAGAGCCTTCTCCAGCACGTCTGAGTCAGGGAGTGGCCCCACTGGAATGCCTTGAATGATAGAGAGGGGGAAAGAATCCCTCATTTCATTATTATGACTTCAAAATGCGAGCATCTGACAGCACAAGGGCGATTGTTTCCCCCCGATTGGAAAAGTATGGTTTATGGGGTGCTTAAATCGGTGGCATTATGTTTACGATTATTCCTTCTGCAACTT
The DNA here is from genome assembly GCF_964188305.1 of Podarcis bocagei. NCBI lineage: Eukaryota > Metazoa > Chordata > Lepidosauria > Squamata > Lacertidae > Podarcis > Podarcis bocagei. The sequence goes on from NC_138133.1 coordinate 87,774,862, forward strand.
GACTAAGGGAGGTCACTGCGATATGCTACAAGGGATTACAAAGACTTTGCACCCCAAAAATTGGCAGCGTCATGTCCTGGGACAGGTGCACTTTTAATGATTTAATATGGCCTTAGTCTTGTGCTAAATTAGAGTGGAGTACAAATACAGTGGTGCCTCGCAAGACGAAAAGAATCCGTTCTGTGATTCTCTTCGTCTAGCGGTTTTTTCGTCTTGCGAAGCAAGCCCATTGACGGATTAGCGGATTAGCGCTATTAGCGCTATTAGCGGCTTTTAGCGCTATTAGCGGCTTTTAGCAGCTTTTAGCGGGTTATCTGCTGATTGGATCAGCTGATAAGTGGCTTAGAAAATGGGGGGGGGAGGAAAAAATGCCAGCAGGAACTCGCAAGACATTGTTGTCTTGCGAAGCAAGCCCATAGGAAATTCGTTTTGCGAAGCATCTCCAAAACGGAAAACTCTTTCGTCTAGCGAGTTGTCCGTATATACATTTTCTTTTTTATATTAAAAAAAGATATATAAAAGACCATGTTTGAATCCTGAATTGCAGAACATGAATCTTAGCTAGGATTGTCCAATGAGGATTTCACCCAGAGCAGAAGTCAAATTCATTTTAGAGATACATCCCAGGGGAAATCAGTTGGAAGTGTGTGCATATTGAAGATGCACCATTCTAGCTTTAGCACGCAATCTGGAATTTCCTACAGATCCTTGAAAATAAAAAAGATTAATGAGTTTCTTCTTGTGTTCTTGTGCAGTAGAACCCACCTCAGTGGAAACACCTCTTCCTGTATTTGGTTTGTTTAAAATGTTTTTAGGCCACTTTCCTGGGCAAATGTCCATCCAAAACATCTTGCAAACTGAGGTTCAGGGAACTTCAAGGATCCCCTAAACCCTTATACTCCAGCTTGATAGCTGAGATCATCTGCAAGGCTGCTGTTGGGAGATCCCTGAGTTGGTGAGGCTCATCTGACAATGAGAAACTGAGTCTTTAGTGGCATCAGCCCAGCCCTGTGGAATATTCTGCTAGTACAGATTTAATGGGCACCTTCTGTGACAACTTTTAAATACCTGCTGGGACAGGTTCTACCAGGACTATGCGGGCACTTAAGAACCCATCCTCCTACAGTGGTTAACTGATATCTGTTTTTAACCTGTATGGTTTTATGTTTTTGTTGCTGTAAACATATTATTTTATTTGCTTTATGCAAATTATTTTTTAGAAACAAACAATATATATATTAAAAGGTGTCACATTTTATTTGAAGTCTTCACATATGTCAGCTGTTTTCTGGTCCACATGTTAACCGTGGCTGCTTAATATGAAAAGATTTATATGCAGATATAAACCTAAACCTAGACAGAATCTTAAAAAGCAGAGACATCACCTTGCCAACAAAGGTCCGTATAGTTAAAGCTATGGTTTCCCCAGTAGTGATGTATGGAAGTGAGAGCTGGACCATAAAGAAGGCTGATTGCTGAAGAATTGATGCTTTTGAATTCTGGTGCTGGAGGAGACTCTTGAGAGTCCCATGGACTGCAAGAAGATCAAACCTGTATCCATTCTGAAGGAAATCAGCCCTGAGTGCTCACTGAAGGACAGATCGTGAAGCTGAGGCTCCAAGACTTTGGCCACCTCATGAGAAGAGAAGACTCCCTGGAAAAGACCCTGATGTTGGGAAAGATGGAGGGCACAAGGAGAAGAGAATGACAGAGGACCAGATGGCTGGACAGTGTTCTCAAAGCTACCAGCATGAGTCTGGCCAAACTGCGGGAGGCAGTGGAAGACAGGAGTGCCTGGCGTGCTCTGGTCCATGGAGTCACGAAGAGTCGGACATGACTAAACGACTAAACAACAACAACAGTATTCCTCACCCTATGGCAGACAGGGTTATCTCATCCAAATCACCTAGCCTTCTTTCAGAATCCTCAATGGCTCTGGGTTTTCTTCCCTGTTTTAAATATACCTTTCTGAAGAAACCAGAGGCCTTTCTCCTGGGCATAGTCGGCCAATCGGTGTTAAAGAAGGACAGAACTTTCTTTATGTATGCCACAACAGCAACAAGAATACTTATTGCAAAGTATTGGAAGACGCAATACTTACCCACTCTGGAAGAATGGCAGATGAAAGTGATGGACTACATGGAATTGGTGGAAATGACTGGCAGAATCCGAGACCAGGGAGAAGAGTCGGTGGAAGAAGACTGGAGGAAATTTAAAGACTATCTACAGAAATATTGCAAAATTAAGGAATGTTAGAATGATGTTGGATTGAAGTTAAGTGGTTTCTAGCTGTAATGGTTTAAAAGAATATGGAAAAATTGGATTTTTAATAGGTAAAAATTTAATGTTAGAATATATTAAGATTAAAGATCAGGATAATAAGGAGGGAAAGGAATTGCTGAACTAATAAACTGAACTGGAATACAAAAAAGGGAGGTATGAGGAGGTCCGGGAAACAAGTAAATGAAAGATAAGTGATGTAAAGATGGAATTATTTTTAACTGTTTTTTATTTCCTATTTTTTCTTTTTTCTTTTTCATTATGTAATATTGTGAAAACTTTAATAAATATTTATTAAAAAAAAACAGAAGCAGGTAGGCTCGTGGGTGGCAGTGTGGTCTAAACCTCTGAGCCTAGGGCTTGCCGATTGGTAGGTTGGCAGTTCGAATCCCCACAACGGGGTGAGCTCAAAATTTCTCTGTGCCAGCTCCTGCCAACCTAACAGTTCGAAAGCACACCAGTGCAAGTAGATAAATAGGTACAGCTGTGTCGGGAAGGTAAACGGCATTTCCATGCGCTCTGGCTTCCATCACGGTGTTCCGTTGCACCAGAAGCAGTTTAGTCATGCTTGCCACATGACCCAGAAAGCTGCCTGTGGACCAACGCCGCCTCCCTCAGCCTGAAAGTGAGATGAGCGCCGCAACCCCATAGGTTGTTGGGAAACTGTGTATATGCAGCTACTCACACAGAGTCAATTAAGGTTTGGCAGACAGCCAGAAGGCAAACTGAAGGAGTAAGTCTGCCTGGTGATACAGAGGCATGGAGACAGCTCCATGATTGGTCAAGCTCTCTCAAAGGAGTGATAATTAATGGCCTACTAACTGAAATTGGTTAGTTTGTAGTTCAGAGGTTCAGAGTTCAGTGTGTCAGTGTAGGAGTTGTGAGTCGTGTATGAGAGAGCAAGCTAAAGATCCGTGTTCTGTTCCTGTAAATAGTCCACTGTATATAATAAACACCTAACTACAAGTTCCTGGTTCCTGCTTTGTCCATCCTGTTTGCAGCCAAGTCACCAATTGCTTCCGTGGATTCTGTGTTTACTCTGCTAGGTCTGGCTAAGGTCCTGCAACTAGTCAGAAAGTTGCAAAACATCAACAGGTTTTGCCAATATAGGTTCCTTTACCTTTACCTTTTTTTTTTACAGCAGTGTTTCCCAAACTTGGGTCTCCAGCTGTTTTTGGACTACAATTCCCATCATCTCTGACCACTGGTCCTGCTAGCTAGGGATGATGGGAGTTGTAGTCCAAAAACAGCTGGAGACCCAAGTTTGGGAAACCCTGGTCTATATTGACTAGCGGTCAACCCCATAGTCGCCTTTGACTGGACTTAACTGTCCAGGGGTCCTTTACCTTTACCTGTGCAGAAGCATTGCTGCCTCTGACTGTGGAGGCAGACCATAGCCATCGTGATAGTCATTCATGCAAGCATGTGCACACACACACAATGTGCCTTAAGATGCAGGGGGTGGGAGGAACATTGTGATGCACTCAGCTATATGATTGTATCTAGATTGTGTCTCCATGTTGCCTCACTAGGGATAGAGGATGGATTCATTTGGTCCGCTGTTCACAACAGGCAGGCTCAATTCCATGCTCCCAGGCTTTCTGTAGATTGGGACACAACTCCCCGTCGGATTGTGCAATGCACTAAATTTTGCAATTTATTTTTGGTGCGCAAGAAGCATGCACAATATAATATTGTATTGCTGTGTTTTTATATATGCTGTAAGCCACCCAGAGTGCCTGGGGAAACCCAGCTAGATGGGAAGGGTATAAATGATGAAAATAATAATAATAATAATAATAATAATAATAATAATAATAATAATAATAATAATAATAATAATATCTTGCTGTGGTTAAAATCACTGAAAAGAAAACATGTAAAAAAATGTGCAAAATGGGACAGAGGAAACAGAATACTCAATGCATTTCTACCAGTTCAGTATTCTGTAGATTCAAAGCACTGTTTAAACTCATTCCTGGTCCTGATATTTGTTGTTTCGAAATAAACCAAAATCCATTTCCTAGCATATGCCCATTTCCTTAGTCTCTCCCTCTCCCAGTCACATAATATGTGACTCATTCCAGCCCAGACTTCTGACCTCTCTGTGAACAGACCTAAAAGGAGATCGTAATCATATCTCAAATTCAAAATGTGTCTTCCTTTGAAGTGAGTCGGGTTTTGCCTTTGATTTAGATTCATGTGCAGGGGAAAAAATGATAGAAAATTTCCCTTTTCATGTAGAATAACTCCGACTGTTTCTGGACCATTACCTCATCCTTTAATGTGCCTAAATGCTTCATCTTTTCTGTATTGTATTATTTATTATTTACATGTCACCGTACTTGACACCCCCCACAGGCTGTCTTAAGAAAATTATTTCTCCCTGTAGCAAATAAATTGCTTATATATATGGATTTTTCTTTCCTCTTTAGGGGAGCTCTGATACAAATAATAATTTGCCCTCCTGAGCAGTCACAGATAACAGCCTGATAAATTGTTATTCTTAGTAACGGCTTTGATTTGCCCGCAAATACATTTATATGTGCATAACATTAGACAGCGCGATTTTACAAACCGCATCGCCTTTAGGGACAGATACCACTCTGAGCTACTCGCAGGGAAAAACGCACTGGCGTCTTGGTTCATTACAGCTGAAGCCATCGTGGTAGATGAGATGAAGCAATGAAGACCCAAAGGAGGGAGATTTAAGATGGGTTGTCACACATTAATGTACCCATGCACCACTCCTGCTGCTGTGTTTTGACTCCAGTGATGACTTTTAGGCCTGAGCCGGATATTTGACAGAATATCTGCATGCAGGACTTCTTTCTCTAATGAAGAGTTTCAAAATGGTTGGATGGATCCCACAGAAGGAATCGACTAGTTCCGCATCACCTCCAACATTCCTTTGATGAAAACAGGGATACAGGGACTGTATACCTGAAGGAGCGTCTCCACCCCCATCGTTCAGCCCGGACACTGAGATCCAGCACTGAGGGCCTTCTGGCGGCTCCCTCATTGCGAGAAGTGCAGTTACAGGGAACCAGGCAGAGGGCCTTCTCGGTAGTGGCACCCGCCCTGTGGAATGCCCTCCCATCACATGTCAAGGAAATAAACAACTATTCGACTTTTAGAAGACATCTGAAGGCAGCCCTGTTTAGGGAAGCTTTTAGTATTTAATGCTGTATTATTTTTTAACACTTGATTGGAAGCCGCCCAGATTGGGGAAACTCAGCCAGATGGGCAGGGTATAAACAATAAATTATTATTATTATTATTATTATTATTATTATTATTATTATTATTATTATTATTATTTCTCACTCCCCAACAACCGACCCTCCTCAACCTCCCATTTTTGTCACCACCACCCTACCCTGGAGAACATTTCCTTCCAGAAGGAAGGCAAGTGCCATCACACCCTCACCAATGGGACAAGCGCCAGCTCATCCGCCTCCAAACTGGCAGCAGTACTGGTGGGAGAAATAGGGACATTCTGGGATCCAATCAGAAGTCAGGATGGGTTTTGTAATGCCGGGACTGTCCTTGAAAAATCAGGGCACTTGGAGGGTATGGTTCAGACTGATGCTGATGGCGTACTGCTGATCATACCTCCTTTAGGTATATTATATGGGTGTGCTGGAGGAAGGGGTTGGAGGAGGAAATCATTTTTTAAAAAAATACACCATACTATTAAAATTCATATATTCAACATTAACATTCACATGCAAACACCTACAATTCAGCTGGTGGGATGTTTTAATCCTGTCTTTTAAAAATAGGATTGTCGTTCACATTTTTCTTTGTATTTCTTGCAGTTTGGTTTTGATGCATGTGCTTCTTTGTTTATATATTGTGCGTCGCTTCGAGTTACCTTGGCAAAAAGGAAACCAATGAAGTTAGTGAACAAATAAATCAATAACGCACACATACACACGCACAGAAGAAAAAGAACCACCCACAAGAACAGTCGCAGGAAGACTTTGACAGTAGACGGCAGAACAATATCACTCAGTCCTTCAAATACAGTGGTACCTCGGGTTACAGACACTTCAGGTTACAGACTCCACTAACCCAGAAATTGTACCTCGGGTTAAGAACTTTGTTCAGAATGAGAACAGAAATCGCGCGGCGGCAGCAGGAGGCCTCATTAGCTAAAGTGGTACCTCAGGTTAAGAACAGTTTCAGGTTAAGAATGGACCTCTGGAATGAATTAAGTTCTTAACCAGAGGTACCACTGTACTTGAGGAATAGGTATATTTTTACCTTGAGTGAAGACACCAGACAGATCTCACTGGGGAGAGCATTGCACAGAACCACAACTGAGCAGAGCACCCCTTCCTTATCATCAGCCTCTTAGCCTTCCTCAGAGTTCGTGGTGGACCCAGAAAATGGCCTCAAAAGGGATGAAGAACTTCAGGCCAGAGCAAAGACACATCCAAGATGACACATCCAACATCCAAGTCCCTCCGAGTAGTCCCAATCTGGCTTGGGACCCAGCTGAATTTCCTGCACAGCCCTAATGCTAAGTTGGAAGGTGGACCACTTTGTAGTTTCATGGGTCTCTGTAAGGCGTCAGAGGATCCAACCTCCACGGTAGGTTGCCAGGAATGGATAAGACAAGGAAAAGCTCTTACCAATTGCCTTTTATTCAATATTCACAGAGAGAGGCTTAGAAATGCGACCTCTTGGAATAATGGCGTTGCTCTGAGTAAATCTCCACTCCCCTTCTCTCCCACTTCTGCATTCGCCAACAGTCCCACCCCCTTTACGGTTGCCGCTTAGGGCCATCTGTCTCTGAGACCTTTCGTTTCCTACATCTACAGACCTTTCGTTTCCTACATCTGGAATGCCTTCTAGTGATAACATGTCAGCCAGCTGCTCCCGCTCTCCCTCCTCCTCTCCCATTACAGTGGTACCTTGGGTTACAGACGCTTCAGGTTACAAACGCTTCAGGTTACAGACTCCGCTAACCCAGAAATATTACCTCAGGTTAAGAACTTTGCTTCAGGATGAGAACAGAAATCACGCGGCGGCGGCAGCGGGAGGCCCCATTAGCTAAAGTGGTACCTCGGGTTAAGAACAGTTTCAGGTTAAGAACAGTCCTCCAGAACAAATTAAGTTCTTAACCAGAGGTACCATTGTATTTCCCAACTTTCCTCCTCATCTGTCTCTGAGCTCTGCCCTTTTTCAACCCCTATTGTAATTCTGCACTGTCTTCTCCTCTTCTCCACAAGGTTCAGATTGAGGAGGCTGTCTCCACCATTCCTCCTTTGCCAAGGCCCTGACAGTCTCAGAAGTTTGATGCGTGGTGGTGGTTCAGGAGAGTCTGTGGAAGTCCTTCCCCAAAGAAGTGTGCCTGGCCACTTCATTCCACACCTTCATTGTATTATTATGTTTTTATCATTGATACTCTGTAATGTCTTTTTTATATGCCTGTTGTCTTTGTCCATGGAGTTTCTTGGCAGGGATACTGGAGTGGCTTGCCGGTTCCTCCTCCAGGTGGATCACGTTTGGTCAAAACTCTTCACTATGACCTGTTCATCTTGGGTGCCCTGCTGGGCATAGTTCATAGCTACTAGAGTTATTCAAGCCCCTTCGCCACGGCAAGGCAGTGATCCATGAAGGGATCCATGATGGCCACTGGTCCCATCACCTCCTGGCAAATAGAAGGGGAAGAAATGGAGGCAGTGAGAGATTTTACTTTCTTGGGCTCCATGATCACTGCAGATGGTGACAGCAGTCACGAAATTAAAAGACGCCTGCTTCTTGGGAGAAAAGCAATGACAAACCTGGACAGCATCTTAAAAAGCAGAGACATCACCTTGCAAACAAAGGTCCGTATAGTTCAAGCTATGGTTTTCCCAGTAGTGATGTATGGAAGTGAGAGCTGGACCATAAAGAAGGCTGATCGCCGAAGAATGGATGCTTTTGAATTCTGGTGCTGGAGGAGACTCTTGAGAGTCCCATAGACTGCAAGAAGATCAAACCTATCCATTCGGAAGGAAATCAGCCCTGAGTGCTCACTGGAAGGACAGATCGTGAAGCTGAGGCTCCAATACTTTAGCTACCTCATAGGAAGAGAAGACTCCCTGGAAAAGACCCTGATGTTGGGAAAGTGGAGGGCACAAGGAGAAGGGGACAGAAGAGGACGAGATGGTTGGACAGTGTTCTTGAAGCTACCAAAATGAGTTTGAGCAAACTGCGGGAGGCAGTGGAAGACAGAAGTGCCTGGCGTGCTCTGGTCCATGGGGTCACGAAGAGGCGGACACGACTAAACGACTAAGCAACAACAACGTCTTTTTAATGTTGTAATGTTCTACATGAGATCTTCTGATAAATGGCAGTATATAAATTGAACAAATATTAACAGCAGAATAAACAGTAGAATAAATGTTAGCAATTGAAGGCTGAAGGCACCTGAGGATTTTTTTCTCTTTAGGACCTATCCCATTCTTCTGACTGCAAACTATTTTAACTGATTTTAATATGTTTTTCATAGAATTGTAGAGTTGGAAGGGACCCCATTCCAACCCCCAGCAATGCAGGAATCTCAGCAGGAAATTTACATTGTTGCATCCCACCCAGATACAACAACAACAACAACAACAACAACAACAACAACAACAACAACAACAACAACAACATTATTAGTGCAAGCCTGCAGCAGAGTAATCCTATTTTCACTGGTAAATTTGGAAGCTGTGGATTGTGCTGAAAGTGTGTGGGAGAGAGCAAAAATGATGAAAACTATGGTTTAAATAAACCATGATGAACATATGTTTTTATGCATATGTCTCGAAGGGTGATTCCGCCCCCCTCCTTTTCGTTGCATTTGGAAGAGCGTAAGAAATAAGCCCGAGCTAAATTGAGTGACAGTTCCTCTGCCATTCCTGATATGATTAAAAGGAACTTCCAGCACACTTTACTCCTGAGGCATTTCCCTAATATAAATATTCTTCCAAGTGACACAGAATGTTAATCTTGATTTCGGTGCCGAAGTGTTGGTGGAAGGAGCATAAGGGAGAGAAGAAAAATAATATCCCCATTAAAAAGAAATAGCAATATCAGTCCGGTTCTCCCTGGAGGGGACCGGGAAATATTGGAAGCCGGTGGAGAACAGAGTGTAAGAGGCGGCTGCTTAATCAATTGATCAATTTCATTACCCGCACCTTGCCTTCCTCCATCCATAGCAGTTGTCACTTGATTATAATAAATTGTTCACTTTTTGAATTGCTGGAGGGATTGCCACGTATATTCCCACCGCCCCTTCTCTCTTCCTTTTAAGATGTGCAGATTAATTGCCAGAGCGATGTTTGGAGCCTGATGGGTTCAATGAGACAGAGTGTCCGGGTTCCCACTCATGGACACAGTATTCAGACTCTAAGCATCATTACTTCCAAAGTCTTCATTGCAAAAGTCGCTACACAAGTCATAGAAGTTGGAAGGGACCCTGAGTTTCATCCAGTGCAGGGATCAAACCTGCAACCTTGATATTATCAGCACCCTTCTCTAACCAAAAGTGCACCCATGAGGAGTAGAAGCTTTGAGAATAGCTATGAGGACTAGGAGCTTTTCAAAACAACTCCACCATGAGGACTAGAAACTTGCTTTAAAAAGGAGCTTACCGCTGAGGCTTTCAAAAACAGCTCCTCCACGAGGCCTAAAAGCTTACCATATTTTTCGCCCTATAGGACGAAAATGAAGGGGAAATGTGTATGCATCCTATGGGGCGAATGCAGGCTTTCGCTGAAGCCTGGAGAGCGAGGGGGGTCGGTGCGCACCGACCCCTCTCGCTCTCCAGGCTTCAGGAAGCTCTCCGCAAGCCCCGGGAGAGCTGCGTGACTTTGCGTGAGGATTTAGTTGAGTCATCATCAGGGTAGCCATAAGTCACGGGGGCAGAGAGCTCCAGACAAGTAGCATGTTTTTTCTGGAATAAAACCAACTTTTAATTGACTGTATGTATACGTGTCTTGCTGCCGCTACACTCAAGGCGGCTTACAACATGACAAGATTTACATAATTACCAACATAACAAAAGTCATAAACAATAAACAAAACACATCAAAAGGTACGCAACTGAATGGAAAGTGTTTCCACATAAATCATAAAATCTAAAACTAAAAATTAATATCAATAACAATTTAAAATGACATAGATGAAAAACAATCTTTAAAAAGAAGCCCTCTCTGTTGAGCAGCAGCAGCAGCAGCAGTCCCTTATGGAGTCTGTCAGGCCTCACCCCAAGCCAGGTGGAGAGAGGCAGGGCAGAGCCCTTCAGGCTCCCAGCAGGTCAGTCCTCTTCAGGTCAGTCCCTGGAGATCGCAAGCAGGCTAGGAGACATGCATGGCTGAAACTCTAGAGCTTCTGCAAGTCAGAATACACAAGAGGGAACAATTGCCTGACTCAGAGCAAGACTAACAACAACAAGTGGGATCATCTTAATAGATGGTCCTGGTTGCGGGCAGGCCCTCAACCCGGTCCCCCCCACCCTGGCATGGGTGGAGCCATCACCCTCACACCAGGGTGGCACCATGATCACCTAGGGCTATTGCCCAATCAATTTGAATGGGTGGTCATGGGGGGATGTATAAAAGTGGCAGTGCAACATGTGCCAAGTACCTGCTTCGCACTGCTGAACACCCGCCCACCCACCCTTGAATTTAAGTGTCCTTTGGCCTTGCTTTGGACTTCGGTTGGTTGCCCATCTTGGGTCGGAGATCGGGTAGGAATTTTTCCATTTGGCGAATTGGCACGGGCCACTTGGTTTTTGCCTACCTTAGAAATCATCAACTTTGTAAGGCTTGGCGGTTAGGCATTGGCTTATTGTTGAGTGGAGGACGGGAGGTTGGCCATCACCTGCCCTTCCATTGTTCAAGGGTATTCCATTAAAGGAATCCGGGGCCTGGATCTTGTCCGAAGTCTGCTTGAGGGGATAGGACCATGCCAGGCCTCTGGGAACACCAGGGGAGATGCAAGCAGGTTCCCCTGAAGCAGTTTCCCTTTGGGTGGTTTACCCTTACAGACTTCCTGCAAAGGGGGCAGGAGTCATATATAGTCTTTTGCCAATGCCTAAGCCAATACAGCTCTCATTTCCTGTAATCAATAAAGTTGTGGCCAAAAAAATTGCCCAATAACCTTAAACAAAAATTCTGTGTCTGTGTGAATTTCTTTATGCTAATGGGGAGTTGGCTTAAGGGTCTTGCCATGCAACAACTTAGGAGGGAAAGGCCCCAAAAGTTAAATGCTTGGGAGTCAGAGGCAGTAATTTCCATTTGCCGGGTTTCACAAGTTGAGAGAGTGCTGTTGCGTTCGTTCCAGAAACAAACAAATAAACTAGAATTGTTGACAAAGTTTCAATGAATGAAAGCTTCTTTTTTCCCATTTTGTTTTTGGCAAGTGCAAATTACCTAACACATTCATCTGTAATTAAAAATTAGCAAGTGCAATCTTTTGCCCGATAATGGCGCACTGCTGCTGCAACTTTTTGCAAATGAGACCCTCATAATTAGGGGCAAAGTTAATTACTAGAAAAATAATTAAGATATTATTCTGGGATGATGGCTGGAGATCAACAAGGCGGTAAATACAGATGCTACTAAAAGAAACTTTTAATGGCTTGAAAGTGGGCAGAAATTGTTAAGAGTTACCAAGAGGAAATAAGAAGAGAGTTGGACAATTATACAAAGTACTTTAGGTGTTTCGGAATATGAAAATCATTGCTTTTAACTGCTGCTGTAAATCACCAACATTGCAGGCAAATTTAATATACCTTTTTCTAAGTCTTTGGAACTGATGCAATTAGTGGATTCAGCTAAACACTTTGGTTCCTCTCCCCCAAGAAGTTATAACTTTTGCAATTACATTGTTTGAGGAAAGCAATCCATTGATGGTTGTTTTTTTGTTGTTGTTTAGTCGTGTTCGACTCTTTGTGACCCCATGGACCAGAACATGCCAGGCACTCCTGTCTTCCACTGCCTCCCGCAGTTTGGTCAGACTCATGTTGGTCTCTTCGAGAACACTGTCCTACCACCTCGTCCTCTGTCATCCCCTTCTCCATCTTTCCCAACATCAGGGTCTTTTCCAGGGAGTCTTCTCTTCTCATGAGGTGGCCAAAGTCTTGGAGCCTCAGCTTCAGGATCTGTCCTTCCAGGGAGCACTCAGGGCTGATTTCCTTCAGAATGGATAAGTTTGATCTTCTTGAAGTCCATGGGACTCTCAAAAGTCTCCTCCAGCACCAGAATTCAAAAGCATCAATTCTTCGGCGATCAGCCTTCTTTATGGTCCAGCTCTAATAGCTCCAGTGCAAAGGACTCCTCACTCACCCAAATTTAGGTCACAGGGCTCCTTTAGGTAACCATGTTCTAGGGATTTCCATCCCTTAATAGTATAAGTAACTGTCAGAAATTGCTCACTGAGAAAGAAAGAACCATGCTGGAAGGTATTGAGATTTATCAAACAGCAGTTTGAACACTGCTTTTCTGCACCCAAACAGTTCACCATATCAATTGCATTTGGTCATGTGCAAAGCCTGCTGCGTGCATTATTTTTTCACTACTTTTTCCCCTCTTACCACAAACTTCAGATTTTCTTTTAGAAAACACATCTGCTGACTGGAAGTTTATTAAGTTCCAGCTACACCGTTAGCTCACTCAGCATCTTCTCCTCTTTTGCTTCTAAAAGACCCTTGAATGTGTTCTTGCATTCATATGTCACATGGTGTCGCACTGCATTATGGGCTTTGCATTCTTCAAGTCTGCATAGCAGTTACTCTCCTGCATTCTCATAATGTGGATAGCATGTTGCTGTTGTTAAATAAGAAATAATTAGAGTGTCAGACTAAGACCTGGGAGTCTAGGGTTTGAATCCCCGTTCAGTTATGAAGCTCACTGGGTTCCTCTCTCCCAGCCTAGCCCACCTCACAGGGTTGTTGTGGAGATTACATAAGGAGGGACAGAACGATGTGCACCACATTTAGTTCCTTGGAGAAAAAGGTGGGATATAAATGCAATGGGGGAGGAATAGGAAGGCCATCAATCAATCAATCAATCAATCAATCAATCAATCAATCTTTCTTGTGGTCAAAGACATAATCTTCTTTCATAATGCTTTATAATTTCTTATTTATTTTCTAACTTTGAGGTCCAGAATGAATGTGTGACACAAAGTATAATAGACCTTGAATTTAGAACCTTATATCACAATTCAGGATCGATGGAGCCATGTTTCTTTTAATCAAAAATTCTGATTCCGTCACCTTTTGCAAGTAAGTCTGTCTATTCCTGAAGGCCCATCTAATCCCACCAATAGCCATTCTACAAATTCAAGATTGAAGTGGTAGTCTCAAGTGGGTGAATGCTGGATGTCAGGAATGAGCCAGCTCCAAGCAAAGGTTTGCAGCCAACGGCAGAAAGCAGCCAGGAACAGAGAGGCTTAGATGTTAGTCAGGTGGGGGGTGGGGGTGGCAGCTGCAGACTTCGGTTCTTCCTGACCTTGTTGAGCAGACTGATAAGGCAGTAGCTGAGAGCAGGCTAGAACACAGCCAAAGCTCACAAGATGTACAAATAGGAGCGAATAGAGACAGCCTATCAGAACAAGAAGAGAGTGGAGATGATCCAAAAAGTCCGAGGAGTCAGCAAATGCAAGGGCTGCTAGATAGGAAACAAAACAAGAGATGTAAAGATCGTAAGTTCAATATATTCTGTACACACAGGAAATAGTCTTCAGAAGGGTTATCTAGAGTAATGCTTTCAAAGGCTTTGTCAGAGCTATCTGTTCGTTTTTGCAATAAATCCTCCTTTTTAATTACCTACGCTTACTGTGTTATCGAGCTGGGAACCTGGATTCCTGACACTGGACGACTGGTGGAGATCATAAGGACTGCACCCGATGTCTAAAGTTGCACAGTCCAAAATTCAACACATCTCTCGACCATAACATGGCTACAAGTTTCCCAAGACTTTCAGAACATATAAGGTAGATGATGTGTTCCTTGAGAGTGGCCCTGAAATAGTGGCTGTTGGAATAAAGGATTATACTCCCTGAATCCTGCAATCATTCTAAAGGAAATGGTGCCGTGGCCTATTCAGACAGACTAAGACATGACCTATTCTGATGGTCCAGCAGGAAAATTGTCTTACTTCCTGACCAGTCTATCCCCTTCTGTGAAGCTACCTTATACTGGTCAGTGATCCAGGCTACTGATTCATACACTATAGTGTTGTCTATCCTGGTGGTCAGCTTCTGAGGCAGGAGTCTTTCAAAACTTTCCTTCCTTTATATCCTGTTAATTGAAGATGCCTTCTGCGTGCAAAGCCAGCTGCTTTGCCAGTGAGCTGTGACATCTGTCCTGAGTCATGGGACTTTGCAGAACAAGACTTCAAAGATGTGCTGTACATTAATGACAGAATCTAGTGCTTCCTCCGGACTCCATGAGTACTGTCAGTTTGACTTCTGTCACAAGTCAGGAGATGACACTCTCCACTTATCAGCCCGAGAGACCAAATATTAGTTTATAGCTTTTTAATTTCATCACTGCTAAATTGAAAAGCATTCTGCATTATTTATCCAATACATTTCTGCTTTGGTTGAGATCAATAAGCAACTGCTATTTCAGGTTTGCGTTTGTGAATTTGTATGAAATTCAGCATCATGGAATGAAATGCTCCCAGAGATTACAGATTGGCAGATACTCATGTTAGAATATCTACAATTAGCAAAACTGATGGGATCAGTTAGAGGAATATCGAAACAAAAAGCAACTAGAGAATGGATAATATTTAAGAATCATGTAAAAGTTTATTGTACAAATAACTCCATACTTGCAGAAACTGAGTGATATTTATAAAGAAAAAGATAAAGGAATATATACAAATCAGAAAGAAATGATATTATACAATGTAAACCTGTGTAAAAAAGAATGTTATATCAAACAGTATAATGAGAAGGATTGGAAGGATTGTGCTGATGAGTACTTTAATAACTTTCTCTCTCTCTTTTTAAATTTGATTTCTTTGTTTCTTATCTTTCTTACTTCTTTATTTCTTTTTTTCTTCATAAATTTTCTATTTTAGATAATTTTCTTTCTTTTACCTGTTAAGAGATAGTACATAATGTTTGCATACGCATGCAAATCTTTTAATCAATAAAGAATTGATAGTTTAAAAAGAAAAAGAAAAAGAAAGAAATTCAGCGCCATGGACAGTTCAGATACTGCTTGATTTGGTTGGTTGGTTGAAAGTCAGATTATCCTCCACCAGGGCCAGGGCCTTCTCAGTGATGCCTCCGACCTGGTGGAATGCTCTGTCCCATGAGACTAGGGCCCTGCAGGATTTAACCTCCTTCCATCGGGCCTGTAAGACAGAGCTATTCCGCTTGGTTTTCAATTTGAACTTAGCCTGATCTTTTATTCCCCTTCCTTCCCTCCTCCTCCCCTTTTTATGAAGATTACCCACTCTGGGATCCCACAGCTAATTCTCCCCTGGTCTCCTCGCTGGCCCAAATAGGACTAATTTAGCCAGCTAGCCCTGGTGATCATCTAATATTTATTGGATGGATTTCCCCCCTAAACTGATTTTTGAATTCTGAATTTATTGTTATTCACGTTTTATACTGTATTTTATGCTGTTTTTTGTTGCATCAATTAAGTGTATTAAATTTGTTGTTAGCCACCCTGAGCCCGGTTTTCTGAACCGGGAAGGGTGGGGTATAAATAAAAAATAATATTATTATTATTAAATTTACATCCCATGTTTCCTCCCAAATGAGCCCAGAGTGACAAAAAATGATAAAATATCTTAAAGGCAATTCCAGTACAGATGTAGATTGGGAAAGATCTCATCTTAAAAGGTTTGTGGAAGAAGGAAGGTCTTCAGTAGGCACCAAAAAGACAACAGAGATGGGGCCTCTCTAATACTGAAGAGTAGGGAATTCCGATGATTAGGTGACACCAGAGCGAGGGCTGATTCCAGAACAACATGAATTTTGAAGGATAGTTACATTTTGGTCACATATTTTTCTTCAGGATGTGTGAATAAGATACATTCCCATTTGCACTGAAGTGCCAATGAATATTCACAAGGACTCTTTCTTTAAACAAAAAAACTGCAAACTGATGTGGAAATGTGGATAACTAAACTTAAGATGGATAAAAGGGGGGGGAACAGGGAGAAATTAAATTTGGGAGATTCACCGATCACTACGAAGAACTGTAAATTAAAAAATTAATTAATTAAATCAAGAGTACTGTACTCCAGCCTGGAATCAGTCCAGAAATATCAAAGGAAAATGAACGAAGTAAAATGGTATAATTTAGAAGTTCATCAACTTCATTTAACATGCATTGGTGATGGGTGTTGGTACGTGAACCCCCCCCCCCAATTTAGATGGATGGATAGGAGAGGTGAACTAAATATTTACTGTAGTCACTCAGGAATCTCCTCAATGGGTGAGGTATCAATCCCTAAGTAATCAGATTAATGAATAGCCCAAACTGGCCTCTCCTTCCCCCTAAATGTCAGAACCTCCGCTATGATCGAGCTGGAAAAGCTCATCCTCTGGTCGAGTCCTTCAGAATCGCCTCCGACGATGATTAACAACCTGAGCCTCTGATAAGGCTCCAGGCACGTTCTCCATTCAGCAGAGTATCAAAGCAGCAGGGAAGGAGACGAGAAGTTTGAGCTACATTGCTAGGTTTTATTTCTAACTACGCAGACAGAAAAGAAATATACATGCTCTCTCTGTGAAAGCAGAGAGCAACTGGACAAACAAAGGAACAGGAAACTAGTAACGTCACATCCGTCTCCTGTCTTCCTTGAGACTTCCAATAGCCTGGAATCTCTGGAATGCAAAACAGTCCTGTGACTTCAAGCACAGTGGCATAAACAGAAACCAACAAATTCTAGCATTCCTATTTAATTTTGACTTTTCCTTCTTCCAAAGCTCAGAAGCAACTCCATCTCAGTGAAACTCCTTCCCAAGCCCCTTTCTACAGGTCTCCTTGTCTGCATCAGCTTGAATGCTGCAGAGAAAACCATGCATCGCCCCATGGCACTTTCTTCTCCTTGCAAGGAAGGAGACCTGTTGTTGAAATTATGCTTTTGATAACAACAGTGGCCAGTGGGTTTGATTGTTTAAGCAGACCATCCCTTGGTGAAATAACAAGGTTGGCATGGGAAGCCAATGCTTTAATTGGCTTGGCAATGTGCCTCTTTAATAATGAGTCCAGGAGGAGGACGAGAAATCACGAACACAATTAAAAGAAGAGTGATTGCTGTGGAGATCTTTCACACTCCACTTTCTTCCTCTGCACTGACATTTCTGGTATACCATCTGGGTGCGTATGGTGCACTGAGAAAAGGCAGAAGTGTCCGGCTTCTAGCCTCCAGATGTTTCTAGACTGGAGCTTCCACCATCTCCAGCTATTTTTCCGTGCTGGGTGGGGCTGATTAAAGTTGGGGTTCATCAACACCTGGAGCTCCTGCCTCTGGTCTATAGATTATTTTACGGGCAAATCTGCTCCCGTCCAATCCATTATATTTGGTAGGGAGGTGAAATGCCACAAATATGAGGGGGAAGGGTGTTTAATTTGTAGCTCTAAGCACAATGTCCTTTGCAAACATAAAGAGATAATCCAAACCATCATCACGATTATTCATCCTTGCTGCACAAAATCTTTTCTCCCAATGTGATTTTTGCCAACCTCTGTATCAACAGCCGCCAACTCCCAACCAGAGTCTCAATCTGAGCATCTTTCTATCTCTTGCCTTCTCTCCGCAAACTATTAAATCTTCCCTTTCCCCCCAGAAAGCACTTTTAATGCACCATCCTTGTCATTTGATGGAACATAAGACCCTGTCCCAAGATATCCAATGACCTGAGAGGCTGGCCTGACATCAGCTCCCCCTTGTCAGCTGTTGAACGTACCTTGTTTTTCAGTAAAGCATAGACAAAGAGCTCCACTTCTTCTGCCCGCCTCCCTTTCCCAAATAGTCCCCCCCATCCTCTGGCTGAAACTGCAGCCTAGGCCCCTTAATGATCTCTTCTAATGCAGGCAGTATCGATTTGGTGTCTGCTGCTGTTATTGTGAACTTGCCAGTGATTGGCTCTCCCTCTGGACCGGCTGCATCAGACTTCTGCAATTCCTCGATGAATGTCACTCTGCCGATTCCCAAGAACGACTAAGTACGATGTTTTCGGCAGTTCTGTACAATTACTTGCTTACTCTGAGCAAACGTTAGTGTACTCTGGCTTGCTGTGGCTTTATAGTTATTATTACTGTCAGAGCTGCTTCAAGATCCTAGCTCACAGAGGATCACGCTAGCCAGCGGTCATTAAGTAAAACTCTTTATTGAATTACAGTTTCCATTCTCACGCTGCTGTCTGCAACTCTACGTCTACTAGCTAGATCGGCGAGGCTCCGTCTGAGTCTCCGCCCCGTGCGCACCAACTTAATATCCTAGCCTTGCTCCACCTTTTCCTCCTGACTGTCCTCCTCTGGGTCCCTCTACCCCCCGGGGCTTCTTCCTTCCGGGATTCTTCTGACGCTGACCCGGACCCTTCTGCCTCCTTGCGCCGGGCTTTAGGACCCGGTTCCCTTTCGGGGCTGCTCACTGCGCCGCCTTCCTCTGCATTTGAACTTGGCGCGCGCGCCCAACCTTCCACTTTCCTCTTAACCGTTTCCTCGCTCCCCGATGGAGGTGTGGCCACTCCTGACTCCTGCCCTCCCTCCTGTGGTGAGCTGCCAGCGCTTCCCTCCTGGCTCCTTTCCTCTTCCCTGCTTCCTGGCGGTGACGCTGGTCCCGATTTCCAGCTGCTCCCCCCTGAGTCTCCTCTGGCTCTATCTTCCTGGGGTGCCTCCCTAGACTCCCCCCTTGCCCTGGCCACTGGTGCTCCTTTCTGTGAATCCTCTGATTCACTGGAAAGACTGGGAGATCTCGGGTCGTCGTCATCACTCATCCTTTCCTCTGTCTCCTCCCCTTCGCTCTCTGTTTCCTCCCTTGCCCGTGCCTCTGCACCTAAACCCCTGACATCCATCCCCCCCTCGAAGCCCCCCAGTCCCCCCTCCCCTCCTTCCGGTGCTGGAGCTGGGGGCTGCTGTTGCAAAGGGACGAACGTCGGATATCGGTCGCTTCCCGTGGCAGGCCTCCAGCGGAACTCTTCCAGGTCTTCCTCTCTGCTCTCGTTGACGACAGTCACCTCCTCTTCCATCTCTGTGCCGCCGTGCTCGAAACCAGGGTCGTCCCCGAAAATGTCCATGTCCGTCTCTCCCGCACTTCCTCCAGGCGGCGTTGCTCGGCCGGTACAGTCCAGCCACTTCCTGCGGAACTGCTCCTCCGGCCTATCGTCCCACCAATACGAGGGTTCTGAGACCGATCCCGAGGGTGACCCCTCCGGGGAACGGACGTCTCGTGTCGGTTCCTCGTCCGAGTCGAACCCCCTGAACGTGCTGTCCGAAAGCGTGGGCGTGAAAAGCCAGTCGTCGAAAAAGTCTGCTGGCATAGGTCTATGTGGGAAGAGGGCATGAAACTCGTCTTTGAGCAGAGGTTCGTCTAAAGCGTAGCCCGGCACCCAGCTGTTCGCACTGGCCGGGGTGCCCTCCCTGGCGAGAAAGTATTCTACCCCCTCTTCCCCCCATCTGGAGTCCAAAATCTCCGTGACTTCGTTGATGCGCTCCTCCTGTGCCACTCCCGCGTGCCCCGTTCCTTCTCTGAGCGGACTCGGCGCCGTTCCGGGTTCCTGGAACCTGTGCGGTGCCTTGTAGGGAGTGAGCACCGATCTGTGGAACACCGGATGCATTCTGGAACCCTCCGGAAGCGCCAGCCTGAAAGCCACCGGGTTGACCTGCTCTTCGACTTGGTAGGGCCCCAGTTGTTTATGCCCTAGTTTCTTCTTGGCCAACGACCTGGCCGGCACTGCGTGGGCTGCTAACCAGACCCAGTCTCCCACGTGGAGCTCTTCGCCAACCCTTCTGTGTTTGTCCGCTTGTACCTTGTATGCGTGTTTAGCCAGCTCCAGGTGGCGCCGCAGCTGATCGTGGACTTCCTGCAGCTCCGACGCGAACGCATCTGCTGACTGCGGCTCCCCTTCTCCCCTGCATTCCAGTCCCGGAAAGGTTCTAGGGTGCCGCCCGTTGTTGGCGAAGAACGGCGTGACGCCCGTGGATACGTGCTTCGTGTTGTTGTAGGCAAACTCTGCAAGCGGCAGGTAATCTACCCACGTCGCAGGCTGTTGGTTTGCATAACATCTCAGGTACTGCTGCATGATGGCATTGGCTCGCTCCGCTTGCCCGTTGGTCTGCGGGTGTCTCGCCGACGCCAGATTGATCTTGACGTTTAGGAAGCCCATCAGTTTCTGCCAGAAGTTCGAGATGAACTGCCGCCCGCGGTCGGACAGAATAGACCGTGGCAGACCGTGAACCTTGAACACGTGGTCTATGAACAGTTTGGCGGTTTGCTCCGCCGTGGCCACCTTAGCACACGGAATGAAATGCGCCATCTTGGAGAACAGGTCCACCACCACCAACACTGCCGTCTTGCCCCTTGAGCTGGGCAGATCCGTGACAAAGTCCAGAGCCACCCTTTCCCAAGGTTCGACCGGCGTTTGCAGCGGCTCCAACAGTCCAGCCGGCGGTTTGTGCACCGGCTTTGCCCTCTGGCAGGTGTCACACCTCGCTACGTAGTCTGCGACCTCCCCTCTCATTCCAGGCCACCAGAAATCCCTGGCTACTAATTCCACCGTCTTCTCCTTGCCAAAGTGCCCGGCCGTGGGTGCGTCGTGCAGCTGCTGTAGCACCTTGGCTCGAAGTTCGTCACCCGGCACGTAGATGGCCCCTTTACGGATGAGCAAGCCATCTCGTAGCTGGAAACCGTCGGCCGCTGCCTTGCCCCCTCGCACCTCTGCCATCTTCGTTCGTGCGAAGGAGTCCCCCTGCAACGCTCGCCGCACCGCCTCTAGGTCCACGGTCGCCGCGGCGCACGCCCACACTGTCGGTGCAAAGATGTGCATGGCGGCCGCTGGTGTTGCGTCCTCCAGATACTGTGGCTTGCGGGAGAGAGCGTCTGCCATGATGTTGGTGTCCCCCGGGACATACTCTATTCGGAAGTCGAAGTCCGCAAAGAACTCAGCCCAACGTATCTGCCTCTGGTTCAGGAACTGTGCCGTGCGCCAGTGTTCCAGATTCTTGTGGTCCGTGCAAACCTGCACCGTGTGCTTGGCGCCGATCAGAAAGTGCCTCCACGCCTTGAACGCTGCATGAATGGCCAGCAACTCCCTGTCCCATATGGTGTAGTTCTGCTCGGACTTGCTGAGCTTCCTGGAGTAAAACGCTCCCGGCCGCCACACGCCCTGCGGGTCCTTCTGCAGCAGGACCGCCCCCACTGCTCTGTCCGAAGCGTCTGTCTCCACCCTCATCGGCATGCTGGGGTTGACATGAAGCAGCTGCTCTTCCGACGCGAAGAGACGCTTGAGGGCCTGAAAGGACTGCTCCGCCTGCTCTGTCCAGATGAACTTCTTCTTCTTGGAGCTAAGGGTGTCAGTGATGGCCGCCGTCTGCATCGCGAAGCCCTTGATAAACTTGCGATAGAAGTTCGCAAAGCCGACAAACCGTTGGACCTCCTTCCGGTTGCGTGGGCTCTTCCAATCCAACACCGCTCGAACCTTGGCGCTGTCCATGGCGAGCCCCTTGGCAGACAGCTTGTAGCCCAGAAAATCCACCTCCGGCACGTCAAATTGGCACTTCTCCAGCTTGGCGTAGAGCCTGTGTTGCTTTAGCCTGCCCAGCACTTCCTTGACGTGCTTGTCATGTTCTTGCTGCGACTCCGAAAAGATCAGGATGTCATCCAAGAAACAGACGCACGTCTTGTAGAGAAGTCCCGCCAACACGTGATGCATAAATGCTTGAAAAACGTGAGCGCCATTTTGCAGTCCAAAAGGCATAACTCTGTATTCGTAGGTACCCAGTGGCGTGAACATGGCTGTCTTCCACTCATCACCTTCCCGCATGCGAATGAGGTTGTACGCCCCCCGCAGGTCCAACTTGGTGAACACCTTTCCCTTCCGTACCTTCGCCAGGAGGTCGTCGATGCGGGGCATGGGGAAGTCCGACGGCTTGGTCACACTGTTCAAAATCCTGTAATCCACTACGAGTCTTTTTTGGGGCGTGTCTCGCTTCTTAACAAAGAATACAGGACTGCCCCCCACTGCCTTAGACTCTCGGATGAAACCGCGCTCCAAATTATGATCGATGAAGTCTTTGAGTTCCTGCAGTTCGTCCTCAGACATGGAATACAGCTTCCCTTTAGGCAGCGCCGCCCCCGGCAGCAGGTCAATTTTGCAGTCATATGGTCTGTGAGGGGGTAGCCTGTCCGCCTCCTTCTCGCAGAAAACTTCCAGAAATTCTGCGTACTTGTGGGGAATCGCTTGCAGCGTGCCTAGCAGCAGCTGTGACTCCTCTTCCTCTCCTTCCTGCCTGGGTACGATGCAGTCTTCAGCACAAAAGGAAGAGCCGAAGACCAGCTGCCTCTGGAACCAAGCCATCGTTGGGCTGTGCTTGTCCAGCCAACTCATACCCAATACAATGGGCGTGTCAGACAGTTGAGTGACGTTGAAGCTGATGACTTCCCTGTGATTCCCAAGTCGCATCACCATTGGTGGCGTCTGCTTCACCACTTGCCCCCCTAGCAGCTCCCTGCCATCCACCGTGACAACCTGCAGGGGCAGTGTGGCCGGCAGCAACTGCACAGCGTGCCTGTCGACAAATTCCTGCCCTATAAAGTCCGCGTTGCTGCCGGAGTCGATGGTGATTGGCACGTCCATGGTGATTCCATTGGGCAGCTGGAGAGATGCTGTGAGCCTCACTACTGGTTTGGGCGGGAGGGGGTTCACTGGCTGTAAAATTTCTGGGGACTGCGTCACTAACACGTCTGGCTGGGCCCCAGTGCCTCTTCCTCCAGCCAGACATCGTCGTTTCCCTGCTGTGGTCCTCCCTGCTGCGTTGCTGCAGTCACCATTGCTGAGGCTGCAGTAAGCTTGTGGGGCCTCTGGGGACACTCTTTCGCCATATGCCCTGGCTGCTCACAGACGTAACACTTCCTGGTCCCTCTAGGAGGCTTCGCCTTCACTGCTGCCGGTGCTAGGGCTCTGGTTGCTGACTGAGCCCTTGCACCTCCAACCTCCATAGGTTCGGCTCCTCCTCCTGGCGGAGGCGTGGATTGCGTTCGCGCTGCTTCTCTGGGAAAGAAGGAGGGGCCCCCGGCTGGTTCGCGCCCTCCACGTCCTTCGTCCTTGCTCCACGGACGTCCTTCCAGCCTCACCCCCACTGCCAGTGCCCTCTGAACGACCTCCTGGGTGGTTCGGGGTCTCTCCCCCCTCGCTATCTCATCTTTAATCGAGTTGTGCAGTCCCTCCCAAAAGAGGTCTCTTACAGGAGCCGAATCTCTGTCCCATTCCAGGGCGCTGACCAAGGCGAAAAAGCGTGCATGATACTGTCTGACGCTGGCTCTCCCTTGTCTCAGCCCATGCACCTCCTTCCGTGCAAGATCAATGTCAATACTTGATAAGAAACACCCATCCATCGCTTTAATAAAGGCATCCGCATTCTGGAGCGCCGGATCGTTATCTCTCCATAAATTGCGCAACCATGCTTTCGCCTCCCCATGCAGATGGGACATGATGAACCCCACTCTCTCCTGTTCATCTCTAAAGTCTTTATGCAACAGTTGCAGTGCGCACAGTACGTCGGCTCTAAAGTTGGGATACTGTTGCAGGTTCCCATCGAAGTGAGAGAGCAGCCCGCCTGTCCGTCTCGCCAACCCAATTCCCTCCTGCCGGGGTGGTTGCTTTGCCAGTACGTCTAACCTGACCTGGAGATCCCTGCAGGCGGCAGCTGCCTCGTCCTCTCTCTTCCTGGATGCGAGAACCTCGGCGTTCAGTTGTGCCACTGCTTTTCTGAGGTCCTCTATCTGCTGCTCAGCCGTCATGTCTCCTGCCGTTCGTGAGCTTGCTAGTGGGCGCCTGTTTCTCTCCCCTCCTCGAGGCTGCAGATGCCCACAATGTGGAGACGGAGCCTACTGTCAGAGCTGCTTCAAGATCCTAGCTCACAGAGGATCACGCTAGCCAGCGGTCATTAAGTAAAACTCTTTATTGAATTACAGTTTCCATTCTCACGCTGCTGTCTGCAACTCTACGTCTACTAGCTAGATCGGCGAGGCTCCGTCTGAGTCTCCGCCCCGTGCGCACCAACTTAATATCCTAGCCTTGCTCCACCTTTTCCTCCTGACTGTCCTCCTCTGGGTCCCTCTACCCCCCGGGGCTTCTTCCTTCCGGGATTCTTCTGACGCTGACCCGGACCCTTCTGCCTCCTTGCGCCGGGCTTTAGGACCCGGTTCCCTTTCGGGGCTGCTCACTGCGCCGCCTTCCTCTGCATTTGAACTTGGCGCGCGCGCCCAACCTTCCACTTTCCTCTTAACCGTTTCCTCGCTCCCCGATGGAGGTGTGGCCACTCCTGACTCCTGCCCTCCCTCCTGTGGTGAGCTGCCAGCGCCTTCCCTCCTGGCTCCTTTCCTCTTCCCTGCTTCCTGGCGGTGACGCTGGTCCCGATTTCCAGCTGCTCCCCCCTGAGTCTCCTCTGGCTCTATCTTCCTGGGGTGCCTCCCTAGACTCCCCCCTTGCCCTGGCCACTGGTGCTCCTTTCTGTGAATCCTCTGATTCACTGGAAAGACTGGGAGATCTCGGGTCGTCGTCATCACTCATCCTTTCCTCTGTCTCCTCCCCTTCGCTCTCTGTTTCCTCCCTTGCCCGTGCCTCTGCACCTAAACCCCTGACAATTACCATCAGTACAGGCCATCATTATGACTGGTGTGTGCAGGAGTTTTTGAGATGCATCTGAAGATGATTGTGTGTGTGCGCACGTGCACACACACACACTCACACACAGAATCTGCACTTTGATGAAGAATCTTTGCCTATGGGGACTGAAGTAACCAGATATGGATTAAGAACATAGATCAAGGGAAGTAATAGTGCCACTGTATTCTGCTCTGGTCAGACCTCACCTGGAGTACTGTGTCCAGTTCTGGGCACCACAATTCAAGAAGGACACTGACAAACTGGAACGTGTCCAGAGGAGGGCAACCAAAATCGTCAAAGGCCTGGAAACGATGCCTTATGAGGAACTGCTAAGGGAGCTGGACATGTTTAGCCTGGAGAAGAGGAGGTTAAGGGGTGATATGATAGCCATGTTCAAATATATAAAAGGATGTCACATAGAGGAGGGAGAAAGGTTGTTTTCTGCTGCTCCAGAGAAGCGGACACGGAGCAATGGATCCAAACTACAAGAAAGAAGATTCCACCTAAACATTAGGAAGAACTTCCTGACAGTAAGAGCTGTTCGACAGTGGAATTTGCTGCCAAGGAGTGTGGTGGAGTCTCCTTCTTTGGAGGTCTTTAAGCAGAGGCTTGACAACCATATGTCAGGAGTGCTCTGATGGTGTTTCCTGCTTGGCAGGGGGTTGGACTCGATGGCCCTTGTGGCCTCTTCCAACTCTATGATTCTAGGATTCTAGGATTCTATGAAATATAAGAAAAGCCTGTTGGTTCAGGCCAATGGCCCATCTACTTCAGCATCCATTTCTCAGCGTGGTCAGCCAGAAACCACAAGCAGGATCTGAGCCATTCAAATGGTGTGCGTGCATCATGTCATGTGATCCATTAGTGGGGTGAGGCTTACTTCAAAGTGTAGGTGTTGACCTTTAAAGCCCTAAATGGCCTCGGCCCAGTATACCTGAAGGAGCATCTCCATGCCCATCATTCAGCCCGGACACTAAGGTCCAGCTCTGAGGGCCTTCTGGTGGTTCCTTCACTGTGAGAAGCAAAGCTACAGGCAACCAGGCAGAGGGCCTTCTCAGCAGTTGCACCCTCCCTGTGGAATGCCCTCCCATCAGATGTCAAGGAGATAAACAACCACCTGACATTTAGAAGACATCTGAAGGCAGGCCTGTTCAGGGAAGTTTTTAATGTGTGACATTTTAATGTATTTTTAATCTTTGTTGGAAGCCGCCCAGAGTGGCTGGGGAAACCCAGCCAGATGGGAGGGGTACAAATAATAAATTATTATTATTTTTATTATTACCTGGGCCTTCAAAAGATTTTATTCAAGTTGGCACCTCTCCTTCGCTGGAAGCCTTACTAGGCCTTCTGGCAGTTCCCTCCCTATGAGAAGTGAAGTTACAGGAAACCAGGCAGAGGGCCTTCTCTTTGGTGGCACCTGTCCTCCCATCAAATGTCAAGGAGATAAACCAATACAGTGGTACCTCTGGTTGTGGATGGGATCTGTTCTGGAGCTCTGGTCAGATCCTGAGGTTTCCACAACTGGAGGGACCGCTGCTGTGCATGCTCGGGCAGCAAAAACCTGGAAATATACTTCCGGGTTTGCCGCTTATGTATCCCGAAGTTTACATAACCAGAGGGCTACGTAAGCGGAGGTATGACTGTATATGATGTTTAGAAGACATCTGAAGTTTTTAATGCTTGATGTTTTATTGTGTTTATATATTTAGCTGGAAGCTGCCCAGAATGGCTGGGGCAACACAGCCAGATGGGTAGCCTATTATTATTATTATTATTATTATTATTATTATTATTATTATTATTATTATTAATCTGTAATGGCTGTTCCATTAGTGTAAGTGGGACACTGCCCCACCAACCCGAGTCAGCCTTCAGCATGCTGCCACCACCATGCCTTCTTACAACTAGCCCATAGGGTAGCATTGTCTGCCAGCCATTGTCCTCCTCCATAGTCCTGGTGTTGCTGGGGAGGATGGGAACAAACCTAGAATGAGTTTGCTGCGTCAAGCATTGGCTATAGTGCCACCTACTGTTGACCTCCCTGCCTTCTGCCCCACAAGTCCCAATGGGCACCAGCCACCACTATTTGCGATATCCAAGCACATCCTCCAGGCATATCTGGATTGTGACGATGACAGGCGTTTCAGCAGTAGACAATAATGAAGCCGATCAGAAGCAAAAAGGCATTTCTTCTGCAACCCCAGTGCAGCCACTTTGTTCTTGATGTGCCTTTCCCCTCACTTCAACAGCAACAAACTCAAAAGATCTGCTCCCTGACCTCATCTGCAACAACCTCATGCATGCTCTTCCTTGCTCTCTTTCGCAACCCAGTCCTCTGTTTATATATCTGTCCCTCCCTCTTCTCTTTGGAATCATGCTAGGAGACTGCTGCCTGTGATTCTAAAACAATATCGGTTTGTTTTGAGGTTTATGCTGCCGATCTATTTTTGTGAAATCTCTCTCTTTAATCCGCCGCCGCCCTTGCCGCTGCCTCCTTTGAAACCTTTCTGCTGGAGCCATTAACCTGGCATTCTGGAGGGGGAAAATTCTTCTAAGGCAAGCTGTTCAACGAACAGCTCCGCTTTATCCCCATGCCTTCTGCCAGGGTGGCCGTTGGTCACATCAAAGTTGTTCCATTAGGTGGCAGTCTTACAGAAATAATAAGAGCACCAACCCTCCCCGTGTGTGTATGTATATCTCTGTGTGCTTTTATATCTCTTTGTAGCATACACATCTCTACGTTTCTCCAGGCAGGCCTGTTTATTTAACTTCATTGTGCTGGGCTATATTTAGCGCAAGCCACTGCCACTTTCCTCCAAATGTAAAAAAGAGAAACCTGGAAGAGCAGATTTAGTTGCTTTTCAAACGCAACATAATGGTGCATCCAGCATTGCCCACCTGTGTACTGAAATGAGTATTTCTGACCATGGAAAAGCTTGAGAACCAGTGGAGACCTCCAAGTATTGAAACTGAAATTGAAATACTTTATTGTCACTTGTACAACTTGTATACAGTGAGATTACATGAGCACCACCCCACTCAGCTCTCTTAGTCTTAATCCCTCTCGTTTACTGACGCACACCCACCAAACCCAAAGCCAGTTGCCCTGTTGTTATCTTTTCATTCAGCAGCTTAACAGCCCACGGATAGAAGCTGTTTTTTGCCCTGTTGGTGCGACTAATTGTGCTTCTATATCTTCTGCCCTAGGGCAGGAGATCAAAAGTGCCGGCCAGGGTGTGAATCATTCCTGAAAAGTTTCCTCACTTTCCTGAGGCAACGTTCTTCTGCTATTTCATCCAGCGGATTCACAGGGCAGCCCATAATATCTTGTGCTGTATTCACCACCCTCTGTAGGCACTTCCTATCAGATGATGTCAAACCAGCGTACCACACCGTGATGCAGTATGAAAGGACACTTTCTATTGTTGACCAGTAGAAGGAGATCATCAAATGTTGACTGACATCATTCTTCCGCAATACTTATGGAAGGGGAGAAAGGATTTCCCCCACCCCATCTTATTTCTCCTCCCTGTGCCACCTCCCACAGTGAACTGATGGGTACTCCAACTCCCCCCAAAAAACCTCCTCTCATTCTGTTCTGAACAGGAAATACAATGCTTGTTTTGGGTTTGTGGGTGCCTTGACCCCCCAAAAAAATTCCTGGATGTTGGAGTTTAATAAATGCTCGGTGTGTTAAAATAAGCTGCCAGATTCTGGATTTAGCAAAGTATTAAAATATAGACCAAACCACTTCCCCATTGTAGAAATCGCCTGGGAAAAGAGGCATGACGGAGAGCAAAAGGAAAATCATGGACGTTTAACATAGCAAAGACTCTGCACCTGGTGGTAGATGGGTGTGAGTCCCTCCTTCAACAGAGAGATAGTTAGCAGAGTTGAGTTTAGGACTGCAGTGGTGGTGACGTGACCTAGAGGAAAGAGGTTGCAGTCTGTTAAATGCAGTAAGTTGGAGCAGCCATGGAGGGCCATGACTGATTTCTTCTGGCATCCAAGACTGTGAGCATGGGGAAAGCAAGGACTGCTTGGAATGCTAATGCTGTAAGCCCCTGCATCACAGACTCAGGTTGTATGTATGGGTAAATAAACCATATGTCATAAAGACACCACAGTCTCTGCTGGGCCTTATTTCCAAGAGGAAGCACAAATCCAGGGTAATAGCTCTGGATTCTTGCACTGCTCAGAGACTTGGGTTATGTGTAACAATACCTACACCTTTCTGTTCATTGGAATAGAGGAAGCTGCTTTATACTGAGTTTAGACCATTGGTCAATCTAGCCCTGTGTGGTGGAACTGCCCTAAAATATTTAAATTCTGGACAATGGTTTCCCAAGAAATTGCTGAAATACTGAAACATCCTATACCAACTTCATTGTAGATTGGTTTACAGTGGTACCTTGGGTTAAGAACTTAATTCGTTCTGGAGGTTCATTCTTAACCTGAAACTGTTCTTAACCTGAGGTACCACTTTAGCTAATGGGGCCTCCTGCTGCCACTGCGCCGCCGCCACACAATTTCTCTTCTCATCCTGAAGCAAAGTTATTAACCCGAGGTACTATTTCTGGGTAAGCGGAGTCTGTAACCTGAAGCATCTGTAACCCGAGGTACTACTGTACTAAATCTATGGTTTGATCAACTGAAGGGTTCCAGCTCTCTGGAATTCTTGACATATATGCTGATAGCTGCCAAAACTTCATATGCCCCCAAATGGAAAACCTTACAGGACTTGTAACTTTACCTCTACAGGGCTTGTGGAGTTTAGCACTAGCTGAAAAAATAATCCATAAATTATGTGCTGCATTCAGATTAATGCAAGCTATGGTAGAGACAGAGATCTGATTTTTACTCTGTTTGTAATTATGTGATATATATTTAAGAAGACGAACCTATGTTTGACTATGCATATGCTTTATACAATTTTCTGGATATATCATTGATTATTTTGTACCTGTTTTTGAAGAAGTTCTGGTTAGTAATGCTTTGAAACATAATTATGGGTCCGGACAATTTTTATTCCAAAAGGAGTCAGTGTTTATGTATTCAATTGCTTCAAGCTGTGAAATATTAATATCCATAACAAATATTGCAAATGTGATTTTGGGTGACCCACCCAATAGTGCCTTTTTATCTCCTGTTTTGGAAATGTTGGTGGAAAAGGACCATCAATGCCAGAAGGCACTCTGAAATGGGTATTTCCCCCCCTATTGTGGAGGGAAAAATCCTTTCTGCATTTCCATTCCTTGAACATATGTCAAATAGCCTGAGGGCCGATGTGGGGGTAACGGTGAGGAGGCAATTTCTTCGAGTATATATTTTTGGCAGGTAAGGAACGTACTGTATTACTGGGATGATAAATGAACCTTTCAGAAACCTGTCGTGTATATAATTGCAGATACAGACAAAACAATGAGTCGCTTATTAGTTCAAAGCAGCGTTGCGGGCAGCTGAACACAAAACAGCAACTGAGGCGGTTTCTTGTGGGTTTGCAGGAGATTAGATGGGGACACTGCTGCTTCGACCTGGAAAAGATTCCACCACCACCACCCCCGCCTTTTGAATAGCAGTCAACTATTTCCATTGCTACTCTGTAAAAATGTGAGCAAGGGTCAGCATTTTGGGGATTAGCGCAAGCCGGCTGCTCTCTTGGTCAACATAGACTTCTGTGTAGGCCATGGGAAAGTACTTAACCCCTGACAAGCACATATTGGTGGCTCAGTTTGTAAAGGCAACCTACAAGGACTTTACTAAATGTACAAACCACGGTTGCCCTGGTTACTGGGTAGAAATCAAACCATTATGTATGAAATCAGAAAGCAGGAAATAGTCGACCAAAGCCAGATTTTCAAGAACTTAAGACTGGGAAATGGAGAGAAACCAAAATTGACATATTTGCCCAGATTCCATAGAAGAAGAAGAGGAGGAGGAGTTGGAGGAGTTTGGATTTAATATCCTGCTTTATCACTACCCGATGGAGTCTCAAAGCGGCTAACAATCTCCTTTCCCTTCCTCCCCCACAACAAACACTCTGTGAGGTGAGTGAGGCTGAGCAACTTCAGAGAAGTGTGACTAGACCAAGGTCACCCAGCAGCTGCATGTGGAGGAGCGGGGAATCGAACCTGGTTCACCAGATTACGAGTCCACCACTCTTAACCACTACACCACACTGGCATAGTTTCAGTGTGGCTGGATGGACTGTTCTGATTCAGACCACAGATGAAGGATGCCACTTCTACCTGTTCCCACCTTGCAAACTGTTGAAAAATGGTAGATAAGGGGAAACATTGCAGGCCATTCCTTTTTAGATTTTTACTGACTAAAAATTGCTTCTCTGTATGTCTTTGCACCCCGTCATGGATCACTGCCTTGTCATGGCGAAGGGGCTTGAATAACTCAGAGAAGCTATGAGCTATGCCGTGCAGGGCCACCCAAGATGGACAGGTCATAGTGGAGAGTTTTGACCAAACGTGATCCACCTGGAGCAGGAACCTGGCAGTATCCCTGCCAAGAAAACTCCATGGACAATAACAACAGGCATATAAAAGTCAGAGTGCCTGGCCTGCTCTGGTCCATGGGATCACAAAGAGTCAGAATATGGACAACGAGAGCCAGTGTGGTGTAGTGGTTAAGATCGGTAGACTCGTAATCTGGTGAACTGGGTTCGTGTCTCCGCTCCTCCACATGCAGCTGCTGGGTGACCTTGGGCTAGTCACACTTCTCTGAAGTCTCTCAGCCCCACTCACCTCACAGAGTGTTTGTTGTGGGGGAGGAACGGAAAGGAGATTGTGAGCCGCTTTGAGACTCCTTCAGGTAGTGATAAAGCGGGATATCAAATCCAAACTACTCCTCCTCCTCCTCCTCCTCCTCTTCAGACACTACTAATTGACTTTTATAGTTGGATAGGGACCATGAGGGTCATCCAGTCCAACCCACTGGAATGCAGGAATCTTTTTCCCAAAGTGGGGCTCAGACTCATGACCCCAAGATTAAAAGTCTCATGCGCTACTGACTGAGCTATCCCTATTAACTTGCGGCACAGATGGCACAGCCAATATGGTGTCATCAGCTGAACATAAGGACCATGTCCTTCCTAAAAATAGCACCTGGAGAATCCAAGGAACACTTTCTTAATGAATGAATTGGCATTTACACACACACACACACACACACACACACACACACACACACACACATATATCGGTTGGATGACATTTTTACATAATGCCATTTCCTATCTCCTTAAATAACATATCACTGCAGGCAAAAAATGAGAAGTGAAGAGAAATCCATGGATTCTCCCCTCTCTGCTGCAGGTTGAAAGTACTTCTATGAGCGCTGTCCAAAAAAAGAATTAAACTGGGCTCGAGTGCTAGGGAATTGCCCATTAGATAAAGCTCTGAGCAGATCAATAAGCCCAGCCACTGTGAACTGGCCTCCCCCAGGGCAGGGCTAGTGAGCTGCTGCTGGCAAAGATGGTCACCGATCCTTTAGTGATGAAATGTCAACTGGAAAGATATTCCTGCCTATCATGTCGGAGGACATTTGTTATGTTAAGCCCTGCCTTGAGAACAGATGAGCTTCTGAGCTCGCTGGCTGTGGTGTAGAGTGAAGAGGCACATAGCAAGAGAGCTTTGAACTGACAGAGGGCTTGAAACACTCACAGCTTGAAGTTCATGGCAGCTTAATTAGTTTCCCCATCACTGGTCGTTTCCTTACTGCAGATCTTGTGATCACTCTCAAGCACTGACCGTAATATGCAAAGGAAATTCCAGAGCAGCCATTTATGGGAAAGGCTGTAGCTCAGTGGTTGAGCATCTGCTTGGCATGCAGAAGGCCACAGGTTCTAATCCCAGTAACTCCAGGTAGGGCACAGTGGCAATTGCCCCAGGCACAAATTTGTTAGGGGTACAAAATTTCAACACCCGCTGCTGCCTCAATACAGCTGGATGCACTGGGTTCTGTTGAAAATGACTTCTCCATGAGAACCAGGAACTGACCTCTCCAGATAATGGAATGACTCTTCTTTTCTTATCTCTGTGGTTGCAATCTTCTGGGCGACGCAGATGCCATTAGGCAATTGAATGCACATGCTTACGTCATCCATGTCCCTCTCCCTCGAACTCACCTCCTCCATGTAGCCCCGGGGGCTAGCAACCCAAGCTTATCCACTGACGCCCACCCACTGACACTTTAATATAAAAGTTGCACATTTTACAGTTTAAAATTACTTAAAGTTAATCTAAGCTAGCCAAAAGGTCTGTATAGTAAAAGCGATGGTTTCTCCAGTAGTGATGTATGGAAGTGAGAGCTGGACCATAAAGAAGGCTGATTGCTGAAGAATTGATGCTTTTGAATTATGGTGCTGGAGGAGACTCTTGAGAGTCCCATGGACTGCCAGAAGATCAAACGCATCCATTCCTAAGGGAATCAGCCCTGAGTGCTCACTGGAAGGACAGATCCTGAAGCTGAGGCTCCAAGACTTTGGCCACCTCATGAGAAGAGAAGACTCCCTGCCATGGAAGAGACCCTGATGTTGGGAAAGATGGAGGGCACAAGGAGAAGGGGACGACAGAGGACGAGATGGTTGGACAGTGCCCAGGGGGTCACGAAGAGTCGGACACGACTGAACGACTAAACAACAACAACAACAATCTAGCCAAATTTAAGGAAGGTGGACCTAACCACAGCTCTTAACCACTGCGAGCTGTATGGCCTCTGCACGTTCCAATTTATTTTATACCTGCATTGACGGTTTTTAGCACTTCCTTTTTACTGCATGCAGTTTCATTGGTTATTACTGGCTTTATTGTGCTTTATGAAGTAAAGTATAGTAAACCATCCTGGGAATTTCTGTATTGAAGGGTGGTATAGAAATGTTTTAAATAAATACATACACAAATCCATAAATGCTGACAGGCATCATGTCTCTGAATGCCAGTTGCTGGATGGCAAACAGTAAAAGAGGTCTATCGTGATCACACTGCTTAAGGGCTTTCTTGAGGCACCTGATTGGCTATGTGGGAAGCATAATGTTGGACTACATGGACCTTTAGTGTAATTCTTCTTCTTTTTTGGTAAATAAATTTTTACTACTTTTCCAATATCCCCGCAATAATGGCCAAATTATAACAATATCAATTAACCGGACCTTTAGCCTAATTCAACAGGGTTTCGCTCCACCATCTTTATTCAAAATGGCATCTAACGGTTTCCAAACATAGAACAAAACACACTCATTGATCTCAGGAATCCTCATGCCGACTTGGACGGCAATATAACCAGAGGTGTCCAAACCATCACTGTTTGGAATGGTTCTACCAAGTTGATTCAAAATGGCACCCAATGGCATCCAAATATAGGCTGAAAACCTCTCATCAAGCTCAGGAACTGTCTCACCAAATTGGCAATAGCTTCAGAGGTGTCCAAATTGGTGCACTTTGGAATGGTTCTGTCTGCCTTAGTCAGTAGAGCATAAGATTCTTAATCTCAGGGTTGTGGGTTTGAGCCCCACATTGGGCAAAAAGATTCCTTCATTGCAGGGGACTGGACTAGATGATTCTCATGGTCCCTTTCAACTCTACAGTTCTATGATTCAGAATGGTGTCCAGTGGTTTCCAAATGTAGACGACAACCAGTTCCTCCATCTCAGAAACTGTCCTGCCATATTGGGCAATGATATCTCAGGAGGTTTCTCAACACAGAGAGAAGAGACAGGTAGACAAGCTACACCCCCAAATATACAGTAGTGGTAGAAGAAGATCTAGGTTATCTCCTGAACTCCCTCCATCCACAGTGCCTATCACTATGAGGCACATTTCACCAGTATTATTGTGGAAAGGAAAAACTGCTCCTCTCTGATCTTTCCGTTATAAACACAGTGGCAACTTGAAGCCAAGAGAACAAAGGTGAAGAGGAAAAGCCATACAGATCATTCTGTGACGTGTTTTCCAAAGTAAATTTAGCAAATAATTGCAGAGTGTCAAATAAATCACTAGCTGCTTCTTGCTGATGGTGTTTCAAAACACTCTGTACAAACCCAACCCTCCCCAATTCTCCCTTCCCTTGTTAAAAGAGATCATAAACACAGAGCAATACAGCCACATCCTCATTAACCCTGGCTTTACTAACATTGAAAACATTGCACACTTGATGGGGAGCTGAGCTGATCGAGTAAACTTTAATAAAGCTGAAGATGCCTTGGGACAACTCTTTCAGGGACTGGCTGAGTCTAGAGTGCCCCAGTAAGGCAGAAAACAAACCCCCACCCAGGTAAAAATATATATGAATTAACCAGCCATTAACACTGGAGCATTATACAAGGCAGTCCAAAATTTATTTAATTTTTAAAGCTAAGCTAAGCATGAACATCACAAAGTATTAAAGAAGAGAACTCCCTGTTCTTAAAGAAAATTCCTTTTTTAAAAAAATAATATTTATTAATTTCCCACATAGACATATATACATCCATAACAAATCATACAAAGCAAAAGCAATAAAGGTAAAGGAAAGGAAATACAATATATTACAATTAAATAACAAGTTGAAATGTAAAACTTCCAATCATTCTCATTATACTGCTTATATTATCTATATTTTCTTGTACAGATTTATGTTATTTCACATATATGTATATATATATGTGTGTGTGTGTGTGTGTGTGTATACAGTGGTGCCCCGCAAGACGAATGCCTCGCAAGACGAAAAACTTGCTAGACAAAAGGGTTTTTCGGTTTTGTGTTGCTTCGCTAGATGAATTTCCCTATGGGCTTGCTTCGCAAGACGAAAACGTCTTGTGCTTTTTTCTTAAAGCTGCTTGAAGAGGCGCAGTTGCGACGGACCGTGCTTCGCAAGACGAAAAACAGCGCAAGACGAAAAGACTCGCGGAACGAATTATTTTCGTCTTGCGAGGCACCACTGTATATGACGGGCGGGGAATGAATGAATGAACGAATGATTATTGCACACAGTGATATGCATGCACTAAAGTTAGGTTATGTTTTGAATGCTCAGAACATAGCAGAGCTTTCATCGGAGCTTACACCACTAGCTTGATTGATTCCGAAATGGTGCACCAGCACCATCACAAGAAAAGAAATCCAGAATCTCCCTCTGAACCAACTGGACAGTACTGACTTCCTCTCCTTCCCACCCCCATCTCTCACAGACTCCCCTGCAGAGAAAAGCTTCCTGATTGACTGGGTCAAATGGGTGTTTTGACAAGCTGGGCCAATGGAGACGAGAGTTTTCAGAGCAGGAAAACAAACGCCACCACCTTCTATTTTGATCCCTCTGGTATACATGATTCAAGCACTTCTGACCTGGGGAATTTGTGAAATGCTACCCTTCCACACCTTTTAGCAAGAGAATTCTGACAGGCTAGAGAGGTGGGAAGGTGTGAGACTCTGGCTCGTCCAGAAGGGAACTGTATACATTTACTCCTGTATATCCTTGCTCTAGAAAAGGTGCAAAGGCCAGAAAGTGGAATTCTAAGTTGTCACGACCTTCGGATTACAGATTCCTCTTCTCCAGAGGGTGAAATTGAGGACTCTGAGTCAGAGAGCGAATTGCACAGAGGGCCACACCTAGAAACATTTATGTATGTATGTATGTAATTCCATTTCTCTCCTGCCTTTCCTCCAAGGAGCTCAAGGCAGAGTACAGTTTTCCTCCTTCTCCATTTTATCTTCACAACAACAACCTTGTGGCAGTGGCATAGCATGGATTGCTAGCTCCCGGAGCCATGCAGAGGGGGGGTGAGTGGGAAATAGATGGACTACACATGCATATTCAACTGCATAATGCCACCCTCCTCACCCTAAAGATCGCAGCCGCAGAGATAAGAAGAAAAGAGGCATTCTATTGACGGGAGAGGTCACTTCCTGGTTCGCATGGAAATTCTGTTTTCAATGGAGCCCAGCCACAGAAGCACAGAGCTGTATTAAGACAGCACCGGGTGTTGAAATTTCACGGCCCTAACAATTTTGTGCCTGTGGCAACTGCCTCTGTGCCCCCCCCCCCATGCTACACCACTGCTTTGTGGGTAGGTTAGGCTGAGAGTGAATGACCGGCTGAAGGTCATACAGAAAACTTCATGGCTAAGTGGAGGATTTGAACTCTCCAGTTCTATGATTCCATGATTCTTTGGGGGAAACCTTGACTCTTTAAAGTGGTATGATACTCCTCTGAATGTACAGTGGTCTTCCTCCATTATGTTATGCCTCCATTTCAGACCTGGACTTTTTTCCGGTAGTGTGCAATCTGAATGTGACTTACAGTACTTAGCAAAGGGCCAGTGTGATTTAGTGGCTTGGATCCAGAAACCATAACCTCTAATCCCAATACAGTTGAGTGCTGACCGGGTGGCCTTAGGTCAGTCATCACTCACCTTCAGGCTGCTGTCTGGAAACATGGGATTAATAATAACCTGTCTGTGAGGCTTGCCATGGGACTATCTGAAATAAGAAAGCATTCATCTTTATTACCAATCTAAGCCTGGGAGTTGAAGAAATGATTAAGCCAGGTCCTTCACATGATATGGGAATCTGGGTTGTATTACAGTAATACCTCTGTGAATGTCCACCTTGTCTAGTGTCCATTCCAGCGAACGTCCGCAACAAACCCAGAAGTACCGGGACGGGTTACGTCTGGGTTTGCTGCTCGTGCATGCGCAGAAATGCTAAATCGCGCTTCTTGCATGCGCAGAAATGAAAACCTCTCAATTCACATGCACAGATGCGGCGCTTTGTCCTGCGTCCTTTTCAGCCAGCAGCCGGGGCTCCAGAATGGATGCCAGCCACAAAACAAGGTCCAACAGTATTATTATTATTATTATTATTATTATTATTATTATTATTATTATTTCTTTGGGGGTTTTCTTTTTGTAATGAGAAGAGACATTTTGGAAGGGTGGTGTAAAGGGAATTGGGGTTGCTTGTGCGTAGAGGTTGCTGCTGCTCACGGCAACGTTCCCTGGCTAAACCTTTCCCTGGCTGGACAGCCCTTTCTCCGTGGCTGTGTCAGTCGCTGGCAGAATCCATCAGTGGGCGTTTCCTGAACTTCTTCCAACATAAAAACTCCTTGACACCAAGTCTCCGCCTAGACTCCCTGCGCGGAAGTCTTCTGCACAGAGTGGGCGTGGCCAGCGGAGGTCCTGGACTCTCCCCGCTGGTCTCTGTGGAAGAGTCCTGGAGCCCTCTCTCTGAAGTCCTTCCCTGCTCCCCTTTCTCTCAGGTGTCACTCTGATTTCCTTCCCCAAAGGAAGTGTTCTCTCTCCCTCTGCTGGTCCCTTCTCCCGCATCGTTGGGGAGCCTTACCTCCACTCTTGGCTCCGATGGCAGTTCCCTGACAGGTGGCTTTTGTAATATTTTCTCCAGAATTCCAGGTCCTTTGCCACCACTTCTGATTGGGTGGGACCACCTTGTGTGGCTTGAGCAATGGGCCCAACAGAGCAGTTGGCCATGTTTCACTCCAGGTCTCTTCAGATTCTGTGGGATTCTACTCTTGGGCCCATTATCATTTAGTCTAGTATCACGTACGCAAGAAAGTGACCTCACCACAAGAATGGTAAGAACCTGTTAAAGGGGAAATTAACAGGCTTCTACTCTGTAACCAGGACAACACAGGTTTGTACATTTAAGAAAGGCCTCGTAAGTTGCCCTTACAAACTGAGCTACGGTCCTTGACAATCGATGGATGACCCTGAGGTCTAGTATTACGAAGGAGAATTCCCACTCCAACCTCTGCGCTGTTTCTGATTGTATATATCTGCAACATATCCCTTGTCTAGAATCTGTTTTCTCGATGAAAAGCGGCTTCAGCTATTCCCTGTAGAGAAGGTTCACCAATCTCCTGAGATTCAGCTGCTCTTTTCTGTCAGTTTTCCAGCTTCATGACACAAGTTGTGTGATCTGGTGTAAACTGCTATTCATAGCTGTCAGTGTTGACTAAAAATACAGGAGAGAGGTGTGCCTGCCAGCTGCCTAAACTGGGAAGCGTACCAGAGTGTTGGGCAAATTGTGAAATGCCTTGTTTTCACGATGCCAAGACTTTTAGTCTTCTGCATCCATGTAAACCGATGCTGTCACCTGTCATTTGCACAGTTACTTCACGCCGTGCTCTTAACTTGCCGTGTGAAAGAGCTGCAAAGTTGTCAAGGTGAGCTGAAGTTTTGCAAAAGGAGGTGACTTTTTCTGGGAAAGCTCTTCCCTCATCATGTATGTGCAATGGTCAGGGCCGGATTTACATATAAGCTAAACAAGCTATAGCTTAGGGCCCCACTCTCTTGGGCCCCCCCCCAAAAAAAAACAAAGGAAAAAAAACAACTGTATGTACATTTCCAAACCTTTCCATTCTTAAGGAAATCAGCCCTGAGTGCTCACTGGAAGGACAAATCCTGAAGCTGAGGCTCCAATACTTTGGCCACCTCATGAGAAGAGACGACTCCCTGGAAAAGAACCTGCTGTTGGGAAAGATTGAGGGCACAAGGAGAAGGGATGACAGAGGATGAGATGGTTGGACAGTGTTCTTGAAGCTACCGGCATGAGTTTGACCAAACTGTGGGAGGCAGTGGAAGACAGGAGTGCCTGGCGTGCTCTGGTCCATGGAGCCATGAAAAGTCGGACATGAGTAAACAACTAAACAACAACAACAACAACAAAAACATTGGCTGCAGCCCACCATAGGATTTTAGCCATGTAGCCCAAATGAAGTGTCCATGAATAGAAGCCCACTGAATGAGCCCAGATTTTTGGCAACAAGCAATGGGAGCAACTTCCTGCCTTCATAGTATTTGTTATCTATTGCATTTATATCCCACCTTTTTCTCCAAGGAACTCAATGTGGTCTGCATGCTTCTCCTCCTCCTCATTTAATCCCCACAGTAGCCCTGTGAGATGGGTGAGGCTGAGAGTGAGTGACTGTTATTCATTGAGCTTCATGGCCCAGTGGAGATTCAAAATCTGGTCTTCCAGGTCCTCTTCCAGCACTCTAACCACTACACCACATGGTTTGTACCCTACTTGAGTTTCCCAGTCAGTTGGAAAGAGGATGCTGTTTTGTCTAATGATCACTGTTTTATCCTTATTGCTTTACCATGTTTTGGTTTCGGCTTTGTGCCATAAGCCAGCTCAGGAAAATTTTGATGAAGAAGGGAAGATATCAACTGATGAAGTAAACACATACACATACAAACAAACTCAGCAGGGCAGAGCTTATATTCTTCCACCACTGCAGAGATCATCTCTGGAAATGGCATGCATCTTTCCCCACTCAGAGGTATAGGTGAGCTCCTCCCACCCAGTGATAAAAATAATGGGATGGAGAATTTTATTAGCTGTGGATGGAAGATGTTTCCACTTCAAGAGTTTCTCTTCTGTACAGCACTTTTTATTCCTTCTTTTATCGTTGCTGGCGGGGGGGGGGGAGCACATTGACAAACTGGAAAGTGTCCAGAAAGGGGTTTTTATGTTAGTGGGGAGTCTGGAAGCCACAGTGTATGTGGAAGAGTTGTAAGCATTGGGTTTGTTTTACACAGAGAAGAGATGACTAAATATCTGAAGGCTGTCATGCAGGAAGATGGAGCAAACCTGTTCTCTTTTACTCCAGAGGCTGTCCTATGTGTGAAAATTGGACATTTTTTTTGCTAAATATTTGGTGAAACTGCCTTAAAAATGAAGAATAATTAAGTAAATGTAAGAGTTGTGGAACTGACTGCCTCAGAAGATAGTGAACTCTTGTTCCCTGGAGACATTTTAAGCACATCTTGGCTGGCCATTTCTCACAGATTCTGTGGTTCAATGGCCAGGGAGTTGGACTTGAAGGAATTGTCAGGAGTTCAGCTTACACTTGAGTAGGACCCTAGCAGAAACACATGCCCCACTGGCATGTTCTCTCCCTCCTGGTCGATTGTTCGGGAGCTTCATAAGCTTTCTTCAGTCCAAACATCACAGCAACCGATGCCAACCGACACCGGCACACTTAGGGATCCGCCGAGTTTGCGCAGTTGTGTAACAGACCTCAGCAACTCAGCATTTTGGCTAATCTACTTTATTTACATATAAACACACACGGAGCACTGCAACATGGCTCCCTCTCTCTCTCTACCATCAGACAGCAGAGAGAAAAGAACAAAGGGCAATAGTCCCACTTCATGGAACACAGTAACACAAACATCCTGTCTCCGTCACTTCCCACTCTGTGCAGTCAAAACACATACCGTCATGTGAAAGACAAAAATCCCATGACTGCAATCATAGATTAGGAATTCTAACAGGAATTCCTATCCCAATCTTCCTCTCCAAGGAGCCCATATCAGATAACACCCAAGATCCTCCCTCCAACTCTAAAAATATTATATTACCTCCACTGTTCATTTTGGACAAGACAATGGCTGGATTTCCCCAGACAGTGAGCACTGAAGTATTTGACCCTCTGGGTTCTGAACGTTTCCCTATGAAAGCATCAATGAAATCTGGTAAAATGTTCAGTTAGCTAAGGAGAAGATAGTTGAAATTATTAGCAAACCATACTAAGAGCATATTTCTTCCCAAATGTATTCCAATCCTGCTTGCTCGCTTCTGCAACGTTTTGCTATTCAGTGCCATCCCTCTGATGCAGAAATTAAATAAAAGGTCTCCAAAAGGATACATTTGCATTCCTCAATACCTAACAGTTAGGAGGAACTTGAAATTGTATCATAAAGAGTAATGGCACGGCAGTAACTCCCCTTATTTCACACCTCCACATGTGAAGTTCAGAATGGCCCGTTTTCTTCCCCCAGTAACAACTTTATGGGACTCCTTTCCAATCTCTGACTATGATGAGATAGTAAAGTCCAGTTCCTACAGTAAAGACTTCCCAGCAAAGACTTCTCTCCTTGCTGGAGTGCATTTTCAAGAGCGGCAGTTGAGATGAAGATCGTAAGAATGTAAGGATCTCTTTCTCCTAGGAATTAAAGGGACAGAAGTTTGGAAAAGAAGACAACTAATTTGTTTATAGAGGGACGTGAGTGGCACTGTGGGTTAAACCACAGAGCCTAGGACTTGCCGATCAGAAGGTCGGCGGTTCAAATCCTCGTGACGGGGTGAGCTCCCATTGCTCGTTCCCTGCTCCTTCCAACCTAGCAGTTCGTAAGCATGTCAAAGTGCAAGTAGATAAATAGGTACCGCTCCAGCGGGAAGGTAAACAGCGTTTCTGTGCGCTGCTCTGGTTCACCAGAAGCGGCTTAGCCCTGCTGGCCACATGACCCGGAAGCTGTACGCCGGCTCCCTCGGCCAATAAAGCGAGATGAGCGCCGCAACCCCAGAGTCGTCTACTTGATCACATTTCATTTAGAAAACTATACATTTCCCGCTACCCTTTAGCCCAATGATTGTGGCACCTGTATCGCTTCCTCCGGCTACCAGAGCACTTGGTAAAATTGTTCCTCCACATTTGAACTCAACATTTTAATTTTAGTTCAAAGAACAGTGCATAATTATTAACATTTTCTCTCAACCAGATACTCCTGCACTTTACGGTCTTAATGAAAAGCTAATTAATTCCCCCCCCCCCTGAGCTGTTGTAATTTTTCCCCCCTGCCCAACTTGCTGATTTCCAATTTGACATTCTGCATTAATTAGATAAGAGGAGAAGCCGGTGGGAGGGGGGCTTTAATTGCCTCAGAAAGGGGGAGGGAATTTAATTCCTGACAAAACGTCTTTATCTTCTATCAAAGGTGAGCAAGGCAGAAATTAACTGCCAATGCAAGAACTCCCACCCCCACCCCCCACTCCCCGCCCATGGCGAAAACTTATCCAGCATGAAATGCCACGCAGAAAGCATGTTTGCCTTGCTCCGGGATCTCTTGGGTCTCTCAGAGTTTGTTCTCTTGAACAAGATGAAGAGATGCATTGCAATTCCACGCGGAAATGAGCGCTTGAGCTCAAACGAAGGAAATCCATAAGTACACGCTTAGCTTCGCAGAGGTGAATGGTCGGGGTTGCAAATTTCTATGTATTTCCCATGAGGTTATAGCCCTGTCAGTTTCTTATAATTATATATTTTGTATAGATCTTAGAGACCGAAAGCTCCATCAGAAGTTTCCGTCCACTTAATGGAATGCTTTTAGTGTTCCCTGAAATTCCTGCAGGTCTGTTGCTTAACCCTTCTTAATTTGCCTCAGAGGGTCTTGCAGGTAAAAAAATATTGAGGGCCCCTGTGGTATGCAAATAATTAAAGGACGTCAGTGCTACTAAGATTTTGTGCAGGGATGAAAAGGGAGAAAGCCTAAATGGTGCGCAGAAGAGAATTTAGTGGCCAACGTGTTACAAATTCAGACTCTTGCTCAGGTCTGATTCTGATTCAGCTCTTTGCAGGAAAACCAAAACAGTTTTGCAATTAGAATTGGGGGGGGGGGGAGAGAGAGAGAACAATAAATTAAGTAAAGTATATTCACCTTTACAGTGGTACCTCGGGTTAAGTATTTAATTCGTTCCGGAGGTCTGTACTTAACCTGAAACTGTTCTTAACCTGAAGCACCACTTTAGCTAATGGGGCCTCCTGCTGCCGCCACACACACGATTTCTGTTCTCATCCTGAAGCAAAGTTCTTAACCTGAAGCACTATTTCTGGGTTAGCGGAGTCTGTAACCTGAAGCGCATGTAACCTGAGGTACCACTGTATAAATAGCAAAACAGACTGGTACGGAATGGCAGCCTGGGAATGTAATTTTGCAATTGCAATTTTGCAGGCTTTATCCACTCTGTAGGGTAAATTAAGCAGATCCCAAAACGGTAAAGGCTGCCCTTGGGGGAACACCTTGCAGCTATCCTGAAATTTGGTCAGATTCGGGATCTCGGAAGGGGCAAAGTTGCCTGCAAATTTCATGCATTTCTGTGAAGTGGGGGGGGGGGTTATAATTTCCCAATTTCGAAGGGAAACAGCCAAATCAGGCTGTTTTATAAAGCACCAAATTAGGCTCCCTCCCCATTACTGTTTTTACTGCACACCACTTTGATATAAGAGTAATTGCTGCTGCCTTGCATCCGTAGAGATGCTTTTCTCCTCGGCGCTTATAGGACATTCCTGGATCATTCCCATTTCATGCCACTAAGACCTCTGCAAAGTACGTCAGCCTCAGATATCCACGACTGAGCTCTGCATCTTCCCAGTTCACGGCTGAGCAGGGATTTGAACACAGATCTCATTTCCCATGTCTGACGTTCTCTCCATATCACCACACTATGCTATGCTGCCAGTCTGCATTCAGCTAGGGTGGATTCTGTCTTGGTGTACCTGCACAGTGACCAGAAGGACCACAAGCCAGTAGCATCACTCCATCCTTGTTGCAGTAGGCGCATCATAGGCCATCTACACCTGAGCCAGTTCACCTCCTCTCCCTGACCATGGTTGCCACCTGGTGTATGTACCCAATCCTCTTTCCTTTCGTGACTGCCACTTGGCGCCTAAATCATGAACTGCAACTCCTAACATACATCAATTTCTCTTCAAACCCTTAGACATTTTAACAGCACCACTCCTTGTTTACAAGGTATCAGAGAGTTCTTTTGCAGAGTAAAAGTGGCAACTTTGACCGCCATGAATAGACAAAGAAAAATTTATGTACAGTGGTACCTCTGGATGCAAACGGGATCCATTCTGGACCCTGGTCACATCCTGAAGTGAATGCAACCCACGTTTGCGCGTGCGCAGGTTGCAATTCGCCCACTTCTGTGCATGCGCATGACGTCATTTTGCGCATGCTCGAGCGGTTGCCGCAGTGTGCAACCCAAAAATACTCATCCGGAAGCTACTTCAACCCGAGCTATGGCTGTATTTATTTAGTAGTTAACAGCATGGACTATGAC
This sequence comes from Podarcis bocagei, assembly GCF_964188305.1. Classification (NCBI taxonomy): domain Eukaryota; kingdom Metazoa; phylum Chordata; class Lepidosauria; order Squamata; family Lacertidae; genus Podarcis; species Podarcis bocagei. The sequence goes on from NC_138133.1 coordinate 87,819,846, forward strand.
AATTATTATATTTTATTTGCACTAGCCAGGGCTGATAATGGACAACTAACTGGCACACTTAATTGGGTTTAAATTACTGGTGTCTTGTTAGACCTGGCTTCCCTCTCCCCCCCCTTCCTCTTTGTCCAAGGTGGTATTCCGGGGGGGGGGGGGTTGACATGCATTTAATGTGATGGTGGTTTTAATTCTTTCTTTTTATCTCCTATGCAAATGTACAGTCGTTTGCATGCTAAAAAAGGGTTCAGCACTTTGGACAGCACCATTTTTATTTTTTTTATTGGCAGTCAGATCCTCATGAGTGGCCACAGCATCTGGGGGATTTCCCTTAGTTTGCATGGCAGGAGCAATTCTCTGAGGCCCTCTCCTGCTGTGTGGTCCAGAATTTAGACCTTAAGACTGTTAAATTCAGAGATGAGCCTCAAATGAAAGATCACAGTCCAGTAACTGGGTAGGTCTCATTCCAGTGGTTCAGTGGTAGCACCAATTCTGCCTGGTGCAGGGCACTCCTTTGGAAGAGGCTTCCATCTTCCCACTCCTGGCTGTATGTTTAATTAGATCTGTTTGTTTGTTTGTTTGTTTATGTAAAAACCTCAATTTCAGAAAACTCTGCCCTTAAACTACTCTAGGGATAGATCCAGGGTGGGGAGGGTGCAAAACCTATTTTCCAGAAACAGTCCTGGATTTACAGAAGCCATCCCAGTTTCAGATTTGATCCTGGAAGATCCCAGTTTTTCTTAGGACACCCCTATTTTCATTGGAGAAATGTTGGAGGGTATGGAGTTATGTGACCCTTCGAGCCAATGAGATAAGTAACTGTATAACCTTTAGAAGTCATCTGAAGGCAGCCCTGTATAGGGAAGTGGTTTTTTGTTTGTTTGTTTGTTTAATGATTTATTACATTTTTATTTATGTTGGAAGCCACCCAGACTGGATGGGGCAACACAAGTCAGATGGGTCATGTGTTGTTGTTGTTGTTGAATAGGACTCCCTATTTTCATCAGAGAAATATTGGTGGGTATGTGGGTGGTGCCCAGGTTAGCCCAGAGGAAGTCACCCCTGGACTGAATCCACAGAGCCAATAGGGGGCGCTGTGTACAGCCCTATTAAAAACACAAGTGCTTTTATTAAAAATATAGGTGACACTTTTTTTAGTCAATCAAAAGTGTTTTAACTGATGAACCTAACTGACCAAATGTTTCAGCTGTACAAATAATACATTTTTGGAGCGATAGGGCTCCTGTTCAGTTGTTTGCCACCTATGGTTAGACTGGGCCAAATTCCAAATACTCCAGAAATGGTGCACATGATGTGGGCAGCTTTGTATGCTAGGCAAAGCAACTTTCTTGTTGTGTTTGGGACTCTTTGCTATTTTGCAAGGAAAGTACATTTATTATTATTGCCAGGTGACCATTCGAGAATAGATGGCTCAGCTGACCTTTTCCATCCAAAATGCTGCAGTTTATCACTGAGAACACCGGTTTTGCATTTTCTTTAAAGGAATCATTTCGATAGAGTTTCTTACTTAAAAAAATAAAATAAAATCCTAGACAAGAGCGATGGCTGAGGTGCATGTGGGGATTTAGCCTGGCAAATCAATTATCTTCCAGAAGGCAGCAAACTGTAAAGAAGGAGGGAGAGAGAGACGAAGGATAGGAAACCAGCTCCTTAAAATGTTACATTAGGGCACAGTAACAGCTCATTAGATTATACAAGGTAGGTGTAATTGCCCAGAAAAGATGCACTGCCGTCTAGTGATGCTTAATTTCATTGCTGATCTTTACGTACCGCTACAGCCACTCAGGAGGTGAGATCTCTACCCAAGAATCCCTGTAGATGAAAAATGCACAGGCCTTGAGACACACACAACACAATTTGGCCACATCTAAGATTTTTGGGGTGCGGGTGATGCTGTGGGTTAAACCACAGAGCCTAGGACTTGCCAATCAAAAGGTCAGTGGTTCGAATCCCCACGACGGGGTGAGCTCCCGTTGCTCGGTCCCTGCTCCTGCCAACCTAGCAGTTTGAAAGCACCTCAAAGTGCAAGTAGATAAATAGATACCACTCCGGCGGGAAGGTAAACGGCGTTTCCGTGCGCTGCTCTGGTTTGCCAGAAGCGGCTTAGTCATGCTGGCCACATGACCCGGAAGCTGTACACTGGCTCCCTCGGCCAATAAAGTGAGATGAGCGCCGCAACCCCAGAGTCGGCCACGACTGGACCTAATGGTCAGGGGTCCCTTTACCCAGTGGCGTAGCGTGGGGGGTGCAGGGGGGGCTGGCCGCACCGGGCGCAACATCTGGGGGTTAGGGTTAGGGGGCACAAATCCACGGGTTAGGGAGCGCAAATTACTTGCCTTGCCCCGGGTGCTGACAACCCACGCTACGCCACTGCCTTTACCTTTACCTAAGATTTTTGGGAGCTGAATGTGTCACAACAAGCTTCTAGAGTTCAGAGTTATACGGGTGCCATTTTTCTACTTACCCTTCATTGACTAATGGATCTGCCTCCCCCCAACCTGTCCTTTTGCATAACACGACATCAGGGCCCAGGAAATTCTGGGAAAATGAAGATGGCTGTCGCTGCCATCACTTGCCCCTGTGCTTCTCAGTGGTGGGAGGAGGAAGAATCAGATGGTTGGAGTCTCTGAATTTTTCACCATTACCAATTTTCTTATCCACTTACAGTTTATTTGTAAATATTCAGTAAACCATTTCCAGTCTTTTATAAAAAGTTTGTTATCTGGATTTCTTATTTTCCCCCCAGTACGTTTCGCCATTTCTGCATATTCCATCAGTTTTTGGATACATTCTTCTTTTCCTGTGACTTCTTCTTTTTTTCCATTTTTGGGCAAGTAACATTCTTTCCACTGTAGTCACATACATGAATCAATTTCTATACAGTTTGGATAGTTCTGTACCTATTATTCCCAAAGGAAGCAACTTTCTTTATGCCATGCATAAAGAACATTATTCTATGCAGAAAGGCTCTGTGGCTCCCAGAGAGGACTGTGGACAGTTTTTGATTCAATAAACCTCCTTTGGGTCTTCTGGGTGTGCTGGGCCCGGGGGTTAAGCCGAGCAACACGGTCCAGGCCTGGTCCCGAATCCAAGAATTCCACGAGGTGTCAGTCCAACTGGGCCAAGGCAGGAAACCAGGCTGGGTCAGGCACAGGGTCTCAGGCAGGTTCCAGCATGCAGCAATGTTGCTCCCGCAACCTGGGGCAGGGTCCGGCAGCCTTTTATCTCTGATGGGGTAACGGCCAGTCCTGATCCCCTGGCGACTCACCACCCTGTCTTGCCCAAAGGCGAGCACTCCTCCTGCGAGTACTCAGGTCTCTCCTTCTCTCAGACCTTAGTCTCTGCAGCTCGGGAGACGTTGGTTGGTTACTAGACCCAGAGGCTGCCTCAGCCTCCCCTGACCCAACTGGTAGTGGAGCAGCTGTAAGTGATGGGCCAGCTGAAGGCAACGAGGTAATCTCTGCATCAGGAGCCAGGGCAGGCTCTGGCCCCTGACTCGGCCTGGCTGGTGCTTGTTTCAGGGGAACCTGTGCAGACTGGGCCTCTTCAGGATCAGGCCCCAGACTTGGTTCAGATGCCACCTGAGGCAAAGGATCCGGTACGGACTGAGATTCCTCCGGCTCTGAGTCTGAGCCCCAATCCCAGGCCATCACACCGGGCATGCTTTTTGTCACTGCCACAACGTGATCCGTAGCAGTTAGCTCTGATCTTTCCTGATCCCTTTTTCTTTTTGGAAAGGCTGTGTGTGGTACATTCACCTCTTCATCCTCACTCAGTCACACAGCCCATCCATCCTCATTTGCTGCTCTCACGATTCCTACCCCCCACCCCTGCTGGTTCATATGCAACACATAGCAGCTCTGAGTGCTCTCCAGCGCAGAACTTGTAGGACATCCATTGATTCTGCCTCGATTGAGAATGTTACGATGGCATTGGGGCAGAAAATAGAGTGTGCTTTAATGTGACACTTGAAGGCATGTGCGAGCCAGACAAATGGGGAGTGGGAACAGAGGCACAGCAGAGCGAGAGCATTGTTTTTCTATCTAGAAAAGGTTTTAAAAAAATTAAAATCAAGTTGTTGAAGTTTGAAATCTCTCCCCTGGCGCTTATCATGCTGAGATATGAACAGTTTGTTATGTTTCTTCCAGGTGGTATGGAACTTTTCCCCAGAAGCAGAAGGTAACTCTGCAAGCATTCCCCTCATCATCGTAATATGATAGTCATCTTTAAACATCTGAAGGGTCGTCATGTAGAAGATGGAGAAAGCTTGTTTTCTGCTGCTCCAGAGGGTAGGACCCAAACCAAGGGATTGAAATGAAAAGGAAGGAAATCTTGACTAAACATTAGGCAGAACTTTCTGGTGGTAAGAGCTCTTTGACAGTGGAACTGTCTACCTTAGAAGGTGGTGAAAGTTTTTAACAGAGGTTGGATGGGCATCTGTCAGGGATTCTTGAACTAGATGGCACTTCCAATCTGTGATGCTTCGAGCAAAAGGACATAGCTCAGTGGTAAACAGATCATCTGTTTTTCATGCAGATAATAATAATAATATTTTTTTTATATACCTCGCCCTTCCCAGTTCAGAAAACCAGGCTCAGGGTGGCTAACAATAAATTTAAAACACTTAATTGATGCAACAGAAAACAGCACAAAACACAGTATAAAACATGAATAACAATAAATTCAGGATTCAAAAATCAATTTAGGGGGGAAATCCATCCAATAAACATTAGATGATCACCAGGGCTAGCTGGCTAAGTTAGTCCTATTTGGGCCAGTGAGGAGACCAGGGGAGAATTAGCTATGGGATCCCAGAGCAGTTAATCTTCATAAAAGGGGAGAGGGGGAAGGAAGAGGAATAAAAGATCAGGCTAAGTTCAAATTGAATGTCAGGTGGAATAGATAGTCTCAAGTTCAATCCCCAGCATTTCCAGGAAGGTCTGAACCCCTGTACAGCTGCTGCCAGTCAGACAATAATAGAATAAGAAAATTGTAGAATTGCAAGAGGCACAACAGTTATCTAGTCCAACCCCCTGCAATGCAGGAATCTCAGCTAAAGCATCAATGCCAGATGACCATCCAACCTCTGCTTAAAAACCTCCAAGGAAGGAGAGTATACCACCTCCTGAGGGTGACCATTCCACTATCAGTATAGACAGTACTGAGCTAGTTAGACCAGTGGGACAAACTCAATAAAATACAGTTTCTTATGTGCCCACAGAGCAGAGACATGACCTTGCCAACAAAGGTCTGTATAGTTAAAGCTATGGTTTTGCCAGTAGTGATGTATGGACGTGGGAGCTGGACCATAAAAAAGGCTGATCGCCAAAGAATTGATGCTCTTGAATTCTGGTGCTGGAGGAGACTCTTGAGAGTCCCGTGGACTGTCTGGTGCTGGAGGAGACTCTTGAGAGTCCCATGGACTGCAAGAAAAACAAACCTATCCATTCTGAAGGAAATCAGCCCTGAGTGCTCACTGGAAGGACAGATCCTGAAGCTGAGGCTCCAAGACTTTGGCCACCTCATGAGAAGAGAAGACTCCCTGGAAAAGACCCTGATGTTGGGAAAGATAGAGGGCACAAGGAGAAGGGGACGACAGAGGACGAGATGGTTGGATAGTGTTCTCAAAGCTACCAGCATGAGTTTGACCAAACTGCGGGAGGCAGTGGAAGACAGGAGCGCCTGGCATGCTCACAAAGAGTCGGACACGACTAAATGACTAAACAACAACAACAACAATGTGCCCACATCCCTCTGTTTTTCAAGCACAGCGAACGTGTTGCCTTGCAGATCTCCCCTTTCTGTTGTGGTGGGGAGGGTGGAGAAACCCATATATGAAAACCAAAGTATGTTTTCAAAACTGAGCGCCAGCAAATTGAAGAACGCTGGAAATTAAACTCAAGTGAGAAATGCGACCTGACATGTCTGAAATGGAACTCTTAGTATACAGTTTGTGCATTGTAGGAACACTCTGCTTTCCCTAACCCAATTTTTGTGCAGTTTTGCCTAGTTCTGCTCTTTGGAACAGACAAAGCAAAGGCTGTGTCATCTAGCATAAACGAATACTGAAGAAACGTGGAGAACATAGACTAGGGAGACAGCTAACATTTGCAGGGAACAAAGAAATCTTGTTCACTCCTTCAACAGCTTCTTCTTGCTTAAGAAAAATTTAAATAAGTGATGTCCATGTGCGCTGCTGTCGTCACTGCTGTTGTTGCAGACTACAAATGTCAACTGCTTTGATGGGCATCTACTAGAGATGGGGAAAAGTTAACATTTGCAGGGAACAAATTTATAACGACTTGATGCCAGTGTCATTCCTAAGACAGGAACAGGCCGATGGAGGAGCTTTTGGGAAACAACCAAAGAAAGCGATAAAAATCCATCCAAACAGAAGACCTTCAAAGCAACTGCAAATAGCCTCTGTTTAATTGACTAACAACTGGCCAAACTTTATTAAAGCCAGTGCCTAATGAAAAGCTCTCCTTATATAATACTCTCCATGCTCAAAGCACTTTGTGATTATTATAAGCCACTTATGCTCTAGCAGCCTCAGCTAGGGGAATAATGCAAAAGCCTGACTGTTGTGCAAATATTTGTTTGAAATTTCATGCCAATTTCATTTGCTTGTGCTGCCACGAGTTTATCATTATTGCTTTCATGTGTGCTGGCAGAAGCCGTTGCCTTAAAGTGATTACTGGAGAATAGCATGGGGGAAGGTTTGTTTGGAATGCATAAGCATCCAACGTGCTTTAGCAGCCAGGCAATTTGTGATGGACCTCTCAGAGAGGAGGCAGGGCTTAGCAGCAAAGATAGGCAAAGGATTCCTTGTTCAATACTTTGTGACCTCAAATTTGGGGAGGTTTTCTAATCAAAGGCAGAAACATTCAGAAATATGCCTGCCTGCCACCTTGGAAATTAACTACTAGTCATAGGAGGCTGGATGGTTATGCTCTGCCTCTTCAAATATCAGAATGGAATATCCTATGGAAGATGGAACTTGTTTTCTGATGTTCCACAGGGCAGGACCCAAACTAATGGATTCAAATTAGAAGAAAACAATCACTGGCTAAACATTAGGAAGAACTTTCTGATGGTAAGCACTGTTCAACAGCGGAACAGAGGTGGTAGACTCTTCTTGCTTGGAAGTTTTCAAGCAGAGGTTGGATGGCCATCTATCAGGGATTCTTTAAGCCTGGATAGCTCAGTTGGTTGGAGACGCGGGTGGCACTGTGGTCTATGCCACAGAGCCTAGACCTTGCTGATCAGAAGGTCAGTGGTTCGAATCCCCATGACGGGGTGAGCTCCCTTTGTTTGGTCCCAGCTCCTGCCCACCTAGCAGTTCGAAATCACATCAAAGTGCAAGTAGATAAATAGGTACCTCCGGCGGGAAGGTAAACGGCATTTCTGTGTGCTGCTCTGGTTTGCCAGAGGAGGCTTAGTAATGCTGGCCACATGACCTGGAAGCTGTCTGTGGACAAACGCCGGCTCCCTTGGCCTATAGAGCAAGATGAGCACCACAACCCCAGAGTCGTCCGCGACTGGACCTAAAGGTCAGGGGTACCTTTACCTTTACCTAGCTTAGTTGGTTAGAGCATGGTGCTGATAATGCCATACCTGAAGGAGCATCTCCTTCCCCATCGTTCTGTCCAGACACTGAGGTCCAGCTCCAAGGGCCTTCTGGCAGTTCCCTCACTGTGAGATGTGAGGTTACAGGGAACCAGGCAGAGGGCCTTCTCGGTAGTGGAACACCCTCCCATCAGATGTCAAGGAAATAAACAACTATATGATGTTTAGAAGACATCTGAAGGCAGCCCTGTTTAAGGAAGTTTTTAATAACTGATGTTTTAATGTATTTTTAATCTTTTGTTGGAGGCCGTCCAGAGTGACTGGGGAAACCCAGCCAGATGGGTGGAGCAGAAATAATAAATTATTGTTGTTATTAAGTTTGCAAGTTTGATCCCCATATGGGACAGCAGCATATTCCTGCACTTGATGATCTTCAGGTTCCCATCCAATTCTACAATTCTGTGATTCCATGATTATGATAGATAGCAACAGCAATAACCCTGAAAGAGGGAAGGGAGCAGTGGCTGGTGAGATAACCAGGAATACAATCTGAAGCGGCTCTGCCATTGTGGCTATGATGAAATAACAGGAAGTGTTAATTGGTCAAGGGTCAAGACTTCCGCCTGGTGCCCAGGTAACAGACCTAAGCTGCGGCATGCTTGTAAAGTGTGTGTGAAGGGGAGTTGTGTAAGAAGACAGAATGTGGATTGACCTCTTTGGCCACCACTCATAATGTGAGACTTCCCCCTCAATTCCCCCTCAATTGCAGGACTCATAAATCACTCCAGAAAGCCCCCAGAAATCTTTGGCATGATGAATGGGGGAAATACTTGTTGAGTGAAACTGAGCTAATCTTCCTCCAACATAATAAGAAGAATTCCTCGTCAGGCCTCACACTCAATGAAAAATGATTCTTGCCAACATATTAGGCCCATGAAAGAGGTTTTGATAATGAAGCTGTGTAAAACCAAGGCATTTGTCTTGGAATGGAAGGAAGAGGGGAGATTAGGGGGACACTCAAAATAATGCAGAGGCAATGAAATACCATTTACAGTAAGAGCTACCACAATGGCTTCAGTTGAATACGATTCTTTTTTAAAAAAAATATTTATTAAAGTTTCAAAAAAGGTTACAAAAATAAGAAAAAGAAAAAATAGAAAAGAAAAGAAAAGAAAAAAATACAAAATACAGAAAAATACAAACATTTAAAAACAAATCAATCTTTCCATGTCTTGTCTTTCATTTACTTGTTTCCCTGACCTCCTCACACCTCCCTTTTTGTATTCCAGTTCAGTTAGTTAATTCAGAAAATCCTTTCCCTCTTTGTTTTTATCCTAATCCTTTAATTTAATATATTATAACTTTGGATTCTCACCTGTTAACAAACCATTTTTACATACTCCTTTGTAACAGTGCTGCTAAAACCACTTAACTTCATTCTGACATCTTTCTAAAATTCATTAATTTTGCAATATTTCTGTAAATAGTCTTTAAATTTCTTCCAATCTTCTTCCACCGACTCTTCTCCCTGGTCTCGGATTCTGCCAGTCATTTCCGCCAGTTCCATGTAGTCCATCACCTTCATTTGCCATTCTTCCCGAGTGGGTAGATCTTGTGTCTTCCAATACTTCCAATATGATTCAGGCCTGGTTGGAAATACCGCTCTAATTACTGCATGGTAGTAATTGATTTAGCTAAAGAGCTTCCTGGCATGCTTTTACCACATGGAAAGGAGAGACTTCTTTGAAGAAGAAGCGGTGGGGGATATTGTGAGATTTCAAGTGTTTACTTATGCCAAAATAAAGGCATTCTGGGTCAGCTGGAAAGGTTGTAAGGAATGAGGCAACAGATTTGGCCATCAATTAAAAAAAAGGAGAATGTGTACATAGAACAGCCACCAAGGTCTTGTTTATAAGGTATTGCTTGACCTGAGGATAAGTTCTCAAGAACTATTTCAATATAAATCTATCCTCTTGGGTCTGTGCCAACTGAGCAACACCCAGAGGTTTGGCAGGATCCATGAACAAGCAGAGGAATACACTTTGACTTGACTGGATTTTCCTTCCTTCACAGAGAAGCTGGGGTGCTGTGACATAGAGTCAATAAATTGAACATCAATCACGACAAGATGAAGCAGCTGTTGAAGGTTAACTTTGTCTGCCCATAGAAGTGATGTTCAACCAGCTCTGAAGGAGGGAGAAATCCATCTAAATCCATCAGAGGTGGGGAAACTGTTGTCCTATAGGTGCTGCTGGACTCAAACTCCCATCAGCCTCAGTCTCCATGGCCAGTGCCAAGGGATGATGGGAGTTGTAGTCCTGTTACAAGTAGAAGGCCAAAGTTTCTCCTGAAAGAATCAGACATGAAATCTGGACATGCTATTAGATTCATCTTTATCACTTGAGGACAAAGTAGTCTTGGGCTCATGAAGAACCTTCTGAGGCTGATATGTTGACTGTGACTCAGACAACAATCATTTGCCCACATTTTCCCTGTTAACTCCTAGATTGTGCTACTGCAATGCCCTTTATATGGGGCTCCCCATGAAAACTGCAGCTAGTCTAAACCTCTGTAACTAGAATGCTAGCAAGGACTGGGTGAAGAGATAATATCTTGCTTATATTTAAGCAATTGCATTGCCTTCCAGTAAGTTTCCAAATTCAATTCAATGTGGCAGACTTAACCTTACATGGTGTAGGACCCAAGTACCAATTCTTCCACCTCCTCTTGCATCCACTACTAAATCCATCGAGATCACCAACTGAGACCATTCTGATGACCAGCAGTTGGTGGGCAGTTGAGGGTGCGAGCATAATTAAGGGCAGCGGTTCTGTTTGAGGTGGGCAGAGCCCACCTTGATTCTGACTGCAACAATTCTTGCATGGGTTCTTGGATAGTCAAGCAGGCTTGCTTCAAATTCATGTCCTGTTCCTACAGTGATCAGGACAGAAGCATCAGAAATAAGAAAAAGACAGCATCAGGACAATTCAAAATCTTCCTGGAAGAGGGCTGCCTTGAGTTAGCAAGTGAGTAAAATAACTCAGTTACTCCACAGTTCTGGTGCCACCACAGAGAAGTCTCAGTTCTTTGCCATCACCAACTTGCAAGGTGGTGATTGGGGGGATAACTTGAGCAAACAGTAGTATGAGGAATCAGGTCTACATCTCCTCCTTAGTGTTGCTGACACCCAGAATTGGTTTGCATGAAATCTAAGGGTCCTTCCCAGATGCAAATACTGTATGGCTTCTTTTCAAGTTGCAATCTGCATGCAAATGTTATCCAAGTCTCTACACTGGCAATGGCCTTGAGTGTTTCAGGGTTTAAAAAAATAAGTACTGAGTTAACTGCAGACAATTCAGGGGGAAAGTGCTATATTAGTGGTGGGTGAAGAAAAGATCAGAATTATTTCTGAATTGTTCTAATCTCATGCACCAGTGCTTCAAAGGAGCCCTTTAGAGTCAATTTACGCTTTGACCATTGACTAAAATCTAATAACTTTGCTAGCAAATGAGGCATGAAATGCTGTCAGTAGGACCTTCAGTATGCAACACGTGGCATTAATATTCAATCTCATGAGCTAACCTATGGCTCGATTGAAGGAAATCTCAGTTAGATTATGTGTCGCTTTAGTGTTTGTGGTCCACACTCACATTTGAGACTATTCCAAAACTGGTTGAGATTCATTCCGTAAATTAAAACACAATGAGATTGTTTTTGGTGCTTTGTGTGTGTGTGGACCTAGAGTCCTAAAATGATGTTGACAAAGAAAAGTGAATATAATCAGAAAAAGTAGACGCACGTGGCGTGGATAAATTCTCACTAATGTAGTCAGCGAATGAGTCTCTCTCTCTCTTCTCTCTTTGAGAATACACACATACACATTCACCCTTGTACTGCAAACATATGGTGTTCAGCATATGTTTGGGAACTGTGGGGAGTGGTAAACATGTGCCTAGTCCCTATATCTACGTCTCTATACAAAAGCTGGTTGCTAACATTCCATCGCACTTTAGGTGTGTAGGAGGCAGGTGTGGGTCTGCTGCTAGATCTCTGTAGATTAGCAAAAGTCTCCGGCTCCCAGTTGCTTAACGAATCCAACAACCCAAGTCTTTTCCTCCTCACCAATGAAAGGAAGAGAACTGTCAGGCTTGGTGGACTCTATCCTCCCCCGGCTGCATCAAGGAAGAAGCAAGGAAGTTCATATTTATGGTTTTAGTCAGTTCTCGTGGTGCAAGACAAAGAATACAGTCCTTAACTCCATAGTGACGTTGCTCACTCTGAACTCCTCCCCTTCTTTGCCCAGCAGCAGCCTGTGGCCCTACAGGTGGCCTCAAGGTGTGATGGCCTGGGACTCGGGCTCGGAACCAGAGGAGACTCATCATCTGAACCCAATCTGGGGCGTGATTTCCACAGTGTGAAACCTCAAGGCCTAGAAGAATGAATGGTTACCTAGCAAAAGTTGCTTTGTTCATGCGATGATTGCATTGTATGCAACCCATTGAGTATATCTAATGTTTATTGAGTTGCATTTCTCTTACTTGAACTGTTTGGTCTGTTTTGTGGTGTTACACTGTGGAGAAGCAACTCATGGGGGGAAGGAGGGACGACCCACAGTGGCGTAGCGTGGGTTCTCAGCACCCGGGGCAAGGCAAGTAATTTGCGCCCCCTAACCCGTGGATTTTAGCACTCGAGTCTCTTCCGCGCCCCCCCCCAGATGTTGCGCCAGGTGCAGCAGGCCCCCCTGCACCCCCCACGCTACGCCACTGCTCCCACCACAAGTCTTCAGGACAGCCATCCGAAGGCTGGCGCGGGGAGAAGGTCTCTCCGCCCCACTGCCAGCCTTCGGAGGAGGTCTGAGGACAGTGGGGTTCCTGCTTCCTCGAGGAGGGCCGGCCAAACACGCCCCCCCCAAATGTTGCGCCCGGTGCGGCCGGCACCCCTGGCATCCCCCACGCTATGCCACTGATGACCCAGACTTTTCTTTAAAAAAAAAGTCTCTAAAGTTACCAGTGTGTCCGCTTTTTCTCTGAACCAAGCTGTTGGGGAGAAGAGAAGAGAACTGGACTCTTCAGGAGCTGGTACATTTCCATATTGAGTATTATATCCCATCTGGGTCCTCCCTCCTGCAAATATGGGTTGTTATTATCAACAAACTGTCAAGGGAGCAGGGGCGTATGGCAGCATCTCTCTACCTTTTCAAGATGCTAATAAAATAAAATAAAAAAACCCAGCAACAATGCGGAGAGAGGAAGCACAGAGATGTCATTTTCTTCTAAGATGTTGAGATCCCCCCTCTGTCTTTATGCTATGTGGAATTATTAGATGTGATGGCTCTGAAACATATGCTTCTGCATCTGTCATTCCCCGGCGGAGTTGTCAGTGTGGCAAAGTCATTTGAGCCAAGATTGTGCTTCTCATCTCTCCGATCCTTTAAAAAAACGAAACAAAACAAAACCCCAGCAAGTTTTTAGATGCTCTGTTGGGAACCCAGCCTCGCCCACCTTGGTGCCGCTTAGTCAGAAGAGCCTGAGATTTGTCAATCTCAGGGTTGTGGGTTTGAGCCCCATGATGGGCAAAAGATGACGCTCGGGGTCCCTTCCAACTCTATGATTCCATTTAACAGCAGTGGGAAGTGAAAGGAAGATTTTTGGCTCAACACTTCCATCCAGAGAGCCAGTGTGGTGTAGCGGGTAAGAGTGATAGACTCGTAATCTGGTGAACCGGGTTCGATTCCCCACTCCTCCACATGCAGCTGCTGGGTGACGTTGGGCTATACACACTTCTCTGAAGTCTCTCAGCCCCACTCACCTCACAGAGTGTTTGTTGTGGGAGAGGAAGGGAAAGGAGAATGTTAGCCGCTTTGAGACTCCTTTGGGTAGTGATAAAGCGGGATATCAAATCCAAACTCCTCCTCCTCCTCTTCTTCCTTTCTTTCCCAGGCTCCTGCAATGCTGCTAGAGCATTGCCCCAGGTGCCTTGGGAAATGTGATTTTCCCAATAAGCTGCTGTAACTGTGGGCTTAGTCACACCTACCTTTTCTTATTGGCCATGTCCCATGCTTTAAAGCTCTGTGTCCAAATGCTTTCCCACTCTTTCCCACACAATCAGAGCAAACAGCGACCCACAGAAAACTCAAATTCGTTGTGCTTCAGTTTTAAATAGTGTGTTTTCATGGGGAAAGTTCTGAGGCAAAAAAAGAAGAAACAGCACTCGGATACAGAGCTTTAAAATGCAGACCTGTGCCTGGGAAGTGAGGGGGGAAAGCTAAGGGTGGATAAGCCCTGTGTTTCAGGGGGCAGTCCTATGGCAAGATCCACCAAGGTAAGCAGCTTAGGATGCAGTTGATCTGTAGCTCACCTGACTTCACCTGGCATTAATTCTCCAATGAATTGCATTTCTCCAATGAAACTAGGTATGTCCTGTTCCTGCCTGGTGTGCTCTGGTCCATGGGGTCACGAAGAGTCAGACATGACTAAACGACTGAACAACAACAACATGTCCTGTTCCATAATAACAATTTTATTATTTATACCCTGCCCACCTGACTGGGTTGCCCCAGCCACTCTGGGCAGCTTCCTACATATATAAAAACATAATAAAACATTCAATGTTTCAAAACCTTCAGGTGTCTTCTAAAGGTTGTGCAGTTACTTATCTCTTTGGCTCGGCAGTCGCATAACTCCATACCATCCAACATTTCTCCAGTGAAAATAGGGATGTCCTACCATACCCGCCAACATTTTTTCTGATGAAAATAGGCACGTCCTAAGGAAGAGCAGGATATTCTGGGATCAAACCAGAAACTGGGACAGCTTCTGTAAATCTGGGGCTATCCCTGGAAAATAGGGACACTTGGAGGGGCTGGCAACCCAGCCTAGAACAGTAATTTAAAGACTTGTTTTCCATCTGCCAGGCTTTGCGATGGCCTGGGACTCGGGCTTGGAACAGGAGGAATCTCAGTCCGCACCAGATCCTTTGCCTCAGGCATCATCTGAACCAAGTCTGGGGCCTGATCCTGAAGAGTTCCAGTCTGCACAGGTTCCCCTGCAACAAGCACCAGCAGGGCCGAGTCAGAGGCCTGATCCTGCCCTGGCTCCAGATGTGGGGATTACCTCATTGCCTCCAGCTGGGCCATCACTTACAGCTGCTCCACTACCAGTTGGGTCAGGGGAGGCTGAGGTGGCCCCTGGGTCTAGTAACCCACCGACATCTCTCAAGCTTCAGAGACTAAGGTCTGAGAGGAGGAGAGACCTGAGTGCTTGCAGGAGGAGTGCTTGCCTTTGGGCAAAACAGGGAGGTGAGTCGCCGGGGGATCAGGACCAGCCGTTACCCCGACAAAGATAAAAGGCTGTTGGACCCCGCCTCAGGTTGCGGGAGCAACATTGCTGTTTGCCAGAACCTGCGCCTAACCTTGCCTGGTTTCCTGCCTTGTGTCCTGCCTTGGCCCTGTCAGACTGACTCCTTGCGGAGCCCCTGGATTCGAGACCGGACCTGGACCGCACGACTTGGGTTACCCCTGAGCCCAGCACAGACTTTGGCAGAGCAGCAGTAAGTAGCAGCAGCCTGGTTGCTTAATGCGGCTTGGATCTGGCGTAGCTTCATGTTGGCTAAACTTACCTTGGCTTGCTTTAAGCCAGTTTCTTGGGCACAGTATCTCTCCCAGAGGCACCAGTGGAAAGGGTCGAAAGACGACTGGAGCAGCTGCCAGGTTGGTGAATGTGTGGGTCGGATGAGCCCTGCCAGATCAGACCTCCTTTGCTGTGGTCCAATGAAAACACCCCTCGCTCCCTGCAATGCCTAGCACTAAATTTTGAAAACGGAGGTGGCTCTGTATGTTATGCATTTAACGTAACATGTAATTAGGCCCTCAGGTGAGACATCTGTGAAATTTCAAGGGAGTCTGACAGAATGTCAACAGAATTAGTGGAATATCTTGGGGGCGGGGGGCAGTGCTGCAGAGTTTTCTGGGCCATCACAAATCAATCACCAGGCAAAGAATCTTCATATCACCTGAAGCTCAATGTTTTGCAGTGAAGTCAGTTCATACATTCAGCGCTGAGCGGACAAGTGAGAAGATGCAATGTGAATGCATGAATGGGAACCTTCATGACATTGAATTAGAATCAGAGAAATGTAGAATTGGAATGGGTCCCAAGGGTCATCCGGTTGACCCCCAGCAATGCTGCAATTGTTGGAGTCTTACCAATTTTTTGAATACTTAGACATGCTTCCCCCTCGTTCCGCAAGTTTAAGAGCCCAATCCTAACCATATTTGCTTGGAAAGATGTTCTGTTGACTTCAGTTGGGCTTACTCCTGGATAAGATGGGTTACGGTTGAGGCTTTACAATGCAATCTGAACCCAAGATTCACCAGGATGAGCAAGCTTGAATAGATGGATTCCTAGGTGACCTAGTCAGGGCTATGCCAACTGAACTCCCACATCCCAGCTCAGCTGCAGTTACAGTGGGGTAAATCTTCTATCTCAGCTGAGTTGAAGCTGGGTTAAATCCTGAAAAGGGGGCACACTGAGGATGTGGTAAGGGGGAGGGACAGGGTAAGAGCAGATTCAAACCTGTTTGAAACCCATTTCGCCTTGGTCCTGTGACTTAGCAATAATAATAATAATAATAATAATTAATAATAATAATTAATAATAATTTATACCCCGCCCTCAGGATGGCTAACACCAATAAAATTTCAGTAAAAACATAATTAGAAAAAAACACACAAAAAACCAGGTTAAAATGCAATTTAAAATGCAGCCTCATTTTAAAAGTCAAAACCATAAGGGGAGGGCAACATAAGGGTCAGACCGAGTCCAAACCAAAGACCAGGCAGAACAGCTCTGTCTTGCAGGCCCTGCGGAAAGATGTCAAGTCCTGCAGGGCCCTAGTCTCTTGTGACAGAGCGTTCCACCAAGTCAGGGCCAGTACTGAAAAGGCCCTGGCCCTAGTTGAGACCAATCTAACCTCCTTGTGACTCGGGACCTCCAAAGTGTTGTCATTTGTGGACCTTAAGGTCCTCCGCGGGGCATACCAGAAGAGGCGGTCCTGTAGGTTTGTGGGTCCTGCATAATAACATAAGATTAATTGCAAATGGGGTGGTGGTGTTGAACCAGAGGAATTTCATATCAATTTTATGTGGATTGGCCCATATGTCTGTTCCACCATGATTCCGCATTCACCTGTGATTTCTTAAACTTAAAAACTCTTTCAAATACATATATTTAAAATGTATTTTTGTTCTGAATGTGCAGAAGATGTTTCGATGCTTTCGCCAAGAATTGCATTGGAACACTTAGAAAGTGAGAAAGCTGTGGGAAATCTAACTCAAGAACATAAACAGATCCTGCAGGATCAGGCCAATGGCCCATCTAGTCCAGCATCATATTCTTACAGTGTCTGAACAGATGTCTATGGGGAACCTGCAAGCAGAAGAAGAAGGGTTTGGATTTGATATCCCGCTTTATCACTACCCGAAGGAGTCTCAAAGCGGCTAACAATCTCCTTTCCCTTCTCCCCCACAACAAACACTCTGTGAGGTGAGTGGGGCTGAGAGACTTCAGAGAAGTGTGACTGGCCCAAGGTCACCCAGCAGCTGCATGTGGAGGAGCGGGGAATCGAACCCGGTTCACCAGATTACGAGTCTACCGCTCTTAACCACTACACCATACTGGCTCTGAGCACAAGAGCCCTATCCCCTCCTGTTGTTTTCAGAAATATTGCTGCCCACAACTGAGGAGGCAGAGCATAGCCATCATGGCTTTGTTGGCATACTGCTGGGGAGACGGGGGCATCAGGCAGGCCCCCAGCTGGCTCCAGCCACCGGCCGGCAGCCGGGCGATTACAGGTCTCCCTTGGAACAGCATCAAACAGTGACACGAGCCTCAGATACGTTTAGAGACTCGGCACGCTCTATCAGCAGAGTGAATAAATCTTCGCACAACAGAAGTGGTGGACAGAGGCAGATGTAAGCATATTTACAGGCATTTATTCAGCATAGTTCAGGAACAAAGGAAAAAACATGTCTGCTTCCCTTCGTGTCCAGCAAACAGCAATATACAAACGAAAGTTCCCAGCAGACTGTGCTGGAAGTAAACAGGCATGTGACACACAACAGCCATGCCTGTTCCTTTTAAGGTGGAACGGAACTATATCCTAACATTGATTTATCCATTGATTTCTCTCCTCCATTGATTCATCTAACCCGCAGGGGGTTGGACTCGATAGCCCTTGTGGTCTCTTCCAACTCTATGATTCTATGATTCTATGATTCTTTTAAAAGCATCTAGGTTGTTGGTCATCTCTTCATCATTCCCATATCTACGTGCTGCATGAGGAAGTCCTTTCGTTTATCCATCATGAATCTTCCAACATTCAGCTTCATTGAATGTCTGCAGGTTCTAATGTTATGAGACGGGTAAGAAAACATGTCTCTATGATATCACCTTCCCTTTAAACCAGTCCGAAATGCTACAACCTTTTCTCACAGGGTGTCTGTCCACCTGTTTGATTGTTCTAGTTGCTCTTTTCTGAACTGTTTCCCATCTTTACACTATCCAAAACTGGGGCATGTAAGTCAAACTCTATTTTTAAAGGCTTGTTTTCCTCCTGCCAGGCTCACTCGGCAGGAGCCCCAATGCTGAATGCAGTTTGGAAGAGGGATAATTGACACTGGTTTAAGGTAAGCTTGCATTTAATTCTGCCAGTTTCCCATAGTTAGGATTGCTCCATTAGTCTCTTAAGCCTGCAAGAGATTGCAGCTGCAGAAAAGTTTAATCTGTTTCCACACATGACATTTCCCAAAAGCAGGGGGGAAAGCAGACTGCAACAACAGAAGGTGTTTCAGAGAGCCTTCTGACCACTTCCAAAAGGAAAAAAAGGAAAAGCACCAAAGAACTAAATTTAGCTACCGGCTCCCTTTTGTAAGCTTTCCAAAGCACATTTCACAAAATGTTCAGGTTGTGACCTCCTTCCCATCTGCAAACATTTAAAACTCTTCTTTCTTTTGAAGGGGAGAAATGACTACCTGTGCCATTCATTATTTGAAATGGAAAGAAATTGGCGGGGGGGGGGAAGGGAGAGAACGGAAAAGGAGAAATTGTGTACTCTGCAATCACAGTGGATGGGGGAAGCGGAAGAGAAGGGAATATACGTTGTATTTTTGCCAGCTGTAGTCCTATATCTTTCCACAATGCCTAGGCAATTTGTTCTAAGAAAGGTCTCATGAGTATAACAAATAACTAAGATCCTTTGCGATGGTGGCGGCCTGTCAACCTTACCTTGCGCACTTCCACACCCTACATTTAAAATAATCCTGTGGATTGTAGTTTCACCCTCACAGAACTATAATTCCCACTCCCCTTCACAAACTACAGTTTCCAGAACAAACTACAGTTTCCAGTTCTTCAGTG
Organism: Podarcis bocagei; assembly: GCF_964188305.1. Classification (NCBI taxonomy): domain Eukaryota; kingdom Metazoa; phylum Chordata; class Lepidosauria; order Squamata; family Lacertidae; genus Podarcis; species Podarcis bocagei. Next base: position 87,838,844 of record NC_138133.1, read on the forward strand.
TGCATGCACACAAAAGCTCATACCAATAACAAACTTAGTTGGTCTCTAAGGTGCTACTGGAAGGAATATTTTTATTTTGTTTCGACTACGGCAAACCAACACGGCTACCTATCTGTAACCAGCTTCTAGTGTGCAGGATTGTTCCCAAAGATTTGTTAATCTAGCATGCATGAAAAATAGGTCATTTTTTGTGGTGCCCCCAGAACTATTGTGCCGCGCAATGTATTAAATTTTGCTACAAAGAAGCTTCTTAAAGCGTTCTGTACGCTTCCTAATGTGACCATTATATTGCTACATCTTCCCGTCCTCCTATTTGTTTGTGAATTCCTGAGGTTGCGGCCCTAAAAATGGGCTTTGGGGGGAAATGATTTAACTAAATAAATGGGTCGAGGGTAGAATGGATCAAGAGATTGCAAGGTACGCCATAAAGGGAGACACACAATGCAAAAGTTGTAAGCTACTCTTAAGCCTCAGGTGGAGTATAAATGTAAGTTAATTAAGTAATAAATTAACAAAAATGCAGGTTATTGTCCTGTCTGGCTGCAGGGAGGATTGAAGTGAAAAAAATGGATATGTTTTCAGGTTTTTTAATTGGATTTTAATTGAAACGTAATAGGACATTTTATATTTGCTTTAATCTATTGTCTCCCACCCCAAGCTTTCAGGATGGGTGATGCTATACATTCAAGTTAATTGCTGCTGGTGGTTTTCCTTTTTTTTTCTTTCCCCTGAACCAAGACAGGTTTACACCCTTCATCTATGAGCACTGCAATATGGAATTCTTACCTTGAAGCTTTCTAAAGCACCCTATATTTACTCCGTGTTTTCCAAGCGCTAAACCCTAATGACTCTTTGTCACAGAATTCTGGGGCATCTGCAGAAAGGAACAACAAAATCTATGCGGTGTGCTTCGCTATGCATTAGGTCTCAGTCAAATTCTTTGACCCAGTTGAGGCTTTGTTGTTGTTACATGAATCAAGTATGAAAGATTAAATTGTTGAAACCGCAGAGGAGAGCAAAGGCAGCCCACTAAATGTTTAATGCCGTAATCCTGCAGACGGGAGACATTTCCCTTATTGAAACTAAGATTAGCATACATGCACTATGTGTAATATAGCATGCAATTGTTTCCAGAGAGAAGGGGGGGGGGGGACAGGAGACCTTGCAAAATGCAAAACAGCTTTGAAGAAATTTGCATGCTCAGCATCATCTCCAAATTATTGTTGCTCGTATGAGTACAGACCACAAAAAATCATATTTGCGTGCATTTGCATAGCTGCGAGTGCAATGCTTCTTATTTTGGAGGAATGTGGGAGATCTTAGACCAGCACTGCCTAAGAAGAGAAGGGATGCAGAATCTTGTCCGATTCAGTATAAGACAGCTTCCTAAACTCCTGTTTTCAGCCAATCTCTCCAAGTTAAAGACCCATGATACTGTGCTTTATTTCACAGCACTGCATTCGCACTGAACCATGGTTTTGGGAGTCTGCATTAAGGTTTTGTTGCAGAAGGAGTGTTTTGCTTCAGGAAGGAAACTAGCTTGATTAACACTGATTTACAGATCGCTGAAAGGGACGAGGATGGCACTGTGGGTTAAACCACAGAGCCTAGGACTTGCCGATCAGAAGGTCGGCGGTTCGAATCCCCCCAACGGGGTGAGCTCCCATTGCTCGGTCCCTGCTCCTGCCAACCTAGCAGTTCAAAAGCACGTCAAAGTGCAAGTAGATAAATAGGTACCGCTCCGGCGGGAAGGTAAACGGTGTTTCCGTGCGCTGCTCTGGTTCACCAGAAGCGGCTTAGTCATGCTGGCCACATGACCTGGAAGCTGTCTGCGGACAAACGCCGGCTCCCTCGGCCAATAAAGTGAGATGAGCGCAGCAACCCCAGAGTCGGCCACGACTGGACCTAATGGTCAGGGGTCCCTTTACCTTTACCTTACAGATCGCTGATATCATCAGAAAGGGTGATAAATGATTGCCTTCAATCCCCATGGTCTTCTTTTGGCTAGTTATAACCTTTTCTGATAATTTTATCTTAAAAGTGAGATGTCAATAGGTTTTTGTTTTGTAAATGGCTGAAAATAAAGTGGGTCTTTTCAAACCAGGAGAAAAACCCAAAAGAAGCAAGGTTCATTTGGGTTGAGCCTCAGAGCCATTCCAAACATTGCACAAGCATGGCATAGAATGACTGCTCCCCACATTAAATGGGAGGCACCCTTTGCGTTGTCCCGCGCAGCCCCCTGGACCCTATGCAGCACCATTAGCACAGGCTTGGCTTGACCTTCCCCAGGTGGGATACCTGGAGGTCTCCGCCTACCTCAGCCAGTTGCCCAATCCCACCTGGGGAGGCGTTGCCAAGGTGATCAGGCCAGGTAGGGGGAGGGACCACCGTGCCCACACAATAGGGGGAAGATCTTACCTGTGAATCGCCAGTTGGCTCCAGAGCTTCTCCCACCCTACCCACCCTCAGTTAAGACTTCTTTTGTAGGTTAACCTTTTCTCCATAGATACACAGGCGCTGCTACGTCAAGGTCGCTGTTAAAGGGCCGGAAAGGAATTCTCCTGCATTGGCAGGTTTGCCTTTCCCGTAGCAAAACATCACAACTTTGGCAGTATCAGGCCTTGGGTGAATCCTTTAGTCTATCTTCCCTAAATGGGGGTGGCCGTGTAGCGGGGACCCACGCCCCCCTTCTCTTTGCAGCGGCGATACCAGGGTTCTCCGTTAAAGGGGTTGTTTTGAGGGAAGGCTTTCGCCGTACACCTAGAGGTTGTCATTGCTCTCCCCTGTGACGGCGGCGTAATGGGGGTGGGCTCTCTCTGCTTGAACATATGTTCTCCAGAGCCAGCCCATCCCCACCACACACTGGATAACCCTGATGTTCCCCAGATCCCCGGTGGGCGGCTGGGAGGGATAATGCCTGAGCCAAGGTCTACCCACATCTGAAACATAATAAAGTTGTGGCCAATTTTAATCCCATAGCACATTGTCTGGAGTTGTTATTCCACATGGGGGCAGCCCAGGGTTTGGGGGACTCTGCCTGTCCATGCAAAGCTCTTCTGTGTAAGTAAGAGGTGCAGAATCTGTGCTTATGACGCCACATGTTAAGGATGCAATACATGCATCTGTTTCCCTTTGAGATGCACTCAGGTAGCAACTTTTTTCCCCCATGAGTCCTCTACATCTTTCAATGAACTGCAAAACAACAAGAAGAAGAAGAAGAAGAAGAACTCCTTAAAAGCACAGAGCATTGTAGAAATTATATAGATAGATAGATAGATAGATAGATAGATAGATAGATAGATGATAGATAGATGATAGATATGAATGTTTGATTTCCTCATTTGTCATTCCCTACCCTCCCAAGCACAACCACAAGCCAACAATAAAGAAACACAATTTCTTCCTTTGGTTCCCGGTTATATAACATCTCTTTTCTCTCTTCGTTTTATGTTGGCGACCGGGCAAGCTCTAAAAGCAGATATTACCTTGCGGCTGATCTGAGTGAAATGCCATCTAACATCTCCATCGATTAACAAAGAAGTGAGTCAGGATGGTTCTCCACCCAGAAGTGAGTTGATGCAGTATGAAACACACATATAAAAGAGGATTGCAACGAAAGTGCATGAAACCACACAGTAAAAAACCCCAAAAACCTATTAAAAAGATTAAAATGAGACAACAATTAAGTATTGTGGGAAGATGCCTGCATGCGCCTGGTGGAAAAGTTCTCAGCTCAACAGCTTGCACCTGACCTCTCCTCCGCCCTTCAACAATGAAGAAGATGGTCCTACCACAGTCCATCTGTGGTGTGATGTGGTGGGACTGTGTGAAGAGAAGAGAATTTTGGGATATAATATACAAATTCTCATTTAAAAACAACAACCTTGAAGCCTTTTTGTTAGGCATTATGTCCACTGATATACAAAAAACCAACAGAACCCTTTTTATGTACCACAACGGTGAGGGTTTTAATAGCAAAAGACTGGAAAGGTGATGTAATCCCCACAAAAACCGATTGGCAACAAAGATGATAGAATATTCAGAACTTGCAAGGATGACGGGGAGAGTAAGAGGAAATTCCAACCAGAAATTTAGTAAAGATTGGGCAATGTTCAAAGAATATCTTAAAAAGTACTGTTATAACACAAATCTCCTAACAGATTTGGATTGAATCTTGAAGCTTAAGGAAATTATAAAGTAATTTCCCCCCTGATAATTAACTGAAAAGAATAATAAAAATGAAGTGCGTATAGACTAGCAAGGTACAAAAAGCACAATGAAGTGAATTGGAAGTTAAGGGGTATGTAATGTCAAACGAGGTGCTGTTAGTCAGTGTCTATGGTCTGTCTATGTTGATTTTTGTTGTGTTTATGTTTTATGTAAATTGTTTTGTAATAAAGAGTCTTAAATAAAATAAAAATGGTAATTCCTGAAGAAAAGCAGCCAGACCATGAATGGAAGACCCACCTGCAGAAGCCAAATGTGTGAGGTGGGCTGGAAGGTAATGGAAACAGCCCTAAAGAGCTATTGAGAGCCAGCATTTTGGGAGGGAGACAAGACCGCCACACAGAAATATACAGAGGAGACAAAACCAGCCTCCCCATTGTGTTCGTCTGCTTCTGTGCTGTTGCATTTTTTGTGCCCATACAGTGGTACCTCGGGTTACATACACTTCAGGTTGCCGACTCCGCTAACCCAGAAATAGTACCTCGGGTTAAGAACTTCAGGATGAGAACAGAAATCGCGTGCCGGCAGCATAGCAGCAGCAGGAGGCCCCCTTAGCTAAGTTAAGAACAGTTTCAGGTTAAGAACAGACCTCCAGAATGAATTAAGTTCTTAACCTGAGGTACCACTTATGAAAGGTGTTTAAACTTTGTAGCAAAGTTTAGGCAGAGTGATTCTCCACTTCTTTGGTCAGGAGGAACGCTTGGCTCAGAAGACTTATGAAAAATGTGACAGGAGAATTAGTGGACAACCAGCTCTGCCCAGGATCTTGTAGGGAGGGAGAGAAGACAGTAAGATGGACAGCTTTCCGTTTTGTAGAACAACTGAGCACCTCCAGATCCAGAACGTCCCCAGGCTGGCAACTCACAGCAGTTAAACTCCATAATTTAAAAACATTAGAAGTTCATAAGTGAATGTGTAAGAGCCACACAGTTACCGAAACCACCTATTACTCTCTCTTCAGTCGCAAGGTTGGGCGTTTGCATCCGGAATGCACATTAGATTATGGACTCACACTGTATATGCTGCCATAGCTAGCAGAACAGAGATATGGGACCTGAGACTCTCTACGGAATGCCACTTCCATTAACCCCAGCTTTTGTGGGAGGTCTGATGGGAGTTGTAGATAAGAATCAAAGTGAGGACCACAGGTTGCTCATCCCTGTAGGACAGGGTTTTGTGATGGGGGTGAAGGGAGAAGAACGCTTTTGGATTATTTTCAGGAAATTTGTATGTGTGGGTAGCACAGATGATATAGCAAAAGACTCTTGTAACTCTTCTTCTATGGTCTAGAGAGCAGATTGTTGTTGTTTAGTTGTGTAGTCATGTCCGACTCTTCATGACCCCATGGACCAGAGCACTCTTATATTCCACTGCCTCCTGCAGTTTGGTCAAACTCATGCTGGTAGCCTCGAGAACACTGTCCAACCATCTCGTCCTCTGTCGTCCCCTTCTCCTTGTGCCCTCCATCTTTCCCAACATCAGGGTCTTTTCCAGGGAGTCTTCTCTTCTCATGAGGTGGCCAAAGTCTTGGAGCCTCAGCTTCAGGATCTGTCCTTTCAGGGAGGCCTCAGGGCTGATTTCCTTCAGAATGAGAGGTTTGATCGTCTTGCAGTCCATGGGACTCTCAAGAGTCTCCTCCAGCACCATAATTCAGAAGCATCAATTCTTCGGCGATCAGCCTTCTTTATGGTCCAGCTCTCACTTCCATACATCACTACTGGCAAAACCATAGCTTTAACTATACGGACTTTTGTTGGCAAGGTGATGTCTCTGCTTTTTAAGATCCTGTCTAGGTTTGTCATTGCTTTTCTTCCAAGAAGCAGGTGTCTTTTAATTTCGTGACTGCTGTCACCATCTGCAGTGACCACGGAGCCCAAGAAAGTAAAATCTCGCACTCAGGGCTGATTTCCTTAAGAATGGAGAGGTTGGATCTTCTTGCAGTCCATGGGACCAGTAGGACCTCCTATTTGCCAAGAGGCCATCATGGATGTGAGATGCACAGTGGCCTCTTGACAAATGGGAGGTGCTAGTGATGGTCTCCCCCAAACCCAAGGTCTGAAAGGAGACCAGACGTGCCTTCTGCTCACCAAGAGGCTGCTGTAGAGGTGGCATGGGGGGGGGGCTGTCAAGGAAGCAACAAATATGGCGTCCAAGGAGCATGGCACAACCGTCACTGCCACAGTCACAGAGGTAGCATCAGGGTCTTTCCCAAGGAGTCTTCTCTTCTCATGAGGTGGCCAAAGGATTAGAGTCTCGGCTTCAGAATCAGTCCTTCCAGTGAGCACTCAGGGCTGAGCGAGCAGATTGGGGTTGGTCATTTTGAACAGGCCTGAGAAGAAAGGGTAAGAAACCTTACTCCTTTATTCAAAACTGAAACCTTGGAAGGTGGTGGACTCGCCTTCACTGGAGGTTTTGAAACAGAGGTTGAATGGCCATCTGTTCGGGGTTCTTTAGCTGTGATTCCTGCATTGACACGAGTTGAATTACATGGCCCTTGGGGTCCCTTCCAACTCTGCTTCAGAGTTGCATTGTGCAAGCAAAACAAATTCTGCTCATGCAGTGGAAATTCCCCTTCGTCCTCTCCCTTTTCTGCCCCTGCACCACCCCTGTGTCTGAACTGCAGGGTTTGAAGGCGGAACCCCGGAGCAAATTGAGAGAGGGTACATGGGGGAAGGAAAAGTTCCACCGCGCAAGAGAAAGTCTTTCTACTGCCACAACGATTTCATTGGATGCAACCCCTACATTCCAGCATTTTCGCATGCTCTGAGCTATTTATTATACAGGCAGATGTTAATTCTTTAAGACAATTGCATTTGCCCTGTAACTTCAAATGTACAAACTTTTGCACAATCCCTACTTGGGCGTTTCTGTCTTGGAACCTCAGGGGCCATTTATGCCAGAATGATAATAAGAGGTTTAAATCTCTCCTCCCTTTCCCAAGGATAGGATGCTGACTTTGCAGTTGCAATTCAAACAAACATTTATGGGCCTGGGCTGACAGCCCTGCACCCAGATCTCTAATATGGAGATCCATTATTCCGCATGCAGGCAAGCAAAAGCAATTTATCAAGCCTAGGTGCAGATTACTTTGCTAATGTTTAAGACCAAGACCAACAAGCCTATGCACACAGACTATGGACCCTCATGGAGGCTTCGTATGCACCATCGGGAGGGGGCTGCCCTTTTCAGGGAGGGGTTGTGGGGGGTTTGTGCAGCCGCATGCTTTTACATGGACATCCTCCTTCAAAAGCTGAAAACGCTCTTCTCTCTAGGCCCGCTGATCATTAATGAGTGAAGACGGTTTAGAGCAGAAGGGAATATGCCCTGTTTCCAAAACCCTTTAGCAGAGCACACCAGCCATCCACCTCCATAGAAGTCTTCAGGGATGCCTCAGTACATTTTGCTGCCCAAGGAGAAGAGCAAAAATGGTGCCTCCGTCCCCTCCAAACTCCAGGTACAGAAGTCAATCAGACTCACAGCTGATTCTACTGGATCCTACTGGGATAGCTCAGTCGGTAGGGCATGAGACTCCTAATCTCAGGGTTGTGGGTTCGAGCCCCATGTGGGGCAAAAGATTCCTGCATTGCAGGACTAGATTGATTGGTTGATCAGATTAGATGATCCTAGATTAGATGATCCTTCAGGTCCCTTCCAATGCTACAATTCTGTAATTCTGTAACATTTGTTAAAAAGCCAGAAGCTTTCTTGTTAGGCATTACAGGTCAAGACTTGTCAAAAGAGCATAATAAGTTATTTATGTAGGCGACAACAGCGGCTAGGATTCTACTAGCCCCAAAATGGAAGGACGATAAGATACCAACCAAAGAAGAATGGCAAGAAAAACTGACGGAATGGTGAAGCTAACTGGGCAAGTCAGAGACAAGGACAATAGAGATTTTAAAAAAGACTGGGAACCATTTATGTTGTACCTACAGAAACACTGTAAAGAAGGGGACTCACTAGCAGGATTTGAGTAAACACTTACAATTAACAAAGCGAACATAGAGATTAAGAGGTAATAATTGGAAAATAACAAATCTGTGAGACAATTTGAGAACTATTATGGTATAAAAATGATAAGAACAGAACAATACTTAACTTAAAGAATGTAATAGGTAAATGTAAAGGGACCCCTGACCATTAAGTCCAGTCGTGGCCAACTCTGGGGTTGGGGTGCTCATCTCTGTTTATTGGCCGAGGGAGCCGGCGTACAGCTTCCGGGTCATGTGGCCAGAATGACTAAGCCGCTTCTGGCGAACCAGAGCAGTGCACAGAAATGCCGTTTACCTTCCCGCCAGAGTGGTACCTTTTATCTACTTGCACTTTGACGTGCTTCCAAACTGCTAGGTGGGCAGGAGCAGGGACCGAGCAATGGGAGCTCACCCCATCGCGGGGATTCAAACTGCTGACCTTCTGATCGGCAAGTCCTAGCCTCTGTGGTTTAACCCACAGTGCCACCCGCGTCCCAAAGAATGTAATATTAAGGTATAATAAAACAAGCAGAAGGGGAAGTTGAGGGAAGTTGTGGGGAGGAGGGGGGGGATTTGGGAATTGCATTTCTTTTTTCTCTGAGATAACGTTATTGTGATGAATATAAAATGGTAAAACTTAATAAAAAATATTTACACACAAAAAAGACCAAGTCCTCCCCATCTGTTAGGAACATGAGTCACTGATATGATTCTATGCCAAGAGTGGTTTTATCAGTGGAAGGATTTTGCTCAAACTTTCCCTGACCCATAAGAACAGACCCTGCTATTTTCATGTTGTATGGGGTGTATTCCGCTTAGAGATTTTAAAATGTAAGGTGGTATAGAAGTGCTTTTAAATAAGCAAATCAACAAAAAATACTATGCTCTGGTCTCAAGGAAATGTTGGTATTTTATTTATTTAGCATGAATTATATGTCATTTAATAAAAACAAAAAAACAAAACATATATAAAGTGGTATAAAATATTCATCAGCAGTACTAATAAAAACAGCCTTTCAAGGCAATAAACATAAAGCAATGGTGGAAATGTAGATAAAAGGAACCAATTTAGAAATTGAATGAAATAATAAAAATAGCACGTCAGGGTAGGATAGGCTTGCCTAAAAGGGGAGGCTTCTGGCAGGCATCAGAAACAGTGCAATGAAGAGGCCTGCCCAATATCAAGATGCAGGCAGCTCCACAGATTACAAAGATGAGTCTGACAAAACTGCGGGAGGCAGTGGAAGACAGAAGTGCCTGGCGTGCTCTGGTCCATGGGGTCATGAAGAGTTGGACACGACTAAACGACTAAACAACAACAACAACAATGGATGCATTGGTGGAAAAATGGATGGAAGGATGAAAGAAAGAAAGAAAGAAAGAAAAGAAAGAAAGAAAGAAAGAAAGAAAGAAAGAAAGAAAGAAAGAGAGAGAGAGAGAGAGACAAAGACATAGGCACAGAGGCACACACTTCCCCTCATGGAAGATTCCGGCTGGTTTTTGCAAAATAATTACATCAAAATACAATCCATATTAAGGTTGCAATTTCAATTCCCTGGGCTTTGTTGCTAGAGAGAGATGGGGGGAGGAAAGGGGTGTCCCTCCAGCTGGCTCTCCCAGCAATGAAGGAACTCTTGGGATGCGTCCGGGGAGATGGGGGCATTTCGCAGGCCCCCAGCTGGCTCCAGCCGGCAGCCAGGAGAACTCCGGTTCCCGGTACAGCATCAATCAGCTACACAAGCCTCAGATACCTTTAGAGACTTGGCACGCTCTAATCAGCAGTGTGAGTAACTTCTCACAACGGAAGTGGCGGACAGAGACATGTGTAAGCATTATTTACAGGCGTTTATTCAGCATAGTTCAGGAACAAAGGAAAAACATGTCTGCTTCCCTTCGTGTCCAGCAAAACAGCAGTAACAAAAGCAGTATACAAATGGAAGTTCCCAGCAAACTTGTGCTGGAAGTAAACAGGCATGTGACACATAACAGTCATGCCTGTTCCTTTTAAGGTGGAACGGAACTATATCCAACAGGAACCCTCTGCTGCCAAAGAAGTCCTCAATGTCATGAATGTTCCTGCCCAGAGTGAAAGCGAACGCTCCCAGGCAGGGGTGAACGAAGGTGTCGTCACACCCGGGGCGTGGTGTCGCTGCGTACGATGCATGCACCGTATGTAGCGATGGCACACATGCGCTATACATAGCAGTTTGCCGGCGCTGGCGCTTCAGCACCATATGGATGGTGCCGGGATTCTCTGCTTACAGCTGCAGCCCCGAACGGAGGAACCTCTGTTCACAGCGGTAGCAGCAACGGAGGGATCCCATTGCCGTCCGTACAGCGCTCAAGCAGTGCCGACGGCAAACCACTATGTACAGCGCATGTGTGGCGTTGTTACGTACAGCGCATGCGTGCAAGACAGCACATGTGCTGTACATATTGGTTTGCTGCTGGCACTGGGATCCTCCACTGCCGCGAGCCCCTGCAGGGTGCCTTCTTGGTGTAGTGGTTAAGAGCAGTAGTCTCGTAATCTGCTGAACTGGGTTCGAGTCTCCACTCTTCCACATTGCAGCTGCTGGGTGACGTTGGGCTAGTCACACTTCTTTGAAGTCTCTCAGCCCCACTCACCTCACAGAGTGTTTGTTGTGGGGGAGGAAGGGAAAGGAGAATGTTAGCCGCTTTGAGATATCTTAGGGTAGTGATAAAGTGGGATATCAAATCCAAACTCCTCTTCTTCTTGTCACCCCCCCCAGACATGGCACCCGGGGTGACCCCCCCGCCCCCCATTGCAACACCTCTGCTCCCAGGACCTAGGAGGGGGGCAGGCAGTAAGCGATGGAGGCTTGCTTTCTTCACAGGCAGAAGGTGAAGCGAGCCCCTCCTCTCCTGGAATGCAGGTCATACAGTTGCGTGTTGAGTTCCACAGTGCCACCCCCCAAATAATTACACACTTCACACATCAATTTTGTTTAAGGTTTTTGGCATAATTTTGGCCACAACTTTATTCAAATACAAAAAATGTGAGTGGTTGCTTAGGCATTGGTGACTATCTGTCCTTGCCCCCACAGGACAGAGCTGGCACTTCCGGACTCCACCGGAAGCCAGCGTGGGAAACAAGTATTGGATAGAAGGGAGGCCGGGAAACAGGCCCTCACTTCTGACCCTCATGTTCCGGTGGGGCTTGCACGGCCCAAGCCCGGCTCCACGGACAGGACGAAAGAATGGCAAGCCCCTGGATTCCTTTAACGGAATTCCCTTTCCGCATCATTTGGAGGGGTAGGCACTTACCCCTCCAAGCACCAATTAACCAATGCCTAACCGCCAACCTTACAAGTTGTGACGATTTGCTACGCAGTAGGCAAAAACCAAATGGCACCAGCCAATCAGCCAGATGGCAAAATTCCTACCGTGCCCCCGCACCAAGGCGAACGACACCATGACAGGCATAGCAAGGTCAAGCGATCAGCTTAAATAAAAAAAAACCCCTATTAAAGGGAGGGAGGGCGGGTGATCCGATGCAAAACGGCCAAGAGGACGTCCCTACGTCTGGCCCTTCTATTTATAACTTCTGACTCCTCCTCCAAATTGGTAACAATCATATTTCCCCAGCAACCCGATTAACCCTAAAGGCCAGGGTTGCAGATTAATTTGCCTAGTCATGGCTGGGCGGCCTGTTCCCCAACCGCAACACGTGCTCTCTGTTAGGGAGAACACGCTTTGCGTGTTGAGTTCCACAGTGCCACCCCCCAAATAATTACACACTTCACACATCAATTTTGTTTAAGGTTTTTGGCATAATTTTGGCCACAACTTTATTCAAATACAAAAAATGTGAGTGGTTGCTTAGGCATTGGTGACTATCTGTCCTTGCCCCCACAGGACAGAGCTGGCACTTCCGGACTCCACCGGAAGCCAGCGTGGGAAACAAGTATTGGATAGAAGGGAGGCCGGGAAACAGGCCCTCACTTCTGACCCTCATGTTCCGGTGGGGCTTGCACGGCCCAAGCCCGGCTCCACGGACAGGACGAAAGAATGGCAAGCCCCTGGATTCCTTTAACGGAATTCCCTTTCCGCATCATTTGGAGGGGTAGGCACTTACCCCTCCAAGCACCAATTAACCAATGCCTAACCGCCATGGAGCCTCCAGCTCACCGCCAAACCACTCACAGCCCCAACCAAGACCTCAGCTTGGCAGCCACCGCTCCTAACCAAGCCTCATTCCCTGAAGCAGAAAGGTGCACGCCATCATCTCGGAAAAAGGATGGCATCTTAAAAAGAATCGCAGGGTGAGAAATCACATCTCTACCCAGCTCAGCAATCCGGTGTGTCACAGCAGAATTGATGCGCTTTCTGGCCCTTTCTGTGGCGACTGGGCAACGACTGCCCCTCCAGACGCATCGTTGCAAAAGCTGAGACCAAAATATCATTGCTGTAGGCACCATTGCCCGCAATGTCCCCAAGTCCGTCCAAATTGCAGCACGCAGTGAAGAACAGCCCATAGCCACCAGGTCGTTCTCTCCCAGCTGTATTAAACCAAGACCTCAGCTTGGCCACCACCGCACCTATCCAAGCCTCATTCCCTGAAGCAGAAAGGTGCACGCCATCAGCTCGGAAAAAGGATGGCCTCTCAAAAAGAATCTCGGGGTGGGAAATCACATCTCCACCCAGCTCAAAAATCTTTTTTGAAACAGCAGAATTGATGAGTTTTCTGGCCCTTTCAGTGGCAGCTGGGCAACGACTGCCCCTCCAAATGCGTCGTTGCAAAAGCTTTGACCAGAAAATTTTTTGCTGTTGGCACCATTGCCCGCAGCGTCTCCAGGTCACCCAAAATCGCAGCACGTAGCGAAAAACAGTCCATGGCCACACAGGTCATTCTCACCCAGCTGCACCCCAACAGCAGTGGGCGGCCCTTCCAGCAGCACCTGCCTCCGAATCAGCGGCAGGAATTCTGGCCGGCGCATTCCCCATCTGGACAGCCAAGGCAACTGCACATGGAGGAAGGCCGAGACCCGGTCCCAATCCAGACTGCCGAGCACTGATGCCAGCCCAATGCATGATGCTGTGCCCCACCATCCAGATGCGGACAGCTGCTAAACCTAAGATAAAACAAGCAAAAATTGTAAGACACCAATAATGTTAACGAACATAACCTTTGAATGCATTCGATTTCCAACGACCTGTATTTTATTTCCACTGCCTTATTAACATGCTTTCCGGCCTTCTTGGTGGTAGTTTGTCTAGGCATTGGTTCCCGACTAGCTGCACCTGACCTCAGCAGGGCAGCACTGACGACTGGGCCCCACCATATCGTCAGTACCAGCAAACATTGTGGGGGAGCAATGAATCCCAAGGCAATCGCATCCCGCCAGGTGTCGTTCCCCATAGGGGACAGATGCACCCCATCTGCCCTAAAGAGGGCAACAGCCTTGAAGAAAATTAGGAGGGTGCAAAATTACAGAACCACCTAAAGCAAGGACCTATTTTATTTTATTTGTTATTTTATTAACTTTATTTATTTTCTTTATTTTATTCTATTATCCACCGCCTTATTAACATGCTTTCTGGCCTGCTCGGTGGTAGTTTGTCTAGGCATTGGGTCCCAACTAGCTGCACCTGACCTCAGCAGGGCAGCACTGACGACTGGGCCCCACCATATCGTCAGTTCCAATAAACAGCATGGGGGAGCAATGAACCAGGATCAGACTCAAGCTCACCCCAAATGCTCCCAGGGACTCTTGCATGGCCCTACCCCTCAAAAGGGGTCGACAAAAGCATGGCGAATCCTTGGATTCCCTTAATGGAACATCTTTGCGCATTGGAGGGGACAGGTGCTCCAACCCCCCCTCCAGACCACCTTGAACCAATGCCTTAAATTATTTTGAGTCCAGGGAGAGCTGCCATCAACTCAATCCAAGCCCTCTTGCATGCAGGAATGCAAACTTATGCTGGAGGAAGACCGCAAACATTCTCGCCCAGCTGTACCACCAGCACTGCGGGAGGACCTGCACAGGTCACACTCGACCGCACCAAAGGAAGGATCTCCTCCCAAAGCATTCCCCATCTAGACATCCTGTATATGTTCACATGGGCAGGAAGACTGAGATGGCGCCCCAGTCCAAACTCGTCAACATGCTTGCCAGCCTAGTGTACAATGCTGTGGCCCAAATGTGCACAGCTGCTCCTATGAAGAAAGGAAATAACAGACAAGCATCAGCACAGACATCATTGTGACACTTCCTGATATAACCCTTGTCAGCGTCAGACTTCCAATGACCCGTATTCACAATCCTGTCTACTGACAGGCCCCCAGTGTGCAGCCTTTGCAGCAGCACCTAATCGTAAGGAATGAGGAGTGTTCAGCGGTAAGCAAGCCGCAGGCTGTAATAACTGGTGCACGACGTAAGCACATTGATGCCTGGCTAACGGGAACCCATTTTAATGCACTAGGAGCGGGCAAGCCCCCAGGGAATAAAAAGCCAAATATTCTGTTATCCGGGCAAGGGCCCTCCTCACCTGTGGCGGGAAGCCTGATTGTGGCACTCCTGTCCACTAAGTCTGTTTTAGAGTTACCAACTCTAATGACAAGCTCCAAAGGATAAGGAAAAGTCCAGAAGCAATAAGCCTCCAGACTCTCAGCCCCGTGCTGGCTCCAACAACCATTTCCCCAACCCTCAGTGCGAAAATGCAATGGACTACTGAAAGGAGTCTCACCTTGATCTTTAACCAGCAGACAAGTTTTAACTTGTTGCAGATACTGCATAGGTAAAAATTGACCGACTTCCTGCCCACTGTCCTATGAGGTTGGAGGTTCCAACCTTCCAAGGCCCTGCACACTGCAAACTTTATACAAGGGTCTCTGAAAAATAAAGCTTCAATGTAACAGACATTGCAGCGGACTGAATTCGGATAGTTATAACCGCATGCCCAATCTGCAGCAGGTGGACCAAATACTGCAGGATCTGCTCAGAGGATGGGGGCCAATTCTTCTGAATGGCCGAGAACTGCCAGCTTAAGGCTAAGAAATCCATCCAGGCCTTCCCATAAGAGGTAAAAGCAAAAGGGGAAATGGAAACTGCCGCTCTCTGTAATTACTAATTGTTGTCAAAATGCCACAGGTGGTCTGGAAAAGTCTGGCAATAGCTGAGTCTGGAGCCCAGGATCTGAAGCGCTTCATCTGAAAATCGGATAGTGTTTCAGTGTAATTTGGAGCGTAGAAAGCACAATATTAAACCTTAAGTGGCGCAGCTTGAAAGCATGAGCGGAGGGGCGGAGACTGTGCTAGAGTGTGAGGACTGTTTTGCCAAGACGCTGACCACCACCTGGTTATCAGACCAAAAGCAGATCCGATGGTCACTGAACTCCTCGGGCCACATGTGAACTGCTACTACAATGGGGAAAACTCAAGAAAAGTTATGTCACATGATTGCCTCACCACACCTGGCTTGAGGCCATAGCTTTGCACACCAGCAGCCCTTGAAATAAAAACCAAAGGGCAAAGATCCAGCAGCACCAACATGAACCTGAAAATCCCTGTGCGGGTTCAAGGTATCCTGCCATGGCGAACTACTATTGCATACATTCAGGAATTGCTACCATCGCCTGATATCTGCCTTCACCACACTTGGTAGGCATACACAAAGGTAAGGGGACCTCTGTCAGCATCGCCCTTGAGCCAGTGCCACCAACTGGACTCATCCACTTCAGCCCCAACTGGGCTAGGCGAGCTGGGTAGCACTTCCAGAGACCACCTTCTGCACAGGAACAGGTCAAAGTGCTATGGACTCACAGCTTAGAGTTGTGAGCACCGGATTCACTCCGACAAGACAGTCGTCGCACAGCAGAGTACAGCAGAACATATAAACAACTCGGAGAGCAGCTCTGTAGAATATCTTCTTTATTCTATCTACAACTATACAAACTATATACAGAGCTTAATAGGTCTAAGCATAAATAAATGCTGCACTGCACTGAGTGATTGCAGCTGCCCTTAGCAGCAACCTTATCTCTACACATGATCTCTAACACGCAGTCTCTCTCTCTCTCTGACACTGACTGACTGATTTGGTGCTGGAGCAGAATAAGTAGAGACCAGAACACGCCTCCTCCTCTCTGGAAAATCAGCAGACTCCTCAGGAGATTCTTGGATATGGGAGGGGTGAAATCTAGGCAGCCTGGCCTAGTGGGAAGATTAGTTAAGTGACCCAGCAAGATCGGATCTGGTGAAGCATCACTTGCTACAGAGGAAGTATTACAAAATAACTTCCTTCAAGGCAGACAGCTTCTCCATAGGCAAGTGGTATGTTTTAGCAACGATATCCAACTGGATCCCTAAATAAAATGGGAATATGGGCAAAAGGTATTGAGCTATTGCTTGCCAGCTTCCAGCCCCCGCTTGGGCAGGGGGCATCTTGTGCTGCCATCATGATATGTAAATTTACAGGGCCGACGCTGGCCAGAACCCCTAAAGAAGTCCCAACCAAGCTGCCGCCGAGCCAGCTTCCTTTTCAGACACACACTCTGTGCAATGCAAAAAACACACTCCGTGCAGTGCACACACTCTCCATGCAATGCAATTACACACTCCGTGCAATGCAAAAAACACGCTCTGTGCAGTGCAACTACACACTCCGTGCAATGCACACACAAACCCTCCGTGCAATGCAACTACACACTCCGTTCAATGCAACTACACACTCCGTGCAATGCAAAGCACACTCCCTGCAATGCACACACCCTTCATGCAATGCAACTACACTCCATGCAATGTAACTACACCCTCCGTTCAATGCAACTACATACTCCGTGCAATGCACACACACTCCGTGCAATGCAAAAAACACACTCTGTGCAATGCAACAACACACTCCATGCAATGCAACTACACACTCCGTGCAATGCACACACACCCTCCATGCAATGCACACACGCTCGGTGCAATGCAACTGCAAATCTCCCAGCAATGCAATGCAATTGCAGCCCGTGCTCTGCAACGCAAACTGCAATGCGGGCACGCAAAGGTGCTTTCTCCCAGTTGCATATTGCAAACGTGGCGCCCGTTACATCCCTTGCAGTGAGGTAACCACCAAAAGGACCTAAGTGTCCAGGTAGAGCAATGGGGGAGCATGCAGCTGTCCCATACAGGGACCAATCCTGCAACCTAGGCATTACCGGCACTATCCGCTGACCCAGTGAAACCAATGCTTCATGGACCACATGGGGACACTATTCAGGCCGGAAACACTTCCAGGCCATCGAATTCTAGGGCAAAGCCCTAGGATCACCTGCTAGGCCAGGCATAAATGTTTCCAGTGAAATAGCAGAGTTGAGGTAGCCCCCAGCTTGTCCAGGTACCCCTGCTTGCCCTTTTTGAGGGAAGCACCCCTTCAAGAAACCCAAAGTTCTTTTATCACAAATGGGCCGCTTAAGGAAAATAAACTTGTTCAGAAACAGCATAGTTCAAGAGCATATACAGAGTGCTCATAGTCCTTGGAGGCACAGAGAGCCATAAAGCCAACCTTCGGGGATACTATAAACGAAAGTGATACCAGCTAAGCTGGGAACAGCCCTGACTAGCCCCACAATTTCAACAAGAGAAATGGGGGAAACCTTTTTGCGAAAGAAAGCCCCTAACGGGGGGCTCTCTCACTATTGGGAAAGGCAAGCCACAGATACAGGGAGAATCTTCCCACAGGGCAGGGTAAGGGGTGGGGTGGGAAATCGAACAGGAAAGGGGGGGAATTAAATTATTTAAGGGACTAGAGAGGATTAAAAAGAAAGGAGAAATAAAGGGGGGAATTAAATTATTTAAGGGACTAGAGAGGATTAAAAAGGGGAAATAAAAAATAAAGAAATGTAACCAGACAATGAGAAGATTGTCCAAGTGCTCCACGTGATCCGATGCAAAACGGCCAAGAGGACGTCCCTACGTCTGGCCCTTCTATTTATAACTTCTGACTCCTCCTCCAAATTGGTAACAATCATATTTCCCCAGCAACCCGATTAACCCTAAAGGCCAGGGTTGCAGATTAATTTGCCTAGTCATGGCTGGGCGGCCTGTTCCCCAACCGCAACACGTGCTCTCTGTTAGGGAGAACACGCTTAAATGTCCAGGGCAATGTAAGGCAAGCAGCGGAGCCACAATTTTCAGACATGCTCTCAGGGGAGGAGACGCAAGCTAAATGGTCCGTTCAGGAGTCTCCTCGCTCTCAGAGATTGGGCAGAGTTCAGGCTTGGCATCAAGCCCACAAGAGGAGGAGGAACGGATGGCGTATTTTTCTGGGGCGCTTGTCATGCATGTAGTTTGAGACCTGCTTTCTCTGAAGCTGGTCCATTCCCTCGGCAAGGTCCCAATTTGAGGCCATTGGCTCTTTGAGCTGGGAGCTGCCACAGCAAAAAGTGACGTCGATAGCACCCTTTCCCCTTGCCTTGGTCATTTTGAATCAACTGGGATCTAGATGCTGTTGTTGATCTGCTCCTCCACCCTACAGCTCCCAGCCAGGACTCAGGATTCCCTGGCTGAAAGCACTAAAACAAGATTGAACACAGCAATAAATGAAGCAGCAGGCAAGTTCACAAAAGAAGCTTCTTTATTATTGGTATGGAATACTTATTAATTGCATTTATCAGTTGCGTCATGGCATTAGTCATGCGCGCCCATGCTCATTGAGCCCAGGGGAGCCGGGAAGGGGTGATGAAACAAGAAGGAACTGACACATTGAATTGAAAATGGCCACAACTTTATTGGTTACAGTTGTTGGTAGGCTTAGGCGCATTGGGTATGTATCCTGAGTCAGCCTGCTGTCTGGTGACTGACGTTGAACAAGGACATGCTTGGGTTAAGGGTCACCTCAAGGCACAGGTCAACCAAGCTGACCGCAGGCTGTCATTCAGAAGTTCTATGGCCTGTCCAGCCCACACCTGGACTTCGGGATGGAATCTTCCACCCAGACCCCTTTACTAGGGTACTCTGAGATATCACACCCAATCAAATAGACCAAGTATTCAACCCAATGCCTTATCTGCCTAAAGTTGTGACTACAGTCATACCTCGGGTTACAGCCGCTTCAGGTTGCGTTTTTTTCAGGTTGCGGACCGCCGAAACCCAGAAATACTGGAACGGCTTACTTCCGGGTTTCGGCAATCGCGCATGTGCAGAAGCACTAAATCGTGCTTTGCACATGCGCAGAAGTGCCGAATTGCAACCTGTGTGTGCGCAGACACACAGATGTGGGTTGCGAATGCTGCGGGTTGCGAACTTGCATCCCGCACGGATCACGTTTGCAACCTGAGCATCCACTGTATTGCTACGAGGAAGGCAAGAAACCCAGATGGGCCCAATTGGTCTGCAGACCAAATCTTTCCTGGCCCAAAATACAGAAACCAATTATCTACACAGCAAAGTCCTCCATATGCAATGCCCACTTACCTTAAGAGTGGGTGATCAGCTTCTGACTCAACTGTTGGGTCCCATTACAGCTGGCTTCAATACCCCAGTGGTGGACTGAAGTCTTGGTCTCTTGATTGCTGAAGCTCCTCCCCCACATCCAAGCCACCACTGGCCAATTTAAGTTTTAAGGCTTGGTGGGCTATCTCAACATCCCCTGCGGCCAGCCAAAGCAAACAGCCAACCACGAAGCGCCAGCTGCAATCACTGCTTCCCTAGAAGATAAGTGGACAACTTGGTTAAAAACAGGAGGAAACATGTCATAGATTGATATAAAGACATTCAATGTTTTTAAAATTCCAGGTCAAACAGGAAGAGCACGAGAACAATATAAGACGAGACCATATAACACCAGTCATGAAAGACCTACATTGGCTCCCAGTACATTTCCAAGCACAATTCAAAGTGTTGGTGCTGACCTTGAAAGCCCTGAATGGCCTCAGCCCAGTATACCTGAAGGAGCGTCTCCACCTCCATCGTTCTGCCCAGACATTGAGGTCCAGCTCTGGGGGCCTTCTGGAAGTTCCCTCACCACAAGAAGTGAGGTTTCAGGGAACCAGGCGGAGGGCCTTTCCGGTGGTGGTGCCTATCCTGTGGAAGGCCCTCCCATGAGATGTCAAGGAAATAAACAACTGACTTTTAGAAGACATCTGAAGGCAGCCCTGTTTAGGGAAGTTTTTAATGTCTGATGTTTTATTGTGTTTTTAATGTCTGTTGAGAGCCGCCCAGAGTGACTGGGGAAACCTAGCCAGATGGGTGGGGTATAAATTATTATTATTATTATTATTATTATTATTATTATTATTATTATTAATTACCCAACCATAATAAAGCCACTGGATGAGCTTTGTGGGCTCTGCCGGGGCACCCAGGCAGAATCAAGATGCGGGGCTATCTGTTTTATAAATGGTCTTTCATCCAAAAACAGATTCCAGGGTAGTGTACATAGAGATTTAAAGTGACTCCACCAAAACAAGTTAAGTGGAATAAAGCCATTCAACCAGTTTTTAAATGCCACAATCTAAAAGAGGAAGAGTTGGAAACCACAAAAATCACAGCACTCCCAAAATCATGTGTGCTCTTTGGGAATCAGTTTCTGCAACATGAAATGCCAAAGTTCACAAACGCAGATATATCTGCAAAAGTTAGGGTTCCACATATCTGTATTTAAGTGAGCTGCTCACCTCTACTCGGGAATAATAAAGGGAAGCAAACTTTTCAAGCTGGCATCTGTTCAATTATCCTGTACTGTCAATTAAAAAGGCATTAAAAAGTGCTTTGTCTTAGCTGGGAAATAATTCTTGCAGATAGGTGGCATATGGTTCTTCTGGTCCTTTAATAGGTCATTTTTCGGAGGTTGATTTCCTTTTTGATGTTTCCACTTAAAAAAAAAAGAAAAAAGGTTTTGATTAGTTGAATGTTGATCACCGGACTCTGTTTTGCAGAATCCTACAGCCATCTTAAAAAGCAGAGACATCGACATAGGTCTGTATAGTTTAAGCTATGGTTTTCCTAGTAGTGATGTATGGAAGTGAGAGCTGGACCATAAAGAAGGCTGATCACCAAAAAATTGATGCTTTTGAATTATGGTGCTGGAGGAAACTCTTGAGAGTCCCATGGACTGCAAGAAGATCAACCGATCCATTCTGAAGGAAATCAGCCCTGAGTGCTCACTGGAAGGACAGATCCTGAAGCTGAGGCTCCAGTCCTTTGGCCACCTCATGAGAAGAGAAGACTCCCTGGAAAAGACCCTGATGTTGGGAAAGATGGAGGGCACAAGGAGAAGGGGACGACAGAGGACAAGATGGTTGGACGGTGTTCTCAAAGCTACCAACATGAGTTTGACCGAACTGTAGGAAGAAGAAGAAGAAGAAGAAGGAGGAGGAGGAGGAGGAGGAGGAGGAGGAGGAGGAGACTTTATCACTACCCTAAGGAGTCTCAAAGCAGCTAACATTCTCCTTTCCCTTCCTCCCCCACAACAAACACTCTGTGAGGTGAGTGCGGCTGAGAGACTTCAGAGAAGTGTGACTAGCCCAAGGTCACCCAGCAGCTGCATGTGGAGGTGTGGAGACGCGAACCCGGTTCACCAGATTACAAGTCTACTGCTCTTAACCACTACACCACACTGGCTCTCAGTGGAAGCAGTGGAAGACAGGAGTGCCTGGCGTGCTCTGGTCCATGGGGTCACAAAGAGTTGGACACAACTAAACAACAACAGCCAATTATCAGCTTTCCCATGTACTAAAGAGGAGGGTAAGAGACAAAGGAATGGGCTAGACTAGGTCCTATGTAGAATCATAGTACTGCAGAGTTGGAAGGGACCCAAAGGGTTGTCTTGTCTTGTGGATTATTCATGAAGCTGTTTTGTAGCAAGCCAGTATTTAACTACCATCACCAGACAATGCTGCCCAGGCACCAGGTGTCAAACCAATTCACATAATGGTTCTTTGCTTTACCTTGCTGACACAACTTAAGGATGCAACGAAGAAACTCAGACAGCATCATCTCCCTCCAGCCCCATCCCACAGTAAGCTTTGAGGTGCTAAAAGACTCCAATTTGCTCAAGATCGCCACTTATCCCAACCCCGCTCAACGCTGCTAAATTTTGAGAGGTTTAGGTGAGCCTTCGCTGCTCAGGTGCCTTGAAGGATTTCTGCCTGTCTTGAATGCCATCTCCAGTCTGCACTGATCCAACTTGAGCTGGCCTATTTATAACTGAAAAGTGGAGATGAGGAGGAATTTGTTTTCACGGCAGTGTTCAGGTGGTGAATCGAGATATTTGCTGCATGCTGCAAGCATGCTATGGTGCACAATTGCCCATCAGTTGCCCCATTCAAAAGCACTGAAAGAGGCACATATTTGATTCACTCTTGCCCGCTCATGTGCAGTTTTAATTATGCATCACGAAAGTGCACATTGCAGCATAGATCAATGCTGTTCTGAATCACTGCTTCACATTGCATGCACCACTGGTTAACTTGCACATCCCACCACTTCCCTGGCCCAGTAGACAGCAATATTTGCAAACCAATATTTGCCGACTTCAGATATTTAATTGTAGCAGCAAATGTGCATGTTCTGCTTCCATACTGGAATCTCACGGATATCCAATAAGCCTATCTGTAACCTTCAGGCTGAAGCAAATTCTTTGTACCCCAGCAATCCTCTGCTTGCAAAGTTGCTGAATTAACAGAGGAGAAACCAAATGGGCATGACATATTTTGACAGAGTTTCAGATAAATAATGTGTCTAATCAATCACAGGACATCAGATTTCATTAACTCCTGTGCTCGGCAATTGCTAACTATTAATCAATCGATAATTTGTTTTTTTTTCTCCGCCAGCCAAACAAATCCATTAGATCTGCTCGTTTTACCATTCCCTGAACTTACTTAAGTGTTCTTCTTCAAGAACATTCAGCAGAAGCTTCTCTCTGGAGGTGGAATGATTCACTGGAGACTCCTGCAGGACTTCATCTGATCAATCCAGGCTGCAGAAAGAATTGCACACGAGGCCAGATGAAGGTTTTGATAGTCAAAATAAATTCACTGACAAAACTCTCTCTTTTTTATTATCTTTGCTGCCACCTGTGAAGCTGGGTATTCATAAATATTCAGCACAGGAGACAGCAGTTGCTGTGTGCTGGATCCGAAATATGCGAGATGCAAAGTTGTCAGAGCAACTTAGCAGTTGTGGTGCGATGGAAACCAATCTTTGCAAATATTCCAAACTGGATAAAACCCAATTTCATCCTTCAGATGTTGAATGCAATAGTCAAAATATTGAATTCAAGTGCCGCTTTCTAATGTGAAGTTTCATTTAACTTTCTAAAATTCAAAACCTTCAGGCATTTTGGGACTACTTAATCAATTACCCTTCCTTGTAAGCCAGTGAATAGTTTGTTGGGCTACTATCTTGTAATAGTTTGCAAATCCCACATAAATTCAATGGTCATTTCCAACTTTAGTGAAAATATTAATTACTAGTATGAGACATAATTATGAAACTGCAGTGCTGAAAGAATGGATGTGAGGTCTAGGGAGTGGCAAAATGGATAAATTAAAATAATATGTTCATTTGCAAGACAGAAACTGAGATTTAGAGTAATGCTGAGTTTCAGGATCCTCTCTTGACTGTATGGAAACAAGGAATAATTTGAACACTAACAGTGTGATCCTATACATTTCTACTCAGAAGTAAGTCCCACTGACTACAGTGTAACTCAGTTCCACCCAAACTCAATGAAGTTTGTTTATGAGTAAATATGTACAGGATTGCACATTTAGGCTTGCAACATGTTCATTCTCATAATTTCATTATCTTTAAATTAATATACTATGTTACACTTTAGCAGATTTCAAATGCAAACTCTCATCTAACAATGTACAATGCCTGTAAACTTCAGCATTACAGTTAAGTGTTATATAAAATAATAATTAATTATAATTGCAAGATGACAAATGCTGCCATTGCATCATCATCATCATCATCATCATCATCATCATCATCATTATTATTATTATTATTATTATTATTTATATACTTCCCTATAAAGGAAAAGTAAAGGATCCCTGGATGGTTCAGTTCAGTCAAAGGTGACTATGGGGTTGCGGTGCTCATCTCGGCTTCAGGCCGAGGGAGCCGGCGTTTGTCCACAGACAGCTTTCCAGGTCATGTGCCCAGCAGGACTAACCCACTTCTGGCACAACAGAATACCTTGATGGAAACCAGAGTGCACGGAAATGCCATTTATCTTCCCACCACAACGGTACCTATTTATCTACTTTTACTGGTGTGCTTTCAAACTGCTAGGTTGGCAGGAGCTGGGACAGGCGCTCACTCCTTTGCAGGGATTCGAACCGCCAACCTTCCTATCAGCAGGCCCAAGAGGCTCAGTGGTTTAGACCACAGCGCCACCCGCATCCCAACTACCCTGTATCCCCAGGTCTCAGGGTGGTTCACAAGATAAACCCAACCACCCTATGTATTAGACACTGCAGACATGTTGCCATAGCCTCCGCAAACCAAGCGAATCACTGAACACTACATCCTTGTTTCTCCTTTCTTTCCTGCTGGCCATAGCAAGAATTAATCCTGAATAAAAAGGGTTGATGTGCATGGAATGCCCTCTCTAGAATCTGATGCCTATGAAGCTGGGAGCATATCCATGGCATTATTGACCTCAGTAGAACGGAACCATTTAATTTAGTGTCTCTATTTTCTTTGCTGAAGTTTACATATTTTAACAGGCTTGGGATATGTGTGTGTGTTTAGGCAATAAATGACTCGAGGCATTCTGATGCTATCCGTCAGCGAGATATATTCCCCAGCGCTCAGGAGGGTACTACATTTTACCGCGAAACAGTTCAGCATGTTATATGCCGGCTGTTCTGGAGGGTAGATGTTGGCTGCCAGGAGGAATTGAAAATGTATATTATCTGCACTTTTGGGGGGGAAATGTTAATGCTTTACTGCTGCTTTTAAAGTCCACCGTTTTGTCAGAAAGGAAGCGTGATTTATATTCCAGACATAACAGATTGCGAGAGAGAGATCTTGAGGAGATAAAGAGAGGGTAAACTGATACTCCGCTCCCAAGGTTACAATGAAAGAGCAAAGAAGGTGTGAAAACTTTAATTGGTCAGTTATGGTCTACAGTCAGCCATCTACGAGAGATGTTGTAGCTCAGCCTCCGCCAACCTGGTGGACTTCAGGTGTTTCAGGCAACCATTCCCATAAGCCCTAGCCAGCTCTTAGATCCTAAATATATACCCTCTCAGGTGTTAAGGGTAGCAGAAGCAGACCTCTTGGTAGTTCCACCACTCTCAGAGGAGAAAAAAACCTGGGAGAGGGCATGCTCTGGGGCAGCCCCCAAACGACAGTATTCCCTCCCCATGGAGGCTTCTTCTGGCTCCTTCATTATCTTCTGCTCCATGCAGAAAACAAGCTTTGACACCTGAAATATATATAGGGTCAGCTTGATGCATTTGACTGTTTTTATACAATGTGATTTGTATAACTCCATGGAGTTTTCTTGGCAGGGATACTGGAGTGGCTTGCCGGTTCCTGCTCCAGGTGGATCACATTTGGTCAAAACTCTCCACTATGACCTGTCCATCTTGGGTGGCCCTGCACAGCATAGCTCATAGCTTCTCTGAGTTATTCAAGGCCCTTCACCACGGCAAGGCAGTGAGCTGGACCATAAAGAAGGCTGATCGCCGAAGAATGGATGCTTTTGAATTATGGTGCTGGAGGAGACTCTGGAGAGTCCCATGGACTGCAAGAAGATCAAACCTACCCATTCTGAAGGAAATCAGCCCTGAGTGCTCACTGGAAGGACAGATCCTGAAGCTGAGGCTCCAAGACTTTGGCCACCTCATGAGAAGAGAAGACTCCCTGGAAAAGACCCTATGTTGGGAAAGATGGAGGGCACAAGGAGAAGGGGACGACAGAGGATGAGATGGTTGGACAGTGTTCTCGAAGCTACTAACATGAGTTTGACCGAACTGCAGGAGGCAGTGGAAGACAGGAGTGCTTTGGTCCATGGGGTCATGAAGAGTCGGACATGGCTAAACGACTAAACAACAGCAACAACAAAGCACCTTGGGAAGGAGAGTAAGAAATTAAAATAAGGAGAAGGAGAAGTCTGGAGGGCATCAGGTTGGGGAAAGTTACTGCAGCTGCATCCTGTATTGCAGATCCTCTATATAGCAGATAATTGGGTTGGGTGACTTCTATGGTCCTAACTCTAGAATTCTAAATCAGATCAAGGCAGCCAACCTGATGGCCTCCAGAAGTTGATGAACTATAGTTTCCACTCTGACCACTGTGGCTGGGGCTGATGAAACTTAATTGAGGGTGCCCTCTTATTTAATTAAAAGGTTTTGGATCAGTCAATCTTACCTAGAGATAGTGTGGTACCTTCCAGGATTTTGTTGGATTACATCTCCCACCAGCCTGAGCTGTTAAGAGTGCTGAGAGTTGTTACGAGACCCCTGTACCTCTCACAGAGCTACAGTTCTCAGAGTGGTACGACAGAGTCCTTCTTCCCAAGGAATTCTGGGAGTTGTAGTTCCTAACAGCTCTCAGCACTATTGCCGACTATAGTTTCCCAGATTCTCTGAGGATCGCTGTGATAGTTTAAGTGGAATTATAGTGCTCTAGATGTATGGTGCAGGTGCGGTCAGCCTCAAATGAACTCCAAATTCTTCTAGCTTTTTGGCATTCCCAGAAAACTAAGTGCAGGCTCAGCTAACTCACAGGGTATATGAACCTAAGCAAAGGAGCACGAACACCAGCTATATTACCAAAGATTTAAGGAAACACTCAAACGGGCTTTATGCTTTAATCCATCTGCCCGGATTCTGTCGTTTGTTTTGTTTTGCGCTCCATATTTGTGGGGCTGGATCCCCCCCTCACCCTCCCTTTCTCTCTGAATTATTTAGCCTGTGGAAAGTTGGGCTTCGCCACTCCACTCCCCATCCCCCTTGGGTTTTTATTACCATCTAAGTGATTTACAAATTGAGAGTCACAACTAATGGTGCTGCACATTTTCCATTGCTGGCATGAGCTTCTTTTTCCTTCCTCTCCTGCCCTCCCCCTCCCCTCCCTGCTGGATCCTACTCATCAGATGAGACAAAAGCTGATCCATGGTTTTTATTTATTTATTTTTATTTATTTATTTATTTATTTAGAATAAATAAATAAAATATAAATAAAATAAATAATATATATATATACACCTCTTGGATTTAGTAAAACCTCTGAGTGGTTTACAAGAAATGTATATTTTCCATCCCTGGGAGTCCCCTGGCAAACTCACCAAACCTGGTGTACCTGGGATTGGGTGTGGCTTGGCTCTGCCCATAAAAAGCAACCCCAGAGTGTGAGATGAGGATGACCTCAGCAATGACTGGTACTAGGAGCAACTTCCATTGTATGTATAACTCATATCAGAGATGTATCTCATATACGTTCTGCACAATAGCCGGTTGTTAGATACATAAGCCGCTCAACTTGCACCCTCCTTAGTATATCCAACAAGTAGATATATCACTAATGTCAGGAACGTGGCCCTCCAGAGCGCAGTGGAAGAGTCAGACTCAGAAATTGAGTTAAGTGAGCAAGGGGCTGACTCTGCAGATGAGAGCTGCCTGTCAGAGTATAGAGAGGACAGCCCGGCCCCCCTTCTTCCCAGAGAAGACACTGTTAGCTCCCAAAGAGAGGAAAAGTTGGAAGTCAACCAGAGCATTGCCAGGCAACCAGCAGATAAGCTGTGATGGCCTGGGAATCGGATTCAGAGGCTGAACCTGAGGAATCCCAGCCTGCACAGGAGTCCCTGCCTCCAGGGCCGGCTGAGCCAGGGCTGGGGCTTGAACCTGAAGGGCCCTCACCTGTGCCGGATCCTCAGGAGCAGACACCAGCTGAATCCGCTCTGGCTCCGGAGGTGATCGAGGACCCATTGCCTGCAGGTATGCCTCTCTCAGCCATGTCAGGGGAAGGTGAGGTTGCCTCTGGGTCCAGTAACCCTCCAGTCTCTCCGGAGCTGCAGAGGCTCAGGGCAGAGAGGCGGAGGGAACTAAGTTCTCGCAGGAGGAGTGCTTGCCTTCAGGCCAGGAGAGTCACCTGTGGACTGGGGCCGCCCTATGCCTCAGAGGAGATAAAGGCCAGCCAGCCCAGTCCCAGGTTGCGGGAGCAACATTGTTGGTAACCTGTTCCTGCCAGCATCCTGACCTGCTCTCCTGCCAGAGTTCCTGACCACACCTGACTCCTTGCTTTGGACCTCGCTTCGCCCCTGACAGACAGCATCCATACCCTCGACCTAGAACCGGACTCAGACCACGCCACACGGTAACCCCCCCCCCCACCAGGACCAGCATATAAGCCAGAGTCCGAGGCTGTGTCTTCTGGAAGTGGGAGAGAGACGGGCCAGCTGTTCAGTCTTTGTACTAGAAGATTGGAGAAGCTCAGAGAACAACGGAAGGGAAGGAGGAGGGAAGGTGTTCTTCCTGTTGGGAGAGGGATGATGAGTCATACTGATCAACTACTGTTAGTGAGAGGAGGCTGAACGCCGTGCTCTGGACGTGTTTTCCTTGTAAATAAACTTACACAAAACTGACGGAGAGTCCTTGTTGCTTATCAGTCCGCTTGCCTGCCAGAGATCGTCATAAATAATTACAAAATGCTTGTATATAGCTTTAAAATGACTTTTCCTAGCATCCATCTCACATCCATTTTCCTTGGCATAGAGTTATCTTTGTCTCTTATTTTAGGTAATTTTAAATTGGGAAATGCACAGCTTTAATCTTACTGCACACATTGCATCTATAATCCAGTATGCAAATATTCCATATTGATCTGACTGTGCTTTAAGATCAGTAGATGAGGCACTCTCACTATGCAGGATGAATTATCTCCCTGAGCTCTGTGTGTGAAGGGTGGTATACAAATTTAATTTAATAATGGTGATGATGATGTGGAAGCCAATGAAAGGACCTTTTCAGTGGTGGCTCCTCAAATGTGGAACTTACTCGCAACTGAGCTGCATTGGACCACACTTCTTTACAGTTTTATGCTGTGAGAAGTACTGTTTTAGTGGACATTTGAAAGTGAGGAGACTTGGTTCGACAGATGGATTAATTGCTGTTGTTGCTATTAGTGTTTCTTGTTATGTTGTTATTTTAAGGATGGGAGTCGCTTGTTTGTTTTTGTTTTAAAAAAGATTTATGTATTCTATTTATCTCATTTCATTTTGTTGCAAACCACCCCGTGACTTATGCAAAGGGCAGGGTATAAATCATCTGCACCAATCCTATCGTGCTTCTGTTACATAAATATTATATACCTCACAACACTGGCAATATTTGCAAAAAGTACATCCTCTAGCAGATATTTCATATTGTAATGTGCTATTCTTCCCCCACCGATCATTTTAAAAAATAGGCCAGTAACACTTCCAGATCTCACCTTCTCCAGTCCTCACTTTCCTTCCATCCCACCACAGATGGGTTTTTTAGTGTACTTGCAATTATTCCCAATAATAAATTGTCACTAAAATTTTGTACATAATATCGCAGGCAATTTCAAAGTATGATCTGTGTTGCAGGATGTCGCCCAAAACTTCTTTGCAATCTCTCAGACTTTGTTTGATCTGGTACTGTCTCCAAATTTTCATTAACACCACCACCACCAACAAAGTCCAGTTTTCCTTGCTTTTGAAACCAATACAGGTGTACTGTGATTCTCCCCCACCGTACCTATGGTAGCTATTCTAAACACATGTTACTATTTAGCTGGGATTTAGCTGGCAGCTTTTGTGAGAGATGAACAGACCTTTTCCCACCTCCCGGCCCACGTGAGGCTTGGATTCAGCAGACTGCTAAACTACCTCCTGTTTGAAGTGCCTCTGTGTGTGTGTGTGTGTGTGTGTAAATGTAGGGGGAGATCAGCACAGACACAGTCAAAAATCTGCACAAGTACAAGCAGACAGAAGGCGTCCAGGTGCCTGCATTTAAAAAATAAATAAATCCCAACTTGGACTACAGCCTATACTTAAACTCTGCGGTAATTATCATTTAGACGTCCATGTGTCGGTTGAAGCACTTGCAATTCGGTGAGCTGAAAACGTCTTCCTCTGCATTTGATGGTACATCTGGACATCACTATCAATTTGATGCAGATGCCGAATGGCCATCTTGATAGGAACTGTCAGGATGAGCCAAGTGGAGTATAGAAATAACCTCGCTTGGAATGTGAGGTGGGGGTAAGGAGAAGAGAAATGTAGGGTTTGATTGGCAGTTGAAGAGGCGGGGGGAATGCTCACACGCACCAAATCACAGGCTTTGTATTAATAATAATAATAATAATAATTTATTTTTGTACCCCACCCATCTGGCTGGGTTTCCCCAGCCACTCTGGGTGGCTTCCAACAAAGATGAAAAATACACTAAAATGTCACATATTAAAAACTTCCCTGAACAGGGCTGCCTTCAGATGTCTTCTGAATGTCAGGTAGTTGTTTATCACTTTGACATCTGATGGGAGGGCGTTCCACAGGGCGGGCGCCACTACCGAGAAGGCCCTCTGCCTAGTTCCCTGTAACTTGGCCTCTCGCAGTGAGGGAACCGCCAGAAGGCCCTCGGAGCTGGACCTCAGTGTCCGGGCAGAATGATGGGGGTGGAGACGCTCCTTCAGGTATACTGGACCGAGGCCGTTTAGGGCTTTAAAGGTCAGCACCAACACTTTGAATTGTGCTCGGAAACGTACTGGGAGCCAATGTAGGTCTTTCAAGACCGGTGTCTTGATAGTATTGATACTATGAATGAGGAATGGTCAATTTTGGGGAAAAGGCAAGTGTTTCAGATCAAAAGTAAAAGCCTTCTCCTGAATGCTGAGCTTCCCACTGCCTACCCTATTCATTTCTATTCATATTCATAGCTATAGATGAAGATGCTCCATAATAATATAATAATAATAACTTATTATTTATACCCCCGCCCATCTGGCTGGGCTTTTCCAGCCACTCTGGGCAGCTTCCAACAAAATATTAAAATACCGTAATGCATCATACATTAAAAGCTTCCCTAAACAGGGCTGTCTTCAGATGCCTTCCAAAAATCTGGTAGTTGTTGTTCTCTTTGGCATCTGGTGGGATGGCGTTCCACAGGCAGAGCGCCACTACCGAGAAGGCCCTCTGCCTGGTTCTCTGTAACTTGGCTTCTCGCAGTGAGGGAACCGCCAGAAGGCCCTCGGCGCTGGACCTCAGTGTCCAGGCAGAACAATGGGGGTGGAGACGCTCCTTCAGATATACTGGACCGAGGCCGTTTTAAGGCTCTGTTTTAAGGCCAAACTCTTCTAGACTCATAGAATTGGGAGGGACCCCAAGGGTCATCTAGTCCAACCCCCACAATGCAAGAATCACAGGATAAGAACTCCTGACCGTTGGCCATCCAACCTCTGTTTTGAAACCTTTAATGAAGGAGAGTCCGCCACCTTCTGAGGGAGTCCATTCCACCGACAGCTCTTGCCCTCAGAAAGTTCTTCCTTGTGTTTAATTGAAATCTCCTTTCTTCTAATTTGAATCCCTCAGTTCAGGTTCTGGAGCAGCAAAAGTAATATTTGCTGGATTAATTTCCCTTCTGGACATGGAGAAGCGAGCATTAACAATTCCCCCTCCTACCCTAAAGTTAAGAATTTGTCAAGAATGTATAACTTGCTGTTGAAATGGAATACTCAAGATGAAACAGTGAAATCTGCCATGATTAAATGGGCACAAGATGTTGGACATAATATTATAGAATCATAGAATCATAGAATCATAGAGTTGGAAGAGACCACAAGGGCCATCGAGTCCAACCCCCTGCCAAGCAGGAAACACCCTCAGAGCACTCCTGACATATGGTTGTCAAGCCTCTGCTTAAAGACCTCCAAAGTAGGAGACTCCACCACACTCCTTGGCAGCAAATTCCACTGTCAAACAGCTCTTACTGTCAGGAAGTTCTTCCTAATGTTTAGGTGGAATCTTCTTTCTTGTAGTTTGGATCCATTGCTCCGTGTCCGCTTCTCTGGAGCAGCAGAAAACAACCTTTCTCCCTCCTCTATGTGACATCCTTTTATATATTTGAACATGGCTATCATATCACCCCTTAACCTCCTCTTCTCCAGGCTAAACATGCCCAGCTCCCTTAGCCGTTCCTCATAAGGCATCATTTCCAGGCCTTTGACCATTCTGGTTGCCCTCCTCTGGACACGTTCCAGTTTGTCAGTGTCCTTCTTGAATTGTGGTGCCCAGAACTGGACACAGTACTCCAGGTGAGGTCTGCCCAGAGCAGAATACAGTGGCACTATTACTTCCCTTGATCTAGATGCTATACTCCTATTGATGCAGCCCAGAATTGCATTGGCTTTTTTAGCTGCCGCGTCACACTGTTGGCTCATGTCAAGTTTGTGGTCAACCAAGACTCCTAGATCCTTTTCACATGTACTGCTCTCAAGCCAGGTGTCACCCATCTTGTATTTGTGCCTCTCATTTTTTTTGCCCAAGTGCAATACTTTACATTTCTCCCTGTTAAAATTCATCTTGTTTGTTTTTGCCCAGTTCTCTAATCTGTCAAGGTCGTTTTGAAGTGTGATCCTGTCCTCTGGGGTGTTAGCCACCCCTCCCAGTTTGGTGTCATCTGCAAATTTGATCAGGATGCCCTTGAGTCCATCATCCAAGTCGTTGATAAAGATGTTGAATAAGACTGGGCCCATTATGATGGCTGACTGGGAACAGTTATGGACCACTAGTATGAAGTTTACGGCATGTAATGCCTTAAAAGAGAATTTAATGAAAATGATTTACAGGTGGTACATAACACCAGTCAAGCTTGCAAAAATTTACCATTTGCCCGATAACAAATGTTGGAAATGTAATGAAACTGAAGGTACATTCTTTTACCTTTGGTGGACATGCCCAAAGATCAAGGAATTCTGGGAGATGATCTATAATGAAATGAAAAAGGTATTTAAATATACCTTTCTGAAGAAACCAGAGGCCTTTCTCCTGGGCATGGTCGGCCAATTGGTGCCAAAGAAGGATAGTATTTTTTTTTATGTATGCTACAACAGCAGCAAGAATACTTATCGCAAAGCACTGGAAGACACAAGATCTACCCACCAGGGAAGAATGGCAGATGAAGCTGATGGATTACATGGAATTGGCGGAAATGACTGGCAGAATCCGAGACCAGGGAGAAGAGTCGGTGGAAGAAGATTGGAAAAAATTTAAAGCATATTTACAAAAATATAGCAAAATTAATGAATGTTAGAAGGATGCTGGAATGAAGTTACATGGCATTAGCAGAAATGTTATAAAGAATTAAGTAAAAATGGATTGTTAATGGGCCAAAGTGTAAAATTTAAGGTCAGATTGGGTTAAGGTAAATTATAGAACAAAAATTGAGTAAGATGGAAAGGATTTGCTGAAATAGCTAAATTGAATTAGAATACAAAAAAGGGAGGTGTGAGGAGGTCAATGAAACAAGTAAATGAAAGGTAAAGATATGTGTGTTTTAGTGTTTTTGTTTCTTTTTGCTGTATTGTGGTATTGTTTTTTATGTTTTTCTTTTTATGTATTGTAATGTATGTTCTGTTAATTTCTTTATTGTTGTCCTTTTTTCCTTTTTCTGTAATCTTTAAACTTTTAATAAATATCATTATAAAAAAAACAACAACTCCCCCTCCTGTTTCTGTTGGCTTTTGAATTTTCTAACATCCCTAATGTAAAGTCAGCATAAATGAAGAAATAAGGGGACCATTCCAGAAGGAAAATTTAAAAATGGCAAAAACATTCTTTGGCAATTCCAGAATATTCAATAAAAACTACGAGCGGACACGGCTCAGTTTTACTAAAGACATTTCTCCAAGTCTCTCCCTTGATTCAACAGAAAACAATGACTCTCCAAGGTCAATATATTCACCATCTCCTATTTCTAAGGAGTCCCAAATCATGACTTGGAATTACGATCATCAGAAAGTCCTCTGAAGGTCCCTGGATGTGGTAGGTATTAATTAGATCCATCTATTTAGACAGTGGGTTTTTTCTTCTCCTCCTTTTTTTACTATCAAACATAAGTGAAAACCAATTAGATTAGTGTTAAGCACCAGCAAGGGGGGGGAGGGGGGAGAGAAAAGCCAGTAACACTTCCCAAAATGCAATGTTCATTATCAAGAAAATTGTAGTGTCCGGTTAACTTGCTTTCCGAGAAAGACGAGAGGAAAACCAATTACCCAGCACCTTTTAACTGCCTTTTAACATCTTGTAAAATTGATTTCATACACTGCCAAGGCTACAGGAATGAAAGAGAAGCAATAATAAAATGAAGCTGGGGCGAGCAAAGGGGAGCTAGAAATGCCTGGAAGCGCCTGGCCTTGAGACAAGAAAGGATGAGTCCTTCAAAGAAGGAAGCCATGAGTACCTAAGAGCAGTCCGACTGGATCAAGGCGAAGGTCCATCCATTTTTTACTCTCTCCCAGTTTGTTTTCACAGGAGCTTTCAAGCCGTAGGATCTGAAGAGGTCCTTTCCAATGCAACACCCATGACTGCAAGGCTGCCCTTGAAGTATTCCGTGGTGCCCAAGAAACCTCTGACCACTCTCCACCCCCTTGGTTACAGTTTTCTTCCTAAAAATATCTTCTTCTTTCTTTGGCGATCACTTGTGGCCGAGTAAGACTGTCTTCCTTAAACACGGTTTTAACAATGAGTCTGTAAGTGACTGTGGAGGCCATTTCTGGATCCACACGTCCTTTCACAGTGGGGACATTGGTTTCTAGGCGGGAATTGATCATGGTGTGGATTTGCCAAGTGTGCCTTCCTCTTAGCACGTTTCTCCCTTGCGTCCTGAGTTTGAGTGTCTTCAAAGCCCATGACACCTTTGGTAAAGGCTGTTCTCCAGCTGGAGCACTCGCAGGCAAGTGTTTCCCAGTTGTTGGTGTTTCTACTACATTTTTAAAGATTTGCCTTGAGACAGTCTTTAAACCTCTTTTGTTGACTGCCAGCACTACGCTTTCCATTTTTAAGTACATAGAGCTGAAAGGGGAACTTGCAAGAGTGCCAGTCTTTCCCACTTCCTCTTTCATCTCTATGTGCTTTTCAAAATTAGTTGCACTTAATTTTACCCAGATTCCTTACAGAAGTGGGCATGCGTGCTTTCTCTCTTCCTATCTCTCACCAGGGGGGACGCGATCTGGAAATGGCGGATTCCCTCCGAGCTGCGGAGGGAATCGGCTCTACCGAGGACGGGTCTTTGCCGCGCCGGCGACGCGGGGACCCTTAAAAACCGCAGGCGCGGATGCCTGCGGACTGAAGACTCGGCGGGTGCCTTAAGCGCCCCCCCGATCCACGAAGAGCCTTTTTAAAGGCTGCGGAGAGGATACGGGGGTGGCGTGGCACTGAGAGTCGATCGCTACCTCGGTGGAGCGAAGCCGCGAGCCATGACCAGAGAGCGCTGACTTCCTTCCTTGAAAATTTGGACTGAAAGAATCACCCGTGAGTAAGACGGATTGGGACTTTAAAAAAATTTACCCTGAATTGGAGACGACCGGGGTGTGTGCTAAAAGGAAGTCCGCACCCCCCCCCCTTGCAGACGATCTACGCAACGACATAAGAGCTGAGCTGGAGAGCCTACCCTTGGTGGGGTGAGTTAAAAAGGACATTAACTTTCAAGATTTGGCTAAAGGAAATTTTGGGCTGGAGAGTGGAGTTTTGGAAACCTTCTTTTTGTTTTAAACAACCCCCCCTCCCGGGCTCGGGAAAGTCCTGCCTTTGTGCCTGTGTAAGAGCTGCGGAGTTTGACAGCTGTCAAAGCTGTCAAACGGGCGGTTTAAAGTGGAAAAATCGCTATCTAAGATCCCTCTGGACTAAGACGAGTTATAATTGAGCCAAAATTGTTGGAAACAAAGTAATAATAATTTGTTAAAGGACTGTTGGAGAAAAGACTAATAAGTAACCAGATTCCCTCTAGGGGGAATTCTGTGAAACTACAATGGATACAATGGCTGTGGAAGGAAAGTTACTAGTGGAAATCGAAAGGATGTTTCAATTGGTGGGAACCTTACAAGAGCAGAGCTTGGCCATGAATAAACAACTTGTGACTATGACCTTGGGAACAGGCAACTCTGCTCTCTGTATTGAGGACCTGAATGAGAAAGAATCCACAGCTGAATGGGAAACAATATCTACAGAGGTGGAAGAGACTAAACAACAAGAAAAAGAAGAAGTAACCTTGGGAAGTAACAACCAAAAGCTGACATCTGTGGAACACAAGCAAGGAGACGCTGGGAACTTATCTACCACAAGTCTGCGAAAGACACAGAAGAAGAAGGAGGAGGTCCCGGGACAATATGGAATACAGGAACTTAAAATAAAGAAATATGACTGGGGCCTCAGTTTAGACTTTGATTCTGAAGATACAGGCTTTGTGGAAATTTTTCAGCAGTTACTTTCAAATCTCCTTGTGGGAAGAGAATACACTTTGATGGTGAAAGAACTTTTTCCAGACTCGACGACTGACATAAAGGACTACCAACAAGACAGGCGGAGAGGGACTGAAATAGACTTGAAAGCCTTGGACGTGAGGAACCCAGGCTGAGAATCTCGAATTTGGATTTCTATTGGGAAGGGACAAAAACCGGGGATGGGAGGGAGGGAAGAGGAGACTCTTAAAAACTCTTAAGACTTTTAGGTTTGGTTAATATGACTCTTAATTAAGACAAAATGAAAATCGATGGAAGAGAACTTAAGTCCAACTTAGGAAAATCAATTTTTATTATAAAAGAGGTAATAAGATGAATAAGATGGTTAAGAGGAGAAACACCAACTTGCTGATATAATCTTGGGAACTGGGATGCACGAGGGGGGGTGGGGGGAAGTCAGGGAACAAGGTTATGAAATGGGGATTTGCTGATTTTATACATGTTTTTGTTTTGTGTCTTTTCTTTGTGTGTGTTTTGTTTTTATAAAAGCAGAAAACCAAATAAAAAATTTTATAAAAAAAAAAAAGGAAGAGAAGGGCCAGAGAGGGGGAACTCAGTTGCACTCGCTCAAAAATCCCAATGTGCCAACAGGCTGTTAGCGACTTCTGGTCGGAAACTGATGTTCCCCTCTGCCATGGAATTCTACTGAATATTGATCCAGAGCAGAACTCCGACGTATAGTTAGCAGAGTCAAAACTTAAACAAGTTGCAGGCAATTCTATTTCATCCAGCAGAGCTTTACTGCTACTGAAGGCAAATGAGCATAATGGTCACAAATTCAATACATTCAGGATTGGCACTGCCCATAAGAAATTCAGTTGCAGCAGACTTAGCTTAAACTTACAATGGAGTACTCCTCACTTGGAGTACTGTGTCCAGTTCTGGGCACCACAGTTCAAGAAGGACACTGACAAACTGGAACGTGTCCAGAGGAGGGCAACCAAAATGGTCAAAGGCCTGGAAACGATGCCTTATGAGGAACGGCTAAGGGAGCTGGGCATGTTTAGCCTGGAGAAGAGGAGGTTAAGGGGTGATATGATAGCCATGTTCAAATATATAAAAGGAGGGAGAAAGGTTGTTTTCTGCTGCTCCAGAGAAGCGGACACGGAGCAATGGATCCAAACTACAAGAAAGAAGATTCCACCTAAACATTCGGAAGAACTTCCTGACAGTAAGAGCTGTTCGACAGTGGAATTTGCTGCCAAGGAGTGTGGTGGAGTCTCCTTCTTTGGAGGTCTTTAAGCAGAGGCTTGACAACCATATGTCAGGAGTGCTCTGATGGTGTTTCCTGCTTGGCAGGGGGTTGGACTCGATGGCCCTTGTGGTCTCTTCCAACTCTATGATTCTATGATTCTATGATTCTATACAATAACTTAGAATAAGTCTAAACCGTAACACTATATACAGAACACCACACCAGTTGGAAAAGAGAAAGGGAAAGGGAAACCCAGGTTCCTTCTGGCCTCACTATTATAGTCAGAATATAGTCAGCAACTCCCAACTCTTAGCAGTACCAGGTTGGACTATGCATGTGTTAAGATTATAACATCTGATGGGCACCAATTGGCAAACACAGGGATAATTCTTGGATCACAGCAGATTGCCTTTTTATTTCTCTTGCACATGCCTCCTTCTCGGGCATTTATTCGAGTGGTGATGGCTTTTAGTTGGGACGATGGACATTTAGAACAAGGTAAGTATATGGGACACAGGTGGCGCTGTGGGTTAAACCACAGAGCCTAGGGCTTGCCGATCCCGTTGCTCGGTCCCTGCTCCTGCCAACCTAGCAGTTCGAAAGCATGAAGTGCAAGTAGATAAATAGGTACCACTCCGGCGGGAAGGTAAACTGTGTTTCTGTGCACTGCTCTGGTTCGCCAGAAGCGGCTTAGTCATGCTGGCCACATGTACGCCAGCTCCCTTGGCCAGTAAAGCGAGATGAACACCGCAACCCCAGGGTCGGTCACGACTGGACCTAATGGTCAGGGGTCCCTTTGCCTTTAAGTATATCAGCCTAAAGAAATGAACCAGCAATGCTTGCTTATGAAGAAATGGAGCTTCAATTGTAGTTCACTGTCTGCTGTACAGACTCCTTATTTATATAGCAACACCAGGATGTAGAATAAAAGGACGGAATCTTGCAATATGA
Source organism: Podarcis bocagei (assembly GCF_964188305.1). NCBI lineage: Eukaryota > Metazoa > Chordata > Lepidosauria > Squamata > Lacertidae > Podarcis > Podarcis bocagei. Next base: position 87,877,638 of record NC_138133.1, read on the forward strand.
AATTGGGCTCAGGGTAAGGGAAATGGAGGCACAACTGATATCCTGTTGCGCCCCTCTTCAAGTGAAATAGCTGTGATTCCTGTATTGAAGGGGTTTGGACTAGATGATTCTTGGGTCCCTTCCAACTCCACAATTCTATGGTTCTATGAGATCCTTACGTTGTGAATGTCCTTATATCAGTGACATAGGCTCATTTCCAGGGGTATCACTGTTTTCCTCCTCTTCCTCTCTCTTCCTCTCTCTTTCCATATCATGTCCCTTAAACTAATTCATGTTTGAAGATTTTCTTTCTCTTCTGCTCAACGTATCAAAAATGTGGAGCTTTTGCAGGATCAGAGCAAGCACCAAGTTTAAGGAGGATTTGAGAGCTTTTCCAAGTCACAGAACTGAAATAACAAGCCTCTGTGATGTTATAACGAGATCTATTTCACGGCCGCAACAAGAGGAGAAAGATTTTCCCATTACCCTCTATGGAATAAAGCCTGTTTAGATGGTCCAAGATAAAGGCAGCAATTGAGATTTTTAGGGGCTAGGGAGCATAATAATCAAATTGGCTGGGGTCAGAGTGGTTTATCAGCCATCATGGCCCTATTGTGCAGAATAGCAAGATTATCTCCAATCTGTATATCCGGGCTGTTTGAGCAATCAGGATTTTAGCCAAAAAGCTTGACGAGGCAAGACCCCAATTGCTGTTCCCTCTTTTGCTAAATGATAAAAAGGGGAGAAAGGAGAAAAGAGTCAATCATTACACTCTCTCTTTTGTCTGTTGCAATCCAGTGAGGCTTTTTCAAGTCGGTTTCATTAAAAGAAACGAAGGGCAGGCAAAACATTGAGGCGAAAGAGAAGCTGGACTACTCTCAGATGTGACTGACATCTGAATGAGATGTTGGTCTGATATTATGGAATGGACTGCACAATGCTAGATTCAGGGTGGCTAAGAACATAGGAAGCATTCCAGTCTTAAGAAGCATGAGGCCCCCAGAAAGCTGTTCAGAAGAGAAGGCGGCCCCTGATGGACTGCTTGGAGCTAGCTGACCTGACTGGAAGAATCCGCGACCAGAAAGAAGAGGAATATCAAGAAGATTGGAAGAAACTTAAGGACTACTCGAATAAACATTGTAAAATAAAAAATTAGAAACCTCTTGAAAGTACCAAATAGGCCTAGGATTAAATTAAATAAATGGGATTTAGAACAGTAAGAAAAGTGAATAAATTAGATTATAATTGGAAATTTTTTGTTTAGTAATGATATTGGAAAGCTTTTACATTCATATGCAAGGAAACTCAGAAGGGAGGGACTAGAGGAAGTCAATTAATGTGTACATAAGGTTGGATTTTTAAAGAATTAAGCTTGTTTTTATTGTTTATTCATTATGGTGGTGGGTAGGATGGTTTTTGTAATTTTTTTTCCCTTTGATGTACCTTTTTGTCTTTGTCTGTTGTTTTGTTGTTCTGTTATGTGATATTTACTATAATTGTGGGAAATATTTTTGTGGGAAATATTTATTTTGTGGGAAATAAATAGAATTGTGGGAAATATTTACTATAATTGTGAGAGAGAGAAAGAGAAAGAGAAAGAGAAAGAGAGAGAGAGAGAGAGAGAGAGAGAGAGAGAGAGAGAGGGAGAGAGAGAGAGAAAGAGAATGCAGCCCCCGGGGTGGAAAAAGTTCCTCACTCCTGCTGTGAAAGACCCAGGAGGAAAAAAATCAGACTCATTGCTGGTGATTTCATTGCACCAACAGAGTCACATTTGTCCTCTGGTCTAGGGTCTTCCAGCCATCATTACTCCCAAACCCGCTTGGGTTTAGCTCCAGTCACTTAGCATGGTAAGTGGACCTTCTGGACGGTGGTTTGCCTGACAGGTAATCTATGGCAAATCACCATGGACAGATGCTATGGTCGCATTCCATCATACGTAATGGGGTCCTAATGACAATTCAATGGACCATGCCCACCCCACCACACTGGAAATTTCTTCTATTGATCAGAGTCAGGCGTACTAATTGAACACCACAAGCCCTGCCTCAGGAAGTGTCTCTTTCCCTTCTGTTTCTTTTGTGCACTTGAAAGGAATCAGTTAGGTTAAGCAGCTTGTTAGCTAAAATGCGCATCTCGTTTTGCTCGGCTTCATCCTGGTGCCTCGAGCCCAGAAGCCATCAAGGAAGGCTAAAAGGGCGAGCAACCAGGGTCTTTGGAAGCAGCTTAGCTGGTTTGCCTGCACCAGGAGTGCCTTGAAAGTTCTCCTTCTGGTTGCTTCATTCTTCTCACAGAACCCTGCCTGCGGACTGTCTCGTCAGAGTGGTGCATGCTCCAGTTATCTCCCGCTTAGACTACTGCAATGTGCTCTACGTGGGGCTACTTTGAAGGTGACCCGGAAACTGCAATTAATCCAGAATGTGGCAGCTAGACTGGTGACTGGGAGTGGCCGCTGGGACCACATAACACCAGTCCTGAGAAATCTGCATTGGCTCCAAGTACGTCTCCGAGCACAATTGGTGCTGATCTTTAAAGCCCTACCCTAAATGTTCTCGGTCCTGTATACATGAAGCAGCGTCTCCACCCCAATTGTTCTGCCTGGACACTGAGATCCAGCGCTGAGGGCCTTCTGGCGGTTCCCTCATTGCAAGAAGTGAGGTTACAGGGAACCAGACAGAGGGCCTTCTCAGTAGGGGCACCCGCCCTGTGGAACGCCCTCCCTTCAGATGCGGAGGAAATAAGCAGCTATCTTATCTTTAAAAGACATCTGAAGGCAGCCCTATTTAGGGAAGTTTTTAATATTTAATGCTGTATTGTTTTTAACACTCGATTGGAAGCTGCCCAGAGTGGCTGGGGAACTCAGCCGGATGGGCGGGGTATAAATAAATTATTATTATTATTATTATTATTATTATTATTATTATTGTTGTTGTTGTTGTTGTTGTTGTTGTTGTTGTTGTTAATAATAATAATAATAATAATAATAATAATAATAATAATAATAATAATAATAATATTACCTGGGCTCACAAGAGGCGATGGTGACTGCTGGCTCGGATGGCTTTAAAAGAGGATTGGGCAAATTCATGGAGATGCTGGAAACCATTGTTGTGCTCAGGTCCTGGTTCTGGACTTTGCCCAGGCACAGGTTGGGCAGTATGAGAACAGGATACTGCACCTGATGGGCCATTGGCCTGATCCAGCAGGACTCTTCTTACGTTCTTAAGGAACGTAGTTCAGTGGCAAATTGTCTGTTTTGCATGCAGAAGGTCCCAATCCTAGGCACCTCCAGGTAGGGCTGGGAACGTCCCTTGCATGAAATTCTGAAGAACCACTGCTGGTCAGTGTTAATGATACTGTCAGGCTTCAGGGAAACAGCTTCCTCCCTCCCTTTGGCCGTGGATAAGCAGAACAAAGCAAAATAGTCTCATACCAGTTAAAGAGACATTTACAGTGGTACCTCGGGTTACATACGCTTCAGGTTACAGACTCCGCTAACCCAGAAATAGTGCTTCAGGTTAGGAACTTTGCTTCAGGATGAGAACAGAAATCTTGCTCCAGCAGTGCAGCAGCAGCAGGAGGCCCCATTAGCTAAAGTGGTGCTTCAGGTTAAGAACAGTTTCAGGTTAAGTACGGACCTCCGGAACGAATTAAGTACTTAACTTGAGGTACCACTGTAATGTTCACAGTGAAAGAATAAAGACTCCATCTTGGAGGAAAGGTACTCCCAATTAAGGTTTCCTCCAACTTCGCCCTGAGCCACCCCCGTCACTTCCTCATCTGGCAACCTGATCTCACAGCCATTTGGCCTTCAAAAGCAGAGACAACACCTTGCCAACAAAGGTCCATATAATTAAAGCTATGGTTTTCCCAGTAGTGATGTATGGAAGTGAGAGCTGGACCATAAAGAAGGCTGATCGCCGAAGAATGGATGCTTTTGAATTTTGGTGCTGGATGAGACTCTTGAGAGTCCCATGGACTGCAAGAAGATCAAACCTTTCCATTCTGAAGGAAATCAGCCCTGAGTGCTCACTGGAAGGACAGATTCTGAAGCTGAGGCTCCAAGACTTTGGCCACCGCAGGAGAAGAGAAGACTCCCTGGAAAAGACCCTGATATTGGGAAAGATGGAGGGCACAAGGAGAAGGGGACGACAGAGGACGAGATGGTTGGGCAGTGTTCTCGGAGCTACCAACATGAGTTTGACCAAACTGCGGGAGGCAGTGGAAGACAGGAGTGCCTGGGGTGCTCTGGTCCATGGGGTCACGAAGAGTTGGACATGAATAAACGACTAAACAACAACAAGTAGCTATCTTATCTGCTCTCCTTGACCTTGGACTGATCACTGGGACACTTTACAGCAAAGGGAGTCTGCTAATTCTCTCTCTCCCTGTTCTTCTTCCCCTAGCTGTTCCCCACTCAGTTTGGCCCAGCTGTTCTCTTCTGAACTATGTCCCTCTGCAAACCACTGCTCCGAATCTATACTGCTCCACTGCTTCTGGGCAGCTTCAGGATCCTAGTCAGGTGCAGGGGGAGAGGGAGGCCCCCACCATTCCTCATCAGAGTAGCTCTCCTCAGCCTGATCTCTGACATATACTGAGCTAGATGACTAATTAAAGTGGACATATCCACCCACCTATCCCTATCTAGACAGATCTAAGCTTGCCTCAGTCAACCATTCATTAGTGATGCCCAGGCTGGAATACTTTCATGGAGTCTACATAGGGCTGCCTTTAAAGTTATTTCAGAAACTGAAGCTGGTGCAGAATGTGGCCAGCTGAGTACTGGTGGGAGCTGGTTCTAAATTTCACCAGCTGCTGCCAGTCTACCGTTGCCAGTTTACTTCTGCGCCCAATTTGAAGCGGTGATTCTAAACATTTAATCCTTACATGTTTCATCCTCAGCTAACCATATCAGCCTGCCTACATGTTAAGTTTAGCAAGAGAAGCCCTTCTCATGAGTGGGCATGAATGAGATGGCCTTTACTGTAGTATCCCCAAAGCTTTTGAATGAATTACAATCTGTTGTCCAAGAGACCCCACTACTACAGACCTTTAGCAAAGACTTAAAAACTCATTGGCTTTCACCCAAGGGATATTTATTAGACGTCTGATTTATGGGTTAGATTTTAGCACATTTTGGATTGCATGGTTCTTTGGTTTTCGCTAACTTTGACTCAAGATACTATCAGTTGCATTGCGTTGCATTACAATACAGAGGCCCTTCCTCTTAATGCTTAAGTGAAGCTTAGGAGCATTTCTAATAAGGAAAAGTGGAGATATATAAATAAATAAAATGGACGGGAACACTCTGCAAATGACGTGCGTTGCACGCATTGCCCGCGACAGGAAGCACATTAAAAAGCATCTTTGCATTTTCTGGAAAGGTCAGCGCCGTCGTTAGGCATTAAAATGTAGCTGGCATTAGTGAAGGCAGCCGTCCAATGTGCTCAGAAAGCTTTATTCCCCACCCACCCTGGGAAAGAAAAAGTCTTGCAACCTTAATCTGACTGTTGTGATGGAATGTGAGGCCTCTTTCACCTTTCCCTGGCAAGCAGCTGACAGATGGCTTAATAATGCTTACGGAAATCTGTATGCTGCTACCACAGCTACTTGGAATTGAGAATAAATATATATAGAGAGAAATCAAGTGTGGTGCACTGGTTAGAGTGTCAGACTAGGACCTGGGAGGCGAGAGTTCACACCTAGTAACGAGGCTTTAAAGAAATTCTGGTCCTGATGCAACCAGCAGGTGTTTGGAGGACCTGTGAGTTTGGATATTGGGTATGTTGGGATGAAAGGGTTCCTGAAGGGTAAGGTTAGCGGGCTCATGGCATGGGAGTGTCAACAGATTCAGATTGGCTTGGAAACAAACTGAATTTAGGGTAAATGCATTAGCTTATATCCATGTCTATTGAGCTTGAGTGTGTGGGATGTAATCCACTGAGAGCAGTCAAGTACAACATTCCTTGTTTTCCTAGAGTGGACATGCAAAGGGGATGTTTGGCCCAGCAAGTCGAAACTTCCTTGTTCCTCCTGGGCTGGAACATCTTTCCTTTCGCATGTGACTAGAGGTGGGTGTGACCTTACCTGTCCAGGTAACAAAAGGACAAGGAATGCTGCCACTCTCTCTCTTTTTCACTTCCTTCTTCGTTGAACCAGCTTCTTAGCTAGGAATGCTCTGCTAGCTTCTCAGGAATGATCCCAATGCTTTTCAGCTAGCAGAAGCACTGGGATCATTCCTCCATATGGGGTAGATCCACATGTACATATTTGTAACAAAGTCTGCCTTCAGGGATCCAACTGTGAACTGATGATGCGAGTAAACTTCTTTTATTGACTTTAAATGAGATTGCCGTGTCTTTATTCTTTTAAGAGGGATAAAGGGGAACTTACCAGGAACATACAATTCAATACTGAATTGTATGGTGGTGAGAGGCTTACACAAACCTGCAACCAGCTATCTGCTGTGCACGTAAAAGGGGAATGTAAACTCTGCTAAGTAAGGGAACTTGTAAGTGCAAGTTAGGAAGGATATTAATAAGCAATATATCCTCTCCTGCCACCCTGAACATTCCCACAGAGCAGTGATAGAGGAGCTCAGACATTTCTAGATGGGATCACAAAGCAGGCAGCAGAATCCACCACTGACTGGAAAAAAGCCTTTTTTTTCCATATCTGCAGAGAGGTTGAAAACAAATAATGAAATGAACCTCCCAACCTTTGGAGAACATCATTAGCTTAGAATGTGAAATGCCGTGTGATTGCTTATTGCTTCTGTGAATGCTAATGACCTGGAATAGTAATGTGTGTAGTAGATTTAATTAGAATCACATCGGGGGGGGGGGGGGGCGACTGAACACATCCAAGTATTGAACTTCAGAGCATTTGCTTTCTGTTGCTTGCATCTGCTGAAGCACACACCCCTCCCTCCCCATATATCCACATTTCAAAGCCCACTCCCATTTTGCCATTAGCACTGAGGTGAAAGAAGGAGCCTGTTTTTCAGACGTCTTCAGTTGGCTGTCTCCTTCTCGTAAGCAGAGGCATTGTGAGATCTGCTAGCTGGGTAAATAAATCAATATATTGATTGGCTTTTAACCTTCGCTCCACAAACCCCATCCCTCAAGAAAATGATGCAGCAGCTTAAGGAAACTAATGGCAATAAAATGTCTGAAGAGGAACCCTCCGGCAATGTTTGCTTTGGAAATTTATTTCTCTTCAAAAGAAAGCAGTGCTTAACGTCTTCGGAGTGCGTTGGCTCCATTCTCTGCCTTGAAGGAAAATCATCACATTTTTGGAAAATGCCTTTAATATGCTAAAGTTTCGGCAGTTGGTAACTCGGCAAGGATGCTGTTGTTAATAAGCATGGCTTTGAGACTTTGCAGTCTCATCCTGTGAGCGGCTGCATTTGAGCAGGAACTCCAGTGATCTTCAGATGAAGGGCGGTATCTGAATTATTATAACAACCAACCAACCCAGACTCTATGGGCATCACCTGAGGCCCTTCTTCATGTGCCTCCTCCACAAGAGGTCCAGAGGGTAGCAACATGAGAACAGGCCTTTTCTGCAGTGGCTCCCCATCTGTCGAATGCTCTCCCCTGGGACGCTGCCCTGGAGCCTTCATTGTCAGGCGTGGAGAGTCCTCCCATCCCTTTGGTAACTTCACAAATAAGAATTAACAAGCAGTTGATAGATTTATAGTCCTTTTATTACAGCATCATGTTGCAAGCACAAATACACAGCTCTCCGCAAGCAGGGCAGTTGCCTAGTCAAAACATCCTTCTGAGTTCTGCAGCATTTTGTGCGCCAACGAGAAGTTCCTCCCTCCCTCTGACTCCTTTGCTCTCTGATACATTCTGACCTCCGAGTCCGAGGGGATGGGGGTGTCCTCCATGCTCTCAAGTGACATCTCCACTAGCTGCCTCCTCCCGTCTGGTTCTGTCGTCATTATGTCATAACTGGGCAACTCCTCCCTAAGCTGTTCACCTTCTGCCTCTCTCGCTGCTTCTGATCACGCAGTGGGCAAGGGGGGCAATTCTTCCCCCTCCAGCTCTCCATCAGAGAGAAGCTGGTCTGCCATTTAATTAGAATCACATCTGGGGGGAAACTGAACACATCCAAGTGTTGAACTTCAGAGCATTCGCTTTCCCCAGTCCTCATCTTCAGACCATTCCTGGACATTCATAATCTAGTGTGTGTGTGTGTGTGTGTGTGTGTGTGTGTGTAGGGTGAAAACATTCCTCTTCACCCTCTGAGGCGGCTATACTTTTGTTTGCTATTGCATTGTGCATTTTTGTGTTTTTATACTGTAAACTACTCTGTGATCCTCAGATGCAGGGTGATATATAAATTTAATACATAAAAAAAAGAATTTGTGGATGTTACATGAAGTAGAATATTGGAAGTTTCAGGATGGTTATGATAAATTCTTTCTTCCCACAGTGCATAGTTAAACTGTGGAACTCCCTGCTACAAAAGGGAGTGATTGTCAGGAGTTCAGCCTACACTTGAGTAGGACCAAGGCAGAGACACTCACCTGACTGGCATGTTCCCTCCCTCCTGGTCAATCATTTGGGAGCTTCATAAGCTTTCTTCAGCCCAAACATCACAGCAACTGATGCCAACTGACACCGGCACACTTAGGGATTCGCAGAGTTTGCGCATCATGCGTAACAGACCTCAGCAACTCAGCATTTTTGCTAATCAACTTTATTTACATATAAACACACACGGAGCACTGCAACATGGCTCCCTCTCTCTCTAGCATCAGACAGCAAAGAGAAAAAGAACAAACAAAGGACAATAGTCCCACTTCACGGAACACAGCAACACAAACATCCTGTCTCCGTCACTTCCCAGTCTGTGGAGTCAAAACACATACCGTCATGTGATAGACAACAATCCCATGACTGCAATCATGGAGCAGGAATTCTAACAGTGAAGGCCACCAACCTGGACAGAGCATTGAATGAAGGATGCTGCTTGCTTGCTTCCAATGGAGGCATCTGGTTGGCTACTGTGAAAACAGGATGCTGGACGAGATGGGGAATTGGCAGCGGGACCAGCTATAGGCGGGGCGGGAGGGGTTTCAGACCCCTCAATATTTCTAGGCAAGGGGCTGAGTCCCCTGGCAATAGTGGGGAGGCCGCCATCCCCCGCCACTTCTGGTGAGTGTCAGCATGCCTGGTCAGGGCGGGAGGCATGGAGGGTGATTTTGACTCTCAAAGGGATGCCCACAGGCCTGGCCAGACTGGGTGTGTGTGCACAGGTGTGAGTTTATGCGCATGGAATGCTCTCTGCCCCGCAATGTTGGGCCCAGCTCGGCACGCCTGGGCATTGGCACGATCCAGCAAACTTTATTTTTATCTTATTTTCGAAAAATTTATTGGTTTTCTCTTATAACACAAAAACACAAACACAAAAGAAAAACATTACACTTAACACAACATAAAAACATAACAATAAAAACAAAACAATGGAAGAAGAATTATTTCTTCTTGAATCCTGGTGTATTTACGTTGCTAAAAGACTTCCTCGACACCATCCAATCCGAATTTCATCATATCACACATTTAGCAGTTCCCAATTTCTTTTTTTTTTTTTATAAAAAAAGATATTTATTAAAATTTTCAAAACATTACAAAATCAAAAAAGAAAAAAGAAAAATACAAAATAAAAATAGTTAAAAACAATTGAGTCTTTCAATCACTTATCTTTCATTTGCTTATTTCCCGGACCTCCTCACACCTCCCTTTTCTGTATTCCAATTCAGTTGTTAGTTCAGCAAATCCCTCCCCTCTTTGTTTATCCTAGTCTTCAATCTTAAAGTATTGTAACATTAGATTTTTACCTATTAATAGTCCATTTTTTCATATTCCCTTATAACATTACAGCTAGAAGCCACTTAGTTTCTATCCAACATCATTCTAACATTCATTAATTTTACAATATTTCTGTAAGTAGTCTTTAAACTTTTTCCAATCTTCTTCCACCGACTCTTCTCCCTGGTCTCGGATTCTGCCAGTCATTTCTGCCAGTTCCATATAGTCCATCACCTCCAATTTCATATTTTATAACACCAATATCTTTCCCCCCATTATGAATTTCTAATCTTTACTTCCTATTGTAATCCATAATATTCACCATTTATTAACCTTTTCCCATCCCTCAGCCTAATCTGTTACTTCTAAGAATTTCTTAATATCTTATATTACAATATCTAGCTAAATATCCTTTGCATTTCTTCCAGCAAACTTGTTTTATGTTCCTAGGACATTCCCAGCCCTATCTCAAAGTGGTTTACAGCAATCAAACATAAAACCGTACTATAAAAAAGATAGAAAAGTTGTTGTTTTTAAACAAATACCATTTATAGTCAGGAAGCATTCAGCAGTTGCCCATTTAGGAATGCAAGCCCCCTCTCTGTCTTTCGCTTCCCTCCCCAGTGTGGCGTAGTGGTTAAGAGTGGTGGACTCGTAATCTGGGGAACCGGGTTCGCATCTCTGCTCCTCCACATCAGCTGCTGGGTGACCTTGGGCTTGTCACACTTCTTTGAAGTCTCTCAGCCTCACTCACCTCACAGAGTGTTTGTTGTGGGGGAGGAAGGGAAAGGAGAATGTGAGCCGCTTTGAGACTCCTTCGAGTAGTGATAAAGTGGGATATCAAATCCAAATTCCTCCTCCTCCTCCTCCTCCTCCTCCTCTTCTTCCCATGGCAATAGAAGCAGAATGCTTCTTCTTACAAAATGATTAACTGCTCCTGTTTAACAGCTCCTTGGCTTTACAGATATGCAGCCTTAGCTTCAAAAAAGACTGAACAACAACAACAAATGCAATATTTCAATTGTCCAAGGGCAATTGTGCCTGCATCATTCAACAAATAATACAGATTAATTTTGTGATTGGTTTAGGCTGTTTTTCACGTTTCTGAATGGAAAACGTAATATACAATTAAGGCAATTTAGCATGTGATAGGTAACAATTTCAGATCATTTTCGGCATTTGAGGTTTCAATGGGGCAGGTGGGGGGGGAGAACAGCTGCAGTTGAGGATAATGGCATGCCTGTGTTGTGCAGTAATTTAAATCCACCTTTGTTACAGCGGTGGGGAAGCAATTGCCTTTTGCAGCGAGGCATCTTGAACATGGGATAGCCACACGAGGAATGGTGGAAATACCAGTGCTTATCTATTCTCAGCGTATTTGGTGCCCTTGTGGAACTGAGCTCTCAATAGAGATGGAGGAGAATTTCATTCACTCTGCATTTTGAAGTGAACCTAGCACATTTGCAGCTCCTGGACTTATGCATGAATCTGAGCACATTTATCAATCAGATTGTAAACCTCTTTGGATTTTGTGGTGGAGTTTCAGCTGACAATATGTACATTTGGGTGAGGGTAGTCATAGAGAGCGTAATCATAGACATCACCTTGCTGACAAAGGTCTGCATAGTTAAAGCTATGGTTTTCCCAGTAGTGATGTATGAAAGTGAGAGCTGGACCATAAAGAAGGCTGATCACCGAAGAATTGATGCTTTTGAATTATGGTGCTGGAGGAGACTCTTGAAAGTCCCATGGACTGCAAGAAGATCAAACCTCTCCATTCTGAAGGGAATCAGCCCTGAGTGCTCCCTGGAAGGACACTTCCTGAAGCTGAGGCTCCAATACTTTGGCCACCTCATGAGAAGAAAAGACTCCCTGGAAAAGACCCTGATGTTGGGAAAGATGGAGGTCACAAGGAGAAGGGGACGACAGAGGACGAGATGGTGGGACAGTGTTCTAGAAGCTACCAACATGAGTTTGACCATACTGCGGGAGGCAGTGGAAGACAGGAGTGCCTGGCGTGCTCTGGTCCATGGGGGCATGAAAAGTCAGACACAACTAAATGACTAAACAACAACAATAATAGACAGAAGGAACTCCATGGGTCAACTAGGCCAACCCTCTACAATGGGGAAACACAGCTAAAGATGTCCGGCAGATGACCATCCAACTTCTGCTTTAAAACCTCAACTGATGGAGAGTCATTTGGAGATGGAGAGTCCACCACCCTGTTTCACTGTCAATTTTTTCTTACTACCAGAAAGTTATTCCTAATGTTTAGTGAAAATCTCCTTTCTTGTAACTTGAATGTATTGGTTCAGGTCCCACCCTCTGGAATAGCATAAAAACAAGCTTGCTCTATTTTCATGTGATAGCTCTTCAGATATTTGAAAATGGCTATCATATATCCTCTCAATTTCCACTGTTCCAAGCTAAAAATACCCAGATCCTTCAACCATAAGGCTTAGTCTCCAGGCTAAGATTGCCTAATCTAAACCAAGATTGCCCTTGGTTGCCCTCAACTGCACACCTTCCAGCTTATCAACATCCTTCTAAAATTGCAGTGCCCAGAATTGGACACAGTATTTCAAGTGTGGTCAGACCAAGGCAGAATCAAGTGGTACTATTACTTCCCTTCATCTGGAGTCCCAGGGGTCAGCAAACTTTTTCAGCAGGGGGCCGGTCCACTGTCCCTCAGACCTTATGGGGGGCCAGACTATATTTTTTTGGGGGGGGAATGAACAAATTTCTATGCCCCACAAATAACCCAGAGATGTGTTTTAAATAAAAGCACACATTCTACTCATGTAAAAACACCAGGCAGGCCCCACAAATAACCCAGAGATGCATTATAAATGAAAGGACACATTCTACTCATCTAAAAACAAGCTGATTCCTGGACCATCCATGGGCCGGAGTTAGAAGGCAATTGGGCTGGATCCAGCCCCCGGGCCTTAGTTTGCCTACCCATGATTTTGGACACTATTCTTCTGTTGATGCAGCCCCAAATTGCATCAGCTTTCTTTGCTGCTGCATAGAAGAATGTACATTTTGCCGGAAAATGCATACAAATGCAAACAAAAATATGTGTTTTAATTGACAATAATCCATCCAGAGTTATTTTTTTTTGGGGGGGGGCAGGTATACAACATTACATCTGTTAAGTAGAAATGCATTACATTTAAATCCAGTTAGTGGGGATATATCTCCATAGACAATGGAACAAAACTGCCTTATGCAAAACTGAGACAGAAGAGAAACATGCTAATCTGTCCATCCCTTGAACAGAACAAAACTGGCCTCCCTGGAGTATCATGTCAATGAGCTGTAATTCCATGGATCGAACCCCAGAGGCCAGATTCCTTTGCTATTTGCCTGTTCACAATCCCAACAGTTTCCACACTGTCGCAGGCAACTCAGAGTAGATTCCAGAAGGATGGGGGAAGCAGAGCTCCAAACTGAAAGCAGATGTTTGCTTTCTCTTTTTATCAAGAGCTGGAAGATCAAATACGGGAGCTTTGGGCATTGTAATTAAGAAATTACATCTAATTATTTCATTCCTAAAGGTATAATGAGTTATTAATGCCATCCTGGTGCAAATGGGATTTGAGCATACATAATACTGAGCAAAAAGAAAAAAGAAAAAAAAAGCTAGCTATTGTCTTGCAAATTAGCTTGGATCTACTGTCCGAAATCGACAGATCTCATGTGGAGCAAACTGACTAAGGCAGCCAGAGTTCTGCCATATATCTCTTTCATCTTAATTTAGAAGGGGAAAAAGAAAGCTAAAAGAATTTGCAAGGAGAAGCAGCTATCAGATCAGTTTGATGGTACTATGAGGGTAGAATTTAACCATTTTCTTCCATGGTATTTCCATTATTAAATCCAACCCCCAGCCCTATGCACAAAAAAGCTATTTGCCCTGTAGGGGGAAAACATACAGGTGTTGGCTTCTGTGTGTTGCCACTGTGCAGTGCTCTTGGAGTCACAAGACTCTGTTTACATTCCAGAGATTCCAGGCTGTTGGAAGTCTCACGGAAGACAGGAGACGGATGTGATGTTACTGGTTTCCTGTTCCTTTGTGTTAGTTGCTCTCTGCTTTCACAGAGAGAGCATGTATGTTTCTTTTCTGTCTGCGTAGTTAGGAATAAAACGCTCTTTAGCCATGCAGCTCAAACTTCTTGTCTCTTCCCTGTGCTAGATACTCTGAGGACAGGGAACGTGCTTGGAGTCTACCAAAGGCTCAGGTCGTTAATCACGTCGGAGGCAATTCCGGAGGACTCGACCAGAGGAGTTGCTTGGTCAAACACAATTTCGACAACAGGTACCCCCTTGCTACATGTAAATGAGGGGGTCACATGTGGGGAATAAGGAAATTAGCATGGAATAAAGGATTATGCTTCCTATTCCCATTAACGCTGATTCTCACCGTATGTTTAAAGAGCATGCAAGACACATTCCAAGCACAAGACTTACCTCCAAGGAATCTTGGGAACTGTAGTTGGTTAAGGATCCTGGGACCTCAGTGTCCGGGTAGAACGATGGGGGTGGAGACGCTCCTTCAGGTATACAGGACCGAGGCCATTTAGGGCTTTAAAGGTCAGCACTAACACTTTGAATTGTGCTTGGAAACATACTGGGAGCCAATGTAGGTCTTTCAAGAACAGCATGCAGGCTGGCTTTTGGTCTGATCCAGCAGGCCTCTTTGCATTATAACAGTATGCAATAGCATGGATTTGTACTAAGCTTTTCTCCGAAACAGCAATTGCCTGTCTGGAATCATTTCGCATGTACGTTTCTGCACAGGGAAATAATAATAGCAGCAATCCGAGGGCTTCTCCTTGAACTGCACCTTGCAAATTTTCACATCACGATGTTTATGTTCCATTTTCCTCCCCTGTTTGCTTAACCATGGCTCTTGCTGCGGCTTCCTGCTGGCCTTGATAGACAGATGCTGCATAATGAGCAGGTGGAACATCTGGCCAGCTTTTCATCTCAGAAGGTGGTTGGGAAATGAAATGGAGGTGGCTTCAGTCAGAAAACTGGATTGCCTCCAAAGGTGAAAATTGGCACAGCGAGCCTGAGAAATGGTTGTAGAAGTTCAGATCTGGGACGCCAGCTTCGAGCTGCATGCCATCCCCAAGGGAACTTCAGGTGTAGCTAAAAATATTGTGTGTTTTACAACTCCATGCTCTGAACCAAATTAATAGCATTTCTGCGCCAAGGAAAGCCAAGGAACATACACAAAGCTAGGGATGGATGAATATGTCAATTCTGGTTTCTCCTGGGTCCTCCCCACCCCCATCTTAAATCCATTCTCCATAAGGTTGCAAATCCTTTAAAGAAAAAGTCTGCATGAAAATTCACACACATTTTCTGCGTAAATTCCTCCTAACATACCCACTGTGCTGGTCCCGGGGGGAGGTTACCGTG
The DNA here is from genome assembly GCF_964188305.1 of Podarcis bocagei. NCBI lineage: Eukaryota > Metazoa > Chordata > Lepidosauria > Squamata > Lacertidae > Podarcis > Podarcis bocagei. Next base: position 87,892,865 of record NC_138133.1, read on the forward strand.
AGGCATGGTCAGAGTCCGGTCCTGGGTTGAGGGTCTGGAGACTGTCCACCAAGGGTGAAGTGGGGTCCAAAGCGAGGAGCCGGGCAAGGTCGGGAACTCTGGAAGAACAGGGCTGGGTGCTGGCAGAAACAGGTTTCCAACGACTTTGCTCCCACAACCTGGGACCAGGCTGACTGGCCTTTATCTTCTCTGAGGCCAGGGGCGGTCCTGGCCCACAGGTGACCCGCCTCTCCTGGCCTTAAGGCGAGCACTCCTCCTGAGAGAACCCAGTTCCCTTCGCCTCTCTGCCCTGAGCCTCTGCAGCTCGGGAGAGGCTGGAGGGTTACTGTACCCGGGGGAGGCTCACCTTCCCCGACAGGGCTGGGAGAGGCGCACCTGCAGGCAATGGGTCCTCAATCACCTCGGAGCCAGAGTGGATACATCTGGTATCTGCTCCTGAGGATCCGGCACAGGTGCAGGCGCTTCAGATTCAAGGCCCTGCCCCAGCTCAGCCGGCCCTGGAGGCGGGGACTCCTGTGCAGGCTGAGATTCCACTGGTTCAGCCTTTGAATCAGACTCCCAGGCCATCACACCCACTTCTGCAGGCCGTTTTGCCTCATCTGCACACAATTACAAATAATGTTCTCAAGCATAACACATGTTTGTATGATGTTTTCATTGCTCTATGCAGTTCTGTGTGCACTTTCCCCAAATAAAGCCTTTTTGGAATATTTCTGCTGCAAAATTCAGAGATATGTGAATGTGAAAGGATAGTTGTGTTTTGCTTCGCATCTTGGTTTGGAAAACATCTATATTCTTATTCTTATTAAAAATTAAACTCTCCATCTGCATATCACAGGGTGATTTACAACATAAAAACACAGAATAAAACCATGAAAAGCATAACACAATAACCACCCCCAGACACAATTAAAAGGCTATAGTTTAACAGCCGAAGTCCTGGTTGGAGTGGAATTTGTTTCCTGGTGCCTAAATATATGTTACGAAAGCATCAGGTATCCCTCCCTGGGGAGAGCATTTCATAAATGAGGAGCTGCCATAGAAAAGGCCTGTTCTTGGGTTGCCAACCTCTGGACCTCTCAAGGAGGGGGCACTCAAAGAATGCTGATCACATACCCTCCAACATTTCTCCATAATTTTATTTTTTTTATTATTTATGGCTTTGAGCATATATAGAATACAATAAAAACATTAAACATTAAAAATATAAACTCAGTACAGGGTTGCCTTCAGATGTCTTCTAAAGGTTGTGTAGTTACTTATCGCCTTGGCTCGGCAGTCGCTTAACTCCATACCATCCAACATTTCTCCAGTGAAAATAGGGATGTCCTACCATACCTGCCAACATTTTTTCTGATGAAAATAGGCACATCCTAAGGAAGAGCAGGATATTCTCCAAACCAGAAACTGGGACAGCTTCTGTCAATCTGGGGCTATCCCTGGAAAATAGGGACACTTGGAGGGGCTGGCAACCCAGCCTAGAACAGTAATTTAAAGGCTTGTTTTCCATCTGCCAGGCTTTGCGATGGCCTGGGACTCGGGCTCGGGCTTGGAACAGGAGGAATCTCAGTCCGCACCGGATCCTTTGCCACAGGTGGCAGCTGAACCAAGTCTGGGGCCTGATCCTGAAGAGTCCCAGTCTGCACAGGTTCCCCTGCAACAAGCACCAGCTGGGCCGAGTCAGGGGCCTGAGCCTGCCCTGGCTCCAAATGCGGGGATGACCTCATTGCCTTCAGCTGCCCTCCAACATTTCTCCAATGAAAATAGGGATGTCCTAAGGAAAAGTGAGATGTTCCAGGATCAAATCAGAAACCCAGGTGCTTTTGTAAATGTGGGACTGTCCCTGGAAAATAGGGACACTTGGAGAATCTGCAATTGTCAATTCAAAGCATACAGCCTCTGGATCTGATGGTAGCATATTGCCAGATCAGCTGGATAGCTCAGCTGGTAGCGCATGAGACTCAATCTCAGGAGTTCAAGCCTCATGCTAGGCAAAAGATTTCCTACATTGCAAAGAGTTGGACTAGATGACCCTTGTGGTCCTTTCCAACTCTACAGTTCCATGATTCTATGAACCTTGCCCAATGGTTGAACTGGGAATCAAAGGACAACATGGGGGGGAAAGGGACCCCACTCTAAATCATACAGGGTCAGTGTAGAGCCCAGGACACCCCAGAGGACAGTCCCCCCATTTCCTCAGGGACCAGTTGTTGTTGTTTAGGCATTTAGTCGTGTCCGACTCTTCGTAACCCCATGGACCAGAGCACACCAGGCCCTCCTGTCTTCCACTGCCTCCCGCAGTTTGGTCAAACTCATGCTGGTAGCTTTGAGAACACTGTCCAACCATCTCGTCCTCTGTCGTCCCCTTCTCCTTGTGCCCTTCATCTTTCCCAACATCAGGGTCTTTTCCAGGGACTCTTCTCTTCTCATGAGGTGGCCAAAGTCTTGGAGCTTCAGCTTCAGGATGTGTCCTTCCAGTGAGCACTCAGGGCTGATTTCCTTCAGAATGGATAGGTTGGATCTTCTTGCAGTCCATGGGACCAGTAGGACCTCCTATTTGCCAAGAGGCCATCATGGATGTCAGATGCACAGTGGCCTCTTGACAAATGGGAGGTTCTAGTAATGGTCTCCCCCAAACCCTAGGGTTGAAAGGAGACCAGACATGACTTCTGTTCACCAAGAGGCTTCTGTAGAGGTGGCATGGGGGGGGGGCTGTCAAGGAAGCAACAAATATGGCATCCATGGAGCATGGCACAGCTGTCACTGCCACAGTCGCAGTGGTAGCAGTGGCAGGCAATGTACTCCATGGAGACCAGATCTGTTGCTCCTGTGGATCTTTCAAGCCTTCTGACCATGTGATTAGTTAGGATTTAAAAGCTCCCAGTTAAACATTAAAGGTAAAGGACCCCTGGATGGTTAAGTCCAGTCAAATGCAACTATGGGGTGTGGCGCTCATCTTGCTTTTAGGACGAGGGAGCCGGCGTTTATCCGCAGACAGTTTTTCCAGGTCATTCCAGCACAACTGAACACTGAAACCAGAGAAGCGCATGGAAACGCCATTTACCTTCCCGCCGGAGCAGTACCTATTTATCTACTTGTGCTGGTGTGCTTTCAAACTGGCAGGTTGGCAGCAGCTGGGACAGAGCGATGGAAGCTCACCCTGTCACGGGGCCTCGAACCGCCGACCTTCTGATTGGCAAGCCCAAGAGGCTCAGTGGTTTAGACCACAGCGCCACCTGCGTCCCAGTTAAACATTAGTCCCATTTAATTGGGTTGGGTGTCTCCTGGGAATTGATCTACATTGGATTGGACATGCCCTGGGTCATCCTCAGTCAGGTAGTGACTAATCTGGGTCCCCCGATCAGGGGGTGGGGGTGGCCCTTATAGATACCTGCAAGGATGGCAGTAGTATGCATCTCAGTATAAAGAAACCGGGCATGCCATTGTTTAAGCAGTGCCTCCCTAATGATGCATTTGGGGTGACCTTAAAACAATGCCTTCTGCAAAAGAAACAATGAAAACCCAGAAGCTTCGGCAGTTGGAGCTGGAGAGAACATTCCAAGTGAAGCTATTACCCTACAGCTGTCATAAATCTTAATCTCTTAAGGGGCTGTCAAACTTATTTTACACATTAATTCATACTTCATAATAACAATTAGTCATTTGTGAAATTACAGCGCATAATTTGTTAGTTCATGCATTTGCAATTTGTTGCTTGCAATTAGTACTCTGTTTTTGTCTGGTGGGGATCCAGCAAGATACTTTAGGTGTGTGCCCGCAGGTTTGGCCAAACCTGGGGAGAATTTTGATTCCTGCTCCACCCTCTCATGCAATCCCAAACTACTTTTGAAAGCTGCCTCAATGTAAAATAGTTGGGTTAGAGTCAAACCTCATGAAGAACTGGAGTTCCAGAGGCACAGGGTTGAATCCAGTGAAATCATTGCAGAGAAGGAACGACTTCCACCCACCCAGTGGAACTTCACTCCCTCTCCTTCCCCTGTGTGCCCCATAGCCCCCACTTAATCCCGAGGTATCACACCATTTGTAGGATTTCATCCTCTATGTACATCCAATTGGGTTCCCATTATAGGTGCAAATGTTGAAACGTCTACAGCAGGGATGTCCAACAGGTCAATCGTGATCTACTGGTAGATCTCCGGGAGGTTTTGGTAGATTGTGGTCAATCACAGGGTCCCTTTCCTTAGTGTAAGTAAAATAGAATCTGGCCCTGCCCTGTTGCTCCGCACTCCATTGTTGCACGATCTGCAGAATGGAAGACGGAGTTTACTCAGTGATCTGTTGGCGAGTGGCTGTTGCCCTTTCTCCCTTGAGGTTAAAGGTAAAGGGACCCCTGACCATTAGATCCAGTCATGGCCGATTCTGGGGTTGCAGCGCTCATCTTGCTTTATTGGCCAAGGGAGCTGGCGTACAGCTTCCGGGTCATGTGGCCAGCATGACTAAGCCGCTTCTGGCGAACCAGAGCAGAGCACAGAAACGTCGTTTACCTTCCTGCCGGAGCGGTACCTATTTATCTACTTGCACTTTGACATGCTTTCGAACTGCTAGGTTGGCAGGAGCTGGGACAGAGCAACGGGAGCTTACCCCATCGCAGGGATTCGAACCGCCGACCTTCTGATCAGCAAGTCCAAGGCTCTGTGGGTTAACCCACAGCGCCACCCATGTGGTTTAATCCTTGAGGTTAGGCTTTCCTCTTCACTGAAAAAAGCTCAAGAACATTGCCCTGTACCCCTAAAAAATGGGGCTTTCCACCTCCCTAAATAAAGCTCAACAACTTTTTCCTGAACCGGTAAAAAGGGGGAAGATCACTGCCAGTTATTAATTCTGTGAGTAGATTGCAGTCTCTTGGGAGTTGGCCACCCCTGATCTACAGCTACAATAGGCACACACACACACACACACACACACACACACACACACACACACAGGCTTGCTTCCCCACCTCTCTCTGCTCACAAACCCCGCCACACCTGGTCACCACCTTCCTCCACACCTGACCAAATCCCACCCACTTCCACTCCTTCCTCCACAGTTCACCCCAAAACCCACAGTCCACCCCAAAACCCAAAACCCAGCCCATACCAAATTCCCACCCCTTTCCCCCACAGCTCACCCAAATAGCTCTTCCCTTCATGGAACAGAGGGTGCTTTCTACTCTCCTTTAAATGAAATGTTTAATGGGGGAAGGGTCACATCATCGTTTCACCAAATTATCCTGGAAAGCAGAATTTCCAAAATGGGGTGGAGTGAAAGATTGTCCCTGGTAAGTTAAATCAATATGCCCCTATGTATGTTTCACTTGACACTGCTTGCATGTTTTAGAATATGAGCATGATTCTGTGACTCTAGTTTTACTTGAGTCCAAGGTGGTGGTGGTGGTGGTAAAGAAGCATGTTCTCCAGAGGACAGAATTGGTGGAAATATTGGGAAGAACAGCTTCCTGTGACCCTTTTCCACCACAATGATTTATAGAAACGGGCTGCCATTTTGCACATTAACACAAAGCCCCGCTCCATTGTTGATTGATGGCTTCAGCAAGCTCAAACTCACATTTTTAAAACGTGGCTTTGATTAATATGCAAACGAAGTAGATTAAAATGAAGCCCTCACCAGAGTTTTTAAAGAATATGCATTTAAATTAAGTCATCAGAGGACCTTGAATATTGTATAGTCTAATTTTTCTTAATGGCATGAAGATGGAGCCAGTGTTTGAGGACTGCTTCACAGGGCATACTTTAGCAAACCCAAATTTTCCCAGGAATGTAATGGTTACAGGGAGCTGTAGACAATCCCAGTTTCCTAGCAAGTGTCCTGGAATGACATGTATGTGCGTTGCAAATTCGACAGGCTCCCTTGTGTGTTCATGCATTTCACTTTATACAGCAATTGCAACCGCTGCCCACAGTGACCAAACAGATGGTTCTGGGAGCTCCACAAGCTGAGTATAAAGTATAAGAGCAATGGTCTTCTCCTGCTTAGGTTCTTCAGCAACTTGTATGCAGAGACCTGGTTTTTACCCCTTATTTTGAAGGTAGCATACTGCCATCGCAACTAGGAATGCCCACTGATTGCCTTATCGTCCATGAATGTCTAACCCCCTTTAAAAGCCATCAAATCCAGTGGCCATCACCACATATTGTGGCATTGAGGTACACCAGGATAGATGAGCCAATGTCCCACCACCATTAAAACAAAAAGGGGAATAGCTCTGTATCATAGCATGTTCTTTGCATGCAGACGGTCTCAGGGTCAATTCTTGACATCTCCAGTCTAAAGATAATAGGAGAAACCCAACACAAGAGATTCAAAGCAAGGGAATGATGGGTTAGATGGGCCAATGACCTGATTCAATGGAAGGTCACTGGTTCTGTCTTCTGGTGATGAGGACAAGAAGCATGGTGCTTGAAGCAATGCAGATTTCCTGCCCGGATTGGAGTGATTTAACAACTTGGGAACTGCTGCGTCGTTAAACTTCAAATGATAAACTTGGACAACAGCCCGGATTGGAGGATTGGAATGAAGTCAGGAAAAGCTGCGCTGGTCAAAAGACAGTTGGGGAAAAAATTACAAATAAGGCTGTATTTGGTGGATGAAAGGACATACGATTTTTGACATGACTGAGAATTGCAAAGCCAGGGACAGAGAAATTTAAAGCGTTAAGACCAAGGCGGAAAATATGAAAACAACGAGAAGAGGCAGGACTGAAGATTTGGAGATATGCTTCAGAGATCAAGACTATGGAGAGCCGGGGGAAATTAATAATTACAATTTGGATTACAATTTGGTATTTTTTAAATTTTAGTTTCTTGTTTTTAATTGGATTATGATGTGGATATGTTGATTGGCTGTTTTTATTGGAAAACCAATAAAAATGATTTATTTTGTTTTTTAAAAAAGAAGCAATGCAGATTTCAAGGGTGGATCCAGCTGGCGAACAGAAACCTTTTCTCTTCCATGGGCCAAATTGGATAGGTGAGTGGCAATGCCCACCTGTCAATCACCTAAAGTCACAATGACACCTGGCAACCCACTTTTGTCTGTGCAGTTTGAAATCAAACTGTGCGGGCGAACAGACGGTGATTGGACAATGGGTGCAACTTGCAAAGAGTTGTGCCTAAGGCTTGCATTGCACCATATATGACCTTACCTGTCCCATATACAATCATTAAAGGAGGTTGATCTTTTAAAAACATACTTCAGCTGTATTGAAGTGAAATATAATAGGAGCACCGTCACCATTGAGACGTTAATGTGCTTAATGCAAATAAAGCTTCTCTCTCTTTTCTGTCCCCTCTCTCGCTAACTTTATTCTATTCAGTCGCAATCCAGTGACCCTAAAGGTTGAAGCGTAAGCATTCCAGTAAGTGCACCACCGTATTAAAATGTTGGGCAGAAATCCACATTTCAAAGAAAAGATTACAGTGCTACAGTTCGCTGCTATTTTTTTTTGTTAAAAAGGTCATCACAACAAGCATCTGTTTAAAGGAAATTGTCGCCCTCTCTCTCTCTCTCGCCACTTCCAATGCAATGGGGGAAGGCTTAAGGGCGCTTGTCATAATCTCAAGCAGCCAAATTAGACACGCATATGTAATGCATTGCATTTACATAAATTGATTATTAGTTGGAATGGAAATTCCATACAAGTTGCTTCCCAGCGCAAAAAATCAGGGTCTGCCCTTCTGTCGCCTCCAGCAAGAACTTTGCGATCAGCTGAGCACCAGAAGGCTGATGTCTTTGAGTGTATTACTGTAGCAGGAATAGCAAACCTGTGGCCCACCAAATGTCATTGGGCTCCAACTCCCATCATTCCTAGCTGTCATGGGCGATGGTCAGGGATACTAGGAGCTGGAGTCCAGCAAACATTCAGAGGGCCGCAGGTTCACCGTCCCCGTATTATTATTATTATTATTATTATTATTATTATTATTATTAATAGAGTTAGGTAGGTAGCCATGTTGGTCTGATGCAGTCAAAATACATAAATTAAAAAATTAAAAAATTGTCCAGTAGTACCTTAGAGATCAACTAAGTTTGTTCTGGGTATAAGCTTTCATGCATCTGAAGAAGTGTGCATGCACATGAAAGCTTATACCCAGAACAAACTTGGTCGGTCTATAAAGTGCTACTGGACATTTTAAAAAAAGAATAATAATAGTATTTATTTACTATTATTTATTTACTACGCTCATCTGGCTGGGCTTCCCCAGCCCCTCTGGGTGGCTCCCAACAGAATTAAAAGCACAATAGAACATCAAACATTAAAAACTTCCCTAAACAGGGCTGCCTTCAGATGTCTTCTAAAAGTCAGATAGTTGTTTATTTCCTTGACATCTGATGGGAGGACGTTCCACAGGGCTGGTGCCACTACCGAGAAGGCCCTCTGCCTGGTTCCCTGTAACTTGGCTTCTCGCAGTGAGGGAACCACCAGAAGGCCCTCGGCCTTACAACTGCAAAATTCAGAGAATTTCACAGGATGCCTGTGTTTCGGTTCACGCATTGCTTCAAAAAGTGCATATTAGGGAGATTCACTTTTAAAAGTGATTCGAATTGTGTCGCTCCCCCGTCCTTACATCCAGCTAACGAAATCAGCCATATGGCCTTAGCAACAGTATCCTCCCCATGGCTCACCCGCGGCAACCCAAACACTTCCTTCCCCCTCGTCTTTTACCTAAAGAGATCCCTACTCTGTGCCAACAGACTTTCGCTCCATAGTTTAGATTCTAAATGAGGTGAAATATGGGGTAGGATCTCCTCAGAAGATGCTAAATGGTCCAGGGAAACTCATGCAGGAGGAAACATTTCCTAGAATGATAAACATCCAAGCTTCTCAGAGCTCTGAAAGGTCAACATTTACAACTGGGTATTGAAGCAAATTGGCAGCCACTGGAGCTGATTCTGGGCAGTGAGGAAGCAAATCTGGACCTGCCAAGAAATGGGCTGCCAAACTCTGTCCTACCTGAAGCTTCTGAATGACTCAGAGCCCATTGAAATATCTAGTCGGGATGTGATGCATTATTGTGTTTTAGCTAATTTAATCTCAACATAAGAAGTAATTTTTTTACTTGCCTTCAAAAGATTACTTCTTGTCTCTCTGCCTCCCCTCGGTTTTCAGGTAAAAAAATATCTCTTTGATAAACAAAACATATGCAGCCAATCTAAAGTTCTCAAGGCCACCCTCATATCAGTGCACAGCACTCATGCTTACTGATGAGAAGATGTGACACCTAATAATCAAACCATGTCTCTACATAGTTTTGGACCTCATTAATTTCAGTAATATAATTAAGATGCAATAGCTGCCCTGTCAATTCTAAATTATATGTTGATAGGAAGCGGCAGATCAGGAGTGCCAAATCAGGTAAATTGCAGGAAAAAGCCACTGTTTTGATAGCTTGATCCTAACCTGAGCATGTGAGGTTGAAGGGAAACTATTGTGTTTTTAATATTCTGTTAGGAGCCACAGATGGGTGGGGTATAAATAAATTATTATTATTATTATTATTATTATTATTATTATTATTATTATTATTATTATTATGTTTCCTTATGGGAGAGCCTTTGTCAATATGAAGGCTGGGGAGCCTTTGTCAATATGAAGGCAGCGTTTCAATCTTGGGAACCTTCCAGGGGCATAAGAAAGTAAGGACATAAGAAGGGCTGTGCTGGATCAGGCCATCAGGCCAATGGTCATCTAGCCTACCATTCTGGTCTCACAGTGCCCAACCAGCTGCCCTGTTAGACACTGGCTAGATGAGGAGGAATGGTGGAAACTGCCTGATGAAGAGCCACTCAGGGAAAGCCCAGAGGAAGATGGTTTGGATCCAGAATCCTGGTGGTGGACAACTGGACACACCGCAGAGGAGGAGATCTGGGAGGCACTGGAGACTTGGAGTTTGGAGGAAAAGAGGGAGATAAGCAGGTGCCCCAGCATGGAGCAAAGATGGGAGTCAGACTTAGCAGCTTCACCACAGAGCACCCTCAGGACAGTGCTTCTGCTACCAGCCTGCCAGCAGCTTCCACTTGGAGAAGAAGAAGAGTTTGGATTTGATATCCCACTTTATCACTACCCCAAGGGACGTGGGTGGCGCTGTAGTTAAACCACAGAGCCTAGGACTTGCCGATCAGAAGGTCGGCGGTTCGAATCTCCGTGACGGGGTGAGCTCCCGTTGCTCGGTCCCTGCTCCTGCCAACCTAGCAGTTCAAAAGCACGTCAAAGTGCAAGTAGATAAATAGGTACCGCTCCGGCGGGAAGGTAAATGGCATTTCCGTGCGCTGCTCTGGTTCGCCAGAAGCTGCTTAGTCATGCTGGCCACTAGAGCCGGAAGCTGTACTCCAGCTTGCTCGGCCAATAAAGTGAGATGAGCGCCGCAACCCAAGAATCGGTCACGGCTGGACCTAATGGTCAGGGGTCCCTTTACCTTTAAGGAGTCTCAAAGCGGCTAACATTCTCCTTTCCCTTCCTCCCCCACAACAAACACTCTGTGAGGTGAGTGAGGCTGAGAGACTTCAAAGAAGTGTGGACTAGCCCAAGGTCACCCAGCAGCTGCATGTGGAGGAGCGGAGACGCGAACCCAGTTCACCACATTATGAATCTACCACTCTTAACCACTACACCACACTGGCTACACCACAAACATGGTGTTTGTACACATAACAGAGCAGAGAGCCAAGCAGAGATGGAGAAGGTCCCTTGGGTCTCACCATAGACAGAGGGAGGGGTCTTGCACAGAGGGAATGGAGCGAAGTGGGAGGTGCAAGACAGTCTGAGCAACTGTCTCACTCAGATATCTCTGTGTGTTTTCTGTTCTGATTCTTTAATAAAAGGACTAACTGCAAGTTAGCTGGTGTTTCCTTCCCTCCCTCTCTGCTCAGTGAAATGTGCTACATGTCAACTCCCCTGACATGTCCCAAAGGAAGCCCCCAAACTGAACCTTCCCCTCCTGTGGTTTCTGATAACTGGAATCCAGAAGCATTTCTGTCTCCAGCCGTAGAGGCAGAACATACCTCCCTTATTAGGAGGCCCTTATTCCACCCTCCTCCCCACAGATACCATTTCTGGACTGGTTTAACCATCCATCCTTCTTCACAGGGAACTCTGGGGATTGTAGCTGTGGGAGGGGTGGGAAGGTGGTGGGCTCTCCTTCACGGGATGTTTTTAAGCATATGCTGGATAGTCCTCTGCCAGGGATTCTTTAGCTGTGATTCCTCCATTGCAAGGGGTTGGACTAGATGATCCTTGAGGGTCCCTTCCTACCCTACAATCCTGTGACTCTATGAGAAGCAGGTAAGAGTCTGGGAAATGAGATGGCAAAGAAAGGAGTTTCGTTCAAGGAAGAAAGGAGGTGTGGAATCGTATGAGAAAGGAGGTGCTCCATTAAATGTGCCCTATTTTCTCAAACAAGTTCACCACTCCCTGTTTTGTACTCTGAGCTCCTGCTGTTTCCGCTGCAGAACCAGAGGTTCAGTATATTCCGCCCTCTGCTGCAGTCAAACCCAGCAGCTGCAGAAGACACACACTTTGAGCACGGAGCGCTGTAGCCTCAAACACCTGAATTTTCTTCCGCCAAGAAATCCCCACGAAGCTGGAACCCATGATCTGCAATTACATTTTTAGATCATTAGAAAAAATGGCTGAGCTGCTGCCATTACCTGCCAATGGGAAGGAAAGGCAATGTTTATTCAGGGCAAGCTTGAGTTCTACAATATAATACAATCGCCTTTTTGGTAATCAGAGAATCACAAAGTGCTCTCTCGCCAGGCGTGCAGAAGGCGATTATTTCTGATCATGGTCCTCTCTGGAGGGGGATTCAAGTCTCAAAGTCCTAATTAACAAGCAGAGCTTGAGTACCTGCAAGCCACAACCCACCTTCCTTCTAATAATGGTTATTGCTCCCTTCACAAGAAAACCATCTTGCTAACCTACTGATCTCATTGCAGTCCTGCAAACCACCCAGTAAAGCCATTGCTGGGTTCTCCTTCTTGCTAGACTTAAGCCCCAAAATTCATCACTCCCCAGGGTGTAGGTCATATGCCCTTTTGACATATTTTGTGTGCATGAGCCCAGCCACTGAGCCTCATGGGCTTGCCGATCAGAAGGTCGGCGGTTCGAATCCCCACAACGAAGTGAGCTTCCGTTGCTCTGTCCCAGCTCCTGCCTACCTAGCAGTTCAAAAAGCACACCAGTGCAAGTAGATAAATAGGTACCGCTGTGGCGGGAAGGTAAACGGCATTTCCGTGCACTCTGGTTTCCGTCACGGTGCCCCATTGCGCCAGAAGTGGTTTAGTCATGCTTGGCTACATGACCCGGAAAGCTGTCTGTAGACAAACGCCAACTCCCTCATCCTGAAAGCGAAATGAGCGCTGCAACCCCATAGTCGCCTTTGATTGGACTTAACCGTCCGAGGGTCCTTTACCTTTACCTTACCTTTACCAGAAGGCAAGTATCTTTGCTGAATGGTAGTCTTCTTTCTGCTATTTTTCTCCTTTTTCACCAGCCAACTCCTTATTGCATGCATGCTGGTACATGCAGAGCAATTGGAAATAATAATAGTAACAACAACAACAACAACAACAACAACACTGTATTAGACTGTGTACAGCGTACTCACAACACACAAACACACAAGAAAATATTAATAAAGACAAGAAAACTGAACTCAGGTGTAAATACACCTGGAATACTGTGTCCAACTCTGGGCACCACAATTTAAGAAGACTATTGACAAGCTGGAAGGTGTGCAGAGAAGGGTGACCAAGATCATCAAGGGCCTGGAAACCAAGCCTGATGAGGAATGGTTGAAGGAGTTGGGTATGTTTAGCCTGGAAAGAAGGAGACTGAGAAGAGATACATATGATGGCCCTTGGGAGATTGTGGACTCTCCTTCCTTGGAGGTTTCTAAGCAGAGGCTGGCCGGCCATCTGTCATGGATGCTTTAGCTGAGATTCCTGCATTGCAAGGGGTTGGAGTAGATAACCCTTGGAATCCCTTCAAATTTTACAATTCTATGATTCTGTGATTTGATGATTCGATTAAATAAACCTTACCTAAAAACTACAACCAAAATGTGGGAGGGGTGATACTAAGACCCAGACAGCAAACATTTTAAAACATGAGAATGGGAATGGGATTGATTGGAAAAGGATAGAAAACAAGCACAAGCTGAACAAATGCTACTCAGCTCCACAAAACATTTTTTTAACTTGGGGAGTGTTGGGTGGGGTAATAACCCTGTAGTTCTCATTAAGCAAAGTCCAGCACCCCCACCTCCAAGCACTGTGACTGGAGAGTGTTGAATGTCATGAGATCATTCTAGACCTCTTCTCCATCTGATGTTCCCTTTATATAGTGTTGTAATTAATAACTACAACAGTTTGGAGGCGGTCCGTCTGGCTTTCTGAGAGCTACAGATCAGCTCTAATAGCAGAAATCAGTTTAAGGATAACCTGATTCACTCTAGCCATCTCTAGCTGCTTCAGACACAAATCAGTCTGATTAGAATTGGGATACTAGTATGCAGCCCCAGTAGTTGGTCACCATGAGAACGGGATACTGAACCACTGGTCCTATGCAGCAGTCTCTTCTTATGTTCCTATGAATTTCAGAAGCATAAGTTTCCTTATTCCATGAGTGGTGGTTATGGAATCAAGGCTAGCAGACTTTCCGGTTGGATCTCCTTGTCTTTTGGATGCTACATTATATTTCAACCTACCTTGGTGGTAAATGTCTTGAATCATTAAAGAGCCCCATGGGGATTTTGCTCAAGTGGGAATAGAATGCTGGATAATGTCAGCTGTCAACGTGTTTGAATGAAGAATGTTGCCATACAGTATTTATAACCAGCTTGAAGACTGCAAACTAGATCGAGTCACTTTTCCTTTCGTCAGCTCATGCCCAGGTGTTCATTAAATGTTGTCAGCTTAGTAGTTTCGTGAATTCTTCCTTTTGTAGTCTCTCCCAATTCCACTTGCACAAGCAGATTCTGCACTGCCCCACAACAAGGAATGAAGACATGGCACGACAACTTGCTGTTTTTAACAGTTACAGGTTTATTTAACAAAACATGCATCTGCAATGAATGGATCAGAGCAGAATTCTCACCCCATGGACACACCTAGGACCTGGGAAACAAGGGTTCAAATCTCTACTTCAGCTTGCTGGGTATGACGTGTGGTTGAATGAATTAATGAATGAATAGCATCCTGCATGGAACATGGGTGGCGCTGTGGTTTAAACCACAGAGCCTAGGACTTGCCGATCAGCAGGTTGGTGGTTCGAATCCCCATGACGGAGTGAGCTCCCGTTGTTCGGTCCCTGCTCCTGCCAACCTAGCAGTTCGAAAGCACGTCAAAGTGCAAGTAGATAAATAGGTACCGCTCCAGCGGGAAGGTAAACGGTATTTCTGTGTGCTGCTCTGCTTCATCAGAAGCGGCTTAGTCATGCTGCCCACATGACCCGGAAGCTGTACGCCGGCTCCCTCGGCTAATAAAGTGAGATGAGCGCTGCAACCCCAGAGTCGGCCATGACTGGACCTAATGGTCCGGGGTCCCTTTACCTTTACCTTTTTAGCATCCTGCATGATGGTAGTTCATGATGATCCATGATCATCCTATTTGACTGAAGCTCAGATTCCCTGAATCAGCCTGATTCAGTTTGGGGTTCAGGCCTTGGCCAAATGTGGTGCACAACCCCCTTCTCCCACCTCTCTCTCTCTCTCTCTCTCTCTCTCTCTCTCTCTCTCTCTATATATATATATATATATATATATATACACCTCAAAGCCTTCTAAAACTCCTTCATCTCTTTTACAGAGTTCAGAAAATGCAGTTGGAAACACTCCGGCCAGGGAAGGTCTATTACTGCTGTATTTATTTATTTTTTAAAAAAATCCATATACCCTCAGACCTAGCTGGGATTACTGCAGCCTCAGTTCCTTTACTGATAAATTTAATAAAATCACACAATGTCAAATAAAACCTATCCCTCTCTCTTTCTTTCCGTTATACCTGTATATCAATGCACCTTTCGGGTTAACTTTTCAGATGGAGCCAAAAGCCAGACCTTTATTGTACCATTATTCTACTCTGGCCACCTCCAAATATTTCCAGAACCTTAAAATTGTTAATCTAGTCACTAATAAAAGAAAACCGATTAGGTCTTTGTTCTTGCAGTCCACTTTTTGCCCAACCCAAATGCTCAGAAGTGCCAGGGATGGAACTGGAAGAACATTTTGATGAGTATTTGTCTGTATTTCCTTGAAGACCTGATACCAGGATCCTTCCGGTGGGAAAGTCTAGCACTTGTGGAATTAAGTGATTCTTCAGGCCCCACATCTACAAGACAGTGGGAAAAATAGGTGTGTAATATTTGCCAATCTAAACGGTGTCAGACACCATCTACGAACAATTTTAAGCCTTGTTTCCTTAGCTGATGCCAAAATCGAATGCCTAGGCTTAGCCTTCCAGAATTTTCCTCGGGTATCTTCTTCAAGTAGGTAAGTAAAATATTGTTTCCGACATTCTTTTAGTCACTGATGTGGACCAAATCTATGGTTTTACCAGTAGTGATGTATGGAAGTGAGAGCTGGACCATAAAGAAGGCTGATCGCCAGAGAATTGATGCTTTTGAATTATGGTGCTGGAGGAGACTCTTGAGAGTCCCATGGACTGAAAGATGGAGGGCACAAGGAGAAGGGGACAACAGAGGACAAGATGGTTGGACAGTGTTCTTGAAGCTACCAGCATGAGTTTGACCAAACTGCGGGAGGCAGTGGAAGACAGGAGGGCCTGGCGTGCTCTGGTCCATGGGGTCACAAAGAGTCGGACACGACTAAACGACTAAACAACAAAAGATGATTGATCCATGGAACCAAGCCCTTGGCATCATTTCTTTCAGATAGCACCCTCTTTTCAAATTCATCAAAGTTTCTGGGGGCCTCTAATCATATCTAATTTGTCTGTTGGTGAATGAAGTGCTCTTTAAGGAAATTACGTTCCTGGGGCGCCCCTTCTCCCTTTGCCTCTGCATTCACATAGAAAACTTGAAGCCTTGAAATATGTTCATATGTGATAGAGGTAGAATCATGTTACATTCTACTGGGAAATGATCTTTGCAAAACATTTAATAATAATAATAATAATAATAATAATAATAATAATAATAATAATAATAATAATAATTTATATCCCGCCCTCCCCGGCCAAGACCAGGCTCAGGGAAGCTAACATAAGGTATAAAAACAATTGATTAAAATACAACTTAAAAACAGGAGTAAAATACAGCTTAAAATGCAGCCTGTTTTTAAGAGAAAACATCAAATCTTCACCAAGGCCAACTGTCCAGACTGGTCCTACGCATAGCTGTCAACTTTTCCCTTTTCTTGTGAGGAATCCTATTTGGAATACGGGAATTTCCCTTTAAAAAAGGAAAACATTGACAGCTATGGTCCTACGTGGGCCAGAAAAAAGCCAGGGAAGTCCCCAAATAGGGATTCCATCACAGAAGGAAAAGGTAAGAGGGGGAGGGGATCAGGCTGGTTCCAAGCCAAAGCCCAGGCGGAACAACTCTGTCTTACAGGCCCTGCGGAAAGAAATCAGATCCTGCAGGGCCCTGGTTTCATGAGGCAGAGCGTTCCACCAGGCGGAGCCAGTGTTGAGAAGGCCCTGGCTCTGGTTGAGGCTAATCTGACTTCCTTTTATAAAAAGGGAATGATTTGTCTTAATTGGTTTGCTCTAATTAGGAGATTGAGATTGGAAACCAGGTGAGGCTGCCATCTACAAATTAAATTTTCTATAGGCATTTTGCCTTATTTTTTATTTCTCTGTAGTGAATAAAATAAGGGAGAGAGGAAGAAACAAAATGGACTTGAGCTGTTTCCTGAGCTGCCAAATTGGGATCCAAATCAAATTTTGTGGTCAGTGCACAACTCTACTAGTTGGATCTGACAAGGATTTCTTCCTTTCTTTCTTGAAAAAAAAAGGTTATTGATTTGAGTCAATAAACAAGCAATTCCAAACCCTATAGACTTACTCCAGTTTGTCCTGACCTTGAATTAAGTTCAGTTCATGAGTTATTTTCTCAAGGACTGCTATCTTCCATAGCAAGTGATACCACAAGTCAGCAATTAGCCCTTGTGCCATTTTTCCAGTGGGGATGCTGGAGCAGGAGGGGGCAGCAATACCTTTGAGTGAAAAATATTTAATTTAAATGAAAGCATTCACCTTGCAGTGAACACTCATTAGATTTTGAATATATGCATTTTACACACACACACACACACACACACACACACACACACACACACCCCTTCTGCCTGGACTTTTAGCAAGTGGAAGGTTCCTTCATTATCACTAAGGCAGATTTCTGCAACCTGACCACCGACCATCATTTTCACTATCAGTGAATAAAGCCATGAAATCACAAGTCTTTACAACTAATTTAATCTGGGCCACACTGATTTGAACCAGGCAATATAAGAGAAAAGGGAGTCAATCTGTTTGTATGCATTGATTTGCCAGTGGAAATCACACACAACCTAGAAGGCTAGATAGATGATGATGATAGATAGATAGATAGATAATAGATAGATATAGATCATGGGTAAGCAAACTAAGGCCCAGGGGCCGGATCCGGCCCAATTCCTTCTAAATCCGGCCCGCTGACAGTCCAGGAATGAGCATACTTTTACATGAATAGAATGTGTGCTTTTATTTAAAATGCATCTCTGGGTTATTTGTGGAGCATAGGAATTCGTTCATTATTTTTTTTCAAAATCTAGTCCGGCCCCCCACAAGTTCTGAGGGACAGTGGCCCGGCCCCCTGCTGAAAAAGTTTGCTGACCCCTGAGATAGATAGATAGATAGATAGATAGATAGATAGATAGATAGATAGATAGACACACACATACTGTATATTTTCCTATGAATGACTAAAAGCAGCTCTTTAACAGAAATTAATATTGGGGAATTGGCATGTGGGGGTGAAGGGTTTCACCCCTTCCTGCATCTAGGAGGGGATCAGGTCTGTTATCTGATGGTAAAGGTAAAGGTAAAGGTAATGACCCCGGGTGGTTAAGTCCAGTCGAATTCAACTATGGGGTTTGGCACTCATCTCCATTCTCAAGCCAAGAGAGCCGGCATTTGTCCACAGACAGCTTTCCGGGTCGTGCGGCCAGCATGACTTGAACCGCTTCTGGTGCAACGAAGCACCATGACGGACTCCAGAGCACACAAAAACGCGGTTTGCCTTCCCGCTGCAGTGGTACCTGTTTATCTACTTGCACTGGTGTTTAAAATTGCTAGATTGTCAGGAGCTGGGACAGATCAACGGGAGCTCACCCCGTCGTGCGGATTCAAATACCAACCTTGCAATCAGCAAGACCAAGAGGCTCAGTAGTTTAGACCACAGCACCACCCACATCCTTTTTCTGACGATAAACATGTTGAAAACTCAAGTAATGAAAACTGATTTGTGACTAGGGATGCTTGAAGTATTGAAGGTTGGAAATATCTGTCTCATGTGATGACCGGAACTTGGATAACGCATAGAAAATTATGCATGGCATGGAGTGGATAGAGAAATGTTTTGCTCCTTCTCTCACAACCCTAGAACTCATGGAAATCCTGTGAAGCTGAATGTTGGAAGATTCAGGAAAGTCCTTCTTCACACACCACATAGTTGGACTATGGAACTCACTTACACAGTAGGAAGTGATGGTCACTGACTTAAATTGGACTGGACTGGACAAATTCATGGAGGATAAGACTATGAAGGTCTACTAGTCATGGTTCTGAATACCAGTTGCTGGAAACAGCAGGAAGGAAGAGTTGTGTGATGGCCAGGGACTCGGGCTCAGACTCGGAACCAGAGGAGACTCAGTCTGCACTGGACCCTTTGCCTCAGGCATCATCTGAACCAAGTCTGGGGCCTGATCCTGAAGAGTCCCAGTCTGTACAGTTCCCCTGCAACAAGCACCAGCAGGGCCGAGTCAGGGGCCTGAGCCTGCCCTGGCTCCAGATGCGGGGATGACCTCGTTGCCTCCAGCTGGGCCATCACTTACAGCTGCTCCACTACCGGTTGGGTCAGGGGTGGCCGAGGCAGCCTCTGAGTCTAGTAACCCACCGACATCTCTCAACCTTCAGAGACTAAGGTCTGAGAGAAGGAGAGACCTGAGTACTCGCAGGAGGAGTGCTCGCCTTTGGGCGAGACAGGGAGGTGAGTCGCTGGGGGATCGGGACCGGTCGCTACCCTGACAAAGATAAAAGGCTGTTGGACCCCGCCCCAGGTTGTGGGAGCAACATTGCTGTATGCTAGATCCTTCCTGAGAACCTGTACCTGTTCTTGCCTGGTTTCCTGCCTCGTGTCCTGCCTTGGCCCCATCAGACTCCTAGCAAAATGTTCAGATTATGGACCAGTCCTGGACCGTGTTTCACGGGTTACCCCCGGGCCCAGCACAAGTTGCTCTTGTGTGCGAATCCTGATTGCTGGTTTTCCACAGGCATCTGGTTGGACACTGTGAGCACAGTAGATGGCCCGCTGTTTTGATCCAGCAGACTGTTTATGTTCTTGGGTTAGGTATTCCAATCTTTCTCACTTTCTAGGGGTTCCAATGCAATTCTTGGCTAAAGTAAAGGTATCAAAACACCTTATGCAGATTGGGAGCAGAAATACATTTTGAAAATATATATTTAAGAGGGTTTTTGTTAATTTTAAGAAATCACAGGTGAATGTGGCCAATCCACCTAAAATTGATATGTACTGGAAACTCCTCTGATTCATCCATCCTTATTTGCAATTAATCTTTGCTGGTTTCATAACTCTTTCAATTTAACACAGCAAATGGCAAACAGTAAGAAGCACGTGATCACAGTGCAAATTGCTCTGGATGATTTAAACTAAGGCATACCTTAGTGTTTAGGGAAATACATTTCCCCCCATCTTTTAGAAACAAAATGATGTAAGAGAAATGGGACTTAGAGGAAGAAATGGGGAAATCCCAAAACAAATTATATACTATCTGCTTCTGCCTCCCCCACCTCACCACATGAGTGCTGTGGGTATTCCTGACTCCGTCCCCAAAGAAGCTAAACACATTTTGGCAGATGTTTGTGTAATCATCTTCTCTAATGGGAACAATGTTGATTATTTCTGCCTGGAGGTATAAACACAAGGTTTTCTAAGGAAAGCCTAGATAGAATATAAGGTCTGATGCTGAAAAATGGATATGCTCCCTGTCTCTGCAGGGTGGCTCCTCCTATTACTGCTGTTGTTTCCTGTTTTTCTTCAAATTTTATGTTATCGGTGAAAAATCACACACACACCCCGTTGGTGGCAATTGGGAGACATTTTTGAAAATGGGTTTGCAAATAACTTTCATACTTATAAATGGAAGCTAGCACACACAATCTAGCAAATGATATTTCCTTTATTTGTCGGAGTAATGGGCTTCAATCCTATCGATAGTATAGATGATGGCCTTGGACAAGTTGCCTAAATGAGTATTAAATCCAAAGGTACTGGTTGCTAATATTCCATATCAAATGCCCATAGAACTTGCTCTCCAATATATTTTGTTTAAACCTTTCTGTCTCCTAGATACACTAGATATCTGGATAATTTGACTATATCCAAGTTACGCCTTCTGTTTTCTAGGGCCAGATTATACTGTCTCCCTTCCACACTATGGGAAGAGTGTTTTCAACATGTCCCATATAAGAATGATCTGTGTAGTCAGAAACTTGAGTCATGTGTTTTTTAATGTGATCTTAGACGCAATAGACTACGTTGCACCCTTATGCGGAAGCATCTTGGAAGGACACTGGAATTGGTATCTGGAATATTCTGTGGCTGATGCAGACAAGCTAACAGCGTTAGCTGCCAACTTCCTGTTCTCTGCTCAAAGGTCTTGTAAGATGA
The DNA here is from genome assembly GCF_964188305.1 of Podarcis bocagei. Classification (NCBI taxonomy): domain Eukaryota; kingdom Metazoa; phylum Chordata; class Lepidosauria; order Squamata; family Lacertidae; genus Podarcis; species Podarcis bocagei. The sequence continues at coordinate 87,913,794 of NC_138133.1, forward strand.
TGTTTCCATTTTTCCTGCAATTTGTATCTCATATTTTTACCCTTTGTAAATCTTAAATAAGTGTATGTTTTAACTACAATGTTTCTATTCCTTGTCTGTTCTGTTTCAATGGCTCTATGGCCATGTAAAAAAATGAGTGATTGATGGTTATGGAATCATATGGAATTGGAGCTTTCTAAGGGATGCTGGGATACCAGCTGTCAGGCTTCTTTAGGAATAAGAGTCTCTTGAAGTAGATGCGTCGCTGCATTTCTTCCACATCCACAAATATCCGCTGTTACCATTGATGCATGCTTGCTTCTCCATCACCTGAAGACAGATTGTTGGCTGGGAAAGTGATTTGGCCCATAGCCTTGAGTGCAATTAATCTCATTGGAATCTTAGGGACACTTGAATTTGTACTGGATTGTGGCCAATACCTATGGTCAGTCTTCAATGTGGTCTTACATAGGGAGCATGAACATCTCTCAAACAGCCTCATCCTCTTGCTCCCACATTCATTTCTCTCCCTGCTGCTTTGAGCTCTCCTCAATTCATTTGCATGTTTGCGATTTACAAAGCCATTTGTATATGCATGTGTTGGTTTTTTAAAATTTCCCCAGATTTCCCTATCCTGTGGTTCCTGCTCACTGTCTAAAAACATTCACCCCCTGGGATCTACCTGACTCCTGCTATTGGAATATTTAAAGTAAGGCTGAGTCAAAGTGTGTGTTGAGGTAGATTTTCACAAACACTGTATCACTACCAAGTATCCCCATTTTAGTCACTTGTTTTAAGATTATTATTATTATTATTATTATTATTATTATTATTATTATTAATACCCTGCCCATCTGGCTAGGTTTCTCCAGCCACTCTGGGTGGCTCCCAGCTGAATATTAAAAACACAATACAGCATTAAACATTAAAAACTTCCCTAAACAGGGCTGCCTTCGGATGTCTTTTAAAAGTAAGATAGTTGCTTATTTCCTTGACACCTGATGGGAGGGCGTTCCACAGGGTGGGTGCCACTGCCAAGAAGGCCTTCTGCCTGGTTCCCTATAACTTCACTTCTCACAGTGAGGGAACCACCAGAAGGCCCTCTTAGCTGGACCTCACTGTCCGGGCTGAACAATGGGGGTGGAGACGCTCCTTCAGGTATACAGGACCGAGGCAATTTAGGGTTTTAAAGGTCAGCACCAACACTTTGAATTGTGCTTGGAAACGTACTGGGAGCCAATGTAGGTCTTTCAGGACTGGTGTTATATGGTCCCGGTGGCAGCTCCCAGTCACCAGTCTAGCTGCCGCATTCTGGATTAATTGCAGTTTCTGAGTCACCTTCAAAGGTAGCCCCACGTAGAGCGCATTGCAGTAGTCCAAGCGGGAGATAACTAGAGCACGCACCACTCTGGCAAGACAGTCTGCGGTTAGGTAGGGTCTCAGCCTGCGTACCAGATGGAGCTGGTAGACACAGACCTGTGAAAAGAACTAAAATGTATGCTTGTTGGAGAACTGTTGCATTGAATAAAGTTCCTTTGGCCACACTGGTGACCAGTCCTGAAAGCTTTTCCTTCACTCCATATATGCACTGTTTGTCCACAGTGACCTCAATAGGTAGTTAAGTCTGATTGGCTTTGCAGCACTGTGAAATTATCATATTGATTATGTGATCGCTCATTGCCTGGGATCACCTTGGGGAAAGGAAATTTCTCTAAGAAATAATGGTGATATTGGGCTTCCCTGATTTTGATAGTTCCCTCTGCTATTTCCCTTTGTTTTTCAGTCACCTCTTTTTGGGTTTATTCCTATATTGGCTCTTCCCACAAGTTCACTATTAGAAGGAGAGACTTAAATGCAGAAACCTGAAATAATAAATTTTGTAGAAGACTGAGGAATGTTGCTCATCTGGCATCCCTTGAATATTCTCAGTTTTGCCTTGGAAAGAACCCTCAGATTCACTCCCAAATTAAATTTGGACAATCTTTAGTTGCCAGCTGCTACATATAGAGCAAATTCACTGGAACCAAGCACTAAGGACTAGGTATGGGGTTGGAGAAGTAAGGTCTTCTGGCCCAGCTCATTAATGGAAGACATCATGTCAGGTCCAATCCCAGGCAAAACCTAAGTATCTAAAAGCCACATCAGTTTCAGGAGGAGAGATTGAAACAGGTGCCCATCTCTCTTTTGCAGTCAATGTGATGTTAAACTGCTTAACGTGGCCTGGTTCACACCCATTGTTACTTGCCAGGACAGAAACTCTTTAAAGACAAACCAGCCAAGAGAATTCCAGAAGTCCTCTGTCTAATGGATTTTTAACTGACATCAGGAAAGGAAGACTCAAATTGATTGTGTATGCCTAACAAGCTGATGGTACACTTAGTGAAGCTAATTAGATGGGACAGATTTCCTGAACCAGAGTTTTGTTTCCTCCACCTAAACAAACAAACAAACAAACAAACAACCATGCACCTGACCCACATTCCTTCTCTGCACAGGGCAAATACATTACGATGGTGAACATAACAGCAGGTACCTTTGTGTTGATGTCCCCTGGCCCCCATCACAATTTCAGAAGTAACCTGGGGAGGTGAAGATAAAGTCGGGGATTATACTACATATTCTCTTGGCTGGCTGAAAGGCTTTTAGGATGGTGACAAGTGGCAAGGGAGGAATTCGTTTATTCCACTTTTCATGGCAGACCAACCATATTCAAAGATCCAAAGCTTGCATGCAGATTGCAACACAACTCCAAGCCAGATTATGCACTTGCCATAAAGGTAAAGGGACCCCTGACCATTAGGTCCAGTCATGGCCAACTCTGGGGTTGTGGCGCTCATCTCGCTTTATTGGCCAAGGAAGCCGGCGTACAGCTTCCGGGTCATGTGGCCAGCATGACTAAGCCGCTTCTGGTGAACCAGAGCACATGTACCTGATATATAAAAGAGCCATACGAAAAGTGTGCTTTTCAGGTGGACACACTGAAAAGCATTGAATGTGCATTTAAAGTGCACACACGATACATACAAAGGGACTGAATGGAGTGACTTATATATATTTTTTTAAAGAATTTTTTATTGGTTTTACAAAAATTTTATAAACACAAACAAACAAACAAACAAACATGTATAATTTCATACCCTTTTTTCCTTAAACCTTATTTCGTCGACTTCCCCATACCTCCCCTTTCTACATCCCAGTTTCCAAAACTATTTTAGCAAATCCTAACACTAGATTTTATCAGATTTTTCCCTTATTCTTTTCTTTACTTAGTCTTTTTCAGCTGTAAACCCCTTTTCCCCTAAGATCTCGACATTTTAGCACTCATTAATTTTACAATAATTCTTAAGATAAACTTTGAATTTCTTCCAATCTTCTTCCGCCGTCTCTTTCCCCTGATCACGAATTCTGCCGGTCATTTCAGCCAGTCCCATATAGTCTATCACCTTCATCTGCCATTCTTCCAGAGTGGGTAGATCTTGAGTCTTCCAATACTTTGCGATGAGTATTCTTGCTGCTGTAGTCGCGTACATAAAAAAAATTCTGTCTTTCTTTAGCACCAATTGGCCGACAATGCCCAAGAGAAAGGCCTCCGGTTTCTTAGGGAAAGTACAGAATGGAGTGACTTATAACATCACTGGCAAGACTGAAATGGGGTGCAGTTAACTCCTTAGCCTAGGCATAGGCAAACTCCGGCCCTCCAGATGTTTGGGACTACAATTCCCGTCATCCCTAGCTAACAGAACCAGTGGTCAGGGATGATGGGAATTGTAGTCCCAAACATCTGGAGGGGCCTGACTTTGACTGTGCCTGCCTTAGCCCATCCTTAGCCAGGGTGTAATGTGGATAAAGTATGGCTAGCAGAAGAGAAAAGTAAACTCTCATTACATCCTTACTATGAGATGTAGGGTTCTGGATATTATAGATGAATAATAAAGTCTTCTCCCCACTCTACACAAACCCCTAATATTTTGAGGTAACATCTAAAAAAACATCATCCACTCTCTTCTCCACTCTGGTTCAATGCAGAGATAAGAAATGTGGCTGGTACTAGTCTTCCAATGCCAACTTACTTTAAAGACAATCTAAAGGGGCCCTGGCTGCTTCACCCACCCGCCCATGTTCAGTTGAGGGACAAAGGCACACTCAGTCTCAAGCCAGGTGACAATTAGAGGCATCTAGGTACAGCACGATGGTGACAGCACTCACGAAATTAAAAGACACCTGCTTCTTGGGAGAAAAGCAATGACAAACCTAGACAGCATCTTAAAAAGCAGAGACATCACCTTGCCAACAAAGGTCAGTATAGTTAAAGCTATGCTTTTCCCAGTAATGATGTATGGAAGTGAGAGTTGGACCATAAAGAAGGCTGATCGCCAAAGAATTGATGCTTTTGAATTATGGTGCTGGAGGAAACTCTTGAGAGTCCCATGGACTGCAAGAAGATCAACCGATCCATTCTGAAGGAAATCAGCCCTGAGTGTTGTTGTTGTTTAGTTGTGTCCGACTCTTTGTGACTCCATGGACCAGAACATACCAGACACTCCGGTCTTCTACTGCCTCCTGCAGTTTGGTCAAACTCATGCTGGTAGCTTCGAGAACACTGTCCCACCATCTTGTCCTCTGTCGTCCTCTTCCCCTTGTGCCCTCCATCTTTCCCAACATCAGGGTCTTTTCCAGGGAGTCTTCTCTTCTCATGAGGTGGCCAAAGTATTGGAGTCTCAGCTTCAGGATCTGTCCTTCCAGTGAGCACTCAGGGCTGATTTCCTTCAGAATGGATAGGTTTGATCTTCTTGCAGTCCATGGGACTCTCAAGAGTCTCCTCCAGCACCATAATTCAAAAGCATAAATTCTTCGGCAAGGTGAAGATAGAGCACACTGATCATGACTAGTAGCCATTGATAGCTCTCTCTTCCATGAATCCTGTTTCAAAGTCATCCAAGTCGGCCATCACTGCCAGCTGACAGTGGCCATAACTCATCGTTTGAGTCAGATAATGGTTGCAGGGTTGTATCCCTGTAGTTGTCCTCCAAGTAGGTAGCCTGAATCTCATCCTTGTCAGAATCTCCATCACGCACTGAGAGATTCATGGGTTGTGACACAAAATAGTTTAATTCCCACCATCTGAACTGTATGGAGCAGAGTGGGGCGGGGTGAAGTGGTCATTGTAACCAAGTGTGGAAGCTGTCCCCCAACACTCTTGGCTCACAGCATGGCCACTGATGAATCCCAGGGTGGGTAGGTCTGTTGCTGCACTAGAGATGGAGAGGCTGGAATTAAGAGTGGAACAGACCATCCCTGTTTGCAGCCACATGCTGCCTGCAAGCAATATGAGGACACAACCCCTTTTGTCTTCATTCCCAAGCGCAGGAGACAAAATGTACTTCCACATAATAGGCACAGAAGCATCACTGCTGCACTTCTCTAGCCCATTTCAAAAGACTGCCTTTAAATATTCAGTAAGGTATTCATTTGCAGCTGCCTCTCACTTTAGCTGCATTCATTCCCTCTTGTTAGCCATAGAGCAGCTTGCAAGCTCTTTACTATAAGCCTTTGTTTACCAAGTAAATCCAAGGCTCTGTGCTGGCATGAGGGATTTCTCAAGGGGCATTTCTAGCTCCAGCGCTTTCCCTGACTAGGCTTGTCTACCTCTGAAAGACACAGAGTACCTTTCTCAGGAGAAACACCTGATGTGGCTGCTGAGTCAGCTCTGGGTGTCAGGATTTAGCATCCAGTAGAACAGCCCTGGATGGACTATAGCATGCAATTGTTCCTTCTGCGCTTAGTAGCAAACTGTATTGTTGTTGTTGTTTAGTCGTTTAGTTGTGTCCGACTCTTCGTGACCCCATGGACCAGAACACGCCAGGCACTCCTGTCTTCCACTGCCTCCCGCAGTTTGGTCAAACTCATGCTGGTAGCTTCGAGAACACTGTCCAACCATCTCGTCCTCTCTCGTCCCCTTCTCCTTGTGCCCTCCATCTTTCCCAACATCAGGTTCTTTTCCAGGGAGTCTTCTCTTCTCATGAGGTGGCCAAAGTACTGGAGCCTCAGCTTCACGATCTGTCCTTCCAGTGAGCACTCAGGGCTGATTTCCTTCAGAATGGAGAGGTATGATCTTCTTGCAGTCCATGGGACTCTCAAGAGTCTCCTCCAGCACCATAATTCAAAAGCATCAATTCTTCGTCGATCAGCCTTTATGGTCCAGCTCTCTCTTCCATACATCACTACTGGGAAAACCATAGCTTTTACTATACAGACCTTTGTTGGCAAGGTGATGTCTCTACTTTTTAAGATACTGTCTAGGTTTGTCATTGCTTTTCTCCCAAGAAGCAGGCATCTTTTAATTTCGTGGATGCTGTAGTAACCACTAATTGCAAGAGCAGCTCTTGCAAGCTTGGAGTACAGCCTCACCTTTTCAGTGTGATATTCCTGGTATCAGGACAGAAAAAGGTAATACCTTCTTCCTGCACTGAAGAGACAAGTTGGAGTGATGGTCACCAACTTGGGCAACTTTGAAAGAAGATTAGACAAAGTTAGGGAGGATAAGGCTTTTTAAATAAGGTGTAGAGCAAAAAAATCAGCCCAAGGACGGTTAGAATTCCTGCTCCATGATTGCAGTCATGGGATTGTTGTCTATCACATGACGGTATATGTTTTGACTACACAGAGTGGGAAGTGACGGAGACAGGATGTTGTGTTACTGTGTTCCATGAAGTGGGACTACAGTGGTACCTCGGGTTAAGTACTTAATTCGTTCTAGAGGTCTGTTCTAAACCTGAAACTGTTCTTAACCTGAAGCAACACTTTAGCTAATGTGGCCTCCAGCTGCCGCCATGCTGCCAGATTTCTGTTCTCATCCTGAAGCAAAGTTCTTAACCCGAGGTACTATTTCTGGGTTAGCGGAGTCTGTAACCTGAAACGTATGTAACCTGAAGCGTATGTAACCCAAGGTACTGCTGTATTGTCCTTTGTGTTTTTTCCCTTTTTGCTGTCTGATGCTAGAGAGGGAGGGAGCCATGTTGCAGTGCTCGATGTGTGTTTATATGTAAATAAAGTAGATTAGCCAAAATGCTGAATTGCTGAGGTCTGGTCAATGAACTGTGCAAACTCTGCAGATCCCTAAGTGTGCCGGTGTTGGTTGGCATCGATTCCTGTCATGTTCGAGCAGAAGAAAGCTTTTGAATCTCCCGAACGATCAACCAGGAGGGAGAGAACATGCCAGTCGGGCATGTTTCTCTGCCACGGTCCTACTCAAGTTTAGGCCGAGCTCCTGACAGGGACTGCATTCCTTTGTGGGCATACTTATGAGGACCATGTCATGGGTAGAGTCAGGGGCAAAAATGGGCATAGCAATGAGTATAATTTTCAACTTTGTACAGTCACACTCAGAGTCAATCCATTGAAATCAGTATACTTGTTAATCATCAGCCTCAATGAATTTACTGCTGAAGATTAACAGGATCAGCTGGCAAATTATTTGTTAGTATTAATGCTTTTAAATTGTAGCACAATGTTCAGAAACAATATTTTGCGGTTGAATTTTGTGGAATGTTCTAAATAAAGTAATGCCACTGAAAATAAAATAAAGGTACATTGGGAGAATGGGGCATTGAGCTAATTCATTGATTACCATATAACATCTTACTTCCTAGTTTGCTGAATTTCATAACCAAACTACAAAGGTTGGGTAAGGATTTACTTTCTCTCTGCTTGCTTTGACTTCAGTTTTGTGGCTTTAAACTCTGACGTTCAAGCTCTGATCCTCACATGCTCTTTGTGTTCTCTCCCCCTCCCCCCTTGCTCTTAAGAAACCCTTCTCCACCTCCCTTCCAAAGTGTCCCTCCTTCATCTTCAAAGTTCGTTTTGTTCTTAGTCTTTTGCCAAATGTGTGTGATGCTACACTTAACTGATAAGGACATTTCCATAATGCTGTGGGGATTCTTTGGACCATTATTTGCAGACAAACTGGAATTAGCTGTGCTTTTTTTTTTAATCAAAAACATTCTAATCTGAGTGGCTCCTGGAAACAGTATCCATGTGCCTCTCTGGGTAAAAAATAAAATGCCATAGACCTCATTGACATGACAAAAGAGGATTGCAAAAGTCTGCAGAGGGTGAGACTCTGTGGGGGCGGGGAGAGAAAAAAAAGATATATAGAAAGGCATGGGGACCTGAAATGAGATGAAATCCCTCAGGTATTTCATGACTGGCCATTTTATTTTTTTTCCTTCTAAATTTAAAATAAGTGATTTCAAAACCTACTTTTTAAACTTCCAAAAGGAGGAGAAGGAGGAGGTTAGTATTCACCTATACAGTGGTACCTCGGGTTACAGATGCTTCAGGTTACAGTCGCTTCAGGTTACAGACTCCACTAGCCCAGAAATAGTACCTCGGGTTAAGAACTTTGCTTCAGGATGAGAACAGAAATTGTGCGGTGGCGGCAGCAGGAGGCCCCATTAGCTAAAGTGGTACCTCAGGTTAAGAACAGTTTCAGGTTAAGAATGGACCTCCAGAATGAATTAAGTTCTTAACCCGAGGTATCACTGTAGCTAAAATTGGTTTAGAAATTTGATGGCAACCAGGAGCTCATGCAGCAATTTGTGGACTCCCAGATTCCAAGTGTCATATATTTTGAACCAGTGTGGCAACGGGGGCCAATACCAAAGAGAGAGACCAATGTGAAGTGTCACTTTGGGGATGTAATGAAAGCCATATATTTCTGATAGAACACTCTGGGAAGATGTTTGCAGCCACCAGCGACAAATTGGGACAGGGGGTTCAGAACCACCACCACCCTTTTTAAACCAACCAACCAGTTGGCTTCTTCCTAGAGGCTTTCCCACCTTGCTGCCACAGAGATGTTGGGACAAAGTTGGCCCCAATTCTTATCACCAGAACCTGGTGAGAAGATTTGTGAGCTCCCAAGAACCCCACATATGTTACCAGTGTGCCACACTGAGCCAACACCCAGTAGCAGCAATGGGAATTGCCACTTTGATGATGCAACAAGAGTGAGGGAGTGTTGTATTTGGTGCTGACCATTGGATGACTTGCCCTCCTTGGTGAGAAATATTGGTGAATGTTTTTGTTCCCTAGTGTAGTAAGGAGTCTGTCAGTCTAGAGAGAGTCACCTCTAGGTAAGATGTAGCAGTACCCAATCTAAGGGTTTAGGTAGTCTGCCTAAGATTATCTCCCTCCCACTCTTGGGATCCCTTCTCTCTCCAGCTCCTGCCTTTTCAGAAATGCCCCCCTCCTTTAAATGTGAATTAGGCAAATTTATGGAGGAAAAGGCTATCAATAGCTATTAGCCATGATGGCCGTGTTGGACCTCCTCCACTGAAGGCAGTGTGCTTCTGAATAGCAGGCTACTATTCCAATCAAATGGGATGCGGGTGGCGCTGTGGGTTTAACCACAGAGCCTTGGACTTGCCGATCAGAAGGTTGCTGTTCAAATCCCCGTGACTGGGTGAGCTCCCGTTGCTCGGTCCCTGCTCCTGCCAACCTAGCAGTTCGAAAGCACATCAAAGTGCAAGTAGATAAATAGGTACCGCTCCGGCGGGAAGGTAAACGGCATTTCCGTGCGCTGCTCTGGTTTGCCAGAAGTGGCTTAGTCATGCTGGCCACATGACCCGGAAGCTGTACACCAGCTCCCTCAGCCAATAAAGCGAGATGAGCGCCGCAACCCCAGAGTCAGTCACAACTGGACCTAATGGTAAGGGTCCCTTTACTTTTACCTTTATTCCAATCAAACATCCCATAGTGCTTGCCACACTTAACTAATGAACTCTAGTAGATTACTTCCAAGTAAACCTATGCTTCACACAACACTTAATTAAATGATGGAACTGTCTCCTACAGGAGGCAGTGATGGCCAAAGACATGGGTGCCTTTAGAAGTGGATTAGACAAATTTGTGGATGGGAAGCCCATCAATGACATGATGGCTACGCTCAGTCTCTACTGTCAGAGGCCATCTGCCTCTGCATGTCATTTTCAGGAAATCACAGAAAGGGATGGTGCTGTTGGGCTCATGTCCAGCTTTCAGACTTCTTACAGGCATCTGACAACAGGGTGGTGGATTACATGGGCCAATGACTTGATCCAGCAGTTCTTATGAGGTTCAGATTCAGAAAAGAATGGGAGACACAACAGAACAAAATTGAGCTCAGTTGGTTAGAGCATGGTGCTGATAACAGCAAGGTCACAGGTTCAATCCCCGTATGGGACATCTGCATATTCTTGCATTACAGGGGGTAGATGAGATGTTCCTCAGGGCCCCTTCCCACTCAATGAGTCTATGATATTAAGATAACTCCACTGCAAAATCCGGAGAAGTGTGAAGTTTCAATGATGACTGCATTTTGGTTTTCATACTGTTTCAGGAAGTGCCAACCATGTAGCTTCACCTTTAAATGTAAACTGAATAGAATTTTTCCCCCATATCCCCGATCTGTGACAAGGCCAAATGGGTCACAATTACTCACTTGCCCATCCTGTCGTTGTCCACTTTGCACAATTCCCTGCAAATCTTCAAATCATGCCTTACAGGCCCCTGGGATCCCTCTGGAATAGCCTACCGGCATTTCTCCACGCTGCCCAAACAGTTCCCTTCGTCTGTCTTACCAGCCTCTTTGTTGCTGTCTCCTTTGTTTCATTTTGCTTCCTTTCATGTCTTTCCGTTCCCCCTTGGCTCTCAGCAAAATGGTTTTGTTGTCAGGTTCAACAGCAGAGGAAAACATGCGGGGAGCCCCGCAGGTCTAGGCAGGAGAAAAGAAAGCAATTAAATCGGGCCTTGTAACAAGCTCAAATTGTGATCGCGCCAGTACAGAGCAAGCCTTTACGGGAGATCAGCTCCTGCAAAATCTCTTGCAAACACAAGAAAGGAAGGAGCTATTACAAGAGGTCATGTTGGCCATTCCCCAGGGTCAGTGCAGAATTAGTTTTCTTGCTATATAATCCCACCCCCAGACCTGTCCAAAGCAGGTTTAAATGGTATGAGGGACAAACATTTTCATTGCTTCTCTCAGACGCCTATTGATTCATCCTAGCAGTACTCAGGGTGGGATTATAAACAGCCAAGTGGCAAAATTGCACAAGAAAACTAGATTTCTGAGATGCTTGCATTAGGAAAGTCTCCAGACTCTTGCACCTTCTCTTCCCAGACTCTCCTGACGCATCTGAACTACATGCACAAATAGGTTTAGGCAGGTTTGGACATGCCTTATTCTGAATTGGATCAATTCTTAATTTTGCCTGCTTTGACTGGTAGCTGCTCTGCACATTTGCATTGTGGGTCTCACTCTCAAGTGGGAGTGAGTTTGCCACACACACCCTGCCTTGTGAAAAGCCTCAAGTGGCTTCTCCCAAAGTGAGACATTTGTAAGGAATGTGGGGCTATTGAGCCCTAAGGGAGAAGCATTCATGTCTGATTCAAGATCTGAAGTATTGAAGGCCAGGTGTTGAACAGCTGCATCTTCAGCATTTTCCAAAAGCTGTATTGTGAAGAAGCCAGACACATCTCTGTGGAGAAGGAATTACACAACCTAGGGGCTGTTAACTATAGTAATTCAATTTATTGAAACTGGGAATGCTTAAATGCATTACTATGTGTTTAATTCTGGAAGGTTCCCCAGTAAACTCTTGTGTGATTGGTTAACTCTGGTCACATGAGAGGTATCTTATTGTGGGATGTGAAACCTATAGCGGTCAAGTACAACGCTCCTACAATGCACATGTTGGGGAATGCTTTGTATCACTCAGGAGAAAACTTGCTAGTTCCTCCTGAGCTGGGACAGACTTGCTTTGCATGTGACTTAATGTGGGTGTGGCCTGTTCTTGGACAGAGGAACACATGGCCTCCATGTTCTGCTCTTCTTGTTCTCCATTTTGTGTTCCTAAGAGTTAGAAGGAGTGACAGCTGAGTCATAGTCACTTGAGACTATTTCCCTTATGGGATAGTTCACATACAGTGGTACCTCGGGTTACATACGCTTCAGGTTACAGACGCTTCAGGGTACAGACTCTGCTAACCCAGAAATAGTACCTTGGGTTAAGAACTTTGCTTCAGGATGAGAACAGAAATCGTGCTCCAGCAGCATGGCAGCAGTGGGAGGCGCCATTAGCTAAAGTGGTGCTTCAGGTTAAGAACAGTTTCAGGTTAAGAACGGACCTCCGGAATGAATTAAGTACTTAACCCGAGGTGCCACTGTAGTTATATGTTGTTCTGTAAATTGAGTCTGAGTGCTCACTGGAAGGACAGATCCTGAAGCTGAGGCTCCAATACTTTGGTCACCTCATGAGAAGAGAAGACTCCCTGGAAAAGACCCTGATGTTGGGAAGGATGGAGGGCACAAGGAGAAGGGGATGACAGCGGATGAGATGGTTGGACAGTGTTCTCGAAGCTACCAACATGAGTTTGACCAAACTGCGGGAGGCAGTGGAAGACAGGAGTGCCTGGCGTGCTCTGGTCTATGGGGTCACGAAGAGTCGGACACGACTAAACGACTAAACAACAACAAACTTCCACTAGGTTCCAGAAGTGGCTTTTATAGCACGTGGAAACTCAGATATAATGTGAAAATTAACAGTTAGGGAGACACGCTCCAGACTTGATCCAGGCACTCCCTGTTTGATGGCAACTTTATCGGATCCTACCGTCTCAGCGAGCTCCATTCACCCAAGTCCAAATCACAGCCCTTGCAAAGCACAATGCTGGCTTAATCTCATGTTAATCTTTAATATGCCTCAATGCGGAATTGACTCAATGTCTGCTCAAGCTCCACTGCTGTTATTTAGTGTGGAGATCAGTTTTGCCGTTGAATAACATATTTGCTGCATCGAGGGGTCAGGTAGCCTCCAGAACACCGGGGGAATAGTTCTTGCATAAGAATGGTAAGTGATCTTATCCGTGAGCACTTTCCAGTTCATGAGGTGCATTAAGCAATAGTTGATGCTGAACTTGCCCAGCAAAACAGAACAGAACAAAAAGATGAGCATCCAGGTGTAGAGACGTGGTTGGATTTCACTATCAAAGCAGGGGGCTGAAAACACAGAATTGTATGGTACCCCCCCCCGCAAAGGTGATACAGTCCAACCCCCTCCAATGCAGGAATCACATTTTACCTGGACCCAGGAGTCAGGCTCTTAGCTGAACAAGTCCAATATTACCAGCAGTGGGAGGGAAATAAGGCTAAATTCTTTACTGAACTTTAGGCTGGATGATTTATTTATTTCATTTATGTCCCCCTCCTCCTCCAAGGTTCTCCTTACAACAACCTTATGAGGTAGGTAAGGCTATGAGTCTGTAGGTGTTTCCTTATCTAGTCATGGCATATCAAGTGATGGGTTAGAGACTGGCTGACACATGAGTAGGCAAACTAAGGTGCGTGGGTGGGATCAGTCCCAATTGCCTTCTGGATCCAGCCCAAGGACGGTCCGGGAATCATCGCATGGATCACCAGTGCACACATTCTTTCCTTCTCCCTCCCACTCCCTTACACAGTGGCGGCAGCAACGCCCCCTCCCTCCCTCCTCCTGGCTTCTCCCCGCCCTGCCTAGAGGAGGAAGGGGGCTGGGCCTTGTTGGTGCCAGCAGCAGCAGCACTCAAGTGGCTGCCATTTTAAGCAGCCCCTTTCCAGAGCCCTTTCACGCACTGCTCATCGTCCCTCCGCCACCACCTTCACCAGCCCCTGCCAGCCCCTGCCACTTGGAAGACACAGGTAAGCAGCCACTGGGGTTCGTGGTACTCTTGCATAATTTCCCCCCCCAAAAAAAAAATATAGTCTAGCCCCCCACAAGGTCTGAGGGACAGTGGGCTGGCCCCCTGCTGAAAAAGTTTGCTGACCCCTGGGCTAACAGCACAAACCTAACCATGCCTACACAGGAGTGAGTCTTACTCTTAGGTAGGTGGGCTTATTATTCAAGCCCAAAGCAATGGGGCAAGTTGCTTAAAATCCCATTCATTTCAACGGAAACCAACAAGGCTTGCTGGGCTCAACCCCCAACATCTCTTGATAGGACTGGGAATGTCCATTGTCTGGAAACCTGGAGGGCCCCTACCAGTCGTAGACACTGAGCTACAGGAATACCAGCTTGAATAAAACATGGGGGTCAGGTAAGATCCGTCCTGCATAATCAATCACAAGATGCAGTGCGCACACCCCATCTGGATGGCAATGCCCACCAACTTGGGGGGGGGCTCAAATATTTCATGGGGGAGGGTCAAGAGACCTTGGCTACTAGGAGTTGGCTCCTAGGCTGAGCTAGATAGACCAGGGATCTGATTCAGTATAAGGTAGGTCTTTGCATTCCTATGACCCAATTTCTCAGCCCTTGTTGTTGTTGTTGTTTAGTCCTGTCCGACTCTTCGTGACCCCATGGACCAAAGCACGCCAGGCCCTCCTGTCTTCCACTGTCTTCCGCAGTTTGGTCAAACTCATGCTGGTAGCTTCGAGAACACTATCCATCCATTTAGTCCTCTATCGTCCCCTTCTCCTAGTGCCCTCCATCTTTCCCAACATCAGGGTCTTTTCCAGGGAGTCCTCTCTTCTCATGAGGTAGCCAAAGTCTTGGAGCCTCAGCTTCAGGATCTGTCCTTCCAGTGAGCACTCAGGGCTGATTTCCTTCAGAATGGATAGGTTTGATCTTCTTGCAGTCCATGGGACTCTCAAGAGTCTCCTCCAGCACCATAATTCAAAAGCATCAATTCTTTGGCGATCAGCGTTCTTTATGGTCCAGCTCTCACTTCTATACATCACTACTGGGAAAACCATAGCTTTTACTATACGGACCTTTGTTGGCAAGGTGATGTCTCTGCTTTTTAAGATGCTGTCTAGGTTTGTCATTGCTTTTCTCCCAAGAAGCAGGCGTCTTTTAATTTCGTGGCTGCTGTCCCCATCCGCAGTGATCATGGAGCCCAAGAAAGTAAAATCTCTCACTGCCTCCATTTCTTTCCCTTCTATTTGCCAGGAGGTGATGGGACCAGTGGCCATGATCTTCGTTTTTTTGATGTTGAGCTTCAGGCCATATTTTGCGCTCTCCTCTTTCACCCTCAGTAAAAGGTTTTACCCTCAATAAAAGGTTTTCTCAGCCCTAGCTCCCTCCAATCATCATCGTGTGGCTCAAATTGGCTGGGAGGAATGAATTGAATTGGGGGGTGGGCTTGGATGCCACGCTACTGCCCTTTCAGGAAAGTCAGGCAACGAGTGTTGAACCAAGTGGGTTTCTACTTTGGAGTAAACATGCCTCGGATTGCCTTGCACAAGTTAAGACTGGCAGTTCATTAGAATGCATCCTTTGCTTTGCCATTCGTGACCTAAGCTGCCTCGACACACTTTTGAGTATGTCGAATGGCCCTCTAGTTCCGCTGCATGCAAACACTCTGCACTCCCGAAGTTAATTATTCGCCGAGCCCCAGTGCCTTTGAACTCCATTGATTTTTGTGTCTCCTTCTTGATGGCGTCTGATAAAGTCATTCCTCTTTATTGGCATTTAGCACTCTGAATAATTAATATGGTAATTTATTCCATGCGGACCAGCTAAATGTTACTTTCTGCTTGGGGATGAAGAAGAAATATAGAGCCTTAATGACACTTCCCCGTGGTTCCTTTAATGTCAATGGCTCCTAACCCTGATGTCTATGGCATACCTCAACGCTCAGAGACAGTATTGCTGCTGGGAATCTCAGCTAGGAAGAACACGGGCGCAGTCATGTCCTGCTTGCAGATTTCCTTTTCTTTTTTAAAAAAAGATATTTATTGAGAAAAAAATTTAAATATAAGAAAAAATAAAAAATGAACATGCAAAACGATAAACAGTTAAAAACACACATTAATTTTCATTGACATAACTTCCATACCCTTATTTCCTCCAACCTCCTCTTACTTCCCTTCTTTGTATGCCAGTTCAGTTTGTTAGCTCAGCAAATCCTTACCATAAATTTTTTACCCATTTATAATCCTTTCTGCTTGCAGATTTCCCATAGGAATCTGGTTGGCTACTCTGAGAACAGGATCCCCAGTTAGATGGACTACTCGCCTGGTCCAGCAGGGCTCCTCTTATATTCTTAGGTGTATATAGAATCATAAAATTGTAGAGTTGGAATGGGACTCTGTGGGTCATCTAGTCCAACCCCCTGCAATGCAGAAATCTCAACCTCTGCTTAAAAACCTTCTAATCATATATTGTAGTGCTCCAATAATAAATATATCCAAACCAATGGGAGAAATTGGAAGGATCTCAAAAGAGAAGATAGACAGGGACTGGAAGGTGTTTAAAGGATACTTGCAAAACCATATGGAAAAATCAGAACTCCTATTAGAATAAACAAGTTCTGTTTTAAATACCAGAATACTAAATAAGATGGATAACAATGTGTAATAGAAAAAGAAGCATGAAATTAGGTTAAAGGTGTGTGAAAGAAAGTAATAGAAGTGGAAAGAAATTGCAATTGAGTAGATTGGAAGTCTAACACAAAGGTGGGGTGAGGGGTGGTGGATGGTGGATGGTGATGGGAAAAGGAATTATCTGTGGGATTGAGTGTAGGTATGTTTGAACATTTTAAAGGATTGTATGAAATGTATGTTTGTATATTCACAATATGTGTGTATTAATGCTGAATTATTTTAACAATAAAACTTTTCAAAAACACACACAAAAAAACCTTCTAATCATAATCATAATCATTTATTATTTATACCCTGCCCATTGCTGGATTTCCCCAACCTCTCTAGGTGGTGCCCAATTAAATATTAAAATACAATAGTCCGCCAAACATTAAAAGTAAGATAGTTGCTTATTGCCTTGACATCTGAGAGGAGGGTGTTCCACATGGCGGGCGCCACTACTGAGAAGGCCCTCTGCCTGGTTCCCTGTAACCCAGGCATAGCCAAACTTGGCCCTCCAGATGTTTTGGGACTACAACTCCCATCATCCCTAGCTAACAGGACCAGTGCTCAGGGGTGATGGGAATTGTAGTCCCAAAACATCTGGAGGGCCAAGTTTGGCCATTCCTGCTGTAACCTTACTTCTTGCAGTGAGGGAACCACCAGAAGGCCCTCAACGCTGGACCTCAGTGTCCGGGCTGAACAATGGGGGTGGGGACACTCCTTCAGTTATACAGGATCAAGGCCGTTTAGGGCTATATAAGTGTGTGTCCTAATGGAAATGCTCTTGCAGATTCTTTCTACTCTGGCTTTTAATGCAATAAAGTCTGACTAATTTGGAATTTCTTGTGAGACTCCATCCTTGAACCCCCAAGGGGAACTTCCACCACACTTCCCATAAAATACCTCCAAGGAATTTCAAAATAAAATAAAAAAAACAAGCAATTTCAAAAACAAAAACAAAAACAAGACGATTTTGTATGTAAAAGCAATTCCCCCCCCCACAAGAAAACCTTAATGGCTCTGGGCCACAATGTTCCTCTCCCCAACTCCTCTCCTGAGCAATACCACCCTGAATCTCCTTTGGAGGGGGGCTGTGGTTTGTCAATGATGCTCCTGGCAGATGAAGGGAGTGGCACCGTGTGCACAGAAGTCCTGACCAGAGGCAGTGGGTTGGATCTTTCTTTTGTTATTTCATATAGGAATGGGATAATGTATGGAAAGGTATTTTTGCTTTCCAACAAGATTGGCATAGATCCCTTTCTCTGTATTGGAGAGAGATGTTTGAAAGAGAGATCTTTACTTTCTCATAGCAGAGTTAGCACAATAGCAATTTTCTCCAACCATATTAAAACTTACTTAGATATACATCTGCCCTCATCCACCTTTAATCAAACATTCCCCGTTAAAGTTCTTAGGCTAGAATAAATCACAGCCACTTAGCTTTGCAAATAAGAGAAAACTGTATTCACAGAGTTTCAGAAATGACTGCAAATAATTATCCATCCATTTGCGGGGGAAATAAAGAAGAAAAAAGATTTCAAAAGACTTAAAAATAAATTCCTTATAAAGGGATCAAACAGTCTTTGCATGCAGGCAGTAAAAATCTCATTTTGGAGAGATTTTTCATTGCATGTTTTTTTCTACATGAGCTGGGAGCCATGCTTGGCTGCAGCTTCTTGAAGGAAGCAGGAGAGAGAAGGAGGTGGAAGTTAAGGCTGCTGGGAGCCTGCAGCACTCATGGTAACTTGAGTTCAGGGCTCAGGTTAACCCTTTCATGCATTCAAGGGTGAGTCAGTAACTGTATATCACAGCACTGCAATGCTTATTTAAAAATCAACGACCATAGTTTCAAATTGACACTCCAACTGTATCTGCACTTGAACTCAGAAAATAATTCAAAATCTACACTGAAATTCAGCTTTCAAATTTGTATGCCATGCGGGCAGACTTGCAGTCCAGAGCCATTTCTTCCAGACTCCCCAGCCAATATCAAAGCATGCATTTCTGGGATGTGAAACTTTCAAGAGACACACTCACTCAGCACTGCTTCTCTGCTGTTAGTTAATTACTACCAGATGTTGAAATGTCTGCCGTTGAACGATAGGGCAGATTATGTGTTTTGATAACTGGAGATTTAGAGATCTTAGAGAACAGCAGGCGCGATGGGGAATGAAAGCTAGATTACAGAATTGCCCATGGGAACGGAAGACATTCATAGCCGAGTTAAGAAATGCGGAGCGGGGGAGATCATTTGTAAACTCAAAGGGAACTGCTGTGCTTTGAGCGTGCCTCTGAGTTTGGGAGGAGTTACAGCAGGAAATACCTGCATTAAGACGTTTACCCTTGAAGAGATTTCCTCTAAACTACTTTGATAATAATGACAAGTTATGTAATAGAAGTGGAAGGACTTCCCTTCACCAAAGAAACATATTTGCAGCAAGGGAGATGGCTTGCACAAATCACCAAAATATAACATGGCATCACAGAACTGTAGAACCCATCCCTCTACAATTCAATTCACAGCTCTTTCTACAAGAAGGCTTCACCTTGAGGGTTTTAACTCTGTGTTACCTCTTACATTGACATCTGAAAAGCTCTACCAGGGGTCAGCAAACTTTTTCAGCAGGGGGCCGGTCCACTGTCCCTCAGACCCTTTGGGGGGCCGGACCATATTTTGAAAAAAAATATATATGAACAAATTCCTATGCCCCACAAATAATCTAGAGATGCATTTTAAATAAAAGCACACATTCTACTCATGTAAAAACACGCTGATTCCTGGACCATTTTGCAGGCTGGATTTAGAAGGTGATTGGGCCGAATCTGGTCCCCAGGTCTTAGTTTGCCTACCCATGCTCTAAACAAATGGCAAAACCCCCTGTTTTGTACTCACCTCTTGTGAATTTCTGGTCACTGTTTGCCTAGCATGCTTCGTCTGTGCAAATGTTGAAGGCAGTTAATAGAGTAAGGAGGATCATCAAGCTTTTGATGACAGTCTCACGTTCCTAGGATGCGCACCAGCTTGGATGGCTTGAGGTCTAGCACCAAGGGCCTTCTGGCCAGTGTGGTGTAGTGGTTAAGAGCGGTAGTCTCGTAATCTGGGGAACTGGGTTCAATTCCCCGCTGCTCCACATGCAGCTGCTGGGTGACCTTGGGCCAGTCACACTTCTCTGAAGTCTCTTAGCCCCACTCACCTCACAGAGTGTTTGTTGTGGGGGAGGAAGGGAAAGGAGAATGTTAGCCGCTTTGAGACTCCTTAAAGGGAGTGAAAGGCGGGATATCAAATCCAAACTCTTCTCTTCTTCTTCTTCCTTCGCTGCGAGAAGCCAAGTTACAGGGAACCAGGCAGAGGGCTTTCTCGGTAGTGGCACCCGCCCTGTGGAACGCCCTCCCACAAGATGTCAAAGAGAAAAACAACTACCAGACTTTTAGAAGACATCTGAAGGCAGCCCTGTTTAGGGAAGCTTTTAATGTTTCAAGCTGTATTGTGTTTTTAATATTCGGTTGGCAGCTGCCCAGAGTGGCTGGGAAAACCCAGCCAGATGGGCAGGGTATAAATAAATTATTATTGTTATTATTATTATTATTATTATTATTATTATTATTATTATTATTATTAAACTTACTCAACCCATTGTTGACTGTTCATGTCAGAACCCTTCTTGTACCTTATAGGGTGTTCTTTTTTTCCACTTTAACAGACAGCCAATCTTGTGGTCAGGTCACATTCTTGGATATGTTGCTGTGGCCTCCCTAATAATGGGGTTAACAGTAAGTCCACCTCAGAAGCAATTTGTAAGTGGAAATACATGAATAAATATTTGGCCACAACTCTTCATTTTCCACATGACAGGCTCCATTGATGTTTGGGGCCCCAACACCAACTCACATCATTCTCGGAAGGGAGCAGTCAGGAATCTAAGGTTCTCCTCACTCGCCCTTCCAAGAGGTGGGGGTGCTCCCTACTTACTATTTCTTTGATGAGAATGAATTCCTTCCCTACAGCTCACATGGCTGTCTGGCAAAGCGTATATTTATCATCGCTTAAACCAAGAAGTGTGTGAGAAACCAGCAGGGCTTCCATTTATCGGTATTAGGCGCATTGAGCGCTAATGAATTATTCAAGACTTCTCTAGATATTAAGTGCTTCGCATTGTGGACTAACAGCCTGATGAATGCTTTGCCGGGTAGGATATGTGCACCAGGACAGATCTCAATAGAATAGGAATAATAATAATAATCTAATTAGTTGTTTGATTTAAAAAGTGCATGTCTTTGAGAGGGAAGATGTTAGGTTTCATATCTGGTACATCGGAAGCTGCCTCATACTGAGTCAATGACTGTTAGTTATTATCACAGAATTACAGAAGAAGAAGAAGAAGAAGAAGAAGAAGAAGAAGAAGAAGAAGAGTAGTAGTAGTAGTAGTAGTAGTAGTAGTAGTAGTAGTAGTTTGGATTTGATATCCCGTTTTATCACTCTCCTTAATGTGTCTCAAAGCGGCTAACATTCTCCTTTCCCTTCCTCCCCCACAACAAACACTCTGTGAGGTGAGTGAGGCTGAGAGACTTCAGAGAAGTGTGACTAGCCCAAGGTCACCCAGCAGCTGCATGTGGAGGAGCGGGGAATCGAACCCAGTTCACCAGATTACGAGTCCACCACTCTTAACCACTACACCACACTGGCTCTCTTCCAACAGAGTCTAGTCCACCCCCCTGCAATGCAGGAATATGCAGTTGTCCCAAACAGGGATCAAACTTTCAACCTTGGCATTATCAGCAGCATGTTCTAACCAGCTGAGCTATCCAGGCTGACTATTATTACTGAATGGAACCCTAGAGTTGGAGAGTGTGTGCTACAGAATACAGGAGACAATCAGTGGGCTTGCCTTCCTTAATTATCTACTTTTGGGTGGCTTCTTGGACTGGTCAGAAGATTGGCCTGAAGCCCTATCTAGAATTCAGTCTTGGATTATCTGTCACTGATGCAACATTTGTGCCTGCTCATATGCATCTCCATCAAGATCGAACACTGTCTTGGTTTCCATGCTTGGCTTCTCTTGATGGAACCTATCCCCTTACCCAAAACACACCCCTGAGGCTGGAACACCCTCTGACGGAGACCGCTGCTTTCCGAAAACAGAAAAATCCAATGCAGATAGTCTATTGCTTTTGTACAAATGCTTCATGTAAGAACCTTTCACAAGGAAAATGAAGCTGTCCTCAGCACACAGGTTTGTTTCGTACAGCACATGTTTTTGGGCAGGAGTTTTCATCAGCACAAGAAGAAATATGTAAGCAATCATTTTTCTTTGCTTGTGGTTCTTGGATAACAGCCGAAAACATTTGATGTAATATTCCTCGTGCAGTTTGGAAAGGGAAAGTTGGTGAAAACTATTTGTCAAAGCTTGCCAATATCCTTTGTGTCAGTTAGAAAGATGTTTTCAGGGAGTATTTCCCAACGAGATGCCATTTCCCAGATGAAACTTTAACTGCAGCATTTCCATTGCTCATAAAGATAATAATTTCACACACACACACACATGCACCAGCACACATATTGTCTCATTTCAATGGGATGAGAGGCTGTTTTGATGCTATTTAGTGAATAAAGTGAAGATTTTGGTCCTTTCCTTCACTATGCTATTGTGAGAAAGAGGAAATAACTAGCACCTCTTGAAGACCACATTTTAGCACAGTAATAATGGCCCTTGCACTGCATCCAGTTTGAATGGATATTGGATTACTACAGCATGCTCCGTGTGGGGCTGCCCTTGAAGATGATTCAGAAACTTCAGTTGGTCCAAAATGCAGCAACTAGATTGCTGCTTGCAATTAGATCTCATATAACCCCTGTTCTAAAACAGAAGCACTGGTGGCCAGTTTGTTTCCGGCCCCAGTTCGAGATGCTCAGGCCACAAATACCTTAAAGGCTTCCTCCTTCCCTACAGACCCTCTCGGGTACTGAGATCAGCAGAGGAAGCCCTCTTGGGAGTTCCTCCACCCTCAGAGCCTCAGCACAGGTGGCAGCCTGGGAGAGGACCTTCTCTGTGGTGGCCCCTGAGCTGTAGAATCTCCTCCTCACATCTGGAACCTACATTGTACAACTGAAGATGCAACTCTGGCTTCTGATTCGAGAGAGGGAGAGAGAGGGAGACCCATCTTATTAATTTTGTTTTTACTGTAAGTGGTTTTAAACTGCTTTTAATGTTGAGAGTTAATTTTGTGAGCAGCCTTGGGACCTTAGGGTGAAGGGCAGGTGAAGAAGAAGAAGAAGAAGAAGAAGAAGAAGAAGAAGAAGAAGAAGAAGAAGAAGAAGAAGAAGAAACAGTCAACCTATGGTCATAGAGATGAGTGAGACCCTCAGCCTAATTTGGGGTTGGAAGGAGGAAAAATGGGCAGAAAGGGTTGGGGTTGAGAGAGAGAGAGAATGAAGGGGGAGAGAGTATGACCTGCTCAACGGTGTTTGGTGTCTGTAGAGACTGGCAAAGTGGAAGGCAGAGAGAGCCAAGGACAGGCAGAACCACTAAATTCTAGTTGTTTCCCATCCTCCTTCCTATTGAATTCTACTCAGACAATACTGAGACAAGGGAGAAGATTGGTAACAGCTGGTGCCATGCCCTGGACAGACTGTTAAGTAGGCATGTAGGTGGGAGCTGGATGAAGGCAGACTGAAGCTGGTGGGGCAGTGACCCATTCATACTAATGGAGCAACCTCCATTTTTGACTCCAGCCCCATGCACCTCTAGTTAGAATTAATGATCTATGATTGCAGTCATGGGACTTTTACCTTTCACATGACAGTATATGTTTTGACTACACAGAGTGGGAAGTGACGAATACAGAATGTTTGTGTACCATAAAGTGGGATTATTGTCCCTTTGTTCTTTTTCTCTTTGCTGTTTGATGCTAGAGAGAGAGGGAGCCATGTTGCAGTGCTCCGTGTGGGTTTATATGTAAATAAAGTAGATTAGCCAAAATGCTGAGTTGCTGAGGTCTGTTATGAAAGTTGAGCAAACTCTGTGGATCCCTAAGTGTGCTGGTGTCAGTTGGCATTGGTCACTGTGATGTTCAGGCTGAAGAAAGCTTTGGAAGCTCCTGAGCAATCGACCAGGAGGGAGGGAACATGCCAGTTGGGCATGTCTCTCTGCCAGGGTCCTACTCAAGTGTAGGCTGAACTCATGACACCTCCAGCCCCCTTGTGGGAATCTAGTGCTCAACTACAACAACAATTGCCTACCCCCACACTAAGAGGCATAATGATGTCAAATTCAAGGACCGCCAGGGACTCTTTGGGCTCATTTCATTGAGAAAATCTATCGCACAAACCAAGCTGAAGTGAATGGCAGCTGAAGCCATAGCATTTGTGGAGGGCAGCTTCCACATAAATTGGGCCTTTTATGAACTGCACATAAGCACACATCCAATCCTTGAAGATAATGGGTGATTAATGAGTTGAAAACAGCATGGCTATTTTCTAAAAGATAAGGTTTGATTTAACCTCTCCTCTACATATGCCGCCATGCTGTTGTTTTCACCACCTTCACACACAAATGCCTCTCTCTGCATGCAATAAACCTGATGATGTGATGGGAACTGTGTGCAGTCTGGTATGGGGAAGGAAGCAGGTGAAAGGTGCAGTAAGAACATTGGAAGAGCCTACTGGATCAGGCCAGTGGCCCTTCTAGTCTAGCATCCTGTTCTCACAGTGGCCAGCTAGATGCCCCTAAGGGAAGTCCATAGGCAGGACTCAATAATAATAATAATAATAATAATAATAATAATAATAATAATAATAATTTTTATTTATACCCCGCCCTCTCCAGCCAAGACCGGGCTCAGGGCAGCTAACACCCGACATTAAAACAAATTGATTGAAATACAACTTTAAAACAAGATTAAAATACAACATTAAAACATTAAAATACAGCCTCATTTCAATGGAAACTCAAACCAAAAACTTTTTGGGGGATGAAAATGTCAAGTCTTCACCAAGGCCAACTTTCCAGACTGGTCCTACGTGGGCTAGAAAAAAGCCAGGGAAGTCCCCAAATAGGAGTTCCATCACAGAAGGAGAAAGGAAAAAAGAAGAGGGGGAGGGAATCAAATTGATTCCAAGCCAAAGGCCAGGCGGAACAACTCTGTCTGACAGGCCCTGCGGAAAGAAATCAGATCCCGCAGGGCCCTGGTCTCATGAGACAGAGCGTTCCCCCAGGCTGGAGCCAATGTTGAAAAGGCCCTGGCTCTGGTTGGGGCTAATCTGACTTCCTTAGGGCCCGGGACCTCTAGGATGTTGCTATTTATGGACTTTAAGGTCCTCTGTGGGGCATACCGGGAGCGGCCGCCCCATAGGTACGAGGGTCCTAGGCCTAGGACTCAACCCCAAGATCCCTCCCCCCTCCTGTGGTTTCCATCAGCTGGTATTCAGAAGCAGTTTCTCCTCCAGCTGTGAAGGCAGAGCCTAGCCGTCATGCCTAGTAGCCATCAATAGCCTTCCTGAATTTGTCTCATGTTTTAAAGCCATCTATGTTTGTGGCCATCACTGCCTCCTATTGGAATGAGTTTTGTTTGGACTAAGCTCCCATCATCCCTGACAATAGGTCATCCTGGCTGGGGCTGATGGGAGTTGGAGACCAAACTATGGCCTTTAAGCAATACAGTAGTACCTCGGGTTACAGATGCTTCAGGTTACAGACGCTTCAGGTTACAGGCTCCGCTAACCTAGAAATAGTACCTCAGGTTAAGAACTTTGCTTCAGGATGAGAACAGAAATCACACAGCAGCAGCGCAGTGGCTTTGGGAGGCCCCATTAGCTAAAGTGGTGCTTCAGGTTAAGAACAGTTTCAGGTTCAGAACAGACCTCCAGAACGAATTAAGTTCTTAACCCAAGGTACCACTGTATATAAAAAGCTTCAGTAAATCTGGAAGGCACCAACTCAAGGAAAGCTTTCCCCTCCAAAAACTTAGGTTTAGATCCAAAATCTGAGCCTTTGAGTCGTTTTTGACCGAGCCCTCTGTTTAATTACAGTGTTTTCACATGAAGTGATGCCCCACTTTTACAGTATTCCCGAGGCAGGGATGGTTCCCCGACTGAGATAAAACCTGCTCTGAAATTAGACTTTCTTCTCTGGCTTCACTCAGCCGTGACTGCAGGAGTTTTTTGGTACTGCGGGCAAGTAATCTCTTTATGGGATGTTTTATCATGGATCTTCACAAGACAACTATTAATCTTAAATCATACTTTTATCAAGTGTTTATTTTCTCTCTCCCCTCAGGCACTTTGGTGGATATCAATATCGCGCCTGTCACTAGGAGTTATGAACTGCATCTTCTATACTGCTATGCCGAAGCAAGAAGAGCCAGTAAGCATAGGAGATGGAATCAATGGTGCTTTGGGATTTTTTTGGTTGTTGTTGTTGTTGCTGTTGTGTGTGTTTTACAGATGTGGTCTCTTGGGCAAGCAGCTCTCTTTATTTTGTGGTTTGGACATTCATGTTATCTGTGATTCCTGCATCACAGGCCTCCGTCCTGTATACCTGAAGGAGCGTCTCCACCCCATCATTCTACCTGGACACTGAGGTCCAGCTCTGAGGGCCTTCTGGCAGTTCCCTCCCTGTGAGAAGTGAGGTTACAGGGAACCAGGCAGAGGGCCTTCTCGGTAGTGGCGCCTGCCCTGTGGAATGCCCTCCCAGCAGATGTCAAGGCAATAAACAACTATTTTACTTTTTAAAGACAACTGAAGGTGGCCCTTTTTAGGGAAGTTTTTAATGTTTGATGCTGTATTGTTTTTAATATTCGGTTGGAAGCTGCCCAGAGTGGCTGGGAAAACCCAGCCAGATGGGCAGGGTATGTATGTATGTATGTATGTATGTATGTATGTATAAATAAATAAATAAATTATTATTATTATTATTATTATTATTATTATTATTATTATTATTATTAATTATTTAGAGTTGGATGGGACCACCAAGGGTCATCTAGCCCAACCCCCTGCAATGCAGGGTTGGACTGAATTGTCGGAATCGGGGGACGAAAAGCCAGCTGGCTCTGTCCCAGCTCTAGTGTCCCCCCCCCCAGCTTTGCTGCTGCGGAGATCCATCGACCTCTGCTCCTCCGACGTTCATCATTGACTCAAGCTGCAACAGATGAGGCTTGAAGCGTAGATACAATACTAAGGCTACGCGTTTATTATACATAAATCAGGACAAAGAAAACATGGCATCTCTCCTTGCTGTCTTCTCAGAGAGAGACTGAAAAACAAGAGCAGTACAGAGCGGAAGTTCCGTTCATGCCAGCAATCTGTGCTGGAATGTAAACAGATATGCAACAATCCACATATCTGCAGCAAAAGATGGAATGGGACTCGCAACATGAATGACCCTTGGGCTCTGTGATTCTGTTATTCTGTCATGCTAAAGTGCCGCACCAAGGTGGCCATTTGCTATCCCAGGCTTCTAGGATGTATTGCAAATGTCAGGCAGGTAATGTGTGCCTCCTTGAGAGGTCTGGGTGGTGGCAACATGAGAGCAGGGCCTTCCTTGCAGTGGTTCCCTGTCTGTGGAATGCTCTCCCCAGGGATGTTCGCCTGGCGCCTTCATTATACATCTTTAGTCTCCAGGCAAAAATGTTCCTTTTTAATCAGGCCTTTGGTTGATTTGATTGACATCCTATGGCCTTCAAAAATGTGTGTGTGTGTGTGTGTGTTAATGGACTGTTGCTGTTTTTATTTGATTATGCATTTTGTGGTTTTATAGTCCAATTTTATCTTGTGAATCACCCTTGAGCTGCCACCAGTATAGGGCAGTATTTAAATTCATACCACAACAACAACATGACATTTCAGAATGAGACAAAGCTTAGGTGTGTAGCAGATGTGAAAAGTTCAGAAAAGAGCAATTAAAATGACCAAGGAGATGGAGAGGTCCCCCTAGGAAGAAAGATGGCAGTGTTTGGGTCTATTTAGTTTAGAGAAAAGGCAAGTAAGAGGCGACATGCGGTTACATACTCTCCTTCCTTGGAGGTTTTTAAGGAGGAGTTGGATGTCCATCTGCCATGGATGCTTTAGCTGGGATTCCTGTATTGCAGGGGCTTGAACTAGATGACCCTCGGGGTCCCTTCCAACTCTACAATTCTAGGATTCTATGAAGTTTTATAAATTCTACAAGGCAGGCTTAAGCAGTATGTGGACCGAGAACTCCCAGAAGCGCAAGCTGGATTTAGAAGAGGCAGAGGAACCAGAGACCAAATTGCAAACATGCGCTGGATTATGTAGAAAGCTAGAGAGTTCCAGAAAGACATCTACTTCTGCTTCATTGACTATGCAAAAGCCTTTGACTGTGTCGACCACAGCAAACTATGGCAAGTTCTTAAAGAAATGGGAGTGCCTGATCACCTCATCTGTCTCCTGAGAAATCTCTATGTGGGACAAGAAGCTACAGTTAGAACTGGATATGGAACAACTGATTGGTTCAAAATTAGGAAAGGATTATGACAAGGCTTTATATTGTCTCCCTGCTTATTTAACTTATATGCAGAATTCATCATGTGAAAGGCTGGGCTGGATGAATCCAAAACTGGAATTAAGATTGCTGGAAGAAATATCAGTAACCTCAGATATGCAGATGACACAACCTTGATGGTAGAAAGTGAGGAGGAATTAAAGAACCTTTTAATGAGGATGAAAGAGGAGAGTGCAAAATATAGTGAGAGATTTTACTTTCTTGGGCTCCGTGGTCACTGCAGATGGTGACAGCAGTCACGAAATTAAAAGACACCTGCTTCTTGGAAGAAAAGCAATGACAAACCTAGACAGGATCTTAAAAAGCAGAGACATCACCTTGCCAACAAAGGTCCATATAGTTAAAGCTATGGTCTTCCCAGTAGTGATGTATGGAAGTGAGAGCTGGACCATAAAGAAGGCTAACTGCCGAAGAATTGATGCTTTTGAATTCTGGTGCTGGAGGAGACTCTTGAGAGTCCCATGGACTGCAAGAAGATCCAACCTCTCCATTCTGAAGGAAATCAGCCCTGAGGCCTCCCTGGAAGGACAGATCCTGAAGCTGAGGCTCCAAGACTTTGGCCACCTCATGAGAAGAGAAGACTCCCTGGAAAAGACCCTGATGTTGGGAAAGATTGAGGACACAAGGAGAAGGGGGCGACAGAGGAAGAGATGGTGGGACAGTGTTCTCGAAGCTACCAGCATGAGTTTGACCAAACTGCGGGAGGCAGTAGAAGACAGGCGTGCCTGGCATGCTCTGGTCCATGGGGTCACGAAGAGTCGGACACGACTAAACAACTAAACAACAACAACATGAAGTTTATAAAATTTGAATGGAAGGTAGAAAGTGGATAGAGAAACGTTTCTCTCTCTCTCCTAACATTAAAAATAAAAAAAATTCCTTCCAGTAGCACCTTAAAGACCAACTAAGTTAGTTCTTGGTATGAGCTTTCGTGTGCATGCACACTTCTTCAGATACACTGAAACAGAAGTTGCCAGATCCTTCTATATAATGAGAAGGTGGGGAGGGGTATTACTCAGAAGGGTGGTGGGAATGGGAGTATGAGTCAACAGGCTCATCTCAGCTATCTGCCAATTAAGACCTATTGCAGTCGTTAAGAGTCGTCAACAGCCTCATCTCAGCTATCTGCCAATCAGAAGAAGTGTGCATGCACACGAAAGCTCATACCAAGAACTAACTTAGTTGGTCTTTAAGGTGCTACTGGAAGGAATTTTTTTATTTTGACTATGGCAGACCAACACGACTACTGATCTGTAACTCTCCTAACATTAGAACTCATTCAACGTTCTGAATGGACATTCAACGAAGCTGAATGTTGGAGGGTTCAGGACAGATTCAAGGAAGTCCTTCTTCATGCAAGGCACTATGGAACTCACTCCCACAGGAGGCAGTAATGCCCAGGGTGGGTGTGTTCTACCTCTGTGGTTGGGGGAGAAATGCTTCTCCATACCAGATGTTGGAATCCACAAATGGAGAGATGGCTCTTTGCTTAGGTCCTGGTAGTGTATGATGGATCAAGCCAGTGGCCCATCTAGTCCATCATCCTGTTTTCACAGTGGCCAACCAGATACTTTTTGGAAGACCACAGTAAGGATCTGAGTGCCACAGCATTCTCCTGCTTTGGCCATTCTCCCTGGCAGTGATTATCCAGAATTTCAGGCAGACGTTCACTCCACCCTTTCAACTGGAGATGCCAAGGTTTTCCATTTGCAAAGCGGATTCCCCATACCCCAAGGAGCTAATACCTGGAGCCATGATTTCCTTTGACGCAACCTCCCTGAATATGTGGGCCTGGGATCAACATTCTATGTGCGGTGCACAGAGGAGATGTAATCTGTGCATGGCATGAAAATGCGGGCTGGATGCTGAGCTGGAGTTCCCTAATTGGAAGACTGTCAACTTGGTCTTTGAAGAGACTTTTCCACTCAGTGTAGATGGCACTGTGTTGGATGATGCTTTTGATGTAGGATAAAAGCAACATCATACGTTCAAGAGCATTGCAAGATCTTTGCTCATTTTTACTTGGTATTATAGGTCAGGACATTAACAGGCAAGATGTTAAATTGTTTTTATATGCCAGATGAACTGCATCCAAGAGTATTAAAAGAACTGGCAGATGTGATCTCAGAACCACTGGCAGTCATCTTTGAGAATTCCTGGAGAACAGGCGAAGTCCCGGCAGACTGGAGGAGGGCAAATGTTGTCCCTATTTTCAAAAAGGGGAAAAGAGAGGACCCAAATAATTACTGCCCAGTCAGTCTGACATCAATACCAGGGAAGATTCTGGAGCAGATCATTAAGAAAACAGTCTGTGCGCACCTAGAAAGGAATGCTGTGATCACCAATAGTCAGCATGGATTTCTGAAAAATAAGTCATGTCAGACTAACCTGATCTCGTTTTTTGACAGAATTACAAGCCTGGTAGATGAAGGGAATGCAGTGGATGTAGCCTACCTTGATTTCAGCAAGGCATTTGACAAGGTGCCCCATGATATTCTTGTAAAGAAACTGGTAAAATGCGGTCTTGACTATGCTACCACTCAGTGGATTTGTAACTGGATGACTGACCGAACCCAAAGAGTGCTCATCAATGGTTCCTCTTCATCCTGGAGAAGAGTGACTAGTGGGGTGCCACAGGGTTCTGTCTTGGGCCCGGTCTTATTCAACATCTTTATCAACGACTTGGATGATGGACTCAAGGGCATCCTGATCAAATTTGCAGATGACACCAAATTGGGAGGGGTGGCTAACACCCCAGAGGACAGGATCACACTTCAAAACGACCTTGACAGATTAGAGAACTGGGCCAAAACAAACAAGATGAACTTTAACAGGGAGAAATGTAAAGTATTGCACTTGGGCAAAAAAAATGAGAGGCACAAATACAAGATGGGGGACACCTGGCTTGAGAGCAGTACATGTGAAAAGGATCTAGGAGTCTTGGTTGACCACAAACTTGACATGAGCCAACAGTGTGACGCGGCAGCTAAAAAAGCCAATGCAATTCTGGGCTGCATCAATAGGAGTATAGCATCTAGATCAAGGGAAGTAATAGTGCCACTGTATTCTGCTCTGGTCAGACCTCACCTGGAGTACTGTGTCCAGTTCTGGGCACCACAGTTCAAGAAGGACACTGACAAACTGGAACGTGTCCAGAGGAGGGCAACCAAAATGGTCAAAGGCCTGGAAACGATGCCTTATGAGGAACGGCTAAGGGAGCTGGGCATGTTTAGCCTGGAGAAGAGGAGGTTAAGGGGTGATATGATAGCCATGTTCAAATATATAAAAGGATGTCACATAGAGGAGGGAGAAAGGTTGTTTTCTGCTGCTCCAGAGAAGCGGACACGGAGCAATGGATTCAAACTACAAGAAAGAAGATTCCACCTAAACATTCGGAAGAACGTCCTGACAGTAAGAGCTGTTTGACAGTGGAATTTGCTGCCAAGGAGTGTGGTGGAGTCTCCTACTTTGGAGGTCTTTAAGCAGAGGCTTGACAACCATATGTCAGGCGTGCTCTGATGGTGTTTCCTGCTTGGCAGGGGGTTGGACTCGATGGCCCTTGTGGTCTCTTCCAACTCTATGATTCTATGATTCTATGATTCTATGCAACAACTGCGGCAAGAGTATTGTAAGCTCAGAAATTGAAACAAGAAGAAATTCTGATGGAAGAAGAACGGCAGACAAAATTAATGGACTATGCAGAATTGGACAGAATGACAGGAAGGTTTCGAAACCTGCGGGACCAGAGATTTACAGAAGATTGGAAGAAGTATATGAATTATTTGAAGAGCAACTGTAATCAACAAATTACGCTTGTAGAACTACAAGAAGTTTTGTAAGGAGAAATATATGAAGTGTTACAAAGTAGAAAAAGATAGAGATATTGGTTATGAGTTTGAAATGTAATAGGCAAAATAAGAAATGCATACTAAGAGATTAGATTGGAAAATTTTCAGACAGGATTGATGGAAGTAAAAAAAAATTGAATAAGATATAAAAGTACGTTTAATTACTATTGAAAATGATATGTTAAAAAACTAATAAATTTATATACCATATTTTTTGCTCTATAAGACGCACCAGACCACAAGACTAGTTTTTGGAGGAGGAAAACAAGAAAAAAATTATTCTGAATCTCAGAAGCCAGAACAGTTGTTCTGGCTTCTGGGATAGCTGCGCAGCCTGCATTCACTCCATAAGACGCACACACAATTTCCCTTACTTTTTAGGAGGGGAAAAGTGAGTCTTATAGAGCAAAAAATACGGTATATAACTTTGCTCATGTTTAACACCCAATCTCGGTGACTCCCCTTCACACACCCCATTGCCTCCTTCTCCATTACATGAAAGCTGCTCTGGAAGAACAAGCAAATATGAAAGGAGCAAGCACTGAAATATTTGCTTAAGGATCAATGCATGACAAACTGAAGATGGATGTCATCTAGATGCCATCAATTATTTTTCCATTTTGATGTCAACCTTTCCCGCGATCCTTGATGGATCTGAAAGGAAAGTCCATGCATTAATCAAATGCAATCCTCACGAATTCCCCACCATAACTTTTTGGGGGGTGAGCGAGTAGCCAATGAGTGGAAATAAACTTTTCTCCGTCTGAGAAATATGATGGCTGCCATGCTGAGACTGCCGTCAGAGGCACACTCACCTCTGCACAAGAGTTGCACTGGATGCAACCCATAAATCAATATGCATTTTTGCACAGATTTCTCCTAAAGTAAGTATTGCTGTCTGCAACTTACCTAATATATACATTTCTGTTAGCTGTTCACCCTGACATGTTATAGTTTTGTACATTATTTTCGCCAATGTGTGCATTTTGTTGTGCATGCTTTCTTGGCTGGAGGATTGCATTGCAAAATTAAGAGATGCATGACTTCCAAAGGAAAGTTTTGTTTCAGTTCGCTTATTGGGCCAGGAAATGCAAATTGGGCAGAGGCTCATTGGAAAATGCAAGAAGAGTCAATGTTTCCTCCATCACTCACTGTAGCATCTGCAAGATCAGGGAGATGGGAAGTTTGGCAGTAGGTGCAGAAGGAGAAATTCCCTTTCCTGAATCCCTGGATTCAAGTGGATTTCCTGGCCTGCCCCATATCTCTTCTCCTTACCAATCAGCACAGATGTGGTCCAGGGTCCTCCAGGGTCTTGAGAAGAGGGTCTGCAACACCACTCCTGAAACCGGAATCTCTGTCCTGAAAGTTGGCCAATAAGCCACAGGTTGGTGTTTCTCTCCTGTTCCCAGTGCTGATTAATCTTGTGGGCCTCAAGGTCAACGAATCTTTGTCTTGTTTGTACAAGATAAATCTGCTCTACACAGTTTAGGGTGAACAGGGAGTGCTCTGCTGATGGTTGGCCCAATGACTGTGTCAGGCTGTTGTCTCCCTTCCCCCACACGACTTGACTCCGGCCGTTAATTATTTCAGATTTATTGCTTATTTACAAAGCTCCGTTCAGAGCTACCTTCCGCCAGTCCTCACTGGATGATACAGTTGCCAAAACTGTGCGCCTCCTTTCCTTCCCCAACACGGAAGCCCCCCAACGTTTCTTTCCTCCCTTCCCACGTTTTTCAATGAGCCTAGTTAGCCGGCGAGTTTTGGACAATTCCACCCCACTTACTTCCTCTCGGTCTGTGTCACTATCAGACCTGGCAAGTTGCATTCTTTCACTCTGGCTCTCTCTTTCGTTTTCTCTGTGTCCAGAGATCAAGTTATGGCTGCTCCCTGCTTCTTCTCCCTGTCCTCTGCATTCCTCGCTTATCTGTTCTCTCTCTGTGTCTGCGTTTTCGTTTCCTGTCAGTGAAGGAACGTCACTGACAGGCTGAGCGCCACAGTCAAGAGCCATGATCAAGTGCCCTTTTGCTCTCTCCGTTCAGCCCATGCCTCTAGGCAGTGACTCTCAGCTAGATACCTGAGGGGTTGGAGGAGCAAACACAAGCTCAGGATACAGGCTGAAGTCTCATTGGTGGCTCCCTGTCCCTCCAACTCCAGTCTTTCCCTCCAGAAGTGACAACAGCACAATCATTACCCTCTGTCCAGCTGTGGGTCATACCCTTCCATGAGCCACTTTCTGTGAAAAGGAGGAAACGGAGTTCCTTCAGAAGGACACCAGTTCCTAAATATGTCTGTAAACATTGTTGGGGGGTTGGGTGAAGAGAGAGCAGTAAAAGCTGGTCTTTGCTCAGCTCGCCTCCCAAATTGTTGCCACGCGTCAGAAGGGCAGCCTGAACTGAGAGGTCATGGGCTGAAATGGCCTACACTTAGCCGCAGCCGGTAACAAGAGCAGAAAGCAGCTGTGATTGCAGTTCCACTTTAACAGCAGCCTATTGTGGAGCAGACAGAGAGATGTCCTTTGCATTGTGGACCGGAGTGCTTAGATGCTACGCAGCTGCCATTGAAAAATAAAATGAAAGCTGGTAAGAGAAAGAGACCTCCCAGAACTGTGCTTAAATGCTCTTTGCTGAATTTTCTGTCTGGGAGACTCTAAGACAGGTTTAGAAGCAAAAGGAAAATAAAAGATGATCCCTTTCATTTAATTCAATATACACTTTGCCGTATCTTTTAAGTGGCAAAGCAGTTTGCATCTTCAAAGACTCGCCCCACTCAGACCCAGACATCCATCCTCTTTGCTATCTATTTGGGAAGAAAACTACCTTTGCAATGAAAGGTACACACTGTAAATAAGCGATCTGTCAAATCAAATTAGTGTTTATCCCTAGATTGGATGAGCCTGATAAAAGTCAACAACAACAACAACAACAAAGAAACTGAAATTAACTTGGGCTGAAATCTCCATAACTCTGACCATCAGAGTTCTGGCTTCAGTTTATTGAAAGGAGTCTTTCTCGTTCATTGGCTCGATGTTGGGGCAGCGGCATAGCGTGGGTTGTCAGCACCCGGGGCAAGGCAAGTAATTTGCGCCCCCTAACCCCTAACCTGCCGCCACTGCCAGCTTCTTCTTGCTGCTGCCTGGTCTGGTCTGGTGCGGTTCTCTCCCGCGCTCAGCGCTGCGCTGGGCGGCCACTGCATTGTCCCTCCCCCAGATAGTCCCTCGCTCTCTCTCTGCACCGCACATCTCTCGGCACCCACCCCCACCACAGTGGGCGGCAACCCAGCGGCTCGGATCGGATTCGCACAGCCAGCACTGCAGTGAGAGAGAGTGAGTGAGCCAGGTAGGGGCAGAGAGCTGCGAGTGCGAGCGCGCCCCCCCAGATGTTGCGCCCGGTGCGGCTGGCACCCCCTGCACCCCCCACGCTATGCCACTGTGTTGGGGTGTTATGGAATATTTATGAATATTGCAACTGCTTAGAAGCCTTTTTAGAAACAACAACAATGTCTAGAGAGAGATGGGACAGAGTATTGTTGGCAGGAAGAGGTTCAGCAGAGGAAGGAGTAGGTGCCACTATCAATTAGTCAACTGTTAAATGGTGTGTGAATGTTGTGTTCATTCATGAGAATGAATTTATATGAGAAGGGAGTAGCAGCAAATCCCCATGAACATTATGCGCTACTGTTGTGAATGTCTGTGTACACATATGAATTGGAGGGGGGGAAGGCTATATGAGTACAATATGGTGTGGATTTCTTTTAACACACACACACACAAATGTATCCAGAAATTTGTATTGCTTTCCACTCACCCATCCCTAATTATTTGATAGAATTTGAACAGCAAGGAATCCACCAGTCCATTTACATCCTGCCAATGGAAGGCCTCCTGTCCCAAATTGAATAAAAGCTGACATTTTCAGTGAGATGTCCATTGCAACATTCTCTCCAGGGTAGTCTTTGCTGTCTTGGACAACATCTGCATGTACATGAAGTTAGGAGGGGTGCTGATTTATTCCTTCATATCCCACTATTCATTGCTTTCCATTTAGAATCATAGAATAGAATCATAGAATCATAGAGTTGAAAGAGACCCCAAGGGCCATCGAGTCCAACCCCCTGCCAAGCAGGAAACACCATCAGAGCACTCCTGACATATGGTTGTCAAGCCTCTGCTTAAAGACCTCCAAAAAAGGAGACTCCACCACACTCCTTGGCAGCAAATTCCACTGTCGATCAGCTCTTACTGTCAGGAAGTTCTTCCTAATGTTTAGGTGGAATCTTCTTTCTTGTAGTTTGCACGCATCGGCTTTAACCTGCAATTTGGCTGTCCAGTTTGGAGACTATATCTATATCTCTAATCTATATCATCTATAACTTGCCTGGGGAAACCCAGCTAGATGGGCAGGATATAAAATTATTATTATTATTTATATATATATATATATATATATATATATATATATATATATATATATATGCAGGTTTTGGTGTCTTCGGGTGTCTTCCCGTGTAAGAGTTGGGGTGTCTAGGCGACGTTTCGACGAGGTCTCACTCGTCATCTTCAGGCTGGTGCTTTCGGCTTCTTGTTACTAGAACAGAGCAGGGTCTCAGTGTTTGAGTTCCTATAAATACTGTTGAGGGGGTGTGGTGTATAGCCTCCAACGTTCTGGGCAGAGAGGAAGTTCCCAGGTTAATGTGCCTTTTCTTCTTTTGTTCATTAATTACTTGAGGGATATCTTGAGTGATTACTTGAGTGATATTCTGAGTACCACTTAGGAGGGTCATTAGGTGTGGATTAGTTGCTAAAGCTTTCGTGTCTTGACCTCTTGAGCTTGTGAAGAGTTTTTCTGAGAAGATGGCTGTACTGCACTTAGTTGTGCTCTGGCTTGGCTTCGTGTATAGGGGCGAGCTGTGGTTTTGTGCCCTGTGCCAGCCAGATCTGTGTAGGGATTGCAGGGGGGTGCAGCATCCGGAGGTGCCACTATGGTTTGGCTACTGGATGGTGTCTGTAATTTATCTGTGGAGAGGGTCTGGGTTTGGGTCTGGTGTGGTTGATTGGAGATGGCGTTCTGTGTGCCTCTGGTTCTGGTGTCGGTTTTTGTGGGGAGGGCTAATTTCCAGATGTCTGGCAGGCGGGACGTGTCGTCACGCTTGTTCATGTTGTGAGGGTGTTTCTCTATCTCGATGGCTTCCATGATTATTCTCTTGTGGTGATGTTCCATGTTAAAGAGCAATTTGGAATCTGCAAAATTAATTTCGTGTCCTGTTTCTTTCATGTGTTGGTAAAGAGAGGAAGTTTTTTCTTCTTTTTTGACGGCATTCTTGTGTTCTGCGATACGTGCATTTATTCGTCTGTTTGTTTGTCCAATGTACGTGGCTGGGCAGACTTTGCAGGGTATTTCATAGACCCCTTGGTTTTCTAACTGGATTTTATCTTTTGGGTTTCTGAGGATATTGGCTATTTTTTGTTTGGTTTTGATATTGTGTTTATGGAGGATTTTGCTAATTTTATCTGTAGTGCCCTTGATATAAGGAAGGAGGGCCATGCCATTGTTTTCTTCTGTGTCTTGGTTTTTGGGGGGTGTTTCTTTTTGGATTAGCTTCGTAACCCTGTTTTGCTGGTATCCGTTGGCGATTAACACATTTGAGAGATTCTGTAACTCAGTTGTCAAGTGGTCTTTGTCAGCCAGGAGAGCTGAAACAGAGTCCTCACATAAGACAGACATACACACCAACAAACTCCACAAACTAGAGAAACGCCAGAAGCCCAGCCACCCTCCACAACAACCCATGAAACAAACAGTACATAACATATCAGACAGGATCCTCACCTCAACTGAAACCAAAGTACTCTCCAAAGGTTTCAACTTTGCAGTCGCCCCGAGACGCATCCCCACGGAAAACATCATATGCGGAGTCGAAGCTAGCCTAACCAAAATCAACCCAGATGAAGCCAATAAAATCAGACTTGAAGTCACCAACATCCTCTGCTCCAGCAAACCACCCAGAAGCAATTTACACAAAGAAGAACAGAAAGCACTCACCAACCTGAGGAAAGACAACAATATAATCATTCTCCCAGCAGACAAAGGTAATGCCACTGTTGTGATGAACACATCGGACTACCAAGCAAAACTATCAAATCTACTCCAAGACCCTACCTACCAACCTATAAAAACAGATCCCACCACCTATCTGGAAAAAACCACCAAATCCAAAATAAAAGCCTCTCCTATCAGTGAAGAAATCCAGCTAAGAATCATCCCCAGAGAAAAATCATCCAGATGCCCCAAACTCTACGGTCTCCCCAAGATACACAAAGAAGGAACACCACTCAGACCAATAGTCAGCTCCATAGGCTCACCTCTACAAAATCTCGCTAAATTTCTCGCTAAGCAACTTCAGCCCTATGCAGAATCTATCGCTTCACACGTTACAAACTCCTTCCAGTTCATAGAAACAATAAAGAAGCAAAACCTACATCCCGATGACCTACTTGTGAGCTTCGATGTTGTATCTCTCTTCACACAAGTGCCCATTAATGAAGCCTTGACAGCCATTCAAAACAAATACAATCCCCCCGAATACATCATGGACCTGACCAACCACTGCCTAACCAACACGTACTTCATCCACAATGGACAAAGATACAAACAGATAGAAGGAGCACCTATGGGATCACCCCTCTCACCAGTCATCGCAAATCTGTACATGGAACACTTTGAAACCAATGCTTTAGACAAGTCAGAACACAAACCCAAACTTTGGCTCAGATATGTTGACGACACCTTTGTAATTTGGCCACACGGGAAGGAAAAACTAGATAGCTTCCTCACATATCTCAACAGCCTACACCCCAAAATACAATTCACTATGGAAATAGAAGCCAACAACCAACTTCCCTTCCTTGACGTCCTAATCTACAAAAAACCTGATGGCTCCCTAGGACACACTATCTACCGGAAAAAAACACACACCAACCGCTACTTACATGCACAATCACACCACCACCCTGCACAAATAAACTCCGTAGCCAAGACTCTCATCTCCAGAACCAAACGCCTGGCTGACAAAGACCACTTGACAACTGAGTTACAGAATCTCTCAAATGTGTTAATCGCCAACGGATACCAGCAAAACAGGGTTACGAAGCTAATCCAAAAAGAAACACCCCCCAAAAACCAAGACACAGAAGAAAACAATGGCATGGCCCTCCTTCCTTATATCAAGGGCACTACAGATAAAATTAGCAAAATCCTCCATAAACACAATATCAAAACAGCCTTTTGCACCAACCAAAAAATAGCCAATATCCTCAGAAACCCAAAAGATAAAATCCAGTTAGAAAACCAAGGGGTCTATGAAATACCCTGCAAAGTCTGCCCAGCCACGTACATTGGACAAACAAACAGACGAATAAATGCACGTATCGCAGAACACAAGAATGCCGTCAAAAAAGAAGAAAAAACTTCCTCTCTTTACCAACACATGAAAGAAACAGGACACGAAATTAATTTTGCAGATTCCAAATTGCTCTTTAACATGGAACATCACCACAAGAGAATAATCATGGAAGCCATCGAGATAGAGAAACACCCTCACAACATGAACAAGCGTGACGACACGTCCCGCCTGCCAGACATCTGGAAATTAGCCCTCCCCACAAAAACCGACACCAGAACCAGAGGCACACAGAACGCCATCTCCAATCAACCACACCAGACCCAAACCCAGACCCTCTCCACAGATAAATTACAGACACCATCCAGTAGCCAAACCATAGTGGCACCTCCGGATGCTGCACCCCCCTGCAATCCCTACACAGATCTGGCTGGCACAGGGCACAAAACCACAGCTCGCCCCTATACACGAAGCCAAGCCAGAGCACAACTAAGTGCAGTACAGCCATCTTCTCAGAAAAACTCTTCACAAGCTCAAGAGGTCAAGACACGAAAGCTTTAGCAACTAATCCACACCTAATGACCCTCCTAAGTGGTACTCAGAATATCACTCAAGAAATCACTCAAGATATCCCTCAAGTAATTAATGAACAAAAGAAGAAAAGGCACACTAACCTGGGAACTTCCTCTCTGCCCAGAACGTTGGAGGCTATACACCACACCCCCTCAACAGTATTTATAGGAACTCAAACACTGAGATCCTGCTCTGTTCTAGTAACAAGAAGCCGAAAGCACCAGCCTGAAGATGACGAGTGAGACCTCGTCGAAACGTCGCCTAGACACCCCAACTCTTACACGGGAAGACACCCGAAGACACCAAAACCTGCATATATATATATATATATATATATATATATATATATATATATATATATATATATAATATATATATTATTATATCCAGCACAGTCTTCTTGGGAACTTATCATCCTGGCATCATAAGAAGAGCTTGCAGAATCAGGCAATGACGTATCCAGTCCAGCATACTGATCTCACAGTGTCCAACTAGATGGCAGTGGGAAATCCACAAGTGGGATTTGAGCCCTCCATCTGTGGAAACAGAGCTGAGCTACCATAACTAGTAACTACTGACAGTCCTCTCCTCCAAGAATTTGTCCAGTCCTCTTTTAATACCACCTGAGTTGCTGACCATCAGTGCTTCCAGTGGGAGAGAGTTCCACAGTACTTTCTTTTATCTGCCCTGAATCTTCCAACATGCAGCTTTGCAAAAGGGCTTTCAAATAGCACCACCCTATGCTTAAACCACAGAGCCTAGGACTTGTCGATCAGAAGGTCTGTGGTTCGAATCCCCGCAATGGGGTGAGCTCCCGTTGCTCGGTCCCTGCTCCTGCCAACCCAGCAGTTCAAAAGCATGTCAAAGTGCAAGTAGATAAATAGGTACCACTCTGGCGGGAAGGTAAACGGTATTTCCGTGTGCTGCTCTGGTTCGCCAGAAGCAGCTTAGTCATGCTGGCCACATGACCCGGAAGCTGTACGCCGGCTCCCTTGGCCAATAAAGTGAGATGAGCGCCGCAACCCCAGAGTTGGTCACGACTGGACCTAATGGTCAGGGGTCCCTTTATCTTTACCTTTATGCTTTGGTTATACATTCCTCTTCACAGCGGGGGGACATGTCTGTACAGCCAAACTGAGCAGGATCAAATGCTCCATTCAGCAGCTGGTAAGAGGGGTTTTCAACCCTACAGGCTGCAGGATTCTGGTAAGGCAAGGCATTCCTCTCTGCAGTACTCTCAGGAGAGGGGTGTAAATATAATGCTGCTGATCATTTTAAACCCTAATTAAACATCATGGCTGACCCCTGAATCAACTTGGGGCCCAGATCTGGGTCAGGTCAGCTCTGACCCAGGTCTAACTGGGGCTGATCTGAAGGACTGGATCGGGCCCCAGGTTGTATGATGTGTATGTGTCCATAGCCCTAGTTGCCAGGAGTCCAGATTCTGCAATAGACCTTAGGTGCTGAGCCTCTGCAGTGAGCCCTTCGAAATTTGGCCTATGCATACCCTCGTTGTGCTTTTACAGTGAGCTAAAGCAGTTGGAACAGGCCTGGAGCAAGTCAGCAAGCAAATCCAAAATGGAATCTGGCTTGATCTCCTCTGCACTACTCAGCATGAAGCAGATTAATGAGCCAACTTTGCTGTGCCTTGAACGGCATTTTCTTTTGTATTCTATCCAACTGTCACAGATTATATGCAGCAACAACAGAATCTTAGTTATTTAGAGTCGGGTTTGCTTTACATGTGAAAATATTCTGTTGCCAGCTATTTTGTGTGTGTGATTTGCTCCTTGAATTTGCTCCCTAGCTGGGCTCGGTGCTGTTTATTCGAGCCTTGTTAGAGTGTTTTGTCTCCTGATGTTTTCAAGCGGGACTCCACTGAGCAGAAATAAATAAACGGCACTGCAGCAGCAACAATTCTCTCCGCTCATATTGATCCAGAGGCTTTTCTGCATTGGTAACACCGATTTTCTATCCAGCCACAGAGATGACGCGCGTGATCTTTTAGCCTCCCTCTCCAATGCAGCAGGCAGGATTGAGAGTTGCTTGAGAAGTGTCCTCCACCCAATTGCTATCTTCCATACAAGACACAGAAGCCACCCTAGCTTCTGATTCTATCCTGGGATGCCCCAGGATTTCAGCCAATGGGGACCAATGGGGACAGCACAGAACCAAAAGGTGTGTATCTATTGGTTCTTCACTCTGTTGGTTCCACACCTTCACTGGCTGGCTGCCACCTGCCGATCACCCAATTGCCACCGACTGCCACACATGCACAAGTATAGCTGGCACCACTTCTGTAAGCCTTTGTCTCTCGTAGCATTCTAGATGCTTCCCAGTTTCCTGTAATCTGGTTTTTTTTATAATTTTTATTAACAGGCCAATCACATCACATTATCATATCACATTAGTTCCAAATTATACAGCCAAATTTTAAATTTTGTTGGGGGTGCCCATACATCAAGCTTGGCTCGAGTCCAAAACAGCATCACTTATCTTACTGCTTTCATTAGACAGTTCTGTCCAGTTTGATCCGGATAGTCCT
The DNA here is from genome assembly GCF_964188305.1 of Podarcis bocagei. Lineage (NCBI taxonomy): Eukaryota > Metazoa > Chordata > Lepidosauria > Squamata > Lacertidae > Podarcis > Podarcis bocagei. Next base: position 87,956,034 of record NC_138133.1, read on the forward strand.
TTATTACTTCCTTTCTCTTCTTGTTGTTATCATAAATTCCTTTCTTTGCGATCTCTGATGATTTTCACAAGCAGGTTGAAAGCTGGCATTCTATGTGGATTTTTGTACTCTTCCAAAAATCATATCGATCAGGGACAGCCTCTGTACAACGCTTCCATACACAAGATTAGTCTCCGATCTGTCCTTTATTTTTCAAATAAGTCAAATGAGTCTGGGGGCTGTCAGGTCAAACTTGCATTCCAACATTCCTTCTCATTCGAACAGTCCTGATTCTCCTCCCCCAGTCCTTCTTCCTCCGACAAGCCTGTCTTAGCGAGACGCTATATTTTAACTGCGTCATAAGAATTTTCCACTTTTCTCACCATTCTCGTCTTCTTTCCTGTTTTAATCCATCCCACATAGTTCTTAAAATCCTGCCTGTGATTCATAAAAATGCAACGATCTTGTTTCTATCTGGGGTGAAGGGTTATTTATCAGTTTCCTGTAATCTGGTGCCAGAAGAGGACAGGGAATATTTGTCATTCCTCACTCTTTGCTCCTACAGTATCTTCCTTGATTGACCAAAAGTGCCAGCCTGCCCTGGTTGCAACCGAGAATATTCCAAGGCATCAGGGTGCAAGGAAATTGTGGCCGCTTAGGGCTCCTGATATTTGACATCCCCAGTGCTGCTTTTTGGGGCGAGAGAGATGGGAAGTCTCCAGCCCCCCCCCCATGTCATGCTTTGGAGACTTCAACTCAGGTGCAATCATAGAGTATAATAAGCAGCTTTTCATAGAGTTTAGAGAGGGAACCAAGATCCTTCAAAGCAGAAACTCAATCTTTCTTTGCCCAGGCAAGAAATGTGGGGAAAATTCAATTCAGTTCATATTTAAAGGTGAACCTATATACCTAAACTGCACTTTCTGAAACAATTCATGAACCAAAACACAGCTATCAGTCGAAAGGTTTCCTTTTCTGAATTTTGCAATGCAGTTCTCCAACCAGGTAAAAGATAATACAAGCAGTGTATATGAGTACAGTAAGGCAAAAAAGTAAAGAACCCCTGGACAGTTAAGTCCAGTCAATGGCAACTATGGGGTGCAGTACTCATCTCACTTTTCAGGCCAAGGGAGCCAGCATTTGTCCACAGAGAGCTTTCCAGGTCATGTGGCCAGCATGATGAAACTGCTTCTGGTGCAACGGGACACCATGTTGGAAGCCAGAGCACACAGAAACACCATTTACCTTCCCATTGCGGTGGTACCTATTTATCTACTTGCACTGGCATGCTTTTGAACTGCTAGGTTGGCAGAAGCTGGAACAGAGCAACAGGAGCTCACCCTGTCGCATAGATTCAAACTGCTGACCTTCTGATCAGCAAGCCCAAGGGGCTCAGTGGTTTAGACTATAGCCCCACCCGTGTCCCTATGAGTTTTCCAACCAAGTAATATGTGCACCATTGCATATATTGAGGTAAATTGTGCATACACACGCACATATTACTGAAAATCACATGCAAAAATGCATTAGGGAAAATGGCTTTATAGAAATGGATACATTAGGCAAAATTGCATACGGATATGAATATTAAGCTAAATCCCCACTATTAAAATACTGGTGGACTTTCATGAGGATTTTACATATATAATGCAAACTGATGTGGAAATGTAGAGATTGGAAAAACGAGAAACTGAAAAAACTGAAACTGGCAGCTTCTCCCATTCCTAGTCCTGGAAAATGTACAACTTAATTAGCTGTTGTTCTGATCCGCATCTTTCTTTGAACTTGCCTTATCGGAGTGCAGAAGAGTGTAAACAAATATTTATGTATTGTTTCCCATTTAAAACAAAGAAAGAAAAGACAAAAAGATGTAGTGATGTCCTTTATTGATTAACTATTCCGAATGGCAAATCTCTACTTTATTATTTCCTGGCCTGGCTACACTTTTTCGAAAGCAGGTTTATGAAATGGAAAAAGTTACTCTGACTCCACTAAGTGTTGTCTGGACATGTTTCCTTTGATCGGCACCCATCAACGATGGCAGAGCATTTCAGAGAGATGCATTGGTCTGAAGAAGGCAATCAATTCTTCAACACTTCTTCCTTGTCAATATTTTGGGGCTGGCTATGTTATTATTGAACAAGCCAAAGTTGTGACATGATTGTGTACGTGTGCCAAAAAAAAAAGAAGTTTATTTTTCCCCCTCCGTAGCAACAAATGCTGGTTTACAAGCTTATATCTGTGTGTTTGTGTTAACACTCAATTTTCCAGCCCTGTCTTTCAGATGGAACTTTGCCTAACAGATTCAAGAAGAGGCATGTCTGCTATCTCGGTCACCACCTTTCAGGATCAAGAATGTGCCCTCAAGCATTGTCATCAAGAGAAAGGAAACCTGTCTACTCTAGGGTTACCAACTTTTATGTGACATCCAACATCATTCTATTGTGAGTGTTCCATCTGGTCAGGCATAACTTTTGTAAAAAACCAGAAGCCTTTTTATTAGGTATTTTAGGTCAAGACATACCAAAAGAAATTAGGACTTTAAGTATGCCACTACAGCAGCAAGAATGTTAATCGCACAAAATTGGAAGACTGGAGAAATACCAACTAAAAAACAATGGCAAGAGAAGTTTGGCAAAAATGACAGAAAGACTAAGAGCAAAAGACAACAGAGACTTTGAAAAAGATTGGGAACCATTCATATTATATTTGCAGAAACAAAGAAAGTCAGTAGACTTGATGGCAGGATTTAAATAAACATCCACATTATCAGCATCAGAAAATGTTTAGAAGATAGTGAAATGGGATGGTGTATTTAATTTTATTTTTATGTTTTTGGGTTTGATGTTATGTTATTAATAACTTTTTCTGTTGAGAGATAGCAAAGTTGGTGAAAATAGAAACAAACCAGAATCGGAAGTTGGGGAAAGTCTTGGAGGGGAGGGAAGGAATAATATATAGTAAAAGTTAAGAATTTGAGATGTATGTAATGAATGAAAAAGAAAAATGAATAATTTTTTTTTTAAAAAAAGCATTTCAGATTGCCAGATGAAACAATCCCCTTCTCGCCTGCCCCCCCCCATGTGCTGTTTTAGGCGTTCTTCCAAAGCCACTCAGAGTCAAATTTTGAGGGGTTCAGGGATTGAGAGAGGGGGGAAGTCCAATTGTGGAAGCAGAATTCTTTGACCGAGGCTCCCACTGATTCGGCTCATTAGGTGAACCCCACCCTCTGGTTTTTAAAAATAACCCTACAAAATATGGGTCATCTGCAGGGTCGGATTTAGGTTTGATGAGACCCTAAGCTGCTGAAGGCAATGGGGCCCTTTATATGTTCAGCTGTCCTTTGTCAACAACAAATTGTCACGTTTTTTGTGTTGAATATATGCTATATGGTAATTTATGAACCTAATAGGTATTTAAAGCCATTTGCACATGCAGAATGTAGGCACCCTATATGTAGAAATGAGCAAACCCGTGATATTTTAGGGAGCAGGCTAGCAGGCGGGGCCCATGACTTACATCATAGGAGCCTACACAACACAAAACACTGTTGCTGTATGTAGGTTTTATTTTATTTGTTTTTTATCTTATATTTTGGAAATGTACATCGAGGTTTTTCCTCCCCCTTTAAATTTTTTTGGGGCCCCAAGAGAGTGGGACCCTAAGCTATAGCTTGTTTGGGTAAAGGTAAAGGGACCCCTGACCATTAGGTCCAGTCGTGGCCGACTCTGGGGTTGTGGCACTCATCTCGCTTTATTGGCCGAGGGAGCCGGCATACAGCTTCCGGGTCATGTGGCCAGCATGACTAAGCCACTTCTGGCAAACCAGAGCAGCGCATGGAAATGCCATTTACCTTCCCACCAGAGCGGTACCTTCTTCATCTACTTGTACTTTGATGTGCTTTTGAACTGCTAGGTTGGCAGGACATGGAATCATAGAAGCATAGAATTGTAGAGTTGGAAGGGAGCCTTCTTCCTCCTCCTCCTCCTCCTCTTCTTCTTCTTCTTCTTCTTCTTCTTCTTCTTCTTCTTCTTCTTCTTCTTCTTCTTCTTTACTTATTCCCCAGTCAGATATATTAAAAACACGATCCCAACAGAATATTATAAATAGGATAAAACATCAAACATTAAAAACTTCCCTAAACAGGGCTGCCTTCAGATGTGTTCTAAACGTTAGATAGTTGTTTACAGTATTTCCTTGACATCTGGTGGGAGGGTGTTCCACAGGGCGGGTGCCACTACTGAGAAGACCCTCTGCTTGGTTCCTTGTAACCTTGCTTCTCGCAGTGAGGGAACCTCCAGAAGTCCCTCAGGGGAGGACCTAAGTATCTGGGCAGAACAATGGGGGTGGAGATGCTCCTTCAGATATTGTCAGGAGTCCAGGTTCCCAGCTTGATAACACTGTAAGCATACATTAAAAGGAGAATTTATTGCAAAAACAGCAGATAACCCCGGACGGCTCGAACAAAGCCTCCAGCATCATTACTCAAGATGACCCTTCTGAAGTCTCCTTCTGGGATCTACAGAAGATATTTAACTTACGACTCTTAGGTCTCTTGTTTTGCTTCCTGTCTAACAACCCTCCCATTCATCGACTCTTAGGACTTAGTGGGTCAGCTCCACCTTCTTCCTGGTCTGAGAGGCTGCCTCTGAGACTCTTTGTGCCTTTTTGTGCTTCCGGTGAGCTTTGGCTGTATTTTAGCCTGCACTCCATTAATGCTTTATCAGCTTGCTTGTCAAGGTCAGGAAGAGCCGAAGTCTGCAGCTGCCAGCTCTCTCCTGCTTGTCTCAAATGTAAGTCTCCATGTTCCTGGCTGCTTTCTGCAATTGCCTGCACACCTTCTCTTGGAGCTGGCTCATTCCTGACAGGTATACTGGGTCAAGTCCAATCCCCTGCGATGCAGCATCAAACCACTTTAACAGCCATGACCTCCCCCAAGGCATCTTGGGAAGTGGAGCTTGTTGAAGGTGCCAAGAATTCCATGGAAAGAAGGACTGATTGTTGAATCACTCTGAGCATCGTAGCTCTGTGAGGGGTAGAGGGGTCTCTTAGCAACCTGAAGCAACCAATGGAAGCTCCCCAGACTGTCTGGGTGAAACCGTTACTGTGAAAGTGGTAAATAGTGCTTGGTGTGGATGCGGCCAGAGTAGGTGCTACAAGTCAGAGTAGGTGCTACAAGCCCACCCAAAGTTATTTCCCCACCCAGGTCAAAAACTGTTCTTTTTCTTCTTCTGAATAAATTTAATTAAGTAGACTCCTGGACTGCAGTCTGGCACATAATACACCCACATAGAGAGACACATATGGGGAAACAAAATTAACGTTGTCTCAGAACATAAGATGAAAGAAGACCAAAGCAGAAAGAGTCCTCTCCAACTCCTTCTTCCTTATTGCCTTAGGCAAACGAGAGAGAGAAAGAAACAATTATAATAATCATTGCAGCCTCTTATTATGCTTTTGGTGATTAAAAAACAAGAAGAACAAAAAGCCACCCCCCCCTTGTCGAAACATTAACTAGTGATTGATCATACTTGGAGGCCCCAAACTAATAAATGCCTACTTTATTTAATGTGTTTAAAAATAGTTAATTTAAAGAGCTCAATGTCTGTATAAGGTTTTCTAATCTTGCCCTCCCCCCCAAAAAAAAAATTGTTTCCATATGATAGAGATCAGACTTGAAAAGGAGAAAAATAAAAAACCCTCCAGCATTTCTCTGATGAAAATAGGGACGTCCCATTCCATAATGGTAATTTTGCTATTTATACCCCACACATTTGACTGGGTTGGCACAGCCACTCTGGGCAGCTTCCAACAGATATAATTACATAATAAAACAGTAAATATTAAAAAATACAACTTCCCTTTACAGGATTGCCTTCAGGCAGCTCAGGGGTTGAATAACCCCAAACCCTATACAGAGCTGCCTTCCTATGTCTTCTAAAAGTTGTAGAGTTACTTATCTCCTTGGCTTGGGGGTCATAGGGATATTGTACCATACCCTTCAACATTTCTCTGATGAAAACAGGGACGTCCTAAGGAAAAGCAGGACATTCTGGGATCAGATCAGAAACTGGGACAGCTTCTATAAATCTGGGAATATCTGTGGAAGATATGGACACTTGGAGGGTCTGGGATCTTGGAGGGTATAAAATTCTTCTTCTTTGGTGATCACTTGTGGCTGAGTAAGTAAACATGGTTTTAACAGTGAGTCCGTAAGTGACTGTGGAGGCCAATTCTGGATCCACACGTCCTTCGACAGTGGGGACATTGGTTTCCGGGCAGGAGTTGATCACAGTGTGGATTTGCCAAGCGTGCCTTCCCCTTAGCGTGTTTCTCCCTTGCATCCTGAATTTGAGTGTCTTCAAAGCCCATGACACCTTTGGAAAAGGCTGTTCTCCAATCAGAGCGCTCGCAGGCCAGTGTTTCCCAGTTGTCGGTGTTTATACCTCATTTTTTAGATTTGCCTTGAGTCAGCCTTTGAACCTCTTTTGTTGACCACCAGCATTACTATTTCCATTTTTAAGTTCGGAATAGAGTAGTTGCTTTGGAAGACGATCATCAGGCATCCGCACAACATGACCAGTCCAACAAGATTGATGTTGAAGAATCATTGCTTCGACACTGGTGATCTTTGCTTCTTCCAGTACACTGGTATTAGTTCGCCTGTCTTCACCCGTAGAGTTATTTATCTCCTTGGCTCTGGGGTTACTTAATTCCATACCCTCAAACATTTCTCTGATGAAAATAGGGATATCGTACCATATCCTTCAACAGTTCTCCGGTGAAAACAGGGACGTCCTAAGGAAAAGCAGGACATTCCGCGATCAGATCAGAAACTGGAACAGCTTCTGTAAATCTGGGACTGTTTGTGGAAAATAGGGACACTTGGAGGATCTGGGATCTTGGAGGGTATGAAATAGAGAGGCCTAGAAGGCCAAAATTAGAACTCAAGACCTGAGATTTCCCGCCCTGGCAATAATGGGAAAGAGGGAAGAAAATCCTTGCATCTCTAAAACTTAAAAGCACAATGTGGTGCTTGCTCATGGATGAGCTATGCAGAAATGCATCAGCTTGAGGGACTAGACTTTCCGCAGTTTTTGGAGTTAATGCCCCCCCACTCTAATCTCATACCTTGATCTCATTGATAAGCATGCCTTTTTCTTTACTGGTCCCAATAAGAATACAAACAATTCTCACAAATTATCTGCTATTTGTTATATGCATACTGTATTCATCGGGATGTGGGTGGCACTGTGGTCTAAACCAGTGAGCCTCTTGGGCTTGCTGATCAGATGGTCGGCAGTTTGAATCCCTGCAATGGGGTAAGGTATGTCCCAGCTCCTGCCAACCTAGCAGTTCGAATCCACACCAGTGCAAGTAGATAAATAGGTACCACTGTGGCAGGAAGGTAAACGGCGTTTCTATGCACTCTGGCACCCGTCACGGTGTTCCGTTGCACCAGAAGCGGTTTAGTCCTGCTGGCCACATGACCCAGATAGCTGTCTGTGGACAAACGCTGGCTCCCTCGGCCTGAAAGCGAAATGAGCGCCACACCCCATAGTCGCCATTGACTGGACTTAACCATTCAGGGGTCCTTTACTTTTTTACCTTTCTGCACTCATATACAGTGGTACCTCTGGTTATGTACTTAATTCATTCTGGAGGTCCGTTCTTAACCTGAAACTGTTCTTAACCTGAAGACCACTTTAGCTAATGGGGCTTCCCACTGCTGCCACACTGCCGGAACACTATTTCTGTTCTCATCCTGAAGCAAAGTTCTTAACCCAAGGTCCTATTTCTGGGTTAGCGGAGTCTGTAACCTGAAGCGTATGTAACCTGAAGTGTATGTATCCCGAGGTACCACTGTACCCTCCTTGTTCAGAGCACCCACTCATATTGATGAAAATGACATTTATTTATGTTTTGCTTTGTGAGCAGAGAAAAGTCCTGCGATCACAACATCTCCAGAGACGGAGAGAAACACAGTTGGCTTGTCACTTTGGTTACAGACTTCAAGGCATTTGTCCCTGGAGAAAAACAAGCCAAAGCACAATGGCGGAACATGAGTTGGGAACAAAGATGGCAGTGACCTGGATCACAGTATCGCTATATGAGGTGACGAGAAAAAAAGGTTCGGCGCCGTGAGGCTGCATTGTACTGGCAGCGACAGGGGATGCAGTCAAGAGAACAATGCAAGCTTCTGAAGCTCTTGAGTCCCTGCGAAGAAAAGATTGCTCATACAAAAACAAGACTATCTGAAAGCAAGGAGGGGGAAAAGACGTTATCTCTACCGGGAAAGGGAATCAAAATGGTGGGTCTGTGAAGCAGACCTGTCTGAATCCAGACCAGGGCCGGATTTAGATTTGATGAGGCCCTAAGCGACTGAAGGTAATGGGGCCCTTTATATGTCCAGCTGTCCTTTGTCAACAACAAATTGTCGCTGTTTTTTTGTTTGTTGATTATATGCTATATGGTAATTTATGGACCTAATAGGTATCTAAAGCCATTTGCACATAATGGCATGCAACCAGTCCATGCAGAATGTAGGCACCCTATATTTAGAAATGAGCAAACCAGTGATATTTTAGGGAGCAGGCTAGCAGGCGGGGCCCATGACTTACATCATAGGAGCCTACACAACACAAAACACTGTTGCTGTATGTAGGTTTTATTTTATTTGTTTCTTATATTATGGAAATGTACATCCAGTCTTTTTTCCCTTTAAATTTTTTTGGGGGACCCAGAGTGTGGGGCCCTAACCTATAGCTTGTTTAGCTTATACGTAAATCTGGCACTGATCCAGACCACAGAATGTATCCTACAGTCCAGAGTTTCCAAGCTTCATTGAGGGAGCTGAGGCAGATCCTGAATTTTGACATTGTGTGTGTGCGCGTGTGTTTTATAAAATCTATACACCGCATGACTGCAAAACTTCAGAGCGGTTTACGCACACAAAAATAAAATGATAACGCTATCTGTTTAAGCTGTTGAAAACATCTACTTAAAGCATTCAGAAATTATTAAAATATTTGAAAAAGTAAATAATAATAATAACTAAAACACATCAAACACATAGCTGGGTGGGCTTGTCTAAACAATAAGAAATTTTTAGCAGGCACTAAAACGAACACAGTTCCCAAGTGTGGCTTCTGCCACACTAAAAAAAATCCTGTATTTTTTTTTTGGCAAATGTGTAATAGGTATTGTGTAGCGCATGTAACCATTGTAATGTTAAATCCCACCCTAATCCTCTGATTTTAATATTGTATTTTTATAGTGTTGTAACCCACCTGGCGGATAATACGTGGTATTATATATTATGTATCTATAATACATAGCATTATCTATTAATGGGGGAGAAAATTGAGGCCTAGAAGGTGCTGGCTAAGCAGCAGGTTCTTATTTGAAGCAGATTTTTTTTATAGCTCCGTTGGTGTACAAGGTTCATTGACACAAAGCAATGTTTGGCCCTAAGGAATAGCTCAGTTCATAGAGCATGAGACTCTTAAAGTAAGGTTACCAGATTTTTTTCAATGAATCTGGGGACACTTTAAATAAATAAAAAAATAAATACTACACGTTCGGGACGTTGATGCTGCAACGATGGAGGTGGCAGAGGGGCGGCCGCCGCCTTGACCTCAACGGCCATGTTTCACCTTCCTCCGAGGCTTCTGTCTCCTTTCTCCATGAGCCTGAGCAGCCCTTGAGTTGTTGGTTCTTTGGTGGTGGTGGTGAGGAAGCGGTGTGTGGTGGGTCAGGCATGGAAGGCGGAGAGGGAGGGCTGAGAGCGGTGGTGGTGGTGGTGAGGCTCAGGCAGTGCAATGCCTCCTTTCCCATCGGAGCAGCCCCAATCCCACTCCTACTTGCATGCAAGCAGGAGGGGGCAGGGATCCCTCAGCTGGGGAGGCTTCCCGTTGCCTAACTGAGAGATCCCTGCCCCCTCCTGCTTGCACGCAAGTAGGAGTTGGGAGGCTGCTCCGATAGGCAGCATGAAGCCTCCCTTCTCAGCTTAGTTGCTGGGGTCAGGGAAGGTGAAGGCAGCCCGGAAGCTGCATGAAGAAGAAGAAGAGGAGTTTGGATTTGATACCCCGCCTTTCACTCCCCTTCAGGAGTCTCAAAGCGGCTAACAATCTACTTTCCCTTCCTCCCCCACAACAAACACTCTGTGAGGTGAGTGGGGCTGAGAGACTTCAAAGAACTGTGACTGGCCCAAGGTCATCCAGCAGCTGCATGTGGAGGAGCGGAGACGCGAACCCGGTTCCCCAGATTACGAGACTACCGCTCTTAACCACTACACCACACTGGCTCTGAGAGCCCCCGCACCACCATCATATGGGGACTCCTGAAGCCAACCAGAGCCAACTGCTCCAGGCTGCTGAGACTGCCGCTGCTGTGTTTCCCAGTGACATTAGATGAAATCCTGGGACATTCCAGGGATGGAATTTGCCCAGGGACTTATTCACAAATCCGGGGACTATCCCGGGAAACGGGGACGTCTGGTAAACCTATCTTGATCTCACGGTCGTGGGTTCAAGTACCATGTTGGGTGAAATATTCCTGTACTGCATAGGCTTGAACTAGATCATAGAATCATAGAATCATAGAGTTGGAAGAGACCACAAGGGCCATCGAGTCCAACCCCCTGCCAAGCAGGAAACACCATCAGAGCACTCCTGACATATGGTTGTCAAGCCTCTGCTTAAAGACCTCCAAAGTAGGAGACTCCACCACACTCCTTGGCAGCAAATTCCACTGTCGAACAGCTCTTACTGTCAGGAAGTTCTTCCTAATGTTTAGGTGGAATCTTCTTTCTTGTAGTTTGGATCCATTGCTCCGTGTCCGCTTCTCTGGAGCAGCAGAAAACAACCTTTCTCCCTCCTCTATGTGACATCCTTTTATATATTTGAACATGGCTATCATATCACCCCTTAACCTCCTCTTCTCCAGGCTAAACATGCCCAGCTCCCTTAGCCGTTCCTCATAAGGCATCATTTCCAGGCCTTTGGCCATTTTGGTTGCCCTCCTCTGGACACGTTCCAGTTTGTCAGTGTCCTTCTTGAATTGTGGTGCCCAGAACTGGACACAGTACTCCAGGTGAGGTCTGACCAGAGCAGAATACAGTGGCACTATTACTTCCCTTGATCTAGATGCTATTCTCCTATTGATGCAGCCCAGAATTGCATTGGCTTTCTTAGCTGCCGCGTCACACTGTTGGCTCATGTCAAGTTTGTGGTCAACCAAGACTCCTAGATCCTTTTCACATGTACTGCTCTCAAGCCAGATGTCACCCATCTTGTATTTGTGCCTCTCATTTGTTTTGCCCAAGTGCAATACTTTACATTTCTCCCTGTTAAAATTCATCTTGTTTGTTTTGGCCCAGTTCTCTAATCTGTCAAGGTCGTTTTGAAGTGTGATCCTGTCCTCTGGGGTGTTAGCCACCCCTCCCAGTTTGGTGTCATCTGCAAATTTGATCAGGATGCCCTTGAGTCCATCATCCAAGTCGTTGATAAAGATGTTGAATAAGACTGGGCCCAAGACAGAACCCTGTGGCACCCCACTAGTCACTCTTCTCCAGGATGAAGAGGAGCCTTGTGGTCCTTTCCAAATCTATGTTTCTGTGTTTCTGTATTCATTTGCAATATTTTCCAAATGTTGTAAAACACTTTGCAGTATGAACCCTAAGGAAAATAAATCCCACCCAAGTCTTCGTCCAAAGGAGCTTGCCGTCTACATTGCAACAGACAAAGGAAGAGAGGGGTGGAGAAACATGAGCAGCATGCCTAAAATGTGTGCTCTCCAGCTCCCATCAGTCCCAATGAGCATGACCGGTGGTCAGGGATCCTGGGAACTGTAGTCCAAAAAACCATGTGAGTAGGCCCACCATCTTTGGTTTCAAAGAACCAGTGGGCAAATGTAAATTGAAGCATATATGCAATGATGTATTTGTTCGTAGTAAATTAGAACTTGATGCATCCGTGCTGCAGATGGAATTCTTGTGAGGTGAGAAAGCTGTGACTCACAAATCAGAACTTCATATTTTTGTGGAAACAGATTTCCAATCTTAATTTAATCAGTTTGTTGAATGTAGAAGCTTGCATATGTTACGATAAGCTTATAAATTTCATGATTATGTGCAACAGTTTGGATATCTTGACTGAGTAGTTTTTCTGATCTCTTTTTTTCAGGTTATGCATTCCATGGGCTCACTGCAGAACTTTTAATGTAGGATATTATTCCTGGGGAAATCTTCCTCCTAGTCACTTGCAGGTTATAGATTTCTCCGTGCTGAGAATTTGTGACACTTTTCTTGAGAATAAAGTTGCAGCAGCACAGGTTGTAGCCTGCAATGTGAATAAAGGTGGTGGAGGGAGGTTGGTGGTTCAAATTTAAAGGCAGACTTTTCTGAATTTTGCAATGCAATGCAGTTCTCTGACCAAATAGCATGCAGAAAGCTGCTCAGGTGCCAAGTCTAAGCAATACTGGTAATAAGTAAGGATCTCCCTCTCCCATCCCACTAAGAATAGGAACAAGTCTCACATATGATATTCATTGTTAGACACATTATTATATATATATTATTAGACTCATATTTTATGCATTTACACTCCAGGTTTCCTAAAGTTACCAGGCCCTGCCACCACTGCCTGAGAAGCGATGGCTGCTTCCATCAAGATCTTGCAAGATCTCATGGAACTCTCACAAGGTCTTGTGGAACTCTCATGAGATCTCATGGGAGTTCTGCAAAATTGTGCTGGGAGTTGCCACTGCCTGACCCTAGTAACACTCTCTCTCTCATTATGTGGCAAAAGTGTAGGGCTTGACCCTTATTCATATTTATTCAATTTATTAGTTGCTCTTTTTGGCCACAGGAATGCAAAGTGGCCTAACAATACTTTAAGCCAAAATCCAAACACATACACAAATTAAAACCAGCATTTTACAAATACATACAGAAAGGTCATATATAGTTAGTAGTCAATGACCTGATTAAAAAGAGGGGTTTGCGCCTGGTGACTAAAGGCATGAATTTGGAGTACAAGGTTAGGTTTAAGGTGCTGGCTTTGACCTTTAAAGCCCTTTGTAGCTTAGGGCCTCGTATCTATGGGACCACCTCTCCTGGTCTGCCCCACAGAGGACCTTAAGGTCCATGAATAACAATAGTTTAGAGGTCAAGGCCCTAAGGAAGTCAGACTATCCTCCACCAGGTCCAGGGCCTTTTCAGTGATGGCTCCGACCTGGTGCAATGCTCTGTCCCATGAGACCAGGGCCCTGCAGGATTTAACCTCCTTCTGTCGGGCCTGTAAGACAGAGCTCTTCTGCCTGGCCTTTAATTTGAATTCAGCCTGATCTTTTATTTCCCTTCTCTTCCCCCCTCCCCTTTTATGAAGATCACCTGCTCTGAGACCCCACAGCTAATTCTCCCCTGGTCTCCTCGCTGACCCAAAGAGGACCAATTCAGCCAGCTAGCCCTGGGGATTATCTAATGCTTATTTCCCCTAAATTGATTTTTGATTTTTGAATTTTATCGTTATTCATGGGGAAAGGGCATCCTTGAGGTCCTCTTCTTCTGCTTCTTCTTCTCTGGCGATCCCTCGTAGCCGAGTAAGATTGTCTTCCATAAACACGATTTTAACCGTGAGTCCGTAAGTGACTGTGGAGGCCAATTCTGGATCCACACATCCTTGAAGCATTGGGATCCTGAGCCACATGATACTTTTTAGGCCAGAAATAGCACTTTATACACATGTTGTGCATACAGGGTTGTATCCAGTGCTAGTTCAACTCAGACCCATTGAATAGGTTTGCTAGTGTGAGAACAGGAGGTGGGAGGCAATCTCCCTCAACCTCATTCAGAGCTAAGGAGATGCCCCCATGGCCTTTTCTTATTCACAACCAATTATACTCCGAAAGCTTTCTGCAGCACTACCTATATTTTAAACATCCCTCCATCTGGCTCTCTTTGTGCCTTGTATCTGCTCTGATAAACTGTTAATGAATGAGCAGCTACTCTCTTCCAAAGATTTGCTCATGGTTTATTGTGAGACAGGCCATCCGTAATCATAACCATCCATGATCCGACCCTGTTAGCACCAGTGCTCTTTTTTTTGGAGGGGGGGGGAGGAAGCTGCTGGTACTCACCATGATGTTCTTATAGTAACTGCCATACTGAGGTCCAGCTCCGAGGGCCTTCTGGTGGTTCCCTCACTGCGAGAAGAGAGCATAGCTGTCAACTTTCAGATTTGAAAATAAGGGATCAGCAGCCTTGAAAATAAGGGATCAGCAGTCTCACCTGTCCCGGGGACAGTCTACGGGGTATCTAACAATCCGGGATAGCAGCAGGAAGCAGTGGGAAACGGTGCTGGGATAAGGGAATTTTCCACCAAAAAAGGGAAGGTTGACAGCTATGGGTTACAGGGAACCAGGCAGAGGGCCTTCTCAGTAGTGGTGCCTGCCCTGTGGAACGCCCTCCCATCAGATGTCAAGGAAATAAACAACTATCTGACTTTTAGAAGACAACTGAAGGCAGCCCTGTTTAGAGAAGTTTTTAATGTTTGATGTTTTATCATGTTTTTAATATTCTGTAGGGAGCCACCCAGAGTGGCTGGGGAAACCCAGCCAGATGGGTGAGCTAACAACAACAACAACAACAACAACAACAACAACAGTTATTATTATTTTAACATTGGGGGGGGGGGGAGATGCTGGTACTGCAGACCCTTGAGTGCCCCCAGGAAAAAAGCACCAGTTACCATAATTATGAAGTGGTATCAAAGGCAAAACACAGAGAGAAGCCATATCAATCTAGCTATTCCAGTTTGAAAGCCATTTCTCCAAAACTATTGTGCTTCAGAGACAATCACAATGGGAATCAAAGATGCTACTGGGATGGTGTAGGATTAATGTGCAAGACACTTGCTGGAGTGGTTGTTATTGTACAAATTATATGTGCGGCAGAATTCCTCTTATCTCATTCAAGCTTTGCCTAAGGTTTTGGCTTTGACCAGTTGTGATGGGAACAAAAGGAAAGGATCCCAAGTAAAGGGATTGAGAAGAGAAGCTCTGGTTCCAGAGAGGGGTGAGCAGTTGGGGGAAAAGGACCAGGAAGCTTCAGGCGTCTCAACCAGATACCTCTCCTTTTCGACAGCATGCTGAAGGCAGATTTGTGGGAGCTCAGCTAGAGCACACAATAAAAGATCTTTTGTCTAACAGATGGTTGGCCAACATTTTATTGTACTGAAGCCAGCAACGTGGCTTTCTGTGACCTTGGAGGAGTTTCTCTTAGGATGTTTCACAAAGGCGTAATATAAAACCCAGATAATGGGGCCTTGATTGATTGTCTTAGAGCAGGGGAGTCCAAACTTTTTTCAATGAGGGCCAGATTTGATGAAGTGAACATGTCTGAGGGCTGACCAGAGTTTCTGAGCTTTTTTTAGGATTGAAGTCATTGAGCTTCTTTTTACCCCAGGACATATACTGTCACAGGGGCCGGATTAAATCAACTGGCGGGTCAGATTAGGCCCCCAAAATGGACTTTGGACATGCCTGTGTAAAAAATTACATGCAGTGTAAAAAATTCACACACAAAAATTTGTGGCTCGTATCTTTCTCCAATTTGAAAATTATCAATCAATCCAATCAATCTTTATTATGGTCCAGAGACCCAAAAAATCATTACAAAACAATGCACAATTCATACAGCCTACCTCCAGGTTAAACAAGCATTTTGTTTAGAATATAGGGCTCATTTGATCTTGCAACCACCGATAAAAACTTTGCCACTGCTAATGTTCTAACATTTGTCCGGTCTTCCAGTAGGAACCTGACATAGTGAGCCTCTGATTTTCCCGGGAAAGGTACCAGCAAGGGTAGTATCGGTTCAGCCCTGGCTTGCTCATATTTTGCACAATGCAACAAAATTTTCATATATATATTTTTAAATAGACTCCACTTTAAGAATAGATACACAGTTCCTTTCATACCAGAAATGCTTTTCAGTCCAGTACAACTCAAAAGCTTGCTCCCTAAGTCTACTACAGCACACTTCTTCTAGATCAGGGATGGAGACATTTCTATCTTGCTAGACTACCATTCCCATAATCCCTGTCCACTGACCATGATGACAGGAGCTGATGGAAAATGTGGTTCAATGCATTCTAGAAGTTCCCTACCCCTTTCCCTGTACATTCTCAATTTGGCTAATTAGGTGGCAGGTCTTCAATTTGCTATATTTAATCAATATGACCTTTCCTAGCAATTCGTTGCCTCTCAAGTCCTTTTCATGGGTGTGGGGACAGCAGATCTGGTTTGCAGGGTTCCTCAGTTTTCTCTCTCTTTGCCTAGAAATGAAGGAGTAATTTTCAGGTCCTTCTGACTAATTACTAAGCAGTTCTCCATTTCACTCCCTAGGAATCACAAACATGTGCTCATCATGATAAATGACATAAGAATGAGGGATCATAACGCTTCCACAATAATGGGATATTAATTAATGCTAACTGACAATGTGGTTCCTTTGGAACTGCCTATTACATCTCATATGTCAAAAAGTGGTTCTTCCACATAATTAATGTAATTGCAACAAGTACCCATTTTTATTGTTACAGTGAATAACTAATCCAGATTTTTTAAAACACACACAGAGAGAGTAATATTCCAGTTACAGAGCATGCCTTCATTAGGCTCCTGAAAATGTTATTCTCTCTTGAGATGAGTTGTCTGTACTTGTTCTCTTTCGTATCTAGATTGTGCTTCCAGATGGGATTCAATTAATATAACATTCCTTTCTCTTCAGTCTTAAATTCCAGTTTAAATGTTGTTGTTGTTGTTTAGTCGTGTCCGACTCTTCATGACCCCATGGACCAGAGCATGTCAGGCACTTCTGTCTTCCACTGCCTCCCGCACTTTGGTCAAACTCATGCTGGTAGCTTCGAGAACACTATCCCACCATCTTGTCCTCTGTCGTCCCCTTCTCCTTGTGCCCTCCATCTTTCCCAACATCAGGGTCTTTTCCAGGGAGTCTTCTCTTCTCATGAGGTGGCCAAAGTCTTGGAGCCTCAGCTTCACGATCTGTCCTTCCAGTGAGCACTCAGGGCTGATTTCCTTCAGAATGGATAGGTTTGATCTTCTTGCAGTCCATGAGACTCTCCAGAGTCTCCTTCAGCACCAGAATTCAAAAGCATCAATTCTTCAGCGATCAGCCTTCTTTATGGTCCAGCTCTCACTTCCATACATCACTACTGGGAAAACCAAGCCACGCATCTCTCCTGGGAGAGACATGGTGGCTTGGGCACATGCAGGCTCTGCGCTGCCCAAATGGTTCGCCCACTGCCTCCCCACTGCGTGGGAGGTGGCAGGCAGACTCCCTAATTAAATCCCTAATAAAAATTTTATATATATATATATATATATATATATATATATATATATATATATATATATATATATGCTTTCGTAGATTTTCACGGGTACAGGAATGCAGGTTTTGGTGTCTTCGGGTGTCTTCCCGTGTAAGAGTTGGGGTGTCTAGGCGACGTTTCGACGAGGTCTCACTCGTCATCTTCAGGCTGGTGCTTTCGGCTTCTTGTTACTGGAACAGAGCAGGATCTCAGTGTTTGAGTTCCTATAAATACTGTTGAGGGGGTGTGGTGTATAGCCTCCAACGTTCTGGGCAGAGAGGAAGTTCCCAGGTTAGTGTGTCTTTTCTTCTTTTGTTCATTAATTACTTGAGGGATATATTGAGTGATTTCTTGAGTGATATTCTGAGTACCACTTAGGAGGGTCATTAGGTGTGGATTAGTTGCTAAAGCTTTCGTGTCTTGACCTCTTGAGCTTGTGAAGAGTTTTTTCTGAGAAGATGGCTGTACTGCACTTAGTTGTGCTCTGGCTTGGCTTCGTGTATAGGGGCGAGCTGTGGTTTTGTGCCCTGTGCCAGCCAGATCTGTGTAGGGATTGCAGGGGGGTGCAGCATCCGGAGGTGCCACTATGGTTTGGCTACTGGATGGTGTCTGTAATTTATCTGTGGAGAGGGTCTGGGTTTGGGTCTGGTGTGGTTGATTGGAGATGGCGTTCTGTGTGCCTCTGGTTCTGGTGTCGGTTTTTGTGGGGAGGGCTATTTTCCAGATGTCTGGCAGGCGGGACGTATCGTCACGCTTGTTCATGTTGTGAGGGTGTTTCTCTATCTCGATGGCTTCCATGATTATTCTCTTGTGGTGGTGTTCCATGTTAAAGAGCAATTTGGAATCTGAAAAATTAATTTCGTGTCCTGTTTCTTTCATGTGTTGGTAAAGAGAGGAAGTTTTTTCTTCTTTTTTGACGGCATTCTTGTGTTCTGCGATACGTGCATTTATTCGTCTGTTTGTTTGTCCAATGTACGTGGCTGGGCAGACTTTGCAGGGTATTTCATAGACCCCTTGGTTTTCTAACTGGATTTTATCTTTGGGGTTTCTGAGGATATTGGCTATTTTTTGGTTGGTGCAAAAGGCTGTTTTGATATTGTGTTTATGGAAAATAGCCCTCCCCACAAAAACCGACACCAGAACCAGAGCACCAGAACCAGAGCACCAAGCCAGAGCACAACTAAGTGCAGTACAGCCATCTTCTCAGAAAAAACTCTTCACAAGCTCAAGAGGTCAAGACACGAAAGCTTTAGCAACTAATCCACACCTAATGACCCTCCTAAGTGGTACTCAGAATATCACTCAAGAAATCACTCAAGATATCCCTCAAGTAATTAATGAACAAAAGAAGAAAAGACACACCAACCTGGGAACTTCCTCTCTGCCCAGAACGTTGGAGGCTATACACCACACCCCCTCAACAGTATTTATAGGAACTCAAACACTGAGATCCTGCTCTGTTCCAGTAACAAGAAGCCGAAAGCACCAGCCTGAAGATGACGAGTGAGACCTCGTCGAAACGTCGCCTAGACACCCCAACTCTTACACGGGAAGACACCCGAAGACACCAAAACCTGCATATATATATATATATATATATATATATATATATATATATATATGCACCAACCAAATATATATATATTTGCACCAACCAAAAAATAGCCAATATCCTCAGAAACCCCAAAGATAAAATCCAGTTAGAAAACCAAGGGGTCTATGAAATACCCTGCAAAGTCTGCCCAGCCACGTACATTGGACAAACAAACAGACGAATAAATGCACGTATCGCAGAACACAAGAATGCCGTCAAAAAAGAAGAAAAAACTTCCTCTCTTTACCAACACATGAAAGAAACAGGACACGAAATTAATTTTTCAGATTCCAAATTGCTCTTTAACATGGAACACCACCACAAGAGAATAATCATGGAAGCCATCGAGATAGAGAAACACCCTCACAACATGAACAAGCGTGACGATACGTCCCGCCTGCCAGACATCTGGAAAATAGCCCTCCCCACAAAAACCGACACCAGAACCAGAGGCACACAGAACGCCATCTCCAATCAACCACACCAGACCCAAACCCAGACCCTCTCCACAGATAAATTACAGACACCATCCAGTAGCCAAACCATAGTGGCACCTCCGGATGCTGCACCCCCCTGCAATCCCTACACAGATCTGGCTGGCACAGGGCACAAAACCACAGCTCGCCCCTATACACGAAGCCAAGCCAGAGCACAACTAAGTGCAGTACAGCCATCTTCTCAGAAAAAACTCTTCACAAGCTCAAGAGGTCAAGACACGAAAGCTTTAGCAACTAATCCACACCTAATGACCCTCCTAAGTGGTACTCAGAATATCACTCAAGAAATCACTCAATATATCCCTCAAGTAATTAATGAACAAAAGAAGAAAAGACACACTAACCTGGGAACTTCCTCTCTGCCCAGAACGTTGGAGGCTATACACCACACCCCCTCAACAGTATTTATAGGAACTCAAACACTGAGATCCTGCTCTGTTCCAGTAACAAGAAGCCGAAAGCACCAGCCTGAAGATGACGAGTGAGACCTCGTCGAAACGTCGCCTAGACACCCCAACTCTTACACGGGAAGACACCCGAAGACACCAAAACCTGCATTCCTGTACCCGTGAAAATCTACGAAAGCAAATATATATATATATATATATATATATATATATATATATATATATATACCACTTCAGCTGTGATCTGAAGCAAGAAGATCCTGCAATGCTGAGGATCCTGAGGTACAGAGTTCTGGTGTTCAGCTTGCTTGTGAAATCTAACATGAAGCAATACAGAAACAGTCAGGTTTAAGGACATCAGGGGAAGGGGAGGGAGATGTATTGCTGTTAAGCAGGTTACTCAGTAGTTCTGAGAGGCAATTGGAATCACCACCAGTGGAGTCATTCCAAATGACGTGCTCCTACTTTCTGCCGAATGGTTGCTTTTACAACACAAGCGGGATGGATTTGGCAATCCATCTGAGGTTTTTTCTAACCCAAATTGTTCCACCGAGCCACTCGCAGAAGCCTCATCAAGCAGTTCTAATTTCTAATAATGTCAAGCTTTTCTAATTTGGGTATGGAATGAGTGATGGGTTTCTTGCGTGGAGCAGGAGGCAGGGAGCTGTCTCAAATCACAAGATGAGTGTGTTAAGAGCATTATGCTCCCAAGTCTTTGAGTTGGTTATAATCCTCCGTGAGTGCAGTGAGAGCTGGATTTAGAAAGAAAATCCAAGTCTCGAGATCACGTCAAGAAATACATGGAGCTGTTTGAAAGACGTCTGAAGAAGCAGAGTCAAGTTTAAATTTAAAGGATTCCTCCCTTTTTGCACTATGGAGTACATGAATTTTATTTAATTTTTTGTAAATAATTTTTTATTTTATTTTCAAAAATATCAACATACAGCAAAAACCAATTCAGAATCCAAATATCAAGATTACTCTGAATCTCCTGATTTCCCCCCATCCCTTCCATGGATCCTACTGATGATATTTTCAACTGCATATCAATACTTCTATTTTTTGTCTTTCTAAATCATCCGTACATTCCATTCCATTTCAAATGTGACCAGGAGCAGTGCTGAGGCTCCCCGCAGCATCCTCTAGCCCCTTCCCCTCCTTTACCCCAGAGTGTGGGAATGTTCTGGGGTGCAGGAGAGGATATATTGACTAATTATATCCTTATCCAACTTGTGCTAACAAGTTCCCAAAATATCAGCAGAGTTTATAGACATTCCCCTTTAAGTTCGCAACGGTAACGCTTGCACAGGTTCGCTAGAACCTCTATAATAATTACTCTGGTAATTTCCCCTTTTGTTCCCTCTTAAAATACAAGACACGACACAGTCTTTATAAAAGTATAAAAGAGTTTACTCACGTTCTGTTCACAATATGATCCCAGAAGGCAGACAGCTTAAAAAGGTTACATACATTTAGAATCTATCTTGTAGCAAGATAGTCCTTATCTCCTCTCTTGGCTGGGAGCCAAGAGAGCATCCTTAGATGTTTCCTCATCGAAAGAAAGTGGCAGAGAGAGAGAGTGGCTGCCTGCCCTGTGCTTTTGTCATTACCTGCACAGGTGAGGCCACACCCACCTCTGGTCACATGCGGAGGAAGTCCGTCCCCAGGAAGTTTACCTGCTTGCTGGACAGACATCCCTCCCCATGTTCTAACATGTACACTCTAGGAATGTTGTCATTGACTGCTCCTGTGTTTACATCCCACACAGAGGTGTGGCTTCCCCCACCCTCAGACTGAGGAGGTGCGGCACTGGGGCTCCCAGCAGCATCCTCTGGTCCCTTCCCCTCTTCCCCTTGGAGGTGTGGCTTTCCCCACCGCAGGAAGAGGAACTGCTTTGCAAGATAAAAAAGCCAATGCAATTCTGGGCTGCATCAATAGGAGTATAGCATCTAGATCAAGGGAAGTAATAGTGCCACTGTATTCTGCTCTGGTCAGACCTCACCTGGAGTACTGTGTCCAGTTCTGGGCACCACAATTCAAGAAGGACACTGACAAACTGGAACGTGTCCAGAGGAGGGCAACCAAAATGGTCAAAGGCCTGGAAACGATGCCTTATGAGGAACGGCTAAGGGAGCTGGGCATGTTTAGCCTGGAGAAGAGGAGGTGAAGGGGTGATATGATAGCCATGTTCAAATATATAAAAGGATGTCACATAGAGGAGGGAGAAAGGTTGTTTTCTGCTGCTCCAGAGAAGCGGACACGGAGCAATGGAGCCAAACTACAAGAAAGAAGATTCCACCTAAACATTAGGAAGAACTTCCTGACAGTAAGAGCTGTTCGACAGTGGAATTTGCTGCCAAGGAGTGTGGTGGAGTCTCCTACTTTGGAGGTCTTTAAGCAGAGGCTTGACAACCATATGTCAGGAGTGCTCTGATGGTGTTTCCTGCTTGGCAGGGGGTTGGACTCGATGGCCCTTGTGGTCTCTTCCAACTCTATGATTCTATGATTCTATGATTCTGTGAAGATTGTTGGAGGCTCCCTGTATCCCAACGGCCCCCCTGCCTCCCTTCCCTGTTCCAATGGCAGTCCCCTGACAGTGTCCATTGAAAGCTCACAAGCAGGACCCAAGCACAACAGCACTTACCCCAAAAGTGGTATTCAAGGGCATATTGTCTCTGGTATTCCAGGGAGATCCAATGGGTGGGTGAGATCAGTGTAGGTCTTCAAGGCACTAACAGAGAAGGTGCCAGGCAGATCTTCATTTGGGAGTTTCAA
The DNA here is from genome assembly GCF_964188305.1 of Podarcis bocagei. Classification (NCBI taxonomy): domain Eukaryota; kingdom Metazoa; phylum Chordata; class Lepidosauria; order Squamata; family Lacertidae; genus Podarcis; species Podarcis bocagei. Next base: position 87,978,682 of record NC_138133.1, read on the forward strand.
ATCCAGGGTCTCTCTCTTTTGAACCTCCTGTCCCCTGTGAATCTTCACAGCTGGAGGCACCCAGAGGAGGCCCTGTGATGAAGATCTCAACTGCCCATCAGATTCAAAGGACAGCAAGCTGCCCTTCTGGGCCCAAGGAATTCAGGGCTTCGAAGGTCTAATGTAATAGCTTGAAATGCGTCTTCAAACAGGCCAGGAACCAATGAATTTATTCCAGAGCTTTTGCAATACCTTCCCCATGCCTAGCTCTATCCGATAGACTAGCTGCTGTATTTTGAACCAGTTGAAGTTCCCAAAGGCTTTTCAAGGGCAATGCCATGTATAACACATTACAGTCGTCATGTCTGGTTGTAAACTAAAGCACAGGCAACAGCAGCCAGGCCGTTATCCTCTTTCCATTCTACTATGCGGCCAGGATGATTAAAACCGTGGCTCAGCAAGTGAAATTGTTGGGCAACCCTGAAAGTGGAGGCTATGTGGGGCTGCTAAAAGGATTTTAGCTAAGAGTAGCCTGGGAACTTTTGGGCCACAGGAGATGTAAGAAAGAAAGCAAAGGGAGGGGGATGAGAATCTCAGAGTCGGGGAGGGAGAGAATTCCTGTTTTGCTTCTGAATGGAAAGGATCAGAATCTTGAGTGTTCCTCTTGAGATCAAATTGAGGAGAGCAGCTGTGGGTTCAGAATAGGAGACGGTTGCATTTTCTGGGCTAGGCTGGAGCCTTTGCCTCATTCTGTAAGGTCACCTTCTGTTCTGAGGCTGCAGGTGGCACCTTAAGAGAGAGTTAAGTTTGCCACAACCTGCTTCTGACTCAGGGCCCACCATTCCATTGTTCTTTCTGAGCTCCTGCCTTCTATAACTTCTGTTTTAGTTAACGAAATGAATGGCAGCCATCTGCTCGCTGAAGTGAGGCTCTGTTCAGCCTTTTTCGGTCCCTAGTTCTGGAGTTGAAATGCAGGGCTATTTTTTTCAGCCAGAACTCAGTTCTGGCACCTCTCAGGTGGGCGCCATTGCCAGTATTAGAGAACAAAGGAAGCATTCGTGGTGAGTTCTGGTACTTCTTTTTCCAGAAAAAATAGCAGTCAAGAAGGTGGTTTCTGGGCTCATCCACCTAGGAAGGGAGCCTATCTAGGAGAAGGAAAAGTCTGATCCTAAACCACCACTGCCTTGCAGAATATATTTGGAAGAAGAAAAGGCTAAGAGTAAACCCTACATAGATTTGGAGTGGAGACCCTAAGACTAGGCATGGCCAAACTTGGCCCTCCAGCTGTTTTGGGACTACAACTCCCATCATCCCTAGACCACAGGACCAGTGGTCAGGGATGATGGGAATTGTAGTCCCAAAAGAAGCTGGAGGGCCAAGTTTGGCCATGCCTGTGACGGTTGGATGGTACCTTGTACTCCTCCTTCCAGCAACTCCTGCAGCCAAGCTGGTGCCAAACGTGTTGCTTTGCTTTCCTTTGGACCACATCAACAAGTCTGAGGGGGTGGGTCTTGACATCTGGGCAGCCCAGGACCTCCAAACAAACTGCACACCTACCCAGAGGAGGTCACTTCAGTGCTGCTATCACAGCAGTTTGACTTCACCCCTGGAGACATACTCCATTGTCTCTCAAGACAGACAGATACCAGCAACAAAATCAGTAGTGCAGTATATTAGGAGTTGCATCCCTGCACATCCCTGAACCTGGAAGGCTCTGTGGCTGGTGCTCTGGGTCAGATTGGCTCACTCGCCTAGCACGGCAAATTGTCATCTTTGCAAAAAAATTAATAATGGATGCAGCAAAGAGTATCAGCTCTTGGCCCAGCAGAAACAATGGATTGCTCCAAGACAGCCTGCTGAGCTGGTTTGGATCATAAAACTGTTTATGGGTCCCAGGCACAGCTGGCCACATGCATAAAAATGGTGAAAGTTTTTCCTAAATATTAAATAATTCATGGCTGGATAAATATTTTACATGGACGTGGCCCAAACATAAATCCCTCCGTTGCAAGAGGAAAAGACGAGCGGAAAAGTCCAATGAGCTCAGTAGCAAAAGTGGCTGTTTGGGGAAGAAGGAAACTAACACAGAAATCTGCTCCCATGCGTGTTTGGAAAGGGGCCTCCCCAGACTGCTTTTCACCTGTACAAATATTGCCATCTTGTTCTTTGCAGGATGAAAAGCAGAACCGGGGAGGTTATTTTGAATACGAAAATGCTGGAAGGTGACTGGTGAAACAGGACTCCCCTATCCACAGAAATCCATAGGTCCAGATTATGATTTCATATATTTTTTTAAGCGGGGAGGATAGAGGAGACATTGGAAAATACATATGCATATTATTTATTTGTTGCATTTATATGGCACCATTTTTTCAGGTGGTACACATTGATGCGGGTGGCACTGTGGTCTAAGCCACTGAGCCTCTTGGGCCTGCCAATCAGAAGGTCGGCGGTTCAAATCCCTGCGATGGAGTGAACTCCCGTCGCTCTGTCCCACCTCCTGCCAACTCAGCAGTCCGAAAGCACACCAGTGCAAGTAGATAAATAGGTACTGCTGTGGCGGGAAGGTAAACGGCATTTACATGTGCTCTGGTTTCTGTCACAGTGTCCCATTGCGCCAGAAGTGGTTTCGTCATGCTGGCCACATGACCCGGAAAAGCTGTCTGTGGACAAACACCGGCTCCCTCAGCCTGAAAGTGAGATGAGCACCGCAACCCCATAGTCGCCTTTGACTGGACTTAACAGTCAAGGGGTTCTTTACCTTTGTTATTGTTGTTTGGCCGTTTAGTCGTGTCCGACTCTTCGTGACCCCCTGGACCATAGCACGACAGGCACTTCTGTCTTCCACTGCCTCCCGCAGTTTAGTCAAATTCATGCTGGTAGCTTCGAGAACACCATCCAACCATTTCATCCTCTGTCCTCTTCTCCTTGTGCCCTCCATCTTTCCCAACACCAGGGTCTTTTCCAGGGAGTCTTCTCTTCTCATGAGGTGGCCAAAGTCTTGGAGCCTCAGCTTCAGGACCTGTCCTTCCAGGGAGCACTCAGGGCTGATTTCCTTCAGAATGGAGAGGTTTGATCTTCTTGCAGTCCATGGGACTCTCAAGAGTCTCCTCCAGCACCAGAATTCAAAAGCATCAATTCTTCCTTTACCTTTACCTACATGGTTCCCCTCCCCCAGCATTTGATCCCCACAACAACCCTGAATCTCTCTTATTAAGTGGCTGGATTTGGCTGCTGTTTCTCTAAAGTCGCCCTTACTCCTTCTAGGATTCTTCTCCTTTGGCTTCCATCCAGGAAGCACTGTCTACAACTGGAGGCACCATAACCTGTGTAATGAATATGCAGGCGGATGACTGCCTTCTGAATCATACCGTATTTTTCGCCCCATAAGACGCACTTTTTCCCCTCCAAAAATGAAGGGGAAATCGGGGTGCGTCTTATGGGGCGAATGCCTGCAAGCCTCGCGCGCCCGGCAGGAGGTCCCATCGGGTGCGCGAGGCTTGGGGCGGCAGCCTGTCGCCCGAAGCACGGGGAGCCCTCTGGAGGGCTCCCCCTGCTTCCGGCGAGTGTCTGCAAGCCTCGCGCACCCGGCAGGAGGTCCCACCGGGTGCGCGAGGCTTGGGGCGGCAGCGGACTGCTTGCCGGGATGCAGAAGCTTGGCGCGCGCTGAGCTCAGCACGCCCCAAGCTTCTGCATCCCGGCAAGCAGTCCGCTGCCGCCCCAAGCCTCCCGCACCCGGCAGGAGGTCCCGCCGGGTGCGGGAGGCTTGGGGCGGCAGCGGACTGCTTGCCGGGATGCAGAAGCTTGGCGCGCGCTGAGCTCAGCACGCCCCAAGCTTCTAGGGGCGCGCAAGCAGTCCGCTGCCGCCCCAAGCCTTGCGCACCCAGCGGGACCTCCTGCCGGGTGCGGGAGGCTTGGGGCGGCAGCGGACTGCTTGCCGGGATGCAGAAGCTTGGCGCGCGCTGAGCTCAGCACGCCCCAAGCTTCTAGGGGCGCGCAAGCAGTCCGCTGCCGCCCCAAGCCTTGCGCACCCAGCGGGACCTCCTGCCGGGTGCGGGAGGCTTGGGGCGGCAGCGGACTGCTTGCCGGGATGCAGAAGCTTGGCGCGCGCTGAGCTCAGCACGCCCCAAGCTTCTAGGGGCGCGCAAGCAGTCCGCTGCCGCCCCAAGCCTTGCGCACCCGGCGGGACCTCCTGCCGGGTGCGGGAGGCTGGGGGCAGCAGCGGACTGCTTGCCGGCATGCAGAAGCTTGGCGCGCGCTGAGCTCAGCAAGCCCCAAGCTTCTAGGTGCGCGCAAGCAGTCCGCTGCCGCCCCAAGCCTCGCGCACCCAGCGGGACCTCCTGTCGGGTGCGGGAGACTTGGGGCGGCAGCGGACTGCTTGCCGGCACGCAGAAGCTTGGGGCGCGCTGACCTCAGCTTGCCCCAAGCTTCTGGATTAGCGCAGGGGTCCGCTAGCCCTGGGAGAGGCGCCCGGCTCTCCCACGCTAGCGGAGACCTTGCCGGCACGCAGAAGCTTGGGGCGCGCTGAGCTCCGCACGCCCCAAGCTCCTGGTGTAGCGCAGCGCACCTGGGGGGGAAATAAAAATTTTTTCCTTTATTTCCCCCCCTAAAATCTAGGTGCGTTTTATGGGCCGGTGCGTCTTATGGGGCGAAAAATACGGTACTTCGTTTTCCTTCATATTATTTATATTCACCCCATCAAAGTGAATCACTTATATTTGAAAAGACCCAAGGTTTTGTAGAGAAGACACATATCTGATGGCAAAAGGTTGCGGGGAGATCTAAGAATATTAAATCTCTGGGAGGCGGGGGACTCTGTTTTTATCCTCGGATAATTAATACTTTTCAGTTGTCTGCAGCAGTGGTTAAGGCAATCAGTTCAACTTAGCAGAAGTATCTAATTTTATACATCAATAAACACTGCACTGGGGTGGGAGAACTATCAAGCGCAGTCATTGTTTACAGCCTCTTCATCTTCATAAGCACTTGGGTATAAACAGAATATCATTTCACTGAAGTTTCTTGAAAATATTTAAAATAGAGAGGGGTGTTTTTGGTACGTCTCAATTTTGCTTTTCGCTTTGTGTTGTGGGGACTTTCAAAAGGGAAAGGAGAGGTTGTAGAAATGTAGGGACTTAGGAAATTGGTTTATAGCAGGTTAAACAATTGGTCCATCAACCTCAGCCCTACCTATTTGCACTGGTAGCGTCTCTCCAGCATCTCAGGCAAAGTTTTTCCCCATCATCTGACACCTAAACTTTTTATCTGAAGGAAGTGGTGAATGCCTTTGGGACATTCTGCATGGAAAGATTAAGGACGCAATGAGAGGCTGCAGGATCATTTAGTTTTCGTTTCACTTTTAATTTGAATAGGTAAAAAAAGGTAAAGGTAAAGGATCTCTGGACGGTTAAGTCCAGTCAAAGGCAACTATGGGGTTATGGTGCTCATCTCGTTTTCAGGCCAAGGGAGCCAGCATTTTTTCCACAGACAGCTTTCTGGGTCATGTAGCCAGCATGACTAAACCGCTTCTGGTGCAACAGGACACCGTGACGGAAACCAGAGCACACGGAAATGCCGTTTACCTTCCCGCAGGAGTGGTACCTATTTATATACTTGCACTGATGTGCTTTCGAACTGCTAGGTTGGCAGGAGCTGGGACAAAGCAATGTGAGCTCATCCCGTCGCGGGGATTCGAACAGCCGACCTTCTGATCGGCAAGACCAAGAGGCTCAGTGGTTTAGACCACAGCGCCACCTGCATCCCAAGTTCTATATACCGTATTTCTATAACACTATACGCAAGGCGGTTTACAAGCCGGAGAAACAACAAAGATCACACACACCTTATAACAATCTGATTCAATGCAAAAAAAAGACATAATGAAAACGTACTGTAACTTGATAACAAACAATGCATATCAAATAAGGTAATATTCAACAATCCATTAGAATATAACAATGCACTGCAAAATTAAATACCAGCAGTAATATTGCAAAGTATTGGAAGACACAAGATTTACCCACTCCGGAAGAATGGCAGATGAAGGTGATGGACTATATGGAACTGGCAGAAATGACTGGCAGAATCCGAGACCAGGGAGAAGAGTCGGTGGAAGAAGATTGGAAGAAATTTAAAGACTATTTACAGAAATACTGCAAAAATAATGAATGTTAGAATGATGTTGGATTGAAGTTAAGTGGTTTTTAGCAGCAATGTTAAAAGGAATATGTAAAAATGGATTGTTAACAGGTGATAATTTAAAGTTATTATATTTCAAGATAAGAGATTAAGATAAAATCAAAGAGGGAAAGGATTTGCTGAACTAACTAATTTGAACTGGAATACAAAAAGGGAGGTGTGAGGAGGTCGGGGAAACAAGCAAATGAAAGATAAGACATGGAAAGACTAATCTGTTTTTTTTAATTGTTTTTATCTTGTATTTTCATTTTTTACTTCCCCCCTTTTTTCTTTACTTCTTTTTTTTTTTTGCTTAATTTTGTAATATGTTGAAAATTTAATAAATATATTTTTTAAAAAATTAAATACCAGCAGTAATAATTAAACAGAAATTCATGCTTAACAATTACAATAAAGAAATACTAAGCTGTGATCAATAAAAATAACAGCAAGTCACACTGCATAAAAAAGCACAATACCTTTTTAAAGAAAACCATGTAAAGGGATCAAATTGAGAAACAAAGATCAGGGCAATGGGGACCTAGCCAATCCAAGATCATGTTCTCACAGTCTCCAAACAGATACTAGTAGGAAACCCACAAGCAGGATTCGAACACAAAACCCTCTCCCTCCTGTGGCTTCTAGTGACTGGTATTCAGAACCATTGCCACCTCTGACCCCAGAGGAAGAGCATAGCCTCCATCACAGCTTGCAGCTGTTGACAGACTTCTCCTCCATGAATCTGTCTAATCCTCTTTTGGGGGGAGGGGGTTGGGTTAGATTTATTTTTTATAAATTTATTCATAATTTCCATTTGCAATAACAAACAAAAAACATTTCAACAAAGGAATTAAAACAATTATCACATATCAAACTTCGTCTTCCCTCCCCCTCTTTCAGCAGTTCCACGAATTTACCTTCTTCTTTTCCCCTTCTGCATATCCCAATTAACTCTATTTATTCTTTTTCTCATCTATTTCATATAGATGAAATAGAAACTGCAAGTTTTTACAGCAATCCTGCTAATGTCCTGATTTGTTGACAATTTGTTTGTTCAATAAATGATTTCCTTTCCTTGATAATAAAAAAAGTCTGTTGATTTCTTATTCCTCCGGCAATTTTTGCCATTTCTGCATAGTCTATTAATTTCTGTAGCCATTCCTCTTTCATTGGAACTTCTTCGTCTAATCCTCTTTTAAAGCCACCAAAATGAGTGGCCGTCTCTTCCTTTTGTGGGTTCCATACACTGAGTGAAGAAGCAGCTTATGATACGATACAATACAATAATCTTTATTGTCATTGTCCCATACAGAACAACGAAATTAAAAAATCTACAAAAGACATTCAAAACCAAAAAGCCTGCTATCCCAGCTATCCCAACCTGGTTAGCCCCCTAAAAACTCTGATACCCCATTTTTAAATGCAATATACTCCCATAGAGACTCCTTACACCGCGTTTAAAACCAAAATCTCATTTGGATAGAAACTGTTTCTCAGGCGGCTAGTCCTAGTCTTTATAACCCTGGACCTTCTTCCAGAAGGCAGAAGCTGAAAGAGATCATTTCCGGGGTGTGCAGTGTCCTGCGCTATCTCTGCAGCTTTCTTACGACACCTGGAAGCATAGATTTGATCCAAGGTGGGAAGAGCGCACCCAATTATTCTCTTAGGGATGTAAGAAAGCATTGTCGTCCATCCTGCATCCTGAATTTGTCACCTGCATCACTCCTTCTGTTCCAGGGTACTCCAAATTCCATCTTTTCAGATTTTGGATCATTGGGGAGTCACTCTGATGAATCCACAAGCTGATTCTACTGATTAAAGGATAGCCTGTTCTCACCTTCAAACAAAGTCGCAAAGGAATTTCAATTCAGACCTATCTAAAAATTTTCTCAGCAAAACCGCTCTCCTTCCCTGGGGGGGGGGGGGCATTTCGTGAGGGCATCCGGGACCTCCCTGTGGGTGGAGGGATGCCACCTGTGTCATCGGGACATGCCCCCCGCCTCACCATCAGGATAGCCCGGGGCACAGCCGAGGAGCAACCTCGTTTCACCTCCTCGCTGGATCTCCCAACCCACCCTCCCTCTCTTTTATGCATTGCTTGATTTTGGCCTTTATATGGACAAATGTTGGCCGCCATATTGTTGGGCCAGGTAGGATTTTTTCCACTTGGCAAATCGGCACCAGCCCTTTGGTTTTCGCTTAAAGGTAAAGGTAAAGGGACCCCTGACCATTAGGTCCAGTCGTGACCGACTCTGGGGTTGCAGTCCTCATCTCGCTTTATTGGCCGAGGGAGCCGGCGTACAGCTTCCGGGTCATGTGGCCAGCATGACTAAGCCGCTTCTGGCGAACCAGAGCAGTGTATGGAAACGCCATTTACCTTCCCACCAGAACAGTACCTATTTATCTACTTGCACTTTGACGTTCTTTCGAACTGCTTGGTTGGCAGGAGCAGGGACCGGGCAACGGGAGCTCACCCCGTCATGGGGATTCAAACCGCCGACCTTCTGATCGGCAAGTCCTAGGCTCTGTGGTTTAACCCACAGCGCCACCCACGTCCCTTGTAGCAATTGGCACAACTTTGTGAGGTTAGGCATTGGGTAAGCCTTTGTTTAACGGAGGGGAGGTTGTAGCCTCTGCCTGCCCCTCCTCAATAAGGGTATCCTGTTAAAGGGATCTGGGGGTGTGGATCCTGTCCAAAGCCAGGTTGTGGTCTAGGGCCATGCCACAACCCATTGGAGACCCCTCGGTGTGCCTCAATTTGATATACAGTCATACTTCGGGATGAATACGCTTCAGCTTAAATATTTTCGGGTGGCGCTCCGCGGTGACCTGGAAGTAACGGAGCTTGTTACTTCCGGGTTTCGCCGCTTGTGCATGCATAGATGCTCTAAATGACGTCATGCGCATGCGAGGAAGAGGCGAAACACACAGTCGCATTTTACGTTCGCTTCAGGATGCGAACGGGGCTCCAGAACGGATCCCGTTCACATCCAGAGGTACCACTGTATGTCATAGGGCTCCCCCTACTGTTGGTTTACCCTTAGTGGGATTCCCTGCAGACGGGCAGGAGTCGTGATAAAGTCTGGTTTCACCTAATACCCAAGCCAAACCACTCACATCTGCAACCAATAAAGTTGTGGCCTATTTTATCTGATTAACCTAAACATTCGTGTCCATGTCTAAGGGAACTGCGGGGCCCGGGGCCTTGCCACACAGTAAGGAATCCATTTTTCTACCACTGCTGCCTCACAGTGCACATACATAAATGAATTCAGCGGCCCATGTTTTGCCACTTAATGCTGACTTGTGCCACACTGCCACATGGCTCTAACTGCAGAATCAACTTTTTGTGTTTAAGGTTCGCAGTGCAGGCAATTAGGTTGGGGTTCTCTTTTTATTACAACCACATAATTTCTTCTTATATATATAATTTTTATTAATTTCAACATACCAATTATTATACATTCCACAGAACTTCACATCTTATACAATCTTTTTGGACTTACATCAGCACCTCTGATGATCCACCATTTTTATCATTTCTTCTGCATTTCTTAAATTCCTATTGCCTTTGATTATCTTAACTTACAATCTACCTCTTTAACCATTTTTGCAATAATTTACCTCACAAAACTTCTTGCAAACCTACAAATGTAATCTGGTCATCACAATTACTTTTCAAATAGTCCATAAATTTACACCAGTCTTCTGTGAATCTCTGGTCCCACAGGTTTCAAATTCTTCTGGTTAGTTTATCCAATTCTGCATAGTCCATCAATTTCATCCTCCATTCTTCTTTTGTCGGAAATTCTTCTTGCTTCCATTTTTGTGCCAGTAATATTCTTGCTGCCGTCACTGCATATAAAAACAACTTACAATCCTTTCTGTTTATATCATCTCCTACAATGCCAAGTAAAAATGCTTCTGGTTTCTTAATAAATGTATATTTCAACATTTTTTTTATCTTATTATATATCATCTCCCAGAAGTTTTTCACCTTTTTATATTTCCACCACATATGACAAAATGTTTCCCCTTTTTCTTTGCATTTCCAACATTTATTGCTAACTTTATACATTTTAGCTAATTTAACGGGTGTAATATACCATCTATACATCATTTTCATCACATTTTTCTTTAAGGCATTGCATGCAGTAAATTTTAAACCTTCATTCCATAGTTTCCCCCAATCATTCAACTGTATATTATACCCAATATCTTTGTCCCAGTGAATCATTACTGACTTTACCTCCTCATCCTTCAAATGCCATTCAAGCAGCAATTTATACATTTTGGACAAAAAAATTATATTTACACAGAATTTCTTCTAAGTGTGCATGGCAGGTTCCTTATTGCACAAAACATCAGAGGGACTTCAAGGGAAACGTGAAAGCTTCTGCTTGGTCAAATATCTGAGCAGGAGAGTGGAAGAGGGCTGGCTCAGTGGGAGAGCACCTGCCTGGAATGCAGAAGGTTTTAGTTTCAATCCCCAGCAGCTGCAGTTAGGACTGGAAATGTCCCCTGTCTGAGAGCAGCTGCCAGTCAGTGCTGACAATACTGAATTAGATGGATCAATGGCCTGACTCAATATAAGGCAATTCCTCTGCTCCCAAATTGGAAGCCACAAAGGAAGTTCATAAAAGAAACGAAACTGCTCAGGGTTGAACTTCATATTCCTGTTTGCCACAAATCTTAGACTAAGAACTCCTTTCCAGAATGTATATTTCCCCCCTCCTATTTCCCCCCACCCCCACAACCGCAAAGAGAAAAGAAAAACTCTGTTAAGTTGACGTTTGCAGTAATGCATGATGGCAGGTGAATTAGGCAAGGAGTTAATTAAAGTCTGAGAGTTAATTAATGAGATCCACTGCACATTAAAGATCATTACTTCATCTGAAAAGAGTAATTAGAGAGTCGTTTCTGGTGCACTTTTATTCTCTTGGGTGTTAACATTGACACACCACATAAGTCATTCAATGTTAGGCAAATAATCCACTGGTCCTACTGTTTATTCTGACTGCTATAACAAAGTTGAGCTGCGTCGTTTGAGAGTTCTTGCATCAAAGACTCTTCCTGATCCTTCCTTCTCCTGGGACTGGATTAAACCTCTGGGTAAGTAAAGTGTCGAAAAAAGCCACCATCTCTCAAGAGCTGGGCCAAACATCATTCATTCTATTCCATTCATTTCATTGGCTGGAATCTGTCCTGGATTGATGGACGCCTTTATCATTCCTTTTCGTGGGGTGGGGCAGGAGATGATAAATAAAGTAAAGGCTGAAACTTGAGCTCAGCAAGACTCAAGCCCCATCATGTGCCAGGAAATTAAAGGAGGAATCTAAATCAACTCCTGCAGGGGTGTCAACTATAGGGGGCAGAAAGGTCCCTCAATATTTCTTGGCAGGGGGCTGAGTCCTCCAATATTGAGGGGGCTGCCATCTCCTGCTATCCCCGGGCAAGCGTTGGCCCACTGGGTGGGAGCAGGAGGTGAGAAGGGCGATTTTCACCCTCCGCACTCCCTGCAGCTGATTGGCGAGTGCTGGCGCACCAGGCAGGAGTGGGGTGGGTCACATGACACTAGGCTCCCTCAATGTGTGTGTGTGTGGGGGGGGGCAAGTCAGCGCTCCTAAGCTCCTGCATACAGTTTGCCATTTCCTGCAGCAGTGGTAAGAATCACTGTATTTTCCCATGTATAAGATGGTCCCTACTTTTTAGAACCCAAAATTAAGAAATCAATATTTTAAACATCAGACAAACCAACTTTTTTTCAGTTAGAGTGCTGAGGGGAGCTTTTTGGGGTAGATCCCCTTCAAGCCCAGGCAGAAAGCGTGCAGGATCTAGGGTGAGTGGAAGAGAGGGGGCCAATCCGTTGACCTCAAGTTCTTTGCAGCATAAGCCATGACCTGCCCAATCCTGCTCTGCCTGGAGACTGTGGCAATGCCCAGGTCCCAAGATCAGAGCTGCTGGAGCTGGGAGTGATCCAGGAGCACTTGCATGCCAGTCACCTCTCCATGGACTGAGCAAGGCGAAGCAGGTGGGTATTGGAACTGGAAAAGCCACCTGCTCCTCTCCCCAAAATAACACCTTCAGCGCGGATTGGCAGCCACACCGCTGACGTCACCAAACTTCGGAACCTTGGCAGGGAAGGTTGGGCAAAAAAATTGGAAGGCGGGAAGGACAGGCAGAGTGGAGCCTTCTCTGCACGATGACATGGCGCCCTCTTCATTTTTAAAAAATAATATTTTATTAAATTTTATCAGTAAAAAAGATTCAAAAAGAGTACAAAAACAGAAAAATACAAAATCACAATACAAAATACAAAAGTACAAACATTAAACACAAAAGAAAAAAGAAAAAAACACATAAAGAAAACTCCCTCTTTTTTAACTCATCTTTGATTAACTTATTTTCCTGACTTCCTCACGCCTCCCTTTTTTGTATCCTTTTTTAAAAGTTAGTTCCGCAAATTCATATCCAATTTAGTTTATCTATTTATTAATCCCCTCTTACATTTTACCTTGTTGCTAGAACCCCTTCAATTTCATTTCAACGTCATCAACATTCAAAAATTTTACAATATTTCTGTAAGTAAATTTTAAATTTCCTCCAATCTTCTTCCACCGACTCTTCTCCCTGATCTCGGATTCTGCCAGTCATCTCCGCCATCTCCATGTAGTCCATTAAGTGCATTTGCCATTCTTCCAGAGTGGGTAAATCTTGTGTCTTCCAATGCTTTGTGATAAGAATTCTTGCTGCTGCTGTAGCATACATAAAGAAAGTTCTATCCTTCTTTAACACCGATTGGTCAACTATGCCCAGGAGAAAGGCCTCTGGTTTCTTCTGACAAGGCGCCCTCTTCAGTGTCGCACTAGAGGGGCTTCTACAAGATACCTCGTGAAGCTTCGGCGCCATGCACCAGGCTCACTTTTGGCTGAGGGGGAAATAGTGCCTTTGGGCATGAACAAAGTGCCTTTCTTTTTCCTCCGTGTCGCATGACAACAGCCAAGCTTTCGGCTCCCCTCCCCCCTCTCCTGCATTTACATTCCATGTATTAGACGACCCCCAATTTTTGACTGAAAAAAGTCAGCAAAAAACATTGTCTTATACACAAAGAAATACGGTATATATTTGCTGATTCAGGTAGGTAGCCGTGTTGGTCTGACGCAGACAAAATAAATTCAGTCCCACCACGCTGGTGGGGGCAGACTGCTGGCAGCATGTGAACATGTGATACCTTTGCTATGACATCTTCAGTGGTTGCCCACATGTTGCTGAACCCGGTTCAGGGATATGCAAAGCCCTGAAGCACTTCAAGTCTTCTAGGCCAGCCCTGGATTAGAAGACTGCAAGGTATGGTGGAGATTTGACAACCTGACCTCACTTCCTGCTCTTTAAGCTCCTTGCAGGGCGCACTATGTAAATGTAACAAACAGGTAAGGTGCTTGCAAAGAGCTCTGGGATAGGAGAGTCAATGCTGCTTGTGGATTTCCCATTGGGGCAACTGGTTGTGAGAACAGGGTGCTAGACTTGATGGGCCATTGGCTAGACCCAGCAGGCTCCTCTTAGAATCATAGAATCATAGAAGTGTCCAGTTGGCAGGGACACCAAGAGTCATCTCATCCAGCTGTTAGAATTCCTGCTCCATGATTGCAGTCATGGGATTGTTGTCTTTCACATGACAGTATGTTTTGACTCCACAGAGTGGGATGTGACGGAGACGGGAAGTTTGTGTTACTGTGTTCCATGAAGTGGGACTATTGTCCTTTATTATTTTTCTCTTTGCTGTCTGATGCTGGAGAGAGAGAGGGAGCCATGTTGCAGTGCTCTGTATGTGTTTATATGTAAGTAAAGTAGATTAGCCAAAATACTGAGTTGCTGAGGTCTGTTAAGCAAACTGCGCAAACTCTGTGGATCCCTAAGTGTGCCGGTGTCGGTTGGCATTGGTTGCTGTGATGTTCGGGCTAAATAAAGCTTGTGAAGCTCCCGAACGATCGAGGAGGAGGAAGAGAGCATGCCAGTCGGGCATGTGTCTCCACCAGGGTCCTACCCCCTGCAAAGCAGGAATCTCAGCTAAAGCAGCCTTTACAGATGGCCATTCAACTTCTGCCTCTAGCGCCATTGGTGAATGGCGGAGTTCCTCCGATTGGAGGAACGGGCTCTGTGGAAATTGGGTCTTCCCGCCGCGGCGAAGGTGGGGACCTGCTAGAAATCCCAGGCGGAGGAAGCCTGGGAATGTGGGGTTCGTCAGGGCCATTTTGGGGCTCTGGAGTGAAGTGGGGTGAGCGGCGCGGTGCTGCAAACTGATTGCTATTTTTACGAAGTGAAGCCGCACAGCCATTGCCGGAGAGCGCTGACTTTTTCCTGTGGACAATTGGATTTAAAACAAGTACCCGTGAGTAGAAACGGAAAATTGGATCAAGAAATTTCTTAATTTGGTATCGAAGCGGGAAGGTTCAAAACAGGAAGTCCGCCTTCCGCTTTCTGTATATAGACTAAAGCAAAAACTTTGTAAGCTAAAGCCTGGAATGCCGTTAAAAAAGTCTAAATTTCCTTCATCTATAATTATTGAAACCCCCTTGGAAGTAGGAGAAAAGGGGGAAGAACTTTGTTTAACCCCTGCAGGAGAGGGAGTGAAGAAGGATAAGTTTCCACCGTCTCTAACCTGGAAACGGGGTGTCAGAGACAGAAATAGTTGGAGAGGTTCATTGACTGTGAATGGAATACTTTGACAGATAGCTAAAGAAGAGAAATAAACTGATTCCAATTTTGCCTTTTGCATTCTAAAGAAGCAAAATATCTGAAAAATATCTGAAAAATGAAAGTAATTTTCTTTTGTTGGACTTGCCTTAAAAAAAATGGATACAAATAGAAATTGTCTCCCTAGAGGGAGCTTGTTAAATTGTTGCTGCAGTCTACCTGAGGACTCAACAGCTGTGAGATTAAGATTGTGGGACTAGTCTTTTCTGACCTTGACTAAAGATGAGCTGGGAGGAAGACTGGGTGCTTGCTTTATGCAAGACAAGTGCCTTGCTGGAACATATGCATGAGAAGATGGATTTGATGAATGAGAAAATGGACTTGATGACTGTTGTGGTTAACAACTCTGGACAAACAGGGAACATTGATACAGAAACCATTCCGGGACCAACTCATGAACCTGTACTGACTGGGCAAGTGCAGAAAATAATGGAGGAGGATGCGGTTGCACCTCAAATAATACAAATGGAGAAACCCGAGGCCCTACAGGAGCATAAGCCGCTGCCATTGAAGATGGAAGTTGGATTGGGCCAGGGGGAGTCTGGAGCTGAGGAGGTTCCTAATTTTGGAGAGATTTTGAAATATGTTTTTAAACACTTTTTGGATTACACTGATGACTGTGGGGAGTGGGACTGTGGGGAATGGGTGGGTTTGATGAAGGGAGATGGAGACAATTTTGGGTTGGAACCCCCCAGAGACCTACTCCTCAATGAGAAAGGAAAGAAATTAAGAAAGAGACCAACAAATGACAGGGAAAAGGGCAAGTATAAACAAGAAGAAGAAGAATTGCAGAAGGGACATGGAAGAGACTTAAGGGCCTCGGACATAAGACTTCCAGGTTGATGGACTAGATGGAATGGACAGTAAGGACTGACACGACCCGAGACCAGGAAGAAGAGACGTTCGATGAAGACTGGAAGAAAATCTATAAAGAACATTTTTATTTGGGGAATTAGCCTAAAATAAATGAATATTAGGGAAAATGTTGGAATGAAACTATATGACTCTAGCAGAAATGATATCAGGAGCTATGTATATTTGAGCATTAAGATTCAAGCTTTAAGGTATTTTAGGGTAGGATAAGGTTAAATAAATCAAGGTAATTTAAGTAACAGAATATGGGGAAAGATGGGAAGGATTTGTTGAGTTAACTATTAGGTTAAAATGTTAAGATAAATTATTTAACAAAAACTGAGAAAGATGAAAAGAATTTCCTGAAATAACTAATTAAACTAAAATACAAAAAGGGAGGTGTGAGGAGGTCAATGAAACAAGCAAATGGAAGTTAAAGATATGTAATTTGGGATTTGTGTTTTTCTTTTCTTTGTTTTTTTTTTGTTGTTGTTGCATTGCTGTATTGGTTTTTATGTTTTGTTTTTTTCCTTCTTTTTATGTATTGTAGTGTTGTTTTTTATTTTTTCTCTTTTTTCTATTATTCTGAAACTATTAATAAATATTATTAAAAAAATAAAAAACAACTTCTGCCTCTAAACCACCAAGGAAGGAGAGTCCACAATCTCCCAAGGGAGTCTGTTTCATGTAAGTTCTTCTGCTCATCAACTCTAATTTTCTAACCACAAGGACTCGATGGCAGCAACTCTGCTCTGCCGCAGGAGGAATTAGACAAGCGAAGAAAAGCAGAGAAGTAAATAAATAAGCTGTGTTCAAAATTAATTGAGGACCTCACCCTGACTCTGGTCTTATTTTGGTTATAATAAAGACTTATAGACAGGGTCTGAGTGCCATACAACATTGAGCTTTCACCTTTCCTGCCCTCTTGGCTCAGAACATTTTGATTGATAGGAAGAGGCTTTTAAATTGTTAGCTGCGTGCTGCAGTAGCTTACCATAAATTCCCCATTTGATTTCAAATGTAATTGATGAATGCTCTTGGTGAATCTGGGCTCTGGCACAGGCACACACACCCCTTGCTTTTGATAAAGGTATCACTGAAGGCCCCCGGGCACAAATTCATCATTATACCTGCAGCTCTCACATCTTAACTTACCTTGTGCTGCCACTCTCTCTTCCTAAGGGGAACCGTTTGTGAACGGGAGCAATTAAGAGATGTTGTTTCCTCCCCACTTCTGCTGCAAAACTTGGACAGAACAAAGGGAAGAGAGAGGAGAGAGAAGAAGGAGGAGGTCTAGGTTGCACTAGAAGTGGGACTTCTAAACGATATCTGCCAATACAGTCATAGGTAAAGGTAAAGGGACCCCTGACCTTTAGGTCCAGTCGTGGCCGACGCTGGGGTTGTGGCGCTCATCTCGCTTTATTGGCCGAGGGAGCCGGCGTACAACCTCCGGGTCATGTGGCCAGCATGACTAAGCCGCTTCAGACAAACCAGAGCAGCGCACGGAAACACCGTTTACCTTCCTGCTGGAGCGGTACCCATTTATCTACTTGCACTGGCATGCTTTCAAACTTCTAGGTTGGCAGGAGCTGGGACAAAGCAACGGGAGCTCACCCTGTCATGGGAAATCAAACCACTGACCTTCTAATCAGCAAGCCCAAGAGGCTCGGTGGTTTAGACCACAGACTTGTTGGTGGCAACTAAGACTATTACAAGAACCACCGGAATTCTTCGTGTTTACTGCCACTCAGCTTTGGCTAGGCCTGCTGGAGCAAATTTCAAGAGCACAAATTCAGTAGAATGGTGAGTGGATGGCTTTTGCTACACAAAACTGTGCTGAAAATCAGTAAGAGGCATGCAAATGACTTGGCGGTCGTTAGGAATCCTCTCGTGCTGTGTTAAGTTGGCCGTTTAGCATCAAATTATGTTGATTCTTCCCTTCTATAGGACACACTCATGCATAGCGTAGGAGCTTCTGAAATGTTTATGCATGATGATATTTGGAATAAAGAGAGCCAAGGCCCCATTAAAGTCCGCGTGCTGAGTCTCTTATCAAGTCAATTCCTGAAGGATGGAAAAAAAAAATGGGAACAGCTTTGTGATGGGAATAAAAATGCCACTTCGAAAGGCTGCTTTGTTTTCCACAGCAGAATTTGAGATGCACTGAAAACTTAAAGCTGATCTAAATTTAAAAGGAGATATTAAAATGCCTGTGTCAGGGGCTCAGGAGCAGAGGTACAGTGGAGAGAGGAAATGGAAAGCGAAGGGGAAGAATCTGAGGGCAGCGTAGGGGAATACGACAGTGACCCGAGAGATTCCATGAGCTTCTCCAGCGAATCAGAAGATTCCCAGAAGGAGGCACCCATGGTCAGGGCAAGGGGGGTCCCGGGGGGGACACACCAGAAACAAGGGGCCAGAGGGGACTCCCAAAGCAGCAGCTGGAAATCAGGACCAGCTTCCCCACCAGAGCGTAGTGGGGGGGGGGAGAGTCCCATGGGGCAGGGCCAGCGTCTCCTCCAGCAGGGAGAGAAGATGAGTCAGGGCTGACCACGCCTCCATCGGAGAGTGAGGGAACGGAAGGGAGGTCGGGTCCAGCTAGCCCCCCCGAAGGGGGAAGCAGTGACAGGAGCAGTGTAACGGTCAGGAGGAAGGTTGCCGGCTGGGCGCGTGCGCCAAGTTCAAATGTACAGGCGTGCGGGACAGCAGAAAACCCAGATTGGGAACCAGGTCCTAAAGCCTGCCGGAGGCAAGGAGAAGAGTCAGGGGATTCAGCGTCAGAAGAGTCTAGGAAGGGTGAGACCCCAGCTGACAGGCGGAGCCAGAGGCGGAAAGAGCAGCGGAAAAGGTGGAGCAAGGCTAGAGTCTTAAATTGGTGTATGGGGGGAGGAGACTCAGAAGGAGCTTCGGCGGTCTAGGGTTTCAGACGTAGAGCTGCACGCTGCTGATGTGAAAGACAAACTGAACTTCAATAAAGACTTTTGTATATAACAACGAAGTGGCGTTGGTCCTTTGTGAGCTGGGACCTAGGGCAGCTCTGACAGCCTGTAAATGGTTTTCTCATCACACTGAAATCCCAGGTCCTAAGCCTAGCCTGGGCAGCAGTTTTTAGCTCTTTACAAGGCTGTCCGAGTTACTGTTTGTTGAGATCCACATGAAAAATAGGTCCTTGAGTAGCATCTTGGTAGTTTTTCTTGCCAGGTGAGACTGAGGCTTAGTTCTTCCCAAGCACACCTGTTTTTGACCTAGAATCATAGAATCTTAAAGTTGGAAGGGACCCAAAGGCCATCTAGTCCAACCCTTTGCAATGAAGGAATCTCAGCTAAAGCATCCAGGACCTATACCACTTCTTGCTGCACACTGAAGCCCGTGTGAATGAATGCTGATCCCTCCGTGTGTGTGTGCTATGTGTATCCACTTAGAAAATTATAATAATAATAAATTATAATAATAATATAATTATAATAATAAATAATAATATGTTTTTATCTATACCCCACCCTTCCCAGTCCAAAAACCGGGCTCAGGGCAGCTAACAACAAATCTAAAACACTTAATTGTAAAAGCAGCATGAAATACAGTATAAAAACATGAATAACAATAAAATTCAAAATTCAGAAATCAGTTTAGGGAAATAAGCATTAGATAATCCCCAGGGCTAACTGGCTGAATTGGTCCTACTTGGACCAGCGAGGAGGCCAGGGGAGAATTAGCTGTGGGATCTCAGAGCGGGTAATCTTCATAAAAGGGGAGGGGGAGGGAAGAGAAGGGAAGGGAAATAAAAGATCAGGCTGAATTCAGATTAAAGGCCAGGCGGAATAGCTCTGTCTTACAGGCCCAACGGAAGGAGGTTAAATCCTGAAGGGCCCTAGTCTCATGGGACAGAGCGTTCCACCAGGCTGGAGCCATCACAGAAAAGGCTCTGGCCCTGGTGGAGGATAGTCTGACTTCCTTAGGGCCCGGGACCTCTAAACTATGGTTATTCATGGACCTTAAGGTCCTCTGCAGGGCATACCAGGAGAGGCGGTCCCGTAAACACGAGGGCCCTAACCCACAAAATTAGCATGCAAGCTAGCATCCTACCCCTGACATCTAGTTTTCTGGGTGCAGGAAATGCCTTTTTCATGGAGGTACCATCCATGTACTCTAAGGCATCCCCTGTAATCTGAAGGGACACAGTCAAGAAACAGATTTTCCTCCTCAGCTACTGTTTCTGAGAACTTGGGCATGAAGATCACAAGGTTCCTCACAAATATCAGCGCCTGAAGCCATGGGTTCCCTTCCTTATCCAAACCAAGGCATACCAAGGTAGATCTGGATCTTCTGGTGGATCTCTGGGTGACTTGGAGGAGATCAGGAAGGATTTCCGGCCCACAATTGTTTAATAGCAGCAACGAAATGAATCCTTTCCCTCATCCCCCAAATTATACTTCTGCAATGAACAAAGCTTGAAGTTGATTTTTCTGCAAAGCTCTGTTCAGTTCTTGCACTCAAATTCATGGACCCAAAAATTCAGCTCTGGTTGGTGGGCTTTAAGATTCTATTAAAAAGCAGATCCTCAAGCATGAAGCCCACCCATCTCTGATGCACACAGTGGACATTTGTTCCAGAGTAACAGAAGACTTTACCAAATGGAATAATCCCGCAATACATCTCCCCCTCCCACAATGACAGCTACTTTGGAAGACATTCATGATCAGTTTGCTGTTCCATTCATGCTTACTCTGGTGGGGTGATAGGGCCTTTGGATCCACACCCCCTCCTTCAAAAAGATATTATTTGCCTCTCCCTACACATAAGCACACAGAGAGTTTCTGGGATCTCATAAACTGCCACAGCTTAGAGCACTTTCCTGTCAATGTAGAGCTTAATATTATATTGCCATAAAGAAATCTGCCCTCAAATTTCCTTCCACAGTAAAAATGGCTTCCAATTGTTTGCCTTTTTCTTAAGGCACTTTATAAAATTTTTTTAAAGCTATTTTTTATTAAAGCTTGCAAAACAAAGAAAAAAACAATGTACAGATGTGAACAAGCATTTTTAACATCAAAAGCAAAAGGAAGAAAAGAAAATGGAAAGACTTCTGATTCTCTATCAGCCTTAAGACATATGCAAAACTCTTCCTCCATAATAACATCCAACTCTTCTACTTTCCAGAAACTAACCTTTTCTCAATCTTCAAATCCAGATATCACAAGAAGAAAACTTCTGAAATATCAGAGGATAGATTTCAGTACATCACTTCCCTAGGAACCATCTAGAATTTCCTCCTCCCCCATCTTCTGCCCCACACTTTCCAGGTGGCAGATCTTGCTGAAAGTATTTTGAGTCTCAGCCATGCTATAATAAGTTGAATCAGATCATGGATTCATCAGACTGAACAACAGCAAAAAAGAAAAAATCTAATCAACCCCCCAAAAGATGCAATTTGGACGCGCTCCAAAGAAAGCCATCTGAAAGCTGACTGCATGCGTACGATTCAGATCCCTTGCCAGTTCCATCAGAGGCGTTGCTGAAAGCTTTGTCTCAAGGGTTGTGCATTGAATTTTGCAAGTGTTTTGTTTCTGTATGCCTTTTTTGTGGGGAAAGCTGATACATGTCGGGCTCTGATCCCTCCTCCACTATGCTCAAAGCCCAACCAGAGGTGCCTTTGAGTTTCAAAGACACTCAACTCTTTTCAGTACAAGAGGACTCTCGGCAGCCTAAACAGTTTTGATTAAAGATGAAAGTACACTGAAGATTACACGCCAAAAAGCAAGAGCACACAAGAAAGACAGAGTGATGTCAGCGACGGAAGAAACATGCACCCAGTAGATTACTGTTCCTACTCTGAGAGCCGAGCTCTACTTTCAATAATTCTTCCATTGCCAGCCAAACTTCTCACGATCCCAACAGCCTTGGCCGTAGAAAACACAATGAACTTGCGGAACAAAGATCAGCCTGACTCTCCCCTCCAGTTTTCTGGGGATGGAGTTTTGAACGTTTGCTCAAAGCGTTCTATTTCAGCTTCAATGGACTCTTGGGATTGCTCTTCTTGGAAACAGTGGATAATAACAGAGAATTGCAGCAGAGATGTTGCCCGGGTTATCCGAAATCAACACATGTGAATCTTCACAGCTCTGTAATCTCTCCACACTGCTTAAGAACATCAGAGGATCCCCGCTAGATCAGGCCAAAGGCCCATCTATTCCAGCAGATGATTCTCACCAAGGCAAGCCAGATGTCTATGGGGAGCCCACGATCAGGACTTGAACTCAAGATCACCACTTGTAATTCGCAGCAACTGGTATGCAGTGGCCACAGAAGGTATTGGTAATGGACTAGCTACTGATAGCCTTATTGTCCATGAATCTGCCTAATCTTCTGAATTGTTACCAGCTACATACAAAGTAATCTCTCCCCCACTGTGGCTCCTCTGCCTACTCCTCTGTCTCCTGCTCTTAGCCCCTACATTACAGCAGAGCTGCGAAACTGTGTCATTCTAGATGTTGCTGAACTCTGTTGCAGATATTAATATTGCACAGTTTGAAGTGACTGGAAGCATCAGAACTGACTCCTTTTGGAATAAATCATTGTCCGGACCCATAAAAAAACATTATTCAACTTTTACTGGCAGAACTCTTTAAAATAAAACAGGATACATCAAATGGTATGTCCCACAGCAGAACCCTTTAAAAACAGAACATAAGAATCAAAGATATATCCAAAAATATATCTTCTGCTGTCCAGCACAGGCACAAATATGTCTTCTGCTGTCCAGCACAAGCTCAGCATTTTACAAAATATGAAATAATCCAAACAGATCTATAAGCAAAAGTCTTTCTCTTTCTCTTTCTCTTTCTCTTTCTCTTTCTCTTTCTCTTTCTCTTTCTCTCCGCAGCCTCCAGGCTTTCTATTCTCCACTCAGGAGAGCTTCATTTTACTTCTTCACTCCATTGAGTTTGGAAAACAAAGACTAGAGGCCACTCCCTTCAAAATGGACATTTTGCAACTCAGTACCTCTCAGATGATCTAAGGTTACAATACTCACATGTTGGCTGCCAGAGAACAACATTGAGTTAGTTAATCATTAACTCAGCAAGGAACTCCAAGTCCTTTAAAATATAACTGTGGGAAAACCCCAATATTAGCAATACACATTTTTCATTTCTGTGTGGATTAAATCTATTATACTTAACAAGCTCCTTTCAGTCCAAACCATTGGTCATGCTGGCTGGGCTGATAGAAATCATAGCTGAACAATATTTGGAGAGTCACTGTTTCCCTGTCCCTGCACATCTACGACTGCAGTATCAGCCATGCTTGTTTATGTGTGTGACAAAAAGACAGAATTCTTCGCTATAATGGATGAGGACATGGAGAGTAGAGCATCTCTGGGCTCATCTCAGAGCAGCCTCTTATAAACTAGCTAATTTGAGCTCAGTTTGGCTTGTACATGAATTCCTTTGTTAGGTCCATTTTGAGCCTCACACCCCATTGATTTTCATCAGGAACTAGATGAAATATTTGTAGAAGATAGAAGTTTAATATGGAGAAAATGCTATGTTTGTCTGCATTGTGTATGAAACTTAATGGAGGTTTGCATTTGCAGAGAACTGTAGCAAGCGCACAAAAGAGTGCTTCTACAATTAAAGCTGCAAAAAAGAGGATTTGTTGTGCTAATTGATGATCCATTTCTGGGAGTCTGGGTCTCTCTCAGAAGCTGCCAGCTACTTCTACGAAAACAACTTGCTTATTTGAATATAATAATAATAATAATAATAATAATAATAATAATAATAATAATACTTTATTTATACCCCACCCATCTGGCTGGGTTGCCCCAGCCATTCTGGGCAACTTCCAACAAAATATTAAAATATCGTAATGCATCAAACATTAAAAGCTTCCCTAAACAGAGCTGCCTTCAGATGTCTTCTAAAAGTCTGGTAGTTGTTTTTCTCTTTGACATGTGGTGGGAGGTTGTTACACAGGGCGGGTGCCACTATCGAGAAGGCCCTCTGCCTGGTTCCCTGTAACTTGGCTTCTCGCAGTGAGGGAACCTCCAGAAGGTCCACGGAGGAGGACCTCAGTGTCCGGGCAGAATGATGGAGGTGGAGACGCTCTTTCAGGTATACTGGACCGAGGCCATTTAGGGCCGTAAAGTTCAGCACCAACACTTTGAATTGTGCCCAGAAATGTACTGGGAGCCAATGTAGGTCTTTCAAGAGCAGTGTTATATGGTCTTGGTGGCCGCTCCCAGTTACCAGTCTAGCTGCTGCATCTGAATTAGTTGTAGTTTCCGGGTCACCTTCAAAGGTAGCCCCACATAGAGCGCATTGCAGTAGTCCAAGCGAGAGATAACTAGAGCATGCACCACTCTGGCGAGACAGTCCGTGGGCAGGTAGGGTCTCATCCTGGAGCTGATAAACAGCTGCCCTGGACACAGAATTGACCTGCGCCTCCATGGACAGCTGTGAGTCCAAAATGTCTCCCAGGCTGCGCACCCGGTCCTTCAGGGGCATAGTTATCCCATTCAGGACCAGGGAGTCCTCCACACCAGCCCGCCCCCTGTCCCCCCAAAACAGTACTTCTGTCTTGTCAGGATTCAACCTCAATCTGTTAGCCACCATCCATTCTCCAACCGCCTCCAGACACTCACACAGTACCTTCACCACCTTCACTGGTTCTGATTTTAAAGAGAGGTAGAGCTGGGTATACTGATGAACACCTTTCTTTCTCTTTCGGATCAGCGAGAATAGCTACTGGCCTTTATTAACAAACAAGAACCTAAAGAAAACTGGATTGCACTGCTAGTAGTTTAAGAGCAATATGTTGATTTGTATTTGCAACAAGGGTTTTGTAACAAGTTTAAAGACAGTTTGCTGGAAAACATTGGAACTCCTTTTTTGTGGTAGACAGCTGATTGGTTCATATTACGCACAATGTCCGGATCTGAAGGAACGTCTCCACCCCCATCGTTCTGCCTGGACACTGAGGTCCAGCGCCGAGGGCCTTCTGGCGGTTCCCTCATTGCGAGAAGCAAAGCTACAGGGGACCAGGCAGAGGGCCTTCTCGGTAGTGGCGCCCGCCCTGTGGAATGCCCTCCCATCAAATGTCAAAGAGATAAACAACTACCTGACATTTAGAAGACATCTTAAGGCAGCCCTGTTCAGGGAAGTTTTTAATCTGTGATATTTTACTGTATTTTTGGTTTCTATGGAAGCCGCCCAGAGTGGCTGGGGAAACCCAGCCAGATGGGCGGGGTATAAATAATAAATTATTATTATTATTATCATCAGGGAATTCTGCTAATATAAGTCTAACAGTCTTTTTCTGGTACCTCAGCTCTCCCTTAACTTCTCTTCCCTCCTCTTGCTCCCTTCTGCAACCTCCAACATTACAGCATTACAGCAACTCCACATAGAACACAATTTTAAAGGCTTGTTGTTTGGAGCTGGCACAACATTACAGCAGCTTATCTCACCCTGACTTCCTTTATGCAAGTCTCTTAAAAGGCGATAGCCTACTTTTCTTGAACACAGACCAAAGCAGCTAAGAGGGGAAAATCAATCAAACACACAAACTGCCACTGCAAATAATAATATCAATACTAAGAATATCTCTGAGGTCTGAAGCCATCGGAAAAGCTTCTTTGCCCTTTCGCCATTCATCTCAGCAACAAAGGTTCAACCCAAATTGAACAAGAATTCATAATGAAGAAAAAAATCATCCAGGAAACTGATACATTTGAAGTGTTTTCTGGTGCACACAGTTAATTTAAAGAGAAGCAGCTTAGGCAATAATGCAATTAACAATGTGGGTTCAAAACGGATGCTCCTAATAACTTTCTGGAGAGAGAGGATTTATGCTGCTGTGTGTCTGATGTTGGGGGAAAGCTCATTTGCTGCTTGTCTTGCACCATGCAACAATAAAGCTATGCTTTGTTTGCAAATAAATCTTCTTTCCAAATAAATACATTTGCAGGACCCAACTCATTTCTGTAAGTGCCACGGGTCGGACCCCTGTAGACCAGGGGTCAGCAATTCTTTTTAGCCACGGGCTGGTCCACTGTCCCTCAGACCTTGTGGTGGGCCAGGGAAGTGGCACCGGGGGGGGGGCTGGAAGAAGAGGCGAGGGGGCAAGTAGTCCTCCTCCCCAGCCCCAAAGCCCCAGCAGCTGCACTTACCTTCCCAGGGGCTGCCACCGCTGCCGCCACCACCACCGCCACTGCCACTGCTTCTCGTGGCTAGGCAGAGTGAGCTTGTCCACTCCGCTCTCTGCCCCACAGGAGCACCAGGGCGGTGGCAGTGGAGGGAAGATGAGTGGCGCGAAAGGGCTGGCTCCAGAGAGGGGCTGCTTAAAATGGCATTCAGCCAGCTCAGCCCAGCCCCCTTCCTTCTCTAGGCAGGGCGGGGAGAAGCTGGGAGGAGGGAGGGAGGGAGGAGGCGCCACCACAGTGTGTGTGAGGGAGAGGAGGGGGAATGGGATGGCGCAGCCCAAACGAACAGGATCCCCATGCCGATCCATGGACAGTCCGCAGGCTGGATCCTGAAGGCAACTGGGCCGGATTCAGCCCACATAACTTAGTTTGCCGACCCCTGCTTTAGTGTGTGTGTGTGTGTGTGTGTGTGCTCTGAGGAGTGCATGGTTAGAGAAGATGTTGTATATGTTTGAGTTTTTATACTGTAAAACCACCCTGTATTCCTTGGATGAAGGGCAGTATATTGTTGTTGTTGGCATCTGTCTGTCTTGGGAGACCATAGGGTGCACTTCCAGGGTGAAATATATAAATTTAATTGACAACAACAACAACAACAAGATACACCTGTTTTGAAGAGGCAAAACCAGTTGTATGTTTCTCCAGAATGTGGCACAAATCATAACTTAGGAAACGTTGCTTTGAATTGCCTTCTCTCCCTGCCCCCTAGCAAATCTCCATCACTGCTGTCATTGACTACTCAAGTTTTTTATCCTCATACTCTTTCTTAAAATAAAATATATTTTTAAAAAACCCTTCCTTGCACTTTGCATTTTGCACAGCTTGCTGCCCCAGAGTTTAATATACAGCCTCGTGGATTTTGTCGCCGAGATACGGCGTTTGTGCTTTCATCTCCGCGGGTTCTCATTTCCTGATGGCAATGTCAATATCTCAATACCCAGGTGGATTTATGGGACGAGTTACAGATAGCAAGGCTTCCTTGGAAATTAGTATGCCTGCCTCCGCTTGGTGGCCCCAATTCCCACAGGCTTGCCCTAATCACATACGGAACTGCTGGAGTCTTGAAGAGCTTAAAGAGTCATGCAGGTGTTTAAGGACATAGTTAGATTCTCTCATCTCCTTCCTGCAGTATTTAAAAATATGCATCCCAATGGAAAATGCGGATCTTTTGACTGCTTTGAACGAAATAAGGTCACCTTTGCACCATACATTTAAAGTGTTATGATGCAGCTTTAAACAGTCACAGCTTCTCCCAAAAAAATTCTGAGAGATATAGTTTGTTACGGGAACTGATAGTTGTCAGAAGACCCCTATTCCAGTCCCTAGGGCTGACATATTTCAAAAAGTGAAAATCCGGATACAAAAGTTCTTGAGCTTTTTTATTTTTTTAGTTTTAGTTTAGTTTTTTTAATTTTAGTTTCTTAGTTTTAGTTGCTAAGCTTTTTTAAAATAAAAAAATGCAAATATATATATATGATGTTTTTGAACTAATTTTAAAGGAAATCAGCAAAAACGAGACTGCCAACATGGGTTGCCATATGTCTGGATTTTCCCAGACATTTCCACCCAGACACTGCTTCTGATTGCAGTATTCTGGGTATGTCCAGGAAATTGCGGACGTAAGGCAATCTTCTCTGCCCCCCCCAACTACAATAAATCCCTTTTCACAGGGAACTCTGAGAATTGGCACTCTGGGAGGGTAATGAGCATATCCTAACAAGACATGGGTTGGCACTGTGGTCTAAACCACAGAGCCTAGGGCTTGCCGATCGGAAGGTTGGCGGTTCAAATTCCCGTGACGGGGTGAGCTCCCGTTGCTCGGTCCCAGCTCCTGCCAACCCAGCAGTTCAAAAGCAAACTAGCACAAGTAGATAAATAGGTACCACACTGTTGGGAAGGTAAACGGTGTTTCTGTGCCCTGCTCTGGATTCACCAGAAGTGGCTTAGTCATGCTGGCCACATGACCCGGAAAAACCGTCTGCGGACAAACGTCAGCTCCCTCGGCCAGTAAAGCAAGATGAACGCTGCAACCACAGAGTTGTTCATAACTGGACTTAACTGCCAGGGGTCCTTTACCTTTTTTAACACGTCACATTACCCTGAATAAACCAGTCATCCCAATTCCAGATAACACCACTCTTAGAGAGACTATGTCCCTGTGGACAGAGACAAATAGAATCAGTAGTTCATGTTCATCTTCACTGCTCATGGTATCAGGCATTTCAATCTAAATTTAATAATCGGTTGTTAGTAAGGTGTGGCATTCGGATGAATGTACAGTAACCTTCTTTATGACTCAGAATGGGGGCAAGGCCAGATTTAGGTTTGATGAGGCCCTAAGCTACTGAAGGTAATGGGGCCCTTTATATGTCCAGCTGTCCTTTGTCAACAACAAATTAAGTACTTAATTCGTTCCGGAGGTCCGTTCTTAACCTGAAACTGTTCTTAACCTGATGCACCACTTTAGGGAAGCTTTTAATGTTTGATGTATTATAGTATTTTAATATTCTTTTGGAAGCCGCCCAGAGTGGCTGCGAAAGCCCAGCCAGATGGGCGGGGTATAAATAATAAATTAATTATTATTATTATTATTATTATTATTATTATTATTATTATTATTATTATTATTTAGCTAATGGGGCCTCCCGCTGCTGCCACGCCACTGAAGCATGATTTCTGTTCTCATCCTGAAGCAAAATTCTTAACCTGAGGTACGATTTCTGGGTTAGCGGAGTCTGTAACCTGAAGCGTATGTAACCCGAGGTACCACTGTAACTGAGTAAGACAGAGAAAAGGAACCCCAAGAGTTGGCACTCATTCATTAACAGCCAACCCCATGGCCATGGCCGTGCAGGTGTTTATACCGTATGGCACGGGCATAGTTACAGGTGCCATGCAAAGCTGTTCTGCATCTGTAAGAAATTGATCTTTTAGAGTGATAGACACTCTGGAATTCCCTGACTATTGACACCACTCAGGTGCATTCACTGTCAGGTGCATTCACTGTATTCACATATATATATTTGGCTGCTTGATAAAATCATTTTATTTTTTTAAGCAAGCCTGTGCAGACAGTTGCTGCATGTTTTAATCCATTTTTAGATTATTTCCGATTTCATCTTTGGAATGTTTCAAAGAGTTGTTTTCACAGAGAATTTCATAGCTTTATTCGCTTTGCCAAGCGTTTTGAGGTTTACTTGTCTTTTTACAGTCAAGCGGCGTATAAGTTTCATGGGGGAGGGAAACTTGATGTTGTACGTTTAATGCAGGTAAAACATTCTGATTCAGATCTGGATCAAGGTATCTGTTCACCAAGAGTGGAATTCTATACATGCTTACTGGGATTGTAAATCCCCATGAAACCCGCAAGAAAACATTATGCCTAGGATTGGGCTATAAATTCTACAACCACAGCATCTTTCATTACGACTCCCTTGCATCCCATTGTTTCCTGCGAGATTTGGTCTCATCTAACAAGCTAGATTTGGTTTTCATTTTCCACTTTACTGCACCTTAGTTTTTACTTATTTTGTGTCTTTTGAAGAAGCGCCCCTCTTCTCTCGTATTTCAATTTGTTATCTTCCGTTTTGAATAGTCTGCTGGAGTTATTCCTACTCATATCTTATACAATGTTTTCAAGCTGCTATCTCTACCCATGAGGACTAGAAACCTTCCCCCCTCTCTTTTTTCAGCATGAAGAATTCAGATCCTCCTGCTTGCACCAAATTAAGAGGATTCCGTTTCCAGCCCTCCCACCCCAAACTCTCTTCCGGAGACTTTGTTATCAGAAGAAAGCAATTCTCCCTCGCTATCTCTGCTTTGCGGAGAGGAAGGGGAGTCCAGCTCATCTTCCCCAAGCACACGCTGAGGTATTAAAAATAAATTAGATATAAAGAAGGAGGCCCTGGGAGATTAAACAGAAACCAAGATTTTGAGCACAATTATTCATAACCAGAGAACTTTGCTATTGGGAAGGATGCTATCTATGAATAATAAAAGAACTGCTTTTGTATTCATCATATGGACGCTCCATGATTAAATGGTGGTTGTTCACAAAATTACATGTGAAGGAAGGGAAGAGAAAGAGAGGATGTTGTTGGGTGTGTGTGTGTGTGTGTGTGTACAAAAATGCTGACGCTGTAAATCAAGCCGAACCAATCTTCTGTCTTCTCAAACATCACTTACAGGGAAATTAATGCTCTGCACCTAGAAGCGAGGCCTTCACCTCGGAGTAATAGGGAAGAAACAACAACAACTCTTTTCCAGCCCCGCTGTGTAATTAGAAATAATGGCACCCTCCCATTTTATTGGTAGCAAAGGAAGAGATGGCTTGTGTTTGTCTGAGAGTAGGTAGGAGATGGATATAAGTTGTTTCAGCTCCTTCCGCTTCCTCATATTTCTTCTGCCTATTGCGCCGGAATTTTTTTACCCATTAAAAGCGGAGTTAATATCATTGCCTCCAACTTTCGTGCAATGAAAGGGGGAAACTGGCAAGTAGGAACTGGATAAATCCATCAAGAAGACCCCAGAAGGTCTCTTGCATCTAATCAGTCAGTTGAGCTAAGAATGCTCTGCCACAAAAGCTGCATGCAACTTATTTCAGTGAAGACCAGAATTTTGTTGTTGTTGTTTAGTTGTGTCCGACTCTTCATGACCCCCTGGATCAGAGCACGGCAGGCACTCCTGTCTTCCACTGCCTCCCGCAGTTTGGTCAAACTCATGCTGGTAGCTTCGAGAACACTGTCCAACCATCTCGTCCTCTGTCGTCCCCTTCTCCTTTGCCCACATCAGGGTCTTTTCCAGGGAGTCTTCTCTTCTCAGGAGGTGGCCAAAGTCTTGGAGCCTCAAATTCAGGATCTGTCCTTCCAGTGAGCATTCAGGGCTGATTTCCTGAAGAATGGATAGGTTTGACCTTCTTGCAGTCCATGGGACTCTCAAGAGTCTCCTCCAGCACCATAATTCAAAAGCAGCCATTCTTCGGCGATCAGCCTTCTTGATGGTCCAGCTCTCACTTCCATACATCACTACTGGGAAAACCATAGCTTTAACTATACGGACCTTTTTTGGCAAGGTAATGTCTCTGCTTTTTAAGATGCTGTCTAGGTTTGTCATTGCTTTTCTTCCAAGAAGCAGGCGTCTTCTAATTTCGTGACTGCTGTCACCATCTGCAGTGATCACCAGAATTTTAATCCATCAAAATTCCAAATATGATTTTAGAATTAAGCTATCCTATAGATGATGTTTACTCGGATGTAAGCCCCACTGATTTCAAGTGGGTGTTTTGCGGTTTTTATAGCGTAATTTGATGTTGTGAACTACCCTGAGATCTACAGATGAAGAACAATATATAAACTAAATAAATAATAACATAATAATAATATAGGATTGCAGCAATAATGGCAAAGAGCCCAAACTGTATACCAGGAAATCTCACTGAAATACATAGTGAGTGAAGGTGAACAGCTTCTCTCTGTCTATGTTCTCCATGCTATGCCTAATATTAGTCATTTCTAGCACCCTTTCTCTAAACTAAAAAAACCCAAATGTTGTAATCTTTCCTCATAAGGGAGTTGTTGCATTTCCCTATTCATTCCTGTAGCCCTTTCCTTAACCTTTTACAACCTTGCACTATCCATTTTGAGGTGAGGCTACCAGAACTATGGAGGTTTGCGGGTGGCGCTGTGGGTTAAATCACAGAGCCTAGGACTTGCCGATCAGAAGTTTGGCGGTTCGAATCCCCACGATGGGGTGAGCTTCCGTTGCTCGGTCTCTGCTCCTGCCAACTTAGCAGTTCAAAAGCACGTCAAAGTGCAAGTAGATAAATAGGTACCACCCGGAGTCGGCCACGACTGGACCTAATGGTGAGGGGTCCCTTTACCTTTACTTTTACTAGAACTATACACAGTATTATGAGTGAAGTATCACCTGAGGTTGTATGATGACATTATGATAATTTCAGTTTTCTTTTTAATCACTTTCCTGATGAGGTTGGGTGGCCATCTGTCGGGAATTCATTAGCTGTGATTCATGCATTGCAGAGATTTGGACTAGATGACCACTGAGGTTCCCTCCAACTCGACAATACTATGATTCTATGATTCAAATGTCCTGCCAGAAGTCGAAACACATTTCGTCAACTGCTGCATTTTCATTCGCTAAAGCCACTTCTGCCTAAGGAGGAGGTGGGGTTGCAGGCTTCACAGCCCCTCCAAGTGCTTGATGGGCAGAGGCCAGCCCCGCGCAATTGGGGGGGTTCCCAACTGCGCCATTCCCTGGCCAGCCAATCAGCTGGCTCGGGGTGTGTGGCTTGCCCTATTTAAGGCAGGACACGGCCGTAGATCTCCCTCTTTGCCACCTGTCAGCTGTTCCTGCTTTTCTCACCCTCCCACCCTATAAGGTTTTCGTTCCTTGACCTTGCTATGGACCTTGGTTGGTAACCATTGAGGGACCTGGTAGGAATTTTTCCACTTGGCAAATTGGCACCAGCCACTTGGTTTCAACTACCTCGTAGCAAATCGTCACAACTTTCCGGGTATTGGCGGTTAGGCATTGGTATTGTTCTGTAGACGTAAGAGGGGAGGAAGCGCCATCACCTGCCCCACATATTGAAGGGTAGTCCGATAAAGGATTCTGGGGGGCGTGGCCCTGTCCGAAGCCTAAGGAGGTGAGGGCCTAAGGCAAGCCCCCAATCGGTGACCCCAGGGGAGTTCCTAGTTGATGTGCATCAGCAGGACTCCTCCTACTGGTGGTTAACCCTTCCGAGACTTCGAGCAGACGGGCTGGAGTCAGATATAGTTGGTTAGGACCAATGCCTACCCCAATACCACTCTTCACCTGTAACCAATACAGTGGTACCTCAGGTTAAGTATTTAATTCGTTCCGGAGGTCCATTCTTAACCAGAAATTGTTCTTAACCTGAAGCACCACTTTAGCTAATGGGGCCTCCTGCTGCTTCCGCGCCACCTGAGCACAATTTCTGTTCTCATCCTGAAGCAAAGTTCTTAACCTGAGGTAATATTTCTGGGTTAGCGGAGTCTGTAACTTGAAGCATATGTGACCTGAAGTGTATGTAACCCGAGGTACCACTGTACTAGTCATGATGGTTAGTAATAAAAGTGTAAACAATTATAAGGAAGGAAAATTGTAAAGAATTGTGAAATACTCTGGGGCAACACCCAGTTTTGCATTTGCTGTGATTGGGTTGGCTGAGATTTCTTCCTCAAGAGTTGGAGAATCTTGGCACTGGACCTGAGGGAGCCTTCAGCCCAAGTCCCTTCTTGACAGATGATCTGTGTCTTTAACGAAAACATGGCGGACATTGGCAGGGCTTTGTTTTCCATGGGCCTGTTCCAGGGAACTTAAGTTGTACTTTAAAAAAAAAAATCTAATCTAGGTAAGCTGTCATGAATGCTGAAAGTCAACTGGCTTCCTCTTCCAATATGGAAAACACATTCTTCAGTGCCTTTCCCCATCATTTCTCATTCCTTGGAAGAACCAGGAGATGTAAATATGACGGAGCTGGCCATTAAGACAAGGAGAAATTGATGGGCAAACTGTAGCATTTAGTCAGTAAACAGAGATCCCTCCCAATGTGATGATTTATGTATTGTTTCAAAACAAGAACAACAACAGAAGTCTCCTTGCATCCCCCTTCCACTCTTCTCTATTTGCATATTGTCCTCTTCTTTTTAAAGAAACGATTCGGATGAAACAACAAAGGAAGCATAAATCATCATCCTGCCGACAGAGCCAATGCTTTAAAAAGGCATGATTTGTAACAGATATGCTGTAAAGTATTACCCTTGGCAAGTGTGGGAACGGCATTATATATTGAGCTGTCACTGGTGAAGTTTATGAGCTACTAGGGAGGTGCTCTTGGAGTAGAAATGATGTAATATAAGAAATGACCAGAGATATTAGGAGGCCTTGATTCTCCATTGATGCTCTACATCAGATGATTTGGGGTGGCCATTTGGGAGCTCCAGAGATGGGGAAGGATGAACACAGTGCCTCCTTCTTCATGGAAGAGCGTCAGTTGAACAAGGGATGCCTGAAAGCCCATGGACCAATTGTGCCAGTCTTGCTGAAATCTTTTTGAGGGTTTCCTCAGAATTCTTCAGCCACTCTGCCTGAGAAAGAACCTAGCGGTGGGAGAGAAATTCAGTTCAGTTGGGATTTCATGGCAGACCTACCTAATCTACATTTTCTGAACCAAACAGAAACACAGCCAGCCTTTGAAATCTGCACTTTTCTGAATTTTGCAACATAGTTTTCTCACCAAGTAATGGGCACAAAAATGCATATACTGGGGTGAATTGTGCATTAAAATGTGTGTACAGATGTAAAAAAATGGCATTGTTTTTGACACTCTGACCTTCACATTGGATTACTGTAAGGACATTTTACATGTGACTGTCCTTGAAGACAGTCCAGAAACTTCAGCTGTTTGGAAATACAGTGGTATGAACACTGATGTGCTCAAACGAAATGTATCTATTTTTATAAAAACTGCACTAGCTACCAATTTGTTTCCATCTCCAATTCAAGGTGCTGTTAGGTGCAGCTTTCAGATATTTCAAAAACTAAAGTCCTGATTATCTCAGAGAATACCAGCTTTTGACCCCCACCCTTATGAAGGAGGACTAAAAATTAGGTTCTGCTAAAGTTTCAGACACGCTTGGAAGTTAGATTATCCTCTACAAAAAGCAGGGCCTTCTATCTCTGCTCCATTTTTAATATATATATATGTGTGTTTGTCCTTCTTTGGTAGGTCTTTATGGGCTCCCAAACTATCTTTCAAGTCAAAATACTTTTCATTCTGCCTTTGGTGATTAATTTGTTTCGTTGTGTTCTGCTGTTTCTTTCAGATGTGCTACATTTGGATGGGTTGTGTTTGTGTGTATTAATATCGTTATTTTCATTTGCAAACCTGCAATTTGTTGTTTATAGCTGATAAGTTGTATAAAATATTCCAAACAAACAAACAAACAAACAGATAAATATTGATGACAGCTACAAAAGCCAGCCCTGTATTCAGTCCAAAGCAGAACCAGGAGCTAATCGAATCCTTCAGCTTTCCAACCTCACTTTGTCCCCTTAAAACTGAAGACAACCCCCCCCCCGCTCTTCTTGATTAATGTTTTCACAGTGGATTTCAAGAGAAACTGCAATAATAGGACAGTTAAGAGTAAAGCGTTATCCCTCGAGCCGGTTGGACTATTAATTCAAAATGCCAATCCTCATTGAGAACTCTGCTTTTTGGAATGCTCATGAGCTCGGCACACTGTGTTTGGGATGCTAATTAGATGCTAGGAAAGATGAGCCTTCACTATTAGCCAAATCAGATGTTCACAACAAATTGGGAACTGGGCAAAACGTCCAAATATTGAATTGCAAAGCAATGTTCAGTTTTGTCACGAGAGAGAAAGGGGGTTCAGAATCTTATGCCTCTTTAGAGAAAACATAAAGAACAAGAGGCTTTTAAGAACATAAGAAGAGCCTTGTGGGTCAGGTCAATTGTCCATCTGGTCCAACATCCTCATTTCACAGTGGCCAACCAGATGTCTCTTCTGGGAAACATGCAAGCAGTATGGTGCCCAGATCAAGGAAACTAATAGGTAAATGTAAAGGGACCCCTGACCATTAGATCCAGTTGTGGAAGACTGAGGTTGCGGTGCTCATCTCGCTTTATTGACCTAGGGAGCCGGCGTACAGCTTCCGGGTCATGTGGCCAGCATGACTAAGCCGCTTCTGGCGAACCAGAGCAGCGCACGGAAACACCGTTTACCTTCCTGCCAGAGCAGTACCTATTTATCTACTTGCCCTTTAATGTGCTTTCGAACTGCTAGGTTGGCAGGAGCAGGGACCGAGCAACGGGAGCTCACCCCGCCATGGGGATTCGAACCGCCAAGCTTCTGATTGGCAAGTCCTAGGCTCTGTGGTTTAACCCACAGTGCCACCCGCGTCCCTAAGGGAAGTAATAGTACCACTCTATTCTGTCTAGGTCAGAACACACCTGGAATACTATGTCAAATTCTGGGGACCACAATTTAAGAAGAGTGTTGACAAGCTGGAATGTGTGCAAAGGAAGGCAACTAAGATGATCTGGAGTCTGGAAACCAAGACTTACAGTGTGAGGAACAGGTGAGGAGCTGGATAAGTTTAGCCTGGAAAAGAAGAGAGCGAGAAGAGATATGATGACCATCTTCAAATATTGAAAGGGCTGCCCCATGGAAGAGGGAACAAGCATGTTTTCTCTCGCCCTGGAGAGTAGGACTCTAACCAATGGTTATGAGTTACAAGAAAGGAGATTCCAACTAAAAATCGGAAAGAACTTTCTGACAATAAGAGCTGTTTGACAGTGGAACGGTCTTCCTCAAAAAGTTGTGGACTCTCCTTCCTTGGAGGTTTTTAAGCAGAGGTGGGATGGCCATCTGTCAGGGATGCTTTAGCTGAGATTCTTGCATTGCAGGGGGTTGGGCTCTTGAGGTCCATTTCAACTCTACGATCCAATGATTCTATGAATATTGTCTATGCAGATGGGAATAAAGCTCCATGAGGCCTCCGATGGAGGACTACCTCCCTTGAGATGTTGGCGATTAAACCTGGGATATTTTCCAGGCAAAAAAGGTGCTCAGTCGCTGAGTTGTGGCTCTTCCTGCAAATGCTGTTTAATCAGGCTCCCCATTTTATGAACCAATCACTCCATATTCAGGCATTTAATGAACGTGAGTAGGAGAAGGGCTTAGCTTGCTGACCTACCCATGTGTCAACTGAAGTTTACATAGCATCACTGCTTGACTTATCCAATTCACCCAGCTGCTACCCAGAAAAGGGGTGGGGACAGGCCTAGTTTGTATGCTGACATTCAGACATCAGAGATAACAGCTGGGTCACTCAAGGAAACTGTTATGCACACATATTGCTAGGTTTTTAAAGCTTTTAAATGTTTTAAAAGCTTTTTCATCTTAAAAAGCAGAGACATCACCTTGCCAACAAAGGTCCGTATAATTAAAGCTATGGTTTTCCCAGTAGTGATGTATGGAAGTGAGAGCTGGACCATAAAGAAGGCTGCTCACCGAAGAATTTATGCTTTTGAATTCTGGTGCTGGAGGAGACTCTTGAGAGTCCCATGGACTGCAAGAAGGTCAAACCTATCCATTCTGAAGGAAATCAGCCCTGAGTGCTCACTGGAAGGACAGATCGTGAAGCTGCGGCTCCAAGACTTTGGCCACCTCATGAGAAGAGAAGACTCCCTGGAAAAGACCCTGATGTTGGGAAAGATGGAGGGCACAAGGAGAAGGGGACAACTGAGGATGAGATGGTTGGACAGTGTTCTCAAAGCTACCAGCCTGAGTTTGACCAAACTGCGGGAGGCAGTGGAAGACAGGAGTGCTTGGCGTGCTCTGATCCATGGGGTCATGAAGATTTGGACACGGCTAAATGACTAAACAACACCAACAACAAATGTTTTTCCCCCTCTTTTGATTTCCTGGTTTCCCCCTACCTATGCATTGCCTGCAAGATGGAGCAATCTGCATCCTTTCAATAAATAATTTCTCTTTCTTCAAGTTTTCAGACGTGAGAGAACAAACTTCCAATCCTCCCCACCCTATTCTGCTCCTCTGCCGTAGCTGCTACCAGCAGCTTAAACTTTAAACGAAGTTAATTGCAAAATTGTTCTTTTAATACTGTATGCCCTAGGGAGGAGTGTCAGCTTTTATTTCCACCACCACCAATAATGATTGTTGATAGTTCGTTATAAAGCATGCTGTGCAATGGACAAAAATGTTACTTTTTCTGCTTTGTAGCTTCAGCTATTACTCCCTCGATGAAAAGACTCTCTTGGGAGTTGATCAGCCAAAGTTTGTTTCCCAACTTGGCACTCTCTATACTTTTTGATTTAAGGTTCCCCTGTTTTTTCCAGTCAGCTTTGCTAACTGGAAATACTCTGTCATGAGTGTTTGCCATTCTGTTATTGTTGGTGTTGTTTCGCATTTCCAACTTCTGGCCACCAGTATTCTCGCAGCCGTGATCCAGCAAGCTCGTCTTAACGCTCTTATGTTAGGCAGTGGTTTCTCCCAGGTTTTCTTGGGAACCAATTGCTAGGGGAAAGGGACAAAATCTCTTTTGTTGCACTTCTGGACCCCATCACACCCCTTTGTGGATTTTGTGTTTTCATTTTGTATTTTTACATCGTAAGCCAACCTGCGAGCTCCGGATGAAAGGCAGTATATAAATTTAGGAAATAATGACATCATCATCATCCTATTATTTTTTTTTCAAATTTAGCTGAAGAAGAAGAAGAAGAAGAAGAAGAAGAAGAAGAAGAAGAAGAAGAAGAAGAACAACAACAACAACAACAACAACAACAAACACTCTGTGAGGTGAGTGGGGCTGAGAGACTTCAAAGAAGTGTGACTGGCCCAAGGTCACCCAGCAGCTGCATGTGGAGGAGTGGGGAAGCGAACCCAGTTCACCAGATTACGACTCTACCGCTCTTAACCACTACACCACACTGGCTCCAGACCTTTATGTCATTGCTCAATCTGTTGCTTTCATTAATCTCCATGCCACGAAGAGGATGGACTGGCAGAAGCAGGGAGAGAGAGAGGGGAGGCAAAATGAGGAAATTGAATTGGCAGAGAAAGAATCCAATTAAAAATTAAAGTTTTATTAACATACCAATATCCCCCTGCTCGGCTCAATCCATATTCCCATGCATATTTGCCACCGAAGACTCCCGGTTTAATAAACCCAATATCCATCCCGCGAATCAGGTGCGCTCCCAACTTCCCTTCCCCAGGAAGGAGATTACACATCTTATTAATGGTGATGCATTGGACAAGGCTGAATGCTTGCGTGTTTTACACGGCTGCCTATCATCTGTGAGATTGTAATTATTTTTAGCTGCTAATTATAGATGCTGTGCCCACACCAGTGGAAACTGACAGATGTAATTTCCACAGGATCATTGAATTGCCGGGAAGGAAATTCCAGCTGTAACATTATCACTCTCCCATAACAGTTGGGGCTGACGGGGGTTTGGATTTCAGTCGAGCAAGCAGTAACTATGAATGCTTGCTTAGTGCAAGATGCCCAGTGGATCTGCTTTGCTGCCATTGCAGCACTGTAGGAGACCTAGAGCTCAGCTGCAACTAGGCCCAGCTTCCCCAGGCACTTTTTGATTTGAATAAGCAAAGTTTGCCTCTTTTGTGGCTTTCCAGAACTCCTTGCAATAGACTTCTTTCCTCTTGCATTCCCCAGTAACCGGTAATGAGAAATGTGCTGCCTCTGACCTGGAGGTGGTATACAACAATCCGAAAATATGAAGAGTCTGATGGATCAGGCCAGTGGTCCATGTAGACCAGCGGTTCTCAACCTGTGGGTCCCCAGATGTTGTTGGACTACAACTCCCATCATCCCTGAGCTCTGGCCTTGCTAGCTAGGGGTGATGGGATTTGTAGTTCAACAACATCTGGGGACCCACAGGTTGAGAAAGGCTGATGTAGACCACCATCCTGTTCTCACAGTCGCCAACCAGATGCCTGTATGAAGCCAGCATACAGCAGAAGAGACCTCTCCACTCCTGGGCCTTGGGCCAGTATAACTGGAGCGCCTCCACCCCCATCATCCAGCCCAGACACTAAGGTCCAGCTCCGAGGGCCTTCTGGCAGTTCCCTCCCTGTGAGAAGCGAGGTTACAGGGAACCAGGGAGAGGGCCTTCTCAGTAGTGGCACCCTCCCATCAGATGTCAAGGAAATAAACAACTGTCTGACTTTTAGAAGACATCTGAAGGCAGCCCTGTTTAGGGAACTTTTTAAAGTTTGATGTTTTATCATGTTTTTAATATTATATTGGGAGCCGCCCAGAGTGGCTGGGGAAACCCAACCAGAAGGGTGGGGTATTATTATTATTATTATTATTATTATTATTATTATTATTATTATTCTGGAACTCACTCTCACAGGAGTCAATGGTGGCTTCAAGCAACTGGTAGTCAGAAGCATTTACTGCCTCTAATCATGGTGGCAAAGCTTAGCCATGTCTAGTAGCCATTGATAGCCATATCTTCCATGAATTCATCCAATCCCCTTTAAAAGCCACCCAGGAGTGCTCTGGTGGTGTTTCCTGCTTGGCAGGGGGTTGGACTCGATGGCCCTTGTGATCTCTTCCAACTCTATGATTCCATGATTCTATGATTCATGTTGGTGTCTATCAGTGCTTCGGGTAGGAGTGAGAGCCAGAATTTAATGATGTGCTACTTTCTTTTATCTGTCCTCGATTTTCCAGTATTCAGCTTTCCAATATTGAAGTTGCAGTCTTAGGAGAGTGTGCCTTGGTGCTTGAATCCTGCTTGTGGGTTTCCCACAAACATTTGGTTGGCCACTAGAGAACAGGGTGTTGAACAACATGGCCTTAACTAGCACACCCTTTTTTATGGCCGAAAGAATTTTCTTGAAGACTTTCTTTTAGAAAATAAACAGATAAGTAAATCACAAACTGATGTGGAAATGTGGAAAGATGAGAAACTGAAAGAACCAGTCAGAGGGCCTTCTCAGTGGTGGTGCCCGCCCTGTGGAACGCCCTCCCATCTGATGTCAAGGAAATAGACAACTATCTGACTTTTAGAAGACATCAGAAGTCAGCCCTGTTTAGGAAAGTTTTTAATGTCTGATATTTTATCATTATCATCATCATCAACAACAAAACCAACATTAATTCTGTTGCACAGGGTAGCTGGGGAAACCCAGCCAGATGGGTGGGGTATAAATAATAAATTACTATTATTTTTAAGCTGAAATGGACACATTCTAAGATGGAACTATGTGTGTTTTGGTGCCGGCTCATAGTAGCATTGCCAAGTAGATGTTTCAAATGGTTTTAGGATACAGTTTATTGGTTACATTTTGATGTGTATGTAGTAAACCACTTTGTGATAAATGCCTCTTTAAAAGTGGGCTGTAAATATGTTCAATAACAGAGAAAGAAGCGAGTCCTATTGAATTAAATAAGGCTTATTCCCAGGTAAGTGGGATTAGGACTGCCAACATCCTTGGTAAATCGAGTTCCAGATCCACTCTCCAGCAGGTTGCAATTGATTGGGTCTCAGATCTGAGCTTTGAAGCTAGGTATGGGTGCTGAAAGCAGGATGCGGGTGGTGCTGTGGTCTAAACCACAGAGCCTAGGGCTTGCCGATCAGAAGGTTGGCGGTTTGAATCCCTGCGACAGGGTGAGCTCCCGTTGTTCGGTCCCAGTTCCT
Source organism: Podarcis bocagei (assembly GCF_964188305.1). Classification (NCBI taxonomy): domain Eukaryota; kingdom Metazoa; phylum Chordata; class Lepidosauria; order Squamata; family Lacertidae; genus Podarcis; species Podarcis bocagei. Next base: position 88,019,904 of record NC_138133.1, read on the forward strand.
GCCCACCTAGCAGTTTGAAAGAATGTCAAGTGCAAGTAGATAAATAGGTACCGCTCCAGCGGGAAGGTAAATGCCATTTCCGTGCGCTGCTCTGGTTCGCCAGAAGCGGCTTAGTCATGCTGGCCACATGACCTGCAAGCTGTACGCCGGCTCCCTCGGCCAGTAAAGCGAGATGAGCGCCGCAACCCCAGAGTCATCCGCAACTGGATCTAATGGTCAGGGGTCCCTTTACCTTTACAGTGGTACCTCAGGTTAAGTACTTAATTCGTTCCGGAGGTCCGTTCTTAACTTGAAGCACCACTTTAGCTAATGGGGCTTCCTGCTGCCGCTGCGCCGCTGAAGCACGATTTCTGTTCTCATCCTGAAACAAAGTTCTTAACCTGAGGTAATATTTCTGGCTTAGTGGAGTCTGTAACCTGAAGCGTATGTAACTTGAAGTGTATGTAACCCGAGGTACCACTGTACCTTTAGGGGTGATGATGGAGGAGGATAGAACATTATTCTTGGGATACTGATTGCTTCCCTAGCAGAAGACTGGCTGAAGTCCTCCGTATGTCAGCAAGAGAGGCTATAAGATTGCTACTCATCATCTCAACAGGATGTTGTTAACACTTCTCCCTCTTCCTGGAACACACAGGAGGGACGCAACATGTTCTAGATATTCTCTTTCACCAGCATGAGGGAAACATTCAGGTTCTCAGGAAAAGGAAGTAATCTCAGGTCTTGTAGAGGGCAGGAAGAGAGATGTGAAAAGCAATTGAAGTGTGCGATGTTGCGGCTCATTGCTTAGGACGAGAGAGAAAAACACACTGTCTTGAGAAGCGAGAGTGCTACTTTTGAACAAGATACTGCATGCTGGGCAAAGACAAAGCTTCAAATAAGCCACAGAGCTCGGGGGCACACATAGCACGATGGCTGAATGGCTGAACGACACCTAAGGATGTTCCTCTTTCATATCTCAAAATCCTGGCCTTGCATGAGTAAGATGGTCACAGACACATCACAGTGTTTCAGCTTTTAGCCATCTGCCATGATATAGTTTCAGTACAATAACACTGGGATGGAAATGAAACTTTATCACGAACTGTGCAGACTACTGCCTCGGTCCAGTATATCTGAAGGAGCGTCTCCACCCCTATCATTCTACCCGGACACTGAGATCCAGTGCCGAGGGCCTTCTGGCAGTTCTCTCACTATGAGAAGCCAAGTTACAGGGAACCAGGCAGAGGGCCTTCTTGGTGGTGACGCCCGCCCTGTGGAATGCCCTCCCACCAGATGTCAAAGAGAACAACAACTACAGTGGTACCTCGGGTTACATATGCTTCAGGTTACATACGCTTCAGGTTACAGACTCTGCTAACCCAGAAATAGTACTTCGGGTTAAGAACTTTGCTTCAGGATGAGAACAGAAATGGTGCTCCAGCGGTGCGGTGGCAGCAGGAGGCCCCATTAGCTAAAGTGGTGCTTCAGGTTAAGAACAGTTTCAGGTTAAGAATGGACCTCCGGAACGAATTAAGTACTTAACCTGAGGTATCACTGTACCAGACTTTTCGAAGACATCTGAAGGCAGCCCTGTTAGGGAAGATTTTAATGTTTCATGCATTACTGTATTTTAATATTTTGTTGGGAGACGCCCAGAGTGTCTGGGGAAGCCCAGCCAGATGGGCGGGGTATTAATAATAATAATAATAATAATAATAATAATAATAATTATTATTATTATTATTATTATTATTATTATTATTATTATTATTATAGTACCATATAACTGCAGAGTTGGAAGGGACACCAATGGCCAACTAGTCCAACCCCCTGCAGTATAGGAATCTCAGCTAAAGCATCCATGGCAGATGGCCACCAACCTCTGCTTAAAAACTGCCAATTTTTGTCGCCTTCCTCGGCACACCTTCCAGCTTGTCAACATCCTTCTTAAATTGTGCTTCCCAGAACTGGACACGGTATTCCAGGTGTGGTCTGACCAAGGCAGAATAGAGTGGTACTATTACTTCCCTTGATTGGAACACTAGATTTCTGTAGATAAAGTCTAGAATAACAATAGTTCTTTTGCTGCTGTGTCACACTGTTGACTCATGTTAAGCTTGTAGTCCACCAAGACTCCGAGTGTCAAGCCAGGTGTCCCCATCTTATATTTCTACAGCCAGTTCTTCCTGTCTAAGTGAAGAACCTTACATTTGTTCCTGATGGAATTCATCTTGTTAGTTTGGGCCCAGTTCTCCAATCTTGAATCCTTTCTCTGTATTCCTTTTTATAGTCCTTTTTTATAGACTGCAAAACTGAACCCTTTCTTCACTGTACCTTTTGTGGGAACTACAAACTCAAATGAATTTTCCCACATCAACCTTCCTTTAGGGCAAGGGAAATATTGGAAGCTGCCTTTTATTGAGTCAGAACATTAGTCTGACCAGCTCAACACTAATGATTGACAACAGCTTTCTAGGGATTTCAGGCAGAGGAGTCTCTGTTGGGAGATGCTGGACACTGAAGCTGGAAACTTCTACATGAAAAACCCCCAAAACAAACATTTTGGAATCTGAGGTACACCACAAAATGGTGCCACTCCCCACCAGGTAAGAAGGGGTGAATCAGGAAAAAGGGGGACAGAATAAAGATGTACATTGGGATCTGCTATAACAACAACAACATATTTATATGCAGCCCATTCTGGATGACTTCCAACAAGTTAAAACACAGCAAGACAGCAAGACAGCAAACATTTAAAACTTCCCTAAACAGGGCTGCCTTCAGATGTCTCCTAAAAGTCAGATAGTTGTTTATTTCCTTGACATCTGATGGGAGGGCAGGCACCACCACCGAGAAGGCCCTCTGCCTGGTTGCCCGTAACTTCACTTCTCACGGTGAGGGAACCACCAGAAGGCCCTCAGAGCTGGACCTCAGTGTCCAGGTCATAGGAGCCAACTCCTAGGGGCTGAGGTCTCTTCAGCCTCCACCAATAAAATATTTGAGGGGCATTGCCAATCAAATGTTTTGTGTGCACCACATCATGCGTTCAGTTATGCAGGGTGGGGCTTACCTGTCCCCCCCAATATTTTATTCAAGTTGGCACCACTGGTCTGGGCTGAACAATGGGAGTAGAGACACTCATTCAGGTATACAGGGATGAGGCTGTTTAGGGCTTTGAAGGTCAACACCAGACTTCCTCAACCTCATTCCTCCAGATGTTTTGAGACTACAATTCCCATCATCTCTGACAACTGGTCCTGCAAGCTAGGGATCATGGGAGTTGTAGGCCAAAAACATCTGGAGGGCCGAGGTTGAGGAAGCCTGGTCAACACCAACACTTTGAATTGGGCTTGGAAACATACTGGGAGACAGTGTAGATCCTTTAGGACTGGTGTTATATGGCCCCAGCGGCCGCTCCCAGTCTGGCAGCTGCATTCTGGATTAGCTATAGTTTCCGAATCATCTTCAAAATTGGCTCCTGCCGCCTGAAGCACCTCATCTTGCCTCCTGGGTGGGCTGGCCCTGGGGGAACCTGCTGACCCTGTGGATAATGCAACCTCAGGCAGTTTCCTCACCTTACCTTATGGGTGCACCGGCTCTGCAAAGCAGATACTCTGCACTGAAATACGGTCCTGTCCCAAGGCATCATCATGGCCAGGGGCTGCATTGGTTGGTTGGTGGATTGCCCTCCTCCTTTTGCTTCACAAATGCTCAGCTGGTAAAGCATGAGACTCCTAATCTTGTGGTCATGAATTCGAGCCCCACGGTGGGCAAAAGATTGTTGACGAACCTTGTGGTCCCTTCCAACCCTACAATTCCATGATTCTACGACTCTATGGCATGGCTTTTTGACATGTTTCGAATATGAAAAGCGCCTTAGGCACCTTTATCTTTTCGCCTTGGGTGTGTTTATAGCATCCTTATCTTTCGCAGTGGCTGACATGGGAGATAATTGACTTGGGTTACAGGGAGACATGACAATTTCTTTTTATTAACAAGGTGAATTCCTGGTCTCCGCATCCTCAGTGAATGTCTAATGAGGCTGTACATTGCAGTGATTGAAGAGTTATGAAGATATCCATTAAAGAGAACCACTAAACCGGCTTCTCTCCTGACCCTTAATTATAAAGACCTCAGAAAACGGGTCTGGAATGCGACCTTTTCTAACCCCTATTTGCCCATCATTTACATTCTTCCCTGACACCTTTATTGCCGTTTCCGACAAAAACAAATTAATGGAAAAGGTTGATATACACAAGGAACACCATTGGCTGTTTCTATACAGACAAAGGGCATGATCTGATCAAATTGGAGCACTTTAAAGACCCCATGATTTCACTATGAGAGATGTAAACATGGGTTTAACTGCGCTTTTGAAATAACCTATCTCTTGCGCATATTGTGCTTGTGGTAGCAAAGTTCATGCAAATTCCAAAATGCTCAGGGAAACAAATCTCTGGAATGCTAGTGGTTCTGCTTCTTGGTGGGAGAGGGACAGCTGTCAGTTTCGCTGGAACTAAAAGCTTCCATTTGGCTCAAGACAAATTAGTATTTTGGTAGGGCAAGTTGAGGAAAGTGGTCCCAGGCAGGTTGAGAAAAGTGAGGAAACAAAGGGGGTTGCTGGGAGCACAGAGGCAAAGTGACTAAAGGAAGTGGAGACAAGTGAACCAGTGTGGTGTAGCGGTTAGCATGCCAGGCTATGACCATAGCTGTCAACTTACAGATTTGAAAATAAGGGACCAGCAGCCTCGAAAATAAGGGATCAGAAGCCAAAATAAGGAATTTTCCAAGCACAGGTATGTTCAGCTTCTGAGCCCCTCCGAGCCAAAGGCAGAAAGCCCATCCAGCAGCCAAACGAAGCGTCAAGTGGTGGTTCCCACAGCACAGCAACCTGGCAAAGGGGATGCAGCAAGGAAAACCACCATCACCTCTCCGCTGGGAAGCGCTGAGCAAAGGCGAGTCCCCAGGCAATGCGGCCGATTTGATCGGCACAAGGCATGCAAGCTCCACCCCCCAGTCATTCTTAGACTCCTTATTGGGTGAGCAACGCAACCAAGCAACACAGTTGGAGCCTCCCTTCTCCCTGGCCGGCAAGGAGGGAGGGAGAGGAGCTGCTTCCTTTGAAACCTGGGAAATTTAAGGGACATCATCAAGAAGGGACAGCAGCGGGACACAGCGCTGGGATAAGGGACTTTCCTGCCAAATAAGGGACGGTTGACAGCTATGACTATGACCTAGGAGATCAGGGTGTCAGGAGTTCAGCCTACACTCGAGTAGGATCCTGGCAGAGACACATGCCCGACTGGCATGTTCTCTCCCTCCTGGTCTTTCTTTTGGGAGCTTCAAAAGCTTTCTTCAGTCCGAACATCACAGCAACCAATGCCAACTGACACCGGCACACTTAGGGATCCGCAGAGTTTGTGCAGTTGCGTAACAGACCTCAGCAACTCAGCATTTTGGCAAACCTACTTTATTTACATATAAACACACACGGGGCACTGCAACATGGCTCCCTCTCTCTCTAGCATCAGACAGCAAAGAGAGAAAGAACAAAGGACAATAGTCCCACTTCACGGAACACAGTAACCCAAACATCCTGTCTCCATCACATCCCACTCTGTGGAGTCAAAACATAGAGTGAAAGACAACAATCCCATGACTGCAATCATGGAGCAGGAATTCTAACACAGGGTTCAAATCCCCCATTCGGTCATGAACCTCACTGGGTGATCTTGAGCCAGTCACTCACTCTCAGCTTAACCTATATTATGGGGTTGTTGTGAGGATAAAATCAGGGAGTAGAAGTATGTATGCCACCTTGATTTTCTTGAAGAAAGGGTGCAGATATAAATGCAATAAATAAATAAGTAAATGAGGGATGGGTGGGTGTATAATGAGGAGCCTGAAGGGCTGATATGGATGAAAGAGAAAGAAGACTTAAGAAATGGGCAAGAATTGGACAGAATTAAAGGATTTATAATGAACTGAAAAAAGTGTTGAAAAACACATTTATTAAAAAACCAGAAGTCTTTTTACTTGGTATAGTGGGGGGGGGGGTTTGAAATCCCCAAAAGGGATGTTACTTTTTTCTGCATGCCACAACAGCTGCGCAAATATTACTAGCAAGGAACTGGAAGAAACAAGATTTACCAACTATCGAAGAATGGCAGATGAAGATGATGGACTATATGGAACTTGCCGAACTGACTGGGAGACTCTGAGACCAGAGAGAATAGATGGTGGAAGAAGGCTGGAAGAAGTTTAAAGAATATTTGAAGAAATATGTTAATATTTAAATCTTAGACTAGCTTTGGAAGTGGATATAGGCTGAAGGGTTAGAAGATAGGGTATTTTAAAATAGTATTATATGCAAGGGATAAAGTTTGAAGTAAGTGTGAGAAGAAAAATGGTTAAAATTATGATATATGTAAACTGCTAAAGATGAGCTAAAATGAAAATCAGATGGGGGGACTTGGGGGAAGCTCACCTAACAATGTTTAGAAAAGGATATGGTGAGAATTTGCTTTTATTGTTTGTTTTTCTGTTTATGTTGTTTATTTGTGTTATAAAATGAATAACAACATTTTGGAGGGGGGAATTGGACAGAATTTTAAAAAGGAGGGTTACTGAGCAACTGGAACCTGGAAAAGAGGAGACCGAGAGGAGATACGATTGTTGTTGTTTAGTCGTGTCCGACTCTTCGTGACCCCATGGACTAGAGCACGCCAGGCCCTCCTGTCTTCCTCTGCCTCCCGCAGTTTGGTCAAACTCATTTTAGCAGCTGCCCACTGTCCAACCATCTCGTCCTCTGTCTTCCCCTTCTCCTTGTGCCCTCAATCTTTCCCAACATCAGGGTCTTTTCCAGGGAGATATGATAGCCATCTTCAAATAGCTTAAATGCTGTCACATGGAAGAGGGGAAAAGCTGTTTTTCTCCTGCTCTAGAGGGTAGGACTTGAGTCACTGGCTTCAAGTTACAAGGAAGGAGGTTCCAACATACAGAAACATTTTCTGACAGCAAGCTGTTTGACAGTGGAATGGTCTCCCTCGAGAGGTTGTGGACTCTCCTTCCTTGGAGGTATTTAAGCAGAGATTGGATGGACACCTGCCATGGATGCTTTAGTTGAGATTCCAGCATTGCAGAGGGTAGGACTAGATAGCCGTCGGCTCTTCTTCAGCGATCAGCCTTCTTGATGGTCCAGCTCTCACTTCCATACATCACAACTGGGAAAACCATAGCTTTAACTATACGGGCCTTTATCGGCAAGGTGATGTCTCTACTGTTTAAGATGCTGTCTAGGTTTGTCATTGCTTTTCTCCCAAGAAGCAGGCGTCTTTTAATTTTGTGACTGCTGTCACCATCTGCAGTGATCATGGAGCCCAAGAAAGTAAAATCTCTCACTGCCTTCATTTCTTCCCCTTCTATTTGCCAGGAGTTGAAGGGACCAGAGGCCATGATATTAGTTTTTTTTTGATGTTGAGCTTCAAACCATATTTTGCGCCCTCCTCTTTCACCCTAATTAGTAAAGGTAAAGGGACCCCTGACCATTAGGTCCAGTCGTGACCGACTCTGGGGTTGTGGCGCTCATATCGCTTTACTGGGCGAGGGAGCCGGTGTACAGCTTCCAGGTCATGTGGCCAGCATGACTAAGCCGCTTCTGGCGAACCAGAGCAGTGCACAGAAATGCCGTTTACCTTTCCGCTGGAGCGGTACCTATTTATCTACTTACACTTTGACGTGGTTTCAAACTGCTAGGTTGGCAGGAGCAGGGACCGAGCAACGGCAGCTCACCCCGTCGTTGGGATTTGAACCACCGACCTTCTAGTCCTAGGCTTTGCGGTTTAACCCACAGCGCCACCCACGTCCCCATTAAAAGGTTCTTTAATTCCTCCTCAATTTCTGCCATCAAGGTTCTGTCATCTGCATATCTGAGGTTGTTGATATTTCTTGCGGCAATCTTAATTCCAGCTTGCCATATTAAGAAAGACCCCAAAATTGAGGGGTTTTTTTTTTAAATCTAGGGACTTTTGGAGGGGTGGAATAGTACTTTTTTTGATACTTTTTAGAGTGAGAGTCAGGTCTTAGGGCTAAATTGTCTTTAATAGATTCGCAATTCTGGGCAGTTAATAGATTTAACACTATGTTAAAGGGTGCTACTTTGCTTGTGAAAGGAAAGAACGGATGAATGAAAGAACGAAAGAAAGAAAAGGAAATTCTGAAGTATGAATAATAAACGAGAGGCAGTTTCATTGGCACCGAAGATAAAAAATACTTGGCTCTCATCCCAGGCTCTATAAATGCCGATGTATGTATTTTTCTCTCCTAAGTTCATGTTAGAATTTTATTGTTGTACTATTACAAATACAGGTTTTAAAAGATGTATGAAGAGTTCAAGACAAAGGGGAGGCCAGAACAAGAATGACCAAAGGAGTCATAAATATTTATCCAAAGGGAATGAGGCAGAAGCACTCAAGGAAAGGGGAGGGGGAAATAAGATTTGTATGCAAAGCACAGGAAAGAATCAGGTTCCGAACATGATAGCAGGAGGTGGAGTAGATCCTTGGCAGGACAGTCCAAATTACAGGAAGGCTGTATCATTTGCACTGGGCTTAATTATGCCAGTGTAACTTAACAATGTGGTGTAGTGGTTAGAGTAGGCAAACTCAGCCCTCCAGATGTTTTGGGACTACAACTCCCATGATCCCTAGCTAACAGGACCAGTGGTCAGGGATGATGGGAATTGTAGCCCCAAAACATCTGGAGGGCCGAATTTGCCTATGCCTGGGTTAGAGTGTCCAGGCCAACAAAGGCCCGTATAGTTAAAGCTATGTTTTTCCCATTTGTGATGTATGGAAGTGAGAGCTGGACCATAAAGAAGGCTGATCACCAAAGAATTGATGCTTTTGAATTATGGTGCTGGAGGAAACTCTTGAGAGTCCCATGGACTGCAAGAAGATCAAACCTCTCCATTCTGAAGGAAATCAGCCCTGAGTGCTCACTGGAAGAACAGATCCTGAAGCTGAGGCTCCAATACTTTGGCCCCCTCATGCTGGGAAAGGTGGAGGGCACAAGAAGAAGGGGAAGACAGAGGACGAGATGGTTGGACAGTGTTCTCGAAGTTACCAACATGAGTTTGACCAAACTGTGGGAGGCAGTGGAAGACAGGAGGGCCTGGTGTGCTCTGGTCCATGGAGTCATGAAGAGTCGGACACGACTAAACAACTAAACAACAACAACAGAGTGTCCAACTGGAACCTGGGACACCAGGGTTCAGCTTCCCACTCGGCCTTGAATCTCACTAGCTTACCTTGGGCCAGTCATTGTCTTCTCTCACTTTAACTTAGCTCACAGGGTTGTTGTTGGGGTTAAAGGAATTGGGAAGGAGGCAGGAAGGCTCCAGGATCCTCCCAGAACTTTGCTCCTTCTGCCCAGAGGCTGGAAAGTGCTCCTTCAAAATGCTGCTGCTGCAGGCGCTACATCCTCAGGCAGCATGAAATCTGGGTGGCCCAGGATGAAGGCAGAAACTAGGGTGCCTTCAAAGAAAAACGTGGCTGTCCTGGTTAAATTGGGATGTTTGCTCTGTGGAGATGTTGGCCCAGAGTGCAATAGCTGGAAAAAAAGGTGTCTTCCACGCTAGGGGTAATTAGAAAAGGGGCTGAAAATGAAACTGCTAATATGTAATGGCATTCCACAAATGGCAATCTACACTTGAAATGCTGTGTACAGTACTGGTCACTTCACCTCAATAAGGATTTTGTGGAGCTGGGAAAGGGTCAGAAAAGGGGGAAGCAAAATAATCAAGGGGGTGATTCCACTCCCCTTTCAGGAAAGGTTATCGTCTTCCAAAGCTACTACTCTATTCCTAACTTAAAAATGGAAAGCGTAATGCTGGTGGTCAACAAAAGATGTTCAAAGACTGTCTCAAGGCAAATCTTTAAAAATGTAGTACAGTGGTACCTTGGGTTGAAGTAGCTTTAGGATGAATATTTTCGGTTTGAGCTCCGCGGCGACCCAGAAGTAACAGAGCGCGTTACTTCTAGGTTTCACCGCTTGCGCATGAGCAGACGCTCAAAATGCGGTGGAACACGACCTACGCAAGTGCAGACGTGCAGTCACGACTTACGTTTACTTCAGGATGCGAACGGGGCTCCGGAACGGATCCCGTTTGTATCCAGAGGTACCATTGTTTAAACACCAACAAATGGGAAACACTGGCTTGTGAGTGCTCCAGTTGGAGAACAGCCTTTACCAAAGGTGTCATGGGCTATTGAAGACACTCTAACTCAGGACACAAGGGGAAAACATGCTAAGAGGAAGGCAAGTTTGGCAAATCCACACTGTGATCAACTGGAGGTCCATTCTTAACCTGAAGCACCACTTTAGCTAATGGGGCCTCCTGCTGCCGCCACGCTGCTGATGTGCAATTTCTGTTCTCATCCTGAAGAAAAGTTCTTAACCCGAGGTACTATTTCTGGGTTAGCAGAGTCTGTAACCTGAAGCATCTGTAACCCAAGGTACCACTGTATAAACACCCACAACTGGGAAACACTGGCCTGTGGGCGCTCCAGTTGGAGAACAGCCTTTACCAAAGGTGTCATGGGCTTTGAAGACGCTAGAACTCAGTGGCAGAGCTTCATGCTCTGGCACCGGGAGAGTGGAGAACAGGCGGGGGCGGGGCTGGTGCACGTCCTGGGGCGGGGCATGTCGCCTGCAGGGGCGTGGCAACCAGTGCAGGCAGGGGTGCAGCCACGATGGCACCCTATCGGGATTGCGCTGCCGGGGGTGGTGCACTCACCCCAAACTCCTCTTCCTCTGCCAGTGCTCGAACTCAGGACGAAAGGGAGAAACGTGCTAAGAGGAAGGCACGCTTAGCAAACCCTCACTGCGATCAACTCCTGCCTGGAAACCAATGTCCCCACTGTGGAAGGATGTGTGGATCCAGAATTGGCCTCCACAGTCACTTACAGATTCACTGTGTTTAAGGAAGACAATCTTACTCGGCTATGAGGGATTGCCAAAGAAGAAGACAGTGTTGGGGACTTTTGCATCTTGAGGAAAGGAAAACAACAGATGGCATGGAATCACAGAGTCATAGAATTGTGGAGTTGCGATGCAGGAATCCCAGTTAAGGCATCCATGACAGATGGCCATCCAACCTCTGCTTAGAAACCTTCAAGGAAGGAGAATGCACAACCTCCCGAGGGAGACAACTCCACTGTTGAGCAGTTCTTAATGTTTGAAAGGTCTTCCTGATGTTTAGCTCAAATCTCCTTTCTTTGAACTTGAAGCCTTGGTTCAGGTCCTACCCTCCACAACAGGAGAATACAAGCTTGCTCCATCTTCCAGGTAACATCATAGAAAATATACATGGCAGGTATAAAGTGGATAATGCTTCCTACAGGCATCTTGTTGGCCCCTGTGAGAAAAGGTTGCGTGGCAAGTTCCCGCCCCCCCAGTGGAAATAATGACACATGACACAATTATTAAGGTTAATGGGCTAAAAAAGGCCCATTGGTTACAGGTGATGAGCGGTATTGGCTTAGGCATTGGTCCTAACCGACTATATCCGACTTCAGCCCATCCACTTGAAGTCCGGGAAGGGTTAACCACAGTAGGGGGAGTCCTGCTGATGCACATCAACTAGGAACTCCCCCAGGGTCACCGCTAGGGGGTGTGCCTTAGGCCCTCACATCCCCCGGCTTTGGACAGCGCCACGCCCCCTGGAATCCTTTATCGGACTGCCCTTCAATATGTGGGGCAGGTGATGGCGCTTCCTCCCCTCTTACGTCTACAGAACAATACCAGTGCCTAACCGCCAATACCCGGAAAGTTGTGACGATTTGCTACGAGGTAGGCGAAAACCAAGTGGCTGGTGCCAATTTGCCAAGTGGAAAAATTCCTACCAGGTCCCTCAATGGTTACCAGCCAAGGTCCATAGCAAGGTCAAGGAACGAAAACCTTATAGGGTGGGAGGGTGAGAAAAGCAGGAACAGCTGACAGGTGGCAAAGAGGAAGATCTACGGCCGTGTCCTGCCTTAAATAGGGCAGGCCACGCCCCCAGTGACAGCCAATTGGCTGGCCAGGTGATGACGCAGCCGGGAATCCCCCCAATTGCGCAGGGCTGGGCTCCAGCCGCCATGCGCATGGTGGGGCCGTGAAGCCCGCACCTCCACCTCCTTCAAAGGGCGGAAGTAGCTATGCTGGACTAGATGGGCCATTGGCCTCATCCTGCAAGTTTCTTCTTATGTTCCTATCTATCACTGATTGTAAATTCCTTTCTTCCTCAGTGAACTCTCCCCACCCACCAGCCAAACTGTGTGTTTGTGTGTTTCAAATTGCTCCTCTTCTCTCTTGCTTCTATCACATTTGCATGTGCTCCTTATGATCCATATCACATTCTTCGGAAAATACGAGTGCGGTGTCAAGGTGTCCCACATTGTGATAGATGCAAATGTCGCCGACGGAAGAGCACCCCTGTACATGTCTTGCAGGACAGGGCTATAATAAATGGGTGTAATTAAAATTGTCCAAGAAACAACATCAATGGACAGCGTTGTCATTTCAAGGTCCATCTCTCTAGCAAACAGCCTCGCTTTTCTTCTTATGATGCCAATTCATAAACGAAAAGGAATTTCAGACAGGAGTTGCTGGTATGTGATTTTTTTTTTTTTGTCGAAATGAAATTCAGAATGATTTATGAGGACTAAGCATATGAAAACACTTGATTAGAGATGACGCTCTTGAATTTTAAAAAGACTGTCTTTTCTTTCCCTCCCCCCTCCCTAACTCTGCTTGCTAATTTCCCCGTAATGATCCTTCACAGAGTTCCTAATCAGAAGAAGCACGGAAGAGGTGAGTGTTTCTTAAGGACAGGTTGTATGTCTTGGCTGATGGGTGTTAAAACAGGCCAACAGAACTTGTTACCCACGAAGTAAGGACACAGCGAGCTGCCTTACTCAAAATTGGATCGTATTGTCTATTCTAGCAGTTGTACTGCCCCCTGGGGGACAGTGGGATTACCTAGAGCAGGGTTTCCCAAACTGGGGTCTCCAGCTGTTTTTGGTCTTCAGTTCCCATCATCCCTGGCCACTGGACCTGCTAGCTAGGGATGATGGGAGTTGTAGTCCAAAAACAGCTGGAAGCCTAAGGTTGGGAAACTCTGACCTAGAGCATGGGTAGACAAACTAAGGCCTGGGGGCTGGATCCGGCCCAATTGCCTTCTAAATCCGGCCCGCAGATGGTCGGGAATCAGCATGTTTTTACATGAGTAGAATGTGCCCTTTTATTTAAAATGCATCTCTGGGTTATTTGTGGGGCATAGGAATTCATTCATTTCCCCCAAAAAAATATAGTCTCGCCCCACACAAGGTCTAAGGGACAGTGGACCAGCCCCCTGCTAACAAAGTTTGCTGACCCCTGACCTAGAGGGTAAAGGTAAAGGGACCCCTGACCATTAGGTCCAGTCGTGGCCGACTCTGGGGTTGCGGCGCTCATCTCGCTTTATTGGCCGAGGGAGCCGGCGTACAGCTTCCGGGTCATGTGGCCAGCATGACTGAGCCACTTCTGGCAAACCAGAGCAGCACACGGAAACACCGTTTACCTTTCCGCCAGAGTGGTACATATATATATCTACTTGCACTTTGACATGCTTTCGAACTGCTAGGTTGGCAACAACTAGGACTGAACAACAGGAGCTCACCCCGTTGCGGGGATTCGAACCGCCAACCTTCTGATCAGCAAGTCCTAGGCTCTGTAGTTTAACCCACAGCACCATCCGCGTCCCATGACCTAGAGAGTACTAAGAGGGAAATGGACCACAGGGGGTGCTGGAGGTTTAAATGACTATTCGCTTGCAATTTGCAGGAGATACAGATCAGCGCTTTAAGAGTTAGGCAGTGTTTTCTATAATAATTTTTTATTGGTTTTTACACATGGTTTAGAACATAACATCCGACTTACGTATAACATAATCAACATCTGGCTTCCACAGCCTCAGACTTCCATCTTCCTTGACTACTGGTTTTCCAACTTATTCTCTAATGTTGCATTTGCTATTATAATTATTACTGTTGTATCCATATCTTAAATAAACAAATTAAAAATTATTCTTCACAATAATTTATGTTATTAACCTACAGACCAGAAGGACGTCAAATTATAGAACTGTTGAGTTGAAAGGGGCCCTGAGGGTCTCTTTCTATTCCAACACCCTGCAAGGTAGGAATCACAACTAAAGAACCCCTGACAGTTGGCCATCCAACCTCTGTTTAAATACCTCCAGTCAAGGAGAGTCCACCACCTTCCAAAACTGTCCATTCCACCATTGAATGGCTCTTAAAGTCAGAACATTCTTCCTAAAGTTTAGCTGGAATTGTCTTTCAATGAAAGGACCCAAACCTTTTGTTGGTTCGGGTCCTACCCTGTGGAACAGCAGAAAACAAGCTCACTCCATCTTGGGGAGGGGGAGGCAATGTGGTGGAGCACAGAGGTGGGAGGATATTTTATGAAACTGCCTTCATGGTCTTGGAAGTGCTAGCAACATTTCGGGCAGCTGGCAAGCAGTATCCCACCCCTCCATAAGTCCCTAGATAAGGGCTAGCTGATGAGGTTCCCTTGAGATGTTGTTGGACTCCAACTCCCATCATTCCCTGACTATTAGCTATGCTGGCTTGAGGCTAGACTCACAGAATTGCAGAGTTGGAAGGTACCTCAAGGGCCATCTAGTCCAACATCTGTAACTACTAAGCTATCCCAGGCTAGTGGGAGTTGGGTTCCCACAACTTCTGGAGGGCACCACCTTGGCGATGCCCACCCTGTATTAAGAAGAAGAGTTTGGATTTGATATCCGGCTTTATCACTCCCCTTAAGGAGTCTCAAAGCGGCCAACAATCTCCTTTCCCTTCCTTCCCCACAACAAACACTCTGTGAGGTGAGTGGGGCTGAGAAGAAGAAGAAGAAGAAGAGTTTGGATTTGATATCCCGCCTTTCACTCCCTTTAAGGAGTCTCAAAGCGGCTAACATTCTCCTTTCCCTTCCTCCCCCACAACAAACACTCTGTGAGGTGAGTGGGGCTGAGAGACTTCAGAGAAGTGTGACTGGCCCAAGGTCACCCAGCAGCTGCATGTGGAGGAGCGGAGACGTGAACCCAGTTCCCCAGATTACGAGACTACCGCTCTTAACCACTACACCACACTGCCTCTATTAAGGGAAAGAAGCAGTGCCCTTACTCTGATTGGCCCCATGGCAGTGCCATGTTATCGGGCAACGGTGCCAGGCAGCCAATCAGAGTGAGCACAGCACTTCCTGCTCCCACTCAAGGGAGACCTCTAGAGGAAGAACCAGGAATACTTTTACCAATAGATGCGAATTCGCTTATTTTCACAGCTCCTCACCTCTGCTTTGCCAAAGTGCTGCTTGCGGAAGGGAGCAGACGTGGAAGGTTTTTCAAATACCTGGCTAGTTGATTGATATGGTGCATGGATGCAAAGAGTTTGGTGGGTGACAGTTTTTGCAGGAACAGTTGGCATCAGCCCCATCCTAACACATGGCTTATGTTCATCCTTTTGAACTCAAAGAGTCGCTCAACCACCCAGACTCCATCCATTATGCAGATCTGGTCTGGTGTTGCCACCCGCTCTTTGGGTTAAGTGCATGAAATCTTAACAGATAACATATTTCTCTCTGGCTGGAATTGCCAGTAATTACCTAGAGGTGGTTGGTGGCTGAGTTTCCCCCCCTCTCCCCACTATGAAATACTGTTTTCATTATGCCCATGCTGTATCAGACCTGCAGAGGTGACCCCAGGACATTGCGGGGGGGGGGGGACCAAGGAAATTTGTCATGGAGTGTTAGGAGAGGCTGTGATTCAAATGAATATTGAATGTTTATTTTTTTGCCAAGTTGGGAGCTATTACATTCCTTTCCGAGCCATTTGTCTGGAGCCAAATCGAGTGGGGGAGTATTCTGCCATCCCTTCTCAGTCATTTCTCTGCTGCATTCGTTTCGGGCTCAGAGAGGATTCAGCTTAGTGAGAGAGTTTATTTGGCATTATACAGTGGTACCTCGGGGTACAGACGCTTCAGGTTACAGACGCTTCAGGTTACAGACTCCGCTAACCCAGAAATAGTACCTCGGGTTAAGAACTTTGCTTCAGGATGAGAACAGAAATTGTGCTCCGGCGGCACGGCGGCAGCGGGAGGCCCCATTAGCTAAAGTGTTGCTAAAGGTTAAGAACAGTTTCAGATTAAGAATGGAACTCCAGAATGAATTAAGTTCTTAACCCAAGGTACCACTGTACATTCTCCAGCTATATGAAACCAGCTATCGGGTTGTATCCAAGAATAGTCCTACTTGGGGTAGCCCTGTTGAAGTCAATGGGCATTATTAATAGCCATTGTTTTAGTGTGGCCAAAACCTGCCCCTCACCCCTGTTTATTTGAGGGAGGAGCAAATGTCCCTGGTTGTCATGAATGAGCCAGCTCCCAGTGAAGGTTTGCAACCAGCTGAAGAAAGCAGCCAGGAACATAGAGCGTTGACTGCCAGGCAGGATAAACCTCGGCTAGTGCCGACTCCCTTCCCCTTGAAATGCTGGTTGATAAGGGAATGGCTGTGAGCAGGCCAGGACCCAGCCAATGCTCTCAAGAAGTGTAAACTGGTGCAAACAGAGAAGGAAGCAGTTTGTCAGAACGGGATTGGAGCTGAGCCAATCCCTCCTAAGAGGTGCAAAGTGAAAAAGTTCAATATCTTCTGTAATCAGAAGGGGTCTTCAGAAGGGTCATCATGATTGATGACGCCGGGAGGCTGTGTTAGAGCCATCTGGAACTATCTGTTGTTTTGACAATAAATCATCCCTTTAAATTAACTACGCTTACTCTGTGATCAAGCCAGGGACCGGACTCCTGACACTGGTACAGGGAAAACTGAGACTCATTGTAGCCCTGGGCAGGGGTGCCATCTTGCCCTCAGGATTCTAGGTGCCTGCTGCCGTAATACAGGTGGGCGGCATCAAACACACATGTCTGCACAATGCAATGTTGCATTGCGTTTTGACAGGATACCCCCTCCTATAAAAATATTGGAGGTGGCACATTGGAGCGTTGCGGCAGTGGCAGCTCCCCTTCTTCCTCCTCTCTTCAGCCAGTGAGGCACCCTTTTCTGTGGATAGGGGCTCAGACTTGGAGACTCTACTTCCGCATCCGAGGGTCCCCCCCAAAGAAAAGGGTGACTCGCTAGCTGGCTGTGGAACTCTCAGAGGCAGCACCACAAAGTCTGTCTGTCTGCCTCTCTCTGCCTTTGTTCATTGACTTTCTGGGTACCCAGCCCCCACAATTATATTATTGTGGGTGCCCAAGCACCCACAGCTCCCTAGAGATCTTTGCAATACAAAGGATTACCATGACTTTGCTGTCCCCATTCCCTACTGAATGGGCAAGCATACTTCAGGCTACATAGCTTTATACAGTCATACCTTGGGTTACAGACACTTCAGGTTGTGTGTTTTCGGGTTGCGCACCGCGCCGAACCTGGAAGTACTGGAACGGGTTAATTCCGGGTTTTGGCGCATGCGCAGAAGTGCTAAATTGTGCTTTGCGCATGTGCAGAAGTACCAAATTGTGACCCGTGCGTGCGCAGACGTGGTGCTGCAGGTTGTGAATGCTGCGGGTTGCAAATGTGCCTCCCGCACGGATCACGTTCGCAACCCTAGTGCCCACTGTATAATGTGTAGTTTGTTATTATGGCATGTATTTTTGTGTTTTTATATTGTAAACTGCCCGGTATTCTTTGGATGAAGTGCAATATAGAAATTTAATAAATCATCATCATCATCATCATCCCCAAGCAACTGGTTTTCAGGGGCATTGCATTTTTCAGATCCCGGCCTTCCCTTCCCCATTTTCTCCCCTCCCCCTATTTGCATAGTATGTTTGTAGAATGGAGGAAGAGGGCAACTCACTAGAAGAAGACACAGACACAGGTGAGCTGATAGGAAGCTCCCGGATAAGATCTGAACCTCCACAAATTTCCTATCAGCCCTCGAATGCCCAGTCCCATTCTGAATTGAGATATAAGATTTCTTTCTTTTTTTTACCCATCTCTAATTCAAAATAAGCAACCATCATTGACTGTTGGATACCAGACTACAACTGCCATGGGTAAACACTGCAAGGAATTATGAAAGGAGAGAAAACAAATTAAATAGGTTGGGAGAGAAGCTTGATAATATCCCCATTATTATATTTTACAATACAATTAGACCTTCCTGTTATAGATTAAATCATCCTGGATCTTTAGTTGGCGAGGCATCCTGACTTTTTATTGTTTGCTGATTCAATTAGCCCATGTTGTATTTACCCTGACACTGTTATTAGCCGATGATGGAAGGGTGATGGGGATTGTCAATTATCTCCCAACGCAGTGGAATATTTTTATCTGTCCTGGAGAAACAAGGAGAGGCACCATGGCACGCTGCTGAGGAGGACAATTAGCATGGTTGCCATAACCTTTCGGAAGACCCTTGCCTGGCAATGATTTGCTCCTTAACAATAGCGGTGTCATGATGTCATGATCTAGGCTGTGTACAATTAGCATCCAAAGTAATTCTAAAGAGCAGGTCGATATGGTACATGGTTTTTTCTGTGCGTGTGTATCTATGGAGCTGTTTTATAGTAAGGCCAATCCATGGTTCATCCAGCCTAGTATTCTCTGCTTTGAACAACAACAAGGCTTTCCCCATCTCTGGTACCTGAGATCCATGGAAATGAAGATCCCAGAATCTGGGGGCTTCAGCATTCAAAGTGACAGCAACTCTAAGGTCTTAGGACTAAAGCCTTTTCCAATCTTTCCTGAGATTCATCAAATAGGTTTCCAAGAACGGAACCTGATATAATCTGCAAACCAAGCAGATGGCATGTCACTGAGCTACAGCCCCTTCCCCAATGCACTGTGTGCAGAAAGAAGGTTACAGTACCAACCTTACTGTATGCTTGTGAAACGTGGACCACTTATAAACGCCATCTCCAACTCCTCGAAAGACTCCATCAATGGGGTCTCCGAAAAATTCTACACATCACTTGGGAAGACAGGCAAACTAATACCAGTGTACTGGAAGAAGCAAAGATCAGCAGTGTTGAAGCAATGATTCTTCAACATCAACTTCATTGGACTAGTCATGTTATTTGGATGCCTGGTGATCGTCTTCCAAAGCAACTACTCTATTCTGAACTTAAAAATGGAAAGCGTAATGCTGGTGGTCAACAAAAGAGGTTTAAAGACTGCCTCAAGGCAAATTTTTAAAAATGTAGTATAAATACTGAAAACTGGGAAACACTGGCCTGTGAGTGCTCCAATTGGAGAGCAGCCTTTACCAAAGGTGTCATGGACTTTGATGATGCTTGAACTCAGGACGCAAGGCAGAGACGTGCTAAGAGGAAGGCACACTTGGCAAACCCTCACCATGATCAACTCCCACCCAGAAACCAATGTCCCCACTGTGGAAGAAAGTGTGGATCCAGAATTGGCCTCCACATTCACTTACGAACTCATTGTTTAAACCATGTTTATGGAAGAAAATCTTACTTGGCTACGAGGGATTGCCAAAGAGGAAGACAGAAGCACTGAGAGCAGAAAGAAAGTTAAGATAGTTTATTTTATTATGTTCTACCAGGGAGGAGAGGCCGGTTTCATACAGCAATGTCCCATTTAGCTGAAGCATTTTAATTGCCATAGCTTGCTTCATCTAAGGAAACTTTACAATTATATTACTAAGGATCCCAAGAAAATATCTGTAAAAGTTCCAACAGTCTCCATGATTGCTTGGGAAGATCGCATAAACTGGTGTAATCTGTAATACAGTTTTGGGCTGCCAACTTTTTTATATGCATAATTTTTATTTGATTTTTTAAAAAAGAAATATATATATAATCATACAACAAAAAACCAGTTCCAAATCCAAATATTGAGATTATCCCAAATCTCCTGACTCCCCCTTCAATCCCTTCTATGGGTCCTAATATTATTTACAACTGCATATCAATACTTATCCAAAATTTTAATTCTTCTATATTATCCATACTTGCCATACTTGACCACAAGTGTGGTCAAAATCCTGCTAATGTTTTAACCTGCTTACAGTGGTCTCATAAGTAAATTATAAACTTTTCCCATTCCTTATTAAAGCTCATGTCTTCTTGATTTCTGAGCTTCCCAGTTAATTTTGCCATTTCAGCATTGTCCATCAACTTGGTTTGCCAGTCTTCTCTGGTCAGAGTACTTTCTTCCTTCCATTTCTGGGCACCAACTTTTTTACCAGCCTCCTCAATTGTGCCTTCAACAGTAGCTTAGTCAGCAAGAGATATCATTCAACATAAAGGGGGGGGGGGAGCATGCGGAATGGAACTGGAAATTGATTCCAGAAGTACTTAATTTTCTCCCCTCGCCCCATGTCAGACTTTGGATATTTGAATGGATACTGCTCACTTGTTCCTTAATGTTTCTGAAGGAGCCTGATTGGTCTCTTCCTGCAAGCCAATTAGTTGTTGCATTCTAGGATCCTACTTACCTATTAGTGATGTATGGAAGTGAGAGCTGGACCATAAAGAAGGCTGATTGCTGAAGAATTGATGCTTTTGAATTATGGTGCTGAAGGAGACTCTTGAGAGTCCCATGAACTGCAAGAAGATCAACCGATCCATCCTGAAGGAAATCAGCCCTGAGTGCTCACTGGAAGGACAGTTCCTGAACTGAGGCTCCAACACTTTGGCCACCTCATGAGAAGAGAAGACTCCTTGGAAAAGACCCTGATGTTGGGAAAGATGGAGGGCACAAGGAGAAGGGGACGACAGAGGACGAGACGGTTGGACAGTGTTCTCGAAGCTACGAACATGAGTTTGACCAAACTGCAGGAGGCAGTGGAAGACAGAATTGCCTGGCGTGCTCTGGTCCATGGGGTCACGAAGAGTCGGACATGACTAAATGACTAAACAACAACTTGCCTATTGTTCTAGGATCCAAGCTTAGTACATAACACCTTCCTTCTTTTATTCAAGCATGACAATAAGTCCTGGTAGCTTTTGACCTCTTTTGTCACTGAGGGAAAACTTACTCCAGTTACTTTTAAAACCACAACTATGTTCTTTAAATTCAGTGTTCATTGGGAAGGTTTCTGGCAGCTGATGAATAACCTTGGCCCCTCTCTCCTCGCTTCCATGTCCTGCTGTCAACAGAATTAGGTATGTCACAGCAAACTCAGCTGGGACTTTTAGAAGCTGATGAATAATACATCCTTTTGTAAAGCTTATAAAAGAAGTTTCATCATTAATGATTTGAATATGCACAATGATGCGGACCATTTGGCAAGCGTCTGTGGATATTTACTGCTAGAAGTGGCACAAATGTCTATGAAAGGTATTTGAAATGAGAGGTTTCAAATATCCCTAGACAGTACCACTTTTCTTTTTTTAAAAAATCTTCTCCATTGGAAGCAGTGTGATTTCCAGGATAACGGGCAACCGAAGTATGCATTTACCGCAAAGACACATTTCCAAGAAGCAGTCAGACAAATTCTCCTTCTGCTCCAAAAACTCTAGAGATCGTCTTGTCTATGGCTCTGATTCACTGGCACTCAGAGGTGTTTTTGTAGGACGACATGAAGAGAGGAAAGGAGAGATTTCAGACAAGTTTTCTCTTCTGGGCAAAGACAAACCTTTTGTCTCCAAGATAGTGGCAGTGAATGGTATCTCCTCCTGCTCAGTCTACTATTTGTTACAGGCACAAGTGCATTTTGATAATCTTTATCATGCTCACTTATACTATTGTCAATGGTCACCAGTGATTCTGACACTTTTAAACATACTGTTGAAAATATCTGATGCAAAATATTCCTAATGCACAGGGTAAGATGTCGAGATGTATTTCCAATAACAAACTTCCAATTCCAGTTCCCTGCCTGTTGAATTAAGTGCAGAATATATCTAAAGCAGTGCCAGATCTACATATAAGCTAAACAAGCTATAGCTTAGGGCCTCACTCTCTTGGGCCCCCCCCCAAAAAAAAAAATTAAAGGGAAAAAACTGGATGTACATTTCCAAAATATAAGATAATTGTATTTCAGTTCAACAATTGCTTTGATAAAATACGTATTTTGTCATGTGCAAATGGCTTTAGATACCTATTAGGTCAATAAATTGCCATATAGCATATTTTCAACACAAAAAACAGTGACAATTTGTTGTTGACAAAGGACAGCTGGACATATAAAGGGCCCCATTACCTTCAGTAGCTCAGGGCCTCATCAGACCTAAATCCGGCCCTGATCTAAAGGCATGTAATTGATGCTGGATGCCTGTATTTTCCTAGTTTGATGTTTTGTTAATAATATAATGGGGATCATCAGGCCAAAGAAGGGGGAAAAATTGACCCTCCATACCTCTCTGTCTAGCTTGGTGGTTTCCCAAACTGAGTGATAGTACCCCTGGGGAGTGGGATTACCCAAGGGGGCACTAAGAGGCAAGGAGACAGCCGGGTAAATGACTGTCAGACTTTGGAAAGCTGGATGAAGTTCATCAAGATTGTTGAATTCATCAACAAATCAAGTTATATATATATATATTATTAGTTTTTTAAAATATCATTTTCAACAATTATCAAACATACTTTTATATCTTATAGAATGTTTTGACTTCCATCAATCACATCTGAAAATTTTCCAATCTTTTCACTTAACATACATTTCTCACTTTCACTATTACATTTAAATAGCATAACTAATGTCTCTCTTCTTTCTCTTCTTTGCAATATTTCATATATTTCTCCTTACAAAACTTCCTGTAGTCCTACTAGCGTAATTTGTTGATTAAAGATGCTCTTCAAATAGTTCGTATATTTCTTCCAATCTTCTGTAAAT
This sequence comes from Podarcis bocagei, assembly GCF_964188305.1. Classification (NCBI taxonomy): domain Eukaryota; kingdom Metazoa; phylum Chordata; class Lepidosauria; order Squamata; family Lacertidae; genus Podarcis; species Podarcis bocagei. The sequence goes on from NC_138133.1 coordinate 88,042,786, forward strand.
CTCTGGTCCCGCAGGTTTCGAATCCTTCCTGTCATTTTATCCAATTCTGCATAGTCCATTAATTTTGTCTGCCATTCTTCTTTCGAATCAAACTAAAGTTTTAACTGAACTTTGAATAAATGTACATTAAGCTGTTACTGTTTTGAATTTTATTGTGTTATTTCCTTCCTTAGTGGGCAATGCAAACCACTATTATGAGTAATGTTTTTTATACAGCAGGACAGGAGGCACTGGGAATGTGTTTATGGAAGCAAAGAGTTGGTGGCACTGCAAAATTTGGGAACCTCTGGTTTAAAGCACCTAGAATCATAGAATAATAGAATCATAGAGTTGGAAGAGACCACAAGGGCCATCGAGTCCAACCCCCTGAGCAGCCACATCCAACATCCAGCACCACTGTTTATATGTACACAAAGACAATGCTATAAAGCCCACAAGAATTCAATACTGCAGCTAATCCTCTTCAGCTATCCAATCTATTTCATTTACAGGCCAATATATCAGCCAATTTATAACCAATCTGTCATGCCTGCGAATCAATACGACTCATGGAAAGACACCTACATTAGGCGCTGTGCATAACTGAATATTGTGTTCTTCCTAGTCTCGTGTCACCACACCAGAGACAGATTGAAAGACACATATTTGCCTTTTCGTACTAATGGAGATAATGTCGTGCCAGTAATTTCAGCCTGCATTATTGCTGAAGACACAATAATAACAGGAGGTGAATATAATGTTAGGGGGCGAGCCAAAGTTTTGATAAGCTTCAATTTTTTGAGTCAAAATAAGGACAAAGAAATGTTTCTTTGCTAGGCAGCTGTTTGGGCAAAGGATCTTCAGCGGACTGATCCTGCCTTCCCCACTGGCTAACAGAATCAATGGAGCAACTCCAAATTGCTAGAGGTTCCTGGCAATTTACCATCCCATGTGCAGATATTCCTGCTGTCACTCAAGAGTGGGATCAAATTCACCACACCAAAATTCCCGCAAGAGTAGTCATTTGGTTTTGCCCTAGGGAGGAGCTGGGTGTGGTCAGCTTTGGGTCTCGGCTTATAATGGCTCGGTTTATAAACTGGCCCCTCTCCATATTCTCCCCCTTCTTCTCTGCAACGGCTGCCCACTTTCCCTTTTACAGAGTGGGCATAAGTAGATGCCTTGTAAAGGGTCTGAGTAGACATTTTTGGAGACATTTGGACATCGTTTTCGCCTGCTTCACCCTCTGTATGTCCAGAGTGGCATTTTGTCAATTGCTTTTATCTAGGCAGGAAAGTGAAATCAGAGATCTCTTGGGGTAAAATTCCTGAGGCATCATAGGTAGGGGCACTTTTGGGTCACTCTACCCTGCATTTCTAACCCTGCCACACATTATACATGGGGCTGCCTCTGAAAACGCTTCAGAATAAATCAGCTGGTGAAAAATTTGGCAGCCGGGTTGCTCACTGGGGCACGACGCTTTGAGCATATAACACCGATTCTGGTCCAAGTGCATTGGCTGGCAATTAGTTTCCAGACCCAATAGGTTTTGACCTATAAAGCCTTTAATGGCTCAGGACCACAATACCTCGTGGACTGCCTCTCCCCAGAACCTGCGATCATCATCTGAGGCCCTTCTTCATGTGCCTCCTCCACGAGAGGTCCAGAGGATGGCAACATGAGAACAGGCCTTTTCTGTGGTGGCTCCCTGTTTGTGGAATGCTCTTGCCAGGGAGGCTCATCTGGAATCAGACCTGGAATACCGACACAGAGTAGGAGCTGGAGGAGCAGGAAATCTCTCCTGCAAGCAGCTCTCCACGGCACCAGTGACCTTGAAGAGCTGTTGTACATAGACATCCTTGCCCCTGGAATAGAAGTCTCCACACCAGCTGCCTGGGTTCCTGCCTGGTTCTCAGACCTTCCTATCTGCTCCATGACCACAGAATCGGAGGTGACACCAAGCCAAGCAGGAGTCTCAAGGACACCACTAAAGCGCTTGGCTATGAGAAGCCTGCCAGCAAGAAGAGCGTTGTCCCTTCTTGTGGTTTCCAGCAACTGGTATTCAGAAACATTGCTGCCTTCAGCATTGAAGGCAGAACATTGCCATCCTGTCTAACAGCCATCAAAAGCCATATCCCCCACTAATTCGTCCAATCTAAAGCCATCTAAGATGGTTGACACCACTATTATAAGAACATAATGTAACACATTAAGAGGGAGAGATTTTGTTCGTTACAACCCTATGACTATTCTGGTCTGTTTGTGCATGTATAGAAAGCCCCTGCTGTCACTCCATCCTCCAAATGGAAAGCCTGAAATACAATGTTGTCATGTTGCTGCAGCCATAGATGAAGTGGTGCTATCTAAAGGAATCAATATTTATGAACACTCCAGTAAATTGACAGGCTGCAGAATACAGCAAGGCATCAAAAGTTATCATTACCCGTCAAACTAGGCTGTCATTACTGTAAAACACACACAAGTGGGATTCTGTTCTCCATCGCTACCAGTAACCCACCCACTCCCCACCCCCTTCACTACATGCAATCAATGGCAGAAGGTGCAGGAAATTCTTTCCATCTCAGTGAGCACCTCCTGAGGGAGACAGAGGAACAATGATGTTCTCTGGCAGCTCCGTTGAAAACAGAAGTCATAGTACTGCTCTCTTCTGCCTTGGTCAGACCAAACCCAGAGTCCTGTGCTCAACTTGCAGACTTAACATATAGAATAAGAGAACAAGAAGAACATACGTTTAAAGGAGATTGGAAAACGTTTATTGGATATATGGAAAATAATTGTGTGCAGCTGAAAACGCTGGCAGCATTAAGATAAATTCAGCAGTGTAAATAAGTCTTGATGGAAGCAATAAGGAAAAACCGATTGATGTACTTTTTGAAAAATATTCAGGGATTTAAGATATGTAAAATGAACCATGGAAAGAGGAGAAGGGAAGTCACTGATATCTTAAGGATGTAAAATGAGTATTTGAAATTGTAAAATAGAAAATTTAATAAAAATGAGAGAGAGAGAGATTGAGAGAGAGAGAGTCCTGTGTCCAGTTCTGGGCACCAGTTTAAGAAGGATATTGTCAAGTGGGAAAGTGGGCAGACAAGGCGACCAAGATGATCAAGGGTCTGAGAAACAAACCTGATGAGGAACAGTTAATGAAGTTGGGTATGTTTAGCCTGCAGAAGAGAAGACAGAGAGAGACACCAAGGGTTATCTCATGTAACCCTCTGCAATTCAGGAATCACAGCTAAATAATCACTGGTAGGTGGCCACCCAACCTCTGTTTAAGAACCTCCAATGAAGGAGTGTCCACCACCTTCTGAGGCTGTCCGTTCCACTGTCAAACAGCTCTTACCAGCAGAAAGTTCTTCTTAAAGTTTAGTCAGAATCTCCTTCTTGGAATTTGAATCCATTGGTTTGAGTCCTAGTCTGAGGAGCTACAAGCTTGTTCTATCTTTCGTGTTCCATCTTCCATGGGCTCCAACTCAGGCACATTCTTTTGCATAAAAAACATGTGTCTTTTGGTGCCAAGCTCTCGCGGGAGCTAGCCGACTTGCGTGAGAGCTCGACGCTGAAACGTAACGTCTAATCAGAAACCAGCATAGCTTCTGTAATTATGGGATGTACTAGTCACATCAGGACTGTTGTTGTTGTTTAGTCGTTTAGTCGTGTCTTCGTGAACCCATGGACCAGAGCACGCCAGGCACTTCTGTCTTCCACTGCCTCCCGCAGTTTGGTCAAACTCATGCTGGTAGCTTCGAGAACACTATCCAACCATCTCGTCCTCTGTCGTTCCCTTCTCCTTGTGACCTCCATCTTTCCCAACATCAGGGTCTTTTCCAGGGAGTCTTCTCTTCTCACGAGGTGGCCAAAGTCTTGGAGCCTCAGCTTCAGGATCTGTCCTTCCAGTGAGCACTCAGGGCTGATTTCCTTCAGAATGGATAGGTTTGATCTTCTTGCACTCCATGGGACTCTCAAGAGTCTCCTCCAGCACCATAATTCAAAAGCATCAATTATTTGGCGATCAGCCTTCTTTATGGTCCAGCTCTCACTTCCATACATCACTACTGGGAAAACCATAGGACTGTTGATGGGTATGTAAAACTTGAAAGCAACATGTGAAGGAGAAAGCAAAAGTGGGGATATGGACCAAAATTGTGTTGGAAGAAGGGAAGGGGGATTAAAAGCCTGGCATTTTGGGAGACAGGGTCTCTTCTTCTTTAACTTTAAAAAATAAATTTAAAAAAATTATTTTTTTAAATAAATAAATATTTGTTTATTTTTTAAAAAAGGATCACTAATTTGGCCATAATTACAATTCCTAAGCCCAACAAACCATAACCGACTTTACCTTGTTGGGCTCAGGACATTGGACATAATATGTATATGAATGAATGGGAAAGGCTGTGGCAAGAAGACATAAAGTTCACCACATGCTATAATTTGAGAGAAGACATAATGGAAATGTTGTACTGATGGTATTTGACCCCGGCCAAATTGGCCAAGATGTATAAGAGCAGCTCAGACATACGTTGGAGATGTAAAAATGGGACAGGCACCTTCATACACATGTGGTGGGACTGTGTGAAGATAAGAGATTTTTGCGATATAATAAATAATTATTAAATAAATAAATATTTTTAAATTCTCTTTCCAAAAAAAACCCCTGAAGCCTTTTTGTTAGGTATTATGTCCATTGAAAAACAAAAAAACTTTAGAACCCTTTTCATGTACGCAACCACAGCGGCTAGGATTTTAATAGCTAAAAACTGGAAAGGCGATACAATCCCCACAAAAAATGATTGGCAAGCGAAGATGATAGAATATTTAGAACTTGCGAAAATGACTGGGAGAATAAGAGGAAAATCAAACTAGAGAGTTAGCAAAGATTGGATAATATTCAAAGAATATTTTTTAAAAATACTGTGACAATGCAATGCTCCTGAGAGATTTAGATTGAATCTTGAAGTGTAAGGAAATTATAAAAATAAAATAAAATTGACAAGTAAAGGGAAAGAATAATAATGATGATGTGTGTATAGAATAATAGGGTTTACAAGGCACAATAAGGTGAGTCGGAAGTTAAAGTATGCGTAATGTCAAAGGATATGTTGTTAGTGTCTATGGTTTGTTTATGTTGTTTACTGTCTTTGACGATGTTTGATGCAAATTGCTTTGTAATAAAGCACTTTAATATAAAAAAAGAATTACAGTTCCTAAAATAGAATCAAAAGGGCCATTATATGTAAAGTAGAGATGTGCGAGACCTTTCCTACGACATTTTGCTTATTTGTTATCAAAACGTAGTTTCGCTTCCCTTGAAATTCCATGGCTGTTTCTCCCAAGCGAGGAACACCACATTTACCTTGAAATTTTATTCTAATGATTCTGCAAATGATTCATTACTTTAAAAGAAAAAGAAAAAAAAAGAATTCTGCTGAAGGAAGTCTCAATTATGTGTTTTTGTATAGAGAATAAAAAGAGAGGAAATCTAGTGAGCAGAAATATAACAGGCCAGACTTCACTCCGGCAATGAGCTGTCATCACCACAAACTCCCCTAGAGAGATAAATATGCTCTTTCTTGCCTCTCAGGAATCATTACTGTATATGATTTACCGGCAGTATAAAAACAGAGTGTACCAAACCTATAGTAGCATGTTATTATGGGCGAAGGGAGTTTGGGCAACAGAAATTCTTAAGGAGATGGTGAAATAAGAAGTGCATTTGTTGTTGTTGTTACAACTTAATTCCCTTTAATTAATAATTTCTTTGCCTTTTCCCACCTTGTTCTGCAACATTCCCCACCCCACCAGACAATTCTTGCAAGTTACTCGCAGATCCATCACAATCTCTTCTTTGAATCTATGAGGAGCAACACAACACTTGAGTTATTTATTCATCCCAAACAAAGACTGCAAAAACGATTTCATAATAACATGGCAAAAACAGTAACATAGGAAGAATTTTGTAATAGCACAGCGAAACAAAAATATACAAAAAGCACATTTCAATACAGTGGTACTTTGGGTTACATACACTTCAGGTTACAGACGCTTCAGGTTACAGACTCCGCTAACCCAGAAATAGTGCTTCAGGTTAGGAACTTTGCTTCAGGATGAGAACAGAAATCATGCGGCGGCGGCACTGTCTCTCTCCTGCAACAGCTTCTTATATGTCTTCCAAGGGCAAAGTGTGGAGATCACAAAACAAAATAACATATTGCATGATTCACAACTGGCTCCTGGTTAAATCCATGAAGCAGAAATCAAAGACAAATATAGGGTTCTGATCGCAGTGCCTGGAAACGAATGGACACGAATAGCAGTGACCAGAGGAGGAGAGCTCAGAGAGAAGAAGAAATGTGTGGTGTAGTGGTTAAGAGCGGTAGTCTCGTAATCTGGGGAACCGGGTTCGCGTCTCCACTCCTCCACATGCAGCTGCTGGGTGACCTTGGGCCAGTCACACTTCTTTGAAGTCTCTCAGCCCCACTCACCTCACAGAGTGTTTGTTGTGGGGGAGGAAGGGAAAGGAGAATGTTAGCCACTTTGAGACTCCTTAAAGGGAGTGAAAGGCAGGATATCAAATCCAAACTCTTCTTCTGCATCTACAGCAACACAAGCAGATGCCTTCATCTGCCCTGGCTGCAACAAAGCATGTCTCTCCCATATCAGTCTCTACAGCAGGGGTCAGCAAACTTTTTCAGCAGGGGGCGGTCCACTGTCCCTCAGGCCTTGTGGAGGGCCAGACTATATTTCGGGGGGAAATATGAACACATTCCTATGCCCCACAAATAACCCAGAGATGCATTTTAGATAAAAGGACACATTCTACTCATGTAAAAACACGCTGATTCCCAGACCGTACGCGGGCTGGATTTAGAAGGTGATTGGGTCGGATCCAGCCCCTGGACCTTAGTTTGCCTATCCATGCTCTACAGCCACAGCAGGCGCCGTAACTCTCCAACAGTTTGACTTCACCTTGGCACATTGTTTCCAGAGAAGCATGCTACAGATGCATGCTAACAAAACTCTGTAGATGCAGCAAGGAATTCAGAGCTGTGCCAAATCTGACTTCGAACTTTTCAAAGGTTTCCTTCCTCTGCAAAGACCTCTTTTTCTCTCTGTCTGATTCACTTTACAATTTTGGTGGGTACAAGCTTGAGCAAGGGGCAGCCTGAAACATTTCAGCACCTGAGGCGAAACACACCCTGCCACCTCCATGATAATAATAATAATTTATTATTTATACCCCGCCCATCTGGCTGAGTTTCCCCAGCCACTCTGGGCAGCTCCCAATCGAGTTTTAAAAACAATACAGCATTAAATATTAAAAACTTCCCTAAACAGGGCTGCCTTCAGATGTCTTTTAAAGATAAGATAGCTGCTTATTTCCTTCACATCTGAAGGGAGGGCATTCCACAGAGAGGGTGCCACTACCAAGAAGGCCCTCTGTCCGGTTCCCTGTAACTTCACTTCTCGCAATGAGGGAACCGCCAGAAGGCCCTCAGAGCTGGATCTCAGTGTCTGGGCTGAATGATGGGGGTGGATGTCATAAGGCTCTGTATTATCATTGGCCATGCCTGCTAGGGCCGATGGGAATTGTAGTTCACCCACATTTGGCAGACCAGAAGTGCCCTGATAGGGGAAATATGGATAATTCTTCCCCTTAAAGCACTAGGGAATATTCAGCAAAGCTGTAATTTTTTTTGCAGTGATTCCAAGCCACAGAAGACATTTGAGCGAAAATGATAGTGGGGGAAATGTGACTTTCTTGTACAATGGTGACTCTTTCTTAAATGCTCTTTATTCTCTCTTCAGAGCCAAAAAAAAAAAAAAAGTGCCCTGGAAATCCATCAGCCACCCAAAAAGGAACTTCCAAGTTTGCCCCGTCTTTCCCTTGAAACAAAATGTAGTGGCAACTTGTAACAGGAGTTGAAGGGAAATTAAAAGAAACCAGGGACACACACACACACACACACACCATTCTTCCCAGAACATGAAAAGGGAGCTATTGGGGGGGGGGGGGAATGTGCATGAAGTAGATTTTGAAGAATCCTGGAAACACAGTAGTCTTGGTGCATCGCCTGATAGATGCAGTTCTCGTTACCAATTGTCACAAGCATAATTTGCTTCTCCCTGCCCAGAGCATGAAAATAAAAAATGCTTCCAGTACTCTGAAAGAAAAGCTGCCTTTTGAGATAGCATGTCAGCATGGCTTTCCGCATTAACTGCTGCACCCCAGCCACAGGCGCAACGCTGCCACACAACACATCAGAGGAAGTGGGCTCCAGCTCATGAGGACACATGCTGCCATCCATGCGCCAGGGGATCTTTCCATGCTCAAGTACCATGGGTAGGAGCCAAGGAAGTGCATAGAAGTGTTATTCTCCCTTTCATGTCAGCAGGAATCTTGCTAATAGATGGTGCCCTTGCTCTTTTAAAGTGCTAAAATGATTCTTTGTTGTTGTTGTTGTGTTGTTGTTGTTTTAAAACAGTGGGGTTTTTAAAATATAAATGCCTAACTATCACGGGACTGAGAAATTCATTTTTGGAGTTCATCTCCTGACTACTGGCCATGCTGGGTGAGACCGATGGGAGTTGGAGTCAAACAATATCCAGGGAAACCCAAGTTCTTTATACTTGATTTAGAATTTATCTATCCACCTGTTTCATAGTGACAGTCACTCAATGTGATCTACCTCATCGGGGTGTTGTGAGGTTAAGATCTCCAGGGGTGTTGTGACGTTAAGATCTTTCTAATAATAATAATAATAATAATAATAATAATAATAATAATAATAATAATAAATTTTATTTATATCCCGCCCTCCCCAGCCGAAGCCGGGCTCAGGGCGGCTAACAACAATAAAATAGTGCAGCATTCTAAAAACATTTCATTATAAAAATTAATTAAAATAAAATTGATGGCATTATAATAATAATTTATTATTTATACCCTGCCCACCTGGCTGTGTTTCCCCAGCCACTCTGGGAGGCTTCCAACTGAATATTTAAAACATGATATCAAACATTAAAAAGTTCCCTAAACAGGGCTTCCTTCAGACGTCTTCTAAAAGCCTGGTAGTTGTTTTTCTCTTTGACATCTGGTGGGAGGGTGTTCCACAGGGCGGGCGCCACTACTGAGAAGGCCCTCTGCCTGGTTCCCTGAAACCTCACAGTTTTGTGGGAGCTGATGCATTCCTATCAGCCAGTTGCCACTTGGTTTCCACCCAGGGCAGGGGACACCAATCGGCAACATTTTGTGGAGTGCCCCACCTCTCGCTGAGTCCAGTGAGAGCTGGGATACAGTGCCAGCAACATGGCCTGGTGGGCCAGGAGATGGCAATTCACATATTGCCTCAGGTGGTGAGATGTGACGGGCTGCCCCTGCTTGAGCAAGTCAGACCAAGGGTCTTACTCCAGATAAGGCGGCTTCCTGTCTTCCTCTTTCCAAATTGTAGCTCCTAAGAAGATGACTCTCTTCTTCCTCCCAGAATTTTCCAGGCTGAATTGGTGGGCATCTAATATGATGCTGGGAAGCAGACTTTCCTCCCACTGATAGAGCAGAATTAATTCATCATAGAGAACATATGGCTTCCCATATGACTTAACAGCTGCGTCTCCACGGGGGAATACACCATTGGAGCTTACACATGTGTTAGAGTGATGACTTATTTTGCTGTATCCTTGCTTAACTCAGTCCTCTTTTTAAAAATATCCAATTTCTAGCCCAGGGGGTTGATGGGCAATTTGTTTGTGGAGGGATAGCTTAGGGAACAACCACGATTCCCCTGGTGAAATGGGTTTTTTAAGCTCGTGGTAAGCCTGGACTGTAAAGGTGTTTGGGAGGGACACCACCAGTGCTGTTTTCAAAAGAGGGAATATCATCATTTAGACTTCCTGGACATTCGGAGTTAAAGCTGTGCACCCTGTTCTGTGATATCCGGGGTTAGCTACAGTTTGATTGTTTGTTTGTTTGTTACATTTATATCCTTTCTTTCCTCCAAAGAGGTGGCATACATGGTTTCACACAGAGAGCTCCATCTGGTACACAGGCTGAGACCCTACCTGCCCGCAGACTGTCTCACCAGAGTGGTGCATGCTCTAGTTATCTCCTACTTGGACTACTGCAATGCATTCTACATGGGGCTACCTTTGAAGGTGACCTGGAAGCTACAACTAATCCAGAATGCGGCAGCTAGGCTGGTGACTGGGAGCGGCCTCCGAGACCATATAACATCGGTCCTGAATGACCTACATTGGCTCCCAGTACATTTCTGAGCACAGTTCAAAGTATTGGTACTGACCTTTGAAGCCCTAAACGGCCTCAGCCCAGTATACTTGAAGGAGCGTCTTCACCCGCATCATCCAGCCCGGACACTGAGGTCCAGCTCTGAGGACCTTCTGCTGGCTCCCTCCCTGCGAGAAGCAAGGTTTCAGGGAACCAGGCAGAGGGCCTTCTCGGTAGTGGCGCCCTCACTGAGGAACACCCTCCCATCAGATGTCAAGTAAATAAGCAACTATCTTGCTTATAGAAGACATCTGAAGGCAGCCCTGTTTAGGGAACTTTTTAATGTTTGATATTTCATCATGTTTTTAATACCGAAAGAGGGCCTTTTCGGTAGTGGCAACCGCCCTGTGTAATGCCATCCCACAAGATGTCAAAGAGAACAACATCTACCAGACTTTTAGAAGACATCTGACGGCTGCCCTGTTTAGGGAAGTTTTTAATGTTTGATGCATTACAGTATTTTAATACAGTGGTACCTCGGGTTACATACACTTCAGGTTACATACGCTTCAGGTTACAGACTCCGCTAACCCAGAAATATTACCTCGGGTTAAGAACTTTGCTTCAGGATAAGAACAGAAATCGCGCTTCAGTGGTGCGGCGGCAGCAGGAGGCCCCATTAGCTAAAGTGGTGCTTCAGGTTAAGAACAGTTTCAAGTTAAGTACAGACCTCTGGAACGAATTAAGTACTTAACCTGAGGTACCACTGTATTTTGTTGGAAGCCGCCCAGAGTGTCTGGGGAAGCCCAGCCAGATGGGTGGGGTATAAATAATAAATTATCCTCCTCCTCCTCCTCCTCCTCCTCCTCCTCCTCCTCCTCCTCCTCCTCCTCCTCCTCCATGAATTTGTCTAATCCTCTTTCAAAGCTACCCAGGTTGGTGGACATCACTGTCTTATGTGGGAGTGTGTTCCATAACTATGTGAGGTGTGAAGTAGTACTTTCTCCCAACGTTCCTAAATCTCCCAACATTTGACTTTATTGGATGCCCTTGAGTTCCATCCACTTTCTCCATGCCATATATAATTTTAAAAGCTCCTACCATGTTGCCTCTTACTCGCCCTTTCTCTAAACTATTAAGTTCCAAATGCTGGAAGTGTTCCTCATAGGGGTGCCTCTTTCATCAGCATCTTTCTTTGGGCTCAAGGTACCACTCTTCTTCCTGAAGCATCAAGAAAAAGATACAGGGACAGAAAGGAGAGATAGAGTCGAAGCCAGAATTAACATGCAATCTCATCTTACGGTGTCCTTGGCCCTGAGATGACTTTCCCGACAGAACATCCCTGTCTCTTATTCCTCAGCCGCCTAAAAGCCATTTATAAGCATTAATATTTGAACAGGACCAACTATTGATTAAAGTATCAAGTTCTTCCTCTGAAGTGAAATTGACAGCAGGTTAATGCTCCCTGGCACTGGAACAGAGTTTAATGTGGTAGCTCCGCCATGTGAGAGCGAGCTGGACGTCACCCACAAAACAGAGATGGAGAGAGAGGAAAGAGAATATAGGCCAGATCCAAGAATATATGCATGCGCAGCCCTGGGCTGTCAGCACACTAATGGTCTCACCTTGCTGATTGTCAAGGCTGATGGGCTGCATGTAAGCAGACAGTCAGGAAGGACCACGCAATCTGAAAGCGGCTCGTCCTATGCCTGAGCAATGAGTGGACAAGAACGAAAACTGCCAGGATCAGCATAATTGCATACATATACAATTTCATTGCAGGTTTTTAACCTACTGAGCACCGAAAACCAAAAACATTTATAAAAAAGCAATAAAACACAATATATCAAAAAAGAAGAAGAAAGAGAAAGAAAATTTAAAATAGAATGCTTGTGATTCTTTAGAGGAGCAGGTGGGAAACTGCATTGGCTCCCATCTCACTTGAGCCCTGCAAAGTTGAAAGGTATAAATTGAATGAATAAATAAATTAATAATAAGAATAATAAGAATAAGAATAATAAGAACAATAAGAATAATAAGAATAATAAGAATAATAAGAATTTATTATTTATACCCCGCCCATCTGGCTGGGCCTCCCCAGCCACTCTGGGCGGCTTCCATAGAAACCAAAAATACAGTAAAATATCACATGTTAAAAACTTCCCTGAACAGGGCTGCCTTAAGATGTCTTCTGAATGTCAGGTAGTTGTTTATCGCTTTGACATCTACTGGAAGGGCGTTCCACAGGGTGGGCGCCACTACCGAGAAGGCCCTCTGCCTGGTTCCCTGTAGCTTTGCTTCTCGCAATGAGGGAACCGCCAGAAGGCCCTCGGCGCTGGACCTCAGCGTCCGGGCAGAATGATGGGGGTGGAGACGCTCCTTCAGGTATACTGGACCGAGGCCGTTTAGGGCTTTAAAGGTCAGCACCAACACTTTGAATTGTGCTCGGAAACGTACTGGGAGCCAATGTCGGTCTTTCAAGACCGGTGTTATATGGTCTCGGCGGCCGCCCCCAGTCACCAGTCTAGCTGCTGCATTCTGGATTAATTGTAGTTTCCGAGTCACCTTCAATAAATAAATAAATAAATAATAAAAAGGTGTGGTTGTTGGGATGCGTCCTGGGAGACAGGGGCAATTGGCAGGCCCCCAGCTGGCTCCAGCCCACCGGCCAGCAGCCGGGCAAACTCCAGTTCTAGAAACAGCATCAAAACTGCGACTCAAGCCTCAGCAACCTTTAGAGACTGAGCACGCAAGCCAGCAGAAATAAGAACTCTTTGCAACAGAAGGGCAGACAGAGGCATATGTAAGCATATTTACAAGCATTTTATTCAGCATCAGGACAAAGGAAAAACATGTCTGCTCCCTTCGTGTCCAAGCAAAAGCATAAGCAAAAGCTATATACAACGGAAGTTCCCAGCAGGCTGTGCTGGAAGTAAACAGACAAGTGACATACAGCAACTCCACATGCCTGTTTTAAAGGTGGAACGGAACAATATCCTAACACTCTTGCCACTCACAGTGGCTGTGCTACGGCACAGCAAGTACCCAACTGTCTTCTCCAATGATCGGCCATTGTTGATGCTTCCACAATCATTTAAGCACCCACAAGAAACTATAGTTCCCAGTATTCTGTGGGGGAAGTCATGTGCTCTAAATATGTGGTGTATACACAGGCTTAGATGACTCATTGCCACTTTGGGGGGTTTCCCCCTCGTCATCCCCATCACCTTATTCTAGCAGTCCTACATATACAGTGGTACCTTGGGTTAAGTACTTAATTCGTTCCAGAGGTCCGTTCTTAACCGGAAACTGTTCTTAACCTGAAGCACCACTTTAGCTAATGGGGCCTCCTGCTGCTGCCGCGCCGCCGGAGCACAATTTCTGTTCTTATCCTGAAGCAAAGTTCTTAACCCGAGGTACTATTTCTGGGCTAGTGGAGTCTGTAACCTGAAGCGTCTGTAACCTGAAGCGTATGTAACCCACGGTACCACTGTAGTTAGACTTCTCAGCTTTGACAGCACCAGTGGGCTGTTATGGGGAACAGAAATTGTGACTAGGCACTGTTTTCTCTTGGATTTCCACACCCCATGCCTCTTCTGTGTATGTTGCTTGAGACATGGGATCCCCAGCCTAGTCTCAGATGCCCTTGGAACCTACAAAGGTCCCTCCCTTTTCTGATTTTATTTTTTTTTTTAAATCAGAGGTCAAAACATCAAGAATGAAATACATCTATCAATACAGGATGCGAGAAGGTCCAAGGACTTTGGCCGCTATTTGATTCTCCTTATGTAATGTGGAGCAAAACTTGGTTCATCTGCAGATCACTGCTACTTTTTCCCACTCCAGTTCAGAACCCGTGGTCAAAAAGTGCCCCAGGCTTCCCAATTCAGTCAATAGATCTGGACCTGACTTACACAAGGGAAGAAAGACTCTTATCACCAAATGCTTGGTGAAATGGGCTGTAACCAGGGCCAGATTTAGGTTTGATGAGGCCTTAAGCTACTGAAGGTAATGGGGCCCTTTATATGTCCAGCTGTCCTTTGTCAACAACAAATTGCCGCTTGTTTTTTGTGTGTTGAATATGTAAAAGGTAAAGGGACCTCTGACCATTAGGTCCAGTCGTTGCCCCATTCAGTACCAGGAAGTTTCAGGAGGTTTGATGAAGCCCTAAGCTACTGAAGGTAATGGGGCCTTTTATATATCCAGCTGTCCTTTGTCAACAACAAATTGCCTCTGCTCTTTGTGTTGAATAGATGCTATATGGTAATTTATGGACCTAACAGGTATCTAAAGCCATTTGCACATCTTGCCATGCAACCAGTCCATGCAGAATGTAGGCACCCTATATACAGAAATGAGCAAACCAGTGATATCTTAGGGAGCAGGCTAGCAGGCGGGGCCCATTACATACATCATAGGCGCCTACACAGCACAAAACACTGTTGCTGTACGTAGGTTTTATTTTATTTGTTTTTTATCTTATATTTTGGAAATGTTCATCCAGGTTGTTTTTTCCTATAATTTTTTTGGGGGCCCCAAGAGAGTGGGGCCCTAAGCTATAGCTTGTTTAGCTCATACGTAAATCCACTACTGGCTGTAACACTTCAGTTCTGCTTGTGCAACAGGTATCTGTGCATGCAACAGAACTTCTTCTGCCCTCTCCAGGCCATTGTGTGCCCTCAAAATCAGCTCCAGAGGGGTGGGAGGCTCCCCGGAGCAGATATTGTGTGGCTATGGGAAGATTAGCGCATGGGTAGGCAAACTAAGGCCCGGGGGCCGGATCCAGGCCAATCGCCTTCTAAATCCGGCCTACGGACTGTCCAGGAATCAGTGTTTTTACATGAGTAGAATGTGTCCTTTTATTTAAAATACATCTCTGGGTTATTTGTGGAGAATAGGAATTCATTCATTTCCCCCCAAAAAATGTAGTC
This sequence comes from Podarcis bocagei, assembly GCF_964188305.1. Lineage (NCBI taxonomy): Eukaryota > Metazoa > Chordata > Lepidosauria > Squamata > Lacertidae > Podarcis > Podarcis bocagei. The sequence continues at coordinate 88,057,933 of NC_138133.1, forward strand.
CGCCCCCCCACAAGGTCTGAGGGACAGTGAATGGTGCCCTGCTGAAAAAGTTTGCTGACCCCTGGATTAGAGGAAACAAAAAAAACAAAAACCCGTTGCACGCATGGAACTCTGCTTTGCACAGCATTGGATAAACCTTCATTTTCAACTTGCTTCCATCTCTTAACACCTCTTTGGCTTTGTGTGTGTGTGTGTGTGTGTGTGTGTGTGTGTGTGTGTGTGTGTGACAGAGGGAGAGAGGGAGAGGGAGGGAGAATGTGCTGGTTGTGCAAAAAAGAAAATCTTACTTCAGCATTTCACAAAGCAACCTAATTTGCATGCATAATTTTGTCTGAATTTAGTTTGATTGCAGTAGGTGTGGGTTTTGTTTTGTTTTTATTCGATTTGCAAAGTCCTTCTCTGTTCCAAACAATTCCAGTGGGTGGTCTTTTGCTGTTGTGTGCAAGTTGTGTGTTTTGCTTCCCTACGCACATGCCGCCTGGCCTCTAGCCAACTGGCTTCCATGCACCTGGTGACTAAAGAAGACATATTTCCAGCAGTTTTCTAATTATCTTTCAGGTGCCTCCAAACAAACAAAAAAGTTTAAGAATGCATGTTGAGAAACCCATGCATTCTGAAAGTTTGCTGTTTGAATACACAGCCCACCTGGAAGAAAATATGAAAAAAAAGACTAGCGAAATTACATGAGTCTCCAAATTCCCACCCCAGAAAATTAGGGATGCCTTCTTGGGCAAAAAGAGGAGACGTGAAAAATTTCACCTGTTTTTACACTAAATTACACCAACTGTGAAAACTGTAATGTATCTATATTTTTTTTCAGGTGCCTTGCACAAGAATGGCATCTATTGTGTTTTCAGACTGATGCGCAAAATGAATTAGTGGCTTAACTATACAATGCATCTAGTGGAGGCTGTTCCACTGGGGCACAGACCTCCTAAAGAAAATGTCAAGCAGTCTCAAAGCCACCTACTTGTTCCTCTCCCCCACATATTTTATGTTGTTGTTGTTGTTTAGTCGTTTAGTTGTGTCCGACTCTTCGTGACCCCCTGGATCAGAGCACGCCAGGCACTTCTGCCTTCCACTGTCTCCCGCAGTTTGGTCAGACTCATGTTTGTAGCTTCAAGAACACTGTCCAACCATCTCGTCCTCTGTCGTCCCCTTCTCCTTGTGCCCTCAATCTTTCCCAACATCAGGGTCTTTTCCAGGGAGTCTTCTCTTCTCATGAGGTGGTCAAAGTATTGGAGCCTCAGCTTCACGATCTGTCCTTCCAGTGAGCACTCAGGGCTAATTTCCTTAAGAATGGATGCATTTGATCGTCTTGCAGTCCATGGGACTCTCAGGAGTCTCCTCCAGCACCAGAATTCAAAAGCATCAATTCTTCGGCGATCAGCCTTCTTTATGCTCCAGCTCTCACTTCCATACATCACTACTGGGAAAACCATGGCTTTAACTATACAGACCTTTGTTGGCAAGGTGATGTCTCTGCTTTTTAAGATGCTGTCTAGGTTTGCCATCGCCTTTCTCCCAAGGAGCAGGCGTCTTTTAATTTCGTGACTGCTGTCACCATCTGCAGTGATCATGGAGCCCAAGAAACTAAAATCTCTCACTGCCTCCATTTCTTCCCCTTCTATATGCCAGGAGGTGATGGGCCCAGTGGCCATGATCTTTGTTTTTTTGATGTTGAGCTTCAGACCATATTTTGCGCTCTCCTCTTTCACTCTCATTAAAAGGTTCTTTAATTCCTCCTCACTTTCTGCCATCAAGGTTGTGTCATCTGCATATCTGAGGTTGTTGATATTTCTACCGGCAATCTTAATTCCGGTTTAGGATTCATCCAGCCCAGCCTTTCGCATGATGAATTCTGCATATAAGTTAAATAAGCAGGGAGACAATATACAGCCTTGCCGTACTCCTTTCCCAATTTTGAACCAATCAGTTGCTCCATATCCTGTTCTAACTGTAGCTTCTTGTCCCACATAGAGATTTCTCAGGAGACAGATGAGGTGATCAGGCACTCCCATTTCTTTAAGAACTTGCCATAGTTTGCTGTGGTCGACACAGTCAAAGGCTTTTGCATAGTCAATGAAGCAAAAGTAGATATCTTTCTGGAACTCTCTAGCTTTCTCCATAATCCAGCGCATGTTTGCAATTTGGTCTCTGGTTCTTCTGCCTCTTCTAAATCCAGCTTGCACTTCTGGGAGTTCTCGGTCCATATGCTGCTTGAGCCTTCCTTGTAGAATTTTAAGCATAACCTTGCTAGCGTGTGGAATGAGTGCAATTGTGCGGTAGTTGGAGCATTCTTTGACACTGCCCTTCTTTGGGATTGGGATGTAGACTGATCTTCTCCAATCCTCTGGCCACTGCTGAGTTTTCCAAACTTGCTGGCATATTGAGTGTAGCACCTTAACAGCATCATCTTTTAAAATTTTAAGTAGTTCAGCTGGAATACCATCACTTCCACTGGCCTTGTTGTTTGCAGTGCTTTCTAAGGCCCATTTGACTTCACTCTCCAGGATGGCTGGCTCAAGGTCAGCAACCACACTACCTGGGGTGTACGAGCCATCCATATCTTTCTGGTATAATTCCTCTGTGTATTATTGCCACCTCTTCTTGATGTCTTCTGCTTCTGTTAGGTCCTTACCACTTTTGTCCTTTGTTATGGTAATCTTTGTACGAAATGTCCCTTTCATATCTCCAATTTTCTTGAACAGATCTCTGGTTCTTCCCATTCTGTTGTTTTCCTCTATTTCTTTGCATTGCTCGTTTAAGAAGGCCTTCTTGTCTCTCCTTGCTATTCTTTGGAAATCTGCATTCAATTTCCTGTATCTTTCACTATCTCCCTCGCATTTTGCTTGCCTTCTCTCCCCCGCTATTTGTAAGGCCTCGTTGGACAGCCACTTTGCTTTCTTGCATTTCCTTTTCATTGGGATGATTTTAGTTGCTGCCTCCTGTATAATGTTACGAGCCTCCATCCATAGTTCTTCAGGCACTCTGTCCACCAAATCTAAATCCTTAAACCTGTCCCTCACTTCCACTGTGTGTTCATAAGGGAGTTGACTTAGATTGTATCTTACCAGCCCAGTAGTTTTTCCTACTTTCTTCAGTTTAAGCTTGACTTTTTCTATAAGAAGCTGATGATCTGAGCCACAGTCCGCTCCAGGTCTTGTTTTTGCTGACTGTATAGAGCTTCTCCATCTTTGGCTTTAGAGAATATAATCAATCTGATTTCGATGCTGCCCATCTGGTGATGTCCATGTGTAGAGTCGTCTCTTGTGTTGTTGGAAAAGAGTGTTTGTGATGACCAGCTTGTTCTCTTGGCAGAACTCTATTAGCCTTTGCCCTGCTTCGTTTTGAACTCCAAGGCCAAACTTGCCAGTTGTTCCTTTTATCTCTTGACTCCCTACTTTAGCATTCCAATCCCCTATAATGAGAAGAACATCCTTCTTTGGTGTCAATTCTATAAGGTGTTGTAAGTCTTCATAGAATTGGTCAATTTCAGTTTCTTCAGCACCAGTGGTTGGTGCATAAACTTGGATTACTGTGATGTTAAAAGGTCTGCCTTGGATTCGTATCGGGATCATTCTATCATTTTTGAGATTGCATCCCACTACAGCTTTTGCCACTCTTTTGTTGACTATGAGGGCCATTCCATTTCTTTTATGGGATTCTTGCCCACAGTAGTAGATATGATGGTCATCCGAACTGAATTCACCCATTCCCGTCCATTTTAGTTCACTGATGCCCAGGATCAAATCAAATATCTTTAATATGGTCAATGACCAACAAGCAATTTATAAAATAAAATAAAATTGGCAATATGAGTACTATTGTACTACAAATAACAGTGGAGATATGGCCAAATCACAAAATTGGTACATATGTTTATGACCAGGTTTCGACTTTTAAGGTTTTGAGGATTCAATTCAAATGTCATTACTGTTTATTAACGTTCCTTCGATGTTTGCAATTTGAACTCCGTTGCTGTCATCATTGCTCGTCTTATTCTTGTTGCAATGTAACAGTACTTCGCCACAGGCCTGTTAATTTCGGGGTCTTTGTCAGCTAAAAGGTGTCTGATATAGGTGTCATCTGTACTACGAGGTATTTTCCTCAGAATCGGCTCGATCAGCTCTTTTCTTGAGTCTCGATATAATGGGCAATATAAGATGACATGCCCGATGGTTTCTATTTCGTTGCTGTAACAGGGACATAATCTTTGTTCGAACGGTATTTTGCTGTATCTTCCCTCTAGAAGAGCTGAAGGGAGAGTGTTAAAGCGGGCCCTGGTAAATGCCCAGCGGTGTTTGGCATTATGTAGAACTTTAAGATAGTTTGCTAGATGGGGGCTTTGAGAATCGAATAAGAGTTTATGAGTTATCGGAAGTTGACTAAAGTCATTTTGGGCTTCAATGCCCCTGAGTCTTTCTTTGATTATATTCTTGGCCCTTTCCCTTTCTAAACTTAATAAATACTCTGGGGAGAGACCATATGTGGCCAATTTTCTGAGAGTGCCCTTCAACCAACTAGATTGGAATTTGTCAAGAAGCATCAGGGAAAGTAGTCCAACCGGCGAGTTGTTAAGTCTTAGCCAAGTGCATAAGGTTCTTATCCATACTTTGGTTTTGATGCTGTATAAGCCCACTTCCAGTCGTAGGGAAGCATTTGGGACGCATTTAGGTGTTTGTAGGAGTGATCTAAGGAAACCTGATTGTATCTTTTTGTATGGATCTAGATTGGAGAGGGAGACGAGTGGTGCACCGTATATTATTTGTGCTGTTGGTTTTGCAGCGAATAGTTTAATTGTGGTGGGAATAAAATTTCCTCCCATTGTACGATGGTATCTTAGAATTGCTGTTGTACTTTTTTGTGCTGTAGAGGAACTGTAATTTATGTGGGCAGTCTTCTTCCTTGATGCTTGGAATATAACTCCTAGGTATTTAAAGCATGTCACTTGTTCAATCTCCTGATTGTCTAATTTCCATCTATATATTTTTCTTTTGTTAGAGAAAACCATGATTTTTGTTTTTTGGTAGTTCACTACTAGTTTCTCTTCTCTACAAGATTGTGATAAGCTGTTAAGAGCTCTTTTAAGGCCCTTCTGAGTCTGGGACAGTATAACCGCATCATCTGCATAGAGTAGGATAGGCAGTTTTTTATTTGCTAATTTTGGGGCGTGTATATCCGCTTCTTGTAGGTGGTCTGTTAGGGAGTTTATATAGGTGTTGAACAAAAAGGGGGCCAAGATGCATCCTTGTTTAACTCCCTTTGTTGTTCTAATGGAATTAGAGAGTTGACCTTCTTGGCTACATCTTATACGAAGTCGTGTGTTGTTGTACAGTTTGAATATTAATAGCAGAAGACGTCGGTCTATGGATGATTTGTTGAGTTTGTCCCAGAGTCGGGGTCTTGAGATGGAGTCAAAGGCTGCTTTAAAATCTACAAATGCTGCAAATAAGTGGTGATTATGATGCAGCGTGTATTTCTCAGCTAGGTGCTGTCCATTTCCGTCCATTTTAGTTCACTGATGCCCAGGATGTCAACATTTATTCTTGCCGTCTCATTTTTGACCACATCCAACTTACCAAGGTTCATGGTTCTTACATTCCAGGTTCCTATGCAATATTTTTCTTTACAGCATTGGACTTTCCTTTCGCTTCCAGGCATATCCGCAACTGAGCGTCCTTTCGGCTTTGGCCCAGCCGCTTCATCAGCTCTGAATCTACTTGTACTTGTCCTCTCCTCTTCCTCAGTAGCATGTTGGACGCCTTCCGACCTGAGGGGCTCATCTTCCAGCATCATAACTTTTATATGCCTGTTGTCTTTGTCCATGGAGTTTTCTTGGCAGGGATGCTGGAGTGGCTTGCCGGTTCCTGCTCCAGGTGGATCACGTTTGGTCAAAAGTCTCCACTATGACCTGTCCATCTTGGGTGGCCCTGCACGGCATAGCTCATAGCTTCTCCGAGTTATTCAAGCCCCTTCGCCAAGGCAAGGCAGTGATCCATTAAGGGGCACATATTTTATACTTCTCTTCAAACTCAGAGAAGCTTTGCAAACCGTCGTGTCTGCCTCCTGTTCTCTGGACTGTCAGGTCTCTGCAGCACTCAGCAACTCCTAATCCTGGTTCACATTGAGACAAAATTGTTGTTGCTCATTTCTTATGAAGCTATCTTTCTCCTTGGTTTCTCCAGCAGAAACCTATAACTAGGAATGGGGGAGAAATTATGTTTGCTTTGCTTTTTAATGCAAATTTAACTGATTCACAATTCCTGAAACGATACATAAACCAAAACGTAACCACCCTTCAAAATTTGCACTGGTCCAAATTTTGCAATGCAGTTCATTGCAAAATTGTGTAGAAAACCCTGTATATTAAGGGAAAGTGTGCAAAAAAATAAAAATGCACATATTAGACCAAATAGCCAGCAAAGATTATTACTGGGGACATTGTTTGCCAATATGTGTGTATTATGCAAAATTGCATATGTAAATGTGTTTGTCAGGAGAAATTTTCATGAGGCTTAAAAAAGTACAAACTGATGCAAAAACGTGAACAAACATTAAAATTGAAAAAAAGAGAAACTAAGAGAAACTTTACGAAGCAGGTGAGCTTATCTCTACCTAAAACCAAGTGTTGGTTTATCAAGTCTGCTACATTTCCCCTGTTCCACTCAAGGATGCTGTTCTTTGCACCAATCCCACCTGCTGCCCCAAACTGCAGTCACTTGGAGGTGAGTGAAAGGACATCAAGGTGTCCTTTGCTGTGAATAAAGAAACAAAAGGGTAATAAATAAAACATGGGGATGCTAACCACTAGAGACAGCTGGGGCTTTTATCTGCTTGGGAATGAAATACCTCGCCAGGAAACATATGGGATGCTTGAAAAAGTGACCTTTGCTGAGTGACGGACTACCCAGCACCCATAGCAATATTGAAACGGTGCCCGTGACAAACTTGCAAAGCACAGCCATGCTGTTTTCTTTCATAAGTACAACGGCATGACAGTCCCAGAGAAGAAATGTCCTCAGTTTACCCACCTGAATAGGTGGTTAGCTGAGGATAGTGAATCCGCTTCTACTTTTTATTAATATTATTTTATTTATTAAACAATGGCTTCATTGCCACTGTTCTTGATTCCACAGAAGGTGGAAGGGAGAGGGGTTTCTCCCCTCCGTCATTCTCTTTAGGCCACAGGTGTTCTTTCATCTTCAAGCTAGAAAAGGCTACCTTTTATGTAGCCAATGTGATGGAAGTTGCTCTAATGAGAACATTTGCCCACTTGGTTGCACACCTGGGGCCTCTTTGCAATCTGAAGTTTTTCAGATGTTCCCCCAGCTGTGTGGGAGCTGGTTGTACTCGAGAGGCTCCCATGAAGCTCAGAGAAACTTCAAAAAGCCTTAAAGGGAAAGGTGGGAAATAATGGGAGAGGAACAGGAGGCAGAAGAAGAAGAAGCAGCACCACCAGGTGAGAGACAGCTTACAGACTCACTGTCTTTAGAAAGCATTCCTGACCCTCCTTCTCCCAGAACCCAGCGGGCATTGAAAGTAGGAGAGCAGAGAGTTCAGAGGCAGAAGGCACAGATCAGTCACTGTAGGGATGATGTATAATGGGAGAGACAGAGGGGGTGGGGTTTCACTCAGAGCAACACCATTACTCTATGAGGCTGCCTTTCTAAGCCTCTCTCTGTGAATACTGAATAAACAACATTGGTAAGAACTTCCTTGTCTTAACCATTCCTGGCAACCTGCTGGGGGTGGATCTTCTGAAGCCTGACACCAATGGCCCGTCTAGTCCAGCATCCTGTTCTCACAGGGTGTCAGGTTCGGTAGGTTCTCCCACACAGGACATGATCTCCGGCAGTTTTATTAAATGATTTATTCAGCAAGTAACAAGTCCTGTGATCAGAGCTTCATCCACTCAGGTGTCGCTATCGGTATCAGTTGCCAGATCTAACCTCTTCTGGCTGAAACAGGCTACTCCCCACCCATTTCTCCTCCTTTTCCCCAGCAGGCGCTTTCCTGTGAGGTGACTCCAGTGCCTGCTTTTGGGTGACAGGGGTCCTTCTAGCCCTCCCTCTTGTTTGTCTGCTGTATTCCACTCTTTTCGCTCTCTGTTACTTTCAGAACTGTCCGGCTGCATTCTTGAGAATGGCTTGAGCGAGGAGGGGTGAGCACTAGCCAGCTGGCTCTAGTCCGGCAAGAGGAGGAGGAGGAGGAGGAACAGGAGAACTTGACAAAGCAGAGTACAGAAAATACACAGAAATTAACAGAGCTAACAGCAAGATTGGATTTGAATACAGAATCTATAAATAAGCTGGTCCAAGAAAATTCCGCAACACGTAAGATTGCAGAGGAAGCCAGAACTATTGCTGGAGAGACTCAACAGAATTTAGAACCGATTGCTAAAAAGGTTTATGAACATGATACAACTCTGGCTTTGTGGGAATTACAGAGAAAGGAAAGAAATCTGAAATTAAGACTGATTCCCGAGAGCGAAGGAGACAACCTAGTGGAGTTTCTGACACGAGAGTTTGCTGATTTCTGGGAAGACCTGGAGGATGAAGAAATAAAAATAACAACAGCATTCAGACTGGGCAGAAGACAGAACAGAAAGACCCCGAGGGACTGCTTGATTACCCTTAGATCGAAGGAAGAGACAAAATACTAAAATTACATTACGGAAGGGCCTTGCAAATTGAAAATTCACCTATACAGATTTTTAAAGATATCCCTAAACACATCTTGGAGCTGAGAGCCTTCTATAAGGACTTGGTCTATCTGTTGAAGAAGAACACCATCCCTTTCAGGTGGGAGTATCCACAAGGACTGTCTTTTGACTATAAGGGAAAGAAGGTGAAAATAAAGACAATACAAGACAAAGAAAGATTCCTGGAAAGAAATCAAGAGGACTTACAGAAGGGAACTGTGGACCCAATTGCAGAACAAAGGAGAGCACTAGACATTCTTAACCTATCGTACGGACTTGACCCAGCACCATCAGAGGAAGAGCAACAACTTGGAGCGGTTGGAGGAGTAACAGAAAAATAACAAGATGGCCCTGCAATTCCTTAGTTGGAATTGTAATGGGCTGAACATGCCTTTGAAGAGACGCCAAGTATTCCACATTTTGAAAAGAGAACAATTGGACTTGATTTGCTTACAAGAAACTCATATAACCAGAGTACACAGGAAACTACTTATAAATAAAAGATTAGGACAAGAATTCATCTCATCGGATAAAGTTAAGAAAAGAGGAGTCGTGATTTATGTAAAAGAAAAATGGGCCCCAAAAATGATGTTTAAAGATGAACAAGGAAGATACCTGGCAGTGGAAATACAAGTACAAGGAGAAAAATATCTAATAGTTGGAATTTACGCACCAAATGAAGGCAAAGCGGAATTTTTCAAGAAACTCCATGAAACTTTGATGGACTATCTGGATTATAACATGATAATCATGGGAGACATGAATGGTGTAGTCTCTACAAATATGGATAAGGCACAAAGACTGACAATCTCCAAGGAAGGGAGACTTCCGAAAACCTTTTTTGAGATGACGGAAAATATGGACCTAATAGACATATGGAGAACAAGGAACCCTCTGGAGAGAGAGGGAACCTTTTTCTCCCAAGCAATGATGACCTGGACCAGAATCGACCAAATTTGGATTACTAGTGGGATGGCTCCAAAGATCAAGAAAATAGAAATCTGCCCAAAAACCTGCTCTGACCATAACGCCTTGAAGATGGAAATGAAACTTACAACAACTGGTCAATTCAGATGGAGGATGAACGACACCCTGTTTCGAGATAAAGAGATTCATATGAAGGCCCAAAAAACTTTAAAGGACTATTTTGAAATAAACCTAAAGGCCGATGTGGAAAAAAGAGTGATATGGGACGCAAGTAAAGCTGTGATGCAAGGATTTTTGATTCAACAAAATTCAATCAAAAAGAGAAAGCAGAATGAGAAGAAGGAAAAGATTTTGGAAAAGATAAAAGAAGGAGAGAAAAAATTAAGATCAAAACCGAAGTCCCAGGAGATTTTGAGAGAGATTAAGTTATATCAAACACAATATATGGAATTGATGAATCAAGAGATTGAATGGAAGATAAAGCAAATGAAACAAAAGACTTTTGAATCGGCAGATAAATGTGGTAAACTTCTGGCATGGCAATTGAAGAAAAGGCAGAAACTAAATACAGTTACAAGTCTAGAAGTGGATGGAAAGAATATATCTAAGCCCAATGAGATTAGAAACTGCTTTTTGAGTTATTTCAAAAAACTTTACTCTCAAGGACCACAAAACGAAGAGGACATAGATAAATTCCTTAATAAACATGGATTACAAAAAATCTCTCATCAAAGCAAGATGGACTTAAACCAGAGAATAACAGAACAAGAGATAGAGGGTGCCATTCAAGACATGCAATTGGGCAAATCTCCAGGGCCAGATGGACTGACTTCCAGATATTATAAATCTTTGAAGGAGTGGTTGGTTTATCCGTTAAAGGAAGTCTGCAACGAGATTCTAGAGGGGAAAAAGGCACCGGAATCGTGGAAAGAAGCGTATATTTCACTCATACCAAAGACAGAGACTGAAAAGACTCGACTCAAGAACTACCGCCCAATATCATTACTTAATGTGGATTACAAAATTTTTGCAGACATTTTGGCAAAAAGATTTAAAAGAGTGTTGATGGAGAAGATTCATAAGGACCAAGCAGGCTTTCTCCCAAAAAGACACCTATCAGACAATGTAAGGAATATAATAGACATTTTGGAATTGCTAGAGGTGAAAATAAACACTAAAGCAGTGCTGATCTTTGTGGACGCGGAGAAAGCCTTTGACAACATTTCTTGGAGTTTTATGAAAAAGAATCTTCATGGGATGGGGGTAGGCCAAGGATTTGAGAATGGTATGGGTGCGATATACTCTGAACAAAAAGCCAAGTTGATTGTAAATAATGTGATAACTGAGGAACTTAAGATAGAAAAAGGAACACGACAGGGATGCCCAATTTCCCCATTGCTTTTTATTTCTGTTCTGGAGGTGTTGCTGAATATGATTAGAAATGACCAGCAGGTTAAAGGTGTACAGGTCGGAGCTAAACATTATAAGTTAAGGGCATTTGCAGATGACTTAGTATTGACCCAACAAGAGCCAAACACTAGTACGAAAAGGGTGTTGGAGATAATTCAACAATTTGGCCAGGTAGCCGGATTCAAACTGAACAAACAAAAAACTAAAGTCTTAGAAAAAAAACTTAACAGTCACGGAGAAGGAGAAATTTCAAGAAGAGACAGGTTTGACAGTGGTCAAGAAGGTGAAATACTTAGGGGTTTATTTGATATCTAAAAATTTGAATTTGTATAAGGACAACTATGAAAAATGCTGGTCAGAAATTAAAAAAGATCTAGAAATATGGTCAAATTTGAAACTGTCAATGTTAGGCCGAATTGCAGTTATTAAGATGAATGTATTGCCTAGAATGTTATTTTTGTTTCAAACCTTACAGATTCTTGACAAGATGGACTGGCTTCAATATTTCCAAATAATGGAGGTTTTTAAACAGGACAGGAAAATTGGCTTTCAGGTGGAAAAATCAAAATTAGAGACTGAACTGTTAGAATCCAATACTAAGAACTTGTCAAGAATGTATAATTTGGTGCTGAAATGGAACACACAAGATGAAACAGTTAAATCGGCCATGATTAAGTGGGCACAGGATATTGGCCATAACATTATGTTTGCTGACTGGGAATGGTTGTGGAACACCGGTATTAAATTCACGGCATGTAATGCCTTAAAGGAAAATATTATGAAAATGATTTACAGGTGGTACATGACCCCAGTCAAGCTAGCAAAAATTTATCATTTGCCTGATAATAAGTGTTGGAAATGTAAAGAAACTGAAGGTACTTTCTATCACCTTTGGTGGACATGCCCGAAGATTAAGGCTTTCTGGGAAATGATATATAATGAAATGAAAAAGGTACTTAAATGCACTTTCCCTAAAAAACCAGAGGCCTTTCTCTTGGGCATTGTCAGCCAATTGGTGTCAAAGAAGGACAGAACTTTCTTTATGTATGCTACAGCAGCAGCAAGAATACTCATCGCAAAGTATTGGAAGACACAAGATCTACCCACCCTGGAAGAATGGCAGATGAAAGTGATGGACTATATGACATTAGCCGAGATGACTGGCAGAATCCGCGATCAGGGAAAGGAGACGGCGGAAGAAGAATGGAAGAAATTTAAAATCTACCTTAAGGACTACTATAAACTTGCTGAATGCTAGAATGTCGAGGTTTTGAGTAAGAAAGGGTTACAGCGATACAAGACTAGACTAAAGGAAAGATTAAGAGGACAGAGGACTGACAGAAATATTTAGAGTTGCTAAAAACTTTTGGACATTGGGATGCAGAAAGGGGAGGTATGGGGGAGTCTGAGAAACATGGTTTATGAAAAAAAGGTTATGAAACTATACGTGTGTGTATGTCTTTTTATATGTTTGTATTGTTTTAAAAAATTTGTAAAATCAATAAAAAAAATTATAAAAAAGGAGGAGGAGGAACACACCTCCACAGTGGCCACCCCAGACTCCCCCCTCCCTGGGCACCGTCGGGGAGAATGACGGAGCTCCAGTCCGCACTGCTACTGCGGAGACAGCTGGCAGAGCCCAACAAAAACCCAGTGGAAGGATTTTCAGCAGGTTTAATAGATGACAATGATCTATATCTATGGGAAGTTCTTATTATTGGTCCGCCAGATACACTGTATGAAGGTGGTGTCTTCAAAGCTCACCTTACTTTCCCAAAGGACTATCCACTCAGGCCACTAAAAATGAAGCTTATCACAGAACTATGGCATCCAAATGTTGATAAAAATGGTGATGTCTGTATTTCCATCCTTCACGAGCCTCATGAAGACAAATATGGCTGTGAGAAACCTGAAGAATGCTGGCTTCCCATCCATACTGTGGAAACCGTAATGATTAGTGTAATTTCTATGCTGGCAGATCCCAACAGTGGCTCTCCTGCTAACGTTGATGCATTCCTGAGAGCGGCAACTCCCTCTCATTCGTCTGAAGGAGTCATATTTCTGCTGATCTCTTGTTCCTCTCCCTCTCCTTGGAATGTCTCACTGCCTGGCAGCTCAAGTTCTTCTCTATTGCCTGTCGGAAATGGAACGACTCTGACACAGTGGCCAAGCATATGCCTGTGAGAAACCCACAAGCAGGATTTGAGCACAGGAATCCCTTCCCATGATTTTCAGTAACTGGCATTCATAAGCATTAGTGACCTTGACCGTGGAGATAGAGCTCAGCCATCATGGCTAGTAGCCATTGATAGGTTTAATGTTTTACTATGCTTCTATAAGTGCTGGAAGCCTTTCAGAGTGGCTGAGGCAATACAGTCAGATGGTCGGTGTACAAATATATTATTATTATTATTATTATTATTATTATTATTATTATTATTATTATTATTAATTTGCCTTTTCCTTTGAAGCCATCCAAGTTGATGGCCATCACTGCTTCCTTTGGGAGTGAACTCCGTAGTCTAACTTTGTGAGGTGTGAAGAAGGGCTTTGTTTTATCTCTTTGGAATATGCCTAGTTGATTGCATTCTTTCCCTTTTTAAGTTGTTAGTTTTCCCAGTGGGGGAGGAGCCAGAACTGGGGGTTCAGGGGGGAGGGAGCAAAGGCAGAGAGAAACACATAGCATCAAGAGAAAGTAAAAAATTCCACCTTGATACCAGGAAAATGCAGCTAACAGTCAGGTCAGAGGGGCCAGGGAGTAATTTCCTCCGGGAGGTGGCCAAGCCAGTCTTGCTAGAGGTGTTCAGAGAGAAAATTGGATTTAACGCTTTGTGAAGTCAGGGCAGAAGAACAGCAGAACACCAAGGGAGGGCCAAACAGAGAAGGCAGTGCTCAACTTTGAAATGTACGGCTCTTTCTTTTAAGCTGGGGTGTGGGAGATCAACACAAATTCAGGGTGGGGTCTCGGGGCAATGACACAGCCAACTAGAAGGAGGTTTTTACCAACAGAGAGAATATGATGCTATAACATCAACCATACATTTAGGGCCCTGGTTGTTTGTTGCTTCAGGCATCCATTGTTACTTTGCTGCAATGGGATTTCAGGTAAAGACGTTATTGAAAATCAGGATTGAAGAAATGGGAAAGAGGAGGGGCATCATCATCTCCAAAAACAGTGACAGAAATTTCATTGTGTAGCTCTACTTCCGAAACCTGAGGAGTGCAAGAAATCCAGGTCTGAATCAGCATTCGTGTCCAAGTATCATGTAAAGCAGTGTAGCACGATAGCAAAGAGCAGGCATAGGCAAACTCGGCCCTCCAGATGTTTTGGGACTACAACTCCCATCACCCCTAGCTAACAGGACCGGTGGTCAGGGATGATGGGAACTGTAGTCCCAAAACAGGTGGAGGGCCGAGTTTGCCTATGCCTGGCTAAGAGACAGAGTGATGGGAATCCCAAAGTTTCTGCATCAAATCCATGAGCAGCCATGAACTAACTAGTCAGTCTCTGGCAAACCATTCTTTCTATTTTCAGTCTGTTGTTTATATTATGGGGAAAACAAGGCGGGGCTACCCTATAAGATTGCTGTAAGAATAACAGGAAGACAATGGTTCCAGTTACAGATAGGTAGCCGTGTTGGTCTGCCATAGTCAAAATAAAAAATTCCTTCCAGTAGCACCTTAAAGACCAACTAAGTTAGTTCTTGGTATGAGCTTTCGTGTGCATGCACACTTCTTCAGATACACTGAAACAGAAGTTGCCAGATCCTTCTATAGACAATGGGTTGAGTTCATACTTGACCATGCTTAGAGTTGTTGTTTAGTCATTTAGTCGTGTCCGACTCTTCGTGACCCCATGGACCAGAGCACGCCAGGCACTCCTGTCTTCCATTGCCTCCCACAATTTGGTCAAACTCATGCTGGTAGCTTCGAGAACACTGTCCAACCATCTCGTCCTCTGTCGTCCCCTTCTCCTTGTGCCTTCCATCTTTCCCAACATCAGGGTCTTTTCCAGGGAGTCTTCTCTTCTCATGAGGTGCCCAGAGTCTTGGAGCCTCAGCTTCACGATCTGTCCTTCCAGTGAGCACTCAGGGCTGATTTCCTTAAGAATGGATAGGTTTGATCTTCTTGCGGTCTGTGGGACTCTCAAGAGTCTCCTCCATCACCAGAATTCAAAAGCGTTGATTCTTCGGCGATCAGCCTTCTTTATGGTCCAGCTCTCACTTCCATACATCACTATGCTTAGAGTAGACCCATTGATTTGACTGGGGCTGTTCTAAGCATGACAAAATCTGGATTCAAGCCATAATCTGCAAAACACCTTGAATGTGCTATCAAAATGTTATGCTAATTCAGTGCTTCCAGTCCTTCACTTGGAATAGTCAGGTGTCGGGTGCTTTGTGCGAATGCGCTGCACCCAAAGATTGTGGGAATGTTCTGGGGTGCAGGAGAGGATATATTGTGGGATTATATCCTTATCCAACTTGTGCTAACAAGTTCCCAAAATATCAGCAGAGTTTATAGACATTCCCCTTTAAGTTCGCAACGGTAACGCTTGCACAGGTTCGCTAGAACCTCTATAATAATTACTCTGGTAATTTCCCCTTTGTTCCCTCTTAAAATACAAGACACAACACAGTCTTTATAAAAGTATAACAGAGTTTACTCACGTTCTGTTTACAATATGATCCCAGAAGGCAGACAGGCTTAAAAAGGTTACATACATTTAGAATCTATCTTGTAGCAAGATAGTCCTTATCTCCTCTCTTGGCTGGGAGCCAAGAGAGCATCCTTAGATGTTTCCTCATTGAAGGAAGATGGCAGAGAGAGAGAGAGAGTGGCTGCCTGCCCTGTGCTTTTGTCATTACCTGCACAGGTGAGGCCACACCCACCTCTGGTCACATGCGGAGGAAGTCCGTCCCCAGGAAGTTTACCTGCTTGCTGGACAGACATCCCTCCCCATGTTCTAACATGTACACTCTAGGAATGTTGTCATTGACTACTCCTGTGTTTACATCCCACAAAGATATGCTGCGTTTTAGACCATAATGCACAATGGCCAATGTTCCTCAGAGGAGGGGAAAACCTATGGCCAACTAGGAACTGTTCCTTTGAAGGCATGGCAGGGAGCAAGATAGATTCCACAGGAAAAGCCTAGCCACAAGATTCAGCTGTGACTTCCTCAATAATAGGCAGAGAGTAAATGTGTCCATCGACAGGCACCAGGGAAAGACACCAACACTGAAAAGGCGTGCTCATTGCTACCTACCTGATCAACTTTTTCCACTGCTATGTAGGGAAAGGGGGGGAAGAGCAGCAGGAGGCAGCAAGTATCCCCTGAACATTAAATCTCATAAATTCTGGGATCGTTAAGAGAAGGAAGCAACCAATTAAACACACTCATTACATTTTACAATGCTGCCCCAGTCTAATTATAACCATTTTTCTTTGGGGGTCTAATTAGGTTCAAGTCAACTCGGCGGTATTGAAGGGTGTAATGAATGGACAGGAGCAGCTCAGTTCAGTACGGAGGGAGAGCATTAATATGCTCATGGCTGCTACTCCGAGAAAAGGCCAGTCCTAATTTCGTGAGTTAATGCACTTATACGATATGGATGAATTGCAGCCAGTTCCAGTGGACACACATTTTCTGGCCGGTGCAATGGCATGTTAACGGGCAGTTAGCTTAGCGTGTTCTCAAAGGTGCAGATCCTTCTTAACAATCCTAAACCATGCCTCCTCCGAAATAAATCGTATCTAACTCAGTGGGGGCTTAATCCCAGCTAAACAGAAGATGAAGAAGAAGAGTTTGGACTTGATATCCTGCCTTTCACTCGCCTTAAAGGGGACTCCCCATAAAGGGACCCCTGACCATTAAGTCCAGTCGTGACTGACTCTGGGGTTGCGGCGCTCATCTCGCTTTATTGGCCAAGGGAGCTTTCGGGTCATGTGGCCAGCATGACTAAGCCGCTTCTGCCAAACCAGAGCAGCGCTTGGAAACTCCGTTTACCTTCCCGCCGGAGCGCTACCTATTTATCTACTTGCACTTTGACGTGCTTTCGAACTGCTAGGTTGGCAGGAGCAGGGACCGAGCAATAAGAGCTCACCCCGTCACAGGGATTCGAACCGCCGACCTTCTGATTGGCAAGTCCTAGGCTCTGTGGTTTAACCCACAGCGCCACCCACTTTATAATAATAATAATAATAATAATAATAATTTTTTATTTATACCCCGCCCTCCCCAGCCAAGGCCGGGCTCAGAGCGGCTTACAAGCAATAATAAAAACAAGATGAGTGATTACAACTTAAAAACAAAAATAAAATACAACATTAAAATAATGGAACATTAAAATATTAAAATGGAGCCTCATTGCAGGAGAAGGAAAAGAAAAAAGAAAAGGGGGCGGAGGGAATCAAATTGGCTCCAATCCAAAGGCCAGGCGGAACAACTCTGTCTTACAGGCCCTGCGGAAAGAGATCAGATCCTGCAGGGCCCTGGTCTCATGAGACAGAGCGTTCCACCAAGTTGGGGCCAGTGCTGAAAAGGCCCTGGCTCTGGTTGAAGCCAATCTAACTTCCTTAGGGCCTGGGACCACTAGGGTGTTGTTATTTATGGACCTTGAGGCTCTCCGTGGGGCATACCAGGCGAGGCGGTCCCGTAGGTACGAGGGTCCTAGGCCGTGAAGGGCTTTAAAGGTCAAAAGCAGCACCTTAAATCTGACCCTGTACTCCACCGGGAGCCAGTGCAGCTTGAAAAGCACTGGATGAATATGCTCCCATGGCAGAGACCCTGTGAGGAGCCTCGCTGCAGCATTCTGTACCCGCTGGAGTTTCTGGGACAGCTTCAAGGGCAGCCCCGCGTAGAGCGAGTTACAGTAGTCAAGCCTGGAGATGACTGTCGCATGGATCACTGTGGCCAGGTCGGGGCGGGAAAGGTAAGGGACCAACTGCTTGATGCGGCGATCACTGCCCTAAGGAGTCTCAAAGTGGCTAACATTCTCCTTTCCCTTCCTCCCCCACAACAAACACTCTGTGAGGTGAGTGAGGCTGAGAGACTTCAGAGAAGGTCACCCAGCAGCTGCATGTGGAGGAGCAGGGAATCAAACCCGGTTCACCAGATTACGAGACCACCGCTCTGAACCACTACACCACATTCGCTCGCTGTTAGCACAACATTCTCCGATCTCTCCTGAAATTCAGTGCCAGTCATCTCATGGAATCATAGAGTTGGAAGGGACCCTGAGGGTTCCCTTGTCCAACCCCCTGCAATGCATGAAACTCAGTTAAAGCATCCATGACAGGTGGTCATCCAACCTCTACTTAAGAACTTCCAAGGAAGAAGACTCCACCACCTCCTGAGGGCGTCCATTCCACTGTTGAGCAGTTCTTACCATTAGTGAGGCAAGGTGAAGGTTCTGCCTCGAGCGGTGGAAGCCCAGGACACACCACCCACCTCACCTCCTTCACCCACCCTGCTGTCTCCAGCAGCAGCAGAGAAGCAGCACCAGAAATAACAGCTCCTGGTGAGATATTGTTGAAATCTCAGGAGAACTCTGGATCTCTGGATCTCATGGAGCACATCTGATCTCTGGAGAGTTTGGTGAGATCTCATCTGTCAGGGACTGGGCTGAACAGGAGGGCTGGGAAGTGTCCCCTCGGTCTGCTCGGCTCCTCTCTGAAGAGGAAGGGGATTGGGAAGGTTCACCCTCCTTGTCTCCAGCAGTTTCAAGAGGAGAAGGAGACAGGCCTGAATTACAGCTGAATGAATTGCCTAGTTATGAGATAGCGGAGGAGGAAGGGGGAGTGAGAGAGCAGCCATCAGAGACCTCCCTGGCGAATCTGGGAGATCCTCCTTCTCCAAGGGCTCATCGATCACTCTGCATTCAAGAACAGAGGATGCAGATAAGTGTGACTCCTGTGACTTTCTGTAGGTACTCAGGACCTTGACAGATTAGAGAACTGGGCCAAAACAAACAAGATGAATTTTAACAGGGAGAAATGTAAAGTATTGCACTTGGGCAAAAAAAATGAGAGGCACAAATACAAGATGGGTGACACCTGGCTTGAGAGCAGTACATGTGAAAAGGATCTAGGAGTCTTGTTTGCCCACAAACTTGACATGAGCCAACAGTGTGACGCGGCAGCTAAAAAAGCCAATGCAATTCTGGGCTGCATCAATAGGAGTATAGCATCTAGATCAAGGGAAGTAATAGTGCCACTGTATTCTGCTCTGGTCAGACCTCACCTGGAGTACTGTGTCCAGTTTTGGGCACCACAGTTCAAGAAGGACACTGACAAACTGGAGCGTGCCCAGAGGAGGGCAACCAAAATGGTCAAAGGCCTGGAAACGATGCCTTATGAGGAACGGCTAAGGGAGCTGGGCATGTTTAGCCTGGAGAAGAGGAGGTTAAGGGGTGATATGATAGCCATGTTCAAATATATAAAAGGATGTCACATAGAGGAGGGAGAAAGGTTGTTTTCTGCTGCTCCAGAGAAGCGGACATGGAGCAATGCATCCAAACTACAAGAAAGAAGATTCCACCTAAACATTAGGAAGAACTTCCTGACAGTAAGAGCTGTTCGACAGTGGAATTTGCTGCCAAGGAGTGTGGTGGAGTCTCCTTCTTTGGAGGTCTTTAAGCAGAGGCTTGACAACCATATGTCAGGAGTGCTCTGATGGTGTTTCCTGCTTGGCAGGGGTTTGGACTCGATGGCCCTTGTGGTCTCTTCCAACTCTATGATGCTATGATTCTATGATGTTGTTGGGGACAGGAGAGGAGGGACTCAGAGTAGGCAACATCACCTTTGCATGGAGACATGGATTCTTTGTCTTGCACTCAGATGACTGAATAAAAACCATAAATACGAACTTGCTTGTTCTTATGCCTTTGATGCTACCGGGGGAGGAGAGTATTCTCCATGCCTGACCTCACCAGAAACTGTGGCCTGTGTTTTGCGATTGTCACTACACAACACAGACAAGGGAGGTGCTGGGTGGCAGCAGCGGGGTGGTGGTGGCACATTCCCCTTTTGCCTCATGCTGTAAAATAGGACCTGACACCTTGCCTACACCCACACACTATGTGCCCTTAAAGAGTTCCCACTGGTTTAAATCCTGAACTTGACAGAAGTCAACCAGGCTTTGATAAGATTGTCCAATCATTATATGCTGATGGTGCCTCTACCCAATTTTGCCAAGATTTCATTCTCTCTTTTTTCTTGTGTTGTGCAAGCTCAAGGAATGTCCTTAGTAGCTCCCCCAAACCGAAGCATTTTAAAATCTCTTCTTTTGTGTATTTCTCATTATTCAAACTATCCAGAGGCTCCCTACAGAGCTCTGAGCTGGGCAAAATGCCCACCAACCCTTGCCAGCTCTTGGGGGAAACTGGGCACAACAGACTGCAGAGCAGAGATATTTTAAGGAAGGAGAAGCGGTGCCAACTCGTATTTTCCACAAACGAGTTCGAGCATCATCAGGGTAAACAGCAGTTCAATGGCACTGCTGAGTTAATTTGTCAGACAAATTAGCAGATGAATGCACCCTTGTCATGTGCAAATCAATACTTAAGCAATAATAGAGTTAATAAAGAACTGTTCAACAAGCTCGCTAAATACTGGCTCATATCATTTCCTATCAAGAAAGCCCCAACCCAGGTGCATAGGCAGGAAGTCCAGATTTGCGTTTAACTGCCTAGACAGGAAGTGATGTCAGACATATTGATCACCATCTGGCATCACTGGTCATGGACAGATTCCTCTGCCAGTCTGTAAATTCCAAATCCCACAGTTAATAAATTGAAAGTGAACTGGAGGGGAACAGCTCAGTTGGTAGAGGATGAGACTCTTAATCTTAGGGTTATGGGTTTATGAGTCCCATGCTGGTCAAAAAGATTCTTGCATTGCAGGGGGTTGAACTAGATGATCTTTGGGGTCCCTTCCAATTCCACGATTCTCTGATGGGTACTAAAACCTCTGCACTGTGAAGAAAAATTGAGTCACTAAGTAAGACCAGCAAGAGGAACAAAGCACAAATATACTTTTGTGGGAGAACGAGGGAGTTGCGTCTTGTTTACAAATTATCCAAAAAAAACTAAGGACCAGTTCCAAAGGTTTATACTAAATTGTGTATCACTTAATAAGAACGTGTTTTACAGATGTATATTGTTATAAGTTGTGGTTTGTGTAATGGAGTGCAGGTTTTTGTAATGTATTTTGGGGGGCCTGTGGGGAAATTGAAAGAACAAAAAGAGAAAATATGGACAATATAGATGGCCCAACAGTCTGACTCAGTAGAAGACAGCTTTATAGCCTTCCAGAGACAAGCCAAACTAAAATTTACTTCAACAGCACATTTCTTAAAATCTTTGTTTTTTAAAATATTATTATTAATTGCTTTTCTCTTTAAAAATGCAAGTGGGGCTCAATGGTAGAATACATCTTTGGCATGAAGAATGTCTCCAGTTCACTCTTCGGCATCTACAGATAACATGACTGTGAAGGCTGCAAACATCTCTTGCTTTCAGTCTTGAAAGGGTCATCAATTTCAGGTTAGATAGATTAATGGTCCATCGTAGTATAAATAAGTTTCTTAGGTTCAAACACCCAACTGCAATGTGGAAGACACAGCTAAATAATCCCTGGCAGGTGGCTATCCAAACTTTGTTTAAAAACCTCCAACGAAGGAGTGCCTGCCACCTTCTGAGGTCCTCTGTTCCATTGTTGAACAGCTCTTACCCTCAGAAAGTTCTTCCTAATGTTGAGCTGGAATATCCTCTCTTGTAATTTGGATCCATTGGTTGGATCCTGCCTTCTGAAGTAGCAGAAAAAAGCTTGTTCCATCTTCCACATGACAGCCCTTCAAAGATCTGAAGATGGCTATTGTATCACCTCCCAATCTTCATGCTACAAATGCCCAGCTCCTTCAACCGTGTCTCATAAGGCTTGGCTTTCAGACCCTTGACCATCTTGGTTGCCTTCCTCTGCACATGTTCCAGGCTGTCAATATCCTTCTTAAACTCTGGTGCTCAGAACTAGATGGAGGATTCTAGGTGGTGTCTGATCTGTTGGGGTTTTTTTTGACTATGTGCAATTCTGTTCAGCTTCACACAGAGTCAATTAAGAGTTGGCCGAAAGCCATGGATGACTGAGCAGAGAGGAGTAATTCTGCCTGGAGATATGGGACCTTGGATACAGCTCTACCATTGGTTGAGGTCTCACACAGGCATGGTGACTTATGACCTTACTGACTGGATAGTTTGTTGGTCAGTGTGGTGTTCTGAGTTCTGAGAGTCGTTTGGAGTTTGTAAAGAGAGAGCTAGTTAAGATCCGTATCTGTTCTGTTCTTGTATATAGTAACTTGTAGAGTCTGCTGTAAATAATAAACATCTCTAAGTAACCAAGTTACTAGTAGCAGTGTCTTGTTCCTGCTTCATCCATCCTGCCTGCAACTGATTGCTTTCTGGAACTCTGTGTATGCTCTGCTAAGGTCTGGCTAAGTTCCTGCAACAGGTCAAAGTTGCAAAACACCAATATGATCAAGGGTCTGACTGTTTCACTTGGTCAGCTGCAGTTACGGATCCTGAAGAAACAGCTAGCTGCCTTGAAGGCATTTTTTCCCATTATTTGTATGCAGAGCTTAACTGCGCAAGCTGTTGGGCCATTAAACCTTTTTTGGCATGCCTGTTCCATACAAATGAATAGCGTGAAAGATTCTATTTGTTTCCATGGAGAAGAGGAACAGGTTACATTCAGAGGGGCAAGGCTTCATTTGGTGGTACATGTTAATTTGGGACGGCAGATTGTGGGGCAGAGTATTCCCATCTGCAGTCGCCAGAATCGTTGTCTTTTATAATTAAAAAAGAAGGTGACCTAAATAAGCACACCAGAAAACAGGAAAGCCATTGCGGACCCCTGGTTTTAATCTAAGGAAATGCAGAGTTTTCCGACTGATCACTTAATCAATCAATGAACCTGTCAATGATGACTGCCTCTAAAACATACAGCACCACTGGCAAAACTTCACATTGCAAGCAGTTTCATGATCATTTCATTAATTTTCTCCCAACAAAAGGGAGCCCGGTAAAGGCAAAAGTCTTAAGTGGAAGAAGGTCAGGTGGGGAAGAAGAAGAAGAGGAGGAGGAGGAGTAGGAGGAGTAGGAGGAGGAGTCTGGATTTGATATCCTGCTTTATCACTACCCAAAGGAGTCTCAAAGCGGCTAACATTCTCCTTTCCCTTCCTCCCCCACAACAAACACTCTGTGAGGTGAGTGGGGCTGAGAGACTTCAAAAAAGTGTGACTAGCCCAAGGTCACCCAGCAGCTGCATGTGGAGGAGCAGAGACGCGAACCCGGTTCACCAGATTACAAGTCCACCACTCTTAACCACTACACCACACTGGCTCTCACACTGGGGAGGTGTTGCATACTCCTTTCCCCTCCAGCAGTGTCTCAATTCCGAAAACGGAAGTGAATCACACAAGGACCCAGTTTCTTCTTGCCCACGGGGAGTAAGTGGCTGAAGTGGAACAACTGAGCAACAGGCAGGAAAAGAAAGAGTTAAACAGCCCCACCAGCAACTGAGCCAGATTCAAGGTGTTACTATTAGTATATATAAAGCCCTTAACAACTTGGGACCAGTTTAGTTGTGAGATTGCCTTACTCCATGCTCAGGACATTCTGGGATCAAATCAGAAACAGGGACAGTTTCTGTGAATCCAGGAAAATAGGGGCATTTGGAGGGTCTGCAGACCCATGATCAGGGATGATGGAAGGTGACATTTAAAACATCTGGAGGACACCAGCATCTAGAGAAGGCTGCATTTGATCACTGCAGGGTCTATGTTCCTCTCGCACCTCCGCAAGCAGGGTGGTTTTGAGAGTGCCACTGTCCCTTTGATCTCTGGGTTCAGATCAGAATTCAGGACCTGCGCTGCGACATTTCTGCCAGTACAGTACACCTCTTCCCCACCCACCAAAATGAATCAGAGTGTCAAGAGTTCTGTGCAGAAGCTACTTTATGATGGAATGGGATTTAAAAAGCTATTAAGAACAGGGGAAATCTATATTCAGAGGTCAGGCGTCAGGGCCTCAAGTGAAGGGAGCACAGTCACAATTACTAATCAGCAGAAACCACTAGATCTTCTCCTTCTTATGTAATTGCAGTGTTTATTGGCTACAACACTTTTTAATGCAATATATTCACTGAAGTTGACATTGATGCATGGCCTGAATACGCCGCGTCTTTGGCTTGTCTTCCATTGGGTGATGGGATCAGATGCCCTGTGAATGAAGAGAAAAGTTGATCAGTATTGGTGACATTTGTCACAAAGGAAGATAGAGAGGAAGGAAGAATCTCCCGAAATGCAAATATGCCCTTCTTATTCAGGGTTTCCTTGTGGGTAAGAGCAGAAGAAAACAAGTTTGCTCCCTCTTCCATGAGACTTCAGATATTTGATGATGGCTATCATATCTCCTCTTCTCCAGGATAAACATACCCAACTCCCTCAACCATTCCTCATAAAGCTTGGTTTACAGGACCTTGATCATCTTGGAATATTTCAAAAAGTAAAATTCCCGACACCCCCAAAGTTGTTGAGATATTTCTTTAGGAAACCAACACAATTGTTGCACTTTGTTTTTTATCCAAAGCTGTTGAGGAAGTTTTGTTGTTGTTTTTTTAGGAAGCTCTGCCCACTGCCATCTTAAAGGTAAAGGGACCCCTGACCATTAGGTCGAGTCGAGGCCAACTCTGGGCTTGCAGCACTCATCTCGCGTTATTGGCCGAGGGAGCCGGCGTACAGCTTCAGGGTCATGTGGCCAGCTTGACTTAGCCGCTTCTGACGAACCAGAGCAGTGCACGGAAATGCCGTTTACCTTCCCGCCGGAGCAGTACCTATTTATCTACTTGCACTTTGATGTGCTTTTGAACTGCTAGGTTGGCAGGAGCAGGGGCCGAGCAACGGGAGCTCACCCCATCACGGGGATTTAAACCGCCAACCTTCTGATTGGCAAGCCCTAGGCTCTGTGATTTAACCCACAGCGCCACTCGCGTCTCTCTACTGCCATCTTAAGAAGTGTCTAAAACATTTTAAAACATTTTAGCCAGTTGCCCGAACCCAAGAGTTGCTCCAGCAATGTCCCAGTGGCCTCCCAGTAACATTTTAGCTGTTCAGGGTGAGTCTGAGCCCCGCCCCCTAGGCCAGGTGGATATGGTGATGGAGGCATGACTGGAGCATATATTGCTAAATACGTAAATAATACGCTGCACCCCCCAAAAAAAAGTGACACCTGGTGTGGACCACCCTCCCTGCCCCTGGGAGGGACAGGCACTGTCACCGGGGTGCAGCCTCCCCCAGATTTTTGTTTAAAAAAAACCAAAAAATGGAAAAAACCATAACAACCAAAAAACCACCCAGGATTGTCATACGTTCTGGAAATTCCTGACATATCTTTACATTCAAAAATACACTCCCCCCCCCCAAGACACCATTTTAGGCATCCGATTTCCTGGCATGTCTGGAATTTCCAGGATGTATGGCAAGGCAAAGGTGTGTAGAACTGGACACAGGACTCATGGGCTCTGACCAGGACTGGACTTAGGTTTGATGAGGCCCTAAGCTACTGAAGGTAATGGGGCCCTTTATATGTCCAGCTGTCCTTTGTCAACAACAAATTGTCACTTTTTTGGTGTGTTGAATATGTGCTATATGGTAAATTATGGACCTAATAGGTATCTAAAGCCATTTGCACATCTTGCCATGCAACCAGTCCATGCAGAATGTTGTTGTTGTTGTTGTTTAGTCGTTTAGTCGTGTCCAACTCTTCGTGACCCCATGGACCAGAGCACGCCAGGCACTTCTGTCCTCCACTGCCTCCCGCAGTTTGATCAAACTCATTCTGGTAGCTTCAAGAACACCATCCAACCATCTCATTCTCTGTCGTCCCCTTCTCCTTGTGCCCTCCATCTTTCCCAACATCAGGGTCTTTTCCAGGGAGTCTTCTCTTCTCATGAGGTGGCCAAAGTATTGGAGCCTCAGCTTCACAATCTGTCCTTCCAGTGAGCGCTCAGGGCTGATTTCCTTCAGAATGGAGAGGTTTGATCTTCTTGCAGTCCATGGGACTCTCAAGAGTCTCCTCCAGCACCATAATTCAAAAGCATCAATTCTTCGGCAATGTAGGCACCCTATATATAAAAATGAGCAAACCAGTGATATTTTAGGGAGCAGGCTAGCAGGCGGGGCCCATGACTTACATCATAGGAGCCTACACAACACAAAACACTGTTGCTGTACATAGGATTTACTTTATTTGTTTTTTATCTTAGATTTTGTAAATGTACATCCAGTTGTTGTTTTTTCTTTAATTCTTTTGGAGCCCCCAAGAGAGTGGGACCCTAAGCTATAGCTTGTTTAGCTTATACATAAATCTGGCACTGGGTCTGTCCAAGGCAGAATAGAGTAGTACTCCTACTCCCCTTGATCTGTACACTAGACTTCAGCTGATGCAGCCTCACGGTACTGAACAAGGAGATGTGGGGGTCTGGGTTTTAGCAGAAGCCACACATCTCCAAAAAGTTTTAGTTCCAGCTTTGTATAAGTGCATTCTCTATAGTTCTGTAACACAGCCAGCTCCAGCTCAGTTTATCTGTCTCTGAGCCATTCATTCTTTAGCCTTCAAGCATTCACTCGCAATCAACAGAGTGATGCTTATACATAAATATTTTTATTCCTCTTTCAAATCACCACTAAGACTTTACAAGGTACCTGATCCTCTTTTAGGGTTAGCTCTGAGTTCCTGCTGACAATAGGCCTTTTATTGTTTTCTATCCGTATTTTTCACTCAGTGATTCCCTTTATTCTCCTAATTGCAATTTTCCTACCCAGTGAACCTTAAGAACAGCTGCCTTTTCAGGAAGAGGAGATCAGGTTATTTTAAGGAAGCTCATTCCCTTGAAAGGGATATTGACAGAATCTGAAGGGTGCAGAAGATTGTGGGTAGGGGGACGTAGAGACCAGGAGGAAAATGAGTAAATACTGGAAGTTTAGAAAGAATAAGAGTTTTAGAGAAATAGGTTGGCAATTCTAAAACATTAGAAGGATGTCAGTGGCAAGACGAGATTTCCTAAGAAGGGCTGAGCAGCTAACTTAATGGCACAGTCATAAGAGCATAAAAAGATCTCTGCAGGATCAAACCAAAGGCCTATCTAATCCATTGTCCTGTTTCCATAGCGACCAACCAGATGTCTATTGGAAGGTTGCAAATGAGTGAGGCATCATTCTTCCCACATGTGATATACAACAACTGGTGTTCAGAGACATCTTGCCCCTGATGGTGAAGGGAGAACATAGCCTTCAAGGCTAGCAACCACCAATGTCCCTATCCTCAATGAATTTGTATGATCCTCATTCAAAACAATTCAAGATGGCGGCCATCACTGCAACTGGTTGGCCATTGTGAGGACAAGATTCTGAACTAGATGGGCCATTGGCCTAATTCAGAAAGCTCTTCTTATGTTTTGACCCTTGTTTCAAATTGTTTTCGAAACATGTTTTAATGTTGCGACCTGCCCTGACTTTAGGATAAAGGGTGAATAATAAATAAATAAAATTATTGTGAGCAAATTCGGCAGTTCTGTATCACCCTTTTCTGACCTGTTGCATGCCATTCTGTTTCTTTCCATCCAGTTGCATTTTGGACACATGTTCTGGGCACTTTTCATACAAAATGCTTCTGAATGCTTTCTAGTGCAATCATCCATATAATGCACATTTTGTATGCATCCAGTGGCGTCCCAATGGGGGGAGGGGGCACTGTGCCCCGGGTGCCATGCCTGGGGGTGGTTTGACAAGAAGGCACCCTGCAGGGGCCCGTGGCAGCAGCCACATGGGGAGGATCCTGCTGCAGCCACAAGCAGAGGATCCCAGCGCCGGCATCAAACTGCAATATACAGTGCATGTGCAGCGTTGCAGGCATGCGCTGTACATAACGCTGCCGCACATGCACTGTACATAGCGGTTTTCTGCCAGCGCCGCTCAAGCGCCATACGGACAGTGGTGGGATCCCTCCGTCGCCGCTATAACCGTGAACAGAGAATCCTTAAACTGTCTGTACGGTGATGGAGCGGCATCACCGGCAAACCACTATGTATAGCACATGTGTGCTGTCACTACGTACAGCGCATGCGCCAAAAGGTCATGTGAAGGAGTAAGTCTGCCTGGTGATAACAGACATGGAGACAGCTCCATGATTGGTCAAGCTCTCTCAAAGGAGTGATAATTAATGGCCTACTAACTGGAAAGTGTTAGTTCAGAGTTCAGTGGTTCATGAGTTCAGTGTGTCAGTGAAGGAGTTGTGAGTCGTGTCAGAGAGAGCTAGCTAAAGATCCGTGTTCTGTTCCTGTAAATAGTCCACTGTATATAATAAACACCTAACTACAAGTTCCTGGTTCCTGCTTCATCTATCCTGTCTGCAGCCAAGTTGCCAATTGCTTCCGTGGATTCTGCGTTTACTCTGCTAGGTCTGGCTAAGGTCCTGCAACTAGTCAGAAAGTTGTGAAATACCAATAGGTTTTACCAATACAACGTACATAGCGGCTTTCCGCCCCGGGTGTCACGACACCTTCGTTCGTCCCTGTATGTATCTACTACTACTTGGGTGAGTCTACCATCAAGCATAGAGGAGAAGAAAAATCAACATAGCATGGGAAACATGAAAACAACAACATGTTTGGGCTCTTTGAAGGGAATTACCAGACATCAGATTAATCCAACGCTGCCTTTTCTTCGTGGGCCTTTTGTTCATAGGTAATCCCCGGCGTCAAGATGTTTTTGAAGCAGCTTGCTTTTCTAACAACAGATATCTATCCATCTCCTTTTAAAATCCATTCTTCTCTGCTGACGTTGTGCTGGAAAGCCAATTGTGCTTCGCCTTTTCTTCCTGCCCATAAGCCTTTTTCAATCAGTGTTCTTATGAGTGGGATGTAATGTTGCAATGATAAATAGCTGGGGAGCTCCATTTTCCCTTGTTATAACTGCACATCTTGAAGGCAGTTTGAGGGAGAAAATGGTGAACAGGCACCTGCAGTTATTGTGCGTGAATGAACCAAGTGCTTTGCGTACAGCAACCAGTTCCCATTTTCTAGCGATTCCTCGATTGATTCAGTGCATTTCAAACTTCCATCCTCCAGGGAAAACTCCACAATGACAGGCCTCTAAAAGACGACCTGAGTATCCCTGTAAAATGGCCAGCTGGCCAGGTCTTTATCTTCCCCCAACTCCTGCTGACTGGCAGTCCTTGCAAATCGCAGGACTTTCCAGGTCCCAATGATCAGCTGATTGTTGATGCTTGAAAGTGCTGTGCTTCCTCAGCTACACAAGAAAGTTCCTATTGGGGAATCCTCTAGTGTAGCCATTTCCAGTGGGGTTTGCTGCCAGAACTATCAATCAGATCGTTTGCTGACTAGCAAAGGAATAGTTGGGAGCTGACTTAAATCTCCCGATTCTTCATGTGGAGACATGTCCTTATCTGCCCCACAACTCTCAGCTCATACGACGCCAGGTGTGGGAGCTCACAAGCCAAATGTTTCACACCCCTGCTGTGAACTACATATGTTACTGAGGATTGAGCTCAGTCAGTAGAGATGAGACTCTTGGGCTGGATCTAGACACACCCAAGAAGCGTTTCAGTTTAAAGCATTGTAAATTCAAACTGGGAAAACAGGTAGAGAAAAATGGGACTCCACGTTGCCATCTGGTGGCACAATGTTATATTGCATATAGGTAAAGGGACCCCTGACCATTAGGTCCAGTCGTGACTGACTCTGGGTTTGCAGCGCTCATCTCGCTTTATTGGCCGAGGGAGCCGGTGTACAGTCATGTGGCCAGCATGACTATGTTGCTTCTGGCGAACCAGAGCAGCGCATGGAAATGTCGTTTACCTTCCTGCCAGAGCGGTACCTATTTATCTACTTTCACTTTGACGTGCTTTCGAACTGCTAGGTTGGCAGGAGCAGGGACCGAGCAATGGGAGCTGACCCCATCATGGGGATTCAAACCGCCAACCTTCTGATCGGCAAGTCCTAGGCTCTGTGGTTTAACCCACAGCACCACCCGCATCCTATATTGCAAATACAACATATATAAATCACTGTTTCTTTACCAGTCTAGCTGAGTCCTTAATCTCAGGGTCATGGATTTGAGCAGACCCCCCCAGGCGTCCCTATTTTCCAGAGACCTTCCTGATTTAGAGAAGCCATCCTGGTTTCTGATTTGATCCTGGAATGTCTCACTTTTCTTTAGGATGTCCCTATTTTCATTGGAGAAATGTTGGAGAGTATGGAGTTATCTGACCCCCAAGCTGTTTGAAGGCAATCCTGTATAGGGAAGGGTTTTTTTAAAATATTTAATGTTTTATTATGTTTTTATGTATGTTGGAAGCTGTCCATTGTGGCTGGGGCAACCCAGGAAAATGTGTGGGGCATAAATCTTAAAATTATCGTCATGGAATAGGACATCCCTGTCTTCGTTGGAGAAATGTTGGAGGGTATGGTTTGGGCAAAAAAATAAATCCCTGCATTGCAGGGGGTTGGTCTAGATGACCCTCAGTGTGCCTTCAAACTCATCGATTTTATGATTCTGGGAAGTGTTCTAGGGTGTTGTCAGGCCTGCTGAGCCTTCATGAACTGAGAATATATTGTAGAAAACACCCCACACTCTCCTGCCACAGCACATTACATGGAAGAATCTGTAGCACTGTAGCCAGTAAAATTAGCTAAAATGTATAGGAAAAAAGAAAGAAAGTGTTGGAAATGCAAAAAGGCAAATGGGGACTATTTCCATATGTGGTGGACCTGCGATAAGGTAAAAAAAAAAAAGGGGGAATCAATTTATAATGAACTCAAAAAAATATTTAGATATACTTTCCCCAAAAGACCGGAAGCGTGTCTATTAGGCTTAATAGGAACAGAAATTAAAATAGAAGATCAAAATTTGTTCTTGTATGCTACAGCTGCTGCGAGGACCCTTCTGGCCCAAAGATGGAAAGTACAAGATATACCAACTATACAGGACTGGCAGGCGAAGTTGACAGAATATGCAGAACTTGCCAAACTGTCAGGGAGGATCCGGGACCAGGGAGATCAAAGATACCAAAATAACTGGAGTAAATTGAATATTTAAAGAAGAATTGTAAAGAGGTCAAGACACTAGCAGGATTGACATAATACCTCCAATGTATAATAGTACTAATTTGAGAATGATGTGTGTGATGGAAAGAGGATAAATATACCAGTTGTGGGGAGGGAGGGGGGTCGTGACTCGGCAGAGTCAAAGGGAATGTATGGTGCTATTACAATTTGTTGGAAAAGAATATGTAAGGAAAACAATAAAAAATCACTTGGGAAAAAAAGAATCTGTAGCACTGAACAATCTGTCTGTCAGGGAACATTGTCTACTATGTAAACGTAAAGGGACCCCTGACCGTTAGGTCCAGTCACAGACGACTCTCGGGTTGCCACGCTCCTCTCGCTCTATAGGCCGAGGGAGCCAACGTTGGTCTGCAGACAGTTTTTCCGGGTCATTTGGCCAGCATGACTAAGCCGCTTCTGGCGAACCAGAGCAGCACATGGAAATGCCATTTACCTCCCTGCCAGAGTGGTACCTATTTATCTACTTGCACTTTGACATGCTTTTGAACTGCTAGGTGGGCAGGACCTGGAACCGAACAACGGGAGCTCAACCCATCGCAGGGATTCGAACCATCGATGTTCTGATCAGCAAGCCCACAGCACCACCTGCGTCCTGTCTACAATGTGGAGAACATCATTAAATAGTTTAGTCACTAGGTGGCGCTGGACTTATATCTGGGAAAAATCAGGAGTTTCCTGCTGCTATTCTACTATCATTTGAGAGAGACGACAAAGTTCTTGTCTAGATTCCTTCCTGGTGTGTCCTCCAAGCCTTTACCGACATTTGCCATTACTGGCCTTTTCACTTATAAGAAGCTGTGATGGTCACTGCCTGGAACACAGTTTGAAAATTGCCAGGATTGGTCGGTTGGCTGAATTGCTAGCCTGCTTCGCCTCCAAACTGTCAAGAGTGCTATACATAAGGTTAACTCATCTTCTCTTTACAGCCCCCCGATGTGTGTTACGCTGATAAGCAATGAGTCATGTTCACCCCACCAGCGAGCCTCAGAACTGAACATAGAATTAATTTGGAATAACTTAGTACTGCCCGGTTGTTTATTCACCATGTTTGCTCTGCACCCACTCCATCCCTATCTGGAGATGATAAGGGTTGAAAGTAGGACTTTCTGAATGCCAAGCACACTCTCTACCCTCCAAATTTATGATTCCACCTCTTTAAGAAGTCAAGGATGGCAAGGAGCTTCTTCGGCCAATCTCGTCCTACCCTTGCCATTTCTCAGTAACCGGGATCTTGGACGGAACTGTGGAAGTGTAGCCGATCTCTGACAATTATACACTGTGTTCTTTCTTCTGATTAAATAGCAAGCGACACTTTGGAACCCAGGGGCTTGTTTTCATTGCCAAAATAATCTTCTCATTATGACAAGCCCAGCCTGTCCTTAAATACTCCTCCCGAGCCGGGTGATGTGTTTATCGGAGGGTGATTACAATTTTCTTTTGGCCATTTAGCCCCTCCAAAGCCAATCTGGCTTCATAATGAGCCATGACATTATCTCCTTGACAACTCTGTCTCATGACTTCCCAACCAACCGCCTTCTCCTAGTCCTGGAGGAACTCATCAATGAACATATTGGAAGGAGCTTTGGCTCTTGGCTGATTTGGCCATCCACCAAGTTTCCATATGTGATTGAGAGATGGAAATACGGTAGTCGCTTTACACAAGCAAAATGGCATGTTTGGTTCCCATTTTACCCATCTGAATGAGGGGAGGATTCAGTTCAGATTAAAGGAAAACTTCACTCATTCATCCATCCCGAAACAACACGTGAACCGAAACGCAGTCATTCTTTGAGATTCGCCTTTCTCTAAAATATGCCATTCAGTTTGCCAGCCAAGAGTTGCATTCAAAAAAAGTATACCAGGGCAATGTATGTATATACACCCATTACAGTAGGCAAAATTGCAACAAGAAAATGTGTATAACAGGAGAACTTTGCAATCAAATGCTGATTAATTTTCACTGGGACCTTATTGAAAGATGCAAACTGATTTTGAAAGGATGAGAAAACCACCTAAGATTAAAAATAAATAAAAATAAATGAGAAACTGAGAGAAACTAATGTTGACATATCCACCCCTTTCTACTTTTGAACTAGACTTGCCATCTAAAGCTAAATTTTAAGGCAGACTTGAGAATTTGCACATGAGCGAAAATTCTCATTCTTATGCTGCAACAACAGCTATGAATAACACTTAATAATTACGTGGTCCTTTCAAATGCATATCATCCTCATGCATATTTGCTGCCAGGGAGTGTGGTGGAGTCTCCTTCTTTGGAGGTCTTTAAGCAGAGGCTTGACAACCATATGTCAGGAGTGCTCTGATGGTGTTTCCTGCTTGGCAGGGGGTTGGACTCGATGGCCCTTGTGGTCTCTTCCAACTCTATGATTCTATGATTCTATGATTCTATATTACCCCAACAACCTGGTAAGGTACATCAGAATTATTATGCCCATAATACACATCTGTGGACTGATGAAAACTGGCTTGCCTAAGCTAACCTGGTTTGCCAAAAAGAATACTTTAATTCGGAGTTTCCTACACCATAGCTGCCAGGGATGGCTGGATCTGTGTGCAGTTCCCTCAAGAGGAGGTTAAGGGGTGATATGATAGCCATGTTCAAATATATAAAAGGATGTCACATAGAGGAGGGGGAAAGGTTGTTTTCTGCTGCTCCAGAGAAGCGGACACGGAGCAATGGATCCAAACTACAAGAAAGAAGATTCCACCTAAACATTAGGAAGAACTTCCTGACAGTAAGAGCTGTTCGACAGTGGAATTTGCTGCCAAGGAGTGTGGTGGAGTCTCCTCCTTTGGAGGTCTTTAAGCAGAGGCTTGACAACCATATGTCAGGAGTCCTCTGATGGTGTTTCCTGCTTGGCAGGGGGTTGGACTCGATGGCCCTTGGGGTCTCTTCCAACTCTATGATTCTATGTGGTGAACCTCTGAACTGCAGGTGGCAGCTTCTCAGTGAAGTACCTTCAGGCCCCAGGGACTGACTCTGCCCATCCAAGATGGGTAGGAATACAAAATAATCTTCCTATTCTATTAGAGCCCTGCTTGAGCAACAAGGCCTTCCTAAGCAATGGCATGTTTCAGTGTCCTTGGTTACTTGATCCTGCCTTGTGTTACTTAATCCTTGACCTTGCAAATGTGTGAGTAAAGGTGAAAATAGGGATATCCTATACAATAATAATATAAATGATGATGGTGATGACCCTGGGCAGTTTCCAAAATATATAAAAACACAATAAAACATTAAACATTTTTTTAAAAAAAACAACTTCCCTATACAGAGCTACCTTCAGATATCTTCTAAGGATTGTATAGTTATTTATCTCCTTGGCTTGGGGCTTGCTTAACTCCAAACCCTCCAACATTTCTCTGATGAAAATTTGGCCACCTTCCAATACCTTGGCCACCTCATGAGAAGCGAAGATTCCCTGGAAAAGACCCTGATGCTAGGAAAGATTGAGGGCACAAGGAGACGGGGACAACAGAGGACGAGATGGTTGGACAGTGTTCTTGAAGCTACCAGCGTGAGTTTGACCAAACTGTGGAAGGCAGTGGAAGACATGAGTGCCTGCCGTGCTCTGGTCCATGGGGTCATGAAGAGTCAGACACAACTAAAAAACAACACCAACAAGGAAAAGTGAGACATTCTGGGATCAGACAGAAACCGGGATGGCTTCTGTAAATCTGGGACTGTCCCTGGAAAATAAGGACACTTAGACACTTAGGTCCTCCAGGGTGGACAATCAACTCTCACCCCAAATTCTTTTTCACTCCCTGTCTTTGATCTTAGCCATGTTGTGCAGGGATAGGGAGCCTTTCAAAGCAGGGTCTGTTTTTGAGTGTCATTTTGTGGCTTTATCTCATATAGCTTGGTGTCCAAAACCCTGAAATGGTGGACCTCCACATCCCAACATTGTGCTGTAGGTACTACTTGTGAGTTAGTGATCTCACTGAATGCTTCTGTTCTGTTCTGTTCTGTTCTGTTTTCTAAGGCTGTCATGGCTCAAAGAATGGGCAGTCCCAGAAAGGTTGAGGGCACAAGTGTCAATAGCATCTTGGAGCCTTGGGGTTGGGGTGGGGTGAGGGAAGACAGAGGTCAAGAGTGCAGGCAAAGCATGGTCTAACTTTAAGTGACATTTAGCAGATGGTGTTGGGCAGCCAAGGAAATTGCTTGGCTGAACTTGATGGGGGGTCTCCCATCATCGCCGAAGCTGCATTACTTCTGCTTAGCAGTGAGACGCTGCCTCCCTCTCCCATTTATTTTTAACAGATGAGCCATACTGGCCCGAGGGGCTGTGAGGTTGTTATCTTAATAGTGAGTAATCTTTGCAAGGAAAATAAGAAATGGGAGCAAGGAACACATGGCTCCCTCCTGTTGCCTGCCAGAATTAATTCAGCTCTAGAAGGTCTTGGATGTTCCTCCTCATCCCACGAGAAGGAAAACTGGGCAGAAGCTTCCAAAGGATGGTTTGCAGAGTTACAGCCATGGCATAGAGACTGGCCCTCCCTTTGGTTTCACGTCCATGCAGAGCATCCTCACGCAACCTGGGACTACAACACACATCATTCCTGACTATTAGCAGCACTTTCTGAGGCTGATGGAAACTGCTGCCTGGAACTGCCTTGGGAGGGAGAAATTGGGCTGAGAGTGGGGATGGGTAAATCTGATTTTTTTCCCCCAATTGCTCTCAGTTTCTTGATTTTCCAGTCCTCAGTTCTGTTCTCCACACTTCAGCATCAGATTGCAGTTCTTTCTAAGTCCTTGTGAGAATTTATTTCAGTGTGGATTTCTCCTAATATACACATTTTACACAATTTGTGCAGAGCAATTTTCCGTACTTCTATGCTTTCTTTTCTTTTTGTACTAATACCTGCATGTTATGCTTACTTTGCCCCAGTATATGCATTTTTATGACCATCACCAGGCTGCAGAGCTGCACTGCAAAATTTAGAGACCTGAAAATTTGAAGGACGGTTGTGTGGGGTTCAGTTCTCTTATTGTTTCAGAAGCTGCAGATTAGGTAAGAATGCAAAATGAACTGATTTATTTTTTGTGTCCCTAAATGAGAAGTGGCACTGTGGGGGCTTGACATACTGATCTTCAAACTGTAAAAAGGCAGCCCTAAACATTCTTTGAAGGATTTCTTGTGGGGCAGGGGACAATTACAAATCGGGTTCAGAAGCATCCTTCTTTCCATTAAATTGCACAGATTGTCAACTCCAGTTGGTGAGTACTTGTCCGCCTGAATCACCATATATTTAGGAACATAGGAAGCTGCCTAGTACTTGGTCTTGTTGACATCCCTCTGCCAATGGAAGAGTGCACCTTTAGGGGTGAAGTCAAATCGTTGGAGAGTTACAGCACCTGCTGTGGCTGTAGAGACTGATAGAGGAGAGACATGTTCTGTTGCAGCTGGGAGAGATGGAATCTTCCAGTTGTGCTGTTGCAGGTGTACCAAAGAGTTTCTTGTCTTTGTGCTCTTCCCAGTTGGTCATTTCTCCTCTGGTCACTGCTGTGGATGCATGATCTGACTGCCCATCTTCAAGCACCTTGATTGTCCGCAAGTGACGCTCATAAGCCTGGTGCCCCATAGAGCACATCCTTGGGGATCCTGCCCTTTTCCATTCTGTGGACATTTGTCTATCTTGTTTAGTATTGTCTACACAGACTGGCCATTGGCTCTGTGCAGTTCCAAGCAGGACCTTCTTAAAGGCGAACCTGGTATGATGGTGGTAGTGGTGGTGGTGGTAGTGATCTAAGATTCCATCAACAGTGTCTCTGAAAAATTTTACACATCACTTGGGAAGACAGGCGAACTAATACCAGTGTACTGGAAGAAGCAAAGATCACCAGTGTTGAAGCAATGATTTTTCAACATCAGCTTCGTTGGACTGGTCACATTGTGTGGATGCCTGATTATCGTCTTCCAAAGCAACTACTCTATTCCGAATTTTAAAATGGAAAAAGTAATGCTGGTGGTCAACAAAAGAGGTTGAAAGACTGTCTCAAGGCAATTTTTTAAAAAATGTAGTATAAACACCAACAATTGGGAAGCACTTGCCTGCAAGTGCTCCAATTGGAGAACAGCCTTTACCAAAGGTGTCGTGGGCTTTGAAGACGCTCGAACTCAGGATGAAAGGGAGAAACATGCTAAGAGGAAGGCATGCTTGGCAAATCCACACTGTGATCAACTCCTGCCCAGAAACCAATGTCCCCACTGTGGACGGACGTGTGGATCCAGAGTTGACCTCCACAGTCACTTATGGACTCATTGTTAAAACTGTGTTTATGGAAGACAATCTTACTCGGCTATGAGTGATCACCAAGGAAGAAGAAGAAGAAGAAGAAGAAGAAGAAGAAGAAGAAGAAGAAGAAGAAGAAGAAGAAGAAGAAGAAGATTGGATTTATGTACTGCCTTTCTGCCAAACAAAAAGAAGATATAGTTGCAGCGTCCTCTCATGACAACTGGTAGTTGATGTTATGTGTGCTCCCTCTTATCAGGACACACAGGTATTCAGCAACACCGAGGGAAGGTGGACGAGGAGCCACCACAACAGTTCTCCAGACCATTGATGGTTCAGGCAGGAGTTGATGGTACGTGAGCTCTCTGACCTGGACTCCCTTACTTAAGAAGTGTCCTTTCTAGATCAGGCCAAAACCCCATCTAGTCGAGCAGATGCCTCTGGAAGATCTACAGCATTCTCCCACTCATATTCCCTAGCATGCTGCTTCTACTCCACAGTGTTTCCCATGTGCTGCTCCATGGAGCAGTGCAGGTAAAAGGTAAAGGTAAAGGACCCCTGCATGGTTAAGTCCAATCAAAGGCAACTATGGGGTTTTGGTCTCATCTCACTTTCAGGCCGAGGGAGCCAGCATTTGTCCACAGACAGCTTTCCGGGTCATGTGGTCAGCATGACTAAACTGCTTCTGGTGCAACGGAACAGCATGACAGAAACCAGAGTCCACAGAAACACCGTTTTCCTTTCTGCTGCAGTGCTACCTATTTATCTACTTGCACTGGCGTGCTTTCTTTTTTAAAAAATACAGTGGTACCTCAGGTTAAGTACTTAATTCATTCCGGAGGTCCGTACTTAACCTGAAACTGTTCTTAACCTGAAGCACCACTTTAGCTAATGGGGCCTCCTGCTGCCGCTGCGCCGCTGGAGCACGATTTCTGTTCTCATCCTGTAGCAAAGTTCTTAACCTGAAGCACTATTTCTGGGTTAGCGGAGTCTGTAACCTGAAGCGTACGTATGTAACCTGAAGCATATGTAACCTGAGGTACCATTGTAATTTTTGTATTAACAATTTCAGCATAACAAATTGTCAAAACAAGTCATCTTCATTATTTCCCCCCTTTTCCCCTCCCCCTCCCCAAAAAACCCTCCCTCCTCCCCAAGACTTCCCTCAGCTCCTCTCTTTGATTTCTCAACTCATGTTGTTCTTTGCATACTGTAAAATTGTATACATCCTTTATCACTATCACTATATTAATTCTCAATAAATTTGTGTATGTTTATTCAAAACCTGCCAAGGAGTCCAGTTCATTTTGTTGTCTTTTTAAATAATTTGTAAAAAGTTCCCATTCTTCTTTGAAGTCACAGTTGTCCTTAGCTCGCAATTTTTATGTCAGTTTCGCCAGTTCTGCATAGTTCATCAATTTCTCTTGCCACTGTTCGTTTGTCGGAGTTTCCTAACTCTTCCATCTTTGTGCTATCAAGACTCTTGCCACTGTTGTAGCATACATACTTATTTCAGAAGTGCTAGGTTGGCAGGAGCTGGGACCAAACAACGGGAGCTCACCCCATTGCGGGGATTCGAACCGCCCACCTTCCAATCGGCAAGCCCAAGAGGCTCAGTGGTTTAGACCACAGCGCCACCAGAGTGCATTTTGCTTCTTGCCCTCAATTCCAAGCTGATGCTTGGTTTCTAATTCTAATTCTCCACTTGCCTTGCTCTAAATTAATCTCAGGGCTAGGTATCTGGCATTCCTCCTACTGGCTCCCTGCTGCATACCAAGACAGAGAAGGGGAGGAGAAAGTTGTTCCCTGAGCATAGCTGTCAACTTACAGATTTGAAAATAAGGGACCAGCAGCCTCGAAAATAAGGGATCAGCAGCCAAAATAAGGATTTTAGCCAACCAGCTCCTTTCCTTTTCCCCATAACAGTCAATCGAAGGAGCCTCCAAAAACAAATCCAAAAGGCCCCCCCACGAGATTGCCGCCTTCCATTGTACTCAACCAGCTCCTTTCCTTTCCCCCCACCATGTGCCCCCGCTCCAGACAGACCTTTTCCCCGTCAAGGGTGAGTGGGCCGTCGATGACGTATCCATCCGATTCCAAGCACAGGTATGTTCAGCTTCTGAGCCCCTCTGATCCAAAGGCAGAAAGTTCAGCCAGCAGCCAAACGAAGCCTCAAGCGGTGGTTCCCACAGCGCAGCAACCCGGCAAAGGGGATGCAACAAGGAAAACCACCGTAACCTCTCCACTGGGAAGTGCTGAGCAAAGGCGAGTCCCCAGGCAACGCGGCCGGGCACAAGGCATGCAAGCTCCACCCCCCAGTCATTCTTAGACTCCTTATTGGGTGATCAACACAGCCAAGCAACACAGTTGGAGCCTCCCTCCTCCCTGGCCGGCAGGGAGGCGGGGAGAAGAGCTGCTTCCTTTGAAATTTAAGGGACATCATTTAAGGGACACCATCAATAAGGGACAGCAGTGGGAAACGGCGCTGGGATAAGGGACTGTCCCGCCAAATAAGGGAGGGTTGACAGCTAGGTCCCTGGGAACTACAGCCCTTCCTCATATAC
The DNA here is from genome assembly GCF_964188305.1 of Podarcis bocagei. Classification (NCBI taxonomy): domain Eukaryota; kingdom Metazoa; phylum Chordata; class Lepidosauria; order Squamata; family Lacertidae; genus Podarcis; species Podarcis bocagei. The sequence continues at coordinate 88,097,998 of NC_138133.1, forward strand.
TGCACGAGAACAGGGCACAGCTGGAGTCCTTGGCATCTGCCAGTTGATGCTGTTTTCTCCTGGAGGGTGGGACTGGGGAAAGCAAGGCTTTTCTTTAAGAAACAGGATTTCTCTGCCTGCCTTAGCATCCCTCCTCTCTGGGACACCCACCTTACAACCTGGGGTAATGCTATCACCAGGATATTACTGTGAAACGGGAGAATTTAAAAACTATATCTAAGTTTGGCACAATGCTTTGGGGAACGGATACACTTTGAAAATTGGTAAAAGGTATGGAAATAGCACACAAGTGTATGAATCTCTACTAGCTTATGAGAGAGCTGTTATAAAGAAATGTCCAAATGGCACATTATCACCCCTCCAAAATATCATTAAAAACTGTTACTTATTACGCTGTTTACAGAAAGGTGGGATTTTTTGGGGGAGGAGGAAAGAAATAGAGAGCTTCTATCATGCATGCCAGACCTCCCATAGCAGGTAGAAAATACGGGAGTAATATAAAAAAATGCAGTTATTGCAATAACAGGTCTGTGTGTTGCTTCTTTATTGACATGTGAAAAATGTTAATAGGAGCTCTAGAGAATTACAGGCTCTTATTGCAACAGCTGCTTGTGTACTTTGCACTATATGCTGAAGATTACTAGAAGCAGCTACTATAGTAGAGTAGGAATAAAAAAATACATTATCATGAACTTCTGGCAAAATTGGCCAGCTATGTTTAAGACCAAGAAAGGGGGCGTAACTGTAATAAGATGGACCAGAAATTTTAATTTTTAATTGCAGAGGTGGGAAACCTCAGGTCCAGGGACTGAATTCGGCCCTTTTGGGTTCTATATCTGGCCCTCAGGACCCCATTTAGGCCACTCCCCCTCTACAGGCCACACACCCATATCCTCTTTGAGTGCTTTTGCCTGCCTGGAATACCAGTTGCTGGAAACCTCAGGAGGGAAGAGGTGTCTTGAGTTCAAATCCTGATTGTAGGTTTCCCACAGGTGGGCCGCTATGAGAATAGGATTCTGGAATAGATGGGTCTGATCCAGTAGGCGCCTCTTACATTCTTAAAGGCACATGCCTGATCCCGTAACTGACATATGTCCATCAAAAGCCTTTTGTATTTCCTTGCTTGGATCAGCAAGGAAAAGGACTATAAAAAAGGAACAATTTCACCCACTTTGCTTTCATCCTCTTCCCTCTTTGCTTTTTCCCCCTCCAGTCCTCCTCCCCTCTCTTGTCTTATGTGTGCCTAACATTAGAGATTTCTCTATTTCCTTTCTCCATTATCATTATCTTCTCAAAGTGTGTCAGGTCTCTTAGCTGAAACTGTTGCTCTAATCATCTTCTCAATTATGCCATTATTTGAAAACATTCAAACCTGTGTGGCATCTGATCATTCATTGTACTTTGACTTCCTGTGTCTGTGTATTGGATTCCTTTGTACTAAATCTGATTCTGTGCAGGTGGTTATTATTATTATTATTATTATTATTATTATTATTATTATTATTATTATTATTATTATTGGCTATAGATCAAATTTCCCTCCATCTCCTTTTCACAGTGCATTATTTATTGTGACAATATTTAACTTTCCGGTGCAAGCAAGATGAGGGTCTGATTTGTATGGGAGACCAATATTGTGTCCATACACTTCTCCACTTTTCCTCTTTCTCCTGTGCTGCTCTCCTCCATTATTGGTGAAAACACCTCTTCCTGCTCCATCCCAAGTGATATCCATCCTCTCACTTTCTCTGGAAAAGATGGCACAGGTAAGGAAACAACACAAGTAATTATGGTGCTTGGTGGAAGAGTAAAAAAGCATGGAGCAGAGAGGAGTGCATGTTTCCTTCCTTCCTTCCTTCCTTCCTTCCTTCCTTCCTTCCTTCCTTCCTTCTGATTTAGTAGACAACAACACAAAAACACACATCCCTCCAGCACATCAGAACAAACCTTCTTAATGTCAAAATATAAGGGGTAGAGCCATAGCTCTATAGTACAGTGGTTCATTTGTTCTATAGCAGAGCAGACTGCAGGTTCACTCCTAGAACTTTCTCTTCTGGACAGCAATAATGTGGCAGCACTGCAGGTTAATAAAGCAGAATAAATCATCCACTAATGCGCTTTTTAGAAAGTAAGAAGAGCCTGCCAGATGCCCAATGGCCCATCTAGTCCATCATCATGTTCTCAGAGTAGCCTATGGGAAACATGCAAGCAGGGTTCAAGTACAAAATGACTTCTCCCTCTTGTGGTTTTCAGCAACTGGTATTCAGAAGCATTTCTGCCTTCCAGTCAGAGCACAGCCATATTAGAATCATAGAATCATAGAGTTGGAAGAGACCACAAGGGCCATCGAGTCCAACCCCCTGCCAAGCAGGAAACACCATCAGAGCACTCCTGACATATGATTGTCAAGCCTCTGCTTAAAGACCTCCAAAGTAGGAGACTCCACCACACTCCTTGGCAGCAAATTCCACTGTCAAACAGCTCTTACTGTCAGGAAGTTCTTCCTACTGTTTAGGTGGAATCTTCTTATATAAGGCTAGCCCCTTATATTGGCTAGCAGCCATTGATAACCATCTGTTGCCTGAATGTGTCTAACCCTTTTTTAAAGCCATCCAACATCACTTTCCCCTGTGGGAACGAGTTCCATAGTTAACTCTTCTTCTTCTTCTTCTTCTTCTTCTTCTTCTTCTTCTTCTTCTTCTTCTTCTTCTTCTTCTTCTTCTGCAATCCCTTGTAGCCGAGTAAGATTGTCTTCCATAAACACAGTTTTAACAATGAGTCCATAAGTGACTGTGGAGGCCAATTCTGGATCCACACGTCCGTCCACAGTGGGGACATTGGTTTCTGGGCGGGAGTTGATCATGGTGTGGATTTGCCAAGCGTACCTTCCTCTTAGCACATTTCTCCATTTCGTCCTGAGTTCAAGTGTTTTCAAAGCCCATGACACCGTTGGTGAAGGCTGTTCTCCAATTGGAGCGCTCGCAGGAAAGTGTTTCCCAATTGCTGGTATTTATACTACATTTTAAAAATTTGCCTTGAGACAGTCTTTAAACCTCTTTTGTTGACCACCAGCATTACACTTTCCATTTTTCAGTTCGGAATAGAGTAGTTGCTTTGGAAGACGATAATCAGGCATCCGCACAACATGACCAGTCCAATGAAGTTGATGTTGAAGAATCAAAGAATGACAGATGAAGCTGATTGACTGCATGGGACTGGCAGAAATGACTGGCAGAATCCGTGACCAGGGAGAAGAGTCGGCAGAAGAAGACTGGAAAAAATTTAAGGACTATTTACAAAAATATTGTAAAATTAAGGAATGTTGAATGATGTTGGATTGAAATTAAGTGGTTTCAAGCTGTAATTATGATAAAATGACTTTCTTTTTGTAAGCAAGAATTCAAAGTTATAACAATTTAAGATGTTGGAGAGAAAATAAGGTGTTTCTTTTTTCTTTCTTTTTTTTTCTTTTTAAGCTGTAATGCTTTGAGATAAGGATTTGCTGTATAAACAATTCAAACTGGATATACAAGAAGGGGAGGTATGAGGAGGTCAGGGAAATAAGTTATGAGAAAATAAGTTGTGAAATTTATGTGTTTTTAATATTTTTGTTTGTTTTTTCTTTTTGTTTGTAAAAAATTGGAAACTCTAATAAATATCTTTTTTTAAAAAAAAAAAAAAAAAGAATCATTGCTTCAACACTGTTGATCTTTGCTTCTTCCAGTACACTGGCATTAGTTCACCTGTCTTCCCATGTGATGTGTAATTTTTTTCGGAGACACCGTTGATGTTAACTATACACTGCATAAAGCATACTTTCTTTTATCCTAAATCTTCCAGCATTCATCTTTATTGTATGCCCTTGACTTCTATTACGAGGGAGAAAATATTTTCCCTATGCACTTTCTCCATGTTATGCATCATTTCATAAACTCCTATCCCGTTGCCTCTTATTTGCCTTTTCTCAAACTCAAAAAGCCCCAAACGACCATTACTGCCTTTTGTGGGAACGAGTGCCATAGTTTGACTATACGCTGAGTCAAGAATTACTTTATTTTTTTGTGTCTGGAATTTTCTAACAACGGTCTCGCCTTGTTGGTTGTGCCATAATTGGCAGCTTGTCTGTCTCAGGAGACAATGGAAGAATGCGCCTTTGGGAGTGAATTCAAGTGTTGGGAGTTTCAGTGCCTGCTGTGGCTGTAGAGACCAATATGGGAGAGACGTGTTTTGTTGCAGCTGGGGCAGATGAAGGCATCCAGTTGTGCTTCTGCAGGCGCACCATGTATCTAGCTCTACAGCAATAATGTTTGGCAGATTGTCATCTAGCAGAAAAGGGCCTTGCCAGTGGTGGTCCCTACCCTTGGGAACACTCTCCACCTTATTATCCAGGAGGCACCAACTGCAACATGCTTTAGTAAAGGTAAAGGGACCCCTGACCATTAGGTCCAGTCATGACTGACTCTGGGGTTGCGACACTCATCTCGCTTTATTGGCCAAGGGAGCCGGCATATTTATTGGCCGAGGGAGCCAGGTCATGTGGGCAGCATGACTAAGGTGCTTCTGGCGAACCAGAGCAGCGCACGAAAATGCCATTTACCTTCCCGCTGGAGCGGTACCTATTTATCTACTTGCACTTTGACGTGCTTTCGAACTGCTAGGTTGGCAGGAGCAGGGACTGAGCAACAGGAGCTCACCCCGTCGTGGGGATTCGAACCGCCGACCTTCTGATTGGCAAGTCCTAGGCTCTGTGGTTTAACCCACAGTGCCACCAGAGGTACCACTGTACTATAAATATAACAAGATTACTAAAAGGATCCAATGTGGTTTAACCCACAGCGCCACCTGCGAACATGCTTTAGATGTTTGCTAAAAGCAATAACATGTTTGTTTGTTTTTGTTCAGGCACTTCCTGATGGCAAATTGCTGGATCATGCTCCTCAGTGTTAGAATATATTGGACATTCTCAGTCTATGGTATCTCTAGTTATATATTGTGTTTTGATACAACAACAACAGCAACAACAACACCAACAACAATTTACCCTACTTATCTGACTGGGATTCTCCAGCCACTCTGGGTGGCTTCCAACATATATAAAAACATAATATCCAACATTAAAAACTTTCTGATACAGGACTGCCTTCATATGTCGTCTAAAAGTTATGTAGTTTTTTGTCTCCTTGACATCAGATGGGAGGGCGTTCCACAGGGCAGGTGCCACTACCAAGAATTAATTATGTTATGTGTTTTAGAATTGTAACTCTTATTACTGTAAAACTCAAAATTCAAAAATAGCCAACAGTCTGTAAATTGATTAAATAAAAACAAAGAATTATGATAACAATCACCGTGTCTCATTAACAGCCTTAGTGCTAGATCCTTGAATCTGCCAATTTTTTCTTCATACCAAGTTCCCCTTGGTCGTACTTTTCTGATAATGTGTTCCCCAATTGCTCAAGAGGCTGACTACTGAACGAGAGGTCAAACACAGCGAATCGTCAGAACAATTTGATTCACAATTAACTTTGGGCTGTTATTATTTTAACAGCTCTTATGGGATTTCCCTAGGGAGCAAATTACAAATTGGCTTCATAATTGCTCTCTTTTTTTTTTGCTTTCAAAGTGCTTTTGTGGCTTACTGACAAACTTCCCCTCCTATGCTACTGAGAACCATTTAAAGCACTCAAAACAAACCCAGCATTTGTTCTGCCCTTCTGGGGCAAGACCACTTCAGGACGTCAATTGAAGATGCTCCCACATACCAAAAGTTTGTGGAAAGCTAGCATCTCAAGGTGAAAGAGGTCTAGGCTAGCCTTCAACCTTACATCATTTATGTGTTCACTCATTGTTATTTAGGAGGCTTGTATCCCACTTTTTGACAAAGGTAAATTCACCCAGCTTACAAATTGTAAAAATGCAAGTAATTTACCAACTACCCAGTGCTTTTGATTTAGCTGCCCAAAGGGTGATGTTTGGAAGATAAGTATCTTACACAAGTGTAAGTATGCTGACTTTCCATAGCTAGGATTACTCTGCAAATGAGAAATGGGAATCAAGATATTTTTTTGTCATGCATAGTTGACTTAAAGTATTTTCCCTGTTGGAACATGATGCTTCCCTGAGCTTGACTGCTTAGATCATGATGATGATGTTGTGTTTGTGGTTTGTTTGTCTTAAGTCCCGCTTGGATTACTGCAACGCAATCTATGTGGGGCTACCTTTGAAGGTGACCCAGAAACTGTTGGGGAAAAGCAGCAATGCAAAAGCCAGCTGCAGGTGGCTGGAATGCAAAACAGGATGTTGATGTCTGGAACTGTATTAGTGGAGAAAGGGGGCAGTCTATTCTCTGTACTGAGCACCGGATGTTAGCTCAGAGTGTCATCTGACCTGTACTGGAAGTACAGGGGTGGAGCTGTGACTCTACTGCCGGAGTCTGGAGGGTACAGACACGTTTCTCTGTACTGCTGAATGACAGGAATAAAGACATGTAAATAGGACTCCTGTCTGTCTCTTTTCCCCTCCCTGGGGGAATGCAGGGAGGGAGAAGGAGGAGGGTGTGTTCTTCTCACATCCGAGGAGGATCGCCGATTTATGGCCTTGCCTGAATCCTGCCGGCAGACGCAGACGGGAAGGTCAACAAGTATCTCAGTCGGTTGCCCGGGGGAGGCCAGTTACCTCTGACTGTGAGCTGAGATACTGACAGAAACTACAACTAATCCAGAATGCAGCAACTAGACTGGTGACTGGGAGTGGCCGCCGAGACCATATAACACCAGTCTTGAAAGACCTACATTGGCTCCCAGTACATTTCCAAGCACAATTCAAAGTGTTGGTGCTGACCTTTAAAGCCCCGAACGGCCTCGGCCCAGTATACCTGAAGGAGCATCTCCACCCCCATCGTTCTGCCCGGACACTGAGGTCCAGCGCCGAGGGCCTTCTGGCGGTTCCCTCATTGCGAGAAGCCAAGTTACAGGGAACCAGGCAGAGGGCCTTCTCGGGGATGGCACCCACCCTGTGGAACGCCCTCCCATCAGATGTCAAAGAGATAAACAATTACCTGACATTTAGAAGACATCTGAAGGCAGCCCTGTTTAGGGAAGTTTTTAATGACTGATGTTTTAATGTATTTTTAATCTTTATTGGAAGCTGCCCAGAGTGGTTGGGGAAACCCAGCCGGATGTTCGGGGTACAAATAATAAATTATCATTAGTAGTAGTAGTAGTAGTAGACATTGAGGATATCGTGAATATAGCTTTGTGTTTAGGACTTGGGCAAGAGAGAGAGGGGGAGAGATAGAGGAGAGAGATGTTCATGTGATTTTCTTTTTAAAAAAATAAATATATTTATTAAACAATTTCAACATAACAAATTATCAGTCCAAATAATCAATCACATTATTACCCAGGACTTGCCTCAGCTCCGCTCTCTGGTTTCTTCACACATATTGTTCTCTGCATGTTATAAAATTGTACATATCCTTGCCTTGTCTATCGTATGTTCAACTAATAAATTTGTGGATGTTTATTCAAAACCTGCCAAGGCGTCCAGATCATTTTGTTTTCTTTTTAGGTAATTCATAAAAAGTTCCCATTCTTCCTTGAAGTCACAAATGTCCTTATCATGCAGTTTGCATATCAGTTTAGCCAATTCTGCATAGATCAAGTGATTTTCATTTGTCTTGAATGGAAAAAATCTCCGTGTCAAAAATGCAAACTCCAACATGAAAAAAGTGAAAAAAACATGAAATCCACACAATTTTGGGGGGTTCTGTTACCCTCAGTTCACCCCACCCAACAAAATTTATTTGAAATCACAAGAATGAGGTTTCTGAGTCCTGTCAAAAGCAAGAAAGCCTCTCCTTCTCCTCATCTCCATCTTCCCAGCCTCACAGTTTCGCCTGCTTCCTGAGCCTCTGAACAAACAAAACCCCACATTTTCCGTCACAGACACATCCAGCCACCCAGCCATACGCTGCTCCTCTATGCCTGCTTTGCATCTGAAAGCCTTTCGCTGTGCTCTGCACCCATCGCATCCGATTAAGAGGCCTCTGAAGCGATGGCATTGAGAAAGGAACATCTGCAGGGACACAAGCGCAGCGTGCTGGAAGTGGCCTCCTGCAGCAACCCTCTCCAAAGGTACCTTGGTGCAGACATCAGCTCTCCTTCCTGACACAATCTGAAATGTGGTCCATGATAAAGGGAAACGACAGAGTTTGATGCACTGCATGCAGAACATCCTAGACTCAGCCCCTGGCAGTTCCAGCTGGGATGCTGGGGAAACCTTTGCTTCCAGCCAATGTAGAAAATATTGAGCTAAACAAAACAATGATATGCCTTCCTAGCGGATTTCATAAATGTGTTTGTTCTCCCCTCACCATCAAAGCGAGGGACTGAGAGTGCTGAACCGGTTGCCCAGGAACTGCCCACACAAGTTGGCTTAATGGAACCTTTGTATTTTTGGAAGTTAAATGGAAAGCAGAGAGTGCCATCTTCCTCCTTGGCTCTCCTAATTGGCAGACAAAGTGCAATCTTCTGTACTGCTCTATTGACCAGGTGCCCTTGTCATGAGCTGCCTCGACTTGCGAAAACTATGGTAATGGGACCTGACGGCCCTCTTTGCTTTCCTCACCTTTCGAATGAGTCAACATGAAAAACAAAGGCTAAAAATAGCCTCTTTCCTGGAGGAGCACAACAGTCTTAAATAACCAAGTCATGTTATGGGGCCTTCTATCTGGTAGCAGGCATCATAGCTGTCAACATTTCCCTTTTTTAAAGGGACGCGGGTGGCGTTGTGGGTTAAACCACAGAGCCTAGGACTTGCCGATCAGAAGGTCGGCGGTTTGAATCCCCGTGATGGGGTGAGCTCCCATTGCTCGGTCCCTGCTCCTGCCAACCTAGCAGTTTGAAAGCACATCAAAGTGCAAGTAGATAAATAGGTATCACTCCAGCGGGAAGATAAACGGTGTTTCCGTGCACTGCTCTGGTTCACCAGAAGCGGCTTAGTCACGCTGGCCACATGACCCGGAAGCTGTATGCCAGCTCCCTCGGCCAATAAAGCGAGATGAGTGCTGCAACCCCAGAGTCGATCACGACTGGACCTAATGGTCAGGGGTCCCTTTACCTTTCCCTTATTCCGAATAGGATTCCTCGCAAGAAAAGGGAAAGATTGACAGCTACGGGGCAGACTGTCCAAGTGTCCCTATTTTCCAGGGACAGTCCCTGATTTAGAATGGTAGAATGTCTGTATTTTCGTTGGAGAAACATTGGAGGTTATGGAGTTTTCTGACTCCTTTCTGAAACCAGCCCTGTATAGGAAAGTTTTTTTAATGTTTTATTATGTTTTTATATATGTTGGAAGCTGCCTAGGGTGGTTGGGGCAACCCAGTCAGGTGGGCAGGGTATAAAAAGCAATTTTGTTATTATGGGATGTCCCTATTTTCATCGGAGAAAAGTTGGAGGGCATGCACTGGTAGCCTTCGCATTCAGGCCAACTATTCCTGATAAGAGACATTGCTCAAATGCATTAATATATGAATTTTCTTTTTTTGCACACTTCACCCTAGTATATGCATTTCTGTACACATTGCTTGTGTGCATGGAGAACTGCAAATTTCAAAAGATGGATGTGTTTTGGCTCTCACATTGCTTTGGCAAGTGTGAATTATGTAGGTTTAAATGCCACCTGAATCAGATTTCCCCCTCATCCCTGTGGCTAAGTCAGGAATTGAATTCTGGCCTCCCAGATTCCAGGCTGACACTTAAGCATTATTATACACTGGTTCTCCCCCCAAAAAAAAAAATTTCTTTTCTCCAGGAAAACCATACCAAGGTTTGACAATGATTCCTCTTGACACAATCCCTTCTCCCAAGATATATTAAGGTATATTCATGGAGGGGCAGCACATGTAGAACCCACTTCTGAACCCTGAAACTTTCCTGCATTTCCCCCCTTAAAATCAGGAATGCTGTTAGAATCCTCTTGACCCTTGGGAGGTCGTGGAATTGTCACTGTATTCAGACAAAAAATGCTTATACTCCACATTTCTGCTGATCATGTGGGTGGAAGTGGGGCACAAACCCAGAACTCCTCAAGATGGCTTTTGTCTTTCAAACCCTTTGCTTTCTTCAGAGTTGAACTCCTGACCAACTTACTTCCACCCTCCTTGACCTGTGACAACCACTGTTAGGAAATAGCTGCCAGATTCAAGTCCTGTCTGGAGGAACAGAAGAATTTACATTGTTGGTTTCAAAGAACCTCTTAGCTAAGATGTTTAGAATGAATATTAACTGCAACTCTTATACGAAGAAATCCATTTGGACCATGGCAACAAGAAGTAACTAAGATTTATTACAGTGGACACACGGTGGCAATCTTGTGAGAATGACCTGTGATGGAGAACTACCAACTTAATTAAGGGGGTTGTTTCAACAGCAGCCACCAACAAAACACACATCACTAGGAAGAGGATCTTCCAGGGTTTTTTTCACTGCACTTGTGGCTTTACACATAGTAGATGGGACTAAGAAAACATGTACAAAAGCTGGTTATTCCTGTTAGAATTCCTGCTCCATGATTGCAGTCATGGGATTTTTGTCTATCACATAGAATCATGGAATAATAGAATCATAGAGTTGGAAGAGACCACAAGGGCCATCGAGTCCAACCCCCTGCCAAGCAGGAAACACCACCAGAGCACGCCTGACATATGGTTGTCAAGCCTCTGCTTAAAGACCTCCAAAGTAGGAGACTCCACCACACTCCTTGGCAGCAAATTCCACTGTCGAACAGCTCTTACTGTCAGGAAGTTCTTCCTAATGTTTAGGTGGAATCTTCTTTCTTTGTAGTTTGGATCCATTGCTCCGTGTCTGCTTCTCTGGAGCAGCAGAAAACAACCTTTCTCCCTCCTCTATGTGACATCCTTTTATATATTTGAACATGGCTATCATATCACCCCTTAACCTCCTCTTCTCCAAGCTAAACATGCCCAGCTCCCTTAACCGTTCCTCATAAGGCATTGTTTCCAGGCCTTTGACAATGTATATTTTGACTCCACAGAGTGGGAAGTGACGGAGACAGGATGTTTGTGTTACACTGTTCCATGAAGTGGGACTATTGTCCTTTGTTCTTTTTCTCTTTGCTGTCTGATGCTAGAGAGAGAGGGAGCCACGTTGCAGTGCTCCGTGTGTGTTTATATGTAAATAAAGTAGATTAGCCAAAAAACTGAGTTGCTGAGGTCTCTTACACAAACTGTGCAAACTCTGCGGATCCCTAAGTGTGCCAATTTCTGTTGGCATCGGTCGCTGTGATGTTCAGGCAGAAGAAAGCTTTGGAAGCTCCCAAATGATCCACCAGGAGGGAGGGAACATGCCAGTCGGGCATGTGTCTCTGCCAGGGTCCTACCCGAGAGTAGGATGAGCTCCTGACAATTCCCCCCCACCCCCAGCCCACCAATACTAGGGATGCCAAAATAATTTCTTTGGGGGCTCGAGGAAGTGAAGGTTTGCACAAACCCAGTGTAAGAAAGTTAGCTGGAGCAAGCTAATGGTCCAATTGGTCTAGCATCCTGTTCTCACAGTGGCCAGTTAGATGCTTATGGGAAACCTCCAAGTAGGACCAGGACACAAGGGCAATCTCCCCTCCCGTGGTTCCCAACACCTGCTATTCAGAAGCATCACTGCCTCCAACTGCAGAGGCAGAGCATAGACATTATGGTTAGGAGCTGTCAGGGAACTGCCATCAGAGGCAAGAGGAGAGGTAAGATGCTCCAATGATGCAGGGGAGGGAACTAGCAAGGAGAGAGAGAGAGCTTCCGCTGGGGAAGGAAATCCAGGGGACACCAGGGAGAAAGGGGAAGCTGAGAGTACTGCGGAGGGGAGGCTCCGGGACTCTTCCAGTGAAATCAGCGGAGAGAGCACAGGACCTCTGCTTGGCATGCCCACGCTGCACAGAAAGCTTCCGTGCAGAGAATCTAGGAGGAGACTTGGAGTCAATGAATTTTTATGTTGGAGGAAGTTTAGGAAATGCCCACTGACGGATTCTGCCAGTGACTGAGACAGTCGCGTTGTAAGGGCTGTCAAACCAGGCAAAGGTTTAGCTATACAACCAGCTTGGAGCAGTTTGCAGTTTACGCACAAGCAACCCCAATTCCCATTACAGGAGCCATCGATAACCTTCTCCTCCATGAAATCTGCCTCTTAGCACAAGTGTTCCATGTCTGCCCTGCAAACCTTTCAGCCGAGTGCTCATCCCAACTCCATCAGATGTCAGGGCTGGAGTCAGATCCAGGTCAGCACAATGAACCAGAGCCAGTTGTGAGGGAAGTCAACTTTTTATTCAAGGAAACGGGCATACAGCTCGGCAACCCTTCCCAGCAGGTTTTGCCCCTGTGGAGCATTTGCAAGCAGGGGCGTAGCTAGCTCCTCTGGTACCCAGTTCGGTGGGGGTGGGGCGACCCACCCATGGGGCCACCGCCACAATCCTCATGCGGCGCCAGGGGAGCACCCTCTGCCCGCCGGTGGGGTGAAATCGCCACCTGCTGGGTGTCTTTGCATGACCAGCAGGTGGATTTTCAGAGAAGATTGTGCCGATTGCAAAAATACGCCCCCTGGGGGTGCAAGCGCCACAATGCTGATCTGCACTGGGGGATTTTGTCACCCCCCTTAGGCATGACACCCGGGTCAGACCACACACACCCCTTGCGACGCCCCTGGTTGCGAGGACTGACCATCCCTGCCTTCCATCCTTTCTCAGGCTCCTGGATATTTCCCAAGCAATCTCAAACTGCTTCTGCACACCTTTGGTCTCTGTTCTGCTCGTCTCATTATTCTGCATGTTCTTGGAGACCAGGGGAGGAGAGAGGAGGGAGAGACTCCCTTAATTCTTCAAAAGCCTCTTGACTCTCCTCCTCTGCTTCCACCTCAGAGTCTGAACTGCTCTCTTTCCCAGGTTCTTCCTGCTCACTAAATCCTGTTGCCAGTGTGGTGTAGTGGTTCAAAGCAGTGGACTCGTAATCTGGTGAACCGCGTTCGATTCCCTGCTCCTCCACATGCAGCTGCTGGGTGACCTGGGGTAGTCACACTTCTCTGAAGTATCTCAGCCCCACTCACCTCACAGAGTGTTTGTTGTGGGGGAGGAAGGGAAAGGAGATTGTTAGGCGCTTTGAGACTCCTTCAGGTAGTGATAAAGCGGGATATCAAATCCAAACTCTTCTTCTTCTTCAGCATTGAGCCCCTCCTCCCAATCTTCTCCCTCTGAACTCTCCTCAGTGTCCCACCACCAATCCCCTGACTCTAAGCCTTTCTCTTCTGGGGTCTCCCTTGGAGGGTCCTCAGCTGGTGCCTCCCACTACTCCTCTTCGTCCAGCCACTTGCTGACATCAGAGCACTGGAGATAGAGCACACCTGGGACACAGGAATCTGACTTGCCTTGAGGCAGATCTTTCGTCCATCTATCACCGCACTATCGCTCCCATTGTGAGATCAATGGATTGCAAATAAGGCAGAGCACAGGCATCACGGCTAGTAGCCATTGATGAACCCCGCAGCAGGCTGAATTCATCAGCCGCCTTCCCAGAAAAGAGAGAGCTAGCCCGCTCCCACTGTTGTTCTTGCATGTATATCAAGTTAAAGCACTCAGGTTTGCTCAGGGCAGCAGAATATCTTGCTCAGCAGGGAAGCCACAGCTTAGTTTTCATCTTCTTAGGGAGGCAAACATTTCGGATTAAGCCAATTTATTCAAATTGGCCTAATTTGCCTAGTTAATCCTTATCACCACGGAGAATCTGCCAGCAATTTGGCCAGAGCTGTGCACTAAGCAAATAGCGGAATTGGGAACAGGGAAATCGGTTACAAAATGGGCCACGTGCCACGGATGTGCTTCTGCTGATCTATGGCTACTCTGCCCGAGTTTACTTGCATATGTTCCCTCCTGCCCCCTGTAACCCAACAGTGGGCCCCCCCTTTCCTAATGGATGCTAGAAATGGAATTGCACAGACTTTCATTTTTCTAATCCCTCTGGATTTATTTCCATTGTGATTCAGTTTATCGCCCATCTAGGCTACGACATCAGATCATCAGTTATCTCAAAAGCAGGGGAGTGCATTGGTTTTGTCAAACTCTAAGCCTTCACAAATGGCATTTCCATCCTCCCTCCAATTTCTCTTCCCTTTGCTTTGCTGACGGCGCACATTTCCCTTAATCTCCCAGCGTTTCAGCCCACACTATAGTATGTTCGTTCCGAGGAGGAGTGAGGGATGGTACATTTTTCATTTCAACGAGACGGCTAGTTTCCACTGGTTTAGGATTGGTGGAAGGAAAAAGTTTAGGACTGGTCATCTCAAACCCAGAGGCTGAAACTGATCATAATAACATAAGAAGAGTCTGCAGGATCAGGCCAATGGCCCATTTAGTCCCACATCCTAAGAACCTCGTACCTACGGGACCACCTTTCCCAATATGCCCCATGGAGGACCTTAAGGTCCATAAATAACACCCTAGAGGAAGCCCTAAGGAAGTCAGATTAGCCTCAACCAGAGCCAGGGCCTTTTCAACACTGGTTCAACCATGAAACCAGGGCCCTGCAGGATCTGATTTCTTTCTGCAGGGCCTGTAAGACAGAGTTGTTCCGCCTGGCTTTTGGCTTGGAATCAACTTGATCCCCTTCCCCTCTTTCTTTCTTTTTTCCTTTCTCCTTCTGTGTTGGAACTCCTATTTGGGGACTTCCCTGACTTTTTTCTGGCCCATATAGGACCAGTCTGGATAGTTAGCCTTGGTGAAGACTCGACGTTTTCATCCCCAAAAAAGTTTTTGATTTGAGTTTCCACTGAAATGAGGCTGCATTTTAATGTTTTTATGTTGTATTTTAATCTTGTTTTTAAAGCTGTATTTCAATCAATTGTTTTTATATTTTGTGTTAGCCACCATGAGCCTGATCTTGGCTGGGGTGGGCAGGTATAAATAAAATTTGTTGTTGTTGTTGTTGTTGTTGTTGTTGTTGTTATTATTATTATTATTATTATTATTATTATTATTATTATTTAGGATCCTGTTATGATAGCTGAGCAGATGCATCAATGGAAGGCAAACAGGCAGGATCCAATCACAAAAGCCCTCTCCCCTCCTGCATTTTCAAGCAACTGGTTTCCAGAAGCATTGGTATGTCCAGCTGTGGGAGAGCATAAACATCATAGCGAATAGCCATTGATGGCCTCTTCCATGAATTTGCCTCATCTTCTTTTGAAGCCACATGGCTTGCTGTCCATCACTGCCTCATGTTGCAGCGAGTTCCACAGTTCAACTATGTGCTAACTGAAGAAGTACTCTCTTCTCCCTGTCCTGAATCTTCAGACAGAAAGCTCAGTACTGTTGATACTCCTGGTGGGGTCTGACTAAGGCAGAATAGAGTGGTACTGTTACTTCCTTTGCTCTGGGAGCTGTCAGGAGTGCGTGCAGGAGCCAGGCCCTGTGACCAGTAGGACTTTGCAGGACTGGGTCCTTCCTAAGTTTGTTCTGAAGAGGCAAGGCATGGCTCCACAGGTGAGGCCGATTGGTAACTCACAGCACCTGGTGGCAAGAGCCAGGAAGG
This sequence comes from Podarcis bocagei, assembly GCF_964188305.1. Taxonomy (NCBI): domain Eukaryota; kingdom Metazoa; phylum Chordata; class Lepidosauria; order Squamata; family Lacertidae; genus Podarcis; species Podarcis bocagei. The sequence goes on from NC_138133.1 coordinate 88,113,581, forward strand.
GATATAAGGTCAGCATTTCCCTTCGGCTCTTTGACACAGCAACACATTTCCTGCCTTGCTGTGTTTGGCTCATTGACTCCCTGCTTCCTGATTCTTGGACCCTTGACTTTGTGACTCCTTGTTTCTTGATCCTTGGACCTCTGACTTCATGACTCCTTGCTTCTTGATCCTCAAACCCTTGGCTTCCTGGCTCCTGGCTTTTGGAATCCCGTTCCTGCTCCCACCCTGCCATCTGGCCCCCGGTCCCGACGTCCCCAGCCGGGACTTCGACCACCCATGAACCGGACCGTGACAGGAGCTCTACCTCTGTTGTGGGACTATTGTGTAGAGCAAATCTCCTCCCCTGCATCTATCATCATAATAGGCATTTTGCTAGCTCATTAATTAGTCCAGAACTGGCCTTTATTTATGTAAGATGTTCTCAACATCTGTCACCTCTACTTTCCTGCCACACCATCTATTTCATCCCTATAATTGGGCTGCCCTTATGTGGCCCATCTTAGCTCCAGAACCGTAATAGGATGATAGATTTCTCCCCACCCAGCAGCCTCCCTCCATCAATGCTAACTAAGCAAAAGCCTGGAAATTATCATTCATTTTAGAAAGGGGAAGAGCGCTTGTTCAAGACATACGTCCTTTTAAGTCCATAATCCTTACATATATATATATATAAAACCTTTAAAAAATATCACGGGGCATTAAACCTGAGTAAGTAAGAAAAGAAAAAATCATTTCTGCTGCAAATGATTCCCCGCAGAGACACATTTCTGCTACATCAGAAAGTTAAGGTCAGGCTCCTTGATGGACGAAAAGGAGAATTCAATAAGATGAAAGAAAGGGCCAAAAGGAATTATCAGCCCCAGGGTGCAAAGGTTCGTTGTAAACTGTACCACACTGGTTCAAAGGAGTTGTGGAATATGCCTGTTATAATCTACCCCCCATGTGCACAGCACGTACCCCCCCCCATGAACCCGTGTGGTTTAGTGGTTAGAGTGACAGACTAAAATCTGAGAAACCAGGGTTCAAATCCCCAAGGGGCCATGACCATCAAAGGGTAACCTTGGGCTAGTCACTGTCTCTTAGCCTAACCTAGCTCACAGGGTTGTTGTGGGGATTTGGGCTCCATGATCACTGCAGATGGTGACAGCAGTCACGAAATGAAAAGATGCCTGCTTCTTGGGAGAAAAGCGATGACAAACCTAGACAGCATCTTAAAAAGCAGAGACATCACCTTGCCAACAAAAGTCTGTATAGTTAAAGCTATGGTTTTCCCAGTAGTGATGTAAGGAAGTGAGAGCTGGACCATAAAGAAGGCTGATCACCAAAGAATTGGTGCTGAAGAATCGCTGAAGAATTATAGTGCTGGAGGAGACTCTTGAGAATCCCATGGACTGCAAGAAGATCAAACCTATCCATTCTGAAGGAAATCAGCCCTGAGTGCTCACTGGAAGGACAGATACTGAAGTTGAGGCTCCAAAACATTGGCCACCTCATGAGAAGAGAAGACTCCCTGGAAAAGACCCTGATGTTGGGAAAGATGGAGGGCACAAGGAGACGGGGACGACAGAGGACGAGATGGTTGGACAGTGTTCTCAAAGCTATGAACATGAGTTTGACCAAGCTGCAGGAGGAAGTGGAAGACAGGAGTGCCTGGCGTCCTCTGGTCCAGGAGGTCACGAAGAGGTGGACACGACTAAACGACTAAACAACAACAAAAGTCAAAAGGAAGGCACAAAAATCAGGGTGACGTCAAGTGGGGAAGAATGCCTTTCTATGCAGACAAACATCTACTACAAATAACATCAGATGCTATCTGATACTAAGTTAGACCACTGATACATAATTGAAATGCATGTGGTTTGTGGTTTTGTGATTTGTATGTCTGTAAATCTTTGAAAAACATTTTTTAATTAAAAAAAAATACAAGAAAGGAGATTCCAGCTAAACATTAGGAAGAACCACCTGAGAGTAAAAGCCGTTGGGCAGTACAATGGGCTCTCTATGGAGGTTCTAGACTCTCCTTCATGTGTGGTTTTTAAAGAGAGGTTGGACGTCTGTCTGTCTTTGATTCTTTAGCTGTGATTCTTGCACTGCAGTGGGGTAGACTAGATGAGCCTTGAGGTTCCCTTCCAATTATATGATTCAATGAGCAACTCCTGGAAAAGCCTGCACGCCAGGGGCTGCTTAGGGGAAACTGAAATCAACTATCTGTCGTGCATCCTGCTGAACTTTCCCCAATGACCCATGGAGCTTTGCATACAGAAATGAGACATCACATTTCCAAACAATGGATTTTGACATTCCGGAAGATTGTTCCTCCCACCGGAAAAAGTTTTGCCGGTCCCATTAATGATCCGTTCATCTCACTCGCGGAGGTGAGGATCAGGCGAAAGATATATGCCAGCCAGCGATTTTGTATTCAGGCCAATATTTCCAAGTCAGAACGGTTCTGAGTGAGCGAAGTTGAACAAATGAGCTCCAGAGAGATAGGCCGGCTCACTTATCTCCCAGCTGCAGTCTCCACTTAGCTCAGTAGAAGCTTTCCTAATCTCTGTTTCGCCAGCATTAGTGTCACGGAATGACGGGGGAGGCTGGAGGAAAGATGGAAGGAGAGATTCGCTTTGTAAATCCTGAGATTTAATCCTTTGTGGTTTTGTGTGTGTGCCCAGTGCGAGATCGTAATGGCATGCAGGCGGCTCACAGACGGGCCGCGGGACCCAGCCAGTTGCCAAACAGCTCCATCTGTACCCTTCTGCTCTCCCAGGATGGTAAAGGTAAAGACACCCCTGACCATTAGGTCCAGTCACAGATAACTCTGGGGTTGCGGCGCTCATCTCACTTTACTGGCCGAGGGAGCTGGCGTACAGGTTCTGGGTCATGTGGCCAGCATGACTAAGCCGCTTCTGGCGAACCAGAGCAGCACACAGAAATGCCGTTTACCTTCCCGCCGGAGTGGTACCTATTTATCTACTTGCCCTTTGACGTGCTTTCAAACTGCTATGTTGGCAGGAGCAGGGACCGAGCAACGGGAGCTCACCCCATCGCAGGGATTCGAACCACCGAGATTCTGATCAGCAAGCCCTAGGCTCTGTGGTTTAGCCCACAGCGCCACCTCAGGATGGATGTCTGCATAAAAAAAAGTCATCAAAAGAGCTTGAAAGTCACAGGTGAGGATACCTGCTACATGCCTGGTGGAAGAATGTTCCTGAGCCTGGGACCGGCGGTTCAAAATTTCTGATTTCTGGCTGAGGATAGTGGAGGAGAACTAACAGCGCTCCTCTAGATTATCCTCTGACTGATTGATTCTTGCAGGTTCTTAAGCTGAGATTCATAAAATCGTGGAGTCAGAAGGGACCCAAGGATCATCTCTTCCAGTGGGTCCCCAGAGGTTGTTGGATTACAACTCCCATCATCCCTGAGCTCTGGCCTTGCTAGTGCTGTAAACAAAAATATGCCCTTTTCCCTTATGGGGTATCCAAGAGCCTACATAGGTTCCCTATTGGTAGGAGAAAATAACAGAGGCCAACCAGAGAATATTGAGAAGCAAAGCAGCTAGTAAGCCTGATCTTTATTGATCTGTTTTTTGATCTGTTGCAACAGGGTCCTCACTCACCACACGCAGGAGGGAGGAGGAACCCAGAACAAAAGTGTGCCTGCCCTTATATAGACATTTTAAATTCCCTCCCTGGACTCCAAGACCACCCCCAGATACATCATACCTACATCACAGAAAGGGTGGTCTACAGCAGAAATCTGAGTGTTTTTTTACCTCCTGTCTGCCAGGTTACCTGTTTAATGGTCACTTGATTGGATTGCCTGGGGAGCCTGGCCAGTCTTTTGTAATGATAAATACTTAGTTCCTGAGCTAGGTCACAGGCTCCCACCCTATTCATATCTTAAATGTGCCCTTAAGACAGGATTTGTGAAGGAAAAGACAATGGGGAGGCTTTTCCATTTTCCTTTGACCTTGCAGAGAAAACATTTGGTCAGTTTGGGAATCAAAAATGGCTTCAGATCGGTCTTCCTGTGCTGATCTACTGTATGTATGTGCTTGGTTGGTACACTTATGGACATTTAACATAAATCTAAGACCTCAAAATTCCTATCACTCTAGCTAGGGGTGGTGGGAGTTGTAGGTCAACAACATCTGGGGACCCACAGGTTAAGAAAGGCTGATCTAGTCCAACTCCCTTCAATGCAGGAATCTCAGCTATAGCATCCATGTCAGATGGCTACCCAACCTCGGCTTAAAAACCTCCAAGGTAAGAGAATCCACAACTTCCCAGGTGAGACTGTTCCACTGTTAAACAGTTCAGAAATATATTTCGTGTGTTTCGTCGGAATGGCCATCTTCCAGGGGTTATTTGGCTATAATTCCTGAATTACAGGAGGCTGGACTAGATGACTCTTTCGGTCCCTTCCAACTCTACAGTCTTTTGATTCCATGATTCATCTACCATCCTCACACTTGCATCCCTCAAAATGCTGCCACAGTTCCTTTGCTTCTGCTGGCACCATGAATGCTATATTTGGAAAGCTGCTATTCAAAGTGCAACTTGTTGCTACTTCGGAGTTTCCCTGAACTGCCCAAATCACACAAAAAGTTCCTTGAACAAGACACAAGGAGCAACCAACTAATTAAAAGTGAGGCCAAGGTGGGGTGGGAGGAGGGCAGAAACTTGAAGATAGTAAGGTGGTTACTGGAGAGGAAAAGGGATTACTGCAAATCCGAGCTGTTTGAGCCAACACATGCTACTGGGCAAGGCGCGAGATCCAGGCTGTGTTTTTGTGAATTCATGAATGCATTTAAATTAGGCAGGCTGAAAAGCCCATTTCCAGGGCCTCTCCTTGCCAGACGGTAAAATCCCCAAACACAATTAAAAATGAAATCCATTTAATAACACCACAGCCAGTTCTCTGCATGCAACAGCAGGCCTCCCAGATATCGGAGGCACTTCGCGGGAGCAGAGTGGCGTTCAGGGAATTTGGGGAGGGAAATGTTGCCAGGGCTCCCAGCTCTTCGTCTTTGTGTGGTTCCAACGAAGTAGAATGCCAGTGCAGAATGGCCTTTCAGGAAAGGGCAAATTTGAGGAGGGACATTCTGCAGTCCATCGACGGTCATAGCAGCTTAACAGTCAAGAGTAAATTGCATCTGCTTGGGCAAAAGCTATAATCTGAAGAAGGTCTGTTCCTTCCTTCCTTCCTTCCTTCCTCCCAGCCAGTCAGACAGCCTTGCCCTACTCCAAGCTACTCCATTCCATTCCCCCTCTTTCCTCACCTGCTGAATTCTACTCAGCATTCCATAGCCAGTGAGTATGTTCGGTTTACAGTGGGCTGAACCTCTCCCTAATTCGGATTCACTTTTTACATTTAGGGGGGTACCTTTGCAAACATCAGGGCTCCCTGTGCACACTGACATCTCCCTCTTGTCCCATCAATCCTGCACTTACCATCTGAGTTTGCTTCTAACAAGACTGATGACTAATTGGAGCTACCTTGTCTGATGGAAGTATACCTGAGAGTATGAAATGCTACCAACGAAATAAGAGGGGCGGGTGAAAATGATGGACTTTGCGGAACTGGTGAAGCTGATGGGAAAAATCCGAAACCAGCACGATCAAGCATTCCAAAAAGACTGGAGTCAATTTATACGATACTTGAAAGATCATTGTAAGCAATTAACAACACTAGTAGGGTTATCTGAAGACTTGTAATGAGAATTATTTTTACCTTTCTATATTTATTTAAATTTTGAGGTATTTAGTAATGAATTATATTAGAATTGGAAAATATATAAAATGCTTTGATATAAAGGTTAAGAGCCAAAGAAGTAAAATGGATAATAATGATGTGATTATATATGTTTAAATGGAAAATTAATAAAAAATTATTTTTTTAAGAAAGAGAGAGTAAAATGCTTTGTGCAGTACACCTAGCTATTGATTTGGTGCCATTCTTGTGGGCTTGAAACAGGGTGGCAAGTGTTGGGAACTGGACACTGGGCTGCATAAACGCTCATTCTGAAACGCCGGGCATCGTCTTAAGCTCTCAAAGCACATGGAGATAATTTGTTCTAGCCTCTGTGGCCTAAGGCACCGACTTCCGCTCACTAAGCCACATCCATAAAAAATATATCAATCTCCTCCAGACTGTGTAGCCACACACAGTGAGAGAGGATGGATGAGCTGTCCCTTGCCAAAGTTGATTGCCCAAAGCTCTTTTCCCAAATCCTTTTTTAAAAATATATATAAAAAAGACTTTTGGAAAGCTTGTCTTCCTTTTCACACCGTGGTTGCAGACCAAGAGCTGATCTATAGTATGCATTATGCAGAATGGAGTGATAGAATCAGACAGGGCAATTCTGGACCCTCGAGACGTCCTTTTTATTGCACATTTATGATGCTTTGTGCTCACGGCGCTATCGGGACAATTGTATGCAATCCTGCTTTCAATGTTTGCACCTGCAAAAGTTTCAGGGTAGACGTTCTGCTTTGTTTCCTGGCCGGCGGCAGTGGCAGGGGGTCCCCAAGCGGGCAGCGGGGGTCCATGGGCCAGTTAAACGACCCCCATGGACTGCTTGTGGCCCATGGGCCTTAGGTTGCAGACCCCAGCTCTAAACCAGATACACCTGCTCAGGCAAGCTGAACTGAACTACTTCTTGAATGTAGACACCCCAGGTTTCCAGGCTCTCCCAATATCCATTGCCTAATATCTGCAAAATGGCAGGAGAAAATGGCACCAGAAATTTGGCAATAAAGATGGACACCCCTGTGCCTATCCTTACTTTCAGCAGACGAGAAATGTGGTCAAAAAAAGACTAGATTAGTCTTCTAACATATCCCAGGCAGGCCCCGCCCTGTCCAACCAGGTCTCCTTTAATGTGCTTAGGTTTTCTGCAGCAAGAAACTGAAGTCTTGGTATTGCTCAGTGAAGGCACTGGAAGACTCCACCCCCCCCCAATTCCTTTTTTATCCATCATATTTAGAATGCAAATACCACTGCCAGCCCCCTCTCCTTGCTTCCTTTGAAGTATCCCCAGAGCTCACATGGTGCCATCATTTCCCAATCCTCTTTAATCAGGCGGTTTGGTGGGGGGAGTGATTGTGGCAGACTAGTTGGAGCGAACTCTGCCTTACTTAAGGGCGCCGGATATAATTTTGAAAGAGAAAAGCATTTGGGAGCTGTTCAGTTCTGTTGTTGGAGATCCACATTGTGTTCTGCTACACACACAAACAAATTTTACCAGCATTTGGTCCACTGGGGAAGGAGCTATCCACATAAGCTTCTTTTTACTGCTGATATATTTTTTTTAAAAAAAAATTATTTTAAATGTTCTTAATTTTTGTTTTTAACTGTTTTCACTGATAATCTTTAATGTTTCTAGTGAACAGCTTAGAGGTTTTGTTGCAATCCAGCAGTATATACCGTATTTTCCGTATTTTTCACTCTATAAGATGCACCAGACCACAAGACGCACCTAGTTTTTGGAGGAGGAAAACAAGAAAAAAGATATTCTGAATCTCAGAAGCCAGAACAGCAAGAGGGATCGCTGCGCAGTGAAAGCAGCAATCCCTCTTGCTGTTCTGGCTTCTGTGATAGCTGCGCAGCCTGCATTCACTCCATAAGACGCACACACATTCCCCCTTACTTTTTAGGAGGGAAAAAGTGAGTCATATAGAGCAAAAAATACGGTAAATCTTGTTAAATAAAGGCATACAGGGATAGTAAAACGAGGCCTAATTTAGACCCAACCCAAGATTAAGTAGTAGCATGCAAGCTTTTCAGTTCAACGGAGCAATTTATAAGACATTTATAAGAAACCTGAGATGGGATAATGGTGATGACAATGATGATGATGATGATGATGATTTAGCATCTCTTGTCTGAAATCACTGGCAGTCATTGACTGAGGTAGATGTATCTTGGGACTGAGGCGTACAGTTAAACTTCGGTTGTCGAACGTAATCTATTCTGGAAGCTCATTCTGCTTCTGAAACGCTCAACAACCAAGGTGTGACTTCCGATTGGCTGCAGGAGCATCCGAAAAACATTAGAAACCTGGAACATTTACTTCTGGGTTTTCGGTGTTTGGGAGCCAAAATGTTCAAAAACGGAGGCGTTTGGGGAACGAGGTTTGACTGTATCACACATTTGGGGACAGTTAACCCAGGGCACAAAAGTTCGGTCCTACAACACCAGAGCGATTATCTTGCTCTTGCCACCATCCCGATTTGTAGGAGTGTCATAATCAGAACAATGGTGTGGTGGGAAATAACTCGGAACTTCCTCTCCTCACCTGCCCTGTTGCAATAATGATAACCAGAGCTATTCATGGCTGTCTCTCGAAACCATCCAGAATGAGGCTTAGCACTCCCATTCTGCCTTCCTACATTCAATGCAATAGTGGCAAATGCAGCGACATACAGTGGTACCTCGCAAGACGAATGCCTCGCAAGACGAAAAATGCGCAAGACGAAAGAGTTTTCCGTTTTTTGAGTCGTTCCGCAAGACGAATTTCACTATGGGCTTGCTTCGCAAGACGAAACGTCTTGGGAGTTCTTGCAAGCTTGTTTCCTTTTTCTTAAAGCCATTAAGCCGTTATTAGCCGCTAAGCCGCTAAGCCGCTAATAGCCGCTAAGCCGCTAATAACCGTGCTTCGCAAGACGAAAAAACCGCAAGACGAAGAGACTCGCGGAACGGATTAATTTCATCTTGCGAGGCACCACTGTAGTTAACAATGATAAAGGGTATTTACTATATTCAGCTTATTTAAAGTGTTAAAGAAATAAATACCACTTTTTTAAAAAAAATCGTATGGTTTTTATGTTTTATTACTGTAAATCAATTGTGTGGGTATGGGTGTGACATGGTGAGATATGTGTGTGTGCATGCGTGTGCGCACACAAATAAAATAGCTAGCCTTCAGACCATCTCATCCAACCATTAGCTATGTTTCACATCCTCCCCATCTCAAATTGGAGAACTTTCACTCCCTTCAATTCAACTATGGGCCACACCTTCATTTCTGGATAATGTCTAGCAAAGGTGAGTGTGAAAGATTTTATGCTGCCCTAATATATGAGAGATGAAATAATATTATCCCTTTGGAGAAGAAGAATCCTTGCTCATTTCGTTGTTTGGTTTGCTTTATGATTTCTTTTTCTTTTTTTAAGAAATAAATAAAGAGCCCATGCAAGATTCATTTCAGAAGGGAATAGAACAAATAGGATCCCAAGGTGTAATTGTAGTAAAACATTGCTTACCAAAATGGAAAGTATACAGTAAAGGGAGGTAGGGAAAATGAGATAGTGATGATTTTTTCCCCCTTCCAAGTTGTCAAAAACGTGCAATGCTCAGCTCCCATTAGTGGAAATTGGTCTCATTCGCAAGCGCCTTGAGAAATGTATCACTAGGCTACGGTTAAATGGGGGACACTGCAAAATAACAGAGTTTCCACTCTTCTTGTCCTGAGCAGTGCTTTGCTTTCCTCCCAGCAGAAGAACTGTTTGGTTCCAGGTGGAACTGATTGTACAACTGATTGTGGTAAATGTCCCAAAGAAAAGGATGTGGCGAAGTTCTATGCCAAGCAAAAGCTCACAGACCTGCAGGTGTTTAAAACCTGCTCCTTTGCTTTCATTAATATTGTAAGAACTCAAGAAAAGCTTTCAGGATCAGGCCAATGGCCCAACTAGTCATAGAATCATAGAACTGTAGAGTTGGAAGGTTTAATCAAAATCTTGTAATTTAAGCTTGTTTGGCGGTTCTAGCAGGGGAGCGCAGCTATTGTATAACCTTGACTGAAGAACAGTACCCTCCTTCTATCTGGGATGGTCGTCCTCTTCCACCGAGCGTGCAGCTTCAGGAGGGACGCACATGGAGCGGTGAGGGAGGAAGGGGACACCCGCCTAGCCAGCCAGAGTAGCCGAATCAACCCTGGCGATCAACAGGGTGACAGATGTCACAGCCAGATCACCCTCACATCCCCTTTCTTGTAATTCAAATCCATTGGTTTAGGCCCTACCCTCTTCCTTGCTTCCGAGCTACTCCTGCGAGTGGTAAAGGTAAAAGTAAAGGGACCCCTGACCATTAGGTCCAGTCGTGACCGACTCTGGGGTTGCGGTGCTCATCTCACTTTATTGGCCAAGGGAGCCAGCGTACAGCTTCCAGGTCATGTGGCCAGCATGACTAAGCCGCTTCTGGTGAAACCAGAGCAGCGCAAGGAAACGGTACCTATTTACCTACTTGCATTTTGATGTGCTTTCGAACTGCTAGGTTGGCAGAAGCAGGGACCGAGCAACGGGAGCTCACCCCGTCGCGGGGATTCGAACCGCCAACCTTCTGACCGGCAAGCCCTAGGCTCTGTGGTTTAACCCACAGCGCCACCCACGTCCCTCCAGCAAGTGGTCCTATGGTCCTATGATTTGTATACATCATCTGAGAGTCTGAGTGTGAGAAAGGAAGTCTGAGTACTACTGGAATTTGGTTTCACTTCTGTGTGTGTCGCAGTTCTGTACTGGTGTTCAGAGAGGACAGACATACTGACGGAGTCTCTGTATATAAGACTGTAAATAAAGTAGTTTTAGAACTACGATTGAGTCTTTCTTCTGCTATGATATGCCAGAAGACTGGCGCGCTCTTTACAGGAGAGAAGGGTCGCTTATTACCGGTCTCTCTGGACTGAAGAAGATTTACAGCCAGAGAGGTCCATCGGAGAGACGCTCTGAAGACTTGGGAAGTTGGCAGCGTTCCCAGGGCGTTTTTCCAACAAAGGTGGTATATGACCAAATAGAGCAGGGGTCAGCAAACTTTTTCCGCAAGGAGCTGGTCCACTGTCCCTCAGACCTTGGGGGGGGGGGCAGACTATATTTTGGAAGGAAAAAAAACTGACTCTCCCCTCCCTTCTCCACTGCACTGGACGAGCCCTAGTGGCTGCTTACCTGTGCCTTGGGTGTGGCAGGGGCTGGTGGCGGTGTCGGCGTCGGCGTCGGGACGATGAGCGGTGCGAAAGGGCTGGCTCCAGAGAGGGGCTGCTTAAAATGGTGCTCAGTCAACTGTGGCTCAACAAAGTCCAGCCCCCTTCCTCCTCTACGCAGGGTGGGGAGAAGCCAGGAGGAGGGAGGGAGGAGGCGCTTCCGCGGTGTGTGAGAGGGAGGGGTGGAAATGGAGCAGCCCGACCGATCAGAATCCCCATGCCGATCCACACTATGGTTACCAGATTTTTTTCAATGAATCCGGGGACACTTTTTTATTATTTGGAAGCTGAGTAGCAACTGGGAGTCGGTAGTGGGGATGGTGAGGCAAAAGACCCTGGGCCCAAGCATGCATGCATATTGTATAAAGGTTCTAAGCCCTTCTTTTGCACCCTGTGAAACATAAATGCGCAGTTTTTAAAAAAAACTGGGCAACGGCGTGCTGTCTGCCCGTGACTCCCGAGCCTCCCCCAATCTCCTGCCCCCTTGCCCCTTTGTTTAGACCGATCAGGGGAGGCTTGGGAGTCATGGGCAACTGGCTGTTGTCCAGTTTTTTTAAAAAAACTGCACATTTATGTTTCACAGGGTGTGAAAGAAGGGCTTTGCACCTTGTCTGGCAGAGAAACCGTGCGCCTTGCACCCCTCCTAGGCAACGGCCCCGTGCCCGCAACTCCCGAGCCTCCCCCGTTCTGTCAAAACAAAGGGAGAAGGGGGCAGGAAATCTGTACCGCCGGACGTCCCCGGTTCCCCCTCAGCAGTGGCGGTGGCAGCAAGCAGCATGCAGCAAGCAGCAAGCAGATCCTGAAGCCAACCAGAGCCAACTGCGCTACCAGGCTGGCTCCGGGCTGCTGAGGCTGCCACTGCCACATTTCCTGGGGACAGATTTGCAAATCTGGGGACATTACGGGGACGGAATTTGTTCAGGGACAGATTTGCAAATCTGGGGACTGTTCCCGGGAACTGGGGATGTGTGGTAACCCTAATCCACATGGTGATTCCTGGACCATCTGTAGGCCGAATCCAGAAGGCAATTGGGCCGGATCCGGCCCCTGGGCCTTAGTTTGCCGACCCACGAAATAGAGTATATGACCCTATTTCAAGCTGTTATCTCTATTCAGGTCTACTCTTGGCACGCGACTGGGCACTGCGCTTAGTGGGTTCATGATGCTCATCTGCTTTCCGCTGCCTGGCAAAACCCTCCTGTACCCAAACGTTATTCCACCAATGTTAATCACAGCTGTAAATGCTGAAAAGCAGCAATGCATGACACTCTGTTATTAAAAAGTGCATTAACACAGCCCCAATTGAGCAATGCCGAGTTATCTCCTTTTATGAAATGAGTATGAGGCATAAAACAACATTTAGCACCAAATACCGAAATCAGGTTTGATGGAGAGGCTACAGGCAGGCATGGGGGGGGGGAATAGAGTACACTGAAATGGACACAGCTGAACTTACTTAATACCTCTTCAATAATAGCCTTCTCCGAAAGTGAGTTTAAAATTTCTCTCTCTCCTCTACAGCTGGCTATAAAAATTGCTGAGAACTACAGCCTGGGAGAGAGAAGGCTGGAAAGTTAAGCCTAAAAATAAACCTTGTGTTAAGCCTGGTGTGGCAGAATGGAATATTCTGCACTGCAGGGGGTTGGACGAAATGACTATCGGGGTCCCTTCCAACTCTACAGCTGTATGAGTCTATGATCAATTTGCATTCATTTGCAGAATTCTTACAGTAGCTACATTGTTAAGTAGAATTGGTTTAATTGACACAGAAATCAAAAAACGCCTCAAGGTATATTGCTGTAGGTTTAACATGGGGATTTTCCATGGGGCTATATTAAAGCCAAGGAGAGTATTCTGAGCTCTTGCTGAGTTGATAATTAACTAACTAATGGCTGTTATCTGGTAGCTAACATGTGGGTATTGTAACCATAGATCATGTGATGAAGGTATTGAGTTGCAAATCTCCATTTTGAAGGGAGGTGCCTTCTTGTCTTTTGTCTCAAGGCCCTGTGTAGTAAGAACATGCAAAATACCCTCTCTGACTGAGAGAGAGAAAACAGCTTCATTTGAGATTTATATTTTTTAAAAAATCATATGTTGATCTGATTTAAAAATAAACCTGAACCCCAGAGTTCTTCAGAACTCAGCAGGCAACATTTTATACCAGGCACCCCCAAACTTGGCCCTCCAGATGTTTTGGGACTACAATTCCCATCATCCCTGACCACTGGTCCTGTTAGCTGGGGATGATGAGAGTTGTAGTCCCAAAACATCTGGAAGGCTTAGTTTGGGGATGCCTGTTCTAGACAGTGTCATGTTGTAAGATCCAACATGAGGACCCAAACAATAACTGGAAAGGAAATGCTGGCACAAAATTAAAGTTTTTTTAAGTACAAGCAAGAATATACAAAACTCAACCATATTGTAATTATTTTAAGGTAAGAAAGAGAAAGAGAGAAAGAGAGAAAGAGAGAAAGAGAGAAAGAGAGAGAGAGAGAGAGAGAGAGAGAGAGAGAGAGAAACCCCACCAAACCTCCCCCCTCATAAGGGATTATGGAGGAAAGTACATCCCTTCTAGTTCACCCACAAAAAGCCAATTTGTCTGCAATTTGGCGAGCTAGATCTATTTGGGGGTGGGGCGTTCTGTGCCTGCACATTTCACACGCTTTGGCCAAAAGGGGAAAAGTCATAGCCATTTTTTTATTTTTCCCATTATAGTGAGTGGGTAATACAGAGCTTCACTTTATACAGAGTGGAACGGAAAGGGAAGCATGGATGAAATCAGAGAGAGCACATAGCAATTCAGAAACAGATAATATATATTTTAAAACGCACAGATGCATATACATTAATCCCCTTAGTGCCCCCCGCCAAATTGGTGACGTTCAAGACTCCAGTCCCTTCTCAAGTACAAGCCGCATTACTTTGCATCTACACCGAGCTGCGAAACATTGCTTGAATGACTGCATAGATTTGCGGTGATCCTGCTGCAGAATGGACATTATCTGCGGATACAGAGTGATATATTTTGTGCATTCCAAGTTGGCATGCCTGTGGGCTTAAAGAGTAAAATGCGAAAAGAAAAAAAGAAGAAAAAAAGGAGAAGAAGTTAGAATTAAAATGCTAGTACGAATACAACCCTCAGTAAGCTAACAGAATATCAACGCTGTCTTAAAGCTGACTTCATTAACTTGGTGCCCTTCCCCTGTGCCCAAAGCTGGAGGGGCTATTTGCTGATAAGAAAACTCCCACCGATTTAGAGACACGACTGACGGGCATATGCTAATACCCAAAGTGGCGGCTGGCCTTCGCAGCGGGACTTTGACAGGATAAAGGCTTTAGAGAGTGTCAGATCAGGATCCACTCATTGGGCTAGCTGGATGTCAAGGAGTGGCAAAAGCAAAAATATGCAGGCTGTTAAGTTATTTAGCGAGGCTTGGAACTGCAATGAGGAATGAAACATTAAGGTCCTTTTTTAAAAAAAGTAGTTCATGGACTCTCCTTTGGGAGATGGTGGGAACACGTAATAAAACTAAGCTCTTTCGGCTAGGTTTGGAGTTTCACAAATTCATGAAGGATAAGACTAGCCACGGCTACTTGTCAAGATGGCTGTGTAGTACCTCCAGGAGCAGAAAGACCATCCATTTGAGTGCCAGTTGGTTAGAACGTGGTCTGATAAAGCCAAGGTTGCAGATTTGATTCTCCTATGGGACAGCTGCATATTCCTGCACTTGCAGAGAGTTGGACTAGATGAGGCTTCCTCAACCTCGGCCCTCCAGATGTTTTGAGACTACAACTCCCATCATCCCTAGCTAACAGGACCAGTGGTCAGGGATGATGGGAATTGTAGTCCCAAAACATCTGAAGGGCCGATTTTGGGGATGCCTGGACTAGATGAGGCTTCCTCAAACTCGGCCCTCCAGATGTTTTGAGACTACAATTCCCAGCATCCCTGACCACTGGTCCTGCTAGCTAGGAATCATGGGAGTTGTAGGCCAAAAACATCTGGAGGCCCGAGGTTGAGGGAGCCTGGACTAGATGGACCTCAGGGTCCCAATTCTATGCTTGCAGGCTTCTCATTGGGGCATGCGGTTGACTACTGTGGAAACAGGATACTGGACTAGACGGGCCTCTGGTGCGATCCAGCAAAGTGCTTCTTGCATACTTAAGTTCTCGCAGACAGCAGGTGTCTGAGCTGTGCCACTGCACAATGCAAGTGGGTGGGGGGAAATCACACAACTGAATGTTCTTCCATGCATATATTCAACCCCTGGCTAATTTTAACAGGTCTTTATACTCCCAGCTGCCAATAATGCCTTTCCCAGGAGCAAATAAATTGGACAGAGTTAGGCAGAAAGTAGGTACAGGATCGTTGTCTGCACCAGCGGAAACACAATTATCTCTGTCTGGGAGCAAACCTGCCAAATTTCTGCAACATCTCTGCTCACGTGGAGATTTCATTTGGATCAGGGGTAAAGGGAATGTCTTTGCAGGCTGTCGTTGCAATAAATTTAACGTGAGCGAGGGATCCCTCAGGTTCTTAAAAAGTCAATGAAAACACACCCCGTCATTGCTAAACTGATCACGGCTCACTTATGCCAAACTGCTCTTCATTTCCTGTAGTGCAAAAACATTGAAAAGCCCCAGTACATTATAAGTATGTATCATGCAAAGGGGGCAAGCGCATGCAGCGCGCTCACAAAGGAGACTTGCACACTATCGCAAAAGATAATTGCTCTGTGGCAATCATTTAGAAACAGTGGATTTTATACGGAGTGATGCATCTGCTTATTTGAAGGGTTCTTGTCAAACCAACTGGCAGACATTCAAGAGAATCCCAGAAACACACACAGAGAGAGACACGTACACAAGCCCTAGGCTTGGTCTGTCAGTTCTTAGTCATTCAACCTTATGAAAGCAATCATGAAAGGAAGAGTTTCTCCTTCATCATCTCAAAGGCACAGCAGCCTACAGCAGCCTACAAATTTACGCACACATATAATTTGGCGAGAGGCCATTAGAGGATATGCTTTGCACAGCCCATGTTCAGTTCCTGACATCTTGGCAAAAGGGACCTCTCATGGGGAACACGTGGAGGCCCCTAGTTGATGCTGGGCTTCAGCATCCATCAGCACTAGTCAGCATGACCAGTGGTTAGAGATGATAGGAGTTGGGAGTATCTGGGGGACCAGACATTCAGCCTGGAGAAGAAGAAGACCGAAAGCTGACATGATAAAGGTAAAGGGACCCCTGACCATTAGGTCCAGTTGGGGCTGACTTTGGGGTTGCGGCGCTCATCTCGCTTTATTGGCTGAGGGAGCCGGTGTACAACTTCCAGGTCATGTGGCCAGCATGACTAAGCTGCTTTTGGCAAACCAGAGCAGCTCACGGAAACGCCGTTTACCTTCCCGCTGGAATGGTACCTATTTATCTACTTGCACTTTGACGTGCTTTCAAACTGCTACGTTGGCAGGAGCAGGGACCAAGCAACGGGAGCTCACCCCGTCGCGGGGATTCAAATCACCAACCTTCTGATCGGCAAGCCCTAGGCTCTGTGGTTTAACCCACAGCGCCACCCGCGTCCCTTTGAAGCCATCTTCAAATATCTGAAGGACTGTCATGTGGAAGATGGAGGAAGATTGCTTCCTGCTGCTCCAGGGGGTAGAACCCAAAGCATGAGATTCAAATTACAAGAAGAGAGATTCTAACAAAACATTGGGAATAACTTTCTCACAGTAGGAGATGTTAGACAGTGGGATGGACTCCCATGGAAGGTGATGGACCTTCACTGGAAGTTTTTAAAGAGTGGTTGGATGGCTACCTGATGGGGATTCTTTAGGTGTGACTCTTGCATTGAAGAGGTTGGACTAGATTGCCCTTATGAGTCTCTTCCAGCTCTCTGATTCGATGATTCTGTGATCACAGGTGTCAGAGCTGCTTCAAGATCCTAGCTCACAGAGGATCACGCTAGCCAGCGGTCATTAAGTAAAAGTCTTTATTGAATTACAGTTTCCATTCTCACGCTGCTGTCTGCAACTCTACGTCTACTAGCTAGATCGGCGAGGCTCCGTCTGAGTCTCCGCCCCGTGCGCACCAACTTAATATCCTAGCCTTGCTCCACCTTTTCCTCCTGACTGTCCTCCTCTGGGTCCCTCTACCCCCCGGGGCTTCTTCCTTCCGGGATTCTTCTGACGCTGACCCGGACCCTTCTGCCTCCTTGCGCCGGGCTTTAGGACCTGGTTCCCTTTCGGGGCTGCTCACTGCGCCGCCTTCCTCTGCATTTGAACTTGGCGCGCGCGCCCAACCTTCCACTTTCCTCTTAACCGTTTCTTCGCTCCCCGATGGAGGTGTGGCCACTCCTGACTCCTGCCCTCCCTCCTGTGGTGAGCTGCCAGCGCTTCCCCCCTGGCTCCTTTCCTCTTCCCTGCTTCCTGGCGGTGACGCTGGTCCCGATTTCCAGCTGCTCCCCCCTGAGTCTCCTCTGGCTCTATCTTCCTGGGGTGCCTCTCTAGATTCCCCCCTTGCCCTGGCCACTGGTGCTCCTTTCTGTGAATCCTCTGATTCACTGGAAAGACTGGGAGATCTCGGGTCGTCGTCATCACTCATCCTTTCCTCTGTCTCCTCCCCTTCGCTCTCTGTTTCCTCCCTTGCCCGTGCCTCTGCACCTAAACCCCTGACATCCATCCCCCCCTCGAAGCCCCCCAGTCCCCCCTCCCCTCCTTCCGGTGCTGGAGCTGGGGGCTGCTGTTGCAAAGGGACGAACGTCGGATATCGGTCGCTTCCCGTGGCAGGCCTCCATCGGAACTCTTCCGGGTCTTCCTCCCTGCTCTCGTTGACGACAGTCACCTCCTCTTCCATCTCTGTGCCGCCGTGCTCGAAACCAGGGTCGTCCCCGAAAATGTCCATGTCCGTCTCTCCCGCACTTCCTCCAGGTGGCGTTGCTCGGCCAGAACAGTCCAGCCACTTCCTGCGGAACTGCTCCTCCGGCCTATCGTCCCACCAATACGAGGGTTCTGAGACAGATCCCGAGGGTGACCCCTCCGGGGAACGGACGTCTCGTGTCGGTTCCTCGTCCGAGTCGAACCCCCTGAACGTGCTGTCCGAAAGCGTGGGCGTGAAAAGCCAGTCGTCGAAAAAGTCCGCTGGCATAGGTCTATGTGGGAAGAGAGCATGAAACTCGTCTTTGAGCAGAGGTTCGTCTAAAGCGTAGCCCGGCACCCAGCTGTTCGCACTGGCCGGGGTGCCCTCCCTGGCGAGAAAGTATTCTACTCCCTCTTCCCCCCATCTGGAGTCCAAAATCTCCGTGACTTCGTTGATGCGCTCCTCCTGTGCCACTCCCGCGTGCCCCGTTCCTTCTCTGAGCGGACTCGGCGCCGTTCCGGGTTCCTGGAACCTGTGCGGTGCCTTGTAGGGAGTGAGCACCGATCTGTGGAACACCGGATGCATTCTGGAACCCTCCGGAAGCGCCAGCCTGAAAGCCACCGGGTTGACCTGCTCTTCGACTTGGTAGGGCCCCAGTTGTTTATGCCCTAGTTTCTTCTTGGCCAACGACCTGGCCGGCACTGCGTGGGCTGCTAACCAGACCCAGTCTCCCACGTGGAGCTCTTCGCCAACCCTTCTGTGTTTGTCCGCTTGTACCTTGTATGCGTGTTTAGCCAGCTCCAGGTGGCGCCGCAGCTGATCGTGGACTTCCTGCAGCTCCGACGCGAACGCATCTGCTGACTGCGGCTCCCCTTCTCCCCTGTATTCCAGTCCCGGGAAGGTTCTAGGGTGCCGCCCGTTGTTGGCGAAGAACGGCGTGACGCCCGTGGATACGTGCTTCGTGTTGTTGTAGGCAAACTCTGCAAGCGGCAGGTAATCCACCCACGTCGCAGGCTGTTGGTTCGCATAACATCTCAGGTACTGCTGCATGATGGCATTGGCTCGCTCCGCTTGCCCGTTGGTCTGCGGGTGTCTCGCCGACGCCAGATTGATCTTGACGTTTAGGAAGCCCATCAGCTTCTGCCAGAAGTTCGAGATGAACTGCCGCCCGCGGTCGGACAGAATAGACCGTGGCAGACCGTGAACCTTGAACACGTGGTCTATGAACAGTTTGGCGGTTTGCTCTGCCGTGGCCACCTTAGCACACGGAATGAAATGCGCCATCTTGGAGAACAGGTCCACCACCACCAACACTGCCGTCTTGCCCCTTGAGCTGGGCAGATCCGTGACAAAGTCCAGAGCCACCCTTTCCCAAGGTTCGACCGGAGTTTGCAGCGGCTCCAACAGTCCAGCCGGCGGTTTGTGCACCGTCTTTGCCCTCTGGCAAGTGTCACACCTCACCACGTAGTCTGCGACCTCCCCTCTCATTCCAGGCCACCAGAAATCCCTGGCTACTAATTCCACCGTCTTCTCCTTGCCAAAGTGCCCGGCCGTGGGTGCGTCGTGCAGCTGCTGTAGCACCTTGGCTCGAAGTTCGTCACCCGGCACGTAGATGGCCCCTTTACGGATGAGCAATCCATCTCGTAGCTGGAAACCGTCGGCCGCTGCCTTGCCCCCTCGCACCTCTGCCATCTTCGTTTGTGCGAAGGAGTCCCCCTGCAACGCTCGCCGCACCGCCTCTAGGTCCACGGTCGCCGCGGCGCACGCCCACACTGTCGGTGCAAAGATGTGCATGGCGGCCGCTGGTGTTGCGTCCTCCAGATACTGTGGCTTGCGGGAGAGAGCGTCTGCCATGATGTTGGTGTCCCCCGGGACATACTCTATTCGGAAGTCGAAGTCCGCAAAGAACTCAGCCCAACGTATCTGCCTCTGGTTCAGGAACTGTGCCGTGCGCCAGTGTTCCAGATTCTTGTGGTCCGTGCAAACCTGCACCGTGTGCTTGGCGCCGATCAGAAAGTGCCTCCACGCCTTGAACGCTGCATGAATGGCCAGCAACTCCCTGTCCCATATGGTGTAGTTCTGCTCGGACTTGCTGAGCTTCCTGGAGTAAAACGCTCCCGGCCGCCACACGCCCTGCTGGTCCTTCTGCAGCAGGACCGCCCCCACTGCTCTGTCCGAAGCGTCTGTCTCCACCCTCATCGGCATGCTGGGGTTGACATGAAGCAGCTGCTCTTCCGACGCGAAGAGACGCTTGAGGGCCTGAAAGGACTGCTCCGCCTGCTCTGTCCAGATGAACTTCTTCTTCTTGGAGCTAAGGGTGTCAGTGATGGCCGCCGTCTGCATCGCGAAGCCCTTGATAAACTTGCGATAGAAGTTCGCAAAGCCGACAAACCGTTGGACCTCCTTCCGGTTGCGTGGGCTCTTCCAATCCAACACTGCTCGAACCTTGGCGCTGTCCATGGCGAGCCCCTTGTCAGACAGCTTGTAGCCCAGAAAATCCACCTCCGGCACGTCAAATTGGCACTTCTCCAGCTTGGCGTAGAGCCTGTGTTGCTTTAGCCTGCCCAGCACTTCCTTGACGTGCTTGTCATGTTCTTGCTGCGACTCCGAAAAGATCAGGATGTCATCCAAGAAACAGACGCACGTCTTGTAGAGAAGTCCCGCCAACACGTGATGCATAAATGCTTGAAAAACGTGAGCGCCATTTTGCAGTCCAAAAGGCATAACTCTGTATTCGTAGGTACCCAGTGGCGTGAACATGGCTGTCTTCCACTCATCACCCTCCCGCATGCGAATGAGGTTGTACGCCCCCCGCAGGTCCAACTTGGTGAACACCTTTCCCTTCCGTACCTTCGCCAGGAGGTCGTCGATGCGGGGCATGGGGAAGTCCGACGGCTTGGTCACACTGTTCAAAATCCTGTAATCCACTACGAGTCTTTTTTGGGGCGTGTCTCACTTCTTAACAAAGAATACAGGACTGCCCCCCGCTGCCTTAGACTCTCGGATGAAACCGCGCTCCAAATTATGATCGATGAAGTCTTTGAGTTCCTGCAGTTCGTCCTCAGACATGGAATACAGCTTCCCTTTAGGCAGCGCCGCCCCCGGCAGCAGGTCAATTTTGCAGTCATATGGTCTGTGAGGGGGTAGCCTGTCCGCCTCCTTCTCGCAGAAAACTTCCAGAAATTCTGCGTACTTGTGGGGAATCGCTTGCAGCGTGCCTAGCAGCAGCTGTGACTCCTCTTCCTCTCCTTCCTGCCTGGGTACGATGCAGTGTTCAGCACAAAAGGAAGAGCCGAAAACCAGCTGCCTCTGGAACCAAGCCATCGTTGGGCTGTGCTTGTCCAGCCAACTCATGCCCAATACAATGGGCGTGTCAGACAGTTGAGTGACGTTGAAGCTGATGACTTCCCTGTGATTTCCAAGTCGCATCACCATTGGTGGCGTCTGCTTCACCACTTGCCCCCCTAGCAGCTCCCTGCCATCCACAGTGACAACCTGCAGGGGCAGTGTGGCCGGCAGCAACTGCACAGCGTGCCTGTCGACAAATTCCTGCCCTATAAAGTCCGCGTTGCTGCCGGAGTCGATGGTGATTGGCACGTCCATGGTGATTCCAGTGGGCAGCTGGAGAGATGCTGTGAGCCTCACTACTGGTTTGGGCGGGAGGGGGTTCACTGGCTGTAAAATCTCTGGGGACTGCGTCACTAACACGTCTGGCTGGGCCCCAGTGCCTCTTCCTCCAGCCAGACATCGTCGTTTCCCTGCTGTGGTCCTCCCTGCTGCGTTGCTGCAGTCACCATTGCTGAGGCTGCAGTAAGCTTGTGGGGCCTCTGGGGACACTCTTTCGCCATATGCCCTGGCTGCTCACAGACGTAACACTTCCTGGTCCCTCTAGGAGGCTTCGCCTTCACTGCTGCCGGTGCTAGGGCTCTGGTTGCTGACTGAGCCCTTGCACCTCCAACCTCCATAGGTTCGGCTCCTCCTCCTGGCGGAGGCGTGGATTGCGCCCGTGCTGCTTCTCTGGGAAAGAAGGAGGGGCCCCCGGCTGGTTCGCGCCCTCCACGTCCTTCGTCCTTGCTCCACGGACGTCCTTCCAGCCTCACCCCCACAGCCAGTGCCCTCTGAACGACCTCCTGGGTGGTTCGGGGTCTCTCCCCCCTCGCTATCTCATCTTTAATCGAGTTGTGCAGTCCCTCCCAAAAGAGGTCTCTTACAGGAGCCGAATCTCTGTCCCATTCCAGGGCGCTGACCAAGGCGAAAAAGCGGGCATGATACTGTCTGACGCTGGCCCTCCCTTGTCTCAGCCCATGCACCTCCTTCCGTGCAAGATCAATGTCAATACTTGATAAGAAACACCCATCCATCGCTTTAATAAAGGCATCCGCATTCTGGAGCGCCGGATCGTTATCTCTCCATAAATTGCGCAACCATGCTTTCGCCTCCCCATGCAGATGGGACATGATGAACCCCACTCTCTCCTGTTCATCTCTAAAGTCTTTATGCAACAGTTGCAGTGCGCACAGTACGTCGGCTCTAAAGTTGGGATACTGTTGCAGGTTCCCATCGAAGTGAGAGAGCAGTCCGCCTGTCCGTCTCGCCAACCCAATTCCCTCCTGCCGGGGTGTTTGCTTTGCCAGTACGTCTAACCTGACCTGGAGATCCCTGCAGGCGGCAGCTGCCTCGTCCTCTCTCTTCCTGGATGCGAGAACCTCGGCGTTCAGTTGTGCCACTGCTTTTCTGAGGTCCTCTATCTGCTGCTCAGCCGTCATGTCTCCTGCCGTTCGTGAGCTCGCTAGTGGGCGCCTGTTTCTCTCCCCTCCTCGAGGCTGCAGATGCCCACAATGTGGAGACGGAGCCTACTGTCAGAGCTGCTTCAAGATCCTAGCTCACAGAGGATCACGCTAGCCAGCGGTCATTAAGTAAAAGTCTTTATTGAATTACAGTTTCCATTCTCACGCTGCTGTCTGCAACTCTACGTCTACTAGCTAGATCGGCGAGGCTCCGTCTGAGTCTCCGCCCCGTGCGCACCAACTTAATATCCTAGCCTTGCTCCACCTTTTCCTCCTGACTGTCCTCCTCTGGGTCCCTCTACCCCCCGGGGCTTCTTCCTTCCGGGATTCTTCTGACGCTGACCCGGACCCTTCTGCCTCCTTGCGCCGGGCTTTAGGACCTGGTTCCCTTTCGGGGCTGCTCACTGCGCCGCCTTCCTCTGCATTTGAACTTGGCGCGCGCGCCCAACCTTCCACTTTCCTCTTAACCGTTTCTTCGCTCCCCGATGGAGGTGTGGCCACTCCTGACTCCTGCCCTCCCTCCTGTGGTGAGCTGCCAGCGCTTCCCCCCTGGCTCCTTTCCTCTTCCCTGCTTCCTGGCGGTGACGCTGGTCCCGATTTCCAGCTGCTCCCCCCTGAGTCTCCTCTGGCTCTATCTTCCTGGGGTGCCTCTCTAGATTCCCCCCTTGCCCTGGCCACTGGTGCTCCTTTCTGTGAATCCTCTGATTCACTGGAAAGACTGGGAGATCTCGGGTCGTCGTCATCACTCATCCTTTCCTCTGTCTCCTCCCCTTCGCTCTCTGTTTCCTCCCTTGCCCGTGCCTCTGCACCTAAACCCCTGACAACAGGATTTCCAAACCCATGGTGCAGAAATGGTAGTCTACACAAAGCAAAATGGACCATGCTCTGACTTACTATATGGCAGTTTTCCATGAATGGAATGGGCCGTTGTTATGGGGGGCCCTAGATAGAGTCATACCTCATGTTACGTTTGCTTCATGTTACATTTTTTTCTGGTTGTGTCCCGCGGCAACCCGGAAGTACTGGAAAGGGTTACTTCCGGGTTTCACTGCTTGCGCATGCGCAGATACGCTAAATCGCGCTTCGCACATGTGCACAAGCACCAATTCACACTGTGCACCTGCGCAGATATGGCGCTTCAGGTTGCGGGCTTTTCATGTTGCAAACGAGCCTCCAGAACGGATCCCGTTCGCAACCAGAGGTACCACTGTATTGAAAACCTTGCATAGGTGGGGAGAGAGAAATAAACTGCGAGGAACTTGATCACTCACAACCGATAAATAAATCAACATTTTAAAATACATATTCCTTGTGTCGTCCAGAAAAGTAGAGGGTTAAACAGCTCTAAAGGAGGCCAATTAAATGCGTTGAAATGCCAATAAAACATGAAAAGTGCAGTAGATATACAGAGGAGGGAAAGTAAGTACTAACTGGCTTTTCTTTCTTTTTTTGCTACCTGTTTTATGAGTATGTATTAGAAAAAAGTAAAATCCACCCCTCCAGCAGGATTTAGGAATGGAGAGGTAAAAGCCAACACAGCAATTCCCTCGGAGCGTTTCGCTCTTGCAAACGGAAACACATCTGGAGTCAAAGGGCAGGTTGTGGATATTGTGCTTATTTGTTATTCGGAGAAATATCTTTAATATTGTAACGAGGCAAAAGAGAGAGAGAGGAAGAATAGAAAATGGTAAATGCTGCTGTTTCTCCCCCCGAGGTCATGTCTGTTCTGCACGCTGAGTCTCCAGATGCCAGATATTTCCCAGGGGAACATGGCTGCAACATCCATCGCTGTGTTGCTCTGTGAACTGAGCATCTCAGGAGGATATTTCATCTGTGGCGATGGTGACAGGTAAATTATCAGGGTGATGGTGATACCCTGTCACTACAATGAGCTTAATTCTATAGTTGGGAGGATGTGGGGCTCTGGAGTCCTCTTTCCCCCTTCTACTGTTGCTCTCTGTGGTCCACTCCTCCTGGCACAGGGATGGCTGAGACAGTCTGAAGGCTGCATCCCAATCTCCAGCTCTCCTGAATTTTATGATGTCGTACCCTCCAACATTCCTCAGAGGAAAACAGGGACATTTTGTTCTACCTTAGTACCACTGGCCACAACGATTCCTCCTGGTCAAGCTCCAATGTTATTAGAGGAAAAACACAAAACGGCAGCATTTTAAGCACAGAAATCTTTGATTTTATGTATTGCGTTTAGGGGAGTCTGAGGGGAAAAGAAAACCCCAAATCAATAAATACAGTGGTACCTCGAGTTAAAAACTTAATTCGTTCTGGAGGTCCATTCTTAACCTTAACCTTAACCGTTCTTTAGCTAATGGGGCCTCCCGCTGCCGCTGCGCTGCCGCTGTGCGATTTCTGTTCTCATCCTGAAGCAAAGTTCTTAACCCAAGGTATTCTTTCTGGGTTAGCGGAGTCTGTAACCTGAAGCGTATGTAACCTGAGGTACCACTGTACAACTAACTGTGTGTGTGTGTGGAGACTATGCAATGTCACCATGCACTTATGAGTATTTTGGAAGCATGAGAACTTTGAAAAACCATTATTGTTGTGATTGTGCAGGTATATGATATGGGGTGAACCAGTGGCGTCACAAGGTGGTGGGGGGGCGGTTCGCCCCGGGTTCCATGTTTGGGGGGGGTGACAAGAAGACACCCCGCAGGGTGCTTGCCCTGCTGCCCCGGGCCCGGCCAGGGCATGGCGGTGTGAGCAGCCATCTTGCCGCCACAGCCACATGTGGAGGATCCTCTGTTCACAGCTGCAGCCACAAGAAGAATCCCACCATCCGTATGGCGTTCGTATGGTGTTTGAGCGGAGCCAATGGCAAACCGCTATGTACAACGCATGTGTGGTGTCACATGCATGCGCTGTACGTAGCAGCGCCGCACATGCGCTGTACATAGTGGTTTGCCACCGGCGCTGCTGGAGCGCCGTATGGACGGCGGTGGGATTCCTCTGCTGCCAGCAGGATCTGCTTACGGTGAGCCGGGGGCCCCAATCCCAGCCTCTCTCCCAGCGCCCCAGCAAAGTGACATAGCTCTGTCGGGATCACAGAATGCTGTGTGAGATAGTAAGTCTGCAGGCTTGAGTTTGCTAGCTGATGCAATCAGCCTGCAATACTTTCTATGCAAGTGCTGGGTCAGAATGTCAGTTGATTGGTTGCCATTGGTTTAAAAGGGAAACCAGTCCAGCAGTAAAGGTGGTGGTGTAGAGGAATGTGGTCAGAGAGAGAGAGTTAGAGCTCTGCCTATTTGCCTTAAGGTGCAGCCAGGTACTCTGTTTGACTGCTCGTGTATTGTAGCCTGTAGATGTTGTGGTCTTTTAGTCGTTTAGTCATGTCCAACTCTTTGTGACCCCATGGACCAGAGCACGCCAGGCACTCCTGTCTTCCACTGTCTCCCACAGTTTGGTCAAACTCATGCTGCTAGCTTCGAGAACACTGTCCAACCAAGCCTGTAGATATTTGTATATATAAAGGTAAAGGTAAAGGGACCCCTGACCATTAGGTCCAGTCGTAGCCGACTCTGAGGTTGCGGCGCTCATCTCGCTTTATTGGCTGAGGGAGCCGGTGTACAGCTTCTGGGTCATGTAGCCAGCATGATTAAGCCGCTTCTAATGAACCAGAGCTGTTTACCTTACCGCCAGAGCGGTGCCTATTTATCTACTTGCACTTTGATGTGCTTTCGAACTGCTAGGGTGGAAGGAGCAGGGATCAAGTGATGGGAGCTCACTCCATCACGGGGATTTGAACCGCCAAACTTCTGATCGGCAAATCCTAGGCTCTGTGGTTTAACCCACAGTGCCACCCGTGTCCCTATTTGTATATATAGCTCACAATAAATATACTGCACTGAAGAACCTGGAACTCTGAGCATTTCTGCTAAAGCACTGCGAAGAATTCACAACAAGCTCTCTCTCTAACCCCGACGGCTTGGGGTACTTGGGAGTCACAGGGGAGGGGCACAGATGTGTAGGAAGGGGGGCGGATATTCGGCACCTGGCCATGACTCCCAAGCCCACCCCGCACTGCCGATGGGGTGTGTGTGTGTGACAAAAAACTTCCGCACCAGGTACCCCCTGGGCTTGCTACACCTCTGGGGTGAACTACCTCAGGTTACATATGCTTCAGGTTACATACGCTCCAGGTTACAGGCTCTGCTAACCCAGAAATAGTACCTCGGGTTAAGAACTTTGCTTCAGGATGAGAACAGAAATCGCACAGCAGTGGTGTGGTGGCAGCAGGAGGCCCCATTAGCTAAAGTGATGCTTCAGGTTAAGAACAGTTTCAGGTTAAGAACGGACCTCCGGAACGAATTAAGTACTTAACCCAAGGTACCACTGTATATGCAAATGAACAAATAAGGGGAGACAAATGGGACCAATTTTGCATCCCCTAAATGCAGTTCTCATTGGAAATTTTGCATTTCAAAGGGCTCACAACGAGAGTGACCTCACACTTAACACAGAGACTTGAGAGAATCTCAGAGACTAATTTTTGCAATGGCTGTGCAACTGTTTGGAAAGTCATTGAGAAATAGAGAAGATTAAAAAGAAATGGACACAAGTTGAGATTTGGGGAAATTGTATTGGGGGGAGGGGAAAGGATCGTAGGTTCATTGAGGACTAGAGAGGACGGGATTCCATAGGCAGCTGAGCAATGTGGCCATGCCAGTGGGTTGCTTTTGCCCAATGACTGGCAGCTGGTAAATAGGATGATGTCCCAGAGGCTCTGGAGGGGGAAATAGTCCTACAATCTGGCCTGCTCTCTCAACCACTAGCCGATGTATGACACGGTGGTAAAAACAGAGAGCCAATAAGCAAAACTGGCCCCATGGCATCAATTTGGGAAGAAAGAGCAATTCCATGGAAGAGAGCTAGCCATGTTTTGCCCTTATTTACAGCGTTCGTTAGGCTGAGTTATTGCTTCACTCAACATTTCCTCATAGATGGGAACTGCTGTGGCTGCAACAACCTTTTTCCAGTAGTTCACTGGTAAGGCTGGAGGGGAGGTGCCAGAAACATGCACCCCGATGCAATAAGCGGATGCACCATCTTTCCATAGAAAGCATACAGGAGGCAGCATTAAAAGCAGGTCTGGAGAGCAGAGACTTGCCCTAAAGACGTAACATTTTCAAGCAGGGAATTCAATGTAGAAAGCATTGCAAATCCCACCAGTCACAAGCACCTTTATGCATTCTTTGGAAGTATTTCTTCCAAGTACAGAAATCACCATATTGCATTATATGAGCCAATCTGCCTTATGTTGGTCGGATGACTGGATCATCTAATCCAGGGATAGTAAACCTCAGGCCAGGGAGATTAATGCAGTCCTCCCTGTCCCTGAGACTCTATCCATATCACACTACTTGAGAAGGTGAACAACCTTCTCAAGCATCCCTGAAGCCTCTTCAAGCATCAGTTTTGAAGGTGCAAATGAGAACCCCGCTCCCCCAGTGTGGGTGTGAATACTGTGGGAAAATCCCCAGTGCCAGTCTGAAAATGGCTCTTGTTCCCAGCTTGGAAACCCTATGGTTTCCCTTTCAGACTAATATCAAACATATACAGGTCAGAGTGTCTGCCTTGCACACACAGTTTCATAAGTGGGACAAGGCTCACCCCACATATTCCAACTTGCCCCTGCAATTATTTAACCTGGACACCTCAAGGTGCTCAAGCTGGTACTGAAAATATCCTAAAGTAGGATTCAAAGTGGGCCAAAAGAAATAAATACACAGGCGTTAGGTTGATTATGGCTGCCCCTCCAAATTGAGAGAAGTATAGTAGTCATCAGTATACACTGAAAATTCAACTCACAAATCCTTGGTTAGTTCTCTACTCTGAGGATAAGGGAGATGGATCAAACATCTCTAGGAGTTTCTCCAAATCTCTCTTCTTGCTCTTCAAAGCTGCTCCAGGGAAGGAAATGACATACTTATAGAGAGGGCTTTGCAAAGGAGCAGCAAGGGTCTCTCAGTACGAGACACAGCTGGCTCCTCTGTGCTCACTGAGCCGAAGAATCAGTGGTGCATTTTCTGCTTTAGAAACTTGGGAGGATGACAGCTGGCTCAGCTGTATTTCAGAGAAATTATTTCTAAGGAGAGGAAAACTCTGTGGGAACTTACTTCACCTTGACATTGCAGACAGTAAGTTCCATTTTGATTCTGTGCATTGGTATGGATGGAGGAGTCTGGACCCCATGCCAGGGTGGGCGAGGGCTGGCAGAGATGCTGGGCAAAGCCATGGGACACTGACCCAGGAGACTTTTTGAGGCAGTCAGTAGCAACAAGGAGCCAAAAGCAAACACTAGACAAGAACAGTGAGCAATTTAAAGGCAGCAATAGCTGGCCATCAGCACTAGAGGGTTCAGGACCAAGGACAGCTCCCAAGAATCATGGATGTTGCTCCAGTAAGAGTCAGAACCTGGCAGAACCCATGCATATAAGGTCAGACTGATAACTACACATATGGAAGGCTGCCTGCCCCCTGTAAGGATCAGAATGTTAATGTAGAACAGGGGGCACCACACATTTTGAGCCCCTGGGCATATCTGGCACTTTGAGAAACTGTTGTGGGCACCAGTCACAAAATGGCTGTCATGGGTGTATACCATAACACAAAATGGCTTCCATGGGGGCCTGGTGTAAAGGCTGCCATATCTTTTAAAAAAAACACAGAGCAAGAAACAGGAACACAAAATGGTGTGATCATATCCAACCCACACCACACATCACAGGGTACATAATGTCTCCATTAGTCTCTGCTGTGGTCTCCCACAGATAAAGGTTTTTTTGCACCTTTCCTGTGTTCAGAAGAGATGGATGGGTGACCAACACTGACACCTAATGGAAGGTGGACATGGTTGACAGAACATGTGTTTAATGTGGGGAAGGCTGTGCCTATGCAAAGAGGAACTGAGCAAGAAGAGGAAACAGTCGGTCATGCATTGCAAATTTTTGAAGGAATATTGACCAAAACCTTTTGCCATAGGAGGTCCTGGTAGGCACCACATTGAGAATCTCTGCTTTAGACTCTCGATTGTGTGGCCTCTAGATGCACCTTCAACAAAAGGCAGATACACAACCACTGACCCTTGGGCTAAAACTGCTTTAAACAGGAGGGCCATTTTGGAAGGATTGACTATAGTCTTTTATTATAGTAAGTTAAATACTCCCTACCAGACACACACCTACGATCCTACAACAAATTTAATTGAGCAGATGCCCAGGTGTACTGCTCCTTCCTCTGCAACAGGGGTAGCTAACCTGGTGCCCTCCAAATTCCACTGGACTCCCAACTCCCTTTATCTCCAGTCAGGATGGCTAATGACCAGATCTACTGGGATTTGTAGCCCAAGAACTTTGGGAGAGCCACAGGTGACCCACCACTGCTCTACAATCAAAAGGAGAAGAGCAACTAGAGAGATATTGTGATACGCTGGGGGAGTTGAATGACCTTTCAATGCTAACTGTGCTTAAATGTATTTCATGTAATATATCCTGGGAGCTGGATGTAGTATGAGGCAGCCTTCACTAACCTGGTACCCTACAGATTTCTTGGATTACAACTCCCATCAACCCCAGTCAACTGGCTGCTGAAGGCAGTATGGGAATTGGCTGGAAATGTCAGAAATACCAAAAATTCTACCCACTTTGGCGAATAAAGCCGGACAGCACAGCTGCAATACATTTCATTTTACCTTCTAAGAGTGCTTTTGACCTACCCAAGTTGCTTCCACACGAACCAAAAATAAAGTTGCTGCTCTTGCCTACAACAGCTCCTTTGAGCCATCTGGTGCCATGAGAAGAGCCTACCTGGGAAAACCCGGAGGGTTTAATTCTTGACTGAAACGGAGATGATTATGATGATGACCAGAAGAACTGCCAGGACGGCGGCTATGACGCAGCACTTGACCCTCCTCGCTCGTCGCTGAAACAGATAAAGGAAAGAAACTGGGATGAATACATTATCCTCGAGTGGTAGGACTGGCTGATCACTATGGGGCATCGGGTGATACTTTCTGAGTCAACTGCAACTGGGAGCTAATTTGCAGGTTCAGAGAAATGAAGAAAAGTGGGTGCATCATGGGCGAGGTACTTGGAAACCATGCATCTTGATTTGCGTGCATAGGACATCTCCACCAGCTTTGGCCAGTGGCTCAGCTGCATCCTTATCTGGACAGGGGCAGCCTAACCACTGCTGTCTATGTTCTGGTAACCTCTAGGTTCAATTACTGCAACACGTTATACGTAGGGCTGCCTCAACTACTGCAGAATTCAGTGGCCAGGTTGCTCCCTGGGGCAAGATTTTTTTGAACTTATTACACCAATTCTGGCCTGACTGCACTGGCTTCTAATTAAGTTTCTGGGGCCAATTCAAAGTGCTGGTTTTGACCTATAAATCCTTCAATGGCCCAGGACCGCAATACCCAAAGGACCACCTCTCTCCAAATGAACCTGAGATCATCATCTGAAGCTCTTCATTGTGTGCCTACTTCACAAGAGGTCCGGAGGGTAGCAACAGGAAAACGAGCCTTTTCTCTGGTGGCTCCCCATTTGTGGAATGCTCTCCCCAAGGAGACTTGCCTGGTGTCTTCATTATGTACCTTTAGGCAGCAGGCAAAAATGTTCCTCTTTAACCAGGCCTTGGGCTGATTGACATACAATGACTTTTTAAAATGTGTTGTGCAAGGGGGTATTATTGGGTTGTCTTTGTTTTCGTTACGTATTTTGTGTTTTTTACATTGTGATTCTTTGTTGCGAACTGCCCCGTGATCCATGGGTAAAGGGCGGTATGTTTCCAAACACAATTCAAAGTGTTGGTGCTGACCTTGAAAGCCCTAAGCAGCCTCAGCCCAGTATACCTGCAGGAGCGTCTCCACCCACATCGTCCAGCCAGGACACTGAGGTCCAGCTCCAAGGGCCTTCTGGCGGTTGCCTTACTGTGAGAAGTGAAGTTACAGGGAACCAGGCAGAGGGCCTTCTCAGTGGTGGCGCCCGCCCTGTGGAACGCCCTCCCTTCAGATGTGAAGGAAATAAACAACTATCAGACTATTAGAAGGCACCTGAAGGCAACCCTGTATCAGGGAAGTTTTAATGTCAAATATTTTACATTTTGTTAATGTGCTGTAAGCCACCCAGAGTGACTGGGGAAACCCAGCCAGATGGGTGGGGCATAATAATAATAATAATAATAATAATAATAATAATAATAATAATCCCATGTAACCACATTCCCCCCAACCTCAGCCTTCCACCCCCCCTCCCGGAATAGTTACTACCTTCCTTACAATCCCAGCAACAAGCAGCAGCAAAGCTTTGTGCAATCTGCTGTAATAAATGCTATTAATAGCCACAGCAACTTGCACCTACAGCTGTGCCCTGTGCTGCTCCTTGCGGGCTCTGGCTCTCTGGTAGATACAGGAGAAAGGAATAAAGTCTTCAGAATGAGCCATTTCCCCTTTGTTTATTGTTGCCCGATCTTGCATGCTAACTGAACTTCTGCTCTCCTTTGATCAAATCTGTTGTTCGTGCAGTTCCCACGCATTTCTGGTAAAGGGGGCAAGAAGTCCATGCTACTGAGAGAGAACCGGGCAAAGTGACCTTTTAAAAGATGTATGAATTATAACGCATTGCCCGAACCCGGCAACCTTTAAGGCAAAAACTTCCTTAAAATGTATTTGCTGTGAAACATCACTGCTTTGACAGTGCAGCCTGCAAAGGCCAATTGTATCATTAACCACTTTTTTTTTTTTTTGTCTGGTGGAGAGGAGTTATTTAAATTGTGACCGAGTTGCCATGTTCCTTAACAGGATGTTCAGGAAGAGCCAGGGTCTCCTTGTGTGGCACCACTTATTAAAGCTAATCACTTCTCTGTCTCCTTCCTGGTTTTGTCACATGGGTGATTCCAGCCATTTGGGTATCTTGTAAGGACAAACATGGCATCATGGCATGGGTGGGCCAATCCGACCTGAGCATGTGAATTAATCACTGGGGGCAAATAAAGCCAGCTTAAGGTGAGATACGGTTTAATGAACAATGCCGGCCGCTCAAGGATCACGAAGTGGATGAAATTGTTACTACACTATACAGATAATTAGATGAGTTATCCCCATCCACTCATTAATTTTATCAAGTTAGACCCCCCTCCCTTTCCCCACACATTGCATGGCAATGGCTCAGATAAATCTTTCCTGTGTTCTTATCTTATTTTATCATCAACAATCCAAGAGACACGATAGGTCGTGAGATCATGACCCAACCAAGAAAGGATTTAAGGATGAGAACCTAAATCACAAGGCTTATAGAAATGTGAGTCCATGGTGCTACAATCACTTCCCTGCCCATCCTAAGCTATCAAGGATATTCCAGCACATGTGAAATGGTAATTATTTTATTTATTTAAAATATTTGCACATGATTTAAGCTTAAACATGGAAAGAAAACTAGGTATGCTGCTGATTGGACTAAAGATTGGTTTAATCCTGCAATTCAACTTCCAATGGACGCCACACAATAGCCATGTCAGAGAACTGTAGAGATGGAAGCGACCACGAGAGTTATCTAGTCCAACCCCCTGCCATGCAGGAATTTTCTGCCCAGTGAGGGGCTTGAACCCACAATCCTGAGATGAAGAGTCTCATGCTCTACTGAGGTATTGTAAGATAATATCTTGGCAGGCTCGTTAGGGGACTTGTGAGAACAGTGGTTTATATGCCTATGGTTTCACCACATTTTGCCTAATGGTAGGCATGGGTTCAGAAGTGAAGAAATATACACGTTGATGGTCTGGATGCTGGGGGAGAGTTGCAAAACAGAGGATACCAGTTTGGGCAGCAGTCCCAGAGTTGTTCTTCTTCTATCAAGTAGTCCTTGACGAAAGGTCCTGTTTCCTTTTGTGTCGATTGCTTTTAAGGTAATCAGAAACAACACTGCAGCACGTAGTCCAGGGTTTCTGGCAGGGACCAGTGTCTGGTTCAGAACCTGAACCCAGCCCTCAGGCCTCAAGTCAAAAGCCACCATTACAAATACTATGATGCACTCCTGTGGCCGACTTCCTATGAGAAATGATGGTCTCACAGCATCCTTGCTGAAGAGGTGAATTATGGGAGATTCAGCGCACTGAACCACAAACATGAATGCTTCAAATTAAAGAAGGCTGATCGCCGAAGAATGGATGCTTTTGAATTCTGGTGCTGGAGGAGAATCTTGAGAGTCCCATGGACTGCAAGAAGATCAAACCTATCCATTCTTAGGGAAATCAGCCCTGAGTACTCACTGGACGGACAGATCCTGAAGCTGAGGCTCCAAGACTTTGGCCACCTCATGAGAAGAGAAGACTTCCTGGAAAAGACCCTGATGTTGGGAAAGATGGAGGGCATAAGGAGAAGGGGACAACAGAGGACGAGATGGTTGGACAGTGTTAAATGAAATGTTTTAAAAGGATCTTAGAGAAAATGGATATGTTGAAAAAGATTCAAAATTTCAAACAGAAATAATAAATAATGATTGTAAAATTTTATCAAAAATGTATAAAATGTTGTTGGAATGGCATACGAAGGACGAGGAAGTCAAGTCGGTTATGATACATTGGGCTAGAGATTTTGGATATAATATACAACTAGATGATTGGGTAAAAGTATGGAAGGAAAATATAAAATTTACAGCATGTACTGCGTTAAAGGAAAATGTTATGAAAATGATATATAGATGGTACATTACACCAGTCAAAATAGCGGAAATGTATAAAACCTGTAATAAGTGTTGGAAATGTAAAGAAAAAGAAGGGACATTTTACCATATGTGGTGGGAATGTAAGAAGGTGAAGGGTTTCTGGGAGATGATATATAATGAATTGAAAAAGATGTTGAAATATACATTTGTAAAGAAACCAGAAGCTCTTCTGTTAGGAATAGTAGGAAATGAAATACCGTATTTTTCGCTCTATAACACGCACCTGACCATAACACGCACATCGTTTTTAGAGGAGGAAAACAAGGGAAAAAATATTCTGAATGAAACAGTGGACATATCATTTTTGTGCTTCATGCTGTGGCCACAGACATGTGATCTGATGGTGAATTTGGGGTGACCCAATGCAAAAATCCTGAGAATCTCTGTGGATCCATGCTTTGTAACCACGTTTTTGCACCATTGCAGCCCCAGGCAACAGTGGGTGCGTGATTTTTTTTTGGGGGGGACAGGCTGTAGCCATGGACATGCTATGTGCTCTGATGGTGAATTTTGGCTGACCCAATGCAAAGATCCTGAGGATCCATGTGGATCCATGCTTTGTAACCACATTTTTGCACCATTGCAGCCCCAGGCAACAATGGGTGTGTGATTTTGGGGGGGCAGGCTGTAGCCATGGACATGCTGTGTGCTCTGATGGTGAATTTGGGGTGACCCAATGCAAAGATCCTGAGGATCCATGTGGATCCATGCTTTGTAACCACATTTTTGCACCATTGCAGCCCCAGGCAACAATGGGTGTGTGATTTTGGGGGGGGCAGGCTGTAGCCATGGACATGCTATGTGCTCTGATGGTGAATTTGGGGTGACCCAATGCAAAGATCCTGAGGATCCATGTGGATCCATGCTTTGTAACCACATTTTAAGTGGGGAGGGAAGGAAAAACACAGAAGGCTAAGAATGCAGGAGAGGGCTATAACGT
Organism: Podarcis bocagei; assembly: GCF_964188305.1. NCBI lineage: Eukaryota > Metazoa > Chordata > Lepidosauria > Squamata > Lacertidae > Podarcis > Podarcis bocagei. The sequence continues at coordinate 88,148,879 of NC_138133.1, forward strand.
GAGGAAAGGAAGGCAAAAGTTTCCCCCCACCCACCCACACAAGCCAGCCAGCGTGCTCTCTCTCTCTCCCTCTCCCTCTCCCTCCCACCAGCATGACAGAAGAAAGCATTTTAACTGCATTAAGAACTATTTAGCAGCGAAACCTAAGCTTTGCCATCCCTTAAGAGGTACAGACACTGTAATCTTCCAGATCGCATGAATTTACAGGCAAAACACTGTTTAAGGATTTCATCCTTTTAAATGGAAGAAAGCATATTTGAATGCTGTGTGTCTCCAAAAACAAAAAGCAGGAAGTCAAATCAGAATTTTAAGCCGAACCTGTAATCTCTCTTCCCTTCACAAACATTGTTCCCTCCGGAGCAGGGAGAGGATAGAAGGAGGGACGCTCCTTTCCTTTCCTCTCTTCTTGCCTGGAGGGGAGGGGCTTTCCCTGCTCTTTGTTCCGTTTGAGCAAACACAGTAACGAAACAGAGAGGGTGGGCAGTAAGACCCTGAGGCAGAATGCAGGAAAGCAACAGCTTCCTCTCTCACGGAGCTCCCTTCTCCCTGAAGCGCGGTTTGATTTTTGCCTCATTTTTCGGCTCCAGGGACCACACATTCGCTGCATAACACGCACAGACATTTCCCCTTCCTTTTTAGGAGAAAAAATCTGCGTGTTATAGAGCGAAAAATACGGTAAATAGAAAAGACTGTAAACTTTTCCAATATGCAGTTACAGCGGCGAGAATATTAATGGCCCAAAGATGGAAACAGGAGGAACTACCAACCCTGGAAGAATGGAGAATGAAAATGATGGACTATGAAGAATTGGACAAATTAACTGGGAAGATTAGATATCAACGAGACCATAAGTTCATCGAGGACTGGGGGAAATTTGTAGAATATCTGAAAAATATATGTGATGAACAAACAACGTTCGTGGGATTTCAAGAAGCTCTGTGAAAGGTTGAGGAGTATTGTAAAAAAGAAAATAAGATTAGGAAGCCATATAAAAAGGCAGTATTAAATTTAGGAAATGCGTAACTAAAATTTAATTACGGATGATTGGCAGATAAGCTGAAGGAACTCCATAATATATAATTTGTGATAAACCTTTGATATGGTATTATATGTATATTGTATTGAAAATTAATAAAAACTTTTATTAAAAAAAGAGATGGTTGGACAGTGTTCTCCAAGCTACCAGCATGGGTTTGACCAAACTGCAGGAGGCAGTGGAAGACAGGAGTGCCTGGCGTGCTCTCCTCCATGGGGTCACGAAGAGTTGGACATGACTAAACGACTAAACAACAACAACAGCTAGCGCCTCACCATCTCTCATCCAACCAGAGTCCTCAAAAACACTTACTCAACCCAATTTTTCTACTGTTTATGCAGAGCCCTCCTTGTACCTTATCTGGAGTTGTTTGTCCCCCTCACATTTGGCTGTTAGGTTTTTCCTTAACTGGTTCTTACCAGTTTTGTGGTCAAGCTGCATAGTTAGACTGCCTCACAGATAACAGGTTTTACAGGGTTTCTACCTCATAGCAGAGTGATCAGAATTCAGCAGATGATGCCTAACCCTAAACCGATGATATTTTGCAGATAACAAACTGAGCAAGAACCCAGTAAATAATACAAGGAGCAATAATACAGAGAAGTTTGTATTTCTTAGGTCAGGAGACAAACTCCTTCAAAACCAATTTTCCTACCAATTCCTCCAGCTGTCAAATGTCTGACAACTAACTCCCAACTCCCAAACTCAAACTTCCAGCCAATCAGAGCCAGCTGTCAGCCGGATCAATATCAAAATTAACCCTTTGAGACACACCCTAAGCCAACCTTTCTCAACCTCTGGGTCCCCAGATGTTGTTGAACTACAACTCCCATCACCCCTAGCTAGCAAGGCCAGAGCTCAGGGATGATGGGAGTTGTAGTCCAACAACATCTGGGGACCCACAGGTTGAGAACCGCTGCTAAGCCATCCAAACCCCCCACTCCAGTGCCAAGCAACATGGACACATTAATGCCCCCAAGAAGCTAATGGTTGGTTGTGAAATGCAAGACTTTCCAGATTGTTCCTACCATTTAACTTCCTGGATTATCTAGGCCTCGGGGTGATCTCAGGATACAGGCAATTAACTTCAAGTAAACTACTTGAAGAGGAAAACTTTTCCTCCTTCATCTGAACAAGACACTTCGCTTATCCACTTACGTGAAGGAGGGAAAGAAATTGAGGACAGACCAACCCAAAGTGATTACCAAAATAAGCGGATTACAGCTAAAGAGAAGTTCTAATGACATAAAGAAGCCAGCGCTAAATGATGATCTTTTTCTTTCTCAAGTTTAAGTACAAGGGATATGACAACCCGACGGAATGCATGTGATACATAACATAAGTTTTCTCACGTGGAATCCAGATTTATATATAAGTAGCTGTCAGGACTGCTAGAAGAGAGAGAGATAGGGAAGGTGTCGCTGCTGCTAAGCCTCTGAGCAGGACACCAAAATCCTGGCTCTGTGGCCAGTTTTATAGTCTGTAGAAACAAGTTGTTGTGTTTGAGGGGTGGGAGGCAGGAGCTGTGGGACATTTACACTGTGATTCTGGCTCCCCAAACTAACTAAAGCCTAAGTTTTACTTTCCAGATGGGACTGAGTAATAAATCAGAGGTGGTACAGTGGTACCTCGGGTTACAGACACTTCAGGTTACATACGCTTCAGGTTACAGACTCCGCTAACCCAGAAATAGTACCTCGGGTTAAGAACTTTGCTTCAGGTTGAGAACAGAAATCATGCAGCAACGGTTCGGCGGCAGCAGGAGGCCCCATTAGCTAAAGTGGTGCTTCAGGTTAAGAACAGTTTCAGGTTAAGAATGGACCTCTGGAACGAATTAAGTTCTTAAACCGAGGTACCACTGTACTTTTGTAAATCAAGAAATCTTTAATAAAAATATATTTCTTAAAAAAAGAATATGAGATCATAGCCACTTGGGTCCAAAGCTGAACGATCCAATCAATTTACAATTAGGAATGGCATAAACAACTACTTTCCTGTTCCCAAAGTAAACTGAATATTTGCTTTTGTGTATAAACAGCCTTAAACAAGACACAGATTTGTGGATAGTTTTTATGGGTCCAGCGGGTCTGGGCAGTAGCAACTCAATACACAAGATAACATGCAATTGAAGCCCTCTGAACAACGACGGTTCAGAACGTTCTTATAAATGGGATCGATGGATTCTGCACCCTTTTCCAAAATGGAGAGACACATGTGAAACAACCCATTCTGTTCTTTTTTTAAAAAAGGGGAACCTATAAGGCAGGAATGAAGAACCTGGTACCTTTCAGATGTTGCTGAATGCAACACCCATCATCCCTGACTGGCGGCTGTATTGCTTGGGACTAATGGGAGCTGGTGTCCAAAAACATCTGCTGTAAGAGAAGACAGCAGCCAGCCAGATAGATGCCCATGAGCAGAACCTGACGGCAATACTTGAGCTGGCTGATATCTCACTGAATGGTTTCCAATGCTTCATTCATGGTGAAATGAATGTAAATCCTAGGCACCATTTATCCTCCTAAAGCACAAGCTTTTCTACCCAGCCCAGTCTTGCTGTTTTTCTCTATAGCTGGGCAGGCTCCCTATGGGTCTCAAAGCAAAGGAGATCTGAGCGATGCTAAACAACGTCTAATCCAGGTAAACAGTCACTATCCACGGCCATCTCCGGCATGCATCAAATTAGGCTAAACAAATTTGTCCGGTAGTTTTAGGGCTGTTTGAAATGAACGTTGAACAAATGCAAGTTTGCCTGGTTTGTATGCTGTTATACATATCTCTATTTACTTGGCGACCGAGCATGTTTCTCCCTCCCGTTCATGTACCAGTTTAGAGAGATCCTTTTCCAGCTCTTGACAACTTCTTTTTGTTTTAACCTTTCAGTCACAAAACTTGAGTTTACCAGACATTAAAAAGAAACTATTGCTGTTTCAATCTTGCTGTTGTTTAGTCGTGTCCAACTCTTCATGACCCCATGGACCAGAGGATGCCAGGCACTTCTGTCTTCCACTGCCTCCCGCAGTTTGGTCAAACTCATGTTGGTCGCTTCGAGAACAGTGTCCAACCATCTCGTCCTCTGTCGTCCCCTTCTCCTTGTACCCTCAATCTTTCCCAACATCAGGGTCTTTTCCAGGGCGTCTTCTCTTCTCATGAGGTGGCCAAAGTCTAGGAGCCTCAGCTTCACGATCTGTCCTTCCAGTGAGCACTCAGAGCTGATTTCCTTCAGAATGGATAGGTTTGATCTTCTTGCAGTCCATGGGACTCTCAAGAGTCTCCTCTAGCACCAGAATTCAAAAGCATCAATTCTTCGGCGATCAGCCTTCTTTATGGTCCAGCTCTCACTTCCATACATCACTACTAGGGAAACCATATCTGGCAAATACCTATTATGATTTATACTCTGCACAGCCAAAATAGCAGCTTCTCCTCCCCCTTTCCCTCTTTCCAGCCTCACAACAGTGGCCCAAGAGCCATGACTTTCTCCAAGCTCCTCTTCTGAAAGTTGCTGTGTTGTAAATATCACTGCTGTGTTTCTTTCCAACTATAAAACCAGAACGATCCTACTTTGTGATAGCATGGGCATCAAGAACTGATTGTGCCATTTCGTGATGAGTCTTGGTCTCCCTTTTTAAAACTGTATCCCAAACACTCCACCCTCAAATTCCCTATGTCCATGTGCAGGACACAAAATTGGGGAGAGGCATTTTCTGCAATTTTCTGAGGGGGGGGGAAGGATGTTTGCACGGCAGACAACTTTACCTATAAAGAAGAAGCAGATATTTCCTTTCTTTGTTTTATTTTTAATTTTTATAATGGAAAAAATATGAGAGAAAGAAAATATTTAAAGAGCAGCCAAAGGGAAAGGATTTGTGTGTGTGTTCCAAACTCAGTTTAACCCTCCATGTCCTCAGATAAACACCTGAATCCAGATTGTGGCTCTCATTTTATCCTAGAGATGGCAAAAAGATAGGGGGAAGTAGCAGAATCACAAGGCAAGCTTAAGTATTTCCCTTGGGACTCTTCCAGAGAAGTCCTTTTCAAACTCTATTTCACTTCTTAAGAGAAGAAGAAAGTCAGATGTTACCCACTTTCCCAATAGAAAGTTAATGTTTTTGTTTCAGAAGCAGTGCTAAAGCAAACATCAAAGGTGGAGACGAGGGGACATTCCCAGCACAGGCTCCCGCCCTTTGCTGCCTGAAAATTAATTAAACAATTCTATTAGCTGGGCTTTCACTTCTGACACTCGGCAGATGACATTAATTGGGCTACAATCAAGATAGTAATTCAGGTTAATTGGAGTCCCACTGTCAGCAGCGATCAGCTTGCTTGAATGTGCTCCTGTCATTTAAGAATAATGAATCATGGATGGCTTGATTGGAAGGCATGGCAAGGCTGGTGGATGGCTGAAGGCCTTCTGCATATGAAAGCTGGCATCGTTCCTGGCTTTCCAAAGGCGGGGATCCTTCATATAGTGTTTGGGATCCAAGAATGTCACGCTGAGTGTGTCGAAATGGAATAATTGGACGGCTCTTTTTCACACCCTCGTGTGCCAAAGACAGAAAGCGAATCCAGATTTCTTGGGGCAATTGCACACAGAGAGGTTATATAGTACAATCCGCGGCATTTGGGCACAGAGTTGTTCCTTGGCAGAAGGAACGACTTGCCGAAAATGGCAGGAGACCCGTAAAAAATGCATAGCGTCATGGGCTTCAGTCAAGGTCACTGACAGGCTGTGGTGGAGTTCAGCCATGAAAAGAGGGCCAGAAGGAAACGCTCAATGAGAAGGTCCCCTCCATGCAGATGGGTTGATTCTAGAGGTTCATAAAGCTATGTTAAATCGCATTAAATTAAAATAAGGTTATTTACATGCCAAGAAAAACCCCTACAGAGATTTCACCCCAGCAAAGTCCTCCCTCCCCCAACGCAGATCAAATTTTACTTTACAAGAAATGTGGCGGTGACAAACGTAGACCATTTTTTCCCGTGGCGGCGTTCTGTTTTCATGTATTTTATTCCTGATTTGTCTGGTGTTTCATTGCATGCTGTTCTGTTTTGAACAAAGTGTGTTTCTAATCATTTGTTGCAAGCTCCCTTGGGAGCTGATGTTGGTGGAAAGGCTGGAAGTAACTGTCTGAGGCAGAGCAGAGTCAAATACAGTCTTTTTGCTGAGAAAATTTCTGAGATTTTTCTTTTTTCTCAGAGACACCTTCCCTGCTAAACAAACAAACAAACAAACAAACTCCATTTTGAATATTCCAACCCACTGCAAAAAAATATCCCTGTGGTTTTTAGTTTATATTTTTGTGGCAGTTGCCATTTATTACCCATAATGTCCTGGGGCAATGCTAGGTCTAGGGCATTGAAAAGAACACAAAAAGAGCACAAAATGGCTGCCAGTCTTCTGACACATCTGCCCTTCACAACTGCAGTGACATAAAGAAACCTTAAGAAAAAATGAAAACAGAGAAGCTGTGCTAATGCGGAACCCCAGTAAATGGTAGGGGAATTGCTCCTTCTGCTAGATAAATTTGATGGAATGATCCTATTTTCCTGCCCTTAGGTAAAAGGTAAAAAAGGTAAAGGATCCCTAGACGGTTAAGTCTAGTCAAAGGTGACTATGGGTTTGCAGCGCTCATCTCGCTTTCAGGCCAAGGGGGCTGGCATTTGTCCACAGACAGCTTTCCGGGTCATGTGGCCAGCATGACTAAACCGCTTCTGGCACAACAGAACACTGTGACGGAAACCAGAGCACACGGAAACACTGTTTACCTTCCCTCTGCAGCGGTACCTATTTATCTACTTGCACTGGCGGGCTTTTGAACTGCTAGGTTGGCAGGAGCAGAGACATGAGGCTCAGTGGTTTAGACCACAGAGCCACTCATGCCCCTCTATAGCTAACAGTAACTCCAGTTTGTCCAGGTTCAGACATAATGAGTCATTACAACTGAAAATGGAAGCAAAATCCTCCAATCACCTCCTCACTGATGTAGTAGAGGAAAAGAGGTGTGGTGAAGCTAAACAGGTAAAAACTGGTCTTAAGTCTCAGTACTGTATTCAAAACCCACGAGCAACCAATACCTATAAGTCATGATGGCTAGGCAAGGGTCTTAACATAGAGAAGTAGTCAAGTCACTGAGAAACAGAAGAGGGGATCTTGTTCATGCCTTGCTCCCCAGCTTCCCCTGAAATATGTGGGGACCAGAAGAAATCTACCGGAACAGCAGGTGTTATCTGGTCAAAGATTTGTTCTGGAAATTATAGGGATAAAACTACCTAAATTGTAGAGAAATTTATTTATGTACGCGACTAAAGCAGCAAGAATGTTACTTGCCCAAAAATGGAAAGAAAAACTTATGCAGAAATGGCAAAACTTACTGGAAGAATAAGAAATCAAGATAACAAACTTTTTTTATAAAAGAACGGAAATGGTTTACTGAATATTTACAGATAAATTGTAAACAGATAAAAACACTGGCAGGATTATTGTAATAACCTGCAGCTATATAAGAGTCTGACCAAACTGCAGGAGGCAGTGGAAGATAGGAGTGCCTGGCGTGCTCTGGTCCATGGGGTCACGAAGAGTCGGACACGACTAAACGATTAACAACAACAAAAATATAAGAGTTGTTGTTTAGTTATTTAGTCGTGTCCGACTCTTCATGACTCCATGGACCAAAGCACGCCAGGCACTCCTGTCTTCCACTGCCTTCTACAGTTTGGTCAAAGTCATGTTCGTAGCTTCAAGAATACTGTCCTACCATCTCATCCTCTGTCGTCCCCTTCTCCTTGTGCCCTCAATATTTCCCAACTTCAGGGTCTTTTCCAGGGAGTCTTCTCTTCTCACGAGGTGGCCAAAGTCTTGGAGCCTCAGCTTCAGGATCTGTCCTTCCAGTGAGAACTCAGGGCTGATTTTCTTCAGAATGAATAGGTTTGATCTTCTTGCAGTCCATGGGACTCTCAAGTCTCCTCCAGTACCATAATTCAAAAGCATCCATTCTTCGGCAATCAGCCTTCTTTATGGTCCAGCTCTCACTTCCATACATCACTACTGGGAAAACCATAGCTTTAACTATACGAACCTTTGTTGGAAAGGTGATGCCTCTGCTTTTTAAGATGCTGTCTAGGTTTGTCATTGCTTTTCTCCCAAGAAGCAGGCATCTTTTAATTTTGTGACTGCTGTCAACCGTCTGCAGTGATCATGGAGCCCAAGAAAGTAAAATCTCTCACTGCCTCCATTTCTTCCCCTTCTATTTCGCTGGAGGTGATGGGCTCAGTGGCCATGATCTTAGATTTTTTTTATGCTGAGCTTCAGACCATATTTTGCACTCTCCTCTTTCACCCTCATTAAGAGGTTCTTTAATTCCTCCTCACTTTCTGCCATCAAAGTTGTGTCATCTGCATATCTGAGGCTGTTGATATTTCTTCCGGCAATCTTAATTCCGGTTTGGGATTCATCCAGCCCAGCCTTTCACATGATAAATTCTGTATATGTTAAATAAGCAGGGAGACAATATACAGCCTTGTCGTACTCCTTTCCCAATTTTGAACCAATCTGTTGTTCCATTTCCAGTTCTAACTGTAGCTTCTTGTCCAACATAGAGATTTCTCAGGAGACAGATGAGGTGATCAGGCACTCCCATTTCTTTAAGAACTTGCCATAGTTTGCTGTGGTCGACACAGTCAAAGGCTTTTGCATAGTCAATGAAGCAGAAGTAGATGTTGTTCTGGAATTCTCTAGCTTTCACTGTGAGAACAGGAGGCTGGACTAGGTAGGACATGTTGGATAAAAGCAGCAATGCAAAAGCCAGCTGCAAGTGGCTGGAATGCAAAACAGGATGTTGTTGTCTCGAACTGTACTGTTGGGAAAAAGGGGGAGTTTATTCTCTGTACTGAGCACCGGTTGTTAGCTCAGAGTGTCATCTGACCTGTGCTGGAAGTACAGGGGCGGAGCAGTGACTCTTCTGCTGGAGTCTGGAGGGTGCAGTCACGTTTCTATGTACTGCTGAATGACAGGAATAAAAGACATGTAAATAGACTCCTGTCTGTCTCATTTCCCCTCCCTGGGGGGGAAAGCTGGGAGAGAGAAGCAGAGGGTGTGTTCTCCTCACGTCTGACGAGGAGAATCGCCGATTTACGACCTAGCCTGCCGGGAGACGCAGACGGAAGGTAAACAAGTATCTCACTCAGTTTGCCCCGGGGGAGGCCAGTTACCTCTGACTGTGAGCTGAGATACTAACAGGACATTGGCCTGATTTCCCTTCAATTTCTGACCGACATCTGGAAACAAATGGTTTTGTCCCTAAGTAAAACAACAACAACAACAACAACAACAACAACAACAACAACTACTACTCCTCTGCTTTCTTTGATGTTCTGAGGAAAACATGACCGGCGAAATTAATGACTACATGTCCCTTCTCTGGTCGCGGCAGTGGGAGGTTGGACGGGGAAGTCACGGCACAATACTCTTGACACTGGGCTGGCTAAGCCTGAAAAGTATCTGGGGACAAGTGTTGTGCCACCAGCAAAGGCTGACACTTTCTGAAGATGAAATGGGCTGGAGACGTGAGATGGCCATGTTGGGAGATGAAACCTCTCGCCACTTTCTGCCATCCCCGTGATGCTGAAGCATCTGTCCTTTCCTGCTCCAAGCAATTTGGAGTTTATGTGACTAGCACAAAGGGCTGCCATCCTCACAGCTCTGCTCCACTTCCTGCTGCCAGTGCCATGGCAGGGCATCCAGTCAGTGTGCCTTGGCAGGGCATCCAGTCTGGGCAGGGATCCATAGATCATGGCCCTCTCGCCTTGCCAGCTTGCATTTTTCTTCGGAAGTGTAGAGACTCTTTCAGTTATTTCTTAGCTCAGGAAAATGACCAAGATGTCTGGCTCATGAGACCTGGGTTTTGTTGTTGTTGAAATTTTGGCTGGTTTTTGCACATCATCATATTGCATGATATACTTGTTGGTGTTGCATATTATAATAACCCTATATGATTCAATTAATTCTAATCCCATGGAACATCAGAAAATGTTGTGCCGTTTGGGGAGTCTGCTCAGGATTCGAGAGTAGGATATATTGTGCTAGAACTGCCAGCTGATTTCGCCTCTTGTTAGGCTGATGGTTGGCTAACTGACCAGGATGATTTTTCATCATAGGAGATGATGGTAAGAGAAGGCAGCATCCAACAAACTGATCCCATCAGTGCAAGGATTTACACCTTGCAGAACAGAACATTCCCTTCTTCTCCCTCCATGCACCTCTTAAATCTGTACTTGGGGTTCCCCCAACCCCCAGAGCAGATTTTTGCAGGATGCAGCTCACACAGGCAGGCAAGAAGAGACGGAAAATGTACTGTTGTGTAAGCTTAAGTCCTAGTATTGGTGGGGCACATTAGTTGGATTCACCTCACGGTCTCCTGATGGCTGGGGATCTCTCCTGGATGTTTGGAATGAGACACCCACCAGAGATTGGGGAAGATGCCACGTGAGCGTGACAATAAGTTAGCCTCAAAAAGGCCAGCTCTTCATAGGCACCCAAAGCAGGAATCACTTTGTAAGTTAAAGGAAACATTAATCCCATAGGAAAGCTGCCTTATAGTGAATCAAACCAATTTGCTGTTGTTGTTTAGTCGTTCAGTCATGTCCGACTCTTCATGACCCCATAGACCAGAGTATGCCAGGCACTCCTGTCTTCCACTGCCTCCTTCAGTTTGGTCAAACACATGTTAGTAGTTTTGAGAACACTGTCCAACCATCTCGTCCTCTGTTCTCCCCTTCTCCTTGTGTCCTCAATCTTTCCCAACATCAGGGTCTTTTCCAGGGAGTCTTCTCTTCTCATGAGGTGGCCAAAGTATTGGAGTCTCAGCTTCAGGATCTGTCCTTCCAGTGAGCAATCAGGGCTGATTTCCTTAAGAATGGAGAGGTTTGATCTTCTTGCAGTCCACGGGACTCTCAAGAGTCTCCTCCAGCACCAGAATTCAAAAGCATCCATTCTTCGTGCAATCAGCCTTCTTTATGGTCCAGCTCTCACTTTCATACATCACTACTGGGAAAACCATAGCTTTAACTATACGGACTTTTGTTGGCAAGGTGATGTCTCTGCTTTTTAAGATGCTGTCTAGGTTTGTCATTGCTTTTCTCCCAAGAAGCAGGCATCTTTTAATTTTGTGACTGCTGTCACCGTGTGCAGTGATCACGGAGCCCAAGAAAGTAAAATTCTGCCTCCATTTCTTCCCCTTCTATTTGCCAGGAGGTGATGGGACCAGTGGCCATGGTCTTAGTTTATCTATGCTGATTGATAGCAGCGTCCTAAAAATTGAGGCAGGAAATCCTGGGACGAGATGCTAGGAACTGACCATGGGACTTTCTGGAAGTGCAATGGATTTTCTGTCCCTGAGCTAACAACAGGTTAAATAAATCTACAGCATGCAGTCCTTGCTTTCGGAATCCTATCCCAAATGCCAGGCAAGGAAAGGGAACCACGTGTACTAAGACAAATGGCTGTGTCCAGAAGGAAGGAATGGAGAATGAAACAGAGAGAGACAAAGCAAACCTCCCTACTGCCATGGATGTTGTATTTTATCTGGCTAAAAGCCTCATTATTTCTGAATGGATTTATCAAAAACATATTTTCTATGTAAATATATTCACAAAATATGGCACTTAAGAGCCATCTATTTGTATATGTTTGGACTGCATTTCAGAACAATTATTCAGGAGGAAAAAACAACTATAGCCAATTTAGAAAGATGTGCCCGGATCGTGTTTATTCCATAGTGCTCCTGTCTCTCGTGGCACTATGCTGTTATTTTCTTAGGCTGTTGACAAAATGCTACAATATTTTTATTTTATTTTTTACAAATGGGTACATTCCACAAAGGAAGAGGGAGAATGTCAGAATAGTGGCTCAGAATTGACGCTTCAAGGGGAATATATTATCTCTAAAATCAAGGGAAGTGTTTTGTTATAATGTGGGCCTCCTTATATATATGCACACATTAGGAAATTAATTTCTCACCTCCTAGGCAAATCCCTTCCCCCAGAGAGACTATTATCAGCGCAATGCAGATGTTGTACACTAATGCAACCCCAGGATTGTTGTATCTTCACAGTGAATGCAGAATGACACTCTGCAAGGATCCCCAATCTAGGATTGGCTTGCACACATAGAAAGCCGCCTTAGAGCAGGTCAGTTTGTCCATCAGGTCCAGTATTTTCTACACTGGCTGTTAGAGGCATCCAAGGACCTCAGACAAATAGTTTTCACATCACCTTCTACGCCATTCTTGTAACTGGAACGATGGAGAGTGATTTGTTTCCCGTGCTTCAAGAAGTGAGCCAGGTTTACTTCTTTCTGGTGTAGATTCTCTCAAACAAAGGAGCTCTTGTGCTTTGGGCAAAGTTATAAAAGGAATGACTCATGAGCAGATTCAAGCACCAGTTAGTGGCACAAGATGCAACTAGCAATACCCTCTTGGGTTGCTAATGCTGTGAGCCCCTCCCTCCACCATACTCTCAGGTTGTATATACGTGTAAATCAACCATATATCATAAAGACACCACAATCTCTGCTGTCTCTCATTCCAATGGAAACTGATCCCCGGATAAGTGCCTGGAACCCCATGGAATCTCACACTACTCAAGAATTGGACTGGCATGCAACACAGGTGTTAGAAGTGGGGCTGTTGCTTTCTGACGGAGGGCCTGTGAGCAAGGTGTGTCTGGGTCATGATGGAGGGAGAAATAGCAACAGACCTCAAGCAGTTCAGGTTGATGAGCCATCAGCCTGACCCAATGCAGCAGTGATAAAGCCAGCGGTTTGATAAAGCAGAGCAGATGTAAGCAGAGTGGTTGAGAAGCTTCCATGGAGAAGAAAGTGTGACTCCATGGGAGGTGAGGAGCCTGCTGGGTGAGATACTACAGTGGGTTGAAAGTGACCCAGCAGCCCAGCTGCAAGGCACCTAGATGCAAGCGGTGGCCAAGGAGACCCAGAATGTAGATGGGCAGCTGAGGGGCTGTAACTGAGAAGAGATGCAGTCAGTAGCTAAAGGCAAAGGTGGCTTGCGCTTTTCAGGACTGTTCACTTTTTAAATTGAAGGGACTCTTTACTGGTTAAATTGCGGGGATCCCTCCTGCAATTTTGGCCAATTTTATTTTTTATTTTTTTGCTTTTTACGCTTTTGATTTGTGCTTTATGCACATTTGTGGTGATGGTAACTGTTTAATGATTTTATAGGGATTGCTATGAAAGCTTGTGTTTGAAAGCTGCTGTGTCCTGCAGTGGCACAAAGAAAAGAACGAGCAAGGTTTTTTGGGTAACACAGCTCTGGTGCTGAGGCTTGCATCCTGGATTAAACGTGTCGGAAAGTCATCGTCTTGGGGCCTCCCAACGGTGGGGACTGGGTAAGCTGCTTGGATGGAGAACTGGGACTGTGAGGATGCACCAAGGAGAAAGATACAGGCTTGAAGAGATCCTGATGGACTGGAAACGTTTTACCGGTGTTAGGTTAAAAGTGTAATTGTGTATTGAAGCTGAGGCGCCAATACTTTGGCCACCCCATGAGAAGAGAAGACTCCCTGGAAAAGACCCTGATGTTGGGAAAGATGGAGGGCACAAGGAGAAGGGGACGACAGAGGACGAGATGGTTGGACAGTGTTCTTGAAGCTACCAACATGAGTCTGACCAAACTGTGGGAGGCAGTGGAAGACAGGCATGCCTGGCGTGCTCTGGTCCATGGGGTCACAAAGAGTCAGGCACAACTAAACAACTAAACAACAACAACATTTATTTTTAATGATGTGTGTTTTAATGCCTTTGGCAAGCTGTATTCTGATGTTTGTATGCACATCTGGGGACTGATGTCTGGTTTTGGGGGAAGGAAGTATTATGAGTTGGGGTGGGGGTAGGCAGTATGTCTGGTCCCCCTTTAATTCCTGGAACCAGCACAGATTCAATTCCCGGAATAGCCAGGCTGGCTTCCCACTATCTAGGAAACGCATGGGAGATCTTCCACATAACGACTCTGGCAAATCTTTCCACGGCTGTCAAACACGCAAAGTTACAATGCTCTCTTTTATACACACACATATACACAAACACACACTACAGAAATACTAAAAATCATCCCTAGACATTGAAAAATGCCATGCACAAACTCTGTAATTAAAGGGTAGGCAGTCTGTAGCATTATTTATAACACTGACTGGCACATTGTTTATAGCGGTTTCAGGGATGCATCCTTAAATACAATAGGTGGTGATCAAAAGCAACCTTTCGAGAGCAGAGCACCTGCAGGGAGAGAGACAGAGAAGTATCTGACATACCTGACAGAGTGAAAATTAGACAGGAGCGAGATGTCTGCAACCTTTGAATTGGGAATCTCTCTGACAAGTGAGAAAATGTGGGTGGGGAGGCGAGACGGATTTCGGCAAGCAAAGCATGTTTTACCAATACTTCTGCTGCCAAGTAGCTATTTAGCAACACGCCACAAGGACACCTGGCAGATGTCGCTTGTATTAGTTTCCATGTTGGGACAAAGCTAGGGATGTGGGTGGGTGGGAGATGTTGTTGGCCAATATCTGCGGATATTTCTGCCTTCTTGGGATGTGAGGTTGTACACTGACGTTGCTTAGTTGAAAAAGCCAAGCCAAGCCGATTTCATAATCCCGTTCCAAATAGTGATGGTGAACCATGTGAGTATTATTACGCACAGCGTCTTAAAATAAAGGAACTGTAGAGTTGGAAGGGACCCAAAAGGTCATCTACTTCATCCCCCTGCAATGCCAGAATCCCAGCTGAAGAATCCCAAACAGATGGGCATCTAACCTCTGTTTAAGGAACTCAAAAGAAGAAGAGTTCATCACTTTCTGAGGTAGTCTGTCCCCTGCTCAAAAACTCTCTAAGCCAGTGATGGGGAAACTGTTGACATTTCCATTCCACCTTAAGGAACAGACATGGGATTGTTACGTGTCACATGTCTGTTTACATTCCAACACAGCTTGCTGGGAACTTCTGTTGTGTATTGCTTTTGCTTTTAGCTGTTCTCTCTGAGACAACATGAGAGAGAGACGACATGTTTCTTTGTCCTGATTTATGATTAATAAATCTGTAGTTGTAGTATGCTTCCGCAAGCCTCACACCTATTCTGTGTGCGCAGTTCGGTCTGCTGATAGTGTGCCCTGGCTTTGAAGCCTGGGTTGCTGATTTACGTCGGAGCAGAAGTGATGGTCTTCGCAGCAGGACGGCTGGAAGGAGATGGCCCAGCCGGGGCTAGCCAGCTGGCCTCCTGGCCCTCTGCATGCCGACAGAAACCTGTGATCTTCAGTTGCTGGACTCCAGCTCCCAAGAGAAAAAAAGAAGAGCCCAATGGATCAGACCAATGGCCTATCTATTCCAGCATCCTTTTCCCACAGTGGCCATCCAGATGCCTGTGGGAAACCCTCCAGCAGGACCTGAGCGTAAGATCTCTCTCTGCTCCTGCAGCTTCCAGCAACTCATCATCAGAAGCATTACTGCCTCTCATGTTGGAGGAAGTGCATAGACATTATGGCTAGGAGCCATTGACAGCTCTCCCCCCACCCATGAATTTCTCCAGTCTTCAAATAAATAAATAAATAAATAAATAAATAAATAAATAAATAATAATAATAATAATTTATACCCTGCCCATCTGGCTGGGCTTCCCCAGCCACTCTGGGTGGCTTCCAACAAAATACAGTGGTACCTCAGGTTACATATGTTTCAGGTTACAGACTCCGCTAACCCAGATATAGTATCTCAGGTTAAGAACTTTGCTTCAGGATGAGAACAGAAATCGTGCTCTAGCGACGCGGTGGCAGCAGGAGGCCCCATTACCTAAAGTGGTGCTTCAGGTTAAGAACAGTTTCAGGTTAAGTACGGACCTCCGGAATGAATTAAGTACTTAACCTGAGGTACCACTGTATTAAAATACAATAATGCATCAAACACTAAAAGCTTCCCTAAACAAGGCTGCCTTCAGATGCCTTCTAATAGTTTGGTAGTTGTTCTCTTTGACATCTGATGGGAGGGCGTTCCACAGGGCGGGCACCACTACTGAGAAGGCCTCCTGCCTGGTTCCTGTAACTTGGCTTCTCGCAGTGAGGGAACGGCCATCCAAGTTGGTGGCCATCACTTCCCCCACCCGCTGCCCCAGGAGTGAGTTCTGTAGAGCAAGCCCCAGTCAGCATGGTCAATAGTCAGGAGTTGCAGCAGGAGTTACGATGTCAGCAGGGTCGTGATTCACAAATCCTGTCTCTAAGAAGAATTATTTGGATCTGAATCCTTGCTGCATGTTACATGCACGTTTTTAAATGTATATTTTATTATTTAAAAATGCCTATGTAGACAGCCCACTTTTGCACTGAACGTTACCAAAGGTGGCTAGAAAACAAGAGGATCTGATGCACAGAGGACTGGAAGCTGGTAATAGAGCAATGGTTGAAGTGGGAGGGGAAATAGCAAGGTGGAAGGAGACAGACTAACCCTGTCTATCTCCCCTTGTTCCCCTTGTGTGTTGGTTTCTGTTTGTGCCACTGTGCAGTGCTTGGAGTCACAAGACTCTTACATTCCAGAGATTCCAGGCTGTTGGAAGTCTCACAGAAGACAGGAGACGGATGTGACATTACTGGTTTCCTGTTCCTTTGTTTTGTTCAGTTGTCTCTCTGCTTTCACAGAGAGAGCATGTATATTTCTTTTCTGTCTGCATAGTTAGAAATAACACTCATATGTAGCTCATATTTCTCGGCTCCTTTCCTGCGTGCTGGATACTCTGCGTAATGGGGAAACGTGCCTGGAGCCTCATCAAAGGCTCAGGTCGTCAGTCAAGTCAGAGGATGAGCTTTTCCAGCTCGGTCGTAGCGGAGATTCCAACATTTTGTGCACATCTAGTGATCCAGGCTTTTCTGAGTGCCCCTCTTCATCCTAGTGGGAGTAGCCTACAGCTGTGCTAGCTAAATATGGAGAGAAAATTCGATCCAGTTCCCATTCATGGGTGAGCTTATCTAATTCACTCTTTCCTAAATGATACACAAACCAAAACACAGCTATCCATTGAAATCTGCAATGCTTCCCCAGCCGAGTCATGCGTAGAAAAATTCAAAGGCTTAAAAAAATGAATATATCGG
Source organism: Podarcis bocagei (assembly GCF_964188305.1). Taxonomy (NCBI): domain Eukaryota; kingdom Metazoa; phylum Chordata; class Lepidosauria; order Squamata; family Lacertidae; genus Podarcis; species Podarcis bocagei. The sequence continues at coordinate 88,166,058 of NC_138133.1, forward strand.
TGCACATGGCAAACCCAAATGGGAAAAAACTGTGCTGCAAAAATGCGTATAGTAGACAAAATCACACAGAGAGGTGTAACTATTTGGAGAAATTGCTATTAAAACATTGCTGAAAATGAGTGTGCTTCTAAAGATGTTATTTTTGTTCCAAATGATTCCTATAATTAGGGGGACAACGACATTCAAAGAGTGGCAAAAAGTAATTTCAAGATATATCTGGCAGGGCAAAAAGCCAAGAATACAATTTAAGTTATTGACAGATGCAAAGGAAAGAGGAGGCTTTGCCCTGCCAGATTTGAAATTATACTATGAAGCGTCTTGTCTCTGCTGGTTAAGGGAATGGATAAAATTTAAAAAAATTTAAACTGTTAGATTTAGAAGGAGTTGATAATAGATTTGGATGGCACACGTATTTATGGTTGGAGAAGAAGAAAAGTCACAAGGGTTTTGAGAATCACATTTTCAGGAGTTCCATAATAGAAATATGGGATAGGTATAAAAATATATTAGAACCCAAAGTTCCACACTGGTTGTCTCCATTAGAGGTTATGAGTGTAAATAAAATCAATATGAGAGGGAATTGGATTACTTACGAAGAGCTAATAATTAAAGAAGGGGGGAAATGGAAAATGAAGCCATATGAACAAGTAAAAGAACATGTGTTTGATTGGTTGCATTATTTTCAGGTAAATGAAATGTTTAAAAAGGACTTAAAAGAGAGTGGATATACGGAAAAAGAATCAAAATTTCAAATAGAGATAATAAACAATGATTATAAGACATTGTCAAAAATGTATAAAATGTTGTTGGATTTGCAAACGATGGACGAGGAGGTAAAGTCGGTTATGATACATTGGGCCAGAGACTTTGGTTATAATATACAATTGGCTGACTGGAAAAAAGTATGGAATGAAAATATGAAATTTACTGCATGTACGGCGTTAAAGGAAAATATTATGAAAATGGTATATAGATGGTACATAACACCGGTTAAGTTAGCAAAAATGTTCAAAACATGTAATAAGTGTTGGAAATGTAAAGAAAAAGAAGGATCTTTTTTCCATATGTGGTGGGAATGTAAGAAGGTAAAGGGTTTCTGGGAAATGATATATAATGAGTTGAAGAAGATGCTTAAATACACATTTGTAAAGAAACCAGAAGCCTTTTTGTTAGGAATAACTAGAAGAGAGATAAATAGAAGGGATTACAAACTTTTCCAATACGCAGTAACAGCGGCAAGAATATTAATGGCCCAAAAATGGAAACAAGAGGAGTTACCGACCCTTGAAGAGTGGAGAATGAAACTTATGGACTATGCAGAACTGGATAAACTGACTGGGAAGATTAGATATCAACGGGATCACAAGTTCATCGAGGACTGGGGAAAGTTTACAGATTATCTGAAAAGCATATGTGACGAACAGACAATGCTAGTGGGATTTAAAGAGGCTTTGTGAAAGTTAAAGATGTATTGTAAAAAAGAAATAGAACTGAAAGGATAATATTAAATGGCAATATAAATTTAGAGAATGCATAAAAATAGAAAATATGAATGATTGGTGGAAAAGCTGGTGGAAGTCCAAAAAGTTGAAATTTGTGAATACTGTTTGGGATGGAGAATTTGTAAAAGGAAAATTTAATAAAAATTATATGGAAAAAAAAACATTGCTGAATTCTCATGAGGCAGATTGATGTGGAAGTTTCGAGGACTGGACTTAGGAATGAGAAAAGGTGATAAATTGAGAGAAAATGAAATTGCCATATTCACTCGTATCCTTAATACTAGCTCCATGTTTTGGAGAACCTTTGAGCAAGATGGGCTGTTGCACTCTGGTCCTGCTCACCGGCATCCCATGGGCATCTTTTGGGTGACTGCGAGTGCAGGATGCTGGACTTAGATTACTTCTTACTTCTAGTTAGAGGGGCTGGTTTTCCGAGTTGACTTTATTTTATCCTTCCACACTTGCAGCAATCAGGGATGTGAGCGAAGTGCAGTGGAAACACTGCTTAACTCACTTTTGCTTTGCAAAACAAGCTTGGACTACTACACTAGAGGAGGCATTACAACATCGTTTCCAAACCGCGCTCTCCCAAGGCGGCACAAGCAATCAATCATTCACTCATCAGGAGAGCAAAAAAAAACCCCCCAGATATCTTGCAGAGAAAGGCACCCTCTTCCCCCCTCTCTTTATAATAAAGTCTCTTTTCTCCCAATTAGAGCGTTTCACTTGAAAAAAAATGCATAATAAGGTATAGGCAAGATAAGAAGATTGGTAATTTTCTGTGCTATGGATGGGGGATTGTCTCCCCCCCACCTTCAAAGCTCTCTGCCCACTATCTCGGCACTCGCAGTCTTCTTCTCCGCGATGAATGGCTCCTTTGAAAGCCCTCTTGCCTGCTTCCACTGCGTAATGAATTCTGTCACTCTCAACCAGGCTCTCGAGCTGCAAGCAGTGGAAGGGAGTTTGCATGCCGATCAGCTCCAATTACAATGGAAAACCTCATCGGTGTGCAGAAAATTCTAAGGCACTTATGAGCTCAGACGCGCTGGCGGATGCCGGCGGTACATGATGCTGTCACTGTTTGACAGGGCTTAGAACGGGGGGCCTGGGACGGCTCGGGAGACAGGTTCGCTCGGGAGGCCGATGCAAAGATGACAGGGAGAAGCTGCAAATCCCATTGCGGATGTAAAGAACCCGTAAGATGATGGGCGAAGGAACAGACATGCAAGGGGGTTAGCCTCATAAACCCCTTCATGTATAAGACCTGATCTGTTGTTGCCTTGCAGATTGGCATGCTGAATGGGAGCCGAGCAGGCAGGCGGCGAACAGGCTGCTCCCTTAAGCTTGCATCCCTCCAGCTCCCCCTCTTCAGCTCCCATATCTCCCCCTCTAAGCCTTGTCAGCAATTTTCTGCTTGGGAGGGCAGGAAAGAGATAACCGCGGCTCTTTCAGGTTCGGGTTTCACGCTATTAGGAAACCTCGGAGAGCCGTTGCAGATGGAGCGAGAAAGCCGGAAGGCTGTGCTCTCTGCTTCCAGGGTTGGCTCTTGGATTCAGTCCCAGCGGGCGTCCCCAGAATGACTTCAGATCATGTCAGACTTTGGTCCCTTTGGAGAGGGTCTGTAGCTCAGTGACCAAGCGCTTGCTGTTGGGTGCTGAAGGTCTCAGGTTCCCAGTCCCAACAAAACCAAAGGTTGGAAGGTTCAAGGCAGACCAAAGGAAGCACTTGTTGTTTAGTCATTTAGTTGTGTCCGACTCTTCGTGACCCCATGGACCAGAGCACACCATGCACTCCTGTCTTCCACTGCCTCCCACAGTTTGGTCAAACTCATGTTAGTAGCTTCGAGAACACTGTCCAACCATCTCATCCTCTGTCGTCCCCTTCTCTTTGTGCCCTCAATCTTTCCCAACATCAGGGTCTTTTCCAGGGAGCCTTCTCTTCTCAGAAGGTGGACAAAGTCTTGGAGCCCCAGCTTCAGGCTCTGTCCTTCCAGGGAGCACTCAGGGCTGATTTCCTTCAGAATGGATAGGTTTGATCTTGGATAGGTTTATTACACAGAATGGATCGGTTTGACTCTCAAGAGTCTCCTCCAGCGCCAGAATTCAAAAGCATCAATTCTTTGGCGATCAGCCTTCTTTATTGTCCAGCTCTCACTTCCATACATCATTACTGGGAAAACCATAGCTTTAAATATACGGACCTTTGTCGGCAAGGTGATGTCTTTGCTTTTTAAGATGCTGCCTAGGTTTGTCATTGCTAGGTTTGTCATTGCTACTCCTTCATGGACCACTGCCTTGCTGTGGTGAAGGGGCTTGAATAACTCAGAGAAGCTATGAGCTATGCTGTGCAGGGCTACCCAAGATGGACAGGTCATAGTGGAGAGTTTTGATCAAACATGATCCACCTGGAGCAGGAACTGGCAAGCCACTCCAGTATCCCTGCCAAGAAAACTCCATGGACAAAGACAAAAAGGAAGCACAGTGCATAGCTAAGCTTTGATACTCAATCCCAAAAAGATACTGGCCAACTTGGGTGGCTTCAAAAGAGGATCAGAACAATTTTCCTAAGGCGATCAAAGACTACTTGCCTCAATGAATATGTTCTGCCTCCACCATTGAATACCAGTTGCTGGAAATTGCAAAGAGAGCGCCGCTGCCCTCTGGCCTTACTCTTTGGCTTTTGTTGACATCTGGTTGGTCAGTAGACTAAATGGACTAGTGGCATTGCAGAGGGTTGGACTAGATGACCCATGGGGTTCTTCCAACTCTACAGTTCTATGATTCTATGACCTTTGGGCTGATCCAGCAGGGCTCTCATTATGTTCTTATGTCCCTGGCATCTCCTATTAACAGGCAGCAGAATTGGGGAAGACATCTATGCCTGAGAAGCTTTCAGGCTGCTGTGAATCAATGTGGGGCTTGGGGGACAAATAGTCTGATCTACATACAGGGACGTGGAAGAAAAGGCAAACTGCACATCATATGCAACCCTGACCCCTTTCACCGCTATGGAATCCAAAGGCATCACACCAGGCCCAAGTCAAAGTGCCGGTCCTGGCTTTTAAATTCTGAAATGGCTCAGAGCCAAAGTATCTGCAGGAGTGTCTATTTCAAAGTCAAATGGCCAATCCTTTAAGATTGGCTGGGGTTGGAGGCTGCTTGGGGTCCACATGAGGATTTATGGGGAGGGGATGTAGACCAGGGCCTTCTCTGTAGCAGACCAACAACTTTGGATCCACCTCCTGGAATCTGTCCTCTTCCTTGTTGGGATTTCAGTGTCAGAAAAATACATTTTTCGTTACCCACGTTTCCCCAGTTTGATATGCTCATGTTTACCCTGAACATCAGTGGGAGGATTTGTGTTCAATAACTGCATGCATGCATGAGTGTGTGCTAGTGTACAGTTTTAAATTTGTTTTTATTAGTGACATCTATTGATATTCATCTTACACTGCACAACGCCTTGAAAACCAACTGGGGGAAAAGAAATCAATGCACTACCCTGGTCACAATTTTCCCTAATGTTTGCCATTTATAAATACTGTGTATTCAAGGGAGGAAATACACACTTACAAAGCCTACATGATTCCCTTTTTTGCTAGCATGGGCCGAGAAGTTGGTGCCAAAGCTCTGATTAATAACATCAATGAGGATTCTGCACCAGAAAAGGCCAAAGGATTAAATTGCCCCAAATCAACTGCTGTCCTCTATCAAACAGAGATCTCAGGAAATCTCGCTTATATAAGAGAACATTATAATTGAGGCTTAGAGTTATCAGGATCGAGTGCAACAAATTATACTAATTCACGCAAAGACGAGACCAATGTGGGCGGGGAGCTAATTAAAAAAAAAAACCCAGATACATTGGTAATGACATCATTCTAAGTGACCTCGTCAGTATGTAACCCAGCAGTGGAAGAACTAAGATGTATTTAAACCCCAGCAAATTGCTTCCGCTCAGGAGGAGGAGAGGAAAATTATACGGAGATAATCATTTTCAGCAAACATGCTTGCTGTCCCTTTGTCTGACACCTACTTTAAATAAGATATATGTAAATCCAGCAAAGGCAATTTCCAGCTTGGTTTCCCAACCTACCTGCATTCAGCACAAAGCCCTTGTCAACTCCAGAAGCTCTCTGTGGCACTGCCTATTTATCTATACATCCCTTTTTTGCGAGCTTGGCTCCTTCACACAACAAGTTGGTCACAAGTTGGGCAAAATACTCCTGCATTGCAGGGGGTTGGACTAGATGACCCTCATGGTCCCTTCCAGCTCCACAATTCTATGATTCTAACACAAACTGTTGTCTTTGTCCATGGAGTTTTCTTGGCAGGGATACTGGAGTGGCTTGCTGGTTCCTGCTCCAGGTGGGTCACGTTTGGTCAAAACTCTCCACTATGATCTGTCCATCTTGGGTGGCCCTGCACTCATAGCTCCTCTGAGTCATTCAAGCCACTTCGTCACAGCAAGGCAGTGATCCATGAAGAGATCTAAACCTAAACCTAGAGAGCATCTTAAAAAGCAGAGACATCACCTTGCCAACAAAGGTCCGTATAGTCAAAGGTATGGTTTTCCCAGTAGTGATGTATGGAAGTGAGAGCTGGACCATAAAGAAGGCTGATCACTGAAGAATGGATGCTTTTGAATTCTGGTGCTGGAGGAGACTCTTGAGAGTCCCATGGACTGCAAGAAGATCCAACCTCTCCATTCTGAAGGAAATCAGCCCTGAGTGCTCACTGGAAGGACAGATCCTGAAGCTGAGGCTCCAAGACTTTGGCCACCTCATGAGAAGAGAAGACTCCCTGGAAAAAACCCTGATGTTGGGAAAGATGGAGAAGGGGACGACAGAGGACGAGATGGTTGGACGGTGTTCTCGAGGCTACCAGCATGAGTTTGACCAAGCTGCGGGAGGCAGTGGAGGATGGGGGTGCCTGGCATGCTCTGGTCCATGAGGTCACGAAGAGTCGGACACGACTAAACAACTAAACAACAACAAAACACATAAACTATGGAATTCACTCCCAGAGAAGGTAGTGATGGCCACCTACTTGGATGAGGAGCAGAGAAAATCATGAAACTTAAGACCACTAAGTCATGATGGTTATATTCTCCACCCATTGTCGGAAACGATATGCCTCTGAACCACAAGTGGGGAGACTACTGTGGTCCACGTAGCTGTTTGGCCACTGTGAGAACAGGACGTTGCCCTCTTCTCATGTCCTTCAATTCATACCCAGCCACCTAGAAGTTGCCAGTGATGATGGACAACTCTGCTTGGTCTTCTCTGCTGCCTCTGGCATGGCTTCTGCCTCTGCATATTTTCAAATGTGCCCTCAAAACCTGTTCCATAAAGGCACAGGCCGAATCCAGCCTTCTCCAACGTGGTGATTTCCAGATGTATTGGATAGCAGTTCCCACAAGTCCTGACTTTTGGTTATGCTGACTGGGACTGGGCTCTTGAGGAACATGCTTTGGTTTTTTCATTGCTTGCAGAAGAAGCTCATAATTGGTGGCCCAAGTAAGGTCTTCATGTGGAGTCAGGGATATTTCAAGCATCACCTATCTCAGGTTTGCCTTCCTGTAGTTGCCCACAGTGCCCTCTTTCCCTGCTTCCGTGTCCAACTTTGCTACTTTGAGTACCAAAACCAGGACAAGTGTCCTCCTCTACACAGAGCAAGTGTGGTGTAGTGGTTAGAGTTTGGATGAGGACCTAAGAGACCAGGGTTCAGAGCTCTACCTCTCTTTTAAATCAGAACCAGTGAAGGTGGTGAAGGTCCTGTGTGAGTGCCTGGAGGCGGTTGGAGGATGGATGGCAGCTAACAGGGTTGAATCCTGACAAGTACTGTTTTTGGGGGACAGGGGGCAGGCGGGTGTGGGGGATTCCCTGGTCCTGAATGGGGTAACTGTGCCCCTGAAGGACCAGGTGCGCAGCCTGGGAGTCATTTTGGACTCACAGCTGTCCATGGAGGCACAGGTTAATTCTGTGTCCAGGGCAGCTGTCTACCAGCTCCACCTGGTACGCAGGCTGAGACCCTACCTGCCCGCAGACTGTCTCGCCAGAGTGGTGCATCCTCTAGTTATCTCCAGCTTGGACTACTGCAATGCGCTCTACGTGGGGCTACCTTTGAAGGTGACCCGGAAACTGCAATTAATCCAGGTAGACTGGTGACTGGGAGCGGCCGCTGGGACCACATAACACCGGTCCTGGGAGATCTGCATTGGCTCCCAGTACGTTTCCGAGCACAATTCAAAGTGTTGGTGCTGAACTTTAAAGCCCTAAACGGCCTCAGCCCAGGATACCTGAAGGAGCATCTCCACCCCCATCGTTCAGCCGGACACTGAGGTCCAGCACCGAGGGCCTTCTGGCGGTTCCCTCATTGCGAGAAGTGAGGTTACAGGGAACCAGACAGACAGCCTTCTCGGTAGTGGCGTCCACCCTGTGGAACACCCTCCCTTCAGGTGCGAAGGAAATAAGTAGCTATCCTATCTTTAAAAGGCATCTGAAAGCAGCCCTGTTTAGACTTCCGGGTTGGCGCGATCTGGAAATGGCGGATTCCCTCCGAGCTCCGGAGGGAATCGGCTCAGCGGTGGATGGGTCTTTGCCGTGCCGGCGACACGGGGACCCTTAAAAACCGCAGGCGCGGAAGCCTGCGGACTGAAGACTCGGCGGGTGCCTTAAGCGCCCCCCCTGATTCGCAAAGAGCCTTTTTAAAGGCTACGGAGGGGATACGGGGGACGGCGCGGCACTGAGAGTCGATCGCTACCGCCGCTGAGCGAAGCCGCGAGCCACAACTGGAGAGCGCTGACTTCCTTCCTTGAAATTCGGACTGAAAAAAAGAACCCGTGAGTAATCTGGAACTGAACTTTAAAAATTTTCACCTTTTGAATTTGAGACGATCGGGGGGGGTGTGCTAAAAGGAAGTCCCCACCCCCCCCTTGCAGACGATCCAGAGCAACGATATAAGAGCTAAGCTGGAGTGCCTACCCTGTAAAGGGTGAGTTCTAAAAAGACAGTAACTTCCAAGATTTGGAAAGGCAAATTTGAGCAGGAGAGTGGAGTGTTGGAAGAGTCTTTGTTTTGTGGTAAACAATCCTCCCTCCCGGGCCCGGGAGCGACCTGCTTAGGAGCCTGTATAGAGGAGCAGAATTTGACAGCTGTCAAAGCTGTCAAATGGACTGTTAACAGTGGAAAAATTGCTATTTAAGACCTCTCCGGATTAAAAGGAGTTACAATTGAATCAAAATTGTGGGAAACAAAGAAACAATAACAGGATAGAGGATTGTTGGAGAAAAGAACATTAAGTAACCAGATTCCCTCTAGGGGGAATTCTGTGGAACTACAATGGCTGTGGATGGAAAGATACTGAGAGAAATCGAAAGGATGTTTTCACTGGTGGGAACCCTACAGGAGCAGACTACAGCTATGAGTAAACAACTGACGACCTTGAATTTGGAAACAAGTAGTTCTGCTGAATGTAGTGAGGATCTGAGTGAGAAAGAACCCACAGCTGAATACGAAATAATAAACAAAGAAGAGGAGAAGACAAAACAAGAAAGAGAACAAGTTATGTGGGAAAATACTAACCAGAAGCTGACATTTGGAGAACACAAGCAAGGAGACTATTGGATTAAATCCATCTTAAGCCTACGAAAGATACAGAAGACGAAAGTGGAGGCCCTGGGAGTTTATGGAATTCAGGAACTTGAAATAAAGAAGTACAATTGGGGCCTCCACATAGACTTTGATTTTGATTATCATCAAGACTTAGGCCTTGTGGAAATTCTTCAGCAGTTGTTTCTAAAAATGGGAAGAGACTATGGACTGATTGGATTGATTGTCAAGGAACTCTTTCGAGACTCGATGACCGACAAAAAGGACTACCAACAAAATCGGCGGAGAGGGACTGAAAGAGAGTTGAGAGCCTCGGACGTGCGGAACCCAGGCTAAAAACTGTTATTTTGGACATGTCTTGGGAAAGGACGCAAATCGGGGATGGGAGGGAGGGAAGCATTTAAAATTAAACAACACTCAAGACCAGGGGGTTTGGTTAATAAGAAAACTATTCAAGAAAAAATGAGAAATCGAGGGAAGAGAATTGGGGTCCAACTTAGGGAAATTTATTTTTGTTCTTTTTTTTTATATATATATATATAAAAGGATTAATATTAAGATGGAAAAGGAAATGCCAATTTGCTGACATAAATCTGGGAATAGGGATGCAAGGGAGGGGGTGGGGGGAAGTCAAGGACTAGGGTTAGAAAATAAGGTTTTCGGGAATTATACATGTTTGTTGTCTTTTATGTTTGTTTTGGAGTTTTGTGTTTTGTTTTTGTCTATATAAAATGTGAAAACCCAATAAAAATATTCTAAAAAAAAAAAAATGAAAGCAGCCCTGTTTAGGGAAGTTTTAATATTTAATGCTGTATTGTTTTTAACACTCGATTGGGAACCACCCAGAGTGGCTGGGGAATCTCAGCCAGATGGGCGGGGTATAAATAATAAATTATTATTATTATTATTATTATCATCATTATTATTATTCCCCACTTGGCCATCAAACTCACTGGGTGACCTTGGGCGTGTCACTCATTTTCAGCCAAATCAACCCCACAGGGTTGTTGAGAGGATAAGATGGGGAGAAGGGGAACTATGTACACTACTTTGAGCTCATTGGATAAAATATGGGATATAAATGCAATAAATCGATACAGAAAATCCACAATGGCACTGCTTTCTTCTCTTCAAGATGCTTGCTAACATTTCGGGCTCTGGATTCATTGCAAACTCTGTGTCTCCTTTAGCAAAAGAACTTTGCGAGTACAAAACCCACTTTAAAACCAAAAGGAAGCAAGAACAAAAGACTTAGACAAATAATTTGCCCTCGGATTTTTTCCTCATCCCCTTTTATATATAGTAATAAAGTGAGTTCTTCGCAGGAAGATTCCGTTGCCGTTCTTCAGTTACATTTTCATCATGAGTTTTAAATTAGTTGTCGGATTACAGGCCGGAAATATTGTACTGCAAAGTTATTAGATTTTTCTCCCCCGACGCTCGCTTCATCTTTTCTCATGCAAAAGACACATCAGTGGGGAACCCAGAAAGACAGCTCCATTGTTTAAAACGGGGCTGGTTCTACAAATGCAAGCATAGGGACATAGGGAGGTGCCTTACACCACATCAGAGCATTGGTCTATATAGCGCAGGACTGTCTACACGGACTGGCAGCAGCATTCCAGGTTGTGTGGCAAGTCCCCCTCCCCACTTGTGAAATAAAGACACAGGACAATTTATTTAAGGTCCATGGGCGTAAAAGGCCACAACTTTATTGATTACAGGAATTGAATGATATTGGCTTAGGTATTGGTTCCTATCGACTAACCGGCTTCAGCATGAAGACACGTGAGGGTTAACCACCAGCAGAGGAAGTCCTGCTGAAGTACGTCAACTAGGATCCCCTGGGTGTCACCGCTCGGGGGCATGCCTTAGGCCCACACTCAATAGGCTTCAGACAGGGCAACGCCCCCTGGAATCCTTTACCGGACTACCCTTTGCTTGGGGACAGTGATAGCACTTCCTCCCCCCCACTTCATTTGCATAACAATACCCCTGCCAATGCCTAACTGCCAATACCTAAAAGTTGTGATGTTTGCTACGAGGTAGGTGAAAAAACCAAATGGCCGGTGCCAATTCACCAAGTGGAAAAATTCCTACCAGGCACCTTGACGGCGACCAACCAAAGTCCATTGCAAGGTCAGAGGAGCAACTAAAGGGCGGGTAGGGTGGGAAACCTGATCAGCTGGAAGGAGAAGAGAGGGCGGTCCTTGGGCGCGCCAGGCATAAATAGCCCGGGCCACGCCTCCCTGGCCAGCCAATTGGCTAGGCAGGGAGCTGACACACCCAAGGATTCCCTCATTCTCGCAGGGGCTGTAAGCCAGCCCCCGCGTGTGTGGGTAGGGCGTGGGCCCGCAACCCCACCTCCTATCCAGCTCGGAAGTGGCTTTTTCACACAAGAGACATTTCCAGCCCAACCTGGAGATTCTGTGGACTGAATCCAGGACATTCTGTGAAGCTTCACCACTCAGGATGACCAGGGGTTCTATTCAGTTAAAATTTAAAAGTGAATCTACCTAATTCACATTTTGTGAGACAATATGTGAACCAAATCACAGCCATTCTTAGGCATTCACACTTCTCTGAATTTTGCAGCGTGGTTTGCCAACCTAGGAATGTCTGCAAAAATGCATTTAGTGGGGTAAAGTGTACACTAAACACACACACATAACCCCAGAGATAGCACACAGAATGTATTATACTAAGGGGAAGTACTTTGCAAAAATGTGTATATTTGGGGAAATTGGGACTAAAGGGCTAGTGAATTTCCATGAGGAGTTTTTATAAAACATACATCATCATCATCATCATCATCATCATCATCATAGTAAACCAGTGTGGAAATGGGACAATAAGAACGTGGGGAGAAATTTGCCCATCACTATCTAATGCTGAGATGTGACTCTTCCAAGATTCAGAACAGATAGAATCAAAGAATCATAGAATTGAAGCATTGGAAGGGACCCTGAGGGTCATCTAGTCTGAACCCCTGCAATGCAGGAATCTTAGCAAAAGCATCCATAACAGATAGCCATCCAACCCCTGCTGAAAAACCTCCATGGAAGGAGAGTCCACCACCTCCCGAGGGAGACCGCTTCACTGTCAAACAGTTCTTACTCAGAAAGTTCTTCCTGATGTTTAGTTGGAATTTCCTTTCTTGTAACTTGAAGTCATTGGTTTGAGTCCTACCCTCCAGATCAGTTGAAAACAAGGTTGCTCCATCTTCCATGGGACAGCCCTTGAGATGTTTGAAGATGGCTACCATCTTCTCCTCCCAATCTCCTCTTTTCCAGGCTAAACATACCCAACTCCTTCAACTGTTCTGCCAGAAGTTTAGCTCTGCCCTCGCCGGTCCTGGAAGGATCCTTTTAAAAAGTCCCATACGCTCAGAGACTTTGCGCCTATTCATTGGGGGATATAGGAAGCCCAGAGCACTTGTCTTTAGATGTCCCTTTTATGGAGAGGCACATTGTGAGACCATTGATCCCCTGCTGGTGAGGCTCGCTGACCTCCCGGAAAAGCAAAAATTTGATCTTTTCCTGTTATGCAAAGATCATAAGATGACCCGGAGGGTGCAACGGCGTGAGAGGAAAAAGCGCCGTCACGCTCGTTGCATCTCCCTTCTCCAAAGGGAGAGTTCCTTCCTTCACTTGAGGAGGGAGAAACAGCATCAGGTGGAAAAAGTTGGCCTGGATGCCAACAGCATTGTGTTCAAGGACAGGCAAATCTCCCTAGAATGGTTCATTGTAAGCTGTGCAGAGATGATGGCTTAGTTGAACAGCCCTGCTTCAAAGGGTGACCCTATCCTCAGCACAGCCTGGGATTCCTCTTTAGTTTACACAGAATAAGGCCCAAACACTGCGGAATTTGTAGAAAGCCCAAAGTCAAGACTGCAGATTTTGCTCCCTCCCCTTTTGATCTCTGGCAGTGAAATTGGGATGACTTCTCCTCCCGGAGAGGAGAGCAGACAGACGCAGGGCTGGGATTAAAATAATAATAATCAAATCAAAAGCGGCCCTTGCGCAGTGGAGGAGAGCTAACATGTGAGCTTATGGGTCATGACAGATGCAGTATTGATAAAAAGGAGGCCAAGGAAAATGGAGCGGCGAAACGACAGGGGACCTTAGGCGTGATCCTGATCTGACCTGATGGCTTCGTTATGCTCCACACAGCGAGCGGCGGAGACTGGGCTTGGAGGGGGGGCAGCAGTTGCAATTGGGGGGGTTGAGCGAGAAAGGATGGGGTGTAAGGAGTCCTGCTCTGGGTTCTGCATAATTTTTGTTCCTTTTTTGTGGAACCATGTGTGAGAAAAAGGCAGACCCAAGCAGTTTAATGGGAAACTTAAACAAGTAAGTGGGAGGAAGGTGGAGTTAATGTCAGGTCCTACTTGCCACTTCCCTTTGGAGATACCTAGTTGGCCACTGTGAGAAGTGGGTGCTGGATTAAATGGGCCATTGGCCTGATCCTGCGACATCCTTCCTGTGTTCTCAAGGTACACACAACTCAGCCGGCCAGTCTCTACCAATTAATGGGAACATAAATTGCACTAGGAGCAGCACTCTTGACATGATACGACAGCTGCCAACTGCCTGCAAAAACAGTCAAAGTTATTTTAGTTTTGACCGGCTTTCCAAGCAGGTTAAATGGCTTTTTACCACAAGTGTCTACAGTTAGGGTTTTAATCCTGTTTTGAAGATATTGGTTGTTTTTGTGTCTTGAGCTGTTTCAGATTCTTTTATGTGTCATTTGCCTTGAGATAGTGGTTTAGATGGTGCTTAAAAATTAAGTACAGTCATACCTCGGGTTACAGACACTTCAGGTTGCATTTTTTGGGGTTATGGACTGCAGAAACCCGGAAGTACCGGAATTGGTTACTTTCGGGTTTTGGCGGTTGCACATGTGCAGAAGCGCTAAATCGTGCTTTGCACATGTGCAGAAGCATGAAATTGCAACCCACGTGTGTGCAGATGCGCTGCTATGGGTTGCAGATGCTGTGGGTTGCGAATATGCATCCTGCACAGATCATGTTCGCAAACCAAGCGTCCTCTATATGTTGTTGTTTAGTAGTTTAGTCGTGCCCGACTCTTCGTGACCCCATGGACCAGAGCACGCCAGGCACTTCTGTCTTCCACTGCCTCCCGCAGTTTAGTCAAACTCATGCTGGTAGCTTCGAGAACACTGTCCAACCATCTCGTCCTCTGTCGTCCCCTTCTCCTTGTGCCCTCCATCTTTCCCAACATCAGGGTCTTTTCCAGGGAGTCTTCTCTTCTCATGAGGTGGCCAAAGTATTGGAGTCTCAGCTTCAGGATCTGTCCTTCCAGGGAGCACTCAGGGCTGATTTCCTTAAGAATGGATCAGTTTGATCTTCTTGCAGTCCATGGGACTCTCAAGAGTCTCCTCCAGCACCAGAATTCAAAAGCATCAATTCTTCAGCGATCAGCCTTCTTTATGGTCCAGCTTTCACTTCCATACATCACTAGTGGGAAAACCATAGTTTTAACTATACGGACCTTTGTTGGCAAGGTGATGTCTCTGCTTTTTAAGATGCTGTCTAGGTTTGTCAATGCTTTTCTCCCAAGAAGCAGGTATCTTTTAATTTTGTGGCTGCTGTCACCATCTGCGGTGATCATGGAGCCCAAGAAAGTAAAATCTCTCCCTGCCTCCATTTCTTCCCCTTCTATTTGCCAGGAGGTGATGGGACCAGTGGTCCACTGAATAATAATAATAATAATAATAATAATAATAATAATAATAATAATAATAGAATCATAGAATTGTGAAGTTGCAAAAGACCATAAGGGCCAAACCCCTGAAATGTATATATCTTTTGTTCAATGTGGGGCTCAAACCCACAACCCTGAGATGAGCTATCTAATAGTTCCTCTTTCATGCCCTCCATGAAATTAGGAAACACACAAGGGGGGTGCATTGGAAAGCTTGAAGGCTAATCTTAGCAATTTCTGTTTCTGGAGCTCAGCGGAGCTCTTTTCCTTCTCCAATACTAGTGAGGAAATGAGGGGATCAGATAAATTGGGGAAATAGCCCGTTTCACTAAGAGGTTCAAAGGAGAGGCTGCCTCCGGCAATCTGATCCCGACCTTAGAAGCCCAGAAGCAGTTGAGAGCTCAGGGGGGAGAGACACAAGAATAGGGCATTTTCAAACTGGGCCCCTTGTGATTCTCATCCATACTATGGTAGGTTGATTGTAGGTAGGAATATATAGACTCTCCCACCCCAAATGCAGACTCACACGCTGCTTCTCTCAAAATCCCAGAGCAGTTTCTCCATTAGCCTTGGAATGTTTTGAGTTGGGCATCATTTGGTGAGAAATTCAATACAGGTAGCAGTATGGAGAGCTGCTGTCAGTCAGTATAGCCCAGGCTTCCTCAACCTCGGCCCTCCAGATGTTTTGAGACTACAATTCCCATCATCCCTGACCAATGGTCCTGCTAGCTAGGGATCATGGGAGTTGTAGGCCAAAAGCATCTGGAGGGCTGAGGTTGAGGAAGCCTGGTGTAAACAATAGTGAGTTGGATGGAGCAAGGGTGTGACTCAGTATAAGGAGGTTTTTTACAGACACCTTGGGTTACAAACACTTCGGGTTACAAACTCCGCTAATCTTGGGTTAAGACCTTTGCCCCAGGATGAGAATAGAAATTGTGTGTCGGTGGTGCAGCAGCAGCAGGAGGTCACATTAGCTAAAGTGGTACCTCTGGTCAGACCTCACCTGAAGTACTGTGTCCAGTTCTGGGCACCACAATTCAAGAAGGACACTGACAAACTGGAACGTGTCCAGAGGAGGGCAACCAAAATGGTCAAAGGCCTGGAAACGATGCCTTATGAGGAACGGCTAAGGGAGCTGGGCATGTTTAGCCTGGAGAAGAGGAGGTTAAGGGGTGATATGATAGCCATGTTCAAATATATAAAAGGATGTCACATAGAGGAGGGAGAAAGGTTGCTTTCTGCTGCTCCAGAGAAGCGGACACGGAGCAATGGATCCAAACTACAAGAAAGAAGATTCCACCTAAAGATTAGGAAGAGCTTCCTGACAGTAAGAGCTGTTCGACAGTGGAATTTGCTGCCAAGGAGTGTGGTGGAGTCTCCTACTTTGGAGGTCTTTAAGCAGAGGCTTGACAACCATATGTCAGGAGTGCTGTGATGGTGTTTCCTGCTTGGCAGGTGGTTGGACTCGATGGCCCTTGTGGTCTCTTCCAACTCTATGATTCTATGATTCTAGGTTAGGAACAGTTTCAGGTTAAGAACGGACCTCCAGAATGAATTAAGTTCATAACCCGAGGTACCACTGTATTTATTGATTTGGGGTTTTCTTTTTCCCCTCAGACTTCCCTAAATGCAATACATAGATTCAAAGATTTCTATGCTTAAAATGCTGCAGGATGATTTCAGGTTAAGAACGGACCTCTGGAATGAATTAAGTTCGTAACCAGATGTACCACTGTAATGCAAAATGGATTAATCCGTTCCAGACTTTTGAAAAGAACCCCTAAAACAGCAATTTAACGTGAATTTTACTATCTAACAAGACCACTGATCCATAAAATGAAAGCAATAAAGAATGTACTGCAGTCACACAATCAATCAATCAATCAATCAGTAGCTGAACTGGGTTGCATACAGTAACAAAAAAAAAAAGAGCAGAAAAACCAAAAACCAAAATAAATAGCAAAAACAGACAGACCTCAGTGTAACACTCAAAACAGTAGTGTGGCACTCAAATTGGAAGTGTGGCACTCAAAATGGAAGTGTGGCACTCAAATCAGAAGCATAACACTCAAAATGGAGCATGTTTGACTTCCGAAAAAAGTTCGCAAACTGGAACACTTACTTCCAGGTTTGCAGTGTTTGGGTTCCAAGCTGTTTGAGTACCAAGGTGTTTGAGAACAAAGGTAGCACTGTAGTAAGTGCAGTAATTACACATAATAATTAAAACATTTTAAAACTGCACAACTAACATAATAATAGGGAAGGGCCATAGTTCCGCGGTAGACGTTCTGCTTTGCATGCACAAAAATATATCGCAGGTTCAATTCCTTGTATCTCCAGGGAGGGTTGGGATAAAATTTAAAATGTTGTTCTATGTTTCTAATCCCATTATACAGCAGCACAATAATAGCACTGCTAAGACAAAAGCCATGCCCCCAAATACCGAGGGAGCAAAATATTGCTTTGTGTGTGTCTGTGGGGTGGTGGTGGAGATTTTACCTCCACAGAGAATCCCTACCTCCAAAGTAGGGATGTCAACATAGCTTGCAGACAGACATTCCAACCACTATGCAACACTGCTTCTCCAGTCATGTTATATTGAAATACTTTATTGTCACTTGTACAATTTGTATACAGTGAGATTACACGAGCACCCCCCACTCAGCTCTCTTAGTCTTAATTCCCCTCGTTTGCTGACGCACACCCACCAAACCCAAAAGTCAGTTGCCCTGTTGTTATCTTTCTATTCAGCAGCATAACAGGAGTCTTGAAAACTTCATTGAGGGTGTTTGCTTAGTTTTGTTTGAGCTAAGATTGGGATCAAAGATCTGGGGCAAGGAAGGGGTAAAAGATTAAATTTCAAGCCGATCCAATATAGTATAACCAACATTACAAGTCAATTTGGCACTGCCAGGGCAGGTGGGCGAGATCTTTTCCAAGAACTCCCCAAAATACTCATTAAGTTATGTCCTACTTCTAAATCTACCTTAAGAGAATGGATTCTACTCACAGCTATGGGAAAGAGAAAAAAAGGACGTACTTAGAGCACTGCCACCACAGCAAAGATTTGTAAAGGATGGACCAGAAATGTGATGTAATTTGTATTTAAAGACAAACCAACCAAAATTGCACTTTATGAAGCAACCCATGAACCAAAAGACAGCTACCATTCGAGAACTCTGAATTTTGCAGTCCCATGATCTGTCCAAGTTATGCATACAGGAATGCATATAACCAGGATAGAGTGTGCATAAATGTGCATAAAAAAGGTAAAGGTAAAGGATCCCTGACAGTTAAGTCCAGTTGCGAACGACTCTGGGGTTGCAGTGCTCATTTCGCTTTACAGGCCGAGGGAGCCAACGATTGTCTGCAGACAGTTTTTCTGGGTCATGTGGCCAGCAGGACTAAGCCGCTTCTGGCGAACCAGAGCAGTGCATGGAAACGCCGTTTACCTTCCCGCCAGAGCGGTACCTATTTATCTACTTGAACTTTGACGTGCTTTCGAACTGCTAGGTTGGCAGGAGCAGGGACCGAATAACAGGAGCTCACCCCGCCGCAGGGATTCGAACTGCTGACCTTCTGATCGGCAAACCCTAGGCTCAGTGGTTTAGACCACAGCGCTACCCATGTCTCTAAATGTGCACAGGTACATGAAAAAAAAACACATGCAAAAATGCACTGCATTAGGGAAAGGGAAACTCTGGTCCAAAACCTCTGCTGCCTTGTGGGACATCTTTGGGAAAATTCTAAGGAGTAAACCCTACACAAATTTGGAGTCCCTAATGCGGTTGAATGGCTCCTTGTACATCTCCTTCCAGCAACTCCTGCAGCTAAGCAGGACATCTTGCTCTGCTTTCTTTTGGACCACATCAGCAAGGCCATGAGGAGGGTTTTGTTGTTTGGGCATCCCAGGACCTCCACACACACTGCCCAGACTTGCACCCTGGGGAGGTCACTGTCAGGAGTTCAGCCTACACTCGAGTAGACCCTGGCAGAGACACATCCCTGACTGGCATGTTCTCTCCCTCCTCGTCAATCGTTCGGGAACTTCAAAAGCTTTCTTCAGCCCGAACATCACAGCAACCAAAGCCAACCGACACCAGCATGCTTAGAGATCCACAGAGTCTTTGCAGCTTTGAGTAACAGACCTCAGCAACTCAGTATTTTGGCTAATCTATTTTATTTACATATAAACACACACACGGAGCACTGCAACATGGCTCCCTCTCTCTCTAGCATCAGACAGCAAAGAGAGAAAGAACAAAGGACAATACTCCCACTTCACGGAACACAGTAACACAAACATCCTGTCTCCGTCACTTGCCGCTTTGTGGAGTCAAATCATATACAGTGGTACCTCGGGTTATATATGCTTCAGGTTACAGATGCTTCAGGTTACAGACACTGCTAACCCAGAAATAGTACCTCGGGTTAAGAACTTTGCTTCAAGATGAGAACAGAAATTGTGTAGCGGCGGCGCGGCAGCAGCAGCAGGAGGCCCCATTAGCTAAAGTGGTGCTTCAGGTTAAGAACAGTTTCAGGTTAAGAACGGACCTCCGGAAAGAATTAAGTTCTTAACCCAAGGTACCACTGTACCATCATGTGACAGATAAAAATCCCATGAATGCAATCATAGATCAGGAATTCTAACATCCTCCCCCAATTCATGATCTGTGTTGCAGTCTTCAGTGTAACTGCAACAACCATACAGATGTCACACACACAGTATACTCCTGTATCACCCATTGCACCCTTGGAACTACCTGCAAGTGGATTAGCCTTGGGCCTTACCATCTTGCACTTCTGACCAGTCTTGGTGTCATAGCTCTTCTGAATATCAAGAAGTTTTACATCTGGGCTTTGTCATGTTAACGCGGCAGTCAGACTTCACCTATGGAGTGAATTGCAGTACAGACTTCACCTATGGAGGAGCACTACATTGTCTCTTGAGACACATGGATGCCAAGAAAAGGACAATTGCTTGCAACCGTGTGTTCGTTGGGCAAAATTCCACACACACAAAAATGTGCATATCAGAAGAAATGTGCACTGGAATGCTGACATATTCCTATGAGAACTTTTTTTAAAAAAGTTTGCAAGCTGCTTTGGAAATGTGGGAAACAATTTAAGATGGGAGAGGGGATGACTGAGAAATGGAGAGTAGTCAAAACATGTTCCATCTGATTGATCCTATTCAGTAATTTAGCAGATGTACTTTGTAAGCAGTCTTCAAAGGCACCCCCTCTGCAAAAAAAAAAAAAGTGTTGCAATTGTTCATAAGGAGGTGTCAACTTCAAGACAGCAGGATCTTAGCCTGTCTCTTGAGCAAAACAGCAGAGAGCAGCAAGATTCTCCTACTTTCTAACTTTGGCATGCTTAGTCATCCCCCATGGACATTTAGCACTATTTAAATTAGTCAGACATAGCAGGGAGTCCCACTTGTTCTAGTAAAACCATAATAAAGGAAGCAGGGAGGGGGAAAAATAAATAAATTAAGCATTTTATATTTAATCTAACATAAAAAGGTGTCCAAATGCAAAGCATGATTGCTCATTCATCTCCCTCTTTTTATGTGAGGCTTCCTGGAGGAAATATAAAATAATAATTTAATATGAACGCTACGTTCCAAGCTATGAAAAGTGAAATAGATGCTTAGCAGTGGGGTGGTGTCATTGAAACACAGAGAAAGTAGGGTACCTTTTGGGATTCAGGGAGAGAGACAGAGAGGAGATTTCAATGAACACTTGCCCCTTACAAATATTCAAATTTATTATTTTTTAAAAAAGGATAAATGTCAAAAAGTACTTCTCCACGCAGCACATGTTAATCCTGTGGTCAACTAAGACCCCCTAGATCCTTTTCACATATACTACTGGCAAACCAAGCATCCTCCATCTTATATTTGTGCCTCTGATTTTTCCTGCCCAAGTTCAGAACCTTACATTTGCCCCTGTTGAGATTCCTATTATTAGTTTTGGCCCAGTTCTCCACTCTGTTAAGGCCATCTTGAATCCCGATTCTATACCTTCCGAGGTATTTACCACTGTGCTTTTCTGAGGAAACAATTAAACCCCTGTGTTGCAAACACTTATCAGTAATATCCAAGGCAACACGATAACCAAGTACAACAATGCAATATCAATATAAACTCTTTATATAGTCTATATGGAACATTGAACAATACGAGAAACCAAATAGAAAACATAGAAGCAAATAAACACAAGTCTTATAAGTCTCTGAAAGTTTTTGTAGACTATGCAAGTCTCTGAAAGAAGTAATGGGTCAAATTGTTGTACTTGGTCATTGTGTTGCCCTGGATATTACAGTGGTACCTCGGGTTAAGTACTTAATTCGTTCCAGAGGTCCGTACTTAACCTGAAACTGTTCTTAACCTGAAGCACCACTTTAGCTAATGGGGCCTCCTGCTGCTGCCGCGCTGCTGGAGCACAATTTCTGTTCTCATCCTGAAGCAAAGTTCTTAACCTGAAGCACTATTTCTGGGTTAGCGGAGTCTGTAACCTGAAGCGTCTGTAACCTGAAGTGTATGTAACCCGAGGTACCACTGTACTGACTTTTCTGAGGAAAGGCATTTTGGCCTTTTCTTACAAGAAACCTCTGGGGGAAAACCAGGTATTTATCTTTCCCTCTCCATCTCCCAAACATATACGCATCCCACTCACTTCCAGGGCTTAAGACTGGTCGCTACTGCATCACTTTAGCCTGCAGGGGAGAATTCAAAGCATCTCCTGCTACTGCAGATAGAGAGAAAAGATGACATCAGTGATAAGGGTCCATTGCTCCGCTTCTCTGTGATAGTCTTGTTTTTACACACAGGGAGTTCTCCTTTGTGCATTGGCATTAATGAAGCCAAACCTTCCTCATCCTGGTGCCCTCTAGATGTTTTGGACAACAGCTCCCATCTCATTTTTTTCATTTTCCATTTGTATGCCACCTTTCCACAGTTACAAAACAATGCTCAAGGCGGCTCACAGCATAACAAGATCTACATAATTACAAAAGTCATAAACATCTGCCTCAGCCAGGATGATTTTGGTACACCTGTTAGCCCGCCTCTTCAGCGCCTGCATGGGCTGGGTGACCGGAACACCTTCTCTGACCCTCTGATCAGAGGAACATAGGAACACTAACAAGCATTCCCAAGGAGCAGGTCCTGTTGCTGTGGACTCACATCTGCTCATGTGAGCACCCAAACTCAGCAGAGTCAACAGAAGCAAAGCTGTGGAGGTTTTGCAGCATACCTAACTTATTTCTACCATTTAGTCAAATAAAAGAACATTACAAACATGGACGAGAGGAGCAGCTCTCATACAGAGATCCTGCCTCCTCGCAAGAAAAAGTACAACAGTACCAACGACAGAAGTCTCGAAGAGTGGTTTCCACCCCTTCCTTTCTCACAATATGAAAATAAACAATAGGATCAGGTGATCCTTGCAATGGGAGGGATGAAAATACTGACAGATGACCCCCTAGGAATTTATAGAATTTAATGCCCTAAACAGCCACGGCCCTGTATACCTGGAGGAGGAGGAGGAGGAGGAGGAGGAGGAGGAGGAGGAGGAGGAGGAGGAGGAAGAAGAAGAAGAGGAGGAGGAGGAGGAGGAGGAGGAGGAGGAGGAGGAGGAGGAGGAGTTTGGATTTGATATCCCGCTTTATCACTACCCTAAGGAGTCTCAAAGTGGCTAACAATCTCCTTTCCCTTCTCCCCCACAACAAACACTCTTTGAGGTGAGTGGGGCTGAGAAACTTCAGAGAAGTGTGACTAGCCCAAGGTCACCCAGCAGCTGAATGTGGAGGAGCGGAGACGTGAAACCAGTTCACCAGATTATGAGTCTACCACTCCTAACCACTACACCACACTGGCTCTCGACCCCCATCGCTCAGCCCGGACACTGAGGTCCTCCTCCGAGGGCCTTCTGGCAGTTCCCTCACTGTGAGAAATGAAGCTACAGGGAACAAGGCCAAGGGCCTTCTCGATAGTGGCACCCACCCTGTGGAATGCCCTCCCATCAGATGTCAAGGAGATGAGTAACTATGTAACCTTTAGAAGACGTCTGAAGGCCTGTAAGCTTTTAAAGGTTTAATGTTTTATTATGTTTTTGTATATGTTGGAAGCTACCCAGAGTGGCTGGGACAACCCAGTCAGATGGGTGGGGTACAAACAAACAAATAATAGTGATAGAAGCTGCCTTTCACTGAGTCAGCTCATTGGTTCATCTAGTACAGCATTGTCCACATAGACTAGCAATGCTGCTCTCCAGGATTTTAGACGGGGTTCTCTCCCAGTCCTAACTGGATACGCCATGGATTGAACATGGTACCTTCAGCATTCTAGCAGACACTCTTACCACTGAGATACTCTACAGCCCTTCCCCTTGGTGCCAGGGAATTGTAGTGCAAAACACCTTGGGGGCACCCAGTTGGCAGAGGCCAATCAATTGCATCCCAATATTGTAGGTTAAAGTGGTGCAGGCAGGACACAGGTTTGCTGGCTCAGCGACAAGTCATTTGCAAGCGTCAGGCCTTAAGCTCCCTCTCTGCCACTTCCGATGTCGTTTCACGGGATACTAACCAAAAGATGTGACTTCAAGTAGCTATTAATTTGCCCAATTATGGCTGATAGATGTTGGCCCTTTTAGTGTGGAAGCTTGTTCTTCCGTAAGTGTCAATTTGTCCCCTTATGATAGTACAGCTTGTGCCCAATAGGTTTCAAACATCTTATTGCAGTGGTTTTTTTTCAACACCATTCCATAATTTGCATTTGTGTCTTTTGGTGTGCATTGTGTGTATTCAGAGAGCATATATATGGAGATCTGTGTGTGTGTGTGTGAGAGAGAGAGAGAGAGGGAGAAGAACGAAATGCAATCTTCAAGCATTTCGCTGGCGAGGTAAACAAACACAGCATTTAATCTTAATAAAATGAGAAGTTTAATAATGTGCTCTATTTTCAGCGGCTGAGACAGGCCAGATGTAAACTGCCCATTAACATTAGTTCTACATGACAAAGCGCCTACCTACGACAATAGTTCATTGCAAACCGCGTCCTCTGAGCCTGACAGAGCCTGTGGAATGGTGGAGGGATTTCATATGGCTTAGGGATTTAAATAATCACAAATTAAAAGCAGAATTAGCTGGAGAGGGAAGAAAGAGCTGCTTTCGAGTGAAGTGGGAGAGGAAGGAGGCGGTGTAATGCAATGCAGTTTCCTCCAGGTACGGTTAGACTCCAGCTCCAATCAGCCCTTGCCAGCACAAGAAACAGAGAGAAATTATGGGAGTTGGAGTCCACAATTCGTGGAGGGCACTAGGTTGGGGATCTAAGGAAGCTGATGCAAAAAGAAAGCAAGGGAGGTGATAAAAGCTGAAGCAGATGGCAATTCATTGAGAGTAAAACAGCTCCTATATCACAAGAAGTCATGGACATTGGATGAAGTTGAATACTGGAAGGCTCAGGACAGATAGAAGACGGTACTCCTTGACACAGCACAGTTAAATTATGGAACTCCCTCCCACAAGAAGCCGGGATCCCCACCAAACGAGATGGCTTCCAAAGTGGATTAGGAAAATTCATGGAGGAGATGCCTACTAGACAAGACAGCCATGCTCTGCCCAAACAGATGGAGGCAGGAGTGTTTCTGAATAGCATCTTCTGGAAACCACAGGAAGGGATAGCTGGTCTTGTGGTTGGATCCTGTTTGTGGGTTCCCCACAGGTATATAGTTGGCCATTGTGAGAACAGGATGCTGGACTCGATGGGCCACTGGCCTGATCCAGCAGGATCTTCCTATGGTTTTATGCTAATCGAAAACTGATCTGCCAATACCATAATCCTGCAGTTTAAATACACGAGGTAATTACACTTGTGATACTATGCACAGTCATACCTCACGTTACGTCCGCTTCATGTTACGTTCTTTCAGGTTACGTCCTGCGGCAACCAGGAAAGCACCAGAAAGGGTTACTTCCGGGTTTCGCCGCTCACGCATGCACAGAAACACAAAATGACATCATACGCATGCACAGAAGTGGCGAATCGCAACTCGCGCTTGTGCAGATGCGCCACTGCAGGTTGTGTTCTTTTCATGTTGCAAACAGGCCTCCAGAACGGATCCTGTTCGCAACCAGGGGTACCGCTGTACTATGTATTTTATTTTATTTTTTAAAAAGCTTTAAAAATAAATAAATGATAAGTTGTAGCATTGGAAAAGGTTCAGAATTGGGCAACCAAAATGATCAAGGGGGTGGATTGACTCCCCAGAGAGCTAAGGTTACAATATATGGGGCTTTTAGTTTAGGGGATGGGGAGAAAAGTTAGGGAGGTCCTGATGAGGTGAGGAGACCACAAATGCACCCATCCATGCCAGCTTCGCAAAAGCTGGTGCCCTCCAGGTGTTGATAGTCCCATCACCCTCAGCCAGCACAGTCAACAGGTTGGAGATGATGGGATTCGTAGTCCAAAAACAACTGGGTTAAGGAGGGCTGGCACAGCCAATTTGCACTGAGTCCTTGTTGTTGTTGTTGTTTAGTCATTTAGAATCATAGAATCATAGAATCCTAGAGTTGGAAGAGACCACAAGGGCCATCGAGTCCAACCCCCTGCCAAGCAGGAAACACCATCAGAGCACTCCTGACATATGGTTGTCAAGCCTCTGCTTAAAGACCTCCAAAGAAGGAGACTCCACCACACTCCTTGGCAGCAAATTCCACTGTCAAACAGCTCTTACTGTCAGGAAGTTCTTCCTAATGTTTAGGTGGAATCTTCTTTCTTGTAGTTTGGCTCCATTGCTCCGTGTCCGCTTCTCTGGAGCAGCAGAAAACAACCTTTCTTTTAGTTGTGTCCGACTCTTCGTGACCCCATGGACCAGAGCACGCCAGGCACTCCTGTCTTCCACTGCCTCCAACAGTTTGGTCAAACTCATGCTGGTAGCTTCAAGAACACTGTCCCACCATCTCGTCCTCTGTCGTCCCCTTCTCCTTGTGCCCTCCATCTTTCCCAGCATCAGGGTCTTTTCCAGGGAGTCTTCTCTTCTCATTAGGTGGCCAAAGTATTGGAGCCTCAGCTTCAGGATCTGTCCTTCCAGTGAGCACTCAGGGCTGATTTCCTTTTCTCCTAAGAAGCAGGCAACTTTTAATTTCGTAACTGCTGTTACCATCTGCAGTGATCATGGAGCCCAAGAAAGTAAAATCTCTCACTGCCTCCATTTCTTCCCCTTCTATTGGCCCAGCGGCCATGATCTTAGTTAGCACCGAGCCCCACAATTTTACCCCTCCTCCCCCCACATTTGCAGTGGCGTGGTCCCACACCACGAGCAATTAAAAATAATTCCGGATATGCAAGTATTATTTACTTATTATAGATAATGCTTTTCATCCGGAATGTTTGCTTCTGCTTTATATAAACTTCCTCTTGCCCCCTTTCTCAACCACTGCTCTTCAAAAGCTCTTTCCTGCACATTCATTGCATTTAGGTGACTCAACATATATTTTTGTAATATTTTTAGAAGAAACACTTCGGAAAAGTTTCTTTTAAAAATGGAAGGAGGGAATCAAACTCTTCAGCAAATGCTTCCAGCTAAGCTCTTGTCCATCGACCGTGGGCTCCACTGTACTGCAGAGGTACAGATTTTTTAAAAGGATCATACGGAACGTCATTTCTGAAAGCATATTACAAGGTTTAGCATCCCAAAGATAGCACTGAAATGTATTGCATGATAAGCAGTTTCTGCTAAACACGTTCCTAATCCGGGCATTACTGCCTACTTCGCATTGAAACTGCTCTCTGATATTTTTTCGAGTGGCGGCATGTTGGGGGTGCTTTTATTTTTAGAGCTATGTATCTGCAAACAGCACATACTGAAATTCTCTACCCTATTTTGTGGGCTGAGAACATTTAATGGGGCAGGGAGCAATTTCACAAAACTTCCCCAGCGGTAGGAGAAATTTTATCAGTGGAAAACGTAAGAAGAGCCTACTGGATCTGGAGAGCTGCCCATCTTGCCCAGGGTTCCCCAAACATGGGTCTCCAGCTGATTCGGGACTACAATTCCCATCATCCCTGACTACTGGTCCTGCTAGCTGGGGATGATGGGCATTGTAGTTCAAAAGGCAGCTGGAGACCCAAGTTAGTAGCCATTGATATAGCCTGATTCTCCAGTCTTTCTTCTGAAGCCATCCAAGTTGGTGGTCATCACTGGTTTCTTTCTTTTCCTCTAAGCTTCTCTCTTTTTTGGCAAGAAGCAGGAACGGCGGTAACAACTGTTTTTGGACCGCCATTATTTTGCATTCTCATACAATTTTATGGAAAACTAGTGTCTCTATAGGCATGGGGGCGACAAGGCAGTGTATTCAACAACAACAGAAGGGTTGAAAATATTTGGAGACTAAAATATGTGAAATGGGCATCTTTTTCTTGAGGGAAAGGAAAATCTCGCGAAGATTCTGAGGATTTTCAGCTCAGTTCTAGTTATTTTTCCATCCTGGTTCAAACTGTGGGTGATAGGTCTATTCAGGGAGCACAGATCTATCAGTGATGCTTCAGTAGACAGTTAAATAGAACTTCTGCCTTCAGAGGCATTACACCTCAGTGACTCACCGGCTCCTGAATCCGACTTCCAAGTGTGAAATGTACAGATCCATTCACAGGTGTGTAAGAGAAACAAGGAATTATAGGCAGACCTTTCCACTTAGTTTAGCAGCTCACTCCAAGCTTGAGTCCCAAGGCAATGCTGCACTTTATATGCCAACATCTCTAGTGGCCAAGGTGGGCAGGGATGATGGGAACCCAAGACTATTTTGTTCAAAGCATTGTGTCGCTTTAAGTTGCTGTGGCAAAAACGGGACTAATAAATTTAATTAACACCAACAGTGGTAGTAATCATCGTCATAATATCAAACTCACTCATCCTATAAGATTTTGAATTCCACTGTTAGCCTGAATTTATCCTAAGGTACAGTACACATCTCTATATGAAGCTTTGACTAATATACAGATATTTGCAAAACAATTTCCCATAACACAATTTAGTAGTTTGTAATTCATTGGAGTGGCTGGGGGCAGCCCAGTCGGATGGGCATCATCAACAACATCTGCTATTTTCACAAATATATGGATGTTTTATTGTGCTTTTAATTCTGTTGGGAGCCACCCAGAGTGGCTGGGGAAACCCAGCCAGATGGGTGGGGTATGTATGTATGTATGTATGTATGTATGTATGTATGTAGAAAGAATTATTATGATTGTGATTATGATTATTATTGACATTTTATCCTAACACATGGATTTTGGCACACATTTTTCAGTTGCAGAAATGCCACAGGTTTTGGGAAAGTGCAAATTTCAAAGGATAATTGCGTTCAGTTTGTGCATTTCATTGAGAAGCGTGGACCAGGTAGTTTATCTTTAAAATGAAAGCAGGGTTGCATTTCTCCTCTGTCCCTCCCTCTCTCTCTCTCTCTCTCTCTCTCTCTCTCTCTCTCTCTCTCTCTCACACACACACACACACACACACACACACACACACTGCATGAAATGGAGTCAGGAGTGAGGCAGAGGCCTCCTCGAAACTCATTCACTTCCCACCGCTGGACATTTTTCATCTCATAAATTCATTCCGGGCTCTTTCTCCCGAGTCGGAGCGAGCATCCATCTCTCTTCCCTTACACATATATATCCAAAAACAATGCCGACCTGCGAGGCTCCACAATAACGGGATGGGGCTTGCATTACCGGCTTTGCATTAGGTTTGTTTATAGAAGACAAGGCATATTAATCATGAGGTGTCGGCGCTGGGAGCAGCGGGCAGCAATGCAAGAAATGTATTCATTACGGAAAGCTGGGTGTCAAGCTGACTAGGTGGCGGCTGGATTGATGCACTGCCAGGGAACTCCTGTGTTATCGACCTTCCGGTAAAGAAAGTTCAGTTCGACTTTCCTTTCCCTTCCCTTGTGTGTGAATGCAGGATTCAGGGCTGCACCAAACCATTATTTGCTTATTTTCTTTAAAACGAAAACGAAAAACCGAACAAACCCAATACACCGCTTTTCATTTATAAATGTATGCATCTCAAACCCGTTCTCAATAGATGTTAAAATCATAAATCATAAAATCATTTGTTAAAATCAATAAATAACAGCTTAAACATGCAGACAGTCGTATAATTTTAGAAGCTGCTGCAGCAGCCAGAACTGTGATTGTTTCTATAGGCGCCATTCTTTTAATTGCTTTCTGCATATGCCATTGTTTTGTAGCTGGTTGTTACTGAGTTGTGAAATTGCCTTGAGATGCTTCGCCGGAAGTGATACATAGATGAAATCAAGAAACAAGCATTCCTCCTCCTCCTCCTTTTATTATGAAGTTAGTAAACACCAGCCCAAACAAAAATGCTATCTATGACAGTGCATCAATGTCCCCACACTGCAATGGGCAGTGCCTGCCTGGTCTCTGTTGGGAGCTCATTCTACAAAATCAACAACTATGTTTGACCCACAAATCAACAAATCAACCCTCTGACCTTACGATGAAAAGCAGGTAAGAAAACAACAACCACTGTATTTTTCCGTGTATAAGACGCCCCCATGTATAAGACGACCCCTATTTTTTTTAACCCAAAATTAAGAAATTAAGTTATTTAGCTTTTGGGGGGGGTTGGGGGTTGGGGGAGGTAATTCCGCCAATTGCTCACCCGTCTGCCCACCACTGCCGATCGCTTGCCACAGCCACTGCCAATCGCACACCTCGCCGCAGCCGCCAATTGTCTGCTCGCTTGCCGCCAACAGCCCTCCCACTTGCCGCGGCCGCCAATCACCTGCCCAATTGCCTAGGTGACAGGAGAGGTGTCTCTGCCTCCTGAGAGGGGTTGGACAGGACAGGTGGAAGACTCGCCTTTGGATAAGCAGAGGTACTTTGCCAGGGTCAGTGGAGAGAGGGTCCGATAAGCTTGGAGATGAAGGTGAGGGTAGAGAGGAAGGCTAGACCCTACCTGCCTGCAGACTGACTTGCCAGCATGGTGCATGCTCTACTGCAATGTGCTCTACGTGGGGCTACCTTTGAAGGTAACTCGGAAACTGCAATTAATCCAGAATGTGGCAGCTAGACTGGTGACTGCGAGTGGCCGCCGAGACCATATAACACTGGTCCTGAAAGACCTTCATTGGCTGCCAGGATGTTTCCCAGCACAATTCAAAGTGTTGGTCTGACCTTTAAAGCCCTAAATGGCCTCGGCCCAGTAGACCTGAAGGAGTGTCTCCACCTCCATTGTCCAGCCCGGACACTGAGGTCCAGCCCTGAGGGCCTTCTGGCAGTTCCCTCCCTGCAAGAAGTGAGGTTATAGGGAACCAGGCAGAGGGCCTTCTCGGTGGTGGTGCCTGCCCTGTGGAACACCATCCCAGCAGATGTCAAGGCAATGGGGAACTATTTTACTTTTAAAAGACAACTGAAGGAGGCCCTGTTTAGGGAAGTTTTAAATGTTTGATACTGTATTGTTTTTAATAATTGGTTGGAAGCTGCCCAGAGTGGCTGGGGAAACCCAACCAGATGGGCAGGGTATAAATAATAATATATTATTATTATTATTATTATTATTATTATTATTATTATTATTATTATTATTATTATTACTCTTGCCATGGACATGGGTTGAGACAACAGAGTGGGTTGAGGATCCTTTCTAGAAGACTGCCCCACTTCCAACAGAGGCTGCTACATCCTGCTGCAGTCCTCCCCTGGGTCCTTTGCTGATCTTACATCTGCATCAGCCAGCCCATAGCAGGCGTCTTCAGGAGCAAGTGGCACAAAAAAAGTCCCCAGAATCTTCTCTGTTAAGCTCCTTTTTTTTTTCTTTTTAAGTGTATTGCAACACTCACCCTTCGAAAGTGGGGAATTAGCAGAAATGCAAGGAAATGAATGACGCCGAAGGAACAACAAACACAATAGTCTACAGCTGCAGCTGAATTGAGAAACCATTCCGAGGCTCTCACAATTCACCCCCTTCCCTGCCTTCTCCTCTATTGATGCCATGTGAGCCATTCTCCTTAGCCCCTCTTCAGAATGCAACTGAAGAGCCTTTGGGCTGAATGACGATACGGGAGAGATCTGAGTGTCCCAGTTATGCCCATCGAGGCTGTCAAAAGGATGCAGGTGGGAGCTGCGATGGAAGGTTGGGCATGGGGAAGGGAGCCCTTACTCTGCTAGGACAAGGGGAGACGAGATTAGGAGCAGGGGAGGTGAAAGACAGAAGAGGAACTCTGGGACTGAGTCACTGGCTTCTTCTTCTGTGTAAAAGGTGCTTCAGAGCAGAGATGAGCAGCCGGCCTAGGTTGGAGAATGGCCTCATGAAAAGAGGTTAAAAACAAGAACCCATCCCTGATGGCTTTCAAAACAAGCTTTTACAACATTGTTTTGAAATATTTATACCTGCTTGTAGTGTTGTTTTTATCTGTAGGCTAGTTGTGACTCTAGTTATCGCTGTAAGCCAGGAGTGTGCATTTGGTTCGGACACATCCCAAGTCCTGAGCTGACTTGGGCAGAATCAAAGGTATCTCCCTGCCAGGGATGCTGTATAAAGACAAGGAAAGGTTTCTTACCTACTTTTTTATTTCAGTCTTTACACAGAGAGATTATAGAACCCAGCTTCTTGGATAATGGCGTTGTCCCATCTCTCCCTTCCTCATTCGTCATCATCAGCACCTCCTCTACGAGTGCCATTAAGCAACCTCTGTCTTTGAGCTCTTTGCTCCCCTACTTTTAAGGCTCACCGGGTTCTGGGAGATGGAGGGTCTGGGATGCTTTCTAATGACAACGTGTCAGCAAGGTGTTGCTCTGGCTCTCCCATTATTTCCCAGCTTTCTCCCTCATCATCTTCTGAGCTGTGACCTCCCACAACCCACCGTGGTTTTCCTCTTCCTCCACCCTGGAAGGGTCAGGATGGGGAGGTGGTCTCCATCATTCCTTTGCCCAGTCCCTGACACTTTCCACCAAAGTGTCCTGAACCAACAAACAGGGCTTCCTCCAAAGGCCTGCGATCACCTCAGAGAATGCAGATGCCATCTACATGTCTATGTAACGCATCACATTCCTTCAAGGTCTCCATAAAAGTACAGGGACAGAGGAGAGGTGTGGTTTTCTGACTGACAGCTCTAGCTTCCAGCCAGGAAACATCCTCTCCAGGGTTCTGCATCACAGTGCTTTTGGAAAGGATGCAGATGTAAGAAACGTGCACACTCTCAGTTGAACAGAACTGCCCCAACCCACATTTTTATTCATTAGATCTCCTTACCCCATTGCCAAATCTTCCTGAAAATGTCTACATTATTTACATTATTTACCTAGGGGCACCTCTATGATGTATGCCAATATGGTGCTCTACAGGTGTTGATGGACTACAACTCCCATCAGCCCCAGGCATCATGGCCAATGGTCAGGGAGGATGGGAGTTGTAGCCCAGTGACATCTGGAGCACCACATTGACTCCCCATTATGTATACTGTTTCCATTTGTATGGTATTTTCATTAGGTTGCCCACCACACAGTAGATAGGAGATACAGTAAATGAATCTATGAGTATGAGTGCTATTGCATTCATATGATGCTTGCAGGCTTTCTTTAAACATCTGGATGCTCACTGTGAGAATGGAATGAGGGCCTAGATAGGTTTCTAGACTGACCTAGCAGGGTCCTTATCCTACTCCCTGTCAGGAAAAAGCAGCAATGCGAAAGCCAGCTGCAGGTGTCTGGAATGCAAAACAGGATGTTAATGTGTGGGACTGTACTAGTGGAAAAAAGGGGCAGTCTATTCATTGCACTGAGCGCCGGATGTTAGCTCAGAGTGTCATCTGACCTGTACTGGAAGTACAGGGGTGGAGTTTAGACTCTACTGCTGGAGACTGGAGAGTGCAGACACGTTTCTCTGTACTGCTGGAATGACAGGAATAAAGATATGTAAATAGATTTCTGTCTATCTCTTTCCCCTCCCTGTGAGAAGCAGGGAGGAGGGAGGAGGGGTGTGTCCCTCTCACGTTGAGTGGGATCGCCGATAGAGACCTTGCCTGTATTCTGCCAGGAGACGCAGACGGGGAGGTCAACAGGATCTCAAGCCGAATGCCTGGAGAAAAGGCCAGTGACCTGTGACTGCGGCTAGAGAATCCAACACTCCCCTCCCTAAAAAACCCCCAACCCTTTAAAGGTTGTCCTTGAAGGAAAAAACACTATCCCTATTATTCTGAAATTTGGGGGTATTTATCCTCTCCACAGAGCTAACACGGCTGCAAAATCCATCTATTTCTGCCTATACACACACACATTCATTCATTCATCTAGCTAGTCCAACTCCCTGCAATGCAGGAATCTTGCCTACAGTTGTCGAATGGACTCGAACCACCAAACTTCTGGTTAACAAGAAGATGCACTGACCCATTGCACCCAGTGCAAAACCCCATGCACCTAGTTTCCTGAAATGTGACTGACTTTATCTGCACAGTAAATTCTCTACACATTTCATCTGAATATAAATTAAAAAGTACAAAAGTTAATTGTTTCCTCTCCCTTTCCCTATAATTATGAATAGATGAAAAGGCTTGACTTTCCCAAATGAAATTCTGATTCAGACATTGGTATAAGTCAATGCCTGTTGTCTTTGTCCATGGAGTTTTCTTGGCAGGGATACTGGAGTGGCTTGCAGGTTCATGCTCTAAGTGGATCAGGCTTGGTTTAAACTCTCCACTATGACCTGTCCATCTTGGGTGGCCCTGCACAGCATAGCTCATAGCTTCTCTGAGTTATTCAAGCCCCTTCGCCACGGCAAGGCAGTGATCCATGAAGGAGTGTTGGAGGAGACTCTTGAGAGTCCCATGGACTGCAAGAAGATCCAACCTATACATTCCTAAGGAAATCAGCCCTGAGTGCTCACTGGAAGGACAGATCCTGAAGCTGAGGCTCCAAGACTTTAGCCATCTCATGAGAAGAGAAGACTCCCTGGAAAAGACCCTGATGTTGGGAAAGATGGAGAGCACAATGAGAAGGGGACGACAGAGGACAAGATGGTTGGACAGTGTTCTCGAAGCTACCAGCATGAGTTTGACCAAACTGCGGGAGGCAGTGGAAGACAGGAGTGCCTGGCGTGCTTTGGTCCAGGGGGTCACAAAGAGTCGGACATGACTAAACAACAACAACGCAAGTCAATGTTCTCCCAAGCAGCCCAACCTTAACTGGACCATTTCCCAAGCTGCTGAATTGGGGTACAAACTGAATTCTACATTTGGCTCACACTCTTATTGCAAACTCCACTGGGGAGGCATACTCAGCCTTCTTCTCTGATCATTGCAATCAAGAGCATTTGGATCTTAAGAGTAGCTATTTAATATTTAATCCACTGAATTCTCTCTCTTAACAATTGCTCTTTACGTTCTTTCTCTTGCAAGAATTGGCTTCATGCTGAGTCAAATGATGTCGCCGTGCATAAACTCAAATGCACCATTCATTTCAGACGGGAGGTGTGTGGGAAGTATCCTTGCTGTCTTGTGTTTGTGGCGGGCTGAATAGAATTTCGGAGGGTATATCGGCGTGGGTAATTATACAGCCTATGAATCTGATGGATAGGCACTCATGCAGAATAATCTTCTTTGTCAACACAGTCGAGGATCTAAGAGATGAGCGGAAACTCCTCCTGACTGCCTTGCTGACGAATGTCAGGGGAAATGGGAGTGTGCAGGTTGTGGCCTTCTTACTGTAGGTTGCCTTGTGTGTCTCATGATGCTGGTTGAAAGGTGAGGAACAAATTAAGCAAAATAATAACAATACAATAAGATTCCTTCCTTCCTTCCTTCCTTCCTTCCTTCCTTCCTTCCTTCCTTCCTTCCAAGGAGATGGGGCTCTGTTATGTACTGAGTTGAATAGGATCCAAACTGCAGCAGTCTGATTGGTCCTAGAACAATAGGATCCAAAATGCAGCAGTCTGATTGGTCGGCAGGAACCACCCAATCATGCTGCAGATAGAAGTGAATCCACAACCTGATTGGCCTACAGGAGAATTCTGGAATTAGCCAATCATGTGCAGCCCATTGTGTAAATAATGTATATAAGCAGATACTTTGAGGGGACTTTCATTCTTCCTCCTCACCACTATGACCTGAATAAAGAGCATGAAATCACTTTGTGACTCTGAGTATATTTCAGGTTCTATTCCTATTCTTTTTACATATCAGACAGGTCCTGTCTTTGCTAAAGGACCATAGCTCATTGGTAGAGCATTCTAGAAGGACAGATTGTGAAGCTGAGGCTCCAAGACTTTGGCCACCTCATGAGAAGAGAAGACTCCCTGGAAAAGACCCTGATGTTGGGAAAGATGGAGGGCACAAGGAGAAGGGGACAACAGAGGACAAGATGGTTGGATAGTGTTCTCAAAGCTACAAACATGAGTTTGGCCAAACTGTGGGAGGCAGTGGAAGACAGATGGCCTGGCGTGCTCTGGTCCATGGGGTCACAAAGAGTCGGACATGTCTAATATAATACTACTACTACTACTACTACTAATAATAATAATAATAATAATAATAAATATTTATATCCCGCCCTCCCCAGCCGAAGCCGGGCTCAGAGTGGCTAAACAACAACAAGAGCATTCAGACGGTCATGAAAGTGAAATAAACTGCTGCATGAATGCAGCCTACATTAAGTTATGCATCCTTTTCCATTATCCTAAATTTCACCAGAATGTCAAGCTTCAGACCTGCCCAGATCAAGACTCTCATAGGACAAGGAGGCAGGAAATCAGAGCCCCTGGTAGATCTCCACGCCGCTCAGAAGTGAGGAACGTCTGCCCCCCCCCCCGAAGCCTCTTTGCCTGACCCTTGAGAGTCTCCACGGGCCACACCTCTTGCCACACCCACTCTGCACGCTCCGAAAATGCTTTTGCTTGGCTTGAACATATCCTTGAACTGTGACATTTGGACATGGCTGTACAACCTTGATGGCAGAAAGTGAGGAGGAATTAAAAAAACCTTTTATTGAGGGTGAAAGAGGAGAGCACAAAATATGGTCTGAAGCTCAACATCAAAAAAACTAAGATCATGGCCACTGGTCATAGAATCATAGAATCATAGAATCCTAGAGTTGGAAGAGACCACAAGGGCCATCGAGTCCAACCCCCTGCCAAGCAGGTCCCATCACCTCCTGTCAAATAGAAGGGGAAGAAATGGAGGCAGTGAGAGGTTTTACTTTCTTGGGCTCCATGATCACTGCAGATGGTGACAGCAGCCACAAAATTAAAAGACGCCTGCTTCTTGGGAGAAAAGCAATGACAAACCTAGAGAGCATCTTAAAAAGCAGAGACATCACCTTGCCAACAAAGGTCCGAATAGTTAAAGCTATGCTTGGTTGGAGTAGATGGCCCTTAGGGTCCAAATTTTTGCTTCAACTATTCAACTATTACACATCTGGTTTGGAAACTTAAGTAGAAAACAAGAGGAACTTTTTAATTTTTTAAGAGAGGGAGAGAGAGATTGAGAATGAATGATAAGAAGCATAGACTGGGTGGGTGGCTGGGATAGAGAACGTTCTTCCCCGGATGTGAAAAATCAATTTTATTCTCAGACTATCCCGGCTTTTCATTTAGAAAGCAATAAAATTCTATTTGTCCCTTGTTCATTTTCTACACAAAATGCCACCGAGCTGGTAGCTTTCGGCGATGGCACGAAACGTAATAGGTTAGGACTGCCGCTTTAAAATATGTTAGGGATTTTTAATGAAACCAATTTATATCAGTTTGTGGCGGTGAAAGGGCTGAGGCAACTTAATTTAGTCCCATTTTCCACACATTTGCGGCCAAAGCAAGGATTCACTTCGCTCTAAATCGGCTACACCTCCATATGGCAACCTAAGCTTTTTCCACCTGATTTGGCTGGTGACCTCTATTAAACAGCCAGGTGTGGGGCTCTATTAAAGGGATAATCTCTTGATACCTAACTACGAATGCTGCAAATGTGATTAAAAAAAAAAAAACCACCTGGGTTGGAGTTTTTATTTTTATTTTTATTTAAAAAAAAAAAAACATAACCAGAAACTCATTGCAAAAAAGCACGAAGTTAGCAGGTCACCTGTGAGTCTGAAGTTTGGTGATGACCTCAGGATTCTCTGCACACCTTTCCTAAATAACTAAAGCATTTAACTTTTCTTTTTTGTAAATCTTATTTATTAATTTTTCACACGCAAAAAAGCCAACGAAGAAACAGAACCAAAAAGGAAGCAAATTGCTTTGTCCATTGATTTCCAGCCCTCCCCTCCCATGGTTTCAATATTTATCCTTGGACGCTGCTTATTTCGCATACACTATTCAATATCTCAAGGGCTGCCACTTATAAGAGGGAACAAGCTTGTTTTCTCCTGCTCCAGAGGGTTCAAGTTACACGAAAAGAGATTCTAACTTAACACTAGGAAGAACTTTCTGACAGTAAGAGCTTTTTGACAGTGGAATAGACTCCCTTGGGAGATTGTGGAGTCTCCTTCCTTGGAGGTTTCTAAGCAGAGGTTGGGTGGCCATCTGTCAGGGATGCTTTAGCTGAGATTCCTGCATTGCAGGGGGACAGACTAGATGATGCTTGGGATTCTCTTCCAATTACAGTGGTACCTCGGGTTAAGAACTTGATTCGTTCTGGAGGTCTGTTCTTAACCTGAAACTGATCTTAACCTGAAGTACCACTGTAGCTAATGGGGCCTCCTGCTGCCGCTGCGCTGCCACCACACAATTTCTGTTTTCATCCTGAAGCAAAGTTTTTAACCCGAGGTACTATTTCTGGTTTAGCGGAGTCTGTAACCTGAAGCGTCTGTAACCTGAGGTACCACTGTATATGATTCAATGGTAAAGGTAAAGGACCCCTAGACGGTTAAGCCCAGTCAAAGGCAACTATGGGGTTGCGGCACTCATCTCGCTTTCAGGCTGACGGAGCTGGCGTTTGTCCACAGCTTTCTGGGTCATGTGGCCAGCAGGACTAAACTGCTTCTGGTGCAATGGGAGACCGTGACAGAAACCAGAGCACACGGAAACACTGTTTACCTTTCCACTGCAGCAGTACCTATTTATCTATTTGCACTGGTGTGCTTTTGAACTGCTAGGTTGGCAGGAGCTGGGACAGAGCAACGGGAGCTCACCCCGTTGTGGGGATTCGAACCGCCAACCTTCCGATTGGCAAGCCCAAGAGGCTCAGTGGTTTAGACCACAGCGCCACCCGTATCCCCTATGATTCAATGAGCAATGGCAAACCTCTGGAAAAGCCTACACATCCAGGGGCTGATCATGGGAAGCTGAAATTAACTATCCCGCATGCATCCTGCAAGTGTGCAGGCATGGATGAAGGAGGCAGGCAAGGGGTGACCCATCATGGCCTGGCCTATCACTCTTCTTCGTGGGCTTTTTGGGGATTCACTCGCCAAGGGCTGCATCGGCCAGCCGGGCTCCTCATTGAGTGGGCAGGCAGGCAGCACAGCACAACCCCGATTCGCTCTGGTAGCGGGGACACTCTGTGTGACTTGCCTGTCCCGGGCACCAGCACCCTTGCTACGCCACTGCTCCCTTTTCTGAAACCATGGGAAGTTGCTTCCAGTTAGTGTAGACAACACTGAACTTGAACTAGATGGACCACTGGTCTGGCAGGGATAAGTTAGTGTCTTATGTTTTATATTAGCAGACATTGCTTGAAATCTGTTTTGCTAATCATTTGATTGAAAGACAGGGGTAAGAATCATCAAAACAAATAAATATTCATTGAATAGCAAAGGTAAAGGGACCCCTGACCATTAGGTCCAGTCGTGGCAGACTCTGGGGTTGCGGCGCTCATCTCGCTTTATTGGCCGAGGGAGCCGGCGTACAGCTTCCGGGTCATGTGGCCGGCATGACTAAGCCGCTTCTGGCGAACCAGAGCAGCGCACGGAAACGCCGTTTACCTTCCCGCCAGAGCGGTACCTATTTATCTACTTGCACTTTGACGTGCTTTCGAATTGCTAGGTTGGCAGGAGAAGGGACCGAGCAACGGGAGCTCACCCCGTCGCGGGGATTCGAGCGGCTGACCTTCTGATTGGCAAGTCCTACGCTCTGTGGTTTAACCCACAGCGCCTTACTTGCTCTCTAATTGTCACAGGAAAGTATATGATCATTGTTTGATTTTGCAAGAGATCCCTTCTTACATGGATCAAAACTCAGTAGCAGTCGTTTAAAGGGAAAACGGGACCAGCAGCATCATTAAGAGACGTTTTTTCAGCATCCTGAAACACACTACAGCCTTTGTTCCTGCAACAAATGTTCTTATGAAGGGAAGTCAATTAGCATGCAAGAAAATGCCAAATGACCAAGGCGATCACTACTGTAGAATGAAACAAACACTCCTCCCTCATTTGGGGGGCACGTGTATATGGAGTAAAGAGAGAAATGTCAAAATAAAAATAAAAAGCAACTTCTGTGTTTGTGGAGAAGCACTGAAAACTGACAGACATCTACAGATTTCGGAATATTCATATCTCAACAGCTCTTGAAGCTGCAAGAGGTTTTTCCTTAAAAAAATAATAATGCAAAGATGGACAGATGGAATTAATTATCACCATTTCAGCACATTTAGGAAAGACATTGGGATTGACACTTCAGAGCACTCCTCAATCCCAGCTGGAGCAGTTTGGAGCTCTGATATGTTAAATACATAAATGCAAGAGAAAATTGGGGAGGCATGCAATGGGAGCGTGAGATGACTGGGTTTGAATTCAGATTAACCAGGGCTGTCCTGTACTCGGCCTATCTGTGCTACGCCACCAACTCTGACAGGCAGCTGCTGTCTTGGA
This sequence comes from Podarcis bocagei, assembly GCF_964188305.1. Classification (NCBI taxonomy): domain Eukaryota; kingdom Metazoa; phylum Chordata; class Lepidosauria; order Squamata; family Lacertidae; genus Podarcis; species Podarcis bocagei. Next base: position 88,205,724 of record NC_138133.1, read on the forward strand.
TCCAATCAGCCTTTCCTAGACCTGCTGTTTCTTGCCTCTTCTCTGCCAACCCCTACCCCCAAATCCAGAAAGGTTTCCCAGTCTTATCATCTCATTCAAGATTCCTCAGCGGTGTCTCTGAAGGCCTCCACAAGAGGAAGATGGTTTGTGGGTCTCTCGTGCTGCGAGAAAGAGTCAGATGTAGAAGACAGAGGCCCTGTGGGTGGATACGAATGAATTGATTTACAGCGGTACCTCGGGTTAAGAACTTAATTCATTCCGGAGGTCCGTTCTTAACCTGAAACTGTTCTTAACCTGAAGATCACTTTAGCTAATGGGACCTCCCACTGCTGTTGCGCCGCCGCCATGCAATTTCTGTTCTCATCCTGAAGCAAAATTCTTAACCCAAGGTACTATTTCTGGGTTAGCAGAGTCTGTAACCTGAAGTGTCTGTAACCTGAAGTGTCTATAACCCGAGGTACCACTGTATTTCGGTTGTGGACCAGAGTGACCTGTGGGTGGATAGTCCTCTGATCCAAGAGGAATGGCCTCAATCTGCTTTGGATGGAGCTTGCACTCTATTTGACGGATCAGGTTCGCAGAATTGGGATATTCCTTGATCCAGGTTTGCCAGTTGAGGCTCAGGTGCCCTGAGTCAATCTTTGGCTACCAGTCATCCACAGCCAAGGAAAACAGCATTTTCCACTGCTATGGTTTCCAGCAACTGGTATTGAGAAGCACTGCTGCCTCCAACTGTGGAAACTGTTGGGATATTCCGTTCCACCTTAAGAACAAACGTGTGGATTGTTGTATGTCACACAAGCAGGAACAGCTGGCAGGCGGCAAAGAGGGATATCCTGGGCCGCGTCCTGCCTTAAATACGGCAGGCCATGCCCCCAGAGCCAGCCGATTGGCTGGCCAGGGGGTGACACAGCAGGGAATCCCCCCAATTGCACGGGGGCTGGGCTCCAGCCGCTGCGTGCGTGGTGGGGCCATGAAGCCCACAACCCCACCTCCTCTGTAGGGCGGAAGTGGCTTTGGATGACTAACACAAGCTTTCTGGGTTCCCAGGGTAGGATCTCTCCTAACTCTACCTGGAGATTTACCGTATTTTTTGCTCTATAAGATGCATCCGGCCATAGGACGCACCTTGTTTTAGAGGGGGAGAACACACACACACACAAAAATATCCCCCTCTCTGCTCAGCGCGCCTTCAGCAAAGCGGGAGGAGAAACGGAGCCCCCTCCATTTCTCCTCCCGCTTGGCTGAAGGGGCGCTGTGGAGCTCTCCCTCTCTGCTGAAGCCAGGAGTCTTGCTCTCCTGGCTTCAGCAAAAGGAACCTGAAGCCTCCAGAGCACAGAGGCAACTCGCGCTCGCTCCGAAGGCTTCAGGCGGCTATCCCTGAAGCCGGGAGAGTGAGAGGGGTCGGTGCGCACAGACCCCTCTTGCTCTCCAGGCTTCAGCGAAAGCAACACGAAGCTTCCGGAGCACGGAGGGAACGCTCCCTCTGCGCTTCGGAGGCTTCGCATTGCTAACACTGAAGCCAAGGAGCCTGCATTCGCTCCATAGGACGCACACACATTTCCCATTAATTTTTGGAGGGGGAAAAGTGTGCCCTATAGAGTGAAAAATACAGTATCTTCTTGCCTGCAAAGCTGATGTTTTATCACCACGCTATCACCCTTCCCCATATCCCAGCCATGTGTATTCCACAGAAGTCCCTCAGTATGCTGTAAGCTAGGCTAGCAAGCTCCCCTCTCCAGCTCTGCTTCTTGATAATCTCTTCTGACCACTATTGATTGGTTATCTCCTGTGACACCGCCATGGCGGTGGCAGCTGAGTCCATTATCTTATTTCTTCCTTTGGTTTTGAATGCACGACACTCGGGCGTGCAGCCTGAGAAATTTACTTCTGTGCCGGCATCCTGCCTTTATACTCTTTCATCTCCAGCCTGACAGGAACAGTGACTAAAGTGCAGCTCTATTGATTAAACATCCAGGGCTTTTTAAAGAGTATATATGCGGGTATTCTCATAACGCAATGTGACATCTAATCGATAGAGCAGTACCCTGCTCCATGGACCACAGGCAACATCTGAGTGGCTTCCAAGAAACAAGGCAAGCTGACTTTTGTATTTGTCATTTCATGCAGCTCTCTCACACAAGCGTAGCCTCCAACCTTTTATCAGATGCAAACAGTTCCTCATTCTAATAATAATAAAAAAATAAGGTCAGGACAAAGGCCCATCTGGGGCAGCAACCTGTTCTCACAGTGGCCAAACAGATGCCTGTGCGAAACCAATAATAATAATAATAATAATAATAATAATAATAATAATAATAATAATTAATTTATTTATATCCTGCCCTCCCCAGCCGAAGCCGGGCTCAGAGCGGTTAACAACAACAAAAGTAATACAGTTTACAGAAAATCACAATCAATTAACTGTAATGCATTCTAAAATCAATTCAAAATCAAAATCAAATTAGCAGGATTCAAGCATAATAACACTCTCCTCCCCTTTTGCAACTTCCAGCAACTGGCATTCATTCATATATATATGAAAGCATATATATATATATATATATATATATATATATATATATATATATGCTTTTGTAGATTTTCACGGGTACAGGAATGCAGGTTTTGGTGTCTTCGGGTGTCTTCCCGTGTAAGAGTTGGGGTGTCTAGGCGACGTTTCGACGAGGTCTCACTCGTCATCTTCAGGCTGGTGCTTTCGGCTTCTTGTTACTGGAACAGAGCAGGATCTCAGTGTTTGAGTTCCTATAAATACTGTTGAGGGGGTGTGGTGTATAGCCTCCAACGTTCTGGGCAGAGAGGAAGTTCCCAGGTTAGTGTGCCTTTTCTTCTTTTGTTCATTAATTACTTGAGGGATATCTTGAGAGATTTCTTGAGTGATATTCTGAGTACCATTTAGGAGGGTCATTAGGTGTGAATTAGTTGCTAAAGCTTTCGTGTCTTGACCTCTTGAGCTTGTGAAGAGTTTTTCTGAGAAGATGGCTGTACTGCACTTAGTTGTGCTCTGGCTTGGCTTCGTGTATAGGGGCGAGCTGTGGTTTTGTGCCCTGTGCCAGCCAGATCTGTGTAGGGATTGCAGGGGGGTGCAGCATCCGGAGGTGCCACTATGGTTTGGCTACTGGATGGAGTCTGTAATTTATCTGTGGAGAGGGTCTGGGTTTGGGTCTGGTGTGGTTGATTGGAGATGGCGTTCTGTGTGCCTCTGGTTCTGGTGTCGGTTTTTGTGGGGAGGGCTAATTTCCAGATGTCTGGCAGGCGGGACGTGTCGTCACGCTTGTTCATGTTGTGAGGGTGTTTCTCTATCTCGATGGCTTCCATGATTATTCTCTTGTGGTGATGTTCCATGTTAAAGAGCAATTTGGAATCTGCAAAATTAATTTCGTGTCCTGTTTCTTTCATGTGTTGGTAAAGAGAGGAAGTTTTTTCTTCTTTTTTGACGGCATTCTTGTGTTCTGCCCAGCCACGTACATTGGACAAACAAACAGACGAATAAATGCACGTATCGCAGAACACAAGAATGCCGTCAAAAAAGAAGAAAAAACTTCCTCTCTTTACCAACACATGAAAGAAACAGGACACGAAATTAATTTTGCAGATTCCAAATTGCTCTTTAACATGGAACATCACCACAAGAGAATAATCATGGAAGCCATCGAGATAGAGAAACACCCTCACAACATGAACGAGCGTGACAACACGTCCCGCCTGCCAGACATCTGGAAATTAGCTCTCCCCACAAAAACCGACACCAGAACCAGAGGCACACAGAACGCCATCTCCAATCAACCACACCAGACCCAAACCCAGACCCTCTCCACAGATAAATTACAGACTCCATCCAGTAGCCAAACCATAGTGGCACCTCCGGATGCTGCACCCCCCTGCAATCCCTACACAGATCTGGCTGGCACAGGGCACAAAACCACAGCTCGCCCCTATACACGAAGCCAAGCCAGAGCACAACTAAGTGCAGTACAGCCATCTTCTCAGAAAAACTCTTCACAAGCTCAAGAGGTCAAGACACGAAAGCTTTAGCAACTAATTCACACCTAATGACCCTCCTAAATGGTACTCAGAATATCACTCAAGAAATCTCTCAAGATATCCCTCAAGTAATTAATGAACAAAAGAAGAAAAGGCACACTAACCTGGGAACTTCCTCTCTGCCCAGAACGTTGGAGGCTATACACCACACCCCCTCAACAGTATTTATAGGAACTCAAACACTGAGATCCTGCTCTGTTCCAGTAACAAGAAGCCGAAAGCACCAGCCTGAAGATGACGAGTGAGACCTCGTCGAAACGTCGCCTAGACACCCCAACTCTTACACGGGAAGACACCCGAAGACACCAAAACCTGCATATATATATATATATATATACACACACACACACATACACATACACATACAATACAGTGGTGCCTCGCAAGACGAAAAGAATCCGTTCTGTGATTCTCTTCGTCTAGCGGTTTTTTCGTCTTGCGAAGCAAGCCCATTGAAGGATTAGCGCTATTAGCGCTATTAGCGGCTTTTAGCGGCTTATCTGCTGATCGGATCAGCTGATAAGCGGCTTAGCGGCTTAGAAAAAGGGGGGGGGAAACCAGCAGGAACTCGCAAGACATTGTCTTCTTGCGAAGCAAGCCCATAGGAAATTCGTTTTGCGAAGCACCTCCAAAACGGAAAACTCTTTCGTCTAGCAAGTTTTCCGTCTTGCGAGGCATTTGTCTTGTGGGGCACCACTGTGTATGTGTGTGTGTGTGTGTGTGTGTGTGTGTGTGTGTGTGTGTATATAATTTTGTTTTACAATTTAGAGTATTCATTTAAACAACCTTAAAATTTCATTGACTTCCCTCCTTCTCTTTCCTTTGTTCATTTTGAATAGCATAAATCCCTCCCTATTTTATAAAAAGACTATACCATTCAGTATTCCATTATTACTTCCATCGAAACTTATTTACACTGCCAACATTTTCAAGTGTACACAATTTCCCCCCATATATTCAATAAACATTTTCCAATCTTCTTTAAACAAATGTTCTTCTTATTCTCTTATTCTATAAGTTAGATCCGCAAGCTGCGCATATTCCATCACTTCTGAAGTTGGTGGCCATCAGTGCCTCCTGTGGAAATGAGTTCCACAGTTTTAACTACAGGCTGCATTAAGAAGAACTTTCCTTTCTCTGTCCTAAATCTTCCCACCTTCATTGGCTGCCCATGAGTTCCAGCCTCTCCCCACTTTCTCCATGCCACACATAAATTTATAAACTCCTATCATGTCGCCTCTGACTCGTCTTTTGGTCAGAACTAAAACATCCCAATCTATGTGGCCAGGCAAGAGGGGCATTGTCCCAGTTCAATGACATGGTCCTGCCAGGTAAAGCAATCAAGGATGCCCTGGTGTGAGCCTGAAGGAGAATCTCTAGGGTTGGACACAGAGAAGCTTGGAGGTTCCTCAATTTTGCTCTAGTCTGATAAAGAAGTTCTTGACAAGCCACCATCTTTATTTATTTAATGAATTTATATACTGCCCTACACTTGGAGGTCTCAGGGCAGTTCACAAAAAGATTACTATATACATAATCAAAATGAAAACAATAACCCAACCCAATAATACCCCCCCCCCAAAGAGCCACGTTTTAAAAGTGTATAGCGGTTCTCAACCTGTGGGTCCCCAGATGTTGTTGGACTACAACTCCCATCATCCCCGAGCTCTGGCCTTGCTAGCTAGGGGTGATGGGAATTGTAGTTCAACAACATCTGGGGACCTACAGGTTGAGAAAGGCTGGTATAGGATGTTGAGCAGGTCAACCAAAGTCATGGTTTTTGCCTGGCGCCTAAAGGTGCATAATAAAAGTGCCAGACAAACTTCCCTGGGGAAAGCATTCCACAGACAGGGAGCCACCGCAGAAAAGACCCTATTCTTGTGTTGCCACCCTCCGGACCTCTTGAGGAGGCGGCACACAAAGAAGGGCCTCAGAAGATGATCTCAGGGTTCGGGTAGGTTCATATGGAAAGAGGCGGTCCTTGAGGTATTGTGATCCTGACCCATTTAAGGCTTTATAGGTCAAAACCAGCGCTTTGAATTGGGCCCAGAAACTAATTGGCAGCCAGTGCAGTGGGACCAGGATCTGTGTAATACAGTGGTGCCTCGCAAGATGAAAAGAATCCGTTCTGTGATTCTCTTCGTTTAGCGGTTTTTTCGTCTTGCGAAGCAAGCCCATTGACGGATTAGCAGATTAGCGCTATTAGCGCTATTAGCGGCTTTTAGCGGCTTATCTGCTGATCGGATCAGCTGATAAGCAGCTTAGCGGCTTAGAAAAAGGCGGGGAGGGAAAAAACCAGCAGGAACTCGCAAGACATTGTCGTCTTGCGAAGCAAGCCCATAGGAAATTCGTTTTGCGAAGCACCTCCAAAACGGAAAACTCTTTCGTCTAGCGAGTTTTCCGTCTTGCGAGGCATTCGTCTTGCGGGGCACCACTGTGTGCTCAAACTGTCTTGCTCGGGTGAGCAACCTAGCTGCTGAATTCTGCACCAGCTAAAGTTTCTGAACTGTCTTCAGAGGCAGCCCTACGTATAACGCATTGCAGCAATCTAACCTTGAGGTTACCAGAGCATAGACAACATAGACCTGGCTTCCTCAATCACCATTTTGGGTGGCTGCTCAGAGCCATTAAACCAGCAGGCAGCAATAGGAAGGTCAGAAACCCAGAACGTGGAATCGCATTGCAAATGGGCCTTCCTTTTCCTCTCCTACACTCCAGCAGCGATGCTGAAGATTCTCTCTTTTTCTTTTTGGGTTGTTACTTCTTCCCACAGTGCCTCTAAGATATCTATCTCCCTTGTATTTATTCAGTGCAGAACAGATTGATTTAAATCTTTGCCCAGGGTTATTTTTTCTTCTACTTTGCATTTCCCCCTACTTTGCATTAATTTTAAACACATAATAAGAGGTTATGCGGGGCCAGAATGTCCCATTTTGGAGAAGGAAGTTTTTTAAAAAAATAAAATAAAGAAGATTAGCTTGAGCTAGAGGAAGGTTGGGGGAGGCTGAGAAGCACTTCTAATTTTTAAATATACAAATGTTTTTCCTTTACTGTGTGAGTGTATCACATTGCTCTCAGCCACTGCAGGGAAATCCAACTTATGTCGGTGGAGTGAGAATCTATACAAACCTGATTCACAAAACAACAAGAAGAGTTTGGATTTGATATCTTGCCTTTCACTCCCTTCAAGGAGTCTCAAAGTGGCTAACGTTCTATTTTCCCTTCCTCCCCCACAACAAACACTCTGTGAGATGAGTGGGGCTGAGAGACTTCAGAGAAGTGTGACTGGCCCAAGGTCACCCAGCAGCTGCATGTGGAAGAGCGGAGACGCGAACCCGGTTCCCCAGATTACGAGACTACCGCTCTTAACCACTACACCACACTGGCTCTCAAAACAAAAAAAGGAAACAAAACAAAAATACCACCACTGCTTGCCTTCTAGGGAGTTCTGACTTGTTAAGAGCTTTGCAGACTGTCTAAAGTTATCCAGCTTCTGACCATTCAATTGGATGTATTTGAGAATTAAAAGAATATGCACTTTCTCCTTTCTGATGATGCCAGCAGTGTCAGTAGTGGTGGCCAAAATTCCACCACTAATAATAAATAATAATAATAATAATAATAATAATAATAATAATAATAATAATAATAATATTTATACCCTGCTCATCTGGCTCAGTTTCCCCAGCTGCTCTGGCCGGCTCCCAACAGAATATTAAAAACACGATAAAAGATCAAAACTTCCCTAAAAACTTCCCGAAACAGGATGTCTTCTAAAAGTCAGATAGTTGTTTTATTTCCTTGACATCTGGTGGGAGAGCGTTCCACAGGGCGGGTGCCACTGCTGAGAAGGCCCTCTGCCTGGTTCCCTGAAACCTCGCTTCTTGCAGTGAGGGAACCACCAGAAGGCCCTCGGCGCTGGACCTCAGTGTCTGGGCAGAACGATGGGGGTGGAGACGCTCCTTCAGGTATACTGGGCCGAAGCTGTTTAGGGCCAAGGCTGTTCAGATGTTGTTTGACTACAATTCCCGTCAGTCCAAGCTTCTGATAACTTACGGTAATCTAATGTGCAAGAGAATTGATAGCTGCATTCCAACCAGCATGCAAATCTAAATTAGGGCATTGTGCTTGAAAAATGTGGACAGAATGAATGTCTCTTTCATCTCTTGCTAGGGTGGAGCAAAGGACAAATTGGGAAGGTCCAAAATGTTTACTCCAGAAGCGTTTATCTGCCCAATACCATACTGGCTTTTTGGTGTCTGTGCCAGATAAATCCATAGCTTGTAGAACAGCATAATTTTACAGAGACCAAAGGGTCACTCCTGCTTGCCTGGGTGCAAAACGAATATAATTGAGCGGTTTTTAACACACACACACACACACACACACACACACACACACACACACCACATGATCCTATGGAGGGGTGAAAAGCAGAAAACCCCATCTTTCTCACTGAAGGCTTAGTGCCTCTGCAGAACTGCAGGCAGGAGGATTGCGTAATAAATTATATTTTCCCGAGTCACAATTAAATGCAGCTCTGCTGAAAGGCCGCTGAGTTTTCTCCATATCGACACTGAAGTAGATGTTTTCTGAAATTTGGTTCAAGAGAGGTTAATGCCTGTTGTCAAATGAAACCCCAGAATGAGCCCTCAGCCAAACCAACTGCAGGATCAGCTCTGACATTATTGAAATAATTTCCCATATATTAAAAGGGAGCAGTGAGATTCCTAAATCTGCAAGAGCCTCTTGCTGACGGAGTGCAGGGCAGAAGGGAGAAAAGAGAATCTGCCCAAAGAATAACAGAATCATAAGACTGTACGGTCGGAAGGCACTCCAAAGGTCATCTAGTCCACACACCCCGCAATGCCGGAATCACAGCTAAAGAAAGGACAAAATATCAATGAACTATATGAGGACTGCTCTGCTGCTGGAAGGAAGGAAAAGAGAAATTGTAGATCAACGCAGGATCAATTACCTAAATCCCATTTAGAGGGTGATTAATACTTGCAAAACATGCTAAATTTCAATTAACCTATTACTGCAGCAATTTAAACATTTATCTCTCGCTCTCTCCCTCTCCCTCCCATCCAAAAACCCTCTCTGGCATTAATATTGTTGCTGCTCTTACCATCTAGCAATGAATGTTTTCAAAGCAATGCTGGGATTTATTCAGAACCTTCTCTCTGTTTTTGGAGAGGCAAAATTTGACTGAGTAAAGAAAAGAGTTCAAGGCTCTCAGATGAAAGAACAGGAAACATAATGTTCTTGTTTTGATTTGTGCATTACCCCACTCCACTTTTAAGGGTATGTCATAGCATTTGGGGACATAGGAGATCAACTGGAGCCCATCTGAGGTCCTGTGCCCAGTTCTGGGTGTCAGGAGTTCAGCCTACACTCGAGTAGGACCTGGTAGAGACACATGCCCGACTGGCATGCTCTCTCCGTCCTGGTAGATCGTTTGGGAGCCTCATAAGCTTTCTTATGCCCAAACATCACAGCGACCAATGCCAACCAACACCAGCACACTTAGGGATCCGCAGAGTTTGCGCATCTTGCGTAACAGACCTCAGCAACTCAGCATTTGGCTAATCTACTTTATTTACATATAAACACACACGGAGCACTGCAACATGGCTCCCTCTCTCTCTAGCATCAGACAAAAAAAAGAGAAAGAATAAAGGACAATAGTCCCACTTCACGAAACACAGTAACACAAACATCCTGTCTCCTTCACTTCCTGTCTCCATCACTTCTCACTCTGTGGAGTCAAAATATACACCGTCATGTGATAGACAATAATCCCATGACTGCAATCATAGATCAGGAATTCTAATACTGGGTGCCACAATTTCAGAAGGGTATTGACAAACTGGAATGTATGCCAAGCAGGACAACCAAGATGTTGAAGGGTCTGGAAAGCAAACCTTATAGGGAATGGTTGAAGGAGCTGGGTATGTTTAGCCTGGAAAAAAGGAGACTCAAGGGCTGCCACATGGAAGATGGAACCAGCTTGTTTTCTCCTGCTCCAGAGGCTGCGACCTGAACCAATGGCTTCAAGTTACAAGAAAGGAATTTCCGACTTAACATCAGGAATAATTTTCTGACAGCGAGAGCTGTTTGATAGAGGACTACCTTGGAAAGTGGAGGGCTCTTCTTCATTGTGTTTTTTCTTCTTCCAAAAATAGCTTCTAAAATTCATTGGCGGAAGCCATGGCTGTTCAATGTGGTATCCTAGTGCTTTTAATATGAGTTGTGGATATGATCTTAGTTGGATAAACACCTAATGTGGGATGAGCTGTCCCCCTTGCTGAAGGTTTCAAAGAAGGAGCTGAACATCTCTTTGATGCAGATGTTCAGCACTGAGGTCTCCTCCAACTCTTACAGTTTGATTTTCAACTAGGCTTGCTTATCTTCGCCACTCATGTTTTATCCATGCCACAAACATCTTGGTGTTAACCCCCACTCCTGAGAGGTGGGCAGGGGACAATGGCAGGATTGCGTGCAGGAGCCAGGCCCTGTGACCAGTAGGGCTACACAGGACTGGGGCCTTCCTAAGTTTGTTCTGGAGAGGCAAGGCATGACCGCACAGGTGAGGCCGATTGGTAACTCACTGCACCTGGTGGCAAGAGCCGGGAAGGGATATAAGGTCAGCATTTCTCTTCGGCTCTTTGCCACAGCAACTCATTTCCTGCCTTGCTGCATTTGGCTGATCCTCAGACCTCGGCTTCTTGACTCCTTGCTTCTTGACCCTCGGACCCTTGACTTCGTGGCTCCTTGCTTCTCGACCCTCAGAACATTGACTTCGTGACTCCCTGCTTCCTGACCATAGGACCCCTGGCTTCTGGACTCTCATTCCTGCTCCCACCCTGCCACCTTGCCCCCGGTCCCGACGTCCTCAGCCGGGACTTTGATCGCCTGTAGACTGGACTGTGACAGACAAGCCCAAACCAGAATTACATTGGATTTTAATGATCCAGTGATACTTTCTCAACACAGAGATGTTAAAAAGGCTCCTCACACCTCCCAAGAAGCAAAATTCTCCTGACAGGAAACACTGGGGAACCAGCGCTTGATGACTCATGGGCCAGAGGATAATGAATAATTACACACCCCATTTCATTTACAAATTGCCCATCGCCATTCAAACCTTGACTGCTGTCTGGCCACAGAGCATCTCTTGTGTCCATCACAAAGGCAATGGCATGGAGACCAGCTGGTTAGGAACAGAGGTGTGAAGGGGTTGGGGGAGAAATGCTGTCACAAAGGCTGCAGTAAAAAAGGGGATTGTCATTCAACAGAAGTCTAGTGTCCAGATCAAAAGAAATAACAGTATACTCTATTCTGCCTTCGTCACACACACCCTGGACTCCTAAGGATGTTGACAAGCTGGAACATGTGTAGAGGAAGGTGACCAAGAAGATAAAGGGTCTGGAAGCCTTGCGAGGAATGGTGGAGATAGTTGGGTATTTTTAGCCTGGATAAGAGGAGACTGAAAGGAAATAAAATAGCCATCTTAAAATATCTGAAGAGCTGTCCCATGGAAGATGGAGCAAGCTAGTTTTCTCCTGCTCTGGAGGGTAGGACCTGAACCAATGGATTCAAATCACAAGAAAACAGATTCTGACTTAGGAAGAACTCAGGAAGAGCTGTTTCATAGTGGAACGATCTCCCTTGGAAGATTGTGGACTCTCTCCTTCCTTGGAAGTTTTTAAAGCAGAGGCTGGATAGCCATCTATCATGGATGCTTTACCCAAGATTCCTGCATGGCAGGGGGTTGGACTAGATGACCCTCAGGGTCCCTTCAAACTTTACAATTCTATGATGCTCTAATTCAAAGAAGAGAAGGGTAGCAGAAGGGTAGGTTCAATTCCAAGTATCTTCAGTCATAGCAATAAGCCTGAGCTCTTGGATTGGTCTTCTGAGTCAAACGTTCTCAAAGGAGAACTTTCAGCCCAGCTTTATTAATTATCCTCGCTTTCCTATTGGTCACACTGGAATATCCTTTATTTATGAATTATAGATAGGTGGTAATTGCAGCTCCAGGCAAATAGAAGGGGAAGAAATGGAGGCAGTGAGAGATTTTACTTTCTTGGGCTCCATGATCACTGCAGATGGTGACAGCAGTCACAAAATTAAAAGACGCCTGCTTCTTGGGAGAAAAGCAATGACAAACCTAGATAGCATCTTAAAAAGCAGAGACATCACCTTGCCAACAAAGGTCCGTATTGTTAAAGCCATGGTTTTCCCTGGAGTGATGTATGGAAATGAGAGCTGCACCATAAAGAAGGCTGAACGCCGAAGAATTGATGCTTTTGAATTCTGGTGCTGGAGGAGACTCTTGAGAGTCCCATGGACTGCAAGAAGATCAAACTTATCCATTCTGAAGGAAATCAGCCCTGAGTGCTCACTGGAAGGACAGATCCTGAAGCTGAGGCTCCAAAACTTTGGACACCTCATGAGGAGAGAAGACTCCCTGGAAAAGACCCTGATGTTGGGAAAGATGGAGGGTACAAGGAGAAGGGGACGACAGAGGACAAGATGGTTGGACAGTGTTCTCAAAGCTACCAACATGAGTTTGACCAAGCTGCAGGAGGCAGTGGAAGACAGGAGTGCCTGGCGTGCTCTGGTCCATGGGGTCACGAAGAGTCGGACATGACTAAACGACTAAACAACAACAATTGGACAGATATTCAAGAAAGCTGGAGCTGTTTCAAATGCTCAGGCTGCAGTCTCGTGCATTTAGCTTAGATATATGCCCCAAACTGAAAGCATTTGGCTTCCCCCAAACATTATTGGGAAGTGTAGTTTGTTGAAAGGTGAACATTGGGACAATTGCAGGGTATGAAACTACATCAATTTAGTTGATTTAGAAGAGGAAGAAATCTGCAACTCTATATTCCAAACCAGAGGCGGTGCAGGGTGTGGAACACCCCAGTTTGCAAAGCATTTAGTCCCAGAGAGCCCTTGGATTTCCCTGAAGCTGGAGGTCGACTGTGCCCGATGGAGTTTTAGTTGATGTGATCTGACAAGCTGACAGTCCAAAATGGTACTGCCCTGGGCTCCACAGCTGTGACACTCAGTATTTGGAATCTTTGGGCATTTACTGCCTCCAGGTTATGCAGGCTCCTTTGGTACTGCTCCTCTGATGCTTGGCGAGTTTTTACTTGCTTCGACTCTGCAGTCCTTTAAGGAACATGTCGCCCATCTGAGTGCCTCATAGCGTGAGCCCAGAGTCCAATAGAGATCAAGACACAGTCACCAGCAAAGGGCTCCGTGACTCCTTTGTGACTCAACCTCCTTTCGCATCGGTGCCAGTAGAAACCAGGTTGAGAATCTAGAAGAAAAAGCTGCGGAACCAGCCTGACTAGTACCTTTGCAAGGTGAATGGCCTTAGCTGGCCAGTGAAGTGTTGTCACCAGCATCTCAAAGAGTGAACTATGTGACCATAGCAGCAACCATCTGTCATGGATGCTTTAGTTGAGATTTCTGCCCTTGGGGTCCCTTCTAACTCTACAATTCTATGATTCTATGAACAAAGTGATGGTACACTCTAAGAAGGCAGCAGTTACTGCATATAATCATGGACCCTTGATCATCTTGGTTGCCTTCATTCCAGCTTGTCAACATCCTTCTTAAATCATGGTGCCCAGAATTGGACGCAGTATTCCATGTGTGTTCTGACCAAGGCAAAATTACTTCCCTTGATCTGGACACTATACTTCTGTTGATGCAGCCTAGAACAGAATTCTCCCCCCCCCCCCCCCGTTGCATCACACCATTGATTCATCTTAAGCTTGTGGTCCACCAAGACCCCTAAGTCCTTTTCACATATACTGCTGGTAAGCCAGGTGTCCCCCACTTTATATTTGTGCATCTGGTTCTTCCTGCCTATGTGTAGAACCTGACATTTGTCCCTACTGAAATTCATGTTGTTAGTTTGTACCTGGGTCTCCAATCTGCTAAGGTTATTTGGAATTCTGATTCTGTCTTCTGAGGCATTAACTATTCCTCCCAGTTTGGTATCATCTGCCGATTTGATGAGCATCCCCTCAATTCCTTCATCCAAGTCATTTAGAAAGACGTTGAACAACAATGGGCTTCTCATTGGGCTGGATGCCAAGTCATCCTAGGATGAGGAACCATGGCTACCTATCTGTAACATGGGAGTTGTGTTTGTGTGTGTGTTATGACCAATGCTGGAAGCTGGAGACTCATTGTATTGCTCTGGGCTGGACCCAGAAGCTGAGTATGGGGCTTCCCTGGAAACATGACGAGGAAACAGGATCTGTTGGGAGTGGTAATGCTGTGAGTCCCTTCACCCCCCACTCAGGTTGCATAGATGTGTAAACATCCTAAAGATACCACCCACTACTATTGACCTTCATTCCAAGGAAACTGAGTCCTGAGTAAGTGCTGGAACCCATCAGTCTCCATCACTGCTCAGAGGCTGTGGTGCACACAATGGAGTTCTGGCTTCCTTGGCTCATCCAAGTGAGTCAAAAGCCTTTTCAACTAGAAGGTCAACTTAAGACCTCAAGATCCCACTGGATCAGGTCAATGGACCATCAAGTTCAGAATCTTCTTGCAGCAGCTTGTGGGAAACCCACAAGCATCATTTGAGCACAAGACAAGCTCTCTCCTCTTATGGTTTCCAGCAACTGGTATTCAGAAGCATTGATGCCTCCATCTGCATAGCTTGTAGCCATTGATAGTCCTCTTCTCCATGAATGTGGCTAATCCTCTTTTAATGTGATCCAGGTTGGTGGACACCACTGTCTCCTGTGTGAATGAGTTCCATAAGGGATCCTTTTTAGGGTGTGTTCATGAAGCACACCTGGTTCACTCAATGCTTGCTGCCACAAACTGGTAACGATTCAAATTAGAGCTCCAAAGAAACACCTGCGCTTTGTCACATCACAGCGGAATACACAGCTGCTCGGATGTCTCTGCCGTGTCCCTTGGAAGATTGCACCTCCAAGCTTAGAAGCATCCCAAAGCCCCGAATGAACCCGGCCCTATAAATGTTTCATGGCAGATGCACTTATTTGAGGGAGGGAGGGACAGATTTAAAGCAATAAAAAAATAAAAAAAGAGAGGAACGGGGCTCTGAATTTCCACAAAAGGCTCAGACCTAGCAAAAGGTGAAGTTGCCACATTCGTTCACTTCATTTAGCAGCTCCCCTTCCCGTTCTGAGGGAAGCAGCTGCTTCGGGGGAGGGAGCGGGGAAAAGCTTGCATTAAGGTAAGCATAAAAACAGCAGGTGCACAAACGCTGCCTTGCAAACCGACAGTACTCTCATACCTGTAATCACAGGCAAGCTTTCGTATTCAGCCAATGCAGCAGGCCAGGAAGGGGGGGGGGAAGGAGGGAGAAACCATTGAAAGTGCAGGTTTTATTAGGGCCACCTGCTCCTATCCGTTCCTAAATGGAAATTAAAACAATACGGCTTAATTGCATCACACGCCGATCGCACAAACAATGTTGCGGTTTGCCTCTCTCATTGTTAACAACGCAAGGGAAGCCCGAAGTGGCTTGTATTTCATTAAAGTGAATTAGAATCTCCACTTCTTCCCTAATTAGGGCTGTCCCTGGTTGCCCAGCTATCCAGGTCTGTGGTGCTCCAAATCATGCCTGGTATTTTCTAGCACTTGGAAATGTTCAAAAACAATGATCATCATCATTTTAGCAGTGGAACAGGCTCCTACGAGAGGCGGCGGACTGCCCTTCCTTGGAGGTTTTTAAGCGGAGTTTAGATGGCCATCTGCCATGGATGCTTTCGCTGAGATTCATGCATGGCAGGGGGTTGGACTAGATGACCCCTGGGTTTCCTTCCAAGATTCTATGATTCCATGACCATAACAATCCTCAATAATATTTATATACTGAGTAACATGCAAAATCCCTAAGCCGTTTACATAAAATAGAATAAAGTGCCGATTTTCCGTGTATAACACTATAACACGCCCCCATGTATAAGACGCCCCCTATTTTGGGAGACTCCAAATTAAGAAAATGGGGGGAAATGCCCAGAGTTGTTGAGTTATTTTTTTGTGGGGGGGGGGGGCGATTGCCGAAAATTTCTCATCCACCAGACCTACACTGCCACTCGCACGTATCGCAAACGTCTCCAATCCACTGTCCCCAATCGCCCGCCCAATTGCCGCAGCAACAGCCAATCAAGCCCAGCCCTTGACGCAGCCACCAATAACACACCCAATAGCCATGGACACTTTCTGGCTCCCAGAAGCAACATATAGCAACATATAAGATGAGCCCCAAATGTCTAAACATTTTAATAAAAAAAAACCCTTGTCTTATACACGGAAAAATACGACAATTTTATAAAATGTGTTTATACTACATATAAAACCCAAATACAGTGGTGCCCCGCAAGACGAATGCCTCGCAAGACGGAAAACTCGCTAGACGAAAGAGTTTTCTGTTTTGGAGGTGCTTCGCAAAACGAATTTCCTATGGGCTTGCTTCGCAAGACGATAATGTCTTGCGAGTTCCTGCTGGTTTTTTTCCCTTTTCCCTCCCTTTTTCTAAGCCGCTAAGCCGCTTATCAGCTGATCCGATCAGCAGATAAGCCGCTAAAAGCCACTAAAAACCATTAATAGCGCTAATCCACTAATCCTTCAATGGGCTTGCTTCGCAAGACGAAAAAACCGCTAGACGAAGAGAATCACAGAACAGATTCTTTTTGTCTTGCGAGGCACCACTGTATGTCAGCAGAAACTGATTCATTGCAATCCTTGCACAACAAAATGATCCTTGCCATATTTTAGATGGGAGTCTGAGACTAGTGAACAACTGCTAGCACGTCCAGGGCATCTAGCAGGATTTCCATTCTGTTTTCCTTGGGACCATCCATATGTATTTGTGTGTGTGTGTCCTTTTGGGATTACAACTCCTGCAAGGGAGCTGGCTAAACCCTGAGAGGAAGCAACCGATGCAGCTGAGACACACAAAGATGAGGAGAGGAGGCAAGAGTGAGGATTCCAGTCAGTCAGGAGAAGAAGTCTTGTTTCTCTGAGCATCCATGGGGTGGGAGCATGTTCAGGTATCAGCCCAGGGAGCACGATGCTCACAGGTCTCAACACACGGAGGACCAAAAGGTGCTCAGTTATAGAGAAGATGCTTTCTAACATGCATTAGCTCTTACACTGTAATGGAAATGCAAATACCTTTGCATTTTGAGGAGTTTGTAGTGAACAGCAATGGCTCCACTTGTGCCTAGAGTCAGGGGTCAGCAAACTGTTTCTGCAGGGGTCCGGTCCACCATCCCTCAGACCTTGTGCGGGGCCAGACTATATTTTGAAGGGAAAAAATCCCCCCCGCGACTCTCCCCACCATTCTCCACAGGACCGGACGAGCCCTCGTGGCTGCTTACCTGTGCCTTGCGAGAGATGGTCTAGGCCATGGGTCTGCAAACTAAGGCCTGGGGGCCAGATCCGGCCCAATTGCCTTCTGGATCCAGCCTGTGGACCGCCGATCCACGTGGCGATTCCCAGGCCATCCGTGGGCCGGATCCAGAAGGCAATTGGGCCGGATCTGGCCCCCGGGCCTTAGTTTGCAGACCCATGGCCTAGACCATCTTTAACGGGTCTGGGATCCCTTCATTAGCTAGTCAGATCTCTTATATTGCATTCAGACATCTGCTGAGAAGGATAGCCAAATTCCTACCTATTACTTAGTCACGGGCAGCCCTTGGCAAGACTTCAAGGTCAGCCACCTGTTAAAGGAGCCCTGGTGTTTAGCCATGGAGTCCCTGGGAACGTTTATGTTTGCCAGATATGAAAGCGGCTTGGAAACTCTCCTCTATGGGCCTCAGCACAGTCCGTGGCAGTCGAAGGAGCTACATGCTAGCTATTTCTGGAGTCCACCTGCTTCTGTTGGGTTTCTGGGGACAGAAGAGGCATCAGGTGTCTTCTGCTTTGCCCTTGGCTCCTTATTTTCTTATCCTACCAGTAAACAAAAGCTGCTTATCAAGGAACAGACCCAACCTTTGCTCAGATGGTGAGATGGCAGAGATAGAGAGTATTTTTGCCACAACAGAGTAACAAGATGGTCATGAGGACCCCACGGCCAAGCCGAACATCTCACCTGTCAGTCTCAGGCGAAACCTGGGATCTCTCACATGTTCTAGGCCATGGGTAGCCAAATTAAGGCCCGTGGGCTGGATCAGGCCCAATTGCCTTCTGGATCTAGCCCGCGGATGGTCCGGGAATCACTGTGTGGATCGCCAGCTTGTGAGTTCTTTCCCTCTCCCTCCCTCGGTGGCACGTCCTCCTCCCTCCCTCCCTCCTCCTGGCTTCTCCCTGCCCTGTCTAGAGGAGGAAGGGAGCTGGGCCTTGTTGGTGCCAGCAGCAGCAGCAGTGCTCGAGCGGCTGCTATTTTAAGCAGCCCCTCTCTGGAGCCCTTTCGCGCACCACTCATCATCCCTCTGCCGCCGCCACCGCCGCCATCCCCTGCTGCTCGCAAGACACAGGTAAGCAGCCACAGGGGCTCGTGGTGCTCTTGCATCATTCCCCCCCTCCAAAATATACTCTGGCCCCCCACAAGGTCTGAGGGACAGTGGACCGGCCCCCTGCTGAACATGTTTGCTGACCCCTGTTCTAGGCCCTGTTTCGTAGTACAGGTGTATCCACACACATTTTTCCAGAGTCCATCAACAACTCTGCCTATTCTCGAACACGTCTAGCAGTTTGCATGTGCCTATTTCATTCTTGCCACAGTGCAAAGGACCTTTGGTAGAAGCTTTAAAAGACTGTGGCTTAATCCCATTTCCCCACGGGACCACATCTGCTGGCGACACAATCTTTTCAATCAGCTGTCTAGTTAGGATGCTCCAAGAAGGGAGAACACAACAGGCGTAAAGGATGCATTTTAACACCATTTTTCAAAGAACAACAGTTGCTAATTGCTTCGTTTTCTGTTGGGAAAAGTCTGCTTAATATGCAGGTCTCAAAATGATGTCTTTAATGCAAGCTGCCAGCAGAGGAAAAAAAGTCATTTAAATCTTGGGAGGGGAAAAAGAGAGAGAGAGAGAGAGAGAGGTTAAGCTCTCATTTTAGGAACACTCTCCAAGTCACTTCCAAACACGGTAAGAGAGTTACTGGTACAGAGCCAGGTTCAATTTGCCCAAATCATTTTAAATAGCATGGATCTAATCAGGATATTTTTCTGTTCCTTAAAACACACACACAAACTTACTTGGTGTTGGCTGGCCTTGGCCAACTGCTCATTGGCAGATTGCACATTTGAGGAGGCAGTCTCGATGTTGGCTTCAATGCTATCTGTAAATTAAGATAATAGAAAGTAATTACATGGTATGGAGTAGCGAGCAAATCCCGAAATTTAATTTATACATAACCCAAGTCACACTCAAAGTGGTTGACAAAATATAGGACCAACAAGCAATTACAGATGCAAATGACAACAAATTAAAGCAAAAGAGAGGCGTTACAGGAAAAGAGGAATTCTGCTTTAAAATCCCCCCCCTCTGCAAAATAAATAAACAATAAACACACAGATATTTTTTTCAAAAAAAAATGCAGGATAGTGTCACCAGCAGCATAAAATGTACCCATCAATCAGGAGGGAAATGACTCTTAAAGCTGCCACAAATTCTTTGGCCCGGGGAGTTAATTACAAATCAAAGCTGGATTCGAAGAGCGTCTCTTGCTCAAAGCAACACCTCCATCTCTCACCTAGGGGCTTTCTTTAAAAACAAAAAAAATCCTCTGTTTGGCACTAAAAGAACCATCAGATTGGGCCAATTCACCTCTCCTCTGCAGAAGACAAGAGCCCACATCAGCTCAGAAAGAAACAGCTACAGCAGTGGCCCATGGGGCTGGGTGGGATAATTTAGAATGCTACATTTTCAGACAGAAGCCGTTCTGTTTTGCTTGGATATTTTCCAACGGAGACACCACCACCGCCAGCGAGTCAGGAGTGGGACCCCTTTCGCAGCATGGGAAACTCCTCAGAAAATAAATCTCGCCGTAAGGGACACGGTGACAAGGGTCACGGGAAGTAACTGATGCATGCTATCATGTAGCTTGAGGCTTTCACGTCTGATATGTCTCCTGGAGCCCGGCAAAAAACCGAGAAGCTTAATTCTGTGCAAAAAAGGACTGCCAAGGAAGAAGACAGACACACGGGTTGTTGATGTCTCCTTGATCTCTCGCCACGTCCATCAAGGAGGGCACCCATCAGCTCTGAGCAACGATGGTGGGCGAGGGCTGCGGGTCTCCCAACGGGTCTGTGACACAGACAGTATCCATCCAGGAAAATAAACTTCTGGGATTTCTATTCCTGGATGTTGTTCCCAGCTTTGGATATTCCCACCCCCTCTCCACTCCCAAAAGCACACTCCTTCATGGTCTCCCGAGACAGACAGATGCCAAGCAACCAATTTTGACACTTTCAGCAGCTCACATTATGCATGAAGCATGATTGAGGGCTGCACTGTAGGGGGACGAAAGTATGTGATGCTTTGGCGCGAAATGGGAGCGAATGTCTAGGATTGTCAGAGAATTCTGACAAAAGCAGAAACGGAAGAGGATATTGAGAGGGTCCACTTACAGAAATCATGCCAACAAGCGCAACTGGTATTTGCTGTTGCTTTCAATCCGTCAATGATATGCAGTTGATTACAGTCCCCCTTCCCTCCTATTTGCATTGCATAATGAGTAATATAATGATCCTAGGGCTATGTACAGCATTAATTACGTAAATTGCATAAGTTGCTTAGTTCTGCCCCAGTGGACAGCAGGACGAATAGTGTGGTTTTTGGCAGAAGACAAGCTGAGGCAGAAAGAAAACAGGGCACCATGACAGGATAGCTCAGTTGGGGAGAGTGCTGATAATGCCAAGGTTGCAGGTTTGATTCCCGTAAGAGGCACTTGTATATTCCTGCATTGCAGGGGGCTGGACTAGATGACCTTCAGAGTTCCTTCCAACTCTATAATTCTGTGTGTCTATGTGATGGATGGTGTTAAGATTGCCCTCTTGGTAGTTCTGCCACCCTCAATAGTTCAGGTGGTGGTGCACTGGGAAAGCGGATTCTCTGTGCAGCCCCTAAATTAGGGTGTGCCTAGCATCTGTACACAGAGCTAAGGGAGGAAGTTCCTCCTTCAGCTCGTTGAGATTTCAAGGTTCAGATTAATTCTGCCAGAACCAACATTTTGCTTTCCCAAGCGATCAGGGTGTGTGTGCACTGCAAGATTGTATAGTGTCCTCTGTCCCTCTGTCTAAAAAATCCCAAAGTGCTCACAGGGCTAAAAGGGTTAGTGGCGCCTGCACACCCTCCAACATTTCTCTGATGAAAATAGGGATGTCCTATTCCATAGTAATGATATTATTATTTATACCCTGCCCACCTGATTAGGTTGCCCTCAGCCACTCTGGGAAGCTTCCAACGTATGTTGTTGTTGTTGTTTAGTTGTTTAGTCGTGTCCGACACTTTGTGCCACCATGGACCAGAGCACACCAGGCACTCCTGTCTTCCATTGCCTCCTGCAGTTTGGTCAAACTCATGTTCATAGCATTGAGAACACTGCCCAACCATCTCGTCCTCTGTCATCTCCTTCTCCTTGTGCCCTCCATCTTTCCCAACATCAGGGTCTTTTCCAGGGAGTCTTCTATCCTATGATTCTATGATTCTATGATTCTATGATTCTCTTCTCATGAGGTAGCCAAACTATTGAAGCCTCAGCTTCACGATCTGTCCTTCCAGTGAGCACTCAGGGCTGATTTCCTTAAGAATGGATAAGTTTGATCTTCTTGCAGTCCATGGGACTCTCAAGAGTCTCCTCCAGCACCAGAATTCAAAAGCATCCATTCTTGGGCGATCAGCCTTCTTTATGGTCCAACTCTCACTTCCATACATCACTACTGGGAAAACCACAACTTTAACTATATGGACCTGTGTCGGCAAGGTGATGTCTCTGTTTTTTAAGATGCTGTCTAGGTTTGTCATTGCTTTTCTCCTAAGAAGCAGGTGTCATTTAATTTCGTTGCTGCTTTCACCATCTGCAGTGATCATGGAGCCCAAGAAAGTAAAATCTCTCACTGCCTCCATTTCTTCCTCTTCTATTTGCCAGGAGGTGATGGGAACAGTGGCCATGATCTTAGTTCCAACGTATATTGTTGTTGTTGTTTAGTCGTTTAGTCGTGTCCGACTCTTCGTGACCCCATGGACCAGAGCACGCCAGGCACTTCTGTCATCCACTGTCTCCCGCAGTTTGGTCAGACTCATGTTTGTAGCTTCGAGAACACTGTCCAACCATCTCGTCCTCTGTCGTCCCCATCTCCTTGTGCCCTCAATGTTTCCCCAAATCAGGGTCTTTTCCAGGGAGTCTTCTCTTCTCATGAGGTGGCCAAAGTCTTGGAGCCTCAGCTTCACGATCTGTCCTTCCAGTGAGCACTCAGGGCCGATTTCCTTCAGAATGGAGAGGTTTGATCTTCTTGCAGTCCATGGGACTCTCAAGAGTCTCCTCCAGCACCAGAATTCAAAAGCATCCATTCTTGGGCGATCAGCCTTCTTTATGGTCCAGCTCTCACTTCCATACATCACTCCTGGGAAAACCATGGCTTTAACTGTACAGACCTTTGTTGGCAAGGTGATGTCTCTGCTTTTTAAGATGCTGTCTAGGTTTGCCATTGCCTTTCTCCCAAGGAGCAGGCGTCTTTTAATTTCGTGACTGCTGTCACCATCTGCAGTGATCATGGAGACCAAGAAAGTAAAATCTCTCACTGCCTCCATTTCTTCCCCTTCTATTTGCCAGGAGGTGATGGAACCAGTGAGTTTCCCATTCAGACACTGGTTGGCCATTGTGAGAACATGATGCTGGACTACGTGGTCCATTGGCCTGAATGCCAGTTGCTGGGGAATGTGACCTGTTTGTGCGCTCGTGATCCATTTTTGGACCCCCCAGAGCCATCTGGATGATGTGCTTGGTGGGCCTTTAGTCTGATCCAGCAGCCACCCTTCTTCTGTTCTTAGCATGGGATATCCTGGATTTACAAAGCTGTTGCACTACCAACCTTACTGTATGCTTGTGAAACATGGACCATTTATAAACACCAACTCCAACTCCTCGAAAGATTCCATCAACAGTGTCTCTGAAAAATTGTACACTTCACTTGGGAAGACAACTGAACTAATGCCAGTGGAAGAAGCAAAGATCACCAGTGTTGAAGCAATGATTCTTCAACATCAACTTCGTTAGACTGGTCATGTTGTGCAGATGCCTGATTATCGTCTTCCAAAGCAACTACTCTATTGCAAACTTAAAAATGGAAAGTGTAGGACTTCCGGGTTAGCGCCATCGGCAATGGCGGAGTTCCTCTGGCCGAGAGGAACCCGCTCCGTGAAAATCGGGTCTTGCCGCCGCGGCGAAGGCGGAGACCCTTCAAAAATCCCAGGCGGAGGAAGCCTGGGAACGTGGGATTCAGCTGACACCAAGAGCACCTCCCCTACTCGCGGGGAAACCCTTTTTAGGGGATCTGAAGCGAAGTGGGGTGAGTGGCACGGTATTTTGAATCGACTGCTACTTTTACAGAGTGAAGCCGCACAGCCGTTGCCGGAGAGCGCTGACTTTTTCCTGTGGACAATTGGACTCTAACCAACTACCCGTGAGTAGAACGGAAAATTGGGCTACGAAACATTTTAATTTGGCACCGAAGTGGGAAGGTTCTAAACAGGAAGTCCGCCTTCCGCTTTTGTAAATAGACTGAAGCAAAAATTTTGCAAGCTAAAGTCTGGAAAGTCGTATATAAAGGACTAAATTTCCTTCAGTTAAAATTACCAAAACCCCTCTTGGAAGCAGGAGAAGAGGGGGGGAATCTTAGATTGTTTAAACCTGCAGGAGAGAGAGTAAAGAAAGATAAATTTCCACCGTCTCGAACCTGGGAACGGGGTGTCAGAGACAGACGTTTTGGGGAAGTTCATCGACTGTGAATGAAACGTCTTTTGACAGATAGTTAAAAAAGAGAAACATATTGATTCCAATGTTGCCTTTTGCATTTAAAAGAAACAAAACATTTGAAAAACAAAAGTATTTTTTTTCTTTCTTGCTGGACCTGCTTTCAAAAGATGGATACAAATAGAAATTGTCTCCTCTAGAGGGAGCTTGTTAAACTGTTGCTGGAGTTGATCTGGGGAATTCCACAGCTGTGGAGATTAAGGATCGTGAGACCAGACTTTGACCTTGGATAAGAATGTGCTTAGAAGAAGTTTTGGTGCTTGCTTTTTGCAAGACAAGTGCTTTGTTGGAGCAGCTGCATGAGAAGATGGATTTGATGACTGTTGCAGTCAGTAATTTTGGACAAACAGTGAATATTCATATAGAAACCACTCAGGAACCAACCCAGGAATCTGCTTTGACAGGGCAAGTGCAGAAGATAATGGAGGAGGTTGTTGTTGAACCTCAAGTAACACAAATGGAGAGACCCGAGGCCTTGTCGGAACATAAGCTGCTGTCTTTGACGACTGAATCTGGAGAAAGTCAGATTTGGAGAGATGAAGTACTGTTTGGTTTGGAGATGGGAAATTGGATGGACCCACCTATGCAGGGATATCCCCTTTTGGGATATGGTTTTGGGTCAGGGGGAGTTTGGAGTTGTGGGGGTTCTTAACTTTGGAGGGACTTTGAAACATGCCTATAAATACTTTTTGGATTACAGTGCTGACTGTGGAGAATGGGCTGACCTGCCGAGGGGGGATGGAGACATGGTTAGGTTGGAGTCTCCCCGAGACCTACTCCTCAATGAGAAAGGAAGGAAATTAAGAATAAGATCAGCAAAAGACAAAGTAAAGTGCAGGTATAAACAAGAAGAAGATCTGCAGAAGGGACATGGAAAAGACTTAAGAGCCTCGGACAGAAGATCACCAGGTTGATGGACTAGATGTAATGGATAGAAAGGACTGACATAACCCGAGACCAGGAAGAAGAGACGTTGGATGAAGATTGGAAGAAAGTTTTAAAAATTCATTTTGAGAATTAGTGTAAAATTAATGAATGTTAGGACAAATGTTGGAATGAAACTACTTGGCTTTAGTAGAAATGATATAAGGAGTTATGTATAAATAAGTATTAAGTTTTAAGTTTTAAAGCTTTTTATGGTAAGATAAGGTTAAAATAAATTATGGTAATTTAATGACAGAATACAGTTAAAGATGGAAAGGATTTGCTGAGTTAATAAATAGGTTAGACTGTTAAGATAAATTATAGAACAAAAATTGAGAAAGATGGAAAGAATTTGCTGAAACAATTAATTGAACTAGAATACAAAAAGGGAGGTGTGAGGAGGTCGATGAAACAAGTAAATGAAAGATAAAGATATGGAATATTGGATTTTTAGTGTTATTGTTCTTTTTTGCTATATTGTTGTATTGTTTTTTATGGTTTCCTTTTTATGTATTGTAATGTATGTCTTGTTAAATTTTGTGTTGTTTTCTTTTTTTCTTTTTTCTGTAATTTTTAAACTTTTAATAAATATAATTAAAAAAAAATAAAAAAATAAAAATGGAAAGTGTAATGCCAGTGGTCAACGAAAGAGGTTTAAAGACTCTCTCAAGGCAAGTCTTAAAAAATGTAGTATAAACACTGACAACTGGGAAACACTGGCCTACGAGCGCTCCAGTTGGAGAACAGCCTTTACCAAAGGTGTCATGGGCTTTGAAGATGCTTGAACTCAGGACACAAGGGAGAAATTTGCTAAGAGGAAGGCATGCTTGGCAAATCCACACTGTGATCAACTCCTGCCCGGAAACCTGTGCCCCCACTGTGGAAGGACGTGTGGACCCAGAATTGGCCTCCACAGTCACTTACGGACTCATTGTTAAAACCGTGTTTATGGAAGACAATTTTACTCGGCTACAAGTGATCGCCAAAGAAGAAGAAGAAGAATCCTGGATTTAAGGAACATCATGAAACAAGAAACAAACCAACAGCATTATGCTACAATGATACCTACCTATTGTGTCACCCTGCTCATATACCATAGAGGCCAGGTCCTTGATGATCTGGTTTACATCCAGCATATCACTCTGAAAAGAATAAAGAATATCAGCATTTTCTGCAAACTAAGGAACAATACATGAGATTTTTTCCTGGTCTTACCAAAAACCATTTTCATTTAAATATCAAAGAGTTGTTCCACCTGAGCAAGAAGCAGCGTGCTCTAGGCTCTGGAGGACTCATGAGCAGAACATGTTCCTCTGTTCTTACATGATTATTTGGAATGCCACATCTCATTTTGCATGCACTCAAAGTGACGTCCAAGCCATCTTCGGGTCATGGCTTTAAGTGGGATTCACTAGACCACCCTGGTCCCTGATGAACTGGCTTTGCAGACACACACACACACCCAGATGTGCTCTCTTCCCAGCTCAGTTATCCAATGCTCCCTCGAGAACGGCTCCCTTGAATATTAAATTCCACGGTGCCAGCTCATTTGCAAGTTTGCTCCTTCTGGGATTAGAACCTGTGGCGTCTGAGTAATCGCAGCCCCAATGCTTGGAACGCTAAGCTGTCTCCCGTGATGAATTCATCAGAGGTGCCAAGTGGATCTATGCTCTTTTGGGGGAGAGAGTTCATTATGTGACTGTGAATACCACAGTACTTAATTATGTAATGCAGTAAGAATCTCATTAATTTGTAATAAAGCCGGAAAGAGTCATTGTGAATTACTGAAGGAGCGTGCACACACACATACACACACACACACACGATTGAGCCACTGAACAAATCCAAGAAACAAAAACCAAGAAAAAGAGAAGAGGAAGGGGGGGGGACAAAGGCTAGGGATAATGTCTCGCAAATATTATCTGTTCTCTTTGTCATTAAACACAATAAACCTTTAATTATTTATGCTAATATTAGTGAGAGCTGGACCATAAAGAAGGCTGAATGCCGAAGAATTGATGTTTTTGAATTCTGGTGCTGGAGGAGACTCTTGAGAGTCCCATGGACTGCAAGAAGATCAAACCTATCCATTCTGAAGGAAATCAGCCCTGAGTGCTCACTGGAAGGACAGATCCTGAAGCTGAGGCTCCAAGACTTTGTCCACCTCATGAGAAGAGAAGACTCCCGGGAAAAGACCCTGATGTTGGGAAAGATGGAGGGCACAAGGAGAAAAGGACGACAGAGGACGAGATGGTTGGACAGCATTCTCGAAGCTACAAACATGAGTCTGACCAAACTGCGGGAGGCAGTGGAAGACAGGAGTGCCTGGCTTGCTCTGGTCCATGGGGTCATGAAGAGTCGGACGTGACTAAACAACAACAACAACAATATTAACAGTTGCAAAAGGGTCTGCAGAATCCTGGGGGAGGAAGAGGGGGATAACTTTTAAATCAGGGGCTGAGAAGCTTTCCTTTCTTTTTCCCAACCCAAGGGCAATCCTCTGTTGGCCACATGCCTGAGGTCTTTGTGAAGGAGCTTTGTTTAGAATCACAGAAACATAGAAGTGAAGGGTTGGAAGGATCCCCAAGGGAAATGTATTCCAACCCCCCTACAGTGGAGTAATCTCAACCAAAGCATCCATGGCAGCGGACTATCCAACCTCTGTTGAAACACCTCCAATAAAGGAAGTCTACAACCGCCTGAGGGAGTCCGTTCCACTGCCAAGCAGCTCTTACCTACTTGAAGTTCTTCCTAATGTTGAGCTTCAATCTCCTTTGATGTAATTTGAAACCCCTTCCCCAGAGAGCTTAAGGTCAACAGCACATCCAAAGCACACCCTTACAACTTGGCTATTTGGCTACAACAGGAACAGACAGATTAAGAGATCTTACGCATGCTCCTATCATGACAAAAAGAGCCCAAAAGATTGGTATTGGGTTACAACTGACCTATTTCCACTTTGAGCAATTGCATATCAGGGCCGGCCTTCCCATGAGGCAGAATGAAGCAGTGGCCTTGGGTGGCAGAATTCTGTGGGGCCCATGGGTGCCCCACCTCTGCTCGACAGTGGATTCTGGAGAGATCTCAAGAGATTTCACTGGAAGCTGTTCCAGCTGTGTGACTCCAGAAAGAAGTGTATCTGAAGAAGTGTGCATGCACACGAAAGCTCATACCAAGAACTAACTTAGTTGGTCTTTAAGGTGCTACTGAAAGGATTTTTTTTATCCAGAAAGCAAAACCTTGACGCTTCGGAGCCAGACAGTCGAAAGCCCTGGTTAACTCTGCATTCCAGCAGGCCACCAGAGAATCAGCTGAAAGGCCATAAACCTGGGATAAAGCATCCCCTATCACTCTCTGGAAACTATTTGGATCCATTAAGTGGCGGGGGCGGACTATCCAAATTGGTCCCACCTCCCTGCAGAGGGGATGGGTCGCACAGAAGTTCAGTTGCACCAGGAAGTGATCTGACCATGGCACTTCTTTTGTTTCACTTTTACTTAGTGTCAGATCACCCACATCACTGGAGGTGAACACCAGGTCTAAGGCATGTCCACTATGAGTTGGGCCAAACTTATTCAGGGACAGCCCCATGGAGACCATGCTTTCCACGAAGTCCCGAGCAGCCCCTTGTAAGGTCGTGTCGGCATGGATGTTAAAATCCCCTAGGACAACCAAACTAGGTGTCTCCAGGAGAACATCCACCATGACCTGAAGCAGCTCGGGCAGGGAATCCTTGGTGCAGCAGGGAGGTCGGTACACCAAAAGGAATCCTGTACTTCCCCTATTGCCCAACTTCCAGAACATGCACTCAGAGAACTGGGTCTTCCCAATAGGACACAACCACCTCATGTTTGATGTGGTGCAGCCCAGAAGTGGTGCAGCCCATAATTTCCCCACCACACAATGCCAAGAGCTTGAATCATTTTTCCACGAGTGCGTGGAGCTGTGGGTTGGATGCTACATCTGATGGTGGTACATAGTCTATAAAAATACATAAATACACACCATCTTCCTCTCCAGCACACACACACACACACACATACACACACACACACGAAGAAGGCAGACCCTCACCAAACACAAACAGGCATATTTAAGGAAGGAGAAGACGCCAACAGAATGACTAATAAACTCTGGAAGTGGGAAATGATCTACGCATAAAGCAAACAGCAGAGGAAGGTGTTTCTCCTGAGAGCAGACAGAAACGTCAGCTTGGCTCTCAAAACCACTTTCCCACTTTCCTTTTGCTGAGCACGGGAGGCTTCCCACTTCATTAGTCCAGATGGCAGAAGCCTCTGGGACTTTGTAATTCATATTTGAAAGCAGGAAACCAAACCAAACAACAAAAAAATAGTACACTGTTTCTCACAATAGACGGAGCCGTCTACAGATCACTGTCTCCTACCTGCCTCCCTAGGTAAATTAATTGTCCACAAATATAATGCCATCCTCTGGTTCCACTATCGGCGTCATGAGGGTGAACGGGGCACATTGAACTCTGAAGATCACAGAGATTAAAATCTCATCAGGTCGCTGAAACAGGGCAGGCTGGTTCAAATTGCACAGGGTGGACAAACAGTAGCTCCAAAGGCATCTGCAGCAGGTAATGGGTACAGCTAAATATAGCACCTTTCCCCCGCTCCGAAATAGAAAATGAAACACCAGTGATGGAAATGTGGATTATAAAGCAGGGGTCAGAAATGTCAGAGCAACACGCATTGCCACGAAAAGAGAACACCCTTGAGTTTTAGTCCTTTTTTGTGCTTTTAACGCACAGAAATTTCACAGGGGCGTCTAAATGGCGGGTTTGTTATTCTCCCAGTTTAGGCATCTCTTTATGCCACAGTACTAGCGTTGCCACATCACCCGAGGCTCAAGTCTTGAGATTCAGCAGGTGGGTGCTAATTGCTCAGAGGTGGTGCCTGTTACATCTAGTGATGGATGAATCCTCAATTTAGGCTGCCCTTTGTGCATGCTCAGGGATGCGGTTGACACTGTGGGTTAAACCACAGAGCCTAGGACTTGCTGATCAGAAGGTCAGCGGTTCGAATCCCCGTGACGGGGTGAGCTCCCGTTGCTCGGTCCCAGCTCCTGCCAACCTAGCAGTTCGAAAGCACGTCAAAGTGCATGTAGATAAAAAGGTACCGCTTTGGCAGGAAGGCAAACAGCATTTCCATGTGCTGCTCTGGTTCACCAGAAGCGGCTTAGTCCTGCTGGCCATATGACCTGGAAGCTATATGCTGGCTCCCTCGGCCAATAAAGCGAGATGAGCGCCGCAATCCCAGAGTCAGACACGACTGGATCTAATGTTCAGGGGTCCCTTTACCGTTACCTTTACCTTGTGTAAGCTCAAAGCAGGAACAAAAGTGTTGCATGGTGGTACGCTACTGGAGAAACATTTTTGGGGGACAGCAAGCAAGGAACAGAATATTTACACAAGGGATTAATATTTCAGCTTGTGGGCTGCATTCCCTTTTACGCTTCCTTCTAAGGCCCACACCCCGTTGGTGGTTGGGGCTGGAGGAAAAGGTTGGCAGTGTTGGGATGCATCCGGGGAGATGGGGGCATTTGGCAGGCCCCCAGCTGGCTCCAGCCACAGGCCGGCAGCAGCAGGGCAAACTCCAGTTCTCGGAACAGCATCTATCAGTGACTCGAGCTTCAGAAGCCTTCAGAGACTGAGTACGCTCTAATCAGCAGAGTGAATAACTTTTCACAACGGAAGTGGCGGACAGAGGCATATGGAAGCATATTTACAGGCATTTATTCAGCATCAGGAACAAAGGAAAAACATGTCTGCTTCCCTTCGTGTCCAAGCAAGCAGCAGCATAGCAAAAGCTATATACAACAGAAGTTCCCAGCTGACTGTGCTGGAAGTAAATAGACATGTGGCATACAGCAATCCACACATCTGTTCTAAAGGTGGAATGGAACTATATCCTAACAGGCAGATCAATGAATGCAAATTTCAACTCTGTGTACAAGTGGCTAGTTTCCATAAACACACATCCCCAGCCCTCTCTATCCTCCTTCTAGGCAAGGAAGAGGCAATATTAGAGTTCAAGGATACATCCCAGCCAGCAATAAGCTCTCAAGGAGGGTGCAAAGCAGGAATGGTGAGTTTTGGTCTGGGGAGAGTTTTGAGGGCCATATAGAGACCTGGAGGGCCACCAGGTGTGTGTTCCTCATCCCTGACTTATTTTATCAATGCAATCCTAAATGGTAAATTTCAAGATTCCACAGGGTGCATTACACAAGAGTCTTGTGGGCCTTAAAGCCTACAGTCGTAAGAGCATTTGTTAAGTCTTTCTGAGTGCTGTTGTTATTTCCAGAGTGGCCCTTGGGGGTGACCATCAGACCTGCTCCTTGGCTTGACACTCGTAAGAAATCAAGATATACAGCTGTGTCACCAGATGCATTCTCTCTCTGTTCAAAGCATCTTCCCTCATGTCGCTTGCTGGCCTTATGAGGAGTCTGCGGCTCAGCGGAGCTGTTCCGAAGCCAATGTGAAATAATTTGGCAACATACTCCAGCACTCCCTAATAGAGGCGAGGCCACGTTGTGAAACAACACTTAACCATCGTCACTTATTGTCGTCCTGTGTGTCAAGCTCAGGACCAGAAGCCGCAGATGGAAAGGAGCCAGGAAGCCTTGTAGCTATTCTGCTGCTCACTGATTTATTCCTCCTGGTCAAGCCTGACAATCTCTCATGGAAAAGAATTGCAGGAGTGAATTGCCTGTCTTGTAAATGTCTTGTCTCGAGCTGTGCTTGAGCTCTTGGGATTCAGCCCCATGGGCTTTCACGAGGGCCGTGCACTTTCAGGATGAGTAGAACACCAACAGTAACCCTTCATATGGGGGAGAAACAGGATTCGTCTGAAGACAGGGAAGAAGAGCAAAGAAACAGCCTGCTGGGTCAGACCAATGGCCCATCTAGACCAGCATCCTGATATTGCAGTGGAAACCCAGAAAATTGTGTGAAATCTGCAAAGCAGGACGTGAGCACAACAGCCTGCTCCTCTCCTGTGGTTTCCAGCAACTGGAATTCAGAAACTTTACTGCCTCTGGCTGGGAAGGTAGAACATAGCCATCCCGGCTATTATCCCTCCTGATCCTCCACATTTAGTCTAACTAAATGGAATTTACTAATAGGAAAACCATGTTGGGGTATTCTGTTCCACCTTAAGGGACAGGCATGAGACTGTTGGGTGCCACATGTCTGTTTACACTCCAGCACAGATTGCTGGGAACTTCCGTTTGTGTAGAGCTTTTGCTTATGCCGTCTTGCTTTGGACACGAAAGGGAGCAGACATGTTTTCCTTTTTTGTCCTGATGTATGCTGAATAAACTGCTTGTAAATATGCTTACACAACCTCTCCTGCCACTTCGGTTTGCACGTTATCTCTGCTGAGTTGCGTGCCCCAGCTTTTGAAGCTGTGGGTTGCAGATGCTGCAACAAGGACTGGAGATCGCCCGGCACACCGACTGGTGGGCTGGAGCCAGCTGGGGGCCTGCCAATTGCCCCCATTTCCTTGGTTGTATGCCAACAAACCATACCTAGCTCACCCTCTCTATTAAGCAGTTCTTAAAAATTCCCCATGGGGCAAAGTACATTTATCACAGGTTTCAGGGACCTTTCTCAGTCTGAGTGGCACATTCCCTCAAGCACAATGTTCCCAAGACTCCATGACCATGATGGGTCAGAGGCAAAATGGGTGGGACAATGGTTGTGTTAGAATCATATGCATTACAGGACAGGGAGAATAACCAGCCCTGTCTTTCAGTCCCTTTTTTTTTTCTTTGCTAGCACTGGCACTCAGCCCAAATCACACATGCAAAGCCACTCTCCAAATAAATTAAATTGGCTTCAGCATTTATCTAGCAAAGCAAAAACTTCCTTCCCTCTTGAGTGGCTTCTGAGAACAAAGAGTCCCGCAACCAAACGGATGAAGGACATGGGGGAAGGCAACAACAAGGCAACGATTTTCCGAACATCACAGGAGCTTCCTTTGAACTTGAGAATCATCTAATTCATGCCGGAGGCTAAATAGAGTGCAAACTAATACAGGAGAAGCTGGAGAAGCCAGTGCGATCATCTCTCACATTGACTGACGGCGGCTGTTGGAGAGGGCTGCTTATTGTGGGCTTGTACAATCTTGCTTTTAAAAAAGAGGGGGAAACAAGTCACTGGATATCGCTTGCACTGAATACTGGAAGAGGCACCATGCAAGGTCTCTTGACTGACTGAAGCTAAGAAGATGGTGAAAGAGGTCAAGAGGGAGTATCACTGCAGCCTGGAGCTGTAGCAGCTCCTTGAATGGTTTCGAACATTTTGCACTGACTTTGCTTGGGGTTCTGCATGCCAGAAGAATTCTGCAGCTCCTGGTCCTCACGCTGTTCCCCACTCGCTCTGTCGCTTTTAGCATGCACAACAACATTCCTGCCTGCTTCTCTCTCACCTACAATAGCCATGCAAACTCCCAAACATACAATTCCCTCTAGAGGTTGTGTGAGAACCTGAGGCCCTCTGGATGGTGGTGGGACGCAGAATCCCATGCTAGTTAGGCTACTGAGAGTTGAAATCATAGAAGCATATAAGTGAATGATTGGTAGGTATCTCTGGTGGTCAAATCCCTGCAATGCAGGCACCACAGCTAAAAAATTCTTGACAGATGGCTCTCCAATCTATGTTTTAATATCTCAAGTGAGGGAGGGTCCATCACCCTGGGAGTGAGTCCATTCTACTGATGAACAAATGTTACCATCAGAAAGTTATCCCTGATGTTTAGTCGGAATCTCCTTTCTTTAATTTTGAATCCATTGGTTTGGGTCCTACACTCTGGAGTAGCAGAAAGGAAGCTTGCTCCATCTTCTCACTGTTAGAATTCCTGATCTATGATTGCAGTCATGGGATTTTTGTCTATCACATGATGGTATATGTTTTGACTCCACAGAGTGCGATGTGATGGAGACAGGATGTTTGTGTTACTGTGTTCCGTGAAGTGGGACTATTGTCCTTTGTTCTTTTCCCTCTTTGCTGTCTGATGCTAGAGAGAGAGCCATGTTGCAGTGCTCCGTGTGTGTTTATATGTAAATAAAGTAGATTAAGCAAAATGCTGAGTTGCTGAGGTCTGTTATGCAAAGCTGCGAAGACTCTGTGGATCTCTAAGTGTGCTGGTGTTGGTTGGCATCGGTCGCTGTGATGTTTGGGCTGAAGAAATCTTATGAAGCTCCCAAACAATCGACCAGGAGGGAGGGAGCATGCCAGTCAAGTATGTGTCTCTGCCAGGGTCCTACTCGAGTGTAGGCTGAACTCCTGACACTCACCTCCAGTCCACGGGGACCTCACCTGCTCTGCAAGAACCCTCAGATTTTATAGACTGAGAGACCCATGGCACCTGGAAGGCCATAAGTCTACAGGGCAGAAGAAAAAGGAACCAGGCAGAATTCGAAAGTGAAAGGCAAGGTATGGGAATAGATAGAAGTAATTTTGCTCTGAAGAGGGTCTTCTCACACACCTACCCTTTTCCCACCAGAGTCATTTAAAACTGGGGAAATAGCACAGATAAATTCATTTTCATTTTAGGAGAGTTCTGGGAAATGGAAGTAATTATTGCTGTCTTAAACTGTCATGAATTATCAATTGCTGTTCAATTATTATTTCACTTAAAATGTGGTATCAGCTTCAAAAGAAAAGGTTTGATTTGCAGTTAGCAAGCACCTGACTCACCCAGAAGATTTAATATATTTAATGGGAGAAATACAGGGTGGAGAATAAGTCTGCTAGGCAGTGAATCAAAAGGAATCAAAACCAGAAATATGACACAGACTTTATTTATAGGGCTATCGACCCACAATGTGTTTGTTTTACTTATTGCTGGAAGTAGAAATGTTGCAAAATTAGCCTTTAGGTTTGGGGGTGGGGAATCTGTGCTTCATCATAACTGTCTGCTATTGATTTGGTTAGGATCTCAATGTGAACCTACACAATTCAGATTCTTCAAAACAATAAACAGTAGCACCTCGGCTTACATTACCCTCGGGTAACGTAAACTTTGGGTTGTGAAAGTGGCAAACCCAAAGTGTTTCGCCGCGTGAGTATGCGCAGAAGCGCTCTACCGCACTGCGTGCATTTGCAGAAGCGGTCCCTCCGGTTGCGGAAACCTCAGGATCCGACGGGAGCTCTGGAACGGATCCCATCTGCAACCGGAGGTACCACTGTATGAACCAAAGTACAGCCAAACAATCTGTAACGAAAGTCTGTATACTGGGGAAATGCATAAAGATATAAGATGTGTTACATTAGAGGAAATTGCTTGGCGGAAATGTGCTCATCAGAGGAATTTGCATTCAAAATTCTCTATATTTGGAGAAATTTGCTCTAAAATGCTAATGCTGATGAATTTTCATGGAAAGTTTTTTAAAAATAAACTTTTCAGACTGATGCTGACTTTTGAAGAAAAAAACTTATGAATGAGAAATGAGAAATGGAGAGAAACCGAAACTGATTTATCCACCCCTAGGCCCTAACAGTATTGGCACTTGGAGACAAAGCTTGTTTAGACACAGTTACCTGACCTCCTGCTTCAATTGTGGTTTCAACTCTTTCAATTGGTTTGTTTTGGTATACATTTTGGTTGTAGAAGTTTATTTTCATGCCTTGCTGAAACTATTTTATTGTTTATATTATTTATGCGAGTTTCCCCCGCACCCTATAGTTGGTTTACCCCATAGCCAATTAGAAGACAGTCCATTAATTTCAATGGATTATGCAGTCAATTATCACATTATTGAATGCCGCCCATAGGTTGTAATCATCCTTCAGCCGCCAAAGTCACTGAACACCTATGCCCATGTTAACTTACCCAAAATTTAAGACTGCCAACTCAGCTTCTACTTTCTCATATATCCCTTTAGACATGGCTCATTTGTTTTGCACCAGAAGCCAAGGGTCCGAGGGTCAGAAAGCAAGGAGTCACGAAGTCAGGGGTACAAGGATCAAGAAGCAAGGAATCAAGAAGTCAAGGGTCCGAGGATCAAGAAGCAGGAAGTCAAGAAGCCGAGGTACAAGGATCAGGAAGCAAGAAGCCAAACGCAGCAAGGCAAGAAGTGTGTTGCTGTGGCAAAGAGCCGAAGGGAAATGCTGACCTTATATCCCTTCCCAGCTCTTGCCACCAGGTGCTGTGAGTTACCAATCAGCCTTACCTGTGAGGCTGCACCTTGCCTCTTCAGAACAAACTTAGGAAGGCCCCAGTCCTGTAAAGTCCTATTGGTCCCAGGGCCTGGCTCCTGCACACACACCTGACAAGTAGAATGTGTGCTTTTATTTAAAATGAATCTCTGGGTTATTTGTGGGGCATAGGAATTCATTCATCCCCCCCCCCAAAAAAAAATACCGTATTTTTCGCTCTATAACACGCACCTGACCATAACACGCACATCGTTTTTAGAGGAGGAAAACAAGGGAAAAAATATTCTGAATGAAACAGTGGACGTATCATTTTTGTGCTTCATGCTGTGGCCACAGACATGTGATCTGATGGTGAATTTGGGGTGACCCAATGCAAAAATCCTGAGAATCCCTGTGGATCCATGCTTTGTAACCACGTTTTTGCACCATTGCAGCCCCAGGCAACAGTGGGTGCGTGATTTTTTTGGGGGGGCAGGCTGTAGCCATGGACATGCTATGTGCTCTGATGGTGAATTTTGGCTGACCCAATGCAAAGATCCTGAGGATCCATGTGGACCCATACTTTTTAACCACGTTTTTGCACCATTGCAGCCCCAGGCAACAGTGGGTGCGTGATTTTTTTTGGGGGGGACAGGCTGTAGCCATGGACATGCTATGTGCTCTGATGGTGAATTTTGGCTGACCCAATGCAAAGATCCTGAGGATCCATGTGGATCCATGCTTTGTAACCACGTTTTTGCACCATTGCAGCCCCAGGCAACAATGGGTGTGTGATTTTGGGGGGGGCAGGCTGTAGCCATGGACATGCTGTGTGCTCTGATGGTGAATTTGGGGTGACCCAATGCAAAGATCCTGAGGATCCATGTGGATCCATGCTTTGTAACCACATTTTAAGTGGGGAGGGAAGGAAAAACACAGAAGGCTAAGAATGCAGGAGAGGGCTATAACGTGAGGAAAGGAAGGCAAAAGTTTCCCCCCACCCACCCACACAAGCCAGCCAGCGTGCTCTCTCTCTCTCTCTCTCTCCCTCCCACCAGCATGACAGAAGAAAGCATTTTAACTGCATTAAGAACTATTTAGCAGCGAAACCTAAGCTTTGCCATCCCTTAAGAGGTACAGACACTGTAATCTTCCAGATCGCATGAATTTACAGGCAAAACACTGTTTAAGGATTTCATCCTTTTAAATGGAAGAAAGCATATTTGAATGCTGTGTGTCTCCAAAAACAAAAAGCAGGAAGTCAAATCAGAATTTTAAGCCGAACCTGTAATCTCTCTTCCCTTCACAAACATTGTTCCCTCTGGAGCAGGGAGAGGATAGAAGGAGGGACGCTCCTTTCCTTTCCTCTCTTCTTGCCTGGAGGGGAGGGGCTTTCCCTGCTCTTTGTTCCGTTTGAGCAAACACAGTAACGAAACAGAGAGGGTGGGCAGTAAGACCCTGAGGCAGAATGCAGGAAAGCAACAGCTTCCTCTCTCACGGAGCTCCCTTCTCCCTGAAGCGCGGTTTGATTTTTGCCTCATTTTTCGGCTCCAGGGACCACACATTCGCTGCATAACACGCACAGACATTTCCCCTTCCTTTTTAGGAGAAAAAATCTGTGTGTTATAGAGCGAAAAATACGGTAGTCTGGCCCACCACATGGTCTGAGGGATGGTGGACTGGCCCATGGCTGAAAAAGGTTCTTGACCGCTGGACTCGTGGTCCCTTCTGACTCTGAAATTCTATGATAATCAGTGGACAGGCTGACAAGCGAGAGAGAGAGAGAGAGAGAGAGAGAGATATGCCATAATAATGGAATCAGAGAATCACAGAACTGTAGAGTTCGGACCATGAGGATCATCTAGTTGAACTGCTGAAATGCACAGTCTTTATATCCTCCTAAAGACCCAACCTTGGCAAAGAGGCATTTATAGCCCGACCTGTTCAAGAACAGCCAATGCACGGTGATGATGCCAGATCTCATCTTTCCTTTCCCTTCTTCTCCAGCAGCTCAACAGAGGGCTCAGAATAACATACAGCAGAAGACTCTTGGATCAAGCACTAGCTTGCGTGGTGTAGTGTGGCCAGTGTGGTGTAGTGGTTAAGAGTGGTAGTCTCGTAATCTGGGGAATCGGGTTCATGTCTCCGCTCCTCCACCTGCAGCTGCTGGGTGACCTTGGGCCAGTCACACTTCTTTGAAGTCTCTCAGCCCCACTCACCTCACAGAGTGTTTGTTGTGGGGGAGGAAGGGAAAGGAGAATGTTAGCCACTTTGAGACTCCTTAAAAGGGAGTGAAAGGCGGGATATCAAATCCAAACTCTTCTTCTTCTTCTAGCTGATTCTGACCTATTCAGATTTCGTTTGGCCACCCTTTTGATTTTCTGTAATACGCAGTCTATGTATGAGGAACACTTCCTGATGCCAGTGACTCAAAAGCTGCCCTTGGGAATTATCCCGTTATCTCCCAAATAATTAACTTCGGAGAGTTATCATACCTCTCCCCTCTTCATTTACATATTCACTTCTCTAATCTCTATCTGATATGCCCCTCTGTACTCAATTTTCAGCTGTCTTAAATAATTCCACCCCCTCAGAATCCGATTAAGTTGAAGCACACAACTTAAGATATTGCGGTTCAGCCCCCACCCCACCGACAACATGGTGGAATGTCCTCGAGGCTATACTTGCATCCCTTTATATAATCTCTCCTTGTACATTATTCCTAGTCCTTGCATTATTCCTTCTCACTGATTCAACGGCAACTTATCTTTAGGAGTGGGAGGATAAACCAGTCTTTGCCCCAGCTGAAACAGACCATGTCCAAGGAGACATGGGGTTTTATTTCTTTTCAAGCACACGAAGCAAAGCAGAATGCAACTGACAGGCCAGGATCTAGGTGTTCTTGTGGATGTGAAAACGCAGGAGACACAACTTTAGGAGCATGGTAAATCTGCTCACCTCTATATCGGTGGGCAGTGTTGCGCACGGGCAGCGATGACTCTTCAGGGGTCACCAACCTAAGGCTCATGGGCCACAAGTGGCCCATGGGGGTCATTTAACTGGCCCATGGACCCCCGCCGCCTGCTCAGGGACCCCTGCTTGGTTGGCTCCATTCTAAACCGGCGCGGAGCAGAGCAGGGACTGCCTTCCGCGATGCTGGCCGGCTTCCCATTGGCTGCAGGAAGATGTGCACGCCTCCTCCATGCTGGAAGGAATGTTGGAAATAATGTTTGTGCATGCATGCACGCACACACACACATTCCGGCCCACCACGGCGTCTGCGGGACTGTGAACCGGC
The DNA here is from genome assembly GCF_964188305.1 of Podarcis bocagei. Taxonomy (NCBI): domain Eukaryota; kingdom Metazoa; phylum Chordata; class Lepidosauria; order Squamata; family Lacertidae; genus Podarcis; species Podarcis bocagei. The sequence goes on from NC_138133.1 coordinate 88,245,176, forward strand.
CCAAGCCACAAAAACTTTGCTGAACCTGCTAGCATAGCCTGTGATGGGAGGGACGGCTTTTACTTTTACCTCAGCCGAGGCTCCATTCTCATCCCCCCCCCCCCAGTGTAGCGGCGGCCTTGGCGGTTGACTTGAACAGCTGCAGGCGGGACAGTGGAGGAGGAGGAGGGAGAATATGGTGGACGATGCCAGCACTGCCAACAGGAATGTGGAGATCTGGAAGATCAAGAAGCTCATCAAGAGCCTTGAGACGGTGTGCGGGTGAGGGCAGGGAAGGAAGGCAGGGCAAGGGAAGAAGAAGAAGAAGAAGAAGAAGAAGAAGAAGAAGAAGAAGAAGAAGAAGAAGAATAGTAGTAGTAGTAGTAGTAGTAGTAGTAGTAGTAGTAGTTTGGATTTGATATCCCGCTTTATCACTACCCGAAGGAGTCTCAAAGCGGCTAACATTCTCCTTTCCCTTTCTCCCCCACAACAAACACTCTGTGAGGGCAGGCATAGGAATTCGTTCATATTTTTTTCAAACTATAGTCCGGCCCCCAACAGTGTCTGAGGTATAGTGAACTGGCCCCCCATTTAAAAAGCTTGAGGACCCCTGGTGTAGACCATATTGAACTGTATGGGTCTTGGTATAAAAGGCAGCTTCCTGCATAAGCACTCAGCTTCCTCTGCAGAGAACAATTGTCTGATGAACAGAGGAATACATAATTAATATTCCTCCAGCCAAAATGGTAACAAGATTGCAGTGACGTGGCAAAAATAATAGGTTTTCTTGGTTGCTATTGGAATTTTATTTTTATTTTATTGCGTCTTGAGCTTGATACCATTAAACACATTCCTTAAAACGACACTGAAAAATGCAACTCTTGAATTGTTAATAATCATTCTTCAAAGTAGGGTTTGTTTTAGTGCAGTTCTTTCTCTTTCGAAATGACTTTGGCGACACACTTATTGGAATAGCTAATCAATCGTATAATGGAAATGAAGGAACGCACACCCCAATCTTAGAGCGGTTTAAATAAAGAATGCCATTGTCGTTATTATTAACACATGGATTAGTGTCGGGTCTGAAATAATTCAGGACAAATTAAATACACTTGCTGATAAGAATTACTCCAAGGAGCTATTATTAGAGTGCTGCTGTTTCCAACCTGAGCTGTAACCTTGGCTTTTTTTGTTTTTGACTGCTATATCACACTTGTTTGCCACTACTTCTGCATTCTGATCCCACATTCCTCATTAAGCGGCAAGTGTGATGGTCAAAAATGGAAAGAGATTGCAATGAGGTCTGGTACGCAGATTCCCTGCACATAAAGCTCTCTCTTGAGCTCTTATTCCTGGAAATAATTTAAGTACGATCTCAGCAGCCAGCCCTCTGCCATCCCCTAGTACTTGTAAAATTCACTTCCACATTAGATCCTCTTTGTCCAAATCATGACTCGTCCTGCTATCAGATGCTCACATCTTTTTTAAAGAGATGGTACAAAATTTGAGGTTGATGGCTCCCAGAATCCACACAGGGATGCCTTGAGTCAGGATTGTGTCAGAGTTTTCCTAATTGTTGAAAGGGGGAGGGGAGGACAAGGTTGCCTCTCAGGATATATGACTGATAAGACAACATTTGCATAGCATTTCCTTGTGTTCCAAGTGCTTCACAGTCTTTATCTAGCTGTAGTGCTTAGGGCAGGCATGGCCAAACTTGGCCCTCCAGCTGTTTTGGGACTACAATTCCCAGCATCCCTGACCACTGGTCCTGTTGTCTAGGGATGATGGGAGTTGTAGTCCCAAAGCAGCTGGAAGGCCAAGTTTGGCCATGCCTGGCTTAGGGCAACTCTATAAGTTAAGTCTCCCATATAGCAGATGGATGGAGACTGTGGCAGAGTGGCTCCCCTAAGGCTTTCTAGAGATTTTATGGCACAGACAAGATTCAGAGTGGGGACTGGATTAGTCATAGCTCTGGGGTCACTGCACCACACCAGTTCTCAGAGTAGTTTATATATAGCCATTGCCAAGCAAATCTAAGAAGATACTTGCTGGATCAGACAAAATGCCTATGCAGTGAAGCATCTTGTTTCCAAAGCGGTCGACCAAAAGTCTCAGTGACATCCAGGAACATTCTCCAGTGTGTCTGGAACTAAGATGCACTGCCTGTGATACTGAAGGTAGCATAGCCTTGACATACTAGGTAGGCCAAGGTCCCCTGCTGTATCCTTTCTGGCTTTTATTTCTTGTTTGTGAATGCTGTGTTTTATTGCATTTAATGGTTCTATGCTGTAAAAACAACAACAGATAATTTGTGTGTGTAACCTACAGCCTCTTCCTGGGGGATTTTTCTTCCTCTCTGTCCTAAGCAGCTGTCACTTTGTGCAACTGTTCCTATATCTCTCTCTCTCTATCTATCTATCTATCTATCTATCTATCTATCTATCTATCTATCTTTGTTGTGTTACAAAGCAAACAGATAAACAGGGGAAGGTACACCTGTGTTCTCCACTTTCAATTCATACCCTTTGAGTATGATTTGAGATTCTTTGCTGCTTTCACTGCAAGAGACTTAACACCGTAACCCCTGTAAAACTTCCACACGTTATCATCAAGTGATGAAGATATTTTTGGCCATTAACTAACATCACAGGCTAATCAGACAGCCCCAGATCGCCTCGTTAGCCAGGAACAATAACATTTGCAAGATGTGTACGTTATCAACTCAAGAGTTGCCAATCAAGGACAGTAGTCTGTTTTTAGATGCTGAAGCAATGCAACAAGAACCTTTGTACTCATTTTCTGAGTACTTAGACAGGGGAGGAATTGGAGGGGGTCAGATATATTTTAGGAAGGAGCGTGAGTCTATATTTGTATTCTGCTATAGGAAGCAAAAGAAAAAGTGGCTAGGATAAAGTGGAAGGATGCTGGAGGTTGCGGTAAGTCATGAACTATGGTGCTAGCAACAAGAAGGTAAAGTTTTGTAGAGTTGCAGGGTCCTGAGAACTTTGCATGCTGAAGAGGCATGCCACTTTCAGGTGAACTTGCCTGTTTGAGAGAACTGATGACTGGGTATCAATGAAATACTGCACATAAAGGAATCTTGACCATATATGAATGTACTGCACATAAAGGAATGTGCCATCAGTGCACACCAGCTCATGCACATTCATAAAAAGAAGAGAAGGAGACACACAAATAAAAGCAACTGAAAATGCAGAAAACGATGAATAAAAAAAGATAAAAAGTGTAAAGAAAGGAAGCAAGTACATGATCCCTGAAATAATGCATTTCACTGTGAAAAACAGACTCCACAAAAATAAGAACTGCCTTAAGGAAATGGCCCTTTGCTTAGCAGGACCATATCTGATCAGCACCATGGACAGAGGACCACTAACCTCCTCCTTTGCGAATGTGCCTAATTCTCTTTTAAAGCCATCTAGGTTGCTGGATATCACTGCCTCCTGTGGGAATTAGTTCGGTAGTTTAACTATGCATTGCACAAAGAAGTCATTTCTTTTCTCTGTCCTGAAACTTCCATGATTCAGCCTCATTGGTTGTCCACGAGTTCTGGTGTTACAAAACTTTCTCCACACTTCACATAATTTCTATCATGTTGCCTCACACTTCCCTATTGTCTAAACCAAAAAAATCACAAGGGCTGAAACCTTCATAGGGGAGTCATCCCTTGAACATTTTGGTCACCGCTTTGTGGAACCTTGTAAGTCTGCTTCATCCTCTCTCCAGCCTGTCTGCAGTTGAAGGACCTGCCCACGTTGGCAATCCATCCCAGCCAACAAGGTTGATGAGAGAGATACTTCAAAATATATGCAGGGCATCAGGGCTGCAGGACTCAGGTCTCAATGGATCCCTGTCCTGACAGACCCGTTGCAAGACAGTTTCCTGTGCCCTTTTCCTGAAAACATCTGTAAATCCACATTTACAGGATGCAAACAGAGCAGAATGTCTACAGAAGAGAGGGGGGAGAGAATGAGGATTACTGAGTAGAGAGATAAGAAACTGATACAGTTTTGCTTCTTTGCCACAGGGCTTGATTTCGAAACCAGAAAAGCGGCAGCGTGAAAGGAGGCTGCTTGACGCATCCTCTGCTTCATTTAACTAACTATGGTTCAGTTGAAAGATTATGCCTGGCACATCATGCCCTTGCAATGCCAGGAACACACTCTTCCTTTTAATTCCTTCCTGAAACATCACCACACCTTCATCTTCGTCTACAGGAGAGACTGCCACCAATGACTGCGGTCAGCCCTTCCCGGTTACATATTTCTTTTGGTGCTCAGTCTCTAAAAACACCCAAGCCTGCCAGGGCCAGATTTAGATGAAGAGAGGCTACTCCACTTGTGAGGCCCCTCCCAAGCCCCCACCCTCACGACTAGAAGAAAATGGAAGAGTATTATAAACAAAATTGAGTGAAACCAAAATCAAGTGAAACCAAGATATTTAAAATTCTGCAATTCACAATTTCTCCTCTAAAGGACATCAGAAAACTTCATCAAAATTTCTTTGTCTAAGTTTGTCACTTTCAGTGTACAGAATGGTTAGTGCGGACAACCTCTCTTGAGACATAGTGGCCCTTAGTTCATTTTTAATTCTTTTGAGTCTTGAAAAACTCCTCTCTCCTGAGCAGTTAGTGACCATGAAGCTAAGAAATAGCCGCAAGTTTGCTTCCACTTTAGGAAAGGCCATCTGAATTTTTTCCTTGTATATAATTTGATAAAGGCCTGTATGAGACAGAGAGTGCTCTGCTGTAAGCCTATGGCTTTGTCTCACGTAAAGGTGAAAGTGCAAAAGTTCATCAATTAGTTTCAGGTCAATATCTTCTGGGTATGCTTCCATCAACAGTTCAACACCTTGCTGAATTTCTTGCTTAGATGCTATCAGGATAGCAAGAAGGGAAAACAACTGTGCAACATCACTCTACACAGTACTTCTTTTTAAATTGGCTTCAAGTGCATTTAATATAGAAATATAGGAATAAAGGGTTTTATCCTAAACCTATCTCTTGAAGAAAGTGCATCTAAGGCATCAGGGGGCAATTCTGTTGTTTCTTTGTTACTCCCTCACTCTTTGTCTCCTTGTTTTGTAGTTAACATTTGGCAAGGTGGCATTTGCTTGTTTCTCAAGCTCATCAAAATCTTCTCTGATTTTTCTTTAAAAATCCTGAAGTGAACTGTACAAACTTGGACAAGAACACAAAAACAGGCCTGATTTCTGAAGGGCTTTGCTGACCTTGTGAAAATGACTTAGCACACAGATTTATATCTCTAAGATTCTGCAGACTTTGGCTGTGAACTAGGGCCCCACAAAAAAAATTCAAGTTGGGCCCCAGAGTTTCAAATTGGGCCCCACTGACTGGCCCTGAGTCTCATAGTTGCTGGGCCTGAGTCGCCCTGTCCTTGCATGAAGTCTTGGGTTTGCAATTTGGGAAGAGGGGAGACTGCCCGCTGGGGCTGGGGGGCTGGGGAGGCCAACCTAGATTTAGAGGCCCTAGGCTTCAATCTACTTAGCCTATACATAAATCCAGCACTGAAGCCTGCTTAGAAATGGGGATCATATATATCCATGTCAGTATCTCTCGGTTTCTCATCCTCCACCCTCCGCAACCTTAAACTCAGTTTTCTGAAGTTCCGCATCAACTTGGTCGGGTGGGGTGTCACTGAATGAAGGCATCGGAAAAGGAAGTGAACGACAACGATCGATCGACTCTCATGAACTTGGAAGGTAAGAGATGGAGAAGGCACAGAACAAATCCAGGCTAATAGAAGAAGAGAAGAAGAGTTTGGATTTGATATCTCACTTTATCACTACCCGAAGGAGTCTCAAAGTGGCTAACATTCTCCTTTCCCTTCCTCCCCCACAACAAACACTCTGTGAGGTGAGTGAGGCTGAGAGACTTCAGAGAAGTGTGACTAGCCCAAGGTCACCCAACAGCTGCATGTGGAGGAGCGGAGACGCGAACCCAGTTCACCAGATTACGAGTCTACCGCTCTTAACCACTACACCACACTGGCTTCTCCAGTAATAGGAGAAGGCTTTCTCTGTGGACTGGGGTCCCTGGGGAACATCAGGTTTCCACAAGGTGAATCTGGTGTGATGTGAACAACAGGACATTTCTAGGGACTTCACAAAAAGAAAAAGAAAACAAGAAAACTCCCTCCCTCCTTCTCTCCACCCCCATGTCTTCAGGCTCTTTAGCACACATAGTGTGTGAGGGTGGACAGCCAATTTCTGTCCACTGAAGCAAATTCAATATCACCCTGCAGGACATAAATCTCCAGATATTACTGCCATGGACAGAAATGACGGAGCAGGAAGGTTTTTTTTTCCATGCCCCCCCCAAAGATAAAAGCCTGCCCCCTGTATTTTTTTTATTGTCAGCTATAGCTAAAAGAAGACAAAAGAGGTCCTAGACTTCATCAGCAACCCATATAGAAAGCATAAAATAAAAGTAGGGCCATCATTCACCAAAAATAGAATGAAACAGTCAGCTGAGGTAGCTGAACTTGGGTTTCATGAAAGCACAGATCAACAATAACAATAGTAATAGTGTGTGTGTGTGTGTGTGTGTTCTGTGTCCCCTCCCCCAAGAAAAATAGGTGCCAAAACTCAGCATGAAGTCACCAGGCGAATTGGGGCAGCCGTTTTGACAACAGCCATGTTTACTGCCCGCAGAAGTGCTAAAAACTATTATCTTTCTCCCTAGCTGGTTTGGGGATCGCCCCTGGTTCTGACGCACATCAAATAAATTCATCTTTGCCTCACTCATTCTCTTAGATTAAGGTGGACGGCTAGGGCAGCTCAGAAGGACTCTTGCACAAACCACATGTGTGCAAAGGTAGAGGACTGGCTGAAAAGCTCCAAGCCTGCCACTGCTACAGGGGAGATGGATTGAAGAAAATGAAATATGAATTGGCCCTGCCCTGTAGCTTGACCAATTGAGGCTAGGTGCTAGGTGGACTCACAGATTTAAAAAGAGTGTAGACTCACACACACTGGCATCCAGTTGGCCACCATGAGAACAGGATTGGGTTGATCTAGCAAACCCTTCTTAGATTCTTACATTACACCCCTGTCAGTGTAGAGGTTGTTAATTTATTTATAGTAATTACAGTCATACCTCGGCTCCTGAATGCTTTGGCAGTTCGAACGTTCCAGCTCCCGAATGATTGAAAACCGGAAGTGAGTGTTCCGGTTTTCAAACAATCTTTTGGAAGCAGAACATCCGACGGGGCTTCCGCGGCTTCCAATTGGCTGCAGGAGATTCCTGCAACCAATCAGAACCTGCGCTTTGGAAGTCAATCATTTCGGAAGTCGAACGGACTTCTGGAACGGATTCTGTTCGACTTCCGTGGTACGACTGTACAAAGTTATTCATGGTTTTGTTCATGGGAATGTACATATGCCATCTATTGTGAAATGCTCTTCCCATTACATAACTTTATGTACCAGGCAAAACACTCCTCTTCTCCAAAGGCCTTTATCTAATTAAAAAACCTATGGCCATTTAAACTATGTGTGATTATTTTGTTTGTTATGCTATGCATTTTTGAGTTTCTATAGTGCAAACTGCTCTGTGATCCTTGGATGCATGGCAGTATATAAATTCAATACATAATAGAATAATAAAAATGGCAAGGCTTCGGAAAAGCTGGGACCCACAGACTGGGAAAGGCTGGTCCAGAGTCCTCTGGAGAGCAAAAGCTTGGGAAAGGCTGCTCTAATGTCTGAAAGGCATCCCCTTCGCCTTGCATAACCCCACCCTCTCTTGCAGGAGCGACCTTCAGGCCACTTTAAATTCTCAGCTGTCAAACTGCAGCAATGCAGTCAGATATCTCATTTTCAAGCTAGCAATAAAGACGCTTTTCATCAAGTATCTCCATTGTTCGTTAATTGGCCCTGCCGTCTCTCTAGCCTTGTTCTCTCCCTTGGAAAGGGAATATTCATAAAAGAAAGAGACACCCGTCTTCACTTCATGATAACCTTGAGAAGATTAGTCAAGGATGAGGCTGGACATAGACAAAAGAACGGCTTGGTGGAAGTTGGTTGGAAGTTAGATCACTAACTTTTGTGATACCGCATGGATGAAATTGTCAGTTTTGGTTTCTCTCTGTTTCTCATCTTTCCAATTTTAAGTTCAGTTCTCCACATCCCTGCATCAGTGTGCATCCATTTGGATCCCTTCCAGTCGGGATTCAGGCCTCATCATGGGACTGAAACTGCCTTGGTCGCACTGGTTGATGATCTCCGGAGGGCTAGGGACAAAGGTGAGAGCTGTTTCCTAGTTCTGCTGGATCTCTCAGCGGCGTTTGATACCATCGACCATAACATCCTTCTGGACCGTCTTGAGGGGCTGGGAGCTGGGGGCACTGTTATACAGTGGTTCCGCTCCTTCCTCCTGGGCCGTGTTCAGAAAGTGGTGGGGGGGATGAGAGTTCAGACCCCTGGGCCCTCACTTGTGGGGTGCCTCAGGGTTCTGTCCTCTCCCCCATGCTTTTCAACATCTACATGAAGCCGCTGGGAGAGATCATCAGGGTATTTGGGCTGGGTGTTCATCAGTATGCGGATGATACCCAGCTCTACCTCTCTTTCAAATCAGAACCAGTGAAGGCAGTGAAGGTCCTGTGTAAGTGTCTGGAGGCGGTTGGAGGTTGGATGGTGGCTAACAGATTGAGGTTGAATCCTGACAAGACAGAAGTACTGTTTCTGGGGGACAGGAGGCGGGCAGGTGTGGAGGATTCCCTGGTCCTGAATGGGGTAACTGTGCCCCTGAAGGACCAGGTGCGCAGCCTGGGAGTCATTTTGGACTCACAGCTGTCCATGGAGGCACAGGTCAAATCTGTATCCAGGGCAGCTGTTTACCAGCTCCATCTGGTACGCAGGCTGAGACCCTATCTGCCTGCGGACTGTCTCGCCAGAGTGGTGCATGCTCTGGTTATATCCCGCTTGGATTACTGCAATGCGCTCTACGTGGGGCTACCTTTGAAGGTGACCCAGAAACTACAACTAATCCAGAATGTGGCAGCTAGACTGGTGACTGGGAGCGGCTGCAGAGACCACATAACACCGGTCTTGAAAGACCTACATTGGCTCCCAGTACGTTTCCGAGCACAATTCAAAGTGTTGGTACTGACCTTTAAAGCCCGAAACGGCCTTGGTCCAGTATATCTGAAGGAGCGTCTCCACCCCCATCGTTCTACCCGGACACTGAGGTCCAGCACCGAGGGCCTTCTGGCGGTTCCCTCACTGCGAGAAGCCAAGTTACAAAGAACCAGGCAGAGGGCCTTCTTGGTAGTGGCGCCCGCCCTGTGGAACGCCCTCCCACCAGATGTCAAAGAGAACAACAACTACCAGGCTTTTAGAAGACATCTGAAGGCAGCCCTGTTTCGGGAAGCTTTTAATGTTTGATGTATTATAGTATTTTAATATTCTTTTGGAAGCCGCCCAGAGTGGCTGGGGAAGCCCAGCCAGATGGGCGGGGTATAAATAATAAATTATTATTATTATTATTATTATTATTATTATTATTATTATTATTATTATTATTAAAAAAAGATGCTCATTAGAGTTTGTAAGGATTTCAGGGCATGTTTCTTCTTACATACAATTTTTTGCTTCTGATTTTGCACAATATTAAGTTTTTCACAAATAACTGGGGAAACCCAGGCAGATGGGCGGGTATAAACAATAATTTATTATTATTAAATTATTATAAATAGAATGCATTGTTTTTTGTATTTCTACTGCCACCAATAGATGCACTTTTATGCACTCTTACTGCTAATATCTTCATTTTTGTACGCATTATTTGTTTGGTGAATTGCAGCACAAAATTCAGACTAGCGTGAATTTAAAAGGACACCTGAGTTTTGGTTCATGCACTTGTTCCATAAACTGCGTGTCAGGTAGCTCTGCATGAAAATTTGGTGCACTGGTGCAAAAAAACCCCCACAAAAAACTCCAACAAACACGGTGAAGGACTAAGCCAAACAACTTCCTGAGGGCTGCACCACTCAAGACCAGTTTCATTTAATGAATAAACCATTTTGTCCTGGCTGCCAGCTTGCCTTTGGGCAAGGTCTTAGAAGGTTCAGACAGAGATTCCTGGGAGGGGAAAGTGAAAGAAAGAAATCGGAGTCCTGTAAATGGAAAGACAAGAGGTCACTTTGGAGGTCGTTGATAGAATATGCTCTTTGGTCCTTCACTTTGGCCACTTCCCAAGGGAGAACATGCGATGATCTCCACACACAAGATTCCCAAGGAAGAATTGTAATCAGGCAATTTAGGAGCCTCCTGTCAGCTTCACATTGGAAGGCAGAGCTGCCAGATTGAAAATGGAGATGTTCTGGAGGTAAAGCGATAGCATTGATTCCCTTCCCCTGCCTGATACATGGTGGAGGGTCATTATAGTATCTGCTGAAGGTTGTAGGGACACCGATGCGTTGACAGCCATCTGCTCAAATGAACCACCAACCTGACCTTCCACTGACAACAGTTCTAGCCCCCTATTGAGATAACTCACCTGCAAAGCAAAGATTTGACTTATAAAATGACATCCTTAGCTGTTTTGATTGCTTGTTTGAATGGTCACACTGGGTGGAAATTGTCACAAGATAATGTCAGCTAATAGCAGATGTGTGGTGAAAAATAATATCCCATGCATTCTCTCTCTCTCTCTCAACCATGATCCATCAGTTCATGGGGAAAAGAAATTATATTACAGTTGTACATTGGAAGTCGAACAGAATCCGTTCCAGAAGTCCATTCGACTTCTGAAATGTTCAACTCCCAAAGTGCGGCTTCTGATTGGCTGCAGGAAGCGCCTGCAGCCAATCAGAAGCCCCGGAAGCCCCATCAGACGTTCAGCTTTCAAAAGATCTTTCGAAAACTGGAACACTCATTCTGGTTTTCAATCGTTTGGGAGCTGAAACATACAAGTTCCGGGGCGTTCAAGAACCAAGGTACAACTGTATTCAGGAGAAAAGAAATTGCATTGTTATATGATCAGTGAAATTATTGAAAATGGGGCATGGGGCACTTGTGTCTACCTTTCTTCCAAGGAAGCCAATGAATGTTTGTGAGTGCCCTTCCTTTCATTCTACAAATCATCTCACTGGCATGCACATTGTGCAGCCTTGCACTTCCATCAAAGCTTAGAATAATTTGTGACATTAACTCAATGGTTCTTAAAGCGGAAGGCTCCGTCCCCTGTAGGAAGTGGGGTTCCCATGAGGGGGTGCTAAGAGGAAAGGGGTTGACAGGGTGTTGATGGAGGTACAAAGGACTATCAGAACTTGAAAAGCTGGTATCACTGGATCCAGCTCATCAGTTTTGTGGAATTCAGTCAACCAAAGAGTTTTCATTGGATTTTGAATAAATATGAATCATAGAATCATAGAGTTGGAAGAGACCACAAGTGCCATCGAGTCCAACCCCCTGCCAAGCAGGAAACACCATCAGAGCACTCCTGACATATGGTTGTCAAGCCTCTGCTTAAAGACCTCCAAAGGAGGAGACTCCACCACACTCCTTGACAGCAAATTCCACTGTCGAACAGCTCTTGCTGTCAGGAATTTCTTCCTAATATTTAGGTGGAATCTTCTTTCTTGTAGTTTGGATCCATTGCTCCATGTCCGCTTCTCTGGAGCAGCAGAAAACAACCTTTCTCCCTCCTCTATGTGACATCCTTTTATATATTTGAACATGGCTATCACATCACCCCTTAACCTCCTCTTCTCCAGGCTAAACATGCCCAGCTCCCTTAGCCGTTCCTCATAAGGCATCGTTTCCAGGCCTTTGACCATTTTGGTTGCCCTCCTCTGGACACGTTCCAGTTTGTCAGTGTCCTTCTTGAATTGTGGTGCCCAGAACTGGACACAGTACTCCAGGTGAGGTCTGACCAGAGCAGAATACAGTGGCACTTAATATGGTACAATTAATATGGAATTAATTGTTACTGTTTTGATTTTGATTTTGTTTTCCTCTTCCTTAATGACTTATGCAAACTACTATTCTTAATGCTTTTTATAGGGTAGTATAGGGGGCACTGAGAATGAGTTTGTGGGGACAAGGGAGTAGTGCCCCCCAAAGTTCGAGATCCACTGGGGTAACTCCTTCCATGGGGCCTTTTTCACATGATTAATGTCGACAACTAGGGAGCCTAAAGAATGCTGTAAAAATGTTCACTGTGGGTAAGAACCACAGACACACCACATTCAGTCACCTTGCAATGATAAAATAAACTTAAAACCCAACACTCAAAAAATTATAAAGAAATTCTAAAATGTCCAGAGGAAGAGGTGCAGGGGAAATCACAGGGGAAGTCAACGTTCAAGAAATTGGACGACAAGCATCAGTAGAGCGTTAGATAGTATTTATGAGGTCACCGTAAGTTCCCAAATATCTCCTGGCACCTTCACCTGTACATATCCTACAGTTTCCATTAAATTCTGCTGTAAGTCAAATTCAATTTGACTGTGGAACAGAAGTCCATTTCATTTCAGCATTAATCCATCCCATTTCTCAATTAATCTGAGGATTTTCTTTTAATCCTCACACATGCAGAAAAAGGTATTTTAATCTATATTCCAATATGCATTTTTTAATAATAATAAAAAACCACACAAAACATTTCATTCAAATACAAACTTAAATTTCTCCTGGGGACTTCTGCACATCTCTGAAGGTTTAAGTTCTCACCATGGTGGATATAGTTCTGCCTGGCTCGGACACGTCAGAGCACATCGGAGAGGAATCCTGCGTCAGGCTTTTGCCGCAAGCAAAACTTCAAGGTTTTGCTTCAGCTGGGAGCTTCCGACCCAGCGTAACACCTGAGGCGCTTCAAGAGAAGCCAAGCAACATTTGATGATCGTGAAATTGCTCAGGCTATTCCACCTGCCTACCTCAATCTCAGCAAGTAGAAACCAAGATGTCAAACATTTGAAGCTTCCTACGCCTTTAAAGAGTAAAATCTTGCAGGTTTTTTTTTTTTTTTTTTGAGATTTTGGGGTTTTTAAAGATCACTGTGGACCTTTTCACTGCTGCTGTGAATATATTGATATTATCCTCAGCTGTTGGTTTTATTCTGTTCTAGACTTCATATTTGCTTTTACATTTACGCCCCTTTTGATCTTTTATTGAATGCTGCCCATGTGATATTTGCAACTGGACAACTTATATATAAAAACTGTGAGCCAACAAATCAGCTCCGTCAAAACCATCAATAGAAATAAAGGAGAAAGATTTGAAACCAGGGCTTTGCACTACATTTTGCCAAATCTCAGAATTCAGCCCAGAGCAACCCTATTCAATTTATCTTGTCTGGATCAGGTTGAAGCAGATACAAATCGTTGCCAAGGGGATTGGCTTGTCCTGATTCAATCTGCATGAATTTATGCAGATCTGTAGCTCAACCAGTCTCTCAGAAAGCCAGAAAGGCTGTCTCAGAAATGTTGCAATTGTTAGTTACTGCACCATATAAGGAGAATGCCAAGCTGTGGAGGGGAAGAGGGGATCTGGAGGAAGGCGAGAATATACACAGCCTATCGGAAGGCTTAATGGTGGTTAAGTCTTACAATGCAGAACTCATTTGCAAGTTCTGCCTCTCAGAAAGCATTTCATAGGGTGGGGGAACATTTGTTCACCTTGTGTTTGTTTTCTGTCCCTTCCAAGCAATCTCATTCTCATTTTTTAAAGAAAATGTTTCATTTCCTCTCTTCTCTCATCGCTAAAAAAAAGTTGCTGTTCTTATTATCACTTAAAATTGCTAACCACAAACAACAAATACTCTGCTTGTGCTTTGTAGCCTAGTGGGGGTTATGCAATTTTTTATTATTATTAGCCTGACATACAGTCATACTTTGGCATAGCTTTCTGACAATAATCATAATTGTAATACTAATACTAATAATTTCCAATTGCAAACCATGGTGTGTATTATTCATAGTAAATAATATTGCCCCCCCTGCTGCTGCTGACAGGTATCTAGGTACATATTACCTTCATGTTGTTGCCTGCCAGTGTCTGTCTAATGCTGCCTGTCCGTGTCTAGTATCTCAGACCTGATTTAAAACAAAACAAACTCTCAAACTTTTTCAAAATCTCAATGAAAGGAACAAGACAAACACCAGGACACAAGAACTGGCATGACTTAGCACTCAAAGTCTTTAAAAAAACATTTTCTTTCTTTCTTTCTTTCTTTCTTTCTTTCTTTCTTTCTTTCTTTCTTTCTTTCTTTCTTTCTTTCTTTCTTTCTTTCTTTCTTCCTTCCTTCCTTCCTTCCTTCCTTCCTTCCTTCCTTCCTTCCTTCCTTCCTTCCTTCCTTTTTTTTTGGTAGAAATCCAAACTTTAAAGGTGGCTAGCATGAAACCCTTGGAAACCCTCAGTCTTCTGAATTCAGGTGGGGATAATCCTCTTCATAAGGGCTATCATGTCATACCCCTATGTCAAAACGCAATAAAATTATGGGCAAGTCAAGTCAACTTCATTTCTGGATATTTTCAAAATTGGGGTTTAGATTGGTTCAGACGAGTTCAAGATCACTCTGGCCTGGATCTCGTGTGATTCAGATTTACCCACAGTTGGGTTTTCTTTAACTTGTGGTGGTCAATGGTGCTACTCAGAAGTCAATATTTGCAGTTTTGACCAGCTTGGCAGCACACCTGTGGTCTATTGACAATTTGACTAATTAAAGAGGGAGTTTCCTTTCTGCACCAAATGCAGGGATGTGATAGGGTAATTGATTATTTGAAAACTGTATTTAAGTTGATCCAATGCTGCTGTATGCTGCTGGTGAGGAGGAGGAGTGATAGCTTGCAGCTTTTGACTGTTATGGTATTGAAATAAAACTAAGCAAAGATATTGAAGACAGCCTTTTATTTCTACACACCAGTCGCTGTGCACGCTCTGTGTTGGTGCAAAAGTCCAACACACAAATCAGATCAGGGAGCGGGTGTGTGTGTCCATGCGCAGCCCAAGTAGACATCTCCCTGTTCTGATCTCTGTTTTAGCTTGTGACAACAAACTTTCTCACCATGCAAGGTAAAGGTAAAGGTAAAGGGACCTGTGACTGTTAAGTCCAGTCGTGAACGACTCTGGGGTTGTGGAGCTCATCTTGCTTCTTGCTTTACTGGCCGAGGGAGCTGGTGGGTCATGTGGCCAGCATGACTAAGCTGCTTCTGGCGAACCAGAGCAACGCACAGAAACTCCATTTACCTTCCCGGCGGAGCGGTACCTATTTATCTACTTGCACTTTGACGTGCTTTTGAACTGTTAGGTTGGCAGGAGCAGGGACCGAACAACGGGAGCTCACCCCATTGTGTGGATTCGAACCACCAACCTTCTGATTGGCAAGCCCTAGGCTCTGTGGCTTAGACCACAACACCACCTGCGTCCCCACCATGCAAGGTACCCACCTTTAATAAAAAGATATGGAGGAACCAGACACAACTACAGGGGGACAAAGGACAGGGAAGGAAATGTGACCCCTGACATTAAGAAGGATCTTGCATGGAGACGGGTAACATTTCTGAGAAGTTATGAGCTTCCTCCATGAGTCAAATATTGTCAAAAGGCAAAGGCGGCGGGGGAGGGGGGTAGTCTAAGAGAGGGGCCATCTTTTAGGTTCTTTATAGGCAGGCTATAAACCCCGATGCCATTTGGGAAGCATATGAATTTAATATCAAAGACTGTGTACTTAAAAGACGGAGACCTCTTCAACCTCGACGAGGGAGAAAGATGATCAGCTGAGTCAAGTGGGGCTTCTTTCCTCCCGCCTCCCTCTCCTGCCATTGGGATTTAAAAGTGCTTTATTCCTGGCTCAGCGGTTTCACAGGCATCTCACCTCTGTCACAGTTTGCTTAAGTATCCGGACTGTGATTTACAATGGCGAGTGCAAAATGCCACCTTTTCAAGTGGGATGGAAAAGAGCTAAGAAGCGGAGACCAATTTCAATCTCTCTCTCTCTCTCTCTCTCTCTCTCTCTTTCTCTCTCTCTGTGTGTGTCTGTCTTTCTGTCTCTATCTTTCTCTTCTTCATCCACACGGAAAATACATTCTATTTTCCATTCTCCCCCCCCCATTTGCTTGGAATGAACTGTGAGAGGAGGGGTGTATGTCTTGGGGTGAGTTGTGAGGGGAGAGGAAGCAGGTGAGGGGAGTGTTAAAATAATAATAATAATAATAATAATAATAATAATAATAATAATAATAATAATAATAATAATAATAATTTATACCCCGCCCATCTGGCTGGGTCTCCCCAGTCACCCTGGGCGGCTTCCAACAAAGTATTAAAATACAGTGGTCTGTTAAACATTAAAAGCTTCCCTAAACAGGGCTGCCTTCAGATGTCTTCTAAAAGTCTGGTAGTTGTTGTTCTCTTTGACATCTGGTGGGAGGGCGTTCCACAGGGCGGGTGCCACTACCGAGAAGGCCCTCTGCCTGGTTCCCTTTAACTTGGCTTCTCGCAATGAGGGTACCACCAGAAGGCCCTCAGCGCTGGACCTCAGTATCTGGGCAGAACAATGGGGGTGGAGACGTTCCTTCAGGTATACTGGGCTGAGGTCGTTTAGGGCTTTAAAGGTCAGCACCAACACTTTGAATTGTGCCCGGAAACGTACTGGGAGCCAATGTAGGTCTTTCTGGACTGGTGTTATGTGGTCTCGGCGGCCGCTCCCAGTCATCAGCCTCGCTGCTGCATTCTGGATTAGTTGTAGTTTCTGGGTCACCTTCAAAGGAAGCCCCACGTAGAGCGCATTGCAGTAGTCCAAGCGAGAGGGGGTTCAGTCAGGTGTGGTGGACGGGCAATTGTTTATGCAGCAGGTGGCATTAGGGAGTGCTGTGATTCTCTGGCAGTTGGACTTCACCTCTACAGGTGCACTCCATTCTCTCACAAGACAGGCGGGTGCCAACAACAACAGCAGGTTTCCATTTGCGAATTGCTACCATCCCCTTGACCCTTTCTGAATATTTTTCCAGGGTTCCAAAGGTTGTAGTCTACTAAACCCCTTCATTCTTTGCTTTCCCATCTACTGCTATCAGGTCAGGTGTCACCTGCCCTGTATCGGTGCACCCGACATTTATAACATCGATGCAGAATGGTACTCTTATGCTGCCTGGAAATGAATTCTGTCAGTGAGCTTTTGCCCCAGATTGCAGACATTCCATTACACCTCTGCAGAGAAGCCGGTGACTCAGAGGGCTAATTTCTACCAGATGAAGCCAGAGCTCCCGTTGGAAAGAACCACAGATATTTCAATGGCTGCCTTTTCGTTTTATCAAGTTTATCTGATTCTGAGGGGTTAATTGGCAAAAGCGCTATTTCCCTGCAAATACCAGAGTCCGGTGATTTAATTTGTCTCTCTGCAGCGGTAGCAAGTGCCCTCAAGGTTACTCAAAGCTGGCTCTGGTTTCACAAACATATAGATAAAACATTCCAGCAAACATGAATCAGCAACCGGCGCTGATTGCAGAAATCTCCCTTTGGCCAGCTCGCCTTAAAACAGGGGCTTTTAGTTTGTTTGCTGTTTTTACAGGATTGGGGATGGTAAAGGCCCTGGAGTCTTGTTGTGATTACTGCCATTGGCAATAACCCCAGGCTGTTTCTCTCTACGATGTAAACAAGAGTGTCTGCTGCAGGAACCGACAAAGGCACAGAGACATTTCGGGTATAAAATGGCCAGGGCTTATCAATGCAGTGGAAGGAGCACAGGAAGCACAGAGTGCCACAGACTGAAGAAAAGCCTGGTTAACCAAGCATAATACAGGACAGGAAGCATCCAGTCCTACCTGGAGAGGCTGGAATTTGAACCTGGGACTTTTTTCATGCAAAACAGATGCTCTACCACTAAGCTAAAGGTAAAGGTAAAGGGACCCCTGACCATTAGGTCCAGTCGTGGCCGACTCTGGGGTTGCGGCACTCATCTCACTTTATTGGACGAGGGAGCCGGCGTACAGCTTCCGGGTCATGTGGCCAGCATGACTAAGCCACTTCTGGCGAACCAGAGCAGCACACGGAAACACCGTTTACCTTCCCACTGGAGCGGTACCTATTTATCTACTTGCACTTTGACGTGCTTTTGAACTGCTAGGTTGGCAGGAGCAGGGACCGAGCAACGGGAGCTCACCCCGTCACGGGGATTCAAAATGCCAGTCTTCTGATTGGCAAGTCCTAGGTTCTGTGGTTTAACCCACAGCGCCACCCGCGTCCCTACCACTAAACTACAACCCCCATTTTATACCAAGCCAGGCCATTGGTTCACATAGCCTCACGTTGTTGACAATAAGTGGCAGCAGCTGGGCAAAGCTTCAGACAGGGGCTGCTTCCAGTCCTTCCTGGAGATGTTAGTTCTGTGCGCCACAATTTAAGGAGGATCTTGACAAGCTGGAAGTTATGCATAAGAGGGCGACCAAGTCTTATGGGGAACGGTTGAGGCAATTGGGTATGTCTGGTCTGCAGAAGAGCAGACTGAGAGGTGATATAAAAGCTGCCTTCAACTATCTGAAGGGTTGTCACATGGAAGAGAGAACAAGCTTGTTTTCTGCTACGCCAGAGGGTAGGACCTGAACCAATGGATTCAAGCAACAAGAAAGGAGATTCACACTACAGTGGTACCTCTGGTTGCGAATGGGGATCCGTTCCAGAGGCCCATTCCCAACATGAAAAGAGCGCATCCTGAAGTGCCGTATCTGCACTTGTGTACATGCATGAAGCGCGATTTAGCGCTTCTGCGCATGTGCGAGCAGCGAAATCTGGAAGTAACCCTTTCCGGTACTTCCGGGTCACAGCGGGATGCAATCTGAAAAAACGTAACATGAAGCAAACGTAACATGAGGTATGACTGTAAATATGACTTCTTGATGAGAGGAGGAATGACCGCTGGGAAGGCGCAGAGAGAAGAAACAACATGATACACCTGCATCAGCACAACTGGATGCCTTCATCTGCCCCAGCTGCAACAAGACATATCTCTCCTGTCCAAACCAAAGGCCAGGAGGAACAGCTCCATCTTGCAGGCCCTGCGGAAAGATGTCAAGTCATGCAGGGCCCTAGTCTCTTGTGACAGAGCTTTCCACCAAGTCGGGGCCAGTACTGAAAAGGCCCTGGCCCTAGTTGAGACCAGCCTAACCACCTTGCGGCTTGGGACCTCCAAAGTGTTGTCATTTGTGGACCTGAAGGTCCTCCACGGGGCATCCTGAGTCTTGCCAGGACATGTTGCAGTCAGAAAAGTGTGGAGGGAACCTCACGCCACCTCCAACCAATCACAACCTCTGGACCACAATAGCAGCGATGTGATATAGCATGGCATACTGTCACTCCCAAGACATTCCAGGAAGTCGTCAAGCTGCATTAGGAGCCTGTGACTGGCATAAGACACTTTTCTTTTTTCTTTTAAAAGCAAGAAAGAATGGAATACCCTTGGTCAAGTAGGGTAACCAACACATAACCCTCCTGAAAATTAAAGAGAAAAGAGAAAATGCCCTCTGTTCTCTTGAGATGGATTTGCTTTGCTAACCCTTATGCAATGAATGGATATATATATATATATATATATTTGCTTTCGTAGATTTTCACGGGTACAGGAATGCAGGTTTTGTTGTCTTCGGGTGTCTTCCCGTGTAAGAGTTGGGGTGTCTAGGCGACGTTTCGACGAGGTCTCACTCGTCATCTTCAGGCTGGTGCTTTCGGCTTCTTGTTACTGGAACAGAGCAGGATCTCAGTGTTTGAGTTCCTATAAATACTGTTGAGGGGGTGTGGTGTATAGCCTCCAACGTTCTGGGCAGAGAGGAATTTCCCAGGTTAGTGTGCCTTTTCTTCTTTTGTTCATTAATTACTTGAGGGATATCCTGAGAGATTTCTTGAGTGATATTCTGAGTACCATTTAGGAGGGTCATTAGGAGTGGATTAGTTGCTAAAGCTTTCGTGTCTTGACCTCTTGAGCTTGTGAAGAGTTTTTTTTCCTGAGAAGATGGCTGTACTGCACTTAGTTGTGCTCTGGCTTGGCTTCGTGTATAGGGGCGAGCTGTGGTTTTGTGCCCTGTGCCAGCCAGATCTGTGTAGGGATTGCAGGGGGGTGCAGCATCCGGAGGTGCCACTGTGGTTTGGCTACTGGATGGTGTCTGTAATTTATCTGTGGAGAGGGTCTGGGTTTGGGTCTGGTGAGGTTGATTGGAGATGGCGTTCTGTGTGCCTCTGGTTCTGGTGTCGGTTTTTGTGGGGAGGGCTAATTTCCAGATGTCTGGCAGGCGGGACGTGTCGTCACGCTTGTTCATGTTGTGAGGGTGTTTCTCTATCTCGATGGCTTCCATGATTATTCTCTTGTGGTGGTGTTCCATGTTAAAGAGCAATTTGGAATCTGCAAAATTAATTTCGTGTCCTGTTTCTTTCATGTGTTGGTAAAGAGAGGAAGTTTTTTCTTCTTTTTTGACGGCATTATTGTGTTCTGCGATACGTGCATTTATTCGTCTGTTTGTTTGTCCAATGTACGTGGCTGGGCAGACTTTGCAGGGTATTTCATAGACCCCTTGGTTTTCTAACTGGATTTTATCTTTGGGGTTTCTGAGGATATTGGCTATTTTTTGGTTGGTGCAAAAGGCTGTTTTGATATTGTGTTTATGGAGGATTTTGCTAATTTTATCTGTAGTGCCCTTGATATAAGGAAGGAGGGCCATGCCATTGTTTTCTTCTGTGTCTTGGTTTTTGGGGGGTGTTTCTTTTTGGATTAGTTTCGTAACCCTGTTTTGCTGGTATCCGTTGGCGATTAACACATTTGAGAGATTCTGTAACTCAGTTGTCAAGTGGTCTTTGTCAGCCAGGCGTTTGGTTCTGGAGATGAGAGTCTTGGCTACGGAGTTTATTTGTGCAGGGTGGTGGTGTGATTGTGCATGTAAGTAGCGGTTGGTGTGTGTTTTTTTCCGGTAGATAGTGTGTCCTAGGGAGCCATCAGGTTTTTTGTAGATTAGGACGTCAAGGAAGGGAAGTTGGTTGTTGGCTTCTATTTCCATAGTGAATTGTATTTTGGGGTGTAGGCTGTTGAGATGTGTGAGGAAGCTATCTAGTTTTTCTTTCCCGTGTGGCCAAATTACAAATTACGAAACTAATCCAAAAAGAAACACCCCCCAAAAACCAAGACACAGAAGAAAACAATGGCATGGCCCTCCTTCCTTATATCAAGGGCACTACAGATAAAATTAGCAAAATCCTCCATAAACACAATATCAAAACAGCCTTTTGCACCAACCAAAAAATAGCCAATATCCTCAGAAACCCCAAAGATAAAATCCAGTTAGAAAACCAAGGGGTCTATGAAATACCCTGCAAAGTCTGCCCAGCCACGTACATTGGACAAACAAACAGACGAATAAATGCACGTATCGCAGAACACAATAATGCCGTCAAAAAAGAAGAAAAAACTTCCTCTCTTTACCAACACATGAAAGAAACAGGACACGAAATTAATTTTGCAGATTCCAAATTGCTCTTTAACATGGAACACCACCACAAGAGAATAATCATGGAAGCCATCGAGATAGAGAAACACCCTCACAACATGAACAAGCGTGACGACACGTCCCGCCTGCCAGACATCTGGAAATTAGCCCTCCCCACAAAAACCGACACCAGAACCAGAGGCACACAGAACGCCATCTCCAATCAACCTCACCAGACCCAAACCCAGACCCTCTCCACAGATAAATTACAGACACCATCCAGTAGCCAAACCACAGTGGCACCTCCGGATGCTGCACCCCCCTGCAATCCCTACACAGATCTGGCTGGCACAGGGCACAAAACCACAGCTCGCCCCTATACACGAAGCCAAGCCAGAGCACAACTAAGTGCAGTACAGCCATCTTCTCAGGAAAAAAAACTCTTCACAAGCTCAAGAGGTCAAGACACGAAAGCTTTAGCAACTAATCCACTCCTAATGACCCTCCTAAATGGTACTCAGAATATCACTCAAGAAATCTCTCAGGATATCCCTCAAGTAATTAATGAACAAAAGAAGAAAAGGCACACTAACCTGGGAAATTCCTCTCTGCCCAGAACGTTGGAGGCTATACACCACACCCCCTCAACAGTATTTATAGGAACTCAAACACTGAGATCCTGCTCTGTTCCAGTAACAAGAAGCCGAAAGCACCAGCCTGAAGATGACGAGTGAGACCTCGTCGAAACGTCGCCTAGACACCCCAACTCTTACACGGGAAGACACCCGAAGACAACAAAACCTGCATATATATATATATATATATATATATATATATATATATATATATATGGTGGTGTGCGGGGTTTTGGGGCACAGCTTTAGTTGAGACTGGATGCTTGTTTAGGGAAAAAAAAAAACACCTTGGTTTTATCCAGCAATGCAGTTCTTAAGTCCTTAGCAGACAGCTCCATACGACTTGTAAAGAAAACAAACAGTGAGGCTCCAGCACATCATTTCTGTGTTGACCCCTGGGAAATGGATTGTCTTTTCTACTTCAGAGGACTATATCTATCCTGGCAGCATGGCATTCAGCTAGATTAAACCAGTTTTGAAAGGCGACATATAAGCATTCGGTATATAACCAGCACTAACAGCACCATCCCAAAATACATCTAGCCTGGTTCCAATGGGATTTACTCCCATTTAATGCTTCCCCAAGGCTTGTTCAAAACATGGTTGCCACCCCTTCCTATACACTGAGTTGTTGTTGTTGTATCTTTTTTCCCCAGATAGGGGCTGAAGGTGACTTAAAGATAACATAGAGAGGAGGTAAAGGTTAAGGGTAAAGGGACCCCTGACCATTAGGTCCAGTCGTGACTGACTCTGGGGTTGCGGCGCTCATCTCTCTATAGGCTGAGGGAGCCGGCGTTTGTCCACAGACAGCTTCCGGGTCATGTGGCCAGCATGACTAAGCCGCTTCTGGCGAACCAGAGCACTGCACGGAAACACCGTTTACCTTCCCGCCAGAGCGGTACCTATTTATCTACTTGCACTTTGACGTGCTTTCGAACTGCTAGGTTGGCAGGAGCAGGGACCGAGCAATGGGAGCTCACCCCATTGCGGGGATTCGAACCGCCAACTTTCTGATAAGCAAGTCCTAGGTTTAAACCACAGCGCCACCCGCGTCCCTAACATAGAGGGGAAGCAATCATTAAAAACAATTTAATACACCCCCTGCCCAAGAAAAACGGCACAATACCAGCCTCCTTATTAAAGTAGTCAGTTCCCCAAAACCTGTTGTAACAAGAAGGTCTTCTTCTGACAGCAGAAGGACAACAAGGAAGGACACAGTCTATCTTTTACAGAGAGGGAGTTTCAAAGTCTGGGAGCAACCATCATGAGGACCATTTCCAGAATCCACACTAAGCATGCCTGTGGGGATGGCGGGAGCAAGAGAAGGACTTCCCCCTGAAGATCACAGAGCTTTGGCAGGTTTGTGTAGGGGAATACGGTCTTTCAGATAGCTTTTGGGGCTTTATAGATCAATAAAATCACAGCGTTTAAGGCCAACCCCTGCTCTGTTGTGTTCTACCTGCCAGCGAAGCATTCTGACTATCATAGCTGGCTGAAAACAACACTGAGCATCATTTCAGCACCTACAACATCGTGCAAAGTGACCCCACATGGAAGTTTATCGCTGTTTCTTTGAAAGCCAACACACCAAATTGCCATTTCACAGACATGGTGCCCATGATCCTATGTTCCTTCCACAGGCGGGAAATCTTTCCCCTTGGTGCTGCAACCCACAATGTCCCTTCACTGAGGCGGCCTGCAATTTAGCCTCCCTCGATAAAGTCATGATATCATTGGTTTGAAATTCGGAGAGCAGTAAGTCCTCACTGCAGGGGACATCTGCCTTGGGTCAGAAATGAACATTAAGCACTCTCTGTTTATAGGGTTCGGAAGAAGCTTGCCACTCTGGGTTTTGATCTGCAGGGTTTTGAATCTTCCTAGAAATGAAAATAGGAAGATAGAAAACGGGGGCAGGGGGAAATCATGAGGGCAGGGGCAAATCATATCCTTCTGAGGTACTCCCTGATATCTGAGTCCACCACAGCTGGGCACAGAGACACCAGTCTGGCAAATCATGAGTTTGGGATACTTTGTAGGCTAAAAAGTTTTCTTAAGTTTCCAGAGAAATGCCAAGGTCAAAGCACACACACACACACACACACACACACACACACACACTTCAATGGATACTAGAACACTGTAATAAACATATCATCACAAGCTTATGAGACCCTGATTAGCGCCTCATTCTTAATTAGCAAGTGAAAGCCAAGTGATGCACCTTGCAAATGTCCTCTTTATAAGTGCAAGAAGAACGTGAAAATTTGTGGCTCCAGACACTGTTCAGGTTAGGCAGTTATGCAGCTTGAAAGGCAGTTACTTTAATAGTCAGAGTGCGGTTTATTTATGAACGTGTTTTCTGCATTATTTATGCAAGTTGTGCCTGGTCAGATGTGCAATAATAATAACAACCTTTTTTACCATCATCATCAATGAGCAGCGGCAAGAATAAAGAGGGTGAGCAGGATTTGTAACTGGCAACCCGCTTACAGGAGGAATGACTTCAGTACTCGCTTGCGAGACTGACTTACCACCTGGGAAATTAAGGGAAAGGGGACCGGTGGAGGAATTATGCAGACCAAAAAGCCTTCGCTGCATTTAACTGCTGCCATGTTATTAGCATTGCTGTTATTGAAGGCCCCCTTCTGCCTGGAGATCTGTTTGTGCATTAAAAGACACAAGAGACTATCTGCCAATCCGGGGAGAAGTGGTGGCGGGTCTCAAGAGAGAATTGTGTAGCATAGAGCAACACTCGCAGGCCTAAGAACAACCGCCCTGGCACTCGCCCAAAACCAGAAAGCAGAGGCTTTTACTTGCAAGGAAAGAAGTAAGATTTTATTACAGCAGTCCAGCAAACTCAGTGACTAGGAAAGAGCAGGGTCTAGCCCAGGTGCTCTTACAAGGAAAAGGGGTTTGTACAATAAATCTGTTCTAAGCGCAAAAGATCAAGCATCCAAGATTAGTTAAAAAGAGTTCTAAAACTGCCAGGGAGATGTGATGTCATTTCAAAGAGTTTCCCTGGCAAGCTTTTAAGCAGAGGTGGAAGACGTTCTGCTGTATAGTCTTCTATTTTCTGTTTATCAGCTCCATCTGGTACGCAGGCTGAGACCCTACCTGCCCACAGACTGTCTCGCCAGGGTGGTGCATGCTCTAGTTATCTCCCGCTTGGACTACTGCAATGCTCTCTATGTGGGGCTACCTTTGAAGGTGACCTGGAAACTACAACTAATCCAGAATGCAGCAGCTAGACTGGTGACTGGGAGCAGCCGCCGAGACCACATAACACCAGTCCAGAAAGACCTACATTGGCTCCCAGTACGTTTCCAGGCAACACTTTCCAAAGTGTTGGTGCTGACCTTTAAAGCTCTAAACGGCCTCGGCTCAGTATACCTGAAGGAGCATCTCCACCCCCATCATTCAGCCTGGACACTGAGGTCCAGTGCTGAGGGCCTTCTGGTGGTTCCCTCACTGTGAGAAGCCAAGTTACAGGGAACCAGGCAGAGGGCCTTCTCGGTAGTGGCACCCACCCTGTGGAACGCCCTCCCACCAGATGTCAAAGAGAAAATCAACTACCAGACTTTTAGAAGACATCTGAAGGCAGCTCTGTTTAGGGAAGCTTTTAATGTTTAACAGACCACTGTATTTAAATACTTTGTTGGAAGCCACCCAGGGGGGCTGGGGAAACCCAGCCAGATGGGCGGGGTATAAATAAATTATTATTATTATTAATTATTATTATTATTATTAGTCCTCATCCACACCATCTCCCATAACACTAGAACTCATGGGCACCCAATGAAGCTGAATGTTGGAAGATTCAAGACAGATAAAAGAACGTAGAACACAGTTAAACTATGGAACTCACTGCCACAGGAGGCAGAGATGGCCACCAAGTTGGATTGTTTCAAAAGAGGATTGGACAAATTCATGGAGGAGGAGAGGGCTATTGATGGCTACTAGCCATAAGGGCTAAGCTCTGTCTCCACAGCTGGAGGCAGCAGTGCTTCTGAATACCAGTCGCAGGAAACCACAGGAGGGGAGAGCTGCTCTTGTGTGCTCAGGTCCTGCTTCCTGGTTTCCCACAGGCATCTGGTGGGCCACTGTGAGAAAAGGATGCTGAACTAGGTGGCCTATTCTCCTGACCCAGCAGGCACTTGTTGTAAAGCTAGCAGAACCAGTGGGATGGGAAGGATGGGAAATGTAGTCCAAAAACAGACCCAAGTTTGGGGAATCCCGATCTAGTTTAACTCACTGTCATGTAGGAATATGCAGCTGTCTCATACAGGGATCGAACCTGCAACCTTGGCGTCATCACTACCATGCTCTAACCAACTCAGCTATCCAGGCTCAGTTATGTTCTTATGTGTCTCCCATTTCTATCTGAATATGAGGGCTCAGAAGGAACAGCAACAGCCAGACTTCATCTGAATCAAACATGCATGCAGCTTCCCACCCTCACTTTAGGTAAAGGGACCCCTGACTGTTAGGTCCAGTCATGGCTGACTCTGGGGTTGCGGCGCTCATCTCGCTTTATTGGCCGAGGGATCCGGCGTACAGCTTCCGGGTCATGTGGCCAGCATGACTAAGCTGCTTCTGGCGAACCAGAAATGCCATTTACCTTCCCGCTGGAGCGGTACCTATTTATCTACTTGCATTTTGACGCGCTTTCGAACTGCTAGGTTGGCAGGAGCAGGGACTGAGCAATGGGAGCTCACCCGGTTGCGGGGATTTGAACTGTTGACCTTCTGATTGGCAAGTCCTAGGATCTGTGCTTTAACCCACAGCGCCACCTGTATCCCAACCTGCACTTTAGCCCTTCCCAAATTCCTTCGGTCATGATTTCTCCCCAGCAGTACAAGTGGACCAATTTGGGCAGCAGCAATCCTCATCCTGCTGATTTAGGAAGGGAGAAATGTCCTTACTCCAGTTCTGAAGGGGTATAAAAGTCCCCTCTCCACTATAACCTTGACTCTGCTGAACCTTGCAGAAGCATGCTAAATTCAAGTATCTGCTTAAGCCAATCCTTATTCATGAAAACACTTAGGCAAGCATTCAAGAGCTTTGCTGAACCAGAACAGAGGTTGCCAGCTGAGATGCACAGCCCATGTTAATGGAGGGAGAAAAGCCCTTCTCCTTGACTTCCAAACAGGGTTTAGATTAGATCATACGAATCCAATTTTACAGATCTCGGGGGAAGAGGGCTGTTATATCGGGCGATTATTAGAAACCAGTCAAAACGACCTCAAATAGATTTCCCTGCACAATCATGTCGCAGTTAGGTCTTAAACTTCTCGCTTGCTCCGTGCCAGATGTTGTTCATATGGAAACTCCAACCACAACTGTTTATTATTCCAAGAAAGAATATATATTTGTGTGCGAGAGAG
Source organism: Podarcis bocagei (assembly GCF_964188305.1). Lineage (NCBI taxonomy): Eukaryota > Metazoa > Chordata > Lepidosauria > Squamata > Lacertidae > Podarcis > Podarcis bocagei. The sequence continues at coordinate 88,272,617 of NC_138133.1, forward strand.
GAGCAGAAGGAATCATTTCTTTTCCCCTACATGATTTCTTTCTCTCTCTCTTTTTCCCTCGCCGCCCCTCGTCTCTTGCCCTCCATTTGCAAAGTTCCATTATTCCACCTCAAAGTCTCTAACGCTCTGAAGAAATGGGACAGTTCTTTGTTGTGCTACATTAAAGGGGAAATATATATACTAGGGCAAAGGAAAAAGTTTTCAGAGTTTCTCTTTCTGCAGCACTTTCACCGGACCACTCACCCTGCACCGCAGGCCGTTGGGAGATGAGAAACTCACCCTCGGTTCAAGAGCACTGCACTTCACAGATCAGAGGCACTGAGGCTAAGCTACCCACTGGTCAGAAAGGATGTGAAAACTGCTGGACCAACAACTAAAAAACGATGTATTTATAGGGAACAAGAAATTAATGGAATGCTGAGACACTCCACCACTACGCTGAACGGCATGTACGTAATGGACTATCCTCAGAGATTTTCATTTCTTTCAGTTGGGACAAGCAGTAAAAATGTGCAAGGATCATACTTCATCTATTTCCTAAAAAAATAAAATAAAAATCCCCACTTTTTCATTTTACAATGTTCATAGAACAAAAAATTAAATCTAAACAAAAATCAACATTTTCTCCTGTCCTCTCCTGTCTGTGGCTCCTTATTTTATGTCACAATCTTATGCATAACCAATTCCAACCTATTTATAAATTCAATCTTTTTACTCTCTATAAGTTTTTTGTTTTTTTTTTACTGCTCGAGTTTATGTCGATCCTGCTAACATTTTTAATTGTTTACAATTTGTCTTCATATATTCAACAAATTGTCTGTTAAAAAAGTCTCTCATCTTGATCTCTTATTCTTCTGGTAAATTTTGCCAGCTCTGTGTATTCCGTCAATTTTAATTGCCAATCTTCTTTCACTGGGACTTTCCATCTTTGGACATATACCATTCGGGCAGCCTTGCCCAATCTTCCATTTCCAACACAGTTGTTTAATGAATTAATATCCCACTCTTCCTCCCAAAGGAGCTCAGGGCATCAAATGCATAACTGATAAGAGATGGTCTTTTGGGTATTCTGGTCCGAAGCTGTTTGGGGCTCTGTGCTCCAAAAACAGAACCTTCAACTCAGCCCCGTAGCTAACTGGTGGTGACTATGATATTTTCATTAGTGGGGTAACACAATGGGGGGCACTTGAGCATTCAAATTTTGTGCCAGGGGCAGCTTTCAGACCTGCCTCAGAAGTGCTACTCCTTGCTCAGGTGTGAGTGTTATTGCTTCTATAGGCAAAATAGCATCACCTGGGCACAAGAGGCAGGTAGCCACAGTCTTGGGGGCACTCCACAGACTGCAACAGTATGAAAAAAGGAAGGAAAGTGGGGACTCCTTTATGAGGACTGAAGTTGCTCAGGAGCTACAAGAAGGTTGGTAAGGTTGGTAAGGTATATATAAGATTGGTAAAGTAAAGGTAAAGGTGTCAGGAAAAAGCAGCAATGCAAGAGCGAGCTGCTAGTTGCTGGAATGCAAAACAGGATGTTGATGTTTGGGACTGTACTACTGGAACAAAGGGACAGTCTATTCACTGTACTGAGCACCGGATGTTAGCTCAGAGTGTCATCTGACCTGTACTGGAAGTAGGGGGGTGGAGTTTTCTCTCTCTACTGTAGGAGACTGGAGAGTGCAGACGTGTTTCTCTGTACTGCTGGAATGACAGAAATAAAGACATGTAAATAGATTTCTGTCTATCTCTTTTCCCCTCCCTGAGGGAAGCAGGGAGGAGGGAGGAGAGGTGTGTCCCTCTCACGCTGATAGGGATCGCCGATAGAGACCTTGCCTGTATCCTGCCGGGAGGCGCAGACGGGGAGGTCAACAGGATCTCAAGCCTAGTGCCTGGACAATGGCTAGTTACCTCTGACCAAGGCTAAAGATCCGACAAAAGGGAACCCTGACCGTTGGGTCCAGTCGTGGCCGAATCTGGGGTTGCGGCGCTCATCTCATTTTACTGGCCGAGGGAGCCAGCGTACAGCTTCTGGGTCATGTGGCCAGCATGACTAAGCCATTTCTGGCGAACCAGAGCAGCGCACGGAAACGCCGTTCACCTTCCTGCTGGAGCGGTACCTATTTATCTACTTGCACTTTGACGTGCTTTCGAACTGCTAGGTTGGCAGGAGCAGGGACCGAGCAACGGGAGCTCACCCCGTCCCGGGGATTCGAACAGCGGACCTTCTGATCGGCAAGTCCTAGGCTCTGTGGTTTAACCCACAGCGCCACCCGTGTCCCATAAGGTTAGTAGATAAGTTCAAAAAAGAATGGGAATGCTTCCAAAATTATCTGAATAAATACGATTCCAGTAATAATACTTGGTTGTGCTTAGATTAATTTCACAGAAAAGGTGTGGAGGGGGAATCTTCCTATTGTTTGGATAAACAACAAAACACGGATTATTAAATTGTAATAGTTGAGTCGAAACCACAAAGAGATAGACAAAAGTCAACAAAACAAAACAACAACAACAACAACAACAACAACAACAACAACAATAATAATAATTTATTATTTATAACCCGCCTATCTGGCTGGGCCTCCCCAGCCACTCTTTGCGGCTTCCATAAAAACCAAAAATACAGTAAAATATCACACGTTAAAAACTTCCCTGAACAGGGCTGCCTTAAGATGTCTTCTGAATGTCAGGTAGTTGTTTATCGCTTTGACATCTGCTGGAAGGGCGTTCCACAGGACGGGCGCCACTACCGAGAAGGCCCTCTGCCTGGTTCCCTGTAGCTTTGCTTCTCGCAATGAGGGAACTGCCAGAAGGCCCTCGGCGCTGGACCTCAGCGTCCGGGCAGAATGATGGGGGAGGACACGCTCCTTCAGGTATACTGGACCGAGGCCGTTTAGGGCTTTAAAGGTCAGCACCAACACTTTGAATTGTGCTCGGAAACGTACTGGGAGCCAATGTAGGTCTTTCAAGACCGGCGTTATATGGTGTTGGCAGCCACCCCAATCACCAGTCTAGCTGCCGCATTCTGGATTAGTTGTAGTTTTCGAGTCACCTTCAAAGGTAGCCCCACGTAGAGTGCATTGCAGTAGTCCAAGCGGGACTCTAACCAGTATGAAGGGCATTGTGTATAGAATTTTCAAATATTTTCAAATATTGGTTTGAACTTCCTAAATAATATTTGTAGAAGAAAAGTAATTTTGTTTTTCTGTTGTTGTTTTCTAGTTTTTTGTCGTTTTTTGTTTATCTTCTTCTCCCCCCTTTTTATTGTTGTTTTGTTTATACTTTTACCATATATTTTGTAACAACTATTTTTATCTTAGAATATGTAGCTGAGGATCAAATTATTCTTTTTATTCTTTCTTTGTAAATTTTGAAAAGGTAATAAAGTTTTTGTTTCAATAATAAAAAAAGAGAAGGTCATATAAAATGGAAAACCAGGTGAGAGGGCTAATGGACAAGGCCTTGGCTGATTCAATGTAACAGTGGACAGGGACTCTCAGCGCTGCAACATTTTGTTGCAGGGATCCTGGGATGATGGGAGTTGTAGTCCAAAATCACCTGGTGGTCCTACCTCTGCTCTACCTCTTTTCTCTGCTGGCAGTATAATTTTATCATTTATTCCAGTTACAGATAGGTAGCCGTGTTGGTCTGCCATAGTCAAAAAAAAAAAAAAAATCCTTCCAGTAGCACCTTAAAGACCAACTAAGTTAGTTCTTGGTATGAGCTTTCGTGTGCATGCACACTGATCTGTACATCATGTGCATGCACACGTGTCTGTGTATGCACACGTGTATTGTGTGCATGCACACGTATCTGAAGAAGTGTGCACGCACACGAAAGCTCATACCAAGAACTAACTTAGTTGGTCTTTAAGGTGCTACTGGAAGGATTTTTATTTTATTTTATCATTTATATAATCCTTTGTCTTCTGTCCTTTTCTTTCTAGATTCTCCTCTCCATTGAGCATCTTCTATTTGCTCTCTTCTTTTTTGCCTTTTCTTCTTCTCCTTCTTCCACAAGGCAGTCGATGAATAAATTGCAGGACGAGCTCCAACATTTTACAGTGTTTGGATTCCAGGGCATAAACATTTAGACGGCACATATTTTATGGGGCTGCTTGCAACAGCACAGTGCGGCTGGCTCTGATTGTCTGTCAGCCAATTGTGACATAACATTAGCCATGTGTTGATGTTATTTCACCCCCCTCTGCTCCTAACGGTAATTGCCTCAAAGCACATCAGCATATCTACAGCACATTGGGAGAAGCCTTGCCAGAGCTGCCAGTCATTTGGAAACGCGTGTGCGCTAAGTACATGAATTATTTGCCTCCTCAGCAAATACTCAACTAAATTCAGGTGATGTTTTCTTGCAAAACACCAAAATCTCTATACAGTGGACGCTCGGGTTGCAAATGTCATCCGTGAGGGATGCACGTTCGCAACCCGCAGCGGCGCATCTGTGCATGCATGGGTTGCGATTTAGCACCGCTGCGCATGTGCAAAGCACGATTTAGCACTTCTGTGCATGCGCGACCCCCGAAACCCAGAAGTAACCCATTCTGGTACTTCCAGGTTTCGGCGGGTCTGTAACCCGAAGGTATGACTGTACATGTATTTCCCCCCCTTTATTTTCCCCCCAAATTTTTTTCATTGATTTTCCACATTTATCTCAAAATGACACAACAAAACACACAACAAAGAAAAACACACCACAATATAACAAAATCAAACACAGAGAAAAATTATTTCTTCAAATACCTAATTCTCTTAACATTTATAACTGACTTCTTCAAATCCTCTCTAACTGAATTTCATTATATCACCTCCCCCCCCTTTAAGATATTGAAAGATATGTGGTGATAAGTGTCCTGATCAAGCAAAGCAATGCCTACTGTCTTGGACAGAGCACACCTAGGGTGCTGTGTCCAGTTATGTGCACCATGGTCTAAGAAAGATGTTGACAAGCTGGAACGTGCGCAGAGAAGAATGACCAAGGTGACTGAGCAACGGGAGCTCACTCTGTCGCAGGGATTCGAACCACCGACCTTCTGATTGGCAAGTCCTAGGTTCTGTGGTTTAACCCACAGTGCCACCCGTGTCCCTCCAACATTTCCAACCCTCCAACATTTCTCCGATGAAAATGGCAATGTCCTAAGGAAAAGCGGGACATTCCATGATCAAATCAGAAACCGGGGCAGCTTCTGTAAATCTGGGACTGTCCCTGGAAAATAGGGACACTCGGAGGGTCTGTAATTATCTTAGGTAAATTTATGTATGCTTATTTGGGCTTGAATCCTATCAAACTCAGTGGGATGTCCACGCGGGCAAGGAGTCAGCAGCCAACTCCAGGTATGTACCTTTACACTCCATGAAGTTCTAAGCACTGGAGATAAGCACCACCATAAAATTAGCTTCATTAGAGATCCATTGCCCCATATAATTCCCATCAGCTGAATTAAGGCTGCTGTTTACAACATTAAATCACGCCTAGTTCTCATCTCCGCTTCCACCCGTGTCTCTTCCCTGCTGAAAACTGGCTGGCAACAGGCGGTTTGTTTGAACGTTTATGGTCTTCTAACGGTGTTGATAACATCACATTTCCTGCTGCACTAATAATATTCCCAAATCCACCCTGAAACAATTAGCCTAATCCAATTAGAGAGGCGCAAGACTATGTTTCTTAATCCAATCTTGTGATTTATTGTGCACTCCTAGCGCAGAGTTCATTTGCAGTTTAAGCCCTGCATGGAGAGGGAGAGAGAGAGATATATACAAACATCTTATTTTTCCTGAGTTGCTTGCATTCAACACTGGGGTTAAAGGAAAGAGTAAGGAAAAGACAGGGTGAACTTCAGAAGAAGAGACAGAAAGCCTCTCAACGTCCGTGTTTTGGAAATCCTATTTTGGAAATAGGATGTTTGTTGTTCATATTATTTTTTTTAAAAAAATAATAAATATTATTAGGGGGAGAAATCATTTCAAGGCCATAGGTGTTTTACAACTCCTGTTTAGGAAATATGATGTTTGTTGTTCTTAATAAATAATTAATAATAATAATAATAATAATAATAATAATAATAATAATAATAATAATAATAAACTGTTGGGGTGGAATCCTCTCAAGCCCATTTATTGTTAAGAAAACATGGGAGGGAGGGCAGCAGAAATGAGTGCCCTGCTTGAAGTCTCCTTGGGAGGCTTCTCTTACAGTTTAAGACACTGGAAATATCAGGGTTCCCAACACTTAATGCTAAGACCAGAAGATGGCTTGGTGTGACTCTAGAAGAGGGTCAGAATTTGAGCAGACTTTCCTGTCTGTCTTCCTATTGCAGCCTTTTTCAACCTGTGGGTCCCCAGATGTTGAACTACAATTCCCACCACTCCTAGCTAGCAAGGCCAGAGCTCAGGGAAGATGGGAGTTGTAGTCCAACAACATCTGGGGACCCACAGGCTGAGAACCGCTGTCCTATTGGTTAGTGGAGGTGTGGGCAGTGGCTGTAGCTCAGTGCATGCTGCCAACAGACAACATCTAAGGAACCACTGAAACATACGATTGTTGAGTTGGAAGGGACCACAAGGGTCATCTAGTCCTGCAATGCAGGAATCTCAACGAAAGCTTCTAAGACAGATGAGCACCCAACTGCTGCTTAAAAGCCTCCAATGAAGAAGAGAGAATGACCTTTCAAACAGCTGTTACTGTCAGAAAGTCCTTCCTGATGTTTAGTCGGAATCTCCTTTCTTATGACTTGAAGCAATTGGTTGGAGTCCTACCCAGGAGAAAACAAGCTTCCTCCATCTTCCATGGGACAGGCCTTGAGATATTTGAAGATGGCTATCATATCTCCTCAGTCTCCTCTAGTCTAGCCCCCTGCAATGCAGGAATCTCAACTAAATAATCCATTATGTGTGATCATTCAACTGCTGCTTAAAAACCTACAATGAAGGATAGTTAAGTTCATGGGCGATCGAAGTCCCGGCAGGAGACGTCAGGACCGGGGGTAAGATGGTGGGGTGGGAGCAGGAATGGGGGTCCAGAAGCCAGGGAGCCAGAGGTCTGAGAGTCAGGAAGCAAGGAGTCAAGAAGTCAAGGGTCCGAGGATCAAAAAGCAGGGAGTCAAGAAGCCGAGGTTCAAGGATCAGGAAGCAAGAAGCCAAACACAGCAAGGCAGGAAGCGTGTTGCTGCGGCAAAGAGCCAAAGGGGAATGCTGACCTTATATCCCTTCCCAGCTCTTGCCACCAGGTGCTGTGAGTTACCCATCGGCCTCACCTGTGAGGCCACGCCTTGCCTCTTCAGAACAAACTTAGGAAGGCCCCAGTCCTGCAAAGTCCTATTGGTCACAGGACCTGGCTCCTGCACGCACACCTGACAGATAGTCCACCACTTCCTGAAAGAGTCAAGGAATCTCCAATAAAAGAAATAACGGGTGTGGAAAACATACAGAGCTGCCTCTTGCGAAGCCTCACCATTTGTTGATGGAGCCCAGCATTAAGAACATCAATAGACCCTTGTTGGATCAAGTGAAAGGGAAAACATCTAGACCAGTGGCCAACTGGGAGAATGTAGAAAGAAGAAGGACCTGAACACAACAGCCCTATCACCACTACTTAGAGCAACAACACCCCAAACTAAGAGGCAGAGAGGTCTTTCCCAGGTGATTCTACCTGAGATACCTGTCCCTGAAGATGTCAAGGGCTGAGAAAGAGGAGACCCTGAACACAAAACAAATGATCTGTCCCTGAACTGTGGGCAACCTTTCTGGAAACATCTCCCTCCTGGGGAAGTGGTGCCATTCCAAATACTGGCAACGCTGACGAAGATGCCGTGAGAGTACAAGGAAGCTCCTGATTACCGTATTTTTCGCTCTATAAGACGCACCAGACCACAAGACGCACCTAGTTTTTGGAGGAGGAAAACAAGAAAAAAAATATTCTGGCTTCTGGGATAGCTGTGCAGCCTGCATTCGCTCCATAAGACGCACACACATTTCCCCATACTTTTTAGGGGGGGGGGTGAGTCTTATAGAGCAAAAAATACGGTATTTATGTTTGTATACAAGTGTTGCTTTTGCGTTTGAGCTGCGGGTGCCGATGGTGGCGTTGGGGATTTACAAGGAAACTCAGAAGCATGTTGAGGAGATCATAGTGACGTATGTACAGTTCTATACAGCAGAGCTCATAAGATCGTGCCAAATGACCCATCTGGCCCACATCCTGTTCTCACAGAGGCTAACCAAGATGCCTGTGAGCAGCCTGCTGTGATGGCCTGGAACTCAGACTTGGAACCAGAGGAGACTCAGTCTGCACCAGATCTTTTGCCTCAGGCATCATCTGAACCAAGTCTGGGGCCTGATCATGAAGAGTCCCAGTCTGCACAGGTTCCCCTGCAACAAGCACCAGCTGGGCCGAGTCAAGGGCTGAGCCTGCCCTGGCTCCAGATACGGGGATGACCTCGTTGCCTTCAGCTGGGCCATCACTTACAGCTGCTCCACTACCGGTTGGGTCAGGGGAGGCTGAGGCGGCCTCTGGGTCTAGTAACCCACCGACGTCTCCCGAGCTGCAGAGACTAAGGTCTGAGAGAAGGAGAGACCTGAGTACTCGCAGGAGGAGTGCTCACCTTTGGGCGAAACAGGGAGGTGAGTCGCCAGGGGATCAGGCCCAGCCGCTACCCCAACAAAGATAAAAGGCTGTCGGACCCCACCCCAGGTTGCAGGAGCAACATTGCTGTATGCTAGATCCTGTACCTGTCCTTGCCTGGTTTCCTGCTTCATGTCCTGCCTTGGTCCTGTCGGACTGACTCCCAGCAGAACCTTTGGATTCTGGACAGGTCCTGGACCATGTTTCACAGGTTACCCCTGGGCCCAGCACACCTGCAAGCAGGACTTCAGAAGAAGATCCCACTCCTCTCCTGCAGTTTCCAGGAGTGCTGAGGCCTCCAACTGTAGAGGCAGAACATAGCCATCCCTGCTAGTAGCCATAGATAGCTCTCTCCAAGTTGGTGACCATCTTTGCCACCTCTGGGAATGAGTTCGATAGTTCAGCTAGGGCCTCATTAAAAAGAACTTTCCTTTCTCTGTCCTAATCTTCCCACATCCATCTACATTGGGTGCCCATGAATCATAGAATCATAGAATCATAGAGTTGGAAGAGACCACAAGGGCCATCGAGTCCAACCCCCTGCCAAGCAGGAAACACCATCAGAGCACTCCTGACATATGGTTGTCAAGCCTCTGCTTAAAGACCTCCAAAGTAGGAGACTCCACCACACTCCTTGGCAGCAAATTCCACTGTCGAACAGCTCTTACTGTCAGGAAGTTCTTCCTAATGTTTAGGTGGAATCTTCTTTCTTGTAGTTTGGATCCATTGCTCCGTGTACGCTTGTCTGGAGCAGCAGAAAACAACCTTTCTCCCTCCTCTATGTGACATCCTTTTATATATTTGAACATGGCTATCATATCACCCCTTAACCTCCTCTTCTCTAGGCTAAACATGCCCAGCTCCCTTAGCCGTTCCTCATAAGGCATCGTTTCCAGGCCTTTGACCATTTTGGTTCCCCTCGTCTGGACACGTTCCAGTTTGTCAGTGTCCTTCTTGAATTGTGGTGCCCAGAACTGGACACAGTACTCCAGGTGAGGTCTGACCAGAGCAGAATACAGTGGCACTATTACTTCCCTTGATCTAGATCCTATACTCCTATTGATGCAGCCCAGAATTGCATTGGCCTTTTTAGCTACCGCGTCACACTGTTGGCTCATGTCAAGTTTGTGGTCAACCAAGACTCCTAGATCCTTTTCACATGTACTGCTCTCAAGCCAGGTGTCACCCATCTTGTATTTGTGCCTCTCATTTTAAGTTCTAGCGTTACAAGAGAGCTTTATAAATTTCTGCATTGCCACCTCTCGCTCACCTTTCCTCTAAACTAAAAAGTCCAAAATGTCCCCAAAGCTCAAGGCAGTTAACCACAAAGCAAAGGCAGCTAGGCAACATTTTTTTAATGTATATATAAAAGCTGAGAGTAAAAAGAGTAGTAAAACCACTTACATCAACACAGCTTCCAGTCAGTTAAAGAAAAGATTTTATATATATATATAAATCCAGAATGCTTATTGCTAAAGAATCCCTGGTGGCAAACAACAGGCTTCATGTGTGTGTGTGTTGTGATTTTCAGTACAAAAGAGGCATTTTAGGGAACAGGCCCCAAGAAACTGAAATTTCATAAAACACAACACAGCAACAACACCAGCAAGGCCAGTGTCTGGCTGGTTCTGTGTTACAGATTCCTGTTTAAATTAAAATCACTGTGCAGACCAAGTATATAAACTCATAATCTTTGTGCCTAATGGCTGCTGATTAAGCACTAACATTTTTTTTTAAAATGGTATTGCTTTTCTGTTGGCAAGATCCCCACACCAATAGGCACTTTCACAGTCCAAATTAGCTTCCAAGCAGAACTGTATCGGACTATTTCCCAGCCAAGCGTATTTCCCAAACCCCTAACGGTTGAGGATTTCTCAGTGTAGCAGGATTCCCACAAAGGACTGCACACACACTTAATATTCCTCCACATTTCCCAAAATCCCATCAGGGCTGGAGCAATGAACTCTCAGAGGCTTCCAGTTTCCCCGCAATGACAGTGACTGACCTCGATCTGCTGGATGGCTTCTTCTCGCTGGCGGATGACCTCCAGGTCCTCCTCTGTGATTTCGGAGAGCAGGGCATGCTCCTGGTTCTGTTCCGTCCACAGGCTGTCTCCGCCGTTGAAGATCTTTTCGTCATCCGCCAGGTTAGAGAACGGGGTTTTGGGACTTTGCTGAAGTGGAGAAAACATAGCAGAATTTAGAACCAGTGGATTGAGATTCCTGCAGTGCAGTGGGTTGGATTGGATTGAGCCCTTCCAACTCTGCAATTCTATGATTCTATGACTCCCAAAGGAGGACCATGTCAGAGAAAAAACATTACTCCACAATAAGAGGGTTGACACAGCTGTAGCAAAACAACAACAACAACCAGTTGGACATAGGCAGTTGCCTTATACTGAGTCCCCATGCTGCTCAATATTGTCTACACTGACTGGCAGCCCCTATATTCTCACAGCGCCTTCATGCCCCTCATACCCTCTCTGTCCCTCTGTGTCCCTCTGCCCTGATTTACTCAAACCTCTGCTGTTTAAAAGTTGCCTTCTCTGTTGTTCCCTTCCCCTGCTCTGACTTCATGCAAGTCCAGGACTGCGATCAGGCACTACAAATCCTCCAATAGGGGCCACGTGATGACAGCATTCCATTTCTATTTATATAGGAAGATCTATCTAGCTATGGGCTATATCCAATGGTGGCCATTACTGCCTCCTGTGGGAGCTAGTTCCATAGTTGAACTAGGCACTGCATGAAAAAGTACTTTCTGCCACTTTCTTACACTATCTCAGCCTTACTAAAGATGCCAAAGTTGTTCTCCAGATTCGGGCATTGCTATGAGCTTGTGTGGGACAGGGATGGCAAAAGATGGCCTCTCGAAGGAGGAGAAAGATTTAAGAATCCCCAAATCCTTCTCTGTCCTGGAATAAAATCCTGACAAACTCCCCCATACTCATCCATTTGGGATATGGCTGTGGAGAGGCAGAATTTTGTTCCCATCATTCTCTCCGCCACCACCCCCTCCCCAGATATCAACACAGAAATACATTTTTTTTTTCCTGTAAGGAAAGGGGATCTATGTGATTCAAATGGATGTTGGCGATTAGAGAACAGTGACTTGCTTAAGATATTTTAATAAGTCCATGCTTTAGGCGAGATGTGAACTAGGGATTTCATAACTAGCTCACAACCACTGCATCAGTAACTACAGCAGACCCTCGATTATTAAATATGTTGTGTACGGAGATCTATACATTTGGGGGGGAAATATATCAAAGCGTTAGTAGAAAATGAACCTCACCAGTACTTGGAAGAGAACCAACAAATTAACAGAGTTTACAAATCCAAATGCTGGAAAATTGAATCACTCCTTAAAGGGGCAGACTGTGTAATTAAAACGTGGCAATTTGATACATTTCTGCCCTTCAACATATATTAGCTCAAAGCACTGAGATATGTATGTGAAGCTATGCATTTATAAACCTTCGGTTCCGCTGATATTGTAAACATTAATTATATATGTAGTAATAATTATGTAGGTTTCAATACTGATATTTCCCCCAGCATAATAGTCATCTGGGTGCCACAGTTCACAGGGGATCGGATTTTCTATTAATGGAACCAATGCATATTTAAAATTAGTTATTACATTAGCAGGCTATTGCTCCTCTACTCCATATGAGGTTTAAATTAACAAACATCCACCCACAGGCTTGATTCCCAAGGAAAGCAGGAGTTGCGGGGGGAGAACGAACACAGAAAAGGAGAAAACAAATTCAAGGTGGATATATTTTAAAATGGGATTTAATGTAGTTGCTGTTTGAAGGACATAAATACATGAGCAGAGCCTCCTGCAGAAGGCCTATGGCTCATCGTGTCCTGCATCCCATCCTCACAGGATTAACCGGATACCTAATGAGGAACCTGCAAGCAGGACCAGAACATAGAAGCACCCTCCCCTCTTCAGACTGCCAGCAACTGGTACCCAGAAACATCATTGTCGTAAGAACCTAAGAAGAGCTTGTGGGATCAAGCCCTCATCTCCTACAGCATCCTGAAGCTGAGGCTCCAATACGACTAAACAACAACTGCCAGAATAGCAGCTACGTTTTGCTTGCCTAGCTGCGATGGAGCCGAACAGTCTGCTTGGTTTCATTAGACTGGATAATCCCTGTCCAGCTCTCCTTTCCTGAAACCAACACACGCTGCTGTTGCCGGGAGAGTCTTCTGCTGCAAGGCACTGAACAGAAGCCCAAAGCAATTACAGGCGAAGAAGGTCCAAGGCAGCAGCAGAACATTTGGCCTGGGACTCTGAACACTTTTCCAGATGAGATCTGGAGTGTGATTACTGTTTTTGCATTATCTTTCAGGCAGAAGGAGAGGTGATGGGAAGCTTAGGTTCTTAAAATCCAAGAATAAGAGCCCGTTACTTCTGACTCCACCTTTCCATTCCTGGTGTGGCCTATTTGATGGGTTTGGTGAATGTGTCTTATTTCATAGAACTGAAGAATTGTAGAGGTGGAATGGACCCCCCAAAGGGCCATCTAGTCCAGCCCCCTGCAATGCAGGAATCACGACTAAATAATCCCTGACAGGTGGCCATTCTGTTAGGATATTTCCGTTCCACCTTAAAAGGGAGCAGGATGTTTGTGTCACAGCCTGCGTATTTCCTGTTCACAGGATGTTTATGTTGCTATTGCTTTTGTTTTCTCTCTCTGTCTAAGACACTGTCGCAGGCAGTCATGTCTTTCTTTGTTCTGATCAACGCTGAATAAAGCTTGTAAATAATGCTCCCCTGAATGCGACTTTTGGCTGTGCATTATCTGCTGATAAGAGTGTGCATGAGCTCTGGAATGTGGCAAGTTATTTTCTAGAAACTCATGTCGCTAATCGATGATACTGCGTGCCTACGGGAGATCGATGGATCGTCCGGCAAACGGCTTGGGGCCATGATGGACTTTATCTCCCTGGCAGTATCCCAACACATTCAACCTCCGTTGAATAACCTCCAATGAAGGAGAGTCCATCTTCTGCGGCACTCTGTTCCAGCGTAGAACAGCTGTTGCTGTCAGAAAGTTATTTCTTAAATAATTCCGGTCAGAATTTGTAATACAGAATTTGTATATGTTCGTTTCACAAGCATATGCATTTTAATGCACGCTTTACTTTTATAGGTGCATTTCTGTACCTGCTACTTGGCTGCAGCACTGCAGCACAAAACTCAGGGAAGTGCAGATTTTGGTTTGCATAGCATTTCGGAAAGCACAAATTTGACAGGTTCTTCTTTAAGTGTGAATGGCTTTGGGCTTTCCGCCCATTCCTAGTTCACATGAATAAGGAGTAAGGAGCTTAATATCTTGAATAGGCTGCCTTCCCTCCCTCTTACACTTGAATAAATTTGTGGGTGAGGGCTGAAGTTGTAGAGAGGAAAAGGATCTTGGAGACACGGACAGCATTAAGAATACCTTAGTTAAAGGTAAAGGGTAAAGGGACCCCTGACCATTAGGTCCAGTCATGACCGACTCTGGAGTTGTGGTGCTCATCTCACTTTATTGGCCGAGGGAGCCGGTGTACAGCTTCCAGGCCATGTTGCCAGCATGACTAAGCCGTTTCTGGAGAACCAGAGCAGCACACGGAAACGCCGTTTACCTTCCCACCGGAGTGGTACCTATTTATCTACTTGCACTTGGACATGCTTTCAAACTGCTAGGTTGGCAGGAGAATACCTTAGTTGCAACCACACATCTGCTTCCACCATAGTTTGATAAAACAAGGTTCCAAGGATGTCTATCAGGCTGCCTGATGAATCATGTTTGGGGAAAAGATGGATCAGCAGCCGTTGTGTTCAAATCCTGTTTTCCAGTGTTCCAAAGCCCAGCTGCTGTGAGAACAGGATGCTGGACTAGATGGGTCATTGGCCTGATCCAGCAGATTCTTCTTACATTCTTATGAATAGTTAAATCCAGGTAACTCGCAGGTTAAGACAGCATCTTAAAAAGCAGAGATATCACCTTGCCGACAAAGGTCCATATAGTTCAAGCTATGGTTTTCCCAGTAGTGATGTATGGAAGTGAGAGCTGGACCATAAAGAAGGCTGATCGCCAAAGAATTGATGCTTTTGAATTCTGGTGCTGGAGGAGACTCGAGAGTCCCATGGACTGCAAGAAGGTCAAACCTATCCATTCTGAAGGAAATCAGCCCTGAGTGCTCACTGGAAGGACAGATCTTGAAGCTGAGGCTCCAATACTTTGGCCACCCCATGAGAGGAGAAGACTCCCTGGAAAAGACCCTGATGTTGGGAAAGATGGAGAGCACAAGGAGAAGGGGACGACAGAGGATGAGATGGTTGGACAGTGTTGTAGAATCTACCAGCATGAGTTTGAACAAACTGCGGGAGGCAGTGGAAGACAGAAGTGCCTGGCATGCTCTGGTCCATGGGGTCACAAAGAGTCAGACACGACTAAATGACTAAACAACAACAACAACTCACAGGTGGGCGACCTGTGGCCCTCAGCCCATTTCATGTGGCCCTTGGGCAAATCCCTGTGAATGGCAAGGAGGGGTCAGGGGTAGAAGTGCCATGGGGGAGAAAGCAAGAAGTCAGAAAGAGAAGAAAGGCATGGCAGAGAAAAAGAGCAGAGATAAGGGGAGAAAGAGAGAGGGCTGGAATAAAGGAGAAAGGAAGTGGCCTGTCTCACCTTTGGCTCCAAAATCACCTCCCCCAAATGTGTCTCCCTAACAGAATAGCGTTGAGTGAAAACAGCCCTTGATAGATAAGAAGGTTAGGCAACTCTGAGATAATTGCTCCCTCCCTCTTCCATATGGATTATGGATGGAGGAGCAGAGCTCTTTTTACAAGCACTGGAAGGTTAAGGGGTGTAAAGAAGAAAAAGCCCTACGGCTATTTATTAGTTTCAGTTTACAGGGCTTGGAGAAATCTGCAGGAAGAACAAAGCATCTTCCCGCGTTCTCAGCAGCCGAAAGTGAACACCTGCAGCTTATCCTGCAAGTTAAACTTCTGGCACGTGCAGCTTAGGAAAGTATCCTGAAATTGCAAGGCATGGGGAGAAACAGACACAAAAAACCTCCTCCCTCCACCAAACTGCTTCCCACCTTTGCTTGTTAGCTCCACTGAGGAGACCTTGCCTCTACATTTTCATTTGGTTCCTTGCACCATGTCTCTAGTCCCTAGTGTTGACTGCGCTGTGCTCTGAGTCTGCACGAATTCATTAAGCAGCCAGCATTAGACGTGAAGGAGGAGCAAACCCTTTGCAGCAGGAGAGATGGGAATGGGGTTTTGAGAACAGAAGGAGTCCTCCCCCCCTCTTTTAATAGCTGCCAGTCTCTCTCTTTTAACAAACACAGGTCAAGCCCCCAGGTTAGCAGAAACCTGGAATGAAATACTCAGGTCTGTCTCACTTCATGCCACACAGAGCGTAATTTGCCTTAGTTGGGTCTGACTTCACTGCAATGAATGCTGAAAACTAATGGTGATATGAATTGTGGTGTTGGGGGATAGGATCCTCTAAAAGTAGGGGGAGTAAATATGATGCCCCCCAGATTTTGCTGAAGGACAGCTCCCATCATCCCTGGTTGATGAGAGCTGCAGTCTAGAAACTCCTAGAGAGCATCATGTTGGCAGCACAGCCAAACCTTTCATACTGTAGCAGGAACCCCCCACCCCAATCATTCTGTTTGCACAAACTTCACACACACTCACACTCACACACTACATACGCCACATTTCTGTTATAAATTCATAGAAAATCAACCATACATCGGATTTGCACTGTTCCATTTTTATTTTACTCCATATGACAAGGACTATCAAAGGAGGGTGGCTTGGTTCTGGTCAGCCATAATCCCTTCACCATCCCAGCACATCCACAGGAGCCCTGCCCAGTTGCTATGTCAACCCTGATGATCCCAGACAGAAGACAATCAAGATCACAAAGAACTTGCATATGGTAGTGGATTCAGCATGGACTGAAACAAAGGACAATAATCAGATCTTCCCTCTGGGGGCAGGAAACTGCAAACTCCCCTTTGTCTCCTGGAAGTGACTCATGGGCAGGGGGAAAGGAGGAACCAGCCAGGTGACAGGACACTCAGGTTACCACCACAACTCCTCCCTCAACCCCTCCTTTCTGTAATGTATGCATGATGTCAACCCCTTCTGTAATGTATGCATGATGTCAACCCCTCCTTTCTGTAATGTATGCATGATGTTTCTGGGGGTGGGCTTGACCTGGAGGATGGGAATTTCAAAAGTTTTTATAAGGTCTTGCAGACCATCTTTCTGGGTCTTTCCTCTCTCTTGCAAGTGAGGGGAACACCCTGTTGCAACAGTTCAATAAAGGCCAAGCCTACAGGCTGCTGTTTTGCTCCAAGTTATCCTGGTTGGTGTCTTTGTTTTTGTCCAAGGGAGCCCTCGGATTTTTCCGGTAACAATACCAAGTGGGTTGCAAGTGTGCTTTGACACTGCCTAGTTGCAGGGGTGGGGAGCGAGGCCCAAATCTGATGCCCCAGCCCACCTGCTGCCTTCCCAAAGCCAGCTAAACGAGGCACCAGGATTTGAGAAGGAGGCGTGATGCTCTGGCAAGGTCCTAGAACATGGGTAGGCAAACTAAGGCCCAGGGGCTGGGGCCGGCCCAATCACCTTCTAAATCTGGTCCATGCATGGTCCGGGAATCAGCGTGTTTTTACATGAGTAGAATATGTGCTTTTATTTAAAATGCACCTCTGGGTTATTTGTGGGGCACAGGAATTCATTCATTTTCCTCCCAGAATATAGTCTGCCCCCCCACAAGGCCTGAGGGACAGTGGACTGGCCCCCTGCTGAAAAAAATTTGCTGACCCCTGTCCTAGAACCTTTCCACCTCCTTCCCAAAGCTGGAAAAGTGCTAACTAGGGTTTGGGAAGGAGGCGGGAGGGCTCTAGGACCCTGCCAGAGCCTGGTGACTCGCTTACCTGGCTTTGCAAGGAAGTGGGAGGCCTGGGCATCAAATGTCACCGAGAGCCACCCAAAAAAGGACTGCAAGTTGGACTAAGGGTTTATTCTAAGGTGATGCATGGACAGAGCTGTGCTAGTTCTAAATGTTCATTATTTTTCGTTCTACTTTAGGCTAAATTCAGTAGGGAGTTCTCACCACTAGTAGGGATTTGGTTTTCTCTGCTGCGGGGACCAGAGCTGAAGAGGCAAGGCACATGTTTTGCACACCAAAAGGTCCCAGGTTCAATCCCCGACATCTCCATTTTGAAAGGTGAGCAAAGCAATACCGTGCCTTATGGGAAAAAGCAAAAACACCTGACTTGCTAGAAAGAAGCTAACTTTATTTTCCCCTGATGCATTTATTAATGTTTTATCAAAGTTGCTGCAGTTTTCCCTTGCCGGATTCTTATGAAAAGGGTGGCCGATAAATATTTAAATAAAATAAAGACAGTGAAAAATAAATAAATCAATAAAGAAAAATAGCCAAAGGGGATGTGTGCATTGATATGAGTATTCATTGATTGCTTTGATTGTTAGTCTCAAACAGCTGGATAAGGCTGCATATCCATTTTTAAACAAGCCAATGGCCCAGAGCTTTCTTGTTCTCTCCTGGCTTCCCATCAAAGTCTCTTTGGAATACTTCCCTGTCTCTCCTCTGTTATCTATGCCTCCCCTCCTTCACAACTTCTCGTTGCCGAAAATAATCTGCTTTCTAAAAGAAAGCAAAATAATCAAATATGGTTCACGCTAAAGCATGAAAATTCAGGAGGTGTGCAGCAAAATAGGCATGGATGAACACCCCCCACCCCCTTATTGATGTGGCTCCTTAATTCTGGATGCAGATGGGCTTGTCTTTGTGCATAATTTGCTTTCTCACACTCTCTTTTTGCTTTGCATATTGCTCAGAGGGTTTCATAACAACAAATAGCCCTACTGGAAGTCAAAGAATTGGCTCCCGTTGGCAATTTCTGGCACTTCACTTTGGACTGATGCTGACTAGCACTTAAGTCAGGTTCACTGAAACTGTTAACTGGAATGAAGGATTTTCGTGCATTGCAAAACACACATTCGAAGGGTGAATTAGAGGCTAAGAGGAATCAGAAGACAGTCTTAGGGTGGAGAGAGGGGTCCTGACTTATCCTCTATTTCATCCCAGGGGAAATGATTCTGCAAACAGTGCCTCGGGGTCTCTTGTGGATCAGTTTGGCAGTTTAGACAAAATTAACTGGAGAAGCTGCTACAGCTATTTTTCCAGAATCCCTTTGGGACTCCTCAATCGTGTCAGGGGTGTGTGTTGCTATTTCAGCTACAAATTCATCTCTGCATACTGGGCTCTCCTGGAAGATTGGGGGTCCTCAGAAACGGGTTTGCCCAACCAACTTCAGAGAGGGGGACAGTCCTTGTTTGCGTGATCCTCTTTGGCTTAATCTTCTTTTAAATAAGATGCGCTGGGGGCTCCCAACTTGGGCTACATTCCTAATCGTGTCTACTGAGAAACAGGTGAAGTCAACAAGGCTTACTCATTTCCCTTTTCATAAGATGTAGCGATGGGTGCCAACTTTGATGGCTTTAAAATAGGGTCTGGCAAATTTGTGGAGGACAAGGTTGTCAGTGGTTACTAACCAAGGAGTCTGGGTTCTATCTCCCTTGCTAGGAACCACAGGAGAGGATTGTGGCTGTTGCACCCTGGTCCTGTGTTCAGGCTTCCCATGGGCATCTGTTTGGCCACTGTGAGGTTGTTGTTGTTGT
Organism: Podarcis bocagei; assembly: GCF_964188305.1. NCBI lineage: Eukaryota > Metazoa > Chordata > Lepidosauria > Squamata > Lacertidae > Podarcis > Podarcis bocagei. The sequence goes on from NC_138133.1 coordinate 88,291,978, forward strand.
TTAGTCGTTTAGTCATGTCCGACTCTTCGTGACCCCATGGACCAGAGCACACCAGGCACTTCTGTCTTCCACTGCCTCCCGTAGTTTGGTCAAACTCATGCTGGTAGCTTTGCGAACACTATCCAACCATCTCATCCTCTGTCGTCCCCTTCTCCTTGCGCCCTCCATCTTTCCCAACATCAGGGTCTTTCCCAGGGAGTCTTCTCTTCTCATGAGGTGGCCAAAGTCTTGGAGCCTCAGCTTCAGGATCTGTCCTTCCAGTGAGCACTCAGGGCTGATTTCTTTCAGAATGGATAGGTTTGATCTTCTTGCAGTCCATGGGATTCTCAAGAGTCTCCTCCAGCACCATAATTCAAAAGCATCCATTCTTCGGCGACCAGCCTTGTTTATGGTCCAGCTCTCACTTCCATACATCACTACTGGGAAAACCATAGCTTTAACTATACGGGCCTTTGCCACTGTGAGGACAGGATGCTAGACTAGACATCCCTCTCCAGCTGGGCTCTTCACACATTCTTATTTTAACTAATCAATCACTCAGTCAAATTGCCCAGCCCGGGGACGCACACAAGTGTCCAGCGACCCACCTCCGGCGGAGCTGTGAGCACTCTAATGCATCAGCAGAGTAACAGCAAGAAGCGAGGCTGTGGAGGCACTGGCATTGCGAAAGCATCCTTTATTTACAAATCAAAACAACAAGCATGGCTAGTGTGAGCAGCAGCTTCACACGTCTGCTCTGTCCGAAAAAAATGAACAAAGAGAGAGTACAAAAGCGCATAGGAGTGTGGGAACGGAACTAGACATTGTACTTCCGTCCTATCACAAACAGTGGATCACGAGATCCAATAGCAATGGAGAATGAAAATGCTAACATCCTCCTCCTTCTCATGACATCATAGACTTTAGCACATTTGCAGCCTATTTCCATACAGACTCAGTTGTTCTTTGTTAACAACCTTTGACAACAAATCAGCAGGTATTTCTTTACCTGGAATGTAGGACACGTTGATGAGTCCTCTCTGGATACAATCCCTTGCATGACATAACTTTATCTGCAAGTATTTGGTTCTTTGCTTACATCCTTCAGAATTAAGCAAAGCTAAGCATGACTAGTTGTCCTGATAACCCTGCATAGCAATGGAGAATGAAAATACTAACATTCTATACCAAGGTGGTGTATGCATTTCCCCTTTTTCTCCTTCAAAACAATCTTGTGAGGGTGGTTAGGCCAGGAGAAGACGGCAACTGGCCCAAGGTGAGCTTCACGATGCCCAAGTGGTGATTTGAACCCTGCTTCCCTAGCTCTGAGTTCAAAACTTGAACCACTACACCATACCGGACCTCTCGTGGGATGTTATTCTGGGACACTGCCAGAGGGAAGAAGGTTGGTTTTTTGTTTGTTTTGCTTCCTGGTCAGCAATTGGCTTGCTTCCATTGGATGTCAAGGGAGCTGCCCAGGAGAGCAGCATGTTAGCAGTTCAGGGGAAAACAGGGAAACACCAGCTAGCTTGGAGACTCTTTATTAAAGAAGCAGGACAGAGAACATACGGAGACCTCTGAGACCTAGGTGAAGCAGTTGTTCAGACTGTCTTGTACCCCCATTCCCTCTGTGTCAGGCCGCTCCCTCTGTCTACGGAGACCCTCTCTATTTCTTCCTGGCTCTCTGCTCTGTGACATACATCAGATGCCTTGTTCTGGGAGTTTGGGGTGGGGCTTGCAGGCTGTCAGCAGAAAAGCTGCCAGGCTGGCTCTGTGGCAAAGCTGCTGATTCCTGTTTTTTTACTGTGTATTGGGGCACCTGCCTGTTTCCTCCTCTTCTTCACCCTCCAAGCTCCCAGTCTCTTGTACTTCCCAGGTCTTCCCCTCCTCTGGGGTGTGTCCTGTTGTAAACCACCAGGACCCAGGATCTAAATCCTCTCCCTCTGTGCTTTCCGGGGGGGGGGGGGGCTCGTGGTCAGCCTTCTTCCATAACCCCTCTTCATCCAAGCCAGTCCCTGACACTTGGTGGGATAGCTGCTGCAATCAAGGCCTTTTTTAGGCAGCGATGGTCATGCTGGCACAGTGCAGTTGTGCCTACAGCAAATTCTCCAGCATCTTCCTTAAAAGAGATCCTCGCCTGTGTCTATTTAGAGCTCTGTGCTTCCCTCCCCTTCTCAACTGATGGCTTTATCTACAATGCCAACAGATGGTCCTACGGCAACATGAGTGAAGGAGAATAATAATAAAGCAGAGCAGAAGCATAAACACTCCCCTCTTCCTCTCTGCAGCCTGATATTATTATTATTATTTTTCTTTTAAAAGAGCCTGTTTTATTTAACCAGCAGAAATTTTAATCACAACATGAACATATGTCATGACAGAGTGAAACTTGCGGTCCTCTAGGGAAACATGCAGCCTCTGCACGCCCAGAAAATGACCCAAGTGAATAGTCCCCCAGATCTTTGGTCAATGGGACCATAAAATAAAATAAAATCACAGAGCAGCTGATTTTTAAATATTTCCCCAGCTGCCTGAATTATATCCTAATAATTCTTGAGGCTCTGCTGTGTTCTACCTGCCAGCAAACCGTTCTGGCTGTCTTAGATGACTGGAAAAATCCACATTTAGATTATCACTCCAGTATGGTCGTACAGTGGTACTGCGGGATACAGACACTTCAGGTTACAGACACTTCAGGTTACAGACCCCGCTAACTCATAAATAGTACCTCGAGTTAAGAACAGAAATCGTGCGGCGGCGGCATGGAGGCAGCAGGAGGCCCCATTAGCTAAAGTCGTACCTCACGTTAAGAACAGTTTCAGGTTAATAATGGACCTCCAGAATGAATTAAGTTCTTAACCCGAGGTACCACTGTACCTTGGTTCTCGAAGAGAATGTATTCTGAGAGTCCATACGACTCCCAAAACCGTTCAGAAACAAAGGTGTGGCTTACGATTAGCTACCAGATTGTCCTGCAGCCCAGCGGAAGCCATGGAAGCTGTGCCAGACGTTTGGCTTCCTAAAATCGTTCGAAAACCGGAACACCCACTTCCAGGTTTCAATTGTTCTGGGGCCAAGGCGTTCGGGAGCCAAGGTACGACTGTACCTACAACATGGTGCAAAGTGACCCCACTTGGAGGTTTATCGCTGTTTCTTTGAAAGCCAACACACCAAATTGCCATTTTACAAACATGGCGCTCACGATCCTACATTTCTTCCATTGGTGAAAAATCTTTCCCCTTGGTGCTGCAACCCACAATGTCCCTTCACTGAGGAAGCCTGTAATTTAGCCTCCCTCAATAAAGTCATGATATCATTGGTTTGAACTTCAGAGAGCAGTGAGACCCCACCGCAGGGGACATCTGCCTTGGGTAAAAAATGAACATTAAGCACTCTCTGTTTATAAGGTTCGGAAGAAGCTTGGGGAAGATTGCCACTCTGGGTTTTGATCTGCAGGGTTTTGCATCTTCCTAGAAATTAAAATAGGGAGATATACAATGGGGCCAAGGAGAAATCAACACGGTATGAAGTCACCCCACTTTGAGGTTTATGGCTCTTTCTTTGAAAGCCAAAACACCAAATCACTATTTCACAGACATGGAGTTGTAAAGGATACCTTTGAGATGATCCAGGGTGATCTCAAAAATACTTCTTCCATCCCAATGGCTCTCATTTCTGAGAACAAAAGCAGCGTTTCAACACCCCAATTCCCCACTGCTGCAGGATCAGGAACACAGGAAACTGACTTACATCAGAAGTCAGGCTCTTCAACATCAACTTTGTTAGACTGGTCATGTTGTGCAGATGCCTGATGATCGTCTTCCAAAGCAACTACTCTATTCCAAACTTTAAAATGGAAGGTTTAGTGTTGGTGGTCAACAAAAGAGGTTTAAAGACTCTCTCAAGGCAAATCTTTAAAAATGTAGTATAAACACCAACAACTGGGAAACACTGGCCTGCGAGCGCTCCAACTGGAGAACAGCCTTTACCAAAGGTGTCATGGGCTGTGAAGACACGAACTCAGGATGAAAGGGAGAAATGTGCTAAGAGGAAGGTACACTTAGCAAATCCACACTGTGATCAACTCCCACCCGGAAACCAATGTCCCCACTGTGGAAGGATGTGTGGATCCAGAATTGGCCTCCACAGTCACTTACGGACTCATTGTTAAAACTGTGTTTATGGAAGACAATCTTACTTGGTTACGAGGGATCACAGAAGAAAAAGAAGAATAAGAGTTTGGATTTGATATCCCGCTTTATCACTACCTGAAGGAGTCTCAAAGTGGCTAACATTCTCCTTTCCCTTCCTCCCCTACAAAAAAACACTCTGTGGGGTGAGTGGGGCTGAGAGACTTCAGAGAAGTGTGACTAGCCCAAGGTCACCCAGCAGCTGCATGTGGAGGAGCAGAGACGCGAACTTGGTTCACCAGATTACGAGTCTACCACTCTTAACCACTACACCACACAGAAGAAGAAGGAGGAGAAGGAGAAGGAGAAGAAGGTCCATCCGATTCGGTATTTTGGATAGCAACCGGCTCTCCAAGGGTTTAGGGAGGAGCTCTTCCCAGTCCTACTCAGATATGTCGGAGCTTGAACCCGAGATCTTTTGGGTGCTGCACTACACACCTTCCCTCATCAGGATGGACCAGACTGATGTGGAAATTTGGGGAGATAGAGACTGAGAATAATGAGAAACTGTGAGAAAGTCCCCCAAAAGGCAGATTCACTGGGGCCTTGCTGGGACGCCTTCCTGCTTAGAAAACTTGGATGTGATGTCAAAGAGAGATGGAGAAGCCCAGATAAATACCAAGCTCCTTTCAACCTTCCCCCTCCATCGTCCCCATCCCACCTAATATACACACCTGAGATTTGTCCTCATCACCAGTTTCCATATCAGGATACATTGTCATGACTATTTTGTGTTGCCTTTTATGGGATTTTATATATAAACTGTTGTACGTTGCCTGGATATTGTATCAAGAGCCCATGTGGCGTGGCAGATAGAGTGCCAGACTAGGACCTGGAAGATCAGAGTTCAAATCTCCACTCGGCCATCATGAAGATCATTGGGGATAACGTTGGGGGCCAGCCTAACGTACCTCACCGGGTGGTTGTGGGGATTAATTGAGGAGGGGGAAAGAAACTCAATGGATGCCAACTTGAGCTCCTTGGAGGAAAAAAGGGGGGATATAGACACAACAAACAATTAAATGATCATTAATATAATATAGAAGTAGACAACCTGTATTACCCACACAAAAAGAAAGCAGGGAAGAAAGGAAGGAAGTTTTGGCAAAGTGACCCTTATCGGGTGGGGGACCAACCCCTCTGGGGGGAAAAAATTACCTACACTGTCATGTCCACCTTTCCATCCTCAATTTGTTTAGACAAGCAGGAGCTGCAGAGCAACACTGGGATTCACTTTCTGACTTTGAAAAATGTGCCCGTCCTATAATTCGTATTGATTATTCCACTTGGAAGTTGTGTACTGCAGTATAGTTGTCTGTAATCTAAATGCTCTCTTGGGAAACATTGAAATAAGGGTTTATTTGTTGGCACCAGGGGCTCAGGAGATAATTTGAAATCACAATTGGCTTATATTTCACGGGCACGGGGTTATTAAGCTGACCTTATTTCCACTGATGGGTCTCCGCTATGGAGCTTCAGGGGAGATTGCGCTCCTTGATCATGCCCCTTGGGGGATCTATCCTGATGCCCAGGGCGTCCTAACGCTAAACGCCGGCTTGATCTCAACTCTAAATGTCCCCATCCTCCGCTTTCGGCCATATTGACGGATATCATGTCACCCAGTGCTGTAAATAAATTACCCATTCTTCATGTCTATTGTCACCTTGAAGGTATTTATAGAGAGTGCAATCACTTCCCTGCAAAAACCCTCCTCCCAAGGCTACATAAATTTAGCATCTTCGTTCTAGCTTCTTATGTCTCCTAGCCCTGGAATTGGTGTTATTTTCACTCGCCCACTTTGAGCATTTTATATCTTCCCTGAACTAACAACGTAAGAAGATGTTTCAGGATCGGGCCAATGGCCCACTGAGTCCTGGGTGTCTTCACACCCAATACCTCCAACTTCCAATACAAGGTCCAACTTGTGACATCCCTTTGCCAACTTTAAAATCACAGAACCTCAAAACTTTGATAGATTCATCCCGTCTCTGTTCATCCTTAGGGTGATGACCCAGACATCGGAGTGTCTGATACATTCTTCTAATGTGTGGTTAAAGGGTAGTAATGTACATGGTGATTGATTATTTGATGGTGTTGCAGGAATTTATGTATAGGTCGGGAGGGGTTGCCCCTCCAAGAGATATCATGCACATGCAGCCCACTACCAAAATCAGCACAATCACTTTTGTGACTTTTGTGATTTGTCCCCACAAAACACTTCATCGCAGTTTCTTCATATCTATTCAAAGGGCCTTTGGTGCACAATACCAGATGTAAGAATTCACTGATAAATGTACTGGTTCACAGGAAAAACTTCAGAAATTCATATAGACATATGAGCTCAGCTACTCAGCAGCCCCTCTGCCTGAGTGATAATTCCTGGCATCCTGATACCTGAGTGCCAGACAAGTAGCCATTCCAGAAATAACAAACCCAGATGAAGACAAAAGGGTGTGATTAACTTGGGTGGGAAACAGGGAAATGTAAATATCTATTTTGTTCCACTTGATGGGTGTTTGGTGGAGGGCAAGGGGAACCATGGGGCAGGGTCCAGGATGCTCAGATTACTGCCACCAGACCTCCCCTTTCATGATGTAACTGTGATGTATTAGTGATGTAGTTTGGGGGGGTGTAATATGGGGATTAGCAGCTAATAAAAGTTTGGGTTCTCTTTTGTTCGGGGCTTCCATCTTGTTTCACCTGGTGGCAGGTGGGAGTCCTGTCGTGACAGTCTTCAATAAAGACCAAGCCCAATGGCTGCTGTTTTGCTCTGGTATTCCTGGCTGGTGTCCTTGTTTTTTGTCCAAGGGAGCCCTCAGATTTTCTCCGTTAACTGGAGAAATGGAGGACTGAGAGCTACGTCAGAGACAAGGACTCTTTCATACTCAAGTTAACCAGGGCGGATTGCTTGCATGGGCTTTCTCCATCCCTGGGTGGAGATGTCCTCCTCATAAATATTTTCTTCAAAACAAAACTTGGTGGGTGAGTAAAGAGGAAAGATGCCCTTACTACTGCATCCTTTGAAGAAAGAGAGACACACACATTCTCAACTGGATGGTGTCAACAGAAATCAAGACCTTCTTGGAGATCTAGCAAAGTAAGGATGGAGAAACAGCAGGCACCTCCAGATGTTGCTGGACTCCAACTCCCATCAGCCCCAGCCAGCATGGCCAATGAACAGCGATGGGAGCTGGAGTTCAGCAACACCTGGAGGACCATGGGTTCTCCACCCTGTGCTAACACTTCCCATTTAGTTAATCCATATATCTGCTTTGCCAAAGACTGGGGTGCATACTTGGGGCACTTAGAAGCAAAAGCGTGGCTGTGATTTTTCTCACAGGTAGGATTTTCTAAACTGGCATTCATGGTTACAGATGCCATCTAACAACTAGGCAATGTTAGACAATGGAAAAAGCAAATGCATACAAGGCATGTTTACTCAGAAGTAAGTTCCACCAAGTTAAACAAAGCTTACTCTCAAGTAAGTGTGCATAGGGCTGTGGTCCTCACTGTGAATCATTTTGCATTTGAAAGCCAGAAGTGAAGGGGGGGGGTTACAAAAGGAAAATAAATAGAGGTACATCTTTACCTTGTTACGAAAGAAGAGGAGGAGGAGGAAGAAATAATCATAATAGTATTGCAATCACAGAGGGTGAACGTCTGTTAAATTATTATCTGCTGATTCCAGTGTGTAATGTTGTATTGTAAATAGATTCTTTGATATTATTTCATTTGGCATAAGTTGTTCACTTTAAAGTCTTTTTTTTAAAAAATGCCTTGGATTGGGCTGTTGATCACCTGGCGATTGCTTCCGCTTGGCACCTTGGCTGCTAGGCTTGTCTCAATTCATGCAATCTGTTCCAGCTGTTCCTGAAGATGCAATTTAGCATTTTGCTGGCGTTTCCCTCCCTGCTGTTTCATGCTTTTTATGATGATTGTTTGACTCGTGTTTGACTTGCGTTTAGTGGCCTTGAATGCCATCTACGACAAAACAGTGGCATACAAACACGCTAATGAGTGTATATTATATAAAAAAATAGGCAGAACTAATTTGGCAATCCTATGCAGAAGGCAGAACCCTTATCACCTTTAGAACTGCAGAAACCTTACAAAAAAATATAGGCTGGCGTCCCTTCTTAACTCAAGCCCAGGCATATAGAAAGCAGCCTTATACCAAGTCAAACCACTGGTTCATCTAGTTCAGGCATGGGCAAACTCGGTGGCCCTCCAGATGTTTTGGGACTACAACTCCCATGATCCCTAGCTAACAGGACCAGTGGTCAAGGATGATAGGAATTGTAGTCCCAAAACATCTGGAGGGCCACCGAGTTTGCCCATGCCTGGCCTAGTTCAGCATTGTCTACACTGACTAGCTGCAGCTCTCCTACCCAGAGATGCTCAGGATTCGACCTGGAATCTTCTGCATGCCAAGCATAGACCCTAACACCAAGCTACAAGCCTTCTCCCTCCTAACAATAGTTTGCTCCTGAATCTTTCTCAGGTAAAAAATACCAACAACTTATTTTAAGGCATCCTCACTTCCCCCCATTCCCCTCCCCTCTAATCAAACCAAGTTTCATATAGTTGATTGCTACAGAAAACATCCCTAATAAGAACCCACCAAGGGTAGCCTGCCTGCTATTTCCAATTTGCTTCCCAGCTCCAGGTTTAATATGCTGAAAGACGCTTCAATTTTGAAATCGTCTTTTATTGAAAAACTGTTGATGAGCAAAATGCATAATGCTCTCCTATTACTCCCCATCTCGTGCGCATCCCCTGGGCGCCAGAATCGTCTTATCTCCGCTCCCTGGCTGTTCCTCCAGCATATTTACATTGTTAGCCTCGCCAAAAAAGGAAAAGAAAAAAGGTATCATTATGTCAATAAGAGCAATTGAAGCATTAATAGGATGGTTACAGGCAGAAATGCAAGAGATTACTTTGTGTGCTGTATATACATAAAAAAAAGCGAAGGGAAAACATATGTCACAGGAGTCTTCTTAATTGTTCTGTTCTCCTGAATCTTATCTTTGGAAGAGCCCCAACACAAGAGGAGGAGGAGAAAGAGAGAGTTTGGGGAAAAGCAGAATGAGAAGGAAGACAGAAGTAGGAGTAGAGATCGTCGTGAACAGGTCCAGATTTAGGTTTGACGAGGCCCTAAGCTACTGAAGGTAATGGAGCCAGTGTGGTGTAGTGGTTAAGAGTGGTAGTCTCGTAATCTGGGGAACCGGGTTCGCGTCTCCACTCCTCCACATGCAGCTGCTGGGTGACCTTGGGCCAGTCACACTTCTTTGAAGTCTCTCAGCCCCACTCACCTCACAGAGTGTCTGTTGTGGGGGAGGAAGGGAAAGGAGAATGTTAGCCGCTTTGAGACTCCTTAAAGGGAGTGAAAGGCGGGATATCAAATCCAAACTCTTCTTCTTCTATATGCCCAGCTGTCACCTTGCCAACAAAGGTCCCTATATTTAAAGCTATGGTTTTCCCAGTAGTGATGTATGGAAGTGAGAGCTGGACCATAAAGAAGGCTGATCACCGAAGAATTGATGCTTTTGAATTCTGGTGCTGAAGGAGACTCTTGAGAGTCCCATGGACTGCAAGAAGATCAAACCTCTCCATTCTGAAGGAAATCAGCCCTGAGTGCTCACTGGAAGGACAGACCCTGAAGCTGAGGCTCCAAGGCTTTGGCCACCTCATGAGAAGAGAAGACTCCCTGGAAAAGACCCTGATGTTGGGAAAGATGGAGGGCACAAGGAGAAGGGGACGAAAGAGGACGAGATGGTGGGACAGTGTTCTTGAAGCTACCAGCATGAGTTTGACCAAACTGCGGGAGGCAGTGGAAGACAGGAGTGCCTGGCGTGCTCTGGTCCATGGGGTCACAAAGAGTCGGACACGTCTAAACGACTAAACAACAACAACATATGTCCAGCTGTCCTTTGTCAACAACAAATTGTTGCTGTTTTTTGTGTTGAATATACATTGCGATCTCAACCCAGGATCTTCCGTGTTTTCAAAACAGATCATCTTCTGTTTGAGAGTCCTCCTACCCCAAAATGAAATATGAGCTGCGTCACCCCCTCCATCTAAATAAGGAATCAGCCTGTTTTCTGTTCCTGTTAATGCACACTTACATAACAGGGGATTCCCTCCAAACCACTAAGCTCTGATACTTGGGGAGGAGAGAGAGGGGGGGAGAGAGAGAGGGAGAGAGAGAGAGAGAGAGAGAGAGAGAGAGAGAGAGAGAGGACCTTTAAAGAGGAGAGGGGGAAATGAGGTGGGGGCAACCAGGAGAGAATGTGATTCCCTGCTTGTAGTGGATATTTTCCCTTCTGCACATTTCTCTCGGCTACAGTTAATTGGAATTCAAATGATGTCCAGGGAGCTCTTGAGAGGTTGGGGAACTTTACCTCTGGCGAGATTCCGTTTTAACAAGTTAAACGGTGATTAAAGGGGAATCTGTGCAAACTTAGATCTTTCTCCGGTGGGTTTATGCCAGGGGCGGGGTGCTCTGGGAGTTGGAGAGCTAGAAATGAAGGCAAGGGAAATGAGCAGCAGGAGGAAATGGTAATGAAGCATTAAAAGGAACAAGGCAGGAGAAGGCAGCGGCAGGGAATCTAGGCACCCAAACATGTGGGGTGACTTACAGTTCTCGAGTCCTGAATGTGGGAGGTTGGTGTCTACAAAGGTGGGATAACAACAACAACAACAATTTATTTCGACCTCGCCCATCTGGCTGGGTTTCCCCAGCCACTCTGGGCGGCTTCCAACAGAACATTAAAAACAGAATAAAACTTCAAACTTCCCTAAACAGGGCTGCTTTCAGAGGTCTTCTGAAAGTCGGATAGTTATTTCCTTGACATCTGATGGGACGGATTCGGCTCTGCATGGCCACAGGCCTGACCATCTCTTTTCAGAGAATATATGGTTCAGAAATGCACAGGGAGCCAACAGACTTTCTGATGTTGCTGAATTGCAGCTCCTTCCCATCACTCTCCAACCAGCATGGCCAAAGACCAGGGATAATGGGAACTGTAGTCCAAACACACACACATATCCCAAGAGCTGTGGCTTCCCCCACTCTCCTTCCTCTGAGGTTTCAAAGAAGAGGTTGGGTGACCATCTGCCGGGATCCTTTAGCTGTGATCCTTGCATTTCTGGGGGTTGGGCTAGATGGCCCTTCCATCTCTACGATTGCATCTGGCTGTGTCCATGCCCTTTCTCTGAGGCCGCTATATCCCCTTCTGAGGCCTAAGGGGTTACCTTAGCTGTGAGAAGCCAAGTTACAGGGAACCAGGCACAGGGCCTTCTCGGTAGTGGTGCCCGCCCTGTGGAACGCCCTCCCACCAGATGTCAAAGAGACTTTTACCAGACTTTTAGAAGACATCTGAAGGCAGCCCTCTTTAGGGAAGCTTTTAATGTTTGACAGACTATTGTACAGTGGTACCTCGGGTTAAGAACTTAATTCGTTCCAGATGTCCGTTCTTAACCTGAAACTGTTCTTAACCTGAAGCACCACTTTAGTTAATGGGGCCTCCCGCTGCCGCTGTGCCACGACTGTGCAATTTCTTTTCTTATCCTGAAGCAAAGTTCTTAACCTGTGGTACTATTTCCAGGTTAGCGTGGTCTGTAACCTGAAGCATCTACAACCTGAAGTGTCTGTAACTTGAGGTACTACTGTATTTTAATATTTTGTTGGAAGCCGCCCAGAGTGGCTGGGAAATCCCAGCCAGATGGGTGGGGTATAAATATTATTATTATTATTATTATTATTATTATTATTATTATTATTATTATTATTATTATTTCAGGTATATATATTTTTTCTGGGGTGGAGAAAGCAAGAGGAAGAGACAGGATGGGAAGCAGGCCTGGCAGCGCTCACCTTTAACCATGTTACAAATGCCATCGCCAAAGAAGGTTTAGGAGAATGCAATTTCCCTCCCCTTCCATAATCCATCTCTGTGGGTATTAAAATAATGCTGCATTTCACATCAAAATGAGATGACAGGCCAGATGAGGCTTCCCATTTATTTCTCCAGTAACCGTGTGACCTCTTTTGGCAGGGGGAAAGCCTTGATTTAAAGCCGTCGCAGAGGCAGCTTTGGTTGAGAGACGGGGAAGAGGAGAGTTCATGTGGATTGCGGAGAGAATCGCAGTCACCTTCGCCACCCCTCCAGCAAATCCACAATTGCTCTGTGTGAAGACAGCACACCACACATTGTGATCATCGTCTGCAGGACCAGCACAGCAATGTCAGCCCAGCCCTAACCAATGGCACCCAATTCCTCCCTGGTGTGGCGCCCCGTGCCCCTAAAATCCTCTGTCCCTGGCATTTTCTGCTATTGCCCCTGCACTATGGAGCACCCTTACGCAGGTAAGGTGAACCTACTGAATCAGGCCACTGGTCCATCTAGTCCAGAATCCTGTTCTCATGCTGACTGACCAGATATCTGCCCGTGGGAAACCCATAGACAGGATTCGACCACAAGACCGCTCTCCCCTCTTGCAGCTTCCAGCAACTGCTATTCAGAAGCATCGCTGCCTCCAATTGTGGAGGCAGAATAGCCATCGATAGCCGTCTCCTCCACAAATCTCTCTCGTCCTCTTTTAAAACCATCTACGTGGGTGACCATCGCTGCCTCCTGTGGGAGGGAGTGTTACGATAGTCCGTTCCACCTTAACAGATATGTGGAATTGTTGTATGTCACATGTCTGTTTACATTCCAGCACAGATTGCTGGGAACTTCCGTTGTGTGCATAGTGTTGCAGGAACACTTCCCCCCCCCAATCATTCAGTTTGTACAAACACAATACACACACACACTCTCACACACAACATACACAGCATTTCTGCTATAAATTCATAGTAAATCAACCATACATCGGATTTACACCGGTCCACTTTTATTTTACTCCATGAAGGAAGGACTATCAAAGGGCGATGGTTTGATACAGGATGGCCATAATCCCTTAACCGTACCAGCACATACACAGGAGCCCTACCCAGTTGGCATGACAACCTTGATGGTCCCAGACAGAAGACCATCAAGGTCACAAAGGACTTGCATATGGGAGTGGATTCAACATGGACTGAAACAAAGGACAATGATCAGATCTTCCCTCTGGGGGCAGGAAACTGCCAGCTCCCCTTTGTCCTCTGGAAATGACTCATGGGGAGGGGGAAAGGAGGAACCAGCCCCAGGTGACAAGACACTCAGGTTACCTCCACAACTCCTCCCTCAACCCCTCCTTTTTGTGATGTGTCAATGATGTAGTCATGATGTAGTTGTGATGTAGTTCTAGGGGTGTAGTTTGGGGGATTAGTAACTAATAAAAGTTGGGGTCTTCTTTTGTTCTGGGCTTCCATTTTGTTTCACCTGGTGGCAGGTGGGAGTCCTGTCGCGACAGTCTTCAATAAAGACCAATCCTACTGACTGCTGTTTTGCTCTGGTATTCCTGGCTGGTGTCCTTGTTTTTTTGTCCAAGGGAGCCCTCAGATTTTTCTGTTAACAATGGCTTTTGCTTATGCTGCTTGCTTGGACACGAAGGGGAGAAGACATGGTTTTCCCTTTGTCCTGATGTTGAATAAAATGCCTGTAAATACACTATACACAGCCTCTATCTGCCCTTCTGTTGCAAAGAGTTTACTCTGCTGGTTTGCGTGCTCAGCTTCTGAAGGATGCTGAAGCTTGAGTCACAGTTACATGCTGATCCAAGGACTAGAGATCGCCCGGCAACCAGCAGGTGGGCTGGAGCCAGCTGGGGGCCTGCCAATTGCCCCCGTTTCCTTGGACGCATCCCAACAGGGAGTTCCGCAGTTTAAACTATGCACTGCGTGAAGAAGGACTTTCTTCCACCTGTCCAGATTCATTCAACGTTTAGCTTTACCGGATGTCAACAAGATATGCTGCTAGGATTGTGGAGTTGGTGGGTACCCCAAGATTTATCTAGTCAAGGCACATCCAACTCCCAAGAGACTGTGATCTACTCCCAGTATTAACAATAAAATAATACTGGTAGTGCTCTACCCATTGTCGTTGCCAAGAGTTTTTGAGCTTTTGGGGGGGAGGGTTGCCAAGAGTTGTTGAGTTTTCTCCTCAATATTTATTTCATCCAGCAATCAACCTGGAACACACCGGCGATCGACCTATCGATCGCAATTGACCCATTGGACATGTCTGATCTAGTCTAATCAACCAGCCATGCAGCAATCACAGCTAAATAATTCCCGACAGACGACCATCCAAACACTACCTTCAGAAAGTTCTTCCTCTTATATAGCCAGAATCTCCTTTCTTATAACTTGAATCCATTAGTTTGCTTCATTTCCCATGTGTCAGCTCTTTAGATATTTGAAGATGGCTATCCTATCTCCTTTCAGTCTCCTCTTCCCATTCTTTGAGCCTCCCAGGAAGATGAAAGACTTGGGTTGCAAAGAGTCACTCTGTCTATTTACACTTCAAGACTTAGGTCAGTTTCACCGCAGACGGCAAACTGTTCAACATCTGTCTTCAGTCCATCTCTCGAGTGATATCAATTGGTCCTTTTCAGTCCAGGGACCAGCTGGGACCTATTATGACACAAACGAACCCAACTCCCCCCCCCCCATTGTGTGAAAAAGCAATACATTTCATGAACACCGGTGGAGAGATATTAAGGCTCACAGTCTCCAAGGAACGGCAAGCTGTCTCCCACCTCAGAATAAATGTGGACTCTTGCATTTGTTAAACAGGATGTTAACTTTACTGCTTCAATAGATGCACAATGCACCAAAATTACTGGTGCTGTGGGGAGCTGTGCTTTGCAAAGTCCCTGGCTGTTGTACATGAGAGAAAATAAAATCAACAGTAATGGTGCATTAACGGCAGCTTTCAAAGCCTTCAGTTCCCTTGCTTTATTTTGCTTTGCGGAGGAAGGAAGAGGGAAAATATATATAAAAAATGGGAAATCAAGAATGGATAATGGATGCAGATGGGCATGCATGGAAAAGCATAAAGGCACAGAGATGGAATCCTTTTTTAAAAGTCTCAACAGAAAAGAACCCACATGTATTTATTTATTTTCTTTCAACTGGAACGCCACAAGCAGGATGCAAACACAAGAGCGCTTTCCCAGCATCTGGTAGTCAAAAGCACTGCTACCTTTAACAGGGGCAACAGGATATATGGGTCTGTTTTTGGACTACAATTCCTATCCTATCCAGAACACGCTGGATCTACTTAACACCACACCATCCTCAAAGATCTGGCGTGGCTTCATGTTGCAGGAGGTTATGTCATTCAACAGTAAGCATCTTCACCCTATATTATGTTAACTATAAGTATTAAATTTATTATCTCCTGCTTAGACTATTGCAATGCACTCTGCGTGGGGCTACCTTTGAAGGTGACTCAGAAACTACAACTAATACAAAATGCGGCAGCTAGACTGGTGACTGGGAGCGGCTGCAAGGACCATATAACACCGGTCCTAAAAGATCTTCACTGGCTTCCAGTATGTTTCTGAGCACAATTCAAAGTGTTGGTGCTGAACTTTAAAGCCCCAAATGGCCTTGGCCCAGTATACCTGAAGGAACATCTCCACCCCCATCGCTGAGTCCAGACACTGAGGTCCAGCTCCAAGGTTCTTCTGGTGGTACTCCCACTGTGAGAAGTGAGGTTACAAAGAACCAGGCAGAGGGCTTTCTCAGTAGTGGAGCCCGCCCTGTGGAATGGCCTCCCTTCAGATGTCAAGGAGATAAAGAACTATACAACTTTTAGAAGACATCTGAAGGCAGCCCTGTATAGGGTAGTTTTTAATGTTTGATGTTTTGTTATGCTTTTATATTTGTTGGAAGTGTCCCAGAGTGGCTGGGGCAACCCAGTCAGATGGGTGGGGAATAATAATAATAATAATAATAATAATAATAATAATAATAATAATAATAATAGCAGCTTTGTGCATCCGTGTCTAATTTTGCCCCTTTCCAAAATTGATTGCTGTGTGTGTTTCCTTTTTGTAAATCTACCAAAGAATAAAATAAAATAAAACTGGGATTTTCTCAGGGCGGTAGAGGGTGTGTTTGCTGTGTCCTATTGGTGCAGTGGTGATAGCATGCACCCTTCTTCTGATAGGAATTCCTTTTATGGGGGACACTAAAAATGGGGGTGGATCAAGGAGGATCAGTTGTGTGGGGGAGTGAGAAATGTCCCTATATTCATCTGAGAAATGTTGGTGAGTATGAGCCTTACACTACCTGAGTTAAAGCTGCCTAAAATGGTGGTCATTGCCACATCTTATTGAAGTTTGCAGCTATTCTATGTGTTGCAAATTATAAAGACTTCATAGTTATAACTATAAAGACCTCTGGGCTCAGCTTCACCCACAGAGCTCACACAGAACGACCAAAAATGCCACGAAAGAGACCCAACCCATCTTTCCAAAGCTGGTGGGCTCCAACAATTTGGCCTTCTCCCCAGCCTCTTCTGGAGGAGGACCTAGGAGGACTATCCACCAGGTTCTATGGTTCAAATAATCCACACCCACACACCCACTTTCATTAGTTTGCAGGTCAAGATGATACAGAGAGGGATAAAAAAATCTGGAAGTCCTTGCAATGCAGGAGAAGGGAGGGATTTCAACGAGATGTTTTGCACCTTGCTAAACATTTGGTGCGTGATACCAAGAAGAAAATTAGAGGTTGGCATATTGGTTCAAAATGCATTGAACAAATTCTACGCTTACCTGCTTCCTATTACCCTGTCCCTTGGGAAGCAGAGCTTTTGACTTCTCGGCGATTTTCTGGAAATACAATAACAGAATTAGTGGTCAGAACTGAATTGCATTAGAAACTTGTGTGTGTGTGTATGCACGCATGCACGCGCGCGCACACACACAGACAGAGAGAGAGAAAGGAATATTGGGGGATGAGCTAACCCTATAATTTAGGAAAGGGGGGGAGTGCTTTGAAAGGGTAGGCCTTTTGAGAAATCAGAAGTAACTTTAACTTCAAGGGCGACAGGGTTATCAAAAGCAAAGCATGCATTTAAAAAGTGACAGCCCCAAGTGTGGTGAAATAGCAATTTGCCACTCAACAACAGCTCCCTGACACAACCAGGCCACTCAGGGAGGGGGAATATGCAATGGATAATTTTGGCATATTGTAATTTATTAAAAATAAATATATAGGTGGAAAACCGCCTGTGTAGGTTCTGATGGAACATGTGTGGCTGAACGAGAGAAACGAGAATTGCAGAATGTATTCAATGACACCAATGACTGGTGTCATTGAATACATTCTCTCCAGATACGCCAATCCAAATTTATGATCAGGAAGGGAATAAAACAGCTCAAGCCTCAACAGGTGAGAAGCATTGACCTTGGGCCAGCCATCATCTCAGCCTAGCCTACCTCACTGGGATGTTGTAATGATAAAAGAGGAAGGGGAAAATCATGTACCACCTTGAGCTCATTGGAGGAAAAGTCTGATAATTGTGTAAACAATCATGGCTGTGTCCAATGGTGTACACTTAGGGTTCAAATCATGCAATGGGATGTCCCCTTCTTCTCTCCCTGAACTCCCTGAACTGCTCTGGAGTGTTCCTCAATCCTCTGGAGGAGATTTTGTGGGGGAAAGGAAGAGGAGAGGAGGGAGAGGATCTCTGCTGACTTCTGTGCAAGCAGAATGACACAACCCTAAAGAAATAAGGAGAATTCTGGCAGGAATTGGAATAGAAATACTATAATATACAGGTTCGTGCAGAATGGAAAGTGATCAACACTCTGTTGAGGTGGAACCATAGGTAGTTGCCAGAGATGAGTTAGATGAAGAACTAAGAAAGGGGACCAAATTTGGGAAATGTACAAAAGATCCTCATTGCCAGAGTGATCTTCATGATTATGAAGGCTCCAGAGAAGGATATTTCACTAGCTTCGCTCCCTCCGGCCATGTTGTTTTGCCACTCCGCTTCATTCAGCTAAACGCCAGCTTGGCTTGGCAAATAGACTATGAGCTGAAACCTACCCAGGACCTCTTCTCCAGCAGCCCATGCATTGGCGTGAATCCACGGTTTAGTGTGACATGAAGCAGGCCAGGGAATCAGGGCAGCTCTCTACCTGCCTATGCAAAGCCTTCGCCTTGGAGTTCGCCTTTCAATCTCAGCAACTTGCTTCCAAGTTGAGAGGTTCTTTTAGGCCAAGTTCCTGTCTTAGGAAGATTTCAAATCCCTGGCCATTTCTTTGCACTGTGAATCCCTGTGACAGGGTGAGCTCCTGTTGCTCGGTCCCTGCTCCTGCCAACCTAGCAGTACGAAAGCACGTCAAAGTGCAAGTAGATAAATAGGTACCGGAGCAGGAAGGTAAACGCCGTTTCCGTGCGCTGCTCTGGTTTGCCAGAAGCAGCTTAGTCATGCTGGCCACATGACCTAGAAGCTGTACGCTGCCTCCCTCGGCCAATAAAGCAAGATGAGCGCCGCAACCCCAGAGTCGGCCGCAACTGGACCTAATGGTCAGGGGTCCCTTTACCTTTTTACCTCCCTCTGAACTGTTGGCCTCCAATATGCTGCCTCGGATGCCTCTTCTTGGCTACTTTTAGACCACTCTGCTTGTTTCTGGTCCCGACTTTTCTGCACGTCTCCTTCCTCTTAACCCTCCGGGTAAAGTTATCATATTGTGATCACTCAGAAACCCCCTGGAAAGGGACTCCTACCCATTCCAACTCAGCTCATTTATTTTTTCAGATACAGGCTCATAATCACCTTTTGCACCGTTCCATATCGCTGAATGGCATCAGAGAGCTGGTTCTTCAGCCGGTCCAACTGAAGTCGTTCTTGCTACACAAGATAAACAAGAAGATCAACAAGCATCATTAGCAGATAACAGGGCATTGCTTTTCTGCCACTACTTAACCAGAGATAGTAAATTCTTAAGGCCCCTTGACCCTCAAACTTATTACATTAGCACTGGGCTGATATTAGGCTGAAGCTGCAGCATGGCACAGAATTCACCACATCCAATATTCATCTATTATTATTATTATTATTATTATTATTATTATTATTATTATACCCCGCCCCTCTGGCTGAGTTGCCCCAGCCACTCCGGGCGGCTTCCAACACACACAAAATTAATATCAAAACATCAACATTAATAGTAATAATCAGATCCTATATAAAAAGTCACAACAACTTTAAAATAAACAACTTATACCAAATAAAGCTATATGCAATAATGCATTGGAATCCAAAAGTAAACACTAAAATTAAACATCAGCAAGTAATAATTAGACAGTTTACACTAATTACAATAAAGAATCGCTCATCTATAATCGATAAAAATAGCAGCGAATCACAATACATAAAATACCACAAATCATACAAAACAATGTTAAAGGATTAAGTTAAGAAACAAAGACACATAGCTTATAAAATTATTAAACACACACACACACACACACACACACACACACACACACTATCCCAGTCTCTCTCTTGCAATGCAGGAATCATTTTGCCCAAACTTGGGGCTCAAAACTATGACCCTGAGATTAAGAGTCTCATACTCTACAACTAAGCTATCCTTTGCACAAGGAGTGGTATAATAATAATAATAATAATAATAATAATAATAATAATAATAATGTTCTTGAAGCTACAAACATGAGTCTGACCAAAACTGCGGGAGGCAGTGTAAGACAGGAGTGCCTGGCGTGCTCTGGTCCATGGGCTCACGAAGAGTCGGACACGACTAAACGACTAAACAACAACAATAATAATGTAATGCGAAAATGCTTTCAGATTCTTCCTGGGAAGTGATTTATAAACAAAAGCAATCTTTTTTTTAATCATTATTATTGGCAAGTGTATTTTAAACTGACTTTAAATTGAGCCATGATTGAGAGGCATCATATAGGCCTATCTGGACCAAGTGTGTGTGTGTGCGTGTGTGTGTGTGTGTATGTGAAGAAGTGATGTTACTGTGCAACTGGACCACATTATTTTGTTCCTTTTCCAGCTCCTGAGTGAACACACACACAAGGGAATTCCATTCTATGAAGCTTGAAGAAACTCTACTGTGGAGAATCTCGAAAGCACAATTGCCTGAATGGCGCTCGCAGAGAGATTGTGTCAAATCGTTGTCGAAGCTGTTTCTGAATGCATTTAGAGGATGCCGTTCCTGAAGACAGATGGGGAAGAAACACTGATTTCATTTACATTGCACCGGTGCTGAATAGGGCAGGGAACCTTGGCAAGTAAAGCATGATCACCGTTGAAGGAAACTGATCAGACACATATTTTCTGCCATGAGGCATCAGAAGATGAATACATTTGTGCTACACAAGGTAAACAAGCCATTCACAGTATGGCTGTAAGCAAGACAAATAAGAAGTCTTGATTCCAAAGTGGCCGGGAGTGGCATGCTTGTCTAGAGAGCCAGTGTGGGATAGTGGTTAGATAGAGTGTCAGATTAGGACCTGGGAGGCCTAACTTGGACATCCTGACTTGGACATATTGACCAGTCACTCACTTTCAACCTAACCTGCCCCAGAGGGTCTCCTTGAGTTTCCTTGTGTTTCATGTTGTTGTTGTTGTTGTTGTTGTTGTTGTTGTTGTTGTTGTTGCCTTTCTTGGCCGCATCCAGCTGTTTCTTCTTATGTTCTTGTAACTGCTAGCTCATTTGCCATCTACTATATGGTTTCCTCCCAGCAAAGTGGGAATTAAAACTACAGTGGTACCTCAGGTTACATACGCTTCAGGTTACAGACTCCGCTAACCCAGAAATAGTGCTTCAGGTTAAGAACTTTGCTTCAGAATGAGAACAGAAATCGTGCTCCGGCAGCGCAGCAGCAGCAGGAGGCCGCATTAGCTAAAGTGGTGCTTCAGGTTAAGAACAGTTTCAGGTTAAGTATGGACCTCCAGAACGGATTAAGTACTTAGCCTGAGGTACCACTGTAGATACATATGCAAAATTTGCTGAATAATTACATTGTGCAATGAAAACAACTTAAAGAATTGCCATTCAAAGTTTCTTTTTTTTTTTTTTACTTAGCCAATGTATTATAAAAATGCTTTTGTTTTGTTTTTCGAAAATTGCTATTTATTCGGCTGCTGCGGGGAGATCGATATCTGACAGTGCAAGAAAAGAAACCAAACAAAGCGGAAACAAAATGATCTATTGATTCAGCAGGCTGACAATGCTGATGATGGTTTCTATTATCTGTAATTTAGAGATGCATTTCCTACCATGATTTGTAACTATTATCCAGTCTTGGATAGCAACCCAGGAAATCTCATCACAGGACTTGTCAAACACAAAGAGCCATGTTAGAACTCATCAACCGCAGGGCCAGAGCTAGTTTGCATGCTCTAATTCTCTGGAATTAATCTAATTTGCAAAAACATTTCCCACAACAACACTGTTCTGGTGCACTCATAACGTTCTCAGTCTCCAAATTATGGATTATTAACCAGTCTCTGCTTCGACTGTGTTCTCTCTTCCATCATGTTGCTTGAGACACAATTAAACCACAATTATTCTGATGTATTTATCAACATCTGCACCAGCTATGCTTCAGCCTAACCAGAACCTCTTTAAAACTAAGGATGGGCAGGTCTATTTCTGGAGCAATCCAGGCTCCCATGTTTGTTTTTTTAACCATATTGACATGCAATTCTATTTCTGCGCTTCATTTTGTTTTTAAGTCTCAAAATATGTTTATTCACACAAGTGCTTATCTTGGGGTTTCAACAATTTTAATTAAATCTCCATTTTGGTACATCCAAACTGTTGGGAACTATGTTGCTACATTTGGAGATGTGTGAAATCCGATGGAGAGCTTATTCTGATCGCCAAATGTCGCACGGCAGTTCTTAGCGGTTTAAACTAACTTCCTAGAACAAACACAAATCAGAATAGAACTATCTATGGCGGCCTTCCAAGTCCCCGTCTCTCTGCCATCCCAGCAAAACAGGCCACCTATAGAACTACTAATATTGTGTCGTATAGCACAGCATCAAAGTAACACTTCTTATTTGCAGAATGTGGATAGATATGGGACAGGGATTTTCAGCTCCAACAAGTGTGAAAGATCAAAAAGGAGAAAGGCTTCTTTGCGTTGATGTACCGTGCTCATATTATAAAGTAGTTGTGTTCTATGTTAGAAATCAAGCACTACTAAGAGTTGTTTTCTCTCCACCCCACCCTCCATTTTTTTTTATCAGTTAAAAAATTAGGATGGATGGACTAGGCAGAATTGGACAAAATGACAGGAAGGATTCGAAACCTGCGGGACCAGATTGGAGGAAGTATATGAATTATTTGAAGAGCAACTGTAATCAACAAATTACGCTAGTAGGACTACAGAAAGAAGAGAGATATCAGTTAGGATATTTAAATGTAATAGTGAAAGTAAGAAATGTAAATTAAGTGAAAAAGATTGGAAAATTTTCAGATGTGATTGATGGAAGTCAAAAAATTGTATAAGATATAAAAGTATGTTTAATAATTGTTGAAAATGTTATGTTAAAAAACTAATAAAAATATACAAAAAATTGGGGTGGAAGGAGCAAATGTTTATTCCCAAAGTGGGGGGCAGAATCTGAGAACCACAGGCTTACAGTCTCTCTCTTGGTTAACTCCTGGTCATCCTGGGGACCTGAAGAAGCCTTTCCCAATCTGCTTTTACCCTCTCTTGAGCCATAAGACTCCAGCACTTTGACCTCCACTTTTCCTCCTGATCCAACCATCCCATCCAACACATCTCTAGAGGGATCATGACAACTGTAAGTAACTTGCAGCTTGGTAGCTCTTGTGTTGTGCAACCTGTTCTATCTGGGTCTTCTTCTTCTTCTTTGGTGATCCCTCATAGCCATGTCTTCCATGAACACAGCTTTAACAGTGAGTCTGTAAGTGACTGTGGAGGCCCATTCTGGATCCACACGTCCTTCCACAGTAGGTTTCCAGGTGGGAGTTGATCACGGTGAGGGTTTGCCAAGCATGCCTTCCTCTTAGCACCTCTTCTCCCTTGTGTCCTGAGTTTGAGTGTCTTCAAAGCCCATGACATCTTTGGCAAAGGCTGTTTTCCAATTGGAGCGCTCACAGGCCAGTGTTTCCCAGTTGTTGGTGCTTATACTACATTTCTTTAGATTTGCCTGGAGAGAGTCTTTAAACCTCTTTTGTTGACCACCAGAATTACGCTTTCCATTTTTAAGTTCAGAATAGAGTAGTTGCTTTGGAAGACGAACTTCAGGCATCTGCACAACATGACCAGTCCAACGAAGTTGATGTTGAAGAATCATTGCTTCGACACTGGTGATATTTGCTTCTTCCAGTACCCTGGAATTAGTTCCCCTTTCTTCCCAAGTGATGTGTAGAATTTTTCAGACACCCCGTTGATGGAATCTTTCGAGGAGTTGGAGATGGCGTTTATAAGTGGTCCATGTTTCACAAGCATACAGCAAGGTTGGTAGTATAATAATTTTGTAAACAAGCATTTTGGTTTCCCTGTGAATATCCTAGTCCTCAAATACTCTGCACTTCAATCGGGAGAAAGCGGCACTCGCAGAGCTCTATCTGGGTGCATCCTACACAGCCTGAAGCTCAAGCCTAGGGATGTTGTTGGACTCCAACTCCTATAAGCTCCAGCCAACATGGTTCCTGGACAGGTGTGGTGGCCACTGGAGTCCAACAGCATTAGAAGAAAACAGGTTTCCCACCACTGCACTATCATAGCATCCCTCAGATGGCTTTGCAAATCCTTCTGGGGAAGAATCATTGCACTCTTTCTCTCTCTAAGCACATGAAACAAACAGTACACAACATAATGCATTCAGAAGGGATAGACTGCAAAGCTCTAAATCAACAGATGGTGTCTCATGATATCAGAAGCTTTATGAGAGAGAGGTTTTGGAGCACTATTCAGAAATTCCCCAAGAGGAACATTGAGGCTCAGCAACCGGTACCCACTTGGGCCATTTGTTCTGAGGGAGAAAGATTGTAGGTTTCACATCACAATTTGTAGGTTTAATTATTGCAGCAGCAGGGTGATGCAGGTGAAAGAGGGGAGAGTGGAAGATTGTACATCTGTTATACACATTTAGTAGGAGGCTCCATAAGCTATTATGGAATGCCAAGACAGAGGACCACACTTCTTCCTCATACCAGAATATTAACATTTCCTTCTTCTGCAAACCATACTTTCAAAATTCATTTATTTGCAAAAAAATATATGTTCTCTCCTAGCTGGTCTTGCTCCAATTATATTTTGTTTTGTTTTTGCCGTGCTGCCAGTGTTGATGGTAATGACATAAGAGTACCAGGAACTATTCTCTCCCTCTCTTCATTTGACTTCCCATTGGACCCAATTTGCGCCACAGAAAACGTCTCTGGAAGTCTCCGGCCAATTTTCCTGCGTCTTGATAACAGACCACAAGAAGAAATCTTTCATTTTATTTCACCCGAGCTTCCATTTGGTAACTTAATAATCCAATCGCCTGCTGCACAATTTGGAGAAGAAGAAAAAAATGCCCTTATGAATTTGCAATGGTGCTGCATTTGCAAAAGATGTTGTACACTTTAATTGTTGTGTTGAATTTGGTACAAATTAGGTAAAGGTAAAGGGACCCTGACCATTAGGTCCAGTCGTGGCCGACTCTGGGGTTGCAGCACTCATCTCGCTTTATTGGCCGAGGGAGCCGGCATACAGCTTCCGGGTCATGTGGCCAGCACGACTAAGCCGCTTCTGGCGAACCAGAAAGGCCGTTTACCTTCCCGCCAGAGCGGTACCTATTTATCTACTTGCACTTTGACGTGCTTTCAAACTGCTAGGTTTGCAGGAGCTGGGACCGAGCAATAGGAGCTCACCCCATCGCAGGGATTCAAACCACCAACCTTCTGATCAGCAAGTCCTAGGTTCTGTGGTTTAACCCACAGCGCCACCCGCATCCCTTGGTACAAATTAGCCTCTATCTAACAGGGACCTCTCTCCAACCTTGAGAGAGTCTTTAAATTTCTTTTGTTGACCACCAGCATTACACTTTCCATTTTTAAGTTTGGAACAGTGCAGTTATGAGACTGCAGTGCTGGTCATCAGGACGTCCTTGCCATCATAGATTGGCTCCACCCCGGTAATCATTGTACGGGACACTAAACTCCATTATCAGCCACCAAACTTTGACCACAGTCCAGGAAAATTCCGTTCATCCAGATGCCCTTGATTTGGGAAATGAAGCGATTCATCCAAATGTTGAGATACAAGAATCCTGACATGAAAATAATCCCTGCAATTGGTTCCCAGACCCAGAGTTTATGAATAGGATTCTGGAAGACCTGGTAACTGAGTCTTTAAATTCTAGCCCTACTAGGATGAACTACCGTGTTCTTTTGATGTTCCTCACCATCTTGATAGGGTGTCTGCTGGTTACAACTAACTGCACAGTTTTGAGAGACATGTCCTATATCTGCACAGACTAGCCAGAACACCCTCAATATTGAAATTAGATTTTCCACCCCAAAGAGGCATCCATTCAGGAACTCTGAAGGTTCCCTGGAATAAGACGAATATGAGAAATAAGCTGAACACACAAGGGCTATGAGTTGCGGGAGGTTGCTCAAGATTGAGTCTTGCAACCAAAATATTTTATACAGATGCATGGTCTGGAACAGAATGATATTTTGAACGATATTCTTCTCTTTTTGCATGGGGATCATGTTCTCTTCTGTTTAGTTTCCGTTCTTTAATTATATTGGTAGATTGGTATTGTTTTATAGCGTGTTGCTTAGTTTGTGCTGTTAAATTAGGTTAGCTTAACAAAGGTTGCACAGATTGATTTTTTTGTATGTATGAATATAATTGTTTCTAATATATTCTGAATTGTTATATATTGCTCATTTGATATACTGCAGGCCATTTGAGCACAATTTAGTAGAAAAGTGGCAGGCGCATAAACAGATGAAGACGATGGTACTGATGATCTCAGTCCCTAAATTTCATGCTTTCCACACAACCCCCATCTCCATATTTAAATTATTTTTTCCCACAAGGGTCACCTGATCTGAGCCACATGGACCTAGCTCCTTTTTCCAGGGGTGGAATGGAGGATGGAATTCATCGTTTTGCTCTCTTCCCATTGATAAAGCCATTGCTCTTCTCTTTTTAAGACCTCCAAAAGCTGTCTGCTCACAGAAGACATTGTTACACATGTCCGGAATAGAAACCTGGAGTGGCTGCTTAAAGCATTGTTGATTGATTTATCTCTCTCTCACACACACAACTTACAATGTAAAGCATGATCTAGTGTATGGATCTGGCCTGGATGTAATTGTACCATAAAACATCTACCAAACTGGCGCAGCACAGTAGCAGTTGAACCCTAAATAGCCTTACTAGGGCTGAGCAGTTACTGCCTTGACATCTTAAGATTTGTTGTTGTTGTTTAGTCGTTTAGTCGTGTCCGACTCTTCATGACCCCATGGACCAGAGCACGCCAGGCACTTCTTCCACTGCCTCCCGCAGTTTGGCCAAACTCATGCTGGTAGCTTTGAGAACACTATCCAACCATCTCGTCCTCTGTTGTCCCCTTCTCCTTGTGCCCTCCATCTTTCCCAACATCTTTTCCAGGGAGTCTTCTCTTCTCATGAAGTGGCCAAAGTATTGGAGCCTCAGCTTCAGGATCTGTCCTTCCAGTGAGCATCCAGGGCTGATTTCCTTCAGAATGGATAATTTTGATCTTCTTGCAGTCTCCTCCAGCACCATAATTCAAAAGCATCAATTCTTCGGTGATCAGCCTTCTTTATGGTCCAGCTTTCACTTCCATACATCACTACTAGGAAAACCATAGCTTTTACTATACGGACTTTTGTTGGCAAGGTGATGTCTCTACTTTTTAAGATGTTGTCTAGGTTTTTTTAAGATGCTGAGCAGTTACTGCCTTGGCATCTTAAGATATCATAATGCAGAACTGTGCACTTGTAAACATTTCCTAATGAGGAAAACAGAAACTTCGAAAGGATTTGGGAACTGTCATGCAGTCCCAATCCAGCTGCCTATTAGAATTAAAAACAAATGAAAAACTAGGAGATCTAAACATGGATGTCCCAAATTCCTGTTACTTCTGCCATTTTTCAATGTTTGATGCTTCCGTGTTCCATTTCAAATGAACTGCTTGAAGTTTAAATCAATGGCTTGTATCCAATATTAAATATATTCAGAGCAGATCCATTAAAAGTGATGGATATGACTTACAGGTCCATTCATTTCAATGGATCTACTCAAGGTAGAACTTAGTTGGCTATAACTCAACAGGCTTTCTCTCTCTGTCTCTCTAGGTGCAATTAAATGTACAGGTTCTGCTGCTTAAGTCTCTACACTCCAAAGTGTTATTTAAATTTAGTTACTTTTTAACATGAATGCTGTTGTGCAAAAATTGTGGCCAGATACAGAAATAAAACCAGGAATCTTGGAAACTGTTCATTATTAGGAGAGCATGACTTAAAACAAGGAACCTTAGAAGAAAAAAATCACAGGGAAGCCTCCTGCCTTTTTTAAAAATAAAAAAGATGTTTCAAAAAATATGGATGAGTCTGCAGTCTAGTGTACACTAACTTGTGAGTAAATCCCACTCAACGGGACTTACTTCTGAGTAAGGCATACATAGGATTCAAAACAAAAAGTAATGGGATAGTTCAAAGAGAGCCTATTGGTCCTCCTTTGGGTACATTCATAGAAACAGAGATTTAGCATCTAGTTGTGCTGCCTCTTCCTTTCCTATGCATAAGAAATTCAAAGGATCTGAAATGCGCTGGATCAATAAAGATCTCTTTTGACTACAACCCCTTTGCTTTCCCCTTCCAGCTCCTTTATGGAGTTTCCATTTTTCCTGGGTTTTGCAGCCATAGGACTGTGCTGTCACCCTCCACAACTTTGTCAGAAACCATTTCAAAGGCCACTTACCCTTGAAGAACCTCTGATGATCTCAGACAGCTGTCGGATGGCATTTGTGCATGTTGTGATGGTTTTGTTGGTCTCTTGTTGAGTCGTGTGCCTTAAAGAAAGAAAGAAAGAAAGAAAGAAAGAAAGAAAGAAAGAAAGAGGTCAATGACTTAGCAGCAATAATAATAATCAATAGTTCTTTAGAAAGCCATCCCTGGAAACATAAGTGTCAACCTTTGCCAGTGCTCTACTTTCACATCGATATTGGGTGCGCCAGTTAATGCCAATTAATGCTCCTGAGCTGTGGAGCTTGGGGTCTCTCCCCCTGAACATTTTGTTAGTGAAACTAACAACTACAAACTATAATGAAAACCCATGCTTTAAAGGTAAACATTTGTACACAGCTACAAATGCACACACTCTCTCTCACTCTCTCATTTTTATTAAATTTTCTGTTTTACAAATTAAAATACTCATCTTAACATCCTTAAAATATCAATGACTTCCCTTCTTCTCTTTCCATGGTTCATTTTACATATCATAAATCCCTGCATATTTTACAAAAACTGAACCATTCAGTAGTTCATTATTGCATCCATCAAAACTTATTTACACTGTTGAATTCATCTTAATGCTGCCAACATTTTCAGCTGCGCACTATTATTTCCCATATATTCAACAGACATTTTCCAATCTTCTCTAAACGTATGTTCTTCTTGTTCTCTTATTGTATATGTTAAGTCTGCAAGCAGAGCATATTCTGTCAGCTTAAGTTGCCATTCTTCCTTGGTTGGGACCTCACTCGTTTTCCATTTTGGGGCTAACAAAATACGGGCTGCAGTAGTAAAGGTAAAGGTAAAGAGACCCCTGACCATTAGGTCCAGTCGTGACCGACTCTGGGGTTGGGGAATTCATCTCGCTATATTGGCTGAGGGAGCCGCCGTACAGCTTCCGAGTCATGTGGCCAGCATGACTAAGCCACTTCTGGCGAACCAGAGCAGCACACGGAAACACCATTTATCTTCCCGCCGGAGCGGTACCTATTTATGTACTTGCACTTTGACGTGCTTTCAAACTGCTAGGTTGGGATGAGCAGGAACCGAGCAACGGGAGCTCACCCCATCGTGGGGATTTGAACTGCCGACCTTCTGATTGGCATGTCCTAGGCTCTGTGGTTTAACCCACAGCGCCGCGCAGTAGTAGCATACATAAATAACCTTTTTTGACACCTGGGAATTTCACTCTGAATGATCAGACTGTTGGGGAAAATATAAATGCACTCTCGTATCTTATAGACCAGAATGATGAATTCACGATTCCTGTAGTGCAGATTGAAGCATAACAACAACCAGCTTGCAGCTGTTAAATTTCACAACTGGAAGGTAATGGGCAGGGGGAACTGGACTCAAAGGAAACACACGGAGCCAATCCCCTACTCCTGATAATCCTTTAAACTGTGAAAAGAGATGTTCCACTTACACCTTAAGAAAGCACAGAAAGTAAGCAGACATTTCTCCTTAGAGGACACTTGATACAGGACACAGTTACACAAAATATACCCACCAGAGCATCATACCAGCCTCCCAGCTCCATTAATCCCTGACCATTGGCCATGCTGGGAGTTGGAGTACAATGATATCGGGAACGCCATAGGTTCCACAGCCCCTGATTTAAGTTGCAAGGACTACCCTGCAGGTGGGATTGACCTCAAAGTTGAAATGCACTGGAAAATCACAGTTGTGTTTCTTTCCAGCAGTCACTTTGTTCATGTTCCATCATAGCTTAATTTCACCTCGCACACCCACATGTACTGTAGAACCCCAGGAGTGGATGAAATATTTCCAAACCCTCTTCTTCGACGACAAAGCTCAGAACAATGATCCAAGTGCCTACTCTGAGAACTTACCATATTGGCCTCCTGTCTCCATAGAGGAGGTGGGGAACCTAATTGCCCAACTGAAAAACAACAAAGCCCCGGGCATAGACCACATTCCAGCAGAGCTCATGAAGAACAACATCAGTTGGTGGGCTCCTATAATGGCGTCAATATTCACATACATCAATTCAACAGGCATAATCCCTGGCTGCTGGACAGAGGCAGTAATCATCCCAATCTACAAAAAGGGTCCTATGGCAGATCCAGCGAGCTATAGACCCATTAGCCTCCTTACTATCCCCAGCAAATTGTATGCCAAACACCTCCACATCAAACTAATTGACTGGATGGAAACGGAGGCAGTTCTGGCAGAGGAGCAAGCCGGCTTCAGACAGGGCAGAACAACAATAGACCATTGTTTCATATTAGCACATCTCATTGATAAATACGCCAATAAAACACGTGGGATTCTATACGCAGCATTTATTGACCTGAAGGCGGCCTTTGACTCGATCTCACGAGTCAAACTTTGGGCTAAACTCAATGTTACCAACATTGATAAAAGATTACTATTCTTGATAAAAAGCCTATATAAAGACTCCAAGTTATATGTAAGAACCTCAGTAAATGGACAACTAATTGGCCCTGTACCAGCCACCAAAGGAGTCAAGCAGGGCTGTATTTTAGCACCGGCCTTATTCAACTTATATATAAACGACATGGTCAAATACCTAACATCCCCGGAGTTTCATGCCCCCAAACTGGCCGAAAAACCAATTTCAGTACTCCTCTATGCGGACGACGCGGTTCTCTTATCACGAACTAAAGTAGGCCTCAAAAGGCTACTAAGAGAATTCTCAGCCTACTGCAGGAGAGATCAATTGGTGGTTAATCACCAAAAAACCAAAGTGATGGTCTTCGCTAGGAGACACAGACATCATAGATGGGAGATGGACAATCAGCCAATAGAACAGGTCAAAATTTTCAAATACCTAGGAGTGGTTTTCCAGTCAACAGGGGCCTGGGAGGCCCATCATAAATATGCTAGGGAAAAAGCATCTCAAAGCGCCAAAATACTGTCTCGCTTTTACTTTACGAAAGGGGGCAGACATATCCCAGCAGCTCTGGAGGTCTTTCAAGCAAAACCCTTGGCGCAATTACTCTACGGGGCCCAAATCTGGACAGGAAATCATTGCCGCACACTTGAAACGGTCCAGTCTAAATTCTTAAGACAGATTCTAGCCGTTCCACCATGCGCACCAAATGCGGCTCTACGGCTGGAGACTGGCCTCCTCTCCGTCGAAACCCGAACCTGGTTAAGAACATTTAACTATTGGCTTCGCTTAAATTTAAACCCATCCGGACTACTACCTCTAGTAGCACGAGATGCACATAGAAGTCGGTGGTCCAAAGTAGTGCATCAAAAACTACTTATATGTGGTCTCCAAGCACAGCATCTCCTGAAAATGGGTCTCCCCAAGGCAAAAACTATTATTGATCAGCGCATGAAGGATATTGAGCAGCAAAATAATCTGGCCTATATTAAGAAATTTAGTGCTTGGTACGCTTATCTGCCCCCCTCCCACTTTGATTTTCGGGCACCTTATTTGTCTACCTTAACCATTCCAAAACTCAGACGGGCCTTCACACTGGCCAGACTAAATATGTTACCCTCGGCTGTTCTTGAAGGTAGATATCAAGGAACTTCATTTGAGAACCGGCTCTGCCCCTGTGGAGCTGGCTGCGTGGAGACTGTGTCACACGTCCTCTTGTCTTGCTCCCTATATAAAGATCTCAGGGACGAGACCATCGCGCCGCTCCTGTCTGCCATCCCGGGCCACTCTTGCGAAGCCAAGCTGTTCTCACTCCTGGCCGACCAGAACGGCTCGACAACAGAGAAGGTTGCCAAATTTGTCGAGAGAGCAATGAGATTGAGAGCTGCTACCTGAGTGACATTAGCGTCGTCGCCCAGATTCCTCTCCTAGGATTTTACTATTATTATTGTTATGTTTTGCTACTATTATTTTGTCGTCCCCTAAAATGTATTTTATATAATTGACTTTTTAGTTTTATTCTTTGTGTGTCGTATTGTTGTTTTATTGCTATGGCCGATGGCTGACGCAAATAAAGATTCTTATCTTATCTATCACCTCGCACACCATACGTGGTTCAAGGGAATCTGGAACCTTCAGATTCCAGTACAGTGCAAGTATGTTCCCATTTCCAACAAACCTATTATCTCTCCCCCTATCTTCATCAAGTGTTGGTGCTGACCTTTAAAGCCCTAAACGGTCTCGGTCCAGTATACCTGAAGGAGCGTCTCTACCCCCATCGTTCTACCTGGACACTGAGGTCCAGTGTCAAGGGCCTTCTGGCAGTTCCCTCGCTGAGAGAAACCAAGTTACAGGGAACCAGGCAGAGGGCCTTCTCGGTGGTGGCACCCACCCTGTGGAACGCCCTCCCACCAGATGTCAAAGAGAACAACAACTACCAGACTTTTAGAAGACATCTGAAGGTAGCCCTGTTTAGGGAAGCTTTTAATGTTTGATGCATTACCGTATTTTAATATTTTGTTGGAAGGCGCCCAGAGTGGCTGGGGAAGCCCAGCCAGATTGGCAGGGTATAGATAATAAATTATTACTATTATTATTATCTGACTTCAATAACATCTGATCATTTTTGTCATCTGTACCTCAAACCAGTTCTTAGCATCCAACAAAGGGTCCTTCTCTCCCCCTCTCCAGTTATAGCTAATAGCCAACCTCTCAGCAGCATGGAGAAGACTCACCAACTCCGTATCTGCTAGCAGGACCAATGATGCTCTCATATGACAAAACAGTATAGCTTACATATGAATCATCCTAGATCCTTTGATGTGCATCAGAGGCCCTTCTCTGTGTGCCCCACCCAAGGGAAGGGTAGAGGCCTTTTCAGAGGTCTCCCCCTCCCCAGTCTATGGAATGCTATTCCCGGAGAGACATACTGGAATACCGTACATATCAGTCAGTTGTGGTTTTTTTTTTTTTTTTTTTGCCTACAGATTTTTCTGCCTTCACAGACCTTGGGTTAAGTAATGGTGGTGCTCATCTCTCAGTAGGTGTAGGGAGGGCTTGGTGCCTATTAAAATTTATTGCTGGGCGAGCCTTTTATTTATCTTGTATTGTCAAGTGCTTCCATTTTTCTGTGGTTTTAAATCGTTTGCGTGTGTCGTGTTTTCACTGTCGCGGCAAACAGAGAACTAACAAATGAAAGTAACCTCCCTGGTATCTTTGAGTGAAAGGTTGTGCAAAAATTAATTATTAATTAAGAAACAAATAAATAATGATAATAGGTTCCATAGTAAAAAGAGAACCAGTCATTCCCCCTCTTTGATCAAGGGCAGCTTCCAGGATCCTGTTAGCTTATGAGCACATCCAACAAACAGGAATTGTATCTGCTCATATTGAGTCAAAGCACCAAGAACCAAATAATATCCATAGTTCAAAGCAAAGCACATTTCCCCCAATAGAATGCCTTGTAAGAAACTAAAAATAATGATAACCATCTGAAGGAGCGTCTCCACCCCCATCGTTCAGCCTGGACACTGAGGTCCAGCTCCGAGGGTCTTCTGGCGGTTTCCTCACTGTGAGAAGAGAAGTTACAGAGAACTAGGCAGAGGGCCTTCTTGGTAGTGGCACCCTCACTGTGGAACGCCCTCCAGTCAGATGTCAAGAAGATAAAGAATTACAAAACCTCGAGAAGACATCTGAAGGCAGCCCTGTATTGTGAAGTTGCTAATGTTTGATGTTTTACTATGTTTTATATATGCTGTAAGCCACCCAGAGTGGTGGGGAAACCCAGCCAGGTGGGCAGAATATAAATAATAAATTTATTATTATTATCATCACCATCACCGTTGTGGGTCAGACAAGATGTTACAAGGAATTGCATTATTATTTTTCCCATTAAAAGGAAGAACACAATAAGGCAGCAATCCTTGAATCTGATAAGAACAAGGGTCACTCTTTCTCCCAGATCAAAAACTGCCCTCTCCTGCAAGCCAATTTTTCATCTGTGGTGGGAATCGTAGAAAGTGCCCCTTGAGACCTCTGCTTTAGCCTGAACTAATGTGCATTCTATGGTTACATGACTGGCAGCTTCACCTCTGTGGCAAATCTATGCAGCGTCCGCCACTTTGCAAGAAAGGGCTCCCGAGAGCTTCAAAGCAGCGATCACAGGTAGAGCAGCTGCCTGTGATTAAAAGAAAAAACACGCTGCAATTTTATGCACAGTACCCAGCAATCCTATAAACGAGAACTTAGTGTACCATGAAGATAACATCTCTTCAGCCACACAGCAGTACTTCAGATACATATTACTGATTTAAATATATATATATGTACTAGAGAGAAGAGGCTATTTTTGTCACTGCTCGGCAGCCGAAGAAGAGTCAAAGAAGAAAAATACACAGTGGGCCAGGGCTAAAGGATGCTCTTTAGATTGAAACAACAACCAAAAAAACCTTGGCAGAATAGACATCATTAAGCTGCCACATGGTGCCTTTCTCATCCATGTTTTCAGTGTTTATAGCACAGACTGTTCTGAACAGGAGTCCAATTGATCACATGTATACACACATAACCAGCCACCTGACATGACTGTCTAGGGATTTTTTTATTTTTTATTTTTTTGCCATCCTTCTACTTATTTGTTTCTCTGTTTTATATCCCACTTTGCCTCTACGGAGCTCAAGGTGGGATACATGTTTTCTCCCCTCTTCAACATCATGCAATCTTTTAGCCATGTTTAAAGACAACAACGCATAATTATTTCTAATCCTTCTAACCTCCTTTGGGGTAGGTTTGAGGGTATGGCAGAAGGAGATAGGATCTGCCCATGCGATGCCCACCTGGTGGAAACTCTAGCTCACATGGTCCTTAAATGTAAAATGTATGATCTCCACCAACAATTTCTAGACCATCTATGTATTCCAGCATGGAAACCAGAGACAGAAGTTATACGCTTCTTATTACAGGGGAGAGACCAGGAGCTCACCAAGACAGTAGCTAAGTTCCTCTATTTGATTTGTTGTCGTCGAAGCACGCTACAGGATCCTGCCCTTGCTGGAGACCCACAGAGATGAAATAGATTGCTCGTCTCTTCTTCCCTTTGGCAAATGATTGTACTGTTGAAATGGCGATGAGATCACACTGGGCTATTTATTCTGAATGTTTCTATGTGGTGCAAATAAAGGTTTGATGATGATAATGATAATTATTTCAACTCACTAAGGGTTGCAGCCAACTTAGCTGCATTCCGAGTAAAGGCATTGACATTAAATGGACCTGCCACTTCTGTGCATTTCAGTGGATCTACTCTGAGTAGACCTCGCTCATCTACCTGCTTATTTTGTATGCATTTGTTGCTGGTTCGCATGTTTTAAGTCCTATATTTTTTGGCAAATTGCTTCTTATTAAAAGCGGCATATAAATGTTTTAAACGGAACATGGAATTTGCTGCAAGGGAATCACCCTCAAACACTTTCTCTACTTGTTCTGCCAGCTTGCAGTGGAATCTGGTAAAAAAACCCCCAAAACACAGCTCTTCCCTCCATCTGCATTTGTTGCACAGCGTGTCTGTATAGATATATAGATTAAGGATCTCCCTCGCTGTACCGTAGGGTGACATTCCTCGGAATCCAATTCTTTCCGCCTGAGACGTCCCTTTAATTAACTTCTTACTGTCCCGTGGGGAGAAGGATACGGCAGAAAGCTAATAATAAAAATAATACTGACATATCTTATTACTCTTCCATATTAAAATAAAATAAAATGCTGTGGGAGGTGAAATTCCAAAGCTTTTATTTTTTAATGAAGATCTTAATGGCACCGAATGTAAATTAAACCTAATTACGACCTGATTTATGAATGAGTCTCCAAGAGTGAAGCCTCGCAAAGTTAATTATGCTGACAGTGCAGCAAAGGCAAGAGACATTGAGTTTTGAGACGGCTGAGAATGGCCATTGGTTGGAGTAAAGAAGGAGTGGGGAAACTGTGGTCATGCAGATGTTGTTGAGCTGCAACTCTGTCATTCCAAGATAGCATGGTCAAGGATAAGCTGAAGTCAGGCAAAATCCAGACAGTCAGAGTTTACCCATGGAAGAGAACATAGCTTGCCTTCAGAAAGTCCCATGCTCATTCCCCAGTGTGATGGCCTAGGACTCGGGCTCGGACTCAGAACCAGAGGAGTCTCAGTCTGCACCGGATCCTTTGCCTCAGGCATCATCTGAACCAAGTCTGGGGCCTGATCCTGAAGAGTCCCAGTCTGCACAGGTTCCCCTGCAACAAGCACCAGCTGGGCTGAGTCAGGGGCCTGAGCCTGCCCTGGTTCCAGATGTGGGGATGACCTCGTTGCCTTCAGCTGGGCCATCACTCACAGCTGTGCCACTACCAGTTGGGTCAGGGGAGGCTGAGGCAATAACCCACCAACGTCTCCTGAGCTGCAAAGACTAAGATCTGAGAGAAGGAGAGACCTGGGTACTCGCAGGAGGAGTGCTCGCCTTTGGGCGAGACAGTGAGGTGAGTTGCCAGGGGACCAGGACCAGCCGTTACCCCGACAGAGATAAAAGGCTGTTGGACCCCGCCTCAGGTTGCGGGAGTAACATTGCTGTATGCCAGATCCTGCCTGAGATCCTGTACCTGCCCTTGCCTGGTTTCTAGCCTTGACTCTGTCAGACTGACTCCTAGCAGAACCTACGGATTCTGGACCGGACCTGGACTGCGGTTCTTGGGTTACCCTCAGGCCCAGCATACCCTGAATCTTCAGGTAGGGCTGGAGAGGGCCCTGCCCAAACCCCTGGACAACTACTGCCAGTCAATGTCAAAAATAGCAAGCTAGGTGGGCAGATGAGGGCTAGAAGCCGTCAGTATGTGACAGCGGCCACGTCTTCAGAACTGCTCCAACTGGCTGGCTAAAAAAGGTGAGAATAGCCAATGGGTCACAAACGCTCAATAATAATAATAAGAATAATAAATTTATTTGTACCCTGCCCTCCCCGGCCGGAGCTGGGCTCAAAGCAGCTAACATCATATAAATAACACAGTATACATAAAAACAGGCATCAATTAATTAAAATGTATATTAAAATTAATTTGTTGTTGTTGTTTAGTTGTTTAGTCATGTCTGACTCTTTGTGACCCCATGGACCCCAGAGCACACCAGGCACTCCTATCTTCCACTGCCTCTCGCAGTTTGGTCAAACTCATGCTGGTAGCTTCAAGAACACTGTCTAACCACCTTGTCCTCTGTCGTCCCCTTCTCCTTGTGCCCTCCATCTTTCCCAACACCAGGGTCCTTTCCAGGGAGTCCTCTTCTCATGAGGTGGCCAAAGTCTTGGAGCCTCAGCTTCAGGATCTGTCCTTCCAGTGAGCACTCAGAGCTGATTTCCTTAAGAATGGATACAGGTTTGATCTTCTTGCAGTCCATGGGACTCTCAAGAGTCTCCTCCAGCACCATAATTCAAAAGCATCAATTCTTCAGCGATCAGCCTTCTTTATGTTAGAATAGCCTCACCCAAATTCTCCATATTCTCTTGTTCCCATTGTCCCTGATTACTGACCATGCTGCCTAGGGCTGATGGGAGCTGTAATTCTAAGGTATTTGGAGGGTATGTGTTGGCTACCCCATCATAGGCTCTACATCAGCCATGAGGAAGCTGTGCGTATGCAAAATGGGTACACCAAATGTGTACAAGGAGCAAAATGTACACAACACCAGAGGACAGTGTGGGATAGAGCAGACCTATGATTGTTAGAGAGTCCAACATGGGATGTAATTTTCTGCTCAGTCCATCCCTATGAAGTGTATGCCTCATATTTAATTTGAATTGGTATCTTCCTTCATCTCACTCTTCCTCCCTTCCCCCTTCCCTTTCTACGGTCTTTAGTTGGCATTGATATAAGATATTTTAGGAACTCAATTATTGTTTGCGTATTTGAGAATTTGCCTCTCTTTTTGTCTCTTTAGTTTTGAACCAATTTCATTTTAATTGGTATCCTTTTTTATAGTTTTTAATACTGTAGATCTTGAAAAAGCAGTTCGATAAAATTCATATTAAGAGAGAGAGATAGAGATTGCTTTCAGGGGGAAGAACTGCCAAATATCAAATAAAGTGGAATTATTTCAGAAAGCAGCTATTAAATTAGAATGTAGCTGAAACGGGTAACGCCACATTCCTAGGCATACTTACCCAGATACAAGTTCAATTTATTTTTGATCGGAATCACTACTAGAAATGGAGGGGGAATTCAATTCAGTTCGCATTGAAATGTAAACCAACAGAATTTGCACTTTCTGGACAATGTGAGAAACGAAATGCAGCCATCCTTGAAATCTCGCCCCACTTACCTAGCTTCAGGAAGGCACTGTGAGGGCTCTGGCAGCTTCCCAGAGCCCTTGCACTGCCTTTCCCAAACCCAGTAAGCATGGCAGTGCCTTTCTTATCAGTTTCTGGGAAGGTGTGAGGGCTCTGGGAGTGTTCCAGAGGCTGGTAAGGAAGAAGAAGAAGAGGAGGAGGAGCAGGAGGAGTTTGGATTTGATATCCCACTTTATCACTACCCGAAGGACTCTCAAATAGGCTAACATTCTCCTTTCCCTTCCTCCCCCACAACAAACACTCTGTGAGGTGAGTGGGCCTGAGAGACTTCAAGAAGTGTGACTAGCCCAAGGTCACCCAGCAGCTGCATGTGGAGGAGCGAAGACGCAAACCCGGTTCACCAGATTACGAGTCTACCGCTCTTAACCACTACACCACACTGGCACTTCTTCGCTTGGCAGGGTCTAGGAAGGTCCCAGGATAGGACCTTCCCAGATCCCAGTGAGCAGCCCTCTGCTTTGTGGTGGTGGTGGTGGGGAAACATTTCCAGGGATTCCTGACCTTCTGTGATTTTGTCTTTGCATGTGGACCCCTGGAACCGAACCCTCACGTAAGTGGCGGACCCACTGCAATTAATTTTGGAGATTTTATACCTTGCCCTTCCTCCAAATCAGAGCACAGGGCAGCTGACAATAAAAAAACACACAACATCAATTACAAAAAATAAAATCATACATCCATCAAAAAACAAACACACACCAAGTTGACACTAAGTTAAACTTCCACCAGCCCCAACATCATCAGGAACAATGGTCCCTCTGGTTCAGTCTTCTTGTTCTCCCATTCCCGGCAACGTTTGCCCAATGAAAATAGAGATGTCCCTTCCCACATTTCTCCGATGAAAATAGGGACATCCTACTCCATACTCTCCAGTGCTTCTCCGATGAAAATAGAGATGTCCT
Source organism: Podarcis bocagei (assembly GCF_964188305.1). Classification (NCBI taxonomy): domain Eukaryota; kingdom Metazoa; phylum Chordata; class Lepidosauria; order Squamata; family Lacertidae; genus Podarcis; species Podarcis bocagei. The sequence continues at coordinate 88,331,237 of NC_138133.1, forward strand.
AAGGAAAAGTGGAATACTCCAGGATCAAATCAGAAACTAGGACAGCTTCTGTAAATCCAGGACTGTTAAAAGAAAGGGGAGGCAGCATATATTGGAGGCCACTTAAGTCAGATAATGTGTGCCAAACATAGCTGCTCCTGGCATAACGGCTCTTGGGAAAGCAGACTCAGCGTAACCTGTTTACAAAAAGGGGAGAAAATAAATAAGAAAGCTTCAAGTTTTACACTTGCTTGAGAAATTCTCAGGTTAAGAGGGAAGTCTAGGCCTAAAGAGGTAACATTAAAGTGGGTTTGCAATTAGCTCTTGAAATACAATCCTATGATCATCCCTCTTTGGTTTTAATGTATCTGTGAGAGCATTTTTCTTGTTTGTTGAGGTTGCCTAGGGCAAGATAAAACGACTAACAAATTTAATAAATAGCAATGGCAACCCAACTGAAGCAAAATACTGGAGAAATAAAATATTTAAGTCATTGATAGGCCAAAGTGCCAGAGATATATCTGTTCGTCGTTACCTTTATTGCACTTTGACCTGGCCACATTTTTTAATGGAAAGTTGACCATAAATAACAACCAATCCATCCAGTGTTATTTTTTTAGAAAAGGAGGTGCTGGAACTTACCATGAACACCTCCCTTGTTCTCTTATAATGACAATGGTGCCCACCTGAGAGGGGACGGGACTGAATTCTGGAAAGTTCCAGCTGGAAAAAAAGCCCTGAATCTATCTCTTCATCAATCAATGACTTTCTAGAATCATAAAATCATAGAGTTGGAAGAGACCACAAGGGCCATCGAGTCCAACCCCCTGCCAAGCAGGAAACACCATCAGAGCACTCCTGACATATGGTTGTCAAGCCTCTGCTTAAAGACCTCCAAAGAAGGAGACTCCACCACACTCATTGGCAGCAAATTCCACTGTCGAACAGCTCTTACTGTCAGGAAGTTCTTCCTAATGTTTAGGTGGAATCTTCTTTCTTGTAGTTTGGATCCATTGCTCCGTGTCCGCTTCTCTGGAGCAGCAGAAAACAACCTTTCTCCCTCCTCTATGTGACATCCTTTTATATATTTGAAATCACAGCAACATTATTTCCTGCTAAATCACAGCAACATTATTTCAGCAACATTATTAGCTAAATCACAGCAACATTATTTCCTGCTCGAAACATCAACAGACATACAGCGTATTTTGTCAGGAAATGTATGCAGACTCTGTACATGACTACCACCAGAAACAAACAAAAGAGAAACCCTTTTCAAAAGGCATTGCTCTGCTTGAACTCTGATAAAGACCCACAGATTCCATTTGAATAAGTGAGATTAATAGATTAGTCTATCAGAGAGTGGTTTCCTTGGCCCTCGCAGAGAACAAACAGCTATAAGCAGGGGGAGCTGAGTTTTACAGCCACCTCAATTTGTCCTCTAGATTTCCCCTTCTGTTTATATATGAAAAGACAGATTAAAGTATCCTTCATTTTACAGCCGAGGGGCATTTATTGCCAAAATAAACACAGTGGAAACACAAGCGAGAGAACCCACCTGCCGTACAGTCTTGGGAATAGAAAGCAAACTACATCCCCGTGTCTCAAATTACACCCAGAATGATGCTTAAACCATGTTGTTGGTTTTAAGCGAAGGGGATAATTTCCCACCGTGCGGCATCCAGACAATAAACTAAAATAAAATACAGGGTGGGAAATTGGTCCTGAGTTTGCTTGCCTTCCCCCTTGGTGCTTTGAGCCTTCGATTTCACAGGAATGGAAGGGGAAAGTCCACTTTGTCCTAGGATCCACTGCCGAGTTGGGCAACCAAGTTTGCACAGCAAGGAACAAAGGCTAATGGTATTGGCTTGCTAAGCAAGGGAGGATTTGATGGACTTCCCCCCTTTATTGGACTCTGTGGCGATCACACAGGGTCCCCAGATGTTTAACGATCTATTGATCCCTGTGTTACGATATAGAAGCAATGAGGCCGCGAGCTGCTGGCTTGAAAGCAAAACATAAATGGGAATGTTGGGACTGTTCCGTGGGAAACAGAGGGACAGTCTATTCACAGTGTGAAGCACCGGAATTAGCTCAGAGTGTAATATGAGCTGTACAGGAAGTACAGGAGGAGTTTGTCTCTCGGCTGCTGGAGTTTGAAGAGAGCAGACGTGTTTTTCTGTAACGCTGCAAAGACAGAAATAAAGACATGTAAATACATTTCTGTCTATCTCTTTCCCCTGCCCACGGGGGGGGGGGGGCAGGAAAGAGTGGTGTGTCCTTCTCACGCTGAGGAGGATCACCGATCGCGACCTCTGCCTGGATCCTGCTGGAGAATGCAGACAGGGAGGTCAACCGGTGATTCAAGCCGGGTGCCTGGAGAGTGGCCAGTTTCTCATGATAATGGCTTGAATCCCAACATCCTGTGCCAATACTGTGCTCGCTTCCCCGCTGCCACCAACCAGTTACTCTCTGGTAAAACACTGAGTCCAGTCCGTTGTTAAAAGTGAACCAAAAAAAAAACAAGTTTATTTTACAAACATTAACAAGTTTATGGTTTCTCAGATAATATTCCTGTCAGTATCTTAACTTTAGTTTCTTTACCAGCCTATACCTTCCTAATACCTTCTGACTGATTACAGCGGTACCTCTGGATGTGAACAGGATCCGTTCCAGAGCCCTGTTTGCATCCTGAAGCGAACACAACCCGTGTCCGCGGGTCACGATTTGCCGCTTCCGCACATGCGAGTGACGTCATTTTGAGCATCTGCGCATGTGCGGGTCACAGAGCGCAACCCCAAAATTTTCATCCCGAAGCTACTTCAACCCAAGGTATGACTGTATCTCAACTGTTTGACTGATTCCTCTTAACAAATTCTCTCCCTCTCTCACACCAGACTAGCCCAACCCACAGACCTATCTTATCTGTCTCTTCTCACTCCAGACTGTCTTCTCAACCACTCTCTTTCCTCTTAAAAAACCCCCTCTGTGCTTAAACCTTATACACACGGTGGAGTACAGGGTCAGATTTAAGGTGCTGGTTTTGACCTTTAAAGCCCTTCACGGCCTAGGACCCTCGTACCTACGGGACCGCCTCTCCCGGTATGCCCCACGGAGAGCCTCGAGTTCCATAAATAGCAACACCCTAGAGGTCCCGGGCCCTAAGGAAGTTAGATTGGCTTCAACCAGAGCCAGGGCCTTTTCAACACTGGCCCCGACCTGGTGGAACGCTCTGCCTCATGAGACCAGGGCCCTGCAGGATCTGATTTCTTTCCGCAGGTCCTGTAAGACAGAGTTGTTCCGCCTGGCCTTTGGCTTGAGGCCAATTTGATTCCCTCCCCCTCTTTATATTTTCTTTTTCCTTTCTCCTCCTGTGATGAGGCAGCATTTTAATATTTTAATGTTTCAATATTTTAATGTTGTATTTTAATCTTGTTTTTAAGTTGTATTCATTCAACTTGTTTTTATTATTGCTTGTTAGCTGCCCTGAGCCGGCCTTGGCTGGGGAGGGCGGGGTATAAATAAAAATTATTATTATTATTATTATTAGTTAACTCAGCCCCCTAAGTTCCCATTGGTTAGTCATTTTACAATTAGTTAACCCTTTCCCTATGAACCCAGTATGATACACAAATAGGAGGGCAAACGCCACAGACTCCAACTCCCATAATCTCTGTTGGGTCTCATGGGAGCTGGAGTTCAAAAATGACCAAAAGTCTAAAGTTTCAACATCCTTCCTTAAGCACCCATTTCATTTGCCTGAGGTCTCATCCAGGCCAGACTTCCTTTTTTTGCTGCATTTCGATGTCTGGCCTTTAAAGCTCTGTGTCTAAGCATAGGTTTGTTTTTGTTTTTTGTCCTGGCACGTTCCCCAGGAAAACCGGTGTTTTACTGCTGGATCAAACCAAATGCCAATTGGGTTTTTGGCAGACAGCTCTTTGCTCCGATTCAGTGGTAAAACCCAGGTATTCCCAGGGAAAGCGCTGGAACAAAAAAGAAGGAAAACCTCTCAGGCACAACGCTTTAAAGAAGCATTTCCCAAACTTGGGTCACCAGCTGTTTTTGAAACTCCCATCATCCCTAGCTAGCAAGACCAATGGTTGGGGAGGATGAGAACTGTAGTCTTAAAAAAGCAGATGGAGTCCCGAGTTTGGAAAACACTGCTTTCAAGCATGAACATGTTCCTTGAAAGCATGATGCAAAAGGATGTCTGTATGAGTTCTGTGTTTCATCTTCCTTTCTCATTCATGTCTTAATCCTAAGAGTGATGGTGGAAGGGTGTAGAGCTTGGACAAGGCAGCAACACTGGATCCTGACTTTGCAGAGTCCTCAAAGTGCAGTGCCTTGTAAAGGTCCGTATAGTTAAAGCTATGGTTTTCCCAGTAGTGATGTATGGAAGTGAAAGCTGGACCATAAAGAACGCTGAAGAATTGATGCTTTTGAATTATGGTGCTGGAGGAGACTCTTGAGAGTCCCAAGGACTGCAAGAAGATCAAACCTATCCATTCTGAAGGAAATCAGCCCTGAGTGCTCATTGCAAGGACAGATTCTAAACCTGAGGCTCCAATACTTTGGCCACCTTAGCAGAAGAGAAGACTCCTTGGAAAAGACCCTGATGTCGGGAAAGATGGAGGGCACAAGGAGAAGGGGACGACAGAGGACGAGATGGTTGGACAGTGTTCTCGCAGCTACCAACATGAGTTTGACCAAACTGCGGGAGGCAGTGGAAGACAGGAGTGCCTGTAGTGCTCTGGTCCATGGGGTCATGAAGTGTTGGACACGACTAAACAACAACAACAAAGGTACCCCTGACCGTTAGGTCCAGTCGCAGATAACTCTGGGCTTGCACACTCATCTTGCTCTATAGGCCGAGGGAGCCAGCTTTTATCCACAGACAGCTTCTGGGTCATGTGGCCAGCATGACTAAGCCGCTTCTTAGAGAACTTCCTTAAAATGCAACATTGATGGTACATAACCCCTTGGAAGCTCTCCAAGATGTATAAAAGTGTACGAAGCAATTGTTGGAGGTGTAAAGAAAAACCAGGTAATTTATACCATATGGTGGTGGCAATGTAAATAAATCAAGGTGTTCTGGGAGGATATTCATTCTGAATTGGAATTTGAAAAAATGTTTAAAATATCTTTCAGCAAAAAACCAGAAGCTTGCCTACTGGGAATCACAGACTCGGATATCCCTAAAAAAAGTCTCTTTATGCTATGGTTGCAGCAGGAATACTCATTGTGACAAATTGGAAAAGCGACAAAGTCCCTTCAAGATCAGAGTGGACTCCAAATATGATTGAATATGTGCTACCTATTTATCTACTTGCACTTTGACGTGCTTTCGAACTGCTTGGTGGGCAGGAGCAGGGACCAAGCAATGGGAGCTCACCCCGGGATTCAAACTGCCGACCTTCTGATCGGCAAGCCCTAGGTTCTGTGGTTTAGACCATAGCACCACCCGCATCCCTGGGGTACCTTGTAGGGTAACAGATTTATTGCCCACCCTTCCCCAAAAAGTCCCAGGGCAAGGTAGATACAGAGCACGCATGGCAATCTCAAAACAGCCTGAAACATCTATCGAAATCACTCTTTAAAAGCCTTAAATTACTACAAACATCAGAAACAGCTGCAAAAGGATGTGTGTGTCCCTCATCCTCTCAATGATAACTTCCTTTATTAGTCTGGCAGCTTTGCGTGTAGCTGAACGTGCATCTAAACTTTGCACGGAGTTTTTCTGTTTCCCAGAGATGGTGACATTTCCACCCTGCTTTTGAAATGGAATGAGCTTGAATGTTGTCCCTTTCCAAGCTGCTAAGACCTCTCCCGTCCTTTGCGTGCTCTTAGAAATAATTACCAGCAATTTCAGGGCTCTCTCCCTCCCTCTCTTTTTCTGCTAATCCTTTTACTGCTTGGGGAGGGAGGGTTGGTGGGGGTGAATTCCATCAGGCCCATAGGGTTTGTATTGCGCAGGCTGTCCTTTCCCAATTCAGATTTTGTGATCTCTTGCTGTTCCCCTATTAAATGTCTATAATAGGTGGCTCTAAGCAAGGGGTCAGGGGGCGTGCAGGAGACGCTCCATCTGATCTGCAGCTCTTGATGATCTGCAAAACAGTAAGCATGTTGCAGAACTGGAATTCAAATGTGGCAAGATCAATTCTGCCTCGGCCAGACCTCACCTGCAGTTCTATTGTCCAGTTCTGGGCACCACTGCTTCTTAAAAAAGGGATATTGACAAGCTGGAAAGTGCACAGAACAGGGCGACCATGGTGATGAAAAGTATGGAAGTATTGCCTTATGAGGAATGGTTGAAGGTGTTGGGTATGTTTAGCCTGGTGAAACTCAGTCACTCAGAAAGATTATATTGGAACACTGTAGATCAGGGGTAGGCAACCTAAGGCCCAGGGACCGGATCCAGCCCAATCGCCTTCTAAATCCGGCCCAAGGACAGTCCGGGAATCAGCATGTTTTTACATGAGCAGAATGTGTCCTTTAATTTAAAATGCATCTCTGGGTTAGATAGATAATAATTTATTACGGTCAAAGACCAGCTCACATATCATAACACAATAAAAACAGTGTTCATAAAGATAAAATATACAATCGGAGCATATTGCAGCAATAGAAGAAGAAGAAGAAGAAGAGTTTGGATTTGATATCCCGCCTTTCACTCCCTTTAAGGAGTCTCAAAGCGGCTAACATTCTCCTTTCCCTTCCTCCCCCACAACAAACACTCTGTGAGGTGAGTGGGGCTGAGAGACTTCAAAGAAGTGTGACTGGCCCAAGGTCACCCAGCAGCTGCATGTGGAGGAGCGGAGACGCGAACCCGGTTCCCCAGATTATGAGACTACCGCTCTTAACCACTACACCACACTGGCTCTCAATAGATCATGAGTTAAAATTAAGATCTATACATACCCCCGTACAACTGAGATTTGGGCTACCATAAAAAAAATGACCCTGAGGCGCCCCAAAGGGCGACTTCAGCATTTCCCTAGTAAGGCATTTTATTCTAGAGGATGATCTGTGCCTACAAATCTGGGCGCAGAATCTGGCTACCGGCCAGGTCATCTTGAGATCTTTGCCTAAGAGGAGAGAATTAAGTTTAGACTTGTCTGAAAGATTGGCGAGCCTCTTCAGCGAAGGATCAATGGCGTCTCTACGAATCTCAACATAAAAAGGACATCTAAAAAATATATGTTCGGGGCTTCCTATTTCCCCTAATGGGCAGGTGCAAAGTCTCTGTGCGTACAGGACTCTTCCATAGGAGCCTTCCAGAACCAGTGAGGGCAAGACCGAGCTTCTGGCAAGAGTAAAAGCCCTTCTTGCGTTCATCTCTGGGTTATTTGAGGGGCATAGGAATTCATTCATCCCCCCCCAAAAAAAATATATACAGTGGTGCCCCGCAAGACGAATGCCTCGCAAGACGGAAAACTCGCTAGATGAAAGAGTTTTCCGTTTTGGAGGTGCTTCGCAAGACGAATTTCCTATGGGCTTGCTTCGCAAGAAGACAATGTATTGCGAGTTCCTGCTGGGTTTCCCCCCCCCCTTTTTCTAAGCTGCTAAGCCACTTATCAGCTGATCCGATCAGCAGATAAGCCGCTAAAAGCCGCTAATAGCGCTAATCCGCCAATCCGTCAATGGGCTTGCTTCGCAAGACGAAAAAACCGCTAGACAAAGAGAATCACAGAACAGATTCTTTTTGTCTTGCGAGGCACCACTGTGTGTATATATATATATATATATATATATATATATATATATATATATATATATAATCCAGCCCACCACATGGTCTGAGGGACGGTGGACCGGCCCATGGCTGAAAAAGGTTGCTGACCCTAGCTGGAACAAAAAACAGGGAGATCTCCATTGATTGTTACCCTATATCCCTAATTGCTATTGTTCTACAATTATAATCTTATAATCTTAGAAGGTTTTATAATCTTAGAAGGGGTGTGACTGTGAGGGGGTATGACTGCAACTGTCATGAAGGGACCCTGCACTTCTGATTTTGTGATTGCATGTGTAAACCCAGCACTCACAGTGAAAACCATGTTCAGAAACATCATCAGAAACAGCAAGCTGTATTCTGATGCCCAGTTCATGTCCAAATGGCATACTCTCCTGTTCCATCTTTCATCTTCCAGTTTGGAGAAGGGTTCTAGCTCAGTGGTAAAGCATCTACTCTTCATGCAGAATATTCCAGGTTTGATCCCCGGAATCTCCAGGTACGGCTGGGAAAAGGATCCCTGCCAGAGACCCTGGAGAACCAGTGGATCTGGTGTCACTCAGTGTAAGGAAGCTTCCCATGTTGCGCTTAACTTTAAATCAATTAAATTAATATGTTTCCAGGACACAGGCAGGGACGTTAGAATTTCCCACTGGCTTCAAGAAGCCCAGAGCCAGGAATCAAGGAGACAGCAATATTCAAATGTTTGATTAAAAGAAAACAAAGCCCCATGTTGACCTGAGAAAGAGATTAAAGAGTGCACGGTAAATTATTAAAATCATCCTCAGGAGGGAGGCTTTACATATTCTGAAAATTGATTAAAATCAGCTTTACTCCCTCCAGAACAGGTTATGCAAGGGCACATAACTTGGGGAAAATAATGCATTTTGCAGGGGAGTCAGTGGGGAATCCAATTCTATTAAAGAATTGTGCTGCTATTTCCTCAGCACCGGGCAATCGCTTGATGAAATCTTCTCATCGGTGCTAATGGATATTCCATCTCCCATTGGAATCTGCCACCGAGAATCTGGAGGACGCAAATGGATTTCCGCGTAGCAGTGGAAGAGGAAGGGGTGAAATCCGGCAGGAGAAACAGAAGCGTTAAAATCAGATGAGTACAACCCCACAGTGTTTAAGGGGCTAGAGATCAAATGCGGAGATCGCATGTAAGAGGCCTGAACTTTGACTCCCAACTTCACTAGTTGTTGTTCTTGTTTAGTCGTTTAGTCGTGTCTGACTCTTCATGACCCCATGGACAAGAGCACGCCAGGCACTCCTGTCTTCCACTGCCTCCCCCAGTTTGGTCAAACTCCCATTGGTAGCTTTGAGAACACTGTCCAACCATATTGTCCTCTGTCGTCCCCTTCTCCTTGTGCCCTCCATCTTTCCCAGCATCAGGGTCTTTTCCAGGGAGTCTTCTCTTCTCATGAGGTGGCCAAAGTCTTGGAGCCTCAGCTTCAGGATCTGTCCTTCCAGTGAGCACTCAGGGCTGATTTCCTTCAGAATGGATAGGTTTGATCTTCTTGCAGTCCATGGGACTCTCAAGAGTCTCCTCCAGCACCAGAATTCAAAAGCATCAATTCTTCGGCGATCAGCCTTCTTTATGGTCCACTTCCATACATCACTACTGGGAAACTCATAGCTTTAACTATACGGACCTTAGTTGGCAAGGTGATGTTTCTGCTTTTTAAGATGCTGTCTAGGTTTGTCATTACTTTTCTCCCAAGAAGCAGGCGTTTTTTAATTTCGTGACTGCTGTCACCATCTGCAGTGATCATGGAGCCAAAGAAAGTATAATCTCTCACTGCCTCCATTTCTTCACATCACTAGTTAGGACAGCTCAAAGCTTGGAGGCCTGCACAATGGCTCACAATGTGAATGGGTAGACAAACCTACCCATAGGGACGCGGGTGCCCTGTGGGTTAAAACAAAGAGCCTAGGACTTGCCGATCAGAAGGTCGGCGGTTCGAATCCCCATGACGGGGTGAGCTCCTGATGCTCGGTCCCTGCTCCTGCCAACCTAGCAGTTCGAAAGCATGTCAAAGTACAAGTAGATAAACAGGTACCACTCCGGCGGGAAGGTAAACGGCCTTTCCATGCGCTGCTCTGGTTCGCCAGAAGCGGCTTAGTCATGCTGGCCACATGACCTGGAAGCTGTACGCCGGCTCCCTCGGCCAATAAAGCGAGATGAGCGCCACAACCCCAGAGTCGGTCACGACTGGACCTAATGGTCAGGGGTCCCTTTACCTTTACCTTTATATGTGTGTGTGTGTGTGTGTGTGTGTGTGTGTAGACTGTTGCCATGTGCCATTGGTTTTTAGCTGATAGTTGAATTTAATTGTTTTTGAATGTTTTAAATAGTTATTTTAAAATTATTTTAAAGTCCCCCCTGCTACTGTTCTATGATTTTTGTAATCTACTTTGCTCACTGGAAGGACAGATCCTGAAGCTGAGGCTCCAAAACTTTGGCCACCTCATGAGAAGAGATTTCAGGCAGGCATCTCTCCCAACCCTATCCAGAGACCCTGGGGATTTAACCTGGGACCTTCGGCTTGCAAGGCAGATGCTTTGCCACAGAGCTACAGAAAGCCTCTGGCTCCCCCTACTGTTGGTCTCCATGCCTGCCACCCTACCAGTCCCAGTAGGCCCCGAAAGATTGCATTGTTAAGCACATTTATTTTCTAATTCCTGCCATTTCCGTGAGAGAAGCTTGCCGAACACAGCTCCCCGTTCTCCACACAAACTCATTTATGAGTTGGCTTTATCTCTCTGCCCTCTACCCGAACTTGTACATCAGCTGTCTAATTATTCACGGTTCCTGCAGGACAGTGTTTCTAATATCTGCTATTTATAATCCCCCATTGTCGGTGAACAAAGACCGCCGAAAGTGCAGGAGCACGTTCTCTGTCCTGTTTCTCTGTCCCTTAGCAACCTCATCCCTAGGGGTGGTCCCCTGCCTGCAGTTCTACCTTTAACCTCTTTGATGGTCTGCGGTGACTGAGGTCTTATTTCAGGGTGCCTGCCACAAGACTCTGGACGGATCTAAAGGAGGCATCGGATGTGTGTTAGATGCTCAAGGAGAGGCACGCGTTAACTTCCCAACCCCAAATATATCAGAGCTTGGAAAAGGAAGGATTCAGTGATTTTAAATAGTTTAAGGGTAGTTTGATCATGATGAGGAGCTGTGCGCAAGCCCAATTCCTGCAGAGCTCTTGCAAATAATAATAATAATTTATTATTTACACACTGCCTATCTGGCTGGGTTTCCCCAGCCACTCTGGGCGGCTTCCAACTGAACACAGTGGTACCTCTGGTTACATACACTTCAGGTTACATACACTTCAGGTTACAGACTCCGCTAACCCAGAAATAGTACCTCGAGTTAAGAACTTTGCTTCAGGATGAGAACAGAAATCGCGTGGCGGTGTGGCAGCAGCAGCGGGAGGCCCCATTAGCTAAAGTGGTGCTTCAGGTTATGAACAGTTTCAGATTAAGAACGGACCTCCAGAACAAATTAAGTTCTTAACCCGAGGTACCACTGTAATAATGATGATGATTTATTATTTATACCCTGCCCATCTGGCTGGATTTCCCCAGCCACTCTGGGCGGCTTCCAACCAAAAATTAAAAACAATACAGCGTCAGACATTAAAAACTTCCCTAAACAGGGCCGCCTTCAGTTGTCTTCTAAAAGTAAAATAGTTGTTTATTGCCTTGACAGCTGCTGGAAGAGCATTCCATAGGGCAGGTGCCACTACCAAGAAGGCCCTCTGCCTGGTTCCCTGTAACCTCACCTCTTGCAGTGAGGGAACTGCCAAAAGGCCCTCAGAGCTGGACCTCAGTGTCCGGGCAGAATGATGGGGGTGGAGATGCTCCTTCAGGTATACTGGGCCTTTGAGGCCGTTTAGGGCTTTAAAGGTCAGCACCAACACTTTGAATTGTGCTTGGAAACGTACTGGGAGCAAAGTACCTCTGGAAAGGAACACAAGAGTCATCTACAATAGGCCAACCCCCTGCAATACAGGAATTCAATGTTCCTTTTTGGGCAAACTATTCCTCCCCCCCTTCTCAAGTTCTTTTTTAAAAAGTCATGTTTTGTGAAAGCCAATTCCATTGCTCTTAGGTGTGTGAATAAGTGTTTGTTCTTTCCTGTTCTGAATCTTCCAGCATCTTTGTTGGATGCTTCTAGTACTATGAGAGGGAAAGGAAAATATCTCCAAATTATCTGCAGCACTTCAATTATTTTATGATTTCTGTCTTTTACTCAATCCCTCCTTGAAAAGGAAAGGAAAAACATCCATATAGATGCTTTCCTTCTAGAGATATTTCTCTCGGTCATCTTGCCTGACACCCTTTCCAGGTCTATATTACCCCTTTCCTAAAGACCTTATCACCACATGGCTTAAGTCTCTGCCAGAGAGTTTATAACGGAATCAGCACGCTATGCAAAACAAACAAATAAAGTGAAAACTTGCAAGTTGTTTTTTTTAATGGCAAAACTGCAAAGATGACAGACATTTCAAAGGAAGCTGAATGTACCTTGTAAAGAGACAAACATGTTTCATCAGGGGAATTTGTGCACATCCCCTAATTCCACAAAAGGGATTTCTCAGGCACAAAACTGCACGTTCCACTTCCCTCGGACACCTGCTAGTGCTGAAAAATTGCCATCCAAACCTCACCTGAATTAAAGCTCTCTTCCTCCAGCTGAAGGAGAGGGAGGGGTGGGCTTGAATAAATCACACTGATTTGGCACAGCTTTCCCAAATTCCCAGCTCTGAAGAATACTGCATTCAAATGCAAACAAAAGCTGGAGAACTCAATTAATAGTTATTTATCATTGACAAGGAGGCAACACACACAATGGGAACTGGGCCTATGTGGGACTGCTCAGCTTTGCTCTCTACTTCAGGGACACCTGATCTGCTGTCCTTCAGATGTTTCCAGACTACAACTCTGATCATCCCTGACCATGCTGGTTGGGGCTGATGGGAGCTGTAGTGTGAGAACATCTGGAGACCGCCATGCATTGGTGGCTGGTCCATTAGGACAAATGAGGCACTGCCCCACCATCTGAGTCTGTACTTAGCCAACCTGTCAAGGTGAACGGCACTGCCTGTCAACACCATCTTCCTCAGTCTTGGTCTATTAACTATATGAGTCTACTCTGGATACAGCTAATGTTGCAAACACCCATTTTAATCCTTTATTTTCAGATTGGGGTAGAGAACCTCTGGCCTGTGGGAACCTCAGGCTATTTCTATCTGGACCGTAGGACCTCTCCTCAGGCTAAGTCCTTCACCAGCTGCGCCCCATACTTTCCTCGAGTTTTGCTTGGTTGGTTTCCTTGAACTGTGGTAATGCCTCGACCCAGTATACCTGAAGGAGCATCTCCACCCCCATCGTTCTGCCCGGACACTGAGGTCTAGTGCTGAGGGCCTTCTGGCGGTTCCCTCACTGCAAGAAGCAAAGCTACAGGGAACAAGGCAGAGGGCCTTCTCGGTAGCGGTGCCCACCCTGTGGAACGCCCTGCAACCAGATGTCAATGGAGAGTGGGAGGTATCAAACGCAGGCGAGGTGAATGGTGGATGAACGGATGAACCAGTGGATTTTCATGGAAGGAAGCCAGCGTCAGTTGGCAAGCTGAAGTCAGGGATAAAGTTGCCTGGCAGAAGCCAGTGAAAGTGCCCAGGTGATGCTGTTTGGTGGCCACCATCCAACTCGCTGTTTCTGTGATGGAGGCCAAAGATGGAGCAGGGACAAGGGTCAGGGGAGATGTGTGTTTGAGTGCATATATCATAGAATCATAGAGTTGTAGAGATGGAAGGGACCCTTACAATCATCTAGTCCAGTGGTTCTCAACCTGCGGGTCCTCAGATGATGTTGGACTACAACTCCCATCATCCCTTGCTAGCTAGGGGTGATGGGAGTTGTAGTCCAACAACATCTGGGGACCCACAGGTTGAGAAAGGCTGATCTAGTCCAATCCCCTGCAGTGCAGGAATATGCAGCTGTCCCAAACGGGGATTGAACCTGCAACCTTGTGCTCTAATCAACTGAGCTATCTGCTTGGGTGCAGATTACAGCAGAGAGTGTGACAGAGATGGATGGCAGAAAGAAGAAGGGTGCTTGCTGGCTGCCAATGTGGGAATGTAGATTTTTGGCTCAGTCCTTGCAGCTGCCGCCTCCTGCGTTCCACCCATTTTGTTTTGGAAGAGTCCCCTTTCACCTTTGAGGACAACCTTGCCACAATATTCTCTCCAAAAGTACATTTTAAAATAAAAATAAAACAAGGTTGTATTCAAGAATGGGGTTTGGAACTTGCTGGATCTCAAGCCCAGAAAGTCGGAAGGGAATATTTGGAGGTGGGGGTGAGGGGAGGATAATGGAACGATGGCAATAGTTCCTTAGGCAGGGTAATTCTTGTGTCATGGATAAAAATAAGGAGGAAAGAGATAGCAGCAATATGTCCAACATATTCTCCCTCCTTCTGATAGTTAGAGGGCCTGCAAGCTGCCAAATGGTGACTTTGAAGTCTGGAAGCAAGAAAGTGGGGGGAGAGGGAGAGCAGAGAGCTGGGAAATGCAAGGTCAAGTTGGATTCTCATCTGACGTTCTACCTCTCTAATGAATTCCTGGGAATTTAGAGCAAGCCGTGTCAGGTTAAATATCTGGCATGTTGAACAGAAGACCTAAATCCAGCTCCTCACTCCCCTCGGAGGATGCAAAGTGTTCTGAATGCAGAGGGAATAGATAGATGATTAGATCTGTTTTAGGAGCAACAACTATAGCAATAGCACCCAAGAGTCTTGTGGCACCTCTAATATTATGCCCCACAAAAGCTTGTGCCACAATAAAGGTGGTGGTCTTTCTGAAGGACCAACGGGGACCCCCTTGCATAGACTGCAGCTGTTACATTTTATGCAGGACATCATGGATCACAGAAGCCAATCCTGGCTTCTGTTTGGATCCCAGAATGTCCCATTTTAGACTGGCACCCTGGCACGAGTCAGCAGGGTCAGGCCCGACCCTGCTGATGAGCGCCAGAGCACCTTCCGGGATCTCTTTAGCAATCATCCAAAGGGGATGCCAAAGCACCTCCTCTCTGGTGCAAACTTTTCATGGCCACCTTCCAGAAAGGCCCTTTGGCGATTGTCAAAGGCCTCTGGGAGGCCACGGATGAGGAGGAGGAGGAGGAGAAGGAGAAGGAGGCAGCAGTGGGTAAAGGTGGAAACAAGGAGAGCAAGTGGTTTGGGAAGAGAGGGGGAAGACAAATGGCAGTGGTTCTGCCCAGACATTGAGGTCCAGCTCTGAGGGCCTTCTGGCGGTACCCTCGCTGCGAGAAGCCAAGTTACAGGGAACCAGGCAGAGGGCCTTCTCGGTAGTGGCACCCACCCTGTGGAATGCCCTCCCACCAGATGTCAAAGAGAAGAACAACTACCAGACTTTTAGAAGACATCTGAGGGCAGCCCTATTTAGGGAAGCTTTTAATGTTTAATAGACTATTGCATTTTAATACTCTGTTGGAAGCTGCCCAGAGTGGCTGGGGTATAAATAATAAATTATTATTATTATTATTATTATTATTATTATTATTATTATTATTATTATTATTATTATGGGCAGGATGGCGTATGGCTGTGGGTGTCCTGATTTGCCCTCCCGACACGTTGGAAGGCATGCCCTTGTTGCACCCTAAAGGGCCCTGTTCCACGGGGGCTACAGGTAGGAGCTCAGGTAGAAAACAGCTGGCATTAGATGCAGCTGCTCCTTCTGAGTCTCCAGGGCACTCCCTTCCACTGTACGGTAGAGCTGTACTCCGCATGACAGGTCCTGTACCACTAGAACTAGTCAGCTGTTTTCGGATATTACCCTCAAACTCAGGCAAACAGGGACTGCAATGCAGATTCCCTTCTTCTATTGGATGAATCACAGATCTTCTGTCTCAACAAGCAGAGACTGCTAGATTGTGAAATCCAAAAATTCTACCCCTCCCAACCTTTTGTATGTTCATCTTCTTACTTAGGAGTAATGCCTAATTACTTTTATAATTTAGATACTCCATCGCATCACAGAGCTTTTATGCTTGCTCGTCTAAATGCATTCCCCTCATCTATATTTTTTGGAAGGTTTCGAAAACACCCCCTTCCAGAACAGATTCTGTTCCTGTAATAAGAAAACACCAGATACAATACATCACATAATTTTGGATTGCCCTCTTCTCGACACCCATCGCAGAGATCTCCTAGTGACTCCCTTACAGCTCAAAATATTGATTTGCAAAGAGTCAGTAATCCAATATTTGTTGAGGGATAATACTCCCCAAACTAGCAAGATTGTTTCGGGGTACTTAGCCGAGATCTTTAAAGCTAAATCTAAAGTTGTCTGATTTATTCAATGGTGGCTATCTAGTCTTTTATATATTGTATGTGTTTGGATTATCAATGTCTTTTGATGATTTTATGATTTTACTGTGAGGGATGTGGGCGGCGCTGTGGTCTAAACCACTGAGCCTCTTGGGCTTGCCAATCAGAAGCTCGGCGGTTCGAATCCCCATGACGGGGTGAGCTCCTGTTGCTCTGTCCCAGCTCCTGCCAACCTAGCAATTCGAAAGCACGCCAAAAGTGCAAGTAGATTCATAGGTACTGCTCCGGCGGGAAGGTAAATGGCGTTTCTGTGTGCTGCTCTAGTTTCGCCATAAGCAGCTTAGTCATGCTGGCCACATGACCCAGAAAAACTGTCTGCGGAGGGGACAAACGCCAGCTCCCTCGGCCTGTAAAGCGAGATATGCGCCACAACCCCAGAGTCGTTTGTGACTGAACTTAACTGTCAGGGGTCCCTTTACCTTTACCTTTATGATTTTACCGCAGAAAACTGTCTTCAGCTCTTCAGCCCGCAGCCCACCATCGGCTCCCTAACCTAGACTACTGCTTCCCATCAGCAGTGTCAAAAGCAAGATTCAATTATCAGTCGCATCAGCTTCTGTAGGTGGAATCGGGGAGCTTGAATGCGCTGTCTTACACTTTGCCTCGGGCAGCAAAGTACCTTGGGCTGGAAACTACATGAATGTTACCACCTTGGGACAAACATATTCCTGACTTGTTTCTCTTTTGCAACAAAGGTATTGATGCCTTTGGTATGCATTCCCAGGACAAAAAAAGAAACAGAGGAAGTGGTCTCCTTAGATGTCTGTACACAGAGACTCTGTGATGGGGAATTTCCCTTGGAGGCATGATAGGATGAGCAGATGCATCTGAAAGGGAACAGGAGACAAATACATAGAAGGTGTCTGTCCTGCATGTGAAATCTGGAAGACCTTGCTTAGGGGAACACATAACACACTGCAAAACTGCAATTGTCGAAAACGCTCCCGTTACAAATCACACTACAATATAGTGGTGTTTTTTCTTCTGTGCCCTTCCTCTTGAAAACGATTCAGGTAGGTAGCCGCGTTGGTCTGAAGCAGTCGAAATAAAAATAAAAATAAATAAAAAATTGTCCAGTAGCACCTAATTTTGTTCTGGTATAAGTTTCTGTGTGCATGCACACTTCTTCTTAAGAATGAGTGTGCATTGGATGGGGAGAAATGTGATTTCCTTTGCATTTTAATGAGAAACTACCTTATTTGCACTTCCTGAAGCAATGCACAAATTGAAACACGGTTTTATCCTCCAGAACGCACACTTTCCCAAATTTTGAGATGCCAGTTTCAAAACCAACAATGCTTACACCTATTAAAGGAAAGTGCAATAAAACAACACACAAAATGCATTGTTTTCTGGGAAATTGCATGCAAAAATATGTATATTATCTACAAATGTGTATATTAGGAGAAATCAGCACTACAGCACTGACAAGTTGCTGTGGAAATGTAGAGAACTGGATTTAAGATTGGAAAAATAAGAAACTTGGATATACCAAAAGTGTGTGTGTGTGTGTGTGTGTGTGTGTGTGTGTGTGTGAGAGAGAGAGAGAGAGAGAGAGAGAGAGAGAGAGAGAGAGAGAGAGAAATGCTAGAAGGATGTTGGAATGAAGCAATGGGGTTTTAGCAGAAATGATATAAAAGATTAGATAAAAATTGATTTTTTAAGTGGTGAAACGAGAAAGCGTGTTCTCCATAACAGAGAGCACGTGTTGTGGTTGGGAAGAACAGGCCACCCTGCAGTGACTAGGCAAATTTGGTAAGGAACCCAAGCCTTTAAGTGGTTAAATTGGGTTGCTGGGGAGTTTTGAATTGTGGCCAGTTTGGGGGAGGGGTCAGAGTCCTTAAATACAGGGGCCAGACGTTGGACGCTCTCTTGGCCGTTTTGCATTGGATCACCCGCCCTCCCGCCCTTTTATAGGGTGGTTTTTTTGTTTTGCTCGCTTGACCTTGCTATTGCCTGTCATGGGGTCGTCCGCCTTGGTGCGGGGGCCTAGTAGGAATTTTGCCATCTGGCTGATTGGCTGGTGCCATTTGGTTTTTGCCTACTACGTAGCAAATCGTCACAACTTGTAAGGTTGGCGGTTAGGCATTGGTTAAATTGGTGCTTGGAGGGGTAAGTGCCTATCCCTCCAAATGATGCGAAGGGAATTCCGTTAAAGGAATCCAGGGGCTTGCCATACAATTTGTCCTTGTCCCCGGAGTCGGACCTGCGGCCGTGCAAGCCCCACCGGAACATGAGGGTGAGAAGTGAGGGACTGTTGCCCAGTTTCAGATTTCTCACCCAATACTTGTTTCCCACGCTGGCTTCCATTGGTGTCCGGAAGGGCCAGCTCTGTCCTTGAGGGCAAGGACAGATAGTCATAACCAATGCCTAAGCAACCACTCACATTTTTTGTATTTAAATAAAGTTGTGGCCAAAAATTATGCCAAAAACCTTAAACAAAATTCACGTGTGAAGTGTGAATTTTTTGGTGGGTGGCACTGTGGGACTCAACACGCAATGTAAAATTATAGTATACTAAGATAAATTATTAGGATAAAAACCAAGCTGAAAGGATTTGCTGAAATACTTAATTGAACTAGAATACAAAAAAAGGAGGTGTGAGGAGGTCAGGGAAACAAGTAAATGAAAGATAAGACATGGAAAGATGGAAATGTTTTTAATTGTTTATACTTTCTTGTATTTTGTATTTTCTGCTCTCCTTTTTATTTTTATTTTTTATTGTTTTTTTCTTTTCTTTTTCTCTTTTTTGTAACTTTTTTGAAACTCTAATAAATATTATTTAAGAGAGAGAGAGAGAGAGAGAGAGAGAGAGAGAGAGAGAGAGAGAGAGAGTCATCTGTTGGCGGAACTAAGCAGGAAAATTATCTAATGTCTCAACTATAAGCCATGAAATCTACATGAATCCTCTATGTTCAATTGGCACAAAAATGGAAGCAAGAAGAATTACCGACAAAAGAAGAATGGCAGAGGAAATTAATGGATTATCCGGAATTAGATAAATTAACAGGAAGGATTCGAAACCTGTGGGACCAGAGATTCTTAGAAGACTAGAGTAAATATATATGAACTATTTGAAAAGCAACTGTAATGAACAGATTACGCTAGTAGGACTGCAAGAAGTTCTGTAAGGAGGATTATTTGAAATATTGCAAGAAAGACTATGAGGAGAATTATTAGTTAATGATAATTAAGAGTAATAGACAAATTAAGGAATGCAGAATAAGTGATAACGAATGGAAAATCATCAGAGGTTGTTGACGGAAGTCTAAAATGTTGTATAAGAAGTTATGTTAAATGACTGTTGGAAATGATACGTTAAGAAATCAATAAAAGTGTGTGTGTGTGTGTATACATACACACACACACATATATATGAATCCTCCATGTTCAAGGGCACTAAATCTTTGAATATCAGATGAGCACAGGATATGGGGCAATGGAGAGGTGGCCTTCTTGACTTGCTCTGAACTTCCTGGAAGCATCTGTCTGCTCACTGTGAGAGACAGGATGCTGGACTTGAGGAAGAAACACCAAAAATGTGTATTGTGGCATCCTGCAGACAAACATTTTTATTATGGAAGAAGCTTTCATGGAAATGGGTTCCATTGGCCAGATGCATGAAGCATAATATTAAATTGCAGAGAGATATATGCACACATGGCTTGCAAAGAGAAAGGCCAGAGAGAAATAAAATGTGTGAAATCCAGAGACAGTGACAATTACACTGAAGCTTAATAGTGACCATTTGTGACGGAGGTAGCAAAGAAATTCTGGCATTGTTAAGCTAATGAATACATGCCGTGCGATAAAAATCCATTATCCCATTTCAAACTGCGAGACACAGAATTAAACTTCTTGATAAATTGTCACGGAACGCCAACACATATATATTATGTTCTCAAGTGAACATGGGGCTTTGTGGGGATTCTGCCGGCCACCCATTACCCACACATTAATAACAGAGGAATGTGAAACGGCTCATTTGTGTTACTCCAGAAATATGAGGGAATTGTTACTTACTTGACGGGGATTTAACGAAACGGGCACTTGCCCTTCCGCTCAACATGTGTTTTGTTTTTGTTTTGTTTTTAAAAGCTCTATCCAGCTTTATTATATATTTTTAAAAATATTGTTTCATTTATTTCCTTCCTTTCTTTATTCAGCAATTAATCCCACCACCACCATTCTACTCGATAATTATTTAAAGCATTATTTTGCTCCCGTGTTTAACAGTAAGTTTGTTTGGTGTGTTTGTGTACCAGAAGCAGTTGATAGAAATGCAAAATGGATTTATTGGTCAGAAGGGGTAAAATATTTACCCAGACTAGAGGAAGACATTTTTTGTAGATCACTTTTCCGCAACCTGTATCCCTCAAGATATTTTGCACTGCATGACTATTGGCTATGGTGGCCTAGGATGATGGGAATGTGGTCAAAGAATAATAGAATCTTAGAATTGGAGAAACATAGCCAGATGGGTGGGGTAAAAATAGTAAATTATTATTATTATTATTATTATTATTATTATTATTATTATTAGAGTTGGAAGGGACCACAAAGGTCCTCTAGCCCAACCCCCTGCATTGCATGTGACCTGGTCCTACCACTTGCACCCAAAGGCCATTGGAAGCACACATAGATGGGGGGATATCTTATTGACACAGCAAGGGAAGGGGCTAATTCATTTGCTTGGGAACTCTCTCTGCAAACAAATCTTTTTTGCATCACTGCAGATGTGCAAAGGCTTCATCGCTGGCTACACCTCTGGCTAATCTGGCAATTGGTCCACCGCTGCAACTGAACAAACAGTTGCTGTGTTTTATCTATGTACAAAAGTGTGCAGGGGGTTCTTTGGGGTAAAAATAGGGTTGCCATATTTCAAACAGTGAAAATCTGGACGGAAAAGTTGTTCAGCATTTTTTGGTGAAGCTGCTAAGCTACCCCACCCCACCCCGTTTTTGAGAAATGTCGCAAAAAAAGGGCAGAAACGGTACAGTGGATGCTCGGGTTGCGAACGTGATCCATGCGGGATGCATGTTCACAACCCGTAGTGTTTGCAACCCGCAGTGGCGTGTCTGCGCATGCGTGGGTTGCGATTCGGCGCTTCTGCGCATAGCGTGATTTAGCACTTCTGCACATGTGCGACCCCCGAAACCCAGAAGTAACCCATTCCAGTACTTCCGGGTTTTGGCAGGTCCGTAACTAAAAAAAAAAACCACACGCAACCTGAAGCATCTGTAAACTGTGGTATGCCTGTACTTCCAACAAAGGCTGCCAGACTTTTTACTGATTTCCGCCCTGACACTTCTGCAGTATTCTGGATATGCCCAGCAAATTCTAGACATAGGGCAACCCAAGAAGGGTTGTCTCTATTTTTGCAGGGATTTCCCTCTCCCCACCCCCTGAAAACATATGGAAAAGATGCAAATAAATTGAAAGAGCAAAAGCAGGGGGTTGGGAGGAACCTGTACATGCCTGGTGCTTTGTCCAAAATTTAGAAGGGGGGGGGGGACTTTACAAATTTACAAACTTCTTCACAGCCTGAGATCATCAAAGTGGTGTGCAGCAGGATAAATATAAACAGCTGATGTTGGTTTTATGGTTTTAACTGATTTTTATTTTGTATTGTACGGCATCCTAATAAACCACTTTTTTGGGGGGACTGCAGTTAATAGTATATAAACTGCTTAAAAAATATTTAAAAATACAAATGGTAACAACAAAATAATAAAATAGTCTTACAGATATGCAATCAATAATAACAATGCAATAATTACAATTGCAATAACAACCAAGAGATCCGTTCTTAACGGTTTGCTCACCGAATTCAGGGGAAGGAGGTGACCAGGTAATTCAAAATTCCAAAATGCAGGGAGAAATTTGATGGAGGGAAAATTTAAAACAGCTCCCCTTCTTTCCCATTAGCGAAATATTTTTACAAAAAACCATCAAGGCATCAGCCTGCCAGGTGTTTGTTTCAGTTCCTTTTGTGCCACCTCCTCCCTTTTTATTTAACCACTGTTCCTTCTCATGTACCTCTTAGTAGACATTAAAGGTAAAGTGCTTATAGCAGCATTTTCCACCCCCCTCTGCCTTGTGGGGAGAGTTAAGGGAACAGATGGCTCTGACTTTTAATTGTCTGCCTCCCATGAGCAATTTGGATCAGGTTATCTGCAGGCCGAAGAAGAGACCAGCCAGGAAAGAGAGGCTCCCTGCCTTGGCTCCTGTTGGAAAATATTACTAAAATACAAATAAAATGAAATAAATCAAGCGTTGCTGGCTTCCTGTTGTTGCTGTTGGCCCTGAATACAGTGGCCCTGGCTCGCGCTTGAGGCAATTAACTGCTGTTGTGTCACAAAAAACCTCCTGAAATGACAGCCTCTGGCCCTCTTGTTATGTTTTCCAGCTTTTTAGTTAATAACCAGAGTAAGACATGGCTAAGAATGCAAAGGAAAAAATGACAATAAAGTGTAGTTCACGGCACCTGTAATGTAAACCATTGCATCTGTCCGGGAGGTGGAGCCCATCATATTTCACCTCAAAATTATTATTATTAATATTCATTACATTTCTATACTGGCATTCATCCAAAGATCACAAGGTATAAAAACATAAACCATATAACGATATAACTAGGATGTCCCTATTTTCATGGGAGAAATGTTGGATGGTATGGTAAAGGTAAAGGTAGAGGGACCCCTGACCATTAGGCCCAGTCACGGCCGATTCTGGAGTTGCGGTGCTCATCTCGCTTTATTGGGCAAAGGAGCCGGCGTACAGATTCCGAATCATGTGGCCAGCATGACTAAGCCACTTCTGGTGAACCAGAGCAGCACACGGAAACACCGTTTACCTTCCCGCCGGAGCGGTACCTATTTATCTACTTGCACTTTGACGTGCTTTCGAACTGCTAGGTTCGAAACAGGAACATTTTCTGGCATCAAGCCATTGCACCACCTTTGCATTGCCTTGGGCTTAGTAATGTGGGACAAAGGGAGCTCCCAAAGTTCTTCCATTCGGCAACAGCACTGTGCCATTTCTATCCATATCCAGACACCTCAGTTGTCGGCAATATGGGCTGCGGCAGAGACACTTCAGCATGACGAGGCAATGAGCAGCGCTGAATGTCAGACACTCGGCATCTGTGTTATTGAGCAATTGGACAACTTGATGGGGAGATCATGTTCTGAATGCAGCCTTCAGAGCTGGGAAGCCATTATTACCTGATAAACAGGCAGCTCTTTTGACTGCGTTAACTTCCACTGCCATGTAACTGTTACCTGAGCTAGCTGGCCTCCAGAAACAGTGATTCACGGCTGCAACTGGCTCCTGGGTTTCAGCTTGGGATCAAGAAACATCACAGGATGGGGTGCAGAGGAAATCAACACGACAGCCAGAAATTGCAATTGGTGCTGAAATCGGAGAGTTATAAGCCACTCTTTACTGAACAGATTCCTGGTCTTCTTATCTTCCTAGGATATGGCACCACTGCTATCTGCTGATTCTACCACATCAATTTGGTTCAGAACACAAGGAGAGCCCTGCTAGAACAGGCTGGTTTCATAGGATATCAATGTATACCATATTTTAATATCACAAAATCATAGTTAGAAGG
Organism: Podarcis bocagei; assembly: GCF_964188305.1. Classification (NCBI taxonomy): domain Eukaryota; kingdom Metazoa; phylum Chordata; class Lepidosauria; order Squamata; family Lacertidae; genus Podarcis; species Podarcis bocagei. Next base: position 88,354,991 of record NC_138133.1, read on the forward strand.
GACCCCATGGGTCATCTAGTCCAACCCAAGGGAGTTTGTTCCACTGTCAAACAGCTCTGATTGTCAGAAATTTCGTTCTTCCTGATGTTGAGTTGGAATCTCCTTACTTGTAACTTGAAGCCATTGGTTCAAGTCAAACCCTCCAGAGCAGGAGAAAACAAGCTTGGTTCATCTTCCATGTGACTGTTGGGATACTGCCAGGGAGATAAAGTCCATCATGGCCCCAAGCCGTCTGCCGGACGTCCATCGATCTCCCGTAGGCACGCAGTATCATCGATTAGCGACATGAGTTTCTAGAAAAAAACTTGCCACATTCTAGAGCTCATGCACACTCTATCAGCAGATAATGCACAGCCAAAAGTTGCACACAGGAGAGCATTATTTACAAGCTTTATTCAGCATTGATCAGAACAAAGAAAGACATGACTGCCTGCGTCAGTGTCTCCGACAGAGAGAGAAAACGAAAGCAATAGGAAACATAAACATCCTGTGAACAGGACATGCGCAGACTCTCTGACTCACAAAGCCTGCTCCCTTTTAAGGTGGAACGGAAATATCCTAACAGTGACAACCCTTTATATGTGTGAAGACATTTATCATCTCTCCTCTCAGTCTCCCCTTTTTCAGGCTAAACATACCCAACTCCTTCAACTGCTCCTCATCAGGCTTGGTTTCCAGCTTGTCAATATCCTTCTTAAATTGTGATGCCCAGAATTGGACACAGTATTCCACATGCAGTTTGACCAAGGCAAAACAGAGTGGTACTAGAATAATAGAATAGAATCATAGAATCATAGAATCCTAGAGTTGGAAGAGACCACAAGGGCCATCGAGTCCAACCCCCTGCCAAGCAGGAAACACCATCAGAGCACTCCTGACATATGGTTGTCAAGCCTCTGCTTAAAGACCTCCAAAGTAGGAGACTCCACCACACTCCTTGGCAGCAAATTCCACTGTCGAACAGCTCTTACTGTCAGGAAGTTCTTCCGAATGTTTAGGTGGAATCTTCTTTCTTGTAGTTGGGCTCCATTGCTCCGTGTCCGCTTCTCTTGAGCAGCAGAAAACAACCTTTCTCCCTCCTCTATGTGACATCCTTTTATATATTTGAACATGGCTATCATATCACCCCTTAACCTCCTCTTCTCCAGGCTAAACATGCCCAGCTCCCTTAGCCGTTCATCATAAGGCATCGTTTCCAGGCCTTTGACCATTTTGGTTGCCCTCCTCTGGACACGTTCCAGTTTGTCAGTGTCCTTCTTGAACTGTGGTGCCCAGAACTGGACACAGTACTCCAGGTGAGGTATGACCAGAGCAGAATACAGTGGCACTATTACTTCCCTTGATCTAGATGCTATACTCCTATTGATGCAGCCCAGAATTGCATTGGCTTTTTTAGCTGCCGCGTCACACTGTTGGCTCATGTCAAGTTTGTGGTCAACCAAGACTCCTAGATCCTTTTCACATGTACTGCTCTCAAGCCAGGTGTCCCCCATCTTGTATTTGTGCCTCTCATTTTTTTTGCCCAAGTGCAATACTTTACATTTCTCCCTGTTAAAATTCATCTTGTTTGTTTTGGCCCAGTTCTCTAATCTGTCAAGGTCATTTTGAAGTGTGATCCTGTCCTCTGGGGTGTTACTATTACGTCCCTTTATGAGGTGAAAGAGGAGAGCGCAAAATATGGTCTGAAGCTCAACATCAAAAAAACTAAGATCATGGCCACTGGTCCCATCACCTCCTGGCAAATAGAAGGGGAATAAATGGAGGCAGTGAGAGATTTTACTTTCTTGGGCTCCATGATCACTGCAGATAGTGACAGCAGTCACGAAATTAAAAGACGCCTGCTTCTTGGGAGAAAAGCAATGACAAACCTAGACAGCATCTTAAAAAGCAGAGACATCACCTTGCCAACAAAGGTCTGTATAGTTAAAGCTATGGTTTTCCCAGTAGTGATGTATGAAAGTGAGAGCTGGACCATCAAGAAGGCTGATCGCCAAAGAATTGATGCTTTTGAATTATGGTGCTGGAGGAGACTCTTGAGAGTCCCGTGGACTGCAAGAAGATCAAACCTCTCCATTCTTAAGGAAATCAGCCCTGAGTGCTCACCGGAAGGACAGATCCTGAAGCTGAGGCTCCAATACTTTGACCACCTCATGAGAAGTGAAGACTCCCTGGAAAAGACCCTGATGTTGGGAAACATTGATGGTACAAGGAGAAGGGGACGTTAGAGGACGAGATGGTTGGACAGTGTTCTCAAAGATACTAACATGAGTTTGACCAAACTGTGGGAGGCAGTGGAAGACAGGAGTGCCTGGCGTGCTCTGGTCCATGGGGTCATGAAGAGTCAGACACGACTAAATGACTAAACAACAACATTCCAGGTGTGGTCTGACCAAGGCAAAACAGAGTGGTACCATTACGTCCCTTGATCTGGACACTAAACTTATGTTGACACAGCCAAAATATCATCACATGTCCTGACTTAGAATTAAGGGACTGGCCAACTTCTGGTGCATCGCTTACAACAAAAGTAATGTAGAAGGCAGGATGTCAGATTTCAACTTGGCAGTTCCAGCTTCAAATGCTCAGCCACGAAGCTCCCTAAGCAACCTGGAGTCAGTTGCCATCTCTCAACCTAACCAACCTCGCAGGGTTAAAATAAGCAGTGGGGAACTATGAAGGATACCCCCGGGCTCATTGGAGGCAGAGTAGGGTAAGAATGAAGCCAATATATGCACAAGCCGATATATGCACAATGCAAAACAGCCCCGTCTCAGGGAAGCTGGTTTTCCTGTGCAATTGTCCTGCCTCGCCCCAGGCGCATGGCTTTGCACAATTTATAGACCAGATTAGAAGTATAAATGCTGCATTTTCAGGCATTTTCCCCCTCCCCTGCCAAATCAATGAGGCCCTCCAAGTCAGAAGCTGATACCAGCCCTGATAAACACACTGTGACTAGATAAATCCAAACAGCTTTGACATTAAACCGGGGGAAGGTATTACTTTGAAGGGTTTAACATATTAACAGACTCCAAACACCATTTCAAAATATTTATGGAAATCGCTTTCATAAAGCTTGTACAAGCAGAATAACAAAACCCTGAGAAATATTATTAAAATCCCACCCTCCATTAAACATGTCAACACTTAAAAGCTTCCGTCTGACATATATATTTTAGCCACTGGTGATTAAACACAAACCAACCCCTTGGCTATTTTAACTCATTGGATTTCTTGGGCCCTGCGAGGATTAAGAGGGAGGAGAAATGACGGTAATTTGTTCTAAAAACCTTCAAAATTTTGAAGGGAAATCACATGCACCCTTGTTTATCGCAGTGGTCTGGACTCAAAAGATATTCAAATTATGTGGGTAATTAGTCATTACATTTGTACTAAACATGAGGGCTCTCTGTGAATTGAAGATTAGGCTTTGAAGCACAGAAACCAGATATGGATAACACAGATCCTCCAAGTGTCCCTATTTTCCAGGGACAGTCCCTAATTTACAGAAGCTGTCCCGGTTTCTGATTTGATTCTGGAATGTCCCATTTTTTCTTAAAAGGTAAAGGTAAAGGGACCCCTGACTGTTAGGTCCAGTCGTGGACAACTCTGGGGTTGCAGCGCTCATCTCACTTTATTGGCCGAGGGACCCAGCGTACAGCTTCTGGGTCATGTGGCCAGCATGACTAAGCCGCTTCTGGTGAACCAGAGCAGCGCACAGAAACGCCGTTTACCCTCCCGCCAGAGCGGTACCTATTTATCTACTTGCACTTTGACATGCTTTCAAATTGCTAGGTTGGCAGGAGCAGGGACCGAGCAACGGGAGCTCACCCCGTCGCGGGGATTCAAACCGCCAACCTTCTGATCAGCAAGTCCTAGGCTCCGTGCTTTAACCCACTGCGCCACCCGCGTTGCCTCCGCCTGAGTGGCCTCCCCTTCCACTCCACCCTCTCTCAGTCCTGCCTCTTCTACCGGCTCCCCACTCTCCCCCTCCTCCAACTGCAGAGCCTTCCCTGCTGGCTCCTTGACAGGTGTGTCCTGTTTGCCACCACCATGAACCTGGTTCCCTACTATCATCATCTTCCTCCTGCCTGGATGCCTCTTGAGGTGGACGCCTCCTCCTCATCTGTTCAGTTCCCTGATACTGCGTGGCTCCCTGTAAGTGAGGGAACCACCAGAAGGCCCTCAGTGCTGAACCTCAGTGTCCGGGCAGAACGACGGGGGTGGAGACGCTCCTTCAGGTATACTGGGCCGAGGCCGTTTAGGGCTTTAAAGGTCAGCACCAACACTTTGAATTGTGCTCGGAAACGTATTCAAATACAGGTACCCAGATAAAGAAAATGTACCCCGAGAAACCAGGTTAAGGGGTTTCAAATGACCTGGTTATTCATCCTGACTTTCTTGCACAAAGCTTAAGAAGATATTCTAGTTACATCCAATCCGATTTGATCCGATTCGGTTGCAGGGTGGTTATACAACAATGAGCAGAATGCTCCGTGTACATCCTGATTTGCTTAAGGTAAAGGTAAAGGGACCCCTGACCATTAGGTCCAGTCGTGGCCGACTCTGGGTTTGTGGCGCTCATCTCGTTTTACTGGCCGAGGGAGCCGGCGTACAGCTTCCGGGTCATGTGGCCAGCATGACTAAGCCGCTTTTGGTGAACCATAGCAGCGCACGGAAACCCCTTTTACGTTCCCGCCAGAGCGATACCTATTTATCTACTTGCACTTTGACGTGCTTTCGAACTGCTAGGTTGGCAGGAGCAGGGACCGAGCAACGGGAACTCACCCTGTCATGGGGATTCGAACCGCCGACCTTCTGATCGGCAAGTCCTAGGCTCTGTGGTTTAACCCACAGTGCCACTCACGTCCCTCCTGATTTGCTTACCTGGTGCTAATACATCTTTCCATTAATCATTTGCTCATTCCACATTTTTCAATGCATTTCCCCAACAATTTCTTAACCACACACACACACACACACACACACACACACACAATCAGCTTTCTTTTTTTGAAAAAGTAGATCTGTGGTGTTGGGGAAACAGAGCATTTTATTCCACTTTAATTGAGGAAACGGAAAGCTTCCAAGAATGTGTTTGAATCCCTCCTACAAATTCTGACATTCTGAAGGCGTCCTAAAAACTTGTGCAACTTTGTCATTTTGATTAGGAGTGAAATGTGTGCATAAAATGTGTTGGGAAATGCTTAATTCATCACAGCTTCCCTTTGTTTTTTTGGAAGGGCAAACAAAGCATCGGAAAATGTGTGCATATATAAAATTAGATTCCATGGTATTTTCAACACAAACAAATATTGACAACCCCTCTAAACTTCTTCTTTCTTTTCCCCTTTTGGTAAAGTTTTCTGACCATGTCATCGCTGTGTCCTTTGGAAAGAAAAGAAAAAGATGTGTAATGACTTTAAAAAAAACAGGACAGTTTTACTGTGTAATTAAAAACCCTACTTAAATACGTAAACAATAAAAGCCATCAAGATGCCAAATGTTCCCCCATTATTCCCTAAACACCTTCTAAATCAGGGGCTGTTCAAGGAGAAATAGGTGAACAGTTTGTGGAAGGTGTGTGTTGTGTATGACTTTTTCTTAAAAGGAGAGTAAGTTTTCCCGTCCTGTTAATAAGGACACTGCACTCCAAACAAACAGGAGTTTTTAGCGCAGAGATGGAATACCTTTGACCCTCCAGATGTTGCAGAAGTCTGTCTTCCATCGGCCCCAGGCTGCATGGCCAATAGTCAAAGATAATAATAATTTCATTATTTGTAGCCCACCCATTTGACTGGGTTGTGCCAACCACTCTGAGTGGCTTCCAAAAGATATAAAAACACAATAGAACATCAAACATTAAGAACTTCCCTATACAGATGGCAGGAGTTGGAGGCCAGCAACAACTGGTAGACCTCATAGCTGCTTGGGCAAATGCCAAGTCACAGAATTATGCATGTAACAGGCCCTGACTTCAAATTTTGGGGGTCCTTCAAATTTTGCAGAGTGGCCTTGATGTTCCCGCCTTCCCAGTATCCCTATGTTCCAGCTTCCTCCCCCAGCTCAGGCAAAAACTCATGAGGTAAGTTCTTTCAAGGGACGTGGGTGGCATTGTGGGTTAAACCACAGAGCCTAGGACTTGCCAATCAGAAGGTTGGCGGTTCGAATCCCCGCAATGGGGTGAGCTCCCATTGCTCGGTCCCTGCTGCTGCCAACCTAGCAGTTCGAAAGCAGGTCAAAGTGCAAGTAGATAAATAGGTACCGCTCCGGCGGGAAGGTAAACGGTGTTTCCGTGCACTGCTCTGGTTCGCCAGAAGCGGCTTAGTCCTGCTGGCCACATGACCCGGAAGCTGTAAGCCGGCTCCCTCGGCCAAAAAAGCAAGATGAGTACCGCAACCCCAGAGTCGTCCGTGACTGGACCTAACGGTCAGGGGTCCCTTTACCTTTACCTTTACCTTTAAGTTCTTTCAAGCAGGGCAGTCCAAGGGGTCCACCCTGTCATTAGGTAAGAGAACAGAGTTAGATGTCGCAAGAAACCAACATAGGCTGGGGCAACTGGGGAATATTTACCACATCTGATTGCATGGACTTCTGTCGAATATGGATTTATAAAAGTAAAGGTGAATCTTTGATCTTTGTAAGCTTCCCCAAGGCCCGCAGGAAGCAAGCTTGGATTGCAGAGGAACCAAATAACTCTTAACGGTGAAATATATCCCATGGTATGATTTCTTATGGGACGCAGGTGGCGCTATTGGTTAAACCACAGAGCCTAGGACTTGCCGATCAGAAGGTCCCCGCAACGGGGTGAGCTCCTGTTGTTCAGTCCCTGCTCCTGCCCACCTAGCAGTTCAAAAGCACGTCAAAGTGCAAGTAGATAAATAGGTACCGCTCCGGCAGGAAGGTAAATGGTATTTCCGTGCGCTGCTTTGGTTCGCTAGAAGCGGCTTAGTCGTGCTGGCCACATGACCTGGAAGATGTACGCCAGCTCCCTTGGCCAATAAAGCGAGATGAGCGCTGCAACCCCAGAGTTGGTCACGACTGGATCTAATAGTCAGGCATCCCTTTACCTTTACCTATGGTTTCTTATGGAAGAATGTTTGGACTGGGAAAGTATCAGTTCGTTAAAAGACATGAAAGACCGCTGTGTCTTAATTTTAACTAAACAAAGGGAAGCTGGAAGACAGCCCAGAGTCCTGGAAGATAAGATGGTGGAAGGAAAACAGGGCTCTCTGAGGGGGGACTGCACTGAAAATAATTGATGGACAACTCCAGAAAGAACAAAAATTTCCTCTTGCATGTTAATTTACATATAGATCTGTTAAACAGGTTAGAAAGTTGCATACCAGTGACTGTCAAGATAAGATAAAGGATTAAGATCGGGAATAAATAAGAGAGAGAAAAGCAGGAACAAGAAATAAATAAAAAAATTATCCTGGCCAGTCAGAACATGGGAAGTCTCCTTAAATTATATAATTTGGAATGTATAATTGATTTTATTATTTGTATTATGATGTGGCAAGATTTGGTATTGTATTAATTGGGAGTATTATTAATGAAAAATTAATAAAAATATTATTACTATTTTTTAAAAAAGAAACCAACATAGGCAATAAGAGGAAAACAAGAAGATATCATAAACAAAGTAAGGTCAAGTCACATGAAAGACAAGTCACATGGAAAGAGACTCACAGTCCATCTCGGAGTTCTGGTGTGTCGTTTGGCGTCCCCAGGGATTTAAGACTCCTTTCCAGAGAAGTCACTGTCAAAAGAAGAATATTTTTTTTATTCGTTATTAACCTCATCATCTTATAGGATAGCACCCTGGGACAAAAAAACACCAATCCATCTTTATGGGTGTCATTCTCACATTGAACCAAAGAGGAAGAACAGGATTATTCCTGGGAGGTGTGAGAAGAAATATTGATCTTTGCCAGACTGATCAGATACTACTTAAGGAAGGAGCAACAAATCTGTCAATTTAATTTCTCTCCCCCCTCCCCTAATCTTAACATTCATGCATAAAAGCATTTAAAAAAATAAAAACACTTTTTTGCAGGAAATTGCCCTAATATAATGTGTTTTGTATGTTATCATCTCTAATATCTGCATTTTTAGGCACAATTCTCCCCATTGTATTCATTTATGTATACACAGTGTGGTTGGAGAACTGAACTGCAAATTTGGAGACTTGTAAATACTGAAGAATGACTGTGTTTCGGTTTGCCTACTGGTTAGGGTCGTCTGAAATAGGTAGTTTTTCTCATTATAATGGAAGCAAAATCCCTATACTCTGGGATGGAGAACATGTAAACCCAACAACTTGCTTTGAGTTTTCACTGAGGTGAAATTGCAATGAGAAGACTATGAAATTATTCCTATCTGACAGGGGAGGCAACAGAGACTGAGAAAGGGAGATGAAAAATCATTCTCAATAAATCTGGAGTAGTGAATTGGATGAGCCACACATAGTGTCAACATAAATTACTTTATTCTGAAGAAAACTTTCTTTTTCTTCTTCTTTTACATTGTATGGTTCATATGCTACCTCAGAAATAAACAATAAGAAGAAATCACACTTGATCTCAATATGTCTCGGAGCTTTGGGGAGAGCTCAGCAATTCTGGACAAAATCCATTCGGATATAAACCAAACTTTGTTGTGGGTAAATTAAGGAAGTAGAAGAAGAGCCACTGGTCCCTCGAGCTCAACATCCTATTCTCACAGTGGCCTGGCCTGCAGCGTACCCGAGCCACATGTCTCTCCTGGGAGTGACGCGGTGGCTCAGGGCCTCACCACCCCCCTGGGTGGATCACCACAGTGCCCCCGTGTGCGGATTGCTGTGGCACCCCCATGCAGCGCCCCTGTGGGCAGATCACCCCGCCCCTGTCAGCGAATTGCCCTGCCCCTGTAGGTGGATTGCCCTGCCCCCGCCACTCGGGGGGCCAGAGCAGCTAGCTACGCCACTGCCTCCTCTAAAGCTTTCTGCCCCTCCCTGTCTCCTGCAGAAAGGAGTTCCCTAGTTTATCTATGCACTGCATCTAGAAGTCCTTTCACTTCTCTGTCCTGAATCTTCCAATGTTCAGCTTCTTGGGGTGTTCACTGAATGTTTTTAACCCTAGTTAAACATGCATTTGGGAGGAGAGCGAAAAGGAGACACACACAGAGGATATCTGCACATCCCCTTTTCTCACCTGCTGCTGCACTGCCACACCCTTTGGAAAGCCCCGGAAAACAAGAGAGACAACTGGAAAACAAGGAAGTGCACCAGAAAGTACAACACGGTTTTAACACAGCCGACAGAGGGCTATTTTTGCAAAATGAGATCCTATGTGCGCCTGTCCATTGGGGGATATAGGAAGCCCTGAACACATATTTTTTAGGTGTCCCTTTTATGATGAGGCACATAGAGAAACCATTGACCCTCTGCTGGTGAGGCTTGCTGACCTCCCGGTAAAGCAAAAATTCGATCTTCTCCAGTTAGGCAAAGACCACAAGACGACACGGATTGTCACCAGATTCTGCGCACAGATCTGTAGGCACAGACCATCCCCCGATTCAATCTAGTTTGTTAAGAAAGGTAGTCTAACTTAAAATTTGTATGTATTTTTATGCCAATCACACTTTTAAACTTAAAATCCATTGTATATTGTTTTAAATGTTTGTTTTGCTATTGGGATTGTAGTTCCATTTGTGTTTCACAAACTGGTCTCTGACCGTAATAAATTTCATCTCCATGTTCATGACATCCTATGCATGTACCATTCTATAAAACAGTGTCCTCTTGTTCAAAAAGGAGTTTCTGAACATTGTAATACAAATTGCACCCTGTAGACTGGCGTGTCTGAAATACGCACCATTGGCATTAATTCGGAAGACGCTGGCTGATGTATCCTGGAAAAGATCCTGTAGTTCATTGGGATCCATCTGTGTGGCTGGAAAGAAGAAGAGGTGAGACAGTTAATGCATCAAGCTGCAGCTGTTAATCTTGTCTCAATTTATAATGCTCCAGAGTGTCTCAAATATGAGCGTAACATAGGAGACGCTAAGCCACTGCAAACAGGTACTCAGGAGGAAAAGCAAACAGGCTTTGTGACCTCCCCACAAACTTTCCCTTGTGAGTGACCTCTGCCCCTTAATTCATATTACTTATTGTTCTGGGGTAGGCCTGGGCTGAATGTTTAAACAAGTATGGTCCGCTTGCGAGATCTGAATCTCCACCACCTGAATTTAGCTGGCCGGGTGCTTTTCAGGCACGTCACGAAGCACAGGAAAAGCTCATCTTAGCTGGAAAGTTCATTCCGAGTTATTTAGGTGAAGAAACTGATCTGTTAAAACAGGATGAAATCAGGTTTACAATCTCTGGCATTCAAGGCCCTCTCCCTGATCCTGCCCTGCAGTTCAATAACAACTTAATTATTCTAGGGAAGTGAAAGTGGCGAGGAGGCAGAGGGAGCCTGTTATCTGAGCTGGGGAAGTCTGCAATTTAGGATGGATGCCGCGAAGCCTCCACTCTCGATCTCTCCCCCCCCCCCCCGCGCACAAACACACATATACATCCCCTCTTCTAGAGGAATGAAGCAGTCACGAACAAACGCCCAGGCTTTGGACTGAAAAGATGCAATTTGCAGAGAACACGTCCCGATCGCCAGGCGTAGCAACGATCCGGCAGCACGGATGGGCGCCAAGGTTGTAAATGGAAAGAGGGGTGGGGGGAGGGAGGGAGGGAGGGAGGGAGGGGACACAGCTAACACAAAAACACGATGTCCAATAAAAATTAAACGAGTTAGACTTCATAAAATGCAGTGCTAAAATATTATCTTCTCATTCTCTCTCCCCCTCCCATTTCCTTGGTAGAAATAAGACTCCATCCTCTGTTTGAAAGATATTCCCACAATGCTTTGAGAAAGAGCTAGGGAGAAGACGTCTTCTTTGCTTCAACCACCACTTGGGTTGGTGAGTTGGCTGCTGTCTGGGTCAGTTGCCTGGAGCAGGAGTTTCCTGGGCTTGCGTGCAGGTGGTGAAGCCACAGGATGGAAGAAGCAGGTGGGCATGGTGCCACCATGTTTCAGCACCTGTGCCCCGCTCCCAAACAGCCCATTTATCCGTCCTGACCTGCCCTGGCTTCTGGGTCACATTTCTGACCTTATTCTTAATAATAATAATATTTTATTATTTATACCCCGCCCATCTGGCTGGGTTTCCCCAGCCACTCTGGGCGGCTTCCAACAAAATATTAAAATACAAAATATTAAAATAAAATTCTTGTGCCTCACTCGGTGACCTCGGGTTTGTCACTGACTCTCAGCCTAACCTACCTCAAAGGGTTGTTCTGAGGATAATACAGAGAGCGGGGAAAGCCACTGGTGCCACTTTGAGCTCCTTGGTAGAAAAATGGGATATCAGCACAGTGAGGATATGGGTGAGGAGTTGCGTGTGGCTCCAAACCATAGGTTGCCATCCCTGTTCAGTCTGGCGGAGTTTACAAGACATGATGTCTTTGTAAAAACTGCAGGTTGGGATATATGAAGCTGCCTTCAACCAAGTTAGATCACCGGTCCATCTAGCTCAGTACAGTACCTCTGGTTATGAGCTTAATTTGTTCTGGATGTCCGTTCTTAACCTGAAACTGTTCTTAACCTGAGGTACCACTTTAGCTAATGGGGCCTCTCGCTGCCGCTGCTGCTCAATTTCTCTTCTCATCCTGAGGTAAAGTTCTTAACTCGAGGTACTACTTCTGGGTTAGCGGAGTCTGTAACCTGAAGCATCTGTAACCTGAAGCGTTTGTAACCCAAGGTACCACTGTACTGCCTATACTGACTCACAGCAACTTTCCAGGGTTGTTCTTACAGGAATGTTTCCACCGCATATGGGGCAGAGGACTAACCGTGGAGAAGAGCTATTATTGCCCTCATTTTTCTGCTTGTCTGCTTTCCACAAACGGGTTGTGGACAGCAGGGTTTTGGGTGTGATGGACACTGGTTCATATCCAGCAGAGGTATTGTTTTTGTGTCCTTACTTCCAATCGTGCATCCCAGGAGACTCTTCACAGCCCAGTTTCTCTCAGTCTGAAAGCGTGAGGCGTTGAGTGAGTGTGCCAGGACATTTCAATATCCCCTCAGCGCTACTTCGCCTCTGCCCTCAACAAAAATGGCTGCCCACTTGCTCAACAAGAGGTGTTTTCTATGACTAGCAGGAAAAAAGAAAAAAGGAGAAAGGGAGCAGCTGCTCCCAGCGCGGAGATTGAAGTGGCGAGGAAAACCTGTCTGTTGAATTTTGGCCCATCATGCTGGCTGTGAAAGGCACATGAGATTTGCTGGGGGAAAGAGGGAAGGGGGGTGGGATAAGTGGCAACCCTCAGTCCCTAAAGGAACCATTTTGACAGAGAGGGAAATTATTTCGGCATAAGCAGAGCCTCGGAAGCAGCTAAAGAATCCTTCACCATGACAGCTGCGGGATAAAGCAGCCATTAACGTGAGCGACTGCCGAGGAGGAACAGACACCTCAATGCCTTGTCAGATTTCAATGCTTTTCATATCTTCTTGTAGTTTGGGCAAATGTTATTCCTGTCCGACCTTTACCCTAAACCAGCTTTAGCTATTACCGAAGCCTTCTGTGGAAGGGGCTCCCAAAACTTTCCGCCGTCAGGTATTTTCACACCAACTGGGGAGTGAAAATGCTCACCTGCACTTTTGCAGGGTGTTCTGGGACAGGTTCTGCACTGGATGACCCGGCAGGTTGACAGGGGTGTTGTTGTTGTTTAGTAGTTTAGTCATGTCCGACTCTTCGTGACCCCATGGACCAGAGCACGCCAGGCACTCCTGTCTTCCACTGCCTCCCGCAATTTGGTCAGACTCATGTTTGTAGCTTCAAGAACACTGTCCAACCATCTCGTCCTCTGTCGTCCCCTTCTTCTTGTGCCCTCAATCTTTCCCAACATCAGGATCCCCTTCATGGATCACTGCCTTGCCATGGCGAAGGGGCTTGAATAACTCAGAGAAGCTCTGAGCTATGCCGTGCAGGGCCACCCAAGATGGACAGGTCATAACGGAGAGTATTGACCAAACGTGATCCACCTGGAGCAGGAACCGGCAAGCCACTCCAGTATCCCTGCCAAAAAAACTCCATGGACAATGACAGGGGTGAGCCAGCAGCAACTCACGCAGAGCAAGCTGGAGTTAACTCTTTATTAGCAAAACAGGATCTGCACACGAGTGTCCGGCCTAATGGCATGGGAAGGGGATGCACAGGAACCGGAGCAGCAAGACCCATCACCAGAACAAGAGGGGCCCCTGTCTCAATGAACATGGCAGGCTCTGAGATGTAGGGACCAGAGGCAGGGGTGCTCCAGGAGGCAGAGGCAGCCAAGGGCCCACAGCCCAGCCCCCTATCTGGCCAGGTGGAGCTCACTAGCTCTGGGACAAGGTGTGCAATTCCTCAGCTACAGTAGGCTCAGGACAGGTGAGGGTCACCTGCCTCATCAAACCCAGATGCTGGAAGCAGCATGTAACATACAAAAGGGAAGCAGAACTGAGTTCTCATGTCTGTTCAACTGCCCATGTTGGAGGACCTTGGCTTGGATGCTTCTGGGCCTCCATGGGGCTGTGCTTTGGGTTTGACTCTGCACTGTATCCTGATTGCTGGACATCAGACTTGACTACTTGGATTGACTCTGGACTGTGTTTCCTGAGCTGTGGACCTCAGAATTTGGATTTCGAACTTTGCTTGTGTGGATTGACCCCTGGTCTTTGAACTTTGGACTTGATTTGCTGCCTTGCTGCTTGGTAATGGGTTCAAGACAAAAGGTCTTAATCCAGCCCCAGACATACTCTAGGGCACACACATAAGAAGAACTTCACTGGATCAAGCCAAGGACAAATCTATCACAGCTTTGTGTTCCTGTTCCTGGTAGCCAATCAGATCCCTCTTACGGGAAATCTCTCTCACTCTCTAGGTTGGAAAACATTCCTCTTCCTTCATACCACCCGGTGATCAAACTTCTTTTCTTTTCACCCTTTCAGAGAACTTTTTGACCTGAAGGAGAATTTCCAGAACTAGTCTCACCTTTCAGATCGCAACTTGAGGCACCAGTGATTTATGATTGCAAAAGCGGCGGAAATATAAATACATTTTTCCACCTTGTAATCAAGCTTTAATCAAACCGTGCCTGGCATTTTTTTTTAATTAACTTGTTTTCATTCTCTTTTGTTTCCTTATTTAGCACCATCGTTAATAAGCGGTTGTACAGGAAGAACAAAGCAACTGTCACCCAGCCTCACAAACCCATTCACATTCTGCTCATGTTTCAGGTTTTAGAAGGACACCGATGTAAAAAAAATAATAATTGATGGCATATATATTTTATATGCCACCACCATTGGCATGACGGTCCTCTTTTATCAAACCATCCACGGTCATTGAAACAGTATGAAAATGTTGGGAGTCAAGAGAGAACAAGGACAAAGGAAGATGGTACTCCTATATCCTTAAGAGCATTGTGTGGGGGAATGAATGAACTCTTCCCCTAAGACAGCGTTGAGGGACCCCTGGCATATACAAGGATGAAAGAACATAAGAAGAGCCTGCTGATTCTGGTCATTGGCCCAACTCCTCCAACATCTTCTTCTCACAGCAGCCAACAATATGCCTTCAGAAAGCCCACAAGCAAGACCTGAATGCAATGTTGGTGCTGACCTTTAAAGCCCTGAATGGCCTCGGTCCAGTATATCTGAAGGAGTGTCTCCACCCCCATTTTTCAACCCAGACACTGAGGTCCAGCGCCGAGGGCCTTCTGGCAGTTCCCTCACTGCGAGAAGCAAAGCTACAGGGAACCAGGAAGAGGGCATTCTCAGTAGTGGCACCCGCCCTGTGGAACGCCCTCCCACCAGATGTCCAAGAGAACAACTACAACTTTTAGAAGACATTTGAAGGCAGTCCTGTTTAGGGAAGCTTCTAATGTTTGATGCATTACTGTATTTTAATATTTTGTTGGAAGCCGCCCAGAGTGGCTGGGGAAGCCCAGCCAGATGGGCGGGGTATAAATAATAAGTTGTTGTTGTTGTTGTTGTTGTTGTTGTTGTTGTTGTTGTTGTGGCACTCTCCTCTCCTGTGGCTCCCAGTTCCTTGTATTCATAAGTGAGCTGGATGCAGGTGGCACTGTGGTCTAAACCACTGAGCCTCTTGGGCTTGATGATGAGAAGGTCGGCACTTCGAATCCCTATGACAGGGTGAGCTCTGAACAATTAAGTCCAGCCAAAGGCGGCTATGGGGTTGTGGCGCTTGTCTCGCTTTCAGGTCAAGGGAGCTGGTGTTCATCCACAGACAACTTTCCAGGTCATGCGGCCAGCAGGACAAAACCACTTCTGCCACAACGGAATACTGTGACGGAAACCAGAGAGCATGGAAATGCCGTTTACCTTCCCGTCGCAGTGGTACCTATTTATCTACTTGCACTGGTGTGCTTTCAAACTGCTAAGTTAGCAGGAATTGGGGCAGAGCAATGGGCGCTCACCCCATCATGCGGACTCAAACCGCCGACCTTCCGATCAGCAAACCTAAGAGGCTCCGTGTTTTAGACCACATCGCCACCGGCGTCCTTTACCTTTGCCTTTGCTAGTAGCTGTTGATAGCTTTGTCCTTCATTACTTTGTTCAGTCATCTTTTTTAAGCCATCCAAATTGCTGGTCATCACTGTCTCCTGTGGGGAGATATTCTCTGTGTGAATATGTCTTTCTAATACAGTGGTACCTCGGGTTAAGAAATTAATTCGTTCCGGAGGTCCGTTCTTAATCTGAAACTGTTCTTAACCTGAAGCACCACTTTAGCTAATGGGGCCTCCCCCTGCCGCTACGAGATTTCTGTTCTCATCCTGAAGCAAAGTTCTTAACCCGAGGTACTATTTCTGGCTTAGCAGAGTCTGTAACCTGAAGCATCTGTAACCTGAGGTACCACTGTATTTGTCCCAGTTCTTCCAATGTTCAGCTTCCTTGTATGTCCACCTCTATCATGTCACTGTTTATTCACCTTTCTCTCCGAAAGCCCCCAAAGGTGCAACAGTTCCTCATAAGAAAGTTGTTTGTAAAATACTCTGAGGGCATGCACATGCACACGCACACGCGTGCGTGCGCACACACACACACAAAAAACCACAAAGACATCTGTATTTCTCTCTCTCTGATGTTCCATTAGAAATAAAGCACAGAGCAAACCTTGCCCATCGCCAATCTGTGTGCGGTAACTGCTTTCTAATTTTGGTAAAAGCCAGGCATTTTGGTTTCAGTCGGCTGCTTTTATAAATTAAGCATCCGCCTGCTTTTTAATCAATGAAGAGAGAGAGGAAAAAATATTCAATGGAAAGGCTTTTGCAGGAAAAAGTGTGCCTTATTACCAAAATCTCCGTTAGCGGGGGTTTTAAAATGACAAAGTGATTTAAGTCGTTTAGGCCAGGGGAGGATTAAGAGAGAGTTTAAAGACAATTCATTATTCAATGGAATAAAACCAGCCTCGTGGAAAATGCCCATTTGCTCACAAAACTTGTGAGAAATAACTGTTCTGTGTTTAATAGTTTCTCTGTGGGTGTCACTGTGAGCACAGCCGAAGTAGAGGATCCAAACTTGGAGACCAGATGAATGGAACATGTTCAGTCCTCATCGAAACTGTGTGTTTTGTTTTGTGCCCCTTTTGCTGTTGTTTGTTTCCCCCCTAAATATTATTTGTTGTTGTTCTGCAAACCGAAGGCTTCCCTAAGAATGCAGACACCTCCCTCAGGAGCATGGAGGGCAGAATTGAAGACACTCAAACTCAGGACGCAAGGAAGAGATGTGCTAAGAGGAAGGCACACTTGGCAAACCCTCATCGTGATCAACTCCCACCCGGCAACCAATGTCCCCACTGTGGAAGGACGTGTGGATCCAGAATTGGCCTCCATAGTCACTTACGGACTCATTGTTAAAACTGTGTTTATGGAAGACAATCTTACTCGGCTATGAGTGATCGCAGAAGAAGAAGAAGAAGAAGAAGAAGAAGAAGAAGAAGAAGAAGATAGCAATAACAAAATGGGGAACAGGTGACCCTTCAGAGGTTGCTAAACTCCACCTCGCATCATCCCTGACCATCGACCATGCTGGTTGGGATTGATGGGAGTTGTAGCTAAAAACATCTGCAGGACCACAGGTTCCCACTACTGGCCTAAAAGCTGTGGTAAACCCTAAAGAAGTTGAAGGAGAGCTCACATCATCACTGACCACTGCTGATGCTGGCTGGGGCTGATGGACATTGTGGAGTCCAACAGCAACTAGGGGACTGCAGGTTGTCCAACCCTGACTGAGTCGTGCGAATGAGGTTGGCATTCTATAGGCTTAAATAATAATATAATAATAATTTATTATTTATACCCTGCCCATCTGGCTGGGCTTCCCCAGCCACTCTGGGCGGCTTCCAACCAAATATTAAAATACAGTAATACATCAAACATTAAAAGCTTCCCTAAACAAGGCTGCCTTCTGATGCCTTCTAAAAGTCTGGTAGTTGTTGTTCTCTTTGATATCTGGAGGGAGGGTGTTCCACAGGGCGGGCGCCACTACCCAGAAGGCCCTCTTCCTGGTTCCCTGTAACTTGGCTTCTCGCAGTGAGGGAACTACCAAAAAATACTGGACTAAAAAAACCTGATGCAGTGAAGACCATAAAATAAATCACTTGCATGAGACTAGCCAGTGTGGCATTCTTAGAGAAAATGCAAGTGAAGGAATAGCCTCTCTTCTCATTTAGATAAGTCCTGATGAACTCATCTGTCTGACAAGGTATCTCCTCCCCACCACAAAGGAGACACATTGCAGTTGCATTTAGCCACCTTTATCACTGTCTTTAATAATCACCAGTATTAGCAGCAACAGAACAGACAAGCATTTCTTATCCTGACAACACACTCACGATGAACAGAGGTGATACGGCGGAGAAATCATCTCCGTCGACCGAAGAGAGACACGTTTTTAGACATCGAAGCAGGAGATGGATTCCAAAGCGAATCGCCCATGCGGTTGGGTATTACTTTCCAGCTTTCTGAATTATAAATGCTTTTTAAAAGGCACAACAGTATCGGGGAGTGTAATCTTGACAGTTCTATCTAGAGGGTCTAACATATTGCATTGAAAGGCTGGCAGTAATATTGAGCCAATCTCGGTGTATCTCAGGGAGTGATATACATCGTTCAGGAGATTATCCTCGCTGACGTGAAGTTGGAGGGACTCCAGAACCAGACTGAGGCACCAATCTGGATCAATGAGGAAGATAAGAACTGTGAGTGGTTATAGCCTTGTTTAAGCAATGAAGATATTGAGGGTGCTATCTTTGGCCTCTTATTTGCATCTTTGGGCTAAGACCAGCTGTGTAGTGCAGGAGACCACAGAAAACTAAGCCTCTTCAGTTCAAGGCACCTCAAGGTGGATTATAAACTTCCACTCCTACTCCTTAGTCCCATTTTGTCCTTGCAATAACCCCTTATGAGGTAGGTTAGGCAGTGACTGGCCCAAGGTGGTACTAATAAACATAAATGCATTATATTGATGGGAAATGCATGCAAAGATGTGTATAATAGACCACAATGTATACATGAATATCTATGTTGGATGAAAAGCAAACTTAAATGCTAATGAATGTTCACAATGACAGTTTTTAAAATATGCAAACTGCGACGGAAACTGAACTTTAGCCTGGAAAAGAGGAGACTGAGAGGAGATAGGATAGTTCAGTTTCCATCGCAGTTTGCATGTTTTATACCCAGCTCCTTCAACCACTCCTCATAATAATAATAATAATAATATTTTTTTTATTTATATCCCGCCCTCCCCAGCCGAAGCCGGGCTCAGGGCGGCTAACAACACTAAAATAGTGCAACATTATAAAAACATCAAAGAATTAATTAAAATCAAAATTGATGGCAACCATAAACTAAAGTATTGTAAAGATTGCCAAAGGAGGGAGTCAGGCTGCGCCCTGACCAAAGGCCTGGTGGAACAGCTCTGTCTTGCAGGCCCTGCGGAAAGATGTCAAGTCCTGGAGGGCCCTTGTCTCTTGTGACAGAGCGTTCCACCAGGTTGGAGCCGCAGCCGAAAAAGCCCTGGCTCTAGTTGAGGCCAGCCTAACCTCTCTGAGGCCTGGGACCTTCAAGATGTTTTTATTTGAAGACCGTAAGTTCCTCTGTGGGGCATACCAGGAGAGGCGGTCCCGTAGATACGAGGGTCCTAGGCCGTATAGGGCTTTGAAGGTTAAAACCAGCACCTTAAGCCTGATCCTGTACTCCACCGGGAGCCAGTGCAGCTGGTATAGCACCAGATGAATGTGATCCCGCAGCGAAGACCCCGTAAGGAGTCTCGCTGCGGCATTCTGCACCCGCTGGAGTTTCTGGGTCAGTCTCAGGGGCAGCCCCACGTAGAGCGAGTTACAATAATCCAGTCTGGAGGTGACCAGGCATGGTTTTGTTTGTTTCCAGGAAAGAATGAACCTATACTAGCTCTTTGCAACCTGGATGGTGATGCTAACAAAATATACCCATCTTTTCTGCCTTACTTCCCTTCCCATTCCCCACCCCCACCCCATGGAGGGAGAGATTACTGCTCCTTATTTTACCTTCCATACAGTCTTTGAATAGAGTGAGCTAATTAAGATCATCTAAGGCTGCAATATTAAACACGCTTGCCTGGGAGCAAGCACAACTGACCACTGTAAGATTTACTTCTGAACACACATGCCTAGCACTCCACTGTTACAAAGGGACTGCAATTGCAGCTTCTGCAGGGCTGGGGCAGCAACAGCTGGTGGTTTTTGATCAGAGGCGGGGGGTCTCTAATGTCATGTTTCCCCTATTAAGCCAACCTAAAAATATCCTTGCGTTCTGCTCCCAGGAGGTGCAAGAAATGTAAACACTCGAGAGGCGAAGAGGCATCTTTGGGAAAGCAGAGCATACTCGGAGTGTCAGCAAATAGGCTGTCAGGCGTGGGATGCGAAAAGGGAAGCGCGCAGAGAAAGAAGAGACACCGTTCTGGGATCTCAGCTGGAGGTGTGGGATCTCATCTTTTGTTGGTTGGTAAAAAATATTGTCAAAACAGAAATGGAGAGCTCACGCTGGCACACCAAGGGGAATGCCTTCCATTAATGAGTCAAGCATCCATGCTGGAAAATAAAGTTGCCATTGCCACGAAAAGTTGCACACTTTGTTTTATTTATTGGCATCAAATAAATAGGAAAATGGAACTTGTTCCCACGAGAGGCAGGGATGGCTACCAACCTGGATGGCTTTAAAGGAGCACTGGACAAATTCGTGGTGAATAAGGCAATGAATGACTACTAGTCATGATGGAGGCAGCAAGGCTCCTGAATAGCAGTTGCTGGAAACCACCGGAGGGGACAAGGCTCTTGCGCTGAAATCCTGCTTGCAGGTTTCCCTGCAGGCAGCTGGTTGGCCATCATGAGAACAGAATGCTGGACTAGATGGGCCATTGGCCTGATCCTGCAGGCTCTCCTTATGTTTATTTTTCCATCTCTGCCGTATTAAGCACTTGGTCCCTTACCTTTCTCGCCCTGATCTGGCCACAGTGGTCCATGCAACGGTCACCTCCAGCCTTGATTATTGCAACTTGCTCTTTGTGGGGCTGCCCTTGAAGCTGACCCAGAAACTCCAGCGGGTGCAGAATGCCGTGGCGAGGCTCCTCACAGGGTCTCTGCCATGGGATCACATTCATCCAGTGCTCTACCAGCTGCACTGGCTCCCGGTGGAGTACAGGATCAGGTTCAAGGTGCTGGTTTTGACCTTTAAAGCCCTATGCGGCCCAGCACCCTCGTACCTACGGGACCGCCTCTCCTGGTATGCCCCACGGAGGACCTTAAGGTCCACAAATAACAACACTTTGGAGGTCCCGAGCCTCGGGGAGGTTAGATTGGTCTCAGCTAGGGCCAGGGCCTTTTCAGCACTTGCCCCCACTTGGTGGAACACTCTGTCACAAGAGACTAGGCCCCTGCGGGACTTGACATCTTTCCGCAGGGCCTGCAAGACAGAGCTGTTCTGCCTGGCCTTTGATTTGGACTCAGTCTGACCCTTATGTTTCCCTCCCCTTATGGTTTTGACTTTTAAAATGAGGTTGCATTTTAAATTGCATTTTAACCTGTATTTTAAATTGTTTCTTTTTCTTCTTTCTTGATATGTTTTTACTGAAATTTTATTGGTGTTAGCCCCACTAAGCCCGGATCTGGCCAGGGAGGGTGGGGTATAAATAAAATTCATCATCATCATCATCATCATCATCATCATCATCATCATCATGTTTAGAACAGGGCAATGCCTTCTACTGAATAAATTCCTAGGATTTTACCTTAGTGAAGACCTCACTTGGAAAAATAACGTAACTCAGGTGGTTAGGAAGGCCCAACAGATACTCCATTTCC
This sequence comes from Podarcis bocagei, assembly GCF_964188305.1. NCBI lineage: Eukaryota > Metazoa > Chordata > Lepidosauria > Squamata > Lacertidae > Podarcis > Podarcis bocagei. Next base: position 88,376,423 of record NC_138133.1, read on the forward strand.
TCAGGGTCTTGCGAAAGAACAATGTTAAACAACAATTGATGACCTCCTTCTACCAGTCCACAATAGAAAGTGTCCTCCCCTATTGTATCACAGTGTGGTACGTTGGCTTGACAGCCATGGACAGAAAGTCTTTACAGTGGGTGGTGAACACAGCACATGATATCATGGGCTATCCCCTGAGCCCGCTAGATGACATCGCAAGGGATCGATGTCTTAGGAGAGTGAGAAAAATTCTCAGGGACGATTCACACCCCGGGCAGCACCTCTTTAATCTTCTACCCTCGGGCAGGAGATATAGAAGTATAATCAGTCGTACCAACAGGCTAAAAAACAGTTTCTATCTGTGGGATGTTAGGCTGCTGAACGGAAAATAATATAGTGCAACTGACTTTCGGGGTTGGTGTGTTGTGCGACAAGCACACAGAGTGCAATGAGATTGAGTGTTTGTGGGGGTGAGGAGGGAGGCTCGGTTAATTTCATTGTACACAGGTTGTACATTGACAATAAATGTATTATTATTATTATAAGGGTCACAGCTAAGTGGTGGGAGAGCAAGATACTCAGGGCGAGAGATTGGAACCAAAAAGCAAAAGCAAAACTCCCAGGTCAGCGGCTATCAGGGACTGTACTGAGGAAGAGAACAGTATAGATTTAGAACAGTGGTTTGCAGAAGGTCATAGTTCAGAGGCTGCAGAGAGGAGAAGCTGGGAAATATTGGGAGGGGAGCAGGAGGAAGAAGCACCAGGGGAGAGACAGCTGACAAACTCAGTGTCCTTGGAAAGCATTCCTGACCCCCTTTCCCAGAACCAGGCATGCATTGAGAGTAGTTGTCAGGAGTACGTGCAGGAGCCAGGCCCTGTGACCAGTAGGGCTAAGTTTGTTCTGAAGAGGCAAGGCACAGCCGCATAGGTGAGGCCACTTGGTAACTCACTGCACCTGGTGGCAAGAGCCAGGAAGGGATATAAGGTCAGCATTTCCCTTTGGCTCTTTGCCACAACAACACATTTCCTGCCTTGCTGTGTTTGGCTTCTTGCTTCCTGATCCTCAGACCTCGGCTTCTTGACTCCTTGCTTCCTGACCCTCGGACCCTTGACTTTGTGACTCCTTGCTTCTTGACCCTCAGACCCTTGACTTTGTGACTCCTTGCTTCTTGACCCTCGGACCCTTGACTTCATGACTCCCTGCTTCCTGACCCTCGGACCCTTGACTTTGTGACTCCCTGCTTCCTGACCCTCGGACCCTTGACTTTGTGACTCCTTGCTTCTCGACCCTCGGACCCTTGACTTTGTGACTCCCTGCTTCCTGACCCTCGGACCCTTGACTTCGTGCCTCCTTGCTTCTCGACCCTCGGACCCGTGGCTCCTGGACTCTCGTTCCTGTTCCCACCCCGCCATCTTGCCCCCGGTCCCGACGTCCTCAGCTGGGACTTTGATTGCCCATAGACCAGACCATGACAGTAGTAGAACAGAAATCTCAGAGGCAGAAAGCACAGGTCAGCCAGCGCAGGAATGACATAGAATAGGAGGGACTAAGGGGCTGGAAATTTACTCGGAGCAATGTCATTATCTAAGAGAGATGGCATTCTTACGTCTCTCTCACTGTGAATATTGAATAAGAGACTTGGTAAGAACTCTTCTTGTTTATCTACTTCTCGGCTGCCACCGTAGGAGGGATCGGATTCCCCAAAGCCTGGCAGTGGCATAGAAAGCCCTGCCAGCACATTAGGCAGGCACATGCACTGTGCCATGGGGATGGGGCATGCACTGGAACGGCTGTGTCCCAGGCACCCCGCAGGGACGCAGCTGGCATACGTCAGTCCTGCGCTGCTTTCGGGGGCAGCACGGGGCTTGCTGCATGCCTGAGCCGCAACATACCTCCCAGCTGGAGCTCATCCAGGAGGGACATGGTGGCCCAGGCACCCTGCTGGCCCAATGCCACCCACAGCAATCTGCCCCTTCTGCACCCCTATAGCTATGCCACTGTTCCAGGTGAGAGATACAAGGGTCCACCCTTTTTTTGAGACAGAATCCTGCATTTTCTTTTCTCTTTCTCTCCCTGTATGATGATGCTGATGAGTCATTTTTTCCCTTATTGTATTATGAAAAAGCTTTAATAAAAATTTATCCCAAAAGGGGGGAGTGGTCTATTATTAAGTAGATTACATCTTATAATATGATATACACACAAAAAAATTCCACATACTTATGAAATCAGTGCATTTAACAAGTAATACCATGGATGGATGTAGGGACGCGAGTGGCTCTGTGGGTTAAACCACAGAGCCTAGAACTTGCCGATCAGAAGGTCGGCAGTTCGAATCCCTGCGCTCGGTCCCTGCTCCTGCCAACCTAGCAGTTCAAAAGCACATCAAAGTGGAAGTAGATAAATAGGTACCACTCCAGCAGGAAGGTAAACGGTGTTTCTGTGAGCTGCTCTGGTTCGCCAGAAGTGGCTTAGTCATGCTGGCCACATGACCCGGAAGCTGTACGCCGGCTCCCTCGGCCAATAAAAGAAGATGAGCGCTGTAACCCCAGAGTCGGCCACGACTGGACCTAATGGTCCGGGGTCTCTTTACCTTTACCTTACCATGGATGGAAAGAACCACTCAATTTAAACAGCTCGATGGTCTTTTAAGTGAATGGGACAAGGAGGTTGGTCTGTGGTACTCATTTCACAAACAGAACAGAATTAAGTTGCATTACATAGAACAAACACACGTTCTAAGAATTAAAATATTAAGCCACATTTACTGGAAAAAGATCCACTGTATATAACACAAGAATTCAACAGAGCCATAAAGTGTCAGCTTCTCAAGCTGGTTTTAAGTGTCATTTCCTTCCTCTAGCGTTTCCAGGGAATTATGGGTACCTTTTGGGCTTTGTCAATAGCTGCTGGAGGTCTCGTTCCTGGGTCATGTGTGCCGCACAGCCCCCGTTTCTTGTGCCTTGGTGCTCAGGGAGCAGAAGACAGAATTAAGTGGTGGGGGGAGTGGTCAACTCTTTCATTGGAGCTTTTTAAGCAGTGATTCAATGGCCATCGGTCAGGGATGCTTTAGTTGTGATTCTGGCATTGCAGGAGGTTGGGCTCCCCTTCCAACTCTACAATCCTATGATTCTATTCTCTTTCCCCGAAGAGGGCAGACTGGAATGCCAGGTCATGACAAAAGCTAACACAAATGCGTATCCACAGTTCAGGGAAGCCCCTGCTTCCGTTGAACGTGCCAGAGTTTGAAAGAATCAATGGGACTACAGAGACAGTGACTGAAGAGATGAAAGGAAACTACAGCAAATGTGAATATTTTATCAGTTGTGAGAGCAAATCCCTACACAGGTAAGTCTCTGATTCTCTCCACATACACCTGTTCACAACTTTACAAAATAAAGGAGGCTCTGCAGAGGGACCAAGGGAATTAACAAAAAAAAAACCAACCAAAAACATTTCAAATAGCCCAACAAGTCTTCAGCATCCCAGCCTCCCACTCTATTCTTAAAGGGACACATTAAAACTCCTCTCTAGTGTAGATTCCCACACTGTTGTCTTGGGACTTGTCAATCTGGTCAGGACTTCTAAAAATTCTTTTAAACCTCAAAAGCCAGTGTATTTTTAATTCTTGGTGCACATCTTGGTTCTTCTTCAAGCAGTCAGTACAGATGACCATGTGATGCAGAGCTCCCCATGGTTGCGGTGGACTTCTGCAGCATTTTCACAAAGCACAATAATCCCTTTCTACTTTGTACCGTTTGGGCAGCCTGTGTTCCATGGGTAGGCAAACTAAGGCCTGTGGGCCGGATCCAGCCCATTCGCCATCTCAATCCAGCCCAAGGACAGTCTGGGAATCAGCGTGTTTTTACATGAGTAGAATGTGTCCTTTTATTTAAATTGCATCTCTGGGTTATTTGGGGGGCATAGGAATTTTTTCATTACCCCCCAAAAAATATAGTCCAGCCCCCCACAAGGTCTGAGGGACAGTGAACCAGCCCCCTGCTGAAAAAGTTTGCTGACCCCTGCTCAGTCTGCTCCAAAATGAAGCATGCCTTCACACAATACATAAACTATGGAACTCACTCCCACAGGAATGTCAGGAGTTCAGCCTACACTCGAGTAGGACCCTGGCGGAGACACATGCCTGACTGGCATGTTCTCCCCTTCCTGGTCTTTCATTCAGGAGCTTCCAAAGCTTTCTTCAGCCCGAACATCACAGCGACCGATGCCAACCGACACCGGCACACTTAGGGATCCGCAGAGCCTTCGCAACTTGCATGACAGACCTCAGCAACTCAGCATTTTGGCTAATCGACTTTATTTACATACAAACACACACGGAGCACTGCAACATGGCTCCCTCTCACTCTAGCATCAGGCAGCAAAGAGAAAAAGAACAAAGGACAATAGTCCCCCTTCACAGAACACAGTAACACAAACATCCTGTCTCCGTCATTTCCCACTCTATGGAGTCAAAATATACATTATCATGTGATAGACAACTATCCTATGACTGCAATCAAGGAGCAGGAATTCTAACAGTCTTCACACAATACATAAACTATGGAACTCACTCCCACAGGGCAGAGAATAGCCATTGTGGTTAGCAGTCATCAATAGCCCTCTCCTTCCCCATGAATTTGTCCAATCCTCTTTTAAAGCCATCTAGGTTGTGGCAGGGAGTTCCATGGTTTAACTATGAATGCCCTGAGGCCCGACAACTGGGCTAAATGGTTTCATTCCTTCACAGGGAGACGATGTATGTATACACACACACGTGGTCCATGAATTTTGTTTAATTTATCAGAAACTGTCAACTCATCTTCTGCACATCAATTAAATGCATCATTTCCACTGCAGATGCAGATGTTGTGCCTCACCACTCTCTTTTGGTATATAAAACTGTGCGAATTCAGGTACCCTTTTTATTGTGTCTTCTCCTCCGGGAAAGAATACAATTCCTTCCCGGGGAGTTTTCCATCTGCTTGTTGAAAGAATATGCAGCTTTACTGCAGATGAAAAAGGCCGGCTGGTGCCTAAAGGGAGCTGGAGGTTTGGTAGATGCTATTCTTCTTCCCAAGGCAGAAGGTCAGCAGTTCCGGTCTCCATGGATCCACACATTCATTGAATCATAAACAAGAAGAGAGCCGGAAAGACCTGTTCAGATTGCCCCCCCCGGGGAAAGGAGTACATCCCACCCCCCAGAAAACACTCTGAGGCCTGACCCTCTCCGACTGTTCTGCATTCAAGCACTGAGACTTCCGAGCTGACTCAATACACAGCACTCTTCGCAAACAGATCTCGCTGCTGCAGGGGCTTTCTTGCAAGATGCAAGGAGCCTAGCTTTAGAAAAGATCCTTTGCATTGGTACCCAAGGTTTTATGAGCCACAGAATCCTGCAAAGCATAAGCCATCCTTGTCTTTGTTCTTCTTAGCCACCAGCAGACCTTCCTAAACACAGCCCAGTGTTCATTCAGAATAACCAAACCAAATTCCTCGGTATCTTCTGGGTAAGAGATGGGCAAGCTCTCCCCAGCTCACCCTGGACTGGCTCAGAAATAATATGAGTCCTTAGTAGCTACACAATGCTAACTCTCACATAAGAAGAGAAGAAGAAGAGTTTGGATTTGATACCCTGCTTTATCACTACCCGAAGGAGTCTCAAAGCGGCTAACATTCTCCTTTCCCTTCCTCCCCCACAACAAACACTCTGTGAGGTGAGTGGGGCTGAGAGACTTCAGAGAAGTGTGACTGGCCCAAGGTCACCCAGCAGCTGCATGTGGAGGAGCGGGGAAGCGAACCTGGTTCCCCAGATTACGAGTCTACCACTCTTAACCACTGCACCACACTGGTGCAATTCTACCACTATTCTGGGCATCCCAGCTGACGAAGGGAGGGCTCCTCTCCGGTGGGCGCCATTGCCATTATAAAAGAACAAGGAAGGTGCTCATGGTGAGTTCTGGCACCTCTTTTTTCTGGAAAAATAGCCCTGGCTGAAGGACATTGACCAGCTGGAATGTGTGCAGAGGAAGGCAACCAGGACGATTAAGGGTCTGGAGACCAAGCCATATGAAGAATGGTCGAGGGAGCTCGGTATGTTTAGTCTGGAAAAGAGGAGGCTGAGAGGAGATATGATAGTCACCTTTAAATATCTCAAGGGCTATCACATGGAAGACGGAGCAAGCTTGTTTTCTCCAACTCTGGAGAGTAGGACCCAAACCAATGGCTTCAAGTAACAAGAGAGGAGATTCAGACTAAACATCAGGAAAAACAGTAAGAGTTGTTTGACAGTGGAACAGACTCCCTTGGGAGGTGATGGACTCTCCTTCCTTGGAGGATTTAAAGCAGATTTTGGATGGTCATCTGCCATGGATGCTTTAGTTGAAATTGCTGCGTTGCAAGGGGTTGGACTAGATAACCTTTGGGATACCTTTGAACTTTTTTCAATTCTATGATTCTATGACTTCACTCTGTCCCGTAGGATTCCCATAAGAAAGAAGGCCCTTCCCACCCCACCTTATTAAGGCTAGGAGAGAAGATGGGGAGATCTTTATGACCTGGACTCTTAGCCCTTATGGTTAATGAATTGACAGGGAATCGATCCTTCAGACCTTTCATTTTATAAGTGCACAATATGTTCCAATGTCCACAAACAGCTGAGCTCTACAATCACTCGCTATTCACATACAGTGAGCATAAGGTCAACATACATAGAGATCAGCCACACAAATCTTTTGCAGAGACATTTGCACTTGCCTAGAGAAAGCCTGCACCTGTGTTCAAAGTAATGTGTGAACAAGCTTAATCTTTCTTGTCCTTTGCTGACTTGCAGGGAGCAGACGGGTCAGGTTCATGAACACCACTTCAGAGATTCAGTCCCCTGGGCCCTGCCCCACAGACACAAAGTCTTTGCAGCATGCTGTGAGATACAGTGGTACCTCAGGATGCGAACGGGATCCGTTCTGGAGCCCATTCGCATCCTGAATGGAACATAAGACACCGCGGCGTGTCTGCACATGCGCGGGTCGTGTTTTGCTACTTCCGCACATGCACGTGACATCATTTTGAGCGTTTGCACATGCGTGAGTGGCGAAACCCAGAAGTAACACGCTCCTTTACTTCTGGGTTGCTGCGGAGCATAACCCGAAACTGCTCAACCTGAAGCACATTCAACCCGAGGTATGACTGTATTTACAATGCAGTCAAACCGACCATGCGTGTTTGCTAGATAGGCACATGATAGGAGCTGAAGTTCACAGAGTTTTCCTGCTAGAGGGAACTCTGAAAGAAGGAGTGTAGCCTTCACCTGGCTGAGTACCGTACTTCCTCACTGCTCTATCACCTCATTCCAGCAATGCAGAACATATTCTAAGTTTGAGCTACAGCTCAGACTCCATCTTAAGGTGGATTTAAGTACCGTATGTCTTTGTAAGTGGATGACCATTTTAAGCCTATCTGAACAAAGCTGCTGTGCCTGTTACTCTTTGACGAGTATTCTGAGTGAGTAAATGTTATTTTTACCTTTTAGGTAAAGGGACCCCTGACCATTAGGTCCAGTCGTGACCAACTCTGGGGTTGCGGCGCTCATCTCACTTTATTGGCTGAGGGAGCCGGCGTACAGCTTCCGGGTCATGTGGCCAGCAGGACTAAGCCGCTTCTGGCGAACCAGAGCAGTGCACGGAAATGCCGTTTACCTTCCCGCTGGAGTGGTACCTATTTATCTACTTGCACTTTGACGTGCTTTTGAACTGCTAGGTTGGCAGGAGCAGGGACTGAGTGATGGGAGTTCACCCCGTCAGGGGATTCGAACCATCGACCTTCCGATCGGCAAGTCCTAGGCTCTGTGGTTTAACCCACAGCGCCATGCAGCAGTAGCATACATAAATAACCTTTTCTGACACCTGTGATTATTGTTTTAAGGGGGAGAAAAGGGAGACATACCAGGAGAGTTCAATCTGCCTTAAATCATTTTGGATTGCTTAAACTAAAAGGCTAAAAGAAGCCTAGCAAAGCTTACTTTTATAAGCTACAAAGGGGTGGCCTTCTGCTGAACCCACAAACGTGAGGAAGGAAGGATAGTATCTAATACATATAGCCTCTCCTAGCATTTATACGCATCCCTACACATACTAGGGAGTAAGGCACTCAGACCAGCTCCTGAATCTCAAGCCCTACAACTGCATGTGAAAACTCCATCATCACCCAATTTGCCTGCCGACGTTCTTCGTCAGGAAAACTCTGGCATGCAATCCTTCCAAAGACTCTCTCTCGTCCCCAAATGCAAATCCTTGTCATTTCCAGCAGTGGCCCATCGATCTTCCTGAGCGGGGCACGCTGCCAACCCATGCCTCGCCCGCAAATCTGCCGGAGAAACTCAAAATGCAGAGAGTCCTTCGTTTTGCAAATGTGGCAAAGCCATTAAAAAGCCATTAGAAATAGATAATGAAATTAAGAGGATAATCTCCTAATAGGAGCCAGGCTTTGCCTAGGGAGTCCCGGAAGGGCTCAGCGACGTGGTGGGCTAGCTGTGCTTCGACCAAAGACAAATCGAGTGTTTGCAGAGAGGGAAAACAAAGGAGGCGACATTGTTCTGCTTGGCAGGAAGGCATAATAGATTCTGTCTGCGGAGATGGATCTGCACTTGATGCTCTCAGATCACAACAGAAGGGAGCAAATGCCGACTATTATTTTGAATTTATTTAGGGCTCGGAGTGCATCAGACATTCGGCAGACATCATGGGGCCTGCTTCTGACTCAGAGAGACTGAGTTTCAGCAGCCCACACCTGTGGGTGCTTGCAAAGGCACAAGGCACCATGGCATGGCATCAGTGGAAGCTAACCGGCACCTTATTCCTAACAGGGACATTGGTTCTACTAAGGCTTAGGGAAGTGTGAATCGACCCCCTTCCTCCCACAGCTTGGAAAATTTCACTAGCCTTATAAAAAACTTTTTGAGAAGAGGGATGTGGCTTGGTGGTACAGCTCCTGCTTTGCATTTGGAAGGTCCAAAATTCAATTCTTGGCGTCTTCAGTGTTGGTGCTGACCTTTAAAGCCCTAAATGGCCTTGGTCCAGTAGACCTGAAGGAGCGTCTCCACCCCCATCATTCTGCCCGGACACTGAGGTCCAGCACCGAGGGCCTTCTGGTGGTTCCCTCCCTGTGAGAAGCTAAGTTACAGGGAACCAGACAGAGGGCCTTCTCGGTAGTGGCGCCTGCCCTGTGGAACGCCCTCCCACCAGATGTCAAAGAGAACAACTACTATCAGACTTTTAGAAGACATCTGAAGGCAGCCCTGTTTAGGGAAGATTTTAATGTTTAATAGGATATTGTATTTTAATATTCTGTTGGAAGCCGCCCAGAGTGGCTAGGGAAACCCAGCCGGATGGGAGGGGTATAAATAAATAAATAAATAAATAAATAAATAAATAAATAAATAAATAAATAATTATTATTATTATTATTATTATTATTATTATTATTATTATTATTCAGTTAAGGGTGGAAGAGACTCCTGGCTGAAATCCCAGAAAACTGTTGTCAGTCACTGTAAGCAATCTTCCGATGTTCCTCCTATTGGAGAAGGACCATAGAGATACATAGAGGACCACAGAAGAGGAGAGTGTTAGGAAAACATTCTTTAAAGAAGCAGATACGGTTCCTTTAAGTTTAAGAAAGGTTTCCAGAAGTTTCTTCAATGTGTGGGAGCGGCACTCCAAGCTTAATTGGTGGCAGCTGGAGATGAATTTAAAAGGACGAAGATGAGTTTGCAATTTGACACACGTAGAGAGCACACATTCGCTGTTAGTACACATGCTTACAGCTAGTCTGGATGCATGGTAAAGTGTGCTGCTCATACTATGGGTTTGCAGTATCAGGACTGTTTATTAATAAACTGAAAGTATACTGTGCCGAAGAGAGGGAGAGGGACTGTAAATAGTTTGTAGAAAAGCTGAAAAGCTTGTATACTCAAATGCTTGCATAAAGTAATTCTTGACACTGCATTCAAGTGTGCCTACAGTTCTTGTCGTCTGCTGCAAGGGAAACTCTGCTAGAGTGGTTATCATCAGTAACCTCTAATAGAGAGGACTCTTATGCTCAAATCCTGCTTTGGGTTTCCCACAGGCATCTGATTGGCCCCTGTGAAACATGATGGGCCATTTTCCTGATCCAGTAAAGGTAAAGTGACCCCTGACCATTAGGTCCAGTCGCGGATGACTCTGGGGTTGTGGTGCTCATCTCGTTTTATTGGCCGAGGGAGCCGGCGTACAGCTTTTGGGTCATGTGGCCAGCATGACTATGCCACTTCTGGTGAACCAGAGCAGCGCACGGAAACGCCGTTCACCTTCCCACCGGAGCAGTACCTAATTATCTACTTGCACTTTGACATGCTTTCGAACTGCTAGGTTGGCAGGAGCAGGGACCGAACAAGGGGACCTCACCCCATGGCGGGGATTCGAACCGCCGACCTTCTGATCGCCAAGTCCTAGGCTCTGTGGTTTAACCCACACGCCAGTAGGTTCATCCTCTTGCTTATAAATCCCTGGCTTGACCCAGCAGTCCTCCCATTGAGTTCTGAAACGGACAGATGTTTTGGAAATCATGTTCCAAGCCGGGTTGCCTGCAGAGGACACTTCTTCCCCTTTCCTTGACAACTGAAGGTTGTTGGCAGCAGTGCACCAGACTCCTCTTCCGCCTCCCCTCCCCGTCATATCATAGGTGCTTGCAGAGCTATAACGCCAAACCCGCCATAAACCTCCCAGCAACTGCACCGGTGGGCCTCGTAAACTTCCTCCTGATAAATCTGAGACAAAGGCGCAAAACCCGCTGCCTGATTCATTATTCATTGATGAGGCCTGCAAAGAGGTTGCGACAACTTCAATCAACGTGGCTGCCGGCTTCGACTTTCCTTGCCCGGCTTGCCCCCCTCCCCCAAAAAACCTGCAGGACGTACAAGTGCCGCTATAGGGTTGTTTACTATTCTCTGCCGCTCTCTTTGCCCTTTTGAAAAGCGTTTCCTGGGGAGATTCAGAGCCACAACGGAAGCCTTCCTAGAATCATAGAATCATAGAGTTGGAAGAGACCACAAGGGCCATCGAGTCCAACCCCCTGCCAAGCAGGAAACACCATCAGAGCACTCCTGACATATGGTTGTCAAGCCTCTGCTTAAAGACCTCCAAAGAAGGAGACTCCACCACACTCCTTGGCAGCAAATTCCACTGTCGAACAGCTCTTACTGTCAGGAAGTTCTTCCTAGTGTTTATCTTCCTAATGATATCCCCACCCCAAACCCTGGTCCTATCTAATCTTACTGCAGCAGTAAGCGACTCCCAAATTTTACCGAAAAGCACTGGGCTAGCGGTGGAAATTCCATCGGAGGCCAGGAGAACGTGCTTGCCTTGCACATTTCAAGCCTGATACAGATGTAGCAAAAACCTTCCTCTTCCCTCTTCCTCCTCCGAAAAAAAAAAAAGCCACCTCTTCTTTATACTCTCCAGGCACGTCGAGATTAATGGACTTGTTTGAGTGTAGGGTATAGTTACAGTTCTCACCAGAGTGGGGGGGGGGATGGAGGGAACGTAAATATGCTGGTGCCAAACCATAAAAGCATTTTTATAGTGTCATAAACCAATATCACAAGGAAAACCTGGGCCGAGGAACGAGAGAGAGAGAGGGGGGGGGTGGAAACTTAGAAAGAATGTATAGAGGGAAGGGGGGAACACAAAGTATTTATTTTTTTAAGTCAACATAGGGCATAGCAGCCATAATTTTGTATACTGAGTTTTATTCTCATACATTCTGGGTTCATTCCCCCCCCCCCTGCAGAAACCAAGTAAGTCCATGAAAGAACAGGAATTTGTACTGCTGCTCTCCCTCTCCCCCCCCCCCCCCCGCTGCTGCCTTTGCTAAGAGGATCATATTCAGTGGGTGACCCAGAATTCTTGGCTTTGCTTCACTCTTCTTTTTAGCAGAGTCTGCAGTCCCAAACCTTCCACACTCTAACTTCAATCTCGCAGCTAATTTGTGCTTGATTGCTGGCTTCCAAACGCTGAACTAACTGCGCTGAGAAGCATTGTGCTTGAGCTGATGTTAAAAGTGCCATTTGTGATTTGGTTTTTGATTATTTTTTTAAAGTCCCCAGGAAAAGGCATTGAAATCCCTCAAAGTATTGGGATGGTGAAAGGATGAAATATTCTGGGGTTTTTTTGTTCGGTCCACAGTGCGAGGCAAAATGAGCTAATTTGCAGGTGCCAGAGTTGTGTGCAGATCAGAACGCACGCGTCTCCACAATTTGCAATCTGGTTTGGATTCAAAACTGCATGCAAAAATGTGTGTTTTGGGGATGGTGCATATAAAATTCACATACAAAGGCACACCAAATGTGTATCCTGGGTTCAAGTGTGTACAAAAGTACTTAACATTTGAATGTGAAATTGTATTTGATTTTGAACAAACTCCACCAAAAAGCACATGTTTTGAGTTGATGCTGAGGGATGTGGAAGATATTGTCAGGCTTCAGGGAATTGGCTCCCCCCCCCTTTGGCAGTAGATAAACAGAACAAAGGAAAATGAATCTTCTTACCAGTTGAAAACTTTAATGCTCACAGCGAGAGAACGAAGAAGCCATTTTCTAGGAATGACGGTGCTCCCAATTAAGGGTTCTACCCACTTCCTCCCTAGTCATCCATGTCAGTACAGCATCTTGTAACCTGAGCTGGTACCCTCTGTGCTTTCTGTTCTGCTACCTTATCAGCTCTTCTTGACCATGGGCTGAGCGGATGAATGCTTTCCAGAGACTGTGAATCTGTTAACCCCCTCTCTCCCAGGGCTTCTTCTCCTAGCTGTTCCCCATCCAGTATTTCCCAGCTTCTGCCTTCTGAACTGTGCCCCTCTGCAAACCACTGTTCCAAATCTATACTGTCCTCCTGCTCCTGGGAAGATTCAGGATCCTGATCAGGAGCAGGGGGAGGGGGGAGGCTCTCACCATTCCTACTCAGTCCAGCCCTCCTCAGCACGGTCCCTGACAGATATGCAGAGATGCAGCGGTTCATCAAAACACACACCAGTCCAAATGTGTGGAGCTGTTGCAAGATAAATTAGATTGTCAGTTTCACAACCTAAGGGTTGATTTCCACTCCCAGACAGCTGTGCTCTTGTGGAGAAACTTTTGGGGGCCACCTGCCAGTGGTGGTTGTGGCCAGCAGCAAAAGTGGCAGGAGGAATGGATGTGATGCTAACCTTTGCACAGGTGTATACAAACACCTCTCTACATCCAGGCAAGCAAGAGAAATCAATGAGACATTGCAGCTGAGTTGGGCAATGAAGGAAGGGGTGAGGGGTGTTGCCTGGGAAGGTCATGGCCTAGGGAAGGTCCTGAGGGCCAGACAGAGTCACGGATAGCTGCGTTTGGCCTCCAGTCCTGAGATTCCTGGCTCCTGCTTTAGAGAACGGCACATCAAGCCATCCATCACAACCCTACTGTTTCTGTACTGCACTCTATGCAATGTGTGATAGTAGCCCTCTGGTAACTGTTGCTTTATTTTTGTAAACAATAAAAAGAGGAATGGAATTTGTGGCTATTCCTTGCTTTCCAGTTTGCTGACTAGTAAAAATTTTAACCGAATTTATGGGGCGCTGTAAAAGAAAATTCTCAGAAGGCTGCCACATTCTGTCATCTTGTGCAATCCAGGAGAGCTGTCATTCAGGTGGCCCAAAAGGATACCCCCAAGAAGGCAGATAGTTGGGTCAGCAGAGCATGAGACTATTAAGCTTGGGGTTGTGGGTTCAAGCCCCACATTGCAGGGGGTGGACTGGATGACCCTCAGGGTCCCTTACAACTCTACAGTTCTTTGATTCTAAGGGATTCCAAACAACTGACCCACCAGCACAGAGAGTTAAATCCGGGCAGATAAGAAGATCAACTCATAACCACCTATAGATTTTACTGGTGCAGCTACTGCCTGTTTGCGTTTGTTTATTTTGAATTTTCTACCCCACCTCCAAGGCTTCTCGCCGTGATACATAAAGCTATAAAAAGAAGTTATGGACTTCGTTTTTAAAAACACACACAAAGCAAAATAATTAAAAACAATCTTAGCACACATAGCCCATGAATCACAAAATATTGTGAATGTTAAAGGTCAAGCTAGACCTAATGATTCTTTGCATTTCAGTCTGGATGAGTCATAACCATCAACTAAAAAGATTTCAGCAGCAAATGGGAGACATGGGAAAGGAGTATTGACTCCTCTCTGAACCCACCCACTTACTCCCCTAAAGGTTCAAACCCTTCTGGGCAACCCAAGTTCACCCCCAGTATTGTAGAGAAACTGATTACAAAGAGAATTTTTAATAGGGACAAATGTTCTACGCTGAGGCAGAAATAATCAAATGTACAAATATAGGATGGACAGAAGCAATCTAAGGATCTCAGTAGACCACAAGGTTAACATGAGTCAACAGTGTGGTGCAGCAGCAGCAAAAAAGAGGAGTACATGCTATTTTAGGCTGACATCTTTCCGCAGGGCCTGCAAGACAGAGTTGTTCCACCAGGCCTTTGGTCAGGGGCCAGCCTGACTCCCTCCTCTGGCAACCTGCACAGAATTTTGCTTAACGGTTGCCATTAATTTGATTTTAATTAATTTTTATAATGAAATGTTTTTAGAATGTTGGATTATTTGATTGTTTGATTGTTTGATTTTTGTTAGCCGCCCTGAGCCCGGCTTCGGCTGGGGAGGGCGGGATATAAATAAAATATTATTATCATCATCATCATCATCAACAACAACAACAACAACAACATAAGTAGGGTGTCCCAATCAAGGGAAGTGATATTCTGCCATTGTCAGACTACACCTGGAGTACTGTGTCCAGTTCTGGGCATGACAGTTGACAAACTGGAATGTATATAAACTGGAATGAAGGTGACCCGGAAACTGCAATTAATCCAGAATGCGGCAGTTAGACTTGTGACTGGGAGTGGCCGCCAGGACCACATAACACCAGTCCTGAGAGATCTGCATTGGCTCCCACTACGTTTCCGAGCACAATTCAAAGTGTTGGTGCTGACCTTTAATGCCCTAAACAGCCTCGTCCCAGTACACCTGAAGGAGCGTCTCCACCCCCATCGTTCAGCCCGGACAGTGAGATCCAGTGTCGAGGGCCTTCTGGCGGTTCCCTCGTTGCGAGAAGTGAGGTTACAGGGAACCAGACAGAGGGCCTTCTTGGTGGCGCCCACCCTGTGGAACACCCTCCCTTCAAACATGAAGGAAATAAGCAGCTATCCTATTTTAAAAGACATCTGAAGGCAGCCCTGTTTAGGGAAGTTTTTAATACTTAATGCTGTATTGTTTTTAACACTTGATTGGGAGCTGCCCAGAGTGGCTGGGGAAACTCAGCCAGATGGGTGGGGTATAAATAATAAATTTATTATTATTATTATTATTATTATTATTATTATTATTATTATTATTATTACTACTATTACTACTACTATTATCATCATCATCATTATTATACAAAGGAGTGCACCGAAAGGATCAGGGGTCTGGAAACCAAGACTTGGGAGGAATGGTTAAGGGATTTGAGTATGCTTAGCCTGCAGAAAAGGAGACTTAAGAGGAGATATGGTAGCCATCTTGAAATATTTAAAGGGCTGTCCTTGTTAGGAGTTCAGCATACACTCAAGTAGGACTCTGGTAGGGACACATGCCTCACTGGCATTTTCTCTCCCTCCAGCCAATCTGGGCGGCTTCCAACAAAAATAGTAAAATACAGTAATGATTTTTCATATCAAACAGTGCCATCAATGCTATGGAAATTATCTAGGAGGAAAGCACTGTAACTTAATTAACAAGCCAGTCCCATGAGCCTATCTGCATCCACCAACTTTGCATTTCTATCTCCTTCACCATACTCCATTGCTAAACTCCTGGAAGAAGACTAACACTGGAATCCTATACATATCTAGTCAGAAGTCCTGCTGAGTTCAATGGGATTTGCTCCCAGGTAAGCAAATACAGGATTGCAGCCTCACTGAAAGCCCCCATAAAGATGGTTAAAGGTACCCCTGACCGTTAGGTCCAGTCGCGGATGACTCCGGGGTTGCGCACTCATTTCACTCTATAGGCCGAGGGAGCCGGCGTTTGTCTGCAGACAGCTTCCAAGTCATGTGACCAGCATGACTAAGCCACTTCTGGCAAACCTCTACTCCACTAGAAGTCCCTGCTAAAAAGAGCAGCAGATGGACCAATCTACTAGGGGCTGGATTTACAGAGGCCCTTCCACTCAGCCACACCCAGGACGCATGTACAACTTTCCCAGCTTGTCCACCTACTTCAATTCCAGCAACCGGGAATCATCTGCTCTGCTGCCAAGCAGACAAGATGCTCTGTGGAGTACTGGCTGCCTTTCCCTCAACCCCATCTGTTGGGATGGCTTAGAGCCCATCCACCAGTCGCCATGGCCCCTTGCCAGGGGCCGCGGTGCCAAATAAACAGAAGCTTTCGAAGGACTGAATCTGGCTCCATCTGCAAGGAACTTCTTCACTGTAAGGAAGGCTTTCTCTCCCTCCCTTTCTCTCTTGTCCTTTTGCAGATGGTACAAGAGCAGCAGCTGTGTCCTCGTCAGAAATTTGAGCTTGTGGAATGGCAAGGAACAAGCAGGGCAGGTCCCAGGTGAAAGGAACAAGCTGGGGAGTTGGTTGCTAAGAGTTTTGCAGCTTAGTTGGTGACACACTTTCCTTGGTGCTGACACTTCCGTAGGTACTCAGTACTAAAGCTACCCAGCCTGCTGTTGCCTTAGGACAACCAGTGGGGACTACCAAATGTGAAGTGGGACAGAGGGCTTAGGTCAGGGTTGGGGAGACCTATCTTCCCCACATTCCATGGGGCTACCTACCTGTGAAACACTTGGAACCAGGTAATCTGATTTTTGGCCTTGCTGATAATACATACCGTATTTTTCGTCCCATAGGACGCCCTGTCCCATAGGACGCACCTAGTTTTTTTGGGGGGGAAATAAAGGATTTTTTTTTTTGCGGATGTCTGCCCGGCGCGGGGGGCACTCTGCTTCAGGGTGCCCCACCCACCGGGCGGCAGGCTGCTATCCGCAGCGTGGGGAGCCCTGCGGGGGACTCCTGCAAGGCTCCCCACGCTGCGGATGTGTTCCCGAAGCGCCGGGCACTCTGCTTTCAGGGCGCCCAACGCTCCGGGAAGCAGGCTGCTATCCGCAGCCTAGACAGCCCTGCGGGACCTCCCACAGGGCTGCCTAGGCTGCGGATGTCTTCCTGAAGCCTGGAGGGCGAGAGGGGTCGGTGCGCACCGACCCCTCTCGCTCTCCAAGCTTCAGCAAAAGCCTGCATTCGCCCCATAGGACGCACCCAGATTTCCCCTTCATTTTTGGAGGGGAAAAAGTGCGTCCTATAGGGCAAAAAATACGGTACATGCCATTTTCCCATTCACGGCAAGCAGCTGCGTAGAGTTTCTGCAGGGGCTTCCGTCAGTCAGCTAATCAGTGGTTCCTTGCAATCTGCTTTCCCCTCATTTTGGTCCAGCTGTGTCTTCACCTGTCCCACACTTAGAATCACAGAACTGTAGGGTTGTGTGCTGGGCAGTCCAGGACCGGTCCAGAATCCGAAGGTTCTGCTAGGAGTCAGTCCGACAGGGTCAAGGCAGGACACGAGGCAGGAAACCAGGCAAGGACAGGTACAGGATCTCAGGCAGGATCTAGCATACACCAATGTTGCTCCCACAACCTGGGGCGGGGTCTGACAGCCTTTTATCTTTGTTGGGGTAACGGCCAGTCCTGATCCCCTGTTTTGCCCAGAGGCGAGCACTCCTCCTGCGAGTACTCAGGTCTCTCCTTCTCTCAGACCTGAGTCTCTGCAGCTCGGGAGACGTCGGTGGGTTACTAGACCCAGAGGCCACCTCAGCCTCCCCTGACCAAACCAGTAGTGGAGCAGCTGTAAGCAATGGGCCAGCTGAAGGCAAAGAGGTAATCCCCACATCTGGAGCCAGGGCAGGCTCAGGCCCCTGACTTGGCCCAGCTGGTGCTTGCTGTAGGGGAACCTGTGCAGACTGGGGCTCTTGAGGATCAGGCCCCAGAATTGGTTCAGATTTTGCCTGAGGCAGGGGATCCAGTGCAGACTGAGACTCCTCTGGTTCCGAGTCCGAGCTCAAGTCCCAGGCCATCATAGGTTGGAATGGAAGGGTCATCTAGTCCAACTTCCTGCAATGCACGAATCTCAACCAAAGCATCCAAGACAGGTGGCCAGCCAACCTCTGCTTGAAAACCTTCAAGGAAGGAGAGTCCATTCCACCTTCCAAGGGAGTCTGTTCCACTGCTGAACGGCACTCGTTCTCTGAAAGTTCTTCCTGAAGTTTAGCTGGAATCTCCTTTCTTGTAACTTGACTCTGTTGGTTTGGGCCCTACGCTCCAGAGCAACTGAAAACAAGCTTCTTCTCTCTTTCATGTGGCAGACCTTGAGGGGTTTTTTAAAAGATGGCTATCACATCCCCTCTCAATCTCTTCTTTTCCAGGCTAAACATATGACTTGAATTCATATGTGTTGTCAGGAGTAGTGAGAGTGACACTCCGCCAGAGCAGTCTGGTGGGACAAATAGGGACATCTAGTGGTCCTGTATAGGCCTGAGGATAAGCCGTTCCCCATGCCCTAGCTTAGGTTTTGTTTGATGGCCAGCTAAAGGTTCCCCCTGAAAGCATCCATTTCTTTCTGCCTTTGTGTAACGGGCAACCAGTTGAGTAACTGAGGAAGTTGTGAGGGGTGTGGCCTGGGAATGGCCAATATTTAGGGGGATTCCTGAGGGCTTGATAGACTGGGGGATTGCCTTGGGGCCCAAGCCTGAGGTTCACCACCCGTGCATTATGGGGGAAGAGGGGAAAGAAGAGCACAGCATGGGGTACCATTGTCAGTCACCATCTCACGCCAAGCCTAACATTTATATCCAATCCTATAGGCCAGTCTTCAGCTTGCTCTAAGGTGGGACTAGACTCTCTAGACCAGCCTTTCACAACCTGTGGGTCCCCAGATGTTGTTGAACTACAACTCCCATCACCCCTAGCTAGCCAGGCCAGAGCTCAGGGATGATGGGAAGTTGTAGTCCAACAACATCTGGGGACCCACAGGTTGAGAACCGCTGCTCTAGACTAATGTCACTTCTTCTGTGTGTTAAAGAAGGAAGTGGATTGTAGGAAGTGGACTGTGACCAGACAGAGCCATTTACGAAGAGATCTTTAAGAGATGTTGATCTTTGATGATCTGATCTTATGTTCTTATCATTTTGCTAGGGGATTCAGCATGTGATATATATATATTTTTAATAGGATGAATGGCATACCATTTTTCTCATTGTCAAAAACAAGAAGTCATGTTTTGTTCCTTTGTTCAAATCAGAAGTGATCTGCTCCATTAGTGGTTACTAAAGAATCTCCTCCAACCCACACATGGTCTGATGAAATGTTGAAAAATGCCAGTCAGTCATCCCTGTCTCTGAGCAATCCAGAGCATAGCTGTCAACGTTTCCCTTTTTAAAAGGGAAATTCCCTTATTCCGAATAGGATTCCTCACAAGAAAAGGGAAAAGTTGAATAGCTATGATCCATAGGTGAGGAGGTAAGGGGATTGGGACCAATAGATGCCGGTGAGTCAACTACCCCACTGAAATCTGAAGCGCTCAGAGGTCTGCCATTTATGTAGAAAGCAGAAACCAAGAAGCCATCCCCTCACTCCCACATAGACCCACAAGAACATAGAAAAACCCATATAATGAGCCTGCAGAATCAGGTCAATGGCCATCTAGGCCAGCATTCTGTTCCATCAGTGGTGGGGAAGTTCTAGCCCAGGGGCCTAATTTTGTCAACAAGGCTATTTCCCCCCAGAAAAACCATGTTTTCCCGCTTTGTGCCTGACATCAAGGGTTATGTGGTCCAAACCACTATAATGCATGAATCACAACAGAAGAGGAGGAGGAGGAGGAGGAGGAGGAGGAGGAGGAGGAGGAGGAGGAGGATTTATTATTTATACCCCACCCATCTGGTTGGGTTTCCCCAGCCACTTTGGGCGGCTTCCAACAAAATATTAAAAATACACTGTTCCCATCCAACCTCCACTTAAAACCTCCCATGAAAGAGTCCACTGCCTTCAGAGATAATTCATTCCATTGATCCACAGCTCTTGCTGTCACAAAGTTCTTCCTGATGCTTAGTCCAATTCTCCTTTTTTGTCATTTGAATCCACTGCTTCGGGCCCTACCCTCTGGAACAACAGAAAACAAGTTTTCTCCCCATGACAGCCCTTCAGGTAACTGAAGATGGCTTTCATATCTCCTCTCAGTCTCCTCATCACCAGGCTAAGTATATCCGGGTTCCCTCAACTTACCTAATTAAAATATGCAATAACAATTCCATCAGATCATTAAAAGACCTGTAATTAAAATATTTCATAAAATAAGGCAGTTAAAATGCATGACAATTAAAACTGTTGCAACAATAAGATCAGAAGTTCAAGTTCAGGGGAATGCCTTACGAAGCTGGTGTCCCTTCGGAAGCCAGCAGAATGCCAATACTGATGGGGCTCCTAATATTTCAGCAGCAACACTGACACAACTAGTGCAAAAGCCCAGCTCCATGTCACCACAACCCAAAATTCGTCAGGCTGGGGCAAAAATGACCAGGTTGCATTTGCTGATTGTAATGCCCTTAACAAGGCAGCCGAGTTGAGGATGGTTTCCGGCAAGTAGGTGAGCTAGTTCTCTATCTGGTCCAAGTGCCAAAAAGGGGTTTCCCCATTCCTGGCCCAAACCATCCCCAACTAACAGTCGCCACTAATTATGTCACTCATTAAAAAAACAGAGTGAGAAAGCAACAGCTTCAAAGATGGCTATGCTAGTACAAATATTTAGGATCAGGCTGCCACATGAAATTGTAAGAGAAAAGATAATCACTGTACTACCGTAGGAAGGCTATAATCAGTATAAGGAGTCTCACTCAGATGCCATCAAATCTGAGGGCGAATCTTGTGGCTTTATTGCATTCTTCACCGTAACAGTGTGTTCTTGCTCAAAGCCCAACAAATTGGCAGTTTTGCAAACCACAGTGGCTCAGGGTGTCATTACTATGCTGTTCCCATAAAAGGAGGAACAGAGTAAATTAAGATGATATAATTTTATTGACCTGGTTTGTTAGTGAAAACTGTACGCTCAAAGCATGTGTTTGAGTGTCAATGTTTTCTAGGTTGCAAAATAGAAGCAATATGTTTCTTAGAGCTTTCCTTGTTCCCAGCCCCCATTTCTTTTTCACTTGTCCCCGCTTTTTCTTTCCTTTGTCTGAGTTCAGCTTGCACAAATGTCAACAACTCCATAGGTTAGTTATTTCTGGCATTTAAAGGAACCAGGACTACCACTATGAAGAGAAGGTCCAGTTTGGGCACAGAAACTGCTTTGGTTGCCCTGCTGTTGGAGAGAGACAGGGGAAATATGTCCCTGTTTATTCTCAACCTCTCAGCGGCTTTCAATACCAGCAACCACAGTATCCTTCTGGAGCAGCTGTCTGAGCTGGGAGCAGGTGGCACTGCAAGGGGTGGTTCCAGTCTTACTTTGATGCTCAGTCCCAGAAGGTGATGCTTGGGGAGTACTTTTCAGCCCTGTGGAGCCTTCAATGTGGAGTTTTTAGGGTGAAATTTTACCCCCTATTTAACATCTACAGTGGTACAGTGAGATTTCTATTCCAGCTTAAGGAACAGGCATGTGGAACTCTTGCATGTCACATGTCTGTTTACATTCCAGTTCAGTATGCTGAGAACGTACCGAGGTACCACTGTATATATTTTAGGTGCCAGGTGAAAACATTCCTGTTCAACCAGGCCTTTGGCTGATTAATATCCTACAGCCTTTTAAATGTGTCTGTTGGGGAGGGAAGAGAGATACTGTTTTGTTGTTTTGGTTTGATTATTTGTCTTTGTTTTATCTTGTATTTCATTCTGTGAACCACCCAGAGATCTCTTGATGAAGGGCAGTATACAGTGGTACCTTGGGTAAAGAACTTAATTCATTCTGGCGGTCCCTTCTTAAACTGAAACTGTTCTTAACCTGAAGCACTACTTTAGCTAATGGGGCCTCCTGCTGCCGCTGTGCCACCGGAGCACAATTTCTGTTCTCATCCTGAAGCAACGTTCTTAACCCGAGGTACTATTTCTGGGTTAGCGGAGTCTGTAACCTGAAGCGTCTGTAATAATAATAATAATAATAATTTATTATTTATACCCCGCCCATCTGGCTGGGCCCCCACAGCCACTCTGGGCGGCTTCCAAAAGAACATTAAAATACTATGATACATCAAACATTAAAAGCTTCCCTAAACAGGGCTGCCTTCAGATGTCTTCTAAAAGTCTGGTAGTTGTTGTTCTCTTTGACATCTCGTGGGAGGGCATTCCACAGGGAGGGCGCCACTACCGAGAAGGCCCTCTGCCTGGTTCCCTGTAACTTGGCTTCTCGCAGGGAGGGAACTGCCAGAAGGCCCTCGGAGCTGGACCTCAGTGTCCGGGTAGAACGATGGAGGTGGAGATGCTCCTTCAGGTATACTGGACCGAGGCCGTTTAGGCCGTTTAGTAACCTGAAGCATCTGTAACCCGAGGTACCACTGTATAAATTTAATAAATAACAACAACAACAACAACAACAACAACATCAGTCAGAACAAGCTTCTGTTCACAGCATCCTTATGTAACGGGAAATTGTGGTTTGCTCAAACTAAAAAGGAAAGGAGAATGATTGGTTCCAAGTCTTGCAAAAGCTTGCTCACCACCCTCTGGAGTTTAAACCCGTCTGGGTCCGGCAGGTTCACCTTGGACAAAGCTGCAAAACAACAAGAACGTGGCTACAAGTATCTTCCCATTCGACACCTGTCAGTCAAAGCTGTGTGTGCATGTGTGGGTGGGCGAGCGGCTGCAAGGATGATTGTCAGACTTCCCAAAGTTTGCTCCCCATCTCTTTCCCCTCCTTTGCACTTCAGGAAGACCAAATAACTTCAGACAAACAAAGCATATAAGCAGGCAGGAACAGCCATCATAATGATGGGAGTAGATGGTGAGTCATACAGTAAAGACAATGTAGCATTAAGGGAGCGTGATTCATTGAATCTAGAGACGACTAGAGAAAGGTGGATTAAGTCAGCAGTTCCCAAAGTGAGTGGTACCTCCCACTGGGGGTGGGGCAGAGTGATTACCTGGGGGGGGGGATTGATATGAGGCAAGGGGCAGTAGTGGGGACTTTGAAAAGCTGGCATCAAGTCCATCCCTTTTGCTGAATTAAACTAAATAGTTTTAAGTGGATTGTGAATAAATGGGCAATTCATTGTTACCATTTTGAATTGCATAATAATAATAATAATAATAATAATAATAATAATAATAATAATAATAATAATAATAATAATAATTATACCCTTCCCCTCTGGCTGAGTTTCCCCAGCCACTCTGGGCGGCTTCCACCAAAATATTAAAATACAATGATTCATCTAATATTAAAAGCTTCCCTAAACAGGGCTGCCCTCAGATGCCTTCTAAAAGTCTGGTACAGTGGTACCTCGGGTTACAGATGCTTCAGGTTACAGACACTTCAGGTTAAAGACTCCGCTAACCCAGAAATAGTACCTTGGGTTAAGAACTTTGCTTCAGGATGAAAACAGAAATCATGCAGCGGCGGTGCAGCGGCAGCAAGAGGCCCCATTAGCTAAAGTGGTGCTTCAGGTTAAGAACAGTTTCAGGTTAAGAACGGACTTCCGGAATGAATTAAGTTCTTAACCCGAGGTACCACTGCAGTTATTTTTCTCTTTGATATCTGGTAGGAGGGCATTCCACAGGGTGGGCACCACTACCGAGAAGGCCCTCTGCCTGGTTCCCTGTAACCTCACTTCTTGCAGTGAGGGAACCGCAAGAAGGCCCTCGGTGCTGGATCTCAATGTCCGGGCAGAACGATGGGGGTGGAGATGCTCCTTCAGGTATACCGGGCCGAGGCCATTCAGAGCTTTAAAGGTCAACACCAACACTTTACTTGTGCCCAGAAATGTACTGTATTGCAATATTATCTTCCTTAGTGGGACATGCAAACTGCTATTATGAATAATGTTTTTAATAGGGTAGGGGGCGGTGGGGATGAGTTCATGGAACCAAGGTGGCTGTGGTTTAAAAACTTTGGAAACCACAAGATTATACCAAAGACAGCTCCAAGCCTGAGGCCCCCAGTCTAAGTCCCCTCTGATGGGACTTGTCCTATGCCTGTGGGGTCTTAGCTGCACACCTTAGGTGGTGGCAACAAGGAGTGATGATTAGCTGCCATTTTAAATTCCTCACTGGAGCTGCATCGATACTGATTAAAAAAACGGTATAAAAGTTCTTAATGCAAAATCCCATTGGCGACAGATCACTGCTATATATCGCCACCTGGTGTCACATGTTTATAACACAGTTATAACGATATAATTGACAAGTGTAGCTGAGTCCAACGCATCACATAGCAGGAAATATGAAATGTCAGCTCACAGGCCCAGGTGACTGCTGAGGCCAAGTGGGGATTTTGTCGTTTGGCTAGCCCAGGACCTCCACACACGCTGCCCAGGCTTGCGTGTCAAGGAGGTCACTTCAGTGCTGCTATAACAGGGATTTGACTTCAACCCCGGGAGACGCACTCCATTGTCTCTTGAGACAGATGGGTGTTGGCAACAAACTAAAAAGCAAATGGACTCTCTTATAGATAGACGGTCCTGACTTCTAACTGCAGAAAAGGGGAAAACTAAGAGACCATCAAGGGAAGGGCCACAGGTCAGTGGTAGAGACTTGCATGAAAAAAATAAAATAAAAAATAACATTACTCACATTTTCAGTCCCTGGCATTTCCAGGCAGAGCTGTGAAAACTCCGAAAAATCTCGTACAGTCATACCTCGGAAGTCAAACGCCTTGAGTGTTCCAGTTTGCAAATGTTCTTTTCAACATCCAACACGGGTTCTGCGGGTTCTGATTGGCTGCCGGAGATTCCTGCAGCCAATCAGAAGCCGTGCTTTGGTTTTTGAACATTTTGGAAGTCAAATGGACTTCCGGAACGGAATCTGTTCGACTTCCAAGGTACGACTGTACACACGACTTCATAACTTTGTTTCAGCCACTCCAATCTTTAACTACCAATAAATAAACAAACAAATATATTGTGGTCACCAGGACAATTAATGCAACAGCCCAATTGCAAAATCAATATGCCAATACTGAAGTTGCAACTTAATAAATAGGACACCGGCCTTTCCGGGGTTGCAGAGATCCCACTATGAAGCAGAGGCTTGCAAGACTTGAAAAGAAGAAGAAGAAGAAGAGTTTGGATTTGATATCCCGCTTTATCACTACCCTAAGGAGTCTCAAAGCGGCTAACAATCTCCTTTCCCTTCCTCCCCCACAACAAACACTCTGTGAGGTGAGTGGGGCTGAGAGACTTCAGAGAAGTGTGACTGGCCCAAGGTCACCCAGCAGCTGCATGCGGAGGAGCGGAGACGTGAACCCGGTTCACCAGATTATGAGTCCACTGCTCTTAACCACTACACCACACTCAGTGGTCGAATATCTGTCTGTCATGCAAGAAGTCTCATGTTCAAACTCTGGTATCTCCCAGTAAGCCTGAAACCCAGGAGAGCCACTGCCAGTCAGTGTATACAGTGCTGTGCTAGATAGGCCAAGTGTTTGTCTCTGTGGCACTAGGGACACGGGTGGCGCTGTGAGTTAAACCACAGAGCCTAGGACTTGCCGATCAGAAGGACGGTGGTTCGAATCCTTGCGACGGGGTGAGCTCCAGTTGCTCTGTCCCTGCTCCTGCCAACCTAGCAGTTCGAAAGCATGTCAAAATACAAGTGGATAAATAGGTACCACTCCAGTGGGAAGGTAAACGGTGTTTCTGTGCACTGCTCTGGTTTGCCAGAAGTGGCTTAGTCATGCTGGCCACATGACCTGGAAGCTGTACACTGGCTTCTTTGGCCAAGAAAGTGAGATGAAAGCCGCAAGCCCAGAGTCGGTCACAACTGGACCTAATGGTCAGAAGTTCCCTTTCCTTTACCTTTAAGGCAGTTCAGGATTCTTCCTTACTGATAATTCAGTTGTTTTAACTTTTTCTGCGAACCACTTCAGGGTTTTCTTTTTTTACGATCAAGCGGTGTACCTTTAATGACATAAATAGAGGTATATTTTACCCAGAAAATACTCAAAAGCCAGATTCTGAGCAGGTATTCCTAATCCAGGCACCTCCTGGTCCTCCGCTGCAAGTATTTTCTGTGTAAAAAAATCAATATTTGGAAGATGCGTGTGCCTATCAAAAGAGGCACGACGTATGGTGCACATGTTTGATCATTGCCGGAATATGAAGGGGGGGGGACACATTTGGGGAAGAGGCCCTTATCCCACACTGTTGTGTGGGATTTCTAAATTAGTCATCTTGTCTACGGAGATGGCTTTAAAAGGCAGAAGACTGTTTTCTAAATTAGCTCCTGTTACTTAACGGACTGACATTTTCCATCACTGGCAGTGACGACTTGGGAAACTTCCCAGCGTGGGCATATGCCACTTCAATCTGACGTGCCGGGAAATCTGGGGGAGCCACAGACGGCTCGGTGACGAGACCGGAAAAGAAAGCCAAGAGAGATGACGGCAAGCTCAGGTGATCGGCTGTGTTGTCACCCGATGAGTGTCAATCGCTTGTGTTTTGCTGCCGTGCAATGACTCCTGGAAGAACTGTGGAGCAAGGTAGACATTAACCGTCTCCCCCACACGCCATGCTTCATGCCAGCTCCAGAGATATACTGTTTACCTCCCTGTTTGCCACCTGGCCTCAAAACCCCAGAGTCATTCTTTTACTCACTCCCTTTGTCTCTGTTTTCATATTAAAGAAGCTGCCAGTTCCTTCCACGTCTTCCTGAGAGGTGATATGACAGCCATCTTCAAATACTTGACGGGCTGTCACATGGAAGAGGGAGCAAGCTTGTTTCCTGCGACTCCAGAGGGTTGGCCCCGAACCAACGGATTCAAATTACAAGGAAGGAGATTCCAAACTGAACATGAAGAAGAACTTTCTGTCAGTGAAAGCTGTTTGACAGCGGAACAGACTCCTTTGGAAGGTGATGGACTCTCCTTCATTGGAGAGTCTTTCAAGAGAAGTTGGGTGGCCATCTGTCAAGGATTCTTTAGCTGTGATGAGTGCATTGCGGGGGGTTGGAATAGATGCCCCTTGGGGTCCCTTCCAGCTCTACAAATCTATGTTTCTATGAGTCCACATGTTCTTCAGCCTTCAGTGCCCAGATGTTGCCACACAGCGTCTCCTGTCACCTGTGACCATTGGATCTGCTGTCTGGGCATGGAGGAAGTCAGAGTCTAGTACAGGCATAGGCAAACTCGGCCCTCCAGATGTTTTGGGACTACAACTCCCATCATCCCTGACCACTGGTCCTGTTAGCTAGGGATGATGGGAGTTGTAGTTCCAAAAACATCTGGAGGGCCGAGTTTGCCTATGCCTGGTCTAGTGGCATCCCAAGACACTGTTTTGAAGAACAGTGCTTAAGACTGCATTCACATAGTATTTATTCCATTTCCCCAATGTTTCCTTGTTAATTTCCACATATTTTAACTTTCATATAACTTAAAAACCACTTTTGTAAAACTAACAGAATTTAGTGAATGCTTAATTCTTATTAGCAGCTCCCTTAAAGTGATGGAATTCAGGGCAGTATATTGCCATATAGTTCCTTCCTACAATCTCCGTAGAAATCATAGAATTGTAGAGTTGGAAGGGTCCCTGAGGATTATCTAGTCCAACCCCCTGCAATGCAGCTGTCCTATGTGGGAGTCGAACTTGCAACCTTGGCATTCTCAGCACCATGCTCTAACCAGCTGAGCTATCCACCATCATGGGAGAATGGAAGCAAGCATGTGTGGAATGGGTGGAGGACAGCGGCATGCTCCAATGATGTTTTTTGCTGTGTTACACATTTGCTGGCGTGAAAAAACATGCTGCTCTGGTTTGCCAGAAGTGGCTCAGTCCTGCTGGCCACATGACCCGGAAGCTGTATGCCAGCTCCCTTGGCTAGTAAAGCGAGATGAGCGCCGCAACCCCAGAGTCGGCCAAGACTGGACCTAATGGTCAGGGGTCCCTTTACCTTTACCTATATTGCTCAAAAAGCCACAGTTCCATAACACAACAGGTACCGCAGTGTGAAAGGAATGTTAGAAAATGGGGAACAAGTACTAGCATTATATTTGGGAAAGCTAACACAATATTCCTAAAGGCCAGGGTTCCACCTACTCTATAGGACGTGGGTGGCGCTGTGGGTGGAGTGGAAGGGGAGGCCACTCAGGAGGAGGCAACGCGGGTGGCTCAGTGGGTTAAAGCACAGAGCCTAGGACTTGCTGATCAGAAGGTTGGCGGTTTGAATCCCCGTGACAGGGTGAGCTCCCGTTGCTTGGTCCCAGCTCCTGCCAACCTAGCAGTTGGAAAGCACAACAGTGCAAGTAGATAAATAGGTACCACTGTGATGGGAAGGTAAACAGCATATCCGTGCCCTCCAGTTTCTGTCAAGGTGTTCCATTGTGCCAGAAGCAGTTTAGTCATGCTGGCCACATGACCTGGAAATCTGTTTGTGGACAAACGCCGGCTCCCTTGGCCTGAAAGCGAAATGAGCACCGCAATCTCATAGTCAAATTTGACTGGACTTAAATATCCAGGGGTCCTTTACCATTTACTCTCTGGAAAACCCTATTCGGTGGTGTTGTTCCTGGGCGGAAGCATCAAACTCCTCCTGACGACCCATTTATTTAAACATGCTTTGCCTGGATCAACTAATTCATCACGCTGCTGTTTTATTATTATTACTTATTGATATTTTACTGGAAGTTTTATTGATAAAATTCTCTGTTTTTATTGATGCAGTTCTTTGCAATTTTTGTTATAAAGCTGCATATAGAATTTCCCTTTCCTTTTTCAAAAATGATCTTACTGTATGTTATGTAAGCCACTTAAGGGTTTTGCATACGGAGCAGAATAATAACAATGATAAAATTGAATAATTTGGAGCAAATGATTCAGCAGAGGAAACACAGCCCAGAATAACTAAGGAGATAGTACAAGAATACTTGGCTGGTTTAGATGTATTCAAGTCTCCAGGGCCAGATGAACTGCATCCAAGAGTATTAAAAGAACTGGCAGATGTGATCTCAGAACCACTGGCAGTCATCTTTGAGAATTCCTGGAGAACAGTTCAAGAAGGACACTGACAAACTGGAACGTGTCCAGAGGAGGGCAACCAAAATGGTCAAAGGCCTGGAAACGATGCCTTATGAGGAACGGCTAAGGGAGCTGGGCATGTTTAGCCTGGAGAAGAGGAGGTTAAGGGGTGACATGATAGCCATGTTCAAATATATAAAAGGATGTCATATAGAGGAGGGAGAAAGGTTGTTTTCTGCTGCTCCAGAGCAGCGGACACGGAGCAATGGATCCAAACTACAAGAAAGAAGATTCCACCTAAACATTAGGAAGAACTTCCTGACAGTAAGAGCTGTTTGACAGTGGAATTTGCTGCCAAGGAGTGTGGTGGAGTCTCCTTTTTTGGAGGTCTTTAAGCAGAGGCTTGACAACCATATGTCAGGAGTGCTCTGATGGTGTTTCCTGCTTGGCAGGGGGACTCGATGGCCCTTGTGGTCTCTTCCAACTCTATGATTCTATGATTCTATGATTTAATAATAATAATAATAATAATAATAATAATAATAATAATAATAATATACCTAAAGGTTGGTATCCTTGTCTAGAAGGTCCGCCAAAGGGGCTCCTGTTTCCAACGCCACTCCCATCAATGGAACCGTAAGACATATTTTTTTATCAGACGGCTCTGGAGTCGAGCTTTTCCTTTAAAGCTGCACAAAAGAGAAAATACACAGAATTTATTTAAAACACACACAAAGAGAGAGAGAGAGAAATCACATAGGAACACAGGAGTCAGATGCTTGGTAAGTCTAACTTAGTGTTGCAGAGGCTCTACAAGGTCTCTGTGGAGGTTTAAGGCAGAGAGAAGGAAGCTCAGTTTGAGAATACCAGAGTGAAGAGGTGAGGTTTAGGAGGTCTTTAAAATAGAGAAAGCTGAGGAGGATCTAATGGGAGCATAGGGGGAGGTAGCATAAGATTCCCAAGAATAAACATAGCTCCATGAATGTAGAAGGTCCCAGGTTCACTCCCCAGCATCTTTCGGTAGTTTTGGGAATGTCCCTTGTCTGAAATTCTGGATAGCCTGTGCCGGTAAGTAGACAAAGCTGAACTACATGGGCCAATGGCCTGACTCTGTTTAACGCAGGTTACTGTGGGTTATGTCTATGAATTGATGCTGGAGGAGACTCTTGAGAGTCCCATGGACTGCAAAAAGATCAAACCTCTCCATTCTGAAGGAAATCAGCCCTGAGTGCTCACTGGAAGAATAGATCCTGAAACTGAGGCTCCAAGACTTTGGCCACCTCAAGAGAAGAGAAGACTCCCTGGAAAAGGCCCTGATGTTGGGAAAGATGGAGGACACAAGGAGAAAGGGACGACAGAGGACGAGATGGTTGGATAGTGTTCTCAAAGCTACCAGCATGAGTTTGACCAAACTGCGGGAGGCAGTGGAAGACAGAAGTGCCTGGCGTGCTCTGGTCCAGGGGGTCACGAAGAGTCGGACACGACTAAACGACTAAACAACATGTCTATGAATAGTGGGATGATCTATTTTGAATATAAAATGGGCATTTCGATAGGAAGGATAATTCCCCCCCCTCTCTCTCTCCAAACCTTGACCACTGTGCTACATCTTTGGCAATTATCTGTCAATCATTCATTGCCCAGAACTCAAACATGTCAATGCACTGTCTGCCAAATCAATTCCTAGCAATTTGGGTCAGTTATGAGATCTCTTTCTCTCTCTCTCTCTCTCTCTCTCTCTCTCTCTCTCTCTCTCTCTCCCTCCATCATCCAGGGCCTATCACTTAGCAATGAACTGCCTTCCCTCGCTGTGCATTCTAAATTTATGAGCAACTGCTTTTGTTAGACCGTCCTTTGAGAGAATGTCAACGGCCAGAACACAGCCCTGGAATAATTGCACAACCCCCGTACTCCTATTGAGTTATATACTGAGCGTGTCAGAGGTCAATCAGAAGATCTGTAAGGCAGGATTACTCCCCCCCCCCACACCCCAATTCTTTTTTTCCTAAAAGGGACTCTGGCTTTAAACTAATTCATGCCCTTTCCCCTCAGATGTTTTGTGAAGCATGCTACATTCTCCACGTCCTTCAAGAAAGGTGCCAGGAGGTGTTTTAAGAAGTGATATGTCAAAAGTCTCTCGAATTACTCGCTGCAAATGACTGCTGAGCCGAGCTGCTAGAAATGGAGTCTCAGGCTAGGCTGGCCATGACAATAATTCAGACGTATTTCCAAACCACAGTTTGCTGGTCAGAATCCCCACCGTGGAGTCGTGTGGCTCATCATTCCCTTGTATGCGTGGGCTCTGTCCTCCCTGCTTATCACTTGCCATATTTTACTATGATGTACAAATCAGCAGCAGAATCCTTAAAATCACTGTTTGCCTGTTTCAAACCATGGTGTAGAGGTGGAGAACTAACCATGGTTTACTGATCTGCATGTCACAGCAGCATAGCTACCAAAACTAGGAGGGAACCAGAGAGTGGAGATTTGTATGTATAGATCCTATCTATCTATCTATCTATCTATCATCTATCTATCTATCTATCTATCTATCTATCTATCTATCTATCTATCTATCTATCTATCATCTATCTATCTATCTATCATCTATCTATCATCTATCTATCTATCTATCTATCTATCTATCTATCTATCTATCTATCATCTATCTATCAATCTATCTATCTATCTATCTATCTATCTATCATCTATGTCTCTATACAGTGGTACGTTGGTTCATAGACACTGAAAACGCCTTGGTTCCCAAACCAAGACCAGAGAAGGAATGTCCGATGGGAGGAGTGCAGAGAAAAAGAAATGCCATGGTCCACACGCAGCAGCAAAACTACATGCCTTCATCTGCCCCAGCTGCAACAAAACATGTTTCTTCTGTATTGGTCTCTACAGCCACAGTAGGCAATGGTTTGACTTCACCCCTGAAGGTACTCTTACATTGTCTCCAGAGTCAGATGGATGCCAAAAACATTCCAATATGAATTGTGTCTGAATTTAGCTGGTGGGGACTGTAATACTATGGGGTTTCTGTATTAGGACTCCCACCACCACAATGCTGACAACTAATAATCTTCCGGTCCCGGGCACATTAAACAATAAAAACATACTCCCCAATCTTTCTAGGCAGTTCCATAAAAGAGGACAAGCCAGGAAGCAATAAACGTAGTTTTCCCAGAACTGATAGATGTTAAGGGTAATGTCATTTGAGCAGTTAATGTGCATAAAAAGTGGGCCCCGTGAACATTCAACGCGCTACATGGGTAATGTGCACATAATCCGTCTATGAAGATGGAATTGTGTGCTTTTACCAGTCAATATATACAGTCCCCAACAGCCATAGGGGAATGTGCATTTCTCAACTGCACATTAACTGCTCGGCTTACATTACCTCTCACACACATGCATACATACATAAAATATGATCTGATATTTATCTGTATCAGTAGAGATTGCCTGGGACTGACAGCGAAGGATGCACTCTGCGAATTAACACCAGCTTTTTTCAACTGATTACAGCTTCAACAAAGCACATATATAGGGGTTAATACCTGGAGTCATTGCCTTCAGGGCCTTAAAACACAGGCAAAGTAAATAGAATTCTGCACAGTTCTCTGTAACAGGAGAATAGCAGCACACACACACACACACACACACACACACACAGATTTGAGGCAGTAAATATGCTCATTATGTTGTCCAAATGCCCTCAGCATATTTTGCCTCTAGGAGAGGCTTTCCTGCTCCACCAAAACAGACCACAGTCTATGCAAAAAAAAAAAAAAAAAAACCATTGTTCTATCCTTGTCAAAATGCCTCAAGGACACTGCAAATGTGAAGGGCATGCCCTCAGGCATACAAGATACCTTATCCTCAACGGGGCAATCTTGGTCCTTTCTCATCACTCCCCAAGACTTGTAGCATTCAATGTTTATTCCTGCTTTAATGTGAAACTGTTGCTCACAGCTCTACCCAAGCGCCAACTTGAACAGGTTGGGGGGTTGTTGTGTTATTTGTTTTGTTTTGTTTTTTAAAAAGCAAAAGCTTTCCAGAGTGCCCCAAGAACTAACATGGTCTAAAACTGTTCACAAAAAAGGAACAGGATTCAAGACAAAACCCAGAAGCCTAGAGAGGACCTGCTAGAGCCATCTAGTTGGCTGTTGTTATTATTGTTGGAGCGGAACACTTGAGCGTTACCTACCTTGCAGGCTACAAAGTGCTTCCTCCAAACTATTTTCTTTGAACCATCAAAATGGATATCTTAAGAACTGAACTGTGACCAGGAAAACAACCAGCTCTATTCCCAATTCTAAGGGGGAAAAGAGGAGGGAATGAAAGTTCAAGGAGAAAGAAAGGCAGGCCATCAGAAGTAAGGTAAAGGGACCCCTGACCATTAGGTCCAGTCATGGCCGACTCTGGGGTTGCGGCGCTCATCTCGCAGAGCTTTTCATGGACTTTATTCACTGAGGATACAGATATGGGTGCTGCCAAGCAGCTGTTGTGTGTCTGAATATTCCGCTTGGGAATATATATATATATATATATATATATATATAAACATTTAGAAATCTATCCCAAAAGGCATGTCAGGAGAAATGCTTGGATGAACCATTTTACTGACATGCTAGCAATGGTGAATGGTAATGTTTTCCTTGCACCATACTGCTAAAGGCTGTAAGTAGAATGATACATATTTTGAATTTTCTCCCATAAAACAATTCCTTGCACAAAGAAAATTAGCATGTCAGAAAAACATGGGTTTTGTTTTTGTTTTTGTTTTCCGTTTTACAGATTGCTCCCTATAATGTTGTTATTCTACAGGCAGTGAGGAGTTTGGAGGAAGAAGCAGTCACACATAGACACGCCCCACCCCCCAAAAAACCTAGCTGCAGTTTGAAGTAGCAGAATCCAGGTACAGTGGTGCCTCGCAAGACGAAAAGAATCCGTTCTGTGATTCTCTTCGTCTAGCGGTTTTTTCGTCTTGCGAAGCAAGCCCATTGACGGATTAGCGGATTAGCGCTATTAGCAGCTTTTAGCGGCTTTTAGCCGCTTATCTGCTGATCAGATCAGCTGATAAGCGGCTTAGCGGTTTAGCGGCTTAGAAAAAGGGGGGGAGGGAAAAAAACCATCAGGAACTCGCAAGACATTGTCGTCTTGCGAAGCAAGCCCATAGGAAATTCGTTTTGCGAAGCACCTCCAAAACGGAAAACTCTTTCGTCTAGCGAGTTTTCCGTCTTGCGAGGCATTCGTCTTGCGGGGCACCACTGTATCATGTGATTCTGATGCTGGTTTAAATTAGTGCCAACCTGAGCTCCTTGCAGGCAAAAGACTGAACAACTGTTCCCCGTCTCCTCGCTTGTAAAGAGAGAAAAACACAATTTGCTTTCCAAATGTCTTAATAATTACTAAACCAATGCTTGGCTTAATCTATTGAGTTCCTCTGAGCATGCCTTTCTCCTTCCTCTTTTTAAAAAACAATAATGAAGTCTGTAGTTTATTGATACCTATTTACCGTAGTGACATTTTGCCCCTTTCTTTCATTTTCCTCCTTGAACCCTACACGTAGAACAGTCTTAATCTACCAACACACTAAGCAAACACAGAATCGTTGCATATTTCAGTGAACAGCAAAATTAAAACCCTAGTCATTTCAAGAATTCTGGCATCACCTACCTCACCGCTGCTGGTGAATTATGAATACAGATAACTGCCTGGTGACAGAAATAGCTGTCACTGTCATTTGAGAGCCAGGGAGGTAAAGTGGTAACAGTGTTGGGAACAGGAATGCCAAGATCAGGGTTCAAATCTCCACTTGGCCATGAAGGACACTGGGTGACCTTCGGCCAATCACTTGCTTTCAGACTAATTTATCTTGCAAGGTTGTTGTGAAGATGAAATGAGGGGAAAGGTTTAAATTTAATAACTTTCCACCCAGGTCAATAGAAAGGAAGAAAATTATTTGGGACAATGATGAATGATAGCACTTTTAGAGCGTATTGGGTAGCAACCAACTGGTACTACAGCTTTCACAGATAAAGCAGGAATGCCTCCACTATTTTTACTCTTGATTCCTCCCCTCAATAAAATTAGCTCCAAAGAGTGGAAGATTCTTCAGGACAGGGTGGAAAGTGGTGTTAAGATTAAAAAAAGGAAAAGGACCCCTGACTGTTAAGTCCAGTTGCAGACGACTCTGGGGTTGTGGCGCTCATCTTGCTTTACTGGCCAAGGGAGCCGGCGTTTGTCCGCAGACAGTTTTTCCAGGTCATGTGGCCAGCATGACTAAGCCGCTTCTGGCAAAACCAGAGCAGCACACGGAAATGCCATTTACCTTCCCGCTGGAGCGGTACCTATTTATCTACTTGCACTTTGATGTGCTTTTGAACTGCTATATGGGCCGGAGCTGGGACAGAGCAACAGGAGCTCACCCCGTCGCGGGAATTCAAACCGCCGACCTTCCGATCGGCAAGCCCCAGGCTCAGTGGTTTAGACCACAGCGCCACCCACGTCCCACAGCACCACCAGGTGTTAATATTAGGAGACAGCTACTGCCTTCAAGTCCTAGTTGTGGGCCTAGCAGAGGCATCTGCATGGCTATTGGGAAAAGCAGGTTGTTGAGGACTTGGTAAACCCTCGGTCTGATCAACAGAACTCAGAGGTTCTTAAAGATTTCAAAAGATGTAGACACTGAATCAGTGGCTGCATTTGGACAACTGGATTCAGCTTAATAAGCTAAGAGGAGAATTATCTGAGCCCCTTTTTTTCTCATTCCCATCTCAGAATTTTGCAATTATACCAGGAAGTTTTCAATTAACCCGAATAGTTTCACCTTTCTGTAAACCACTTCAAGTTTTGTTGTTGTTGTTGTTTTTCCAATCAAACAGCATATACATTTTATTAAATACGTAAATAATTGGCTCTTCCTTGGAAAACTGGTCGCAGATATGTCAAAGTTATTATGCCTCATCAATGGGACTCATCATCAATAACAATGTTTGCAGTTACAGACAAGCAAGTTAGGATCTTAAACC
Source organism: Podarcis bocagei (assembly GCF_964188305.1). Classification (NCBI taxonomy): domain Eukaryota; kingdom Metazoa; phylum Chordata; class Lepidosauria; order Squamata; family Lacertidae; genus Podarcis; species Podarcis bocagei. Next base: position 88,412,703 of record NC_138133.1, read on the forward strand.
AGCTTCAATTTACGTTTTAAGAACCTGGCCTGTTCCGAACCTGGTAACGATAGTTTTCTGATTTGAAGATAATGAGAAACTGTGATTAGTTGAAGACTTCGTTTATTAAGTCAAATAATGGAAGCCAATGTGTGCATAACAAATTGCATACAACTATCCAAACCAAGTCACTGGCAAATATGACCCTTTTTTTCTGTGTTTGTGAGTGTGTGTAATTGTCCTGGAACAACCAGCTTTCCCCACATGACAATTGCTTTCAAATGGTGGATCAGTCTCGCTGGGGTTTGTTTCCCTCCTAAATATTACCTTACACTAAAAACGGAAAGCTTTAAACGAAAAATGCATTGTTTTATTCACTCCCCACAAAATAAATGAACAATAGTAGGCAGAAAAGAAAAGGAAAATTGGGATAATTTCCAGAAGAAGGAGAAGCCCCATCACATATAATAGAAAACGTTTTATTGTAGCGATTGCCCATCTTACCGTAAAGAAAAGAAATTATCAGAAGTTATCCAAATCCAACCCATGGAAAAAAATGGGGGGGGGGGAGAGGAAACTGACAGCTACAAGCTGTCATTCCCAGAAATAAAAGGGGGGGATGTGTTTTGATTGGAAAGCGAGTAGCCGAAAAAACACCTCAAGGATAAAATGAAAACCGTGAAATAGTATGTCCCACAAGTGAAACATCAGAAAGAAATGGAGAATAAAGAAAATAACTGACAGGGGAAAATAAACAAGCATCTGGAAAGAGGCAAAGAATAGATCTGCAAATATAAATTACGTCATGGGTGGTTTTGATCCTTTTAGGGGGGTTTTGTCGATAGGCTGGTTTGCATCTAATTATTCCCACAGACCCTCCAGATCTACCCTTACAACTGTTTGGGGAAAATTGATTGTCTTCATGGCTGGAGCAACAGCATAAGAACTGGAAGCCATGCCAGGCCAACCAAGGAGTCTCTGAAGATGCAAAAGGACAGAAGAGGGCATGTAGTATGGCCTGACGCCATGTCAGTGAGCCTTCCCCAACCAAGGACCCTTGAGATGTTGTTGGACTACAACATCCATCTTATTTGATGAATGGACTTCCTGGCTGAGGCCAGTGGGAGCTGGAGTCTGACAACATCTGGAGGAGAACCAGGTCAATCTGAATTCTTCCTGGTCTCACTTGCTGCCCTGCTTTCTGCATTCTGAGCAACAAGAAGTGGGCTTTGATGCTGTTGGCTGCAGACCATCTTGGCCTGGCCTTGCTGTGGTCTCTGGACTCACCTCTTTCTGCCTCTCTGCCTTGCTTTAGGCCGTCCAGATTTACCCAGCCCATAGGGGTCTTACCATTGACGTTCCACAGGCCTCCTCCAACAGAGAGAATCATAGAATCATAGAGTTGGAATAGACCACAAGGGCCATCGAGTCCAACCCCCTGCCAAGCAGGAAACACCATCAGAGCACTCCTGACATATGGTTGTCAAGGCTCTGCTTAAAGACCTCCAAAGAAGGAGACTCCACCACACTCCTTGGCAGCAAATTCCACTGTCGAACAGCTCTTACTGTCAGGAAGTTCTTCCTAATGTTTAGGTCTTCTTCCTAATCTTCCTAATGAGAGGTGGAAAGAGATCACACAGCTGAATGTGGTGGCTACAAGATCCATTCCATGGATGCTCAAGAGGTATTTTGATAGTTGCAAGGTGGAAAGGACAGGTGGAGATCCAATTCTACCCCTTTAGAGCAAGGCTAAGGAGATGCTTCTGGATGACACCTCCCATCATCCATAGTCACTAGCCCAACTGGGAGTTGCCCGACAACATTTGGAGGGTCAAAGTTTTCCCCAGACCTACTTTAGACAATAAATTGACCCGATGGCTCCTGATGGCTCTTCCAGATGTTGCAACATGATGATAAATCAAAGAATTAGGTAGAGTCAGATTGCCTCCCTGTTCTATTCTTATTTCGTTCATATTCCTCTTTTTGCCAAAGTAGACTTGCATGTAATTTCTAAGTATGAAAGCCAATTCCACAAACATTAAAATATAACCCCTATAATTGCAAGACACAATAAAGCAACCCCACTGAAACATTAAAATATAAACATTCATAATTAAAATAAACAGTAAAACTACCCCATTGAACCAGCAATTAAACAAGAGACTTGGGTCAATATGCCAAGAGAACGCAGGTGTAAACAGGTCTGATTCCCGACACCAGCAGAATGGCAAGTGCCCTTCGTATTTCAGAGATGCATTCCGTAACAATAGTATTGCCAGTGAAAAAGCCTGCCTCTGTGTCGCCACAAGCCGATAATCTCATCGTGCCCACACTGAGAATTTCTCCCACCCCATGCTAGCAGGCAACACCACTACTATCCAAGCTCTCTAAGATAAATCCTGCCCTTCAGTCACAGTCCTTCAAATCACCAGGCACTTCTACTAATCTAAGATACTGTTGGAGATTTGGGGCACCAAAGTTTAAGGGTGCAAATGTGCCTGTCATTCTAAGAATTTGGTGAATGTTTGAAAATAGTAAATGTTGTTGTTGTTGTCTAATCGTTTAATAAACTTTGTTGTTTAGTCGTTTAGTCGTGTCTGACTCTTCGTGACGCCATGGACCTGAGCATACCAGGCACTCCTGTCTTCCACTGCCTCCCGCAGTTTGGTCAAACTCATGCTAGCAGCTTCGAGAACACTGTCCAACCATCTTGTCCTCTGTCATCCCCTTCTCCTTGTGCCCTCCATCTTTCTCAACATCAGGTTCTTTTCCAGGGAGTCTTCTCTTCTCATGAGGTGGCCAAAGTCTTGGAGCCTCAGCTTCAGGATCTGTCCTTCTAGTGAGCACTCAGGGCTGATTTCCTTCAGAATGGATAGGTTTGGTCTTCCTGCAGTCCACGGGACTCTCAAGAGTCTCCTCCAGCACCAGAATTCAAAGCATCAATTCTTCGGCGATCAACCTTATTTATGGTCCAGCTCTCACTTCCATACATCACTACTGGGAAAACCATACCTTTGACTATACGGACCTTTGTTGGCAAGGTGATGTCTCTGTTTTTTAAGATGCTATCTTTGTCACTGCTTTTCTCCCATGAAGCAGGTGTCTTTTAATTTCATGACTGCTGTCATCATCTGCTGTGATCATGGAGCCCAAGGAAGTAAACGTTAGGAATTACTAAATGCTTGGAGTTTCACCTGGGAGAGAGACAGCTTTGCAATGTAAAAAACAAAAAACAAAAAAAAACAACCACAGGAGGTTTAGCTTCTCTGTATTGCAAATGCCTTGATGGACCATCAAAAGAAGATGCTGGGTCTGTGAAATGGAGGTTTCCAGGGTAACATGGCCTGATGTCACACAGGAAAAATGCTGCCCTTAAAAAAAAAACCCCAGAGGTCTGGAGAAGGGGGCAAGCAGACAGGTGTCGTCCTTGTTCTGCTCCCTCCTCCTCTGAAAGCTTCCAGGTGTTGTTAGCATCCATCTGTCTCAAGAGACAATGGAGTGTGCCTCCAGGGGTGAAGTCAAACCACCTAGTTAGCAGCACCGAAGTGACCTTCCCAGAGTGCAAGTGTGCATGGAGGTCCTGGGCTAACCAGGTGACAAGACACCCCCTCTCAGCCTAGCTGATGTGGCCGGAAGGAAGACATTTGGAACCAGCTTGGCTGCAGAAATTGCCAGAAGGAGGCACGCGAGGTGGTGTACAACCTCCATAGGGACTCCACTCTGGATCTGTATAGGGTTTGCTCCTTGGACATTTCTTCTCCTGACGATATCCCACAAGGCAGCAGAGGTTTAGCATCAGAGATTTCCTTCTCCTACATCAGTTGTTCTCAACCTGTGGGTCCCCAGATATTGCTGGACTACAACTCCCATCATCCCTGAGCTCTGGCCTTGCTAGCGAGGGGTGATGGGAGTTGTAGTTCAACAACATCTGGAGACCCACAGGTTGAGAAAGGCTGTCCTAGATGAACCACCTTCCCAGGTTACCGAGCCCCATCTGTCTCTCACTTCCCTCTACAGCGCATGCAGAAACCGCCTTCTTGACCATTGGACCCACTCTTGGTCTCGTCCGCTCCATCTGCTGGAGCCTGTCTTCGCATGCAGGGGAAGTCCCTAACTCATGGAGGGTCTAAGACCCATCTGCTATCCTCAACTGGTCTAGCTGGCCAGTCAAATCTGTTCTGGGGTGTGGCCACTATTGCATGTTGACAGCTTCCAGGAGCTTCAGGTGAGAGCTGAGGGTTCAGGGTGGGGACCAAAGGTGGACAAACTACTCCAGAAGGAGCCCCCCCACCAGAGATAGTACCCCTCTACTACTAATAATAATAATTTTAAAAAAATATATTCATATCCCACTTTCCCCAGATGAAGCCGGGCTCAGAGCGGCTAACAACAGTAAAAGTAACACAGTTTACATAAAATCACAATCTATTAAGTGAAATACATTCTAAAATCAATTCAGAATCAAATTAATGGCAACCATTGGGCTAGAGTTCTATGAGGATTACCAAAGGAGGGGGGCCAAAGGCCTTTTGGAACAGCTCTGTCTTGCAGGCCCCATGGAAAGATGTCAAGTCCCGCTGGGCCTTAGTCTCTTGTGACAGAGCGTTCCACCAGATCGGGGCCACAGCCGAAAAAGCCCTGGCTCTGGTTGAGGCCAGCCTAACCTCCCTGTGGCCTGGGACCTCCAAAATGTTCTTGTTTGAAGACCATAAGGTCCTCCATGGGACATACCAGGAGAGGCTAACATCCCCTACACCTCGCCTTCCAGGTGTAAATATGGTAAAATAAAACCACATTTCTTAAACACACTAGTCTCTGCTGTGCCTTGATTTCTCTACATAAAAGCAACCCAGGGTGAGTGCATGGAATCCCTGGAATTTTGTTCCCACTCTGCAGAGATCGGGAGCGGTGCACAGCCTTTGAAACAATAAAACGACACAAATTCACATCTCCTTGGGCGGTGGACCTGTCTCTAGAGGGCATGACAGGAAATCAGACACGGCATGTCAGCCGTCTTCAGGAAAGTCAATCCCCAAAGTCTGAGGACTGTCAGTCCTTTGCATGCATTTTTTAAAACCTCCCAAAGCAGCCAGGGGCTTTAACAAGAACCATGATCCATATGGAATCCCTGTCGATTTCTATAAAATATTTAGAAATCTGCTGTTGGAAAACTTCTATGCTTTTTTTCTTTTTTTCTTTTTTGACGAGCTGGATGAACAAAGCTTCACCCACCAACTTATTTGACATTTTTCCTTTCTTTTCTTCTTTCTTTCTTTCTTTCTTTCTTTCTTTCTTTCCTCCTTTCTTTCTCTGCTGCAGGACCAGCTGCCATCCAGTTGAATTGTTATTTAGAAAACAAACATACATGGAAGGTTAGATGTCCCAAGTGAATCAGAATCAACGTATTTAAGGATGCAGACAAAGACAGACAGCTGTTCACCAGCAGACCACACAGCAGCAACCTTTCCAGGAAAGATTTGTGTTCTTCTGTCCCACTTTGCCAACCTGGTGCCCATCTTATATTTTGGAATACAGTCAAGAGATGGGGGAGAGATTCGATTCAGTTTGCATATAAAAGCAAACAGACAATCTATTGTCAAATTGACAGGGTAACATTACCACCTCCATCTTATCATTCACGAACTTCTTCCATCTTCTTCTAAAGCCATTCAGGCTGATAGTGATCACTGCTTCCAGTGGCAAAAAGTTCCATAGTTTAACCATGTGTTGCATGAATATATATTAAAAATCTGTCCTGAATCTTCCAACATTCAAATTCCTTGGATGTCCAATAGTTTTGGTGTTATAAAGGTAAAGGGACCCCTGACCATTAGGTCCAGTCATGACCAACTCGGGTTGTGGCACTCATCTCGCTTTATTAGCCAACGGAGTCGGCATACAGCTTCCGGGTCATGTGGCCAGCATGACTAGCCCGCTTCTGGCGAACCAGAGAAGCACAAGGAAACACCATTTACATTCTCGCTGGAGCGGTACCTATTTATCTACTTGCACTTTGACGTGCTTTCAAACTGCTAGGTTGGCAGGAACAGGGACCAAGCAACGGGAGCTCACCCTGGCGCAGGGATTTGAACTGCCAACCTTCTGATCAGCAAGTCCTAGGCTCTGTGGTTTAACCCACAGCACCACACGCATCCCTCTGGTGTTATAAGAGGCAGCAAAAACTTTTTCCCTATCCACTTTCCCTATGCCATGCATTATTTAAAAAATTTCTATCGTATCTGTGGGAAATTGTTGGCCTGGCAAATGAAAAAAAGACAAAAACTAAACACTATTATAAATTTAGAAGTGGAAGGAAAGAACATACAGAACCCAGTCGAGATTAGAAACTGTTTCCAGAGGTATTTTAAACAACTATATACACAAGGGCCACAGAAAGAAATTGATGTAGACCGATTTTTGAAAATAAATGGATTACAAAAAATCTCTCAAGAAAATAAATTAATGCTGAACTATAAAATAACTGAACAGGAGGTAGAAGGTGCCATTCAGAATATGCAATTGGGTAAATCTCCAGGACCGGATGGACTGACTTCTAGATATTACAGATCCTTAAGAGAATGGTTAGTACAACCTTTAAAGGAAGTCTGTAATGAAATAATGGATGGGAAAAGAGCACCAGAGTCGTGGAAGGAAGCGTATATCACACTTATACCGAAAACAGAGACTGAAAAGACGCAGCTTAAGAACTACCGCCCCATATCACTGCTTAATGTGGATTATAAAATATTTGCAGACATTTTGGCTAAAAGACTAAAAAAAGTGTTAGTGGAAGAGATTCATAAAGATCAAGCAGGCTTTCTCCCGGGTAGACACTTGTCTGATAATATGAGAAACATAATCAATATTTTAGAAAAATTACACGTGAATATTAATACCAAGGCAGTTTTGATATTTGTGGAAGCGGAGAAAGCTTTGGACAATATTTCTTGGAGTTTTATGAAGAAGAATCTACAGGGGATGGGGGTAGGTCAAGGCTTTGGAAACAGTATAAGTGCAATTTATTCAGAACAAAATTAATTGTTAATAACGTGGTGACGGAGGAATTTAAGATAGAAAAAGGGACACGACAAGGTTGCCCAATCTCCCCATTGCTTTTTATATCGGTCCTGGAGGTTTTGCTGAATATGATTAGAAGGGACCAATTGGTTAAAGGTATACAAGTCGGAGCTAAACAGTACAAATTGAGAGCATTTGCAGATGACTTAGTATTGACATTACAGGAGCCAGAATCTAGTACCAAAAGAGTTTTGGAACTGATTCAAAAATTTGGTCAGGTTGCAGGATTTAAACTGAATAAGTTAAAAACAAAGGTCTTAGAGAAAAATTTAACAGCGATTGAGAGAGAGAGGTTTCAGAATGAGACAGGATTAGCACTGGTTAAGAAAGTGAAATACCTGGGGATTAACATGACAGCTAAAAATGGGAATCTATTTAAAGACAATTATGAAAAATGCTGGACTGAAGTGAAAAAAGATTTAGAAATCTGGTCAAATTTGAAGCTTTCACTGCTAGGCCGTATTGCTGCGATAAAAATGAATGTATTGCCTAGAATGTTGTTTCTGTTTCAAACATTGCAAATTTTGGATAAAATGGATTGCTTCAAGAAGTGGCAGAGAGATATTTCTAGATTTGTCTGGCAGGGCAAGAAGCCTAGAATAAAATTTAAAATACTAACGGATGCAAAGGAAAGAGGTGGATTTGCCCTGCCAGACCTTAAACTTTTTTTTTTTTTTTCATGCATAATTTTTATTAAGTTTTCAAAAATCAGAATACATAACAAACTTAATCAGAACTCATATCTGTTCACTTAAAGAAACAGAAGTTGACTTCCTTCAGTCATTCCACGAATCGTCCAAAATAACATTAAACAATGATTCCGCATTTCCGTGTTTGTAAAGCCATAAGTCACTCTCATCCATCCATTTCCTTTTAGCTTTACCCTTTACCTTTTACAGAGCTTCTTGAAAACCTACTAGTGTTATCTGTTCATCAATTAAGCTTTTCAGATATTTCGTAAAACTTTCCCAATTTTCAACAAACCTCTGATCTTTTGTATATCTAATTTTACATGTCATCCTGTCCATCTCCACATATTCCAATAATTTACCTCTCCATTCCTCCATTGTTGGAATATTCTCCTGCTTCCAATTTTTTGCTATTAAGACCCTTGCTGCCGTTGTTGCGTATTGGAACAATTTGTAATCTTTCTTCTTAATTTCCTTTCCTACCAAACCTAGCAAGAACGCCTCTGGTCTTTTGTTAAAGGTATATCTTAGCATTTTTTTCATTTCGTCATATATGCTCTCCCAGAACCCTGTAATCTTTGGACATTCCCACCACATATGGTAGAAGGTACCTTCCCTTATCTTGCACTTCCAGCATTTATTGCAGGATCCATACATTTTAGCTAACTTAACCGGAGTGAGGTACCAGCGATAAAACATTTTCATTAGGTTCTCCTTCAGTGACACACAGGCCGTAAATTTTAAGTGTTGTTTCCAAAGTTTTTCCCACTCTTCGTAAGAAATATTACGGCCCAGATCTCTAGCCCAATGAGTCATTACCCCCTTAACCTCTTCGTCAGCTAAGTTCCAATCTAGTAAGTGCCTATACAATTTAGATAGTATTTTTGTGTTACTCCTCAAGATTTCAGTTTGGAATATGGAGTTTTTGTCGGCATAGCCTTTATCTTTTACGTCTTTCCTGAACATATCATTTATTTGGTGGTAGTGTAGCCAATCGTATACTTGAGATTTAACCTGATCGTACGGCCTCATTTTCCATTTTCCTTCCTCCTTCATAAGTAATTGTTCGTAAGTTGCCCATTTAGTTCCCATATTAACCTTTTTGATGGCCATTACCTCTAGTGGAGATAGCCATTGGGGTGTTCTTGGTTCTAACATCTCCTTATATCTCTCCCAAACCTCCAACAAGGGGCCCCTAAATATATGGTTCACAAATCCTTTGTGGCCCTTCTTCCGTCCGTGCCACAGGTAAGCATGCCACCCGTATCGGTTATCGTGACCCTCCAAGTCTAGCACTTCCCCTTCTTCTAGTTTTATCCATGTCTTTATCCAGCATAAGCTGGATGCCTCATAGTATATCTTCAGATCGGGAAGGGCGAAGCCTCCTCTTTCTTTCGTATCCGTTAAAATTTTAAACTTTACTCTCGGCTTCTTCCCCTGCCAGATGAATCTAGAAATATCTTTGTGCCAGACTTTGAATATCTTAGTACCCTTAATAATCGGGATGTTCTGAAAGAGGAATAAAACTCTTGGGAATACCGACATTTTAATTGTGGCTATTCTACCCCAAAATGACAGTTTTAACCGACCCCATGTTTCTATGTCCTTCTTAACTCCTTTCCATACCGTTTCGTAATTGTTTTTGAAGAGATCTATATTTTTAGGCGTTACCCATATCCCTAAGTATTTCACTTTCTTAGTTACCTCTATTCCTGTTGCTCTTTGTAGTTCCTCAGTTTCGGCTGCCTGCATGTTTTTAGCTATTATTTTTGTTTTCCTTTTATTTAGACCTTAAACTTTATTATGAATCAGCAGCTTTTTGCTGGCTGAAAGATTGGCTGCTTCTTGAAGACACAGACATTTTGGATTTAGAAGGTTTCAATAATGTATTTGGATGGCATGCATATTTGTGGTATGATAAGGTCAAAGCACATAAAGCATTTAAAAATCATATTGTCAGGAAAGCATTGTTTAATGTCTGGATAAGGTATAAGGACCTACTTGAAAATAAAACCCCAAGGTGGTTGTCACCGATGGAAGCGAAGGCTCAGAAAAAGCTCAATATGGAGGCCAAATGGCCGAAATATTGGGAAATTTTGGAACAAGAGGGAGACAGATTGAAATTGCAGAGTTTTGAAAAACTAAAAAATAAAGTGCAAGATTGGCTTCATTATTATCAGATAATGGAGGCATATAATTTGGACAAGAAAATTGGCTTCCAGGTGGGAAAATCAAAATTGGAAACAGAACTGTTAGAACCCAAAACCAAGATTTTGTCAAAGATGTATAACTTGCTGATGAAATGGAATACTCAGGATGAAACGGTGAAATCTGCTGTGATTAAATGGGCACAATATGTTGGACATAACATAATGATGGCTGACTGGGAACAGTTATGGACCACAGGTATGAAGTTTACGACATGTAATACCTTAAGAGAGAATATTATGAAAATGATTTACAGGTGGTACATGACACCAGTCAAGCTTGCAAAATCTATCATTTGCCCGATAATAAATGTTGGAAATGTAAAGAAACTGAAGGTACATTCTTTCACCTATGGTGGACATGCCCAAGGATTAAGGCTTTCTGGGAGATGATTTATAATGAAATGAAAAGGGTATTTAAATATACCTTTCTGAAGAAACCAGAGGCCTTTCTCCTGGGCATGGTTGGCCAATTGGTGCAAAAGAAGGATAGAACTAACTTTATGTATGCTACAACAGCAGCAAGAATACTTATTGCAAAGTATTGGAAGACACAAGATTTACCCACTCTGGAAGAATGGCAGATGAAGGTGATGGACTATATGGAACTGGCGGAAATGACTGGCAGAATCCGAGACCAGGGAGAAGAGTCGGTGGAAGAAGATTGGAAGAAATTTAAAGCCTATTTACAGAAATACTGCAAAATTAATGAATGTTAGAACGATGTTGGATTGAAGTTAAGTGGTTTTTAGCAGCAATGTTAAAAGGAATATGTAAAAATGGATTGTTAACAGGTGATAATTTAAAGTTATTATATTTTAAGATAAGAGATTAAGATAAAATCAAAGAGGGAAAGGATTTGCTGAACTAACTAATTTGAACTGGAATACAAAAAGGGAGGTGTGAGGAGGTCGGGGAAACAAGCAAATGAAAGATAAGACATGGAAAGACTAATCTGTTTTTTAATTGTTTTTATCTTGTATTTTCATTTTTCATTTTTTTCTTTATTTCTTCTTTCTTTGTTTGCTTATTTTTGTAATATGTTGAAACTTTAATAAATATCTTTTAAAAAAAAAATTCTATCGTATCACCTCTAAACTTTTCTCTAAACTAAAATGTCCCAATCATGTTCCTAATGGGATTGCTCCTTGCTCTTTACGATTTCCCTTTTCCATTCTGACTGCCAATCTGTTTCAACAGGCTGCCATGAGCGTAAGAAAACAGAATTCCCATAACAGGGCAGGACCCAGAGGTATTTAGAATCTGCAACCCAAGAGGACTTCCATGGCCAACCAGTCAAAAGGATATTTTCACCAATGCATTGTGGAGCTGAGCCAGTCATACAATCTCGCTGCAGTAATTCTTGTTCCGTAGATCTCCATCACAGCCGGGTTAACCACACAGCAATAAATAACTTGATAATTGTGCAGGCCCCAACAGCATTTCCACCCCAAGTACTGGATATCAACAAGAAGCCACATTTTATCTGCCAGCGTTTAATGGCATCTTCTCCTGGTACATATTAACCTTAGCGATTCGACTAACCCTTCCGCATCATAAGGATGCCACACAACTCCATTACAGCCTGTTGAACTCATTCAGTCTTGTTGATTTATCCGTCGGAGGACTGTTAAGTCCTCAAGCGTGGAAAGACAGAATTGCTCCTGTGCATTCGAGAGCCCATAAACGGATATCTCATTTAATATCATTACAGTAGACTGACCCTTTGCTAGGTTTCTACATGTGCTGTTTGAGTTATCATTCATTACCAGTGACTTTGTGGTTCATTAACTACCTGGGTATCTTTCTTTTTCCATTTGTTTTTAAATCTCCATACTCTGTAAGACTGAATGAATTAAGCTCTCGAGAGGGGGGAAAGAACCATTTTCAGATATTGGAAAAACTGGAGAGAACTTAAGAGCAAGAGAAAAATAATACGAACTTTGTCCCCAGGCACATGCCAGTTTGACTGTCATGGACTTTCCCCACAGAACTCTGGGAAATGTAGTTTGGCAAGACTGAAGATCTGTTTTAGGGATTCTGACTTCCCCTTTTCACTTCCCAGGATTCCCTGTGGCATCAGAACCCAGCATCCCAGCCGTCAGGGTCTCACTGCAGAAAAACCAATGGAATTGGGCCACACGGTAGAGTACAGTGGTACCTCGGGTTACAGATGCTTCAGGCTACAGACACTTCAGGTTTCAGACTCCACTAACCCAGAAACAGTACCTCAGGTTAAGAACTTTGCTTCAGGATGAGAACAGAAATCGTGCAGCGGTGGTGGGAGGCCCCATTAGCCAAAGTGGTGCTTCAGGTTAAGAACAATTTCAGGTTAAGAACGGACCTCCAGAACGAATTACGTTCTTAACCCAAGGTACCACTGTATTCACACATCCCTACAGAATTCTCAAGCATATTCAAAATAGGTAAAAAGGTAAAGGTAATGGACCCCTGGACGGTTTAGTCCCATCAAAGGCGACTATGGAGTTGCGGCGCTCATCTCACTTTCAGGCCGAGGGAGCCGGCGTTTGTCCACAGACAGCTTTCCGAGTCATGTGGCCAGCAGGACTAACCGCTTCTGGCACAATGGAACACCATGATGGAAGCAATATGTTAGGGTTGCCATATGTCCAGAATACTGCTGTCTCTAGCAGTGTCCAGGTGGAAATCAACAAAATGTCCAGGAAAATCCAGATGCATGGCAGTTCAAAAACGGCAAATAGGGGCCAAAAAACCCCAAACACCACACTTTTTTAAAAGCAACTTATCTAGGATTTTCACTGTTTGAAATATGGCAACCCTAAAATGTGTCTCTCTTCTATTCACAACCTCAGCAGTTGCTGCAACCTTCCATTGTCTCACAGGAGAGACAAGTGCCAGCATGTACCCCCACAAACAGCCATTCGTAAAGAGGCATTCTGATTGTCTTGGTATCCACTATTCCCCATTCTTCGCAATTCTGATGAATTCTAGGTGGAATTGTTCTCATCTGCCCATACATTTTACCAAAAAAAAAAAAAAAAAGTAATTGAGATGTTTTATTGCTGTCTTATTATCTTATGCCTTCCTGCCTTATTATCTATTATTTTGTGATTTGTTGCCTTATTTATGTTCAGCATTTCAGTATTTTGGAGACAAACTGCCTTGAAAGCATCTATTGATAGACTCAACAAAAATGTTTCTAATAAGAGAAATAAACCTAAACATTTATTGTTGCATAGATCTCTACCTGGGTTAACACAGAATCCAGAACGCGGATGCCAGACTGGTGACTGGGAGCGGCCACCAAGACCCCATAACACCGGTCCCGAAAGACCTACACTGGCTCCTAGTACGTTTCCGAGCACAAGTCAAAGTGTAGGTGCTGACCGTTAAAGCCCTAAACAGCCTTGGCCAACTATACCTGAAGGAGCATCTCCATCTTTTGTCATTCACCTCAGACACTGAGATCCAGCGCCAAGGGCCTTCTGGCATTTCCCTCACTGCAAAGAAGCAAAGCTACAGGGAACCAGGCAGAGGGCCTTCTCGGTGGTGGCCCCCGCCCTGTGGAACGTCCTCCCATCAGATGTCAAGGAGATATACAACTATCTGGCCTTTAGAAGACATCTGAAGGCAGCCCTGTTAAGGGCGATTCTTAATGTTGGAATGGTTTTTTTGTTTCCTTTTCAATATTTTGTTGGAAGCTGCCCAGAGTGGCTGGGGCAATCCAGTCTGATGGGTGGGGTATAAATAATAAAATATTGTAATTGTTAATTTGTCATTGGTTGCCTCATCCTCCGCTAACCCCACCCAGTTCAAGATGCAACTAATAACCTCTTTTGCACCTCTCAAGTTGGAGAATATGTCTCAGGCTGAAATCCAAGCTTCATTCTGCTAGCGGGGAAGTTGTGCTTCCTCACACCGAATGGCAGACTGTAGAAAGCACCAAAATGGGGACAAGGTAAAGCTGAGCCAGCCCAGGAACTGCTGGGCCCACAACAGCCCTCAGAATTGCCACCAAGTGACGGCATCGAGGGGAAGTGATTTCATTTTTTTGTTTTCTATTAAAGATTTTCTTGTTTTACAGAAGTATGTGTAATGTGTCTCTCGTATTTTTTCCATGTAACATTTTTACAAATTCGTTTCATTTGTTGAGACATTAGGGGGAGGAAAAAAGGGAGTGGAGGGGGGAAAGATGGGTGGGGGTGGGGTCGGGTGGCGATGTTTCTATTATGCTTAATGTATGTAGGGTTTGGTGTCAGCGTTGCTTGTGCTGTTCGCTTGTGTTCCTTTGGTGGTGAGAGAGGTTGGGGTTGGCCTAGGGTGTGGTTGTTTGTTTGTGATTGGCTGTGGTGATCTTTGTTTTCATGTGTGAGTGGGGTGGGTGGGTGTTTTGGATCAGGTTAGCCATATTGATTTGTATGCTGTTGGTGGATTATTGTCATTGTCGTGTTGGGCTGTGTATGTGATAAAGGGGAGCCACACCGGGGTGAAGGTGTCTTCTTCTATTTGTCCCCATGTCAGTTTCAGTTTATTGGTTAATTTTTCTAGTAGGGCTGTTTCCCATACTATTTGGTACCATTGGTCCATGCTTACTCCTGACAGGTCTCTCCAGTGTCTGGTTATGGTGTTTCTGGCTGCTGAAAGTACCGTATTTTTTGCACCATAACACTCACTTTTTTCCTCCTAAAAAGTAAGGGGAAATGTCTGTGCGTGTTATGGAGGGAATGCCTACGGGTGGCATGCCTACGGATTTTCCTCCTCTAAAAACTACGTGCGTGTTATGGTCGGGTGTGTGTTATAGAGCGAAAAATACGGTAGGTGGGTTATGAGTTCTTTATGGTGTAAATGGAAGGGAAGTGATTTCAATGCCTTTTGCCCCAGCTTGTATGAGCAGCAGGGAGATGGATGCAGCCGTGGTCCAGGTGCTCTATTAAGTCAGTGCTGATCTGGATTGTGCCTTTAATTGCCTGCGTATCTCCATTCCGAGTCATTTTAGGACAAGAGAGGAGGAGGAGAAGGATGACAGCCTTCTCCTTCTTAGATTGTGGCTCCAAGCATCTACCCATCCGTGAGCTCCTGCGTCCGACAGCCAATGTACCGATCACTTTCTCCAGACGGCAGGCTCAGCCGTGGAGCCTCCTCCCCACCCCTCACTTCCCCCCACCCTCAAAGCAGCCTTCCAAGGGGATTAATCAAAATGCAGCAGGTTCCATCTTGAGTCCTTGCATTAAAAAAAATCAAAATCGGGGGGGGAGGGGAGGGAGATTAAGCAAAGCTTTGCACAACAGCTAGGAAACAGAAAGGTAAGCTAAGAGATCAATTCTAAAAATAAATGGAAGAAACAGAAGAGTCTTGCACCCTTCATTTTATATGTACACACACACACACACACACACACACACACACACAAGAGATTTGCAAGCAGTGTAAGTGATCCCTGGTTTCTTGGAGTCCTGGACCCCTCACGTTCTCAAGGAGACAGCAGTGGGCAAGCTTCCTGAAAGTAAGGATAGTGATTTGACATTGTGCTGAGTAAATATGAACTATTCCTCCCATACTGATGCGCAAAGGAAGAAAAGGAAATATAGCCATACCTTGGTTCTTGAATGTAATCTGTTCTGGAAGTCCATTTGACTTCTGAAAATGTTCCAAAACCAAGGCACAGCTTCCTGTACTCAAGAAGAAACTGTGTCAGACATTCGGCTTCTAAAGAACATTCAAAAACCAGAACACTCACTTCTGAGTTTTTGGTGTTCAGGAGCCAAAATGTTCGAGTACCAAGGCGTTCGAGAACCAAGGTACAACTGTAGTCCACAACTGACCACTCTGGAAGTCCTGGTGGGATGTCTGCAACCTGCCTTGTTTGCCTACTGCATAAAAGTTGCAGAATCCGAGTTTCCTTTGAACATTGAAGGAGTGCAGATTTCTGTCTTTTAATGGCCTGTCTTTTAAAGGGGATTTGTGCTCTCTCCACGGGGGCTAGAAACTTTAAAGGAAAAGAATAGGGGTGGGAACCTTCCCTCCTCTTCTCTGAGGATGGCATTCCCTTGAGGGTAATGGGTTGCCAAGGGTGGGGGGGAGAGAGATAACCATTTTTGAGAAGGGACGGAGCTAGGAGTAGGTGATTCACTCCCTCTCTCATGTTACTTCCCCACCCACCCATTAATTCACACACAAGAACACCCCCATTCAGTCACCATGCATGCATCCTCTCTCTTTGATACACACACAAAAACTGGACTATGCAGTGTGAGAAGAATCCCATTCACTTCAATAGGTCCCCCCCCCCAATGCAAATTGCATGCATGGGAGCCCAGTCCACATATAAAATGTTTTAGAAGAAGAAGAAGAAGAAGAAGAAGAAGAAGAAGAAGAAGAAGAAGAAATAATGATTGGTTTTATCATTTATATCATTCCCCAAACTGGCGTCCTTCAGATGTTGGTAGACTACAACTCCCATCATCCATGACGACTGATTGCGCTGGCTGAGGGTGATGGGAGTTGTAGTCCATCAATGTCTGGAGTGCACCAGCTTGGGAAAGACTGCTTAGCAGCGGTTCTCAACCTGTGAGCCCTCAGATGTTGTTGGACTACAATTCCCATCATCCCTGAGCTCTGGCCTTACTAGCTAAGGGTGATGGTAGTTATAGTCCAACAACATCTGGGGACCCACAGGTTGAAAAGGCTGGCTTAGAGGATTTAGAGCATTTTACACCTATCGTTTTTTCTGAAATACGTACAAAACCACCGGTTCAACACCCCATGAGTGTATCTGTGAAACTTGGCTCGCTTTTCCTTTGCAAATGCTTATATTGAATTTGCCATTTTACTGCCCGTTCATCCAGCTTGGAGAGATCCTTTTTGGAACTTCCCCGTCATTGAATGAACTGCATTAAAAATAAACAATGAATGAAATTGAGGGGTGCGATTGTCACTTTTTGGATCTGAAGTCAACATTGTGCTGGATCAGACTCTTATCATCATCTTGCTTTTTCTAATTTGCTAGAAGAAAGTCATTGCAGTCACTCAGCCAGCAGAGAAATGCCTGTGGTGGAGTCAGGTGGTGAGCCATGGCTCATTTCTGACCAGGAAAAAAGGCTGAGAGGTCACAAGACACAAGTTAGTGCACCCTCTCTGTGTTTATTTAAAACAGCAGTTCAGCCGCAGGGAGGCAATTGGAGCCTGCTGTGAAGACAGGAAGAATAAAAAATACCCTCCTTATGCTACAGACAGCCTCCCACAGAGACCTGGGCCCCAGCAACCTCTCATCTTCATTTCCTTCAACTTCCCCTCCCTCCTGCGATGTCAGCTGAGCCCTTGATATTACTGCAAAGGAAAAAAAATGCCATGATTGTCAATGGGTCGCCGTTTCCCGATTCTGGGTTCCAGGACCTCAGCTGAGAAGAGAACTGACCCAATAGCATCTGTTGAGGCCGTGCTTAGTCTGGTGCGGCTAGGCTGTCCCTTGCCATTCAGTGCTAAAATGGGCAGGCAGAAAAGCCCACATGTGATGGAAGAGGTGGTAGTGCTTGAATGCTCGACCACATAAAACTGTCCACTATGCACAGCTACACAGTACGGAAACATACTGGGAGCCAATGTAGGTCTTTCAAGACTGGTGTTATGTGGTCTCAGCGGCCGCCCCCAGTCACCAGTCTAGCTGCCGCATTCTGGATTAGTTGTAGTTTCCGGGTCACCTTCAAAGGGGCGGGTTGGGAGCCTAAGAATAGCCCTGCTGGATGAGGTCATTGGATCATCAAGTCCATCATCCTGGCCAACCACAGATGCCTGTGGGAAACCTGCAAGTGGGAGCTAAGAACAAGAGCACTCTCCTGTTCTGTGGTTTCCAGCAAATAGTATTCAGAAGCCAGCCACAAGGGTTTCTTTCAACCTGAGAACCACATTCCCTTGGGGCAAGTGTATGTCAAATGCACATTTCAACCCTGGAGCTGAACTTCTCCACCCAAGCTTTGTAGTCATTGGGGCAGAGACCCACTTTGAAACCCAGCATCTCTGAGCCAGATGCAGTTGCTGGAACCCACAGGATGTGATGGCCTGGGACTCGGGCTCGGACTCCGAACTGGAGGAGTCTCGGTCCACACTGGATCCTCTGACTCAGGTGGCATCTGAACCAAGTCTGGGGCCTGATTCTGAAGAGCCCCAGTCTGCACAGGTTCCCCTGCAACAAGCACCAGCAGGGCCGAGTCAGGGGCCTGAGCCTGCCCTGGCTCCAGATGCGGGGATGACCTCATTGCCTTCAGGTGGGCCATCACTTACAGCTGCTCCACTACCAGTTGGGTCAGGAAAGGCGGAGGCGGCCCCTGGGTCTAGTAATCCACCAATGTCTCCTGAGCTGCAGAGGCTCAGGTCTAAGAGACTTGCGTACTCGCAGGAGGAGTGCTTGCCTTAGGGCGAAACAGGGAGGTGAGTCGCCAGGGGATCAGGACCGGCCGCTACCCCGACAAAGATAAAAGGCTGCCGGACCACGACCCAGGTTGCGGGAGCAACATTGCTGCTTGCTGGAACCTGCCTGAGACCCTGTGCCTGACCTAGCCTGGTTTCCTGCCTTGGCCCTGTTGGACTGACTCCTTGTGGAATCCTTGGATTTGGGACCAGACCTGGACCGCGTTGCTCAGGTTAACTCCCGGGCTCAGGACACAGGAGGGGAAAGTCTTCTCACTCTTCGGTCCTGCTTTCAGGCTTCCCACTGGGGCATTTGGCTGGCCACTGTGAGGAAAGGATGCTAGACTAGATAGGCCCCTGGCCTGATCCAGAAGTCTCTTTATCTCTTCTAGAAATGCTGCCCACCAGCATTTGTGATGTGCACGAACTGAGTCACAACAGCAGAGGAAGGAGAAACCATATTTGATTTCTTTTAACATTACCCAAGTGCAGAAGAGCTATTTTATTGTCCTGTTTTAACGTTTTACTTCCAAAGCTTTTAGACGGCAGGTGTGCTTGACTTCCCTTTAAAGACTGATTCTGCCCGTATAACCACTCGGAGATCAAAATGGTCCCTCCTGTGTTCTTTTACTGTATTTTTTTCTTTATTCAGGCAGATAGGAAATGCATGATGTAGCCTCTTAATACATGGTTTCCTGGTTGATCTCCAGGAATCCTTTCTGGGTATCTCTGAGGGGACCAAGCAGGTGGCAAAATATATGAATGCTGTCAAGTCTCATAAATCTGACATGATAGTCAGCTCCTAGTTTGCCATTTGATGTCACTGAGGCTGTGCTTTTTGTATTTTACATTATGCATTTTGTTTGACTGGTCAGCTGAACACCTGGCTGGAAACTGCAAGGACAGAGAACCAATGGTCCTCCAGATGGGACTACACTAGAATTTCCATCATCCTTGGCTATTGGCCAGGCTACCT
The DNA here is from genome assembly GCF_964188305.1 of Podarcis bocagei. NCBI lineage: Eukaryota > Metazoa > Chordata > Lepidosauria > Squamata > Lacertidae > Podarcis > Podarcis bocagei. The sequence goes on from NC_138133.1 coordinate 88,432,016, forward strand.
GGGACTGGTGGGAGGCCAACATAATCTGGAAGGCCACAGGTAATCCACTACTTCCATAAACTATATGTTCAAGAGAGTTCCAAGTTTGGCTGGCATCCATCCATCTCAGGAGACAATGGAAGACTATGCCTTTTGGGGTGAGGTCAAGGAGTTGGAAGGTTGCAGTGCTTGCTTTGGCTGTAGCCACTGATATGGGAGAGAAATGTTTTGTTGCACAGATGGTGTCTGGTTGTGTTGCTGCAGATGCACCATGGCATTTCTTCTCTCTGCAGTCATTCCTCCTTTGGTCACAGCTATGGATCAAACCTCTCCATTCTGAAGGAAATCAGCCCTGAGTGCTCACTGGAAGGACAGGTCCTGAAGCTGAGGCTCCAAGACTTTGGCCACCTCATGAGAAGAGAAGACTCCCTGGAAAAGACCCTGGTGTTGGGAAAGATGGGGGGCACAAGGAGAAGGGGACGACAGAGGACGAGATGATTGGACAGTGTTCTCGAAGCTACCAACATGCGTTTGACCAAACTGCGGGAGGCAGTGGAAGACAAGAGTGCCTGGTGTGCTCTGGTCCATGGGGTCATAAAGAGTCAGACACGACTAAATGACTAAACAACAACAACAAAATGGATGCACAACCTGACAGCCTGCCTCCACACCACACACTGAGGTCGTTTGCAAGGGATTCCCATACAGCGGGGTTGATGTTGCCAGTCTTCTTGTCATGTTCGAAGACAGCATTGTAACACAAAGCTGGTCTGCCAATGGGCCACAGAGCTATGGCCCTTCCCCGGCCTGCCCTACCTCACAGGGTTGTTGTGGGGATTAAATGTACGCCACTTTGAGCCCCTTGGCATTTATTTAAATGCCATAAATAAATAACATCAGAAAGGAGGAGGAAATCCAGATGTTCTTAAAGCCCTTTCATATGTCTAATACCTGAGCAAGAGTCTTAAAGCAGAGAACTTTGTTTTCCCAGCTGAGTCATTGCATCACCCACTCACTCACTCACTCTCACACAGAAACACTGGGAAAAAAGCACCTTGCTGTCATGGTGCTAGAGAGATTTCAATGGATTTACTAATAATACTCTTAGCACATAGATGAAGTTGATGTTGAAGAATCATTGCTTCAACACTGGTGATCTTTGCTTCTTCCAGTACACTGCCATTAGTTCGCCTATCTTCTCAAGTGATGTGCGGGTGCCTGATTATCATCATTCAACGCAACTACTATATTCCGAACTTAAAAATGGAAGGTGTAATGCTGGTGGTCAACAAAAGAGGTTTAAAGACTCTCTCGAGGCAAATCTAAAAAAAAAATGTAGTATAAACACCAACAACTGGGAAACACTGGACTGCAAGTGCTCCAACTGAAGAACAGCCTTCACCAAAGGCGTAATGGACTTTGATGAAGCCTGAACTCAGGACACAAGGGAGAAACGTGCTAAGAAGAAGACATGCTTTGCGAACCCTCACCGTGATCAATGGCTGCCCGGAAACCTATGTCCCCACTATTGAAGGACATGTGGATCCAGAATTGGCCTCCACAGTCAGTCATGGACTCACTGTTAAAACCATGTTTATGGAAGACAATCTTACTCGGCTACGAGTGATCGCGAAAGAAGCAGCAGCACATAGATGGATCTGACAACTAAATTGTCGCCATTTACCACATTTTATGCTGACCTGCCCTAGCAACACCTAAGTTTGCTAAGCAGAAAAAGGCCCCAAGGTTGGCATTGCCATTTTCTGTTAAACAACAATTGGCTTCAACTGGTTAATCTCCCAAAGAGGCTTTTATCTGTGTAGCACTAATGTTTGCAGAGCTCAGTAATAATGCAAAAGGGCAGACGGCTGGGTCAGATAGAGATGAACTCTGCAATTTCAGGCTGAGAAATTTTATATATAAACCTTGGGCTGTGATTGCAGTTTTGCTGCAATCAAGACTCTTCTGAAAATATTGGCCTCGGGAGGCAAGGGAAGAGAAGCTGTCTCCCTCTGCAGTTTAGGGTACTTTCCCTCTAATGTTCTAGCTAAACCTTGCCTTGCTGCAACTTAAATCCAGGTATTTGATTGACCATGAAAATTAACTTCTGGCTCTTGGCAGCTGGCAAATGGCCCATGGGTTCTCCAGCACTGTAAAAGGTCAGGCACCTTCGCACAAATATGTCTTGAGTAACGAGGAATCGATAGGATGACGGGGGCAGCCATTTGTCCGGCTGACAAAGGGGCAGCGAAATTAACAAGCTTCTCTCGCATGATATTTGCTCCTGCCAGTACAGCTCTCCTCTTGACTGGAAAACCCATCCCTGCCTGTCAATTCCAGAAATACCACTTGGGCATTAATTCCCATCATACCTCTATAGACGCAGCAGGAGGTCGTTCGGTATGAGCGAGGAAGCGTGGGCAAAGGAGCTCATCTGTGCACATGCTCCCAAGCCTGATGGCAGCCAGAGGAAGATCTGTGAAAATGGCATCCAATTGCAGGGCGGTGGGTTCGAGCCCCACGCTGGGCAAAAGTTGAACCAGATAACCCTCATTGTCCCTTCCAACTCTACAATTCCATAATTGAATAGCAGGGGGCAGCCAGCTCAGAGGCATGTCAAGAATCCGACTCAGCAAAGGAGAACCCCACTGGGTCAGCAAAGGAACCTAGGAAGATGCCTTATACAGAGTCAGACCACAGCTCAGTTTTCTTTGCACTGACTCGCAGCGACTTTTTGTGGGGTTCCCAAACTCCTTGCCCCTCCATGGACCACTTGAAAATCACTGTTTGGGTGGACCACTTAATGATCTTTCTGCCTGTTCTAGCAGCTGTAATGCACTATGTTAGACACTGCAGTCATTGTTGCTGTTGCTTCTTTCATTGACATCAGGACAATTCCATTGCTTCTGTCCAGTTCTGAAAGTCTCACCCGATTCCTGAATTCAGAATCGTGACTCCTGAACTCGTGTGTCAGTTGCCAAATCTTCTAGAGGTGCTTGCCTGTATACATATTTCCAGTGCTTTTTTCTGGGGGTACGCATACCCCTAAACATTTCGTGAATCTAAAGGGAGAAGAAACTATTTTTAAAAGAAATTTTAGAGACTTATCTAGCATGGTGGCAGGACACGGGTGGCGCTGTGGGTTAAACCACAGAGCCTAGGACTTGCTGATCAAAAGGTCAGCAGTTCAAATCCCCGTGATGGGGTGAGCTCCCATTGCTCGGTCCCTGCTCCTGCCAACCTAGCAGTTCGAAAGCACGTCAAAGTGCAAGTAGATAAATAGGTACCGCTCCGTCGGGAAGGTAAACGACTTTTCCATGCGCTGCTCTGGTTTGCCAGAAGCGGCTTAGTCATGCTGGCCACATGACCCGGAAGCTGTACACCGGCTCCCTTGGCCAATAAAGTGAGATGAGCGCCGCAACCCCAGAGTCGGTCACGTCTGGACCTAATGGTCAGGGGTCCCTTTACCTAGCATGGTGAATCGTCAGTTCCATTGCTACCCCTGATGGCAGCCTCATTTCCTGTCACTGTGTTTCCTGAGTCTCAGATGGAAGTGGGCGTTTAATGTGTGAAGCAGTGTGGAATGTGGATGTGTGGAACTGGGAAGATCTTAGTGCACACAACCTCATGCCAATGTGAAAGTTACTGTGAGCTGTAAGCTGTGTAATATGAGGCAACACATGTTCTTTGTACTTCTGTCCATTTACTGTATTTATTTTCCCCGATTTGAACTATAAAATGGTGATTTTCTTGAGTCAAAATGAGGGTACCCCTAAACATTTTTTTTTAAAAAAAGAAAAAGCACTGCATTTTTTTTTCTTGCTTGCACATAAGAACCTTTGTCTGCCTGTGCTGGGTGGGAGAAGGAACAACAAGGGTGCCCTATACTCTCCCAGCTTTCCCCAGATGGAAATAAGAATGCTGGCCTGGGTTTTGAGGTATAGCTTCTTCTCCCACCCTGGATGGGTCTGGCAGGCACCCAGCTCCACCTCCAGTACAGCCACTTTCTCCCGCAGGATCACCACCAGCGGTCCTGGGGCTGCGGCCATTCTTCAGTTTCCACTGCAGGAAGTTGGGCTAGATGTCCCTTGAGGTCCCTTCCAGCTCTACAACTCTATGCTTCTCTACAGTTTGTACTCTACAATTCTATCATTCTGTACAATGAGGTCTCACCATCCTTGCAGTATGAAGAACCACCCAGTTGTATCAGTGGTACAGTCCACGTGGGTGGCGCTGTGGTCTAAACCACCAAGCCTCTTGGGCTTGCCAATCGGAAGGTCTGCGGTTCGAATCCCTGTGACAGAGTGAGCTCTCATTACTCTGTCCCAGCTCCTGTCAACCTAGCAGTTTGAAAGCATACCAGTGGAAGTAGATAAATAGGTTCTGCTGCAGCAGGAAGGTAAACAGCGTTTTCGTGCGCTCTGGTTTTAGTCACGGTGTCCCGTTGCACCAGAAGAGGTTTAGTCATGCTGGCCACATGACCCAGAAAGCTGTCTGTGAACAAATAGCGACTCCCATGATGCCTCGTCCTCTCAAGGAAGGAGAGTCCACAACTTCCCATGGGAAGTTCCACTCTTAACTGTCAGAAAGTCCCCCCCCCCCCAATGTTTAGTCGGAATCTCCTTTCTTCTAACTTGAAGCCATTGGTTTGAGTCCTACACTCCAGAGCTGGAGAAAAGAAGCTTGTTCCCTCTTCCATGTGACATATATATTATATTTAACTTAGATCAACAGTTGTGAGAATCTGAATTCATTATGTAAGCTGGCAAAACTTTCTTTTTTTAAGGTACTGCGGGTTGTGGTTTTGCTGGAGAGCAAACCCTGAGACCCGCAACAAAATCTTACTTTGTACCATATTCCAGTCTCTCTCCAGGTACAGAGGAACCTTCACCAAAGGCCAAGGTTCTCCTTCCTATATATAGACTTGACATTTTTCTTTAGCTGAGGCAGAGACTGAGAGAGAGCTAGAGAGAGAGGAGGAGAGGGAGAGAGATAAATTAATTAAGAATAAATGACAGATGAAAACGCACATTGGCAACATGATCTTTAAAAATAAAATAAAAAAATACCGTTTTTATTCCAATATTGCCATGGACCACATCCACCAAAGGATGCATGCTGAAGAATGTCATTCAGTGGGAGTGAAAACTTTTTGTTTTGTTTTAACTGAAGCCTAATTAAGTTAATTAATGGTTCAGTAAGTGGAACACTGCAATCAGCCTTTAACTTTGGGAGAACAGATTCCTAACATTCATAAGTGGATACGCCAGTAAGAATTTGCCAGATGTTGTAAGGCAGTCTTCTGGCACCCAAACTGGTGGCTAAGAACAAGGTGGCATAAGATGATGAGAATAATAATAATAATAATAATAATAATAATAATAGTATTTATACGCTGCCCATTTGACTGGATGAGGCCACTGCCCCATTTAGTCCAGCCTCCTTTTCTCACTGTAGCCAACCAGATGTCTCTGGAAATCCCGCAAGCAGGATTCGAACACAGGAGCACTTTCCCCTCCTGCAGTTTCTGGCAACCACAGTTGGAGGCAGAGCCTAGTCATCCTGGCTAGTGTCCATCAATAGCCCTCTTCTTCTCCATGAATTTGTCTAATCCTCTCTTAAAGCCATCTAATTTGGTGGCCATCTATGCCCCCCCGTGGGAGTGAGTTCCATCGTTGAACTATACACTGGCAAGCATTGTGCTGTGTGACAAAGCACTGGTGTGGATAGGAGACACAGATACAGAAATTGAAGATGCAAACAGGGAGGTCAAGAGAGCTTTAGGAATCTGTGACCTTTCAGTTAGGAAAGAGTTTTGCCACTCTCCCAAATGCAACTTTCATACTCATGCCTGATGATTCTCTTCCAAAGCAACTACTCTATTCCAAACTTAAAAATGGAAAGCGAAATGCTGGTGGTCAACAAAAGAGGTTTAAAGACAAATTTTAAGAAATGTAGTATAAACACCAACAATTGGGAAACACTTGCCTGCAAGCAAGAATTACAAGCCTGGTAGATGAAGGGAACGCAGTGGATGTAGCCTACCTTGATTTCAGCAAGGCATTCGACAAGGTGCCCCATGATATTCTTGTAAAGAAGCTGGTAAAATGCGGTCTTGACTATGCTACCACTCAGTGGATTTGTAACTGGCTGACTGACCGAACCCAAAGGGTGCTCATCAATGGTTCCTCTTCATCCTGGAGAAGAGTGACTAGTGGGGTGCCACAGGGTTCTGTCTTGGGCCCGGTCTTATTCAACATCTTTATCAACAACTTGGATGATGGACTCAAGGGCATCCTGATCAAATTTGCAGATGACACCAAACTGGGAGGGGTGGCTAACACCCCAGAGGACAGGATCACACTTCAAAATGACCTTGACAGATTAGAGAACTGGGCCAAAACAAACAAGATGAATTTTAACAGGGAGAAATGTAAAGTATTGCACTTGGGCAAAAAAAATGAGAGCCACAAATACAAGATGGGTGACACCTGGCTTGAGAGCAGTACATGTGAAAAGGATCTAGGAGTCTTGGTTGACCACAAACTTGACGTGAGCCAACAGTGTGACTCGGCAGCTAAAAAAGCCAATGCAATTCTGGACTGTATCAATAGGAGCATAGCATCTAGATCAAGGGAAGTAATAGTGCCACTGTATTCTGCTCTGGTCAGACCTCACCTGGAGTACTGTGTCCAGTTCTGGGCACCACAATTCAAGAAGGACACTGACAAACTGGAACGTGTCCAGAGGAGGGCAACCAAAATGGTCAAAGGCCTGGAAACGCTGCCTTATGAGGAACGGCTAAGGGAGCTGGGCATGTTTAGCCTGGAGAAGAGGAGGTTAAGGGGTGATATGATAGCCATGTTCAAATATATAAAAGGATGTCACATAGAGGAGGGAGAAAGGTTGTTTTCTGCTGCTCCAGAGAAGCAGACACGGAGCAATGGATCCAAACTACAAGAAAGAAGATTCCACCTAAACATTAGGAAGAACTTCCTGACAGTAAGAGCTGTTTGACAGTGGAATTTGCTGCCAAGGAGTGTGGTGGAGTCTCCTTCTTTGGAGGTCTTTAAGCAGAGGCTTGACAATCATATGTCAGGAGTGCTCTGATGGTGTTTCCTGCTTGGCAGGGGGTTGGACTCGATGGCCCTTGTGGTCTCTTCCAACTCTATGATTCTATGATTCTATGATTCTAAGCGCTCCAATTGGAGAACAGCCTTTACCAAAGGTGTCATGGGCTTTGAAGACACTCAAACTCAGGACGCAAGGGAGAAATGTGCTAAGAGGAAGGCACGCTTGGCAAATCCACACCGTGATCAACTCCCACCTGGAAACCTATGTCCCCACTGTGGAAGGATGTGTGGATCCAGAATTGGCCTCCACAGTCACTTATGGACTCATTGTTAAATCCGTGTTTATGGAAGACAATCTTACTTGATTGCCGAAGAAGAAGAAGAAGAAGAAGAAGAAGATATCCTTGCAAACAAAGAGTTAGCAGATCAGGGAGAAAAATTCTGGCCTAGCTTACTCCTTGATGTGCTACATTTCCATCTCCCTGGAGTTTTCAAAAAAGAGGTATATGGAACTACACACAAGCAGTCTGAATGATATGGCCTATTCTGCCTGGATCGGATTCCACCAGTACATTTCCCTGCAAGGTTGAACCATATCTCAGAAATCAAATTATTGCAATCATCCCTCTCAGCGCAGGAGCTTAGGCCATGACATCAGCAGCAAGCGGACCAATCACCTCCCTTCACCTGCATCTTACAAAATTCCAAGCACAGGATGGCTAGCTAAGCTGCCCTCCCATCGCTTGGAGGGCAACCTCAGAGTGTATATACAACACACTCCAAGAACACCAATTATGTATTGGAAGCTCCCAATATGCTACTTGAAAACGAGAAAAAATCAGCAAGTCAAACTGCGCCAGAGTGGAGCTTGCTTGACCCTCTCAGCCACCGCAAGGATGTAGCACTTGAAAAAGGGTCAAGCAAAGGGTTTCCAAGACCCCCAAGGATTTCTCCACTGCAAAGGAGGTTGTAAAAGATTCTCATGCACATTCCAAGGGGCACACTTAACTGAGAGTGAATACAGGAATGCAGAGGTGAGATACAAGTTCTTGATAGAAAATGAGCCACTGTTTTGATTAACGGAGGGTTAAACACTGGTGCTGTGGATTAAACCACAGAGCCTAGGACTTGCCGATCAGAAGGTTGGCGGTTCGAATCCCCGTGATGGGGTGAGCTCCCGTTGCTCGGTCCCTGCTCCTGGCAACCTAGCAGTTTGAAAGCACATCAAAGTCCAAGGAGATAAATAGGTACCGCTCCGGCGGGAAGGTAAACGGCGTTTCCGTGCGCTTCTCTGGTTCACCAGAAGCGGCTTAGTCATGCTGCCACATGACCCGGAAGCTGTACACTGGCTCCCTTGGCCAATAAAGTGAGATGAGCACCGCAACCCCAGAGTCAGTCACGACTGGACCTAATGGTCAGGGGTCCCTTTACCTTTAAACACTAAGGGGCTAATTGTTCTTCCACAATTCTGTCTGCCCTCCCCCCAGATCATTTGTATGCAGATGCTCTGCTCCATGCCCCACTTCCATTAGAAGACCTGGGTTAGACCAAAGCCCCATCTAGCCAAGCACCTTGTCTTCTTATTTATTACACTTATATCTCACTTTTTGTTCAAGGAGCTCCAGGTGGCATCCATGGCTCTCCAAACTCCTGGTAAGAGATGTTCAACAATGGAACAGACTACCTCTTCTTGGGTGGTGGTGGTTTTTAGACAGCGGTTGGATGACTATCTGCCAGGGATTCTTCAGCTGTGATTATGGCATTGCAGGGATTTGGGTTAGGTGACCAGTGGAATCCCTTCCAACTCTACAATTCTATCATTCTGTACAAAGAGGTCTCCTCATCCTTGCAGTATGAAGAACCACTCAGTTTTATCAGTGGGTGGCGCTGCAGTCTAAACCACTGAGCATCTTGGGCTTGCCAATCGGAAGGTCGGTGGTTCAAATCCGCACAACGGGTTGAGCTCCTGTTGCTCTGTCCCAGCTCCTGCCAACCTAGCAGTTTGAAAGCATACCAGTGGAAGTAGATAAATAGGTACCACTGCAGCAGGAAGGTAAATGGCATTTCCGTGCACTCTGGCTTTAGTCACAGTGTCCCGTTGCACCAGAAGTGATTTAGTCATGCTGGCCACATGACCTGGAAAGCTGTCTGTGGACAAACAGCAACTCCCTCAGCCTAAAAGCGGAATATAAGATGAGCGCCGCCACCCCCTAGTCGCCTTTCACTGGACTTAACCGTCCAGTGGTCCTTTACCTTTTTTTACCCAGACCCAAATTTAATCCTTCACTGGGAACCAGGACTATGTTTCCCTTCTCCACTGCACACCTGAAGGCCAAGTACACAGCTGTGATCTTTAATCAGAATTTATTAAAAATCGGCAAAAATAAGCTATTTTCTAATCCTGTAAATGACACTTCTTACATAAAAGTGCTCTATTAATACACAGATTTCTCCCTGCACACCCACGACTCTGCATGCTGCCACCGGCGTTATCACTCCTCTCTCTCCGATTCAGGAAGTAACGGTGCAATTTCTGAGAGTGCAACGCCGCAATCGATCCCTCTAGGAATCGCCCAAAAAAGAAGCCTGGCAGCATGCGCCGGCCATTATTTTTGGCAGCTGAAATTAAGCATGCGGCTTCTCAGGAAACACGTCTTGGAGGAAGCTGCTGCAGATCTGGTAGGCAGGTCACTCTGGACCAACCCTTGTGGTTTTTTTAGGAAAGTCTATCTGAGGCTTTGAGCAGAGCTGTCAAAAAGGGAGGCTTTTGGTGGATCTCTATGGGGGACTGTGACACTCAACTACCATATTCCACACAAATGCACCCTGAACGCCCACTGAGCTATCTTCAGGGCCGGAATGCTATTTGGTCAGAAAGCTGCCTTGCAGTGGTCCATTTGGCCCAGTAGTCTAACGCTGACTCCAGCATCTCACCAGGATTTCAGATGTGGGTCCCTCTCAAGCTGACCTGGAGATGACATCAAGAACTAAACCCGTTGGTGCCAATACTTTAATACACTGTAGAATGGTTTTTTCCCCCCAGCCTAAAGCCAAATATTCCTATCTGAAGGGCTGCCACATGGAAGATGCAGCAAGCTTTGCTTCTGCTGCTCCAGAGGATAGGACCCAAACCAATGGATTCTCATGACAAGAAAGGAGATTCCAACTCAAGTTTAGGAAGAGCTTTCTGAGGGGAAGAGCTGTCTGACAGTGGAACAGACTCTGCTGAGAATGTGGTGGACTCTCCTTCCTTGGCAATTTTTAAACAGAGGTTGGAATTCAGGGGTTAGCAAACTTTTTCAGCAAGGGGCCGGTCCACTGTCCCTCAGACCTTGTGGGGGGCCGGATTATATTCCGGGTGGGATGATGAATGAATTCCTATGCCCCACAAATAACCCAGCGATGCATTTTAAATAAAAGGCCACATTCTACTCATGTAAAAACACGCTGATTCCCGGACCGTCTGTGGGCCGGATTTAGAAAGTGATTGGGCCGGATCCGGCCCCCGGGCCTTAGTTTGCCTACCCACGATACAAAGCTTTAAAGCTCAGACCTAGATAATGTGCCATGAAAGTTAGTCTGTGTTATGTACTGAGTTGAATAGGATTCAAATTGCCTACCCATGGGTTGGATGGTCATCTGTCATGGGTGCTTGAGTTGCAGTTCTTGCATGACAAAAGGTTGGACTAGAGGACCTTTGGGAACCCATTGCAACTCCACAATTCTATGAAAAGCAGCCGAAAGAGAGAGAGAGAGACCCCCATCGGACAGGGTTAGAGAGGTTGAGTGCACTCTCTATGTGACCTTTGGGACCCTACCCAGCTCAACCACAAACACCTTTCTTGGGGGCCATGTCTTTCTTCGTACATCACCTTGAGTGTTTTTACCTGGTTGAAAGGTGTCCTTGAGCAGAGAGTGCTTGTAGAAACTAGCCCACCTTGGAACGGCAACACTTACATCTGTTGTTCCAGACAGGTTTGCCTCTGGCACCGCACCCCACTGGCATGCAGCCCCCACAAAGTTGGCCAGATGGGAACATGGCCTTCAGGCTAAAAACCTTCCCCACCACCGGCATATGGGCTGGCCATGATATACAAGGAATTGAAGAAAATGTTAAAAATAACTTTTGTAAAAAACCCAGAAGCCTTTTTATTAGGTATTTTAGGTCAAGACATACATAAAGAAATGAGGACTTTATTTATGTACAGTGGTACCTCGGGTTAAGTACTTAATTCGTTCCGGAGGTCCGTATTTAACCTGAAACTGTTCTTAACCTGAAGCACCATGTTAGCTAATGGGGCCTCCCGCTGCCACCGCGCCGCCGGAGCACAATTTCTGTTCTCATCCTGAAGCAAAGTTCTTAACCTGAAGCACTATTTCTGGGTTAACGGAGTCTGTGACCTGAAGCGTATGTAACCTGATGTGTATGTAACCTGAGGTACCACTGTATGCCACTACAGCAGCGAGAACGTTGATTGCACAAAATTGGAAGACTGGAGAAATACCAACTAAAGAACAATGGCAAGAGAAGTTCATGAACTATGCAGAACTGGCAAAAATGACAGAAAGACTAAGAGAAAAAGGCAACAGAGACTTTGAAAAAGATTGGGAACTATTCATATTACATTTGCAGAAACAAAGAAAGTCAATAGACCTGATGGCAGGAATAAAATAAACATTCACATTATTAGCATCAGAAAATGTTTAGAAGATAGTGAAACAGAATGGTGTATTTAATTTTATTTTTATGTTTTTAGGTTTGATGTTATGTTATTAACAACCTTTTCTGCTGAGAGATAGCAAAGCGTGTGAAAAAATAAACAAACCAGAAGCAGAATTTGGGGGAAGTCCAGACACTACTAACCCAGAAATAGTACCTCGGGTTAAGAACTTTGCTTCAGGATGAGAACAGAAATTGTGCTCCAGCAGCGTGGCAGCAGCAGGTGGCCCCATTAGCTAAAGTGGTGCTTCAGGTTAAGAACAGTTTCAGGTTAAGAACAGACTTCCAGAACGAATTAAGTTCTTAACCCGAGGTACCACTGTATAGTAAATGTTAAGAATTTGAGATGTATGTAATGAATGAAAAAGAAAAATGAATATATATATTAAAAACTCCCAATGTGCGTTCATTTTTGGGGAAGAAGAGGAAGGTCAAGGGGCAAAGGTGGCTCCAGGATAGGCAGGGCAGAGAGACACCCCCCCCCAAAAAAAAGGTGGATTCCTGAGCAGCCAGAATGCTGTTTCCCTTGAAGAGGAGGACAGCATGCCCACTGCTAACTCTATTTATTACTATAGACACTTGTTTACAGAGCTTGCGGGATTTTTCTGCTTTATTTTTGTCCATTTGTCTCAGGAGGCTTCCCGCGAAGCAGCTCCACCGAAAGGTACATTCTCTCCCCACTCGGTACGTCTTCATGCTTTAATGGCCTGACAAAAGACGGCCGTGCTGGACGCTTCGGGGGGGAGAAAGGGGCGTGAGTGGAAGGGAGGGAGAACAGCAGAAGGAGAGGACTGGACAGAGGGAAAGGCGGTGGGAACAAGCTAATAATGTGTTTTCTACCCCCAGGTGATTTGTGCTGTCGTGCAGGTAGGCGGTCAAAAATTCAGGGCAATGCAGGCAGAACTTTTATTTATTCCACACTGGAAACAAAAGTTTTGTCAGGTGGGGAAACAAGTGCAATCTGAGCACCATCTTCACAAGTATGAAGTAGTCCTTTACAGGATGGGATGGGGAAGAAATTTGATCCCTTTTGCATTTAAAGGGAAATCTATGGAACTGGCATAGGGATGCGGATGGCACTGTGGTCTAAACCACAGAGCCGAGAGCTTTCCGATCAGAAGGTCGAAGGTTCGAATCCCCATGATGGGGTGAGCTCCCGTTGCTCGGTCCCTGCTCCTGCCAACCTAGCAGTTCGAAAGCACGTCAAAGTGCAAGTAGATAAATAGGTACCACTCCGGCGGGAAGGTAAACGGTGTTTCCGTGCGCTGCTCTGGTTCCCAAGTCATGCTGGCCACATGACCCGGAAGCTGTATGCCGGATCCCTCGGCCAGTAAAGCGAGATGAGCACCGCAACCCCAGAGTCGTCCGCGACTGGACCTAATGGTCAGGGGTCCCCTTTACCTTTACCTTTTACTGTGGAATTGGCATTTTCCAGATCAACATGTTAATGGAAACATGGGCAGTCTTCAAAATATGAACTTCTCCAAATTTTGCAACACTGTTCTCCAGACAAGTCATGTGTGCAAAAAAATGCACCTACGATTTGCATAAAAAAATGTGAACGGAAATGCACATTTGACTGAAAATAGCATGTCAAATGAATGACGTTGGGGGAAGTTGTTTTGCAAAAACATCTATTTTAGCCACAGAACTACAATACCCAGATGGGTTTAATGTCTGATTCCTCTTCAGTGGAAACTCTGAAAAGTGCAACTCCTTAAGAGGAACTTGGGTTTCTCCTAACAACTCTCAGCCCAGGATTCTTGGGGGAGTGGGGAGCAATGAATGTTCAAAGTGGTATCACTGTGCTTTAAATGTACAGCATAAATGTGGCCTGAGGTTTCCCCTCACCCTCTTCAAGAAACATAGGAAGTTACCACATTCCAGAACCAACTTCAGCCATTATGTCTCCTATAAGCAGCACGTCTCTACATCTCGTGGAGAGCAGGACTTTTACACTGTGGAACTCCCTGCCTATTGACATTAGCAAGTCACATAGTCTCAGATTGCTTGAGAAGGAGGAGGGGACTTGAGAAGGAGGAGGGGACTTAGGCAGCCTCCACAACTGCCTCATAGGAGCAAGACCTACTAAGAAGAGTTGATATGCTCATTAAGCGTGGCACTCCTGAGCAGACCTTGTTTCTTCTAATAAAGAGCTTGCTTACTCTGTGTGATTTTTATTTTATTGTTTTGATGGCTTGCTTCTGACAGTCTAGGATTCAGATATGGCCTTCATTCTCAACTCACTACCGAATTTCCCACCACAACATGATTAGTCCCCTTGTAAAAAATGGATGCTAAGGTGGGGCTTCAATACTTTTAAATTAAATTAAGATAAATATTAATAACCGCTGTCGAGCGTCACCCATCAACGAAGGAGGACTATAAATTTGCTCACTTGTGAAAGGTCAAATTCTCAGCATTTTCTGCCTCCTAAAAGCAGTCCAAGCTATAAAGGTATAAACTTGGCTTATCCACATTCCTGGTTCCTTTCCCGGCCTAAGATTACAGCACTGCACCCCAGTACCTGGCGTGATCATATGCTTTAAGAAGGAAGGGGGGGGGGATGACAGCTATAATTTCTCCATACTTTTGAGAAATGACCTAGTCACCCAAGTAAAAACTTTTCACTCGCTCACAAAAGCCTGGCGACAGGGTCGGTGCATGGCTGATTTGATTTCAATACATATTTAGCAAGAACAAAAAGGAAGGTCCTTGCAAGGTCTCTGAGTTATAAAGAAAGAATTAGAACAGTCTGAAGTTCATTCAGCTGAGATTAGATGCTCAGCCACATTAATATTGCCTGAATCAGACAACCTGAAAAAGGAAAATAAAAGGGTCCTCAAATACTTGTTTAGCATTAAAATAGATGTGGGGAGGGATGCACGGCAGAGCTCCAGAATGCAGGGACGAAGGGGGAGCTTGGAGGAATAAATCACATTATGTGCATCGTGAACCTAATGGCAAACTGAAGAAAAAAGACAGAGAGAGGTGAAAGGAGGGTGAGAGGCGCTTGCATTTTTCACTGTTGGGAGTCAGCAGGTCAAGTGCATTTGCAGAAGGTCGAGTGCAGAACTGGGTGCAAGTTAACAAAATGAATTTCAATAGAGACAAATGTAAGGTAGGAAAAACCAGATGCACAAATATAGGATGGGGGACCCCTGGCTTGCCAGCCAGACATTTGAAAAGGATCTAGGGGTCTTAGTGGACCACAAGCTTCACATGAGTCAACAGTGTGGTGTAGCAGCAAAAAAAAAAGCTACTGCTGTTCTAGGCTGCATCAACGGAAGTCTAGTGTCCAGACCAAGGGAAGTAATAGTACCACTCTACTCTCTCTTAAGGGACGTGGGTGGCGCTGTGGGTTAAACCACAGAGCCTAGGACTTGCCGATTGGAAGGTCGGTGGTTCGAATCCCCACGATGGGGTGAGCTCCCGTTGCTCGGTCCCTGCTCCTGCCAACCTAGCAGTTCGAAAGCACGTCAAAGTGCAAGTAGATAAATAGGTACCGCTCTGGCGGGAAGGTAAACGGTGTTTCCGTGCGCTGCTCTGGTTCACCGGCTCCCTCGGCCAATAAAGCGAGATGAATGCAGCAACCCCAGAGTTGGTCACGACTGGACCTAATGGTCAGGGGTCCCTTTACCTTTATTCTGCCTTAGTCAGACCACACTTGGAATACTGTGTCCAATTCTGGGCACCACAGTTTAAGAAGGATGTTAACAAGCTGGAACGTGTGCAGAGGAGGGCAACCAAGATGATCAAGGGTCTGGAAACGAGGCTTGAAGGAGCCGGGTATGTTTAGCCTGGAAAAGAGGAGACTGAGAGGAGATAGGATAGCCTTCTTCAGATATCTTAAGGGCTGTCACATGGAGAAGGGAGCATGCTTGTTTTCTCCTGCTATAGTGGGTAGGACTCGAACCAATGGCTTCAAGTTGCAAGAAAGGTGATTCCGGCTAAACATTCAGAAAAACTTTCTGACAGCAAGAGCTGTTCAGTAGTGGAAGAGACTCCCACAAGATCTGTGCCTCTTCCTGGATCAGGCAGATCCACTCTCTGATAGGGTTAAAAATATGGTCGGGGCAGGCACAGAGCAGGATTGGATCCTGCATAGTGTTGCTCTTTCACAAGCGGCTTCTCTGCACTCAAAGGAAGCAAGCCACTCATGAAGGCTTAGTGTCTGGAATCCTGCAGCAAATCATGACTGCAGAATGGAAGGTGGCCGGATCCCCAAGGACACCCTCTATGGAGTGTTGGCTTCAGGCACCAGGCCTGCTGGCAAGGGAGCTCTGTGTTACAATGGTGTATGCAAAGATGGCATGAAGGCTGGCCACATCAACCCACCGTGTGGGAATCCCTTGTAAATAATCACAGTCCTGGAGATAGTCAGGTTGTGTATCCATAGCAGTGACCAAAGGAGGAATGGCCACTGGGAGGAGCACAGAGAGAAGAAACGCTGTGGTGCAACGCAACCGGATGCCTTCATCTGCCCCAGCCGCAACAAAACATGTCTCTCTCTCTAACAGTTTGACTTCACTACCAAAGATGCACTCCACCATTGGCTCCAGAA
This sequence comes from Podarcis bocagei, assembly GCF_964188305.1. NCBI lineage: Eukaryota > Metazoa > Chordata > Lepidosauria > Squamata > Lacertidae > Podarcis > Podarcis bocagei. The sequence goes on from NC_138133.1 coordinate 88,448,352, forward strand.
ACAGATGCAATAACAAAGCCCTATGTGGCCTAGGACCCTCGTACCTACGGGACCGCCTCTCCTGATATGCCCTGGAGAGGACCTTAAGGTCCACAAATGACAAAATTTTGGAGGTCCCAAATCACAAGGTGGTTAGGTTGGTCTCAACTAGGACCAGGACCTTTTCAGTACTGGCCCCGACTTGGTGGAACGCTCTGTCACAAGAGACCAGGGCCCTGCGGGACTTGACATCTTTCCACAGGGCCTGCAAGACAGAGCTGTTCCACCAGGCCTTTGGTTTGGACTCAGTCTGACCCTTATGTTTTCCCTCCCCTTATGGTTTTGACTTAAAATGAGGCTGCATTTTAAAATGCATTTTAACCTTTATTTTTAAGTTGTTGTTGTTGTTGTTGTTGTTGTTGTTGTTGTTGTTGTTGTTGTTGTTGTTATGTTTTTATTGAAATTTTATTGGTGGCCAGGGAGGGCGGGGTATATATAAGATTTTATTATTATTATTATTATTATTATTATTATTATTATTATTATTATTATTATTATTATAGGATTGGCTCCCGAAACAGGATCCAGTAACAAAGGATCCTTCCGCCCCATCCCGAAACAGACTCCAATAACAAAGGATCCTTCCGCCCCATCCACCATCAGGAGGAGGATAAATATCTGGGTCTCAAACAAATCAGGACAGATGCTATGCGACTCCAACTCCCATCAGCCCCAACCAGCAGAGTCAATGGTCAGGGATTGTGGGGGCTGCAGTCCAGCAATACCTGCAGGTACACAAGTCCCCATCCTTGATGCAAGGCCTTCAAGATAAGCACCAGCACTTGAAGCTGCGCTTGGAAATGATCTCAGAGAGCTACAGTCAATGTTGCATGCCCTCTTCTATGAAGAATAACACAGCTGATTTAAAAATTTTCACAGCACATTACAGATCCTGACATGGCAGAATAGAATAACCTGGGACACCATCTGAGAATAATCACTGTAACACCCTCAAGGCTTTGCTATTATTGCATGCTTGGTGTAAGAGCACATTCCTCAGGAATACAGAAGGGGCGGGGGAGGTCAGATCCCCAGCTAGGCAAGGAACAGAGCAATTCAGCCATATATAAGTTGTTTGGACAAGGCAAGGTGTGTTTCTGACCAGGGGAGAAGCAGGAGGATGTCCTGGAGAGACAGAAAGGAATTCCTATTTTGCCAGAAGCGAAAGCAGGGGCATGGGTGGCACTGTGGGTTAAACCACAGAGCCTAGGACTTGCTGATCAGAAGGTCGGCAGTTTGAATCCCCCCGACGGGGTGAGCTCCCGTTGCTCAGTCCCAGCTCCTGCCAACCTTAGCAGTTCGAAAGCACGTTCCTTTACCTTTACCTTTTAAAGCAGGGCAAGGAACCTCAAGGGCCAGATTCTCTCTTGGGCAACCTTATGAGGGCCACATGCCAATGCTGGGTGGGACCAGAGGCCAAACCGAGTTGGATTGTGGGACCACCATCTAACCAAGCAAGAAGCATTATCAGAGTTCAAGGACACTGGATAACTGGATAGCTCAGTTGGTTAGAATGTGGTGCTGATAACATCAAGGTCACAGGTTCAATCCCCAGATGGGACAACTGCAAATTCCTACATTGGGCTAGATCAGTGGTTCTCAACCTATGGGTCCCCAGATGTTGTTGGACTACAACTCCCATCATCCCTGAGCTCTGGCCTTGCTAGCTAGGGGTGATGGGAGTTGTAGTTCAACAACATCTGGGGACCCACAAGTTGAGAAAGGCTGTGCTAGATGATCCTTAGGGTCCCTTCCAACTCCATGATTCTATGATACATTCTGGCCAGGCAAAAAAATGAACTCTTGGGTACCAATCCAAGGAGGTATGTGTCCAGGATAGTATTCTGAGGGTCATACGCAGAGACTTTGAGGGCTACATGGCTACTAACATAGTACTTGTGGGTAGAATGTTTTCCTGATTCCTGCAGGGTCTCATCACCCATTGGCATTGGGCTTAAGAGAAGCTTCCTTCAGCCAACTGAATGTCATTGTATTTCTTCCACCAAACCTAACTGAAGCACAGCATCAGACTATGTGGAGATTCTACAAATGGAAGGTGGGAGAGCTATGGTGGGATGCCCATGGCAGCTTCTCCATTTCACAAAGGTGTCCACAGGGATCCCAAGAAGGTTGGTGACGGAAGTCCAGTGAAGTCGAGTTCCAAGCAGCTGCAGTAAATAAAACTCTTGTTTGCAGGCATATCTTGATTGGTTCACAACTGCACAAAGTCTAGAGGTGCTACAGGTTGAAAACGTGCTACATCTCAAAAAGGGGTAGATAGTCATGCTCAGGGAAACACCCACCTGAGCTTTGGGGGTTTGAGAGAGCTTTGATAGTTTCTTCCGATGAAACACAGCGCTTAGGAGTTTTCTCCTGACCAATTAAGGCCAACTGAGGAGGCTGAATCATAGCAGCAACTTTGAAGGAGTCAGAGAGAACTAGGGCAAAACAAACAAAATGAATTTCAGGTGTAAGGCTCTACACTTAGGCATAAATTTAATATGGGGGAGGTCTGGCTTGCTGGTAGTGTTGGAGGAACTAGACATGGAGGAAGGGATTGATTTCCTTCATGAGCACAAATCACCCCATGTATTGGATAAGCCAACAGGTGCTAGGTCAGCCAAGCCCGTTGCTATGGCAATGGCCAAAAGGGGTCTGTAAAGTTAAAGGTAAAGGGTTAATGACCCTTGGACAGTTAAGTCCAGTTAAAGGCGACTATGTGGTTGCGGCGCTCATCTCACTTTCAGGCCGAGGGAGCTGGCATTTTTCCATAGACAGCTTTCCAGCATGACTAAACTACTTCTGGCGCAACAGGACACCTTGACAGAAGCCAGAGCGCATGGAAACGCCGTTTACCTTCCTGCCACAGCGGTACCCATTTATCTACTTGCACTGGCATGCTTGCGAACTGCTTGGTTGGCAGGAGCTGGGACAGAGTGACGGAAACTCACCCCGCCATGGGGATTCAAACCGCTGACCTTCTGATCAGCAAGCCCAAGAGGCTCAGTGGTTTAAACCTCAGCACCACCCATGTCCCATCAGGATAATTACCCAACCATAGCCCTCTCCATCAATTTAAGTGGCAATCCCACCCCCCGGGACATGGGTCTGGGGTCTTGAGCACATTCGTGTGTCAGTGAGTGCTGTCCATGAATCAGACATCATGAATTGCTGGAGCAAGAGAAATACTGTCTATCTGTATCTGTAAAGTCTACAAGCTATATGTATATATTAATGTCTGGTACTGTGTTAATGAAACTTCATCTTCTACAGCAGTAAACTATTTTGGACCTTAAGTTGTGTGGTGACTGGAACTGGGAGCAACTTCCATTGCATTGGTATCTCACTTCAGATTCTGAACAGAAAAGATCTAGAGGTCTTAGAAGACTACAAGCTTTACATGAATTGATGGTGTGATGTAGCAGCAAAAAAAAGGGGGGGCTAATGCTTTTCTACATAAGTCTGTTGTCCAGGTCAAGGGAAGGAATAGCACCATTCTACCCTGCATTGGTGAGACCACACCTGGAGTCCTGTGTCCAGTTGTGGGCATCACAGTTGAAGAAATGTTTTGACAAGCTGGAAGATGAGCAGAGAAGGGCAATCAAGATGATCAAGGGTCTGGAAACCAAACTTTATAAGGAACAGTTGAGGGAGAGACGGATGCTTAGCCTGGAGAAGACTGAGAGGGGATACGACAGCAATCTTTAAATATCTGAAGGGCTGTCACATGAAAGGTATGTACTTTTATAGCTGAAGGTTAACTCTTAAGCCAGATATTGTATGCGCATAGCAAGTGAAGAATTCTATAGCAATGCTGTTATCTTTATGCTGGTTTCTTCAGACGGCGTACAATGGATCTCAAAATATCCTTCTCTTTTCCTATTTCTCCTAGCAGTCGAGGGTATTTGGTAAAGCTTATATAAGAAGGCTTTTTCATAACTATGTTCAGAACATTTGGACTAAGGTAAACACTTCTCTCGGTCTCTGTTGGTGTTGTTTGCAGCAAAGGCATGTCGATTTCCCATCTGGCTAAGGCCACTCTGCATGTGTGCAGTTTGGATCCCAATATTATACGAAAAACAAATGAAGAAAGAAAAAGAGTTTTTAACTGTCAACATCTCTAAAATGTTCAACCTGTTGACTGTATCGAAGTCTTTTAGTACAGTGGTGCCTCGCAAGACGAAAAGAATCCGTTCTGTGATTCTCTTCGTTTTTTTCGTCTTGCGAAGCAAGCCCATTGACGGATTAGTGGTTTAGCGCTATTAGCGGCTTTTAGCGGCTTTTAGCGGCTTTTAGCGGCTTTTAGCGGCTTATCTGCTGATCGGATCAGCTGATAAGTGGCTTAGCGGCTTAGAAAAAGGGGGGAAGGAAAAAAACCCCGCAGGAACTCGCAAGACATTTTCGTCTTGCGAAGCAAGCCCATAGGAAATTCATTTTGCGAAGCACCTCCAAAACGGAAAACTCTTTCGTCTAGCGAGTTTTCCGTCTTGCGAAGCATTCGTCTTGCGGGGCACCACTGTATATATATGTCTCAAATATATATACGTGCTCGGGAATGCAATACCTTAAGGACCTGAAAGCAGACTTAGACCCTTTGATCACCATCATGTGTCTCCTCCACAAGAGGTCTGGAGGGCAACAACATGAGAACAGACCTTTTCTGTGGTGGCTCCCCATTTGTGAAGTGCTCTCCCCAGTGAGGCTTGCCTGACACCTTCACTACACATCTTTAGGTGCCAGGTGAAAATGTTTCTCTATAACTAGGACTTTGTCCAATTAACATTATATGGCCTTTTAAATGTATTTGCAGGAGGTGGGTTTCTGGTTTGTTCTTGCTTTTGTTATGTATTTTGTGTTCTGCTCCTGTATTTTTATGCTGTGATCTTCAGATGAAAGGCTGCATAGAAATCCAAGGAATAGTGACAATAAGATGGAGCAAGCTTGTTGTCTCCTGCTCCAGAACCAATGGATTCCAGTTGCAAGAAAGGAGATTCCAACCAGCCATTAGGAAGAACTTTCTTCCAGCAAGAGCTGCTCAACAGTGGAATGGACTCCCTCAGAATGTGGTGGACTCTCCTTCACTGGAGGCTTGTAAACAGAGGTTGGGGGGCCATCTGTTATGGATGCTTTAGCTGAGATTCCTGCACCGAAGAGGTTCCCTGGTGTCCTTTTCCAACTCTACAATTCTTTGATTCTGTGACTTACTCACTGACCCCAGAATCATCTGCTCAGACTGACTGCAGTTCTCCGAAAAATCGGGCAAGGGTTGTCCCAGCCCTTAGAGATGGCAGGAATTAAATCTATGCAAAACGCAAGCTTTGCAATCTGAGCTATGCCTCCTTCACCCCACCCAGGCCCAGTCCATTTATTCACAGCAAAGATATGCTCCGGTAAATGGACTCCGAAGTTTAAAAACTGATTAGAGTTATCTTCCCCACCCCACCCCCCTCTTCTTTTGGTTTTCTTAATATGTATATCTTCAGACTATTCTTGGCAAGTGGCTAATGAAAATGTTACTTCTCCACGCAGGCTGGGGAGCCATTCTAGGATATAAACTTAGATAAGGTCTCTGGGTCAATGAGCAATAGTTTCAAGACCATAAAGCAAGCCAGAATGCAGGCGAGCAGGCAAATAAAAGAGTTGGGACATCAGGAAAAGTGAAGACACCGTTTGTTAAGTGCCTCTTACACAGCAGTTCTCAACCTGTGGGTCCCCAGATGTTGTTGGACTACAACTCCCATCATCCCTAAGCTCTGGCCTTGCTAGCTAGGGGTGATGGGAGTTGTAGTCCAACAACACCTGGAGACCCACAGGTTGAGAGCCGCTGCTCTTACACAAGGCAGCAGGCAGAGCAAATCTGTGGCCTTCCAGATGTGGCTGGACTACAGCTCCCATCATCCTTGAGCACTGGCCACACTGGCTTGGGCTGATGGGAGTTGCGGTCTGACAGATGTGGAGGGCACCATGTTGGCTGCCTCTGTTGCAGAGGGCTCAGGGACTGAGTACAGGCAACACCCGATATCTAAGTGGGCCAGATCCCAGTCTCAGCCCTGGTCCAAGCTACAAAGAAGCTTGGCATTAGCAGGCGTCACCACCCTCACCAATGCCATTCTCAAAGGTGGCTTTGGGCAAGCTACTTTAAAATATAATAGACCATTGACCAGTCCGCTGCACAACAGATCAAGCCCACCCACGATGCATCAAGCCAAATGTACAGATATAAATTTGTAAATAAAAGAGGTGTCGGTGTCCAACCAAGAAGGGGGCACAACAGAAGCTACCTTAAAAACATAAGCCAAGTCTGGAGTGGGAACAACCATTGCCCAGAGACTCCTCTGGGAGGAAGAGAAGGTTCAAAATGAATTAATGGAATACTTTCAAGCATCAACTGCAGGTCTGCTTCCTCCCGCCTCTTGCGGGGTTCCCAGAGGCATCTAGATGGGCCCAATCCAGCAGGACTCTTCTTATTTTTTTCCAGTAAGCAACCTCCTCCTTGTTGGTTACTGGGAGTCTTGCAATGAACACCAGACTGGGTACACCTAGAGCTAATCCAGCCAGGCATTTCTGGCAGCTGTATGGTCTCCAGAAAGAATGTGTGTTTGTTTATTTTTCTTTACTTAGCAAATATTTCTAAACCACCCAACATTGGGGGGGGGGAGTATGATGGTGGTAAACAACATGGAGATCTTTAATTAAATTGCATCAATAAAAACAAATTACAAACAAATCAATGAATCAGATCAATCATCAGCTTTAGTGTATCACTCCTCGGGGAAAGCCTGGGTGAACAAATGCGTTGCAAGCAAGCATCCAAACACTAACATTTTAGGCACCTGCCTGATCTTTACCGGGAGCACATTCCAAAAACCAATGTGCTGCAACACTGTTGTTTTCGGCATCCTTCTGTCTCGAGAGATAATGGGTGAAGTCAAACCGCTGTGTTAGGAGCACTGAAGCGACCTCCGGGGCAGAAGCCTAGGCAGTGTGTATGGAGCCCCTGGGCTGCCCAGATGACAAGACCCCCCTCTCGTCCTTGCTGAAGTGGTCCAAAGGCAAGCAGAGCAAGACGTTTGGCACCAGCTCGGCTGCAGGAGTTGCTGGAAGGAGGCATACGAGGTGTCATCCAACCATCTTAGGGACTCCCCTCCAGAATTGTGTAGGGTTTACTCCTTAGCCTTCTCTTTTCCTGAAGATATCCCACAAGACAGTGGAGGTTTAGGATGAGAGTATTCCTTCTCCTAGATGGGCTACCTTCCCAGGTGGACAAGCCCCATCTGCCCCTTGCTTCCCTCTACAGCAGCGGTTCTCAACCTGTGGGTCCCCAGATGTTGTTGGACAACAACTCCCATCATCCCTCAGCTCTGGCTCAGGGATGCAGAGACCAAGCAGGATTTTTATAAGGTAAGGCAGTCCCAAAGACAATCTGGTGTCATTAAATTCAGGACTTCACCTGCTAAATGCAAGACCTTAAAATGGCCCCGTAACATATTGGCAACCAATGCATTTCTTCGAGAAATAGTGTTGTTGACTGTCCCTTCAGCAATCTTGCAGCAGCTGCACCTGCTGGACTAGCGCTAAGGGAAACCCCATAAATTTTGGATCATTGCCACAGATCAGTTATACCTTTAGAGCTCCTGAGTTCACACTCCTTGCTTTGTAAGTTTAAAATATGTTGGTGTTCCCTACGGGGATTCTATTTCTTTTTGCCCGACAAAAGAAGACTGAAGTCTGTTCACATCTGTCCTACAGAATTTTTCTGGACGTGACATATTTCCTCTTGCCATGGTGACAGAACATTTGACGTGCACACAGAAGGTTCCAGGTTCAATCCTGAACATCTCAAGCTATGGCTAGAAGAGGCCCCTTCCTGAAATTCTGGAACGCTACTGCCAGTCATTGCAAATAATACTGAGCTAAATGGACCATTCGTCTTCCTAGAACTCGTGTGCATCAGAGCCCAATGAGCACTCAGTGGAGACATCAATCTGGGGAAGCATTTGAGTGTCCCAGCCACAAAATGTGAGAAACCATAGCACAAGAATCATACACTCTTCATCATTTAATACCTGCTAACATGGAACCTGGACAAGCCAGCCTCTCAGATGCCCCTCAGAAAAGCAGATCTGGAAACAAGCAGAGCTCAATTCAAGTTGAAGGATGAAAAAGTTTGAGATATAAAAATAAGTTACTATTCATGGGAAGGAGCTCGTAACAGCGCAAATACACAAATGACACCATTATATATTTAACACGCCCTATTATAAGGGTGTCAAGTTTGATTTGAGAGTGTGACAGATCTGGAAAGCTATCAAGCAGCTCTGGGAATGAATTGCAACAAAAATAGAGGTTTTACCCATCACACTTCAGTTAAAGAGCAGAACTGAAACCCGGGCAGATGGGAGTGGGGAGATCCAAAATTCTTATAAATTTTCAAAGCAACAAGGAAAAGCAGGGATCCTTTCAATTTCTGCAGGCCCATTTCATGCTGCTTGCCATTAGAAGACATTGCTAATAGAAAAGTGGGTCTCTTTGTAAATGGTGCAAGTACATGGAAGCCTAAAGCAGTAGCCTAGTGTTTCCTCCTAGCCATGCGTTGTCCACATTGATGAAGTACATGGCACAGAGGGAAGGTCCTTAGCTCAGTGATGCATTCAGTCCTTAGCTCTCCTTTGCATTCAGAAGGTCCCAGGCTTGATGCTTTTGAATTATGGTGCTGGAGGAGAGTCCTGAAAGTCCCATGGACTGCAAGAAGATCAAACCTCTCCATTCTGAAGGAAATCAGCCCTGAGTGCTCACTGGAAGGACAGATCCTGAAGCTGAGGCTCCAAGACTTTGGCCACCTCATGAGAAGAGAAGACTCCCTGGAAAAGACCCTGATGTTGGGAAAGATGGGGGGCACAAGGAGAAGGGGACGACAGAGGACGAGATGGTTGGACAGTGTTCTCGAAGCTATGAACATGAGTTTGACCAAACTGTGGGAGGCAGTGGAAGACAGGAGTGCCTGGCGTGCTCTGGTCCATGGGGTCACGAAGAGTCAGACACGACTAAACAACTAAACAACAACAACAGTTAAGGCCGGGAGACCCTGGAAAGCTTCTGCCCATTTCTGTAGACACTATTTGAAAAGAGGGACCACTGGTCTTATGTTCCTGTATAGAAGGTTTGGGAGAAGCTCTCCTGGGTCAATTGATTGCCCAAGATTAAGAGGTCTGCAAAGGCTGCATTCTGGCTTAGTTCTCCATCAGCCCTGGTGGCTGAAGGTAGTGGCAAATGAACGCCAGCACCAGGGCTTCCTGGTTCAACGTGCCCAGCGCAACCCTAGCAAGGGAAATGATGTAGGAAACCTCCACATGGCAACCAGAAAGCAGCAGAAGATATGTGTGCATGTGCAGGAACCTCTGAAGGCTTATTTGTGCATCTCACCAGGATACTTTGGAATTCTCAACGCTTTCGACATGAGAGACATTATTCATCTCCAGCCTACACAGCACATGAAGGAAAGGCCCAGGGAACAACATGGGAGGGACCTTGTTACTCACAGATGAACCCAACCAGATGCTAAGCTATTTCTGCACAGATTAAAAACAGGGACTCATTAAATTTGGCATCTTGAAGCCATCATCCCCCTCTCAGGAGCAGGGGAAAATCCCCCACCCCCTTGCAAAAATGAACTGCGGGGTCTCCAGTTCTAGATCCTTCAATTACAAAACAGTTGCTGCAATGAAAGGCACAGATGGATCTGGCCAAAGGTTAATGAAGTGCAGAATCCCATTTCCCGCAATGGCCAATCAGAGGCTTCCAAGAGGCGCAGAAACAGGGCTTGAAGGCAACAACTCTCTGCTGTTTTTTCAAATCCCCCCATGAACACAATTCACTGGGGTTCCATACCACCATACCAGTAACCAGTGACAGATCTTCACATTCCTGGATTCAGCTACTCTACTCTTCCCCAACTTAATAGCCTGCTGGATGGAACTATAGCCCAGAGCATAGGCAGGGCATGTGTTTAGGGGGAAGACTGGACTTTTAAAGGCACCTTATAGAATCACTGTTACATCTTGCAACAGTGAGTTGGTCTGTGTGTTGTGTAATAAGACATCTCCTCATGTTTCTGAAAAGTAGAGACATCACCTTACCAACAAAGGTCCGTATGGTTTTCCCAGTAGTGATGTATGGAAGTGAAAGCTGGACCATAAAGAAGGCTGATTGCCGAAGAATTGATGCTTTGAATTATGGTGCTGGAGGAGACTCTTGAGAGTCCCATGGACTGCAAGAAGATCAAACCTCTCCATTCTGAAGGAAATCAGCCCTGAGTGCTCACTGGAAGGACAGATCCCGAAGCCGAGGCTCCAATACTTTGGCCACCTCATGGGAAGAGAAGACTCCCTGGAAAAGACCCTGATGTTGGGAAAGATGGAGGGCACAAGGAGAAGGGGAAGACAGAGGATGAGATGGTTGGATAGTGTTCTCGAAGCTACCAGCATGAATTTGACCAAACTACGGAAGGCAGTGGAAGACAGAAGTGCCTGGCGTGCTCTGCTCCATGGGGTCACAAAGAGTCGGACACAACTAAACGACTAAACAACAACAACATGTTTCTGAGCACTCATGTTAAGTCCTACTGTTCTTCCTTTACGTGGGCTGAACAACATGCTCCTCAAAACATTCAGATCCCCATTAAATGCCTTGCAGATTCCACCCAAGAACACCCCAATTCTCCACAAAACATTACATTAGGCAAGAATTGATGGACATGCTGCATTTTTTGTCAATGTCCTTCTTAAATTCAATACTGTTATTTAAGTTCTTTTGTTTGAAATGCTATCTGATGAAATCCAGGGACTTGGGAAAAGAAATAAGATGGATTTTGTTTGGAATAGACAGGGGGGTTTTATTACTTATCATTTATTAAATTTGTTGTTAGCATGCAAGTATTTCCCCCCTGAACGGGCAATTTGTTTTCAGTAGTGAGGTTGGGAGCCCACATTCTGAAGGGAGGTGAGAACGTGATGCATAAATGGCCAGACAGTTTATCATTAGAAACTACTGTAATAACTGTAATTAAACTAGACACAGGAGAAGGGAGAGACTTGGCTGAGACATCTTTGGAGTCTAGTTGCTCTATTTGGGGAAGCTGATACAGGAATACCAGTTGGGCTATTTGCTTATAGGGGGTAGGCTTGCCTCCGATGTTCTCTGCTTGCACATTTCTACATAAAACAATTAACTTTGCAAAAATCACCAGTGGGTAGCCCAGGAACATCTCACTGAACGGGGGACCATGGCTCACTCCGTTTCCATGGTAGCTAACCTAGCTTCGCCATCAAGACCTGCAGGCAACATTGTACAATTCTTACCTCCTATCGCTTCAGCTCTAGTCGTTAGTGTCAAAATATGCCAGAGCTATGACAGCAGCCACGAAAAGTTGGGATAGATTTCAAAAAGTTTAAAGGGCCTTTCTTTCCCCCCTTCTTTTTAACGAAGTAAGTGTATTAAATCCCACGTTACTGAAAACATCCATAGCACACCATAGAAATCTTCTGCTGAATACATTGTAATGAAGCATTATGTGTGACTAGCTTCACCTCGGAGAGAGATCAACAAAGCACAACTCTACTTGCACAGGAATAATAAACGTGTCAATTGAGAGTTAATATGGATGAAATTGCTAGTATACTGCCTCATCGGGTCAAATCTGAACACACACAAGAATGTCTGTGCTCCCCCCAAAAATGTTTTTATATACAATCACAAGACCTGTTTCAATCTACTGGTCATTTTCAATGACCTTTAAGTTATAGGCATAGATTGAAATACAGCCAATTAGATCGACCCATCAAACATTCAAGATTTGTGGGCTGGATGGTAATTCATTACATGTTAACTCAGAGGCAAACCAATGGTGAAGTTACACACCCACTGGGATACTGCCAAGGACTTCAAAGAATAATGTAATTTGGAGGGCTTAAAATGCACTAATTGGTCCATCACCAGCTATCACATTCTTATAGCTACATCAAACTTCCTTGAAGACACTGTATCAGCTTCTTCTCACCTCCACAGCAAACTAAGTGTTCCTTCAGAAGTCTTTGAGATGACACTTGATGAACGGATGAGCTCATGGGTAGCATCCCATGCACTTGTTCCATAAGATGAAGGATTTCCATTTGCACAACAGAGCTGCTCTCCTTCTCCCCACAGGTGCCCATCCCCACCCAAAATCCATTCTGCTGGGTTGGGGGATCCCTAAAAATTATTTATGGGCTGCATAGGGAGAAGAGGGGAAGTTCTATTACAAAGCCAAAGTCCTTGTACCAACAGAACAAGATACCACCCACAGTTTACTGTCCTTTCTTGTATGGGCATAGAAAATCCATGCTTATATCAGGATTGAGTAACAAGCAGAAGAGTGATTGGGGAGGAGGGAGGAAGACATCAGCATCAAAAGGTGCCACTCTAGTGGCTTTGGGTGCTATGACATGGTATGGATGGGTCTACCTGTTCAAGAAGCATTGCTCCAGTCATGATTGGCCTGGATCGCCCATGTGACTAGTCTAGGAATCAGAGATCTACAACCTCTCCTGGACAATGACAGTTCTCTTTCTCAAGCTCTGGGAGGAAGACCTTTCATTGCCTACAGACAGCCACCCAATCTTAAACAACTCCTAACCCACAATAATACTACAACCAGACTTAACACGGACACTGGCACCAGAGCCTGCAATAAACCCAGATGCCAACTTTGCTGCCACATACACCCGGACAACACCATTACTGGCCCCAACAACATCACACATACCATCTCGGGACTATTTAATTGCTCATCGTCTAACATTGTGTATGCCATCAAATGCCAACAGTGTCCTTCAGCTCTCTATATTGGACAAACAGGCCAAACCTTACGCCAAAGAATAAACGGACATAAATCTGACATCAAGAATCACAAAACAGAGAAACCAGTAGGAGAACACTTCAATCTCCCAGGACATTCTATACAAGATCTCAAAGTAGCTGTTTTACTACAAAGGAATTTCAGAAATAGACTGGAAAGAGAACCTGCTGAATTGCAACTCATTACCAAACTTAAAACCATGGAGAGACCTGGCCTGAACAGAGACATTGGATTCTTATCTCATTATACATGACTAAGCCATGTTTCACCTTCTCACCCCTTGCCTTTTCCTGTAAGACCTATTACAGTCGTTAAGAGTCGTCAACAGGCTCATCTCAGCTATCTGCCAATCTCCCATTCCCACCACCCTTCTGAGTAATACCCCTCCCCACCTTCTCACTATATAGAAGGATCTGGCAACTTCTGTTTCAGTGTATCTGAAGAAGTGTGCATGCACACAAAAGCTCATACCAAGAACTAACTTAGTTGGTCTTTAAGGTGCTACTGGAAGGAATTTTTTTTATTTTGACTATGGCAGACCAACACGGCTACCTATCTGCAACTAGTCTAGGAATCATTAACCTCACTTTAAACCAGCCTTCCCTAACCCAGATTTTTTTTGGTGGAACTGTTAGGAGTTGTAATCCAAAAAAAACATCTAGGAAGGATTTTTGCATTTGTCTTCAGCGACATCCTACCTATCCTGTTCCATTGGGGCTGAGATGTCACAGGGAAGGTAATAACAAATACCAGAGCTTCTTCTGGTCTAGGCCAAGGTGGGAATAAGGCAAACCAGGACCCTGGACAGCTCCCAGTGAGCCCTGGGAAGTGAGGCTTAAAGTCCTCTGCAGTCTTAAAAAGGCTGGTGGCACTTCCATTGCCTCCATCTGTCAAGGGAGATTGTTGCAATATTTAAAGGGGTTCGGACTTAGAAGATGATTGATGGAAGCACCACATTTTCAGGCTACGGCAGCATAGCCTCAAGCAGAATGGTTTGTGCATCATCTGAATTAGAGTCCTCCTCAAGCCAACTCTGGAACCCAGAGGCAGAGGAAATAGCACATCATCCTATTCAATACACAACCCCCATGTATCAGGTCACTAAATTTAATAACTTAACTTGTCCTTACCTTGGGCAGAAACAATACCAAATTTTCTATGGAGGTTTCTCAAAGTCCACCTCTCCCGATCAGCCAAGATTCTCCCGACAATCTATGGAAACAAGATGGGGGGGGGGGCTGAATGAGTAATGTAGAGTCCAATTTGCCCTAAACAGATCGTATCGATCATTGAAACCAAACAGAAATTTGGTGCAGTGATTCAGATTCCACGTTGCTATGAACATCCTCGGAAACAGACCACACACTCTCTGCTTCAGCCTATGCACAGATCTAGGAAACGGATGGTAATGATAATGCTGGCCAGTCTTACAGGATGGTTGTAATAATTAACTTTCAATGAGATATAGAAGCATTGCTAAATAAACACTACAAATAAATAGCCTCTAAGGGCCTTTTCCTAGCAGAAGCAATGTGAATGAAGCTGTTCTACCTGCCCACGGACTGTCTCGCCAGAGTGGTGCGTGCTCTAGTTATCTCTCGCTTGGATTACTGCAAATTACATTTGGCTTCTGGAAAATGTTTGCAAACCGGAACACTTACTTCTGGGTTTGCAGTGTTTGGGTTCCAAGTAGTTTGAGTACCAAGGGGTTTGAGAACCAAGGTACCACCAAAACATGTTGCTAGGAAGACACGATTCCCTTTGTTTCTGGTGTTCAGTTCATGCTCCCTACTGCTTTAACTTAGATTGCCAGTGTGGTGTAGTGGTTAAGAGTGGTAGTCATGTAATCTGGGTAACCGGGTTCGCGTCTCCGCTCCTCCACATGCAGCTGCTGGGTGACCTTGGGCCAGTCACACTTCTTTGAAGTCTCTCAGCCCCACTCACCTCACAGAGTGTTTGTTGTGGGGGAGGAAGGGAAAGGAGATTGTTAGCCGCTTTGAGACTCCTGAAGGGGAGTGAAAGGCGGGATATCAAATCCAAACTCTTCTTCTTCTTCTTCTCTTCATTGCATCATTCATGCACAAGAGGCAGAAATCAGCAGCTTTGGGTGAAGTCTATTCAAAGAGAAGTGCAATATTGTTTTAAGGTGGGAGGGCAGGAGAGGGTAAATATCTGTTTGGGAACACTTGTGGGGAATGAATTGTGGTGAAGCGCTTGGAAATTTCAACTCCACACTACAATTTTTTTGCCGTTGTAAGCCTCACTTTCCTTTCTTATATGCCTTTTTGTTCCCTAACGTAGTAGCTCGCCGGAAGAAAATAAATAAAAGGAAAGTGTGTCTCAACTTGGAGCCCTACAAATTAATCAATTAAAGCTTTAGTGGATTGATCTGCCGATTAAACCAATTAAGGTTTGCAGACCTACTAATTATCAGCCTTCCCAGCCTCAAATGCTTTGGACAGGTAATAATTATTTTAAAACATACCAAAAAGGAAAAAGGAAAAACGTCAATGGAAAGAGATTAAGCAAACACTTCTCCCCAAATCCAGCCAGCTTTAAAACTGCAACTATACTCAGCACATCGAGAAAAAATGCTTCACTTTAAAAATACAATGAGGTGGGCTTTTTGGGCAAATCTTCCGCTGGTAGTCAAAAGGTGCTACTGGAAGGAATTTTTTTAAAAAATTGTTTCGACTACGGCAGACCAGCATGGCTACCTACCTGTAACTAGAACTTCTGCTGGTAGTTAAGGTAAGAAAGTGAGGGGACAAACCAGAAATGAGGGTAATTGACCCAGACTAAGAGGCAGCATGGGTCATGGGTGGCACTGTGGGTTAAACCACAGAGCCTAGGGCTTGCCGATCAGAAGGTCAGCAGTTCGAATCCCTGCGATGGTGTGAGCTCCCGTTGTTTGGTCCCTGCTCCTGCCAACCTAGCAGTTCGAAAGCACGTCAAAGTGCAAGTAGATAAATAGGTACCGCTCCGGCGGGAAGGTAAACCGTGTTTCCGTGCGCTGCTCTGGTTCGCCAGAAGCGGCTTAGTCATGCTGGCCACATGACCTGGAAGCTGTATGCCAGCTCCCTCGGCCAATAAAGCCAGATGAGCGCCGCAACCCCAGAGTCGGCCATGACTGGACCTAACGGTCGGGGGTCCCTTTACCCTTTAAGAGGCAGCATGGAGAAAAAGGTGTGGCACGGTACAGATCTTTGAGTGGTAGAGCAGTTCTTGAGGGAGAAGGGAAGCTGTGTTGTGTTCTGCGCCTTAATGCATAGAATCAGAGAACTGTTGAGCTGGGACTCCAAAGGTCATCTAATGCAACCCCCTTCAATGCAGGAATTACAGGACTTCCAAGAGGCACCTGGTTCTCTGCTGTGACAACACAACACTGGACTTGATGGGTCATGGTCCTGATGCAACTGGGTTCTTCTGAGGTGGTAGAATTGAACGTACCATTTCAGACTTCTGGGGAGCAAGGGGAGAAGGCCACTGCAATAGGAAACCAGCACAGCAAGGAGAAGGATGGGCTGGACTCTTGACGCTCTACTTTTCTACTTGCAGGGATTAAAAAATAAAATTCGGGGGTATTCATAAAAAAATCACTCCTCCATAGAACTCATTCGACCACCCTCAGAACTATCTGCTTGCGTGTTGCATTTATATCCCATGCCCCCCCCCCGCCAGAGGAATTTATGGTTATCTCCCTTCTCATCTACACTTCTAGGCAGGTTAGGCTGAGAGGCAGTGATTGGCCCGTGTTCATATCCTGCTTGGATGTAAAAATAAACCTCGAAGTGGATTTTGGGAAGGCCAGCACATCCTTTGAGAGCCAGTGTGGTGTAGTGGTTAAGAGCGGTAGTCTCGTAATCTGGGGAACCAGGTTCGCGTCTCCACTCCTCCACATGCAGCTGCTGGGTGACCTTGGGCCAGTCACACTTCCTTGAAGTCTCTCAGCCCCACTCACCTCACAGAGTGTTTGTTGTGGGGGAGGAAGGGAAAGGAGAATGTTAGCCGCTTTGAGACTCCTTAAACGGAGTGAAAGGCGGGATATCAAATCAAAACTCTTCTTCTTCTTCTTCTTCTTCTTCTTCTTCTTCTTCTTCTTCTTCTTCTTCTTCTTCTGGCATAGTTCCCTCAGCAGGATCAAAGGAGCAAGGAATCTGGCAGGGACTACTGGGCCACTCTGCTGATGGCTTACTATTTTTCCGCAAAACACCTACCGCACTACTTTCTGCTAAGAGGCTGCCTGCTGTCTTTCACCGCACTGATCCTGCCACTAATGCAGTCAAGAGGCACCTCTGGGTGCCTCTGTCAAGCATTTAAAGGCAAAGATCGGCAGACCTCTCCCGGCAATACGAAAACATGGTGTGATCCTCTTAGTGGCCTAATTGCCACTTGTCCAATGCTCCCCTGGCCTCGGACTGTCATTTTGCAGATTTAATATGCATCGAGGCTCCAACGACCCCTCTTAAACTCTCATGTCAGCATGCAAATGGAGTTTAATATAATTAGCCAGGACAGGAAGGCAGGGTCAACCGTGTGTTTTTATCTGTCATGCCAGACTCTTAATGCAACGTTCCAAGCCATCTAAGGTACATCCCCCACCATCCCTGCCCAAAGAACCTTTCAGTTTGAAAATAGGTCGCTCTTGAATTTAAAGGCATAGAGACCGAAGGAAGAAATGCCCTTGTAAAACTGGTGAGAGAGGACAAGTGGAAGGGACCAAGCATTTAATATTTGCTTGGGCAAGAGATTGTCACACATCTCATAGTCAAACTATGGAATTTGCTCCAACAAGAGGCATGGATGGCCACCAACTTGGATGGCTTTGAAAGAGGACTAAGCAAACTCATGCATGAGAGAGCTTTAGATGACTACCAAACCCGATGGCTATGCCTTACTTGCTCTCCCCAAAAGATTCCATCAACGGGGTCTCTGAAAAATCCTACACATCACTTGGGAAGACAGGTGAACTAATACCAGTGTACTGGAAGAAGCAAAGATCACCAGTGTTGAGGCAATGATTCTTCAACATCAACTTCGTTGGACTGGTCATGTTGTGCAGATGCCTGGTGATCGTCTTCTGAAGCAACTACTCTATTCTGAACTTAAAAATGGAAAGCGTAATGCTGGTGGTCAACAAAAGAGGTTTAAAGACTGTCTCAAGGCAAATCTTAAAAAATGCAGTATAAGCACAGAAAATTGGAAAACACTGGCCTGCGAGCGCTCCAGCTGGAGAACAGCCTTTACCAAAGGTGTCACGGGCTTTGAAGACACTCGAACTCAGGACGTAAGGGAGAAACGTGCTAAGAGGAAGGCACACTTGGCAAATCCACACCGTGATCAACTCCCACCCGGAAACCTATGTCCCCACTGTGGAAGGATGTGTGGACCCAGAGTTGGCCTCCACAGTCACTTACGGACTCATTGTTAAATCCGTGTTTATGGAAGACAATCTTACTCAGCTGCGAGTGATCGCCAATGGAAGAGAAAGAAGACTGTCAGAGGCAGCAATGCTTCTGAACAGCAGTTGATGGAAATCACAGACAAGGAGAGAGCTCTTGTGCTCAAATGCTGCTTGTGGGTTTCCCACAGGCATCTGGCTGGCCGCTGTGAGAACAGGATGGTAGATTAGATGGGCCATTGGTCTCAACCAGCAAGGTTGATGCAAACATGCTACAGAGCATGACATTCAGGGCTAAACCATTCACTGAGCTACCACTTCTATTCTACCTTCTGTTTAATATCAACGTTTTGAGAGGCTCTACTGCCAAGTCTAAGGGATGCAGGTGATGCTGTGGGTTAAACCACAGAGCCTAGGACTTGCCAATCAGAAGGTCAGCGGTTCGAATCCCCGAGACAGGGTGAGCTCCCATTGCTCGGTCCCTGCTCCTGCCAACCTAGCAGTTTGAAAGCACGTCAAAAGTGCAAGTAGATAAATAGGTACCACTCCAGCGGGAAGGTAAACGGCGTTTCCGTGCGCTCCTCTGATTCGCCAGAAGCGGCTTAGTCATGCTGGCCACATGACCCAGAAGCTGTACGCCGGCTCCCTCGGCCAATAAAGCGAGATGAGCGCTGCAACCCCAGAGTTGGTCACGACTGGACCTAATGGTCAGGGGTCCCTTTACCTTTTTACTGTCAAGTCTACCTGGCTTTTATTTGGCTGTCTTCTCTTCCTGGATGTATGGGAACAGGAGTAGTCAACAGTGTGCTTTCCATTTGCAGTTGGACTCCAGCTCCCATCAGCCCCCGAGCAGCAGGGTCAACAGTTGGGGTGATGGGAAGTGTAGTCCAACCATATCTCAAGGGTTGGCTACCTTTGGAATGAAGCCCCTTCCTCTTCTCCTGAGATTGAATAGCTAGAGATGCTTCAGAATTGTTCCAAATCCCTCAAAGGTGCAGTGTGGATGCCATGCTTGCTAAGTTGGGGAGTGGAACTAAATAATAATCATCCTATCATCCTTGACCTTGCTTCTGAAGCTCAGTTTGATGTCCAACACAATACATCACATCCGTCAACAAAGAACTTCATGGCAGGCATGTGAAAAATTGGTCTCTGCTACCAAAGATGGTGGGGATTTCGTAAGACCCTTGGGTACCACATTTGCAGTGGGGTGGACAGAACCAAGCAAGAGGAACCCCCATGACTACTGCATAGAAGCTTTCAAGCTGCAAAACCCACCCAACAGAATGTTGCAGAAATTACATGAATCATCGTGTTGTTATAGCAACGTCATCCCTGCATCGGATCTAAAAACCCAGCACAGTTCACATAATAAAAAAGCATTAGGTAAAAAAAGATATATAATGAGATAAAAATGGATTGGCTCAACCTTGCAATAACACCCACGCTTCCCTTTCCAATACCACCACTTCTGAAAGCATCTGAATTTTTGATATTTAAATAAGGGGAAAGAAACCTGGGAGAGAAACTAGAAGAGGCGGGGGGTTGTCAGCTTTGCATGAGGGCCACTGCCGTTATCAAAACTCAAATCCCATTGTTACCTACAGAAGGAATATTCCTATTTCGGCAAGTGGAGAAAGAAAAATAAAATGATAATGCCACACAGAAGGATGTGCTCCGATTCATAATGCTAAAGTTTCATAAGACTGGCAGAACTCCCTAACAACCACTTGCCACATTATATAAAGAGAATGGCCCCAACCAGCTGCCGTCCCTGAACAGGGAATGTAAACACGACTAGGGAAATTGCATGTGGGGAGAAGGGTGGACTCTGACCCCACGACCCCCACAATATACCCACGTGCATCAGCCCCTGTGCACTTCAGCCCTCACCACCTCACATTGAGTGTGCACCTACCCTCCCCATTCATTCGTATTCCCCACTCAAGTGAAAGCAGATGAACAGGCCTATAGCCTGTCAAAACCCTGGAGTCCAGAAGTGGCTGCAGAGTCTCCAGCTAAGACCAGGTTCAGGTCCCTGAGCCTGCTTCTGGAGAAGAAGAGAACATGGCCCTATGATCATCTTCTGAGGCCCTTCTTCATGTGTCTCCTCCACAAAAGGTCCAGAGGAAGAAGAAGAAGAGTTTGGATTTGATATCCCGCTTTATCACTACCCAAAGGAGTCTCAAAGTGGCCAACATTCTCCTTTCCCTTCCTCCCCCACAACAAACACTCTGTGTGGTGAGTGGGGCTGAGAGACTTCAGAGAAGTGTGACTGGCCCAAGGTCACCCAACAGCTGCATGTGGAGGAGCGGGGAAGCGAACCCGGTTCACCAGATTACGAGTCCACCGCTCTTAACCATTACACCACACTGGCTCTCAGAGGGTAACAACATGAAAAAGGGCCTTTTCTGCAGTGGCTCCCCCCGTTTGTGGAATGCTCTCCCCAGGGAGGTTTGCCTGGCACCTTCACTTTGCACCTTTAGTTCGCTAGGCAAAAACATTCCTCTTTAACCAGGCCTTTGGTCCCAGGTTCAAACCCTGGAGAGTTGCTGCCAGTCAGTGTGGGCAGCACTGAGGTAGAGAAGCCAATGGTCTCACTTGGCATAAGGCAGCTTTCTGTGTCCCTGTGTCATTTTGATCTTTCCCAACTGTGTATTGTGGAAGGTTTTCCCTTCCACTTTTGGACCAATACGGCCTTTTAGATAAACGTGGCTATTCCAACGAGTCCAATGTGAGAGGCACATTTAAATGCAAAATGCGCTGCTGTTACTCCTGCGAACCAAGAATCATTTTGTAAAATAAACCTACCAATCACATCAAGCAAAATTACTAGTGAAAAGCTGATCAAAGAAAGCGCATTCGTGCCACTTGGCTTCAAGTTGTATGCTGTCAACTACACAGGCTGCACATAACTGCCAATTCCGGGAACAAAAAGTAAAAAGTATCGCTTTACAGCACATGCATAAGGAGTGTGACATGAAACAAATATGTACTCTGCATTATATTATCCCCTCAAAGGAAGCACAGAATGCCATTCTGAAAGCACCGGTTTCAGTAATGCCGGAACGTCAGGTTAGTATCGTTACGCAATGGGGTTCTAAGCATTTACTCAGGTTCAGTTTCCCTGAAACAAAGATCAGTGCAGACTGTGGTATCTTTAGGATATACAGTGGTACCTCTGGTTGCAAACAGGATCTGTTCCGGAGCCCCATTGGCAACCTGAAAGAAATGCAACCCGCATCTGCGCATGCGCGGCTGGTGATCCGCCACTTCTGCACATGCGCGTGACGGCATTTCGCGTGTCTGCGCATGTGAGGGTGGCGAAACCCAGAAGTAACCCTTTCCGGTACTTCCAGGTCGCCGCGGGATGAAACCTGAAAAGACATAGCCTGAACCGAACGTAACAAAAGGTATGACTTTATAGTTCTACGGATCCAGCACAGAGGCAAGCAGGTCTCTGTGTATCCAGTTCCCAGCCTGTTTCCAGCTCACACACATACAACTCTGGTTACTGCACTCCTACCTAGCAGCTAGGACAGTGGGTGGAGGAAAGGCCCACCCATTAGCCTTGAGGGCACCATCCCTTCGTTGCAGCTCTTGCAACTGAGCTCATTCTTTTGTGATGTTGATGAGGGCACCTAAGTGGCCAGCTAAGGTCACTGCCTTGCGAAGAAGCTTGTCCCACTAATTCAGCAACAGGATCTACCATTAGATTCTAATCTTCACTGGACTCTGGGAACTGGAAGGGATTCAGGGCATAATTCAGACTGAGCTCCCAAACCCACAACAATATTCTAATGAACATTAACCAGAATTCAGTTCAGGGAGCAAAACCACCACCACCACCCTGATTCTCCCCGGGATTTTCAAGGAAATCACATCCCCTAGCAAAGCATTCCTCTGCTCTGAGAGCCTTTTTGGTTCTTCCTACTGAATTATTTCTAAGGAGGCCTAGTTCAAAGTCAGGTAGCAAATCCGCTCCAGGTGGGGACCAGCATGATGGACATTCATCCATGCCACAGAACACTACCTACATAGGAAAGCTAGACAGTGATTGCAGAGTCTGAATCAGTTCATTATTGGGTTATGAATTCAGAAGATACATAAGAACAGACACGGTTCAGCAACTGAGCTCTGCACACAAAAAATCCCAGATTTGATCTCCAGGTAGGACTGGGAGAGTACCCTATCTGAAACCCTGGGGAGCTTCTGCCAATCAGTGTAGATGATACTGAGCTAGATGGACCAATAGCTGCAGGGCATTGCAGAGGGTTGGACTAGATAATCCTCGGGGGCCCTTCCAAGTCTACAATTCTATGGTTCTATGGTCTGACTCTGTGTAAGGTGCAGTGTTAGAAAATCAGCTATATAAGCTAGGCACCAAATGGCTCATTAAACCAAGGTTGTTGTGTTGTTGTTGCTTAGTCGTTTAGTCGTGTCCGACTCTTTGTGACCCCCTAGACCAGAGCACGCCAGGCACTCCTGTCTTCCACTGCCTCCCGCAGTTTGGTCAAATTCATGCTGGTAGCTTCGAGAACACTGTCCAACCATCTCGTCCTCTGTCGTCCCCTTCTCCTTGTGCCCTCCATCTTTCCCAACATCAGGGTCTTTTCCAGGGAGTATTCTCTTCTCATGAGGTGGCCAAAGTCTTGGAGCCTCAGCTTCAGGATCTGTCCTTCCAGTGAGCACTCAGGGCTGATTTCCTTCAGAATGGAGAGGTTTGATCTTCTTGCAGTCCATGGGACTCTCAAGGGTCTCCTCCAGCACCAGAATTCAAAAGCATCAATTCTTTGCCAAAACGGAATGTCTAGTTGCCATTTGGGGGGCAAGATGGCTCTAAAGCAGGCATAGGCAAACTTAGCCTGCCAGATGTTTTGGGACTACAACACCCATCATCTCTAGCTAACAGGACCAGTGGTCAGGGATGATGGGTATTGTAGTCCCAAAACATCTGGAGGGCCGAGTTTGCCTTTGCCTTCTCTAAAAAAAATTTTCTTCAAATGATGGAATGGATGATTGATTCTTAGTTAAACATCTGGCTAGTTCAGATGAGAACCTTCAGCTGGGTTAAGAGCTCTGAGAACTTAAAGATGAGAAGTCCCTTCATCCAGGGGCAGTCCGCATATCTATTGGCCAATTCCAACCTCTTTTTCTTAAGGCTGACTGCTCCTGCTCAGGCTGCACAGAAAAAGCAATTTGATTCCAGAAATGTGTTCTGATTGTGCAGATAAAATATCACTGACAGGGTATTAGTGTGTGAAAACAGTCAAGTTCCAAGGATCCCCAGGCATGCATCTCCAGATGGTGGAGACGCCAGGCATCTTCACCTGGTCGCAAATGGTTGAAAGGCAGGTGCAAAATGTGCCTGGTGCTTAGCTGATTTTGAACACTGCTAAGGCGGCGTGGGTGGCATTGTGGGTTAAACCACAGAGCCTAGGGCTTGCTGATCAGAAGGTCGGTGGTTCGAATCCCCGTGATGGGGTGAGCTCCCGTTGCTCGGTCCCTGCTCCTGCCAATCTAGCACTTCAAAAGCACATCAAAGTGCAAGTAGATAAATAGGTACCACTCCAGCGGGAAGATAAACGGCGTTTCCGTGTGCTGCTCTGGTTCGCCAGAAGTGGCTTAGTCATGCTGGCCACATGACCAAGAAGCTGTACGCCGGCTCCTTCGGCCAATAAAGCGAGATGAGAGCCGCAACCCCAGAGTCAGCCACGACTGGACCTAATGGTCAGGGGTCCCTTTACCTTTATGGTGGCTATGTTCCTATGTAACAAGAGCCCTGCTGCACCAAACCAAATATCTACCAAGTCCAGAGCCCTGTTTTCCACTACCACCAAGTAGGTAACATGCAAGTGGCAATCAGGATATGGAGACAAGAGCTATCTCCTGTTGTCGCTTCCAAAAGCTGACATTCTGGCTCCAACCATCAAGTTCCAAATCGCCATTACAGCTAATAGCCACCGATCAAAGGGCTGCTGTTTCTCTGTCAGGTGAATGAGTCACAGAAGATAAATAAGCTCTGTCTCATGAGAAACACTGGGTCCTCCCACATGGTATCTTGCAGGCAGCAAGTCAAGTCAGGGAAAGGTAGGCACGTCTAGACCGTAGAGAATCAATTTATAACATACTTGAACTGAAAGCCCGTTTTACAGTAGCTGTAGAATCAGCCCCAAATTCCCTGGTAATAGACAATATAAAAAAGTGAATTGTCCCCATGCACCGAAGCGTGTCAATTGTAATTCAAGTTATAGACCAAAACCTTGCTTTGTAAAAGGTGTGTTTGTTAAATAAAGGCCTCTGAACACTTGGGAGAGCAGGGGCTGAACAGTTATAGGGAAGAGTTGTAGTTCAGTGGTAGAGCCCCTGCTGGGCATGCAGAAGGTCCCAGAAGGTCTCAGGTCAAAACCTTGGCGTCTCCCAAGATATCTGGAAATGTGCTCACTCTGAAACCCAGGAGAGCTACACAAATGTAGAAAATACCGAACTACAGAATGAGGTCCACTTACAGAAGAAGACTTTCCTGCACTCTCCTCCCCCAGCACATCCTAAATCTGCTAGGCTATGAAGTGTTGGGGGAAAAACCAATAATATATTTTGGGGGCGCACATAGGGGGAGAAGAGAGGGAAAAGTCCCATTGTATAATTAGTGGACCTTATTCACTGTACACATATACCACTGAATCCTACCCACCATGTAGAATCAGATAAGAAGTGTATTTTTATAGGTAATTTTAGTATGGCTAAAATTTATGTATGTATAAAATTTATATAAAATATGTATAATATATGTATAAAATTTAGTATGGCCCCCACCTTTACTGGGGATAAAGCAACTTCGCTTTACTTTTTCAAAGGGGGAAAAGGATACCAAAAATCTAAGAAAAATGTGCAGAACAACAACTTCAAACGTAGATGCCTGAAGCCTTCCCAAAGAAAACCCACTAGTTTAATCAAAACTCTTTTTGCTTTCCTCAAAAGCCATCAGGTGTTTAGACCAAAGTGGAGGAAAGCAATTCATTTGAGACAAGATGCTAGTACTTGCAACTCTGATTTCAAAAGACAGCGTGAGTAAACTGAGCTATATGCAGCACTGGTCTGACTCAGTATAAGGTAGATCCCTACTAACAGACTCAGGAGGCCAAAGAGAGGAACTGTCAGGACCCTGATTCCTAGCAGTAACTTGGACACAGACATAGAGGCTAAGGAGAATTGAAATCATGAGACCTAACCACTGAACCACAGGCCTCTGAACCTGGACCTCTAGAGATCAAGAGGTCCCTTCCAAGTGTTGCAATCCAGGAAGCCCAGACCAAGGTTTGGGGCAAGTACTCTTTGGTGAGAGAAACCCAGCAGAGATCTCACATCACAAAACATGCAGCAAAGAAAAGTGTGGAGAGATAGGCTGCAAAACCTTTAAAATGTGCCCTCTCAGTGAGCCCCCAAAATATTCCCCTTTCTGAGCTATCCTACTTCCCTAGCATAGAGACAGACCACGTGTTTGGTAAGTCATAAAATTGTTTACTTACAAAATTCTTCAAGGCTCAGATGAATGTGCATTTCTGTGAAATAGTCAGGAAAGATGCACAGGCAGTCAAAATGTTGCTTTGTTACAAAAGTACAAGTCTCTAAAGTATCAATAGAGAAAAATGCTAGTTTCATACTCTGCTCTTGTCCGAAGCAAAAGAGGTTGGTTAAAGCCAGGTGGCAGGAGTGACCAGCTCAGAGTTCTTTATGTACTGAAATCCATATGGAGAGAGAGAGAGAGAGAGAGAGAGAGAGAGAGAGAGAGAGAGAGAGAGAGAAATAACAAAATTTCCTTTCAATATATGAAGTGATGTCATAGGCTAAGCCTGGCAAGACAGCTTACTCTGTCTCAAGTTCAGGTAGCTAAGAGCTCAGTAGAGAGTCCCACTGGAACAATGTGTGTGCTCCCTGGGCTCTGTCCAGGGTCCTGAAAGACATTCTCCTATTGTTTCAATTGCTCAGAATCTTCACATCCTGTCCCAGAGTGTTTGCTGGATTTCCATCTCCCCTGTCATGTCCATGGGCAGGATAGAGCATTCTACTAACTTCTGAGCACTTTGAGACAGTCCACTTTGAGAATGCACCCTTGAATTTGGATAACGTAGAAAGTAGAGAAGGGTTTGGAGATGTATGTAGAAACTAGTCTACTGTACAAAGGTAACATTCACATCCATTATTCTTTCCCCTTTTGTCTCTGAGTCCATGCACCAGAGAAGTCTGGGAGCAACCAGGACAGGCACTCCCCACTGGCACATGGATCTTGGAAGGTGGCCTAGAAGGTTCAGCCCAGACACTGAGGTCCACCTCCAAGGACCTTCTCGTGGTTCCTTCACTGCAAGAAGTGAGGTTACAGGGAAGCAGGCAGAGGGCCTTCTCGGTAGTGGTGCCCTCCCTGCCTGCGGAACGCCTTCCCCTCACCACCACCACCAAATGTCAAGGAGATAAGGAACTGCACAACTTTTGGGAGACATCAGAAGGCAGCCTTGTTTGGGGAACTTTTTTAATGTTTGACATCTTATTATGTTTTCATATGTGCTGGAAGCCATCCAGAGTGGGTGGGATATAAACAATACTATTATTATTATTATTATTTATTATTATTATTATTATTATTATTATTATTATTATTATTATTAGCTGTTTGGAAGTGGAATAGACTCCCTCAGGAGGTGGAAGACTCTGCTTTCCTGGAGGTTTTTAAGCAGAGGTGGGATGGTTATCTATCATGGATGCTTTAGCCAAAATTCCTGCATTGTGGGGGGGTTTAACTAGATGATCATTGAATCCCTTCCAGCTCTAAGATTCTATGAATATTATGGTGGCCCTTGGTTTGAACAAAATAAAATGGAATGGAGTGATAGGACAGAAGAGTCTTTGCAAATCCAGTGATGGACAGTTTCAATTACTGCAAACAACCGGCTCGCAAATGATCCTTCACACACACCAGTAACCCAAAGCATACGATGATGTCCAACATGGTGAAGCATACACCAAATTTTAATTCAAAGGGAATGATCAGTGTCCCACCGAACACACAACTGGAATTCATGACTCTGGTCCTGCGTAAGCCAATGTTGTTTAGACTCCCATTAGCCTCAGCCAGTATAGCCAATGTTCAAGAGTGATGGGAGTTGTACCCAGGACCATCTGAAGGGGACGTCATTGGCTACCCCTGGCCCAGTCCACCGAGAATGGTACATTCTCAAAGCCAAGATGCAAGGTAGATCTTCTGCCAGATTTATTTTGGGCAGAGACTGGAACACAGAAACACATTTCTACAGCAAATGGCCAGACGTCTGAATGACAGAAGTTCTGCTCACATCATTACCTGGGTATCTGCCTTTCCAAATACTGCTCTCATCACTTATTCATCTTGCCGCATTGCTGAAGGGACTCTTCACACAAGGGAACCACCAGGGAACAAAACTCAGTGACGGATTCCTCCGTTAAGTAAAGAACTATATTTGCTGAATATTTAAAGTGCAACACCCCTGCAACAAAACGGCAAGCTCCACATGGCTCCATCAGCTATTCCTTCTCCGTCTTCCCCTACCACTGAACCTTGCTCAGGGGTTGAATGCATAAAGTATCCTCTAGTCATCGGGGAAAAGAGACATCACAAAAGCCTTTGGTTTACCAAGCACAAGTCAAAAAGAGGATACGTCTAACTGCCAAAGCTATAACTCCAGGGAAGGCTCATCCATTTTAAGCACTTGTACTGCCTCGTGATCACCTTGTTATGACCTTGCAAAGGCTCTCCAAGTTATTCTAATATTGCTTTAGAAAACTTGGAAGGCCGTCAAAAAATTATGCTTTTTCCACCTAATTAAAACATACCTGTGGAAGGGTCGCTGCTGTCCCCATGTGACTTACTGAGACACCGGTCTACAAACTACATTCAACAGAAGACGATGGGCCGTTCCTAAATTATGATATTGGAAAGCAAGAGGAAATTTTCTCACTAAGATGCCTTGCCCACCATGACCAACCTGGACTTTGGGGTGTGCTATAGCTCAGTTATTGTATATTCATATTTGTTTTATTTTGTTGCATTTCTATTCCACCTTTTTCTCCATGATGCTAAAGATGGCGCACGTGGCTCCCCCTCTCATTTAATCCCCTTAACAACCCTGTGAGGTAGGGCTAGGCTGGCCCAAGGTCACCCAGTGAGCTCCATGGCCACACAGGGCATTTGAATCCTGTTCTCCCAGGACCTACTCTAACCACTACACCACATTGTCACTGTGTAGTCATGGTGAGGCCCAATTCAGCACTATTTGTCATCTACATGTGCACATCTCATAGCAGCCTTGCAAGGATTGCTCAGGAGAAAAGATGATGCAAGGGTAATAGAGTTCTGAAAATTTGAGAATTGCTGTGTTTGACTATTCTAGGTCTCATGTCCATGATGGATGAACCAACATTGCTGGAGAACTGCTGAAGGCAGAAGCCCATCTTGCAGCAGTCATCAAAACTAGAACAGAACATGCCATGTGGCAAGTCCATCCCTTTGTAAGGTGTGGCTCTTAGGTCCAAACCGTTCTCTTCTCTGGTACAGAGCAGGTTGTGCCGCTTTCCATCACTAATAATTGGTCTTTTCCAATACTTGGTCTTCTCCAAGGCTCCAAAATGGAACCATGGTTTCCTGTAGAGGGGCAGTATCATGATGCTGAGATTAACTCCCTTCTCCAAGAGATGAGCTGGAGGGCCCAGAAGCTGAGTACATGGTGGCAATGCCCTTCTGGCCTAAGGATGTCATACTGTCATCTTCTGAGTCTTAAAACTCCATCAGACGTCTCAGTATAACCAGTCTCCCCTGCTTAGATATAACTGCTGCTCCTTTATAAGGCTCGGTCTTAGGCTGACTGTTGCTGAAGCAACATCTGAGCTCTGCTGTCTTATAACACAGTCTAAGTCCTGCAAAAGGCCTCACTTCAGCCTCGCCTTGGATGAGATCAGTGCTCACATCATGACAGGAAGAAGGTTTTTTTTTAGAAGACCACCAGAACCTGCTACTTCCTGGTGCCTGCTGGGACAATGCTGATATCCTGGGCTGAGAAGTAGGAGGTGTTTGTGACTCAAGAGCCAGTGTGGTGTAGTGGTTAAGAGCAGTGGACTCGTAATTTGGTGAACCGGGTTCGCGTCTCCGCTCCTCCACATGCAGCTGCTGGTTGACCTTGGGCTAGTCACACTTCTTTGAAGTCTCTCAGCCCCACTCACCTTACAGAGTGTTTGCTGTGGGGGAGAAGGGAAAGGAGAATGTTAGCCGCTTTGAGACTCCTTCAGGTAGTGATAAAGCGGGATACTAAATCCAAACTCCTCCTCCTCCTCTTCTTCTTCTTCTTCTTCAAGATCCTTAGGACTTGGGTCATATTACACAGAGGCCTAGTGGATCCCTGGGATCTAGCGGACCCATGCCCCAAGGCCCTGCAATACTGAAGGAGAAAGGAAATGGAACAAATAAATAAATATCTACCTAGTTCAGTTTAGGCTTCCTGCCAGAAAGCCAGAGGGCCTTTATGCTGTTTTTTCTGAAGAGGAAAGTCTTTCGCGTCAACATAATGGCAACCGACTGCAGCATAATGAAAGTTCATGCATTTTGGTAGAGCAACGGGAGAGATTGAAAGAGAAGCACCAAAGAGGCAGAGGACTCAGGAATCAGAGGCGTGCAAGTTGATCGGAAAAGAGGCAATCTTTCCAGGATGTTGGATCCAAAACCATTTAAGACCTTACCAGCAAGGCTGGAGGACCTATGGCTCTCCAGAGAATGTTGGACTACAACTCCTATCATCCCTGTCCACTGGGCCAGGCTAACTGAGGTGGATGGAAGTACAGCAACATCTCAAGGGGCTTTGTAAGTACCAGCAATTTGAACCGGACTTGGAAGTGAGGAGGTGCTGGAACCTGACAGAGAACCCACCCACCATCTCTGACAACAGATAACCTGGTCTCCACCTACAAAATACCCTCTGGAGGTCCAAAATGCAGACCCTACAACCACACACACTCAGCTAACTTCTATTAAGGGCCTTACAGCACACTGTAAGAGGAGGAAGGTTTAATCCATCAGGCCATGGTCTCCAGCATCCGCAGTGGATTTGACATGCAGGGATGGAGCCCTACGCCCACCCATCAAAACTGACTGGTCTGTTGGAGAGTTTGATAGGGACAGAATGGAATGATTGTGTAGGCGTTGAGATGGCTAGTTCACAGGGTAAAACAGCTCCATACCATGTACTGGGGATGTCCCCAGAGATGCACTTTCAGGGAAGACCATCAGAAATGCTCAGAGTCTTCCACCGATGCAGCCACAGCTTCCCAGATGCAATTCTCACTCTCGCAGCAGCTGAAAAATGCGCTGGCAATGTCACCGGAACCTCCACGGCTGTATCCATGGAGAGATTTTGCTTTCTGTGTTCCAAAACAATCTATCTATTCCAAAAACGCAGCATCTCATACTTCCCCCCCCCCGTACATGTAAATTAGCAGTGAGTCAATGGCAGGGGAGGAAACTGAAGCTACATCTCCCAGATTCAAGGAAAACAATCCGGCTCCTGGATTGGGAACAGTCGGAAGGAGCCCAGTTCTGGCTCCCAGCAGCCCTACAGATTTTGAAGAGAGCCAAGTCAGAGTCTTGCAACCGAGAAAAGAAAAACGGCTTTTCCAGTTGCACAAAGACAAGAGCAGCTCTTCATTTTCCAGAAGGGTGGCTGCGTAAGTCCGGAAATTACGCACGGCGCTGAGAAACTGGATAAAGTTTTTCTCCCTCTCTCATAACACTGGAAAGTGTGACATGCAATGAAGCTGAATGTTGGATGATTCAGGACAGAGAAAAGAATGTGCTTCTTCTTGGAGCACAGAGATAAACTGTGGAATGCATTCCCCCAGGAGGCAGTGATGGCATACACCTGGGTGGCTTTAAAAGAGGTTTAGGCAAATTCATGGAGGAGATCCGCTCCACTTCCCCATGGGGAGGAGCTGTGGTGGACCGCGTGGCCACCCACTCTCCTCCGGGGGCGGGGGACTTAGTCCCCCGCTGCCCGGGGGATCCCAGCCACATCAGTGACCAGCCAGCCAATCCGCTGGCTGGGGGGCGTGGCTGCGACCATTTAAACAGAGGCGTGAGCAGGAGGGCTTCCTCTTTGGCTCGCTTCCTCGATCACCCTCCCTCCCTATTTTGCAGCTTTTAGTCAATGGCCTTGCTAGGGACCTCGGTTGGTCGCCATTGAGGGGCTTGGTAGGAATTTTTCCACCTGGAAAATTGGCACAGGGCATTTGGTTTTCGCCTACCACATAGAAATCGTCACAACTTTGTTAGGGTTGCGGTTAGGCACTGCTTGACCTTGTGATGGGATCCGCAGGATTTTTGCATTGGGTCACCCCAAATTCACCATCAGATCGCATAGCATGTCCAAAAATCACCCACCCACTGTTGTGTGGGGCCGCAATGGCACAAAGAACAGATCCACATGGATCCTCAGGATTTTTGCATTGGGCTACCTCAAACTCACCGTCAAATCACATATCATGTCTGTGGCCACAGCATGAACCACAAAAATCATACATCCACTGTTTCGTTCAGAATATTTTTTTTCTTGTTTTCCTCCTCTAAAAACTAAGTGTGTCTTATGGTCAGGTGCATCTTATGGAGCGAAAAATACAGTAAATAAATAAAATAGGGAAGGGTTTTGATCCGTTTTCGCTTTGGGAATGGGGTGGGGAGATAATGTCAAGGAATGGAATTGGGTGATCCATTCAACCAGGCTTTTCAAGGACACAACAGCAGAGCTGAGAAGCGGAAAGTGCTTGCACTTCAGCGATCATAATAAGTGGTTTTTTAAAAATAAAATAAAAAGTAAAAAAACACAAGCCGAGAGGAATTAAACAAAGCATTAAGCATTTTCCTCTTTCCCTGTTGCAAATAGTCTGCAAAGATCAATTAAAGTGGATTTAGCACACAGCAGGCTAAGACAAGCAAACGCTTGGAGAGGGAAGAAAAGAGGAATAAGAGAAAAGTATTCCGAGCGGCAGCTTAAAAGGATGCCCACCACAGTGAAGAAAACTAATTGATGAAATCATCTCTTCCCAGGGAGTTGGGGGAGGGGGAGGATTTCTCAAGTCAGCAAGGCTCAGCAAAAAACCCCAAACAACAACTGTAAGAACAGGAAAGGTGTTCTTACGCAAGAGCTGTTTTAGCATGCCATAGAAACGAAATTCCCAACCGTGCAGAAGATTAGGTGTTGCGTTTGCAGAGAGAGAGCAAGCATAGGAGCAGGCCCACACAGAGGATTTGCATGACAAAGTGCTCCCGAAAGTTACCTCAATGCAGTCCAAACATCAAAACCTCACCAGGAGAAAATCCAGTTCAGCAGTCAAAACAAAAGATCAACACAGAGCTTAAGACGGATGTTGACAAGCTGGAAGGTGTGCAGAGGATGGGTGACCAAGCTGGTTAGTCAGTGTGGCAGATACATGAATAGGAACCCTGCAGGATTAGACCAAAGGTCCAGCATCCCATGTCCCTCCCCCGCCTCCCCAAAAAATTGCCCTGCCAGACACCTCCAGGGAGTCCACTTCTAGGAAGCTTCCTCCAAAAGATAGATTTTAATGGATCAGGTTCTGGAATAATAAGACAACAGTAGAAGCATCTGTTGTCTGTCTTCTGGGGAAGTCTCAGTTAGATTACTGCATGACTAAGCCATTTCTCACCTTCTCACCCCTGTAAGACCTATTACAGTCGTCAACAGTCGTCAACAGGCTCATCTCAGCTATCTGCCAATCTCCCATTCCCTCCACCCTTCTGAGTAATACCCCTCCCCACCTTCTCACTATATAGAAGGATCTGGCAACTTCTGTTTCAGTGTATCTGAAGAAGTGTGCATGCACACGAAAGCTCATACCAAGAACTAACTTAGTTGGTCTTTAAGGTGCTACTGGAAGGAATTTTTTTATTTAGATTACTGCAATGTGTAATACATGGGGCCAGTTCAGAAACTTGAGGTCCGTGTAGAATTCAGCAGCCAGATTGCTCACACAGGCAAGACAGTTTGAGCACGTAACACCAATCCTGGCCCAACTGATCAAGCTTACCTCAAAGTGATGGTTTTGACCTATAGATTCTTAAATGGCTCAGGACCACAATACCTCAAGGACCGCCTCATCCCATATGAACTGACCCAACCCTGCAATCATCATCTGAGGCCCTTTTCCCTCTGCCCCTTCCTCTGGAGGTCTGGAGGGTGGCAACACAAGAAGGAGTCTTTTCTGCAGTGGCTCCCTATTTGCTGAATGTTCTTCCCAGGAAAGCTCGCCTGGCATCTTCATTGCATACCTTTAGGCATCAGGCAAAAATGTTCCTCTTCAACCAAGCCTAGAAGCATCCAATGTTGCAACTAACTTTCACCATACAGTGGTGCCCCGCAAGAGGAATGCCTCGCAAGACGGAAAACTCGCTAGACGAAAGAGTTTTCCATTTTGGAGGTGCTTCGCAAAACGAATTTCCTATGGGCTTGCTTCGCAAGACGACAATGTCTTGCGAGTTCCTGCTGGGTTTTTTTCCCTTCCCCCCCTTTTTCTAAGCTGCTAAGCCGCTTATCAGCTGATCCGATCAGCAGATAAGCTGCTAATAGCGCTATTCCGCTAATCCGTCAATGGGCTTGCTTCGCAAGACGAAAAAACCGCTAGACGAAGAGAATCACAGAACGGATTCTTTTCGTCTTGCGAGGCACCACTGTACTCAAAAGTAGGCCCACTGAAATTTAAGGATATGGCTGACTTGCGTTTCAGTGGGCCCATTCTGCAAATGACTTGCTTTAGTTTATCACCAAACCTCACAGCAGAATTCCAATATCAATGCAAAACATAGGTGTTTGGGAGCAAAATATCAGTATACACTGTAAATTGGTCCAAATTGGAGTTGATGTTAACAGTAAACCTTTTATTGGTTCAACTGTTTAAACAATGCCGATTTTGTATTTGCACAGACATTAGATATCTAGGCATATTATAACACAATGAGATTTATCTAAATTAGGACTAATTTCAGTGGAGCCGCTCTGGGTACACCTCAGTGGAATGCAACCCATGAACTGTAAAGTGCAGACCCACAACTGCAAACATACAGAGGAAGAGGGAGAGATCAGCGGGTGGCGCTGTGGTCTAAACCATTGAGCCTCGATCAGAAGGTCGGCGGTTTGAATCCCCACAACGCAGTGAGCTCCCGTTGCTCTGTCCCAGCTCCTGCCAACCTAGCAGTTCAAAAGCACACCAGTGCAAGTAGATAAATAGGTACCACTGCGACAGGAAGGTATATGGCGTTTCCGTGCACTCTGGTTTCTGTCACGGTGTCCCATTGCACCAGAAGAGGTTTAGTCATGCTGGACACATGACCTGGAAAGCTGTCTGCGGACAAACGCTGGCTCCCTCAGCTTGAAAGCGAGATGAGCGCCGCAACCCCATAGTGGCCTTTGACTGGACTGAACCGTCCAGGGGTCCTTTAAAGGTAAATATAAAGGGACCCCTTACCATTAGGTCCAGTCACGAACGACTCTGAGGTTGCAGTGCTCATCTTCCTTTACTGGCCAAGGGAGCCGGCGTACAGCTTCCGGGTCATGTGGCCAGCATGACTAAGCCACTTCTGGCAAACCAGAGCAGCGCACGGAAACGCCGTTTACCTTCCCGTCGGAGCGGTACCTATTTATCTACTTGCACTGGTGTGCTTTCGAACTGTTCCTTATCAGGAAGATGCGTCAGGGCACCACTTACCCCTGATTATTATGGCTGTACCCTTTCTAGCTCTGCAATATCCTGTTTTAAGATGGGAGTTTAAGAACACAAGAAAAGCCATACCATCTCCCCACAATCACAAAAAAGGGTACCAAATACCATTTCAAAACTCAAGTCGCTGTGTGGCTCAAATACTTGGCATATTAGGAGGCTACCCAGGGGGTGTTTGCTTCTAATCCAGTTCAGTATTTTGAGCTGCGGCTGAAGCAAAGTGGGTTGGAGGTTATAGAGGTGAGCAGATCTTAAGCACCCATAGACCTGAGTGTCCGTGTGCAAAGTATTTTTACACACTCTAAGCTTTGTCATGGGATAGGCTACAGATTTAAAATTAATCAGGCACTGGACAGAGTTCAAAACACCATGGCTTTAGAAGTCACACACAAAGCAGCACTTGAATAGATCTCGTTTATTTTTTTTAAAAAAATAAGCCGTCATATTGAAGATAGCCAGTAGGGGGAGTCCACGCCTACAGCTTTGAGACAATCAAGAGTACGAAATTTTCCCCATTACTTTGCTCAGTGCAAAAATTCCCTCCTTCCACGAACTGGGAGGCGGCCGAGAGGGAGATCGGTGGAAAGCCAGGAACTTGTCACGACCACAATTCTTCGGTGGGTTACGCTGGCTTCGCTTGCAAAGTTTCAAGGAGGAAAGAGGACACCCCTCTCTCAGCACAGACTTGACATTCGCACTTCCAGACACCAGGAACATAACTGAAGCTCAAGAAATGTAATTCCAAACCCATATTCAAGGTCTTGATACTAGTGTTTACAGCCCTGAACAACTCGGGACCAGGTTACCTGAAAGACTGCCAGCCCCTGCAGAAACCTGCAACCCCATTTACGCAGATCATCTGGAGATCATCTACTTATGGTACTGAACCCTACAGAACACCATAGGGTGAAGACCCCTAAAGAGGTATTACCTGCTATTTCACCTGCAACATGGAATGCTGTTCCCTCTGCCGTACATGAAGGAGCAACCATCAGTTCGCCTGAAAAAAACATATCTTTCTGCCCAGGCTTTCCCCGACTCATTACTTTACAGAAACAACCTTTGATAAACACAGATGTTGTATATCACATTTATTATTTCAAACCCCCCTGAAGTAGCTCTTTGGCCCCTGGCATCCTGGCCCTGCAGGAAGGCAATGTTGCTTTCGATGTTCTGCCCCTTGTTGAATGTTGCTGTCTCAAAGCCTCACTTGTCAGACTTCCAATCGCTCACACCGTTGGACTGGGGGTGTCTGAGTGAGTCAAATGGCTTATGGAGATCGTTCCTGCCTGCTCCAGTTATCCATCTCCATTTGATCAATTACATGTTCCATTTATGTGAATGCTAATGCTCATAATTAATCTCAATGTATTTTTGTAGAACAGGAGCGAAAAAATATATTTGAGTTGAGCTAGATTGCTGCAAAACAAGGCTATTTTTTTCCAATGTTCCAATGTTCAGAGCTAAATATAGAACTGGGTAGTCACAGCACCTCCAAACACCATTATAATTTAGTATTTTTAAAAGATCACTTGCAAAGTGCCCTAAATTTATTAAATTCCTAATGTGCCAATTATCATATATACTAAATTTACTAATTACCAAACACTGTACAAACATTTTACAACAGGGCTGTCCCTGTCCATTGGTTTATTTGCCTGGAAGAAGTCCTCAGATCCGTTCCTTAGGTCCACTTCTAAGCCTCATGAATTTTGGAGCGAGACAAGCTGGTTTTCAACATCCTACAGTGAACTCCCAAATAGTACCCAATTTCCCTCGGGGTTCAGAATTATGCATTGACACCAAAACTATGTACATTCATACATCCATTCCCAAGTCACTAAAGGAGATGCTGCGAATGATCAGAGTCACACTTGAACCATCAGGGAGTCCTGCCTTATAACTCCTTTAATTAATTAATTAATTAATTAATTAATTATATTTTTTTATTTATACCCCGGCCTCCCAGGCCAGGGCCGGGCTCAGGGCGGCTAACACCAAATATAAATTGCAATACAACGTAATAGGGAAAAAACAAAAACAATTAAAATACAGCTTAAAATGCAGCCTCATTTTAGTGTAGCCCATAAATCAAGACCATAAAGGGAGGAAACGTCAGATATTCACCCGAGCTTGCTAGCCATGCTTGTCCTACATGGGCCAGCAAAAAAGCCAAGGGAAAATTGATATGCCAAATCCCATATAAGGGATCAGAGTGAGTCTAAGCCGAAGGCCAGGCAGAACGGCTCCGTCCTGCAGGCCCTGCGGAAAGATGTCAAATCCCGCAGGGCCCTGGTCTCTTGGGACAGAGCGTTCCACCAAATCAGGGCCAGTACTGAAAAGGCCCTAATCCTAGTTGAGACCAATCTAACCTCCTTAAGGCTCAGGACCTCCAAAGTGTTGCTATTTATGGACCTTACAGTCCTCCACGGGGCATACCAGGAGAGGTGGTCCCGTAGGTATGAGGGTCCTTTGAGACTGATACTCATCTATATGCTTTGCAACTCTGCCTAGCGCACACCTTGGTTTAATTCAGACACCACCACGAGTCGTGGTTTGTGCTAACTAGAGTTTAGAACCCAACACACACTCTGAGTTCCCAAGTGCACTAAGCAAACCGAGTTTACCCCTGCTTGCTTTCATTGTTCACCCACTCAGCACTTCCAGGACCAAGGGGCACTTATGGGTTCACAGTTCAGACATTACACCAGACTGCCAGGGCTGGAGTCAGATGTAGGTCAGCACTAAATGCGCAGGAACCCATTGTCCGTGAAGTTAACTCTATTCAAGGGAATGGCATACAACTCAGCAAACCTATCCAGCAGGTCTTCCCGCTCTGGAGCAGTTGCCAGGACTGAAGGTCCCTGTCTTCCACTCTTTCTAAGGCTCCTCCTCTCCCAGATGTTTCCCAAGCAGTCTCAAACTGTGTCTGTGCACCTCTGGCCTCTGTTCTGCCCTCCTCGTTATTCTGTATGTTCTTGGAGACCAGGGGAGAGGGGAGCTTGTCACAGCAGGAGACAGAGGCTCCCTGGATTCTTCAGCACCCTCTGATGGCCTGGGACTTAGGCTCAGACTCGGAACCAAAGGGGTCTCAGTCTGCACTGGATCCTTTGCCTCAGGCATCATCTGAACCAAGTCTGGGGCCTGATCCTGAAGAGTCCCAGTCTGCACAGGTTCCCCTGCAACAAACACCAGCTGGGCCGAGTCAGGGGCCTGAGCCTGCCCTGGCTCCAGATGCGGGGATGACCTTGTTGCCTTCAGCTGGGACATCGCTCACAGCTGCTCCACTACCGGTTGGGTCAGGGGAGGCTGAGGCAGCCCCTGGGTCTAGTAACCCACCGACATCTCCCAAGCTGCAGAGACTCAGTTCTGAGAGGAGAGACCTGAGTACTCGCAGGAGGAGTGCTCTCCTTCAGGCGAAACAGGCAGGTGAGTCGCCAGGGGATCAGGACCGGCCACTACCCCAACAAAGATAAAAAGCTGCCAGGTTGCGAGAGAAACATTGCTGTATGCTAGATCCTGCCTGAGATCCTGTACCTGCCAGGTTTCCTGCCTCGTGTCCTGCCTTGGCCCTGTCGGACTGACTCCTAGCAGAACCTTTGGATTCTGGACCGGTCCTGGACCACCTTTCACTGGTTACCCCCAGGCCCAGCACACACACTCCTGACTCTCCTCCTCTGCTTCAGCCTTGGAGTCTGAACTGCTTCCTGTCATAGGCTCTCCCTGCTCACTAAACCCTGTTGCCCCTTCAGCATCCAGCCCCTCCTCCCAATCTGACCTTTCCTCTGTGTCCCACCACCAACCCCTGGGCTCTGAGCCTTCCTCCTCTGGGGTCTCCCTTGGGGGTTCCCTGGCTGGCACCTCCCACCGCTCCTCAACATCCAGCCAGTCCCTGACACAGACCAGCTTTCCCCAACCTGGTGCCTTCCATATTGGCTGGTGCTGATGGGAGCTGTTGTCCAAAGCTTCTGGGGGCACCAGGTTGGGGGAATCTGCACAGTACCAGAGCAAAACTTCCTTCTCCCTTGAGTTATGGCTCAAGTCCTTAGCAGGCCGTTCTGAACTGAGCCAAATAATCCAAGAGAAGCTTCAAACTTCCATAAACAAGTGTGGCAGTGTTAAACTATTATATATGACTGGTACATGGGACACGCAGAGATTGGCTTGTTGCTATGGTTGTCAACAACAGACTTTCATTAGGCACCTTGCAAAAAGCTGGCTGGGAGGAGAAAACGATGTAGGCGTCATATATATATATTTGATTGACAACTGAAATCCTACGATGGGCTGTCAAAAAGCCAGCTTTAACATGCCAAGTCTTCAGCACAGTATTATTTGCAGATTTAATTAGTCCAAATAATGTGAGATCGGCGAGTGAGTGTCACTAATCCACCAACACCAGGGGCACAATTGCAGCATTCCACACACAGGCACGGAAGATCAACCTGACAGGTCGGGGCGGCGGGGGAACAATGTTTATTTGGCACTTTTGTGAGCCGCGGTGTTTACTGCAGAGACTCCATGGATGCTGCCCCCTGGAGGAAGGCGATAGAAGACTGCAGGCACAATCGTACCTGCAACTCTCATACTCAAATCAGTATTAAGTAAAAGCATGAAGACAGTCCCTGGAGCTGACTCCAGAGAGTGTTGGTGTTGGACAGGGTGAGCAAAAACAGCCAGGGAGGCACTGATCCAAAGGTATTACCACTTTCATGTTGCACAGAGCACCCAAGATCGTATAGAAGCATAGATTTGGAAGGAGCCACAAAAGTCATCTAGTCTAACCCCATACAATACAGGAATCTTTTGCCCAATGTGCGAATTGAACCCACAAACGTTGAACTTGCTCCCAGAGGAGGCAGCGATGGCCACCAGCTTGGATGGATTTAAAAGAGGATTGGATACCGTATTTTCCGCTCCATAAAACACACTTTTTTCTTCCTAAAAAGCAAGGGGAAATGTCTGTGTCTTATGGAGCGAATGCGTGGTCCCTGGAGCCGAATTGCCCAGGGGCAAAAAGCACATCATGCTCCTTTTTTTGAAAGAAGGATGTTGAAACAAAGCCGCTGATTGGCAAGCGATCGGAAGTGAGATAAGGGACGCTAGCAATAAAGGAGGCTGCCTGGGAGGCGGGCGGTGAAGAAACCCAACTTGCGAGGAGAGGAGACAGGAAGTCTAAAACAATGAGGAGAAATTAGCAGAAAAGGAGGAACAAAAAACTGCTCTAGCTAAGGAAAAGACACTAAGGCCAACAAGAAGGAAGGGAGTGTTGAAACAAAGCCACTGAGCAGCTGATCGGCAAGGGATCGGGAAGGAGATAAGGGATGCTAGCAATAAAGGAGGCTGCCTGGGAGGGGGAAGGCAAAAGTCCATGGATCCTCAGGATTTTTACATTGGGTCACCCCAAATTCACCATCAGATCACATAGCATGTCCATGGCTACAGCCTGCACCAAAAAAATCACACATCCACTGTTTCGTAGGGATGCAATGGCACAAAAACATGGTTACAAAGCACAGATCCACATGGATTCTCAGGATTTTTGCATTGGGCTACCCCAAACTCACCGTCAAATCACATGTCTGTGGCCACAGCATGAACCACAAAAATCATACATCCACTGTTTTGTTCAGAATATTTTTTTTCTTGTTTTCCTCCTCTAAAAACTAGGTGCGTCTTATGGAGTGAAAAATACGGTAAATCGTGGAGGATAAAGCGATCAATGGCTACCAGCCACAATGGCTCGGCTCCACGCTTGAAGGCAGCAATCACCTGAACACCACTGTTCTTGTGATCTTTTCTAGTCCACCATCCTGTTCTGTACAAAGCTTCAAGCAGGATGTGAGAACAGCACTCTCCTCGTTTGCAATTCCCCACCAGCAACTGGTAGTCCAATAAATTCTGAGCCAAGATGCCTTACAAGAGCAGAGTCCCTAGGAAAAAAGGCTCTTTGCAGGCTTGGTTATCCGTGTCC
The DNA here is from genome assembly GCF_964188305.1 of Podarcis bocagei. Taxonomy (NCBI): domain Eukaryota; kingdom Metazoa; phylum Chordata; class Lepidosauria; order Squamata; family Lacertidae; genus Podarcis; species Podarcis bocagei. The sequence goes on from NC_138133.1 coordinate 88,489,461, forward strand.
CCTATTATCCTCCATTGGGAAGCAGGGGCTCAGATTCAGAATCTCTATGGCTACGATTTGCGTGGGCTCAAGGGAGAGATGTGGGCGGGTACCTACATAATATCATTGTTATGGCTCAAGTCCTTAGCAGACTGAATATATATATATATATATATATATGCTTTCGTAGATTTTCACGGGTACAGGAATGCAGGTTTTGGTGTCTTCGGGTGTCTTCCCGTGTAAGAGTTGGGGTGTCTAGGCGACGTTTCGACGAGGTCTCACTCGTCATCTTCAGGCTGGTGCTTTCGGCTTCTTGTTACTAGAACAGAGCAGGATCTCAGTGTTTGAGTTCCTATAAATACTGTTGAGGGGGTGTGGTGTATAGCCTCCAACGTTCTGGGCAGAGAGGGAGTTCCCAGGTTAGTGTGCCTTTTCTTCTTTTGTTCCTTAATTACTTGAGGGATATCTTGAGTGATTTCTTGAGTGATATTCTGAGTACCACTTAGGAGGGTCATTAGGTGTGGATTAGTTGCTAAAGCTTTCGTGTCTTGACCTCTTGAGCTTGTGAAGAGTTTTTCTGAGAAGATGGCTGTACTGCACTTAGTTGTGCTCTGGCTTGGCTTCGTGTATAGGGGCGAGCTGTGGTTTTGTGCCCTGTGCCAGCCAGATCTGTGTAGGGATTGCAGGGGGGTGCAGCATCCGGAGGTGCCACTATGGTTTGGCTATTGGATGGTGTCTGTACTTTATCTGTGGAGAGGGTCTGGGTTTGGGTCTGGTGTGGTTGATTGGAGATGGCGTTCTGTGTGTCTCTGGTTCTGGTGTCGGTTTTTGTGGGGAGGGCTAATTTCCAGATGTCTGGCAGGCGGGACGTGTCGTCACGCTTGTTCATGTTGTGAGGGTGTTTCTCTATCTCGATGGCTTCCATGATTATTCTCTTGTGGTGATGTTCCATGTTAAAGAGCAATTTGGAATCTGCAAAATTAATTTCATGTCCTGTTTCTTTCATGTGTTGGTAAAGAGAGGAAGTTTTTTCTTCTTTTTTGACGGCATTCTTGTGTTCTGCGATACGTGCATTTATTCGTCTGTTTGTTTGTCCAATGTACGTGGCTGGGCAGACTTTGCAGGGTATTTCATAGACCCCTTGGTTTTCTAACTGGATTTTATCTTTTGGGTTTCTGAGGATATTGGCTATTTTTTGGTTGGTGCAAAAGGCTGTTTTGATATTGTGTTTATGGAGGATTTTGCTAATTTTATCTGTAGTGCCCTTGATATAAGGAAGGAGGGCCATGCCATTGTTTTCTTCTGTGTCTTGGTTTTTGGGGGGTGTTTCTTTTTGGATTAGCTTCGTAACCCTGTTACAATTCACTATGTTACAATTCACTATGGAAATAGAAGCCAACAACCAACTTCCCTTCCTTGATGTCCTAATCTACAAAAAACCTGATGGCTCCCTAGGACACACTATCTACCGGAAAAAAAACACACACCAACCGCTACTTACATGCACAATCACACCACCACCCTGCACAAATAAACTCCGTAGCCAAGACTCTCATATCTCATCTCCAGAACCAAACGCCTGGCTGACAAAGACCACTTGACAACTGAGTTACAGAATCTCTCAAATGTGTTAATCGCCAACGGATACCAACAAAACAGGGTTACGAAGCTAATCCAAAAAGAAACACCCCCCAAAAACCAAGACACAGAAGAAAACAATGGCATGGCCCTCCTTCCTTATATCAAGGGCACTACAGATAAAATTAGCAAAATCCTCCATAAACACAATATCAAAACAGCCTTTTGCACCAACCAAAAAATAGCCAATATCCTCAGAAACCCAAAAGATAAAATCCAGTTAGAAAACCAAGGGGTCTATGAAATACCCTGCAAAGTCTGCCCAGCCACGTACATTGGACAAACAAACAGACGAATAAATGCACGTATCGCAGAACACAAGAATGCCGTCAAAAAAGAAGAAAAAACTTCCTCTCTTTACCAACACATGAAAGAAACAGGACACGAAATTAATTTTGCAGATTCCAAATTGCTCTTTAACATGGAACATCACCACAAGAGAATAATCATGGAAGCCATCGAGATAGAGAAACACCCTCACAACATGAACAAGCGTGACGACACGTCCCGCCTGCCAGACATCTGGAAATTAGCCCTCCCCACAAAAACCGACACCAGAACCAGAGACACACAGAACGCCATCTCCAATCAACCACACCAGACCCAAACCCAGACCCTCTCCACAGATAAAGTACAGACACCATCCAATAGCCAAACCATAGTGGCACCTCCGGATGCTGCACCCCCCTGCAATCCCTACACAGATCTGGCTGGCACAGGGCACAAAACCACAGCTCGCCCCTATACACGAAGCCAAGCCAGAGCACAACTAAGTGCAGTACAGCCATCTTCTCAGAAAAACTCTTCACAAGCTCAAGAGGTCAAGACACGAAAGCTTTAGCAACTAATCCACACCTAATGACCCTCCTAAGTGGTACTCAGAATATCACTCAAGAAATCACTCAAGATATCCCTCAAGTAATTAAGGAACAAAAGAAGAAAAGGCACACTAACCTGGGAACTCCCTCTCTGCCCAGAACGTTGGAGGCTATACACCACACCCCCTCAACAGTATTTATAGGAACTCAAACACTGAGATCCTGCTCTGTTCCAGTAACAAGAAGCCGAAAGCACCAGCCTGAAGATGACGAGTGAGACCTCGTCGAAACGTCGCCTAGACACCCCAACTCTTACACGGGAAGACACCCGAAGACACCAAAACCTGCATTCCTGTACCCGTGAAAATCTACGAAAGCATATATATATATATATATATATATATGTATAGCATTAAGTTTCTACTCCTTCTACCTGTTCTCCCCATCTCTGGTTTGAGAGGGATTTCTGACGGAACTGAAACGTCTTCCAACCCAAATATAGAATCATTGTTTGGCTGCAAAGGAAAGGGGGGGGGGAGAGTAAAATTGATGAGAAACATAAGGGGAAATGAGTGGCATATTGTAATTTTCCACTCCCGAGACATGGAGAGAGTAAACAGCACTCCTAGTTAGAGGTTTAAATTTGTTGTTGCTAACACCAGATCCAGGCAAAGAGGAAAGGGAGAAGCTTGGTTTTAACAAAATAAAAAGCAGCAAAAGGTTTCTCGCTCCCATTTTATAAGCTGGAGGTGCAAATGGCTGTTTTTAAAAAGGAAAGGGGGCTTATTGAACTAAACAGCTGCAAGGGAAATAGTTCCAAGGGTAGGGTAGAAAAAAATGGGGGCTGCATCTGGCTCTGAGGCCGGAGATTCCTAGCCCCTGTGACAGACACAGGAGAATTGTAAGATCTACAGCACTATGGACAGCTCCATGGGAACAACGTTTTCCAACAACAGAGCAAAACTACATTGGGACAGCAATCTGCTTAAACTGATAATGTTGTGCTTTTAAGGAGTTTTGACCTATCTCGGAACCTAATTGTCACAGTCTGGTTCACGGGCGATCGAAGTCCTGGCAGGGGATGTCAGGACCGGGGGCAAGATGGCAGGGTGGGAGCAGGAATGGGGGTCCAGAAGCCAGGAGTCAGGAAGCCAAGAGTCCGAGGGTCAGAAAGCAAGGAGACATGAAATCAGGGGTCTGAGGATCAAGAAGTAAGGAGTCAAGAAGCCAAGGTTCAAGGATCAGGAAGCAAGAAGCCAAACGCAGAAAGGCAGGAAGCGTGTTGCTGTGGCAAAGAGCCAAGGGGAAATGCTGACCTTATATGCCTTCCCAGCTCTTGCCACCAGGTGCTGTGAGTTACCAATCGGCCTCACCTGTGTGGCCGCACCTTGTCTCTCCAGAACAAACTTAGGAAGGCTCCAGTCCTGCAAAGTCCTACTGGTCACAGGGCCTGGCTCTTGCACACACACCTGACACTATTGCTGAAGCATGGGTGATCTAAATCACCATTGCCACCACATTTGGTGAAAAGTCAGTAGCAGGACTTTGGATAACTGTGGCCAGACATAGCAGACAATGCCAGATCAGGGAGACCAATGGTTTGACTCAGCACAATGGAGTCCTTGTCTTTATGTTGCTACTTACACCTAAAGAAAGACGACTGCCCACTTTCTGAAATTAATATACCAGCACAAGAACATATTAGGAGCCTACTGGAAGTCTGCAAGCTGGACATGAGTGCAACAGAACTGTACCAGGATAATCCAGTTGGTTAAAAGCATGGTGCCGATAATGCCAAGGTTGCCGGTTCGATCCCCATATGGTAGAGCTTCATATCCCTGCATTGTGAGAAGTTTAGCTAGATGATCTTCAGCGTCCCTTCCATCTCCACAATTGTGTGGAGACAAATGCTTTGATAGGACACGTGATTCCCAGTAGCTGATATTCAGAAGCACTAGTGACTTTGAACGTGGAGGCAGAGCCTAGCCTTCTCCCATGCAGTGTGTCAGACACATTCAGAATGACATTTCCAAACAAAGAACAAGTAATCAGCTGTTAAAGCCTCCTTCTTCCTAACGGGTACCCATCACAAGATACACACCACCTGCTAGGTTGCACATCTTGGAACAAGGTAGTTTTTGCTTACAGCTGAAAGCATTAGCATAAACCTCACTCTCCAAATGGGAATTGAACGCGAGTGCCTCGCAGTTAACAACCGCCAAAAGTTTATTTTCATTACCATCAACATGGATCAGCAAGAAACAAGGCAATGCTCGACACACCAGTGAGAACCTGTTTAGCTTAGTGATTTACAGCTCTGCAAACATTAGTAACCAGGTCATAAAACCCTGAGTGGTACAAAAATGGCATCCTTCAACCACGAAAGCAGGGGAAGAAATCCAACACAGGGACCGCTTTATTGCCATAAAACAATAATCCGTAAACTCAGTGGAACCTCTGAGTTAATGCACTCTACGAATTTAGAAGAATAAGGCAATGAGGGAAGATATGTCTTAAATATAAGTCTAGACTAAAGGCAGGGATAAGATAGAGAGGTTTAAGACTATGTATGGCATGACAAAAGTGGAGAAGCTCTTCTCCCTCTCTCATAATAATACAACCCAGTAGGGCCATTATCATCATCATCATCATCATCATCATCATATCCCACCCATCTGGCTAGGCTTCCCCAGCCACTCTGGGTGGCTTCCAGCAGAACATAAAAACATTAAAAAATGTCACATGTTAAAAACTTCCTGATACAGGAATCCATGCACTGAAGCAGAATATTGGAAGATTCAGTACAGAAAAAGAGGTAGATCATCTCATCTAAGGTCTCTGAGAGGACGGGTACACCCATGTCTCTGGGAAGACCAGTATGCAAGTTCTCTGATTAAAAACCTCCCCTAAATAAATAATAATAATAAATAATAATAATAATAATAATAATAATAATAATAATAATAATAATAATAAAATATCTTTATTGTCATTGCCCCCTTCGGGGACAACGAAATTACTTGACTGCTCCATAAAAACACTAATTAAACAATACAGTATAATACAGCAAAGGAGATTAGATGACTTTCAAAGTCCGGGCTTCCCATTCAGGGCCGAGATCGCTCTGGAGAAGAAGCTGTTCTTAAGACGGCTCGTTCTTGTCTTCATCGTCCTGTATCTCCGTCCCGACGGCAGGAGCTCGAAGAGACAGTGACCAGGATGCGATGGATCTTTTACTATGTCCAGTGCCTTCCTATGGCACCTTGTGGCATAAATCTGCTCTAAGGTGGAGAGTGGGCAGCCAACAATGCTCTCTGCTGCCTTAACAACCCTGCACAACCCCATCCTGTCCTGGGTAGTACAGCTTCCGTACCACACACGTAAGCCATAAGTGAGCACGCTCTCAATGGCACAGTGATAGAAAGCAAGCAGCGGTTTCTGTGGAAGATGGTTTTTCCTTAGTATTCTCAAAAAGTACAGTCTCTGCTGCGCCTTCTTCACAAGCCCCCTTGTGTTGACACTCCAGGACAGATCCTGTTGTAATTCAATGCCCAAAAATCTGAACGTTGTTACCCTCTCCACACAGACCCCAGGGCTGTCTTCAGATGTCTCCTAAAAGTCAGTTAGTTGTTTATTTCCTTGACATCTGATGGGATGGCGTTCCAGAGGCGCCATCACCAAGAAGGCCCTCTGCCTGGTTCCCTGTAACTTCACTTCTTGCAGTGTGGGTTCTGCCAGAAGGCCCTTGATGCTGAACCTCAGTGTCCGGGCAGAATGATGGAGGTGGAGACGCTCCTTCAGGTAATCCAACTGATTACCTAAACCCACTAAATCTGGTTTCAGGATGGATAAGAACATAAAAGCGTGCTGGAGCAGGCAGTATCCCACCTAGTCTAGCATGCTGCTTTCACAGAGGACAAACAGTTACCTGCGGAAAGCCAGCAAGCGGAATTCGAGCACCAGAGTCCTCTCACCTCCTGTGGTTTCCAGCAACTGGTATTCAGAAGCCTTGCTGCCTCCAGCTGGAAGCCCAGCCATCATGGCTAGTAGCTATCAATAGATCTCTGCTTGATGAATGTGTCTAATCCTCTTTTAAAGCCATCCAAGCTAATGACCATTGCTACCTCCTGTGGCAGGAAGTTCCACAGTTAATTATGTGCTGTCACGGTCCGGTTCATGGGTGATCGAAGTCCCGGCAGGGGACATCAGGACCGAGGGCAAGATGGTGAGGTGGGAGCAGGAATGGGGGTCCAGAAGCCAGGAGTCATGAAGTCAGGGGTCTGAGGGTCAAGAAGCAAGGCGTCAAGAAGCCAAGGGCCCGAGAGTCAGGAAGCAAGAAGTCCGGGGTCCGGGGATCAAGAAGCAAGGAGTCATGAAGTCAGGGGTACGAGGATAACGAAGCAAGGAGTCAAGAAGCTGAGGTTCAAGGATCAGGAAGCAAGAAGCCAAACACACAAGGCAGGAAGTGTGTTGCTGTGGCAAAGAGCCAAAGGGAAATGCTGACCTTATATCCCTTCCCAGCTCTTGCCACCAGGTGCTGTGAGTTGCCAATCAGCCTTACCTGTGAGGCCACACCTTGCCTCTTCAGAACAAACTTAGGAAGGCCCCAGTCCTGCAAAGTCCTATTGGTCACAGGGCCTGGCTCCTGCACGCACACCTGACATGTGCCTTGTGAAGAAGTCCCTTATTTTATCTGCCCTTAGTCTTCCAACATTCAGCTTCATTGGACGACTGTGAGTTCCAGCGCTACAAGATAAGAAGAGCTGTGCTGGATCAGGCCAAAGGTCCATCTAGCCCAGAATCCTGTTCTCACAGCAGCCAACTAGATGCCTGAAGGAAACCCAGAGTTGGATAGAGCATGGGGCTGATAATGCCAAGGTTGCAGGTTCGGTTCCTGCATGGGACAGCTGCATATTCTGGCATTGCAGGGGGTTGGATTATTTTGTTGTTGTTGTTTTAAAGAAGAAGAATACTTTATTTAGAATTCAACAACAACAAAGGAAAAGACTGCAGTAATTGTTACATCAATTCATAACAACCGATTTTAACAATATAAAAATAATAATAGAAAAATTACACAACATCACTTTGAACTTACTGAAGTTTTCATATTGCACTTTTATCTCTTTCTTAACAAATCAAAAAGAGGAAGACCAAGAAAGGAGGCACAAAAAAGAAAAGAGAAAAGGAAGGGAAAAAAGAGGGGGGAAAGAAAAAAAGAAAGAAAACACAAAATAAACACATTTGACTTCCGATTAAACTCATTGTATTATTATTTCTACTATTTTTTCACACACAGTTCCAAATTATTGTATTACTTTCTGTGTTTTCGTCAGATATCAAAAATATATATTTAACAAAATAAACAAATAGCAGCGGGTTGGACTAGATGAACCTCAGAGTCCCTCCCAACTCCACAATTCTATGAAAGTCAGTAAGTTAGACCAAAAAAGAGAGTTAATTATAGAAAAATGAGCATGGAAAGTTACAAACTTGTATTTCAGCAGAGGTGCAGCATCTCTCCCCCTTTCTCTATATATAAAACTTTACCAACCCAATTGATCAAAGATTATATGTCCCATTTCAAGGCAGGTGAATGGGTAATAAATAGTGAGGCGAAGAGGGGGGGGGGGAAACAGCAAGGCGCAGCATTTTATTAAATGGAACCATTTGCAGCCAGTGTGTCAGCAAAGTTCCATTTCATCTACATTTTCCCTTGCTGAAAGCACAGGGCGGCGGAGCCTTTGCTCAGTGACTTATGACTGAGAGTTAAATCTAAAACCAGCTTTAAGCAGCCAGCAGCTTTGATTGCAGCCAAGAGCAATTATCAGAGATGCCCTCCACCAGAGAACCTGACCTGCACCCAGGGCCAGTGATGAGAATGATCTAAAGGACGGTTCCAGCCATTAACTTTGCATCTATCCTTCTGAACCACGAATGCAGCAAGAGGAGAGATCTGTGGGAGATTTAATTGCCACACTTTACATGAACTCTTGACAGGAAGCTACCCGGCCACTGAGACACCAGGAACATCTCTGGTGCAAGCTGTAATGAAACAAATCATGTCCGAACAGGGGCGTCTGGGTCTGAAGAGGCAAGGAGAACATGGACGCATGCCTACAGGAGGGTATCAGTGAACAGGAACTGCTCTACAAGATCTGGAACTCCAAGTTACCAACCCAGGGGCAAGAGGTGTGGGCAGAACAGCAGCTGTGGATTGGGATAGCCTGACCTTTGTTGCCCAAGCTCTAGGGACCTCCCATATGGACTACTCCAATGCACTCTACATGGGGCTTCCCTTGAAGACAATACAGCTTGAGCAGAATGTGGCCACTGTTAGAATTCCTGCTCCGTGATTGCAGTCATGGGATTGTTGTCTTTCACATGACGCTATATGTTTTGACTTCACAGAGTGGGAAATGACTGAGACAGGATGTTTATGTTACTGTGTTCCGTGAAGTGGGACTATTGTCCTTTGTTCTTACCATCTTCTCCCTTTGCCAAACTTTACACTCTGTCCAGCTCAGCTCCATAAGCAGCACTGGAGATGGAGGGGGAGGGGGGAGAAGGGGGAAGAAGGCTTAGGGTCCTCGTATTTACGGAACCGCCTCTCCCGGTATGTCCCGCAGAGGACCTTAAGGTCCATGAATAACCATAGTTTAGAAGTCCCGGGCCCTAAGGAAGCCAGACTATCCTCCACCAGGGCCAGGGCCTTTTCAGTGATGGCTCCGACCTGGTGGAATGCTCTGTCCCATGAGACTAGGGCCCTTCAGGGTTTAACCTCCTTCCGTCGGGTCTGTATGACAGAGCTATTCCACTTGGCCTTTAATTTGAACTCAGCCTGATCTTTCCCCCCTTCTCTTCCCTCCCCCTCCCCTTTTATGAAGATTACCCACTCTGAGACCCCACAGCTAATTCTCCCCTGGCCTCCTCGCTGGCCCAAGTAGGACCAATTCAGCCAGCTAGCCCTGGGGATTACCTAATGCTTATTAAATGGATTTCCCCTAAATTGATTTCTGAATTTTGAATTTTATTGTTATTCATGTTTTTGTACTGTATTTTATGCTGCTTTTACAATTAAGTGTTTTACATTTGTTGTTAGCCGCCCTGAGCCCAGCTTATGAACTGGGAAGGGCAGGGTATAAATAATAAAAATATTATTATTAAATAATAATTTATTATTCATACCCCGTCCATCTGGGCAGCTCCTAACAGAATATTAAAAACAGAATAAAATATCAAACATTAAAAACTTCCCAAAACAGGGCTGCCTTCAGATGTCTTCTAAAAGTCAGGTAGTTGTTTATTTCCTTGACATCTGGTGGGAGGGCGTTCCACAGGGCGGGTGCCACCACCGAGAAGGCCCTCTGCCTGGTTCCCTGTAACTTGGCTTCTCGCAGTGAGGGAACAGCCAGAAGGCCCTCGGTGCTGGATCTCAGTGTCAGGGCTGAAGGAAGGAAGGAAGGAAGGAAGGAAGGAAGGAAGGAAGGAACTGTGCATTTCACAGGGCAAGTGAAGAGTCTTGTACCTTGGATAACGGGAATCGGCAAAGTATTCTGGCACTGGGAGAAAGGGGGAGGCAGCGGCACAGGGAGAAGAGTGGGAGAAGCTAAGCAGGGAATGCCAAAGTGGGAGGGAGAAGCTGTGCGATGTAAGGTCAGAGATGTAGGCTGAGTCTGAGTCACTACAGTTAACTTAAATGGCTCGAACTATCAGCTCTGGCATTCCAAATGCCGTCTCAACGCAACAGCAAAAAACTCAGGAGTTGTAATGTGGCATTCTGTGTCGGCCCATCGGCTAGGAGAAATGTCAATTTAATTAGAGGAGGATGCTCACGGGAAACAGGACAAGGTCTGCAAAAGAAAGCATTGTGCACGCTTCATTTTGGACTCTCAGTGTTTCTGAAGATAGCATCAAGTCTCTTGCCAGAGGCTGGGCACCAGCCATTCAGAAAACCTAAGAGCATAAAATGATCCTGCTGGAACAGGTCAGTAGCCTATTTAATCCAGCACCCTCTTCTCTCTCTCTCTCTCTCTCTCTCTTTTTTTTTTTTTTTGGAAAATAATATTTATTACTTTTCCAACAATTTAAGCACTAAAGGAAAAAAAATGAACAATACAATACAATACAACAAAAACAATACAATGCAAAAACACTACATGACACTAACACATTAAACTAACAAAACAAAACAAAAACAGTTTAAAACACATCAAACACATCAAACAATTTCAGTAACTTATCTTTCATTCACTTATTTCAACAACCTCCTCACACCTCCCTTTTTGTATTCCACTTCTGTTAATCGTTTCAGCGATTCCTTTCCATCTTCCTCTGTTTTCTATCCTATAATCATCCTAACACATTCTAACCTTATTTTTTTTCCTTAATACTCTATTAATCTATTTATACTTAATTCCTTATAACATTTCTACTAACATTTCTGAACTTTGAATTTTATTGTTATTCCTGTTTTTGTTATTGTTGTTTTTGTTATTGTTATTTTGTTATTGTTATTTCCTGTTTTTATTGTTATTCCTGTTTTTGCCATATAACTTCATTCCAACATTTTTCTAACATTCATTAATTTTACATTATTTCTATAAATAGTCTTTAAACTTTTTCCAGTCTTCTTCCACCGACTCTTCTCCCTGGTCTCGGATTCTGCCAGTCATTTCCGCCAGTTCCATATAGTCCATCAACCTGGTGATCTTCTATCTGATGCGCTTGGCTCTTTTCCAAGTCCCTTCTGCAGATCTTCTTCGTATTTATACAAAAACTTTACTTTATCTTCTACTGATCTTATTTTTATTTTCCTTCCTTTGAAACTGAAAGATAGACCTTGGGGAAACTCCCACCTAAAGATGTTCTCAACAGGGCAACAATATCTCCGTAGTTAGGCCCAAAATCCAAAAGATATTTTGGAACGTCTTCAAAAATTTTCACTCTTGACTGTTGTACTTCCAAGTTCTTCTGGCAGTGCCAACCCAAGATTCTATCTCTCTCTTTTTTAGTTCGAAGGGTGATCAAGCAGTCTCTTATTCTATTCTTCTCTTTTCCCCCTCCTCTTCCAAGTCTGAAGGCCCTCACAATTCTAAACTCTTCTTGGCCCAAGTCCAGGTCCCAAAAGTCAGCAAATTCCTGTGTGAGAAAGTCTATCAAGCTTTCCTTCTCCAATTCAGGTAGGGCTCTGATCCTCAGATAAGTCTGTTTTTCTTTAAGTTCAGTCATAGCAAGCGTCAACTTATGCTCATCAGGTTGCCTCTGTAGGGCTGGGACTCTCTCTCTCTCCAGTTGTATTACTTTACATTCAGCAGCAACGGCTTTCTCCCTGGCTTCCTCCGCAGTCTGCCGTATCAAAGTAGATTCCTGTATCAATTTCTGGATGGTTTCTGTATTGGTATTCACCTTTTGTCCCAGATTATTTATACTTTCTGTATTTAAGTCAATTTTAATAGTTGCAGAATCCACTTTCACGTTTGTCACATCTACTTTCTTGTTAAGCTGTTCCAATGAATCATTTATCTTAACTAATGCAGCCGCTAGGGCCTCTTCTGTCGACAATCCTCTTTGTTTAGATTGTACTGGTACAAAAGCAGCAGCAGAAGAAGCGGGGAGGCCTGATGTTGAGTCTCTCCTGGGTTGCTGCCAAGTCTTCCCGGACCTTAATGTTTTTTCAGCAATTGACTGGTCTGTTTTTCCCTTTCCATTTGCCATGACACTTAAAAGATTCAAGGTCAGTCCCAGAGTCTCACAGTTTTTATCTTGCAGCTGGAAATTCCCCTAGCCCAGCTCTTGTAAAGCAACCAGTTTCAAAGGCTTCCACTAGAGGGAAACAGTTTCTATTTATATTAGTCAATAATGTCCTCTTTTAAACACAGTTCAAACAAAGTTAGTTTCAGTTTTCAGTTACTTTTACTCCTTTTTAAAGGCAGCCGGAGACAGTAGAAACAATGTATTTCTCTTATTTAGCTAGCTGTCAATAAACGTTCTAAACGCTGTCAATGAACATTCCAAAAGACGTCAGTCCTGCTAGCAGCCTGTTTCCAGGGACAGAGCGGCGGTATTTTAGCTCTCTTCACTCTCTCCTGCAGGCATACTCAGCCCACAACTTCCCCCCCTCTTCTCCTGCCTCCAAGGGGGGGGGGTTAATGTTCTTTACCGATGGAAATTTAGTCTTTTACGAAAGGCTTTCCAAGACTTCAGCTTGCAGCCTCATTGCTCAGTCTATTTACAAAAGGGGAAGGTGGACTTCCTGTATTGAACCTCCCCGTTTCAATGCCAAATTAAACATTTAAAAATCCAATTCTCCCGTTTCAGTTCTACTCACGGGTAATTACTTTGAAGTCAAATTGTCCACAGGAAAAAGTCAGTGCTCTCCGGTAGCAGCTATGCGGCTTTACTCCGTGGAAGTAGCAGACGATTCGAAGCACCGCGCCACTCACCCCACTTCGCTCCGGATCCCCGAAACCGGGTTTCCCCGTGAGTAGAGGAGGCAAAAAGGGTGCCCACCGAATCCCACGCTCACAGGCTTCTCCCGCCTATTATTTTTTGTGGGTCTCCACCTTCGCCGTGGCAGCCAGACCCAGATTCCCACGGGGCAAATTCCTCCCGATCAGAGGAATTCCGCCATTACTGGAGGCACCAACCCGGAAGTCCCCCAATCCAGCACCCTCTTCTCACCGTGGCTTGCCTGTGGGAAACCTGCAAGCAGGATTCGACCACAACCTCTCTTCCAGTTTCCAGCAACTGGCATTCAGGAACACTGCTGCTTCCCAACCATGGAGTTAGAACAAGGCCATTGCAACTAGTAGCCATCGATAGCCCTCTCCTCCATGAATTTGTCTAATCCTCTTTTAAAACTGTCTAGGTGGATAGCTTTTGAATTCTGGTGCTGGAGGAGACTCTTGAGAGTCCCATGGACTGCAAGAAGATCAAACCTCTCCATTCTGAAGGAAATCAGCCCTGAGTGCTCACTGGAAGGACAGATCCTGAAGCTGAGGCTCCAAGACTTTGGCCATCTCATCAGAAGAGAAGACTCCCTGGAAAAGACCCTGATGTTGGGGAAGATGGAGGGCACAAGGAAGTAAGACTATGAGGAGAATTATTAGTTAATGATAACTAAGAGTAATAGAGAAATTAAGAAATGCAGAGTAAGTGATGAAGAATGGAAAATCATCAGAGGTGTTGACGGAAGTCAAAAATATTGTATAAGATAAGAAATTATGTAATATGAATGTTGGAAATGATATGTTAAAATAATAAAAAATATTTTTTAAAAAATTCGCCAGGTGCGTTTTGCTACTGGAACGGGTCCAATTGCAACCATATGGAGATTTCTGGCACCAGGCTGGCAACCACAGTTTAAAAACATTTGACTTAGTTCCTAGTTAATACCTTTTCCTTTTCCTTTTCCTTTTCCATTGTGTAGGTTCCTCCTTCTTGCATAATGAATTGTTGTAAGAGCAAGCTACTGTCAAGCAATGTAGTTGAGATAATAGAATCATAGAACTGTAGCGTTGGAAGGGACTCCAAGGGTCCTCTATTCCAACCCCCTGGCGAACGGGCAGTCCTTTGTGGGGACTGTAACCTAGGTTTAAGGTACCATTTGGCGCCTAGCTTATATATCTGAGTTTCAAACACCGGTTATGAGGGACAAAGGCTTTTCTCTAGCCAGCTGAGGAAGCTAGTGAAAATGAGACAGGTTGAAACCAAGACATATGAGGAATGGTTGAAAGAGCTTGGTATGTTTAGCCTGGGGGGAAAGGAGACGGAGAAGGAGATACGATAGCCATCTTCAAACACCTGAAGGGCTGAAGTGGGAGATGGAGCAAGCCTGTTTTCTCCTGCTCCAGAGTGTAGGATGCAAACCAATGGATTCAAGTTACAAAAAAAGGAGATTCAGACTAAAAATCAGGAGGGAAATTCTGGCAGTGAGAATTGTTAGACCGCGGAACAGTCTCCTTCAAGAGGTTGTTGACTCTCCTACATTGAAGGTTTTTAAGCAGAAGCTGATTGGCAGGGGGGTTGGACTAGATGACCCTCGGGTTCCCTTCCAACTCTATGAATTCCCACCATTCCTATTACTGGCTGTGCCGGGCAGTGCTAATGGGAATTATAGTCCAAAACATCTGGAGGGCAGCACAATGGAGAAGGCTGGTACAAGTTGTTTTCTGCTGCTCCAGAGAAGCGGACACGGAGCAGTGGATCCAAACTACAAGAAAGAAGATTCCACCTAAACATTAGGAAGAACTTCCTGACAGTAAGAGCTGTTCGACAGTGGAATGTGCTGCCAAGGAGTGTGGTGGAGTCTCCTTCTTTGGAGGTCTTTAAGCAGAGGTTTGACAACCATATGTCAGGAGTGCTCTGATGGTGTTTCCTGCTTGGCAGGGGGTTGGACTCGATGGCCCTTGTGGTCTCTTCCAACTCTATGATTCTATGATTCTAAGTCATGGTTTGGAGGACTCAGACACTGAGAAGAACCTGAAGGAACAGGGATGGAATTTAGCAAGGCAGCTCCTGTCTTCCTGGTTGTGTGGGGTGTCTTGGTCTCTGGCTTTGAACAGGCACAGATATCTTGAAGGCTTAAGCACCTCTCAGCTTTTATCAAGGGCTTGCAGTAAGGCTCCAAACAGCTGTATCTGAGCATCTCCCATATGTCACAATTTTAGCCTCCCTCTCGATGTGGCTCAGAGCCTAGCCGTGACTTCAGTATTTGCTTCTGTATTTTATGCCTCTGGGTGAAGCACTTTATTTTGGTTAGATCGTGTCACAGGAGAAAAGCAAGCAGCATTTTAATTCCTTGCAGGATCAATTCTTATTGTTTAAGTATTGAGCGGCATTGTGAGCCGAGAGAATATTATCTAGTAGTTTAGACCAAAGTTTCTATTTCAGGCCCGAGGAAGAGCAAAATTGGGTGTGTTTTACAAGGCCTAATGAAACTTTTATGGCTCCGAACAAAAAAAAAAGGCACCAGTCCTCTTCCAACATTTGTATGAATTAGGTTTCAGACGCTCTGCAACTGTGGGTAAGCACTGCAGGGGGGCATTCATATCTGGGGAATTTTGCAGCCGAAGAGAAATATATCGAGCTGGTTTCTTCACACAAAGCTCTTCCCTTTGTAAAAAGGCCAGTCTACAGTTTGGGCTGCCATGCATGCTCACACATATACAGTGGAACCTCGAGTTGCGGACGTAACGCGTCCCAGACGCAAGTCCGCAACTCAAAGCTTTCGCACCCAGAACCGCTGCATCTGTGCATGTGCGCGGCGTGATCTAGCGCTTCTGCACATGTGCAAGCGGCAAAACCCAGAAGTAACCGTTCTGGTACTTCCGGGTTGCTGAGGGAAGCAACTTGAAAAGACGTAATCTGAAGAGGACGCAACGTGAAGTATGACTGTATAGGTATGCACAGCCAAGCAGTATGGAATTTTTTATTTATTTGATAAAAGTTATACACCGCTTGATTGCAAAGAAAACACAAAAGCCTCACAAGCGGTTTACAAAAATATAAAACAATAAAGCTAAGGAAAATCTGCAACTGTGCTTTAAAACATACAAAAAGTTAAAATACCGAATCAAATTAAAATTCACACCACCATTTCTAAACGCCTGGGTAAAGGTAAAGGTAAAGGGACCCCTGAACATTACATCCAGTCGTGGCCAACTCTGGGGTTGTGCGCTCATCTCGCTTTATTGGCCGAGGGAGCTGGAGTACAGTTTCCAGGTCATGTGGCCAGCATGACTAAGCTGCTTCTGGAGAACCAGAGCAGCGCATGGAAATGCTGTTTACCTTCCCGCCGGAGCGGTACCTATTTATCTACTTGCACTTTGATGTGCTTTTGAACTGCTAGGTTGGCAGGAGCAGGGACTGAGCAACGGGAGCTCACCCTGTCATGGGGATTCGAACCGCCAACCAAAACAAGAAAGCCTTTAGCAAGCAGCAAAAGGAATACCATGGGCAGACTTCAGACCTGTTGGATCTACTTTGATTTTTAACTGTAACTCCAGGATCAACCAACCAGAGCTTGGTGCTAATATATATACATGGTGGGAAATCCTATGCTGAGATTGTAGCTTACCACGTACATAAGAGCATTAGTTCATAAATACCCATAAAAACATAATTTTAAAAACCAATAAGACATCAGCAGGTACCGATAGGTTAAAAAGACATATTCATGGTGCAAAGGCAAGTCTGAACAGTACAAGTGACAGAAGGCGTCAGAAAGAGGCAGGGACAGTGCCTGCTGAACCTCTAGTGGCAGGCAGTTCCACAGGGCAGGGCCTGTCACACTAAAGGCTCCGTCCCTAGCGAAGACCAATCGAACCTCAGGGGTGTGAGGAGCCACCAGAAGTGCCCCTTTGGGTTACTGGAGACTGAGATCCGTCACAAAACTACAGGGTTTCTTCGGAAAAGCGAAGACATCTGCCCAGTAGATACCCCCGGTCTGTGTTGCCTCCCCAGTTTGTCAACAGCCGTACCCAGACCTCAACCCTCTGCACCAAATAACTTCCCACCAGACCTAAACTGAGCTGTTCCGTAAGTTCCCAATGCTTCAATATATAGATATTTATCTCCAACTGATGCAACCTACAATGTCACCGGCTCTCCTGAAATCCAGAAATAGACATGTTGCTATGGAGCATGTCAAAGACCAAGCGCAAAGTAGTATTTTCACAAAGTAGAGGGGAAAGTCTCTCAAAGACGTAGGCTGATTTTCAGCTCAACCTGCCGAGAACCTCAGCACACATTCAAAAAAGTAAGTGTTCTAGCCCTCAGTACTGTGGGGAGAGATTTTCAGGGCCATGGACAAGACCTCCGTCCTTTGGTGAGGTTCCCCATGACTACAACATCCTTGTAGGACATGTTATTTGCTTTTCGGTCAGAAGACGGATGTGTTTGGTCTTTTAACGTGGGTGAAATGTTCTGAATTTGTTTTGTTTGAAATTGTATCCTAATGTACCTGTTTATTCTTGTGAAGTGCATCCAGCAGACTTTGTGGCTGAATGTCGGCATATAACAGACCCTCCAAGTGTTCCTATTTTCCAGGAACAGTCCCAGATTTACAGAAGGATGTCTATGTTTTCTTTGGATATTGTTTCAGAAAGTGTGCATTACTCTTAAGTGTGAACTGCATAACCTCCAAGGGCCCCCATTTTTTCAGGGACAGTCCCAGAAATTATAGAAGCCATCCCGGTTTCTGATTTGATCCTGGAATGTCCTGCTTTTCCTAAGGATGTCCCTATTTTCATCGGAGAAATGTTGGAGGGTATGGAGTTATGTGATCCCCAAGCCAAAGGAGATAAGTAACTATGCAACCCTTAGGAGACATCTGTGTAAGGAAGTTTTTGGATGCTTAATGTCTTGTTATGTTTTTCTATATATTGGGAGTTGCCCAGAGTAGCTGGGGCAACTCAGTCAGGTGGGGTGAGTATAAATATAATATAATATAATATAATATAATATAATATAATATAATATAATATAATATAATATAATATAATATAATATAATATAATAATATAATATAATATAATATAATATAATATAATATAATATAATATAATATAATATAATATAATATAATAATAATAATAATAATAATAATAATAATAATAATAATAATAATTTATTATTATTATTATGGAACAGGACGTCCCTAGTTTCACTGGAGAAATGCTGGAAGGTTTGCATATAAATACAGTGGACCCTCGAGTTATGTACCGCTTTGGATGCGTAACATTCGGGTTGCGAACACGGCAAACCCAGAAGTGTATACATCCAGGTTTTGCCGTGCATGCATGTGCAGAAGCGCTCTGCGCACCACACATGTATGCAGTAGCACTCTATCATGCCACGAGCGTGCGCAGAACCAGCGCCTCCAATTACAGACTTTTCAGGTTAGGTATGGACCCCCGGAACGAATTTAATTCGCATCTGGAGGGTCCACTGTAAACAGTAACAATAACAACTTGAAGTTGTATATGGCATGCAGAACAAATTGGTTTGTCATATTTTTAACCCTGTATTTCTTGGTGGGGGGGGGAGAGAAAACGAAAACAAAGGCAGCAGATATGCACACTGGATAGCTGTGAAAAATCACACACACCCATGAGAACTACACAGCAATCTGATAAAACCACCATAGAGGAATCAAAAGTGAAAGCACTATACGTACAACAGAGACTCAGTGAAAGGCATTCCTATTGCCTCTTTCTGCACACAACCGCAAGTGCCTTTCTTGTGGCTCAGCGCTGCAAAACAGGAAGCCACACACAATGCACTCAGGCGGTTTGAGAAACCCTGACATCAGCTGCACTCCACATTCTTGTGAAAAAGCACTGAAAGCCCGGTCTGTCTAGCTCTCCCACCAAATGTACCTCTGAAAGTGAGGGGGGGAGACAAAAGTACCCCAACACCTCAGTGGCAAACCAAGCTGCCCTTTAAAGAGACAGTGACATGAGGCATGCCTGTTAAGCTTTCTCCAAGAAACTTGGGCTAATGGTCTAGCAAACCCCTAAGCAAGGACATTACCACTGCCAGTATCCCTACAACAAGCCTGCGAGGTAGGCAAACTGTGTTAGATAGATAAAACTTTATTCGCATTGGCCAATGGCCATAACAACAGTAAAACACTATACACAGAAAAGGAAATTTGGTATAAGAGCACAATTTAAAGTCCTGAATCAGCAGTCAGTTAGTGGCCTTATTCTGATTGCCCCCGCTATGAACCTAGCAACCTTTGCTATTATCTGCTCATTTTGATCTGGTAGGCAAATTGTGAGTGCCAGGGCTGGCCGATAACTGGCTTTCAACATTGCAATAGATCAGCAGCTAAACATCGCAATACACCGATACATCACGATTCTGAAATAAGGATTGAACTACGTGGAGGACTTGGCTGGCTTCACGGTTTTCCCGCATCATGATTTTTGCCGGTGCCTGGTCTTGCGATTCACTGGCTCCTGAGGGAGGCAGGTGAGACCTGAGCTGGCAGGGGCTGCAGGAATCAAGAGACACATTGGCTGGTTTCATGGTTTTTCCTGTGAAAATTGTAATTTTTGCATAGCACACACACATACAACACCCCTCACCATTGGGCACTTTTAAGCACTATAAAGGAACCTAAACTACTAAAAACCACCCAAATGAACATATTTGCCAATTCTAGAGAAGGGGTAGGAACCGGTGGCTCTCCAGATGCCATTGGACTTCAATTCCCATAATTCCTAGCAGGGAACCTCCATGCTGGCAGGGGCTGATGGGAGCTGGAATCTAACCAATTCCCCACCCACATGTGCAACCAAATAACAGAACCCAGGATGCAGCTTGCAAGGAGCTATAGTGATCAGAACAGCCTTGATTCTCTCTAACTGGCAACATCACACAAGAAGCAGACTTGGCCCCCAATCCAATCGTGTCTGGGTGAACCCCTGTACCTCTCCCTTATGAATGAATTGCTGCTGTGAGAACAAGTTAGGGTGCATTTGTTGTGAACCGGTTTACGCGGGGCAGAAAATTCCCCAATGCTTAATTTGTCCATAGAAAGTTTGCTGCTTTCGAAATTTCAAATATGGTTGATGCCAATACTGCATCAGGAAACTGGACAAGGGTTTTAGCTTTATTTACTGCATGCCAGTAAAATAATTGCACCCATTTAGATTGCTCTCTAAGGCATCCAAAAAAATTTCAGATGCAAACCAAAACATTTCTGATGCAGTTTACCCGAGGCACAGAGTAGAGGGGGAAATTTCCAATTCAAAATTTTCCAGAAAACCCACATCACTGATTTATACCCAGGCAGTTTGCATCACTAAGGAAGAAGGATGATTAAAACTGATTGAAAGCAAGTTTTCCCACTATTATCTCATATTATCTCCAAGTAATGATGCATACTAACCGCTTCATCTAACAACAAAACCTATTAATTTACAACTAAATAGAGTGTTTACACGGTACTTCTTCCCAATGTTCATAAACACTGCATTTTTCTCTTCCACCTTTGCTCTCCTGTCATAAATCGCTTCCACAGTCCACCTGCTTTGCTCCAAGCAATGCGCAGAAACATGAAATGGCTAAGAATCCAGAGCTTTGTCACACACCAGGGCACCATGGAAAGGGAATGAGGGTTCTTCTTTTCCTTCCTGCAACTGTGTACAGACTCTACATCCCACAGATACCAATGTGTAAAGGAGAGATTTATTCTCTAAAAGGACCCCAGAAGAAAAACACAGCCCTGCCCGGTAGGACAGACACCACCCCAGCAAACCACCAAATCCTCAGTCAGGGAGAAATTGGGGTTCTTTTTCTGGACGACCTCCAGTTTCACAAAGGCAAGAGTCAGATAGTTCACTCACTGCCTTGTTGAGTCCCAAGCCCATGCATTACTCAGCAGAAGGTAACCAAGCAGCCAGGTACCGGATTCAGAGCCAAAAGATTGCTGCAAAAAGCCGCGCATGGTATAAATACAGATACAGGGATACCTTGGTTCTCGAACTTAATCCGTTCCGGGAGTCCGTTCGACTCCTGAAACCATTTGAAAACCAAGGCGCAGCTTCTGATTGGCTGCAGGAGTTTCCTGCACCCAAGCGGAAGAAGCATCGGGACGTTCGGCTTCCGAAAAATGTTCGCAAACTGGAACACATACTTCTGGGTTTGTGGCGTTTGGGAGCCGATTTGTTTGACAACTAAGCCGCTCGAGAACCAAGGTACCACTGTAAATGCAAGTTGTATCCAGGCCTGTGTGGTTGCTTCATCACACAATTCTTTCTCTGTTTGAGCCATTAGAACTTTGATTTTATTTTTTAGAATAAGGTAGATACCATTCTGTTTCTGGAAGATGAAAAGGAAATGCCTTTATTTGCTTAGAGAGAGCAAAGGGTAACTGCCCAGCTC
This sequence comes from Podarcis bocagei, assembly GCF_964188305.1. NCBI lineage: Eukaryota > Metazoa > Chordata > Lepidosauria > Squamata > Lacertidae > Podarcis > Podarcis bocagei. The sequence continues at coordinate 88,510,796 of NC_138133.1, forward strand.
TGAGAACTGAGTGAACAGTAGACAGAGCATGGGAATTCAGAGACTATGAGGTCATCCAGGCAAACACCATGAACCATACCTGCTGTGCAGAAAAGGCATTACAAGTGGAACAGGAACATTATACAAGCTTCCCGGCAGGTGAGTCGCTGCTACTTACCGGAAGAAGGCAGGAGGAGATAGCAGAGGGGGTCAGCTTAGTGCAAACTCACTGGCAGGGACACCAGGTTGGCTCTGCCACCGTGTTTGCACCGTGCCAACCTCCCACTGCTTCACCATTCCTGGAAAGCAACAACCACCCAGTTGCTCCACACCATCCAAAGAGCAGCTTCTGCCCTTGTACTGAGCCCATGCTAGCAATGCCGTCTATGACGCCATCTGTCCTCTTTATAGTGCTTGACCTCCAAAAAGTAAGTCTCGCTTGCATGCATCTTTCATCCAACACAGAAAAGCCGCCTTTCAATTCAGTGTCTTTGACTGAAGGCCACTGATTCAGCTTTAAGAGATAATAAGTGGACGTTTGTATATTTAATTTTCACCACACTATGTAAAATGGGGGAAGGGCGGGGGTCAGGAGAAAGCCACTTGGGGGGTTATTTTTGCAATGGTATTTCAATATCATTTTTTACACAGCCTTGAAGGAATACCAGCACTGCTCTTGCAGGAAGAATAAATACTGCCTTTAACTCTTGCTCCTGGTATGGTGAGATACACTCAGATAAGTTCTCTTTCGTGCACTCACTGCCCAGCAAATCAGAAAGTTCTTTTTTCATTAAGTTGATCATTATTGTATTTGAAATACTTGTTGTTCAAAGCGCTTCACAGATGTTGCCTCAGCAGCCCTGACAACCTCCCTGTAGGGAAAGTCCCCACATTGCAGATGGAGAAACCGAAGTTGAGACAATTATAGGGTCTCGTAGCATGCAACCGTCTTGTGGATGAGCTTGAATGCAAACTATACGGAAATGTTCTAAATGCAGTTAATTTCTATACTGCTTTTCAGCCCAGAGCAATTCATAACTCACATGAGAACCAGCTATGTTGCGGCACTTCAATGGCCCCAAATGGTGGTGATCCTAACATTATGCATTGAGTTTGAAGTTTTACCTTCCTATCCAGTTTGCGGAAATGGAGGGTGCAAAGCAAGAAATACAAGCCAAGCCACTTCTGCTATTAGCACCAATGCATAATGCAGTCAAGGACTTTAAAGGATCCTCCAGACAACCTATTTACTTAGCATTCATCCTTGGAAAGCTGAAACTGAGGGTAGATCATATCTGGTTTTTCTTCTGTTCAGATGTGCTAGCAAGGAGGTTATATGTCAGCAAGCATTCATCCTGGTTTGCTTGCAGGTCACTTACACAACTACCCAAATGGTCCAATTCCACACATTTTACCCTGCATTTCTCAGTCACTTTCCTAACTGCAAACAAAAACAAAAACCTGTTTCTTTTCGAAAGTGGACTTGTTGTGATAAGGAAGGGATCACTTTGTGAGCACAGTGGTGTCCTTGGGGTCTTCCCCTGGGGCCCACAAAACCTGAGTCCCCTCCGCCCACTCACTGTCCCCTTGGCCCTTGGCCACAAGGTGCTCGCTGCCATTTTCTCCCTGAAGAAATAGAGAGAGAGAGATGAAGAAGGAAGTTGGATGAGTGACTTTCTCTCCCACTTACTCTTTCAGCTCTATGTACTTTTCAAGGCTCAGATTATGGTAATTTGGAGTGGCTACATGCCATGGCTCAAAAAAAATAAAAAAAATCTTTATGTGCTACTGGGCCCCCAAAGTGTGAAAACAGCTGCAGGAGAGGGGCAGTGAGTAATATTATGGGATGTTTGGCAGTGCCAAAGGCATGCATAGGCAAGCTCGGCCCTCCAGATGTTTTGGGACTACAACTCCCATAATCCCTAGCTAACAGGATCAGTGGTCAGGGATGATGGGAATTGTAGTCCCAAAACATCTGGAGGGCCGAGCTTGCCTATGCCTGGCCAAAGGTGTCAGTGCTCCTCTGGGAAAGTTGAAGCCTAGACATTTGATCACACTCACTTAATCCTCACCGATTTGTAGCTGACAAACCTCAGTGGCTAGGACATCTAGGACCAAGGTGCATCCATTCAAACTCCCTTGTTGTTTTTGCTACTGCCAGGAGGTGGAATGTTACTACCAAGATGTGTGTTATTTGCATGCCGCTACATTTGTTATGTGTTGCGGCTTTATTGCTGTTATTATGAATTTGTTCTTGTGATGTGTTTAGTAGTGTTTAGAGTGTCAGACTAGGACCTGCGAGAGACCGTGGTTCAAATCCCCACTCAGCCATGAAACTCAGGGTCATGGCGTTTGAGCCCCATGTTAGCTGAAAGATTCCTATACAGTAGTACCTCAGGTTAGAGACGCTTCAGGATACAGACTCCGCTAACCCAGAAATAATACCTCGGGTTAAGAAATTTGCTTCAGGATGAGAACAGAAATTGTGCAGCAGCGGGAGGTCCCATTAGCTAAAGTGGTACCTCAGGTTAAGAACAGTTTCAGGTTAAGAACGGACCTCCAGAACGAATTAAGTTCTTAACCCAAGGTACCACTGTATTGCACAGGTTGGAGTAAATGACCCAGGTAGTCCCTTCTAACTCTACGAGAGGCGAAGAAAACTCTGACCCTAAACCTCCACTGCCTTGTGGGATATCTTCAGGAGAAGAAAAGTCTAAGTGGGAAGCCCTACACTAATCCTAAGACAGTTGGATGGCGCCTTGTATGCCTCCTTCCGGCAACTCCTGCAGCCAAGATGATGCCAAATGTCTGGCTCTGCTTTCCTTTGGACCACATCAGTGAGGCTGGGGGTGTGTGTGTGTGTGTGTGTGTGTGTGTGTGTGTGTTGTCATCTGAGAGGTCCAGGGCCTTCAGACACACCACCCAGGCTTGCGCCCCACTAAAGTCACTTCAGTGCTGCTAACACAGTGGTTTGACTTCACCCCCGGAGGCACACTCTATTGTCCATTGACAGACAGGTGCCAACACTGATTCTATGGTTAGGTGGCCACTGGCCTCCTTCATCAGGCCTCTTCTTATGTTTTCATGGTCAACACAGTTTCATGGACTGCATCTGTCGAGATTGGATGTGTCTACAGTGTCATCACAGTGTAGACCAAGCGGAGCACCAGCCTCTCCCGCAGATCATTACATATTGTGTCCCAGAACATCTCTCAAACTAAGCAGCGGCTATAGGGGAAATGAAAGCCAAGGCAGATTACAGGCCAAAGACAATGCATTACTGTATTTTAATATTTGGTTGGAAGTCGCCCAGAGTGGCTGGGGAAGCCCAGCCAGATGGGTGGGGTATAAATAATAAATCATCGTTGTTGTTGTTGTTGTTACAATGCTCAGCTCTACTCAAGATATGCTCAGAGGGTCTCCTGGGAGACAAGAGAATACTCTTCTCCACGAAAGTAAGTTGTTCAACGCATGATTCTAGGGCACGGGGAAGTATCTCTGCACATGCTCAGAAACACTAGGCCAAAACCGGTCCAGGACTTTGAAGAAGAGGCAGCAGCCCTCTTACACAGAATGCAAGAATTGACAAGTCCGCAGAGAAAGCAAAAATGCAACTATCTGTGAACATACACAACACAAACCCGGATACAGTAGCAAGATGCAATCTCCCTAGGAGCTCCTCAAAGTATCCGTAAACAACACTAACTTTGCTACATTAGCAAAAGAAGAGGAAGCAAAAGAGGAGCAAATTGTTGCATGCAAACTGAGACACCGAGCCCTCCTCTCTGGTAGCACAGGGTTGGTGGGGGAGCTTTGGCCCCTGACAGAATCCAACCATACACACATTCAATTGAGCCCCACATCTCTCCCCAGCCTGCTGCAGCCCCACTGAAGAGACCAGACCCGGTCCTCCGGCCCCTGCCAAAGTGGCCCCCTTTTTTGCATTCACATGTGCAAATGTTCCAGGATCCGCCCGCCTCCCCGCCTTGCAAGGCTCCTTCTTCTTATTCTTCTATGGCCCTCGCCATCATCATCCCCCTCCTTGCTAGGTGGGTAGGGGGGGGGGCCCGGGCCATGACTCATGCAAAAACGCCCCATGGAAATTGGGGCACCATTGCGCGCGCAGCTCCTCACCTGCCCACAGCGCGTGTGCGTAACGGGGTTGTCAGCGGCAGCAGCCTGGGCTTGGGAGGACCAGAGCAGAGGGGCTCCGCACTGCGCTTGCGCGGCGAGGAGGGAGGAAACAGAATGGCCTCCCCCCCTTGCTCAGCTGCGCGACGTCTCATTGGCTCGCAGCTCCCTGCGTCGGGGAAAGAGAGGAGGGGCCGGACTACAAATCCCAGCAAGCACGGCGCGGAGGCGGAGCGAATGAATAGGAGTGAGGGGGAGCTGCCTGGCCCCGCCTCTGGAGAAGCTGGGAGGTTCATTCATAAAAAAGGAGAGTTGGGCAACTGCGAACTGCGGGATAGTTTGTTACGAGGCAGCTGTCCAGCGGCGGATTTATGGAGGCAGTGAGAGATTTTACTTTCTTGGGCTCCATTATCACTGCAGATGGTGACAGCAGCCACGAAATTAAAAGACGCCTGCTCCTTGGGAGAAAAGCAATGATAAACATAGACAGCATCTTAAAAAGCAGAGACATCACCTTGCTGACAAAGGTCCGTATAGTTCAAGGCATGGTTTTCCCAGTAGTGATGTATGGAAGTGAGAGCTGGACCATAAAGAAAGCTGATCGCCAAAGAACTGATGCTTTTGAATTATGGTCTGGAGGAGACTCTTGAGAGTCCCATGGACTGCAAGAAGATCCAACCTCTCCATTCTGTAGGAAATCAGCCCTGAGTGCTCACTGGAAGGACAGATCGTGAAGCTGAGGCTCCAATACTTTGGCCACCTCATGAGAAGAGAAGACTCCCTGGAAAAGACCCTGATGTTGGGAAAGATGGAGGGCACAAGGAGAAGGGGACGACAGAGGATGAGATGGTTGGACACTGTTCTCGAAGATACCAGCATGAGTTTTACCAAACTGCGGGAGGCAGTGGAAAACAGGAGTGCCTGGCGTGGTCTGGTCCATGGGGTCACGAAGAGTCGGACACAACTAAACGACTAAACAACAACAACAACATAAGCTAAACAAGCTATAGCTTAGGGCCTCACTTTCTTGGGGGCCCCCAAAAAATGTAAAGGGGGAAAAACTGGGTGTACATTTCCAAAATAGAAGATAAAAAACAAATAAAATAAAACCTACTTATAGCAACAGTGTTTTGTGTTGTGGAGGCTCCTATGATTTAAGTAAGTCTGCTAGCCTGCTCCCTAAAATATCACTGGTTTGCTACTATTATTTCATGTTATAACAAGTTTTTAGAGACTAGATTGTGTGCCTTTGTCAACTGTGTTTCTAAAGGAACTTTTGTTATTGCCAAATGCCAATGCGTTTGCATTATTAAGTTCATAGCTGTCAACGTTTCCCTTTTTTTAAGGGAAATTCCCTTATTCCGAATAGGATTCCTCGCAAGAAAAGGGAAAAGTTGACAGCTATGATTAAGTTTGTTATGAATAAAAAAATCATTTTAAGTTGGAGCTTAATAATAATTTCACTATTATTATTATTATTATTACTTTATTATATTATACTACTTCTTAATTGTATTTCTGTTCAACAATTACTTTGATAAAATACATATTTTGTTACTTGCAAATGGCTTGAGATACCTATGAGGTCCATAAATAACCATATAGCATATATTCAATACAAAAACCAGCGACAATTTGTTGTTGACAAAGGACAGCTGGACATATAAAGGGCCCCATTACCTACAGGAGCTTAGGGCTCATCAAACCTAAATCCGACCCTGCTGCTGTCCAAAGTGAGTCAGGCACCCCAGGTTTTCAAAACTTGGTAACCTCACTTGGTAAACTTAGTATCTGAAGAAATGTGCATGCACACGAAAGCTTATACCCAGAACAAACTTTGGTGGTCTCTAAGGTGCTACTGGAATTTTTTTATTTTTTTAATTTCTTTTGACTGCATCAATCCAACACGGCTACCTGCCTAAATCTTGGTAACCTCACGTAAGTCTTTCTTTCTTTCTTTTTTAAATAATTTTTATTTAGGATTTTCAATTTTACACATTTCAAAAAAATTACAAGCATTTTAACATGTCAAAACTCGACCTCCTTCCCCCTCTTGCTGCAGTTTATTGATTTTTTAAATATATTTTCTGCATGCTCCAAATTAGCTTAATCATTTATCCATCTACTTTAAATGTATCCTCTTGTGAAACTGCAGGTTGTTGCAATAATCCTGCCAATGTTCTTACCTGTTTACAGTTTGTTTTTAAATATTCAATCATTTCATATTTTTCCGGTAAGTTTCACTACTTCTGCGTATTCTGTAAGTTTTTGTATCCATTCTTCTTCCATCGGGACTACTTCTTCTTTTCATTTATGGGCAAGTAACATTCTTGCCGCTGCAGTTGCATACATGAATAAATTTCTATATATTTTGGGTAGTTCTGTCCCTAGAATTTCTTCCTTTCTTTTATTGTTTTCTATTTAAGTTACATTGTAGTCCAAAGGCTATTCATCAGGAAATAAGGATTTGTTTTAAGTTTTTCATGTGTGCTAAAACTCAGTCTGGTATGTGTGTGTGTGTGTGTGTGTGTGTGTGTTTGTATTAACCTCATCAGTTAACAAACATGGATACATATGCTATAATGTTATTGTTTTAGTTAAATAAATTGTTTAAATCATTATTAAGGAAATGGTTGTTTTTCTCCTTCTGATAAAGTACAGCAGAAAAATTGCCCAAATATAAACAATTTCATAATTATCTTTCTATGTATTTCTAATAGGATAACCAAATCAGTAATTTTTGATATAACTGCAAAAACGACTCTGAAAATTTATTATTCCAAAAATGAAACCTTCATCTGGTTGTAAATATTAAGATTATACCAGCAAGAATGAGTCTTTCTGTAAAAAAATATATGATTTAAATCAAGTATTACTGACTAGTGAGGGACGCAGGTGGCGCTGTGGGTTAAACCACAGAACCTAGGACTTGCCGATCAGAAGGTCGGCGGTTCAAATCCCCGTGACAGGGTGAGCTCCCGTTACTCAGTCCCTGCTCCTGCCAACCTAGCAGTTCGAAAGCACGTCAAAGTGCAAGTAGATAAATAGGTACCACTCTGGCGGGAAGGTAAACGGCGTTTCCGTGCACTGCTCTGGTTCCCCAGAAGCGGCTTAGTCATGCTGGCCACATGACCCGGAAGCTGTACGCCGGCTCCCTTGGCCAATAAAGTGAGATGAGCGCCGCAACCCCAGAGTCGTCTGCGAATGGAGCTAATGGTCAGGGGTCCCTTTACCTTTATCTTTATTGACTAGTGATTTAAATCGTGATTTAAATGGATTTGATTTAAATCAAATCCACCCTGATCCTCTGTTCTCTGTTTCTCCCACTGCCCCTATGGCTGGCTTGTTTTCCCGTACCAGTTTATGTGGGGCCCAGCCAGCTGAGCCCAATGGATCTTAACCCGGCATAAGCCCTGGAAAAGGGAGCATGGTGAGGGGTGAGGACCAGAGAGGGGGTAGGCTGGTTCTGAAGCCTGTTTTCCTCATTCATGTGACCTGGCAACCCAGCGAAAGTCAAGCCAGCAGAAAGGGTGTTGTAACTCAAACACTCTTGCAAGAGGGGTGCTTTCCGTCTGCCAGCCTTAGACTGGCTCAGCCAGCAGTAGCCCCGATGCTAAGTGAAGTTTGAATCTGGTGCAAATTTATTCATGCTTATCTTACACCAGCCTCTTGTGTATAGGATTGCTCCCTTAGACTAGCAGCCTTGGGGAGGTGGGTGTTCCGAAATCAAGAGAGGAATGTGTGTGTGTGTTTTATGAAACGTCTAAATAAAACATTAAAAAAATAAAAAAGTGTAGGAGAGGGCCTTAGAACAGAGCAATTTTGAGCATTGCCATGGAATACTGATTGAGGCGTGGACTGAGAAAAATGAAAGTGGTGGTGGTGAAATTGAGGTACAGGGCGGTTATTTATTTAATATATACCACCTTCATCCGAGGATCACAGGACAGTTCGCGATACAAATCTGATTCGAGTCTGTGCTGCAACCTTTTGTTGCAACTCTGTGCTACAACTTTTTGTTGCAGTTCCGACTCAACACAGGCTGTCATTCTATCTATCTCTAATCTGGTTGTGCTGGTAATTAACATTTCGCTCACTAAGACATGAGAAGTGATAATCAAGTTTATTAAAATATCGGTAGCATTGTTACAAATTGCATGCCTTCCTTAAATCTTAATTGCTGCCTATATTTATGTGCCAGGTGTGGAGGGGGGAGGGAGAAAAGCAGCAACAAACGAGGATTTTAATTGTGTCATTATCCTCAATTTGCAGAAGATTATTCGGCTTTTTAGTGGAGCTGGGATACCTATTCTTTACTACAGCAGAATAAAGAATAGCTGTCATTGTCAGATTCCTGCAGGAGAGCTCTTGAAGCTTGCAAAACTTACCCCAGCGTAGATTCCACTGGCTTGTAAAGACTGCATGTCCAGGCATTTTAATTAGCACTTGGAAGTGTTCCTGCACTTCAGTTAACCTTCAAAACTTTTCTTGCTTTTAAAGGTCACCCGATTTCAAAGGTGATTTTCTGAATTTCAGTAGGCCTTGGAAAGCCTGGTCTCCATTTCACAGACATGTCTGTTTCTTCAAAATGGCATGTATGCTTTGCTTTTCCCCATTTTGGGCACCAGTAAATTTGGCAGCGTCAGAGGAAATGCATGCATGCCTGCCTGGAGAAAGAAGTCTGTGATATTGCAAAAGTTTTCACCCAGGCTCGGTTGGTGTCGCTGAAGACGACAGGGGCAATGGGTGTCTTGTTCCACAGAGATGTCCACCGGCAAGGGTGGCTGGCAGTTGAAGCAAAGGAAAGTCAGGAGGGCAGTGCAGGGCAAGGCAAGGCACCTTGGAGGGGAATGTGGATTCAGAACCACGGATAGCGCTCATGCCACAGACACCATGCATTCAATTTGTCTCAGCAAGGCCCTAGAGAAGTGGTTTTCAACCCATGTGCCGTGGCACCCTGGGGTGCCTTGATTGATTGTCAGGGGTAAAACAACAACAAACCTATGGTTACGTGAAACATAATAAACACACAAGATGTAACTGGCTGTACTTTTGTATAAATAAGATATTCTTGGGAGAAAAGCAATGAAAAACCTAGACAGCATCTTAAAAAGCAGAGACATCACCTTGCCGACAAAGGTCTGTATAGTTAAAGCGATGGTTTTCCCAGTAGTGATGTATGGAAGTGAGAGCTGGACCATAAAGATGGCTGGTCGCTGAAGAATTGATGCTTTTGAATTCTGGTGCTGGAGGAGACTCTTGAGAGTCCCATGGACTGCAAGAAGATCAAACCTATCCATTCTGAAGGAAATCAGCCCTGAGTGCTCACTGGAAGGACAGATCCTGAAGCTGAGGCTGCAATACTTTGGCCACCTCATGAGAAGAGAAGACTCCCTGGAAAAGACCCTGATGCTGGGAAAGATTGAGGGCACAAGAAGAGGACGAGATGGTTGGACAGTGTTCTTGAAGCTACCAGCATGAGTTTGACCAAACTGTGGGAGGCAGTGGAAGACAGAAGTGCCTGGTGTGTTCTGGTCCATGGGGTCACGAAGAGTCGGACACGACTAAACAGCAAATATTCATTGTATCAAATTGTAGATATCAACAGAAGTCTCATAAAGTTCAACGAAAAAAGCAGCAGACCCAGTGGATCAGTTCATTCTCTAGTCAGTTCATGCGTAAGGTCCATACATGTGTCTATTCCACCTGTCTGTTCATAGAGTTCAATAATCCACATGAAGGGCTGTTACATTTCCACAGAATCCTTTCACAGAGTCTAAGACAAGGATTTCCGGAATCTTAGCCTTGTTTCACCATCCTAGGCCTCACCACTACTATGCCGTAAGATCCACTATCCTGTAATATTACATATGAGCATGTACTACTGATGAAGCCTAGGATGGCGAAACAAGGCTAATATTCCGGAAATCCTTGTCTTAGACTCTGTGAAAGGATTCTGTGGAAATGTAACAGCCCTTCATGTGGATTATTGGACTCTATGAACAGACAGGTGGACCTTATGCATAAACTGACTAGAGAATGAACTGATCCACTGGGTCTTCTGCTTTTTTCATTGAACTTTATGAAACTTCAGTTGATATCTACAATTTGATACAATGAATATTATGTCTTATTTATGCAAAAGTACAGCCAATTACATCTTGTGTGTTTATTGATTGTCAGGGGTGCCATGGACAACACTGACCTCTGACCCTCTTTCCTTCCTTCCCTCCCTTCTTAGATGCCCTCTTGCATCTCTGCCTCCCAAAGGCTTGCACAGCTGTTTATTGCAGCAGCCCTGGTTATAAGCTCTGCAGGCGAATGGTGCCTCTGGAAGGTACCTCTCAATTTGTTAGCTCAGAGACCAGGGGCGGTGGCAGTGGCTGCCCAGAGGACTCCCAAGGAGAGGGAAGAGGGGAGGGAACGCTCCACAAGGGAGGGTGTTTGAAAAAGGGTGAGAGGCTGCCAGCTCTTCAGGCAAGGGGGGACATAACTGGGCTCCTGAGCCACACAGGGGCGCTGCAGAAAGAATGTTGTTGGTTAAGAGAACCATGGACACAAAAAGGTTGAAAATCTCCTAGAGCAGCCTTTCTCAACCTGTGGGTTCCAATATGTTGTTGAACTACAACTCCCATCACCCTTAGCTAGCAAGGCCAGAGCTCAGGGATGATGGGAGTTGTAGTCCAACAACATCTGGGGACCCACAGGTTGAGAACCACTGTCCTAGAGCAACTGGCTGGTGTTAGGTAGTCATTGATTGCAAACCCACATCCCGAGTATTGCCTCCTGACCAGTGTAAAGGATCAGTGCCTTTTTTGTTTCTCCCAGCTGTGGTCATTCCCATTGAGTCATTGGTCCAGCCATTGGAATCTGGTGGAAAAGGTGTCTCCTCAGGTCTCAGAAGATGAAAGAAGAAGAAGAAGAAGAAGAAGAAGAGGAGGAGGAGGAGTTTGGATTTGATATCCCGCCTTTCACTCCCTTTAAGGAGTCTCAAAGCGGCTAACATTCTCCTTTCCCTCCCTCCCCCACAACAAACACTTTGTGAGGTGAGTGGGGCTGAGAGACTTCAAAGAAGTGTGACTGGCCCAAGGTCATCCAGCAGCTGCATTTGGAGGAGCGGAGACGTGAACACGGTTCCCAGATTACGAGACTACCGCTCTTAACCACTACACCACACTGGCTCTCTCACCAAGGCAGGCTCTGCAGATCTTCCTGGGACAGAGCAGGGAATAATTCCACCATCCTCAGAGATGCAATCTCTGGAAGTTTCTGCCTCCAATGCAGTCCTAGTACAGGGCTGTGGCAGAGGGACAGTCAAGGAAATGGCCCTGCAGCAAATATCCACAGTAACAGGAAAGGAGGAGTTATCAAGTATGGACCTGGTGTTTTGCTAGAGAGACAAACGGATGCTGCTGGTGTGCCACGCATGCACTGCCCAGAGCCATTCCCACAGAACATAGGAGAAGTGGTCTTGGAGGTGGTGTTGGAGAAAACCAGGGCAAACACTATTTAATCTGCAGCAAAGAGCAGAAAATCAATGTTTTAAATTTCTAAATGAATAGGTGATGTTCCTGATATGTTGAAGGAACTTGCTAGCTGTCAAGGATTCTTGACGGTTCAAAATTTCTTTGGATGCTTTTTCTAAAGAGGAACCGTATTTGCCTCTGCTTTTGCTTCAGGTGAAATATAGAGCTTCTCCAGATAGTCTTTTCATTTGCTGGGCTTGCCCTGGTTCTGTCTTCAACAAGGCAGGATCAGTCTAGTTTCCTGCAGGAACATTTCTGAAAGCATCATTTGAACGTCATTTTGTTTAAGCGAGGACTGTTTGACGGTCCACCTGCTTGTTTGGAAATGCAATCTCTCACAAGCACAAGGCTTGCTAACATAGTTTAAAAAGGGCCGAGGGCCACCTAAACTTCACTTCCATAAACATTCCATTTTTACAACTCCCCCCTCCAATGTTGCCACCACCACCAGAAGACTTTCTGCATCCTTTTGCAGCAATCGTAAATCACCTCTCAGCACTGCTTCAAAAGACAGCACCTTAGGGGCAAATGTGTCATAAACCTGCATTGACATCAAGATTCTGTTGTCTTCCTTGCACTCTACACCCTTCCCATTATTGCTTCCCATTAAGCTTCTAACAGCATCTGTCAGGTAGCTCAGCTGGGCTTTCTCTTCCCTATGAAAAGTCAGCATCAATAGACCTTGCATAATATTCAGGTGGAGGGCTGCACAGATTCCGAGAGAGAGAGAGGTTTAATTGGCCCAGTGGAGTTGAGTGTACTTTTCTTTATTGTACATTATCATATTATTACTTTAGCAATCTGAGTCAAGACAACAGTCTTTTTGAGGCACCTTGAGGACTTTGCAGTTTTTGCTCCCAAGTTGCACTGGGGCGCCTATGTGCAAGGCCCTGTAGATGAACCAAAGGGGTTGTAGGGCAGGCTTTTTACAGATGGGTTTGGAAGCACACGAAAGCAGTGGTTCCCAGTTAGCTAATGACTGGGGATGCCCTGTTTTTCAAAAGCCAAGCCACAGACCCCCTCCTTTTGGGAATTTTGATAACTGTAGGGTAAAACAAATTTTTTATGGTAGCCCCTAATAAGCAAAGGATTTTAGGTCTACTAAAAAAATGAAACATAAAATTTGTGATATTACCATGCAAAAATGACCCCCCCAAATAGTTGGGGGGAGGCAAGGGATAGGGCCATGGACCCCCCTGGATGCGTTCCCCGGACCCCTAATTGGGAACCACTCCCCTAAAGCATTCTCCTTTCAACAAATTATCAGCATTTGCCCTCACTCTTTTCAGTTGGATTGGTGCTCTTGTGCTGTGATATCATCATGCTCACTATGTGTTTCCCAGAGTGGCTAGGGTCACTTTATGAAGAAATAAGCAACTCAAGCCTTTTGCCCCACTTGGTGCAAAAACAGGGGCTTATATGGGAAACCAACAACAGCAAAGAGGATCGATAAAGCTGCTCTGGGGAATATATTTGGTGCCCCAGGAGAACAACACTATAAGGTCCCATTCATCTGCACATCAAGCCATGTGGGGTCTCCTCCCCCATGATATGAGTGTGTGTGTGTGTGTGTGTGTGTGTGTGTGTGTGTGTGTGTGAGAGAGAGAGAGAGAGAGAGAGAGAGAGAGAGAGAGAGAGAGACCAGCACAAACACAAGAGCCACTTACATAGGTTTATCTTCTCATGCAGTGGATCAAAACTTTAATTAGATTCCAAAGATTGTATCGCTGATTTCAGTTTCTTCTTCCCTTTGTAGTTTTCTCCTAGCTTTTTTTGGTTGCGTTGCCCTCTTAAAAAGTTATAACTCTTCAAATGCAGGTCTATATAACAACTCTTTCCATTTTCAGGCCTGCAATAAGCTACCCTATTTTCCAACTATATAAAATATTTTCACTCGGCCTTCAAACCTTTTTGCCAATCAGGAGACTAGGTTTATAGGCTGAATTTTTGACCATCCTGTGCAGAGGTTTCTGAGCAAAATATTATTATTATTATTATTATTATTATTATTATTATTATTATTATTATTATTATTATTATCAGCTGTTTAACCTTCCTAAGAACTTTTGACCCAGCTATGCAAGACTCCCTTTAAAGTGAAAAGCAACCATTATGTAATCCAGGTTTTCCATCCAAACACAAAAATGACTGAAAGTCACAATTTGACATGTAGAATACTGGTAAACAGCACTCTGTGATATTATCTCATTCCCCAGGTTATGAAAAAAGTGTTGGTACTCAGTCCCTGCCTGTTTCTGCTTACCACAATGCTAACACTGTAAGCAAGATGAAGATTGCAAGCCTAACTCCACTTACCTGGGAGTAAAAAGGTAAAGGACCCCTGACAGTTAAGTCCAGTCGCGACCCCAGTCTGGGGTTGCGCCGCTCATCTCGCTTTACTGGCCAAGGGAGCCAACGTTTGTCTGCAGACAGTTTTTCTGGGTCATGTGGCCAGCATGACTAAGCTGCTTCTGGCAAAACCAGAACAGCACACGGAAATGCCATTTACCTTCCTGCTGGAGCGGTACCTATTTATCTACTTGCACTTTGACATGCTTTTGGACTGCTAGGTTGGCAGGAGCTGGGACCGAGCAATGGGAGCTCACCCCATCGTGGGATTCGAACCGCCGACCTTCCAATCGGCAAGCCCTAGGTTCAGTGGTTTAGACCTCAGCACCACCTGTGACCTGGGAGTAGGTCCCATTAAATCCAATAGGACTTACCTCTTAGCAGACATAGTTAGGATTGCAGCCTTAGTCTAGACAGAACCTCTGCTTTATAGACTTGAGGTAAGTGATTTGTTAGTGTACTTGCCATCTTAAGATGCTGTTGCCTGATACTGCAGGAACCAATTCAGATCAAGAGACTTTGAGAAAGCTCCCCACCCAATAACTATGACAGCTCAAATTTCCATCCATGGTTATGTGGTTTCTCAGGTGATCTTCACTCATCAAAGGCATGAAAATGTTCTTTCCCATGCAACTGTTGGTGCAATATTTTATCTATCCATGGCACGAGAATGTTCTTTCATGAGTAATATTCACACCAACCAAACAATATTTATGTCTTACATGTGTTTATTAATTATATGTATTGTGTTTATTAACACAAATAATAAAGCCAAGTGTACTCTTGTTTGGCATAGCATTGACATGCCCTTGGGAACAGTTGCACCTCAACTTTAGTGCTGTCAAAATAACATAACACTCATAATGTTCTGAAAGTGTATTCTGTCACTCTGTAATGTTCCTCCAGCTCTTCTCCATCTGATGAAGAATCAGCGAAGTATAATAGTTCAACAATATAAAAATGTAAGATGAACCTTCAGGATCAGGCCAGTGGCCCATCGAGTCCTGCATCCTATTCTGTGTGCAACCAGATGCCTATAGGAAGCCCACAAGCAGAATATATGTATCATGAAGACTGGTTAGAAGGCAATGCCTAAATTGTATCTCCCTAATGACTTCCCTGCTAATGACTAGTCCATTTCTGATGAAATGGGGAAAAACTTTGGCTGAATTTTGGAAGCACTGCGGTGGATGGATGGATGGATGTAGACAGAAGTAAAGCAAATTCACTGATATGTGCACACACATGAAGAAGAAGAGAAGAGTTTGGATTTGATATCCTGCTTTATCACTACCTAAAGGAGTCTCAAAGAGGCTAACATTCTCCTTTCCCTTCCTCCCCCACAACAAACACTCTGTGAGGTGAGTGGGGCTGAGAGACTTCAGAGAAGTGTGACTGGCCCAAGGTCACCCAGCAGCTGCATGTGGAGAATGGAGATGCGAACCCAGTTCACCAGATTACGAGTCTACCACTCTTAACCACTACACCACTCATGCTACAAAAGTCAATTGTAGGGAACCTTCGGGAAGAAGACTGGAAGAAATTTAAAGACTACTTGCAGAAATACTGTAAAATTAATGAATGTTAAAGGGATGTTGGATTGAAAATAAGTGGTATTGGTAAAAAGATTAACAAGAATATGTGAATAAGGACTGATAATGGTTTAAAATATATAGTTATAATAGGTTAAGATATTGAGTAAAGATAAATGATAGAGGGTAAGGATTTGCTGAATTAAATATGTGAACTGGAATACAAAAAAGGGGTGTGTGAGGAGGTCAGGAAACAAGTAAATGAAATATAAGACATGAAAATATTGATTTCTTTTTAATTTTTTCTTACTTTTTATGTGTTTTATCTTTGGTTTTTTGTATCTCTTTTTCTTTTATTATTGTTATTCTTTTTTATTTCTTATTTTTAATCTTGTAATCTTTTATTGTCTGTAAAATTTCAATAAATATCATTTTTTTAAAAAACAATTGTAGGGAACCTTCGGCCCTCCAGATGTGTCTGAACCAATTGGCCATGCTTATTAGGGCTGATGGGAGTTGTAGTTCAGTAATGTTTGGAGGCGCAAAGGTTCCTTACTCCTGCTGTAGATGATGGCACAGATACAGGATTGAATGTTAGGGAGAATGGCCTGTTATAACTGTAGAACAAATGAAGGTCCCAGAGTCTCATCATCTGAGGTCTTTATGCAGAGACTGAATGGCAACTAGCAGCAGGTTTGCTGTATTGGCCAGGTTTCAGAGTAGACGATTTTTGAATACTGCCCCAACTCTGTTACACACACACACACAGGATCTCTAGAGAGATTGCAAGCACCCTGAGATGTATATGCACAAAGTATCAAATGTGGTGACAGTAATAATAATATAACAAAACAACAACACCACAAACTGGCTTATAAGTATAAAACCAAATTTACTAGTATAATAGCTAGAATAGAGATAGACTTGTAACCATTCAAACAACAAACATACTAAGGTGCCACGTGCAAGACAAAGCCTGGAGATACTGTAAACATGGAGTGGATAAATGTACAACTGTATCTTAACAAGTCATGCTGGCCACATGACTCGGAAGCTGTATGCCGGCTCCCTTGGCCAATAAAGGGAGATGAGCGCCACAGCCCCAGAGTCAGTCACGACTGGACCTAATGGTCAGGGTTCCCTTTACCTTTACCTTAACAAGTTACATGTGCAGCAAAAGTTATACAGGCTGGATAAATGAACTGTTCAACAAGTAGCGTAACTCCCATCACAGGACGGCAACCCCGTGCTGCCACAACGGCAAGGGTAGCACACTGGAGAATATGAAAATGTTTTTCAAAGATTGAACTGGATGACATATTCTTCAATGGGTCTCGAGTTGGAAACACAAAGCCGTATGCATAGATCAATCACGGGAAGGCAAATCAAAGCCACCACCCTGGTGAGAATAACGCAAGTGGGCAAAAGGAGACCTGTTCTCTGGATATATTACCGGTTTCGCTACACGCTTCATCAGTCCGAAAAGCTGCATGATACAAAATAGCGCTCCAATTACAATGTGTGGTAAACTATAAAAATGAGAAAATATCAGTCTCATACTATACCTTACCCAGTCATACAGGATCTCTAGAGAGATGGCAAGCACCCTGAGATGGCTACAGAGTGCAAACTCAGCTCTCATATGACTCAAAAATCAGACTGCATGTTCTTTACACACAGGCACTTGGACAACCCAGGCCAGGGGTCACCGTTCCTATAGATGCCCATGAAGCCTGTGAGCCCCTGCCCCACAACACGCACAATGCTTCCTATGTCATGATATGATAACGGTCATTACCTTACTGCTCCTTGAAAACTAAGTTGGAAGGGGGACATTCTTTCCCACTTCCTCTTCCAGCAACATGCACTTTTCAAGACTAAAAAGGTTGACACTCCTCAACTAACCTAGCATAAGTAGCATCATCTTCACCATGAAGGTTGGGTGGTGCGAGGGAGAGGAGCCTGTTTTTCCAAAATGGCGTCTACTTTCCAGAACACCTTCCAAACTCCCAGGGAAAGTGAATTGAAGCGAAAAAGTATTTGGCTATATCATAGTCATCTGTGGGCCATTTACCTGTAACATTACTAACAAAAGTGACCCCCACCAATTCATCTCTCCTGTCCAGACCCAAATCTCGCAGTACTATCGAAGATGATGGGGTGTAAATGAACAGAAAGGGCAGAAAAATGGAGGGAAATGGAGCACATTCTCCTATGAGGATTAATTTTAGAAATTCTCCTAGTTGCTGGAAATGGAGTTCAGGGCACAGCAAAGGAGAGGGACAGTAAAGGAAGAGGATGGGGGAAATGCTATTATCTTTATCTCTGATATCTCTTGGATCACCAGTTCAAGACTTGCGTTGGGCTTGAATCTTGGCTCATCAATTCTTGGAGCCTCTTGCTATTAAATGTTTGATGTGTACTCAGAGACATCATTAAAGCAGTCCAAACCCAACTGGTGTGGCTCTTTAATAAAAAATTAGTGAGTGCCCTAGAATATCTTTTTCTCTCCCACCACCCCGCCTGCTCAACAGAATCCAACCAACCTTTTCTCTTGGCTCAGTTTTCCCTCATTAATTTTAGTTCACTTTTGGAGGCAGCTTTAAACGTTATCACCATCTGATGATGAGGTGTATATATACACCATCTGACGATGAGGTGTATATATATTTTCAAGACTAAAAAGGTTGACACTCCTCAACTAATCTAGACTAAGTAGCATCATCACACACACACACACACACACACACACGGTTGCTTGGCATCCCTCTGACACAGGTGACAATGGAAGAATGAGCCTTTGGGGGTCAAGTCAAACCATTGGAAGGTTGCAGCAACTGCTGGGGCCATAGACACTGATGTGGGAGAGACATGTTTTGTTGCAGCTGGGGCAGATGAAGGCATCTGGTTGTGCAGCTGCTGACGCACCAAGGTGTTTCTTGTCCCTGCGCTCCTCCCAGTGGTCATTTCTCCTCTGGTCACTGCTGTGGACACATGAATTAAATGATTGTCTCCAGGCATTGCAGTCATCTATATAGATCATATAGATCTATATATATCACATAGACACAGCTGGCACTGTGGGTTAAACCACAGAGCCTAGGACTTGCCGATCAGAAGGTTGGTGGTTCAAATCTCCATGATGGGGTGAGCTCCCATTGCTCGGTCCCTGCTCCTGCCAACCTAGTAGTTTGAAAGCACGTCAAAGTGCAAGTAGATAAATAGGTACCGCTCCGGCGGGAAGGTAAATGGCATTTCTGTGCGCTGCTCTGGTTCGCCAGAAGCGGCTTAGTCATGCTGGCCACATGACCCAGAAGCTGTACGCCGGCTCCCTTGGCCAATAAAGTGAGATGAGCGCCGCAACCCCAGAGTCGGTCACGACTGGACCTAACGGTCAGGGGTCCCTTTACCTATATAGATCATAGATTGATAACCTATTTCCCTATGCCATTTTCCTATGAACATCACCCACCACTGATAAAATTCCTTGATATGGGCAAATACCCATTAGGAAAAATAAAAGAAGGAGGAAGGAGGACCTGGGAGAGACCAGGGTTCGAATCCCCACTCAGCCATGAGATGCACTGGGTGACCTTGGGCCAGTCACTGCCTCTCAGCCTAACCTTCCTCACAGGGTTGTTGTGGGGGGTTAAATGAGGAGGGGAAGAACAAATCACACCACATGGAACTCCTTGCAAAAAAAGGCAGGATATCAATGCAATGAATAAATAGATAATATATTTGATACAGATAGGTAGCCGTGTTGGTCTGCCATAGTCAAAATAAAAAATTCCTTCCAGTAGCACCTTAAAGACCAACTAAGTTAGTTCTTGGTATGAGCTTTCGTGTGCATGCACACTTCTTCAGATACACATGTATCTGAAGAAGTGTGCATGCACACGAAAGCTCATACCAAGAACTAACTTAGTTGGTCTTTAATATATTTGATGTTAACAAACAATGATAATAATAATGATGTTGAGAGTAGTAATAATAGCAAGTTGTGCACATGCAGTTGGACTTCCCTTGCAATTCGAAGTTAATGACGCATTTCAGAGTTTATGGTCATTGAACGGGAAATTCCTGAAATTATTTCCTAGCATAGTTGATTTCAGCGCAACAGCGGCCGGAAGAGAATCCACTGGGCGAGGTGGCGCCTGTCATGGGGAAGAACAGAAAAGCTTGCACAGGGAAGGTGGCGTCAAGCATGACTCCACTTGGCCTTGGTGCTTAACTTTTAAATCCTGCACTTTAACAGAGAACTGCACAGCTGGTAAAACTGGCTTCCTTCAGACAAAAGGCTATTTTCCAGTCAAATACCTCACATAGCAAACCAGCCAAGCAAAAGGAACCGAGGGAGACAAGAGAGGAACCACTGGCGGAATGCTCCTTGAAGGAGCACACAAGGGCAGCTTTTAACGCTGGTTCTCAGGGCTGCACGGCGGTGACCTGAGATTCCCCCCAGACGACACAGCTATCTGGTCAATTTGCAAGAGGGAATTATTTCTTCCACAAGCTGAAGGAAGTCCTAGTGTTAGGGAAATTGTAAGCCAAGCTAGACTTCAGCAGCTGCCAAGGCTAAGGTTGGATCCCTGGGCAAATCTGCACAGCTCTCCTGCCTCAAGCCATTTCCCCAGGTAGCAAATGGGTTCCCCGTGCTAAAGCGGAGGTGGATGTTCTTGAAAGAAAACCTGCAGCTGAAAGTGGGGAGAGGTTGGTGTTGAAAGAGGAGCAGAAGTCACAGCCTTCCCTCTTTTGACCGAGTCAAATCCACTCTCTAAAAACACTTGGGAAAGGAAAACATTGAACAGCTAGCATAACAACAACAACAATTTATTATTTGTACCCCACCCATCTGGCTGGGTTTCCCCAGCCACTCTGGGCAGCTTCCAACAAAGATTACAAATACATCAAAATGTCACACATTAAAAACTTCCCTGAACAGGGCTGCCTTCAGATGTCTGCTAAATGTCAGGTAGTTGTTGTTTCTTTGACATCTGGTGGGAGGGCATTCCACAGGGTGGGTGCCACCACCGAGAAGGCCCTCTGCCTGGCTCCCTGTAACCTCACTTCTTGCAAGAGGGAACCGCCAGAAGGCCCTCGGCGCTGGACCTCAGCATCCGGGGAGAACGATGGGGGTGGAGACGCTCCTTCAGGTATACTGGACCAAGGCTGTTTAGAATTGCAGATGTCTGTCTGATTTCAGTAGGAACAGTCTACGGGTGCCATGACACTAAAAGCCTTGCTCTGCAGAAAAATCAATCAAATATGATTTACCCTTAAAGGTAAAAAGGACCCCTGGACAGTTATGTCCAGTCAAACGCAACTATGAGGTGTGGCACTCATCTTGCTTCAGGCCAAAGGAGCCAGCATTTGTCTACAGTTCTATGAGGATTGCCAAAGGAGGGGGTCAGGCTGTGTCTTGGCCAAAGGCCTGGTAGAACAGCTCTGTCTTGCAGGCCTTGCGGAAAGATGTCAGGTCCTGCAGGGCCTTAGTCTCTTGTGACAGAGTGTTCCACCAGATCGGGGCCACAGCCGAAAAAGCCCTGGCTCTGGCTGAGGCCAGCCTAACCTCCCTGTGGCCTGGGACCTCCAAAATGTTCTTGTTTGAAGACCATAAGGTCCTCCGTGGGACATACCAGGAGAGGCAGTCCCGTAGGAAGGTTAAAACCAGCACCTTAAACCTGATCCTGTACTCCACCGGGAGCCAGTGCAGAAGGAGTATGATGTGTCCCCTACCAGATATACAACCCCTCCCCAAAACCCTATACATCCCTAAGTCATATTATTAGTAATAGAATACCCCCATTGCCTCCGCCTTCATAGCTGCTTTTCATGGATAGCCTAATCCTCCAACTATTTGTCTAATTTTTTTCCCCTTTTTGTCTGGCTTTACCAATAAATCTGCTGTTAGTTACCTACAGCGCTGCATAAATGGTCCCTCCTGCTGCTTGAAGGAGTAACTAACTGGGGTTAACAGACTGGCGAATTCAGCCCAATAAATGTAATTAAATGTCCCCCATATGTACAACCCATGTAAAGCAAAAAGGGATTGATGGATGGGTGTAGTGCCTGAGACTTAAGCCTGATGAAAACTAATCACCCTTAATAGTTATTAATGAGTCACCTCGCCGTGAAACTAAAGTTAACAAGGACATTGAAACATAATAGATGAATGGAGGTGGATTCTCAGCTGGCATGAATCAACCTAGACTCGTACCTTAGACGTTTCTTAGGCCTGGAGCTGAAATAGACATGTTGATGATGAATCCATTGGCGGGTGGCTCATATTTGACTTTCAAAGAGCTCCTTCCTGATATGTTTGTTTTCTATGTGGAGGGACTTTATCCGAGAGGGAAGTATATTATCTATTGCATTTATTTCCAAACTTATTCTCCATGGAGTTCAGCAGGTCTCATCTTCCTCCTTTAATCCCCCAAAACAACCCTGTGAGGTGGGTTAGACTAAGAGGCAGTGACTGGTCCAAGGTCACCCCCTGTGAGTTGTTAGTTTCTGTTTCCTCACTGTGCAGCTGCTTGCAGTCACAGGACTCTGTTTACATTCCACAAAGTCCAGATAATGTTGGAGTCTCACGGGAAAGGGAGATGGGATGTGACGTTACTGGTTTCCTGTTTTCCTTTGTTCTTTGTTTCCCATTGTTCAGGTTGCTCTCTGCTTCTCATAGAGAGAAGATGTATTTTTCTTTGCTCTCTGCATAGCTTAGTAATAAAGTATAGCAATGTAGCCCATACCTATCTTATCCTTCCGCTGTTGTGTTGTTTTAATGCTCTGCTGGGAGGGCTCGGAGGAAGATGAGCCTTATCAGCTCGGATGAACGGAGCTGAAATCCCAATATGAGTTTCATGGCCACGTGGGGATTCAAGCCCTGGTTTGCCAGGTCCTGATCCGACACACTAACCACTACACCACACCGGCTCTCAACATTTTGACAGCTGCATATTCCTGCATTGCGGCGAGTTGGACTAGATAATCCGCAAGCTCCCTTCCAACTCTATAATTCTGTGATGATTTCTGTCCTGGGGATTATGCAAAGACTAGTTGGGTTACATAGTTCTTCCCTCCAAATGTTGTTATACTCCAGCTCCCAACTGCCCATCAACCAGATGGCCAATGGTTAAGGATGCTGTGAGCTGCAGTCTGACAACACCCAGATTCCCCATCCCTGAATTGTAGACATCCAGAGTTTGGACCATCTCCTCACACCGCTATCTGGAAGACTCAGTGTTGGCTACCCTGTTACATGGAGGCAGGTGTATTTTTAAGAAGGAAGTCTTTCATTTAGTCAAATGAACAGTTCAGTAATCTCTTGGGTCATTAAGAATGTAAAAGACCTCTGGACTTAAATAACGTCACTTGTGCTACTTTTATAAGGCCCGGTCTTATTCAACATCTTTATCAACGACTTGGATGATGGACTCAAGGGCATACTGATCAAATTTGCAGATGACACCAAACTGGGAGGGGTGGCTAACACCCCAGAGGACAGGATCACACTTCAAAACGACCTTGACAGATTAGAGAACTGGGCAAAAACAAACAAGATGAATTTTAACAGGGAGAAATGTAAAGTATTGCACTTGGGCAAAAAAAATGAGAGGCACAAATACAAGATGGGTGACACCTGGCTTGAGAGCAGTACATGTGAAAAGGATCTAGGAGTCTTGGTTGACCACAAACTTGACATGAGCCAACAGTGTGACGCGGCAGCTAAGAAAGCCAATGCAATTCTGGGCTGCATCAATAGGAGTATAGCATCTAGATCAAGGGAAGTAATAGTGCCACTGTATTCTGCTCTGGTCAGACCTCACCTGGAGTACTGTGTCCAGTTCTGGGCACCACAATTCAAGAAGGACACTGACAAACTGGAACGTGTCCAGAGGAGGGCAACCAAAATGGTCAAAGGCCTGGAAACGATGCCTTATAAGGAACGGCTAAGGGAGCTGGGCATGTTTAGCCTGGAGAAGAGGAGGTTAAGGGGTGATATGATAGCCATGTTCAAATATATAAAAGGATGTCACATAGAGGAGGGAGAAAGGTTGTTTTCTGCTGCTCCAGAGAAGCGGACACGGAGCAATGGATCCAAACTACAAGAAAGACGATTCCACCTAAACATTAGGAAGAACTTCCTGACAGTAAGAGCTGTTCGACAGTGGAATTTGCTGCCAAGGAGTGTGGTGGAGTCTCCTTCTTTGGAGGTCTTTAAGCAGAGGCTTGACAACCATATGTCAGGAGTGCTCTGATGGTGTTTCCTGCTTGGCAGGGGGTTGGACTCGATGGCCCTTGTGGTCTCTTCCAACTCTATGATTCTATGATTCTATTGGTGAACTCAATTAAGACGAGTATGGATTTCTGATCTCTAATATTTCACCTCGTGGCACAACTCAATACGTAATAGTCTTCTGTCAACCAGGTTTGTCAACTTGGTGCAGTTCCCATCTCATACATGACCTGGAAAGAGCAGCTAACATCTTGACCCTAACATTTGAAGAAAGGGTCAGAGCAGTAATCCTTGTATTTGCTAGAAAGATCTAGTAATCAACCTCCTTGTTCACAGGAACCAGACTTTGTGCAATGGAAATCTCTTTTAAGAGTAAATTTATGATTCAGAGACTGCAAAGATAAAAATGCCATCATCCCAAAATCCTGTTCGTGTCCTCTTCCCTTCAAACTTACATCACAAAACAGAACAGAAGGAAGAAACGGTTCAAAGGACTGAGTGTAGTGTTATTCCCCACAGTCAAAGTGTACTTAAATCCCAAGTTTTCAATGGCTGGTTAGCTCACAACTCCAAGAGGACCCCCTCTTCGCTCCTTAACAATCTCAAGGATCAGCTCTAGAATTTGCTAGACCATGGTCCAAGGAATGGTTGAGAGCTGCTGCCTTGCTGACACAGAATTTCAAACGGGAGACCAGCTTGACTCAGATCCCCGACTTTGCACTCCACTTGCTCCAAGCTATCTCCCCTTTAGACTGTCATACCTCTTGCCGACAAAGGTCTGTATAGTTAAATCTATGGTTTTCCCAGTACTGATGTATGGAAGTGAGAGCTGGACCATAAAGAAGGCTGATTGCTGAAGAATTGATGCTGTTGAATTATGGTGCAGGAGGAGACTCTTGAGAGAGAGGAAATCAGCCCTGAGTGCTCACTGGAAGGACAGATGGTGAAGCTGAGGCTCCAATACTCTGGCCACCTCATGAGAAGACTCCCTGGAAAAGACCCTGATGCTGGGAAAGATGGAGGGCACAAGGAGAAGGGGACGGCAGAGGATGAGATGGTGGGACAGTGTTCTCGAAGCTACCAGCATGAGTTTGACCAAACTGCAGGAGGCACTGGAAGACAGGAGTGCCTGGCGTGCTCTGGTCCATGGGGTCATGAAGAGCCTTCTCTTCTCACGAGGTGGCCAAAGTCTTGGAGCCTCAGCTTCGGGATCTGTCCTTCCAGTGAGCACTCAGGGCTGATTTCCTTCAGAATGGATAGATTTGATCTTCTTGCAGTCCATGGGACTCTCAAGCAGTGGCGTAGCGTGGGTTGTCAGCACCCGGGGCAAGGCAAGTAATTTGCGCCCCCTAACCCATGGATTTGCGCCCCCTAACCCGTGGATATGCGCCCCCTAACCCTAACCCCCAGATGTTGCGCCCGGTGTGGACAGCCCCCCCTGCACCCCCCACACTATGCCACTGCTTTCAAGAGTCTCCTCCAGCACCAGAATTCAAAAGCATCAATTCTTTGGCGATCAGCCTTCTTTTTGGTCCAGCTCTCGCTTCCATACATCACTACTGGGAAAACCATAGCTTTAACTATATGGACCTTTGTTGGCAAGGTTATGTCTCTGCTTTTTAAGATGCTGTCTAGGTTTGTCATTGCTTTTCTCCCAAGAAGCAGGCGTCTTTTAATTTTGTGACTGCTGTCACCATCTGCAGTGATCATGGAGCCCAAGAAAGTAAACATCTCCCGAGCTGCAGAGACTCAGGTCTGAGAGAAGGAGAGACCTGAATACTTGCAGGAGGAGCGCTCGCCTTCGGGCGAAACAGGGAGGTGAGTCACTGGGGGATCAGGACCGGCCGTTACCCTGACAAAAATAAAAGGCTGTCGGACCCCTCCCCAGGTTGCGGGAGCAATGTTGCTGCTTGCTGGAACCTGCCTGTTATCCTGTGCCTGACCTAGCCTGGTTTCCTGCCTTTGCCCTGTTGGACTGACTCCTCGTGGAATCCTTGGATTTGGGACCGGACCTGGACCGTGTTGCTCAGGTTTACCCCTGGGCCCAGCACAGGCATCATGGCTAAAAGCCATCAATAGCCCTCTCCTCTATGAATCTGTCTGTCTCTTTTAAAGCCATCCAAATTGGTCACTATCTCTGTCTCTTGTGGGAGGGAGTTCCATAGTTTAACTATGCTCCCACTTACCGACCTCAGTCAGCTGTCTCGCCATAGCAGCTGATTTGAAAATATGCAAATAATGTGATCAGACCCTAAAGTAGTTGCAGGGGTACCTTTAATATGCACATATGTAAGAAGAATAGACAGGCAATCTATTATGCTCAAATATTAACCCAAATGGGTGAACTGATATCGACAATGGTATGTGTATTATCAAGGATAATAAGAGCATAGCTTGGTGGATATATCTTGTTCCATTAATCTTTTTTTGTTAAAAGATCCTTGTCAAAGATATACCAGCAATTTTCTGTGAATTAATTTTCCATATGGCTACTGTTCCGAGAGTATTAGAGATTATTATCTGTTCAGTTGTTAACTAAATGGGGAAACAAAATGTACAATTACACTATTATGTCAAAACTGACATGTTGTGTTTGAGTGCTAGGAGAAAGACAAAGATGGGAGTACTTCACACAGGACTGGACGTTTTCCATGAATTATTTGCAAAACAGGGCTTGTGCTTCTGTTAATGTGAGGCTCCTTTTTATTGTTAGTGTGGCACTATATTCAATTAATAAATCAAACAAAAATAAAATGAACCAGTTACATAAATAATAAGGTCATTATAGAAAGCTAGGAGCAGCTAGTTTTAGAATTCCTGCTCCATGATTCCAGTCATGGGATTGTTGTCTTTCACATGAAGGTATATGTTTTGACTCCACAGAGTGGGAAGTGACGGAGACAGGATGTTTGGGTTACTGTGTTCCGTGAAGTGGGACTATTGTCCTTTGTTCTTTTTCTCTTTGCTGTGTGATGCTAGAGAGAGGGAGCCATGTTGCAGTGCTCCGTGTGTGTTTATATGTAAATAAAGTAGATTAGCCAAAATGCTGAGTTGCTGAGGTCTGTTACGCAAACTGTGAACACTCTGCAGATCCCTAAGTGTGCCGGTGTCGGTTGGCATCGGTCGCTGTGATGTTCGGGCTGAAGAAAGCTGTTGAAGCTCCCGAACGATCGACCAGGAGGGAGAGAACATGCCAGTCAGGCATGTGTCTCTGCCAGGGTCCTACTCAAGTGTAGGTTGAGCTCCTGACAGCTAGACCTGACTTTCATATTCCATTTGTTAAGTAGAGACCAGTGGTGTTGTAGTGGTTAGAGTGTTGCAGTAGGACTTGGCAGACCAGGGTTCAAATGCCCACTCAGGCATGAAGATCACTGAGTGGCAACTTTGGCCAGCCTAACTTGCCTCAAAGGCTTGTGGGCATTAACTGAGGAAGGGAAAAACCATGTATGACACCTGGAGCTCCTTGGAGGAAAGGTGGAATACAAAATATAATCAATCAAACATTCACATACACCTGGGCCAGAAGTGCTGGTGTCTGGCTGTGGTTGGTCACCAGCCAAGTTCTCACCTGTCTCTCCAACTTACAAAGTAGGAGGAGGACTGCTGGGGAGAGAATACGAGAACACACCTGGTGTAATGGTCCGGTTCACAGGCTATCAAAGTCCCGGCTGGGGAAATCAGGACCGGGGGCAAGATGGCAGGGTGGGAGCAGGAACGGGAGTCCAGAAGCTAGGAAGCCGAGAGTCTGAGGGTCAGAGAGCCGGGAGTCACGAAGTCAAGGGATCGAGGATGAAGAAGCAAGGAGTCATGAAGTCAGGGGACCAAGGATCAAGAAGCAAGGAGTCAAGAAGTCAAACGCAGCAGGGCAGGGAACATGTTGCTGTGGCAAAGAGCAGAAGGGAAATGCTGACCTTATATCCCTTCCCAGCTTTTGCCACCAGGTGCAGTGAGTTACCAATCAACCTCACCTGTGAGGCCGCACCTTGCCTCTTCAGAACAAACTTAGGAAGGCCCCAGTCCTGCAAAGTCCTATTGGTCACAGGGCCTGGCTCCTGCACGCACACCTGACACCTGAGGATGGAGCTTAGTGTTACCTGTTCTCCAGCATATCCAGCAACACGGGATTGGGAAGTCCATGATTCTGAGTTGATGGGACTCCAAAGGTGGTGGACCCTCCTTCACTCAAGGTTCTTGAACAGAGGTTGGATGACCATTTGCCAGGAATTCAGTGTTGGGAAACTGTGTATGTGCAGCTACTCACACAGAGTCAATTAAGGTTTGGCAGACAGCCAGAAGGCAATCTGAAGGAGTAAGTCTTCCTGGTGATAACAGAGGCATGGAGACAGCTCCCTGATTGGTCAAGCTCTCTCAAGGGAGTGATAATTAATAGCCTACTAACTGGAATGTTTTAGTTCAGTGTTCAGAGGTTCAGAGTTCTGTGTGTCAGTGAGTGTAGGAGTTGTGAGTCGTATCAGAGAGAGCTAGCTAAAGATCTGTGTTCTGTTCCTGTAAATAGTCCACTGTATATGATAAACACCTAACTACAAGTTCCTGGTTCCTGCTTCATCTATCCTGTCTGCAGCCAAGTTGCCAATTGCTTCCGTGGATTCTGCATTTACTCTGCTAGGTCTGGCTAAGGCCCTGCAACTAGTCAGAAAGTTGCGAAACACCAATAGGTTTTGCCAATATTCAGTAGCTGTGATTCCTGTATTGCAAAGGTTTGGATTAGATGACTCTTAGGATCCCTTCCACAGTTAAACTATGGAACTCATTCCCACAGGAGACAGTGGTGTCCACCAACCTGGATGGCTTTAAAAGAGGATTAGACAAATTCATGAAGGAGAGGGCTATTGACAACAGTAAGCCATGATGACTCTCATCTATCTCCACAGTTAGAGGCAGCAATGTTTCTGAATACTAGTTGCTGGAAACTGCAGGAGGGGAGACGGATCTTGTGTTTGAATCCTGCTTGTGGGTTTCCTTCGCCACTGTTCTTATGTTCTCATTTTCCAGCTTTACGGTTCTATGATTCAATTATTCTATGAATGGTGAGCCAGGATGGTGAGACTTTACCATAAGAGATGGGGAAGAATGCATATATAGGAGAGTCTGATGTACGTACATAAATTATGAACAGGTGAGGAAATGGTGGTCAAAAGGCTTTACTCAGTGATGATTTTCTGCTCCTTCCTTCCTTCCTTCCTTCCTTCCTTCCTTCCTTCCTTCCTTTCTTTCACAAAAGCTGGTGGTTGCATTCTGCCCCTGCCTTTTCCCTGCCTTTTCCAACAGCTTCCTCTGAGTTTGAATAACCACCTTTGGAGGTTTCATCAGGGAGGTACAGTTGACAAGAAAACCCTCTGCAGAAAAGGACAAACCTCCATTATGTATGAGGCACCGGCAAGATTCCTATGAGACGGAACTAATTCACTTAGAGAATCAAACGGAATTTTCCCATTTATTATTATTAATATCATTTCAGGAAGGTTGGTGGATACCTTGCTCCAACATTGTTTCATACATGTTCAGGGGGGCCTTGGATAGGAGAAATTCAGACGTACATAAATCTATACATACATAATTTTATTTCTATGCCGCCTTTCCACAGTTCAAACCATGCTCAATGCATCTCACAGCATGGGGGGAAAAAGAAGAATACTTAACTATGGCAAAGCAAATGTAGTCATAAGCAACAAATAAACATTAAACAGTACAAAACCAAACTGAACCTTTCCCCCACACAACTCACAAAAAATCTAAAATAAAGATACAAAAAAACCAACAGCAACAACCCCCCACAAAAAACCAGCACACTTGTGTTATTAAAAGATCACATAAGCATCCTTTCCCTGCTTTTTCACAAAGTGCTTCTTAAACCTTGAAACCATGTTTCCAAAGGCTCTTGTGAGAAATTACTTTGCAGTGCCGCAACCGTAACAAATCTTTATTTGGAAGCAATATTTGTAATATCTGGTGTTTATACAGCACTCTCCTTAAGTGCCCAGCACAGTTCACTCGCATTGGCGCCAGAAATCTTACAAATACCCTATAACGTTGATCAGTATGATTATCTCTGTGTTACAAAAGGGAGTGGGCAGGTGGGCTGGAGCTGAGAAAAAGTGGCTTGATGAAGACCACCCAGGGTATTTCTAAAGTGGGCATTTAAGCTTTGCCAAGAGAGAGACAGAAAGAGGGCAGGGATCTGCCTAAATTGCACAGCACAATGACTCTCCTCCACAGCTGGAGGCAGGAATGCTCTGCAAGACCATCACTGAAAACCACAGGAGATCCTGTGCTGAGATCCTGCTCGCAGGTTTCCCATATCAGGTCCTTTCACTTATCAGCTGGTAAGTGGGAGGATCCAATCCTGCACAGTGCTGGTGCACCCTCTTCCAAATGTATTTTAAGTGTGATTTAACTGTGTGCTAAAATGGGCTTTAAAGAATGAGGTACCAACAAAAGAAGAGGCAGACAAAACTGATGGACTTTGCAGAACTGGCGAAACTGACGAGAAGAATCTGGAACCAGCGAGACCAAGACGGGGGAAAAATTATATTATATTTGAAAGACAACTGTAAGCAATTAACATCATTAGCAGGGTGTAATGAGTGTGGGGTTGCTCGTGCGTAAGTTACCGCCACTCCTGGCTGTGTTGCCTTGTTAAACCTTTCTGTCTGGACAGCCCTTCACTTCGTGGCTGCCTCAGTCGCTAGCAGAATCCGTCAGTGGGCGTTTCTTAAACCTTTTCCAACATAAAAGTTGTTTGACGCCAAGTCTCCTCCTACTCTCCCTGCGCGGAAGTCTTCTGCGCAGGGAGGGCGTGGGTAGTGGAGGACCCGTGCTCTCCCTGCTGGTGTCCGGTGAAGAGTCCTGGAGCCCTCTCTCCGATTCCCCCATCTGCCCCCCTTTATCCCTGGTGTTGCGCTGATTTGCTTCCCCATCTGCGGAGCTGCTTCTTTCCCTGCTGGGCCCTTCTCCAGCATCATTTGAGAGCCTTCCCTCCGCCTCTAGCTCCGATGTCAGTTCCCTGACACAGGGTTATCTGAAGATTTGTAAAATGAAATGGCTACTTCTCCAGGTTGAATAATTTAATACCTTAGGTAGTGATATATCAAGAATAAGAAAGGATGTGAAATGCAAAGATGAAAAAATTGAAATTTGTAAACCATTAGGTGGGAAGGAGGGAAGTCATTAGGCTCAGTTGAGCCAAAGAGATTTAATAAGGGTATAGGATGTTACTCATTGTGATTATATGTAAAACTAACTAAAAATATTATAAATAATAAAATAAAATGGGGTTTAAAGAAATCCTTTAAAAAGCCCTTAGCCCATACCCTCCAGCATTTCTCCGATGAAAATAGAGATGTCCTGTTCCTCCATCGTCATCATCATCTTCATCATCATTTTGCTATTTATACCCCATCCATCTGACTGGGTTGCCCCAGCCATTCTGGGTGGCTCCCTACATATATAAAAACACAACACAACATTAAACCTTAAAAGACTCCCCCATACAGGGCTGACTTCAGATGGTTTGGAGGCCACATAACTTCATACCCTCCAATTTTTCTCCAGATGAAATAGGGACTTCCTAAGGAAAAGCGGGACGTTCTTGGATCACATCAGAAACTGGGAGGACATCTGCAAATTCAGAACTGTCCCTGAAAAATAGGGACACTTGGAGGGTCTGTTAACCCCAGCTCCTTAATTGTTTCAATAAAGAATTGATAGGTAATTGTTTCAGGGAGGAGTGGGTAGTCTCTGGAGCAGCACAGGGCCAATTTGCACGGTCCAGGGGGCACACATATTGGGGCACAAGGCAGCTCTGGGGCGGCGGCGGGGGTTATTGATATTTTTTCTCAACTATAATGCATTTTTCCATGTTATTTTCACCAATAGATGCAGCTCTACACAGAATTTACTAGAATATATGCATTTCAGTACATATGGTTTGGCTGGAGGACTCCATTGCAAAATCTAGAGGTGTGGGGATTTCGAAGAATGCCTGTGGTTTCCATTTTGGATATTGTTTCGGAAAGTGTGCATTACTCTTAAATGCGAATGGAATCAAATTCCTCCTTAGCCCTGGTTGTGCTGCAGGGTGAGATGTTGGAAGGATACCCCCATAAGAGAGAATAATCCATTGGCTCACCACCCCCAAGCCTGTGTGTAGCATCTGGGCATCTGTGTTGGCCCACTTCCAGTTTGATGGCTTTCACTGCGCTTCTCATGCCCGTGCTGGCAGGTCTGCCGCTTTTATCAGATATTCTCTGCTGTGTGCTTTTCCTCCGAGGCTGAGCATGAACAGAGCATGGCAGGTGCTCTGCTGGCCCTTGATCTACACTGACATGGCCCACACGGACTGGCAGCAGCGTTCCAGAGTCTCAGTCTGAAAACCTTTCCCTTCCCTACATGGGAGTGCCAGGGACCTTCTGAATGAAAAAAGAAGATATAAAATAAAGAGATTTAATGTACACCAGCTAGACTGGTGACTGGGAGCGGCCGCCGAGACCATATAACACCAGTCTTGAAAGACCTACATTGGCTCCCAGTACGTTTCCGAGCACAATTCAAAGTGTTGGTGCTGACCTTTAAAGCCCTAAACGGCCTCGGTCCTGTACACCTGAAGGAGCGTCTCCACCCCCATCATTCTGCCCGGACACTGAGGTCCAGCGCCGAGGGCCTTCTGGCGGTTCCCTCATTGCGAGAAGCGAAGCTACAGGGAACCAGGCAGAGGGCCTTTTCGGTGGTGGCGCCCGCCCTGTGGAATGCCCTCCCATCGGATGTCAAGGTGATGGACAACTACCTGACATTCAGAAGACATCTTAAGGCGGCCCTATTCAGGGAAGCTTTTAATGTATGATATTTTAGTGTTTTTTGGTTTCTGTGGAAGCCGCCCAGAGTGGCTGGGGAAACCCAGCCAGATGGGCGGGGTACAAATAATAAATTATTATTATTATTATTATAAGTTACAGGGACCCAGGCAGAGGGCCTTCTCGGTGGTGGCACCCGCCCTGTGGAATGCCCTCCCATCAGATGTCAAAGAGAACAACAACTACCAGACTTTTAGAAGACATCTGAAGGCAGCCCTGTTTAGGGAAGCTTTTAATGTTTGATGTATTACAGTATTTTAATATTCTTTTGGAAGCTGCCCAGAGTGGCTGGGGAAGCCCAGCCAGATGGGCGGGGTATGAATAAATAAATAAATAAACAAATAAATAATAA
The DNA here is from genome assembly GCF_964188305.1 of Podarcis bocagei. NCBI lineage: Eukaryota > Metazoa > Chordata > Lepidosauria > Squamata > Lacertidae > Podarcis > Podarcis bocagei. The sequence goes on from NC_138133.1 coordinate 88,543,774, forward strand.
ATACTCTATTAAAACAAACTGACAAATTGTTGTTTATGGAAACTAAGATTTTAGTGTATATTCTTTCTCACCATGTCCCGTAGGAAGGCAGAAGGAGCAGGCTTTGACTTAGAACTCTTCTGGTTTAAAACAACGGCAGGGAGAGAGAAAACAGGACCAGCTCTTGGAACAAGAGCTTCTGTTTTAAGAAAGTTCACCGCTATTGCATCCTGTAGTCTGCTGTGTGAGAGCAGCTATATTTAGGGTTCCAGCACATAGAGAGCATCACTCTCACTTATTTAATATTACGTTTGGAAATAGTAAAGTGCCCATAATTATTAGGGGTAAGGCATGTGTGTGGAGGCAGGGCAGGAACAGTGCAAGGTGCCTAATTGTCTTCAGGGGAAGCATCCTTCATAGAAGCTTCTGGATTTTAAACCCTACCTGATGCATGGCTGTTGCTTTATTTCCCTCCATACAAGTGAATGGCAGCCATATATGTCCGAGGGGAGACATTAAAAAGTTGCACTTAGGCACTCTGTTTTTATAGCTCTGTGATAGAGCATCTGTTCATGCAGAAGGTCCCAACATCTCAAGGAAAGGACTTCCAGTTGGAAACCCTGGAGAGCTGCTGCCAGTTGGTGAAGGCAGTATTGAGCTAGGTCAAGTGTGGAGAACGTTTTTTCAGCAAAAGTCTGCATCCTCTTCTGAGCAACCTGGGGTGGTCGTGGGGGTAGGGGGTCACACAACAGTGGTGAACTGAGCCAGAGGCAAAGAGGGATGAAGCAATGCATGCATTCCTCCCCCCAACAGACAACAGACACACACAACACCTCTCCATCCTGCTTTCAGGCAAGCAGCTAACAGTTCAAGGATCCTCAAAGGGTGTATGAAGACAGGTGGATGAGGAGGTGTGGCCTGGGTAGAGGGGGTGTGGCATGCAGAGAGTGCCAGGTGTTAGGATATTTCCGTTCCACCTTAAAAAGGGAGCAGGCTGTTGTGTGTCACAGGCCTGCGTACTTCCTGCTCACAGGAAGTTTCTGTTTTGTATATAGCTTTTGTTTTCAGTCTATTGCCTCGACATGAAGGCAGGCAGTCATGTTTTTCCTTTGTTCTGACCAACGTTGAATAAATCTGTAAAATATGCTCTCCTGGGTGAATCTTTCGTTGTGGAAACTCTGCGAAAAGGGCGTGCACGAATCCTGGAATGTGGACAGCTATTTCTGAGGCTTGTGTCGCTAATTGACTGATACTGTTTCCACGGGAGACCGGGAGACTACGTGGAGGCATGATGGCCTATGTCTCCCTGGCAGTATCCCAACACCAGGGACCAATGGACTAGATGGCTGCATTTGGGCTGAGGTTCCACACCCCTAAGCTAGGTGGAGAAATTACCTGGCATGGTAGAAAGGCAGCTTGCTAAGTTGTGAGAGCAGGAGCTCAAACTTTCCCCATTGCACCTGGTGACCCCAATGTCTGGGGTGAGTTCTGCCACCTCTCAAATGTGTCCAAATGCAACCTGTTATCCTGCCCCAAAGATCTTCAAGGGGGCCTTTTTGAACTAATTGCACGGTCTCACCCTGGATCTCAGTTATTAATATCATTTTTTATTTTTTTTAAAAAAATCATTCATTTCTTAATTGCCTTCTAAATAGCTGTCTCAATGTGATGTACCCTAAAGATAATGAAAAGCGGGTAAAAATACAAAGCCAGCCGATAAATTTAAAGCAAAACAAACGCAGAAGAGACTGATTTATCCAGCTGGGAAAGCCTAACGGAATAAGCATGTTTTCAGAATGTGCAGATGGTGGATCCTTGTCATATTTCAACAGGAATGCTGCACCATGGAACACCAAAAGCTCTGCTCCAAATTTCTTGGGAGTAGGCTTCCGAGATCTTTGGAACTTGCAGGAGAAGCTCTTCCACAGATGGCAGCGATCTTCTGATATGGAGCATTTACAATTGCAAACAAGGTGCAAAAGCAACTGCCTTTCCCCGTCCTTAGTCTGCAGCACCCACAGAAGACCTCTAAACATGGAGGTTCCATCAAACTAGGCATAGACAACCTTCAACCCTTTAGATGTTTTGGCCTACAACTCCCATGATCCCTAGCTAACAGGACCAGTGGTCAGGGATGATGGGAATTGTAGTCCAAAACATCTGGAGGGCCGATTTGAGCAGCTGCCAATTAGACTTATTCTCTATGAGTTGTTCTAACTGAATTAATGTGCCTCCCCCCAGTGGTAAATATGGCTTTGGCATTCCAATAAATACGCAATTACATATAATTTTTATTTTTTTCTTTCTTAACACAGTATTTCAAACATTACATTAACAAACAGTATACTCTTTGCTCTGCTGAGCTCATGACTACCCTCCATCCCTTCAACTGGTTTTTTTTTGTTTTCAGATAATTATAGTAAAGGGAAAGGTAAAGGGACCCCTGACCATTAGGTCCATTCATGACTGACTCTGGGGTTGCGGCGCTCATCTCGCTTTATTGGCCGAGGGAGCCGGCGTACAGCTTCCGGGTCATGTGGCCAGCATGACTAAGCCGCTTCTGGTGAAACCAGTGCAGTGCACGGAAACACCGTTTACCTTTCCGCCAGAGCGGTACCTATTTATCTACTTGCACTTTGATGTGCTTTCAAACTGCTAGGTTGGCAGGAGCAGGGACCGAGCAGCGGGAGCTCACCCCATCGCGGGGATTCAAACCGCCGACCTTCTGATCGGCAAGTCCTAGGCTCTGTGGTTTAACCCATAGCGCCACCCGCATCCCCAGATAATTATACTCGCACTTTAAATCGCCAATTTCTGACCTTTATCATTCTTAAATTCATCTCTTTCTCTCTGGTTTTCCGGTTTACTGTTGCAAGATTTATTTCAATCCTGCCAGTGTCTTCACATTTTTATAATAATTGTTCATATACCAAATAAATTTCCTCCAGTCTCCTTGAAATTTTTGGCCGTGCTGGTTCCAGATTCTACCGGTCAGCCTGGCCAACTCTGCATAATCCACCATCTTCATCTGCCACTCCTCAATCGTTGGCAGTTCCTGTAATTTCCAATACTCAATTTGTTTTCTTTGAACATGGGAGACCGATCTCGATGGTTCTGACTCATTCTGGGGAATATGTTACAAAGCTCCTTCTCCCCCTGGAGCAGAAGCCCAAGGATAATAGATCCCAAGGGAAACCTGCTTGACGGCTGCTGGAGTTAATGATCTAGCTTTGTACTACGAGAACAACATTTTTCATTTGATGATTAAAAGGGTGAGCTGGGCTTTCGGTGAGCAAATTATCAGGTTGAGCCATCATCATAGTCACAGCAATAATAGCGCATATCAGCTATAGAAATGTAGAAGCTATTTTTTCCCAGGCCTTTTCTCTTTTTTTGCAACACTTAATTCTGCGCTATGCAGTCGCTCCATTTGGAAACACAATGGCTGCGGAACAGTGAATGGCAGCAACAATGCAATGATATTCCGTCAGAATTAACTAAAGGAGCAGCTTAGGCGAGGTCAGATATTTATGGTCACCTATGGATGAAGCCTTTCCCAAAACTGGTGCACTCCAGATAGAATTCTAGAATTGAAGAATTGGGAAATTGTAGCATTGGAAGGAGACTAATGCACCATCTAGTCCAGTGTTTCCGAAACTTCGGTCTCCAGCTGGTTTTGGACTACAACTCCCATCATCCCTAGCTAGCAGGACCAGTGGGCAGGGATGATGGGAACTGTGGTTCAAAAACCCTGATCTAGTCTAAAGTCCTGCAATGCAGGAATCAAAGCTAAAGAATTGTTAACAGGCAGGCATCAAAGCCTCCAAGAAAGAGTCTCCACATTCTGAGGAAGTCCGTTCCACTGAAAATTCTTCCTAATGTTTAGTTAGAATCTCATTTCTTGTCACTTGAATCCATTGGTTCACGTCCTACCCTCTGGAGCAGTAGAAAACAACCTTACGCCATCTTCTGTGTGCCAGCCCTTCAGCTCCTATCACCTCTCAGTCTTCTTCAAGTTAAACAAACTCAACTCCTTCAACCACTCCTCATAAGGATTTATGTTCTTAGTGACCCTCCTCTGTGCATGTTCCAGCTTGTCAATAGCTTTTGACTGTGGTGTCCAGAACTGGACACAGTACTCTAAGAGAGTTTGTGTACTGGTCCAGTAAACGCTTCCGCTGTGCCACCAGCAACAGCTCTCTTTGCAGAGTATTAATTAAGTCCAGTGCAGAGATTCTTGTTGCAGTACAAGCTTCAGAGTCTCAGCAGCAAAGAAATAACGACACAGGGAAGCCTGTCTTTCCAAAGACAGGTTTATTGCAGAAAGATAACAGAAACACCTCCGGAGCTTTCGGACATTTTTGCTTCACGCCCCACACACAGAGAAAACAAACACTCTTTATATACTGAGCAACTTAACAACTTAACAACTTAACGAGCTTGACTACTTAAAGTCACATGACATTGCTAACTTGCCAGCGTCTTAGGTTTCACACCCTAACACCCCCTCTCGCTGGCAATACAAAAAACAAAATTACTTCAGACCCATTTCTTCACAAAAGTTTTCATGCTGCTGAAACCCAAGCGGTTTTGTAAAACCATCAGCTTGATTTTCATGACTGGGACAGTAATTTAATTTAACAATTCCTGCTTTTACCGTTTGACAAACATTTTGAAAGCGGATATCCAAATGTTTTGTACGACCTTTAAACTGCCCATTTTGTGCTAACTTAAGACACGGTTGATTATCACCCCATACAGTGATTGGAGTGATGGCCTTTTCATACATCTCTTGCGCCAAGCATTTATAAAATTCTAGATCTCTACATAACTCAGACAAGGCACAGAACTCAGCTTCTGTTGATGACAAAGCAATCAGGTTCTGTTTCTTGGATCTTTGAAGTATAAATCAGGTCATCTACATAAACAAGCAAAGATTCTTGAGCATCTCCTGAATTTCTGAAATATAAGCAATTGTCAGCCTTGCTCCTGCTAAAACCAATGCCTACCAAAACGTCATTCAAACACTCATTCCAATTATGAGCAGATTGCTTGAGTCCATAAATAGATTTATGTAGTTTCCATACCTGATTTGATTTACCAACTTTCAATCCTGGCGGCAGCTCCATATAGAGCTCTTCAGCCAAGTCTGAATGAAGATAAGCTGTAGAGACATCAAATTGATTCACTTTGAACCCTTTCTGAGCAGCAACTGCTAATAGTGCCCGTAGGGTTTCACTCCTTGAAGTGGGTGCATAGACTTCGGAATAATGTAACCCCTTTCTTTGCGTAAAACCTCGAGCTACAAGTCTTGCTTTGTACTCTGGTTTCCCCATCGCTGTTGTCTTTATCCTGTACACCCACCTACAACTTACTGCCTTGGCACCTTCTGGCAGTTTGGTGATGGAAAACACACCCAGTTCTTTCATAGAATTCAACTCCTTTTGCATGGCCTCACGCCACCTACTGGCCTCCTCCTGGGGTAATTGCTCAACCTCCTCAAAACTTTCAGGTTCGCAATTTGCCAAACCAGCCCAAACACTGATAGCTTGGTACCTTTCAGGAGGTTTACCTTTGTTGGTACGCTGAGAACGCCTTAACAGTTCCTGTGATGTTCCTTCAGTTTCCCCCTCTGACCCAGAATCACTAGTCGTCACCTGTTTGTCACTAGTAGTTGAAGAACTTTCTGATTCTGACTTTACACGTCTCTCTTGCTGTACAGGTGAACTTTTAGAGCTAGAAGATTCTGACTTTACAGACTTGGGTGAACTAGGTGATTTCTCACCCTCGTCCTCAGACTTAAATTCCTCAGTCTGTTCTGGAACTAATACCTGCACTGGGGCCTGAGTTTCATTGTTACTGTTCACCACATCAAATAGTATGTCAGGATTTCCATGAATTTTATTCCAACCATCCTGTTCACAAAATTCCGCACTTCTGCTGATTGTGATTTTTGTTTGATTGCCTTCTACATTCACAAATCTCCAACCTTTTGTGTTTGCTTGATAACCACAGAAAAACATTTCTTTAGACCTAGGATCGCCTTTCCTACGTTGTGCCCTAGGCACCAGTACATAAGCACGACATCCAAAAACTCTTAGATGATCAATTTTTGGTTTTTTCCCAAATAGCATGAAGTAAGGAGTGTTGCCTACTGTGCTATTGTACACTCTGTTAAAAGTATAATTCGCATACAATGCAGCCTCAGCCCAAAAACGCTGTGGAAGTCCAGAATCAAACAGCAAAGCAGTAATGGCTTCCTGTAATGTTCGAAATTTTCTTTCGGCAACTGCATTCTCCTGTGGTGAATAGGGATTGGTAAGTCTATGAACTATACCTTTCCTTTTTAACCATGTCTCCAGCATGTGGTTCACAAATTCCCCACCACGATCTGATTGTATTTTACGTACCCTGGTGTCAAATTTACATTCAACTTCTTCAATCCAATCCATCAGGATGGAAGCTGCTTGTGATTTTTCTTTCAGAAAGAAAACCCAACTAGCCCTTGAAAAGTCATCCACCAAAATTTGCATAAATCTCGCACCTCCAAGCGATTTGACTGGCATAGGGCCACACACGTCTGTGTGCACAAGTTCAAAGGGTTTCTTGCTTACTCTATCAGATCTAGGATAGTTACACGTCTTAACCTTAGCATGTTTACAAGCACAACAATCCAGAAAATTTGGACAGGGTTTAATGTTACACTCCTCAGCTAAATCTGGCATCTTGCTTACATACTTAAAGCATATATGAGCTAACCTTCTGTGTAGTAGATGTGCACAACCTGTATGAGGAGCCTTATTTACACACTTAGCTTGCGCTTCACCTGTTGAACATCTACCTGCTGCTAACTGCTCTTCAACCAAAACAAAAAGCCCATCCTCACAGGGAATTTTAACTAGCTCCTTTCCCTGTTTCAAAATGGTGCACACATCATTTTCAAACTCAACCTTAAAACCACTTTTTACCAGGCATGACACACTCAAAAGTCCATTCTTCATTCCTGGAAGAACAAAAACAGGAAGGTTAGTTTGCAAACAGTTAACATAAATTGTGCCTTTAAGGTTCATTTCTCGTTTACTATTGTCTGCTATAGTCACGGTTTTTGCAACTGGCAATGTCTTGCAGTTCATCAAGCTGCCACTAGATGTCGCTGGAACTAAGCTGTGACTTGCTCCACTGTCAATTATCCACTTCAAGGTTTGTTGGCTCCTTTTAGGACTCTGTTGTGCTGCCATTGCAGATAGTCCCTTATCAGCACCTGCTCCCCCTCCGGATCGTTGATTCTTGTAGTTCTCACGTCGTCTTCCCCTGTAACTCCGGAAACTGGCCTTGGACTGTTGAAATTCCTGTTGCTTTTCTGGACACTTTGCTATCAAATGAAACCTGCTACCACATCGAAAACATGACTTGCTGGCCATAGCAGACACTTGTGAGGCTTCCTTACAGCTCTGCCTGCTAGTTTTCCCACGCTGGGAATTATCTGAACATCCAGCCCTTGGGGTATTTGAATTATCAATACGTTTTCGATGATGTTGATATTCTTGTTCACACAATCTACCAGTCACATAATTCATATTCAGCTGGTCCTCTGGCAAAACTTGTAAAGTTAGTACTAAGTTTTCAAACCCTGCATGCAGGCTGCTAAGCAGAGTATAAACTTTAATATTTTCAGGAAAATTCACACCTAAAGATGACAGTCGGTTGAAATACTCAGTCATCTGTGACGTGTGTTCAACCACACTATCCCCTGGCTTCAATTTCAACTCATACAAAGCACGTATAATGTTCACCTTCTCTCCGGGCGTGGCTCTATGGTGAATTCGTCTAAGAGCTTCCCAAATTTCAAATGCAGACCTTGAATTTTCCACATGAGGTAATTGGGAATCGTCTATCGATACCATCAACATGCATCTAGCTTTAGTGTCCATTTTATCATGTTCCCTGTTCTGGGCATGTGCAGCAGCCTGTTGCTCTGCTGTGGCATCTGCTGCAACAGCCACAAACGGCTTTCGCCTCTGGACATAGTCAGCCCACACTTCTTTGGCTTCCAACCAGACTTGAACCCTCTTAGACCACTGCACGTAATTAGCAGAGTTCAACTTTGTAAAGGGAACCTGGAAATTTTCCACTGCCATTCTTGGGGTCTGCTGCTACTCCCTCTGTGTGCCCTTTCTTCTCTTTCCCCTTGGGATTTGTTTTACTCACTTTTCAGACGCCTCCAGCCTCCTCTGAAGCCTTTAAGAGCTGGATTTACGACCAAGCCGGTCTTCTCTCATCCAAAAGCTGCTTTCACTTTCTCTGCACACAATACAGCTGTAGAAATGTAGAAGGAGTCCATAACCTAAGAGAGTTTGTGTACTGGTCCAGTAAACGCTTCCGCTGTGCCACCAGCAACAGCTCTCTTTGCAGAGTATTAATTAAGTCCAGTGCAGAGATTCTTGTTGCAGTACAAGCTTCAGAGTCTCAGCAGCAAAGAAATAACGACACAGGGAAGCCTGTCTTTCCAAAGACAGGTTTATTGCAGAAAGATAACAGAAACACCTCCGGAGCTTTCGGACATTTTTGCTTCACGCCCCACACACAGAGAAAACAAACACTCTTTATATACTGAGCAACTTAACAACTTAACAACTTAACGAGCTTGACTACTTAAAGTCACATGACATTGCTAACTTGCCAGCGTCTTAGGTTTCACACCCTAACATACTCTAGGTAGGGTCTGACCAAGGAAGAGTAGAGTGTCAGATTCTGTTCAGATTCGGAAGGAGGTAGTCTCCATGGTGATAGCAGGGCTGGAGTGGGAGAATGCCAGAGTTCTGTCTAGTCAGGTTGTATGGGATCAGTTTCAATTTGTTACCTCCTAGGATGTGGAAGGGCTGTTTGGACAAGTGAAACCAATCACCTGTCTTCTTGTTCCTTGCCCATCCTGGCTCATAAATTTAGACAATGCTTTCTGCCAATCTTCAAAACATTTTACATTATCAATAATTGGTATCGCTTGGAATAAAAACAACATCTTTGGCTGTACATTCATCTTAATCACCGATATTCAGCCCATTAATGACAACTTTAAATTTGACCAGACATCAAGATCTCTCTTAATTTCATTCCATAATTTTTCATAATTGTCTTTATACAAATTCAAAATTTTCACTGATAAATTCGCACCCAAATATTTCACTTTCTTCTAATCACCTGTCTTCTTGTTCCTTGACTATCCTGGCTCATAAAAGCGAGCTAGGCGGGGCAATGGGCTCTGTGGGGTGGTGAATGCTTCCCTTGCTAGGGAATCTTTCCTGAACCCCTTAAAGAGGCAGTTATTAGTCTGCTTCTTAAAAAACTATCTTTGAACCCAGCCACTATGGCCAATTATCACCCAGTCTCAAATCTTCCATTTCTGGGCAAAGTGATTGAGTCGGTGGTCTCGGAACAACTCAAGGCAAGTCTGGAGGATGCAGACCATTTGGATCCCTTTCAGTCAGTATTCAGGCCCCACCACGGGGTCTACTGTCAATCAAATCAGTCATAAAGAAGATGAATAAATACATATGGCCCTGTGTCACCTTAAAAGAAGACAGGAGTAGCAAATGGAGACTTTGGCATTGTTTGCTGTTGTTTAGTCGTTTGGTCATGCCCGACTCTTCATGACCCCATGGACCAGAGCATGCCGGGCACTCATGTCTTCCACTGCCTCCCGCAGTTTGGTCAAACTCATGCTGGTAGCTTCAAGAACACCATCCAACCATCTCATCCTCTGTCGTCCCCTTCTCCTGGTGCCCTCCATCTTTCCCAACATCAGGGTCTTTTCCAGGGAGTCTTCTCTTCTCATGAGGTGGCCAAAGCCTTGGAGCCTCAGCTTCAGGATCTGTCCTTCCAGTGAGCACTCAGGGCTGATTTTCTTCATAATGGATAGGTTTGATCTTCTTGCAGTCCATGGGACTCTCAAGAGTCTCCTCCAGCACCATAATTCAAAAGCATCCATTCTTCGGCGATCAGCCTTCTTTATGGTCCAGCTCGCTTCCAGGCATATCCGCAACTGAGCGACCTTTCGGCTTTGGCCCAGCCGCTTCATCAGCTCTGAATCTACTTGTACTTGTCCTCCGCTCTTCCTCAGTAGCATGTTGGACACTGTCCGACCTGAGGGGCTCATCTTCCAGCATCAATACTTTTATATGCCTGTTGTTTTTGTCCATGGGGTTTTCTTGGCAGGGATACTGGAGTGGCTTGCCGGTTCCTGCTCCAGGTGGATCACGTTTGGTCAAAACTCTCCACTATGACCTGTCCATCTTGGTTGCCCTGCTCAGCATAGTTCATAGCTTCTCTGAGTTATTCAAGCCCCTTCGCCACGGCAAGGCAGTGATCCATGAAGGGGACTTTGGCATTGCCCAAGTTCAAAGAATCCTGTATGAAGTGGTTCAAAGTTTCCACACATTTTGGCAATCTTTGGCTTGCTCTAAAAGCCCACATTAGCAGGAAAATGCTGATGTCTTTACATCAGAAAGGTAACCGGCTTTCCAGAGCTTCCAACCTCCCCACGTAATCCTTAGCTTCTTGAAATTTTCATAAGCCAGATGTTCTATGGCTGCTTGTGCAATTGCTGCAGAGCAGCTAACCTCTTCCTCACTGGGTACTCGTCTGCCTTCATAATTTCTTTGACAGAAGCCTGAGCAAGCACCTTGCAGAAGGCACACAACCTATTCATAAAATGAAATATACGTTTACTTTTGAGAAGCTGCAATCACAATCCCTAGGGAAGGAAGCCCCCTTTGCTATTTAGGTTCTGTGTAATGTGGCTCCGCCCACTGACCCCACCCTCAAAGTTGTGTCTGCTGCTGGCCATGTATTGGGGGGCAAGGACCAATCCAGGGAATACAATCAGTATTCAGTTGTTGTGGCTTTCTTTTCTTTTTAAAATTTATTTACATCACACATAAATCATAAAAAAAGATTCCATGGAATCTCCTGGACTTCCATCCTGCCCTTTGTGGGTCCTATTAATAACCCTTTCCTCCTGCATCTTTTATGATAATCTTCAACCTTAAACTACAAACACTCTTCCAATCCAACATGTGAAAAGGATCTAGGAGTCTTGGTTGACCACAAACTTGACATGAGCCAACAGTGTGACGCGGCAGCTAAAAAAGCCAATGCAATTCTGGGCTGCATCAATAGGAGTATAGCATCTAGATCAAGGGAAGTAATAGTGCCACTGTATTCTGCTCTGGTCAGACCTCACCTGGAGTACTGTGTCCAGTTCTGGGCACCACAATTCAAGAAGGACACTGACAAACTGGAACGTGTCCAGAGGAGGGCAACCAAAATTGTCAAAGGCCTGGAAACGATGCCTTATGAGGAACGGCTAAGGGAGCTGGGCATATTTAGCCTGGAGAAGAGGAGGTTAAGGGGTGATATGATAGCCATGTTCAAATATATAAAAGGATGTCACATAGAGGAGGGAGAAAGGTTGTTTTCTGCTGCTCCAGAGAAGCGGACACGGAGCAATGGATCCAAACTACAAGAAAGAAGATTCCACCTAAACATTAGGAAGAACTTCCTGACAGTAAGAGCTGTTTGACAGTGGAATTTGCTGCCAAGGAGTGTGGTGGAGTCTCCTACTTTGGAGGTCTTTAAGCAGAGGCTTGACAACCATATGTCAGGAGTGCTCAGATGGTGTTTCCTGCTTGGCAGGGGGTTGGACTCAATGGCCCTTGTGGTCTCTTCTAATTCTATGATTCTATGAATCCTACTAACGTTTTTAACTGTCTTTAAGGCAAGTTATAAATTCTACCCATTCCTTGTTAAAATTCTTTTCTTCCTGAATTCTGACTCTTCCAGTCATTTTAGCCATTTCAGCATAGTCCATTAATTTCATCTGCCATTCTTCTTTGGTGAGAACTTTATTTTCTTTCCATCTCTGGGCTGGTAACATCCGTGTAGCCGTGGTCTACACGGACATAAATAGTCTTTTCTGCTCCTTTCGGATTTCGGCACCTAGAATTCCTGAAAGGAAGGCTTCAGGCTTTTTAACAAAGGTTTTCCCCAACTCATTATATATGTGGTGAAATTGTAAGGTAGGAGACGGGTGGCGCTGTGGGTTAAACCACAGAGCCTAGGACTTGCCAATCAGAAGGTTGGCGGTGTGAATCCCCATGATGGAGTGAGCTCCCGTTGCTCGGTCCCTGCTCTTGCCAACCTAGCAGTTCAAAAGCACATCAAAGTTCAAGTAGATAAATAGGTACGACTCCGGCGGGAAGGTAAATGGCGTTTCCGTGTGCTGCTCTGGTTCTCCAGAAGCGGCTTAGTCATGCTGGCCACATGATCCGGAAGCTGTACGCCGGCTCCCTCGGCCAATAAAGCGAGATGAGCACGCAACCCCAGAGTCAGCCACGACTGGACCTAATGGTCAGGGGTCCCTTTACCTTTAAAAGGATTTTGGGAAATGATATCTAATGATATATAATCAGTGGTTGTGGCTTTCAGGCCACACTCAATATATGCTATTTCCCACAGGAGGAGAGAGTACTTGTGGGTATCTCAAGGGCATCTGGTTGGCCACTGTAAGAACAGGATGCTGGACTAGATGGGCCACTGGCCTGATCCTGCAAGCTATTCTTATGTTCTTAATTGATTACATCCCCTTCATTTTGCATTGCATCCCCTTTGCATTGAAATGATTGGGGTGGAGTAACTTAATGGCAATGTAACGTTCATCATTAAGGGACGCGGGTGGAGCTGTGGTCTAAAGCACTGAGCCTAGGACTTGCTGATCAGAAGGTTGGTGGTTCAAATCCCCGTGATGGGGTGAGCTCCCGTTGCTCGGTCCCTGCTCCTGCCCAACTAGCAGTTCAAAAGCACATCAAAGTGCAAGTAGATAAATAGGTACCACTCCGGCGGGAAGGTAAACGGCGTTTCCCTGCGCTGCTCTGGTTTGCCAGAAGCGACTTAGTCATGCTGGCCACATGACCCGGAAGCTGTCTGTGGACAAACGCCGGCTCCCTCGGCCTATAGAGCGAGATCAGTGCTGCAACCCCAGAGTTGTCCACGACTGGACCTAACAGTCAGAGGTACCTTTACCTTTTTAACAGTCATCATTAGTCATGTAATCTGTGTCATTTCACCACATCAGGCACAGAGATCTATATCAATGTTTTTGGTGAAACGTGAACTGCAGCAGAGAAGAAACAGTGACACGTGTGACGAATGCGGAGTGGAATTGAAAAGGATGCCTTTTTACATCCTTACCTGACAACGTCCCCCTCTTTTTTCGGCAAGCAGCATTCAAAACGGTGTATATGCGCAATATAAAACACATATAACAATGATTAACAGTTAAACAGTACAATAAAACAACCAATAAAAGCTGCCTGAAAACATTAGCGCATAATATATTCACAGTCACTGAAAGCAGCAGTAAAACTCAAAAACATTTGTTCATCTCTTTGTGGGATTTATAACAGGCGCTACCTTCAAGGAGCTTGGGGTGGTGCTCCCCCCCCCATTTTATTCTCATAACAAACCCGTGACATGGGTTAAGCTGGTCCAAAATGAGAGAGCTTGATGGCTAAGTGGAGATCTGAATGTGAATGTCCACAGTCCTAGCCAAACACTACAACTTCTGCATCGCAACGGTATTCCCATTTCTCATGGCGACGTAGAGACATCAGAGCACAGGGAAGGCCATTCAGCAGAGGAAAGTCTTCAGGTACTCAGATTTCAGGAGTGAAACTGTCCAGGTGAACCTTTTGCAGAATTGAACATCATAAGGTGAAAGGCCATCACAGATATATGCTTCTCGATCTCATCAGCTTTGTTGTTGTTTAGTCGTTTAGTCGTGTCCAACTCTTCGTGACCCCATGGACCAGAGCATGCCAGGCACTCCTGTCTTCCACTGCCTCCCGCAGTTTGGTCAAACTCATGCTGGTAACTTCGAGAACACTGTCCAACCATCTCGTCCTCTGTCCTCCCCTTCTCCTTGTGCTCTCCATCTTTCCCAACATTAGGGTCTTTTCCAGGGAGTCTTCTCTTCTCATGAGGTGGCCAAAGTCTTGGAGCCTCAGCTTCACAATCTGTCCTTCCAGTGAGCACTCAGGGCTGATTTCCTTCCGAATGGATAGGTTTGATCTTCTTGCAGTCCATGGGACTCTCAAGAGTCTCCTCCAGCACCATAATTCAAAAGCATCAATTCTTCAGCGATCAGCCTTCTTTACGGTCCAGCTCTCACTTCCATACATCACTACTGGGAAAGCCATAGCTTTAACTAAACGGACCTTTGACGGCAAGGTGATGTCTCTGCTTTTTAAGATGCTGGCTTTATCTGGCTTAAAGAGGGCACCTAGAGGGATTTGTGGAAACAGGCATTCCTTCAGTTATGAAAGACCCAGTCCAACTAGGCCTTTAAAGGCAAGAACCAACATTCTGAAAAAGGCCGACATAGCTGGCTGGGGCTCATGGTAGCTTTAGGGTTAAAAGATCAGACCCTGATCTCTAAATCAGGGATGTTCCTGATTTAGAGAAGCTGTCCTGGTTTCTGATTTGATCCCAGAATGTCTCACTTTTCCTTAGGATGTCCCTATTTTCATTGGAGAAATGTTGGAGGGTATGGAGTTATCTGACCTCCGAGCCATCTGTAGGCAATCCTGTATAGGGAAGTTTTGTTATTGTTTTTTAAAAATGTTTAATGTTTCATTATGTTTTTATATATGTTGGAAGCCACCCAGAGTGTCTGGGGCACAGTAAGATGTGCGGGGTATAAATAGTAAAATTATCATTATGGAATCGGACATCCCTATTTTCATTGGAGAAATGTTGGAGGGTATGAGACATGAATCTGTCAGTTTTTCTTTTTCTGAATTTCTCCTGGTTCTAATAGAAAGTTCAGTTTGTGGTTTATTTTTAGTTTATATTTTTTTAAAAAAATCCTACTGAAAATTTATCAACCTTTTGGTGCACATTGTTGTATGCAATTTCCCCGACTATAATGCATCTTCATTAAAAAAAATAAATACTAATACATGAATTTTTAAGCACACTCTCTCCAGTTTCCAAAATTCAGAATAGTACAATTTTCAAACGAGAGCTGTGTTCTGCTTCCCCTTTTGCTTTGGCAAGCACAAACAGTGTCTACTCAGAAGTGAGATATATGGAATCCAGTGAGATTTACTCCCAGGTAAACAGGGTTGGGATTGCAGCCTTAGGTGTGTAATTCCCTCTATGCGGGGCTGCCCTTGAAACTGTACCACAAACTCCAGCGGGTGCAGAATGCGGCAGCGAGGCTCCTCACGGGGTCTCTGCCATGGGAGCATATTCACCCAGTGCTTTACCAGTTGCACTGGCTCCCGGTGGAGTATAGGGTCAGGTGCTGGTTTTGACCTTTAAAGCCGTTTGTGGCTTAGAGCCCTCATATCTATGGGACCGCCTCTCCTGGTATGCCCCATAGAGGACCTTAAGGTCCATAAATAACCATAGTTTAGAGGTCCTGGGCCCTAAGGAAGTCAGACTATCATCCACCAGGGCCAGGGCCTTCTCAGTGATGGCTCCAACCTGGTGGAATGCTCTGTCCCATGAGACTAGGGCCCTTCAGGATTTAACCTCCTTCCGTTGGCCTGTAAGACAGAGCTATTCCGCCTGGCCTTTAATTTGAATTCAGCCTGATCTTTTATTTCCCTTCTCTTCCGTCCTCCCCTTTTATGAAGATTACCCGCTCTGAGACCCCACAGCAAATTCTCCCCTGGCCTCCTCGATGGCCCAAGTAGGATCAATTCAGCCAGCTAGCCCTGGGGATTATCTGATTGATTTTTGAATTTTATTGTTATTCATGTTTTTATACTGTACTTTATGCTGCTTTTATAATTTAGTGTTTTAAAGTGTTTTAAATTTGTTCTTAGCTGCCCTAAGCCCGGTTTTTGAACTGGGAAGGGCGGGGTATAAATAAAAAATGTTGTTGTTGTTGTTGTTGTTGTTGTTGTTATTATTATTATTATTATTATTATTATTATTACTACTACTACTACTACTACTATGGCAGTAGCCCATTTACTGTAGCAGCTGGTCTTTGGACTCTGCAAACTGCTGCCTCTTCTAACTCTGTTTCTCTTCTGCCCTCCCTCCTCCCCTCAAGGCAGTCTACAATTAAGTGCCTTTGCCAATGCAAGGAGACGCCTGGGGTGGCATTTCCTGCCCAGATCCCAGAAGCGAGACCCATCCCTTGATATTTTCTTTTCTTGATATTGTTAACGGGAGGATTCGCCGCCCGCGACATGATCTCTCCCAATCAGCTGGTGCTGAAAAGCTGGCAGACAGGGCAAACTGGTTATCTTCACCTATCAGGAAATGAGCCTCAGGGGAGAAGGGCGAGCTTGAAAAGAGCAGCGAGAGATTAGATTACCTGCCTGCATGACCTGCAGTGCAAAGAGAGAGAGAGGCATGTCAGACAACAATAATCAGAGAGATGGGATCTGTTGCGCAGCTGGCTGTTCAGGTGTGAGGGCTTGGGGATGTGTGTCCCCTGCAGGGGCTTATGGCAGCTAAAGATTGGATAGATGAATAGCAAGGGAATAGTAGATGACAAGGAAGCATTTATGCTGTCGGTTCTCGTCCCAGCAGTTAGTTACTGTCTACTGTCAGAATTTGTTGACTTGTGTCTCTGTGCCCTTTGGGTCAAACTAGACATCTTGGTGGCAGCGACATTTATTTGACCCACAGCTTCTCTATCTGTGCCTAAAAGTGAAGGCTGGGGTTCAGGCGGAAGTTCCTGGGAGTCAGGAAAAAATATTTATGTATGCAACAATGGCGGCTTGAGTTTTGTTAGCCCCACAAAAAGTGAGGGAGCTCCCGGGCAAAAGAGGACTGGCAACTTAAGATGATAGAATATGAAGAACTTGCAGGTTTAACATAAGGAATAAGAGAGCAAGAAGAACACATTTTTTTTTTTTAAAAAAAAAAAGAAGAGTGGAAAATACTTATTGAGTTTATGGGAAATAATTGTACACAGCTGAAAACCCTGGCAGCATTAAGAGAAAATCAACAGAGTAATTAATGTCTGAGTGATGTAAACGTGGAGAACTGATTAAAATGGTTACAGTAAAATATGCAGGTATGATAGATCAGTAAAATGAACAAGGACGAAGGAGAAGGAGGGAAGTCATTGGATATTTAACAGTATCTAAAATGTTTATTTTGAGATGTAAAATTGAAAATTCTATTATTATTATATTATTATTATTATTATTATTAGTGTGTTCTTGGGGTTGGATTGGGTTTGATGCAAGCTCAATCTTGGCTCACACTATTTATTTATTGCATATATATGCCACCTTTTCATGGAGCTGTAGAGTTGGAAGAGACCCCAGGGGTCATCTACTCCAGCCCCTTGCGATGCAGGAATCACAGCTAAAGAATCCTTGCCAGGTGGCCATCCAACTTCTACTTCAAAGCTTCCATTGGAGTCCACCACTGGTCCATTTTACTGTTCAGCAGCTCTGAGCATCAGAATGTTCTTCCTAATGCCACCCAGCAAGCTTTATGCCCTAGTGGGACTTTGAAACCAGGTATCTCAGGTCCTAGGCTCCAGGGTTTTTTCTTCTTCTCCTTGACCCGTTCAGTGTCGGACCTTGCGTTCGACCGAGCTCCTCCTCTGGTCGAGTCCTCCGACGTGATTAACGACCTGAGCCTTTGTTGAGGCTCCAGGCACGTTTCCCCATTACGCAGTGTATCCAGCAGCATGTGGAAGGACGAGAAATATGAGCTACATTGCAAAGAGGTTTATTTTCTAACTGCGCAGACAGAAAAGAAACATCCTCTCTCTGTGAGAGCACAGAGACAACTGGATACAAAGAAACAGGAAACCAGTAATATCAACATCCGTGTCCCATCTCCTGTGAGACTTCCAACAGCCTGGAATCCCAGGAATGTAAACAGAGTCTTGTGACTCCAAGCACTGCACCAGTGGTACAAACAGAAACCTAACATTCAGTACCTGCATTATCCCCTATCTCCTTTATGATGCCCCAAAGTCCATCTAGCTCAATATTGTCAACACTGACAGTTCATCGTTTCAAGCAGGGACTCCTTCCCAGCCCTACCTGAAGATGTTGGGGGCTAAATGTGGGACCTTCATCATTCCAAGGAGATGATCTAACACTGAGCCTCCCTGAAATGATGTCAAATGCATGCGCAGTCCCTGCCTTATTTGGGAATGGGGCTGTCATGTGATTAAATAAGTATGGCTACTCCCATCATGTCTTGCTTGCCAATGAGGTATTGGCTGCATCCTTTCACATATCATGTGATCAGTAGTTCCTTTGAACACATATGAGAAATAATCTGGAAAGAATTGGTTTTCCTAATGCGGTAATGGGTAGTTCTCTCCCCCCATCCCCCTCCTTCTTGGCCACACACATACATCCATGCACACAATATTGCTTCCCAATTATATCTATGTAAACCCACCCACTCCAAATGACACCAGTACACCTTAAGAATATTTACGGATTTTAATAAATGAGTTGAAGATAATTAAATTTGGTGTGTGAGCTGTCTTGGTGGGGGGAGGGGAACCATTCATGTCCATTCATGTCACTTTTTTAATTAGCTGCAGTGTGGAAGGGCCTCAAGGTCTTTTAACTTGTAACATAAAAGGAAGAGAGAAAATTGTTGCGTCCGTTTTTGAGCATGAAACCTTCTGTAATACACATGGAAAACAATGCCCCAGTTTGTGCTGCATTTGACAAGACCCCTGAGGATGTGGAGCGTGTATTTTCTCTGATCCAGCCAGGGAGATCCATACTTGCAGCCGACAACAACAACAACAACAACAGCAACAACAACAACAACAGCGGCAGCAACTTTGTTATTTATATTTTGCCCATCTCACTGAGTTGCCCTCGCCACTCTGAGTGGCTTCCAACAAAACATAAAGGAACACAACAAAACCCCAAACAGAACCCCAAACAGGGCTGCCTTCAGTTGTCTTCTAAAAGTCATAGGGTTTTTTATCTGTTTGACATCTGATGGGAGGGCATTCCACAAGGCAGGCACCACTTCTGAGAAGGCCCTCTGTCTGCTTCCCTGTAATTTCGCTTCTTGCAATGAGGGAACCACCAGAAGGCCCTTGGAGCTGGCCTGCAATGGTGGTCCTAGGTAAAGGTAAAGGTAAAGTACCCCTGACAGTTAAGTCCAGTCGTGAATGACTCTGGGGTTGCGGTGCTCATCTTGCTTTACTGGCCAAAGGAGCTGACGTTTGTCCGCAGACAGTTTTCTGGGTCATGTGGCCAGCATGACTAAGCCACTTCTGGCGAAACCAGAGCAGTGCATGGAAACGCAGTTTACCTTCCCACCAGAACCGTACCTATTTATCTACTTGAATTTTGATGTGCCTTCAAACTGCTATGTTGGCAGGAGCTAGGACTGAGCAATGGGAGCTCACCCCATTGCGGGGATTCAAACCACTGACCTTCCGATCAGCAAACCCTAGACTCAGTGGTTTAGACCACAGTCCTACCAAGCAGTAAACATCAAGCCCACACATCTGGAAGTTGCCATGGTGTCACAGAGAAAGAGCTCTGCTCCCCAAGTCATTTTGTTCATGACATTGTAGTGACTTACTATGACATGTACAAAAAGAAAACCACCTGTTTCTAATAGTTGGAAAGTCGGAGTTAGAAGAAGAGGGTGAGTCAGCAGAGCAAGAAGCTAAAATGCCACCAGTTGAGGAACAGGTTCTTGGCTCTGATGTTGGTGACCAGCAGCTCACTGAACTTGGGTCACAGCACTAATGTCCACAGAAACAGAGTAGAGAAACCTCCCTCTTTGGCCCTCTGGGCCAAAGTTGCCTAGTGCCTTCCACACTACCTCACCAGCAAGAAGCAGACTGAGTGGGACAAGTCAAAACTCAAATGGTCTGCAATTATCCAACAAATGGGGCAGAGCCTAGGAGACCCAGACTTGAGGCAGTGATTCAAAAGCAGGGGTCAGCAACCTTTTTTCAGCCGTGGGCCAGTCCACCATCCCTCAGACCATATAGTGGGCCTGACTATATTTTTTGGGGGGAAAATAAATGAACGAATTCCTATGCCCCACAAATAACCCATTTTAAATAAAAGGACACATTCTACTCATGTAAAAACACGCTGATTCCTGGACCATCCACGGGCCGGATTGAGAAGGTGATTGGGCCGCATCTGGCCCCCGGGCCTTAGGTTGCCTATCCCTGTTCAAAAGGTCTCAATTCACCTCCAGTCATTATTGTACCACCACTCTGCTCACCTGGAGCTATCCATGGTTCTGGAGCCACTGGTCCCCCTCACTCCCTTGTGAAGTAATAGCACTGCTAGGCACCAAAGAGACCATTTCCCAACAATGAAAGCTATAAAGAAATGGGGTAAGAGGAGATCAGCACCTGTCTGTAGAAAGTAAGCACTAGGGAAAGTAGGAACCTAGAAAGATTTCTCATCTCATCCCTTACCTTTCTTGCCCTGATCTGGCCACAGTGATCCATGCAACAGTCACCTCCAGGCTTGATTATTGTAACTCGCTCTACGCGGGGCTGCCCTTGAAGCTGACCCAGAAACTCCAGTGGATTCAGAATGCCGTGGTGAGGCTCCTTACGGGGTCCTTGCCACGGGATCACATTCATCCAGTGCTTTACCAACTGCAATGGTTCTCAGTGGAGTACAGCGTCAGGTTTAAGGTTGTGATGGCCTGGGATTCCGAGTCTGAGAGCGAGCCGGAGGAATCCCAGCCGGCACAGGAGTCCCCGCCTCCAGGGCCGGCTGAACTGGGGCAAGGCCTAGATGCTGAGGAAACTCAAGAGCAGGCACCAGGTGAAACCATTCTGGCCCCAGAGGTGCTGGAAGACTCAGTGGCCACAGGTGAGCCTCCTCCAGGGCCCAGTAACGCTTCGGCCTCTCCTGATCTGCAGAGGCTTAGGGCAGAGAGGCGAAGGGAACTGGTTGCCCCCAGGAGGAGTGCTCGCCTTAAGGCCAGAGTAGGCGGGGCTCCTGGGGGTCGGGACCGCCCCTGACCTTAGAAGAGGATAAAAGCCCACTCATCCCGGCCCCAGGTTGCGGGAGCAACGTCGTTGTTGGCTTCGGACCTTCCTGTGTTCTTGATTCCTGCTCGGCATCCTGTTCCTGACTATCCGGTACTCCTGTTCCCTGCTCGGCTTCCTGTTCCTGACTATCCAGTACTCCTGTTCCCTGCTCGGCCTCCTGTTCCCGACCATCCGGTGTTCCTGTTACCTGCTCAGCCTTCTGTTCCAGCGTTCCTGTTCCCCGCCCGGCTCTCTGCATCGGACCTCGCCCCTCTTCGTGTGGATTCTGCTACACTCACGGTACTTTACCCCCGGGACCAGCACAGTTTGCTCCCGCCGCACCCGCACTCCCCCTTCGTAGGGGTGCGTTCGGGAAGAGCCAGAGGCCATGGCTGACCAGGCGGCTGCACTGGTGACTTTGGCCCAGGAGAACCAGGCCTTGACTCACACCGTGCAGCAGCTCAGTGACGCGGTTGTGGCACTTCAGCAACGCTTGGAAGCCCTACCGGCTCCTGGGGCCGACGCCCCGGCTCCGGGCAAGTACCCAGTGGCTTTGCCTGAGAAATTTGATGGAGCCCCGGCCAGCTTTCCCGTGTTCCTGGCCCAGGCCAAGCTGTATATTCAGGGGCGATCCTGGAACTTTCCTGACGACCGCACCAAGGTGCACTTTTTGATTAGTTTGTTAAAGGACCAGGCTTGCCGCTACTCAGGCAAGACTCCCCCTTGCTGGCAGACTATACGGGGTTTTGCAATCGTTTGGAGGCCGCGTTCGGCAACCCCCAGAAAGGGAGTCAAGCCAACCGGGCGATTCGGCGGTTGAGACAGGGCAAGTCCACGGTGGCCGCATACACCACAGAATTCCGGCTGCTGGCACAGGACTTGACCTGGAACGACTCGGCTCTCCGGGACCAGTATCTCGAGGGGCTTTCAGATGAGATACTGGACCAGCTGGCCACAATGGAACGCCCCACCACGCTAGACACCCTTATTCAATGGAGTCTACAGATTGACGATCGGCTAGAGGACCGGCGTCAGGCTCGGGACCGCCGGCACCTCCAGTTCTTGGCCCCAGTGTCTACCAGCAGCCCCACGGGCCCAGCTAAGTCATTGGAGGAACCTATGCAGCTTGGGGCAGTGCGGCCACGCCTCTCCCCCGCAGAGAAGTCGCGGCGTCGGGAGGGGAATCTATGTCTCTATTGTGGCGGAAGCGGACACTATGCAAGGTCCTGTCCTGAGAAACGCCAGCCGCAGGGAAACCACCAAACCCCAGTAGCTGACGACCCTGGATACCTGGGGTCCCAAACAGCACAGAATGGGGCCGCACCAATTGAATTCCAACACCTTATGGTTCCGGTACATCTATACCCTCCAGGAGGGCCATGGATTCTTACCCATGCGCTGGTGGATTCGGGCGCAACCCGCTCGTATATGGACGCTGCTTTTGCTGCCCAGCATCGGGTGCCACTTCGGAACAAGCCAGAACCGGTGCAGGTGGAGGCAATCGACGGACGGCCCCTGCATTCGGGTGCCGTCACTCAGGAGACCCAGCCCCTGGTCCTGTGCCTCCAGCAGCACCGTGAGATGTGAACTCTGGATATTGCCTCCATGCCCCGGTTCCCCCTGGTGCTTGGGATGGACTGGCTGGAGGCTCACAATGTGCGGATTGACTGGGTCAAACGGACTGTACACTTCCCAGACCCCAGTTCTCCTGCTGAGACTGAGATGCTAGCAGCTGCGCCCACTGAGGAGGTTGCTGCAACGCTCCCCGCTGAATACCGGGACTATCATGACGTGTTTGAGGAACGGGGGGCAGACCAGCTGCCGCCGCATCGGTCCTTTGACTGTGGCATAGACCTCCAGCCCGGAGCGCCTCTACCGGTGAGTCGCTTATACTCGTTAACAGAGCCAGAGCGCGAGGCTTTACAGGACTTCTTGCGCAAGAACCTGGAGCGTGGGTTCATTAGGCCTTCTACCTCGCTCACTGCTGCGCCAGTGCTCTTTGTTAAAAAGAAATGTGGGGAGCTCCGCCTTTGCCATGATTACCGTGCCCTGAACAAAATTACCATCCCGGACCGGTACCCTTTGCCCCTTATTTCGGAGTTACTGGAGCGGGTGCAAGGGGCGCAGGTGTTCACCAAGCTAGACCTCCGGGGTGCCTACAATTTGATTCGGATCTGCGCCGGGGATGAGTGGAAGACCGCATTTGGGACCCGGTACGGACAGTTTGAATACCTGGTTATGCCCTTTGGTTTGTGCAACGCGCCTGCTGTGTTCCAACGGCACATCAACCACGTGTTCCAGGACTTGCTAGACAAGTACGTGGTGGTGTACTTGGATGACATTCTGGTTTACTCCCGTGACCCGGCGTGCCACGAAGGCCATGTCCGGACCGTGCTGCAGCGCTTGC
Organism: Podarcis bocagei; assembly: GCF_964188305.1. Taxonomy (NCBI): domain Eukaryota; kingdom Metazoa; phylum Chordata; class Lepidosauria; order Squamata; family Lacertidae; genus Podarcis; species Podarcis bocagei. The sequence continues at coordinate 88,567,191 of NC_138133.1, forward strand.
GCGAGCATCGTCTGTACGCAAAGCTCAGCAAGTGCGAGTTTCATCAGCGGTCAGTGGACTTCCTGGGTCACCGACTCTCACCAGGTGGGGTGCAGATGGATCCTGGGAAGGTGGCAGCGGTTCGAGAATGGGCGGCACCTTGGAACCGCAAGGACCTACAGCGTTTCCTGGGGTTCGCCAACTATTACTGGACCTTCATTGCGGACTATGCTCACCGCACCACCCTGTTGACCTGACTACTGCGCCCCAAGACGCCGTTTTCCTGGGACAAGGAGGCGGAGGAGGCATTTCAAGGGTTGAAGGCCTGTTTCCAGAGAGCGCCAATCTTGCAACATCCGGATCCTTCTCGACCCTTTGTGGTAGAGACTGACGCCTCCAGTACGGCTCTCGGTGCCGTCTTGTCTCAGCAGCACGGACCGGAAGCGCCACTTTTACCCTGCGCCTTCTATTCCCGCCAGCTCCTCCCAGCGGAGCGTAACTATACCGTGTGGGAGCGGGAACTACTGGCCATCAAGGTGGCCTTTGAGGTTTGGCGCCATCATCTTGAAGGAGCACGACACCCGGTGGAGGTGAGAACCGACCACCGGAACCTGGAATACCTCCAGACCACCCGCAAGCTGAACCAAAGGCAGATCCGGTGGGCGTTGTTCTTTTCCCGGTTCCAGTTCCGGATCCGCTACATCCCTAGCTCCCAAAACCAGAAGGCGGATGCCCTGTCCCAGAAACCTGAAGACAACGTAGACACGGTTCAGCAAGCAGCACCCACCACGATCCTACCACCAGCTGCATTCCTGGCCACCCAGGAGGTTGAGCCACTGCAGGCTCGGGTGCGGGAACAGCAGCGGGTCGACGCTTGGGCCCAGGAACGACTCCGGGAACTGGCCGAAGGATCATGCCCTCAGTATCCAGGGCTGGTCTCGCATCAGGGTCTTCTGCTGCACCACGGGCGCCTGTACATCCCATCAGGGCCGCTGCGGGCTGAGATTCTCCGGATGACCCATGATGCTCCAGCGGCGGGGCACTTTGGGCGGTATCGGACCACCCATCTGGTAAGCCGTGAGTTTTGGTGGCCCCGTTTGAAGGCCGACGTGGCTCGCTACGTCGCTGGTTGTGACGTCTGCAGGCGGGCCAAGGGGCCTACCGGGCGACCCCCCCGGCCTTCTTCAGCCATTGCCGGTTCCACCACGCCCTTGGCACACAGTTTCTTTGGACTTTGTAGTGGAGTTACCCCCGTCTCGTGGCTGCACCTGCCTTCTAGTTTTCTCCGACCACTGCATGAAGATGGTGCACTGTGCCCCCTGCCCATCCGTACCCTCAGCTAAGGAAACTGCGCAGCTGTACCTTCAGCATGTCTTCCGCCTGCATGGCCTACCTGAGCGTGTAGTGTCCGACCGTGGCGTTCAGTTCACGTCCCGGTTTTGGCGTGCTTTGCACCAGGCCCTCGGGACAGAGGTCTGTCTCTCATCTGCTTACCACCCACAGACTGATGGCCAGACGGAACGGGCGAACGCGGTGCTGGAACAGTACCTCCGGTGTTACTGCAGCTACCAGCAGGACGACTGGGTCGACCACCTAGCGTTGGCGGAGTTCGCTTATAACAACGCGGTGAATGCGTCCACCCAGCAGACCCCGTTCCAGGCCAGTTATGGTTTTCATCCACGGTTGTTTCCGGATGTGCTGCCGACATCTGCGGTCCCTGCGGTGACAGAGTGGCTTCAGGAGCTCCAGTCCCAGCAACAGCTGTTGATGGAGCAGCTGCGCCAGGCCAAGGAGGCGTACAAGGTCCAGGCCGACCGCCACCGCCAGGTGGGGCCGGAACTTCACGTCGGTGACCTGGTGTGGCTTTCCACTCGCCACCTCCACCCTTCTCGACCTTCGCGGAAGCTGGACGCCCGGTTCACCGGCCCGTTCCCTATCGTGAACCAGGTCTCGCCTGTGGCATTCCGTCTCCGGTTGCCAGCACACCTGAAGGTTCACCTGGTATTCCACAGGTCCCTTCTGAGTCCGGTGGCCCCACCCGACGAGTTCCACCCGAACCGTCCCCGACCGCAGCCAGTTTTGGTGCAGGGAGAGCCTGAGTACGAGGTGGAACGCATTCTGGACTCCCGATACCGCAGGGGAAGGCTGCAGTATCTCATTGACTGGAAGGGGTATGGGCAGAGGACCGTTCCTGGGAACCAGCGGCCAACGTCCACGCGCCTGCCTGCATCCGAAAGTTTCATGCGGCGTACCCCAGCAAGCCGGGTCCGGACCCTCAAGTGAGGGGGGGCCTGGGAGGGGGGATGGTGTGATGGCCTGGGATTCCGAGTCTGAGAGCGAGCCGGAGGAATCCCAGCCGGCACAGGAGTCCCCGCCTCCAGGGCTGGCTGAACTGGGGCAAGGCCTAGATGCTGAGGAAACTCAAGAGCAGGCACCAGGTGAAACCATTCTGGCCCCAGAGGTGCTGGAAGACTCAGTGGCCACAGGTGAGCCTCCTCCAGGGCCCAGTAACCCTTCGGCCTCTCCTGATCTGCAGAGGCTTAGGGCAGAGAGGCGAAGGGAACTGGTTGCCCCCAGGAGGAGTGCTCGCCTTAAGGCCAGAGTAGGTGGGGCTCCTGGGGGTCGGGACCGCCCCTGACCTTAGAAGAGGATAAAAGCCCACTCATCCCGGCCCCAGGTTGCGGGAGCAACGTCGTTGTTGGCTTCGGACCTTCCTGTGTTCTTGATTCCTGCTCGGCATCCTGTTCCTGACTATCTGGTACTCCTGTTCCCTGCTCGGCTTCCTGTTCCTGACTATCCAGTACTCCTGTTCCCTGCTCGGCCTCCTGTTCCCGACCATCCGGTGTTCCTGTTACCTGCTCAGCCTACTGTTCCAGCGTTCCTGTTCCCCGCCCGGCTCTCTGCATCGGACCTCGCCCCTCTTCGTGTGGACTCTGCTACACTCACGGTACCTTACCCCCGGGACCAGCACAAAGGTGCTGGTTTTGACCTTTAAAGCCCTATGCAGCCTAGGACCCATGTACCTATGAGACTGCCTCTCCTGGTATGCCCCACAGAGGACCTTAAGGTCCACAAATGGCAACATTTTGGAGGCCCCAAGTCACAAGGTGGTTAGGTTGGTCTCAACTAGGGCCAGGGCCTTTTCAGTACTTGCCCCAACTTGATGGAACGCTCTGTCACAAGAGACTAGGGCCCTGCGGGATTTGACATCTTTCCGCAGGGCCTGCAAGACAGAGCTGTTCCTCCTGGCCTTTGGTTTGGACTCAGTCTGACCCTTATGTTTCCCTCCCCTTACGGTTTTGATCAATGGGCTACTATTAAAATGAGGCTGCATCTTAAATTGTATTTTAACCCATATTTTAAATTGGTTTTTTTTCCTTCTCCCCCCATTATGTTTTTATTGTAATTTTACTGGTGTTGGCTGCCCTGAGCCCAGCTCTGGCTGGGGAGGACAGAGTAGGGAAAAAAAATTATATTATTATTATCATCATCATCATAAGTTGCAGCATTGCTACGTCATAGAATCATAGAATGATAGAATCATAGAGTTGGAAGAGACCACAAGGGCCATCGAGTCCAACCCCCTGCCAAGCAGGAAATACCATCAGAGCACTACTGACATGGTTGTCAAGCCTCTGCTTAAAGACCTCCAAAGAAGGAGACTCCACCACACTCCTTGGCAGCAAATTCCACTGTCGAACAGCTCTTACTGTCAGGAAGTTCTTCCTAACATTTAGGTGGAATCTTCTTTCTTGTAGTTTGGATCCATTGCTCCATGTCCTCTTCTCTGGAGCAGCAGAAAACAACCTTTCTCCCTCCTCTATATGACATCCTTTTATATATTTGAACATGGCTACCATATCACCCCTTAACCTCCTCTTCTTCAGGCGAAACATGCCCAGCTCCCTTAGCCGTTCCTCATAAGGCATCGTTTCCAGACCTTTGACCATTTTGGTTGCCCTCCTCTGGACACGTTCCAGTTTGTCAGTGTCCTAGATTAGATCCACTTACACTGACTGGCAGAATGTCTCTTCAAGGTTTTGGATATGGGGCAATACATCCCTACTTGGAAGTTGGCACGGAATGATCCTGGGGCCTGCTGCATTTGTAATAATTTAATATCTTCTGTGAACCGTATAAAGCTTTCTGTGGTGGAATGAAGGTGTAGAATACATTCTGATGAGTTAATTGGTATTAAAGGGTGGGTAAGGGGGTATCTTGGTAACCAAAGGTGAGTTATTTAGTAATACAAAATTAATTAAACCCCACTGCAAATTTTGTTCACTTGCTTCAGTGTTAAAACACCGAATAACAGCTTGCATACATTTTACGCTCCCAAATTACAGTTGCTGGGTATTAATTTTATTTGAATGACGGGAAACTACATATGAATACTATAGGGAAATTATTTCAGTCTTGATTAGAATCCCTGGCACAAAATTATATTGTGATGCCGGTGCAAGCTTTTTTACATGAAAGATAATTTATAGATTTGTAATAAGTTGGTTTGGGGTATAAATATTATTTTCTGGAGATTTCAAATGAAGACAATAGGCAAACTATTCAGAGTAGGGTTGCCATACTTCAAAAAGTAAAATTCCTGACACCTACAAAGCTGTTGAATTTTTTTTAGGAAGGCCCCCCAAAATTGTTGAGCTTTCTTTTTAGGAACAAACCCCAAAACCTCCCCCAACATGTCAGGAATTTTCCTGGCGTATGGCAAGCTTAATTCAGAGGGTTTTTCTGACATAAAATAAGGTCTATATGCCCTACAGATATATTAACTTTTCTAAATGCTGGCTTGATTTTAACAAAATTTACAGAGAGGGCTCATTACTGGAAGCTGTAAAGAACCAAAATTTTGTGATGAAGATCATTGATTGGCATTCAGGTGTCATTCGTGATGTTTTATTCAAATACTCTCTTGACAGTTACCATGGGGTGCGGTGGGGTGGAGGAGATATTGTGAGGCAGATCGGTTCATTTCTTGTTGGATAGATTTGTGTGTTAGAAGATAGGAACATCCCACAAAGACACAGATGTTGGGGGCAGTAGGACTTGTTGTCACGGTCCGGTTCACGGGCGATCGAAGTCCCGGCAGGGGACGTCAGGACTGGGGGCAAGATGGCAGGATGGGAGCAGGAACGGGGGTCCAGAAGCCAGGAGTCAGGAAGCCAAGAGTCCGAGGGTCAGAGAGCTGGGAGTCAAGAAGCCAAGAGGAGTTTGGATTTGATATCCCGCTTTGAGACCCAAAGGTGTCTCAAAGTGGCTAACATTCTCCAGTGTGGTGTAGTGGTTAAGAGCGGTAGTCACGTAATCTGGGAAACCGGGTTCGTGTCTCCGCTCCTCCACATGCAGCTGCTGGGTGACCTTGGGCCAGTCACACTTCTGTGAAGTCTCTCAGCCCCACTCACCTCACAGAGTGTTTGTTGTGGGGGAGGAAGGGAAAGGAGAATGTTAGCCGCTTTGAGACTCCTGAAGGGGAGTGAAAGGCGGGATATCAAATCCAAACTCCTCCTCCTCCTCTTCTTCTTCTTCTTCTTCTTCTTCTTCTTCTTCTTCTTCTTCTTCTTCTTTCCCTTCCTCCCCCACAACGAACACTCTGTGAGTTGAGTGGGGCTGAGAGACTTCAAAGAAGTGTGACTGGCCCAAGGTCACCCAGCAGCTGCATTTGGAGGAGTGGAGACACAAACCCAGTTCACCAGATTACGAGTCTACCACTCTTAACCACTACACCAGGGTCCGAGGGTCAGGAAGCAAGGAGTCACGAAGTCATGGGTCCAAGGATCAAGAAGCAAGGAGTCACGAATCATGGGTCCGAGGATCAAGAAGCAGGGAATCAAGAAACCAAGGTTCAAGGATCAGGAAGCAGGGAGCCAAATGCAGCAAGGCAGGAAGCGTGTTGCTGTGGCAAAGAGCCAAAGGGGAATGCTGACCTTATATCCCTTCCCAGCTCTTGCCACCAGGTGCTGTGAGTTACCAATCGGCCTCACCTGTGAGGCTGCATCTTGCCTCTTCAGAATAAACTTAGGAAGGCCCCAGTCCTGCAAAGTCCTATTGGTCACAGGGTCACATGTGGAACAAGTGCTGTTATGCTCAGGTCCTGCTTGCAGACTTTCCAAAGGTTCATTTATTTATTTTTTGTCCACTGTGAGAATAGGATCCTGGCCTAATACCGCTTTGGTCTGATTCAGCAGGACTCTTGTTATGCTTTTAAGAACATTTTGTAGCATCAACTTAGAGCATCCTTATGATATGAAATACAATCAAACTACTTTTTAAAAAAATCCCTGAGCATGTTTCTCCACTCAATAATTGAGACACTTGTCCAAATATATTAGGCCTTGAGGGATGAAGCAATATATAACCATATGCTGAGGATCCAGGCAGCTCTCTTCTGCCTTGTGCCTACACTTCATTCTCTAGCTCATGGGACTGCCATTTCTACAAGATCCAATTTTTGGTTGTCTAGGGAACCATTTCAACATCACGCCAAACTGCTTGTGCGTCAGGGAAAGGCAGAGTGTTTTCTGTGCTTACCTGGCAACTTCAGGGGGTTTCCTGTTCCCAGAGCATGGTCACAGCTAAACCCACTTGATGTACTGCAGTCGCCTGCTCAACCTAAGTAGGTATAGGTGTAAGTTCTTGGACTGAAGACCATTGGGGAACGCCCATGCACTCTACCTTTCAGATCTGTGATGGAAGAATGGTGGAATATCAGTGAACTTCTCACCAGTGTCCCGGGTGTATCTGATGAGAATCAAGCTGTGTGAAAGCTGTCACAAACTTAGCAGGAGTCAACACTGTGATGCAGCAAACAAATAAAATTATAAGCTAATGCAATTCTGGGCTGCACCAACAGATGTACCGTATCCAGATCAGGCTTCCTCAACTCGGCCCTCCAGATGTTTTTGGCCTACAACTCCCATGGTCCCTAGCTAGCAGGACCGGTGGTCAGGGATGATGGGAATTGTAGTCTCAAAACATCTGGAGGGCTGAGTTTGAGCAAACCTGATCCAGATCAATGAGTGTAATAGTGTGCTGGGCCCGGGGGTAACCCGAGAAACGTGGTCCAGGTCAGGTCCAGAATCCGAAGGTTCTGCTAGGAGTCAGTCCAACAGGGCCAAGGCAGGACACAAGGCAGGAAACCAGGCAAGGGCAAGGACAGGTACAGGATCTCAAGTAGGATCTAGCATACAGCAATGTTGCTCCCGCAACCTGGGGCAGGGTCCAACAGCCTTTTATCTTTGTTGGGGTAACGGCCAGTCCTGATCCCCCAGCCACTCAATTCCCTGTCTTGCCCAAAGGCGAGCACTCCTCCTGCGAGTACTCGGGTCTCTCCTTCTCTCAGACCTCAGTCTCTGCAGCTCGGGAGACGTCAGTGGGTTACTAGACCCAGAGGCCACCTCAGCCTCCCCTGACCCAACCGGTAGTGGAGCAGCTGTAAGTGATGGCCCAGCTGGAGGCAACGAGGTCATCCCCGCATCTGGAGCCAGGGCAGGCTCAGGCCCCTGACTTGGCCCAGCTGTTGTTTGTTGGAGGGGAACCTGTGCAGACTGGGACTTTTCAGGGTTAGGCCCCAGACTTGGTTCAGATTATGCCTGAGGCAAAGGATCCGGTGCAGACTGAGACTGCTCTGGTTCTGAGTCTGAGCCCTAGTCCCAGGCCATCACAAATAGTATTGCTCTATCTTGCCTTGGTCAGGCCCCACCTGAATTCCACAGTCCACTTCTGGGCACCACAGCTGGAAAAGGATATTGACAAGCTGGAATGCGTGTAGAGAAGGGCGACCAAGATGATCATGGGAACCAAGCCTTATGAGGAACAGTTGAGGAAGCTGGGTATATTTTGCCTGGAGAAGAGACGACTGAGAGGTGATACGATAGCCATCTTCAAATATCTCAAGGGATGTCACACATGGAAGAGGGAACAAGCTTGTTTTCTCCTGCTCTGGAGGGCAGGTCTCAAAACAAAGGAATCAAATGAAAAGGAAGGAGATTCTGACTAAGCATTAGGAAGAGCTTTCTGATGGCAAGAGCTGTTTGACAGTGGAATGGACTACCTTGGAAGGTGGTAGACTCTCCTTCCTTGGACATTCTTAAGTAGAGGTTGGATGGCCATCTGTCATGGATGCTTTAGTTGAGATTCTTGCATTGCAGCGGGTTGGACTAGATAGCCCTCAGGGTCCCTTCCAACTCTCCAATTCTATGATTCTGTGATAATAAGTACATAGCGGCTAGGAATCACATCCATTGATCTGCCTATTTTGGCTACTGGCCATGCCCAACTAGTATCGACCATATAAAGGGAAACCTAATCCTGACGGTTAGAGTGAAAAACAATTCCAGATAAGGTCTCTGCACACATAGTAAACATGGGATGAAGTTGCATTTCAAGGCCTGTGCTTGGATGAGAGATGGTGGAGCAATGTGGTGGCTGGCCAGAGGATAATAATGATGATTTTTTTAATTTATATGCTGCTGATCTGACTGGGTGGCTCCCAACAGAATATTAAAAACACAATAAAACCTCAAGCATTGAAAACTTCCCTAAACAGGGCTGTCTTCAGATGTCTTCTAAAAGTCAGATCGTTGTTTATCTCTTTGACATCTGATGGGAGGGTGCCCTACAGGGTTGAAACAGTCAAGATGACCTAAGTTTGCCTATATAGCAGGGGTCAGCAAACCATTTTGGCAGGGGGCCAGTCCACTGTCTCTCAGACCTTGTGGGGGGCCGGACTATATTTTGAAGGGAAAAAATGAATGGATTTCTATGCCCCACAAATAACCCAGAGATGCATTTTAAATAAAAGCACACGTTCTACTCATGTAAAAACACCAGGCAGGTCCCACAAATAACCCAGAGATGCATTTTAAATCAAAGGACATATTCTACTGATGTAAAAACACGCTGATTCCCGGACCATCCGCGGGCCGGATTTAGAAGGTGATGGGCCGGATCTGGCCCCTAGGCCTTAGGTTGCCTACCCATGCTATATAGTGTGACCTAATGGAAGACTATAGGGACGCGGGTGGTGCTGTGGGTTAAATCACAGAGCCTAGGACTTGCCGATCAGAAGGTCGGCGGTTTGAATCCCCTGCGATGGGGTGAGCTCCCATTGCTCGGTCCCTGCTCTTGCCAACCTAGAAGTTCAAAAGCATGTCAAAGTGCAAGTAGATAAATAGGTACCACTCCTGCGGGATGGTAAACGGCGTTTTCGTGTGCTGCTCTGGTTCGCCAGAAGCGGATTAGTCATGCGGGCCACATGACCTGGAAGCTGTACGCCGGCTCTCTTGGCCAGTAAAGTGAGATGAGCGCCACAACCCCAGAGTCAGTCATGACTGGACCTAATGGTCAGGGGTCCCTTTACCTTTAATGGAAGACTCTTGCAGACTCTTTGGACTCTGTCCTGCAATGCATTACTGAGTAAAGTCTGACTGATTGAGAAATTGGTGTGAGCCGCCATACTTTAACCCAAGGAGAATTTCCTCCACGTTGCCCACAATTAAATTTGACCTGTGCAGTGAAGGTTGGACCCTACCCCTGCTGTGAGCTGAACCTATGGCTGCTCTTTTAGCATCCATGGCTATCTGGGCATGGACACAGCCTTCGGTCCCAGTTAGCCTGCTGCCTATAGCTCCATTATTTCCAGCAATCCATGTTCAGCTCTGATCAGAGGAAAGAATGAGTTAAGAGGGTGGGGTGGGCTGTTTAAAGAGCTCACCCAGCTGGCTTTGACAGCTCCTTTGGCCATTACCTCTTGGCTTGAAGGTGCAGGAAAGACAAGCTGACCCCCCCAGGGCAAGAATAGAGCTTTTAAATGAAATTACTGCTTGAAGATGAGTCAGCAGGATACTTTGTAGCATTTGCCACCTTCGTGGCAAATCTATCATTTAAGGTCTTCTGGAAGACATGGGTTTTTTGGGGGGGCGACTTTGAGTAGTGATCCGAGACCTCCAAAAAGGAATGGAGGTCTCCAAAGGCAGCCTTGCAATCCATTCATTTATCGGGTCTTGCTTTTAAGAGGTTTTAAATGAGCGCACTGGAAAATGTCACTGAGAAGTGTTGTCGTTTCTATACACACAGCATTAATTGCATAGATTCAATCCCATTAAGTACAATTATTTCATTTATACGTTTGCATATTTTATAGAGGCATTCAACTGCCTGATCTTTGAAGCGCACCACTTTCCCCACTCTGAATTTAAATTAAAGCCAGATTTCCTCCTCGTGAGCCTTAAGGTTCACATATCATGTGTGCAAATATGACCTGATTTTGGAGGAAGCCACCTGCTGTATATCTGCATGAGTCACTGTTCTGTTCTGATGTAGGTTGGGAAAGAGGCAATCTCAGGACAATTCGTTCATGCACAGATGCAACAGGGAGCCTATGTTTTGGGGCAACAATTTTGATGTGTCTCTGGTCCTGTCACCCCCAACAGAGATTTACCCATCCCAAGCTGTGGAAAACCTATTGTCAGAGTCACAGTGGGCAGCCCCCTTCTGTGGGAGGGGTTATTAACTGGGCTGTGATTATGCTTTCCCCAATCTGAGACCACATCTGAGATTTCAGACTGACCCAAATTTCACAGCCCTACAATTAGATACATTCAGGAAACAGCCCCAGGTGGCAGATACTGGGTAGCTTCCCCTTGTTTACCTCTTGAGGCCCATCACTAGCCACTTCTCTCAGTCGCCCCACATCTTCTCCTTGTCACCTTAATCTGGCCTGCTGCCTCATGCGCAGAGGGAGATGTGTTTATTTGTAAAATGTATATCCTGCTGTTCATCATAAATCAATCCCAGGGCAAGCTGTGACATACAGAAACGTAACACCAATCAATACACCCATTGCGAAACAATTGGTCATAAAATTCAGTGCACAACCAGCTTCCATCTGTCAGTCTGAAGACCTTAGTTCATATTATTCATTCACTCAGAAGCCAGGTGTGATGGCCTGGGAATCCGATTCAGAGGCTGAACCGGAGGAACCCCAGCCTGCACAGGAGTCCCCGCCTCCAGGGCCGGCTGAGCTGGGGCAGGGCCTTGGTTCTGAAGTGCCTGCACCTGTGCCGGATCCTCAGGAGCAGGCACCAGGTAATTCCACTCTGGCTCCGGAGGTGATTGAGGACACAGTGCCTACAGGTGCACCTCTCCCAGCCCTGTCAGGGGAAGGTGAGTCTCCCCCTGGGTCCAGTAACCCTCCAGCCTCTCCTGAGCTGCAGAGGCTCAGGGCAGAGAGGTGGAGGGAACTGGTTTCTCCCAGGAGGAGTGCTCGCCTTAAGACCAGGAGAGGCGGGTCTCCGGGGGGCTGGGACTGCCCCTGGCCTCAGAGAAGATAAAGGCCAGTTAGCCCGGTCCCAGGTTGCGGGAGCAACGTCGCTGAATACCTGCTTCTGCCCGGACCCAGACCTGTCCTTCCAGAGTTCCCGCCCCCGCCCGGCTTCCTGCTTCGGACCCCGCCTCGCTCTTTGTGAACTGTTTCCAGACTCGTGACCCAGGACCGGACTTTGACCACGCCAACGGTAACCTTCCTCCCCGGAACCAGCACACCAGGCAGGAAAGAAATGTTTTCAGCTGGTGCCAGGAACAGGCTGAAGTTGGGACAAGCCTCGCTTCAAGAGGAAAGGTGTTTCAGATCTAGGATGCCACTGCAGAGAAGACCCTATCATACGTTCCAGCAGCCCAGCTTCATACAGTGATGATATAACCCATAGGGTGTCCATAGTGTTGGTTTCTGTGTGTTGCCACTGTGCAGTGCTTGGAGTCATAAGACTCTGTTTTGCATTCCAGAGATTCCAGGCTGTTGGAAGTCTCACGGAAGACAGGAGACGGATGTGATGTTACTGGTTTCCTGTTCCTTTGTTGTTCAGTTGCTCTCTGCTTTCACAGAGAGAGCATGTATATTTCTTTTCTGTCTGCGTAGTTAGAAATAAAACTCTTTAGCAATGTAGCTCATAAACTTCTCGTCCGTCCCTGCGTGCTGGATACTCTGCGTAATGAGGGAACGTGCCTGGAGTCTCATCAAAGGCTCAGGTCATTAATCACATCAGAGGACTCAACCGGGGGAATCGCTCAGTCAAATGCAAGTCCGACACATAGCAGATCTCATGTCACCACCAGGGCAATACAGAGATGTGTATTATTTCAGGTAACTGAAATCTGAGCAACTTGGGACTTCATACAGTGCCTTAAATTGGACTCAGTAGCAAAGAGGCAGCCAGGGCAAATCTTTAAGGACTAGTGTCATATACTGTAAAGGACCCCTGGATGGTTAAGTCCAGTCAAGTCTAGTCAAAGGCGACTCTGGGGTTATGCCGCTCATTTCACTTTCAGGCCGAGGGAGCCGGCGTTTGTCCTCAGACAGCTTTCCAGGTCATGTGCCCAGTGTGACTAAACTGCTACTGGCACACGGAGGACCGTGACGAGTGCCAGAGCGCACAGAAACACCATTTACCTTCCCACCACAGCGGTACCTATTTATCTACTTGCACTGCTGTACTTTCGAACTGCTAGGTTGGCAGGAGCTGGGACAGAACAATGGGAGCTCACCCCGTCACAGGGATTTGAACCGCCGACCTTCTGATCAGCAAGCCCAAGAGGCTCAGTGGTTTAGACCACAGCGCCATCCACGTCCCTGTCATACATATACTGTAGTCTATTATAGTCACTCTTGTACCTGCATTTTGAACTACGTAGCTGAAATATCTGAGCTACCACCAATAGCAGCCCAACACAGAGCACATTACAGTAGTCTAAGTGTGAGATTACCAGGGGCATGTGTTACTGTGGTCAGATTATCTCTGTCCAGAAATGTCCAGAGATGGTGAAACAGAGATAGTCGCTTTGTGTCATTGAAGCCACTTGGACTTCTAGACGCAATCTTTGACGATTCATCTGATCCTTCAGGGAAGGTTCCAGAGTTACTTAATTCCTGCACCTAAGACTCATCAATCCACAGCACCTCCATCTTACTGGGTTTCAGCTTCTGTCTGTTCATCTACTGCTAGAGACTGATTAAGCAAGCTCCACCCATGTCCCATGGAAAGAAGAAACACACCTATCCCATGTTGAAGAGTCACCTGCCAGCCCCATCAGTTTCTCCATGTGGAATGGAAAGGGGGCACTAACTTACCATTTGATTCAGGCAGGAAAATGACTTGGGCGAGCCTTGATCCTTCTCTACTTCTGATGTAACTCTTGTCCTCCACTTGCCTGTACTTAAAAGTCTTGCATGAGGCAGCAGTTGGGAATAACAGCAAGAGGATGGGCAGAGGAGCAAGAAGGTACACTTTCCTTAATACTTTTTTCTCACCTCAGTAAAAAGCTCTCCGCAAAAAGCACTGTGGCAAAAATGCAATAAGGAATCCTCTCCATTTTGACAGGCTGCCCACGTCTGACTTTCAGAGAACTGCTGCTACAAAGAGCATTGCAGAAACAAAGACCCCTATAGCATTACTTTCCTCCTCAAAGGGAGGCAAGGGATACTGAGAACATTTCAGGGTGGGCACCATGTGTTGGAAGAGCATCCATTAAGATCTGGGGTTAGGGGCCCTTCCCCCCCCACACTTTATCTAGAAGTTCAAATAAATGAAGCTTTTCAGTCTGAAACCATGGTGTTCTCTTAGACTAGGACACAAATGAGAAAATGTGTCTTGATTCTTAGATGCCTATGTCTGAGGGTGTTGTCCTCTGATTTCAGGGGCAACCCACCACTCTCCAAACCAGTGCCAAGTTAAGTAAAAAAAGGAGTTCTGGACCTTTAAGAGCATGGAGGCTCAAATTCATAGGACAGGTCAGTTTATTTGCCTGCCTAGTTCAACACTGTTCACTTTGACGGGTAGAAGCCCCTTGTGGTTTCAAGCAAAGGTCTTTAAACATCATCTGCTCCTTAAGGGTGGGGAAGCAGTGGCCCTCCAGATGTTGTTGGACTTCAACTCCCATTAGCCCTAGCCAGGATGGCCAATGGTCCACAGATGATGTGAGCCGTAGTCCAGCAATATCAGAAGGTGAACAGCTTCTCCACCTTGTTCTTCAAAGAAAACCCTGGAGATTTCAGTGATCAAACTTGGGACCTTCTGCATACAAAGCATGGTCCCCTACCACTAAGCTAGATTCTCTCACTTCTATAGACCCTTACAAAGAATGCTAAGTACTGACTATTGCTTTGGTTCAGCAGGGAGGCACTTCTATGTGAAAATTTCTGGTGGAGGTGCACATTTGGATGTTCATCCCAATATACATCCTACTGGATTCAGTGAGGATGGAGAACGTCCACTTCCAAGTGTGCATGTGATGGCTACAGATCTTGCCCATCTACTCTGCAGAATTTTCAAAGGGATGTGTGACTGCAGTAGGGCAAGGAAGTATATTGCTCTGATTGCCCAAGGAAGAGGTCCATGTAGCAGAAAGATAAGAACATAAAAACAACCCAGCTGGATATGTCCAAAAGCCTGCCTAGATCGGAATTCTGTTCTTACAGTGGCTAACCCCTCTAGAAACTCTACAAGCAGGACTTGAGTACAATACAACTCTACCTACACTTTGAAAGCACCATGGGTCAATAAGAAACTGTATGATCAAGGGTCTGGAAACCAAGCCTTATGAGGAGCGGTTGAAGGCGCTGGGTATGTTTAGCCTGGAAAAGAGGTGATTGAGATGAGATACGATAACCATCTTTAAATATCTAAAAGGTTGTCACATGGAAGATGAAGCAAGCTTATTTTCTCCTGCTCTGGAGGGTAGGACGTGAACCAATGGCTTCAAGTTACAAGAACAGAGACTTCGACTAAACATCAGGAAGAACGTTCTGTCAGTAAGAGCTGTTTGACAGTGGAACAGATTCCCTTGGGAGGTTGTGAACTCTCCTTCCTTAGAGGTTTCTCAGCAGAAGTTGGATGGCCATCTGTCATGGATGCTCTAGTTGAGATTCCTGCATTGAAGGGGGGTGGACTAGGTGACCTTTCAACTCTGTGATTCTATATGGGCATCACCAATTCTTCTTTGAATAGGTGTTCAAGTGAAGGTTTGTGGTCAGCAGCTTCCACACTCTTGATCCTAGCTGCTCCGTGGATTTCAGTCAGGGAACCTCCTTGCGAATCCTGAAAGTTTTCGAGTTTGGTGGTGTGTGGTATCACTCTGACTAAAAATACTCCTAATTGGCACTTAAAAAGAAGAAGAAGAAAAACACCATTCACCTCTACATTCCAGAAATCTGCCTATAGATTGCATGCATTTTTTATTTTTTTGTTTTGCAGAGGTGCCCACCAGGAGCTCTGCAATCTCCTGAGAGGAACTGAGCGTCTCAGAGAATTTATTTTTACACTGGAATAGCTAAAGGTGAGCTTAGTCTGAACGCCTACACACAGGCAGGCTTGCATTTTCCAAGGAGGGAGAGAAAAATGGAGAAAGGAATAGGTTTTTAATTTGCTCAAATGAAAAGCTTGAAATTACCACCTACAGGCAGGATGGGGTTTTAAATCTCTGCTAAGGAGCTGATGGGAGTGAGACCTTTTAATTGCCATCAGTATCATTACACCCACTTGTTAGTGTGTATGTGGGGTGCTGAATGTTAGAACTTGATGGGAGGGGAAGAAGGAAACCTGATATCATAACTGAGTGGTTGTGCAAAAGCCCCCGGACACGGTTTGCCAACCTTAGCAAAGCTGGTTTCTCCCCACTCCCTTCAAAACCCCCTGAGAATCTTCTCCTTGACAGAATTGTCTGGAGATATTGTTTAGGTAAGTAATGGCAACGGCTCAAGTCCCAGGTCTTGTCAACTTTGTTCGCTCCGGTAAGATGCTTCACCAAATAGAGCATCAGTGTTGTGATGGAGACGTTAAAAACAGTTCTAATGTTTTGTTGTAGGAGCTGGATGTGAAGGACCACTGACAGCTGCCCCACGTGGCAAAGCTGTAGCACTGCAGTTTCTCTTATTGCTGTCCTTTGTGGAGCTTCTCAGTGTACAAAGTTCTGGAACATGGGTAGGCAAACTAAAGCCCGGGGGCCGGATCCGGCCCATTCACCTTCTCAATCCGGCCCGTGGACGGTCAGGGAATCAGCGTGTTTTTACATGGGTAGAATGTGTCCTTTTATTTAAAATGCATCTCTGGGTTATTTGTGGGGCATAGGAATTCATTCTCCCCCCCCCCAAAAAAAAAATATAGTCCTGCCCCCCACAAGGTCTGAGGGACAGTGGACTGGCCCCCTGCTGAAAAAGTTTGCTGACCCCTGTTCTGGACTGACCACCCAGGCTGACCACTGGTTGTTCCAGGGCAGGCAGAAGTATATGAGAGCTTCCTGACTCAACAGAATTTTACTTGAGTTCTGGAGCGTCTTGTGTTTCTAATCTTACTCTTTCATTATAACTCCTGGCTACTTTCCTGGTGCTGCCTTCTGAATAGGGTTAAAGTAAAGGTAAAGGGAACCCTGACCATTAGGTCCAGTTGTGACCGACTCTGGAGTTGCGCACTCATCTCGCTCTATAGGCCAAGGGAGCCGGAGTTTGTCCGCAGAGAGCTTCCGGGTCATGTGGCCAGCATGACTAAGCCGCTTCTGGCGAACCAGAGCAGCACACGGAAATGCTGTTTACCTTCCCACCGGAGCGGTCCCTATTTATCTACTTGCACATGACGTGCTTTCGAACTGCTAGGTTGGCAAGAGCAGGGACCGAGTAATGGGAGCTCACCCCATCACGGGGATTCAAACCGCCGACCTGAATAGGGTTAGGAGACACCAAAAATATCACTGGAGACCTCTAGGGTAACTACAGCAGCTCTGCTGAAACAAGTCTGTAAAAACTGTAAAAAGGCTACTGCATACATTCAACAGGATCAAAGCGGGAAACAAACACCTCTATATAACTTTAAGTAGAGCACATTCTCAGGCTCCTGAGAACATCACTAATTTTAGAAGCTGGAGCACTATGGGAATTGTAGTTCATACAGCAACCTCCAATCGCCTGATTCGAAAGACAACATCTTCGATGTGAAAATGGCTTTTTCCAAAAGGGAGTTGGGGGAGGAGCTCTTCGGAAAGAAAGCTTTGCATAACCCAAAGGGACCGTTGTGAAAATCCAAAGCAGCTCTATTCAGAAGCACCTCTACTGGGTTGCAAAGCTTAATACAAAATTATGTTTTCGCCCGAGGTCTTCAGCTGAGCCTCATACTGAATTATAGGTTGTTCCTTAATTAGCTTTTCAAACACACTACACAGGGTTTTTCTTCTCCTCCAGCTCTCCTCTCACATGCCTCTTAATATCATTTCACTTATAAGTCTCAAAGCCTGCCCAGGAAGGCCTTGTTAATAGAAATGAATCAGCCAATTAAATGAGCTTAACACAGTGTTATGGCTGGGAGTGGAAATTCAGGGGAACACAAAAACCTTTCCTCCCCACCCTTCCTGGGGAAAGCCTTTTGGGAAACAAACATTCTAGACCTCATGAACAGAATGGACCCATTAAATAGTACTAGTGGAGATCATGGCCACTGGTCCCATCACCTCCTGGCAAATAGAAGGGGAAGAAATGGAGACAGTGATAGATTTTACTTTCTTGGGCTCCATGATCACTGCAGATGGTGACAGCTGTCACAAAATTAAAAGACACCTGCTTCTTGGGAGAAAAGTGATGACAAACCTAGACAGTATCTTAAAAAGCAGAGACATCACCTTGCCAACAAAGGTCTGTATAGTTAAAGCTATGATTTTCCCAGTAGTGATGTATGGAAGTGAGAGCTGGACCATAAAGAACGCTGATCGCCGAAGAAT
Organism: Podarcis bocagei; assembly: GCF_964188305.1. NCBI lineage: Eukaryota > Metazoa > Chordata > Lepidosauria > Squamata > Lacertidae > Podarcis > Podarcis bocagei. The sequence goes on from NC_138133.1 coordinate 88,584,936, forward strand.
TGATGCTTTTGAATTCTGGTGCTGGAGGAGACTCTTGAGAGTCCCATAGACTGCAAGAAGATCAAACTTATCCATTCTTAAGGAAATCAGCCCTGAGTGCTCACTGGAAGGACAGATCCTGAAGCTGAGGCTCCAATACTTTGGCCCCATCATGAGAATAGAAGACTCCTTGGAAAAGACCCTGATGTTGGGAAAGATGGAGGGCACAAGGAGAAGGGGACGACAGGGGACGAGATCGTTGGACAGTGTTCTCAAAGCTACCAGCATGAGTTTGACCAAACTGCGGGAGGCAGTGGAAGACAGGAGTGCCTGGCGTGCTCTGGTCCATGGGGTCACGAAGAGTCGGACATGACTAAACAACTAAACAACAACAACAAAGTGGAGACAATAGGCTTAAGTGCCAAACAAGTAAAGGGGATGCCCAGGAAGAAGTGCATATTAGCACTGAGAAAAAGTTGGCAAGAGGCATTTAGTTAATTCCTTTATGACCCCGCTCCATGGAAAAGGCCACTGAGTCAGGAATGTAGCAGGGGGGAATGCACGTTGCAAGTGTGTGTTCCAGCCACAAGATTCAACTCATATAAGCACAGAACTGCAGAGTTGGAAGGAACCAAAAGGGGTATCTGGTCCAACACCCTGAAATGCAGGAATCACAGCTAAAGAATCCCAGACAGACAGCCACCCAAGCACTATTTAAAATTGTCCAATGAAGAAGAGGCCAGCATCTTCCCGGATAATGCTGAGAACAAGACATCTCTTTTGGAAATGTAAGTCTTTTCCCCCTTCCCTTCCTCCATCTCCATTTCACACCCACACACTCAGAAAAGTAAATGAACCTCAGAGCAGTGGCCTGGAGAGCCAGGGTGGCCTTATAACATTTGCAGTGGCTGGATGACACCAGTGGCATAGCGTGGGTTGCCAGCACCCGGGGCCATTCGGAGGGGATTAACAGGCGGAGTACGCATGTACTCAGCTGCCTAATGGTGTCCATGTCACCCAGTTGATTGCAGATGCAGAAATTAGAGCCATTCTGTTCTCTGGATAAGTCTTCTCCTGGTTCATATGGAGAAGCCATTTAAGATGGGGCCCAGCGACGAAAGTGCACAGCTGTATTGTGGCAGCACCAGATGTTGAAACTTTGCACCCCTAATAATTTTGTGCCCGGGGCAACAGCCCTTGTGGCCCCCTCCGTGCAATGCCACTGGGTGACACTGAGGACTGACCACATGAAATTAGGCTGAGAACCAGTGGTTCCTCAGCCATATAATATTTCACATGCTAATGAGATTGCAACAGCAGCATTCACTTAGGTCATTGATGGCCAAACTCGGCCCTCCAGCTGTTTTGGGACTACAATTCCCATCATCCCTGGTCACTGGTCCTGTTAGCTAGGGGTGATGGGAGCTGTAGTCCCAAAACATCTGGAAGGCCAAGTTTGGCCACCAGTGACTTAGGTGAATCAGTTCATGTGCAACCTACCCCATATCTTATACTTGCACCAAGTAACTGTAAGATGGTGCCGGGCTAACTTTATGGTTTCTGGGCAAGGGGCGGGGGACACCATGTTGAAGTCTCAGTGGACAATGGTGCTGCACATCAGGAGAGAGAGGAGAAGGAGCAGAAGCATCACCCTCATGATTGGCACTAATTGGCTAAGTTGCTGGCAGGCTCTCACGAGTAGACGGGCTGATAAGGGGATGTGCAGAAACAGCAGCCCCCTCACTGCTCTGGGGGACAATCTGACTGATAATAGCAGGCTGCCTTGGTAAGGAGGGTCTGGGCCTCGCCTGAGGAAGAGGAGGGAAAGGACAAATTGCAGTTAAGTAATATAACCCCCGAAAAGCAGAGAAGCAAAACACAGTGACAGGGAGATTGGCGCTGCTGGGTTTGCTGTGACTCAGCTGTTTGTGGAAGGCTGAGTCAGCACAGCCTTCCCCCTTTCGCACCCCAATGCATTCTTTAACTTTCCCAAAGCCAGTTGAAGAAAGTGACACATTTTATTATGTAAGAGCAGCTTTCTCACCTCCAGGTGCCGCGAATAACACTGTGTTGAGCTGAGGGAACACTTGTTATGTTCTCTCCCCCCCCCCGCAGCCTGCCCCGTAATCTGATTAAAAAATCTCCCAGTGCAAATTAATTTTTTTTACACCTGATGCATGTGGCTGAGCTTGAAAAGGGAAATACGTACAGGACAGTTTCCGCTGAACTGGTAGATTCCTCTTTGCCTTCCTGAATGGGCATCTGACCAGTCATAAATGGGCTGGGTAATTCCTTAATTAACATTTAACAGTGAAATAAGTCGATTCTAAAATTAGGAATTGCAGGAAATACTCCAGTTCTTCCCAGAAACTTTGCAGAGTGCTGTACGGTGTGACATTGTAAGATCATTTGGGGAGATGCAACTTGTGGCATTGAACCCTACAGAATTCATAGAGTGGTGACATGAAAAATGACCTTTTCTGCTGCTGTGCCTCCTCTGTGAAGTGCCCTTCCCTCTGCCATATGTGACAAGAAACCCTTCCGTTTGTTCAGATGTCGTGCAAAGACTTAGGAACATAAGAAGATCCTGCTAGATATGGCCAGTGGCCCATCTAGTCCACCATCTTGTTCTTGTAGGGGCCAACCAGATGCCTGTGGGAAACCTGCAAGAGCCCTCTCCTCTCCTGCGGTTTTCAGCAACCAGAATTCAGAAGCATTGCTAGTTGCCATTGAGAGTCTTCTCCACCATGAATTTGTCTAATCCTTCTCTAAAGCCATCCAAGTTGGCCATCACTGCCTCCTGTTCCAGAGTTCCAGAGTTTATGCACTGCATGAAAAAGTTATATCTTTTATCTGACCTGAATCTTTCAACATTCAGCTTTCCTAGACATCCATGACACACACACAAAATAAAAAAATTCCTTCCAGTAGCACCTTAAAGACCAACTAAGTTAGTTCTTGGTATGAGCTTTCGTGTGCATGCACACTTCTTCAGATACCAGATACTTTCAGTCCATGGGACTCTCAAGAGTCTCTTCCAGCACCATAATTCAAAAGCATCAGTTCTTTGGCGATCAGCCTTCTTTATGGTCCAGCTCTCACCTTACTTTACCTTAATTCTTTTTGGGGAGCATGTTTTTGGGACCACATAAATGGCAATTTCATACAGAGATTCCCCAAATATACATGTCTCTTAGCTCCTGTGTTAACACAGAACAATTCTCCTGAAATTTGTCTAATCCTCTTTAAGAGCCATCTATGTTGGTGGTTGTTACAACTTAAAAAAAAGAGATCTGCATGACCTCCAAAAAGGACCAGTGATGAAAGCAGTTATTTGTTCACTTGGCCTTTTGATATAACAGGTGTCTTCTGAAGCTGTTATGCCAATCGTCTCTTGCTGGTTTTCACTGAGGAAAAAAGAACAGAGACTGTTTGATTAAAAACAAGGCAGCCACATTATTCCGGAGTCATTTTCTTTGTTACTTAAACGTTTTTCATTTTAATGATCACACAGAAAGGAGAATGTAGCTGTGCTGCATAATTACAGGAGAAACCGACCCCGCTACAGAAAAGATTATTGATTAATTTTAGAGCGCTTCTCAAGCTGTAGTCCTGGATGCGTTTACTTGGGGGTGTAAGTGCGTACGGAAGTAAATGGAGCCCCTCAGGAAACATGCATATAATTGCACAGCTAATCTGTGGCAGGTGTGGGCAACCTGTGATGTTTCTGGACTAATAGGAGCATATAAAGTGCCCTGCTAGATCAGCTCAATGACCCACCTTGTTATATAAATCATATAATTAATTGTTGGCATCTGCCTGTCTGTGAGTCTCCAGGGGTGAATTCAAACTGCTGGAGAATCGCAGCGTCTGCTGAGGCTACAGAGACCGGTAACTCGTAACTGCTGCCTCCTGTCTTGTATTTGCCGCATTAGTGACCTCCCTGGAGTGCAAGCCTCACTGATGTGATCCAGAGAATAATAATAATAATAAATAAATAAATTTTTATTTATATCCTGTCCTTCCCAGCCAAAGCTGGGCTCAGAGTGGCTAACAACAGTAAAAATAACACAATTTACATAAAATCACAATCAATTAATTGAAATACATTCTAAAATCAATTCATTCTAAAATCAATTCAGAGTCAAATTAATGGCAACGATTGGGCTAGAGTTCTATGAGGATTACAGAAAGAGGGGGTCAGACTGAGCCTTGGCCAAAGGCCTGGTGGAACAGCTCTGTCTTGCAGGCCCTGCAAAAAGATGTCAAGTCCCGCAGGGCCCTGGTCTCTTGTGACAGAGCGTTCCACCAGATCAGGGCCACAGCCGAAAAAGCCCTGGCTCTGGTTGAGGCCAGCCTAACCTCCCTGTGGCCCGGGACCTCCAAGATGTTTTTATTTGAAGACTGTAAGGTCCTCCGTGGGACATACTTTAAAGGTTAAAACCAGCACCTTATAACAGAGCAATCCCATCCTTGTGCTATCAAGACTCTTGCCGCCGTTGCCGCATACATAAATATGTTCTTCACTTTCCTTGGCAGGTCTTTTCATACAATCTGTTCCTTTGCTTTCTCTGTCACCAACTCACCAATGGAGATTGGGGATTCCCCCAGCCTCCTTTTCTCCTTCCCTTCTGTTCTGCAACTTCCATGGTGAGAGGCAGGAAAGTTTCTGAATACCAGTTGCTGGAAACCACAGGAGGAGAGAGTTTCCCTTGTGTTTGAATCCTGCTAGTGGACTTCCCTTTGGTGTGGCTGCTTGTCCACTGTGAGAACAGGATCCTGGACTAGATGGGAACTGGGCCAAAACAAACAAGATGAATTTTAACAGGGAGAAATGTAAAGTATTGCACTTGGGCAAAAAAAATGAGAGTCACAAATACAAGATGGGTGACACCTGGCTTGAGAGCAGTACATGTGAAAAGGATCTAGGAGTCTTGGTTGACCACAAGCTTGACATGAGCCAACAGTGTGACGCGGCAGCTAAAAAAGCCGATGCAATTCTGGGCTGCATCAATAGGAGTATAGCATCTAGATCAAGGGAAGTAATAGTGCCACTGTATTCTGCTCTGGTCAGACCTCACCTGGAGTACTGTGTCCAGTTCTGGGCACCACAGTTCAAGAAGGACACTGACAAACTGGAACGTGTCCAGAGGAGGGCAACCAAAATGGTCAAAGGCCTGGAAACGATGCCTTATGAGGAACGGCTAAGGGAGCTGGGCATGTTTAGCCTGGAGAAGAGGAGGTTAAGGGGTGATATGATAGCCATGTTCAAATATATAAAAGGATGTCACATAGAGGAGGGAGAAAGGTTGTTTTCTGCTGCTCCAGAGAAGCGGACACGGAGCAATGGATCCAAACTACAAGAAAGAAGATTCCACCTAAACATTAGGAAGAACTTCCTGACAGTAAGAGCTGTTTGACAGTGGAATTTGCTGCCAGGGAGTGTGGTGGAGTCTCCTACTTTGGAGGTCTTTAAGCAGAGGCTTGACAACCATATGTCAGGAGTGCTCTGATGGTGTTTCCTGCTTGGCAGGGGGTTGGACTCGATGGCCCTTGTGGTCTCTTCCAACTCTATGATTCTATGATTCTATGGGCCATTGATCTGACCCAACAGGTTCTTCTTACTTTCTTCTGTTTCTGGTCAGCTGTGGCTCTTCATGGGCTGCATCAGCACTCATTGGAATCAAACACAGTTGCCGATCTGAAGGCTATGATGAACGTTCAGCTCAACCAGAGCATGCATTCAGGCCAAATATTTATTGCTATTTACCATTGTGGTACGTTGGAGAGGATGGATGGTGTACTGTAAAACAAAGAGACGGCTTCATAAATTTCATTAATTCAGATGTCCTTCTTCTGCTAAGTTACGAAACTGTTTAGCTTCTGATTTACCGGGCATGCCATAAATAAAATTATCCTGTCTCTCCGTATTGGCTAGCCATATTGCTCCTGATAAAATTAAAATAAATGATGCCTCTAAAAATCAGCATATTCTATAAATGGCTGTTCAAAGGTTGGATTGAACAAGCATCAAACTTATTGATGCTCATAATAAAGCCAACATGAATTGTGGTGGGGACCAAGAGTTAAAAATAAACCAATTTTACTATGGGATAAGCCACAGGGGTTTGGAACTTCAGGTCTGGGGGTCAAATGCAGTCTTCCAGGCCTCTGTATCTCAGATTCAGGACTCTGACTGAACCAGGGGTGCCAACCTGAATAAAATATCAGAGGTTTCAGGCAAGCCCCACCTCGCATAAATGATCACATGACGCGGTGCACACACACCATTTGAATGCCCATCAACTTTTTTTGGGGGGGGGTTTGACCCTCTCAATTATTTTATATGGAGGACTGAAGACCCCTCTGCCCCTAGGAGTTGGTTCCTATGGACTGAACACATTCCCTATCCCCAGGCTATACTTCTCACCAGCTCTACTCCATACTCTTCTTGGGTGAAAATAAGAAAAATTCCTTCCAGTAGCACCTTAAAGACCAACTAAGTTAGTTCTTGGTATGAGCTTTCGTGTGCATGCACACTTCTTCAGATACACCGAAACAGAAGTTGCCAGATCCTTCTATATACAGAAGTGTGCATGCACACGAAAGCTCACACCAAGAACCAACTCAGCCGGTCTCTTCTGTATATAGAAGGATCTGGCAACTTCTGTTTCGGTGTATCTGAAGAAGTGTGCATGCACACAAAAGCTTATACCAAGAACTAACTTAGTTGGTCTTTAAGGTGCTACTGGAAGGAATTTTTCTTATTTTGACTATGGCAGACCAACACGGCTACCTATCTACAACTCTTCTTGGGTGCTTTCACTTGGAGTCATTGAATTATGCTAATGCTTCTTTCTTGCAAGGATGATGGACAATGGCAAGGATGATGGACAATGGCAGCCACCTCAGCTGGTGGAAGCACAAGATTTAGCACCCCTGTTGGTGCTCCACCTGCCACCACTAGCAGCGATGTTTCTTGCAAGATCTCACCGAAATCTCGCAAGATCTCAGGGAGCACATGAGATCTCACAAGATCTAACCAGAACCCTGAGCCGCTCCTGGGCAGAAAGATGTTTCTATAGAAATTTCTGACTTTTGCTTGGTTGCATGTAGCTCACAAACATTTGCACACAAGGGAATATGGTCACTGGGCAAAGTATTGATCCACCCCTTGGCATAAGCTTTCAAGGTCTGGAGTCCACTTTGACTGATGCTTGCACAATATTGTATGTGCTAGTCTTTAACGTGCCACAAAACTATTTGTTCTTTCAATCATAGAAATGTAGAGTTGGAAGGGATCCCAAGGGTCATTTGACACAACCCCCCCACCACCACAGTGCAGAAATCTTAACTAAAGCATACATGGCAGATGGCCATCCAATCTCTGTTCTCCACTGAAGGAGAGTCCACCACCACTCGTGGGAGTCTGTTCCATTGTTGTGCAGCTCTCACTATCAGAAAGTTCCTCCTGATGTTTGGTCAGAAGGGACTCTGAAAGTCATTTAGTCCAATTCCCTGCTGTGCAGAAATCACAGATGGACATCCAACCTCTGCTTAAAAACCTCCAAGGAAGGAGAGTCCACAACCTCCCGAGGGAGAACATTCCACTGTTGAACAGCTCTTACTGTCAGAAAGTTCTTCTGTATCTCCTTTCTTGTAGCTTGACGCCTGTGATGGCCTGGGACTCGGGCTCAGACTTGGAACCAGAGGAGACTCAGTCTGCACTGGATCTTTTGCCTCAGGCATCATCTGATCTGAACCAAGTCTGGGGCCTGATCCTGAAGAGTCCCAGTCTGCACAGGTTCCCTTGCAACAAACACCAGCTGGGCCGAGTCAGAGGCCTGAGCCTGCCCTGGCTCCAGATCTGGCTCCAGATCAGGTCTGAGAGAAGGAGAGACCTGTGTACTTGCAGGAGGAGTGCTCGCCTTTGGGCGAAACAGGGAGGTGAGTTGCCGGGGGATCAGGACCGGCCGCTACCCCGACAAAGATAAAAGGCTGTCGGACCCCACCCCAGGTTGTGGGAGCAACGTTGCTGTATTCTAGATCCTGCCTGAGATCCTGTATCTGTCCTTGCCTGGTTTCCTGCCTCGTGTCCTGCCTTGGCCCTGTCAGACTGACTCCTAGCAGAACCTTCAGATTCTGAACCAGTCCTGGACCGCGTTTCATGGGTTACCCCCGGGCCCAGCACAAGGCAATTGGTTCAGGTACTACCCTCCACAGCAGGAGAAATCAAGCTTGATACATCTTCCATGTGGCAGCCCTTGAGGCATTTGCAGATGGCTATCATATCTCCTCTTATCCAGGCTAAACATACCAAACTCCCTCAACTGTTCCTCGTAAGGCTTAGTTTCCAGACCCTTGATCATCTTGGTTGCCCACACATTCCAGCTTGTCAACATCCTTCTTAAATTGTGGTGCCTAGAACTGGACACAGAACTCCAGGTGTGTTCTGACCAAGGCAGAATAGAGTGGTACTATTACTTCTGTTGATGCAGCCTACAATAGCATTAGCTTTTTCCCTTTGGTTCTTTCTACCTAAGTGTAGGACCTTACATTTGTCCCCATTGATATTCATTTTGTTACTTTGAGCCCAGCAGACTAACATGGCTGTCCCTCTTTCAGGTGTTAGAGAACAGTCCTCTTTTTTAAAGGAGTCCTGAACCATAAGAATAGAGATCAGAGTTGTATTGTATTGCATTTCTGTTGGAACAATACCAACATAGCTTCATATATGTAAGTTCAGTCCTAACGCTTTGTGAAATTTGAGTTTTAAAGAAACGTTTGTGCTATTTCCAGTTGACTTCCATTCATATGATGGTATTTGGGTCACTTTAGTGTTCACCAGGCAAGAGATTTCCCCAGTGCTGGTGACTCAAGTCCTGCAAACTAATTGGATTCTGATTATAGTTTCCTAATTTACAGAATAGAGTCAAGTTCATTTGAGTTGAATGACTCCGCTAGGGAGTTTTGGAAATCTCTTGGCTGTGGCTGTGACAAGCGTCATGGGCGTAGTTCCTAGTCCTCATGCATTTGGAGAAAGACTGAAAAATCAGCAGTGTTTAAAATTAATACTGTATATGTCTCCCAGAGTGAGGGACCTGGGTGGGGCTGTGGGTTAAACCACAGAGCCTAGGACTTGCCGATCAGAAGGTTGGCAGTTTGAATCCCTGCTACGGGGTGAGCTCCCGTTGCTTGGTCCCTGCTCCTGCCAACCTAGCAGTTCGAAAGCACGTCAAAATGCAAGTAGATAAATAGGTAACGCTCCTGCAGGAAGGTAAACGGGGTTTCCGTGCACTGCTCTGGTTTGCCAGAAGCGGCTTGGTCATGCTGGCCACATGACCCAGAAGCTCCCTTGGCCAATAAAGCGAGAGGAGCACCGCAACCCCAGAGTCAGCCACAACTGGACCTAATGGTCAGGGGTCCCTTTACCTTTACCTTATGTCTCCCTGCTCTCTTTAAACTGGGAGGGTGGGGTGAACAAACTGTCCACTCCCTACAAAAAGAAGGGGAGCCCTTTTCTGTAATCCACCAGGGATGGGGCACGGATGATTATAGGAAAATATAAGGTCTTTCAATTGCAGGTAAATAATTTTCATTTCAACAGACTTTTGCTGGCTATGGTCATGTTTACTTATGATTTCTGCCATTGTGGCTTTAGAGTAGATTTTGTTTTGTATTTTATCTGTTGTGCATTTTATGTGTGTGTATTGCTTTACTCTTTGAATTTTAGCATTCATTTATTGTAGCCTGATTTTAAATTGTTGCAAGCTGCTCTGAGTCATTCATGGGCACCAGAAGGGTGGCATGGGTTTTTTTTTATATGAATGAAGGAAATAAATAAAAATATTCCTGGTCCATGTCAATGTTTTCATTCATAAATCTACCAATCCTGTTTATAAATTGATCTGCCAGGTTTGTGTGTGTGTGTGTGTGTGTGTGTGTGTGTGTGTGTGTATGTATGTATGTATATATGTTGATCTACCAGGTTTATATATACCATATATATATATCCATCCACACAAAAATGCACATCTAAATATATATTTATGAATGCAAACTATGCTTTTAAAAGTGTGTTTTTATCTCAGAGCGCACATTCACAACCATTTTTGCACTAAAATATGCTTTTAAAGATCTATTTTCATACATTTGTTGAGGAGAGAATTGCATTGCAAAATTTGGAGGCATGTTAAATCTGAAGGATAATTATGTTTTGATTGCCACGTGAGACAAGGAGGTGCAAATCAGGTCAGTTTGCCATCAGATTTGCAAAGAACAAACTCCTCAGGCATCCCTAGGATGCTTGCACGCTATTTAAACACTGCAAAGAAAAGTCATCTAGATGTGATGGCATTGTTACGAGTTTGAGGGGTCAGTCTGGAAGATTCATTGAGTCCCTTCCCTGGTCCGGTGCCCAGTGAGGGTTGGAATCTAGTGGCAGAGGTTGCTGGTCTGGTCAGAGAAGTTCTTTTATAAGACAATGGCCGTACCTGACCACATAAGTGTCCTCATTAGCATCCCAAAAGAATAAGCTCGGCTTACAGGAGCTACAGCTAAGTGATTGTGCCCTCCACATTAAGGGATGACCCCATCTCCCAACACACCTAGCTGTTAGGTAGGAGAACAATAGCTAGGGTTATATCCAAGCTGGGGACATGTGGGAAGCTGGAGAATCATAGAATTGTAGATTTCAAAGGTATCCTGAGGATCATCTAGTCTAACACCATGTTTTCTCTGTGCTTTATCCAAAACTGTGACTAATGGCAAAGTAAGATCTGTTGCGGTATGAGTGCCCCCGTCTTAAGCTCACAGCCCATGCTTTAAAATCCACACTTCTCTAGCCAAGCAATGTGTGCAAAAATGCACATATTTGTGCAAACTGTGCATTGAAGTGCATGAAAAATAACATTAAAATGGACTGTATTAAGGAAAATGACCTTGCAATTAAACAAAATTGCATACAAAAATAGGGTAAATTCACACTATAATGCTGATGAATTTCCAGGAGGTGTGTGTTGTGATGGTTGTGGTTGGCACCCATCTGTCTCAAGAGATGATGGAGTGTCCTTCTGGGGGAGAAGTCAAACCAAAGTGACCTCTCTTGGGCACAAGCTTGGACAGTGTGTATGGAGGCCCTGGGCTGCCCAAATAACAAAACCACCCCCCTGGTCTCACGGATGGGGTCCGAAGGAAAGCAGAGCAATGCGTTGGCACCAGATTGGCTGCCAGAGTTGCTGGAAGGTTTACAAGAGGTCATCCACTGTCTGAGTTGGACTGGCTGTATGCAGAGGAGTGGTGGAAGAAGAAGAAGAGGAGTTTGGATTTGATATCCCGCATTATCACTACCTGAAGGAGTCTCAAAGTGGCCAACATTCTCCTTTCCCTTCCTCCCCCACAACAAACACTTTGTGAGGTGAGTGGGGCTGAGAGACTTCAGAGAAGTGTGACTAGCCCAAGGTCACCCAGCAGCTGCATGTGGAGGAGTGGAGACGCGAACCCGGTTCACCAGATTACGAGTCTACCGCTCTTAACCACTACACCACACTGGCTCTCAGTGTGGAAGGCACCAGCTGGGGAAGCCACAAGGGAAGTAGGCTCAGAGTCCGGGGATTGGTGGTAGGACAAAAATGAGGAGTCAGAGGAAGAAGACAGAGGAGGAGGTGTCAGAAGCTGAAGAGGTAACAAGCTTTAGTGAGCAGAAAGAGGCTGTGGCTGTCAGGTGTGCGTGCAGGAGCCAGGCCCTGTGGCCAATAGGACTTTGCAGAACTGGGGCCTTCCTAAGTTTGTTCTGAAGAGGCAAGGCTCAGCCTCACAGGTGAGGCCGATTGGTAACTCACAGCACCTGGTGGCAAGAGCTGGGAAGGGATATAAGGTCATCATTTCCCTTCAGCTCTTCACGTTTCCTGCCTTGCTGTGTTTGGCTCCTTGACTCTTGCTCCTTGGAAAATTGACTTTATGATTCCTTACTTCCTGATCCTCAGACTCCTGACCTCATGACTCCTTGCTTCTTGATTCTTAGACCCTTGCTTCCTGACCTTTGGACCTTTGGTTTCTTGACTCCCGGCTCTTTGACCCTCGGATTCTTGGCTCCCTGACTCCTGGCTTCCGGACTCCCGTTCCTGCTCCCACCCTGGCATCTTGCCCCTGGTCCCAATGTCCTCAGCTGGGACTTTGACTCAGACCATGACAGTGGCAGAGAGAAGTCTAAAACTAGAAGCAGAAGAGGCAGAGATGAGGCAGACTAGTGAGGAAGCCAAGTTGTCTTCTCTTGCTGCTGCATCCAGCTCCCCACCCCCCTGGTTCTTAGAACCCAAAGAGGTAAGGTAAAGGTAAAGGACCCCTGGAAGGTTAAGTCCAGTCAAAGGTGACTATGGGGTTGCGACGCTCATCTCACTTTCAGGCTGAGGGAGCTGACGTTTGTCCACAGATAGCTTTCTGGGTCATGTGGCCAGCAGGACTAAACTGCTTCTGGAGCAACAGAACACCATGACGGAAACCAGAGTTCATGGAAATGCTGTCTACCTATTTATCAACTTGCACTGGCATGCTTTGGAATGGCTAGGTTGGCAGGAGCTGGGACAGAGCAACGGGAGCTCACCCCATTGCAGGGATTCAAACCGCCCACCACCTGATCGGCAAGCCCAAAAGGCTCAGTGGTTTAGACCACAGCGCCACCCCCGTCTTCATACCCAAAGAGGTATGAAGAAGACAGAGCAAAGACAGGCAAGATGAGGGAGCCCCGGATTGCTTGGGAAGGAACCAGGGGAGGAGGAGGCATTGGGAGCTGTGAGAAGACAGGGGCCTTCAGTCTTCAGTCTTCACAACGGCCTCCTGGGGCAGGTTCTACAGGGAAGGGTTGCTGTGATCTCTAGGCCTGGCCTTCCGAGCTGTCTTGTTTCTTTGAAAAAGGAGTTAACTCCACTGACACCATGTGAGTTATTACAGTGGACACTTGGGTTGTGAACGTGATCTGTGTGGGATGCACGTTTGCAACCCACAGCAGCGCGCCTGCGCACACACAGGTTGCAATTTGGCCCTTTAATGTTTTAATGTTGTATTTTAATCTTGTTTTTTAAGTTGTATTTCAATCAACTTGTTTTTATTATTGGTTGTTGGCTGCCCTGAGCCCGGTCTTGGCTGGGTAGGGCGGGGTACAAATAAAATCTATTATTATTATTCTGTGCATGTGCAAAGCACAATTTAGTGCTTCTGTGCATACGTGACCAGCGAAACCCAGAAGTAACCCGTACTTCTGTGTTTCGGCGGTGCATAACCTGAAAAAACGCAACCTGAAGCGTCTGTAACCTGAGTTACTGACCTGCTCCTGGCACCCCTCCTGACACTTAAGGACTGCACTCTCAATTTTTTCAGGGTTTGCTCCTTAGCTTTTTCTTTACCCAAAGATATCCTGCAAGGCAGCAGAGGTTTAGGATCAGAGTTTTCCTTCCCCTAGATGGACCACCTTCCCAGGTTGATGAGCCCCATATGCCCCTCACTTTCCTCTACAGCACATGCAAAAACCACCTTCTTGACTGTTAGACTTATTATTAGTAGTAGTAATAGTATACTGCCCTATACCTGTTGATCTTTGGGTGCTCCATTCGCTGGAGCCTATCTTCACACGCAGGGGAAGTCCCTAACTCACTGAGTGTTTGAGACCCATTGGATACCCTCACCTGGTTTATCCAGCCAGTCAAAGCCGTTCCTGGGATTTATAGCAAACTGATGTGGAAAAGTGAAAAAGTGAACTTAAGAATGAGGAAACTGGAAACTGAGACTGACATATTCACCCATCCTGGAAATGGAGAGAGAGAGAGAGAGAGAGAGAGAGAGAGAGAGAGAGAGAGAGAGAGAATTAAAATTGAATAAGCTGATCAGGAGATTGAGGATGAAGCAGTGCAAGGGTAATAAATTTTGAAGGGTGCTGACACTATACCACTTTGAAGCTTTCCCTCAGATGAACTATCATTGCTGTGCTCTCTGCATACACCAACCACAATCTCCCACGAAGACTAGGGACGTAGTTTTAAAATGAAAGCTGGGAATTTGGGGGCACCAGATTCTGGCCCAGTAATTAGACTGAAATTCTAGCACCAGGAGCCAAATCACAGACGATGGTAACAATACATACAGCTGTAACCAGTTTGCACCCTCTGTGCCCCCTTCTGTGAAAGTTGCTACTGATCTAGTCAGGAGAGCTAACAGATAGGAAGAAAACACAGTCATATGCTAACCGTTATTGGCTACAAAAGTTTCCAGATTCACAGTATGGTGCATTGCCTTTCCTCAAGCAGCTATTTAGAGCTGCGCACTTACAAGAAAGCAGAAATAAATAAATTGGTGTAATATATATGGTTCCTTTTTGAGGGAAAGAGAGATATCAAAAGGGAAGACCCGCAGCAAGCCTCTCCGATGGCACATTTTGAAAAAGTGCTCTTCATTTTCCACCACTTTTGCTATGTCCGAAAGGATCTGGTGTCTGGAGAAAGCAATAAAAGACTTTATGGATAGGGCATTAAAATTTCAAAAGCACTGCAGAAACTGGCTATGTATTTGCAGCTGCAATCTTACAATACTGCCATCCATGAGTAGAAGTGCTATTGAATTTAATGAGACTTACTTCTGAGTAGACATTTCTGATGGCGCTGCAGGTATCAAGAGCATCTTTCAGCCTTGTCGGGACACTTATTCTTTGCTCGATGGGCTCTTTATTACATATATACCCAACTTTCCTTCAAATCACACAAGGTGGCTTTGCATGGTTTTTCCCCCTCCTAATTTTTACCCTCAGAACAACCCTTTGAGGTAGGCTAGACTGAGAGACATTGACTGGCCCAAGATCACCCAGTGAGCTCTGAAGCTGAGTGGGGATTCGAACCCAGGTCTCCCAGACCTTAGCGCAGCAGTGTAACTAGGCTTTGAGTGTCAGCTTGTCCTCTTGGTCTGTAACCTGAAGCGTATGTAACCTGAAATGTATGTAATTCGAGGTACCACTGTATTGCGTTTTAATGTTCTGTTGGCAGCCACCCAGAGTGGCTGGGAAAACCCAGCCAGATGGACGGGGTATCAACAACAACAACAACAAGAACAACAAAAGAACTGTTGCAGAGTGAATTCTAAATTGCAGATCTGGAACTTTCTTCCAGTTCACTTTCCTGTTCCAAATGGTTGCTTTTGCTATGTATCTTGGACCTATTGACCTTCGAAGAACCTACTGCTTGACCATATTTGGAGCATTCTCTGCGGAACAGAAAGGGTCTATGATAATGTCAAGTTTGCAGGTGTGATCCCTGTATGGGGCAGCTGTTGATTCCTGCACTGCAGGGGGTTGGACTAGATGACCCTCAGGAACCCTTCCAATTCAACAATTCTATGATTCTCTGTTTCTAAGATTTAGAAGGCTCTAGAGAGAAATTAAGTAGAGGGCAGGCAGAGCTGGGTGGTGGGTGGGCAAAGGGACTGAGTCCCAGAAACAAAAACACGAAAAACCCCAACAACACCAAATTATCTTGGTAGACCAGAAAATACAGGTCCGTCCTTAAGCCTCTATGTCCCCTGCTGAGTTTAATTTTCAGCCTGGCTCTTCCTTGCCGCCTTTTCCCCACATCCCCATGAGCTGTAATAACCATGCAAAGCAGTTTTTATCTGTACAGGTCAACCTGAGTGCAGCACCGTATTTCATAGCTTTTGAAGAATTTGCTGCAGAGCGAGGAGGAATCACAGTCTGGCTCTTTCTTTCCACAGATTGTTTTCCTGTGGATCTTATGCTAAGGAGGAGGTAATTTGAGAGGTGGTGGTGGAGGGGAGATCTGGTGGGGGGGGGGAGGATGGCTTCTCTGTCTAGAAAGGCAGCCTGTTACAAGAGTGAGCCCAGGCACACCTGGATAAGATTTACCTACCCTGTCGGAGGCAGTGTACCCGGGAGACTATTCGCTGTTGCTCTCAGGGTGTGCTTGCAGGTTTCTCATAGTTGCTATCTGGTTGGCTGTGGTGAGAGCAAGGTTCTGGACTAAGTGGGTTTTCGGGTCTTCGGGAAAACCAGCATTTCCCCACGCACCTGCAAAGAGGACTCAAGAAGCCAGCATTAGTTTGAGGTTATATTTATTACCGCAATAGGCTCTACGCTAAGGTTACCAGACGTCCCCGTTTCCTGGGGACAGTCCCCGGATTTACAAATCAGTCCCCGGACAAAATCCATCTATTTAGTAGGAAGTTGAATCTCTGAATTTGGTCAGGTAGCGGGATTTAAGTTGAACAAACAAAAAACTAAGGTTTTGGCAAAAAACATGACACCTTCAGAAATAGATGGGTTTCAGAAGGAAACAGAATTAAACGTGGTAACAAAAGTGAAATACCTGGGGGTTAACTTGACCGGGAGAAACTTGAATTTGTTTAAAGACAATTATGAAAAATGTTGGTGTGAAATTAAAAGGGACTTAGAAACTTGGTCAAGATTGAAACTTTCCTTGTCGGGAAGGATTGCAGCAGTTAAAATGAATGTATTGCCAAGAATGTTATTTTTGTTTCAAACCCTCCAGATCGTGGACAGAGTGGAGTGTTTTGGAAAGTGGCAGAAGGACATTGCGAAGTTTGTCTGGCAGGGCAAAAAGCCCCGAATAAAATTTAAGATACTAACAGATGCAAAGGAAAGAGGGGGATTTGCCCTGCCGGACTTAAGATTGTACTATGAAGCTGCATCCTTCTGCTGGATGAAGGATTGGTTTCTGTTAGAAAACACTGATGTCCTAGACCTGGAAGGGCACAGCAATGCTTTTGGGTGGCATGCATATTTGTGGTACGACAAGGTAAAGCTTCATAAATTGTTTAAAAACCATATTGTCAGGAAAGCTCTATTTATTGTCTGGACTAAATATAAGGACTTACTTGAAAATAAGACCCCGAGGTGGTTATCACCGACGGAGGCTAAGGCCATTAAACTACGTAACATGGGGAGTGGCTGGGCAAAATACTGTGAGTTAATAGAAAGAGTTGGTGATACTTGGAGGTTGCAGAGTTTCGAAAAATTGAAGGGAAAGGTGCGAGACTGGTTTCATTATGCCCAAATTCTAGAGGTCTTTAAAAAGGATTAAAAAATTGGTTTCCAGGTGGAAAAATCAAAATTAGAGACAGAACTACTTGAACCTAAGACGAAAGTGCTTTCAAGAATGTATAACTTGTTGCTTAAATGGAATACTCAAGATGAGACAGTTAAATCAGCTATGATAAAATGGGCACAAGACATTGGGTACAACATTATGTCTGAAGACTGGGAAAGGTTATGGACCACCGGTATGAAATTCACGGCATGCAGTGCCTTAAAAGAAAACATTATGAAAATGGTATACAGGTGGTACATGACCCCAGTTAAACTTGCAAAGATATACCATTTGTCTGACAATAAATGTTGGAAATGTAAGGAGGCTGAAGGAACATTTTTTCACCTCTGGTGGACATGCCCGAGGGTGAAGGCTTTTTGGGAAATGATTTACAATGAGTTGAAAAAGGTGCTTAAGTACACCTTTCATAAGAAACCAGAGGCCTTCCTCCTGGGCATTGTGGGCCAGAGAGTGTCAAAGAAAGATAGAACTTTCTTTTTATATGCAACTACAGCAGCAAGAATCCTTATAGCCAAACATTGGAAGGCACAGGAGCTACCCACGCTGGAAGAGTGGCATTCACAGCTGATGGACTACATGGAATTAGCCGAAATGACCGGCAGAATCCGAGATCTGGGAGAAGAGGCAGTGGAAGAGGACTGGAAAAAATTTAAGGACTATTTACAAAAACACTATAAGTTATATGAATGTTGAGAATTTGCTAAGTTCTTGGGGAAAACATGCTTCAGTATTGAGATTTGTAAATGATGGAAACTAAGTCATGATTTTGAAAAGTATAAATTACAGATTATATAATTTAATGAAAGCACAAAAACACATAAAATAAGGTATCAATTTGCTGTTTATTCCCATTGTAAAGAAAGCAGGGGATGGAAGATGTGGGGAAGTCCATTGATTATGAAAATAGATCTGGAAAAGTGAATTTTCTTTTATAATTTCTTCTTTTTTCTGTAAAATCGCTTTTGTTGTGTTATTGACGATGTATCTTGACCTTGGAAAAAAAGCAATAAAAAAAATTATTAAAAAAAAAATATTTAGTAGGAAGTTGAAAAGTGTCCCTGGATTCACTGAAAAAAAATCTGGTAACCTTACTCTACGCAGGGCCTCCCTTGCACTTCATCTGCAAGCTGCAGTTAGCGCATAATGCTGCAGCCCAATTGCTGACTGCAGTGAGGTCTTGCCAGCATATAACTCCTATGCTCAGAGATCTGCCCTGCTTGCTGATTTGCTACAAGGCCAAGTTCGAGATGTTCCTATTGGTATATATTCTTTGTATATCGTATTGTTTTATTGCTATGGCCGATGGCTGATGCAAAAAAAGATTCATTCATTCATTCATTCATTCATTCATTCATTCAGCAGGGGGCACCTGCCAGGCCTTAGAACAAGTAGACTCCCAAGCCAGTTGGCAGTGCAAGAAGATTAAGGGAGTGACCCACGCCCAATTGTGATTTGTGGTGCTTAATGTGGGTGAAATTCCCTTTTGGGGTTCAGATACTAGATTCCCAATGGGTCAGGCTTGATTCAGTCATGCCTTATAGCAGGGGTGCCAACTCCAGGGGGCTGGGCATTTATGGCCCTCCAAATACTTTTTTGGGGGGCCATACCCCAATGTTCCCTACCATCGGGGTGCAGAGAAGGCCAAGCACAGAGCCAAGGGCAGCTTCAGTGGCCAGCTCCTCCTCTTCCTCCTCCTGCCGCCATGGAAGGCTGCCAAGCATGATAGAGGTGGAGCTGCTGGCTGCTATGTTCACATCCATCGTCTTGCTCCTCCTGAAATGTTGCATGACTCAGCCCTCTCAAATCTTCGGCACAGGTTAGTGCCTCTGCCTTATAGGATGGAGTCCAAAGAGTCTGCAAGAGCATTTCCATTAGAATACATGCTACACAGGCAAATATGTGTCATCTTGGCTGTTCAGTCCTTTGGCCAACCAACAATAAAAAATTTAACAATATTTTTTGTTTTGTTTTTTTAATTTTTTTTAATTTATAATTTTCAAGTTTATACATCCCACTGATTTTACAATCATTTTGACATTTCAGAACTTGACCTCCTTCCCCCTCTTTCTGCGGTTCCTTAAATTTGTCTTTAATATCTTCTGCATATCCAAATTAGCTTCATTTGCTCATTTATTCGTCTACTTTAAATATATACTCTTATGAAACTGCAGGTTATTACAATAATCCTGCCAGTGTTCTTATCTGTTTACAATTTGTTTGTAAATATTCAGTAAACCATTTCCATTCTTTTATAAAAAGTTTGTTATCTTGCTTTCTTATTCTTCCAGTAAGTTTCGCCATTTCTGCATATTCCATGAGTTTTTGTATCCATTCTTCCTTTGCTTCTTTCTTCACTTCTGCTTCTTTCCATTTTTGGGCAAGTAACATTCTTGCCACTGTAGTAGCATACATGAATAAGTTTCTATATAGTTTAGGTAGTTCTGTCCCTATAATTCTCAAAAGAAAAGCTTCTGGTTTTTTTTTTTTTTTTTTACAAAGGTTATTTTAAACATCCTTTTCATTGCATTATATATCATTTCCCAGCAGGGCCAGATTTAGGTTTGATGAGGCCCTCAGCTACTGAAGATAATGGGGCCCTTTATATGTTGAGCTGTCCTTTGCCAACAACAAATTGTCACTTTTTTTCTGTTGAATGTATGCTATATGGCCATTAATGAACCTAATAGGTATCTCAAGCCATTTGCACATGTTACCATGTAACCAGTCCATGCAGAATGTAGGCACCCTATATATAGAAATGAGCAAACCAGTGATAATATAGGGAGCAGGCTAACAGGCGGGGTCCATTACTTACATCATAGGAGCCTACACAACACACTGTTGCTGTATGTAGGTTTTATTTTATTTGGTTTTTATCTTATATTTTGGAAAGGTAAAGGTAAAGGGACCCCTGACCATTAAGTCCAGTTGTGACCGTCTCTGGGGTTGTGGCGCTCATCTCAATTTATTGGCCGAGGGAGCCAGTGTACAGCTTCCGGGTCATGTGGCCAGGATGACTAAGCTGCTTCTGGCAAACCAGAGCAGCGCACGGAAACACCGTTTACCTTCCCGCTGGAGCGGTACTTATTTATCTATTTGCACTTTGACATGCTTTCAAACTGCTAGGTTGGCAGGAGCAGGGACCGAGCAATGGGAGCTCACCCTGTCGCGGGGATTCAAACCGCCGACCTTCTGATTGGCGTCCCTTTTGGAAATGTACATCCAGGTTTTTTTCTCTTTAAATTTTTGCCCCCCCCCCCAAGAGAGTGGGGCCCTAAGCTATAGCTCAGGGGTCAGCAACCTTTTTCAGCCATAGGCCGGTCCACCGTCCCTCAGACCATGTGGCGGGCCGGACTATTTTTTTTTGGGGGGGGGATGAATGAATTTCTATACCCCACAAATAACCCAGAGATGCATTTTAAACAAAAGCAACCATTCTACTCATGTAAAAACACGCTGATTCCCGGACCATCTGTGGGCTGGATTGAGAAGGCGATTGGGCTGCATCCGGCCCCTGGGCGTTAGGTTGCCTACCCCTGCTATAGCTTGTTTAGCTTATATAGTGGACGCTCGGGTTGTGAACGTGATCCATGAGGGATGCACATTTGCAATCTGCAGTGTTTGCAACCTGTGTCTGCACGTCTGCGCACGTGAGGGTTGCAGTTCAGCGCTTCTGCGCATGCCAAAACCTGCAAGTAACCTGTTCTGGTACTTCTGGGTTTCAGTGGTCCGTAACCTGAAAAAACGCAACCTGAGGTGTCTGTAACCTGAGGTATGACTGTATGTAAATCCGGCACTGTTTCCCAACAAGCTTTAACCTTGCTGCAAGACCACCACAATATTTTTTGTGCCTGCTACCTGACTGGAGAACCACACGGCAAAATCTGGGGAAGGGTGAATTTTGAAGGATGGCTGCATTTTTGCATTGTTTCGGAGAGTGTGACTCAGGCAGAGGTTTGCTTCTAAACATGACATGAACCTAATACCTCCTCCATCCTTAGATTTGCACGTGAGGACCCCTGGCTGTTGATGGGAGACAAATACCTCCAGTGTGTTCCCTTGAGCTCAGCCACACAAGAAGTAGTCTTGATGATGACAAATCCCCACAATCTGGCTTGGAAAAACCTCAGGATATTCAGAGGTCCATGCTCAGCCGCCAAGCAGGCCACTATGCTGTGCATAAGAATGGGTTGCTGGCTTTTTGTCTGCCCCATTATCCCGTCTTAATTTAATGATTTCCCCCCAGAGTCTAGACATATCCCCAGTTCCATTCAGAGAGCTTCCTTCCCACTCCGCTTCCACTCCATTAATCCTCTATCTCAGCCGGGAGCAGCTGATGCTCTTCTGTTCAGCCCCTGGTGAGTTACAGTCTCGAAGACAACAGCACAAACTCCTTGGCACCCAACTCTCTTCCCTTCTGTCCCTTTCAAATTCCAGGGGGTGGGCAGGTTAGAAACACGATATCCTATTCAATGCTTGGGTTTTCCTGTTTCGACACACATTTCCATAGTTTCTGCATCCCCCCAGATCTTTTCCTGTAGTCACCCCATACAGTCATACCTCAGGTTGAATGCGCTTTGCGTTGAGCGCGTTCGAGTTGGGCTCCACAGCAACCTGGAAGTAACGGAGCGCGTTACTTCCAGGTTTCGCCGCTTGCGCATGCACAGATGCTCAAAATGATGTCACGCGCATGCACAGAAGCGGCAAAAAGTGACCCTTGCGTGCGCAGACATGCCATTGCTGGTTACGTTTGCTTCTAGATGCGAACGGGGCTCCGGAACGGATCCCGTTCGTATCTAGAGGTACCACTGTACAGTCATACCTTGGGATAAATATGCTTCAGGATGAGTATTTTCGGGTTGCGCTCTGCGGTGACCTGGAAGTAACGGAGCGCATTACTTCCAACTTTCGCCGCTCGCGCATGCGCAGATGCTCAAAATGATGTCACACACATGCGCGGAAGTGACGAAACGCAACCCATGCATGCGCAGATGCGCTGTCGCATCTTATATTCTATTCAGGATGTGAACAGGGCTCCAGAATGGATCCCGTTCGTATCCCGAGGTGCCACTGTATTCACTTTTTAAATTATCATTTTCCTCCATTGAATTTCCCTCCAATGGACGTATGCAGAAGAGCCAGAGATGGAGGAAGACATTGATTTCAGTTTCTAATTTTTACATTCTTATGTTCAGTTCTCCACATTTCCAAAATTGGCTTGGTTTTGTTTTTGCTGGAAAATAATAGAATAATAGAATTGTAGGGCTGGAACAGACCACAAGGGTCATCTAATAATAAAGGAGAAATTTGGAGTGAATCAGAACCCGACTGGCTAGCGGAAGCCAAGACAAAGGCTCTTACTAGAGCAAAGGGCCTTTCCCACCTTTCCTCTCCCTGTGTGCCCCACACGCCTCTCCAATCCCACTCTGAAGGTTCAGGAGAACCTTCAGAACAGCCCATAAAGAATCATAGAATCATAGAGTTGGAAGAGACCACAAGGGCCATCGAGTCCAACCCCCTGCCAAGCAGGAAACACCATCAGAGCACTCCTGACATATGGTTGTCAAGCCTCTGCTTAAAGACCTCCAAAGTAGGAGACTCCACCACACTCCTTGGCAGCAAATTCCACTGTCAAACAGCTCTTACTGTCAGGAAGTTCTTCCTAATGTTTAGGTGGAATCTTCTTTCTTGTAGTTTGGATCCATTGCTCCGTGTCCGCTTCTCTGGAGCAGCAGAAAACAACCCTTCTCCCTCCTCTATGTGACATCCTTTTATATATTTGAACATGGCTATCATATCACCCCTTAACCTCCTCTTCTCCAGGCTAAACATGCCCAGCTCCCTCAGCCATTCCTCATAAGGCATCGTTTCCAGGCCTTTGACCATTTTGGTTGCCCTCCTCTGGACACGTTCCAGTTTGTCAGTGTCCTTCTTGAACTGTGGTGCCCAGAGCTGGACACAGAATGGAGGGAATCCTTCTGTCTGGCAAGCAGGAATGCTTGCAGTGAGTGAATAGTCCACAGAGAGCAATATTGAATTCTGTTATGTATGCCATGGGTGTTGTGTTTCAGCGCCATGCTCTTAGGAACCCAGGAGCACCTGCAGTTTGCATGCTGCACAGCTCCCAAATGAGTTTCTTTTTCCATTCCTGTTATATAGCAATAAAGGACAGTTCTCTTTCAGAGGCCTGATCCTATCTGATTTCCTTTTGCTGCTATTGCAGCACAACAAATTTCTCTGCAGTTGGAGGTAGCAATGCTTCTGAACACCACTTGCTGGAACTCACTGGAGGTGAAAGGGCTGTTGTACTCATGTTCTGCTTCTCGTCTTCCCTCGGACATCTAGTTCAGCTAGTGCAGAATTCAGCAGCCAGGTTGCTCACCAGAGCAAGACAGTTTGAGAATCTCACACTGATCCTGGTCCGACTTTGTTATTGTTTAGTCCTTTAGTCATGTCCGACTCTTTGTGACCCCATGGACCAGAGCACGCCAGGCACTTCTGTCTTCCACTGCCTCCCGCAGTTTGGTCAAATTCATGCTGGTAGCTTCGAGAACACTGTCCAACCATCTTGTCCTCTGTCATCCCCTTCTCCTTGTGCCCTCCATCTTTCCCAACATCAGGGTCTTTTCCAGGGAGTCTTCTCCTCTCATGAGGTAGCCAAAGTATTGGAGCCTCAGCTTCAGGATCTGTCCTTCCAGTGAGCACTCAGGGCTGATTTCCTTAAGAATGGAGAGGTTTGATCTTCTTGCAGTCCATGGGACTCTCAAGAGTCTCCTCCAGCACCATAAGACAAAAGCATCAATTCTTCGGCGATCACCAATTAGTTTCCAGGCTTTGACCTATAAAACCTCGAATGACTCAGGATCGCAATACCTCAAGAACTGCCTCTTTCCATATGACCCTACCTGGACCCTGAGATCATCTTCTGAGGCCCCCCTTCATGTTCCTCTGCCTTGGGAGGTCCCAAGGGTGGCAACACGAAAACGGGGCCTTCTCTGCAGTGGCTCCCTGTCTGTGGAATGCTCTCCCCAGGGAAGTTCACCTGGCGCCTTCACTATACACCTTTAGACACCAGGCAAAAACGTTCCTTTTTAACCAGGCCTTTGGTTGATCTGGTTGACATCCTATACCCTTTTAAAACGTGTCTCTCTTTGGGGGATGTTATTGGGTTGTTGTTTTTATTTTTATTTTATATTTTGTGATCTTTTCTGTGAACCGCACTGAGACTGCCGGGTATAGGGTGGTATATAAATTCAATAAATAAATAGATAAAATTAATCTAGTTGGCCACTGTGAGAACAGGATAACGGACTAGATGAACCACTGGCCCAACCCAGTATTGCTATTCCCATGTTCTCATGAGCTGAATCCAACATCATTTAAAGCCACCACGCTGGCTACCTATGGATCCACTAAACTTTTCTTGATGGGTAGAGCCACATCCTAGACATCAGTCACATAGGAAAGTAGAGGAACATCTGGGCCTTTTGTCCAACTTGTCCAACAGGGATGCTGGACTAGATGGGCCATTGGCCTGATCCTGCATGCTCTTTCCATGTTCAGTTCTGACTGTCCTTCTAACCGAAGACTGTCTCCTCTAAAGCAGGTCACCTGACCACCTTCTTGAAAAATCCACACCACATCTCTAGTGTCGACTGCAGCACAAATCCATTAGGAGTGTTTCAGGTAACAGCAGCCGCACATAATGGTCTTTCTCATTGTTCTCAAGCCGTCATCCGTTTACAAAGCATTCAACTGGCACACCAAGGTTAAGGCGGCTCAAGCTATTCTTCCTCCATTTGCTACGTCTCTCCCCCTGCATTCTTCCAAGGAGCTCTGAATGGCGTTTGAGCCGCGCACAAACCTCCACCACGTAGGGGCTGAGAAATTGTGAGTTGCTTCAAGGCTTCCCGCTGAGCTCCACAGCTGAGTGGGACTTAACCTGGTGAGCAATGTTTTGCGAAAACACGCGCTGTGCCGTCTTTTCCATAATTCCACAATATTAAATGGAAAGCCTTCCCTTATTGCTTGAATAGCAGGCAGAAAAGCTGTGTTTTCTTTGCTATGATTCCAGTCTCCACACACTATTTTGAAAGTCTCTTTCTCTCCAATGCCTTGGCTGTTGTCAGGACTCTTGAGCTAGTGAATGGAGAGGCAGACAGAGCTAGTGGGCAAGGGAGACCCCTTCTTTGCTCTGGCAGATGAAGGACATCAACCAAACAACCCTGCTTGCTCTAATGAAAGGTAAAAAAGGTAAAAAAACCCTGGATGGTTGTTGTTGTTGTTGTTTAGTCATTTAGTCGTGTCCGACTCTTTGTGACCCCATGGACCAGAGCATGCCAGGCACTCCTGTCTTCCACTGCCTCCCGCAGTTTGGTCAAACTCATGTTGATATCTTCGAGAACACTGTCCAACCATCTCGCCCTCTGTCATCCCCTTCTCCTTGTGCCCTCAATTTTTCCCAACATCAGGGTCTTTTCCAGGGAGTCTTCTCATGAGGTGGCCAAAGTCTTGGAGCCTCAGCTTCAGGATCTGTCCTTCCAGTGAGCATTCAGGGCTGATTTCCTTAGGAATGGATCAGTTTGATCTTCTTGCAGTCCATGGGACTCTCAAGAGTCTCCTCCAGCATCAGAATTTGAAAGCATCAATTCTGTGGCGATCAGCCTTCTTTATGGTCCAGCTCTCACTTCCATACATCACTACTGGGAAAACCATAGCTTTAACTATACGGACCTTTGTCAGCAAGGTGATGTCTCTGCTTTTTAAGATGCTGTCTAGGTTTGTCATCACTTTTCTCCCAAGAAGCAGGCATCTTTTATATTATCGCCATTTTCAAATATCTAAAGGGCTGCCACATGGAAGTTGGAGTAAGCTTGTTTTCTCCTGCTCCAGAGGGTGGATCTGAGCCAATGGATTCAAGTGACAAGAAAGAAGATTCCAACTCAACATCAGGAAGAACATTTTGACAGTAAGAGCTGTTTGACAGTGGAATGGTCTCCCGCAGAAAGTGGTGGAATTTCCTTCCTTGGAGGATTTTAAGCAGCGGTTGGGTGTCCATCTGCCATGTATGATCTAGTTGAGATTCCTGCATCACAGAGAGTTGGACTAATTGACCTTCAGCGTCCTTTCCAGCTCTACATTTCTATGATTCTATGTAAAATAAAATAAAACCCAGCCCATGTTTTAGCAGAGGATAACAAATTCATGCAACATTGAGAAAACAGAGACCCAACAACTTTGTTGCAAGTTCAAGGTCACTGTGCAAATTGTTTTTGCTAAACTTGAGCTCTCCAAAGCACGGAAATGCAAGCTAAGCAAATGAAGGTTATCTGTATGATAATCGCTGAGAATCAGAGACTGACACCACTGAGGGTTCAGCTGTTTTTGCGCGGCTCTGTTGGTTGGGGGACTAACAGAGCAACGTCAAAGCTCGCATCTTATGGCACCATAAGCCTGCATAGTCAATCATCCTGACAAGCTGCTTCATTCTGTAGGTAGGTGGCAAAGTTATTTAACATTTCAATGAAACGCTAGGCAGCTCTGGAGCGACCGCAAAGTTTCAGACAAAGAAAAGCAGTCTTAACAGCCTCAAGATAAACAGACAGGTGGTGTAACATTTTTCATACGGAAAGACTGTGCTAAGTATTGCTGTCGCCTATTAATCATTTCCCCCAAGCGTCAGCCACTCTCATTGGCTGAGGTGCAGCGAAATATCTGGGGAATGTCACGGAACTTCCACAAACATTCTACGTGCTGAGATAGAAAAGGTCAGGCATACAATGGTAACAAACGGAGCAGGTGCCAGCAGAGAAGCGGAAAATCTCCTGGATGGGGAATGAAAAGACTTGGGATCTTCTGCACGCCAAAGATTTGCATTACCTCTGAGCTTTGGAGACATCCACAGTGTGGGTGTTACGAGGTGTCAAAAAGTCAACCACAACACACGCTCTTCAAATATCTGCTTGGTATTGATCAAAGTTAATTATGTGGGGGTGCATGAATGCCTCCACCATTGCCACCCCTCTTTAGGATGCTTTCTATACTTACCAATATGACCAGGGCCTTGGCTGATGTGACCTCACAATTTCCTGGAACATTGATGCTTGAAGAAAACAACAGCCCTTCTCTCCCACAGTCAACCTGGATAAGCTGTGGAGACTGGATAGTGTGCAGATGTGGCTCAGGTACAGTGGTACCTCTGGTTGCAAACGGGATCCATTCTGGAGGCCCATTCACAACATGAGCAGAATGCAACCCGCGTCTGCATGTGCGTGGGTCCCAATTCGCCGCTTCTGCGCATGCGTGTGACATCATTTTGCACGTCTGCACATGCGCGAGCAGTGAAACCTGGAAGTAACCCTTTCTGGTACTTCCAGGTCGCCACGGGACGCAACCTGAAAATGCTCAACCTGAAGCAAACTCAACATGAGGTATGACTGTACAGTGGTACCTCAGGTTAAGTACTTAATTCATTCCAGAGGTCCGTACTTAACCTGAAACTGTTCTTAACCTGAAGCACCATTTTAGTTAATGGGGCCTCCCGCTGCTGCTGCTCCGCCGGAGCACGATTTCTGTTCTCATCCTGAAGCAAAGTTCTTATCCTGAAGCACTATTTCTGGGTTAGCGGAGTCTGTAACATGAAGTGTATGTAACCTGAAGTGTATGTAACCCGAGGTACCACTGTATGTGCAAAATCAGACCGGATTAGCGCTTGTAATGGATTATGTTATTATAAAGTCCTGACCAAAGGGGTACTTCCCAAACAGCCTGTAATTGTGAAAGCAAAGTTCTTCAGCAGAAAAAGCAGAAGATGATAGATGATAGATAGATAGATATAGATAGATAGATAGATAGATAGATAGATAGATAGATAGATAGATGTTGGTGGACTTCTCTACGTGCTCAGGTTTAAGCATCATCATTTCCTCTAAAAGAAATAAATAATGTTTTCTTGGAAGCTTGCCTCCCATCCCCTTGCAAACATGTCATTGAAACATGCAATGGTATCCCTGTCTCCGCTAGACAGCTGAGTAACTTCTTGACATCTGTTGGCTTACTGCAGCTGCAAGAAAACATACGGTTTGTTGCAGCCAACGGCTCATCTTTTCTCAGCTGGGTAAGTCTCTTCTCAGCAAGGACAGTTACAATAAAGGGCTTACAAACCACCTGTGTTTGCTGCCTAGTTCTGCTTTTGGACACCGTTATCTCCCTGCAAGCCAGACTTGCAACAAGACATGCACTGTATCCTTACCTCCTTCGCAGGAGTTGCTCCTGTTTAGTGCTCCATCCAACCCTCTTTCAGGATACACCGTTCCATTCCTTTAGCTGAGGTTCCTGCATTCCAGGGGGGTTGAACTAGATGGCCCCCTGGGTACCCTTCTAACTCTGCAATTCCATGATTCTGTGCTCTCTCTCTTCCTCCAGGTTTCTTCTTTCCCTTTCCAAGGGATGCTCAGCATTTTGTGATTGCTGAGCATGCTCTGTCCTCGGTGAGATTTGGGATGGGTGTGATTTTTCCCTTAGGCTGTTTCTCTTGGAGTGTCATTGTACTTCTGCAAATGCCACAGATTCCTTCATGTAAGCTGCTCCTTCTCTCTCTCTTTTTCTCAACAGTTTTGGCTCCACTCCCATCAGCACTCTCCATCTGAGTTTTCTATTGGAAGGAGTGATATATACTGTATAAAAGAGTCGGTTGCCAACATTCCATTCCCCCTCTCTGAAGATTCGGCCAGAAATTGGAGCGACCGTGAATCAGAATGCAGAATGGGGCTAGGAGCAAAAGGGGCTATATTTTGTTTTTAGTGGTCAGTGTTTTCAGGAGCAGGAAGCAGATTTATTTTATTTTACAGAATTTATAGCCCACCTTTTTCTACAAGGCACAGAAAGTAGCATACATGGAGTTTTTCCCCTTCCACAATTAATCCTTTGCCTGGTCAGAGGATGGAGAGAGGGGACTGTGTGTGTCTGTGTTGGAAAGGTAATATAAATAATTGTATGTTTTCGAGCACAATTCAAAGTGTTGATGCTGACCTTTAAAGCCCTAAACGGCCTCGGTCCAGTATATCTGAAGGAGTGTCTCCACCCCCATCGTTCTGCCCAAACACTGAGGTCCAGTGCCGAGGGCCTTTTGGCGGTTCCCTCACTGTGAGAAGCCAAGTTACAGGGAACCAGGCAGAGGGCCTTCTCAGTAGTGGCACCTGCCCTGTGGAACGCCCTCCCACCAGATGTCAAAGAGAAAAATAACTACCAGACTTTTAGAAGACATCTGAAGGCAGCCCTGTTTAGGGAAGCTTTTAATGTTTGATGGACTACTGTATTTTAATATTTTGTTGGAAGCCGCCCAGAGTGGCTGGGGAAACCCAGCCAGATGGGCGGGGTATAAATAATAAAATATTATTATTATTATTATTATTATTATTATTATTATTATTATTATTATTATTATTATTATTATTCTGGCTCAGTCCATGACTGGTATTTGGCCCATGGAATCTTGCAAAACAAGGAGTGAAGTCTTGAAGGAAATCCCCCATCTCTGCTTCATTCCATGATTTTCATTCATTCCTACAGGACAAAGTAAAGTGCTGGACTTAAGGAGGAAGACAGAAGTGGAGAAGGAGTCGAAGGAGTCAGGGACTTGGTTCTGGGGAGGTGGAGGGAGTCAGAGATGGGGAAAGGGTATTAGCGGGGTATTTGAATAATGCAGATGGAGTCCAGAGAGAAAAATAAAATGATAATACTAGGTAAAGTGAACAAAAAAAGTACATAATATGAAGAGAAATAAACAGAGAGACCTGGTTTTCCCTCTTCATTCAGGCCTTGTAACACAGCAGGTAGGCATTCAACCAAACATACAGAGGAAAAACTCCCTCAGAACTATAAAGCCAGTCAGAACACAAGCTACCTCAGCAAGGCTCCTGCCACTCTCTGTGGTTGCTAGGCAACACCTCCACCTACCCCCACTCACCTAGTTGACTTTGCGACTACAAAACCAAACCCTTAAGCCATGGGTAGGCAAACTAAGGCCTGGGGGGCCGGATCTGGCCCAATCGTCTTCTCAATCCAGTCCATGGACGGTCCGGGAATCAGCGTGCTTTTACATGAGTAGAATGTGTGCTTATATTTAAAATGCATCTCTGGGTTATTTGTGGGGCATAGGAATTCATTCATCCCCCCCCCCCCCGAAATATAGTCCGGCCCCCCACAAGGTCTGAGGGACAGTGGACCGGCCCCCTGCTGAAAAAGTTTGCTGACCCCTGCCGGTTAAGCAATGAACGCTTAAGCTGCAAAGCAAATGATCTCTGCTGTTGCTCTTCCAGCTAGGGGCTGATGTGGAGAGATGGGTTGCGTGGAGGAGCCCTGCTCCTTCTCAGTTTAATTCCCCATTTAGTTGCATGCTAGTATTGATGAACTTTGAAACGCAGAAGTATGGCTCAGGAGATACCCCTGCACACCTGAGAAGGAAGGGCAGCGATTGTGAGTGCTGTTGGCACATAATGAAACACATCAGAACTTTTCTTGTTCTCTTGAACATCTCAACCCAGTTCTTTCTGTAGTTCGGAATTCATCCTCCCACCCTTTTCCAACCTAACCTATGGAGGTAGAAGGAGAGAGTGCTATTTCATTAACAACTTGCCACCATCAGCAAGAGTTCCTTTTAGCACAACCCAATTCATTTCAGAACGGAATATTTCTGTTACAGGGCAAAAAACAAAAGAGCAGATGTGATATATGGCACTTGTAAATTTCACTGCTGGTAACGTTTAATATTCTTTTCGAAATCAATTCCAAGTCCTCTCTGCTTGCTTTTCCTCCTCACTTCTCTTTCCAAACACTCAAATTTTGTTCATGTCACTTGTAATATTTTTTAATCTTTTCCATGAATAATTTCACTTATTACCCTGAGCTGTCTTTGTGACCTCTAATTTCATTGCATTTCTTCCCTCCCTCCCTCCCTCCCTCTCTTCTCTTCACCCTGAAATATATAATAAGGGTATATTTTCCCCCTACTGCAAATTAAAAAGGAAACGTGTACCTTGAGAAAATTCTGAGCCTTGAGGAGAGCTTCCCCAGAGCTCTCTTCTTCATTCCTTCTTCTCTATGGACCTTCACAAAGTCTGGAGTCTTCTCTCCAGCGCTAGCTCAGAAAAAGATATCACAGAGCTGGAAAAGGTACAGAGAATACAATAAAAATGCCTAGGGGGTTGTGGCAGCTTCTCTAAAAGGAAAGGTTAAATTGCTCTGGCCTTTTTTAGTTCAGTAATAAAAGTTACTAAGTGGAGGACATGATAGAGATTTATAAAAAATAAAAATTAAATATCCATGGTGTGGAGAAAGTGCGGGAAAGAGAACTTATTCTATTTTTCTTACATTTATAAGAGGATAATAATAATAATAATAATAATAATAATAATAATAATAATAATAATAATAATAATAAAATTTTATTTATACAAAACCGGGCTGAGGGTGGCTAACACCAGGTATGAAAACAATTGATTTAAATACAACTTAAAAACAAGATTAAGTACAACATTAAAATGCAGCCTCATTTCAGTAGAAACTCAAATCAAATCTTCACCAAGGCCAACTATCCAGCCTGGTCCTACATGGGCCAAAAAAAAGCCAGGGAAGTCCCCAAATAGGAGTTCCATGACAGAAGGAGAAAGGAAAAAAGGAAAGAGGAAAGAGGAGAAAGAGATCAAGTTGATTCCAAGCCAAAGGCCAGGCGGAACAACTCTGTCTTACAAGAAGAGCCAACTGGATGAGACGAATGGCCCACCTTGTCCGGCATTCTGTGGTCAACTGTGAGAAACCCACAAGTAGGATTTGAGTCCAAGAGCCCTCTCCCCTCCTGCAGTTTCGAGCAACTAGTATTCAGAAGCATTGCTTCCTCTAACTGTGGAGAACATAGTCATCGGGGTTGGTAGCCTTTGAGAGCCTTATTCTTCGTGTATCCTCCATGCAAGGGCCATTATGGAAATCTTATTGGCTAATACCTTCCAATCAAAGTCCATGGAAGCAGCCCATGGGTCAGTCCCTGAAGGACTACACCATACCAGTCTGCATTATATCACACACTTCTTCCATCACGGAACCTAAAGTGACACACCCAACATGGGACATTGCCTATTGGGTGATTTGATTGTGGGTGGCCACCACGCATTGGTGCTTAGCACATCACTTTCAAAAGGACAGTTGCTACACGCCTGCAGCATGTCTGGTCTTCTAGGGGCCTTGCAGGGAGGAAGATAGCTGGTTGAGGAACCTGGCTTCCTGTCTTTGCCTTGTCAACAGAGCAGTGCACTTAGCTGGCTATGATTCAGGTTGTGTGTTCTCCAATTCAGCCTACTGAAAGGAAGCCTATCTTCTTCCCAAGATCAGATTTGACTTATACCCAACCCTGGGTATGTCTTAAGAATGACATTTATACCTGATAGCAGACACACGTGGGGGCAGTTTAGGAGACGGGCAAGCTTTGGATAAGCAAGGGCACCTCCCAATATGCTTTCCCCTGCCATGGGACTGGCCATGTGTGTGGAATGACAATTTATAGCAGTAACTCAGGCAAAGTGCATTTGATGCCCACCATTTTTATTGCCTCTCTTCCTTCCTTTTCTCTTTGGCAAGATTAATACTCATGCATATGTATATGATGGGGAGAGGCTGAAGAAGGCAATGTTTTATGGAGCGGCAACCTATTAGCACTCAACTGAGTTAGGAACATTACCAGGAAATCAAAGATTTTGCAGCATTGTGAAAGAGCGTTTATTTATCTATGCTCTTTCAACTTCTTTATATTTTGTACGTTGCCTTCATAGACCTGATGAAGGCCTTTGACCTCGTTGGCTGAATAGGACTCTTCAGACTGCTCAAGGTGATAGGATGCCCACCTTAGCTTCACAAGATGATAATCATCCTTCTGTGAGAACATGTGTGGCACCATCCTGTATGATGGTTCATTCTTGGATGCCTTCCCTATGGAGAGCAGTGTGAAAAAGAGCTGTCCACAGAATGGAGGATGAACAAACCCAATGGCCTGTGTTGCAAAATGTAACAATCTACAAAAAAGGAAAACGCAACATGCTGGCTAATAACCGTTAGTAAATATATAACTGGAGACGCTGAAGGAGCGTCTCCACCTCCATCGTTCTGCCCGGACACTGAGGTCCAGCGCCGAGGGCCTTCTGGTGGTTCCCTCACTGCGAGAAGCCAAGTTACAGGGAACCAGGCAGAGGGCCTTCTCGGTAGTGGCACCCACCCTGTGGAAAGCCCTCCCACCAGATGTCAAAGAGAAAAATAACTACCAAACTTTTAGAAGACATCTGAAGGCAGCCCTGTTTAGGGAAGCTTTTAATGTTTGATGCATTACGGTATTTTAATATTTTGTTGGAAGCCGCCCAGAGTGGCTGGGTGGACCCAGCCAGATGGGCGGGGTATAAATAATAAATTATTATTATTATTATTATTAGTCATTCAAAATATACAAATAAGCCACTTCAAAATGATGTATATATCATGCAACACATCTCACAAAATGTACAAGTAACTACAAGTTGTTATATGTATCAGAGTCAAACAAAGAATCAAACAAATCAAGAAATAGCGAGGAATGCCAAGCCTACCCGGTGAGCACTGATCCACTAGCATGATCCCCACTAGTATGATAATTAATTGACAATTGATAATTATTTGCTGATGAAGACTTTATTCTGAACCAATTGAACTATTCTGGATATACTGTCTTCCTTTGGGACTTTTGTGAGACGTCTTCCTTTGAGAGACGGCTTGGCGTATGATGTATGATATATACATCATTTTAAAGCGGCATATATTTTGAATGACATCATAACCGATTATATATATTCACTAACAGTTATTAGCCAGCGTGTTGTGTTTGCATTTTTGTACACAGAATGGAGGGTGGCAGGATCCCAATGCTGTGCTTTACAGGGAACAGGCTTCGGGCACCATGTCTGTTGGCAGACCAATTCTGCATTACAAAGATGTCTACAAACATGACTTGAAGGTTGGCAATATTAACCCCACTGCATGGGAATCCCTTGCAGTGCCTGGAGACAGTCAGGTCATGTATCTGTCAGGAGTTCAGCCTACACTTGAGTAGGACTCTTGCAGAGACACATGCCTGACTGGCATGTTCCCTCCCTCCTGGTCAATTGTTCGGGAGCTTCACAAGCTTTCTTCATCCCAAACATCACAGTGACCGATGCCAACTGACACCGGCACACTTAGGGATTTGCAGAGTTTGTGCATCATGCAACTCAGCATTTTGGCTAATCTACTTTATTTACATATAAACACACACGGAGCACTGCAACATGGCTCCCTCTCTCTCCAGCATCAGACAGCAAAGAGGGAAAAGAAAAAAGGACAATAGTCCCACTTCATGGAACATAGTAACACAAACATCCTGTCTCTGTCACTTCCCACTCTGTGGAGTCAAAACATATACCGTCATGTGATAGACAAAAATCCCATGACTGCAATCATAGACCAGGAATTCTAACAGTATCCACAGAAGTGACCAGAGAAGAAATGACCGCTGGGAGGAGCGCAGAGAGAAGAAAAGCCATGGTGCATCTGCAGCAGCTCTGTCAGTATATGGAAACATCGTTAGCTGCAGACAGCCAGTTTGTTGACATCACATGATGCGCCTATCTGTGGGAAAGAAGAATTTCCCAGGATGTTCACAGGCTGGCTAAGTCTTTGTGAAGAGTGTAACTTGAAACCTTCTGTGTGCGCATGTTCAGGAAGTTTGCCAGACTTGCTAGAAGAACTGAACTGAAAGGACGTGTTTTTCTCTAGTGCTGTAATGTCAGAAATAAACATCATGTAAATAGATTTCTGACTTATTTTCTTTCCCCTGCGGAAGCAGGAGGGAGGGGTTGTGCATTTTACCCACTCTTGGGAAAATGTCGCCTATCAAAATCTCCCTGGTCTGTCTGGATATCAGCCAGAGGAGGTTACCGGTAAGCAAGCTCCGAGGACAGTGAGAGGCGCCAGCCTCTATGGAGGGGGCTTGCAAACCAACAAACTGGACCCCTTCACCTGCCCCAGCTGCAATAAAACCTATTTCTCCTGTATTGGTGTCTACAGCCACAGCAAGCGCTGTAACTCTCCAATGGTTCAGCTTTACCCCTGATGATGCACTCTTGCATTGTCTCTCAAGACAGATGAACGCCAACAATTTTTGGATATTTTTGACCTCCATCCCACCATCCATCTGGTTCCTTGTAGGCCTGCCTACACAATCTGCGGCCAACCTAGCTAAACACACCCCATCAGCCATGTTATGAAGGCCACAAGAAGACACAATTTGATAAGTGTTGGGTACTCTTGGTTCCTCAGTTTTCCAGTCTGAAATTCACTTGATCTCATTTCCCTACAAAAATCCATATAACAATGACGATGATAATTTTAATATTTATACCCCACCCATCTGACTGTGTTGCCCCAGCCACTCTGAGCGGCTTCCAAAACATATAAAAACATAATAAAACATCAAACATTAAAAACTTCCCAAGGCAGGGCTACCTTCAGATGTCTTCTAACAGTTGTGTAGCTCTTTATCTCCTTGACATCTGATGGAAGGGCATGCCACATATTTTTGTTCAGTTCTCCTAATATACTTGATTTATTGACTGCAATTATGTAATGGCTCAATATTGTCTACACCACGGATAGGGAGCCTGTGGACTTCCAGATTTTAGAGGACCGCAGCTCCCAATATCCATTGCCATTGGCCATGCTGACTGGGGCTGATGGATATTGGAGTCCCACAACCTCTTGAGGGCCACAGATTCCCCATCTGTTGAGATTTGGAGATTGGAAGCAGCTCTCAGGGTTCTTAGATGAGAGACTTCCAAAGCAGATTTCATTAATACAGTAGAATTCATTAGAATACGCAATTTGCTGGCCTAAATATGTTAAACGCCAGGTATTGGCACTCTCAGTAACCTTGGCGTCAGCATCCCAAGGGTTTCAGCTTTCATTTTTTAAAAGTGATTTATAATATGGACTATCATCATTATAGAAGAAAATAAAGAAAGCAGCCTGAGGGAAACTCTTGCTTTCGGAGCCTCCACGCCATCCGCTAGACCTCCCTTTCTTGGAGGCAGAGTCGTTTCACGCTTAGCTGTGCCTGGCCATTTAGAAAAATCAACCTGTTTTGCTTGCCTTTCTTTGCAATATTGGCCACGCGGAATTACTTTTAAAGTCCGCTGGAGGGTGAAAGCCTTTTACAGCTCCATAAAACCTGAGTGGCAAAGAGGAGAGTTTTTCTGGAAACAAACAAAAGAGGACCCAAACAAACCTGTTTTCTTATTTCTTGCTAAATGCTTTTCCTGCCTACAGCCCTGGTGAATATTTTTCTTTCTCACAAAAAAAGTCTACTTCCCCGAGGCTCTTTGTCAATTTGGAGATCATTTGTTGAGGACAAAGTGTCAAGTGCTCTTCTTCCATGATCAAGATGAATATATATGGTATATATATTCCCATGCAAGAAATTTGCATGGCTATCATTACTTGGGTTGACTGTTCTGTTCCAGGTCCTGCTGTGATTTACTGTACTTAAGAACAGAAGAAGAAGAAGAAGAAGAAGAAGAAGAAGAAGAAGAAGAAGAAGAAGAAGAAGAAGAGTAGTAGTAGTAGTAGTAGTAGTAGTAGTAGTAGTAGTAGTAGTTTGGAGTTGATATCCCACTTTATCACTACCAGAAGGAGTCTCAAAGCAGCTAACATTCTCCTTTCCCTTCCTCCCCCACAACAAATGCTCTGTGAGGTGAGTGAGGCTGAGAGGCTTCAGAGAAGTGTGACTGGCCCAAGGTCACCCAGCAGCTGCATGTGGAGGAACGGAGACGCGAACCCGGTTCACCAGATTACGAGTCTACCACTCCTAACCACTACACCACACTGGCTCCTGTTGGATCAGACCATTGGCCCATCTTAGTCCAGCATCCTGTTCTCATAGTGGCCGACCAGAAGACCATGGGAAGCGGAAGATATTTGGAAATACTATGGCCTCTGATCTTGGAGGCAGAGCATAGGAACCATGGCTAGTAGCCATTGATAGCCTTAACATCCATGGATTTGTACAGGCCTCTTTTAAAGCCATTTAAGTCGATGGCCATCACTGCCTCCTGGAGGAACAAATTCCATAGTTCAACTACGTGCTGTGCGAAGAAGGATTTTCTTTTGTCTGCCCTGAATTTTCCAGCATTCGGCGTCATTGGATGTCTATGAGTTCTCATGCTAGTAAGGGGAGAAAAAATCTCTTCTCTACCCACTTCCTCCTCCATGAGTGGTTTAACAATCTTATCCCTCTTCCCGCAAGGTTTTAGGAATAGTAGGTCTGCAGGAAGAATAGGGATTCTTAATAACCTTCAGCTCCCTTAACAAACCAAGCTCTTGGGATTCCCAGGGGGAAAGTACTTTATATGTATGGTTTAGCATGTTTAGCCTGGAGAAGAGGAGGTTAAGGGGTGATATGATAGCCATGTTCAAATATATAAAAGGATGTCACATAGAGGAGGGAGAAAGGTTGTTTTCTGCTGCTCCAGAGAAGTGGACACGGAGCAATGGATCCAAACTACAAGAAAGATGATTCCACCTAAACATTAGGAAGAACTTCCTGACAGTAAGAGCTGTTCGACAGTGGAATTTGCTGCCAAGGAGTGTGGTGGAGTCTCCTTCTTTGGAGGTCTTTAAGCAGAGGCTTGACAACCATATGTCAGGAGTGCTCTGATGGTGTTTCCTGCTTGGCAGGGGGTTGGACTCGATGGCCCTTGTGGTCTCTTCCAACTCTATGATTCTATGATTCTATGGTGCATGCTCCTAGAGCCCTCAATTTCATCCCGTGAATTAGGGGGAGCAGATTCCAAGTTCATGAGAAATGTGGGGTGTTTTGGGGCTGATTCTGTTTTCAATACTTTTTTTCAATTTTTTCAAAATTAATTTTCCAATTTTAACACAACACAAAATAACAAACAGATAACAAACATAAAAAAGAAAAACAAACATACATTCAAAACTTCTTACAATTAAAAATCCAAATTACATTCCATTAAGAGTGACTTCCTCAAATCCTTCCTAACTGATTTTCATTAAATTTCATTTTAGCAATTTTCCAATATCCACTTCTAATAAAATTAACTTGTTCAGATTACTAACTTCCTTTCTTTTTGTAATATTCTCAATCCATCATTTTATACATTCAACATAATTTAATCCTAAACCAAATTTAGTACTAGCAAGGATTTCCACTTACGTTATATTTTATATTTTACTAAATATTCCTTAAATTTCTTCCATGCTTCTTGATGTTCCTCCTCCCTCTGATCGCGGATTCTTCCAGTAAGGTCAGCCAGCTCCAAAAAGATTCTGTTTTCAGTACTGTGGCCAACCAATAAAGCTTGACTGATGGTTGACTGGTAACCACGGAGCAATTGAATACTGTGACCTTCCAGTTCTCTGGTCTCTCTTTTTTTTTTTTACCTCTCACAATTCATATTTCAGATGGTGTCTCTGGTTCCTTCTTCGGTGAATGCAAATGGAATCATGGTGTTAGCTGCCTCTTCCACAGCCCTGATGGTTAAATTGCAGTGACCTTTGATGACAGCCCACACCAACGATGACCCTCCAGTTACTTGCC
This sequence comes from Podarcis bocagei, assembly GCF_964188305.1. Classification (NCBI taxonomy): domain Eukaryota; kingdom Metazoa; phylum Chordata; class Lepidosauria; order Squamata; family Lacertidae; genus Podarcis; species Podarcis bocagei. The sequence goes on from NC_138133.1 coordinate 88,623,702, forward strand.
TCAAATACAATTAAAATCACAGGTTTGTAATTTAGATACTTTCTCCACCGTGCTTCTTTTAATTGTGTGATTTGTAATATTCCCCTTTCAACTTAGTTTGGCTAAGACTTGAAGTAAAAATGCTTTCTTCTTCAGAGCTTAAAGTATTCAAATTTGATTTTGCAAATGCAGCAATGTGATCTGGATTCCTTAGGAATATCATCCAGTTTTAGCCTATAGCTTCTGACAGACCAGAGGCGCGAGGTTGCCCCCAAGACTGAGGGGGCCCAGTGTGGGTTGCATCAGGTGTGTGATGTGCATTGCACACAATGTTGTGTCGTCTGATGGAGTCTGAGTGCTTTGGAGGAGCCAGTTCCTGAAACCATCATGTGGGATGCGATCACATGCGCTGCACACTGGGCTCCCTCAACACGGGGGAGGGGGGATATGCAACAACAGCAGCAAGAATACTTATCACAAAGTATTGGAAGACACAAGATTTACCCACACAGGAAGAATGGCAGATAAAGTTGATGGACTACATGGAATTGGCGGAAATGACTGGCAGAATCCGAGACCAGGGAGAACAATCGGTGGAAGAAGATTGGAAAAAGTTTAAAGACTACTTACAGAAATACTGTAAAATTAATGAATGTTAGAAAAATGTTGGAATGAAGTTATATGGCTTTAGTAGACATGTTATAAGGAATTAGGTATAGATAGATTAATGGGGTATTAAAGGGAAAAATAAGGTTAGAATGTGTTAAGATAATTATAGGATAGAAAATAGAGGAAGATGGAGAGGAATTGCTGAAACAATTAATAGAAGTGGAAGACAAAGGTGTGAGGAGGTCGTGGAAATATGTGAATGAAAGATAAGATATTGAAATTGGATTGTGTTTTGAATGGTTTTTGTTTTGTTTTGTTAATTGTTTGTGTTAGTGTTGTGTAGGTTTTTTTGTACGGTATTGTATTGTTGTAGTGGGTTTTTTTGGTTTTTTTGTAGTGTTGTGTTAAAATTGTTGAAAACTAATAAATATTATTTTTTTTTAAAAAGGGGGAGAAAATATGGGGGGGAGTGGCCCCATTCCAACAAATATTGAGGGGGCTGAAGACACCTTGGCACCCTGAAGTTGTCACACCTGCAACTGACTTACTATACAGTTTATGTGGGCGACTTATTGCCTCAGGCCTGATTTCATGCAGGCCTTGGGCCCGTTTTCACACCCCCACAAGCAATCAGTGCAGACCTCTGGCAAAAGAGGACTGCTGCTACTATGGTATCCTTCTGGGAGAGAGTATCGGGCAGCGGTAGAGAAGTGGGTGGCAGAAATGTTGGAGGAACTTAACTATATTACTGACACATTATCTTCTGCCACAGTAATCTATTTTGGACCTTAAGCTGGCTCTGCATGGTGACTGGAACTGGGGGAAACTTCTGCTACATGGATACTTCACCTCAGATTCCATAGGGACGTGCGTGGCGCTGTGGTCTAAAACACTGAGTCTCTTGGGCTTGCCAATTGCAAGGTTGGTGGTTTGAATCCCCGCGGCAGGGTGAGCTCCCATTGCTCTGTCCTAACTCTAGCCAACCTAGCAGTTCAAAAGCATGCCAGTGCAAGTAGATAAATAGGTACCGCTCCGGCGGGAAGGTAAACTGTGTTTCCATGCGCTCTGGTTTCCGTCACAATGTTCTGTTGCACCAGAAGCAGTTTAGTCCTGCTGGCCACATGACCCAGAAAGCTGTCTGTGGTCAAACGCCAGTTCCCTTAGCCTGAAAGCAAGATGAACGCCACAACCCCATAGTCGCCTTTGACTGGACTTAACCATCCAGGGGTCCTTTACTTTTTACAGTGGAACCTTGGGTTATGAACATGATCCGTGCGGGAGGCACATTCACAACCTGCAGCGCCACGTCTGCGCACACGTGGGTTGTGATTCAGAGCTTCTGGGCATGCACAAAGCGCAATTTAGTGATTCTGTGCATGCGCGAGCGCCGAAACCCGGGAGTAACCTGTTCCGGTACTTCCGGGTTCGGCATGATGCGCAACCCGAAATCACATAACCTGAAGCGTCTGTAACCCGAGGTACCACTGTACCGTTTACCTTACCTCAGATTCCCATCAGGAAAGACACACAGAGAGTAGTAGATAGGTAGCCGTGTTGGTCTGCCATAGTCAAAATAAAAAAATTCCTTCCAGTAGCACCTTAAAAACCAACTAAGTTAGTTCTTGGTATGAGCTTTCGTGTGCATGCACACTTCTTCAGATAGTGTGCATGCACACGAAAGCTCATACCAAGAACTAACTTAGTTGGTCTTTAAGGTGCTACTGGAAGGAATTTTTTTATTTTGACACAGAGAGTAGACTCTGTAATTTTTCACTCTGTCCCACTGTTTGCAGCCCCCTGCCCAAAGTTAGCATGTGGTCTGACCTGTTCTCTGACCTGTTCTGCCCGTGTCTGGAAAATATCAGGATGGTACAACTGGCTTCCTTTTTGAATCAAGATGGCAGATGGAACCTTTCAAACATCCCTCCCCCCCAAAATAGCCACTAATTTAAAAACTGACCTGATATATTTTTTTGAGTGTGTGGTGGTATGAAGCTACTAAGAAAATAACTTGCGAAAAATTTTCTCCAGTGAAAAACCCCACATGAGCCATCCACAGCCCAAAATATTTTTGCACCTAAAGTGAGTTGTAAAATGGGACCTCCATATATCTAGAATATTTAGCTCAGGAGCAAGGTGGGTAATAAATATCTGCACTGGGAATAAGGGGCGGAGGAGACCAACATTGCCTCCTATTCTCTGAAAGGCTGCTGTAGAGGCAGCATGAAGGTGGATGTCGATGAGGTGACAGATCTGGTCTCCAAGCAGCACTTCGGTCCTCAGGAGAAGGAGAATAAATGTGTAACTTCTCTACTTTGAGACTGTTTCAGCCATGTTCTCGCTCACAGCAGTCCTGATCTGTCACAAAGCTAGCCACAGCCGCAGCCTGCACTTTTATTCCTTGGTAATTTCCCCCTCCTCGCCAGAACAGATTTGCAAAAGTGTTAATGAGAAATGCCAATAGTAAATCCCCAATCCTAGTGTGAAAATATGGCAGTGCTAAAAATACAATTTGAGATGTTTTGGAAGTGAGTTATAAAAGAAGGTTTCCCCTTAGCTCTCACTTCTTGGGGGTGACAGTGCAGCCCTGCTGTAGCTGTGAACACAAGATCTAAGAAAGGGAGAGGGAGGGGGAAGAGAGAGTAGGAGGTGTCAGCTTTTTGAACTTAAAAGTGGAATGGAGCTTGTGTAACCTCCCTCCTTAAAGCATCTGACCTCTTTAGAAAAATTTTGGAGAGATGCTTGCAGGGCTGCCTCCAGGTTTCTGGTGGCCCATGGATCACAGGATATCAATGGGCCCCTTTGCCCCTCACTTTCTTCCTCGCGCCACACCCCATATCCCTCTGGACCGCACCCCTTTAAAATAAAACAAATATCGATCTATATGCCACCCGGGTGTCAACAAACCATTGAAAACTTTTGTTTTTATTGGCAAAATTGTTCAACAGTTGTTAGCTACAGGGGTACCTCGGGTTACATATTCTTCAGGTTACAGACTCCGCTAACCCAGAAATAGTACCTCGGGTTAAGAACTTTGCTTCAGGGTGAGACCAGAAATCATGCTCCGGCGGCGCAGTGGCAGCGGGAGGCCCCATTAGCTAAAGCGGTGCTTCAGGTTAAGAACAGTTTCAGGTTAAGAACAGACCTCCAGAACGAATTAAGTACTTAACCCAAGGTACCACTGTATTGTCATGCTTAGCTCACCGAGAGAAGGAGTCGCTGAGCCATAGGCAAGCCTTGGCCCTCCAGATGTTTTGGGACTACAACTCCCATCAGTCCTAGCTAACAGGACCAGTGGTCAGGGATGATGGGAGTTGTAGTCCCAAAACATCTGGAGGACCAAGTTTGCCTAGGCCTGGACTAGGTAACCACCTAGGTCTACTTGAGAAGCTCAATGTGTGAAGTTGTTTTGAGCTGATTGCTACAGCTCAGACCGCATGGCTCTTACAAGCCATGCTTGTCTTCCTATACCAATAATTTAGGCAGAGCAGTAGCTATTCCAGAGGGGCGCCATTGAGGCTCCCAGCCTGTGTGTGTGCACAAATGCACGTTTGTGTGTGTGTGTCAAACTCAGCCTTTGACCTGGGTGAAATAAAGCCTAGTTTCACCCCTGATTTAGGAACTTTCACAGCTGTAACTCAGCCAAATTCTATTGTGCAACTTTTTCAAAAGCTTGTGTGGAAAAGTACATGAATCTGACCTTTGGCAAAGGCAAATCCAGGGGAGCATGACTGCTTCAATAGCACCAGGCGTTCACCTTCTTGGACGCTGCAGCAGGAGCCACAACTATGATGTCCAACAGAAGGCAAGAGGCAGGGACAGGCACCAAATTTGGGCGTTGCATGTTGAAATTTGAGATGCCATAGTCCGTCACTGCCTTTGGAGAGTTCACAAGAAAACCATTTCTAATTAACTAAATGTGTGGTCTTTTTCCATGCTAGGGGAAATGGGAAACATTGGAAGGAACTGGAAAGGGTATATTTTAAAGGTCTAATTGCCTATTTTCCCATGCTTTACTTTGATACATTTTTTGTGATTTTAAATCTCTTCTGGGATTCACTCACCAAAGAGGATTTGCCCCAAACCAGGATCTTGGCATCCAAGCAATTCTCCTTTTTTATACCTCTGGAGCTGGAAGAAATAAACTGGCTCCATCTTCCATGTGACAGCCCTTTAGATAATTGTAGATAGCTGTCATATCTCCTCTCAGCCTCCTCTTTTCCAGGCTGACCATACCCAGAAAGTGAGATATTGTTGCATGATCCAGTACCTGAGCTGATGATCAAAGCGATCCACACTTCGGAGAACAAGAGTTATGTAAAGAGGTACTCCACAACAGGTATCTTGAGGTGGGAGACTAAATTTGTATCTTGAGGTGGAAGACAAAAATTCACGGCAGACGTCACCTGTTCTGTTCCTAGCTGGTTAAAAATACCTACTGATATTAAAATCACAATCACCATGGAGAAGGAGAGGGTTTGTTTTTTTACTCCAAAGGTCAAAAACAGAGAGCAGAGGCAGCGTTAACTGCATCAAATAAGGGAAGTCTATTAATTCAGGGACAGCCGACATTGTGCTCTACAAATGTTGTTGGTCTTCAGCTCTCCTCTTCCCTGACCACTGGCTGTGCTGACTGAGGGTGACTGGAGGTGAATTCTGAAGGGCACTATTTAGACTACTCATGTGTTAAGTCCTTTATTTTTATCCATTGTGCTTTGTTCCCTGTTGTTATTTACTTAAAGGTAAAGGTAAAGGGACCCCTGACCATTAGGTCCAGTCGTGGCCGACTCTGGGGTTGTGGCAATCATCTCGCTTTATTAGCCAAGGGAGCCGGCGTACAGCTTCCGGGTCATGTGGCCAGCATGACTAAGCCACTTCTGGCAAACCAGAGCAGCGCACGGAAACGCCGTTTACCTTCCCACCGGAGCGGTACCTATTTATCTACTTGCACTTTGACGTGCTTTCGAACTGCTAGGTTGGCAGCAGCAGGGACCGAGCAACAGGAGCTCACCCCGTCGTGGGGATTCAAACCGCTGACCTTACGATCAGCAAGTCCTAGGCTCTGTGGTTTAACCCACAGCGCCACCTGCGTCCCTTGTTATTTACTTATTAGGAGAGTAACACTCACCGCCTCTCTCAACCTAACCTACTTCACATTGTTGTTGAAGGCATGGGTGCCAACCTGAATAAAATATGAAGTTGGGGCTTAGGTAAGCCATACCCTGTATAACTGATCACAAGACACAGTGCATGCACATCATCTGAATAGCAATGCCAATCAACTTTGGGGGCGCCCCCTCAAATATTTTATTTGGGGGTCGAAGGGCCCTCAGCCCCTAGGAGTTGGCTCCTGTGGTTGCAGGGGTTCAATGAGGAGGGGATACTCATTTATGCCACCTGGAGCTCCTTGGTTTAAAAGATGGGGTATAAATGCAAACAATTTTAATTAAAAAAGCATTTCAGCCAGTGGAAGTTCTTCCACAGGCTTTTGCTCACTGGACTCAGTCATTGAATCCAGCCCCATAGCCAGCTTTCCAGATAATCAACATCAGTTGAAAAGAACAAGAGTGAGAGAAACCACTCACAACCTGAAAAGCGAAGAAACACAAAAGAAGGGAAAATGTCAAGGAGGGAGATCAGTTATTGAGGGACAAAATAAACTGGTAAGCTGCAGACATTTTTATTCAGTCCAGACCAGGCTGAACTTGCCTTCCTGGTATTCTTGCTTGAAAGCAGTTACTTGTTCCTTTGGCTGCTGGATGGGCCTAGAGAGTTCTTCCCCCCTTGCTTCTACACTCCCAGGGTAAGTTGCAGTCGATTTATTAGCTGAGGTCCAAGATGGAGAAGTGATGGCCTTGCAGGCTGGGCTGCAACTCCCATCAGCCTCAGCCAGCAACATCTCAAAGGCAATGAATGACCTACCTGTGGCAACAAGCTTTGGTTTAGGAATGTGCAGAAGCTGGTTCTCCAGTGTGTTTCCTGGGACCATGTGGATCTCATCCCCTATGGTTGCCATTGGTGTCCCCTCTTCCAAAGCCTGTGGATGGGCTGTTGGCCACATGGCATGGGATCTCTCCATGCAGTTCACTTACCTGTTTGGATCTTCTGAAGCTCTTTGCTCCATAATGCCTTCTTCAGTGCCCTCTTGCTGTGGTCTGCATTGCATACAGTGAGCTGTTAAAGGCTGATGAAGGGACATTTAGAGCAAACGGCTGTTAGGTTTCATTCAACCCGGTGACTGGTTTTGCTGCCTGATGGCCTGGGCAGGAAGGCTATACCTCTAGGAATGGACATGATCACAAAACAAATAAGACCCTCTTAATGTTATTAAATTAAGCAGCAAGCACTATTCATCACTATACATGCGTTCCACAGAGAAGAAACTCAACCAAATTGCTGTAGGCTGTCTGGCAGAGGCCCAATAACCATGATGAATAATGCTGGTGCTTGACAGGTTACTGACACATTCACAGCTCCCAGAGACTCCCTGGCAACTTGTGCTTAAATTGGATTCCAGGAGAATCATTGTCGAGAGTTTGTGATATGTAATGAGGAAGGCTGTGGTGACAGACACCCTGAGCCAGCCTAGGCCTTGAGGGGAATCCTTCTTAAAGAGCAGGCATTCACAACAGAGAAGACAACTAAGCAAATTGTACTGAAGATGCCTAAGTTAGCAGTTTTGTAGTTGTTGTTTTTTATTGTGGCATACCCCTCAACTGTCCCGTTTTAAGTGGGACATCCCGGAATTATAGAAACCACCCCAGCTTCTAATTTGATCCCGGGATGTCTCATTTTGGCTCCTGCAAGAGTGCAACCCCAAAAGAAGTCTGGGTTTTTTGGGGGGGGCAGTATGCTCTTGCATAAGTCACCTGGCTCTCATGAGAGTGCTGCCCCAAAAGATGCCCATTTTGGGGGGGTTGTATGCTGCCCTGAAAGATGACCATTTTGGGAGCCATGCTCTCACGAGAGTCACTTGCCTGTTGCGTTTTTGTGCAAGTTGCGTGAAGTGAAGTCACAGGGAACCAGGCAGAGGGCCTTCTCAGTAGTGGCGCCCGACCTGTGGAACGCCCTTTCATCAGATGTCAAGGAGATAAACAACTATCTGAGTTTTAGAAGACATCTGTTTGGGGAAGTTTTTTATGTTTGATGTTTTATCGCATTATTATTATATTCTGTTGGAAGCTGCTCAGAGTGGCTAGGGAAACTCAACCAGATGGGTGGGGTATAAATAATAAATCACCATCACCATCATCATCATCATCATCATGGGGGACAGTGGCACAACATGGGGGGCTGAGGGGGCCATGGAGGGGCACGACCAGGCGCCCCCAGAACAGGTTCTCTCATTAGAGCAGCTTCCTTGTGTGTGACTGCAGCATCTCTATTCCCATCTCCATGTCAAGCCTGACCTGGGGGAGAAGTTCAGGAGAGTCATCAGCATTGTCTCCTTTCTCCTCATCTGGGCTCCATGTGCCGCACCCATTTGCAGTTCCGCTCCTGGGTCAGGTCTGAGCTGGGGACAGAGTGGAGGAAAGTGCTGGCACTGTTCCCGCCGCTCCAAAGCTGGCAGCCCTACCCCTGGTAGACCCAGGGACAGAAGCATTGGAGAGGCACTAATAGTAATAATAATAATAATAATAATAATAATAATAATAATAATAATAATAATAATAATAATTTATTATTTGCAGATGATCCTCTGGGTTCCTTCCAACTCTGTGATTAGCTTTGTGAGTGTGGCTATGTCTTTCTGCAAGTCAAGATATGGCCAGGTGACGCCTGTAGATGAGAGTTTTGTGTGTGTGTTTTTGCTACATTTTTGAAACTCTATTGCATTGCCCTCATTTCTTCAAATCCAGAATGAGAAGTGGCATTACGGGCTCCCTAGAGATTGCTAGTTAAAATCAGAGGTTTCTCTCCCTTTCTGAAAGTTATTATTACAATGAATAAGAGATCTGAAATTCTCCCGGGCAAAGTCGGTTCATGGAGAGCAGTGGGGTGGGGAAGAAGGTGGAAATAGACACTATCTCTTTTCTTTTGACAAGGGAATTCGCTTAGATTGGGAACAGGAGATTTGAAGTGGTGTGGTAGGGATGGCCAGGGGCTGACCAGCATGAATTGGGGGAAGTGGGGCTGGAGTCTGATTTAGGAGAGGAGGGCAGTGGTCTGTGCGGACCCATACCAATCAAGAGGCAAGAATCAGAGGCAGGGGAATCATAGAACCATAGAGATGGAAGGGACCCCAAGGATCATCTAGTCCAACCCACTGCAGTGCAGGAATCACAGCTAAAGCATCCATGATAAATGGCCGTCCAACCTCTGCTTAAAAATCTCCAAGCAAGGAGAATCCACCACCTTTCGAGGGAGACCGTTCCACTGTCAAACAGCTCTCACAGTCAGAATGTTTTTCCTGATGTTTAGTTAGAATCTCCTTTCTTGTAACTTAAATCTATTGATTCGAGTCCTACCTTCCAGAGCAGGAGGAAACAAGACGGCAAGAAGATCAAACCTATCCATTCTTAAGGAGCCCTGAGTGCTCACTGGAAGGACAGCTCCTGAAGCTGAGGCTCCAATACTTTGGCCACCTCATGAGAAGACTCGACTTCCTGGAAAAGACCCTGATGTTGGGAAAGATGGAGGGCACAAGGAGAAGGGGGCGACAGAGGACGAGATGGTTGGACAGTGTTCTCGAAGCTACCAGCATGAGTTTGACCAAACAGGGGGAGGCAGTGGAAGACAGGAGTGCCTGGCGTGCTCTGGTCCATGGGGTCACGAAGAGTCAGATATGACTAAACGACTAAACAACAAATCATATCTCCTCTCACTCTCCTCTTTTCCAGACTAAACATACCCAGCTCCTTCAACCATTCTTCATAAGGCTTGGTTTGCAGACCCTCGATCATCTTCATTGCTTTCCTCTGCCCACGTTCCAGCTTGTCAACATCCTTCTTAAATTGTGCTGTCTAGAATTTCCCCCCAGCTTTGGTTCTTCCGTATGTTTAGTCGGAATGTCCTTTCTTGAAGCTTGAAGCCATTCCTTTTAGTCCTACCCTCCAGAGAAAGAGAAAACAAGCTTGTTTGGCTTCTGGTTACATCATCTATCCATGAAGCATAGCAAGACAGAGATTTCAGCACAGATACAGCAGGTCAACCTCCTCCCTTCTCCTCAGCAAACACTTTTTCATCCTTTTGAGCATACTTGTGGAAATATTCACAAATGCCAGCCTCTTCCTCCACACCCCACCACACCCCAAATTTGAACTCGACTCAACAACTTCCTGTGAATTTGATATTTATGGAATGCACATAATGATCTGGACAAGTTTTCAGTCTGGGGTAGAACCAAAATCTTAACTTAGGTGAAAATACTGCAGAGATGTTTTAAAAAATAATAATGGTTCCCCCCCCCCCTCAGCATCTTTCGGAGATGTTCCAAAATGCCAACCATGTTTTGTCTGAACCATTTCCCCACCACTTGTCCCCATTTCCGCTCATGATGCAAACTTCTGTTCCTGCTGTGCTCTGTTCTCAACTCTCACACAACTGATCTCACTTCACTTTCTGTGAGACATTGCACAGCGTCACTCTCTCTTTCTTCTGTATGTTGGCTAGTTTCTTGTGCTGCTGTAACACACTTCATTAATGATGGTTAGGCAGGCTGCAGGGGCCTGTCTCTTTCAGCACACACAGAATTGTAGAGCTGGATGATGTGACGTTAACATATGAGAGCGCTGGAGGTGAAATAGTTAAACAGGTTACCCAATCAGAACCCAGGGGGTGGAGTCAGAGGGACTATAAAACCAGCTCTGGGAGGGGCGAAGGAGGAGTTCGTTGGGAGTTGGGTAGTTGGTTGGAGTGGGAGTGACTTGAGATAGAGTCTGTGGGTAGGTTGAGTTAGTGTAGAGAAATAAGCTGAGTCAGGAATAGTTAGGGGCTAGGAAGACAAGTAAATATCTGAGAGGTGGTTTAGTGAGTGAGAGCAGGTAGCGGAAGTTATAGGTCTGGATAGGCACCCCATGATTGTAATTGACCGATACCGTTTATGAAACCACACACTTGTTAAACTGCAATAAATAACGGGAAGTTTATGTTCCAATTGAACCCTGACTGGACTCAGTATTGTACCAGGTAGGGCCTGGGTGGTGGCAGCAAGAAATAAAGTGGTGGCACAGGGATCAATAGACAGTGAAACGTCCGGGGACCCTGTGTGATCGCCACAGATGGGAACCCCCAAAGTCATGGAGTTCAACCCACTGAAATGCAGGAATCTCCTTTCTGGCCATTTGAATCCCTGGGTTCAGGTCCAGCAGAAAACAAGTTTGCTCCATCTTCCCCTCCATGACAGCCCCTCCATGTCACACTGCGCTCAAGAATGCTGTATGGCAGGGATTTGTAAGCAGTAAGAACATAAGCCTGCTCACCCTTTCGCATGTGGGGGCATTGCGGGACGAAGGAGGCCCACACGGGGGAATTAAAACTAGACCTAAAATCCTTTGCTTATTAGGGGCTACCCCACATTTTGTTCCAAAAATTGTTTTCCAATAGGACTTCCGGAGGCGGCGCGAAACAGCAATGGCGGTCCTCTTCAGTCTCTGAAGAGGGGCTCCGCAGAAAAGGGTCATCTGCTGCGGCACAGCGACGACCCACCAAGAAAAACCACGGGCAGAGCGAGCCCGTGGCCGTGGGACTCGGCGGGCACCTGGAGCGACCCCCAAAACGAAGAAGGGACCCCGTAAGGGGCTCCGGAAGCATGGAGGGGAAGCGGTGCTGTGAGTTCATCGCTCTTTCTGCGGGAGTGAAGCCGCGCGGCTGCTGCTGATGAGCGCTGACCTTTCTTCTTGAAACATCAGACTCCAAATTACTTACTCGTGAGTAAGGATTATTCTCTTTGGAATTACAAATTTAAAATTCGGCTGAAAGCGGGGGACGAAAAACAGGAAGTCCGTCTCCCGGCAGTGCTTAAAGATCAAAGGCAAAGAAACTGACAAGCGGGAAGCAATTTAAAAGGACTTTAAATTTGGAACTATCGTGCGTTGGAATTGGCATACAAAAAGAGAAAGGCAAGTTTCCTTGTTTTTCTATTGTATTGGATTTTAATTGGGACTCCCCTCCCTTTTATGGATTATAAAAATTAAAGACTCCAAATATCGGACTGACAGGAGAAAAGAGAACTGTCATTGCGGAAACTGTATCTAAAATAGAATTGCTACAGTTGAGTGTTACTGGAAGATACAATTAAAGAACTGTAACTTGCACCTTCTGTATGAGACTTTGTGGCAACTTGGGAAGTGCTCTGTAAGCTAAAAAAGTTTGAAGGACTATTGTTAAAACGTTTGGGACTGCAGGGGCTTTAATGGCGGATAAACTTCTTTCTTTCCTTTCTGAACTGTAATAACACTCCCCCTAGTGGAACTTTGGATTTATAAGTGCCTGGGAACAAACTTTATTTTGACTCTCTGCTGCTTTATTGTTTACATTTGGGAACGGTCTTTCCCATGGGACAATGTACAAGTTGACCTTGACTCATAGACAGGTGTGGAATGAGTGGCCCACCGAAAACAAGATCTGCAAAAATGAAAGCAAGGCAAGCTCAATTTGTGCAAACAACTTTGACTACTCAGACACGCAGATCATCTGTCCCAACTATACTGGGAGTACAAGGAAAGGAAGCTGAACAGCCAACAACAGAGGATATGGCTGCAGGAGGATCTGATACCTTCTTAAAAGAAATGCTAGAACAATTTGCAATTTTAAACAAGAAGGTGGATGACCAAATGGCAAAAATTGACCTAGCCACATCCTCTATTACAAAATTGTCTGAACAAGTCGCACAACATACACAAGTAATTGGGAATCTCAAAGAAGCAACGGCTGAGAATCGGAAATTGGCTGAGGCAGCAAATTTAAAGGCAGATCAAGCAAATCAGAAAGTTGAGGCCATAAAAGGGGAGGTGAGGCCACTCCACAAGCACATCAGTGACCAGCAGGCCTACCTGTCTATGGTGGAATTGAGAAATCGGGAAAATAATTTGAGACTAAGATCTATCCCAGAGCTTGAGAAAGAAGATTTGATTGGCTATCTGACAGTAGAATTTTCCAAGTTCTGGGGTATAGAAGTAGACAAAGATTTTAAAATAATAACTGCGTTTAGATTGGGAAGAGTGGCAAGGAGGGACAGGCCCAGAGACTGTCTGATTATTCTGAGATCTAAACAGGAGAGAGACAAAATACTAGACCTCCATTTCAAGAAATCACTTGACATTCAGGATAAAAGAGCGGAAATCTACAAAGATATCCCAAAACAACTTTTGGACCTTAGAACCGTATATACTGACTTGGCAAGACTACTGAGAGGCAACGGGATTCCCTACAGGTGGGAGTTCCCCCAAGGTTTATCTTTCAACTATAAAGGAAAGAAAGTTAAAATCAAAACAACAGAGGACAACCAGAAGTTCCTGCACGACCACGGTGAGGACTTGCAGAAGGGAATTGCAGTTCTTTGGCCACAGCCACAGCCACAGCCACAGTCTGGAATAGAACCAACACCGTCCCCCTCGGGCCCAGACGAAAAGAAGGACACCCCATAAAGAGGAACGACAGATTGATTCAGGATGTCTCTGCAGCTGTATAGTTGGAACATTCATGGAGCAAATTCCCCGGAGAAAAGAAGAAGGATCTTTCACATTTTGAAAAAAGAACAATTGGACATTATCTGCTTGCAGGAAACGCATGTGACCAGACTCCACAGGAAAGTGTTAATTAATAAAAGACTAGGCCAAGAATTTATTTCATCAGACAGAGTTAAAAAGAGAGGAGTGGTGATCTATGCAAAGAGAACTTGTCACCGAAATTTTTGTTTAAAGATGAGCAAGGAAGAATTTTGGCAATCGAAATACAAACTCAAGGAGAAAAATTTTTGATATTAGGAATTTATGCACCAAATGAGGGGAAATCGGAATTTTATAAGAAGCTACATGAGACATTGCTGGATTATCTGGATTACTCCAACATCATTATGATGGGCGACATGAATGGGGTGGTCTCTACCTATATGGATAAGTCACAAAATCAAAATCTAACCAAAGACGGCAGACTACCAAAAACTTTCTTTGAACTAACTGACAATATGGATTTGATTGATATTTGGAGGACAAGAAACCCCTTAGGTAAAGAAGGAACATTCTTTTCTGAGGCCCACCTGTCATGGACAAGAATCGACCAAATATGGACAACTAGAGGGCTGGCACCTAAGACTAGAAGAGTGGAAATCTGCCCAAAGACTTGCTCCGACCATAACGCGTTGAAAATGGAATTGAGACTTACTCCGGCCGGTTCCTTTAGATGGAAAATGAATGACACCCTATTAAGAGATCAAGAGATTGTAAAGAAGGCCCAAAAAACCTTAAAGGACTACTTTGAAATTAACTTGAACACCTCGGTGGAAAAGAGAACAATCTGGGACGCAAGTAAAGCTGTAATGAGAGGGTTTCTGATACAACAGAATACGATCAAGAAAAAACTCTGGAATGGAAAAAAGGACAAGATATTAGAGAAGATAAGAGATGGAGAGAAAAAATTGAGATTAAAACCAAAATCAAAAGAGATTTTAAGAGAAATCAAATTTCATCAAACACAATATACAAAATTGATAAATCAAGAAGTGGAATGGAAAATTAAACAAATGAAACAAAGATCATTTGAATTGGCAAACAAATGTAGGAAACTGCTAGCATGGCAGTTGAAAAAGAGACAAAAATTGAACTTTGTTACTAACTTGGAGGTTGAAGGGAGAAATATTCAGAAACCAGACGAAATTAGAAAGTGTTTCCAGAAATATTTTAAAAAACTGTATAAGCAAGGGCCCGAGGAAGTACTAGAGATAGATCAATTTTTGAAAGTCAATGGCTTACCAAAGTTATCTCAGGAGAAGAGATCAATCTTGAACTACAGAATAACACAACAGGAAATCGAGGGTGCCATTCAGAATATGCAATTAGGCAAATCTCCAGGCCCAGATGGACTTACCTCCAAGTATTATAAGATATTGAAAGACTACTTGATACAACCATTAATGGAGGTTTGCAATCAGATTATGGAGGGAGGGCACCGGAAACGTGGAAAGAAGCTTTCATTACATTGATACCCAAATCGGAAACTGAAAAGACCCAGCTTAAGAACTACCGTCCCATCTCACTCCTAAATGTGGATTACAAATTTTTTGCGGACATCTTGTCAAATAGACTTAAAAAGGTATTAAATGAAGTAATTCACAAGGACCAGGCAGGCTTTCTCCCAGGTAGACATTTGTTTGACAATACCAGGAACATTATTGATATTCTGGAACTGTTGCAAACTAATATTAACACTAAAGCAGTGTTAATTTTTATTGATGCGGAGAAGGCCTTTGACAATATTTCCTGGAAGTTTATGAAGAAAAATCTGGAAGGGATGGGAGTGGGACGGGGGTTTGAAAATGGTTTAGAAGCAATTTATTCAGAACAAAGAGCTAAGTTGATAGTGAACAACGTGGTGACAGAAGAGTTTAAAATTGAAAAAGGAACACGACAGGGGTGCCCTCTCTCCCCTTTACTATTTATCTCAGTCCTGGAGGTGCTTTTGAATATGATTAGGGAGGACTGGCTGGTCCAGGGAGTACGGGTCGGAGCGAAACAATATAAACTGAAAGCTTTTGCAGATGACTTGGTTTTAACATTACAGGAGCCAGAATCTAGTACAGAATTCTAGAATTGATTCATGACTTTGGTCGGGTGGCGGGTTTTAAGTTGAATAAACAAAAAACCAAAGTTTTGGGGAAAAACTTGACTCCCTTGGAAACAGATGGGTTTCAGAAGGAAACAGAGTTAAATGTGGTTAAAAAAGTGAAATACCTGGGGGTCAACTTGTCTTCCAAAAATTTGAACTTATTTAAAGATAACTATGAAAAATGTTGGTCAGAGGTTAAAAAAGACTTAGAAACTTGGTCAAGACTGAAACTTTCCTTGTTGGGTCGAATAGCAGCTATAAAAATGAATGTTTTGCCAAAGATGTTGTTTTTGTTTCAAACCCTACAGATCGTGGACAGAGTGGACTCTTTTGGAAAGTGGCAGAAGGATATTTCGAAGTTTGTTTGGCAGGGCAAAAAGCCCCGAATAAAGTTTAAAATATTAACTGATGCAAAAGAAAGAGGGGGGTTTGCCCTGCCAGACTTAAGGTTATATTATGAAGCTGCAGCCTTCTGCTGGATGAAAGATTGGTTGCTTTTAGAGAACACGGATGTCCTAGATCTGGAAGGGTTTAACAATTCGTTACGATGGCATGCATATTTGTGGTACGACAAGGTAAAGACTCACAAAATGTTTAAAAACCATATTGTCAGAAAAGCAATATTTATGGTCTGGACAAAATATAAAGACTTACTAGAAAGTAAGACCCCGAGGTGGCTATCACCAGTGGAGGCTAAGGCTCGAAAAAAACCCAATATGGAGGCCGGTTGGCTGAAATATGGGGAAATAGTAGAAAAAATTGGAGATAATTGGAGGTTACAGAGCTACGAAAAACTAAAGAATAAGGTGCAAGATTGGTTTCATTATGCTCAAATTCAAGAGGTGTTTAAGTTGGATAAAAAAAACAAGATTCCAGGTGGAAAAATCGAAACTAGAGACAGAACTGTTAGAACCAAAGACTAAGTTATTATCAAGAATGTATAACTTGCTGCTTAAATGGAACACTTAGGATGAGACAGTTAAATCAGCCATGATAAAATGGGCTCAAGACATTGGGTACAACATTATGTTTGAAGACTGGGAAAGGTTATGGACCACCGGTATGAAATTTACGGCATGTAATGCCTTGAAAGAAAATATTATGAAAATGATATATAGGTGGTACATGACCCCAGTCAAGCTGGGATATATCATTTGTCTGATAATAAATGTTGGAAATGTAAGGAGGCTGAAGGGACATTCTTTCACCTTTGGTGGACTTGTCCAAAAGTGAAGGCCTTCTGGGAAATGATTTACAATGAGTTAAAAAAGGTGTTTAAGTACACCTTCCCTAAGAAACCAGAGGCCTTTCTCCTGGGCATTGTCGGCCAAAAGGTGTTAAAGAAGGACAGAACGTTTTTTATGTATGCAACTACAGCAGCAAGAATTCTTATTGCAAAATATTGGAAGACTCAAGATTTACCCACACTGGAAGAGTGGCAAACACAATTGATGGACTACATGGAATTGGCCGAGATGACTGCCAGGATCCGAGATTTGGGAGAAGAAGCAATGGAGGAGGACTGGAAAAAATTTAAGGACTATCTGCAAAAATTCTATAAGTTATATGAATCATAAGAATTCACATGATTTGGAAAGGTTAGCTCTTGCAATGAGAGTGGATGATATATGAAACTAAGCAATATTAATGAAAGGTCTAATGTTTAAATGTTTAAAATAACATTATATTGGTTTTTGGAGTAAATTAATTAAGTAATTTAAACTTAAAAAGCAATTAGCTGAAAGTACAAAAGAAACGCATGAAACAAGGTTATAATTTGCTGATACTTTTATTGTTAAGAATGCACGGTGAGGGAGATGTGGGGAAGTCCGGTAGAAGACTGAAAAAAGCTTTGAAATGATTCATTTTTCTTTCTTTTCTTTTCTTGTTGTTCTTATGTCTTTGTATATCTGACTGTGTATCTTTATCTGGAAAAATTGCAATTAAAATGTTATAAAAAAAAACAAAAATTGTTTTCCAATAGAATTATCAAAATTTACAATAGTAGGGGGTCTGTGGCATGGCTTTTGAAAAATAGGGGGTCCTCAGTCGTTAGCTAATTGGGAATCACAGATCTATAGCTTTTTAAACTCTATTTGTGTGTGTGTGTGTGTGTGTGTGTGTGTGTTGCTTTGTTTCTTTTTGTTATGTACTGAAGTCCTCACCCTGAGCCAGCAGGGGGATACTTGTAAATAGTTTTCACTCAGGTCCACATATGCAAATAAGGGATTGAAAGTGACGTTCAGTGACTGGATAGTTACAGAAAGTTGTTACAGTTGCGTTGTAGTGGAGCTCTATATAAGTAGGCTGGCTGAACCCTTTAGTTAAGTTCTGTTCCAGCCTGTGAATAAACAAGAGCTGTTTGAAGAATCACTGTGTCGTCTGATATGTTCACCCACAACTCAATACTTTTTATGAATGTTTGTGTTTGAATTTTGTGAGTAACATCTGGAGGGCACCAGATTAGGGAATTCTGCTCCCAAGGCCTTTTCCCCCCCATTCTGTAAGCTACCAGGCAAGGGGGAAAGGATGGATATCTGCAAAGGCAGATTTAGGGCAGTGCAACAGGTTCTGCAGCACCAGGCGCCAAGTCTAGGGGGCGTTGCAGGGTGTCACAAACTATGACGTAGTGAACTGAGCATAACAGAAGTCAAGAAGCAGGGGGTGTCCAAATTTTGACCCTGCTGAAATCTGAAAGACCAGAGTCTGCCCCTGATATCTGCTCCATGCAGCACGTGAAGCTGTTTTTCTCCACCTGCTTCCGAGCATGAGATTGTCCTGATCTTTCCGTTTCTCCTTCTCCTTTGTTACTACACCATTACAGTACACCAGCCTTTACCAAAGGTGTTGTGGGCTTTGAAGACACTCGAACTCAGGGAGAAACATGCTAAGAGGAAGGCATGCTTGGCAAACCCTCGCCGTGATCAACTCCCACCCGGAAACCAATGTCCCCATTGTGGAAGGACATGTGGATCCAGAATTGGCCTCCACAATCACTTACGGACTCATTGTTAAAACCGTGTTTATGGAAGACAATCTTACTCAGCTACGAGGGATCGCCAAAGAGCCAGTGTGATGTGTAGAGAGCCAGTGTGGTGTAGTGGTTAAGATAATAATAATAATAATAAATTTTATTTATATCCCGCCCTCCCCAGCTGAGCCGGGCTCAGGGCGGCTAACAACAATCAAATAAACAATCAAATAATGACACATTCTAAAAAAATTTCATTATAAAAATTAGTTAAAATCACATTGGTGGCAACCGATTAAACAAAATTCTGTGCAGGTTGCCAGAGGAGGGGGTCAGGCTGCGCCCTGACTAAAGGCCTGGCGGAACAACTCTGTTGAGCGGTGGACTCGTAATCTGGTGAACTGGGTTCGCGTCTCCGCTCCTCCACATGCAGCTGTTGGGTGACCTTGGGCTAGTCACACTTCTCTGAAGTCTCTCAGCCCCACTCACCTCACAGAGTGTTTGTTGTGGGGGAGGAAGGGAAAGGAGAATGTTAGCCGCTTTGAGACTCCTTCGGGTAGTGATAAAGCGGGATATCAAATCCAAACTCAGATCCAAAGAAGAAGAAGAAGACACCAAGGCAGCAGCCAAATTGCCCCAGTAATTGCACCAAATTGCCCCAGCCGTGATCAGAAGTCAAGCGATTTCCACCTTTCTGTTTTGTTTCAAATTAAATATCAGACGGAAGCACTACTGGAACAATCCCGGTGTTAGTAAATCAAAGCTAAGTATTTCATTATACCGTCTGTAGCTTGTCCTCAGCACAAGAGGATTCCCGCTAAGCCACTGAGGGTTGCACTTAATTAAGACTTAATTAGGTGGTTTTTGCATATGGGGGGGGGGAGGACAGCTCTTCACACTTTTATTTTTCTTTGCAAGATGGTTTCCCCCCACACACATGTTATTAAAAAGAATGTTTGAATTTAATTAATAGGTGTTTTAATGACAAATTGTTACTTGGATATGTGTTATATCTCCTTGAAAACTAATATATGGTTGGGCCATGTTGCTCTTGTCACTTTCTCTTCCTCCCAGAAAAATAGAGTTACATTTGGTAGAGGGTTTTTTTTAAAAAAATTGTAAAAAAAAATCTTACTCTTGACAAT
This sequence comes from Podarcis bocagei, assembly GCF_964188305.1. Taxonomy (NCBI): domain Eukaryota; kingdom Metazoa; phylum Chordata; class Lepidosauria; order Squamata; family Lacertidae; genus Podarcis; species Podarcis bocagei. The sequence continues at coordinate 88,643,169 of NC_138133.1, forward strand.
TTAGATTATGGAAAACCTTGCCCCGTGAAGTATAGTTGACCTTGTCAAATGAGGAATGGCCCAGTAGTGGTGGAGAAGGTCTCAGGTTCAATCTTCAGCATCTGCAGGTAGGGCTGGAAAATCTTTCCTCTCTGAAAACCTGCATAGCTCCTGCCAGTCACTATCTTTAATATTGGGCCAGGTGGACTAATGATTTGACTCTAAGGCAGAGTCTTATGGTGCTGTGGGTATTATGTGGCAAGATGATTGGCACATTCTTTGTAAAAACTACATGCTCACTTTAGCAGACGAGTGTTCCATGTCTCTATGTTAATGGCCAAAATAAAGACCTTGTTACACCACCGCTCAGTATTCTCAGTGGAGAGGTTACATTAAGTAATATGTTTGAATGTTGAATTAGTAAGTTTATGTCTAGAGTCAATGGATAAAGCAAACATCATTAGATGTACTGCTGGATAAGTGTTTAATGGGTCTTGTACTTGTTTAAAGAATTGATGCTTTTGAATTATGGTGCTGGAGGAGATTCTTGAGAGTCCCATGGACTGCAAGAAGATCAAACCTACCCATTCTGAAGGAAATCAGCCCTGAGTGCTCACTGGAAGGACAGATCCTGAAGCTGAGGCTCCAATACTTTGGCTACCTCAGGAGAAGAGAAGACTCCCTGGAAAAGACCCTGATGTTGGGAATGATGGAGGGCACAAGGAGAAGGGGACGGCAGAGGACGAGATGGTGGGACAGTGTTCTCGAAGCTACCAGCATGAGTTTGGCCAAACTGTGGGAGGCAATGGAAGACAGGAGTGTCTGGTGTGCTCTGGTCCATGGGGTCACAAAGAGTCGGACACGACTAAACGACTAAACAACAAATCATATCTCCTCTCACTCTCCTCTTTTCCAGGCTAAACATACCTAGCTGCTTCAACCATTCCAGCTGCTTCAACCATTTGCTCTGGTCCATGGGGTCATGGAGTCAGACACGATTAAATGCCTAAACAACAGCACAATTTGTTTAAATGTGGTTGAATGGATGAGTATAGGAAATAACATGACATAAAGCTTAAGAATGTAAAAAGGAGTCTTCTGGATCAGGCCAATGACCCATCTAGTCATACAATCATAGATTTGGAAGGGACCCTCAGGGTCATCTAGTCCAACCCCCTGCAATGCAGGAATCTCAGCTAAAGTATCCATGGCAGATGGACATCCAACTGCTGCTTAAAAACCTCCAAGGAAGGAGAGTCCACAACTTGCTCTTACAGTGGTTGACAAGATGATGATGATGATGATGATAATAATAATAATAATTTTTATTTATACACCACCCTCCCCAGCCAAGACCAGGCTCAGGGCAGCTAACACCAAGTATAAAAACGATTAAAATACAACTTAAAAACAAGATTAAAATTCAACATTAAAATGCAGCCTCACTTCAGTAGAAACTCATATGAAAAACTTTTGGGGGATGAAAACGTCAAGTCTTCACCAAGGCCAACTATCCAGACTGGTCATACGTGGGCCAGAAAAAAACCAGGGAAGTCCCCACATAGGAGTTCCATCACAGAAGGAAAAAGAAAGGGGGGGAGGGGGATCAAGTTGATTCCAACCCAAAGGCCAGGTGGAACAACACTGTCTTACAGGCCCTGCAGAAAGAAATCAGATCCTGCAGGGCCCTGGTCTCATGAGGCAGAGCGTTCCACCAGGCCAGAGCCAGTGTTGAAAAGGCCCTGGTTCTGGTTGAGGCTAATCTGACTTCCTTAGGGCCCGGGACCACTAGGGTGTTGCTATTTATGGACCTTAAGGTCCTCCATGGGGTATACCGGGAGAAGCAGTCCTGTAGAAGAGTCTGAAGAGTTTGGATTTGATATCCCGCTTTATCACTACCCGAAGGAATCTCAAAGCGGCTAACATTCTCCTTTCCCTTCCTCCCCCACAACAAACACTCTGTGAGGTGAGTGAGGCTGAGAGACTTCAAAGAAGTGTGACTGGCCCAAGGTCACCCAGCAGCTGCATGTGGAGGAGCGGAGACGCGAACCCAGTTCACCAGATTACGAGTCTATCACTCTTAACCACTACACCACACTGGCTCTCGTAGGGACGAGGGTCCTAGGCCATGAAGGGCTTTAAAGGTTAAAACCAGCACATTAAATCTGTAGGAAACTTGTAAGCAGGATTTGAGCTTTGTAGTTTCCAGCAACTGAAATTAAGAAACATTGCTGCCTCGAACTGTGGAGGGAGAGGGCAGCCATCATGGACACCCAATGTTCAGAAGTACTTCTTTATGCACTGTGCAGAGTTAATCTATGGAACTCACTTCCGCAGGAGACAGTGATGGCAACCAACATGAATGGCTTTAAAAGAGGATTAGACAAATTCATGGAGGAGGGGGCTACAAATGGCTACTAGCCATGATGGCAATGCTGGAAGGTAGAATGCTCTTCCAGGGGTCAGCAAACTTTTTCATCAGGGGGCCGGTCCACTGTCCCTCAGACTTTGTGGGGGGACCGGACTATATTTTGGAACAAAATAATAATGAACAAATTCCTATGCCCCACAAATAACCCAGAGATGTATTTTAAATAAAAGGACACATTCTACTCATGTAAAAACACCAGGCAGGCCCCACAAATAACCCAGAGATGCATTTTGAATAAAAGGACACATTCTACTCATGTAAAAACAAGCTGATTCCTGGACCGTTCATGGGCCGGATTTAGAAGGCGATTGGGCCGGATCCGGGCCCCGGGCCTTAGTTTGCCTACCCATGCTCTAAGGCAGCCTTTCTCAACCTGTGGGTCCCCAGATGTTGTTGAACTACAACTCCCATCACCCCTAGCTAGCAAGGCCAGAGCTCAGGGATGATGGGAGTTGTAGTCCAACAACATCTGGGGGCCCACAGGTTGAGAACAGCTGCTCTAGGGGCTCTCATGGACTTCCACGTGCTGTTTGATTCCAACTCCCATGAGCCCCAGCCAGCATGGCTAATGGTCTGGGATGTTGGGTCTAGCTAATGGACGGATGATGCTTGCTTAAATGAGCAATGGTGGCTTTCAGTGGCTTGCGGTAACTAGCTACTCCTCAACCCGAAATACACTTGTTTAGCATTGTTGGTAGTGGAGAGGGTACTTCAAAGACTGGAAGGTTGCCCCCTCCCTAGCTTCCCCCCCAGATTTTCTTATTTTCTAGTTTTAGCTGTCTAGTTCTATGCACTTGGCATTCTTTCCCCCTGTTCTAAGTTGTCATTTGCCAAAATGTACCCTGGCACCATTGAAAGAAGCAGCATCTCCCATCACACTACACCGGTTCCTTTGAGACGCAAGGCTCTGTGGCCGTGCAAACTGTCATTACTGCCTGCTGCTATCAATGCCAAATCCTCTGTGTCTAAGGAGACCCAGAGCCTCTCCACCCCTAATTACAGGCCTCTCCACCCTTCTGCTAAATACACTTTATGGGCACAAGAATTAACGATTTGAACCTCGCAAATGGCTACCTGGTGTTTGGGCATTGTGCAGCCCTGGCGAGGAGTTCTTTGCTCGTTATTTTTAATTGCTGTGGACGTTTGCCTGAAAACACATTCATCGCTTCCGTTCCTCCTACCTGAAGCTGCCTTGTAATCATCTCGGCCGAGGCTGATTGTGATGCCGCAATAGCAGAATGCGATTGAAAATGTGGGGAAGAGCAGCCAAAAAAAGAACAGCCCCCCCTCCACGAGATAAAAATTAATAAAGGGAATCGTGCCCACGCAACAAGACGTGGCATCAATTTATGGAGTGAAATCTAGGGAGTCAGATGCAATTCTAGAAAAGAAGTAGGGATACACAGAACAAGACTAAATATAATAATAGTTTTATTAAGACCTTTCATAATACATTACATAACACATAGTACATAATACTGCCTCTTTCCATATGAACCTACTTGGACCTTGAGATCATCTTCTGAGGCCCTGCTTTGTGTTCCTCCTCCTCCAGAGGTCTGGAGGGTGACAACACAAGAGCAGGGCCTTCTCTGTGGTGGCTCCCTGTCTGTGGAATGCTCTCCCCAGGGAAGTTCACCTGGCACCTTCATTGTACACCTTTAGGCACCAGGCAAAAGAGTTCCTTTTTAACTAGGCCTTTGGTTGACCTCATTGACAACCTATACCCTTTTAAAATGTGGCTATTTTGGGGGGGGTGAGTGGGTTATTGTTTTTATTTTGATTTTATATATTGTGATCTTTTCTGTGACCCGCCCTGAGACCTCCGGGTATAGGGCGACATATAAATTAAATAAATAAATACAGTGTAAAAGACCAGCTAATCTAAACAAAAAGAGAAAAAAAACATAACAGAAAGAAAGAAAGAAATTGAATGTCATCTTTCACAGGTAAATCTTAACTTGACCCACGCAGAGAAAAATGAATCCTCCCAGTTCTCACCTGGGAGCTTCCCTTCCTTCTCCCATTCTCCCCGCTCGCACCCCCGGGAAATCTTCTATTCCCTGCCTCTCACACAGGGTCCTTCGTCAACTGAAGAACAAGCCCAAATCAAATTGTCCATGGTTGTGAGCAGTGGTGGAGGAACCTTCTCCAGCACCTGGGGCAGGGCAGCCCATATAGAGTGCGAACGTGCGGCATCCCATGCGTGCATACGGAATGCTGCTCATACGTGGCGGCCTCCTGTACGGACTACGCATGTGTGGCATCCTGTATGGAGTACGCACGCGCAGCAGCCCATACAGTCGTGTTGCAAGAGGCAGCACATACAGACTGTATGGATGGCGCTTGAGAGCGGCAGCTCATACGGATGCTGCGAGAGCAGGGGCCATACGGGCTGCGAGGCCCTCGGCCACTCTACAGCTGGGGGGAGGCAGGGGCCATCTTGTCACACACCCCCAGAGTGGCACCCAGGGCGGCCTGCCCCCCTCTGCCCCCCACTTCGTATGCCCCGGTTGTGGGACCAGTTTAACTCTGAGAGCACCTTTCCCCATATGTGCCCACATGACTGCTTTGATCAGAAGAACTGGCGCCATTACAGTTGTCTGTAATGCCCCTCTTCTGTGCAAGTCAAGCAGGCAAGTCGCTTCAATCAGGATCCAGGACTCTGGACAGCTCCCGGTGGTGCTCTGGAAGCAGAGCGATAGAAGATGTTGCCTCAACATTGACTGTGTGTTGGTAACCATGTGTCTGGATTGTTGTAACACGCTCTATGTGGGGCTGCCCTTGGGTCTGCTTTGGAAGCTCCAGCTGTTGCAGAATGGGGCAGTCAGATTGCTGATGGGGGCATCTGGCCAAAAACATGCGGCACCAGTGTTAAAACAGCTGCCCAGGCTGCCCATCTACTACCAAATTAATACTACTATATTAACTTACAAAGCCCTGAACAGCTTAGGTTCAGGGTACCCCAGCGATTGCCTGGGCCCTTATATCCCAGCTCAGTCATGTACAGGAGTGCTGCCGGGTATTCCCCAAGTTGGCAAGGCTCATTTGGCAGCAACAAGGAATTGAATATTTTGTGTATTGTCCTGTGGTACAGTATATTCTTCTAATAGGAGATGGTTATTTAGTTTACAGCATTCACATGTGCTTTCCATTTCCCCCCAAATAATATTTATTAAGTTTCCATTTTATATTGATAAAATGCAATCACATTTTTCACAATGTCCAAATAAAATATTGGCTTCCTTCCCTCCCACCTCATGGTTACCTTAAATACTTTTTTATACATCTTCCTCCTTACTTTATATCTCATCTATTTTTGAAATATAACCAATAAATAAAAACGTATATATCTAAATCTTAAAAGTCAACTTAATATGTAAAGAGGTATATATCTAAACATTACAAGTCTTCTTATTCAAGTCCTGCCAGGGTTGTTAATTGTGTCCAGTTGGCTTTCATGTGTTGTATAAATTTGCTCCAGTCTTTTTGAAACGTTTGATCATGCTGGTTTCAGAGTTTCCCTGTCAGCTTTGCCAGTTCAGCATATTCAATCATCTTCAACTGCCATTCTTGTATCGTTGGTATGTCCTGCTACTTCCATTTTTGAGCAGGTAGAATCCTTGCCGCTATAGTTGCATAACTGAAAAGTCTTTGGTCACTTTTCAGAATCTCATCACCTATTATTCCTAATAAAAATGCTTCTGGTTTTCTAATAAACATATTTTTATACATTTTCTTTAGCTCATAATATATCATATCCCAATAGGCTTTTACTTTACGACAAGTCCACCACATATGATAAAAAAATTCCTTTCCTTTTCTTTACATTTCCAACATTCCTTATTTAAAAAAAAATTATACATTTTAGCTAATTTTGTTGGTGTTAAATACCACCTCACATGTGCTTTCCATTTCTGCTTTGAAATGACTGCTGAAAACTTTTCTATCCTGTCAGTCTTATGCAGGGCATGAAGAATACGTCTTTCCACAAGAGTTATCTGATTTCAACTTTTTAAATATGATTTTTATTGTATGGTTTTATATATGGTTATAGTGAACCACTTTGATATTTCCTTTATGAGTTAGCAATACGTAATTATTTTTACTAAACAAACAAACAAACAAATAGGGGACTGAAGGCAGCTGACAGCTTACAGTATAAAGGTGGGAAGCACTATTTTGCATTAAGCTGCCCCCATCTTTGAAAGAGACAGAGGTGTCGCTTTCCTGATTCTGCATCCTCTGGCTTCTGCAAGGTCTAAGATTTGGAGGTGCTTCTCATCCTATAAGGCTGGTGTTAGGTGTACTGAAAAAGCTACTGAATTGGACCACTGAAGCACCTGAGCTGATAACTGCAGTGTCATCCTCTATTGCAATATGCAAAATAACCCTCTGGTTTAATGAAACCAAGTAATATCTATAGATCAACAGATTACTCTGTTTTCAACCCATGTTGCTTTTTGCATGTTTTCAGTCATAAACTCCATCCTATCCTGTTTCTTCATTAAACAGCATTTGAACAAAAATCTGCATGTGAATTTGCATATAGATATGTTGTCAGGTGTGTGTTTCTAAATGCATCTTCTCATTTTCTTTCAAAACGAGCATTAAAAAAAATGCATGTGATACATTGTTGACTTGAGAAATGCATCATTCAGTGTTCAGAGAAGTGTGGAATCCACTGGACAGCTACTTTCTGGTCTGCACATTTATCTGGGAGGTGTGGATCAGAATTTGTAAACAATAAAATCTTCCAGTAATATTACAGGACACTACCCAACACAGCTAAGCCTATTCGACTTACACCAATTGAACCAGATTGTGGCCACGTAATGTTTAAGAAAATGAAATGGAAATGAAATTGATTTAGAAGAAAACAATAATCTATGCCTGCTTTGAAAAAGCGGAGGAGGAGAATAGTTTTGTCCAGTGATGACCAAACTTGGCCCTCCAGCTGTTTTGGGACTACAACTCCCATCATCCCTAGCTAACAGGACCAGTGGTCAGGGATGGTTTTGTCCTATCACTGGTTTTGTCCTATCCCAGTTTTCCAGTTGGTTCACAAATTAAGGACAAATTAGCTTGTGATAACTGGCATGCTTCATGTTTTTATCCAATTAATGTCCTTGGCCTGCAGTGAAAATAAGGGCATGCATTTTACTTGGATAAAGTTAGAAATATGAAGAAGATTACTCCCGGCAATGTCCAAAAAGAAACACTTTGCAATTTGCAATTTATCTGCACAATTTGAGCATGTTTTCCTGCAGCTGAACTTTGTCCATAACAATCCAGAGATTTTAGAAGAAAAGTGCTCTTATGACCTGGGATGCCTGTCTTGTGTCTTCACCAGCTCCTTAGTTTGCCTTCAGGCTTGGTGCTGTAAATGAAGCAAGCTTGAGTCTGAGAGAGAAAGCTTTATATCGATCTTGGAGAGAAACATTAACTTGGAGTCCAGGCAAGAGAGTGGGGAAAATAGAATGTAACTGCATTCAGAAGCAGCTACAATTTCACTCTTGGGTCTTTGAGGTTCATATGTTGATCCCCGGTGAGTAGATATTTGTAGGTGCCAGTCAAAGAGAAGGGACCCTAAGGACACCACTATTTAAAGTAAAAAGAAGTTGGCAAAAATCTAATAGCCCTGTATTAGAGAGGAAGGATTTTCTACTGTTTAATCACCATCAGCTACCAAGCTAAATTCAATGTTCTGGTAATAGTGTACAAGCCTTGTACAGCTTGGGACCAGGATACCAAAATGATCAATTCATTTCTTTTATACCCAGTAACTGAACTTTGTAGGACATGAACTCCTGTGGACAGCATCTTATCCTAAGGCCTGTTTCATAAAATGTAGGAATTAGGACTTTTTCTGATGGCACCTACCATTTGGAACCAAAGATCTTCCTTTTTCAACAAGGCTTTACCTTGATCTATATCTGTATGGAACTTGAACTTGTTCACATGTATATAGGGCCGTCTTTACCTGGGGGTGCAAGAGGTATAAGGCACCCGGGCACCGAATTCTGGGGGGCGTCAGGTGCCTGCCACTGAAGCCACCTAAGCTCTTAACTGTCTACCTGTTATGAAATAATAAATAATTTTGATCAAGCTAGAAAAACAAAATACATATATACCTAGGTATTACCGAAATGTATAGCTACTGTTTCACTAAAGCACTTTTGACTTTGTGCGCTCATTTACCAACCAAAGATGCTCCGTGCCAGTGGCGACACGTCATTCACAACAGAGGTGCTTGACTCAATGATGGCACTTGTCATTCTCAATGGCGCCATGCATGCAAAATTAACTCTTACATCAAAATATTATGTTACGTATTGTATTGAGCTGCTAGGCGACAGCAGGGTCAGCAGCACCTTTGACATGACTGATGTTTCTCCTAAGTAGGTGCCTAAACAATACTGATAAGTTTAAGTGTGGTGGTGTTGTATACTTAAGTATAAGTGTATTGTAAGTAAATGAGCAAATAAAAAAGTTTGTTTCTTTTTCCTCCCTTCTTTTGTGAACAAGAGATAAGGCTTAGTGCGGTGTCTGACATAAGCATAATAAAAGTTAATTTGGGGCTAAACTAAATTTGGGGGCACGGGGCAGATCTTCGCACCCCGGCGGTGCATATGCTAAATAAAGACTGCGCTGCATGTATGAAAGTATTTTTTAATGTACTCTACATTTTGGAAAGTTATTTGCCTGCCTGTGTGTATGTCTGTTCTCTATGCATTCAGACACTTCTTGAGATACCACTGCCCAGTTTAGCACAAAGATTCCCATGATGGAGAATCTGCTTTTTGTCTATATTTAGAAACTGCCAGGAACCATTTTGAATCAAGATGGTGGACAGAACTGTTCCAAACTGCACTGATTTCGACACCTCTGAAGCCATCATTAAATGTCACACATTAAAAACTTCCCTGAACAGGGCTGCCTTAAGATGTCTTCTGAATGTCAGGTAGTTGTTTATCTCTTTGACATTTGATGGAAGGGCGTTCCACAGGGCGGGGGCCACTACCGAGAAGACCCTCTGCCTGGTTCCCTGTAGCTTTGCCTCTCGCAATGAGGGAACCGCCAGAAGGCCCTCAGTGCTGGACCTCATCGTCCGGGCAGAACGATGGGGGTGGAGATGCTCCTTCAGGTATATTGGGCTGAGGCCATTTAGGGCTTTAAAGGTCAACACCAACACTTTGAATTGTGCTTGGAAACGTACTGGGAGCCAATGTAGGTCTTTCAAGACCGGTGTTATATGGTCTCGGCGGCCGCCCCCAGCCACCAGTCTAGCTGCCGCATTCTGGATTAGTTGTAGTTTCCGGGTCAAAGGTAGCCCCACGTATAGCGCATTGCAGTAGTCCAAGCTATGTCTCTTGCTACATAGCAGATTCAGCCCATAACATTAGAGCTTCCACAAAGCAAGGCACTGGAGAGTGGTTGGCAAAAGATAGTCTCCATGTTGCTTTCATCATGCAGCTTTGTCCCTTGCATGCATTGGGATTCCCTTATCCTCTGAAACTGCTGGCAGGCATAAGGAAATCCCAGAATAATCAGTATTGCCTAGAAACTTCTAAACAATTGGGAGATTGGGATGCCTTGAATCAATACCCCACAATGGCAGACAGAATGGTTGGCCTGCCCATCGTTTTGAAAACTGATCAAGAAAATGCATATCCTTATCTTTTCTTTGCATGGGAAGATTTAATCTAGGGGAGAGAAAAGATGGCCTAGGTATTAAAAATTGGGGAATGATAGCTTGAAGCATGCATTGGATACTAGTGTAAGTGTTCTTGTGCTACCTATCAGGCTCCTTCTGCTATGTGTGTCCCATTCCTCTATGGGAAGTGTTGCAATCTTCCTATGGAGGCGTATTGTGGAACAGCTTGAAAATGAACACCCTGCGATGCTCTGTTGACACATCCTTTCGCTCCAGCCCCCAGTCAAGTTCAGCAACTGTTTATTGATGCACATCCAGCCAAACAATAGAGATCATCTCGTAATTGCTTCCTTCTATTCTTCCAACTGCTAGACAAAATGCAGGCTGTAAAATAAATCCATATTCAGCACCATTATTCTACAATAGCAGAATGGCTGTGAGTTTATGCTACCTGCTTATCTGAGAAGCACAAAGCATTGTCTCAGATATTTATAAATGAGACCTCTCCCGTGGCATTTGGGCCCTCAGACCTGAGGGGTCAAATGTGGCCCTCTGGGTCTCATTTTCTGTCCCCTGGGGTTCTCCCCTGGCTTTGCACCTCAACAGATTCCTTGAGTGTTTGTGCCTGGCTGGAATATGACTTTAGTTGTTATATACCAAGACAGATAGTGTAGAGGGATGTGTGTGTGTGTGTGTGTGTGTGTGTGTATGTGTGTGTGTAGGAGTTAAGTTAGCAATGTTGCTGCTCCCAGTTTTGCATCTGGACCCACTGAACACTGGTGTCACAGTCCGGTTCATGGGCAATCGAAGTCCCGGCTGGGGACATCAGGACCGGGAACAAGATGGCGGGGTGGGAGCAGGAATGGGAGTCCAGAAGCCAGGAGTCTGGAAGTCAAGAGTCCAAGGGGCAGAGAGCTGGGAGTCAAGAAGGCAGGGGTCCGAGGATCAAGGAGCAAGGACTCAAGGAACCAAACGCAGCAAGGCAGGGAAAGTGTTGCTGTGGTGAAGAGCTGAAGGGAAATGCTGACCTTATATCACTTCCCAGCTCTTGCCACCAGGTGCTGTGAGTTACCAGCTGGCCTCACCTCTGAGGCTGCACCTTGCCTCTTCAGAACAAACTTAGGAAGGCCCCAGTCCTGGTCACAGGGCCTGGCTCCTGCACGCACACCTGACAACTGGTCTGTGGCCCCTGGAAGGTTTCACACGTGTGAATGTGTCCCTGGAGCTGAAGAAGGTTCTACATCTCTGTCTACAGAAAGGCAAAAAACATGCTTAGCTCACTCTCCTCTCTGCAGGTGTTAAACTGTTCAGACACTGCAAGCTTCGAATCCATGCTAACTAACTTCCAGTCCTGAGGTCTGTCCAGAAGTATGCCCAGCAGGAACAATTTGCAGAATATCTTGCATGTCCCTGAACATAGAACTCTCCATAGACCTTGGGGGACTCCTGATCTGGATGGAATTCCACTCCTCCTGGAATTAACAGATCCATAGCTTGGGGATGCTTCTGGGTCTAACACTGCTGCTACTAGAGGCTCAGGAAACTTTGTGGCTAGGAGAGCCTATTTCCATAACTGGGTGGTTCTTCAACAGAGATAACTTGGCCAATTATTCTAGGTCCTTGTAACACTCAACATTGGGCCGTTCTGCAGAGAATCATGCTGGCAATACAGATCTCTGCTTCAGAGATGTTGAAATTAAATCAAGCTTAATTGTACTTAAGTGTACCAGGACAATAACATGCTACTGCTCAAGAGTTCTTTGGACACTGAATATCTGCACATGCTTTGGAATCATAGCATCTCAGACATTTGCACCTCAAGACTGGATTCAGGCAGCTTACTTTTTCTTTGTCTACTGCTGACTTTGTAGAGTCACCCGTAAGTGATGATTTCTGTCACTGCCAAATCAGACCCCATACAGCTAGTGAAAATCTGTACCTGCTACTGCTGGCATGTTTCCAAATCTCTACTATGACAACTGGAAAATGCTGCATTTTGTAAAGAAGAAGAACAAAGAAACAGACAGCCGTCGAACTGAACGCATGAGTTAGTTGGGAAACCAATTAAGCCAATTGCAATGGGATAATGCACTCTCCCTTCAGTAATTGATGGTGCTCATCACCTCATATGACTTGTGGGGAATTCCCTTCACACCTGATGCTACTTTTAAAAAAAAATTACAAAAAGGGCAACAGAACAAGTGAATGCCATGATAAGCATGGTGCAATACCTCACAATGCTTCAGTCAATATTTCAGACACTGTACTTATCTGATTACCCCATAAAGAGGCCATGAGGGAAAGGATTAAAAGGCCTAGACGTCTTGATGGATTGCATGTGGAACCACAGTGCTCAGACACATGGCTAATTCTGCCCTGACAGCCAATAAAAGCAGCACAGTGAAGGGGGGCTTAGCTCCAATGCTGCTTTCTCCAAATGAAAATAGTTGAACATGAAGTGCTATGTGGGGACTTATACTGGCTGGTGAATTATTCAAGCCATCTCAAACCTAAGGGGTCACTACGCCAGTGTGGTGTAGTGGTTAAGAGTGGTGGACTCGTAATCTGGTGAACCGGGTTCACATCCCTGCTCCTCCACATGCATCTGCTGGGTGACCTTGGGCTAGTCACACTTCTCTGAAGTCTCTCAGCCTCACTCACCTCACAGAGTGTTTGTTGTGGGGGGAGGAAAAGGGAAAGGATATTGTTAGCCGCTTTGAGACTCCTTAGGGTCCAAACTCCTCCTCCTCCTCCTCCTCCTCCTCCTCCTCCTCCTCCTCCTCCTCCTCTTCTTCTTCTTCTTCTTCTTCTTCTTCTTCTTCTTCTTCTTCTTCCTTGCTGTTCAAAACTCCCTCTTGATGGCCCAACACTTGATTGGACGAACACAGATGGCATGTTTTCTTCTCCACATTAATGAGCTTTGCACCAACTCTTGGCACCCATTACAAACTCAGTTCCCATGATTATTGGGGGAGGGACCACGGCTGTTTAAGGTGGTATCATCTCGATTCCAATGTATAGTGAAGATGGTGCCCATGACTAGGCTAGATGACAGGTAAGAAATTAAAAACATGCACACATATATGCAACATAGATACATTGGGCTGGGATGAGAGCCGATTACTAGGCAGAAGCGTGGTGCTTCCAAAGGCTACCCTCCTCTTTCAAGTTGGCACCCCTGAAAGCAAACGACAGCGATTTTAAAAAATAAGCAGGCATTTCCCCAAGGAGTGCAGAAAATCTTCACCTAAGATGAAAATGCTTTTTGGTGCTGCTGTGATGAAAAAACAGTCAAATGTTTTGGCTCAGCCCCGATTCCATAGAAGAGTGGGGAATCTGTATCTGGATTCTCAACAGGTATGAAATCCCATTGATTTTCATTATCCCTTCCCCAATTTGTACCAAGCCCAGATATGTTCCCACAAACCTTGGGTAGTTTTCAAGTTTCCTGGCAAGGGAGACACAAATAAAATGACTCCTTCGGCTGTGGTCAAGAGCTCCCACTGTGTTCATTCTATGAAACTTCTTGCTAAGCCTTTACTCTGCGATAAATGCATTTTTGAAGCAAGTGCAACTACCCAGAGACCGTGTCCTGTTGTATATATGCTTCGCTCTTCCCCTTTCCCCCATCAACCATCTCTAGAGTCCCCCTCTGTGTTGTTTTTACTGGTATTGATTTTTCTGTTCACAAGAGCATTCGAGACCCCCATGGCTTTAATCAGGAAATGATCCTTCTTTCAATCTCAGCCCCATTCCCTTCTCAATGATACAAGATGACCTCTAAACTTCAGGCAGGCTTCAGCACCAGGCATCAAAACACGAGGAGGTGCAAAATGGCTTTTTCAGACACATCCCTGGACATCTAAACTTAGACATGTTCAAAAGGCTGCACAGCTTGATTTGCACCAGTCGCAACACTTTTGGAAATAGACAAGATAAAACTTTCCTCCATTCCCATTGGGAAGGAGACAGGAAGAAACCGATAACTGTTCACATTTATAATCATTTTCTGCAAGTCAGCACATTCAGAAGAGAGGTAGCTGCCTTATACGGAGTCAGACTAACTAGCTCTGTGTGATCTACACCAGGGGTTCCCAAACTTATTTGGCCAAACACCCACTTTTCAGAGAAAAAGTTGCTCAGCCCCCCCCCCAATCTACCTTCTTTAAGCAAAGAAACAGAAAGATGCAGTGACAAATTTATGTATCTATATTTCTACCTATGTCCTACAACATAGCAAAGAAAGATGTCATGACCCTTGCATTTTGTGTGTTTATTTGGAAAAATATTCACTATAAGAAGATTGGAAAATGTTTATTGAATATATGGGAATATATATGTACAGCTGAAAACGCTGGTAGCATTAAGAGAAATTCAACAGTGTAAACAAGTTTTGATGGATGCAATAATAGGATACTGAATGGTATACTGTAGTTTTTGTAAAATATGCAGGGATTTATGATATGTAAAATGAACCATGGAAAAAGAAGAAGGGAAGTCATTGATGTCTTAAGGATGTAAAACGAGTATTTTAAATTGTAAAACAGAAAACTTAATAAAATTATATACAAAAAACCATTATGACTTTAACTCTATGTTACATCAGTAAGCGTGATTCTTCAACAGATGAAACATGTACGAATGGTTTTTCAGAATTTTATTCTCTTCTTTCTTTATGCTTCCAGCACTCCCTTATTTTTAGTCAATGTCCTCCTGGGTCGTTCCAGCACTCCGCAGGGGGAATCATCACCCACTTTGGGAAACACTGATGTACACGGACGGGTGGCAGCTCTCCAGGGTTTTAGACAAGGGTAAACTACCTTGAAAGGGATGCGGGTGGCGCTGAGGGTTAAACCACAGAGCCTAGGACTTGCCGATCAGAAGGTCGGCGGTTCGAATCCTCGTGACGGGGTGAGCTCCTGTTGCTCGGTCCCTGCTCCTGCCAACCTAGCAGTTCAAAAGCATGTCAAAGTGCTTGGAAGACACAAGACCTACCCACTTTGGAAGAATGGCAGATGAAGCTGATTGACTGTATGGGGCTTGCAGAAATGACTGGCAGAATCCGGGACCAGGGAGAAGAGTCGGCAGAAGAAGATTGGAAAAAATTTAAGGACTATTTACAAAAATATTGTAAAATTAAGGAATGTTGAATGATGCTGGATTGAAATTAAGTGGTTTCAAGCTGTAACTATGATAAAACGACTTTCTTTTTGTAAGTAAGAATTTAAAGCTATAATAATCTAAGATGTTGAGATAAGGATTTGCTGTACAAACAATTCAAACTGGGTATACAAGAAGGGGAGGTATGAGGAGGTCGGGGAAATAAGTTATAAGAAAATAAGGTGTGAAATTTAAGTGTTTTTAATATTTTTATGTTTGTTTTTTCTTTTGTTTGTAAAAAATTGGAAACTTTGATAAATATCTTTTAAAAAAACACACGAAAGCATGTCAAAGTGCAAGTAGATAAATAGGTACCGCTCCGGCGGGAAGGTAAATGGTGTTTCTGTGCGCTGCTCTGGTTTGCCAGAAGCGGCTTAGTCATGCTGGCCACATGACCTAGAAGCTGTACGCCGGCTTCCTCGGCCAGTAAAGTGAGATAAGTGCCACAACCCCAGAGTCGGCCACGACTGGACCTAATGGTCAGGGGTCCCTTTACCTTTAAACTACCTGGAGATGTATGGGATTGAACCTGGGACCTGACAGCATCGTAGAATGAATGAATGTTTATTATTACAGCTAAATAGCCAGCATACAAAAACCAGAATTTCAGCATATTTTTTACATAAACATTCATAAGGTCAATGTAGATTTTAACAATCGAAATGTAGAGTTGGAAAGGGATTCTAAGGGTCATGTAATCTACCACTGAGCTTCATGCAGCCCATCCCCTCAGATGGATAGTGGTCCCACTGAAGTGTAGTAAGCTTTTTCTGGTCTCTATCTAACATAATTTCTCAGTGGAGTTTGCATATTTGCTATATCCAGATCTGTATTGTAGGGATCAGATGGGATTACCATGAGGAATTATAAAATATACACCAAGCCATCGTGTCCACGATGAAAGCATTGTGTTGACTGGGTTTGATATATTGACGATAATTTCTGATTAAATCCTATAAGATTCTACATTTCCATGCCCTTTTGCCTCTACTGCCCATTCCTCTCTTCTTCACAAGTCACGTACACAGCAGCTCAGCAATTGCTTCGCCAGGCAGGCATCCTGGGCCATAAAGATTGTGGGCAAGCTTATTTGAAGTAGCTCTCTAATGTATATTAATCTTAGGATGTTAATCTTAGGGCCAGGAAACAGATCTCACATGAAGGTGATACTGTGAAAAGAGAGCAGTACATGTGAAAAGGATCTAGGAGTCTTGGTTGACCACAAACTTGACATGAGCCAACAGTGTGACGCGGCAGCTAAAAAAGCCAATGCAATTCTGGGCTGCATCAATAGGAGTATAGCATCTAGATCAAGGGAAGTAATAGTGCCACTGTATTCTGCTCTGGTCAGACCTCACCTGGAGTACTGTGTCCAGTTCTGGGCACCACAGTTCAAGAAGGACACTGACAAACTGGAACGTGTCCAGAGGAGGGCAACCAAAATGGTCAAAGGCCTGGAAACGATGCCTTATGAGGAACGGCTAAGGGAGCTGGGCATGTTTAGCCTGGAGAAGAGGAGGTTAAGGGGTGATATGATAGCCATGTTCAAATATATAAAAGGATGTCACATAGAGGAGGGAGAAAGGTTGTTTTCTGCTGCTCCAGAGAAGCGGACACGGAGCAATGGATCCAAACTACAAGAAAGAAGATTCCACCTAAACATTAGGAAGAACTTCCTGACAGTAAGAGCTGTTCGACAGTGGAATTTGCTGCCAAGGAGTGTGGTGGAGTCTCCTCCTTTGGAGGTCTTTAAGCAGAGGCTTGACAACCATATGTCAGGAGTGCTCTGATGGTGTTTCCTGCTTGGCAGGGGGTTGGACTCGATGGCCCTTGTGGTCTCTTCCAACTCTATGATTCTATGATTCTATGATTGCTATCCTCCTGGCCATCCTCCTTATCATGTGTACTGATTGTTTATGACCTCCGGGGTTGCCAGATACTCTTCTTGGCAGTTCTCAACTTATTTACCCCAGAAATATTTGTGCTTAATTAGTTTTAGTGGTTTAACTTTCTCCCCACGTGGGTTTGTGGAAATGCTCAGAAGAAATCTGATTGGTTCTTACAAACACTCTGTAAGAAGTTCTTTTGTGAATAAAACGGCCTGGGCTGGGGGCTGCGGAGATCGGATGGACATGCACAGAGAGACACAATTATACGCACCCTTCCCAGAGTCTTGCTGGTTCAAGCCTCTGTGTGTATTCTTGTTAATCAGAGTTCAATCCTTCCTTTACTTTGCAAACACAACACTGTATCAGTTTTGTATCAGCTGCCATGCTTCCTCCAGATAACACTGGGATTTTTTTTTCTTAAAGGAAGGTTGTTTAAAAAGGGTGTTAGAGACCCTGCCTCCCTCATTCTCAAAGGACAGTCCTCGTGGAGATAAAATCCCCCAGACTCCAGACTCAACAGACTCTCCTGTTGAAGAGAGTCAATGACCAACATGGGTTGAAGGAGCCATACGGGAGCCCTTTACTGCCTAGTGAAGCATTCCATTCCACAGTAAAAGGTAAAAGACCCCTGGACAGTTAAGTCCAGTCAAAGGAGACTATGGGGTTGCGGCACTCATCTCGCTTTCAGGCCGAGGGAGCCAGTGTTTGTCCACAGACAGCTTTCCAGGTCATGTGACCAGCATGACTAAACCACTTCTGGCACAACAGAATGCCATGATGGAAACCAGTGTGCACAGAAATGTCGTTTACCTTCCCGCCACAGTGGTACCTATTTATCTACTTGCACTGGCATGCTTTAGAACTGCTAGGTTGGCAGGAGCTGGGACAGAGCAAAGGGAGCTCACTCCATTGCAGGGATTCGCACCGTCGAGCTTCCGATTGGCAAGCCAAGAGGCTCAGTGGTTTAGACCACAGCGCCACACTAATGCAATGCCTCTCCACTTTGGGACCAGGCACTACGTTCTACCTTAACAATTGGAGGATACATGCCTTTGAATGGCAATTGTTGGGACTCACAAGTGGGGAGCGCATTCAGCTCCTGTTTGTGGGCTTCCTATAGGTATCTCGTTGGCCACTGGGAGACCAAGATGTTGGAGTCGATGGGCCTTTGGCCTGACCCAGCAGCCAGGCTCATCTTAATATTGCTCACAAAGCAAGATAACAAAATGTCTTCAAACAATTCATGTTTTTGCAAAACCCATTGACCAGGCTAAGATCAAAATTCTCCGTTAACGCCCTCATTTTGTACAGCCGATGGTAGCTACAACATCAAACAGCAGAATCTTGGAGCCCACGACTAGTTTTTTGATAGTGTGGGGAAGGATAGGTGAGAGAACACTTAAACCCTGTTGATACACTCTAAAGAGATATTTGTGGTCATAAGGACTAAGTCGTTGCCAAGGGCAACTTTCAGGCTGACCTACATTAACCCACACTTCCCTTTCAAAGGAACACACTTAAATGAAACAATGTAAATTGAACTCTCACACTTTCAATTTGATTCCTGTAGGACCCATGCCATCAAAACCTCAAATTTTATTTTCTTGATAGTATTTGCCTTGATTAAACCATTGATTTGTTTTTAGGGCTATAATTATGATAGTTCTTGAATGTACAGAATATAGTTCACATTCCATCCTTCTCTTTACCAATCCAGAGAGTGGGGGCTGCATTGCTTTACTCCCAGAACTTCCACCCTTCCCCTGCTACCTTGTCTAACCCAGCAGTAGACACAAGACCTTTAAGACCTTTCCTGCTTGGCAGGGGGTTGGACTCGATGGCCCTTGTGGTCTCTTGCAACTCTATGATTCTATGATTCTATAATTCTAAGACCAAACTACAAAATATGCACAACTGCTTAACCCCCCCCCCCCTTCTTGTTCATCAACTCAACAACTTTGGCGTAAAATCTTAAAAAAACCTCAACAACTTTGGTTGGCCCTCACACATGGTCAGTTCATCAAATCTGGCCCTCTTTGAAAAAAGTTTGGGCACCCCTGTTTTAAACTGTAGCCTTCACAACACCAAAACACAACAGGCAAAAGGAAGTTCTCCTTCACAATGCAGCATATGGTGAATCTATGTAACTCACTGTCACAAGGTGTAGCAATTTCCACTAGCTCAGATAACTCCAAAAATGAATTTGGCAACTGCATAGGAGAGAGAAGAAGGCCCATAGTCAAGTATTGCCATGTTCAGAGGCAGAAGGCCACTGCCAGCTGCAGGTATCTGTACGTCTAGTCCAGGAAGGCTGAACTGGGAGCTATTTCTTCAGAGGTTAAGAGGTTACATAAGATCTAAAGGCTCCAGCTATCCCTAGCTCACAGCTTGATATGGGAAGATAGATCTCCTGAAAAGACTCGTGAAGATAGCTGGGCACTTTACCAACATTTCTGAAGCTCCTGCTGGCCTCACCATCTTACCTATTCCTGCAGCCCTGGGGGAGACCCAGGTGGCTGGTGATGACACCTCTGGACCTGAGAAAGTGATGTCTTCTGGTGGGTCTCCATGGCTTCTGGCAGTGTGGAGAGTTGCTGTGATGCTTTGCACCACTTGCTATGTCCTGGAAAGGCACAGGGTATGTGACCAATCCTGAAGACTAGATACTCAAGGAAGCACATTTGGTCCCTGGACTTGAGGTTTCCCACTCCTATGGCATGGTACAATGTTTAAGCTTCACATAGAACTTTTTGGAAACTTCAGGTCTACTGTGAACTTTGGGAACTCTCAAGCCGTCTATTTGTGGATCGCACAGTTCACTCCATCCCAGCCCCCAAATCAACCTTGTCCCACACCCCACCTGCCTCAGTAGGTGTTCACTTGATATTTCTGCTGGATTGTGCAGTTTGAAACAGTCCTGGGTGCTCTTTTTGGGTGAAAAGGGAGATGTATTTTCAACATACAAAAATCAGGAATGAGCCATGCTCTACCAGTTCCAATTGGTGCGTATTTTAATCTCATTTTATTTCAACAGCTTTTTCTTCTCGAGTGCTTGCTCCGCACAGAGATAAAGATAAGACATTCTCCCACTGGAGACCCAGGATAAAGCAGCTTGAGCAGAAAAAATGTACACTGATTCAATTCTCTTAATGACTGGTGATTCCGGTTGGCTAGGTTGCTGTAAAAGGAGTGTAAGGCCACAGGTACACAGACTCCCTCATACTCTACACCTGCCCACATACCATTCTGCTCTTTGGTACTATAGGGCTTGGGAGACTAAGACTAGATTTGCATCCATTCTTAGAAACGGCATAGCAAGCACAAATACCTGGTACCTCAGGTTAAGTACTTAATTCGTTCCGGAGGTCTGTTCTTAACCTGAAACTGTTCTTAACCTGAAGCACCAGTTTAGCTAATGGGGCCTCCTGCTGCTGCCGTGCCACCGGAGCACGATTTCTGTTCTCATCCTGAAGCAAAGTTCTTAACCTGAAGCACTATTTCTGGGTTAGCGGAGTCTGTAACCTGAAGTGTATGTAACCTGAAGTGTATGTAACCCGAGGTACCACTGTATTACATATGGTATGCACAGTTGTTTATGGTTTTTATATTATGTTATATATTAAAGGATTCTGTGGAACTGTAACAACCCTGCTGTGGATTACTGCAACCACTACTATGCTATAAGATCCACTATCCTGTAATACAGTGGTACCTCGGGTTAAGTAGCAGAGTCTGTAACCTGAAGCGTATGTAACCTGAGGTTTCCATGCATTTCCTAGCATGGGGATTGCTCTGTGTCAAGCAACTGTAAACAGAATGGAGCTTTGACCATGAGAAAAGGTGGAGAATCTAGCCTGTGTTTCTGTCACTGTATCTTCAGGGATAAAGGTCCATCTAAAAGAGATATCTGGGTGAAATAACAGCACATTTTGTACTGCTCATGGCCCTTCATATGTATTATCTTAATGCAACCCCCAACTGTAAGGTAGGTCAGTGTTAGCCACATATTGCAGGTAGACAGATTGGTGGGTGGTGCCCATTGTTACTAGTAGGGAGGAATGCAGGGAAACTATAATAATTTATAATAATAATAATTTATTATTTATAACCCGCTCCACCTACTAGTAGTAGGTGGATTCAGAACCAAATCCACCCCAATTGGCTGAAAGTAAGAAGGGAGGCATTATGGTGATGGAGGATACTCTTGAGAGTCCCATGGACTGCGAGAAGATCAAACCTCTCCATTCTGAAGGAAATCAGCCCTGAGTGCTCACTGGAAGGACAGATCCTGAAGCTGAGGCTCCAAGACTTTGGCCACCTCATGAGAAGAGAAGACTCCCTGGAAAAGACCCTGATGTTGGGAAAGATGGAGGGTGCAAGGAGAAGGGGATGGCAGAGGATGAGATGGTGGGACAGTGTTCTCGAAGCTACCAGCTTGAGTTTGACCGAACTGCGGGAGGCAGTGGAAGACAGGAGTGCCTGGCGTGCTCTGGTCCATGGGGTCACAAAGTCAGACATGACTAAATGACTAAACAACAAGGCATCCTGGAAAGTTTCAGGTCAACACTATTTGAGCAGAAATAGGTGGGAAAGGACTCAGAAGGTCCTAGGTTTAATCCCTGGCATGTCCAAGGAGGACTGGCAATCCACACACACAAATACGCCACCTGAAATCCCTGGGGAACTGCTGCCAACCTGTGTAGATGATACAGAGGTAGACTGACCAATAGTCCCATAAGGCAGTTTCCTATCCATCAACCAGGAAATTCTTTAGAAAATGAAATTATGATTTTATTTTATTTTTAAAAGACCCATACCAGGTAAACTGCAGAGGGTTTGGGGTGCCTACCACCTTCAAAAACCATGTCAAGATTCCTGCATTGCAGCACGTTGGACTAGATGACCCTTGTGGTACCTTGTGATTTTAAGATTGAGGGCACAAGGAGAAGGGGACAACAGAGGACGAGATGGTTGGATGGTGTTCTCAAAGCTACCAACATGAGTTTGACCAAACTGCGGGAGGCAGTGGAAGACTGAAGTGCCTGGCATGCTCTGGTCCATGGGGTCACGAAGAGTCGAACACTACTAAACGACTAAACAATAACTACAACAACAAAGAGGGGAGGCAGGTGGGGTTGGCTGCTGATGGAAGGCTGAAGTTGATGGAACAATTCCTCCATTCTCCCTAATGGACGAGCCTACACCGGACTAAAATGGAAAGAAAGAAGCTCATCTAACACCATCTATTGACTTCCGTTTCAAGGCAGAGTTGAGATTCAAATTCAATCCTTCCTCTGTATTCCAAAAATGTCTGCAAACATGATATCAAAGCTGGAAACATCAACCACAGTGTCTGGAGACCAGCAGTCAGGTTGGGCATCCATAGCAGTGACTAGAGGAGAAATGACTGCTGGGAGGAGAAACGCCATGGTGCATATGCAGCAGCACAACTGGACGCCCTCATCTGCCCCAGCTGCAAGAAAACATGTCTCTCCTATTTCAGTCTCTACAGCCACAGCAGACGCTGTAAGCTTTCAACAGTTTGACTTCGCCCCCAAAGGCACATTGTTTCCGGAGACAGGTGAATGCCAACATTGCTTAACACTTGTGATACATCAGATCTCTCTGGTGTGCCCCCTCCTGCTCAAGCCCCCAGCCACATAAATAAATCAAACCTGACCCCTTGCTTTTCAGACTGAGGGTCACATTCCCTTACCAGTAGGGGCAGGTAAAGGTAAAGGGACCCCTGACCATTAGGTCCAGTCATGACCGACTCTGGGGTTGTGGTGCTCATCTCGCTTTATTGGCCGAGAGAGCCAGCATACAGCTTCCAGGTCATGTGGTCAGCATGACTAAGCCGCTTCTGGCGAACCAGAGCAGCGCATGGAAATGCCGTTTACCTTCCCGCTGGAGCGGTACCTATTTATCCACTTGCATTTGGACATGCTTTCAAACTGCTAGGTTGGCAGGAGCAGGGACCGAGCAACAGGAGCTCACCCCATCGTGGGGATTCGAACCGCCGACCTCCTGATCAGCAAGTCCTAGGCTCTGTGGTTTAACCCTCAGCTCCACTCTCATCCCTGCCCACTTTTCCTTAGGACTTCCCTATTTCCATCAGAGAAATGTTGGAGGGTATGGTGTTATGCAACCCTTGAATCAAGGAGAGAAGTATCTATAAACCATTAGAAGACATGTGAAGGAAGCCCTGTAGAGTTTTATTATGCTTTCATACATGTTGGGAGCCACCCAGAGTGGCTGGGGCAACCCAGTCAGATGAGTGGGGTATAGATAATAAAATTAATCATTATTATTATTGTTGTTGTTGTTGTTAATGAATAGAATATCCCTATTTTCATCAGAGAAATGTTGGAGGGTATGAAACAATGCCAACTGAGGTAGGCCAACAGGACTGGCACGCAGCATCTTCAAGCAGTCCAGGTACCCCAACAGGGCATGCTATTGATACTGTCCCTTTTCCAAAAAGGGTTTGGGAACTCAGACGCTTCCCTAGAACAATCCTATACTGGGGGCATTGTGGGGGATGTAAATGTGTGGTCCTGCCCACCGCTGAACATACTGCTGCTGCCCATCATTATTTAAAGCCCTATACGGCCTAGGACCCTCGTACCTACGGGACCACCTCTCCCACGGAGGACCTTATGGTCTTCAAACAAAAACATCTTGGAGGTCCTGGGCCACAGGGAGGTTAGGCTGGCCTCGACCAGAGCCAGGGCTTTTTTGGCTGTGGCCCCGATCTGGTGGAACGCTCTGTCACAAGAGACTAGGGCCCTGCGGGACTTGACATCTTTCCGCAGGGCCTGCAAGACGGAGCTGTTCCGCCAGGCCTTTGGCCAAAGCACAGTCTGACCCCCTCCTTTGGCGATCCTTGTAGAACTCTGGCCCACTGGTTGCCATTTGATTTTGAATTGATTTTAGAATGAATGGATTTTAGAATGCTGTGTTACTTTTATTGTTGTTAGCAGCTCGAAGCTTGGCTTTGGCTGGGGAGGGCGGGATATAAATTATTATTATTAATTATTATTATTTCCAGTAAGCCAGTGGGAGTGTACTGGAAGGCACTGGCAAGGCCCCCTTCCAACCTGAAGCCAGCCCTCTAAGCCAGAGATTCTTGCTCCAGGAAAGCTGGGGGAAGGCTTAGTCCCCAGAAACTTCCCCAGAGCAACAGCTCTCCTCTGAGGATTTCCTGCCCCTTTCCACTCCATTTCCCATTGACTCCTGGAGAGTTGCTCCTGTGCAGGTGGCTGCTTTGGCGCTGCCAAAGGGCTGCGAAAGGAAGCCTGCAGCAAGTGACCTTTCAGCCCCCGCTGGTGTCAGCTGGCAGCATGAGAATTTCTGCACCCACACACCCTGGTCTATGACTCTCCGATTTCAAATCCCACCGGGACCGCAGGCACAGCACACGCCCCCGTACTTGGGAATGTGAGCTCTGCGAAAGCACTCGGTGCCACTCTGAGCGAAATGCTGTTACCTTGGCAATTGTTACTGTGAGTCGCTGGGAAGGGGAAGGAGAGGGGGGAAACAGAGAGTCATCGTTGGGAGACCTGAAGACGAAATGCTCAGTTCTGAAATGAGCAGGCTGGTGTCAGGCGATCTTGAGAAGAAGACCATCAGAACCCGAGAAGAACCTACTGTATCAGACCAGTGGCCCACCTTGTGTCCTCTTCTCACAGTGGCCAGCCTGATGTCTATGGGAAACCTGCAAACAGGATTCAAGCTTTTATTCAGAAGCATTGCTGCTTCCGACTGTGGAGGCAGAGCTCAGGGATTAGACAAATTCATGGAAGAGAAGGGCTATCAATGCCTACTAGCCATTATGGGCATGCTCTTCCTCCACAGCTGGAGGCAGTAATACTTCTGAACACCAGTCAAAATATAAAAAAAAAAATCCTTCCGGTAGCACCTTAAAGACCAACTAAGTTAGTTCTTGGTATGAGCTTTCGTGTGCATGTACACTTCTTCAGATACACTGAAACAGAAGTTGCCAGATCCTTCTATATAGTGAGAAGGTGGGGAGGGGTATCACTCAGAAGGGTGGTGGGAATGGGAGATTGGCAGATAGCTGAGATGAGCCTGTTGACGACTCCTAACGACTGTAATAGGTCTTACAGGAAAAGGCAAGGGGTGAGAAGGTGAGAAATGGCTTAGTCATGTATAATGGGATAAGAATCCAATGTCTTTGTTCAGACCAGGTCTCTCCATGGTTTTAAGTTTGGTAATGAGTTGCAATTCAGCAGCTTCTCTTTCCAGTCTATTTCTGAAATTCCTTTGTAGTAAAACAGCTACTTTGAGATCTTGTATAGAATGTCCTGGGAGATTGAAGTGTTCTCCTACTGGTTTCTCTGTTTTGTGATTCTTGATGTCAGATTGGATTCTGAACACCAGTTGCTGGAAACCACAGGAAGGGAGATGACTCTTGTGCTCAAATCCTGCACACTGGTTTCCCACTGGCACCTGGTTGCCCACTTGAGAACAAGATACTTGACTAGGCAGGCCATTGGCTTGATCCAGGGTTGACCTTTAAAGCCTTAATCAGCCTCGGCCCGGTATACCTGAAGGAGCATCTCCACTCCCATTGTTCAGCCCAGACACTGAGATCTAGCGCCGAGGGCCTTCTGGCGGTTCCCTCACTGCAAGAAGTGAAGTTACAGGGAACCAGGCAGAGGGCCTCCTCGGTGGTGGTGCCCACCCTGAGGGAATCCCTCCCATCGGATGTCAAGGAAATAAACAGCTATGTAACATCTGAATGCAGCCCTGTATAGGGAAGTTTTTAATGTTTAATGTTTTATTATGTTTTTAATACGGTGGATGCTCGGGTTGCGAACGTGATCCATGCTGGATGCATGTTTGCAACCCGCAGCGTTCACAACCCGTGTCTGCGTGTCTGCACATGTGAGGGTTGTGATTCGCCCTTCTGCACATGCGCAAAGTGCGATTTAGTGCTTCTGCGCATGCGCGACTGCCGAAACCTGGAAGTAACTCATGTTTCCGTGTTTTGGCGGTCTGCAACCCGAAAAAACGCAACCTTAAGGTATGACTGTATTTTGTTGGAAGCCACAGAGTGGCTGGGGCGACCCAGGTGGGTAGCATATAAATATGATGGTGATGAGTAGGAACCTCTGGTTTTTGTATCTTACCCTCTTTTTGCCTCTGGCAATGCCATTACTGCATGCCACCACTGGCATGCGGTACCCATAAGATTGCCCATGAGGTAATGTGCCCCCCCAGCTGAAAAAGCTCCCCCACCCCTGCTGTTAGACAGAGCAGCACGACAAGAACCCAGGCCTGGCCCAGGGTGTTTCTCCGCTTGAGGCAAAACAAAAAGTGCTGCCTCCAGCCATCTCCACCACCTCATCCTGAGTGCCTCCCCCCCCCCTTCATGCTGAAGATGGTGATGGAGTACAAGATAGAAGCATGTAGTGGAGGAGAGAAGCATGTAGTGGAGGAGACAACTGCCTCACCATCCCTCGTTGGCAGGCCAGCCTTACAAGGACCCAATATTGACACATCCTGTGTTCTGGCACAAGGTGTCCCCTTTCAATAAGAGAGGAAATTGCCATGCCCTCAGAGGTGTTCCCTGAATGTGCTGAGCATTTTGTTTCATTCTTTTTAAAAAACAAGACAAAACACTTGTTGTGTGTGATGTTGGAGCACAATAGATTGAAATAGCTTCCTTGGCAAGGTGGAAAACCTTCACCTCTTACTTTCAGGCGTTTCAATGGAAGCAGCTTACGCAAGCGGTGGAGTGGACTTCAACGGTGAAGGAAGAGAGAAAGACACCGCCCAGGTTCCATTGTCAGGAGTTTTGTCATCTCTCCAAAGGACCAAAATAGGGATGATTGTTACGACAAAAATTACCCTGAGCCACACATGGCATGACAACAATGCCACAAGCACACACGCAGCCACATATACAAACTGTTCTTTCAATACTCAAGTGAGGGATACTTCCTGCAACCACCTCCCTGCTGGGCATTTCGAGCTTGCTTGAAAGGAGAAGGAAGTCCTAGACAATGGAGATGAAGTGGTTTGGGCGGAGAAGCTACAGGGGAGGAGGAGGAGGAGGAGGAGGAGGAGGAGGAGGAGGAGGAGGAGGAAGAAGAAGAGGAAGAGGGAGGGAGAGAGGAAGGAAAGAAATAAAGAATAAGGGATAGGCACACAGAGGCCACTTGCATTCCAAAATAGGCCCTTGGCTGCTTTCAAGGCCTCTCCTTGTTTCCTGTTTTTTTTCTCCCCTCCCCTCATTCCCCTTCCGCTAAGTGGTCCATTGATGAGTTGCCAAGGGTGACCAGAATGGTCAGCAGAGGCAGGCAATGAATGGTGTGGGTTGCAACAACGGCCCCTTCAACAAAGACCAAGCCACAGGGGATCCTTGTCAATGAGGCAAGAGGGCTTGGCCAAGTGACAGAAAATCTCAGGCGTGGAGAATTATGCCTTTGGCGTTGTGATCACACACCAGCCACTGCTTTCTGACTGTAATACCAGTTTGACAATGGAGCAAGCTACCCTGAAAGGTGGTGGACTCTCCTTCATGGGAGGTTTTTAAGCAGCATTGGGGTGGCCATCTGTCAGGGATTCCTTAGTTGAGGTTGGATGAGCCTTGGGGGTCCCTTCCAGCTCTACAGTTCCTTGATTCTGCTTGTTTGCTTCTATGGGCCAAAGAGGTCATGTGGCAAAGCCTGACCTCTACAAAAGCTTCCATGTCAGGTCTGTGGTCTGCTATGTCCTTCGGACATCCCTAATGTAAATGTATATTTGTTGCTCTGCCTACTTTTGCCTTCACCTCTGCCCCTACTGTGGGATGCAGGTGGCACTGTGGGTTAAACCACAGAGCCTAGGGCTTGCTGATCAGAAGGTCGGTGGTTCAAATCCCCGCGACGGGGTGAGCTCCCGTTGCTCA
This sequence comes from Podarcis bocagei, assembly GCF_964188305.1. Classification (NCBI taxonomy): domain Eukaryota; kingdom Metazoa; phylum Chordata; class Lepidosauria; order Squamata; family Lacertidae; genus Podarcis; species Podarcis bocagei. The sequence continues at coordinate 88,671,203 of NC_138133.1, forward strand.
GTCCCAGCTCCTGCCAACTTAGCAGTTCGAAAGCACGTCAAAGTGCAAGTAGATAAATAGGTACCGCTCCGGCGGGAAGGTAAACGGCATTTCCGTGCACTGCTCTGGTTCGCCAGAAGCAGCTTAGTCATGCTGGCCACATGACCCGGAAGCTGTACGCCGGCTCCCTTGGCCAATAAAGCGAGATGAGTGCCGCAACCCCAGAGTCGGCCATGATGGTCATGGGTCCCTTTACCTTTAAGGAAAAGCAGGACATTCCACGATCAAATCAGAAACCAAGACAGCTTCTGTAAATACGGGACTGTCCCTGGAATAAAAAACTTGGGAGGGTCTGTTGTTTCAGATACTGTGGCTTTTGATCTTCTTTGCCTGAGCATGTGTCTGTGCCAGACTATAAGCCCTAGGTTTCCAGGTTCTCAAATGTATTCTAAGGGAATCTCATTTGGCCTGGCTCTGTCTAAACTAAAAAACATGCTTCCTCACAGCTGGTGTTCACTTCCTGCTTCTTCCCCAGTCACTGCCCATTTCCTGTTTCCTCCTCAGCCACTTATAGTGACACAGTTTCTGGTTGAGAATTCTACCTTAGCTCTAGAATCTATTCTATTTTTAGCCCTAGAATCAGGGATGGGGAACCTGTGACTCTCCAGAAGTTACTGGATTCCAGCTCCCATCAATCCCAATCAGCACTGCCAAGGCCCAAGGATATTAGGAGTTGCAATGCAAGAACAGCTTTCGCCACTCTTTAGAGGGGTGGGTTGGTATTTGTATAATGTTGACTTTATTGGCATAAATTCCAAATGTATAACTTCACACAGCTGGGAAAACTGCCAGCATCCTCTAGAAGACACAAATGGAGCCCATTTTCCACCTCAGCCCAAATAAGATGACTAAGTGAGGCCGTGGGCCTCTCCGCTTCTTTTCCTTCCAGTTATTGATCAGAAAGCGAAAGATGTCAGCCATTGTGAATGTAGCGGTGTTTAAACCACTTGAGAGTCATTAGAGTGCCGATCTCCCGTCCTACCATTTCCTTTGTTTCCTGGGGTGAGAAACAAGGACGGGATCTGATTCACTGACAACCCGTCTTTGCCATTCATGAAAAGGTAGAAATGAGTCAGTAAACAAAGTCTTGAGGCATGAAATCGAGCACAAAAGGAACTTTCCAAGAGCTGTAGCTTTGCAGTAGAGCAACTCTGCTACATGTGTAAGGACCCGGGTTCAACCCTTCCTGAAATCCTGGAGAAATGCTGCCAATCAGAAGAAGAAGAAGAAGAAGAAGAAGAAGAAGAAGAAGAGAAGAGTTTGAATTTGATATTCCGCTTTATCACTACCCTAAGGAGTCTCAAAGTGGCTAACATTCTCCTTTCCCTTCCTCCCTCACAGCAAACACTCTGTGAGCTGAGTGAGGCTGAGAGACTTCAAAGAAGTGTGACTGGCCCAAGGTCACCCAGCAGCTGCATGTGGAGGAGTGGGGAAGCGAACCTGGTTCACCAGATTACGAGTCCACCGCTCTTAACCACTACACCACACTGGCTCTCACACCACACTGGCTCTCTCAGGGTAGATGACGCTGGCCTAGATAGACCAATGGTTGGTCTCAGTGTAAAGCAGTGTCTTATGTCTGTGTTTTGAGGGCAGGGATGGAACTCAGCAGCAGAAGGACCCAAGTTCAGCTCAGCATCTTCAGAAAGGAGTGGGAACGCCCTCTTGTCTGAAACCCTGGTGTGATGGCCTGGGACTGGGGCTCGGACTTGGAACCAGAGGAATCTCAGTCTGCACCGGATCCTTTGCCTCAGGCATCACCTGAACCAAGTCTGGGGCCTGATCATGAAGAGTCCCAGTCTGCACAGGTTCCCCTGCAACAAACACCAGCTGAGCCAAGTCAGGGGCCTGAGCCTGCCCTGGCTCCAGATGCGGGGATGAGCTCGTTGCCTTCAGCTGGGTCATCACTCACAGCTGCTCCACTACCAGTTGGGTCAGGAGAGGCTGAGGCAGCCCCTGGGTCTAGTAACCCACCGACTGTCGGATTCTCAGGCCGCAGTCAGAGGTAACTGGCCACACTCCAGGCATTCGGCTTGAGATCCTTGTTGACCTCCCCGTCTGCGTCTCCCGGCAGGATACAGGCAAGGTCACTATCGGCGATCCCACTCAGCGTGAGAGGGACACACCTCTCCTCCCTCCTCCCTGCTTCCCTCAGGGAGGGGAAAGAGACAGACAGAAATCTATTTACATGTCTTTATTTCTGTCATTCCAGCAGTACAGAGAAACACGTCTGCACTCTCCAGACTCCAACAGTAGAGAGAGAAAACTCCACCCCTGTACTTCTAGTACAGGTCAGATGACACTCTGAGCTAACATCCGGTGCTCAGTACAGTGAATAGACTGCCCCTTTGTTCCAGTAGTACAGTCCCAAACATCAACATCCTGTTTTGCATTCCAGACACCTGCAGCTGGCTCTTGCATTGCTGCTTTTTCCTGACACCGACGTCTCCCAAGCTGCAGAGACTGATGTCTGAGAGAAGGAGAGACCTGAGTACTTGCAGGAGGAGTGCTTGCCTTTGGGCGAGACAGGGCGGTGAGTCGCCAGGGGATCAGGACTGGCCACTACCCTGACAAAGATAGAAGGCTGTTGGACCTCACCCAGGTTGCAGGGGCAACATTGCCATATGCTAGATCCTGCCCCTGGTCCTTGCCTGGTTTCCTGCCTCATGTCCTGCCTTGGCCCTGTCGGGCTGACTCCCAGCGGAACCTTCAGATTCTGGACCGGTCCTGGACAGCATTTCATGGGTTACCCCCAGGCCCAGCACACCTGGGAAGCCATTGACAGTTAGTTTAGATAGTACTGGGCTGGACTGACCAGCCTCTGATGTTCTAACCTGATGTGGCAACAGTTAGATCCAGGCTGGGCTTTATATAATGTTCTCCTGTATTGGATGAAAAGAAATCCCTTCTTCAATTAATTGTTGCTTGTTTTGTTACTGGGTGAATTCTGCATGACTCCTGTGCTCACCTCTTTGTTAGCAATTAATTCTGAACATGCTTCAGGTTAGTGGCATTCAGAATGAGTCTGGACCATTTTCATGGTGTGCATATGCCCTATATACATTCTCAAGAGTACTTTTGTAGCCAAAAATCAACAGCTCACAAAGCGTGGGGGTTATCAGCAGGGTCAGGGAAATGCCCAGGGTTTGCAGAAGCATGAAAGAAGTGTGTGTGGGGGGGGAGCTAAGGGGGTGTGAATCCCCACCCCAGCAACCCTTTGCAAACTGAGCATGCTCACTAGGCTCAGATCAGGGACCGTGTCGGGAGGAAAGCAACAAGCCATAAAGGAAGATGAATGAAACGGAATATCCTGGAAGAGGTCATGACTACGTGGAATCTAAGCAAGACAGATCCATGATGCAAAATTTTGCTGCAGGTCCCAATTTAAGGTCCCACTTGGTTATTGGAACAGCTAAGTGAGGTTGTTATATTCTTCAGCCTTCCAAAGCTACAAGTCTGTAAAGAAAGACAAACAATGGCTTGGCACCTCCAAGTCAGTGGTGGAGCAAGATCGGGTGTGAGCAAGATTTCTTGTCACTCCCCCCCCATTGAATTTTTTATTTTTTGCCTGCAAAAATAGTTTGACTTTATTTCATTTTTTTCCCAGACCCAAAGTTATTGAGCTTTTTGGGGGGAGGAAGCTGGAAGCCTGCATGAACCAAAGCTGCAGCGTTTCTCATAGAGTGAAATAAACTCGGAGTCGAGTGTGGATTTCATGCTCTTTATTCAGTTCATAGTAGTGAGGAATGAAAGTTCTCCCAAAATATCTGCTTTATATACATTATTTACACAATGGGCCGCACATGATTGGGCCGTGTTCAGAAAGTGGTGGTGGGGGATGAGTGTTCAGACCCTTGGGCCCTCACTTGTGGGGTGCCTCAGGGTTCCGTCCTCTCCCCCATGCTTTTTAACATCTATATGAAGCCGCTGGGAGAGATCATAAGGGGGTTTGGGCTGGGTGTCCATCAATATGCAGATGATACCCAGCTCTACCTTTCTTTCAAATCAGAACCAGTGAAGGCGGTGAAGGTCCTGTGTGAGTGCCTGGAGGCGGTTGGAGGATGGATGGCGGCTAATGGATTGAAGTTAAATCCTGACAAGACAGAAGTACTGTTTTTGGGGGACAGGGGGCGGGCTGGTGTGGAGGACTCCCTGGTCCTGAATAGGGTAACTGTGCCCCTGAAGGACCAGGTGCGCAGCCTGGGAGTCATTTTGGACTCACAGCTGTCCATGGAGGCGCAGGTCAATTCTGTATCCAGGGCAGCTGTCTACCAACTCCACCTGGTACGCAGGCTGAGACCCTACCTGCCCGCGGACTGTCTGGCCAGAGTGGTGCATGCTCTAGTTATCTCCCGCTTGGACTACTGCAATGCGCTCTACGTGGGGCTACCTTTGAAGGTGACTCGGAAACTACAGCTAATCCAGAATGCGGCAGCTAGACTGGTGACTGGGGGCGGCCGCCGAGACCACATAACACCGGTCTTGAAAGACCTACATTGGCTCCCAGTACGTTTCCGAGCACAATTCAAAGTGCTGGTGTTGACCTTTAAAGCCCTAAACGGCTTCGGCCCAGTATACCTGAAGGAGCGTCTCCACCCCCATCGTTCTGCCCGGACACTGAGGTCCAGCGCTGAGGGCCTTCTGGCGGTTCCCTCATTACGAGAAGCGAAGCTACAGGGAACCAGGCAGAGGGCCTTTTCGGTGGTGGCGCCCGCCCTGTGGAATGCCCTCCCATTGGATGTCAAGGTGATGGACAACTACCTGACATTCAGAAGACATCTTAAGGCGACCCTATTCAGGGAAGCTTTTAATGTATGATATTTTAGTGTTTTTTGGTTTCTGTGGAAGCCGCCCAGAGTGGCTGGGGAAACCCAGCCAGATGGGCGGGGTACAAATAATAAATTATTATTATTATTATTATTATTATTATTATTATTATTATTATTATTATTATTATTATTATTATCATTATTCCAGGATTCTCCCGTGGGCCAATCAGGTTGCGGATTCACTTCCACCTGGAGCTGGATTGGGTGGCTCCTGCGGACCAATCATACTGCTTCATTGTTCTAGGACCAATCAGACTGCTGCATTCTGAATCCTATTGTTCTAGGACCAATCAGACTGCTGCATTTTGGATCCTATTGTTCTAGGACCAATCAGACTGCTGCCTTTTGGATCCTATTCAACTCAGTACATAACACAGATGTTGAGTTCTGCATACCTGGGGCGAACCACACCCACAGCACCTACTGAAACCACCTTACGACGCCTCTGCTCCAAGTTCCCCCTTATGTAAAGTAGTACATTGACCGCTCACCAGCCTCAAAGGTGGGTAACTTTTGCGACCCAGTACGGGCTCCCTGGGCCTCTGGAATCATGCCATAGCTACCTGGCCATTGCTCTGTCCTCTGAGCTGGCCGCTGAGGTTGCAGGGTTCCTGCCTGGCCCTGGTTTAAATAAGCCAATCAGGGGTGGCTTGGGGGCGGAGCCAAGGCCAGGTAAGGTGGTTCCCTCTGACGCAGGCCATTCAGTTGGTGCAAGTGATTCTCTAAGCACCATGTAGATACTTTTTGAACCTCCCACCTGTACACTGATTCATCTCCATCTGTAATTAGACCCATTACAGTGGTACCTCAGGTTATATATGCTTCAGGTTACAGATGCTTCAGGTTACAGACTCCGCTAACCCAGAAATAGTACCTCGGGTTCAGAACTTTACTTCAGGATGAGAACAGAAATCATGCAGTGGCAGCGCGGAGGCAGCAGCGGGAGGCCCCATTAGCTAAAGTGGTCTTCAGGTTAAGAAGAGTTTCAGATTAAGAACGGACCTCCAGAACGAATTAAGTTCTTAACCCGAGGTACCACTGTATGGTAGTATCACTGGTTTCACTGGTGTTCGGTTGTTGCTGTTGTTTAGTCGTTTAGTCATGTCCAACCCCATGGACCAGAGCACACCAGGCACTCCTGTCTTCCACTGCCTCCCGCAGTTTGGTCAAACTCATGCTGGTAGCTTTGAGAACACTGTCCAACCATCTCATTCTCTGTCGTCCCCTTCTCCTTCTGCCCTCCATCTTTCCCAACATCAGGGTCTTTTCTAGGGAGTCTTCTCATGAGGTGGCCAAAGTCTTGGAGCCTCAGCTTCAGGATCTATCCTTCCAGTGAGCACTCAGGGCTGATTTCCTTCAGAATGGAGAGGTTTGATCTTCTTGCAGTCCATGGGACTTTCAAGAGTCTCCTCCAGCACCAGAATTCAAAAGCATCCATTCTTCGGTGATCTGCCTTCTTTATGGTCCAGTTCTCACTCCATGAGCAAAATCCTCTAGTCCATCAACATAATAGAGGGTAGCGTGGTAACGCCCCCCTCACATGGTGGTGGTAGCAGGGCCCTGTTAGAGGGGTTTATGCTGGGGGTCACTGACCATGAGTGCTCAGTGTATGGTCACATTCCCAGAATTTGGGGGGGAGGGGCAACTGTGTAAACACACATTTTGCAGTGTCCCCCATAATTCCTGCCTGCCCCTGCTTAGCCTCAGACCCCAACTGAGGGCTGAGAGGGATACACACCCAATGCCTAAGCCAAGGTTTCTTACATATGAAATTCAATAAAGTTGTGACCTAATTTTTAATCCCATAACTACGCTATGTTGTGTTTTATTCATCTGGGTTTGGCTCCTGGGGATGATGGGCCTGCGACTGGGCACGCAAATCCCAGAATTAGTCACAGAATCAAGAAAATTGTAGAGTTGGAAGGGACCCTGTGTGCAAAAGAAAGCAAACCAAATGGAATGGAAGGGATATTCAGCCAGATGTACAATTTCACTGGGTTTGTTTCTTAGTTTGTTTGGGGAAGTTTTTTTCTACCACTTCAAAACAAAACATAGTTTTTAAGTGTAACTGCCTTGGTACCAGCCAGCCACAGGTAATTGTACTAAATTAGATTTGTAAGCTACAGTGCAATCTTTGCATTGTTGCAAGCGGACTATGCAATCTTATCTGAAGAAGTGTGCATGCACACGAAAGCTCATACCAAGAACTAACTTAGTTGGTCTTTAAGGTGCTACTGGAAGGAATTTTTTTATTTTGACTATGGCAGACCAACACGGCTACCTATCTGTAACAACAACCTTGTTAGATAGTTAGACTGGGGGGGGGGGGAATGCTCTCGGGACAATTTTAAAGCATTGTCTCTCACCTTTTCAGTTGCTGATCTGCATGGTTACAGTTGGTTTCATAATGCCATGGATTAGAAAACTTTACAAGCTGAGGTGTCCAAATGATTTAGCTAGAACCAGATTGGTCATCAAATTCAACTTCAAGCGTCTAGTCCCTGATAAATGAAAGTATATCCTCCTTCCTGTCTCAGACCTGCATTTCTCATTTCCATACAAACTCTTATGTTTGCAACAACATCCCATCCCAGGAATCGACTCCCCTTCTTATTCCACCCACATTCCTTTTTCTCATGCAGAATTTTCCATTTTAACCAGCTCCCTATCCCATGACTTTAGCAGCCATTTTATAGGCAGATACTGGAAGGTGATTATCTCCATGCTGTGCTGAGCTTCGCTCCACCGATTTCTCCTGATCAAACAGCAGTTGGAAGCACAGGAATAGACCTGATCAGTTTTTCCTCTGAGCAGTCAACAATGTTATTCCCATAGCCCAAAAACTTAGGGCACTTGCAGACTCTTACTATATTTCAGTCAGAATTCTTCACATGCCAGCAAATTAAGGTTTACATGTTTATTATAGCCAATTGGGAGATCTTGCACAACAAACTCACCTACCTCGAAAGATTAGACCTTTTGCAATAAGGAAAGATGTAGGGGAATACAGTGGAACATGTAGGAAAACACTTTCTTCCTAAGAACACAATCTAGATCAGGCCTGCTGGATCAAGCTAGCGGCCAATATACTCCAGCATCCTGTTCTCACAGATGTTCCTATAGGAAACCCACAAGGTGGACCTATACACAACAGCACTCTTCTCTCCCATGGCTTCCAGCAACCGGTATTCAACCCGATGTCATCTACTGTAACCTCTCTGTGAACAAATCAGAATAAATGCTCATTAAATAGCCAAAGTGGTTTGTGGCTTAAGACCCTCGTATTTACGGGGCCACCTCTCCTGGTATGCCCTACAGAGGACCTTAAGGTCCATGAATAATCATAGTTTAGTGGTCCAGGGCCCTAAAGAAGTCAGATTATCCTCCACCAGGGCCAGGGCCTTCTCAGTGATGGCTCCAAACTGGTGGAATGCTCTGTCCCATGAGACCAGGGTCCTGAAGGATTTAACCTCCTTCCTCAAGGCCTGTAAGACAGAGCTATTCTGCCTGGCTTTCAATTTGAACTTAGCCTAATCTTTTATTCCCCTTCCTTCCCTCCCCCTCCCCTTTTTTATGAAAATTACCCACTCTGGGATCCCACAGCTAATTCTCCCTTGGTCTACTTGCTGGCCCAAATAGGACTAATTTAGTCAGCTCGCCCTGGTGATCATCTAATGTTTATTGGATGGATTTCCCCCTAAATTGATTTTTGAATTCTGAATTTATTGTTATTCATGCTTTATACTGTATTTTATGCTGTTTTTTGTTGCATCAATTAAGTGGTCTTGTGCTAGGATCCTGCTTATGGGTTTCCAGCAGGTCTCTCATTGGCCCCTGCAAGAAGAGGAGGTTGGATCAGATGGATCAAGAGTCTGGTCCAGGAGGCTCTTCTTATGTTCTGATCTTCTCCTGAAAATGAATATGGATGATAGGCACCAGCTCCTAGGGGTCAGGGCAGTTTCAGCCCCCCCCCCGCCCCATGTGGGTTTTTTGGAGGAGGCTTGGCTCCCTCAAAGTTCAGAGGGCTTTCAGCTCTGCCCCATGGTTCCTTGTGATTTACACTGAAGTGTAGGTAGGTTCCCATGAGGCTAGACACAGTGATAACAGCAAGAACCTGTATTGAACTAACGGAACTGGACAACAGGGGCAAAGCAACTTCTTATACACATGTCTGAAGGCCAGGGCCACTCCCACTCCCCACGTGATTGGCCGTCTAAACTTCCTTTTTTTAAAAAAAAATATTTATTAAAGTTTCAACATTACAAAGAAAAAAAGAAAAAGAGAAACAAAAAAAATACAAGCAATAAACAATTACAGAACCTCAGAAGCATAAATAAATACAGTAATACAAAACATCAACAATACAAAAAGGAAAAAGGCAAAAAAGAAAAACATTTAATAAACCCCCAAAAAAGAACAAACAAAGATAAAAAGAACCCCGTATTTTCATACCCTTAACTTTCATTTGCTTATTTCCTCGACTTCCTCACGCCTCCTTTTTTGTATTCTAGTTCGATTAATTATTCTAGCAAGTTCTTCCCCTCTTTCTCAAATTTAGTTCCATAATGGCCGTCTAAATTTCCAAGCTGCCAATCATGACTCAGAGTTTAAGAGCCAATGGCAGAGGCCCAAATCCTGAAATGTTCTGTGACTGGATATCATGTATTGAATCAGAACACAGGGGCTCAGTATCCTTAGTCAAGACTCAAGTTCAGGCAAACACAGACCACTGAATACATAACATTGTTGTTGTTTAGTTGTTTAGTCATGTCCGACTCTTCGTGATCCCATGGACCAGAGCACGCCAGGCACTCCTGTCTTCCACTGCCTCATGCAGTTTGGTCAAACTCATGCTGGTAGCTTCAAGAACACTATCCAACCATCTTGTCCTCTGTCGCCCCCTTCTCCTTGTGCCCTCCATCTTTCCCAACATCAGGGTATTTTTCAGGGAGTCTTCTCTTCACATAACATACATACATAACATACATACATACAACATCATAATGTCATACAACGTCACGTGTGTGATGTCAGGACCTCACGTCAGGAGCCCTCAATCAACCTGAGAAGATGGCGTCTCCGATCTGGATGAATGCTCAGTGAACGGGTAATCTGGAAGCACTGTTAATCAGAGGCCTTCCTGTTCAATGAAAGTGTTTCTTAGCTTCAGCTTATCTTCACTTATTCTTCTCTTCCTGTTTCCACCTTTGGCTTGTCCATGCCATGAGGACTGTAAGTGCTCAGGGACATGCACTGTGTGAAATTATTATTACTTTTTGGTTGCCTCCAGCACCCAACTTACATTTCAGGCACCCTGTTTAATACAGAAGCTGTAATTGCTAGTCACGCCCAGACCTAACATCCCCAGACGTGGTTTGTGGCACTGAGCTTACAAGAATCACTGAGCAGAAAGGCACAAGTGCTGGCTGATTGATGCAAAATTGCTTTCCTCTACTTGGCTGTGTTCTCTCTCTCTCTCTCTCTCTCTCTCTCTCTCTCTCTCTCTCGCCATATGCTGGCGAACACCCCCAGGACAATGGATGACAATACATCTGGAGAGTGACAGTAATCATACAAATCTTGTCTGCTTTCAGAAATCCATAAGGTGGCCTTTAATGGCGTGTGACAGGCAGGGAGAATTACTCATTAAGACGTGAAAAATGTTCTCTCAGTCTGTGTTGGTGTGCAATCGTTCTTCGTGTGCATGTGTGTGTGTGTGTATGTGTGAATTATGGATGATCATGTGCATTTGTGATCAGCTGGTCCACTGGGGCTACTGGAAAAGGCCAAACAACTTTAAGAAATTCCCTCCACAAAATCACATTCCTGTCCCTTGAAGTTACAGAGGTAATTCTCTCCATTACCTGTTCTCTGTACTATCAGGTCTCTGAACTACTCTGCCAAATCCAGTCTAAACATATAGCTATGGCCATATGCCTCTAAGCAAAAAAAAAAAAACAAAACACCATGGACTGTCTGAAATTCAGCCCTACTAGGAAGGTTCCCGCTCCATCTATTGTTTTGAAGTCTATATGGCACAGCTGCTACAACAGATATAAGATTAAAGTAAAGGTAAAGGTACCCCTGCCCGAATGGGCCAGTCTTGACAGACTCTGGGGTTTGTGCGCCCATCTCACATCTATTGGCCGGGGGCCAGCGCTGTCCGAAGACACTTCCGGGTGATTAGTTGGGATCAATAATAGCCTTAGATTATATCCATGTGATGTATTAGTTCTGAGCATGCTCAAAGCTGTTTCTCTGAAAGCCAGATCCCCTCATAGGAAACAAGAGGAACAACAGGGAGTGTTTCCTACTCTGAAGTGCTTTTTTGTTTGGTGTTTTTATTGTGACTTTGCTAGAGGAAGAGAACAAGCAAGCAAAGGTATATCTCTTTCTATAATAAATAAATCTCTCTTTTTAACTTTTCTGAATAGGGGATTGGAAGAGCAATAGGGCTTTTGTTTGTAATAAAAACTCTGTATTAAACTTCCCCCTGCATTCGCTCATTAAAAGCATCAGGAACAGCTTGGTGAGGCAGCACAAGTAGATCTGAGCCACAGGTAATTCCAGAGTATTTTCTGTAGTATTTCTAGAAAAGGTACGTGGATCTGTTTCCAACAAACCCCCCCCCCCTAGTTTAAATTCAGAATAGCTTGAATCTGGAGGAGTGCAGGAAAATGCTATCACTATTGTATCTACCTTGCTTTTTCATTTCTCAAATGAAAGGTTTGGGCACTATGCCTGTGTGAATGCAACTCCACATCGTTCCCCAAACCCGGAAGATATTTTCCCTAATTTCAGATATAACAGAGGCTGATTATTATTAATCCAAGGTGATGTGTTCTAGAGATAATGACTTCGCATTTTCAGGCCCTGCATTGCAAATATGTTCCACTGTGCTCTCGTGTGCCATGGATCAAACAAAACCATTATTCCAGTAGTAGATAGGAAGCCGTGTTGGTCTGCCATAGTCAAAATAAAAAAATTCCTTCCAGTAGCACCTTAAAGACCAACTAAGTTAGTTCTTGGTATGAGCTTTCGTGTGCATGCACACTTCTTCAGATACACTGAAACAGAAGTTGCCAGTTGCCTATCTGAAGAAGTGTGCATGCACACGAAAGCTCATACCAAGAACTAACTTAGTTGGTCTTTAAGGTGCTACTGGAAAAAACCATTATTATTATTATTATTATTATTATTATTATTATTATTATTATTTCCACCACCCTTCACCATTAAGGTCCCAGGGCGAGTTTTGGTATAACAACACAATTTTCAAATAGTATAAACACAGACAAAGAAATCAGTAAACAATACCCCCCCCCATTGGCATCAAAAACACAAAGACACATTTTTTTAAAAAAAATAAGGGAGGGCAGGGTGCCTTGGCAAGCAGAAAGAGGAGGCTGTGTGAGCATGCCATGTGCAAAAGCCCAGGCCCACTCTGACTGGCAGCAGCTGTTATGCCCTGGGACTCGGGCTTGGACTTGGAGCCAGAGGAGTCTCAGTCCGCACCGAATCCTTTGCCTCAGGCATCATCTGAACCAAGTCTGGGGCCTGATCCTGAAGAGTCCCAGTCTGCACAGTTTCTCCTGCAACAAACACCAGCTGGGCCGAGTCAGGGGCCTGAGCCTGCCCTGGCTCCAGATGCGGGGATTCCCTCATTGCCTTCAGCTGGGACATCACTCACAGCTGCTCCACTACCAGTTGGGTCAGGGGAGGCTGAGGCAGCCTCTGGGTCTAGTAACCCACCGACGTCTCCCGAGCTGCAGAGACTCAGGTCTGAGAGAAGAAGAGACCTGAGTATTCACAGGAGGAGTGCTCGCCTTCGGGCGAGACAGGGAAGTGAGTCACTGGGGGAGCAGGACCGGGCGTTACCCCGTCAGAGATAACCCACCCCAGGTTGCAGGAGCAACATTGCTGTATGCTAGATCATGCCTGTTACCCTGTGCCTGACCTAGCCTGGTTTCCTGCCTTGGCCCTGTCGGACTGACTCCTTGCGGAACCCTTGGATTCGGGACCGGACCTGGACTGCGTCACTCGGGTTACCCCCGGGCCCGGCACAGCAGCTTCCCAAAGTTTCACAGCCGTACCTGGAGATGCCAGGCGTTGAAACTGTGACCTTCTGTATTGACAACAGGATCTCTGACAGGGAGCTGTTCCCTGTCCCTTTGTCTTTATGCCACATCTGTGCAGTTGCATGTGGCCAGGGGTGTGCCTGTGAGAGGGACACTCGTGACATCCCCTGACGAGGGTCTCTGTTTTCTTTCACATATACCATATTTTCCCATGTATAAGACGCTCCTGTGTATAAGACGTCCCCTATTTGGAGGGGGGTGCAAAATTAAGAAAATGGAGGGAGATTGCCCATAGTTGTTGAGCTTTTTAAAGGGGGGGGGGGTTTGCCAAAAATTGCTCACCTTGAACTACACTGCCACTCGCATGCGGCGCCTATCGTCTGTCCCCTCACCTAGCACCCACCTGATTGCCATGGCAACACCAAATCAACACAAGACCTTGCCACAGCAACCAATGACACACCCAATAGCCACTCTCTCTCTCTATGTATGTGTATATATATATATATATATATATATATATATATATATATATATATATATATATATAAAATCTTCCCCATCCTCAGCTCCCTTTTCCTGCCAACCTCTCTCTGTAGCAAGTGACTCAGCCCTGACAGCTCAGATCGGGGGCAGCCCCCTCAGATGCCGAAATGCCAGCCAATCTAAGCGGCAGATTCAGATTAAAAGCCAACTATTATGTACGTGTACGTGCATATATATAAATAATGGGGCTTCCCCCCCTTCTCCCTCCCTCCTTCCCTCTCCACCCCCCCCCCCCCCGGCATGGTGAGTCAGTTAATCAAGCTTGCTTTGTGATGGCATAGGGTACCATTGCTGGTGGGCAGAGACCAGCCAGCCAGCCAGCCAGCCAAAGATGGGCATTTCCTGTCTCGCCCTGCTTTCACAACAGCCCCAAGTGATTGCTAGGAAGAGAAAAAAGCCACAAGCTTAATTGGGATCGCATTCTGAGTTCCAGCGCTGCTCTTTGGGTTTTCCCTTCCGGATCTTGGGGGGCTTTATTTGTGCCCGATAGGAGGGGAAATGCCCCTTTTCACAGAGAAGACAGGGTCGAAATAAAGAGCTCACAGTAAACGCCAGTCTGTCTGCTCCGTTCAGTACCAGGGTCAGTGGGATATCCCGCCTGCAGCAAATGCAACCTCCAGCCTTGCTTTATGTATTGCATTGTCCTGTGTTTGAGGCGGCTTGAATGGTGGTTGCAGGAGAAGGGGGTGGGGGAATGGTAGAGAAAAGAGGGAAGCAGTTCTATGAGGGATGGAAGCACTCCAGCAAAATGTTAAGCACCAGAGCAGTTTCAGAGGGAGAAATATATATATACAGTGGATGCTCGGGTTACAAACTTGATCCGTGTGGGATGCACATTCGCTACCCGCACTGGCGCATCTGTGCACATGCAGATTGTGATTTGGCACTTCTGTGCATGCACAAAGTGCAATTTAGCACTTCTGTGCATGCACAACTGCTGAAACCTGGAAGTAAGCCGTTCCGGTACTTCCTGGTTTCGGCGGTCCACAACCCAAAAAATCGCAACCTGAAGCATCTGTAACCTGAGGTATGACTGTACCGTGGTACCTCTTATCGAACGGGATCCATTCCGGAGCCCCGTTCACATCCTGAAGCAAATGCAACCCGTGTCTGCGCATGTGCGGATCACGATTCATCGCTTCCGCGCATGCACGTGACGTCATCTTGAGTGTCTGCGCATGCACGAGCGGCGAAACCCGGAAGTAACATGCTCCATTACTTCTGGGTCACCACAGAGCGCAACCCGAAAATGCTTAACCTGAAGCTACTTCAACCCAAGGTATGACTGTATAAGTATCTCTCTAGTGAATAGCAAACTTCTGGAAGGGTGAGGTAGCATGAATGTGAAGGAATATAATAATAATGAATGATAATATTTTTATCCCACCTTTCCCCGGACTGGGACTCAATGTGTCTCCTTCCTTGGAGGTTTTTAAGCAGAGGTTAGATGGACACCTGCCATGGATGCTTTAGCAGAGATTCCTGCATCAGAAGGGGTTGGACTAGATGACTCATGGTGTCCCTTCGAACCCTACAGTTCTATGATTCTGTGTGGCTTACACGAATTAAAAAGTTGCAGATAATATACAAAAAGCTAAGGTGCATTAAACATCATCGTTTAAAAGTAGTTAGATCCAAATAGAATTAAAACAACATAAAAAACAGATCTGTTAAAATACAGATGATAAGGACAGGCACAGTACAGTGGTACCTTTGGTTACAGACGATTCAGGTTACAGACTCCGCTAACCCAGAATAGTACCTCAGGTCAAGAACTTTGCTTCAGGATGAGAACAGAAATCACGTGGCGATGGCGTGGCGGCAGCAGGAGGCCCCATTAGCTAAAGTGGTACCTCAGGTTAAGAACAGTTTCAGGTTAAGAACAGACCTCCAGAACAAATTAAGTTCTTAACCTGAGGTACCACTGTACTATTAAATCCCTTTCCTTTAAAAAAAGAAACAAAAGGTTCTTGAATGCCTGTCAGAATAAAATAGTCTTCACCTGCCGGCAGGTGGTCAACAAGGTACGAATCAGTCTAGCTTCCCTGGCGAGGGAGTTCCAAAGTTGTCTGGGAGCAGCTACTAAGAAGGCCGCCTCCCACATCCCCCCCCCCCCAACATGCCTGTGTGGGTGGTGGAAGAGAGAGAAGAGGGTGTCACCCACCTATAGCTGTCAACATTTCCCCTTTTTTTAAGGGAAATTCCCTTATTCCAAATAGGATTCTTCACAAGAAAAGGGAAAAGTTGACAGCTATGCACCCACCCAGTTCTTGCTGCAGAGGTCGACCTGTATATGGCTTGCAACATTTTAATAAAAATTAAACAGCAACCACCATATGGTTCTTGACCTTCTTGTGATATTCCAGCTTGTCCTCTCAGGGAGAGCAATTCATTTAGATTGGGTTTGCTTGATCCAGGACAACAACACAATGCAATGATAACAGCAACAGTACTACCACATTATCAAGAGGGTTGCCTGTATTGCAGCAAAATCAGCAGTCTTTGGAACAAAAAATCTGTCTTCTTCTTCTTCTTTGGTGATCACGTGTAGCCAGGTAAGATTGTCTGCCATGAACGCGGTCTTAACAGTGACTGTGGAGGTCAATTCTGGATCCACACGTCCTTCAACAGTGGGGACATAGGTTTCCGGGTGGGAGTTGATCATGGTGAGGGTTTGCCTTCTTCTTAGGGTACCTTCTTCTTAGCATGTTTCTTTCTTTTGCCCTGAGTTGGCACGTCTCCAAAGCCCATGACACCTTTGGTAAAGGCTGTTCTCCAATTGGAGCGCTTAGAGGGGGGCAGTGGACATGATGTCAGGGATTGAGACAGAGATCGTCTGAGATGCTTGCCACTGAACTATGGACCTTCCATAGCACCTTTAGGACTGTGGGGGGAAAGGCATAAGTCAGTGGTAGCCAATATAGTGCCCTCCCTTCCATAAAACCTAGGGGATCTCGCTCACATAGGAAGCATCTTTGGCCCGTTCAATACCTTTGGCCCCTTCAATATTGGGCGGAAGGTGTGTCCTCTGCCTCAGCATCTGCTGCCTCACTCTCCCTAATGGAAGGGCCATCCCTGTGTGCAGAGCTTTGGTTTTTATGGGGGAACATTGAGTCATTTATTTACCGTTAAAGCATCAATGATCAGGTGATTGTCATGGCTTGAAGAGCCCCATGCACAGGGCTTTGCAGGTGCCGTCAATCAGCTGATCTGCAATGCCTCTAGGCCTCCTTTTCTGCCCCACATTGGATATGGGCATGGCTTGGTAGCAATGAAGATAGTATAGCAGAATCCCTCATTGACATCCATAAGGTTGGGACTCCAGATGAACTCTCCAAGAAATAAAAGTAGAATCCAATCCATGAATATATCCATCCGGTAACAAGTGATTGCTTCCACGGGCAACCGAGTTGTTTATATGGGGAGTAAGCATTCAAATTCCACGTCTCTCTCTCTCTCTCTCTCCTCACTTCAAATAGAGTACTTCTTTTTCTCTCTCAAAATGATACAATCGCAGCTCACACAATCAGCTGGAAATAAACTGAAATGAAAGCCATTGAATGATGAGATGTTGAGCTGAAATAATGCATACATGTGTGAATCAGTGGAGTGGCTGTGAGTAGCCTCATTATTCCAGCTGCAATTCCTTTCTCCTCTGTGAGGCCCTTCGTTTGCTCAACACATCAGCGATGTGTGCAAAACATTCCCGTTGCTGTGGGTTCAAGGTTCAATTGTGGGACACTGACATTTAATGCAGTCCCATGGAAGAGGTATGAGAATGGGACAATGGACAATGCCCAAGTTTTGATGGGGGTTGCATGATAAAAAGATCTGGCTAACACACATGTTCTAGAGGGAGTTGATTGATTGATTGATTGATTGATTGATTCATTCATTCATTCATTCATTCATTCATTCATTGACTGACTGACTGACTGATTGAATTTACAACCCACCTTTTTCTCCAAGTAACTCAAGATGGCTTATATAGTTTTCCCCATCCTCAGTTGACCCCCCACAACAACCCTGTAAGGTAGTTTAGGGCTGAGTGGCAGTGGCTGGCCCAATACCAGCCAGGGAGCTCCATCGCCAAGTCGGGATTTGAGTCCTGGTTTTCCAGGTCCTACTCCAACACTCTAACCACTCCACCAGGCTTCCTCAACCTCGGCCCTCCAGATGTTTTGGCCTACAACTCCCATGATCCCTAGCTAGCAGGACCAGTGGTCAGGGATGATGGGAATTGTAGTCTCAAAACATCTGGATGGCCAAGGTTGAGAAAGCCTGCACTACACTGTACTGTGTGCTGCAAAAGTTAATGGGAAAGATGAAACAAGGGGGACTGAGCAGCAAAGAGAAGATGACATGAACTTGAAGGGATTTGATGTGTGATCTATATATCAATCAATCAATCAATCAATCAATGGAACATATTTCTTTCTACCAGGTCAGGAATGCAGATGAGGAATGAAGCAGGAATAATAAGAATGTGGTCCACCAGTTCACCACTGACTAATTTCCCCTGGGACTATCTGGCTATTTGCCGGGATTCTTGCAAACAAAACTGGATCGTCTTATACTCTTAAGAAAGCACATTCTTGCTTTGTATATTTAAAGCACATCAGAGGACCACAGAGATTAAAGCTTTTAAAAATAATTAGACAACACAAGTTGGAAAAGCCAGGATAGAAAGCTGCCTTACTTCAACTCCATGTTGCTAAATACTGTCTACTCAAGTCTGACAGTGACTCTTAGGAATCATAAAAAAATTCCTTCCAGTAGCACCTTAAAGACCAACTAAGTTAGTTCTTGGTATGAGCTTTCGTGTGCATGCACACTTCTTCAGATACACACGTCTTAGGAATCATGTGTGAAGTGAGGGTTTCTTACTATCCATTGCTGGAGAGCACAAATGGAGAGAATACTTCTATGCTCAGGTCCTGCTTGAAGTCTTCCTGGAGGTATCTGCTTGGCCATTGTTGCCAGTTCATTTCCGGGTTGAATTTAAGGTTCAACACCCTAAATTACTTAGGCCCCAAATATCTGAAAAAACTTTCCTCACTGATTCTCTTGGGTGTTAAGATCAGCAGAGGGAGTCCTCTTGGTGGTTCCACAACCCTCAGAAGCTCAAAGGGTGATGGTCCAGGAGAGGGCATACTCTGTTGTGGAATTCCCTCCCTACAGAAGTGCATTTGGCTCTGTCACTATATAGCTTTCACTGAATGCTGAAGATACACCTCCTTACCTTTGACATATGAGATGTGCATGCTTTCAGGACCCACCCTATCCTTGTAATTGGTGTCAGCTTAATTCAAATTCTTGCAAACTGCCCTGGGAAGTCTTGATGAAGGGCAGGGAATGAATATCTTTCTTCTTCTGCACAAAATGGGATTTTGGTCTGATTCAGCGGGATTTTTCTGATATCCTTAGCCTTGCTTCCAGAGATGCTCACCAGTGTCTGAACATGGGACCATTTTCATGGAGGTAAATGTAAAGGGACCCCTGACCATTAGGTCCAGTCATGGCCGACTCTGGGGTTGCGACGCTCATCTCGCTTTATTGGCTGAGGGAGCCGGCGTACAGCTTCCGGGTCATGTGGCCAGCATGACTAAGCCAGAAACCAGAGCAATGCCTGGAAACACTGTTTACCTTCCCGCCGGAGCGGTACCTATTTATCTACTTGCACTTTGATGTGCTTTCGAACTGCTAGGTTGGCAGGAGCAGGGACCGAGCAACGGGAGCTCACCCCATCGCAGGGATTCAAACCGCAGCGCCACCCGCGTCCCTTCAATAAGAATTACGGGGTAGGCAAATTTCCGTTTGGCCTGGGGAGGGGCAAGACCTTGACTAGCTCCAGCTGCAAAATTTGAGGCTGCTGAACAGATCCTTGGGTTGGGATATTGTTTAAGGGGTTATCTTGGGGGGGGTGTTGTTATTATTGATATTAAAATTCTGCCTCTTTATTTTTAATTTTATTATTCCTGTGGAAATTGTTCAATTTAGTTGTGTACTTTTTGATTTACTCTATTTATGACTCTTTTTGCTTTAACTATGGAAAGGTGGCATACAAATAAAACGAGGGTGATAGTGATGGAAAGTGTAATGCTGGTGGTCAACAAAAGAGGTTTAAAGGCTCTCTCAAGGCAAATCTAAAAAAATGTAGTATACATTTTTAACTGACAACTGTTAAACACTGGCCTGAGAGTGCTCCGATTGGAGAACAGCCTTTACCAAAGGTGTTGTGGGCTTTAAAGACACTCGAACTCAGGACAAAAGGGAGAAACGTGCTAAGAGGAAGGCACGCTTGGCAAACCCTCACCATGATCAACTTCTGCCCGGAAACCAATGTCCCCACTGTGGAAGGACGTGTGAATCCAGAATTGGCCTCCACAGTCACTTATGGACTCACTGTTAAGACCATGTTCATGGAAGACAATCTTACTCGGCTAGGAGTGATCACCAAAGAAGAAAAAGAGGAGGAGGTTTGGGAAGTTCCAGACAGGGAGGCTCTCAAGCTGAACAAATTTATTTCAGCATCCCGAGCATGAAGGGTCCACTTTGGCTTTTATAAATGTGGATTTCTACGACATGAGGGGGGATGGTGCTGTGGGTTAAACCACAGAGCCTAGGACTTGCCGATCAGAAGGTTGGCGGTTCGAATCCCCGCAATGGGGTGAGCTCCTGTTGCTCGGTCCCTGCTCCTGCCAACCTAGCAGTTCAAAAGCACATCAAAGTGCAAGTAGATAAATAGGTACCACTCCAGCGGGAAGGTAAACGGCATTTCCGTGCACTGCTCTGGTTTGCCAGAAGCAGCTTGGTCATGCTGGCCACATGACCCAGAAGCTGTCTGTGGACAAATGCCTGCTCCCTCGGCCAATAAAGCAAGATGAGCACCGCAACCCCAGAGTCGGTCATGACTGGACCTAATGGTCAGGGGTCCCTTTACCTTTACAACATGAGAGCTCCAAACGCAAGGAGTTTGCTGCAAGAAGACACACACACACACACACACACACACACACACACACACACACACACACCCTGTGCTGCTAACTGCACAGATAAGCACAGAGCCTAGTAACAGAGGCTCTGGCAGCAGCCGGTCCTGAGCAGATGCACCAGGATCTTCATCCGGTGAGCTGGTGGTGAGGAAGGATTATGTGGCAAGAGCGGGGACAGGACTGAAGCAGCATCACAGCTCAGGGGCTGCGTGCAGCTTGCGGATGAATAGCTGCACTGAACGTAGGCTGTGTGGGAAGGAACAATCAAGGAAGGGAACAGCAGTGGGCAGCACGGGAAAGAATGCCTTTACAACGTGGAGTAAAGCAAGGAGGGATGTGCGTTCTGCACACATTAGCCTTGACAACTGCTCTCCTCCCAGCCGTGGCGTAACCAGGAACTTCCTCGTCTGAAAGAAGCAGCATTAGCGCAGTAAGGGAAAGGATGCTCGCTTTGCAGAGATGAGCAGGAGGGAGAAGGGGGAATCATAGAATCATAGAGTTGGAAGAGACCACAAGGGCCATTGAGTCCAACCCCCTGCCAAGCAGGAAACACCATCAGAGCACTCCTGACATATGGTTGTCAAGCCTCTGCTTAAAGACCTCCAAAGAAGGAGACTCCACCACACTCCTTGGCAGCAAATTCCACTGTCGAACAGCTCTCACTGTCAGGAAGTTCTTCCTAATGTTTAGGTGGAATCTTCTTTCTTGTAGCTTGGATCCATTGCTCCGTGTCCGCTTCTCTGGAGCAGCAGAAAACTACCTTTCTCCCTCCTCTATGTGACATCCTTTTAGATATTTGAACATGGCTATCATATCACCCCTTAACCTCCTCTTCTCCAGGCTAAACATGCCCAGCTCCCTTAGCCGTTCCTCATAAGGCATCGTTTCCAGGCCTTTGACCATTTTGGTTGCCCTCCTCTGGACACGTTCCAGTTTGTCAGTGTCCTTCTTGAACTGTGGTGCCCAGAACTGGACACAGTACTCCAGGTGAGGTCTGAACAGAGCAGAATACAGTGGCACTATTACTTCCCTTGATCTAGATGCTATACTCCTATTGATGCAGCCCAGAATTGCATTGGCTTTTTTAGCTGCCGCGTCACACTGTTGGCTCATGTCAAGTTTGTGGTCAACCAAGACTCCTAGATCCTTTCCCAAGACTCCTAGATCCTGCTTCCACCCAGATACCCCCCCCCCCATTGATGGATGCCTGGAGTTACTACAAGTGAAGGCATACAAAATACTGTAAACTGGAATAAGGCTGCAGTCCTAACCATGCATTCTGGAAAGTTAACTCCACCAGAATCAAAAAATATATATTTATGCAGAGTACATACATTTTTGTTTGTTTGTTTTTGTTTGAAATCATGTCCACCCCATATATATATAGAGAGAGAGCACTCACAAAAGAAGAATTAGTTCCCGGAGCTGTCTTACTTGTAGGACACTCCTTGCCCTGAGGTTTACATTCTAAAAGACATGATGCACAAGGGAGAGAAGAAAGCTCAGGCATCGTTTCTTAAAGTTGGGATAGGAGCATCATATATATATGCTCAACCCAGAAATGCATTTTGCCCCTATGTTGCAGATATGTTCAGCTTGCCTGTGGCCCTGTTAACGTGTAAATTTTCACTGACCCAGGATTTAGAGGAAGAGACAGGATAGGAGCTCGGAAAGGGAGGAATCTATCTATCTATCTATCATCTATCATCTATCATCTATCATCTATCTATCTATCTATCTATCTATCTATCATCTATCTATCTATCTATCTATCTATCTATCAATCTATCAATCTATCAATCTATCTATCATGTTCAGTTTCGGTTAATTGGTTCTCGTGGGAAACTTGCAGATTCTAGCTTTACCAATTAACTCAAGCTGGAGTCAATTTACTCTTGGCAGAAAGCCCAGGTCTGCTTGACCTAGAAACTACTCACTCTGATTGGTTAACGAGCAGCACTCAACTCTGTTATCTAGGGATTGCTAGCACAGTTTGATGTGAGGTGTGTTAGGAGTTAGAAGTGCTGTGTATGGTTATGAGAGAGAGAAAGAAAGATAGGATTTATTTTGTTTTGCTTTTATTTGTATGCAGAAACTCTGCTGGTTTTATTTTTCCTTTTAATAAATCCTGTAAATAGTTATTCTGAGTCTAGCTGACTAGTCATTACTGCCGCAACTAGCTTCTTCGCTGTGCAGGAAAACTCTGCTACGTTTGGGCTAAAGCCAGTAGGGCTATGCCTGACACTCCAAAGTTCCATGAGGTTATGGGCATTGTGCTGCCAGCCTGAGTTGCGGTGGTGTCAGCATCAACGGCGTTGGTTCCAGTAGTTCCAGAAGTTGTTGTTCTCTGGCTGGTTCCTGACCGTGGTGAGCTGGTGACGCAGCGGACACAAGGACAACAGCTGCAGCGTGTGAGTGCTGGGTGCTGTGGTTCCTGTTTTCTCTCTCGGTGGTCGTGAGTAGCTGGTTCCGGGTTCCAGGGACATCGCTCTCAAGATGGCCTCACAACCAGTTCAGATGGCTTTTGAGCGTCTGAATGACTCCAATTACTTGCTGTGGTCGGAACGCATGCAGGCAGTGCTGCAGAGGGATCGTCTCTGGCAAGTGGTGAGTAAGTTTCCTACGAAGCCTGATGATGAAGACCTCGATAAAGACCAAAGAGCAAGGGCCACAATTGTCTTGGGGCTGGAAGATTCCCAGTTGCCGTATGTGAGGGGAATCAAGACAGCTAGAGGTGTGTGGCAAGCACTTAAAGAACTCCATGTGCGTGAGACAGCGGTTTCCAAGCTGTTCATTCGCAAGGCATTGTACAAGGCAATGTTACAGCCTGGGGTTACAATGCAGGAACACCTACACAGTTTACAGTTAAAGTTTTCTGCGCTACAGGAAAGAGACTGTGCATTAGACCAGCAGGAGAAGGTGGCTATTATTTTGAGTTCTCTCCCGGAAAGCTGGGACAATTTAGTTTTGTCTCTAGAAGGCATGCAGGAGCATGATTTATCAGTCAGTTACGTTACTGGGCGTTTGATTGAAGAATGGCAGAAGAGGCAAGAAAGGTCGGTGGCTGCAGAGGCTTCTACAGGTGGGCGGTTTGGAAGGAGTTCTCATGCCGTGCCAGAGGTGAAGCAAAAGCAGCGTACCGGTGAGGAGTCAGCGTTTGTTGTTAGGCGTTGTTTCCGATGTGGGTCTTCAGCGCATCTAAAACGACAATGTCCGGAGTTGGTCAAGTCTCAGTTGCCGGTGCAGGAGCAGAGACGAGATCAGCAGCAGCAGCAGCAGCGTAAAAAGAAATTCTTCAAACAAAAACAGTCGGCTCAGCTGGTGACCGGCGAGGTCAAGATTGCTGATGAGAAACAAGCGGTCTGGGTGGTCGATTCGGGAGCATCTTGCCACATCGTGAATTCAGATGAATTGTTTGTTTCCAAGAACTCAGCACAGCGCAGCCAGGTGGCTCTAGCAGACGGAAGTACTTCCGAAGTGATTTCGGGGGGTGCAGTTTTTGTTCCTTGTCTTCGTGAATGCCTGCAAAATGTACTTTGTGTGCCGTCATTAAGGAGCAATCTGATGTCTGTAGATTGTTTGCTAAAAGCTGGGTTTAAAGTGTATTTTGAAGGAGACAGTTGCATTATTAAGAAGGCTGGTGAGATTTTAGGCACTGCTAAGCCAGAGGGAGGCTTGTTTTGGCTTAAAGCAGGATCTCAAGTTGCAGCAGTAGTCAGTAAATCTCAGCCTGCAGTGAATAACAAAGCTATACATGACAACTGTGTGCACTTATTGCATAGGAAAATGGGGCATGCTTGCTGGAAAAGTGTACTAAAAATGTCTGAATTGGCTGATGGGGGTAATTTAAAGAGTTGTAACAAGTACCTTGATTGTAATGTCTGTAAAAAGGTTAAAACCCACAGAGTCTCTTACCCCAGAAGTGACAGAGTTAGTGAGGCACCGCTACAGCTGGTTCACATGGACGTAATTGGTCCATTTGCTGTAAGTAGGGGTGGATCGCGCTTTTCATTAACAATTGTGGATGACGCCACGCGTTATTCTTGGGTTTTTCCCATGAAAAATAAGGGTGACGTGTTCACTAAGTTTAAAGGCTGGGTGGCATCTGTGGAAAGATTTCTGTCTGTTAAACTCAGAAGGATACAGACGGACAGAGGTGGCGAATTTATGTCAAATGCCTTTAAAGACTGGTTACAAAAGCGTGGCATTGGGCATAGAAAAACGAACGCTTTTTCCCCAGAGGAGAATGGCGTTGCAGAGCGAAAAAACAGATCTTTACAAGATATGATGTTTGCCATGCTTGATGATGCTGATTTACCCATGTCTTATTGGGGGGAGAGCATGCTCACCGCGTGTTATCTCCAAAATAGGCTCTTTCATCAAACAATAGGTACAACCCCGTACTTTAAATTGTTTCAGAAAAAACCTAAAATTGACCATTTGCATGTGTTTGGATCAAAAGCCTGGGTATTAATTCCGAAACAAATGAGAAAGAAGGGAGATCCTAAGACCAAACAGTTAGTGTTTGTGGGTTACCAGGAGCTGGGAAAAGGTTTCCGTTTTGCTGAAGGGACAAATGGCATTGTGATCTCCAGGAATGCCAGTTTTTGTGAACACAGTGGCTGGGAGAGACTACATGCCAATACTGAGGTTTGGTTTGAACCTTCCCAGGAGCTTCATGACTCTGAAGGTAGACACAGAGAGTCAGAGTCTGAGGGGGAGGAAAGTTCAGATAAGAGCTCTCAAGAAAGTGGAGTTAGCCAAAGACCAGTTGCTAAGCAACAAAAGAGAGGTCGTAGTTCTGAGGAGGAAAGTGGGTCAGAAGAAAAATTTTCTCCCAGAAGATCTAAAAGACAAAACAAAGGAGTGCCTCCAGTGCGTTTTTCCCCAGATACTGCAAATGTATTTAGTGTAATTGCAGAACCCAAGAGTTTTCAGGAGGTGTTAAAGTTACCAAAAGAGGAGGCAGAGCGCTGGAAACAGGCAATGGAGGAAGAGATGTCCTCTCTGAATGAGCACAAGGTCTTTACACCAGTAGCAGCGCCTGAGGGGGCAAAGATTGTAGGCTGCAGGTGGGTGTATAAAAGACTTAGGCCCGGTTAGGACATATCTAGGGTTGGAAGTGTGCTGGGCCCAAGATGGCAGCTGCCTAATTAGTCAGCAGAACAAAGTTAAGCAACTACTGACTACATACAGGATGCAGGATTGCAAAGGGGCAGCGGTGCCTATGGATCCAGGTTTCATAAAAACACTTCACATAGATGAGAGTCCTGAATTTGAACATCCTGATGTATATCACTCTGTAATTGGAAGTCTATTGTATATAGCACAGTGGTCCAGACCTGATATTAGCTATGCAGTAGGCATATTAAGTAGATTGGTCTCAAAACCCACACTAAATGCCTGGAAAGGGGTAAAACAAGTTCTGAGGTATCTCAAACAGACAATTGGCTATATGTTACAATTAAATTCTTCAGAGGATGAAATGTTGAGTTGCTACTGTGATAGTGACTGGGGAAATTTGCCAGATAGAAAATCTGTCACAGGACTAGTCATAATGGTCGGTGGAGCTTTAATCAGCTGGCGGTCACGCAAGCAAGACGTTGTAAGTGTGTCATCAACGGAATCAGAGTATGCCGCATTGAGTGAATTGTGCAACGAGGTGATTTATTTCAAGCATTTGTTAACAGATTTAAATGTAAATTGTGGAGAACCAGTACAAGTTTACATTGATAATCAAGCTTGTATAACATTAAGTAAAACAGAGGGTTTCAAATCGCGTTCAAAACATATCTCTGTAAAATACCAAAATGTACGTTGCTGTGTACAAGACAATGTAATCACCTGTACTTGTGTGTCAAGTGAAGAAAATGTAGCAGATGTGTTAACTAAACCATTGGCAAAGATAAAGAACAAGCGTATGTGCAAGGGTTTAGGTTTGCTGGAAAAATAATCTCCTACATAGGTGTATTTGGAGTTAATTGTTCAGCAGAATCTGTGAGGGGGTGTTCAGTTTCGGTTAATTGGTTCTCGTGGGAAACTTGCAGATTCTAGCTTTACCAATTAACTCAAGCTGGAGTCAATTTACTCTTGGCAGAAAGCCCAGGTCTGCTTGACCTAGAAACTACTCACTCTGATTGGTTAACGAGCAGCACTCAACTCTGTTATCTAGGGATTGCTAGCACAGTTTGATGTGAGGTGTGTTAGGAGTTAGAAGTGCTGTGTATGGTTATGAGAGAGAGAAAGAAAGATAGGATTTATTTTGTTTTGCTTTTATTTGTATGCAGAAACTCTGCTGGTTTTATTTTTCCTTTTAATAAATCCTGTAAATAGTTATTCTGAGTCTAGCTGACTAGTCATTACTGCCGCAACTAGCTTCTTCGCTGTGCAGGAAAACTCTGCTACGTTTGGGCTAAAGCCAGTAGGGCTATGCCTGACACTCCAAAGTTCCATGATATCAATCTATCAATCTATCATCTATGTGACTCATAGTCAAATGTTAGCCCTCGGGCAATGGGGACAGCCCAACATTGGGCACCAGATTACATGGATTTTGGCCACTACTAATGCTGTCTTGGGGTGCGGGTGGTGCTGTGGGTTAAACCACAGAGCCTAGGGCTTGCCGATCAGAAGGTCAGCGGTTCGAATCCCCGCAACGGGGTGAGCTTTCGTTGCTCGGTCCCTGCTCCTACCAACCTAGCAGTTCGAAAGCACATCAAAGTCCAAGTAGATAAATAGGTACCACTCCGGCTGGAAGGTAAACAGCGTTTCTGTGCGCTGCTCTTGTTTGCCAGAAGTGGCTTAGTCATGCTGGCCACATGACCCGGAAGCTGTACGCCGGCTCCCTCAGCTAATAAAGCAAGATGAGCGCCACAACCCCAGAGTCGGCCACGACTGGACCTAATGGTCAGGGGTCCTTTTACTTTTAATGATGTCTTCCCTCGCATGTTGCAACAGTGCAACTGATTATGTTTTCATTTTAATGAGCAATTATGTAATTCCCACTTCTTGGCCCAAGACATGAACCAAAGCACAGCTGTCCTTCAAAAGTTTCACTCCTCCTCTGAATTTTGTGATGTGGTACTTCAACTAAACATTGTGTACAAAAAATGCATATATTAAAGTACATGCAAAATGCATGATATTAGGGGGAAATGCTTGCTTAAAAAAAAGTAATGTGTACTGCAAATGTTTATGGGGAGAAATTGACACTACAGTGCTGATGAATTTTCATGATGATCCCTCTCCCCACAAAATCACAGTTTACTGAGGAAGTGTGGAACACTGAATTGGAAAAAAAGAAAGAGAAACAGAAATTGCCTTCTTCACCCATCCTTGCTTGGAAGCACAGAAGCATATGAAACTTCCTTTTACTTAGACCCCCAATTTCTCATGCTTCCAATCTTAATTTCTTGATTTTGCAGCAATTTGCAATTTATTTATTTAAAAAAATAAATCTCATACAAGTTCACCGGCATTTTAGTGCAGATTTCTTCTGAACCAATACACAAACTGAAACTCAGCCGTCCTTTGAAATTTATTCTTTTCTGAATTTTGCAATGCAATTCTCCAGTCATGTAATGTGCAAAAATATATATGCTCATATTAGGGTAAAGTGGTGCATATAAATTCACACATTAGTGAAAATATCATGCAAGAATGCATTACATGACATATAGCTGCTTTGCAAAAATGTATTCGTTAGGCAAAATTTGATACAAAAATATGTATAGTCTGAAAAATCCATGCCACACAGCTAATCAATCTTCATGGGAACATTTTTTTTTAAAAAAAAGGAAAATTCTCAAACTGATGTTTAAATGAGGAGAACTCAAGATCTGAAAAAGCCCCACACCGGGGAGTTTCAGAAACAGAAGTTCAGTCTTCTATTACACTGTCCCACTTTCCTACTTCTATCAGTGGAGATTGTATAACTAAAGATTGAACTTATTTATCTGAAACTCCCTGCTGAAGGGCCTGAGAGGTCCAAAATTGGGCACTAAACTTTTTATCTGACCCCTTGCTTTCTGCTCCTGCCCCCTGTCAGATGCTGGTGGTGGTTGCTCATGAGTAACCAGGCAGGGCTCCGACCTGTCTTTTACAGGTTTTATTGTGCAAACTATTTACAGTGCAGATCCACAAAGTTCATGTCCATCTTAGTCACTTGCAGAATCCGGGCGTGGCCCCCTCTGGTTTCTCCCCCAACATAAGAACTTCGGCACCCCAAGTCTCCTCCTCCCCTCCTTGTGTTTCACCCCTCTGTGCAAGCTGGGCGACAGAAGGGGCGTGCGTCCCTCCTGGCCAGCCCGGCAAGGCGAGGCACTGGGGCTCTCAGCAGCATCATCGAGCCCTTTCCTTGCTTGGCTGGCCCCTTCCCTCTCTTCCTCACTGGAGGGGTGGCTTTTCCCACCGCTGGAAGAGGAACTGTTCCTCAGGAGTTTTGGCGGCTCTCGGTATCCAAACGGCCCCCCTGCCTCCCTCCCCTGTTCTGATGGCAGTCCCCTGACACCCCCATTTGCCCACTGTTTTTCCTTTTTTGCTGCACATTAAACAATATCAAAATATGGAGGGGAAAGAACTGTTTTAAAAACAAATCGACAATAAAACTACTCTTGCCTAAACAGAAAAAAGGTTTTAGCAGGCATAAAAAAATGGCGCAATGAAGACACCTCCCTAATATTCCTATCAGGCCCAAGTATGTCCCCTGTTAGAGAGAAGGTGACCTTCAGAAAGGGAATCTCACAGTGAACCAGCTGGGGATACTCATGCAGACTAGCCTACAGTAACTGCAAGCGAAGGCCTCTCTTAGCCTTTCATGGAACCATTCAACAGGTAGTGCTGCTGTAGATCAATACCAGGAGCAGAAATTTCATCTGCATAATTTGAATACCAGGGAGTGTTGCCTGGGAGGGTTGGGTAGATACGGAGGCAAGGGAGATTCACAGTTCAGATCGCCTCTTAAGCTACTGTGAAGTTTGGTTTTCTTGGAGGCAAGGTACTGCATACGCTTATCTCTAGTGAAAGGATTTACCCGAAGCATCTCTTTCTCTCTGTTTCACATACTCTGCTTCAAAGAAAAAGAACGAAGGAAGTTTGAAGTGCAGTGAATTGTGGAAGGAAGTCTTCGAGGAATGTCTAGGAAATAGATTTGCATAACGCAAATCAGGAATAAAAAGAGAGAAGATCAGCACAAAGCAAAGAGGTCATAATAGGTACAGTGGACGCTCAGGTTACGAACGTGATCCGTGCAGGAAGCACGTTCGCAACCCGCAGCGTTCGCAACCCGCAGCGTCACGTCTGCGTGCACGCAGGTCACAATTTGGCACTTCTGCACACGCCAAAGCGTGATTTAGCGCTTCTGCACATGAGTGAGCGCCGAAACGCCGAAAGCCTGTTCTGGTACTTCCGGGTTTGGCGCAGTGCGCAACCTGAAGCGTCTGTAACCTGAGGTATGACTGTATTGAGAAAATACATAATCATGAGAATCTTGATTCATAGGCTGTGAGCCAGAGGTTGGATGGAAAGAGGAGACCCACTCCCCTCCTTCAGCCCAGGTCCCCACACATAATAATAATAATAATAATAATAATAATAATAATAATAATAATAATAATAATAATAATAATAAATTTATTTGTATCCCGCCCTCCTGGGCCAAAGCCGGGCTCAGAGAGGGCTAGCAACAGGTAAAAATAGCACAGTATACATAAAATCGCACAGTCAATTAATTAAAATACATGCTAGAATCAATTCAGAATCAAACCATTGGGTTGGAGTTCTATGAAGATTACAGAAGGAGAGAGGGAGTCAGACTGTGCCTTGGCCAAAGGCCTGGTGGAACAGCTCCATCTTGCAGGCCTTGCGGAAAGATGTCAAGTCCCGCAGGGCCCTAGTCTCTTGGGACAGAGCGTTCCACCAGATCTGGGCCACGGCCGAAAAAGCCCTGGCTGTGGTTGAGGCCAGCCTAACCTCCCTGTGGCCCTGGATCTCCAAGATGTTTTTATTTGAAGACCATAAGGTCCTCCATGGGACATACCAGGGGAGCCCACATCTTTTGTTTCTTCCACCTCTTAGCGCTATGGGGCTTGTGACATATACAGTAGTTCATAAGGCTACATCTTAGTTTCAACCAAGCAGTTTGCCATTCAAGTCTATGAGCCCCAGCCATGCATGCATATTTCTGTTTGTGGGTTTAGGTTGATAATTACACATTAGCACTTTGCATTCTGTTAGGTCTGAGTAGGCAGCACACAATGTTGCTATGCTTCTCTGCCATGCAAATATTTGTATGCCAATAAGACTCAGGACCGCGGGTTGCCAGATCCTTCCTACGGCTTCCTTTGTTTTCCAGTAACCTGGAAGCTGTTGGTTCCTTCCCAGGGAGACATTGAATAAATCAACCTGATGTTTGGAGGAAACATCATACACTAGGCATTGTACCTTGAGCGCACACTATTTTTAACTTTAAAAACCAGCCAAACAAAAACAGGCCCAGTTTAAATTCTGCCCACAACCTACATGTCACAATTATTTGGGTGCCTGGAAAGTGCCTTCAGTATCATTATATATTTATACAGCAGATGTGGTCCATCCAAACAGATTTGCTCTGCCATTTGGTTTCTACCATGTAACAGCTGGATGAGATGAAGGTGCACATCAGACCAGAAGAAAAAATCATCAATTATGGAAAGTCCCAGCACTCCACATGAAACCCAGGAAAAGGATAGCTTATTATACAGGAAATCCACCATTCTTCCCAGCTTCCTTAGTTGAGGGCACAAAATACAATCAAGGAAAGACTATCATTGCCAGGGGTGGCAACTTGGACAAAATATTGGGGGGCCCATGTAAGCCCCACTCTGCATAATCGATAGCATGATGTGGTGTGCACCCACCATTTGAATGGCAATGGCCATCAACTAGGAGGCTCAAATATTTGAGGGGGGGGAACCAAAGAGCCCTCAGCCTCTAGTAGTTGCCTCTTATGATCATTGTCCTTTATAGCTTGGTACATTTGAATTCTGGTGCTGGAGGAGACTCTTGAGAGTCCCATGGACTGCAAGAAGATCAAACCTCTCCATTCTGAAGGAAATCGGCCCTGAGTGCTCACTGGAAGGACAGATCCTGAAACTGAGGCTCCAAGACTTTGGCCACCTCATGAGAAGAGAAGACGCCCTGGAAAAGACCCTGATGTTGGGAAAGATAGAGGGCACAAGGAGAAGGGGACGGCGGAGGACGAGATGGTTGGACAGTGTTCTCGAAGCTACCAGCATGAGTTTGACCAAACTGCGGGAGACAGTGGAAGACAGGAGTGCCTGGCGTGTTCTGGTCCATGGGGTCATGAAGAGTCGGACACGACTAAACGACTAAACAACAACAACTTCTTCTTCTTCACATAGTGTATAGTTAAACTATGAAATTTGCTCACACTGGAGCCAATGGCAGCCCCTGGCTTTGCAACAGGATCAGACAAATTCAGAGAGGAAAGGACTATCGCTGGCTACAAGCCATGATAGCTATGCTCTGCATCCACTTCTACAGACAGCAAGGTTCTGCCTGTTGAGATTCCTATAGGCATCTGGTTGGAAACTGTGGACTACATCAACCAAAGGCCTGATCCAGTTCCTCCCATGTAAAACTTTATTGTACAAATAACTCCATATTAGCCGAAATTGAGTGATATTTGTAAAGAAAAAGATCAAAGGAATGTAAACAAAGCAGAAAGAAATGATATTATATTATGTACAAACGTGTGTAAAAAAGAATGTGATATCAAACAGTATAATGAGAATGATGTGAAGGATTGTGTCGATGAGTATGTTTTCTATGTAAATAACTGTCTTTTTTATTTCTTTGTTTCTTATATTTGTTACTTCTTTATTTTTTATTTATTTTCTTTCTTTATAAATTTTCTATTTTATATAATTTTCTTTTTTTCTACCTGTTAAGAGATTGTACATAATGTTTGTATAGACATGCAATTTTTTAAATCAATAAAGAATATTAATTTTTAAAAAAGGAAAGAAAAAAGGAAAGATCCTACCAGAATTCCTGGGAAAGCTCCACTTGTCAGAGTAAAAAGATGTGCTAAGCTAGACAGTCCTTGGGAACAAGGTAGCTTCCTACACACATCAGGCCCAACCTAAACAACAGAGACATGTGCGCCTAGCAGCTCCTCTAGCAAAGCTGCTTGTTTAAGCAGATACCTATATTAGAATTGAGGATGCTTAAGAGACTTCCAGCATGCATGCTCAGCATTTGTTTTGTAGCATCAACTGGTGTGAATGTGCCATTACAAATTAATCATCATAGACAGAACTTTCAATGCCTGCTCAAGTGCAAGAGAGAGAGAGTCGGTTGAACACATCTCCAGTCACCAAATGCTGAGTAAGTTACATTGCTTGCGCACATATACCTGGTGCTGGTCGGGAAGAAAAATGGGCACGATCCATTCTGCCCATGAATGGATAGTGCGTGGCAGCTCAGAAGAGCCCCGGTGGACCTTCCCTAAGCCCTTTGTCTCATGTGGACACACGTGGCTTGCTGGACCATTATGAAGAATGGAAGACCCATGTCATATTCCCATCCAGTCTTCCCTTCCACACATTAGTGAAAGTCATTCAAGCTGTAATATTCCGTTGCTTGGATTGAACTTGATGAAGGATATTGGGTGCACATGGGGTACTCAGGAGCCCTCTTGCTCTTCTAGCATCGTCTGGCAGTCACAATGAAGACCAATTTATCTGGGGATCTAAGAGCCTCCACCTTTCTTACCAGGAGACTAGCCCAAAGGATAGTTAGCTCCCACTAAAGTGGCAGGAATCTACAGTAGCTCAGCCAAATGCCAAGGCAAGGATGCTGGTGAGATCAGTAGTCCCAGCACTCATATTAAATGCAACCATGAATTTGGGGGGCCTCTTCCTTCCTTCCTTCCTTCCTTCCTTCCTTCCTTCCTTCCTTCTCCTTCTCCTCCTCCTTCCATGCATCGTTACTGTTGTTGTTTTCTTATTTTTACCCTGCCCATCTGGCTGGGTTTCCCCAGCCACTCTGGGAGGCTCACAGCATATCTAAAAACATACTAAAAACATCAAGCATTAAAAGCCTTCTGATAAAGAGCTGCCTTCAGATGTCTTCTAAAAGTTGTGCTTCTTTATCTCCTTGACATCTGGTGGGAGGGAGTTCCACAGAGTGGGCACCACTACCGAGAAGGCCCTCTGCCTGGTTCCTTGTAGCTTCATTTTTTGCAGTGAGGGAACTGCCAGAAGACCCTCGGTGGAGGACCTCAGTGTTCGGGCTGAGCGATGGGGGTGGAGACACTTCTTCAGGTCTGCTGGGCTGAGGCCACTTAGGGCTTTAAAGGTCAGCACCAACACTTTGAATTTTGCTCAGAAACGTACTGGGAACCAGTGAAGATCCTCCCCCAGTCACCAGTCTAGCTGCCACATTCTGGATTAGTTGTAGTAGCAAGGTCTTGCCTTGTTGACCATGAGCTTTAACCACAGGACAAACCTTGGCTACAGACCATAGTTAAGGGGGGGAGACCTTAACTTTGCTCCTCCCTGAACTTTTTAGCTTAGCACAGCATGGCTAAGGTATGGCTTAGCATGTCATCTGCACCCAGCATCATGGTTAAGCTGTCTCCTCCTTAAGCACATAGTCAAGGTTAGTCCTAGTTTTACGGCTCGTGGTTAAGTAGGAGACACCTTCAGATGACACACTAAACCTAGGCTTAACTGCTGCACAAAGCCTGGGGAGAACAAAGTGACTGTAATCTCCCATCAGGAGGCAGTGCAGTTACCCATTCCCATTGCATCATGGTTTGCCTCAGCACTATGTTCTATTCACTATGTTCAAAGCAAGGCTGTGTCTGAATCTGTACTGAGAACAGAAGTTAGAGAAGGGAAAGGTGTACAGCCTCACACTCTCTGCATGGGGCCATTGCCTTCTGCCAATAGCAAAAGTGCACAATGAAACCTCCGCAGTTCTTCAAGAAGTGAATTGTTGGCTTGGTTGCTTGAGGAATGTGGATACAGTGGTACCTCGGATTACATACGCTTCAGGTTACAGACTCCGCTAACCCAGAAATATTACCTCGGGTTAAGAACTTTGCTTCAGGATGAGAACAGAAATCGTGCTCCGGTGGTACAGCAGCAGCAGGAGGCCCCATTAGCTAAAGTGGTGCTTCAGGTTAAGAACAGTTTCAGGTTAAGAACGGACCTCCGGAACGAATTAAGTACTTAACCTGAGGTACCACTGTACACTCTCCTTTTCAGAGGGAGAATAATAACACAAGTGACTCAGTTGTGTAGTACGTCTTGGGTTGTTGCCGGGCTCTGGAGTCAAGTGGCAGCATGAGACGGATGAGGAAGAGGAACAGGATGATGACATGGGGAGCACTAACACCAGGGAACAGAGGCTAGGGTGGTGGCTGACCCAGCCAGGGAAGCCGGACTCCCATCTCCCCTTCCCTCCCAGGGAGAACACAGCAATAGAATACAAGGAGGGTGTCAGCCTACCACTAGGCGGGTAGGAACGGTAGTCAGAAAGGGAGGAGACAGCATGATCACCCATGGCCTAGAAATATTCCATTGGTAGGGACAGATGCATCCTTCCTGCCAGGCCTGAGACTTTCATGCGTAAGTGTGCCATGCCCTGCCTTTAAAAGCTTGGCGGGTGGGTATGCCAACCTTTTGGGGCAACTCTGCTGCTTCTTTGCAATACTGCACTCCTTGCCCTGATCTTGGCCTCATTGGACTACTGCTCCCAGCCCAACATGCCTCACCTTTGCTGTTTTCTAGCTTAGCATAGCAGCAGCCGCTGTGACTCCTTACCTGCTGCGGAGCCTGCAAGTCATCTTTGTTTCAATACAGAACTCTTCCTTACTCTCAAGTGAGAGTCTCTGTTGTCACAGACTGGGCAGGAGCCAGGACAAATTTGCTCTTGACAACACTGATAAATACACAAAGATGACTGGTTATATAATGTTGTGACATCACTGCGTTCTCTATGGGATCCCTGATTGACAGTCAGGGATCAAGAATGTTGTTGTTGTTGTTGTTGTTGAATGGCACCAAATCAGCCACTGATCCAGACTGGGGGAAAGGTGGGAACAGCCAGTTGGAATAGTGAGCTGGTGGGGGCGGGGAGTATTTTGGCACTCCCTGAAGTCCAACTTTTACAATGAAAATGTCTGGGGTAGAACATTTTGTCCAGCTCTAATTCCTGATTCTTGCAATGGTTTGCTGTGGCTGCGACTCTGTGCCAAAACCAAGGAGGAGGAGGGAAACTGGGCTCGACAAAGTCCTATTACAATCCTTTTAAACACTGAAGCTGTGACTGTGCTGGATCATGCACAAAGTCTGTAAGTACTTTTTAATAAAAAAAGAGAGGAAAATGGTTGAAATAGAAAAGCTAAAATAACTTTCAGCAATAGCCACCTTTTGCACATAAGCACCTGTGGCACCAACAATCCTTTGTGTCAATCGCCCCTCATCAAAAGGTGTTTCAAATGACTCTTGACACACCCCCAGGGGATCACAGTTCTTGGCAAGGCGCGAGGTTATGAAACCAGAGAAAAGATCCATCCCAATTTACTACTTACTGGCCTTTCCTAGCAGTGAGTGGGGAGAAGGCAGGAGTGGAGGAGGGAGAAATGCTTCAAGGTTTATTGCAAAACTGGCAGCTGCTGTCAAATACTGGATGAGGAAGAAAGTGGATGACTTGCCCCATTTTGTAGGGGGAAAGAGAGAGAGAGAGAGAACCACAACATTCGGGTTATATGAATATACAATACCTGATGAAGCATAGGAATGACATATTACCCCAAAGATCATCCAGATCATCTGCATTACTCTGAGAGAGAACTTCATTTGTCTCCAACTACTGTTACCACAGGGACGTGGGTGGCGCTGTGGGTTAAACCCCAGAGCCTAGGACTTGCCGATCAGAAGGTCGGTGGTTCAAATCCCCACAACGGGATGAACTCCTGTTGTTTGGTCCCTGCTCCTGCCAACCTAGCAGTTCGAAAGCACATCAAAGTGCAAGTAGATAAATAGGTACCACTTCAGCGGGAAGGTAAATGGCGTTTCCGTGCGCTGCTCTGGTTCTCCAGAAGCGGCTTAGTCATGCTGGCCACATGACCTGAGAGCTGTACGCCGGCTCCCTCGGCCAATAAAGCGAGTTGAGCGCCACAACCCCAGATTCGGCCACGATTGGACCTAATGGTCAGGGTTCCCTTTACCTTACTGTTACCACATTCACTGTGCTGGTCCCGGGGGGTAGGTTACCGTTATCATAGTCAAAGATCAGTCCTGAGTCACTAGCCTGGAAACAGTCCACAAGAAGCGAGGCGAGGTCCGAAGCAGGAAGCCGGGCGGGGACAGGAACACTGGAAGGTCAGAAGCAGGAAGCCGGGTGGGGAACAGGAACACTGGAAGGTCAGGTCTAGGTCCGGGTAGAAGCAGGTACTCAACGACGACGTTGCTTCCGCAACCTGGGGCTGGGCTGACTGGCCTTTATCTTCTCTGAGGCCAGGGGCGGTCCCGGCCCCCAGGAGACCCGCCTCTCCTGGCCTTAAGGCGAGCACTCCTCCTGGGAGAAACCAGTTCCCTTCGCCTCTCTGCCCTGAGCCTCTGCAGTTCAGGAGAGGCTGAAGGGTTACTGGGCCCAGGGGGAGACTCACCTGTAGGCACTGAGTCCTCAACCACCTCTGGAGCCAGAATGGATTCACCTGGTGCCTGATCCTGAGGATCCGGCACAGGTGTAGGTGTCTCAGAATCAAGGCCCTGCCCCAGTTCAGCCAGCCCTGGAGGCGGGGACTCCTGTGCAGGCTGGGATTCCTCCAGATCAGCCTCTGAATCGGAATCCCAGGCCATCACATTCACACTATAAATTTAGATCATAGTGATACCACTTTAAAAAGTAATGGCTTCCCCCAAAGGAATCTAGAAACTGTCATTTGTTAAGAGTGCTAAGAGATGTTAGGAGACCTTTATTCCTCTCACAGAGCTGCAATTTTCAGAGCCGTTTATGTTGCAGATATTAAAACTGCACAGTTTGAAGTAACTGAAAGCATAAGAACTGACTCCTTTTGTCCACCCCCCCAAAAAAATATTATTGAAATTTTTACTGGCAGAAGTCTTCAAAACAGAACATAAACATCAAACGATAGATCTAAAACTATCCATACAATATCTTGTGCTGTCCAGCATAGGCTCAGCATCTTAGAAAATTTGAAATAATCCAAGCAGACCAAGAAGCAGAGGTTTCTCTCTCCCCACAGCTTGCATTCCAGCCTCCACTGGCCTTAGCTTGTTTACTCTCCCTCCAGGAGAGCTTCATTTACATCATCACTCCATGGAGTTTGGGAGACAAAAGACACAAAGGCAACTACCTTCAAAATGGAGATTTGCAACCCAATACCTTCATCACATGATCTAAGGTTACAACACTCACATGTTAGCTACCAGAGAACAACAGTCAGTTAGGTAATTATCAACTCAGGAACTATACAACCTTTACAAGACACCTGATGATAGCCCTGTGTAGGGAAGCTTTTTTAATGTTTAATGTCTTACTATGTTTTGATATGTTGGAAGCCACCCAGAGTCAAATGGGCAGGGTATAAATAATAAAATTATTATTATTATTATTATTGAATAGGACGTCCCTATTTTCATCGGAGAAATGTTGGAGGGTATGAAGTATGAAGTTGGAGGGTATGAAGCAGAACAACATTCTACTCACTTGAGATTCCCAGCAACTTGTATGCAGATACATAATGCTTCTGACAGTATAAGGAGACCATATCCCTCATGGCCATGGATGGCCTCATCCTTCATGATTTTATCTAACCCTCTTCTAAAGCCATCCAAATTGGTGATCATCACTATTTCTTGGGGACATGCATTCCATAGTTTAACTGTGCGACTTATTTCATCTGTCTTGACTGGGAAAGAGGAGGCTGAGAGGAGATATGATAGTGCCCTTCAAATATCTCAAGAGCTATCACATGGAAGGTGGAGCAAGTTTGCTTTCTCCTGCTCTGGAGGGTAGGACCTGAACCAATGGCTTCAAGTTTCAAGAAAGGAGATTCTGACTGAACATCAGGAAGAACTTTCTGGTGGTAAGAGCTGTTTGATAGTGGAACAGGCTTCCTCAGGTGATTCTAGACTCTACTTCCTTGGAGGTTTCTCAGCAGAGGTTGGATGGCCATCTGTCGTGGATGCTTTAGTTGAGATTCCTGCATTGCAGGGGGTTGGACTAGATGACTCTTGGGGTACCTTCCAACTCTACAATTCTATGATTCTATGACTCCTGCAACATCCAGCTTCTGGGGTCCTGGGGTCCAGTGTTATGAGATAGAGTGGAAAACTAGTGGTCCACCCAGATGGAATGAGTGCTAATGGGCCAGGAGAGATTGGGAATCTGGAGGGATTCTTTGTTATAAATATTTCCCTTCTACTTACATAATACTACAAAGGACTGAAATACGAGTACTGAAATGAAGATAAATGTATATGATTAAGCCCAAAGTCAGAGGTGTCGTTCTCCTACTCAACAACTGAAATTCTAGCCTCCACCCCCTGTCCAGGTAATTAACACCTGTCAGTTTAGTTTACCCACTCTTACTATTTTTGAACTATTGTTCTGTTTCAGAAGGAGAAATAACAGAGAGAAAATAACCGAGTTTTGATCCCCTGCGAGAACAAAATGCACATTTCATAAGAGCCTAAATATTTAACCTTGCCTGCAAAATGTTTCTTTATTATTGTTGCTAAATCGTTGTTTGATCCCCCCCCCCTTTAAACAGTTGGGATATCTTTTTAATTAATCTATTTCTGAGTCAATCTCTTTCCATTTAGCAACATGTCACTCACCTCTTTTGAAAGCAGAATCCATAATGCAAACTCTCTTCTGTTAGACTTTGACATTTCCTGCTTTTTGAGGCGGGAGAATGGACACTTAATGGACACTAATGGACATTCCAAGGCCCTGGAATATAATTCATATTCATCTGCCAAAAGAGGCTCTGAAACCAGTGTTACCTGGCAGAGGATATGCAAGCAAAGCTGAATAGCAAAAGGCTGGATTTGGCTAGAGAACTGCTCTGAATCTGGAAGGGACAGAAAGTTGCCTCTCTGGGTCTAACATCAGGACACATGTAAGCAGCTCATGTATTTGAAACGAGAGCTTGAAACTATATGCATGTGAACATTTTGATAATTAATAGCATTTGTTGTGATGAACTTTGTTCTCAGTTCGGGTGAGGGCACAGCAAATCTTGCAAATTCTCATTGCAATGTATGACTCCTAGGTCCATGATGCACATACAAACTTTTGAAAGACCAGTCAAAATTTGATGCTAGCAGGCTTCCAACGTGAAACTGGCAGATGATCTAGGGTCCAGAAACCAAGCCTGATGAGGAACGGTTGAAATAGCTGGGTAGGTTTATCCTGGAAAAGAGGAGAGTGAGAGGAGATATGAAAGCCATCTCCCAATCATTCAAGGGCTATCCCATGGAAGATGGAGCAAGCTTGTTTTCTCCTGCTCTGAAGGGAAGGACTCAAATGGCTTCAAGTTACAAGCAAAGAGATTTGACTAAACATCAGGAAGAATTCCTGACAGTAAGAACTGTTTGACAGGGCTCCCTTGGAAGGTGGTGGACTCTCCTTCCTTGGAGGTTTGTAAACAGAGGTTGGATGTCTTGGGACTTGGGTGGCGCTGTTGAGCCTAGGGCTTGCTGATCAGAAGGTCGGTGGTTCAAATTCCCATGATGGGGTGAGCTCTCGTTGCTCGGTCCCTGCTCTGGCCAACCTAGCAGTTCGAAAGCACAAAGTTGAAATAGATAAATAGGTACTGCTCTGGTGGGAAGGTAAACGGCATTTCTGTGCGCTGCTCTGGTTCGCCAGAAGCGGCTTAGTCATGCTGGCCACATGACCCGGAAGCTGTACGCCGACTCCCTTGGCCAATAAAGCGAGATGAACGCTGCAACCCCAGAGTCGTCCGCGACGGGACCTAATGGTCAGGGTCCCATTACCCTTTACCTTTGGATGTTTTAGTTAAGATTCCTGCATTTCAAAGAGTTGTACTAGATTACCCTCAGGGTCCCTTCCAACTCTACAGTTATACAGTTCTATGATTCTAAGATCCCATCTCTTTTTGCTGACCTGTATTTTGACTTGCTACACAACTCTCTGATTTAGGAAAACCTTGGGGGTAACACTCTTCCTTAATGCAAACACTGTGAAAAATGCCTTATCACAATAACACAAACTGCAGTCCCTTGTCCCAATTTTCACCTGCAAAGAGTTCTGAGCTGTTGAAAGACAGAAAGAAATGGAGAATATGCTTTTGCAATCCAGACATAGTTGACTGTGTCGACTACAGCAAACTATGGCAAATTCTTAAAGAAATGAGAGTGCCTGATCACCACATTTCTCTCCTGAGAAATCTCTATGTGGGATAAGAAGCTACAGTTAGAACTGGATATGGAACAACTGATTGGTTCAAAATTGGGAAAGGAGTACGGCAAGGCTGTATATTGTCTCTCTGCTTATTTAACGTATATGCAGAATTCATCATGCGAAAGGCTGGGCTGGATGAATCCTAAGCCGGAATTAAGATTGCTGGAAGAAATATCAACAACCTCAGATATGCAGATGATACAACCTTGATGGCAGAAAGTGAGGAGGAATTAAAGAACCTCTTAATGAGTGTGAAAGAGGAGAGTGCAAAATATGGTCTGAAGCTCAACATCAAAAAAACAAAGATCATGGCCACTGGTCCCATCACGTCCTGGCAAATAGAAGGGGAAGAAATGGAGGCAGTGAGAGATTTTACTTTCTTGGGCTTCATGATCACTGCAGATGGTGACAGCAGTCACGAAATTAAAAGACGCCTGCTTCTTGGGAGAAAAGCAATGACAAACCTAGACAGCATCTTAAAAAGCAGGGACATCACCTTGCCGACAAAGGTCTGTATAGTTAAAGCTATGGTTTTCCCAGTAGTGATGTATGGAAGTGAGAGCTGGACCATAAAGAAGGCTGATCGTTGAAGAATTGATGCTTTTGAATTCTGGTGCTGGAGGAGACTCTTGAGAGTCCCATGGACTGCAAAAAAATCAAAACTCTCCATTCTGAAGGAAATAAGCCCTGAGTGCTCACTGGAAGGACAGATCGTGAAGCTGAGGCTCCAATACTTTGGGCACCTCATGAGAAGAGAAGACTCCCTGGAAAAGACCCTGATGTTGGGAAAGATTGAGGGCACAAGGAGAAGGGATGACAGGGGACGAGATGGTTGGACCGTGTTTCCAAGCTACCAGCATGAATTTGACCAAACTGTGGGAGGCAGTGGAAGACAGGAGTGTCTGGTGTGCTCTGGTCCATGGGGTCTCCAGCTGCTTTTGGACTACAGTTCCCATCATCCCTGACCACTGGCCTTTCTAGCTAGGCATGAGAGTTGTAGTCCAAAAGCAGCTGGAGACTCAAGTTTTGGAAAACCCTGAGTTAGAGGAAAGAGACCATAGTTCAGTGCTTGAATACACCCCTCTTTCAAATATACATATATGCATAGAAAACCCTGGAGTTCCTGTATTCCATCTCTGCCATCTCCAGTTAAAGGATATCAACCACCCAGACTGTGGAAAGACCTTTGCCTGAAACTTTTCAGACCCTCTGCCAGATGGAGGAACCAACAATGGACAAGATGGGTAAATTGGAGACTCAATATTAGGCCATTGCATAGAACCTAAGGAGGGAGAGATCCCAAGTACATTTCTCAGTAACATCTTCACAGCCCCCTTTTGCAATGTTTAGAGAAAGAAGCCCAAAGCAAATATATTATGAGCAAGTGAACTGTTAGAATTTGCCGTGAAAATGGCAAGGCTTTAACACGCACCACCTGTGCCAATGTCCTTCTCACATAGAAGAGATAATTGGGTGCTTGCCGATCTAAAAGTAGGGCGAAATGCGGGACAAAGGGCCTGAAGAGTAGGGAGTTTCTACTGGTTGCTGTTGGATATAGTGTCTCTTCTAGGGAAAGGAAGATTGGACAAAGGGGTCTGCCATTGCCCTTTTAGTTCAATATGGGGAGAAGACTGCTATCTGAAAAGAGAGAACTTGCACACTTTAGAAACTGAGGCATTGGCTCCTGAGATCACGACATCTATATGAACAAAGAGAGCTTTTTGATGGTTTCAACCTCTG
The DNA here is from genome assembly GCF_964188305.1 of Podarcis bocagei. Taxonomy (NCBI): domain Eukaryota; kingdom Metazoa; phylum Chordata; class Lepidosauria; order Squamata; family Lacertidae; genus Podarcis; species Podarcis bocagei. The sequence goes on from NC_138133.1 coordinate 88,713,899, forward strand.
CCATAGCTGGCAGCTTCAGGGTTTGTGATGGTGGTGAAGGACAGTGGCACTTGCTAAGTAACTAAGACACAGGCAAGTTTTTTGAGTTGAAAAGATGATGGTATTGATCGGAAAAGGACGGTAAAACAAACATATATGTAAGAAAGGCTCGATAACAGACAAACTGGATGAAAGGGCACCACCAAACTCTTATGACCGAGTCAGTGAAGAGCTGAAACTTTTATCCCTTCACTATCCCTCCCCCAAGTAAGGTAAAGGTAAAGGGACCCCTGACCATTAGGTCCAGTCGTGACCGACTCTGGGGTTGCAGCACTCATCTCACTTTACTGGCCAAGGGAGCCGGCGTACAGCTTCTGGGTCATGTGGCCAGCATGACTAAGCCGCTTCTGGCAAACCAGAGCAGCGCACAGAAACGCCGTTTACCTTCCCGCCTGAGCGGTACCTATTTACCTACTTGTACTCTGACATGCTTTTGAACTGCTAGGTTGGCAGGAGCTGGGACCGAGCAACGGGAGCTCACCCCATCGCAGAGATTCGAACCACCGACCTTCTGATCGGCAAGTCCTAGGCTCTGTGGTTTAACCCACAGCGCCACCCACGTCCCTCTATCCCCCAAGTACTGGGCCACAATTCAGTTCAGGAATTCAGTATTGCCTAGCCCTCCAAAACAATGACATATATAAAAACAAATAATAAAAAAGTACTGACCTTGCTGTGATAATGGAGTGTCATTTCAGGGCTTTTGGTTTTAGTTTTTACTGAATTTAAATACAGTGGTACCTTGCTACTCAAATGGCTTGGCTCCCAAACAAATCAGTTCTTGAAAACTCGGAAGTAAGTGTCCCGGTTTGCAAATGTTTTATGGAAGCCGAACATCCAACATGGCTTCCACTTGAGTGCAGGAAGCTCCTGCAGCCAATCAGAAGCCATGCCTTGGTTTTTGAACGGTTTCAGGAGTCGAACAGATCGAATTAAGTTCGGAAACCAAGGTACCACTGATGAATGATAACAAAGATATAAAATATTGTAGAATAATATTGTAGAAAGTCTTCTGGGTGGCAGTTTGGAGAACTGTAGTTCTCACAACACACATTTTACACACCTACTTTTACACTTCAGCCACACTCATGTGGCCCTTGGAAGTTTGGCCATGGGTCAATGTGGCCCTAAGCCCACAAAAGGTTAGCCACTTCTGCTTTAAATAATAATAATAATAATAATAATAATAATAATAATAATAATAATAATAATAATATTGCTTTAGATGCATGAATTGGTCTGAGCTGGGCCTGATCTATTCACCAAGCAACACGGACACTTGCATAATTTCCCCATGTATTGGTGTGCAGAACCACATGTCATGTGAAGGGACCTCGAGAATGAGCAAAACTGAGCCATTATTGGAGCATGACCATACCAACATAAATGTTTTAGAAATGGAGGTTTGGGGGGGCATAAAAATAATATAATAATATATTATTTTTACCCCACCCATCTAGCTGGGTTTCCAACAGCTAGCAGCAATTATATAAGGTCTGGAAAATGAGACCGAAGAGATCTAGACAGTGGAATGGAGACAGGTTAACTGTCTCTGCCAACAAATATAGGCTTATTATAAAATGGGAAGGGATCAATTGCTTCATTAGGTAATGAAGGGAGAACAATAAATAATAGTATATGTGTGCAAGTGGGAAGTATTTCAGACCACTGCTGTGGTTAAATGCCATGGTCAGGGCAATCTGCCTGGTCTGTGATTTTACACAAGCCCTAAGGGAGTGCCAAGATTGCTTTCAGGTGCAAGATTCAGCTCACCAATATTCTTTCTCTTCTGGGCATATTTAGTGACAGGTAGTGGGACTCGAAGATCATGGCCACTGGTCCCATCACCTCCTGACAAATAGAAGGGGAAGAAATGGAGGCAGTGAGAGATTTTACTTTCTTGGGCTCCATGATCACTGCAGATGGTGACAGCAGTCACGAAATTAAAAGACGCCTGCTTCTTGGGAGAAAAGCAATGACAAACCTAGACAGCATCTTAAAAAGTAGAGACATCACCTTGCCAACAAAGGTCCATATAGTAAAAGCTATGGTTTTCCCAGTGGTGATGTATGGAAGTGAGAGCTGGACCATAAAGAAGGCTGATCGCCGAAGAATTGATGCTTTTGAATTATGGTGCTGGAGGAGACTCTTGAGAGTCCCATGGACTGCAAGAAGATCAAACCTATCCATTCTTAAGGAAATCAGCCCTGAGTGCTCACTGGAAGGACAGGTCGTGAAGCTGAGGCTCCAATACTTTGACCACCTCATGAGAAGAGAAGACTCCCTGGAAAAGACCCTGATGTTGGGAAAGATTGAGGGCGCAAGAAGAAGGGGACGACAGAGGATGAGATGGTTGGACAGTGTTCTCGAAGCTACAAACATGAGTCTGACCAAACTGCGGGAGGAAGTAGAAGACAGAAGTGCCTGGCGTGCTCTGGTCCATGGGGTCACGAAGAGTCGGACACGACTAAACGACTAAACAACAAGTGGGACATGGATGACGCTGTGGGTTAAACCACAGAGCCTAGGACTTGCCGATCAGAAGGTCTGCGGTTCAAATCCCCTCAGCGGGGTGAGCTCCCATTGCTCAGTCCTTGCTCCTGCCAACCTAGCAGTTCGAAAGCACGTCAAAGTGCAAGGTAAGGTAAGGTAAGGTAAGGTAAGGTAAATGGCGTTTCCGTGCACTGCTCTGGTTCGCCAGAAGCAGCTTAGTCATGCTGGCCACATGACCTGGAAGCTGTATGCCGGCTCCCTCGGCCAATAAAGCGAGATGAGCACCGCAACCCCAGAGTCACTCACGACTGGACCTAATGACCATTTACCATTTAAAGGAGTCCCTTTACCTTTACCTTTAGGTGTTCAGAGGATTGCAGCCTACCTCTCCCATGGTGCAGTAAGATGCTGATAAAATTATTCTCAAAAAACAACTATGTGTGTGTTGATATACAGCAGTTGTGGGGAACCTTTGACTCTCTAGTTGTTGCTGAACTGCAACTCCCATCATCCCTCACCCCTGGCCATGCTGGCTGGGGGTGTTGGGAGTTGTAGTTCAGAAACATCTGGAGTGCCAAAGATGCCCCACACCTGCTTTAAGACATCAACAATCATGCAATTGTGGGAGAATGTGAGAAAAAGTATACCTATGCTGAATTACAGAGGAATTTCATAAAACAGTGTCCAATTTGGGTACAGCACCAAAGATGGGTTTTTATTCAACCAAGGGATTTTTCCACGAAACAACAATAACCACCCCACCCTGTCTGTTTGGGTGAAAGAATTTTGGAGAGGTTATTTTTTACAGGTTAGTGTGGGATGTGAAACACAGAGCAGCCAAGTTCAACATCCCTAGAGTGGACATAAAAAGGGGGTGTCTGGACCAGCCATTCGGAACTTCCTGTTTCTTCCTAGGCTGGGACAGATTTCCTCTACATGTGACCAGAGGTGGGCATGGCCTCACCTGTGCAGGTAACAAAATACCTCACCGGAGGCTGCCATCTCCCACTCTGACTACATTCATCTAAAAAGCAACATCTGCTTAGCCTAAGATGCTCTCTTCGCTTCCAGTCAAGAGAGGACAAAGGAGCTGTTTCCTTATGGGATAGTTTCCATGTATATTACTTTTGTAACTTAAGTTTGCCTTCTGGGATCCATCTGTGAACAGAATGTGAGTGAGTAAACTCTTTTTATACTTTTATAGAAGACTGTGCCGTGTCTATCTTTTAACGAGGGACTAAAGGGTTAATCACCAGGTAACTTATTTTAGAGGCTTTAGCGAGCCTGAGCAAACACATCCGCTGTGCGAGTTTAAAAAGGGGAATGTTACTCTGCTAAATTGTAGAACTTGTTAACACAAGTTGGAAAGGATATAATCAAACAATATATCCTCTCCTGCATCCCTGAACATTCCCACAGTTAGCTGATGTGGTCAGGATTTGTTGCTTCCAAATAAATGTGCTTAGGACTTCAGGACTTGCACTGACATTTCTATGGAGAGAAATGCAGGGTACAAAAAATGCTTCAGGTCACTGAACGCTTCTCCTTAAGCTGATGCTATTAAACAAAAAAATTCAACTGTTTAGAGTAATTATTTGTTTTTTGTGAATGCAAAAATCTGGCTAGTCTAATTGCCTCATTTTGTCGGGCCCTCCAAACAAGAGGACTGAGATCTACAAATAAATGGCTACTCATATATTAAATATCAGACAGATCAGGGAACCCATGGAGAATGTAAATGCAAATAAGAGTGGAAGGACAATTATGTGCGGTGTATTATACATATTTAAAGTGTTCTTATTATCTCTACATGCATCTGACTCAAGAGACATGAGTCCCCACTGGAAAATCAATAACAGCACCTCTGCGAGTGCTGCTGGAAGCTGGACCCTTTCAATTAGTGCTCAGGAGAGACCAATCTTTTCCGTTGACTTGTCACCTGCTAATTCCATTGGAAGCTGATGCATTACTGCTGTCTGGAGACATGTAAGACCCAGAGGTAGTAAAAGGGGACGATTAATGTTCATTCTTTACTTTTATGTGAAATGAGAATTTTCACAGCTAAATGCAGAAATCAAGCAAAGAGCCGTGTAATACAATCAGTCCTCCCACGGTCTCCGACGATGAGATTTGCATCAATTCAGACAAGGAAATAGGTGTGTCGTCCACAAAATCAGCGTGTATCTGGACTAGCTAACATAATACCGTTATAAAAATCTACGGTGCGAATGCATTTGGAATACTTTGTGTCTTTCTGGTTGCCTCACCTCATGAAGAATATTGCAGAGTTGGGAAAGGGGAACTGACGTGTGATGTCACGGTCGCAGTGCACGTTGTGTGTGACATCAGGCTGCGCCCCTCTTCGATTGCTGCAATGCCCCCCATCCCCACAGACATTGGAGGGGCTGTAGAGGCTTCAGCCCCATGGCTATGGCATCCCTGCTCAGGTCCTTCTTCCAAAAAGACCAAGTGGATCAAAACACAGCTATCCTTGCAGAATTCACACTTTCACAACGCAGTTCTCCAACCCCAAAATGGGAACAAAACTGAATCGGCCTGGATCAAAATGTGCATAAAAATGCATTGTCTCTGAAAAGTCATGTCAAATAGTGTACACTACAGGAATTCTCTCTCTCTCTCTCTCTCTCTCTCTCTCTCTCTCTCTCTCTCTCTCTCTCTCTCTCTCTCAAATGTGAGGACAATTGTGAGAACTTTTTCTTTCTTAAAAATGAAATAAGCCACAACCTAATGCAGCAAGGTGGCAAACTGAATTTGGGATTGGAAAAAGTGAGAGCACGAGAGAAACCAAAATTGGTAGGTGTTTGGGTTCTAAGGGGTTGCTCGAGAGTAAGCAGGCAAATGCCTCACTGCTCAGCTGTGAAGCCTTGCTTCTGATGCCAAAATAAACTTTAACTGTCCAGAGCACCACTCTCCCGTGGCTGGCTCATTCACTGGCAGAATCCGTGAGTGGGCGGTCCTTAAACCTTCCCCAGCGAAGTAATTTCTTGACACTCAGTCTGCGCCTCCCCTCTTGGCACGAAAGCTTACTGCGCAAGGAGGGCATGGGTAACGGAGGACATCTCCCCCCCCCCCTTCGCTTTGCCCAGGCAAAGTGTCCTGGCACCGCCTCGCCTCCTCCAAGCCCTGAAGCTCCTCTTCACTGGAGGCGTGGTTACTCTCCTCCGCTGAGGAGGAGCTGCTTCCCACGATCTTTGGGGGCTCTCTGTAATCCATCCGGCTTTTCCCCTCTCCCCCCTTAGCCAATGGCAGTTCCCTGACAGTGTGATTCATGCATCCAAAAATACAAATCTTAAAAATGCCAGTGGGCATCAGACTTACAAAGTTCCACCTTCCCTTTCCCATTAGGGCAGCCTTTCTCAACCTTGGGTCCCCAGATGTTGTTGAACTACAACTCCCATCACCTTTAGCTAGCAAGGCCAGGGATGATGGGAGTTGTAGTCCAACAACATCTGGGGACCCAAGGATGAGAAACACTGCATTAGGGCATCCTTTCCCTTGGGATTCTCTTCCTCACAATGTGTCCTTAGATTCATGTTAACAGTTCGATATCCACTTCAGAGCCAGCAGGTGATTCCTACGAGCTGCGCATGAATCATCAAAAGCTCATCCAGGTTGTAATGAACCTGAAAAGATCCACTAACTGCTTTCACCCATGATGTCAAGAGCTACCTTCACCGGGAAAACCCAGTCTGCGCTGTAGTAGGTGGAGGTCCTTTGCTAGCTGTTCCTTAATCCTGTATTGTGTTGCCTGCGCATGAATGCTGGGTGGATATTGTCCACTGAACTGTGCGCACAGAACCTCCTCCTTACAAAATAACTGGACTTTCCACAGAAAACATTTTAACTTTGGTTTCTTCAAGGCTGGATGACTGCAATGTGTTGTATTTGGGGCTTCACTTGCGGTTCATCTGCAAGCTGAAGTTAGTGCAGAACGCTGCCGCACGGTTGCTGGCAGGAGAGAGGCCTTGTCAGCGTATAACACCTGTGCTCAGCGATCAACACTGGTTGCTGATTTGCTCCTGGTCAAAGTTCAAGGTGTTCCTGTTCATATCTAAAGCTCTTAACAACTTTTTAAAAAAGAATTTATATAAGTTTTACCATTTTATATTCAACACAATCATCATTATCGCAAAAAGAATATAGGAATCCCAATCTTTCATAAAAACCCTCCCATGACTTCCCTCAACTTCCTCTTCTGGTTCTTTAAATATCGCTTCTCCTACCTATCTTATTCTACCGTAATTTTGTAATCTTTTAGTTAAATATTGTTGTATTCTTATCATTTTGTACCATGGTGTTTTTTAAAAAATTACACCTTATACTTCGTTATTTTCCCCATGATTGCATCTTAACTTTTATGCTTGTTTTCTTAATTGTACGTGTTTACTCAAACCCTGCTAGTGAGTCCACTTCTTTGCAATGTTTCTGTAAGTACAACATCAATGGTTCCCAGTCCTTTTTTGAATTTCCATTGTCCTTGTCTCTTAGTTTTCCAGTTAGCTTTGCCATTCCTGTGTATTCCATCAGTTTTTCTTGCCATTCTTCTTTTGTTGGTATCTTGTTGTCTTTCCATCTTTTGGCTAGTAACATCCTAGCCACTGCTGTAGCATACATAAATAGTTTCTTCCACTCTTTTGGGAAGTCTTGACCTATAATGCCTAGCAAGAAAGCTTCTGGTCTTCAAACAAAGGTTGTCTTAAACATTTTTTTTCATTCCGTTATAAATCATTTCACAATAGCTTTTGATTACTTTACAGTTCCACCACATGTGATAAAACATGCCTTCTTTCTCTTTACACTTCCAACACTTATTGGAGCTTGTTCTATACATTTTTGACATTTTAACAGGAATGATATACCATCAATACACCATTTTCATATAATTCTCTTCCAAAACTATACAATCAGTGAATTTTAAATTCACTTTCCATAATTTTCCCCAGTCTTCCACTTGTATGTTATGTCTTAAATCTTGTGCCCATTTGATCATTACACATTTAAGCTCTTCATCTTTGGTTTCTCACTCTCACAGTAAACTATACATCTTCTTCAGTGTTTTGGTATAAAGCCCTTAACAACTTGAGACCATTTTACTTATGAGATCACCTTACTTCTGAGATCAGCAGAACCGGCACTGCCACAGGTGCTTCGTAATACCATACCGTCCAACAGTTCTCTGGTGAAAATAGGGACATCGCAGGTGGCGCTGTGGGTTAAACCACAGAGCCTAGGACTTGCCGATCAGAAGGTCGGCAGTTCAAATCCCCACGACGTGCTCGGTCCCTGCTCCTGCCAACCTAGCAGTTCGAAAGCACGTCAAAGTGCAAGTAGATAAATAGGCTCTGGTTCGCCAGAAACGGCTTAGTCATGCTGGCCACATGACCCGGAAGTTGTAAGCCTGCTCCCTCGGCCAATAAAGTGAGATGAGCACCTCAACCCCAGAGTCGGCCACGACTGGACCTAATGGTCAGGGGTCCCTTTACCTTTACCTTTAAGGAAAGCAGGACATCCAAGGTCCAAATCAGAAACTGGGGTGGCTTCTTTAAATCCAAGACTGTCCTTGGGAAATAGGGGCACTTGGGGGGGTCTGTAATACCAATTTCACATTTGTAAGAAGTCAATCATTTAGTGTGGCCTGTTTGAAAACCTCCAAGGAAGAAGAGTCCACCATCTTTTGAGATTCCACTGTCAAATAGCTCTAAACGTCAGAAAGTTCTTCCTAATGTTTAGTCGGAATCTCCTTTATTCTCATTTCATTCCATTGGTTCGAGCAGCTGAAAACAAGACCACTCTGTGATCTTTTCCATGTAACAGCCCTTCAGATATTTGAAAGATTTTGCATGGGCCTTCTTGAGAACCGCTTTTCTTGAAAGCGTAATATTTGTATTGCTGCTGCTTTGATTTGGTGCTGAACTCAATATGCTTAATGCTCTTATTGCTATCCAGCTGGACTGTATATATTTTGGTTTTGATGCTGTTTCTTGCTATGCCATTGCTATTTCCACTATTGATTTATGGCGCTAAATTTGAGTGTTGATTCGTTGCGTTTTATACGTCGGAAGTCATCTTGTGGGGGCTTGACCCTGCAAGGTGGACGAAATATACTGTAAATAAATAAAATGAGAATGAAAACACACATTCTAAGTCTCCTGTGCCTTGCCACTAGTCACCCGTGTCCTGAGGGGAGCCTAGTTTTTCTAATCCAGCAGCAACAGCACAGGTGAAATTAGAAAGATTGGCTCTCTGCCATTCCTCAAATTGGCCACAGAAAGTCACTGACTGCTGTGGAAGATGCAAGTTGGCCTCCTGGGTCATTTGTTCCACCCTTGCTCTTCACAGTCCACAATTGCTTTGTCCATTAATCTCCTTAGGTCCCTGTTTTCCAGGGCAGATAAGCTGCTTTCCTGTGAATAAATGGAGCGTAAATGGGTTCTTACACTCCTCTTAGTACCAAGTCCAGATTCTCTGCAAAGCCCACATGCAATGAGCTTAGCAGTTGCAAAGCACCTGACATACCAGCAACTGGGGAGGGGGGAAAGGAAGTTAAATGATCATTGTCTCTCTGCTTCACTTGTGCCCAGTCATTTTGGGTTACAACTTCTATCAGCCCTACCCAGAAATATTCCAGATTGTGGGAGACTTCGTGTGACAGAATGCCGAGATGTCATACAATTATTAACCCCAAGGAAGTTAATAATAATAATAATAATAATAATAATAATAATAATAATAATTATTATTATTATTATTATTATTATTATTATTTATTACTTATACCCCGCCCATCTGGCTGGGTTTCCCCAGCCACTCTGGGCAGTTTCCAACAGAATATTAAAATGCAATATTCTATTAAACATTAAAAGCTTCCATAAACAGGGCTGCCTTCAGATGTCTTCTAAAAGTCTGGTAGTTGTATTTCTCTTTGATATCTGGTGGGAGGGTGTTCCACAGGGTGGGTGCCACTACCAAGAAGGCCCTCTGCCTGGTTTCCTGTAACTTGGCTTCTCACAGAGAGGGAACCACCAGAAGGCCCTTGGCGATGGACTTCAGTGTCTGGGTAGAGCGATGGGGGTGGAGATGCTCCTTCAGGTATACTGGAACAAGGCCGTTTAGGGCTTTAAAGGTCAGCACCAACACTTTGAATTGTGCCTGGAAACGTACCGGGAGCGCCTGTAGGTTTTTCAAGATGGTGGCCCACATAACTCATAACAGAAGGCCCTTGGCGCTGGACCTCATTGTCTGGGCAGAACGATGGTCATAGAGAACCCATTCAAATCCCGTTAAAATCTGCAACTTGTCCACTGATTCCAGCAGAACTTCTCTAAGAAATTATTAACATTGGCTAGCACCTTATGATGTTCCTCCAAATAATTTACCAGTATCCCAGAAGAGACATCTGGGTGGCCACTGTGAGAACAGGATGGACCATTGGCCTGATCCAGAAGGCTCTTTTTATGTTCTTATGTAAGGCAAACCTGTGGAAGACAGAATGTGACAGCACCTCCAATCCCTTTGTACAACATTGGGATATGGTGCATCTTTGCCCTACATACAGAAGAACATCTCTATTAGAATAGATAGCTAGATAGCTAGATAAATAGGTGGGCAGACAATGCATTTTATTCCATTTTTAATTTCTCATTATTCTGAAGAAGGGCTCAGCATTTAAATGCTTCTCATCAGTATGCATTTATCTATAAACAATACAGCAGAATTCATTTCTCGTTCTGGGTTACATACACACACACCAATTCCCAACAAACCAGTGGCTGATTGCATGCTAGGCTCCGTAGCACTATTAAAAATTAAGGGGCAAAATGTTGTTTGCATTGCACTAAACGGCAAAAGTACACAATGTTTGTAAGTTCCCGTTTATTAGTCTCTTCATAATATAAACAAGAATAATATGTGGGATGCTATTAATTCTCTCCTGGGCCTCTGTTATAATTATGTTTATTATTGCCATTTATTTCAAATCCATAACCTTTATCTCAAGTAACGAGCAAAGGAAAGAACAGAGCAGCTGTTGAGCCACTAAGATGAAGGTTTACAAGGATATCACTGCTGTCTCTCTAACCCCCTCTAGAAGATTGGGACAGTTGCTCCATTCGTCCAACAGTAATGCCAGCCCTCATTAGCCCTTTTATGAGTACATGGCACTGGTAGCAGCAGTCAAAACATACTCTCTTGCATGCTGACAAATCTTGCAGTTGAGTTGTCCAGCTGGTGACCCAAACAACCATTTTTAATTTAGCAGCCCTTTTCAGCAAGGCTTCTAACCTTCATTGCACCCTCCCATGACATCATTAAGGATCTGATGGGATCTAGAAGCCTCCTTGCAACTCAGTCCCTCCTTGCATGGACAGGATCCACCTTGCCACCACTGTTACATATTATAGGAGAGAGATGCTTGCAGATAAAGGGCAGATCTACACTCCTGATTTATAACGTTAAGGAACGGTTAAGGAACAGTTATCATAAGGTTGTTGTTGTTTAGTCGTTTATTCATGTCTGGCTCTTCGTGACCGCATGGACCAGAGCACGCCAGGCACTCCTGTCTTCCACTGCCTCACGCAGTTTGGTCAAACTCATGCTGGTAGCTTCGAGAACACTGTCCCACCATCTTGTCCTCTGTCATCCCCTTCTCCTTGTGCCCTCCATCTTTCCCAACATCAGGGTCTTTTCCAGGGAGTATCATAAGGTATTTGGACACAATTACATTTTGCTTGTAACTTTAATAGTGTGTTATTAAAATGTGACACCAGAGGGTGGTGCAGAGCAACTGGAAATTGGTAGTAAGAGAAACAGAATGATATATCTAAGATCGTTCTAACAATGTTAAAAAATGTCAGTATAGATCCAGCCAAAGATCCATTTAGTCTGGGAAGAATAGAAACCGCAGTAAAGGCTTAGTCACACCTTAGCATACATTGGGGGAAGCAGTGGCCACCTGGGTGCTGCTGGGCTACAGCTCCCATCATCCTTGACCATTGGCCAAGATGGTTAGGGCTGATGGGAGCTGGAGTCCACTGACATGTAGAAGGTACCACATTGATTAATCATGGTCTAGTCTGACTGGCACTGACTCTCCAGGGACATAAAATCACAGAGTTGGGAATGTACCACAAATGTCATCTAGTCAATCTGCCAGCTGAGGACAGCATCTCTGATAGGTTGGCCATCCAGCCACCCCTTAATAACCACCAATGAAGAAGAGTCCACAACTTTTCAAGGTCTAAGATAAAGGTACTTTTCATCTCTTGCTAACTGAACTGTTCAACTGGAGATGATAGGAGTGCAACGAAGTAGCTTCTGCTTATAAAACATTAACTGTATGACTTCTTATGATCCTGTAAGGTACAATAAGCTAGCATTATTATCAACATCCAGTGGAACCTCTGTTGTCGAACATAATCCATTCCGGAAGACTATTCGACTTCCAAAATGTTCGACAACCAAGGCGCAATTGCTGGTCGGCAAAACCCATTGAAGAAATGGAGAAACGCACCTCGGAAGCCATTTGAGAACTGAGGTTCCACTGTATTACAGAAGTGGGGTCCCCTGTGTCAGCTGTACATGTTGCATCTATTTCAACTGGGCCACATGGGCTCTGTAGTTCATATGTTCTCCCAGTGGTTCAGTTGTACTGCAGCATCCAAGGCCTTCCTGAAACTTGAACCCCTTCCCACCACACTAGGATCTCCATGCCAACGTCTCCCACTCTGGCACATAGAACAAGGTATGGGAAGTGGCAAGGAAGGTTGGGGGCTGGTGCTTTGTATGTCTGAAGACTCCGAGATTCCAGCCTTGTCCTAGCCATCCCTACATGGAAGATGGAACCAGCTTGGTTTCTGCTGCCACAGAGCACAGAACCCCAAGCAATGAGATGAACTACCTGGGTAGTGCTCTCTCCTTTACTGGAGGTGTTTGAGCAGAGGTTGGATGGCCATTTTTCAGATATTGCAGGGGGTTGGACTAGGTAACTTTGGGGGTACCTTCCAACTCTACAATGTTATGATTTCATGCTTCTCTACTCCTCCCATCCCCACAGATTCCTCCAAGTTTCTCAGCCCCATAAGTATACTCCTGATTTTGGGTTATTCCTGAGTTGTGTCCTGCTGCAAGAACGGGCTGGACTGTTGCATTTTTAGATTCCTGAGTGATCGCTGAAAGATTTAAATGGGAGAATCTAAACTGGCAACAGTTGGGCTAATTCCTAATTGCCACTAGCACGTTCCCTTTAAAAACTACACACACACACACCGCTGCCCCGCTGCTTTCCCCCTTCCAACTGGCCCTCCTCTAGCCTTTCTGAATAATGAAACCCACTTCAGATTCCAAGTAAAGTGTACGTCTTAATTGGCTGGGCAAGGCGAAAAGGTCTGGAACAGACATATTGTGCCGGCTAAGGCTTTCTTTGAGCGTGTCCGCATTTTAATCCTTACGGGCCCCTAATGCTCTTATCTCTAAATTTCATAAGACACAAAAGAGGCATCTTGCCCAGCATGGGAATGTACAGAGGATAATTCTCGTGATGGAGCAACGGCGGAGGGAAAGTAATGGTCCAGGAACATGCGGCAAAGGAAATCTGCTGCAACCAATCAGGATTGCATGGGGGAATTGAGGCAGGCACTGTGTTATTAAACTAATTGGGATCCATCCAAGAACGCTCTGATGTCTACCCAACTTTTCCAGAAAGCGTCTTGGGGCTCGCTGATGATTGTGTTTCTTTCGGATCTTTATTGCTTTCTGTCGCTTCCAAAAAAAAGAAAAAGAAAAAGGAGGGGGGTGGAGAATTGCAACTTGACTATGCTGATGAAGGTGACTCAGCAGAAGTAGCCCAATGGACACCAGCAGGAGCAAATCTTTGTCAGCAGAAAGCTGGAATATTTTGCTATAAACAACACAAACCCAAGAGAAACACCTGCATTCTTCTTACACCAATGCATCTGGCGTTCTGCCTTCCAGGACGATGGGGTTCATATTGCAGAAAAACCAGCTCTGCTCTCAGGGATGGACCAGAGAGCTTCATTCTGGCCTCCCATCATGCCTGCCTCACAACAGTGACAAAAATTCTCTGTCTTTGCTCTCTTCTCATCTCATTTTTATTCCACAACGCTTCTGTCCTGGCAGCATCTGTGACCCACTTCCCTTTTATCCTCACAACACCCCTGCGAAGTAGGTTTGGCTGCTATAGAAGACCAAGGTCCTCTAGGGTAGGGTTACCAGACGTCCCTGTTTCCCGGGGACAGTCCCCGGATTTGTGAATAAGTCCCCGGACAAATTCCATCCCCAGAATGTCCCCGGATTTCATCTCATGTCCCCGGGAAATGCAGCAGTGGCAATCTAAGCAGCCCGGAGCAGTTGGCTCTGGCTGGCTTCAGGAGCTGCTTGGAAGTCCCCATGTGATGGTGGCGCAGGGGCTCTAAGATGCAGCCTCCAGGCTGCCTCCACCTTCCCTGACCCCAGCAAATAAGCTGTGGAGGGAGGCTTCATGCTGCCTATCAGAGGTTTTGTGCAAGCAGGAGGGGGCAGGGATCTCTCAGATAGGCAACGGGAAGCCTCCCTTCCCAGCTCAGGGCTCCCCACCCCCTCCTGCTTGCACGCAAGTAGGAATGGGATTGGGGCTGCTTTGATGGGAAGGGCGGCATTACCCTGCCTGAGAAAACCTTGTCCCCTCCTGCTTGCACACAAGTAGGAGTTGGGATGGGGCTGCTCTGAAAGGCAGTGTGAAGTCTCACTTCCCAGCTGAGGGATTCCCGTCCTGTCCTGCTTGCACGCAAGTAGGAATGGGATTGGGGCTGCTCCAATGGGAAGGGAGGCATTGGGCTGCCCGAGCCTCACCACCACCACTCTCAGCCCTCCTTCTCCGCCTTCCATGCCTGACCCACCGCACACCACTCCCCCCCCCCCACACCACCATCAAAGAACCAACAATTATGGGGCTGCCCAGGCTCATGGAGAAAGGAGATAGAAACCTCGGAGGAAGGGGAAGTGTGGCGGTTGAGGTCAAGGGGGCAGCTGCCCCTCTGAGATCACCATCACTGCAGAATCAACGTCCCAAACGTGTAGTATTTATTTAATTAAAGTGTCCCCGGATTCATTGAAAAAAATCTGGTAACTTTACCTAGAGTCACTAAGTAAGCTTTACAACAGAGCAGGAATTGGAATCCGAGTCTCCTGAATCCAGTCCCACTCGTCAGGGTGACTACTCCAACCCAGTTACCTAGAGGGTTGATGGGCATGTCGTCACTGGATGGCAGGTGACAGGTGACGGCTGAGGGAGAGGAGACCTGGTGGGGCTGGCCTGTCACAGAAGAGCCGATGGAAGGAGCACATCCACATGCACCGACTCCACACCCACCACCCATGAGAATGGACACGGATTCATTCCTAAAAGCAGCCACCACCATCCCTCAGAAAGCCTTGAAATGTTCCACCAGATCTGTCTTGCACAGAGATGGAGGAGAGGATCTTATTGTTGGCTTTCTAAGAGCAAGGAATGTGGGAGGCAGATGTAAGAGAAAGTGTGCGAAGGCGCACAGGGCAACATTGGCTGGGCTTTCAAGAGGAGTATCTGTGTTTGCTCCACAAAGCAAGACGTATGGAACATAATGGCAATGTAAAGCACTAAGGGGCTGGGATGAATCAGCTTTGTGTGTGTGTGCGGGAGGGGGGAAATAAAGGACAAAGCGAAGGTGGGAATGGATGAAAGAAGACTTTGGGGGAGAAAGAGTGGAAGAGAATTGGGTGAGGAAGTGGAAAGAAGGAGTGTGGATGAGTCAACCATATTGTGGGTGGGTGGGTGGTACGCTTGGCAAATCCACACCGCAATCAACTCCTGCCCGGAAACCAATGTCCCCACTGTGGAAGGACATGTGGATCCAGAATTGGCCTCCACAGTCACTTACAGACTCACTGTTAAAACTGTGTTTATGGAAGACAATCTTACTTGGCTACGAGGGATCACCAAAGAAGAAGAGGAAAATGGTGGGTGAGTGGGAGAGTTTGGTGCTTCCAGGCTTCAGGAGGGGACTTTGGGGAAGATACCCCACCCCCAATCTGCCTTAACAGTGAAGAAGCAGGTTTTGCAGACAGAGAGTTCTCTTGTGCTGCCTCTGAACTTTTGGGATTCTCTCTGCATGCAGCCCTGTTCAAATCCTCACGATGGGGTGAGCTCCCATTGCTCTGTCCCAGCTCCTGCCAACCTTGCAGTTCAAAAGCACACCAGTGCAAGTAGATAAATAGGTAGCGCTGTGGCAGGAAGGTAAAAGGTGTTTCCGTGAGCCCTGGTTTCTGCCACGGTGTCCCGTTGCACTAGCAGCGGTTTAGTCCTGCTGGCCACATGACTTGGAAAGCGGTCTGTGGACGAACGGCGGCTCCCTCGGCCTGAAAAGAGAGATGAGTTCCACACCCCATAATTTCCTTTGACTGGATTGTCCAAGGGTCCTTTATCTTTTACCTTTGCTGTTTAGGTAGTGGGCCCTGTTATGAATAATTATTTGACACTGAAATAGGAATGCCTGTGTATTGCTGAAAAGATTTAACATGCAAGATTCCACTGGAGCTTAGCTAAATTAAGAACAAAGAATGAACCATGGTCTCCCAGGTCTCCCATTTGCTCATGTATTGGCTGGTTTTTGTCTGAGTGTTCTATTAATCATAGAATCATAGAATCATAGAGTTGGAAGAGACCACAAGGGCCATCGAGTCCAACCCCCTGCCAAGCAGGAAACACCATCAGAGCACTCCTGACATATGGTTGTCAAGCCTCTGCTTAAAGACCTCCAAAGTAGGAGACTCCACCACACTCCTTGGCAGCAAATTCCACTGTCGAACAGCTCTTACTGTCAGGAAGTTCTTCCTAATGTTTAGGTGGAATCTTCTTTCTTGTAGTTTGGATCCATTACTCCGTGTCCACTTCTCTGGAGCAGCAGAAAACCACCTTTCTCCCTCCTCTATGTGACATCCTTTTATATATTTGAACATGGCTATCATATCACCCTTAACCTCCTCTTCTCCAGGCTTAACCTCCTCTTCTCCTCTTTTACCTTTGCTGTTTAGGTAGTGGGCCCTGTTATGAATAATTATTTGACACTGAAATAGGAATGCCTGTGTATTGCTGAAAAGATTTAACATGCAAGATTCCACTGGAGCTTAGCTAAATTAAGAGCAAAGAATGAACCCTGGTCTCCCAGGTCGTGGTCTTACACTCTAACCCTTATGCCACATTTGCTCATGTATTGGCTGGTTTTTGTCTGAGTGTTTTATGCTTTTTCATGTTTTTATTTGTACATTGCCTTGAGAAAGCAAACAAGCAATAATGATAATAACACCTGAGCCTAGAGGGAATGGGGCTTACCAGCCCTTCGTCTAGTCTTTAGAGCAGGGGTCAGCAAATGTTTCTAAATATACTTCGAGTCGAGAGTGGATTTCATGCTCTTTATTCAGCTCATAGTGGTGAGGAGGAATGGAAGTTCCCCCAGAATGTCTGCTTTATATACATTATATACCCAATGGGCCCCACATGATTGGCTAATCCCAGGATTCTCCTGTAGGCCAATCAGGTTTCGGATTCACTTCCACCTGGAGCTGGATTGGGTGGCTCCTGTGGACCAATCAGACTGCTGCATTTTGGGTCCTATTGTTCTAGGACCCATCAGACTGCTGCATTTTGGATCCTATTCAACTCAGTACATAACACCTTTTCAGCAGGGGGCCGGTCCACTGTCCCTCAGACCTTATGGGGGGGCTGGACTATATTTTGAAGGGGGAGAAATGAACGAATTCCTATGCCCCACAGATAACCCAGAGATGCATTTTAAATAAAAGCACACATTCTACTCATGTAAAAACACCAGGCAGGTCCCACAAATAACTCAGAGATGCATTTTAAATAAAATGGCACATTCAACTGATGTAGAAACACGCTGATTCCTGTACCATCTGCAGGCCCAATTTAGAAGGCCATTGGGCCTTAGTTTGCCTACCCATGCTATGTCCCCTGAAAAGACAGCTTTCCACATGTGTCGTACCCTGTCAGCTAAACTAACTCTTGCAGCCTTAACCAACCAGAAAGTACAAGGGTTGAACCCACAAGTGGCTGACTTCACAGTGCCAAGAATGCAATCTGCATCCAGAGACTTTGCAAATTGAAAAGTATCCATAGAAACAGATGTAGCAGAAGCTACGTCTACTGGCATTTTTCTCAATGTGGAGTCAAGGTCAGACTGGACAAGGGTGATTTATCTGAAAAATACCATGAAAACTAGCCTTCCAAATGTACAGTCCAGTTAGCTGAACAGTGAGATAAGCCATGCTTCTTGTCCCTGATAGCTTCTTTGTGCATCAACGAAGCAGTCTAGGGTTATTGTTGTTTATAATAATAATAATTTTATTATTTATAACCCACCCATCTGGCTGGGTTTCCCCAGCCACTCTGGGTGGCTCCCAGCAGAAAAGTAACAACACACACACACACACACACATAAAATCGACCACCAAAAAGAGATGTATGTGTTGATTTATATGTTTGACGTATTCCTAGCATAACCAAAACATTTAGACATTTAATAATATAATAAAGAAGAGTTGCCAAACTCCTCTGGTGACAGGGCATGGTATGTTGGTGAGGGCATAGGCAATAGCCAATAGGTACTGTCCTAGGCATTCCTCCGCCTTGCCCCCCAATTCAAACTGATCACATTCTTGGAAATGAAGATTACAGCATAGAATAAAATGTATCATTCTATTGAGTAGGATCTCACCCACTGCCCTTGAACGTTATGCATGCTGTAATATTAAGATGACAACTCTATACACATTTAATTTGGATAAGAACATAAGAGCTCTGCTGGAACACGCCAAAGGCCCATTTAATCCACTTTTTAACAGTGGCCAACTAGACACCTGTGGGAAACCCACAGATAATCCCATTGAAATCAGTGTGGTTCACTTCCAAGGAAGTTTGAGTGTATTTATTAATGATATTTTAATACACATTTGTCTTAAAGCTCCAAGCAATATACAAACATCGTAAAACAAAGTTAAGACCTGGTACAGTGGCTTGAAATCATCATTAAAAAATAATTAACAATAAACACAGATAAGGAGAGGCACAAATGGAGGAGAGCGTTGGAAAAATTTAATGCTGGTTGTTGGAACATCAGTTTGGAAATTAGAATATGTAGCTTGAATGTCCCTTTTGAAATTGGATTTCATCTCATGATGATAAACTGCCTGATGCTGGGAGAAGGGAGGGCCGTGACATCACAGCATAATAATAAACAATTTTAATAGTAATTATGGCTGATGGCTATGCTAATAATAATCACAGACAAATATACAGTGATTAAACAAGGTTGATGGGCTATTTATCATCTTACTTTTCCATTTAACTACTTGAACAATAGTTTTTCCCTGTACTGAAGTTTGTGGAGGAACATGGGGGAAAGCATATGAGAGGTTGGAATGGAAGAAATCTGCCAAAAAAAGACCATAATATCACAAGAATTCCAAAGCATGCCCCACTCAACCCTTTCGGTTGTAGGCACCTACATTTTACTCAGAGTAGACCCATTGAAAATAACAGGCCTCAGTCAGTCAGTTTCTTTTCCTATGGGTCAACCCATTATATATGTTTCCCTGTTGCTCCATGCAGAAGTTGAAAGTGTCCACAGTGTTCAGTAAGCATGCTGAGAACACAAACTATGTATGTATGTATGTATGTATGTATGTATGTATGTATGTATAAAACCAGGGGTCAGCAAACTTTTTCAGCAGGGGGCCAGTCCACTGTCGCTCAGACCTTGTGGGGGGGCCGGACTATATTTTTTTTTGGGGGGGGGAATTAACGAATTCCTATGCCCCACAAATAACCCAGAGATGCATTTTAAATAAAAGCACACATTCTACTCATGTAAAAACATGCTGATTCCCGGACCCTCTGCGGGCTGGATTGAGAAGGCGATTGGGCTGGATCCGGCCGCCGGGCCTTAGTTTGCTTACCCATGTATAAAATTCTCTGTATAAAACACCATCAAGTTTCTAGACCTTAGAGCTCCAAAACATGCTAATAATTTGTAATGCAACCTCAGACGTCCGAGGGGAAGTTTAACAGACTTTCTAGTTGCTGGCTGATGATCCTTCAGAACAGATGGGAAGAGGGGCAAACTCAGAATCCGAAGAGTTCAGTAAGTAAATTCCTCCCATTGGGCAATCTCTCCCCCTCCCTATACAAGCGGAGTTCAGTTTGCCTCGAGGTGCAGCAGAGGATGAAACCCCTTGCAGAAAAAGTCTTTACCCAATGTCGGCCAGCTTATTTGTGTGCTGGAGGCAAGTAAAACCCCACCAGAACATTACAGTGGTACCTCTGGTTAAGAACTTAATTCATTCTGGAGGTCTGTTCTTAACCTGAAACTGTTCTTAACCTGAAGCACCACTTTAGCTAATGGGGCCTCTTGCTGCCGCCGAACCGCTGCTGCGTGATTTCTGTTCTCATCCTGAAGCAAAGTTCTTAACCCGAGGTACTATTTCTGGGTTAGCGGAGTCTGTAACCTGAAGTGTCTGTAACCTGAAGCGTCTGTAACCCGAGGTACCACTGTATCCCTTCCCTGGCGGCAAAGTGCAATAACAATGACAACAACAAGGTTAAAGAACTATTTGCTTTATTTCCATGATATCCAAAATCTTGCCTGATGATAGGGCTGACCCTGTTGGGTCTTGGCTCATATTGACTCCACCACTAACCAGCTCCCCACCGCAAGGCACACACTCCCCAAATTGACCCTTCCAGAAAGGGTGAAACTTCAAAACCTGCCATCATCAGACTTGCAAGACTATGAAATATCTCAGCATTTGTCCCTTAGGGTTGTGTTTATGGTTATTATTGGATGGTTACATAACATTTCAGCTTTGCTGGCTTGCTTTTCCAGTTGGGGTCGAGATGTTTGAATGGTACGACAAAAGGAGAGATCAACAGAACGGAAACCAAACATGCCTCGTATGAATTTCTGAATATTGGTAATGATGCAATTAGAATCCCGAATGCCAAATACAATCTTTGGTCTGACAGTGAATAATTTGCAGACTAAGAGGGGTCAATGCAGTGCGGGTACCTGAATACAAAGGAAGAAACTGAAGAGGTTTGTTTGGTCAGCCTGTGTCCCCATTCTTCTTATGCATTTCCTGAGATATTATTCACTCCTCGTTTGGTTCTAAATTACTCATAATGTTAGTAAGAAGTGGGTGGCTGATGTTCAAGCTACCAGTTTGCGTAAGTTCTTACAGTATTTTTTTTTGCCCTAAATCTACTTGGGATGTAACCGGCTGTACTTTTGAATAAATAAGGTATACTATTCATTGTATCAGGACGCAGGTGGCGCTGTGGGTAAAAGCCTCAGCACCTAGGGCTTGCCGATCGAAAGGTTGGCGGTTCGAATCCCTGCGGCGGGGTGCGCTCCCGTCGTTCGGTCCCAGCGCCTGCCAACCTAGCAGTTCGAAAGCACCCCCAGGTGCAAGTAGATAAATAGGGACCGCTTACAAGCGGGAAGGTAAACGGTGTTTCCGTGTGCGGCTCTGGTTCGCCAGAGCAGCGATGTCACGCTGGCCACGTGATCCGGAAGTGTCTTTGGACAGCGCTGGCCCCCGGCCTCTTGAGTGAGATGGGCACACAACCCTAGAGTCTGGCAAGACTGGCCCGTACGGGCAGGGGTACCTTTACCTTTACCTTTATTCATTGTATCAAATTGTAGATTTCAACGGAAGTCTCATAAAGTTCAGTGATACATAAGGTCCATACATGTATAAGTGTCTATTCCACCTGTCTGTTCATAGAGTCCAATAATCCACATGAAGGGTTGTTACAGTTCCACAGGATCCTTTCACGGAGTCTAAGACAAGGATTTCTGGAATATTAGCCTTGTTTCACCATCCTAGGCTTCATCAGTAGTACAGTAGTACCTCGGATTAAGTACTTAATTCGTTCTGGAGGTCCGTTCTTAACCTGAAACTGTTCTTAACCTGAAGCACCACTTTGGGGCCTCCTGCTGCCGCCGCGCCGCCAGAGCACAATTTCTGTTCTCATCCTGAAGCAAAGTTCTTAACCTGAAACACTATTTCTGGGTTAGCGGAGTCTGGAACCAGAAGCGTATGTAACCTGAAGTGTATGTAACCTGAGGTACCACAGTACAGGCTCTAGGTAATGCATATAAATACAATATCATAATCTCACACATTTTTACAGCAAAAATAATATAATTTATGTATGAGTTTACATGCATAACATCTGAGCATGGATTAAGTTTGTTTTACTTTTGTTGTGCCATATGGGCCACTTTAAGAAAGAAATTTTGTATCTGTGGTTTGCCAACACCTGTTACTCAAACCAATATTGTGCTTGTCCATATAATCTTGCTTTGTAACAGTTGCTGCTTACTGTGGCCACTACTAGGCTATAAGATCAACTATCCTGTAATATTACATATGGTATGTACAGTTATTTATGGTTTTTATATTATTTTATATATGAAAGGATTCTGTGGAACTGTAACAACCCTGTCTGTGGATTATTGGACTCTTATGAACAGGCAAGTGGAATAGACATTTATACATGTATGGACCTTATGCATGAACTGACTAAAGAATGAACAGATCCACTGGGTCTTCTGCTTTTTTCGTTGAACTTAATGAGACTTCCGTTGAAATCTACAATTTGATACAATGAATAGTATACCTTGTTTATTCAAAAGTACAGCCGGTTAGAACTTGTGTGTTTATTGAGTATGTTTCATGAAACCATAGGTTTGTTGTTGTTTTGCTAAATCGACATAGAGCTGGTATTCAAAGGACAGGGCAAGAACCCCAACTTTTTAGGATATTCCACCTTATGCAAGAGCTTGTTGGTAGAGCACCCTGCCTTGCATTCAGAAGATCCTGGGTTCAACCCTTAAATCCTCCAGATAGGGCTGGGACAAATCCCAGGAGATCCACTGCAAGTCAGTTGAGAAGAAGAAGAAGAAGAAAAAGAAGAAGAAGAGGAGGAGGAGGAGTTTGGATTTGATCTCCCGCTTTATCACTACTCTAAGGAGTCTCAAAGCGGCTCACATTCTCCTTTCCCTTCCTTCCCCACAACAAACACTCTGTGAGGTAAGTGGGGCTGAGAGACTACAGAGAAGTGTGACTAGCCCAAGGTCACCCAGCAGCTGCATGTGGAGGAGCGGGGAAGCGAACCCGGTTCACCAGATTACAAGTCCACCACTCTTAATCGCTACACAACACTGGCTCTTTCAATATTTTGGTGGTTACACCAATGATCTAACTCTCTACAAGGCAGATCCTCATGTCTGAATGTCAATGTGGCATCACAGCATAGCTGTCAACTTTTCCCTTTTCTTGCAAGGAATCCTATTCAGAATAAGGGAATTTCCTTTTAAAAAAGGGAAACGTTGACAGCTATGCATCACAGAATCTACAAGCTTATTGGCTGTCTCTTATTTGTCAGTTCCCATTCTCTGGCACCTGTTCCTCAATATGTTGTTGTTGTTGTTGTTGTTGTTGTTGTTGTTGCTGCTGCTGCTGCTGCTACTGTTGTTGTTGTTGTTAGTTGTATACCACCCTATACCTGTAGGTCTCAGGGCAGTTCACAACACAAAGCTGCAATATAAAAACACATAACAAAAACAACAACAATATTATTTATACCCCGCCCACCTGGCTGGGTTTCCCCAGCCCCTCTGGGCAGCTTACAGCATTTATAAAAACAAAATAAAACATCAAACATTAAAATGCATACTAAAAATAATTAAAGCAATTAACAATGCTAATGTATACAAACTAATGAAAATACACTCCCCAACAAAAGCCCCAATATAGGGGTGCCAATCTGAATAAAATACTGGGGGACAGGTAAGCCCCACCCCACATAAATGATCACAAGACATGGCACACACCCCCCATTTTAATGGCAATGCCCATCAACTTTGGAGAGCCGCCCCTCAAACATTTTAGCTCCTGTGCCCCTAAACAATCCCCCAGCCCATAAATACAAATACAAAAATCCAAATTAGAATCATAGAATCATAGAATCATAGAGTTGGAAGAGACCACAAGGGCCATCGAGTCCAACCCCCTGCCAAGCAGGAAACACCATCAGAGCACTCCTGACATATGGTTGTCAAGCCTCTGCTTAAAGACCTCCAAAGAAGGAGACTCCACCACACTCCTTGGCAGCAAATTCCACTGTCGAACAGCTCTTACTGTCAGGAAGTGCTTCCTAATGTTTAGGTGGAATTTTCTTTCTTGTAGTTTGCATCCATTGCTCCGTGTCCGCTTCTCTGGAGCAGCAGAAAACAACCTTTCTCCCTCCTCTATGTGACATCCTTTTATATATTTGAACATGGCTATCATATCACCCCTTAACCTCCTCTTCTCCAGGCTAAACATGCCCAGCTCCCTTAGCCGTTCCTCATAAGGCATCGTTTCCAGGCCTTTGACCATTTTGGTTGCCCTCCTCTGGACACGTTCCAGTTTGTCAGTGTCCTTCTTGAATTGTGGTGCCCAGAACTGGACACAGTACTCCAGGTGTGGTCTGACCAGAGCAGAATACAGTGGCACTATTACTTCCCTTGATCTATTAACAAAGAACATTTAAAAAGAATTTAAAGAAGCCCCATCAAAAAAAGCAACACCCACCCACGTTAAAACACCCCCCTTAAAACAGTAATTTTAGCACAAGGGGGCTGAGCAACGCCCTTTCTCCATGCCCAAAGTGCCGTCCCCAAAGGGTGTCATCCCTTTCGGTGGTGGCCCCACCCCCAGGGCAGATCGACTTTATAGAGCTGCCTCTGGGAGACCATTCTCCCCGGTTTCTGCTTCTTGAGGGTGCCATTGTGCAGCCTCTCCAACTACTGACAACATTTTGAAAGGTAATTCTGCTTTACTTGTAAGCTCTGCAACCTAAAGGGCAAACAAGATCCTGGTTTTCAAAACGCTTACTTATTTATTATATTTGAAATATTTAAAAACTCTCTAAGCAGCATGCAACATAAAAAAAAAAACAAAAACAAATCGTGCCAGAGTTTATATAAGAAGAGCCCTGCTGGATCTATTCTGCCTCGGTCAGACCCCACCTGGAATCCTATGTCCATTTCTGGGCCCCATAGAAGAAAAGGATATCGAAGAAGCTGGAATGTGCGCACAAGAGGGAGTCGGATGCATTTAGCCTGGAGAAGAGACGATTTAGAGGTGAGATGATAGCCATCTTCAAATATTAAAAGGGCTGCCACAAGGAAGATGGAGCCAACTTGTTTTTCTGTTGCGCCAAAAGGTAGGACCCAAAATCAATGGATTCAAATGACGAGAAAGGAGATTTCATCTAAACATTAAGAAGAACTTTCCAACTGTAAAAGCTGTGGTATAGGCTGCTTTGGAAGATGATGGAGGCTTTATTGGAGGTTTTTAAGCAGAGGTTAGATGGCTAGCTGCCTGCCAGTGAGTCTTTTGCTGTGATTTCTGCATAACAGGGAGTTGAAATAGATGACTTTTAGGGTCACTTCTGACTATTATTATTATTATTATTATTATTATTATTATTATTATTATTATTATTATTATTATTATTATTATTAGAATTTATATACCACCATATACCTGGAGGTCTCAGAGCGGTTCACAGAAAAGATCAACATAAAAACCACAATATATACAATCAAAATACAAACATCAACCCAATAACATACACACACACCCCGTAGAGCTACATTTTAAAAGGGCACAGGATGTCAATCAGATCAACCAAAGACCTGGTTAAAAAGGAACATTTTTGCCTGGTGCCTAAAGGTGTATAATGAAGGGAGAACATTCCATAGACTGCAGAGAAGGCCCAATCTCATGTTGTCACCCTCCGGACCTCTTGAGGAGGAGCCACACAAAGAAGGCCCTCAGAAGATGATCCCAGGGTCCAGGTAGGTTCAAATGGAAAGAGGCTGTCCTTGAGGTATTGCGGTCCTGAGCCATTTAAGGCTTTATAGGTCAAAACCAGCCCTTTGAATTGGACCCAGAAACTAATTGGTAGTCAGTGCTTTCAGAGCAGGATCGGTGTAATATGTTCAAACTGCCTTGCTCCGGTGAGCAACCCGGCTGCTGAATTCTGCACCAGCTGAAGTTTCCAAACCGTCTTCTGAGGCTGCCCTACATATAAAGCATGGCAGTAATCTAACCTTGAGTTTACCAGAGCATAGACCAACAGTAGTTAGGCTAACCCTGTCCAGATAGGGATGTAGCTGGGCCACCAGCCGAAGCTGATGGAAGGCATTCCAGGCCATGGAGGCCACCTGAGCCTCGAGTGACAGCAAAGGATCCAGGAGGACCCCCAAGCTATGAACCTGCTCCTTCAGAGGAAGTGTAACCCCATCAAGAGCAGGCGACCTCCCACCCATCTGGTCTAGGGAACCACCCACTAACAGTGCCCTGGTCTTATCTGGATTGAGCTTCAGTTTGTTGGCGCTCATCCAGTCCATTATCGAGACAAGACACTGGTCCACTAAACATCAGGAAGAACTTTCTGGTGGCAAGAGCAGTTCAACAGTGGAACAGGCTCTCTCAGGAGGTGATGGAGTCTCCTTCCTTTTAAGCAGAGGTTGGATGGCCATCTGCCATGAATGCTTTAATTGAGATTCCTGCTTTGCAAGGGGATGGACTAGATGCCCCATGGGGTCTCTTCCAACTGCACAATTCTATGACTCCGTGACTTCTAGCGCCACAATTCCATGATTCTATTCACCAAGTAGGTCTTAGCAGGGCAAAGGTGCTGCAAGGAAGGTGCCTTCTACTCATTCAGGCCTTGTAGAAGAAGCCAAATTAGGCTCATTATTAGGCCCTGCTGTTCTCTATCCCTCTCATGACCCACACAAACGCACATACGGTGTTGCCAAGATACATCTGCTAATTAAAAAGGGGTGGGGGCGAAGCTACCCAAGAACAACAGGGAGTTGTGGGAAGGGAGGATGAGGGAAGCACTGTGGGGAACGAAGACGTGCCATTGACATTCTAGTCATGCACGACATGAATCTCAGCTATTTGCCTGTTGCTTAAAACACACACACACAATCAAAGTATTCTAGGCTCCCTCTGTCCTTCCCAGCCCAGCCCACTAATTTCCTCTCCTCTCCTCCCTCCTCCTCCTCCCCCTTGCACACCCACTTCTTCAATGTCGTGATTCCTCTTTGGGGGCTCCCAAATTCTCTCACAATGGTGGGCCGCTGACCAGTTGGCAAAGTCTACGCGCCGGGGTGTGCTGCTGGAAGCACAGGCCTTAATTCTTCGGAACACAGAGGACCATGTAATCGCCAGCTTAATTGAGCGCAGGGAGGGGGGAGAACAGAGGGGAGCTGAAAGAAAGAGGAAGCTCTGAGGGAGAGGGGCTGGCAGTGGGGTTTGGGAGCCAAGGGCAAAAGCTGGCAAGAGGGCTTGCATTGTGAATGATAAGCTAGAGATCTCACTTCGCTACATCACCATTGTAAGGCCACGTCCCACCAGGTGCTTTGCAATTTATTCATGTTATGTATCTATTCGATTTCTAGTCTGCCCTTCATCAAAAGATGTAAGGGCGGTTCACAAGATAAAAACAACAACAACAACAACAACAACAACAACAACAACAACAACAACAACAACAACAACATATTTTTTATACCCCGCCCATCTGGCTGGGTTTCCCCAGCCACTCCGGGCGGCTCCCAACAGAATATTAAAAACACAAGAAAACATCAACCATTAAAAACTTTCCTAAACCGGGCTGCCTTCAGATGTCTTCTAAAAGTCAGGTAGTTGTTTATTTCCTTGACATTCCACAGGGCGGATACCACTACCGAGAAGGTCTCCTCCCTGGTTCCCTCCAACCTCACTTCTTGCAGGGAGGGAACCGCCAGAAGGCCCTCGGAGCTGGACCTCAGTGTTTGGGCTGGATGATGGGGGTGGAGGCGCTCCTTCAGATATACTGGGCTGAGGCCGTTTAGGGCTTTAATGGTCAGCACCAACACTTTGAATTGTGCTTGGAAACCGTTAGTACTTAAAACTACTCAGAAGTAGTTAAAATGGTGTGTGTGCACCATGTCATGTGATCGATTATGCAGGGCAGAAATTACCTGGCTGGCCTCCCAACCAATATTTTATTCAAGTTGGGACCCCTGTTTGCAAACCATGGTTTGTGTTAACTAAGCCCATTGGCAAAGCACAGTTAGGGCCATTACTTTGCTTCAAGAGACTGGTGCACCATGGAGTCAGGAGTGAATTTATGAAGAAGAGCCTGATTTAGAGTAGCTTGCCTGTCGTACACTAGGAAGAAGTGCATCCCATGGTCAGTGTGAAGCATGGTTTCAGATTATGTTTGGAGCCAGCCAATGAGTATTCACTCACATATTCCTTTCATAACTTCTTCCAAAGCACTGGAGATCTATCTGCTTATAAACATGTAAATTAAGCATGGGGGAGCAGGTAAGCAACTCAACAGATGGTATTAATCTCCAAGCAGAAGCAGGAGGGGGGAACCTACCAGTCTTTGAAGTACCTTCTCCACTACCAGCAATGCTAAACAAGTGTATTTAGGGTTGATGAGTAGCTAGTTACAGCAAGCCACTGAAAGCCACCATTGCTCATTTAAGCAAGCATCATCCGTCCATCAACAGCAAGTCAGTTTAGCTAAACCCAACATCCCAGCCCATTAGCCATGCTGGCTGGGGCTCATGGGAGTTGGAGTCAAACAGCACATGGAAGTCAATGAGAGCCCCTAGAGCAGCAGTTCTCAACCTGTGGGTCCCCAGATGTTGTTGGACTACAACTCCCATCATCCCTGAGCTGTGGCCTTGCTAGCTAGGGGTGATGGGAGTTGTAGTTCAACAACATCTGGGGACCCACAGGTTGAGAAAGGCTGCCTTAGAGCATGGGTAGGCAAACTAAGGCCCGGGGGCCAGATCCAGCCCAATCGCCTTCTAAATCTGGCCCATGCATGGTCCAGGAATCAGCGTGTTTCTACATGAGTAGAATGTGTGCTTTTCTTTAAAATGCATCTCTGAGTTATTTGTGGGGCATAGGAATTCGTTCATTCCCCTCCCCCCAAAAAAATATAATCCAGCCCCCTGAGGGACAGTGGACTGGCCCCCTGCTGAAAACGTTTGCTGACCCTTTCCCTAGGGGGAAAATCAACAGCTCACTTGATGTCTGACTAACTGTTACATGGCACTTCTCTTAACCTTTGAAAGAGTTTCAGATACGTACTATTACACTTACCCTGGCTCTCTTTGTGGTCACGTTTCAGGGCTTACAATGCTTACTTGGGGATTTGTTTCTCTGGAATGAGGTCAGTGGAGAATGACTGGTGTTTTGTGGCCCCTGGTTTGATAGCACATACACACAGGATGCACATAGGTGGAGATTCACAGCATTAATACGCTGGCAAATACTGCTCCCTGTCCAGATTTTTGGAGATAGGTCACCAGAGCCAGCGTGATTTAGTGGTTAAGAGCAGTGGACTTGTAATCTGGTGAACCGGGTTCGCTTCCCGGCTCCTCCACATGCAGTTGCTGGGTGACCTTGGGCTAGTCACGTTTCTCTTAAGTCTCTCAGCCCCACTCACCTCACAGAGCGTTTGTTGTGGGGGAGGAAGGGAAAGGAGATTGTTAGCTGCTTTGAGACTCCTAATGGGGAGTGAACGGTGGGATATCAAGTCCAAACTCCTCCTCCTCTTCTTCTTTTTCTTTTTCTTCTTCTTCTCTTCTTTTAATTGTTACAGAGAGCAACTCAGCTCAAATAATGTAAAAAGAGACTGCTGAAGGCAGTAGCCCATCTAATCAAACATCCCAGTCTCACAGTGGCCAACCAGAAGCCGATGGGAAACCCACAAGCAGGAATGGAACACAATTAAACATCAGGAAGAACTTTCTGACGGTAGGAGCTGTTTGACAGTGGAATGGACTCCCTAGGATGGTTGTGGGCTCTCTTTCCTTGGAGGATTTTAAGCAGAGGTTGGATGGTCATCTGTCATGGATGCCTTAGTTAAGATTTCTGCATTGCAAGGGGTTGGTCTAGATGACCCCCAGGGTCCCTTCCAACTCTACAATTCTACGATTCTATGGCACAACAGTGCTCTCTCCACCTGAGGTTTCCAGCAACTGATATTCAGAAGCATACTGCAACTGTGAAGGTAGAATATATCCATCAGGATATGTAAAAGGTGAAGGTGAAGGACCCCTAGATGGTTAAGCCCAGCGAAAGGCGACTATGGGGTTTTGGTGCTCATCTCGCTTTCAGGCTGATGGAGCTGGCGTTTGTCCACAGACAGCTTTTCAGGTCATGTGGCCAGCAGGACTAAACCGCTTCTGACACAATGGAACACTGTGACAGAAAACAGAGCACATGGAAATGCTGTTTACCTTCCCGCCACAGTGGCACCTATTTATCTATTTGCACTGGTGTACTTTTGAACTGCTAGGTTGGCAGGAGCTGGCACAGAGCAACGGGAGCTCACTTCGTCAGGGGGATTTGAACCACCAACCTTCTGACTGTCAGGTCCAAGAGGCTCTGTGGTTCAGACCACATCACCACCCATGTCCCATCAGGATAATTACCCAATGATAGCCCTCTCCATCAATCTATTTAATCCTCTTTTAGAGCCATCCAATTTGATGGCCATTACTCTTGTGGAAGCTAATTTCCTAGTTTATGCACCGTGTGAAGAAACACATTCTGTTGTCTGTGCTAAATCTTTCAATATTCAGCTCCTTTGGATGTCTTTGGGTTCTAGTTCTATGAGGAAGAAAATAACATTTCTCCACCCAGTTTCTCCATGTCATGCATTGTTTTTAAACTTCTATCGGGTTGCCTCTTACGCCCCTTTTCTCTAGACTAAAAAGCCCCAAATGCTACAATCTTTCCCATAGGCGAGTTTCTCCACCCCTTGGTCATTTTGGTGTCCCTATTCTGAACTTTTCCATCTCTACAATATCTTAGAATCATAGAATCCTAGAGTTGGAATAGACCACAAGGGCCATCGAGTCCAACCCCCTGCCAAGCAGGAAACACCATCAGAGCACTCCTGACATATGGTTGTCAAGCCTCTGCTTAAAGACCTCCAAAATAGGAGACTCCACCACACTCCTTGGCAGCAAATTCCACTGTCGAACAGCCCTTACTGTCAGGAAGTTCTTCCTAATGTTTAGGTGGAATCTTCTTTCTTGTAGTTTGGATCCATTGCTTCGTGTCCGCTTCTCTGGAGCAGCAGAAAACAACCTTTCTCCATCCTCTATGTGACATCCTTTTATATATTTGAACATGGCTATCATATCACCCCTTAACCTCCTCTTCTCCAGGCTAAACATGCCCAGCTCCCTTAGCCGTTCCTCATAAGGCATTGTTTCCAGGCCTTTGACCATTTTGGTTGCCCTCCTCTGGACACGTTCCAGTTTGTCAGTGTCCTTCTTGAATTGTGGTGCCCAGAACTGGACACAGTACTCCAGGTGAGGTCTGACCAGAGCAGAATACAGTGGCACTATTACTTCCCTTGATCTAGATGCTATACTCCTATTGATGAGGCCCAGAATTGCATTGGCTTTTTTAGCTGCCGCGTCACAGATTTTTGGAGATAGGTCACCAGAGCCAGCGTGATGTAGTGGTTAAGAGCAGTGGACTTGTAATCTGGTGAACCGGGTTTGCTTCCCGGCTCCTCCACATGCAGCTGGTGGGTGACCTTGGGCTAGTCACATTTCTCTTAAGTCTCTCAGCCCCACTCATCTCACAGAGCGTTTGTTGTGGGGGAGGAAGGGAAAGGAGATTGTTAGCCGCTTTGAGACTCCTAATGGGGAGTGAACGGTGGGATATCAAGTCCAAACTCCTCCTCCTCTTCTTCTTTTTCTTTTTTCTTTTTCTTTTTCTTCTTCTTCTCTTCTTTTAATTGTTACAGAGAGCAACTCAGCTCAAATAATGTAAAAAGAGACTGCTGAAGGCAGTAGCCCATCTAATCAAACTTCCTGGTCTCACACTGGCCAACTAGAAGCCGGTGGGAAGTCCACAAGCAGGAATGGAACACAATTAAACATCAGGAAGAACTTTCTGACGGTAGGAGCTGTTTGACAGTGGAATGGACTCCCTAGGATGGTTGTGGGCTCTCTTTCCTTGGAGGATTTTAAGCAGAGGTTGGATGGTCATCTGTCATGGATGCCTTAGTTAAGATTTCTGCATTGCAAGGGGTTGGTCTAGATGACCCCCAGGGTCCCTTCCAACTCTACAGTTCTATGATTCTATGGCACAAC
This sequence comes from Podarcis bocagei, assembly GCF_964188305.1. Taxonomy (NCBI): domain Eukaryota; kingdom Metazoa; phylum Chordata; class Lepidosauria; order Squamata; family Lacertidae; genus Podarcis; species Podarcis bocagei. The sequence continues at coordinate 88,745,752 of NC_138133.1, forward strand.
AGTGCTCTCTTCACCTGAGGTTTCCAGCAACTGATATTCAGAAGCATACTGCAACTGTGAAGGTAGAATATATCCATCAGGATATGTAAAAGGTGAAGGTGAAGGACCCCTAGATGGTTAAGCCCAGCCAAAGGCGACTATGGGGTTTTGGTGCTCATCTCGCTTTCAGGCTGATGGAGCTGGCGTTTGTCCACAGACAGCTTTTCAGGTCATGTGGCCAGCAGGACTAAACCACTTCTGACACAATGGAACACTGTGACAGAAAACAGAGCACATGGAAATGCTGTTTACCTTCCCGCCACAGTGGTACCTATTTATCTATTTGCACTGGTGTACTTTTGAACTGCTAGGTTGGCAGGAGCTGGCACAGAGCAACGGGAGCTCACTTCGTCAGGGGGATTTGAACCACCAACCTTCTGACTGTCAAGTCCAAGAGGCTCTGTGGTTCAGACCACAACACCACCCATGTCCCATCAGGATAATTACCCAATGATAGCCCTCTCCATCAATCTATTTAATCCTCTTTTAGAGCCATCCAATTTGATGGCCATTACTCTTGTGGAAGCTAATTTCCTAGTTTATGCACCGTGTGAAGAAACACAATCTGTTGTCTGTGCTAAATCTTTCAATATTCAGCTCCTTTGGATGTCTTTGGGCTCTAGTGCTATGAGGAAGAAAAAAACATTTCTCCACCCAGTTTCTCCATGTCATGCATTGTTTTTAAACTTCTATCATGTTGCCTCTTACGCCCCTTTTCTCTAGACTAAAAAGCCCCAAATGCTACAATCTTTCCTCATAGGCGAGTTTCTCCACCCCTTGATCATTTTGGTGTCCCTATTCTGAACTTTTCCATCTCTACAATATCTTAGAATCATAGAATCATAGAATCATAGAGTTGGAATAGACCACAAGGGCCATCGAGTCCAACCCCCTGCCAAGCAGGAAACACCATCAGAGCACTCCTGACATATGGTTGTCAAGCCTCTGCTTAAAGACCTCCAAAGAAGGAGACTCCACCACACTCCTTGGCAGCAAATTCCACTGTCAAACAGCTCTTACTGTCAGGAAGTTCTTCCTAATGTTTAGGTGGAATCTTCTTTCTTGTAGTTTGGATCCATTGCTCCGTGTCCGCTTCTCTGGAGCAGCAGAAAACAACCTTTCTCCCTTGTTTGAGGCGAGACTACCTGAACTGTACACAACATTCCAAATACGGTCACACCATAGATCTGTTATAATGGTAGCATGATGTCAACAGTTTTATGCTCAGTTTGGTTCCCAATGATTTCTATAATGTAATTTGTCTTTTTCACACACTGGGTTGGTATACAGTATCTTCATCGAGCTATCCACAATGATCCCAAGGTCTCATTCCTGGTCAGTCGGTGACCCCATGAACTCATACGTGAAATCAATATTTCTTTGCCCCAGTACACATCACTTTATACTTGTTTACATCAAATTGCATTTGCCATTTCACTACCCATTTACACAGTTTGGAGAAGTCCTTTCGGAAGTCTTTGCAATCCCTTTTGTTTTTAACCACCCTGAGCAATTTCATGCCCTCAAGGTGTCCTATTTTCCCTGGGGTGGTCCCTGAATTATGAAAGCCATCCTGGCTTCCAACTGGATCCTGGAATGTCCTTATTTCGCCCACCACTGCTACAGCCACCAAGCCCAGGAAGGAAGCTCATTGCATGTCCTGAGCAATGTTAGTGGCAGTCCCAAGCAATGTGAGGGAGCACCCTGTTGCCTCTCCATGGCCACTGCTGCCGTTCTCCTTCCTTGTACCAGCTGCTGGAGAGTGTGTGAGGAGGAGGAGGAGAGGCTGTATGTGACCCGCTGGCTCTGAGGGCAGGGCCACCTTGCAGGGAAAGAAAGGAGGAGTGTGGCAGTGCTCAATGAGAGCCAGCGTGGTGTAATGGTTATGAACAGTGGACTCGTAATCTGGTGAATCGGGTTCGCTTCCCCGCTCCTCCACATGCAGCTGCTGGGTGACCTTGGGCTAGTCACACTTCTCTGAAGTCTCTCAGCCCTACTCACCTCACAGAGTGTTTGTTGTGGGGGAGGAAGGGAAAGGAGAATGTTAGCCGCTTTGAGACTCCTTAAGGGGAGTGAAAGAATGGGATATCAAGTCCAAACTCCTCCTTCTCCTCCTCTTCTTCTTCTTTGTTTATTTTATTTATTTATTTCAGACAAAGAAATGCTTTGTGTGTCCGTATCTTATTTTGCGCCTTTCTAAAATTTATATATTGGCATGTGTTTTCCTTTTTGTAAATCGACCACAGAGAGAAAATACATTAAAAATAGGGTGAGGGGTTTTCTCAGGACAGTGGAGGCCGTGTGTGCTGTGTTTTAGCAGTTATTTGCCCTTCTTCTGATAAGAAATGCTGTGGTGTGTGTGTGTACGTGTGTGTGTGTGTGTGTGTGTGTAAAATGGGGGCTTGAGGAGGGAGGAGAAATGTCCCTATTTCATCTGAGGAATGTTGGAAGTTATGCAATTTAGTACCATCAACTGTCTCTTATATTCCTCTTCCAAAAACTGCTGGGAAAGCCTTTTATTTTCTGCTAATGTGTACCTGGTCTGCTGCAGAAGAGCATTACCAGGATTACCCATCTCTGCCCATCCCCTTCTCCTTCCTGGACCACCTTAGCTCACATCAAGATGCATCCCCTAAATATTACACGATATCAGTGGCATTTTGTCAGGTTCTTTGAGGTCTTGCCTCAAGGCAGCCCACGCTGATAGTTCTATTCACAGAACTCCTGACAGGATCAAACCCCCTGGCAATCCTTACAACAGCTCTGTAAAGTAGGCCAGCAGAATTATCTGCATAACACAAAATGGGGGCTGAGGCTTACAAATAGCATCTTCCCTCAGGCTACCAGGTAACTTCATGGATGAGAAGACACTTAGCAGGAAACTTCCAGACTTGCAGCTCTAACGAAGTCAAGTTGCTTGACTCACGCATTAATTGCAAAGAGGTGTTTTGTTAAGAACTGAAACCCGAACCCATGAACAGAAAATTGGTTTGCAATTATTATTGGTCATTTGGTCATCATCCTGCATTTAAAGCATCACTGTGTAGTACAGCTACCTCCAGCCCAGTGCCTCCAGCTATCTTGGGCTACAAGATGACAGCTCAGTTGGTTAGAGTGCGGTGCTGATTAATGCCAAGGTTGCAGGTTCGATCCCTGTATGGGACAGCTGCATATTTCCGCATTGCAATGGGTTGGATTATATGATCCTCAGGATCCCTTCCAAATCTACAATTCTATGATTCCCAGCAACCCCAGCCAGCCTGAGCAATGGACAAGGACAATGAAGAAGCCTACTCTAGTGATATTTGAGGACTTTGGTAGGCGATATGATATAGGAAGTGGGAGCAGGAGACAGACAAAATACATCCAAACTGAGCCTCTCTTAGCAAGGAATCAGCGTACCTACGGGACCGCCTCTCCTGGTATGCCCCACGGAAAACCTTCAGGTCCGCAAATGACAACATTTTGGAGGTCCCAAGTCGCAAGGTGCTTAGATTGGTCTCATCTAGGGCCAGGGCCTTTTCAGTACTGGCCCCAACTTGGTTGAACGCTCTGTCACAAGAGACTAGGGCCCTGCGGGACTTGACATCTTTCCGCAGGGTCTTCAAGGCATAGCTGTTCCGCCTGGCCTTTGGTCTGGACCCTTATGTTTCCCTCCCCTTATGGTTTTGATCTATGGGCTACTTTTAAAATGAGGCCGCATTTTTAATTGCATTTTAACCTGTATTTTAAATTGGTGTCCCCCCCCCCCATTATGTTTTTACTGTAATTTTACTGGTGTTAGCAGCCCTGAGCCCGGCTCTGGTTGGGGAGGGCGGGGTATAAATAAAATTTTTTATTATTATTATTATTATTATTATTATTATTATTATTATCATCATCATCATCATCATCATCATCATCATCAGAGAGGATGTGGGAGTATATGGCTGCAGAGTGCTCACCTATGGCCAGGGACGGAGCAAGGTGGGGGCGGACCACCCCAGGTGTTATCACCGAGGGGTTGATATTCGGCTCGTTGCCCGCCTGTGACTCCCGTCTACCCTGAGCCTTCAGGGGAAGGGGGGCTGCGGCATGCCCCCCTTCGCCCTTCGTTTTGACAGCTGCACAATCCCAGGCTGCTGGAGAAGGCATGAATGCATGCAGGGAGAGGATGGGAAGGAGGCAGGGAAGCAAACAACTGGAGGGTCAAGGGAAGGAGAGCAGCAAAAGCTCCGTCAACATTGGACCCAAACCCTGGAATCCCGGAATCCCAAAGCTCAACAACTTTGGTCAGCCCTTCCCTATAAAAAGCTGAACAACTCCTGGCAATAACAATGGGTAGATCACAGGCAGTCTTTTTATACTGTGAGTAGATTGCAGTCTCTTGGGAGTCCAACTAGATTTCAATGTGGAGAGGTGACAAAAAAATAAAATCCTACCCGGGTACCACCTAACCTTGCTACGCCACTGACTTTGGCCCACCAAATGGAGGAGAGAGCTATCGATGGCTACTAGCCATGGTGATTATGCTCTGCCTTCACAGCTGTAGACAGCAATGCTGCTGGAAACCAGCTGCTGGAAACCACAGGAGGAGAGAGATGAGATTGCAATATTTTAATTTGTCGATTTATTGAGACATCTGTTTTAGCCAATAGTTTTTCATAATGCGCTATTTCTTGTTGAATTTGATTTAATTTAGTTTCTCTAATTCTTCTTTGTATTATATTCTGATTTATATAGAAGCCCCTTATATAAGCCTTCCCAGCATCCCATATCACTCTAAGGTCTCTGTCTTGTGCCATATTAATTTCAAAAAATTCTTTCATTAACTGTTGGGCTTTTTCTACTATCTTCTCGTCATTTAGCAATCTCTCATTCATTCTCCAGCTTTTGTTTTTCTTTTTATTATACTTCTAGCATCATTGGTGTCCGGGAACTGCCATCAGAGGGAAGAGGAGAGGAAAGTCGCTCCAGTGATGCAGGGGAGGGAACTAGCAAGGAGAGAGAGAGGGTTCCCACAGGGGAAAGAAATCCAGGGGACACCAGGGAGAAAGGGGAAGCCGAGAGCAAGGCGGAGGGGAGGCTCAGAGACTCTTCCAGTGAAATCAGCGGAGAGAGCACAGGACCTCCGCTTGGCACGCCCACGCTGCGCAGAAGGCTTCCACGCAGGGAATCTAGGCGGAGACTTGGAGTCAAACAACTCCTATGTTGGCGCAAATTTAGGTCCCGCCCACTGACAGATTCTGCCAGTGACTAAGACAGTCGCGTTTCAAGGGCTGTCAACCGGGGAAAGTTTTAGCTACACTGCTAGCTTGGAGCAGTTTGCAGTTTACGCACAAGCAACCCCAATTCCCATTACAATTGGGTTATGATCTGACAGCAATTTAGGCAATATCTCTGTTTTGTTTATTATCGGTATAAGATTACAGTGGTACCTCGGGTTACATACGCTTCAGGTTACATACGCTTCAGGTTACAGACTCCGCTAACCCAGAAATTGTGCTTCAGGTTAAGAACTTTGCTTCAGGATGAGAACAGAAATCGTGCTCCGGCGGTGCGCCAGCAGCAGGAGGCCCCATTAGCTAAAGTGGTGCTTCAGGTTAAGAACAGTTTCAGGTTAAGTACAGACCTCCGGAACGAATTAAGTACTTAACCCGAGGTACCACTGTATTAGAAAATCCATATTGCATCAATCTGACTTGCTGAATTGTTTGCATCTGAATAAAATGTATAATGTCTTTCCTTCTCATTTTTCTCCCTCCATACATCCTTTAAGTTTAAGTCATTTACCATCTGAAAGAATGTTATCGGGAGTCTCCCTGTTTTCTGCTTTGGGGTTTTCTGCAGACATTTGGTTGGTCATTGTGGGAACAGAATGCTGGACTAGATGGGCTGTTTCCCGACGCAGCAGGCTCTTCTGACGTTCTTAGATGTTACTGGTCTACAACTCCCATCCTCTTTGGCTATTGGACACATTGGCGGGGGCTGATGGGAGTTAGGATGCAATCACTTGGGGCGGGTGCATGTCCCATAATGACCCACTGAAACCCTCTAACTTTTTATAACCACAGATATTCTGGTAGGTTTTTTTTCCTCCCTTGATCTCACTTTTGTTGTGCCTTGATCCTCGAGATGGCAGTCATGCAGTAACACTGGGGAAGCATCGCAGAATAGCTATGAATGTGGAAAGTTGTGTAGACAGTTCAGCACAAATCCAGCACTAACACACTATTATTGTATTGATGACATGTTGCATAATATGTAGGGCTCTAGCTTCATATAACACTAGCATGTTTGAATCTAAGTACATGTAACCCAAGGTACCACTGTAGTGTTTGAAGGGGTTACAACCATAGAGTAAACCGGCCTGCCAGGCTTAGGCTATGTCATCACTTCCCACCTTGGGAGGAAATTGTTTCACCAAGCTTTTGTTATCTCTCTCTCCATGTGGCCATCAGTATGCTGGTCACTCCAGCCACATGGCATTAACCAGCCTCTTTTGTTTCAGACCAGAGTCTGAAACTAGCAATTTTTTATACCAATATTTTGAAACTTTTGCCTTTTGTAACTATGCAATGTTTTAATTGTCTGTGCATCTTTTTCTGACAGCTGTGTGAAAAAGCACATCAGTCTGACCTTTGAAGAGGTTTGTAAGTAACCTATTTCATGACTTGCCAAACCTGTGTTCTATCTCGAAGTGGGATAGCTTGGAAAGAGATTTTAAAAGGAGACATTTTGGGGATTCACTAGAAGGGCAAATTTTAAAGGGTTTACAGTCACCAAAGAGTACTTGCAGTTTCCAAACTTGGATCTTGGCTTCCAGAATTTCAACAGAACGCACTTAAAAAAGCCACCAGTCTGAGCGACCCCTAAGTTTGTAATAGCCATCTACCTCCTCCTCCTGCTTGCTTCAGACTGGAGCAATATGGACCTTCAGCTAAAGAAGAAATTTTCATCAAAACTTGGCTGCTCACAGGGAAGTGATTTGTGTGTGCATATATACTGTTGCTATAGCCATTGCTGTAGTTGTTGCCTGGATAAACTATTCAGACTGCAAATTCTGTTCATTTTATTTTATTTACTGAGAGGCATGGTAATCAGTGTGGAAGTGGGCTTCCTACCAGATTCCTGGAAGAAGACCTATGAGGGCTGCCTCAAGGCAATCCCTGACCTGAACCGTAGACTCCTTGACAAAAGCGATGGGGGTGGAGGAGGAGAGATAGCCCTGTTGAGAGCCCTGAAGAGTGTTTCCATGGGGACTCCAGGAGATGATGTCGTATTCCCCGCTGAGAAATAAGTGAGGGTGTTTCATCTCTCCCATCCTTAATCCATTACATCACTACCTACAGATCTCCCCTGATGCCCCCATGGAAAAGGGGGAGGGAAATCTTCTGAGTCAGACTACACTGAATCCCTCCAAGCTCAAACTGAGCTGAAAGGGGTTGGATTGTGGCCAACATATTTGGCAGTGTCAAAAGCATCCCCACCTCTTCTACCTTTGAGCTAATTGTCAAGGATTGCTCAAAAGCATTGGTCCATGCAGAGTGATGGCAATCGATGACACAAAGAACTGAGATGGTCACTGTAACCTTGCCTACACTCGCAATGGACTTCATTTGCTCTTAATGATCGGCTATGCAGCACTATGGCCATCGCTGCTCATGTAACTACAGAAGGGTGAAAAAGAAGCAGTGTAAGCTGAATGAAGCAGTGACACTGAAGTAGAAAGAGAGGAGAGAGAGAGAGAGAGAGAGAGAGAGAGAGAGAGAGAACAGGCTTCTTGAAAGATAAACAAAATGGGTGGTATTCAGGTTGTTCCCCACCTCTATTCCCCACAACACACACACAGCTGACAAATATTTAGTGTGATCCTATTTCTGGCATACATGTTGATCATCATTTTCCCTGGTTTGAACAAGACAAGTATGGGTCTCTCCCAAATGATAATTGGAAGGAGGATATACTTCTATAAAGCCAAGCACAACCTATGTCCTAATTTTAATTATATTCAAGTCTGGATTTTGAAACCTGAAGAGAAACTCCCACTGCTGATGATGCCCCTGGAAGTTAAAAGTGTACAATGAAGGTCATTCACACATTGCACGGAACCCAGTTACACTGCCTCTACACATGCACAAGTGTTTCTGTGAAAGTTTATGCACTTCAGCATATGTACAGCTCAGCAATGGTGTACACAAGTATATTGATAGTACACTTGTTGAACATCACATGCAAATTATCATTCAAGAGTACAGCTCAATTATTTGCATATGCAGGCAAGCTGACTGTAATTATCATTGACTGTAATGTGTGGACACCCCTTGTGTGGGGGGGGGTTGTTTTGAGGGTATGTACGTGGGAAAGGGACCTTTATTTTTCCTTCAGCAGTAAAATGGAAAACACTGCCTTTGTATTCACTCAAGAGTCAAGACAAAGCATTTTTCATTAAAACCCTATCGAAGTAGGATAAAATACTTGAAAACTGTTGTATCATCCTTGGTCATGACTGCTTCTGGAATCAGCAACCGAACAGCCTTCATGGACCCAAATGGCATCTATGTTCCTGGTGTGTTGTCCACAACAAGCACAGATCTTCTTGGATACTTTAGCTAGGGTTGCCATATTTCAAAAAGCGAAAATTCGGACTCAAAAGTTGTTGGGCGATTTCTGCCTGGACACTGTTTCCGACTGCTGTATTCCAGCTGTGTCTGGGAAATTCCATATGTATGGCATCCCTACTTTAGCAGTTGGCTGTGCTTGATTCTTGAAGCTGGTGACACAGAACATGCCCCTTATTGACCTCCAGCAGGTGGCATCGCAGTTTAAAATGAATACTTGTCCCAAATTACTAGAGCTCTAGGGAGAATTGGGGTGACTCAGGGACTCCTGCCATTGGTGGTCCATGACAATTTCTTGTTCAGATGACTGCCCGGCATAATCCAACACATGCACCCAAAATGTATGTTGGATTTAAATCTTGAAATCCAAGGCAAAGTGGGGTGTCCCTGGTGGTGTCTTGGGCTTGTCAGGAGACAAAGAAGACTCTTCAAGGCAGCAGAAGTCAAAGTAGCGATCCCTCAAGTGCTTCATGGCACCTTGGTGACCCAGACATGATAAAATGCTGCCAAAAATCTGCTAAAATTAAAAGTTATGTCTCTAAGATTGCAATAACACCATAATGCCAAAGTGAAGTGGTAAGGGAAGGGAGAGCAAACATAGAACTGGGGAGAGGTTCTGAGGGAAGGCTCCATTGTGACTGGCAGGTCTAGCTTGCAATCAAAGGGAGTGCTTTTTTTACCCAGAAAGCAAATCTCATTAGTTTTTGTCATTTCCATAAAATCAACTTGAAGGTTCTTAGCACAAAAGTCATGGAACCTATTTTTCTGCACTTTGGAATGTTTCTTACCAAGAGGAACCTCTCTCATGTCTGTTATTTTTGAACCAATTTCCTACTAATTACCCACAAAACACTAAAGGAGATTAAATTGTTCCTTTTTCATTCAACCCCGAAACTGTAACAGGTGCCCTTGCAGGGAAACCACAGCAGCTATCCTTCTGGAATTTGGAACGATTCAAGCCTTCAGAAGCAGTGACCTTACCTTCAAATTTCATCCATTTCTGTCCAAAAATTTAAAAGGTTTTAGACAGCTCCTTTTTGGGAAGGGAGAAATGGCCACATTTTAGAAGTGTCTGCTACAAGAACCCCTAGACTCATTTCCCTGATATTTATTAGGTTTATCCACCCTGGAAGGAAAAGTATGCCTGCAAATTTTATCTAGTTCTGCCAGAAGGAGGAGGAGGCATCAAGAGGTCCAGGATAATTAGTAAGAATGCACTTCCCGTGTGCCTTTCCTGGTGTTGTTTTTCCACAAGGTTGGTCCAAATAGTCTCTACACAAATACTTGGCATTGGCAGTGGGAGTTTCTAATCAGATTTCACAACCTGATCTTCAAAATTAGCTTCTTAAAAACAACAAAGGACATTGGTTGCATTTAGTTTTGTCAAAGTATATCCTTCTGCATGGCTAGAGCCAATTATTATTTGGGAGAGATCAAGAGTTACCCTTTTCAAACCAAGAAAAATGATTATAAACGTGTATGCCAGATGTTGAAAGAGGATCACACTCTGTTCAATATAAACTTAACCTACCCTCTCAAACATCAAGGGAACATTGGACAATTCCTCCCACTTCTGATGACAACCAGTTCTACAATCAGTGAGTCCAGTTGCCAGATTTTGTTGGAAAGTGCCCCCCTCCCATTTCAGTTTGGAACCTGGGTTAAATCCCCAGACTAAAATGTCTCAACCATCTCTGACCACCTTGGGAAGGTGAAAGATTGTGTAAGAACTTCGGGGGAGGGGGGGACGACTTTCCAACAATCTGGCAGCTGGACCCACTGATTGTAGAACTGGTTATCATCAGAAGTGGGAGGAATTGTCCAATGTTCCCTTGATGTTTGAGAGGGCAGGTTAAGTTTATATTGAACACAGTGTGATCTTCTTTCAACACCTGGCACACACGTTTATAATCATTTTTCTTGGTTTGAAAAGGGTAACTCTGGATCAGACCAAATAACAATTTGAAGCAGGAGGTTGGGTAGGTGGAAAATCTATAGACTACTCTCGTGCGCCTAGGAAGGGTGGGGTAGCAAAAACAAAAACCAACAACAACAAGGACGACACACTTAGAAACGTCTTGTATTGATGTCTTTTGAGGCCCTTTCAGGAGATGGACTTGACTGGCTTCAGTTGACTTAGTTCCATGGCAAGAAGTTTCATTGGCCTGTGTATGGTGTTTTGGGAGAACAAATTAGGCACTCACCATATTAAATCAGTTTGACCATCCTTTCTATTTACCACCATTGTGATTTGAAGGGGAGGCTCTCGATCCACACAGTTCTGCAAGTCTTTCAACACCACACTGGATGAACTGATGACTGTACTGTTTTACTGATGTGGGATGTGGAACAAGAAGACGACATTGACTAATCAGGATTTTGAAATCCTAGATTCAGGGGGTCCAGGATTCTGTTTTTCCCCCATAAATACCTTTAGGGTTTGGGATTCTCACCACCACCACCTTCCAATGCTCTGGGAATGCTTGGAGCTTCCATAGTGGAGTCTCCCTCTCATGGCTCTTCCAGCCTCCTCATTTCTCTTCCTCCTTTGTTGTCTTACAGTCTCTGCTGCTGTTTTTTTCTTTCACACTTGTTTCCTTCTTCATCCTGTAGATGAAGACCTCCAGGACCTAATGCCAGCAGGTTGCTTTCTTTTCTTTTTTAAAAGATCATTTTTCTCTACCGCCTCGGAACTGGTCGACGCCCTCCCCCCAATCAAAAACAGAAAGCGCACACACAGCCGTTGTGTCGCCAAAGTGCCTAGAGGTAACACACTGGAATCAGTCGGATTTACTTCTGAGCAAACATGGAGAGGATACGGAAGCAAAGTAACTCATATCAGGAGTAAATGGGTTCTAAATTCACCCCTCCCTCCCCCCACCCACCCCCCCAGTTCATGGCGCTATTAAACTAAAATAGATGTTAGCCCTAATCCAAGACTGCAGTCCTATACACGTTTAGGAATAAATTCCGTTGGATAAAGCGGGAGTTATGTCTGCGTAAACGCGCGTGGAACCAGGCTGCAAGGGCAACAGCGACCCGCAAGCCTGTAGGAGCGCTCGGCAGTAACCCACTCGCGCCTCCGGCTGAACCGGACTGTGGATCCCTCTGGCCGGATTCACCGAACCTACTCCACCTTCCCTTGCACCAAATCGCGAGGGGATGCGGTTGGAGACGTACCCAGGAGGGAGAGACAGAGAAATGGTCTAGATCGTGCAATAACCATCAACGGGTTGAGGGGGGGGGTGAGAAGCCTCGGGGAGAGGGGCTTACCTCGGCCCAGATAGGAGCTGCCTAGACTGCCTTGTGTGCGCGCGTGTGTGCGCGCGCATGCGTTGGGGGGGTGCCTCCACCCTCCATCCACCAGCGTCTCTCCATCCCCTCCGCCTGTTCTGTGACTCAGTGTCAGGCAGCGCTGACATTCCCTGCTCTTCCCCGGAGGGAGGCAGAGAAAACGAGGAGTGTGTGTGTGTGTGTTGAGAGAGAGAGAGAGAGAGAGAGAGAGAGAGAGAGAGAGAGAGAGAGAGAGAGGGAAACCGCAGCGAAGGCTTCCCTAGCGTCCTGGTCAACCTCTCCAAAAGCACGGCCGGCGCAATCCATCACCTCTCCAGCTCCGTGCCCACGTTCATTGCGCAGCGCGCGCTCTCCTCCTCCTCCTCCTTCTCGCTCTCCTTCGCGGAGGAGGAGGGAAGAGGGCCTCCGCTCTCCCCACTTTAAACCCTCTCCTCCCCCGTGGAAAATCTTCCCTCTCCGATCCTTTCCCAACGTTACCGGGCAGGCAAGAGAGTCGAGACCCGGGCGCCCCCACAAACCTGCCTCCATCCATTCAACGCCCACTCCGGCACTGCGCCGCTCCCTCGATCGGCCCCAAATCCAGCTCTGCTCCCCTCTCTAAACCGCCACCTTCCCCCCCCTCATCTTTTGCCTCCGGCTGCAGAGAACTCCCTCTCCATCGCCGCCGCGCGCGCTTCCCTCCCCGCCAGTCATCTTCCCGGGGATTATTATTAGTATTACCTGGCCAGGCTAAGCGCACCGTGATTACCAGAGGCTCGGGTTGATTTATGTGTCATAAACAGCCCGAGCGCTCCTCAGTCTCTCCTTGCCTCTTCCCAGCCTCTCTCCACGGGAGAAAGTTATCCCAGCGTGGGAGACCCATTGATCTAGCCAGCTTTCTCCGTTTGTTTGCTGGATCCCTCTCATCTAGGCACATGGAATGATGTGGCGCTTATTCTAGGCTTTCCTCGCGGAGCTGCCTGTTTTATTTTTTTTTATTCTTTTTACAAAGCTAGATGTGTGTTATAGTGTACAGTATAGCGAGGAAGAGCGAGCCCTTTTTATCAGCCCCCTCTCTCTCCACCCCTGCCTCCCTCCCTCCCTCTCCCCCTCCCTCCTTTTCCCTCTCTCCCTCTCACTCTGTCTAATGTGCGAGCTGGAAAGCTTATAAAAGCCTGATGTAATCCTTAATGCAGCCTCTGGCTACATAGACCGAGTCTAGTTACAACCGAAAGAACCAGGAGAAGGAGACCAGGATCCAAGAGCAGGAAGCGCAAGAGATCCTGGGAGGAATTAAAAAGAGGGTTTCAGAGGCACCGGATGGATTTTGGCCTCCCCGGGAAAGAAGACTTTGGGGGGAGGAAAGCAGCACCCCAAAAGCTCTCAGCTGTTCCAAGAAGACTTCCTTCTCTCCTGCTGGATCTAATCCCGCCTTGGGTTCCTTTCTTCCGTCTCCAAAGTGGGCTTTGAGATTCTCCCATCGCTCAGGATTCCTGCGCCCTTTATCACCGCCGTCGCCGGTCATTCTTAGCGATCATATTCCATTTCCAGTTATTTTCTTTTTTTGTACCCCAATACCAAAGGGGGTGTGAGAGAGTGAGTGTGTGTCTGTGTGCACTTTAAATTTGGAGCAAAGTTTGGTGTGTGTGTGTGTGTGTGTGTGTTTAAGAGTGGGTTGGAAGGGGGGAAAGCAAAACGACGCCCCCCTCTCCCCGAAATCCTTTTTTGACTCATTAGCCAATGGCCATTTTCTTACTTCTGGATATGTGGATGCTTCCCATTTGGAATTTGATCCGGCTGGGGGAAACGGTATAATTTCGTGGATGGTCTAGAAAGGTAAGTTTTCGTTTTATATACATAATATATATGTATGTATGTGTGAGCTGGTTTGCGTATATTTGGAGAGGGGTTGATTTATTCTTCCTGAGTGGATGCAACTTTTTTGGGGGGGTCTTCTTCTAGTATCTGGAGCCGAGCCTAAATACTGAATTATTGTCTTTTTGAGTCAAACCACTCAGTTCCTCTCAAATACTGGACCCTTCTGAACCGAACTTTAGCCTTTTTGCTGTTAAGGGCTTGGAAGGCAACGAGTACTGTACTACAGTTTTTGTTTCTGTTTTTTGGGGGGAAGGAATAAGGAAAAGAAATCTGGACATATTTGCCTGAGGTTGTAGGAACGAGAAGGAGGGAGAGAGCCAGGGAATGTGAAATGGATCAGTTTTGGGGGCTGAAAGAGGTTCGGTTGCCACCGCAAAGCCCAGCTTGCCTGGAACTGCATAGATGGGGAGATCTGGAGCTAAACCGAACGGGAGAAAGACCGGCAGTGAGAGGTTATTGGACCTCGCCAAAATCCACAGATACACACACACACAACACCAGACCACACCACACCACACCACAACAACACCTTGTTTAGTCTGAGAAGCTGGAAAACCTACAAGTCTGTAATGGGGAAGGGTGTCTTGTCGGGAAGGTCTCCCTTAACGTCGCCTTTAGGAGGCTGCAATCTCGCAGGCGCGTTGAACAAAGTCCCTTTCGAGAAGCTAAGCGGGGGCTTACTCGAGAGTAGACGTGAACGGGGATCGCCCTGCGGGAGTCGACTTCTCCCTCGCACCCGCTTGGAAAGCTGGGGGGGGGGAGTAGCTGTTTTGAAGCCGTCCCAACCACCACCACCCGCCCCCGCCGCCTATTTGAATCATTGTGGGCATTTACTGGGAGAGATTTAGGGCGGGGGAGGGCAGATCTCCCAAATGCATCGCATCCATAAAGTTCCTCCCCACCCCCTCTTTTTTCCCCCAGTCCCCCCTATACTTCTGAGAGACCACATTTTAAGGGGGGGGGGACGACGATAAGCCAGGACAAGCCACCAGAGAGATACCTCCTCCCTATCTTGGCGGGCTCCACGATTCTTACTCGCGAGTTGTCCTATTGACCGCCAGAGGCACAGCCTGGAAGCCGTAACTTATGGACTCCTTGGAGGGTAGGGGAGCCATTCTGCGTAAAAACACGAGGCGCGCGAAAGAGATGCCTCCTCGGGGAGCACAGGGTGCCACGCTTTTGGGGGAGGACGGACACCCCTTTCCCCCCAGGGGAAGAAACAAACCCCCTTGTCTGCAGAGGAGGGAAAGGGAAGGAGCAAGGAGAATCGGGGTGGTGGTAAGGAAAAGGAGGAGGAGGGGGTCCCCTTGTACTCATTCCTCTGTCTGCTGCACTGCCAGGCGCTTTCTCCTTTTTTTGTGAGGGGGTGGGAGACAGTCTCCCTCGGTCCCATTCCTGCAACGTCCAGTTCTTCCCCAAACACCTGATCAGGATCGAGGGGGAATCAAGAGGCGCACAGTCTCTATAGGCAGCGCCGAGGATTCTTGAACTTAATCCCAAAGAAGGTGTTGGCGGTGGGGTTTATTTATTTGCTGGAGTGAAAATAAGCGGGGACGGTTTGAAGCCCCCCACCCGGTACCTTATTCCACTGTTGTTATTGGCCCGATCTAGCCAAAATCCAGTCTGATGGATTGGTGTGCCCCGAGAGGCCACATTTGAATATCACAGCAAGGTCAAAGTATTATTATTATTATTATTATTATTATTATTATTATTATTATTATTATTATTATTATTACAACAAACGGAGCCCAACGATCCTTCAGGACTCGGATTGGAAAATATCCACGCACCTCCCTGCGTCGCGATGAGGCAGCTCCATGGATACGGCTAAGTCTTGCTTAAAGGAGAGACACTTTAGACGGAGGCTGCAGCTTCCCCGCCTCCATCACCCGAGCCCACATTTTCGGGCTCTTTCCTTGCCAATCGAGAAGCAAGGTTGACGGCAGAGGGAGCGGGTGACGGGGGACAGAGAGAGAATCAAAATCCCTTTCCATGAATCCGAAAGCAAGATTTCCTTCCCCCTTTCTCTTCCCTTAAAAAAACACCTGTTGATATATTGCGTTTCAGCCTGGAAGGAAGGGGGGCGGGCAGAGAAAGGAACGGGATCTTAAAAAACCAAAACACCTTTCAAAACACAGGGTTCTAGTCCGCATGACTATAATGGTGAGGAAGTGAGGGTGTGTGGAGTTCAGGAAACAGAAGCAGTGGTGCTGCTCGTTGCGTTAGGCGAAGGCGGGGAGGGAAAGAGCCGCCTGCCGCGATCCATAAATCGCGTAAGCCGGAGGAGCGCTGGGAGCCGCGGCGGACTGGGTTGACGGGCTCCTACCGGAGTGTCAACGGGACCTGAATCCTCCGCTTGCTTCGGCTTAAGGGTTTTGACAGCCTGCTAATAAAGCCCACTCCCCGAAACGATTTAGGACGTGGGATCTTGCCCTCTCCATGACCCGCACCCCGAGCAGTTTTCAGCGAGGGAACGCACGGGGGACCATCTGGTCTCGGAGAGCCTCGGGTGGAGGTTTGTCGGATGGGGTGGTGTTGAATCTGTGCAGCCAAAGCTGAGTCCCCCCGACCCCCCAGCCGTTTAGATCTGCAGCAAAGGATGAGGGCGATACAAAAGGTCCTTAGTTTGGTTAGCCCCCGCACCTTTTCCTGTTTTCTACGGAAACAGTACCGGGAAAACCGAAGCATCCTTCCCTGCCTTGTGCCAAGCAGACACCAGGGCAGATTACTCCGGAATTGCCCTGGATCTATCCCTAAGGTGGGGGTATTGGGTTGACTCACGGATGTCCCTTGCGCCAACGGTATGGGCGCCCGTGGATGTGCTTTTTGGAGAGTCTCTGTTCGCTCTCCTATATGTGGTGGACAGACTGGCTGTTGTGTTTCTGACTGCCTCTCCACCCCATCGCTCGGCATTTTCCTGCATCTGTATGTATCTCGGAGTCACGATGAGCTTTTTGAAACTTCTTCCCTCGTGGAAGCCACCTCTCCCCCCCCCCCAGGAGTGCCAACTTGGCCCCGCGACCGTGGGCGCCATGCAGCGTGCATAGCCCTGGCACTGAAATTTGTGGGTGCCCGGCCACTCACAAAGGGTCACGGGGAATTTCATGGGTGCTCAGGCACCCAGGGCCCCAGGGAGTTGGCACCCCAGGGACTTGGCACTCTCTCCTTACATTGGAAATCGGCGTCATTGGATAGAGTGGGCTGGGAGAGAAAGAATGAGATCACATTATAAGGTAAAGGGTTTGTATCTACTTTCAAAAGTCTGCCCATATTTTTTTGAAATGCAGCATCCTCCAAGAGAAGCTTCTGTTGGAAAAAGGCTACTTTGGGAAAGTGTGGGGTGAGGCAGTGGGGTGCAGTGGTTAGAGTAATGGGCTGGGACCTGTGAGACCGGAGTTCGAATCCCCACTGGGCCATGAAGTTCACGGGGTGTGACCTTGGGCCAGTCACTGCTCTCCAGCCTTGCAGGGTTGTTGTAAGGATTAAATTAGTGGGGAGAATTATGCACACCACATTGAGCTTTTTGGATAAAAAGGTGGGGCATACATGAAATTGATAAATGTTACTTTTTTTGTTTGTTTTCGATGTGGCTGGTCAGGTATTTGACCAAACCAAATTGAGGCAAGTGGAAATAAATGCAGCATTGGTGCTCATCTACGGATAAGCAGAAACTGGAATAATATTTACAACTGTGTGTCAGAAAGCAATGTCTCATAGAAACCCAACCAGTCTGGGCCAAGTGAATTCAGATTTAACAGTTTCCTTCATGTAACAATATTAAATACTGGGGAGAGAAATGTATGACATCAAAGTGTGTATAGCCCACATGCATTTTTGCACTAAAACAGCTCTTCGCTCAAAAGGCTGGATCCCTTCCCAGGTCATTGGATTTTCTCCTGCGAATTCCATGCATGTTGAATTTGAGGCTAGGTATTAGGTGGACTGGTTGTTCTGTAGCTGAAGAACATCGGATTCTGGAAAGCGTCCAGGTCTGGAATGAGAAAGCAAGTCTTCCTTGACCCGTGACCCTAAGGATCAAGGCTTAGGAAAATGAATTGGAGTTGTTCCTGACTTTCCGCCACTACTGCTACATTCAGGGCCCAGCAGTCTGGCTTGCCACTCAGACTGAAAGCTTGGACCAATAACAGGATCCACGGCGTGCTTTTAAGCCAGGCAAACGGCTCCAGAGGGAATTGATAGGATTAATTCAGGTGGATCTGAATTAACTGCTTGATGGATGAAGTGATATGTGGCATGAAACATGGGAGGTGAAACAGGTGGGGTGGAAAACCCCAACCATAAACAAGATGCACCTCTCTTTTTGCTCAAGTATCATAGGTGGAATATAAACAGACCCTTGTTTATGGCAATCCTCCTGAGAGCTTGAGGCATAAAATATGGACTTCCCTGAATGATGCTCCCTCTAGTTGCTCAATAACAGAGTAAGATTCTGACACTGTCAAAGCTGGGCTGATTCTGAGAGCTCCAGACTATTTTGTCTCTCTAATTTGAGAGGAGCAGTTTTGTCAGACAGCGTTTTCCATTTGTGCAAGAAGAAGAAAAAAGCATCCCTGGGTTCTATAAAGCTGCTCTCAAGAATTTCGCTCATGCACTTCTGGGGATAGGCAGAATGACTGTAAGACCCATCTATCTCTTGGCTCATCCATAGATGCCTTCCATCTACTCACTGATCCCCACATCTATCCGCTTCAGAATCGATCCATAACAATCTCTCTCTTACACCTTTGCACGTTTATACTCAGAAGTACATCCCACTTAACCTAATGTGACTTAAAGCTTCCCGTGGTGATGATGTTTAGGGCTGTAAGTCTTGATCTTGCCTATTCCATCTATGTCTGCCATGCACAGGATTGCTCCATCTGCCCAAGCAGACCTCAATCTCTCTCATTCTCTCCCTGAAAACACCTTTGCCTTAAAGTTTCCCTTTGCCATTTGCCCAGCCGCCTTTTGCAAAATAGCATAAAATGAATGGTTAACCCCCCCCTTTTTCCCCTCAGTATAACTGCTCTGCCTTTGAAAATGAAATGATTCTGAAATAAAACTAACAGGGATGCACACACAGAGATAAGCACACTGCACTTTTTAGTAGAAAATGCTGATGCGCACTTGCAGGATTAGTGGATTTTATATTCTATTCTGATTTTGCTAAATGTGTGTGTGTGTGTGTGTGTGTGAGAGAGAGAGAGAGAGAGAGAGAGAGAGAGAGAGAGAGAGAGAGAGAGAGAGAGAGAGAGAGAGAGAGTTGCGGTTACTGGTAGAGATGGCTAGCTCGCCAGAACTGAAGTCAATTGGTTTTGGATTTCGCCAAGTGACAGAGAGATGGCGCTCTTTCCCCAAATATAGATTGTCGTCGTCTTCTTTTGGATACTTTTAAAGTTGACTATGCCACTAGTGATTTGGTGCCGTTTTGTACAGTTAAAAAATTGATTGTAAAACGAAAGGGAGAGCTGAACATTTCGGATGGGGCAAAGGAAGACAGAAACCGAGGAGGAGGGGGCGACCTCCCTTGAAATCAACCACACCATAATATTTCCATCTCTGCAAACCAGAGAAGCTGCAATGTTGAAATTTAAGTGACATCTTCCTGCCTCTGCACTTCCATTGAAGTCGTATCTCCAAACTGGGAAACAGAGGTCTTTGTATTCAGCTTTACATAGATAAGCCAATATCTTAGGCTCTGAATTAATTTCAGGAATGAAAGAGAGAGACGCAGAGAGAACTTAATATTTAGGGAGGGAAGTGATAGGTCTGACTCTGCCTGGAAAGGCTTTGTGAGAAGTTAGGAACCTCAGAGGCAGCCTTGTTGTTGTTCAGTCGTTTAGTCGTGTCCAACTCTTCGTGACCCCATGGACTCCATGGACAGGCACTCCTGTCTTCCACTGCCTCCCGCAATCTGCTCAAACTCATGCTGGTAGCTTCGAGAACACTATCCAACCATCTCGTCTTCTGTCATTCCCTTCTCCTTGTGCCCTCCATCTTTCCTAACATCAGGGTCTTTTCCAGGGAGTCTTCTCTTCTCATGAGGTGGCCAAAGTCTTGGAGCCTCAGCTTCAGGATCTGTCCTTCCAGTGAGCACTCAGGGCTGATTTCCTTCAGAATGGATAGGTTTGATCTTGCCGTCCATGGGACTCTCAAGAGTCTCCTCCAGCACCATAATTCAAAAGCATCAATTCTTCAGCGATCAGCCTTCTTTATGGTCCAGCTCTCACTTCCATACATCACTACTGGGAAAACCATAGCTTTAACTATACGGACCTTTGTTGGCAAGGTGATGTCTCTACTTTTTAAGATGCTGTCTAAGTTTGTCATTGCTTTCAGAGGCAGCCTTACACTGAGTCAAACCATTGGTTCAACCGAGCTTAGTATTGCCTCCTTGGATCCCAGGATTTCAGACACAGGAGCCTTTTGCAGCCCTGCCTTTTCCACTGGGAAATGAACCTGGGATTTTCTACATGCAAAGCAAGTGATCTGCTATTGAGCTACAGCCCTTCCCTCCAGCCCCTTGTGTGTGAGGACTTTCTGCAGTTACCCACCAATCTGCGCTCTGTGCATGCTCAGGAGCACTCCCATCATATCTTAGGGAATGTGTTGCAAACACTGGGAAAAAACTAGTACGCCACGACTGAGACCCAGTAGCAATTAATCTGTGCTTCTCCTTAGCTGGCTCCGACCTTACAGAGCAACTTCCTTTGCTATGCAGATATTTCTGTATTTACCCCACCATCTCGAGCTTTTCCCTCCCATGTTGCTATTTAATAAGCCATTTCTATTTTCCTCTGGCGTTGCCTGATGCTGAGTGAGCATCAGTTTGTTAAAGATTAAAGACTCTGACTCTTCTCGTCCCCATCTTACTGTGTAGTAGTTCAGATTAGTGTTTTGTTTGCTTTTTGACTTGGCTCTAAGAAAAACCTCTCCAGTTTTTTTTTGGGGGGGTGGTGGTGGTCGTGGCGGCACAATTTGTGCCGTTTCCCCTTCTTGCAATTGCCCACGCTGTGCATTTTTCTAGCACTCTCCCCTCCTGATTTATTCTTCGATCATAAGAGAGACAGAAGTGCTGCTAATATTTGCCATTAAGAAACATTGCCAAACAGTTGACCGGTATTTAAGAAAAAGGGCCACTAAAATTATCAAGGGGATGGAACAACTTCTTTATGAGGAAAGGCTGCCGTGTTTGGGACTTTTCAGTTTAGAGGAAATGTAAGCGGTGGCATGATAGAAGCTCATAAAAATATAGAACCAGAGAATGAGTTGGGAGGGATCTCAGGGTCATCTAGTCCAACCCCTCTGCAATGCAGGAATCCTGCCCACAGCCATCCCTGGGTGGACTCGAACCACCAACCTTCAGGTTAACAGCCAGACACCCACTGAAAGTGGATAGAGAAAGGTTTTCCCCCTCCTCTCCTAACATTAGAACTCATGGGCCTTCAATGAAACCGAATGCTGGAAGATTCAAGACAGGTAAAATAAATTCCTTCTTTGTGAGGCACATAGTTCAACTACGGAACTCCCTCCCACAAGAGGCAGCTATGGCCACCAACATAGATGGCTTTAAAATAGGATTAGGCAGATTTGTGGAGGAGAGGGCTACCAATGGCTACTGGTCAGTACAAATGCTATTGTTGGAGGTGGCAATAGTTCTGAATAGCAGTTGCTGGAAACCACAGAGCGTGCTCTTGTGTTTGAATCCTGCTTGCATATTTTCCATTGGGGCATATGGTTGGTCACAGTGAGAACAGGATGCTGGACTACATAGGCCACTGGGCTGATCCAGTCAGCTCTCCTTATGTTCTAATTCTTGCCCCCAAATTACCGTAATTTTTGCTCTATAAGACTCACTTTTTCCCTCCCAAAAAGTAAGGGGAAATGTGTGTGCGTCTTATGGAGCGAATGCAGGCTGCGCAACTATCCCAGAAGCCAGAACAGCAAGAGGGATCACTGCTTTTGCTGCACAGCGATCCCTCTTGCTGTTCTGGCTTCTGGGATGCAGAATATTTTTTTTTCTTGTTTTCCTCCTCCAAAAACAAGGTGCGTCTTGTGGTCTGGTGTGTCTTATAGAGCGAAAAATACGGTAGTTCATAAATAGGGGAAAGAGGGGAGGAGAGTTTGCAAATTTAACCCCAATGAAGAGTGATCAAGAGCAATCTGCTTCTAGACCACCCTTCTATACTTTAAAACAAAATTTTAAAAATCCTTCTAGCACCTTTAGAAGGTGCTAATGGAAGGATTTTTTTTTTGTTTCGACTACGGCAGACCAACATGGCTACCTACCTGTAACTACTTCCATACTTTGTTAGACTAAAACTTTCATCATTCCCAGCCAACATGGTCAAAGACCAGGGGTTATAGCTGTAGTCCCCCAAATCCTGGAGGGTACCAGGTTGGGTAAGCCTGTTGTGGACTCTGCTGGTTTCTCATGGAGACCAAGACAGTATTTAATTTCTTTAAAATAGAATATTAAAAACAACAACAGTTTAAGTAGCTTTTAGAAAAGCCAATATTTCCTAGTTTACCTGCCCAGGTTATTGTTGTACTTATTCCTGAGATAATGTTCCCCTATGTACAACTGGAAACTACTTCTCAATTGTGATGTTTTATATAGCACCATTGATATGTGCAAATTGTCTTGCAGCATGTTGTTGTTGTTTAGTCGTTTAGTCGTGTCCGACTCTCCGTGACCCCATGGACCAGAGCACGCCAGGCACTCCTGTCTTCCACTGCCTCCCACAGTTTGGTCAAACTCATGTTCATAGCTTCGAGAACACTATCCAACCATCTCGTCCTCTGTTGTCCCCTTCTCCTTGCGCCCTCCATCTTTCCCAACATCAGGGTCTTTTCCAGGGAGTCTTCTCTTCTCATGAGGGTCTTGCAACATAGAAGAAGGCAGATCCATCAAGAGATTAGCATCAAACATTTGACAGAGGAAATGAAGTCAAAGGTCAGGACCAAGAGGGAGAGTTTGTGTTCATTTCAGTATGCGTACTCAGTGCTACTTAAAATGGAATATGGGGGCTAAGGGATTATGCCCAAGGCTTCAAGGAAAATGTGGGGTTTTATAGAAGCATCGAAATAGTAACATGGAGGCCGCCTTTTTCACTGGCAGTTCCCGTGTCATGGAATGCCCTCCCTGCTGAAAAACGAGAGGTGCCATCAGTACTGGCATTCTGCTGGCTCCTGAAAGCACACCTGTTTAGGCAGACATTTCCCTGAATGCAAGCTTCCTGATCTAATTGCTTTAATAGCTCTTTTAATTGTTTTGATTTAATGCACATTTTAATTATGGATGTTTTCAATGTTTTGATGGAATTTTCTAACCGCTTATTTTAATGATATGTGGATACTTCATAGTCGTTTTTATATTTGGAAGCTGTTAGGGCACGTGAGGGGTATATATGATAATTTTGTAGCAACAAGAACGATGGCCTTTTGATCCATCTAGCCCAAACCCTGCTCAATTTTAGAAACCCAGAGCTGAAACATCGCCTTCGGATGGCTGTTAGCCTCTGCTTGCAGATTTATCAGGAGGGAAATCCCACCAACCATCCAGGTAATTGGACCACCATCTTACCATTGAGAGCAACATTCCTCAACCTGGTGTCCACCAGAGGTTTTGGAATACAGCTCCTACCAGCTCCAGCTAAGCAGGGGAAGGCTGATCAAGAGGTTTCTCCTGACTTTCAGCCAACATCTACCTTCCTACAATGTAAGCCTGCCAGACCTAAGTCCTCCTGCCCTCTGTGGCAGCTGAGAACAACTCTTTGATCTTATCTGAAGAGTTATCTTCGAGGACACTCTTGAAGTAACTCAGGTCCCACCTGCACTACACTTATTAAGCAGTATCGTACCACTTAGACAGGCATGTCTTCCCTCAAAGAATCCTTAGCCCAGGCACAGGCAAACTTGGCCCTCCAGATGTTTTGGGACTACAACTCCCATCATCCCTGACCACTGGCCCTGTTAGCTAGGGATGATGGGAGTTGCAGTCCCAAAACATCTGGAGGGCCGAGTTTGCTTATGCCTACCTTAGTCCCTTCACCAAGTTGCAGTTTTCAACCCATCTTTCTTGGAACTGTAGCTCTGTGAAGGGAACAGGGGTCTCCTAACAATCTTCAGCCCTCTTAAACATCATTTCCCAGGATTCTTTGGGAGAAAGCCTTGGCTATTGAAAGTGGCATGATACTGCTTTAAATGTATAGTGTGGCTGGGTCCTAAGACAGGCCTAATCCTTTAAAAAAGGAACAGACGTGTTTGTAGGGTATGGAGCTATAAGCTTTTATGACGATCCTTTGAATGGAACCTGAATGTTCCAGGACAGTGAATCGCTGAATAACAGGTGCTGGTGAGAAACAAGTTGCCATGGTCCATGCTTTGCTCACGAACTTCCCAGGAGCATCTAACTGGTCCCTACTGGGAACTGGTTATCGGAATTGATACACAACTTTTGGTCTGGTTCACCAAGTCTCTTTTTATGGTTCGGAATAAGCAGAAAATGAATTGATTATGCCACACAGAAATAACAGCCGCATTAGTAATGCCAACTATTTATTTATTTTAACTGGCCTAACTTATTTTTCCATAAAAATGCATGAAGTGTGGTTCAGTCTTAACATTTTTTAACACCCCTTTCAGAAACTGCAACTTACCCATTATAATTCAAAGGCCATTTCTCGGAAATTCATTCAGCGTTTGTGTCTAATCATGTGATAATCCAAAGTCTGTTTAATCAGACCTAAGAGGACTGGATCCTTGACAAGCTGGCTGTGGGAAGTTTAACTGCTCAATCCTTTATGTGTCTACTCAGGAGTAAGACTCATTGAACTCAATGGGTCTTACTCCGGGTAACGGGGGATAGTATTGCAGCCTAAAGGTGTATCAGGCAAAACTACTAGTTATTATGAGGCATTCATCCACCAACAATGGCTGCTACATATAACCAAATTGTCCCTATTTTCTAGGGACAGTCCAATTTCTTTTTAGAAAGTTTCGCCTCCCTCATGAGTGTCAGTGGGGTGTAGTGGTTAGAGGGTTGGACTAGGACCTGGGTTATAATCCAGATGTTCTTGACCAGCAGCTCCCATCATCCCTGACCATTGACCAAGCTGGTTGGGGCTGATGTGAGTTAGAGGCAAACCATGGTATAAGAGGGCTTTACATGTACAGTGGTGATGTGACCTCGGTTCCGTGCCCCCCAGCAATAGCGATGCTAAGCTAGCAATGGTCTAGCACCATCTTTCTCAACCTGGTGTCCTCCTGATGTTTTGGAATACAACTCAGCTGGGCTTTCTCCAGTCCCAACATCAGAATGGTCGTTTTAGCCAGAGCTGATGGCAGCTATACAGTGGTACCTCAGGTTAAGAACTTAATTCGTTCTGGAGGTTTGTTCTTAACCTGAAACTGTTCTTAACCTGAGGTACCACTTTAGCTAACGCTGCCTCCTTCTGCCACCATGCCACCGCCGTGTGATTTCTGTTCTCATCCTGAAGCCAAGTTCTTAACCTGAGGTACTATTTCTGGGTTAGCGGAGTCTGTAACCTGAAGCATCTGTAACCTGAAGCGTATGTAACCCGAGGTACCACTGTAGTCCAAAACATCTGGAGGTTGAGCAAGGCCGTTGCACCAGTGCTTTGGGGAGATTTGAGCACACTCACCTGACTGTGGATCTGTTCTAATGACAAATTAATTACCCTGCAGAAAACCCACTGTAGTAGATGGATGAGGCAGGCTGTTGATTTGGTGGAACAAAGTAGTGTTTACCGAGCAGGGGGAAATGTTCTCCTCCCAGCCCCTTTTGTTTCTTGGGATGTGCAAGGAATATAAAGAGCTTTTTTTCACCCACTTTGGTTTCTCTCCCCTCTCGCCGGAGGAGGGCTGGAGGCACAAGGAAGGCAGCGATGCAAGCAAGTCAAAAGATGGTATATTCCCTCCCCAGTCTAAAACAACTCTGACTTTTTGACCTACATGTCTAAACCCTCCTTATACACACAAAAGCCTCAAACTAAAATGTTGGGGTCAAACCAATGCTGATAAAAGGCAGCTCCGGTCAGATGGATCAGATTCAAAAGAGGAGAGGACTTCTGCCCCTTTAGTTATTGTGTAGGGCAGGGGATTCCATCAAGTATGGCTCATCATGCAAGCTGAATCCCATTTCCAACACTTTATTAAATGTACAGGAGCCCCTCTCCTCTATTGCCACTGGCCACTTGCAGCTATTTTTATATTTAGACCAGGCTTCCTCAACCTCAGCCCTCCAGATGTTTTTGGCCTACAACTCCCATGATCCCTAGGTAGGAGGACCAGTGGTCAGGGATGATGGGAATTGTAGTTTCAAAACATCTGGAGGACCAAGGTTGAGGAAGCCTGATTTAGATCATGCCTCTGCATATGTTTAAGGAACGTTGTGAAGCCCAGTGCTTACTTTTCAGTGGGGCATCTCTTGAGCAGGATGCATGGGGCATGGAAAACTAAAGAGAGTTGTCACCTTTTCAGTGAGACTCATAGAATCATAGAACTGTAGAGTTGAAAGGGACCCAAGAGTTATCTACTCTAACCTCTTCCCTGCTCCCAGCCTCTGTCTTCCCCATCTATAAAATGGGTGTAATACTACTTATCTCAATTTTACATTTGTCTAGTTATTTCACCTAGGAAATGGGGTAGTATCGGGGTCTCGGCATGCACATGACTGAATCAATCCTACACAAAAAATAGTGACAGTCTGGAAGTGCCCAGAGATGAATAATGCAGAAGAAAAGGTGCTACTAGGAGATGAAGCAGTTGCCGGGTGGGCCAATTTATAGAGCACTATAGACTTTCTCCTCCAGAAAGTCTAGACTGGCTTCCCCTGCTCCATTCTTGAGTCACTGAATGTTTAGATATGGGAGTGTTTGTGCCTGTGTGAATCAATTCAGTAGATACTTTCTTGATGCTCTCCTAACCTCTTCTCTGCACAGATTCATTTATCATCCCACTCAGATCTCTGCATTTGCTGTATCTTGCTGGAACATCTCCTCCATCTCTCATAGGAAGCCACCTTATATTGAGTCAGACCACTGGTCCATCTAGCTCAGTGTTGTCTACACAGATGGTGAGGATCTCATACCAGGAGATGCTAGGGATTGAATCTGGGACCTTCTGCATGCAATGAAGCTGCAATGCAGACATTTGAGTGATGACCCTTCCCATTATTTCCTTGCCAAGAAATCTTCCCTCTCCTCAAGGACCAGTTCTCCAGGAGAGACCTTCTTTCATAACCTTGCCTTCATGTAACTCACATCTCTGGTGTCCATAAGCTCTCTTGATTCTCATCACCACAATTCTTATCACCATTTTATTTTTATCCCACCTTTCCATACCTAAAATCATGCTCAAGGTGGCTTGCAACATGACAAGATTCGGGGAAAGACCTTAAGTGGTATCCAGAGGGAAAGTTCACATAGGAAGAGGCTCTGTGAAGGAGAGCTCCATTGAGATCTTCATGGTTCTTGCAGAAATCTGCAGCTGTCCTGGGGATGGTGGGAGTTCTTTCCTATGGGTACCACTTCAAGGAACTCCCTGCACTCCACTGCAATCTCTAATGTTCCATGGGACATTTTGGTTCTGCAGTCCCATTGTATCTAGCACAGCCTATGCATTTCCTGGGATGCCAGGACAGGATCTGGCCGTCCCGGTTTTATTTATTTTTTTAAAAAAATCTCTTCCACCCTCAAACACTGATCCCAAGATAGCTCACAACAATGCAAGTGCACTTTTAACAAAAACAACATGTACAAAATACCTCAAAATTAAGCATGAACCAGCCAATCTCCGTGAACATCAGGAAAAGTCACTGGCTTTCATCCCAGAACCCCTAACTATGCTGGAATTTGCTTCAGCGCGAGCCTTTGCAAGATTAACTAGTGTTCTTCACAGCTCTCTAGGAGATCTGCTGAACTTTCCCCCCACCCTCTGGCTTTAAGACTGGGCTTTGTTTCGCTTGAAAATAGCTTACCAATTAAGTAGAAAACTCTGACATTGTAGCAATAGGAGCTGGCGACAACCTAACGTTTTTATATACAGAGGCATGTGGGCATGCGACACAGTCCTGATCCCTGATTGGACAAGGCCTCATGATTGGCTGCTGATGCTGTGAACAAGGGCATTTGAGTTGACTGGATCTATGGTGGGGGTCTTGTTGGGTTAACCTGTTCATCTATATGCTAAGTCTCCCAGGCTTGTGGAGCGATGGACTTGAGACACCTGCTGGCAGACAGGTGTGTTTGTGGATATCTATCCTGCAACATTGCCTGGCAGGGCTTTACCCCTAGCACAGTTTTCATCAAACCTGGACACCTCCAGAAGTTTTCGACTACAACTCCCATCAACCCCAGCCAGCATGTCTGGGGTTGTTGGGTCTTGTAGCACCCAGTTGGTAAAAACTTCCCTCGAGTCTTTGTAACATTGTTGTTGTTTAGTCATTTAGTCGTGTACGACTCCTTGGGACCCCATGGACCAGAGCACGCCAGGTCCTCCTGTCTTCCACTGCCTCCCGCAGTTTGGTCAAACTCATGCTGGTAGCCTCAAGAACACTGTCCAACCATCTCATCCTCTGTCGTCCCCTTCTTCTTGTGCCCTTCATCTTTCCCAACATCAGGGTCTTTTTGAGGGAGTCTTCTCTTCTCATGAGGTGGCCAAAGTATTGGAACCTCAGCTTCAGGATCTGTCCTTCCAGTGAGCACTCAGGGCTGAGTTCCTTAAGAATGGATAGGTTTGATCTTCTTACATATGCCACCCTTACGACAGATGACACAAATTTGTAGAGAAATGTCTCTCCCCCCAGACAAAACGGGGGGAGTGAAATTTCCAGCACACATGCTAACAATAAATTAAGTTTCTCTCTGTGCTCACTTCAGCTTCATTTCCGAGGCTTGAAAATTGCTTTACAGCCAGTCCAAAAGTGAGGATTTTGTATTATTTTGATTATACTGAGATAATCTTTCCTGATTCTTAAAGGAACCCACTTTAAGGGAGGGGGGAAATGACAGTAGTTTAACTCAGAGGGCTGCCTGATTGGGCACTTCATCTCACAAAGACACACATCAGCGCTTCCTTTATGAAAATTTAAATTGGCTACCTCAGTGGGAGAAAATGAAAGATCCTTTTCTTCTTCTTCAAGTGTATGTTTTCCCTTTTCCCTTTTCCTCCCTCTGTGTTGTTATCGGAATTATACCAGAGGGAGGCTATTTTACCCTCCCTGCTGGTGCCTTTTGAAATCTCCCCCTCCCCTCACTTCCTCCGGCTTTGATCAGAAAATGACCGGATGACTGCAAATATGTCTTACTCCATGGAGGCAGCACAGGGAGTAGAGAAAGGCAGCACTTTGTGGGATGTCTTCGCCAGGGGAGACATGGAAAGCAAAGGCACCCTTGGAGCCAGGCTCACAAATGCACAAGCCTTCCCAGAAAGAACTTACATCCACAGTTAGCATGAGGGGTAGCGCACAGAGTCAACACTACTGCGACTCAGACATGGGGCTGTAGGAACCCATTCCCAAATGCCGCTAGCTGGTATTTGGGCATGAAAAGGGGCAGTGTTGCTGGCTATCTGTTTGCGGAGAAAACTCTGCGCTCTGACCGCCAATGCAGATCAGGTTGCCATAAAGAACTGGATGGTGATTTCAGTGAAAAGCAACGGCTTAGTATAAAAGAAATTGTGGGAGGGACGTTCTACTCATAATTCTATGATGCTCACTGCAGCACATTAGAAACTATGGATACCACAGAAATGATGCGATGTTCCTGGAATCCCTCCTCCCCTCCTTTTTTCATTATTCTACATAACTGATCACATTACAAAGATTATGGGCAATATATATATATATATAGGAATGGAAGTGAATTTATTTGGAAGGAAAACAAGGGTTGTGGGGAGGGAACGGTGCCTTATTTGCAATTAAGATGGTCACTGATGGTTATTTCTCCCCCCCCCCGACATATTAGCAGCTCCTTGCACCTAGCACTGAAGTCCTCTTTACACCAGCACTGGAGCAGAAGATCTACTGAGAAGGGGTTTTCACAGGTCTACCTCAAACTTGCAATGGAATTCAGGAATCAATATGTGTGTGAGAGATTTTAATTCCCCTCGCAGAGCTAGAGTTCTCAGCACCCCCAACTAAATGCTGATCACTTGATACTTTGGGAGAAGCCATGGGCTTTAAGTGTGTGGTGTGGATGTGACTTGGAGAAAACAAGAACCTTAGCCAAGCAAGCATTGCTGTACCTTGGAGCAAGAAGCCATTGTTTAAATACCATCTCACATAAATTTCTCCTACAACTTCCAGCAGAAGTTGCTCAGGCTTGTGATTTTCGAAATCCACCGGGATGAGGAGGCTCCAGTTCTGAGGAGCAGCCTTCATGTGTACAGTGCCCTTCTCTGCAGATTTGAAATAGAATTGCAATTTGGCAACATCTTAGAACTGTGGTCAGACAGGAGCATCAATGCCCCAAGAAGATAAGGACTGGAAACCCAATATGTGTGTCCAGCAACCCTCTCTGTCTCTCCTAATGCTTGTTTCGACCTTACACTGGACTGCAAATGTGTACAGCGATTGAATAAGGGTTATGCGAATGTGCATATTATTGATTTTACCTCCAAGATTAGGATGTTTAAAGCACTTGGGATTCTTTCTGACCTAGCCTGCTGCAGAGGTAGGCAGTTTGGTGCCCTCCTGATGTTCAGAACTGTAAGTGACATCATTCCTGACCACTGACTATGATGGCTAGGGAAGGGCAAATTTCGCAATTTTTGTTTCTCTCCATCTCTCACCTCCCCCCACCAATAAATTCAGTTGTCCACATTTCCAAATCAGTTTGGAAATTTTCCATAAAAATACGTCAGCATTTTAGTGCAAATTTCTTTCAACTTATGCAATTTTGCCAAATACAATTTTGCCCAATGCAATGCTTTTTTTTTTTTAAAAAAAAAAGCACATTACTTTTCACTGACCTTTGCATTTATATGCACACTTTACTTAGTGTGCATGCATTTTTGTATACATAGCTTGGTTGGAGAACAGCAATGCAAAACTCAGAGAAGTGCAAATGTCAAAAGATGTCTATGTTTTGGTCCATTGTATTGTTTCAAGAAGAATGTAGATGTGCCTTTACATGAAAACTGAATCAGATTTCTCCCCTATCCTTAATGTTGTCCAACAGAGAGAGGGTGTGTTCTGGGGAGAGTCCTGAGGGACAGATGGAATCACCAGGAGGGACACAGAGCCAGCGTGGTGTAGTGGTTAAGAGCGGTAGACTCGTAATCAGGTGAACCGGGTTCGCGTCTTTGCTCCTCCACATGCTGCTGCTGGGTAACCTTGGGCTAGTCACACTTCTTTGAAGTCTTTCAACCCCACTCACCTCACAGAGTGTTTGTTGTGGGGGAGGAAGGGAAAGGAGATTGTTAGCTGCTTTGAGACTCCTTCGGGTAGTGATAAAGCGGGATATCAAATCCAAACTACTACTACTACTACTACTACTACTACTACTATTCTTCTTCTTCTTCTTCTTCTTCTTCTTCTTCTTCTTCTTCTTCTTCTTCTTCTTCTTCTTCTTCTTCTTCTTGCTGGGGTTCCTCATCCCTGCTCCAGAGCATCCACCAAATCAAAAAATGTAATAGAAGTTGCTGCTGGCCAGATGAGTAGATGTTAATGAGTGCGCTGGTTCACTGTGGTTTCCTTACCATAATGTTTTGGTGCACTATTAGCTTCAGCCTCTGCAGCGGCCACAGTGAGATGAACTCGCCTGCACATTGGCAGCCAAGCTCTGAGGCATGTCTCTGCTGCCTGGCAGAACATTCAGTGCATCCATCAAAATGCCTGCAGCTTCCACTTCGAAGCAGGTGGACTGGTCACAAATATCCAGTGGAGACAGTGAAAGATGTCGAAGCTGGAAATGAAGCGGGCTGTGATGCAAAGCATCTCAGTTTCTCTCTGAGTTTGTCCAGAGCAGCCATGCTGGTTGTGACCAAGGATGTACCCGGTCCAGAAGAAATGCAGCCCCAGTAACGTTTCAAAAAGTGACCAGCTGAATTCAGTAAATGCTTCTGAATACCAGTTGCTAGAAAACAGAGGAGGACAGAGTGCTCTTTTTAAGAAAAATTATTTGCCTTTTCAAAAACAGGAACAGAGAGCATATTTAACCCTCCCTGCTAAGCTATGTATTTGCTTATACTGGTTCTTAAAATATTCAGCTAACATTATCCATTCCTACTTATATTCCTTATCTTCATTTTCTCTCATCCTGTTCGTCACACCAGCCAGTACAGCACATTTAAACATTTTGCCCTGCCATTCTTCCTTTCTGGGTACTACCCTTGTTCTCCGCTTTTGTGCCAATATGGTTCTAGCTGTGGGGGTGGCATATAGTAATAAACTATTTTGGTTTTTTGGGGGACCTCCATTGTTCCCATCCCCAAGAGGAATATCTCAAGCGTTTTGCGGAAAGTTTAAGTATCTTTTGAAATTCATTATATAGAATGATAATAATAATAATTTATTATTTGTACCCCACCCCTCTGGCTGGGTCTCCCCAGCCACTCTGGGCAGCTTCCAACAAAGATTAAAAATACATTAAAATGTCACACATTAAAAGCTTCCCTGAACAGGGCTGCCTTCAGATGTCTTCTAAACGTCAGGTAGTTGTTTTTCTCTTTGACATCTGTTGGGAGGGCGTTCCACAGGGTGGGTGCCACTACCAAGAAGGCCCTCTGCCTGGTTTCCTGTAACCTCGCTTCTCGCAGTGAGGGAACCGCCAGAAGGCCCTCGGAACTGGACCTCAGGGTCCAGGCAGAACTACGCCTTAGAACCTGCTATGTTCATGGAGACATGGGCCCCCTCTGGCTCTGGTGATGGGGCCTGCTGCTCTGGTTCCTGTGCACTGACCCCCCCCCCCGCCATCTTCCATTGCTCTGTGAAAACTTTCTACAC
The DNA here is from genome assembly GCF_964188305.1 of Podarcis bocagei. Classification (NCBI taxonomy): domain Eukaryota; kingdom Metazoa; phylum Chordata; class Lepidosauria; order Squamata; family Lacertidae; genus Podarcis; species Podarcis bocagei. The sequence goes on from NC_138133.1 coordinate 88,778,515, forward strand.
CAACCTCTCCTTCTGCATCCCCATTCCTAGCTTGCCCCAGTGTGTCCCAGTCACGGCTACACCCCTCACTGGGATTCTCTTCTTACTCCCTGTTGTCCTGCCAGTTTGTGACATCAGGTCACCTAGCCAACTTTAAGATGAAGGAGTAAATCCACTAGGACAGAATCCCTGGTAGACTGACCATCCAGCCACAGCTTAATAAGCTCTAATATCTAATAATAAGCTCCACCACTTCTCAAGATGTCAGATACAGGTCCTTTTCACTCCCTGCTACCTGAACTTTTCAACAAGAAGCCAGGGATTCAGTTGAGGAGCTTCTGAGTGCAATGGACCCTTGAACCTACGAGACCGCCTCTCCTGGTATGTCCCACGGCGGACCTTACGGTCTGCAAACAAAAACATCTTGGAGGTCCTGGGCCACAGGGAGGCTAGGCTGGCCTCAACCAGAGCCAGGGCTTTTTCGGCCGTAGCCCCGATCTGGTGGAACGCTCTGTCACAAGAGACTAGGGCCCTGAGGGACTTGACATCTTTCTGCAGGGCCTGCAAGAGAGAGCTGTTCCACCTTGCCTTTGGCCAAGGTACAGCCTGACCCTCTCCTTTGGTAATCCTCACAGAACTCTAGCCCAATGGTTGCCATTAATTTGATTCTGAATTGATTTTAGAATGAATTGATTTTAGAATGTATTTCAATTAATAGATTGTGATTTTATGTAAACTGTGTTACTTTTACTGTTGTTAGCCGCTCTAAGCCCGGCTTTGGCTGGGGAGGGCAGGATATAAATAAAATTTTATTCTTATTTATTATTATTCTTAAAGCATGAACTGTATAACTTTAACCCTTATAACAACCCTGCGTAAAGTAGGCTAGCATTGTTATCCCCATATTGCAGAAGTGAGGTTGAGGCTGAGATGGAGTGACTCTCCTAAGGCCACTTAGTGAGGTCATGGCAGAGGCATGATTCCTGATTTGCTAGCTCACTCTCTTAGCCGCCCTGGCTCTTAGTTATTATGATTGATTTCCATCTGGATTGTTAAGAAATGATTTATTCTTTATGAAATCATGCTCCTTAAAAAAAAAAAATGTTTTTAGCAAACCAGATTGCATGTGTACTATGTTTGAAAAGGAATTTCTAAATAGAGCACAACAGGGGAAATAATTTAAGCATAATAAAGCATATGAAATGCAACATTGTTAAGAGTGTTATCTTGATTGATGGCTTGTTTGAGCCATAGCCGTAAGAAGTGAAATGATGAGTGAATATTGATGGGCATTTTTCTAAGTGGTAACTTAACCAGTGCAAACATTTAACAACTTCAAGAGCTGCTTGTGTCTGGATTGCCCTGTCAAGTGATGAGGAGAAGCTTACTGCAATTCTGCTCTTGAAAATGAATAGTTGTTGGCATCTACCAGTCTCAAGAGACAATGGAGTGCACCTCTGGGGGGTGAAGTCAAACTGTTGGAGAATCACAGCGCCTGCTGTGGCTGCAGAGACCAGAAACTCATAGCTGCTGCTTCCCATGTTGTTTTTCCATCGTTAGCAGCACTGAAGTGACCTCTCTGGGATGCAAGCCCAGAAAGTGTGTATGGAGGTCTTGGGCTGCCCAGATGACAAGACCTCCCTCTTGGGCTCACTGATGTGGTGCAAAGGAAAGCAGAACAGTACATTTGGCACCAGCTTGGCTGCAGGAATTGCCGGATGGAGGCATACAAGGATGCCATCCAGGGTCCCCCCCCCCAGCTGGAGTGTACTGGAGTGAAGTTCTGGCACTTCTCAGGTGGGCACAATTGCAGGCTGGTACTCCCCCTGCCTTTATGTACTTTTGAGAGACCCAAAACAAACATTTCAACAGAAACCAGAAGCTAGCCAGAATGTCTGAATCTACACTTTTTTTCAGAGTATGACTCCACCTAGCTCTTAGCTAGGGACGCGCGTGGTGCTGTGGGTTAAACCACAGAGCCTAGGACTTGCCGATCAGAAGGTCGGCGGTTCGAATCCCCACGACAGGGTGAGCTCCCGTTGCTCGGTCCCTGCTCCTGCCAACCTAGCAGTTCGAAAGCACGTCAAAGTGCAAGTAGATGCAATTTCCACCTTCCTTGACCAATGGCCATGCTCATGGGCTGATGGGAGTTGTAGTCCAACAACATCTGGAGGGCACCACGTTGGCTACCCCTGCCCTAACCACTCTCATGACCTTATACTGCACTGGTTAGGTTGACTGCCTGCTTTATTCCAGCTCAGTTTTAAGCACTGTTGACCTTTAGCTTTGGGACTAGGTTATTTGAAGGCCTTCCTGGGCTTGTCAACAAAAATGATAAATCACCCGAGGCCAGCGCAGTTAAATCTTTATTCAAGGAAACAATCCACAGACCTGGTGATCTCAGCAGCAGTTTCCATGAGGTCTTATTCCAATGAAGTAGCCTGTTTCCACTCTGCTTCTTGGCCATCCTCCATTCCAGCCTCTGCTTCAGTCTCAGAGTCAGAGTCTGAACTGCTCTCTACCACAGCCTCCTCCTGTTCACTAAATCCTGTCACCTCTCCTGCTGCTAACACGTCCTCCTCCTGGTTTGATCCTTCTTCCTTTGACCACTCATCATCGTCCCACCACCAGTGCCCTGGCTCTATGCCTTCTTCCCCCTGGGGGTTCCCTAGGGGGTTCCCCAGCTGCTGCCTCCCACTGCTCCTCTGCACCCAGCCAGTCCATGACACAAACCCTTTAAGTACTCATAAATCACATAAATCACACAATGAAAAAATGCCCCAAGTTCCCCCAATGAAGTCACACTTCTTTAGTTTAAAGGGACGGAGCAAGGTTAATTTACAGAAACTCATTATCTTTATAGCCTGTCCCCCTGATCCGGCTAATTCTATTCACCAACACATTTTCACTGGCAGATCTAATGCTCTGGATACACAAAAGCCCAATTCTCTTAGAGTGGAGCACGTTGGGGAATACATCAACCAATTCCCGCAGTGCAAGCCCAACCCCACAAAGACCCCCACAGGAATACCTACACACCACAAGGTTTTGCATGCATCATTGTTTGCTCACCATGCAATTTGCACCCAGAGAAATGCCTTTCTCTTTACTGGGTAACTGGAAAAGGAAGGACTATATTCCAATGCAATTCCAGCTCCAATGCAAATGGACCTGATCCTTGCCTCTTGAGTTAATCCTTGGATTGTAATGGAGTTATCCACTGGTTTTTACCAGATAATGGAGCTATCCACTGGTTTTTACACTTTCTGAATGTTCTGATGCATTTTGATGTTGCTATTGATCTGAGAATTGCTTTCAGAAATGCATATTTTGAGAGAAATTGCTTTAACAAATGTACATTTAAAATAGCATTTTAATGCATATTTGTGGGTGTGCAGATTTGATCATAGATTAATGACAAACGGGATGGAACAGATACATGAGAAAATGGGTGCAGACCAGAAATAGACTGATATGTTGAAGCCTACTTGGCAATTTCTCTAACTCATAAGAATGCAGATGCTTCCTACAGTTGATTGGCAAGTGCAGAACCTGCTCCCCAGTCATCAATCTCTGGATGATTTGAATACAGCCAACTCCCTTAGGAGGTTAATATTCCACCAGTGATTTTAAAGAAAGATCACTATTGGATAATTGTTAGGAGTAACTCAACTCATTGAATGGAGTTCCCTCCCTTGGAGCAAATCCAGGGAAAGTTGGATTGTCATTTATATGGTTTGCAATACTGAACATCCTACGCTTGAAGATTTAACCAGGTGATTCCTTGAATTCATCCTATCGATGTCCAGATTCCCCCAAGCAGACCTGATTTGACACAGGACTCGTCCACAGCTGTACTTCCTAGATCATCCTGCCAAGTGATGTTGAGCATGTTAGCTTCCCCCAGATTTCTAATCAAGGTGCAGATGTGTCCAAATTATCCTCATGATGCATCAGAAAGAGGACTTGGTTTCCTACTTGCAACATTCACGCCAGTTTTTGATAAATGATCCTTCTATATTCATCCCTTTCTACTGGGCTGAGGGCCAAACTAGACATGACTTGGCCGGCCAGCCGCAATTATATTTTTCTCATGTCTAAAATGGTGCTTGAGCATTGCAGAGAGCTCTAATTCTTACACCTTACTGGCTTTAGAGTGAGGGGACTTAACCATCCACCAAGCTAACTTCCCCATCTTCAAGCATTTTCCTCCTAGCCTGGTTTGCAAGTGGTCTTGGAAAATAGTTTGAAGGCAATGGAGGTCCTTTCTGTTGGGAAGGGTCTATAGTAGAGCTTTGCATGCAGAAAGTCCCCGGTTCAAACCCTGACATCTTCAGCTAAGGGACCAGGCAGAAGGTAATGGGAGAATCCTGCACCTGAAGGCCTAGGAAGCTACTGACAGCTAAGTTGTCATGGTCCAGTTTATGGGCGGTCGATGACCTGTCTGAGGACGTCGGGACCGGGGGCAAGATAGTGTGGTGGGAGCAAGAATGAGAGTCCAGATGTCAGGGGTCCAAGGATCAGGAAGCAAGAAGCCAAACGCAGCAAGGCAGGAAACGTGTTGCTGTGGCAAAGAGCTGAAGGGAAATGCTGACCTTATATCCCTTCCCGGCTCTTGCCAACAGGTGCTGTGAGTTACCAAGTGGCCTCACCTGTGCAGCCGCGCCTTGCCTCTCCAGAACAAATTTAGGAAGGCCCCAGTCCTGTGAAGCCCTACTGGTCACAGGGCCTGGTTCCTGCATGCACTCCTGACATAAGTATGGACAATATTGGGCAGGATGGTGCACTATATAGTCTAATCCAGTGGTTCTCAAAAAATTTCAGGCCACCACTCCCTTAGTTTGCCAGTGCCCCCCTGCTCCACCATATAAAAAAATATAGAATCATAGAATCATAGAGTTGGAAGAGACCACAAGGGCCATCAAGTCCAACCCCCTGCCAAGCAGGAAACACCATCAGAGCACTCCTGACATATGGTTGTCAAGCATCTGCTTAAAGACCTCCAAAGTAGGAGACGCCACCACACTCCTTGGCAGCAAATTCCACTGTTGAACAGCTCTTACTGTCAGGAAGTTCTTCCTAATGTTTAGGTGGAGTCTTCTTTCTTGTAGTTTGGATCCATTGCTCCGTGTCCACTTCTCTGGAGCAGCAGAAAACAACCTTTCTCCCTCCTCTATGTGACATCCTTTTATATATTTGAACATGGCTATCATATCACCCCTTAACCTCCTCTTCTCCAGGCTAAACATGCCGAGCTCCCTTAGCCGTTCCTCATAAGGCATCATTTCCAGGCCTTTGACCATTTTGGTTGCCCTCCTCTGGACACGTTCCAGTTTGTCAGTGTCCTTCTTGAATTGTGGTGCCCAGAACTGGACACAGTACTCCAGGTGAGGTCTGACCAGAGCAGAATACAGTGGCACTATTACTTCCCTTGATCTAGATGCTATACTCCTATACTGTATTAATCACTATAGCAGTCTCTGCATGACCCACTATCTGTTGCACATTTATTCAAAATGCGATTAAAACTTTTTAGTTTAATCAATTACACAAAATTGATGAACTTGCTCCAGGGATACCAACTTTTCAATGTTGGACAGTCATTTACACCTCCAGCAGCCCCCTGCCACCCTCTTGCCTCCTAGGATGCCTCCCCCACACCCCAGTAATTCCTTCTTTTTCATATATATATATTTATTAAATTTCAATAAAAGCTGTACATAACAAACATAACACATTCAACATTAAAAAGGTGTTTTTTAAACCTCCAGATCTCCTTCCTTCCCTCCATGGGTTCCAATTCTGGATTGTATTCCTGCCTCTTTTACTGTAATCTATCTATTATATAATTATAGTATCTAAAATTCATTTTACCTTCCAAGTGTCATTGTATTCCTGCCAATGATTTCAACTGTTTATAGTGGTCTCTAAGATATATTAAAAAGTTATTCCAGTTTTTTAAGAATACTTGGTCTTCCTGGTTTTTGATAATTCCCGTCAGTCTTGCCATTTCTGCATATTCCCTTAGCTTGGTCTGCCACTCTTCTCTGGTCTTCTCAGTGATGGCTCCAATCTGGTGGAATGCTCTGTCCCATGAGACTAGGGCCCTTCAGGATTTAACTTCCTTCCGCAGGGCCTGTAAGACAGAGCTATTCCGCCTGGCTTTCAATTTGAACTTAGCCTGATCTTTTATTCCCCTTCCTTCCCTCCCCCTCCCCTTTTTATGAAGATTACCCACTCTGGGATCCCACAGCTAATTCTCCCCTGGTCTCCTCGCTGGCCCAAATTGGACTAATTTAGCCAGCTAGCCCTGGTGATCATTTAATGTTTATTGGATGGATTCCCCCCCCCCCAATTGAGTTTTGAATTCTGAATTTATTGTTATTCACATTTTATACTGTATTTTATGCTGTTTTTTGTTGCATTAATTAAGTCTTTTAAAATTGTTGTTAGCCACCCTGAGCCCGGTTTTATGAACCGGGAAGGGAGGGTATGAATAAATTATTATTATTATTATTATTATTATTATTATTATTATTATTATTATTATTATTATTATTATCCTCAAGGTCCCAGGCCTCAGAGAGGTTAGGCTGGCCTCAACTAGAGCCAGGGCCTTCTCGGCTGCGGCTCCAATCTGGTGGAATGCTCTGTCACAAGAGACTAGGGCCCTGCGGGACCTGACATCTTTCCGCAGGGCCTGCAAGACAGAGTTGTTCCGCCAGGCCTTTGGTCAGGCGCAGCCTGACTCCCTCCTCTGGCAACCTGCACAGAATTTTGCTTAATTGGTTGCCATCAATTTGATTTAATTAATTTTTATAATGAAATATTTTAAGATTGTGTGACTATTTGACTGATTATTTGATTGTTGTTAGCTGCCCTGAGCCTGGCTTCGGCTGGGGAGGGCGGGATATAAATAAAATTTATTATTATTATTATTATTATTATTATTATTATTATTATTATTATTATTATTATTTCCATCTCTTGGCTATAAGCACCACCCCACCCCCCGGTAATTCCACTGCCTTCCAGGCAGCAGTACCACCCACTTTGGGAATCAATGGTATAACCTGAAATAAGACAGCTTCATAGCTTCCAATGACTGCAGGGACGTAAAATGTGAATAAGACTGAGGCATGAAGGACAACCCTTTGCTGCCTCCATAACATCTACTGAGTCACCAGGCCCTGTGAGACTATCTATGGCTCCCTCCAGACTCATGTGTGTATGTGTGGGGTGGGTTGTATGTGCATTCTGAAACAGGTCATTGATGCAATAATATTGCATTAGTGGTGGACCACCCACACATCATTTTGCTTGATTAGTTGCTAGGTGATGCTTCCTCAATGTAACTGTGTTATTGCGGTCAGGAGGGGCACTTGTGTGCAATAGAGCAACAATAGCAGGACACAGGTGTATCAATGTTGAGGGGCTCCAGCACACAGCGTGTGCATGACATCATGCGTGCAATGCCGACAAGCGCATGTGACGTCAGATGTGTTGCATGTTGTGTGTCACAGCTTCGGTGGCCAGCTCCTCCAGAGTGCCCAGTCTCCTCCAGACAATGCAATATTGTGTGCACTCACCCTCAATCTCGGGGGCAACTTGGCTCCTCTGGAGGGACAACCTCATCTCCTGCCCAAACACTTGTGGTACGAAGAGTTACAGGGTTTCAGCAGGAAGCTACAGGTCATGCACTGATTGGAAATGAAGCAGTATGACTGCCCCCAAACAGGTTCAAACAGTATTGAAAGCAGGATTGCATCAATCTACCCTGATACCCTCATGAATGCAAAATAGAAAAAGGACCTCTGCTGTGTCCCCATGGCTCCCCACTGACAAAACACCCTTATTAGTAGACTGCATAAACGTCTACCCCTGTGTATTCCACAGCTCTCCATGAGTTTTTGTTCACTGCTATCGCCACCATTAAACTCTGCACATAAAATTTGTAGCTGGTAATTATGGGTTTGCTGTTTATGGACCTTCCAAGGTGAGGAGAGGAAACTGTGTCTAGTCAAAGCTGCGATCCAAATCAGAGGCCCAGTACAATAAAGCAAGTTTGATACATAGAGCCACACACTCCTTCTTTGAGAGTGCCCACTGCTCCGTCAGAGTGTGTTCTATCTTTGGGACGTGTGCTGTCATGTTTGTGCAAGTCAGAGAGAGAGAGAGAGAGAGAGAGAGAGAGAGAGAGAGAGAGAGAGAGAGAGAGAGAGAGAGATGGGCTACAGTTGCTACCAAGTAAAATCCCCTCCCATATTGAAGCAATTCTACCCATTAGGAAGACCTTCTGTAAGGGGGCATCTCCATTGGGCTAGGACTGCTGAGAAGCTTGCTATGGCCTTGGAACCTTAGATGGTGGCTGAAGCTCAGATCCATCATTCATTGCTGCCCCTCCCTCTGATTTTATGACAAGTTGATCTCTGAGTTAACATTGGGCAATGGGCTGGGATTATTGTTATTGCTTTATTGTAGGAGAAGAAGAGAAGAAGAGTTTGGATTTGATATCTCGCTTTATCACTACCCGAAGGAGTCTCAAAGCGGCCAACAATCTTCTTTTCCCTTCCTCCCCCACAACAAACACTCTGTGAGGTGAGTGGGGCTGAGAGACTTCAGAGAAGTGTGACTGGCCCAAGGTCACCCAGCAGCTGCATGTGGAGGAGCGGGGAATCGAACCCTGCTCACCAGATTACGAGTCTACCACTCTTAACCACTACACCACACTGGAGAGATGTGGTGTAGTGGTTCGAGTGATGGAAAGAGATGAGGGTCCAGATCAGCCCTCAGCATGAAGCTCATGGGTGACCTTGGGCCAGTCCCTGCCTCTCAGCCTAGCCTAACTCACAGGGTTGCTGTGAGGTTTAACAAGGATGGGGACAACCATTTGAGCTCCTTAGAGGGGGGAAAAGATGGGGATATGAATGCAGTAAGTAAATAACTCTAAATATATAAGTGCTAGGAAACCAAGCCTGGCAGCAGTTTCTGCAGAAGACAGAGGTTCAATTGAGGATACACAGATAAGCATCTTCTCCCCCACTCGCCCACCTCCAATTGCCTTCATCACATCCAAAGATGGGAGAGAGGTGGGGAGAGAGAAAGAGAGGCAGAGACACAGAAAGAATAGCGTCTCAGCTATGGCTCCACTTCCAACTAAGCCAAAGGCCTGCTCTTTTTCTGACGGTTCCCCCTTCCAGACAAGAAATGGTGAGAGATGCCATTGCTCGACTGACGGGCATGCAAAACACCTGGCACACTGCCAGCGCAAGAGATTCAACCCAAAGAGGTTAAGGAGAAGAACACAAGAGCTCGCTTGTTCCTGGTTTCTTTCAGGGGTGTTTGAAATTCAGCAGTGACTGGTGCTGGAGAACGGCTCCTAACAGCGGCACTTTCTCAGTCGGTCCCCGTGAATAGGGAAAGGGGAATGAAAAATTAGAAGCAAGAGAGAGAGAGAGAGAGAGAGAGAGAGAGAGAGAGACCTCATTCCCCTTGCAAGCAGGGCTGTTGAGGAGGGCAATTTGCATGCATTCCAAGGAAAGCTGTTGTAAGGCTTTCAAGCCCTGATGTTGGAGAAAGGCTCCAGGTCTCAAGTGAGACCATTGCATGAGGTCTTGGTGGCACCATGTGAGGGGTTTATGCAGCTCTGCCAAGGATAAGAAAGGGGCAAGGAGAGTAGCTCAACTTACCCTAATGTCATGTTCCATTCAACAAAGTACAATGGTGGTGTCAGCTGCGTTCCATTGCTGACAGAGAGGGAGAGTGTGGAGAGACAGGTGGGGGTAATTAGGCAGGAATTAGGCAGGGGGGAGGAGCAGCCAATTCGCAGTAGAAGCCTGAGTGCCGAGAACAAGGAGAAGGGAGGGGGAGTTCAAGGGAGAAGATGCAGACTGACAGCTGTAGCTCAGACTCAGAGGGAGAGCTACCAGGAATTGCCCATCCCCAGGTGTGTAGACTCACAAAGCTTAATGAGAGGCGTGAACAGGAAAGGAAGCATAAGTGGGGCTGTAAAAGTGGGAGGAGGAAAGGGCGCATCTCAGACTCTGCAACAGCAAACTTGGAAGCCAACACTGAGTGACTGAGCTCCAGAGTGATTTGTATGTTTTGAGGAATAAAACCTGAGTTAATAGCTGCCAGCGTTGTCTTGTTTCTGTGGGAGAGGCCCAACTATAACAGGTGGATTCTGGATCCAACAACTGAGTCTGTATGCATTTCATTACAGTGGTACCTCGGGTTAAGAACTTAATTCGTTCTGGAGGTCCGTTTTTAACCTGAAGCTGTTCTTAACCTGAGGTACCACTTTAGCTAATGGGGCCTCCTTCTGCCACTGCACCGCCACCATGCGATTTCTGTTCTCATCCTGAAGCAAAGTTCTTAACCTGAGGTACTATTTCTGGGTTAGTGGAGTCTGTAACCTGAAGCGTCTGTAACCCGAGGTACCACTGTATTCCCAGACCTACCTGGAGATTAAATCCAGGACCTTATGCTCTGCTACTGAACTATGGCCCTTTCTCCATATTATGGAGGAACCTATTTTGTTTTACTATAAGGGCTGACAGTTCATACATCATTGCTGCCTCCTCCTCCTCTTATATGTATTCCTCAGCTTTGAAGTACCCAATGCAACGTACCATCAAGTGAGGACAAAATTCTTTCCTCACACAAACATTTCACACCAAGCACTGATTAGAAAGCCAGGGATGTGTCAATCATCATACAAATCTGATTTGACCCTGCGTGATGGACATGTGAATAAGGCTTGGGTTCTGCTGGCTGAAGTTTGCGCCTGCCTTTTGCAGAGGGTAGGGTGGTGGTGATGGAAGAGGAGGACTTTCAGAGGTACAGAAATGCTAGGAGTCCAATCTGGGATCCTAAGAAGTTGCGGTCTCCAGGCAGTCATAATCACTTATCTTCTTGGAAATTAACCTGTCTGACCTTTCTCAGAGAAGAGCAAGCCAGCAAAAGGAAACAGTTTCTTGCTTCTGAGCAGGAGGGACCTGGCAGCCAGCTCAGATGCAAAAAAAACCCCAAAAAACACCACCTCCAAGGAAAACAGCCTGCCTTGGATTGCTGGCAAGAGAAAAGAGCTCGTCCAAGTCTGCATGGGGAGGACATTGTCCTTTGTCAATCCATTTTTGGCCTCCTGTTCAGCAGTGCTAATTGCAAGGCTTAAATAGCCCTTGCAAAACATCACCTCATTAAAATGCTGAATAGACTTCTTAGACAGTTCTTCATTATCCCCAGGGTCAGAACCAGAACTGCGACTTGAGTCCCTATGCACAGCAGTGAATGTGTAATAATCCCTCTGATTGAATGTATGCATCTTAGCTGTGCAATTGCTCTCCTAGTGGCCAGGGGACCATTTGGGTACTGTAAGACTCTGGGGTACATGACTAGGGCCACATTGAACAGAATGAGCAGGAAGCTCTACCTCCAAACACTGCAGGACTATTTGCCACATTTTGGGATAAGCGAAGTGATGTATGTTGTTGTTGTTGTTTAGTCATTTAGTCGTGTCCAACTCTTCATGACCCCCTGGACCAGAGCACGCCAGGCACTCCTGTCTTCCACTGCCTCCCACAGTTTGGTCAAACTCATGCTGGTAGCTTCGAGAACACTGTCCCACCATCTTGTCCTCTGTCGTCCCCTTCTCCTTGTGCCATCCATCTTTCCCAACATCAGGGTGTTTTCCAGGGAGTCTTCTCTTCTCATGAGGTGGCCAAAGTCTTGGAGCCTCAGCTTCAGGATCTGTCCTTCCAGTGAGCACTCAGGCCTGATTTCCTTAAGAATGGAGAGGTTTGATCATCCTGCAATCCATGGGACTCTCAAGAGTCTCCTCCAACACCAGAATTCAAAAGCCTCAATTCTTCGGCGATCAGCCTTCTTTATGGTCCAGCTCTCACTTCCATACATCACTACTGGGAAAACCAGAGCTTTCACTATACGGACCTTTGATGGCAAGGTGATGTCTCTGCTTTTTAAGATGCTGTCTAGAAGAGCACCATCTAAAGAGCTATCTTTAGATCTAAAGAGCAACTCCCTTGTTTCCAGTCATAGCACAGTCCCAGAGACTGAAATACCCTACTTGCAGCACAGCTAGAAGGATAGGATAAGGTTCCTCATCCCTGCTGCTTTATTCTGTGGGCCAGGCTCTCTGGTACCTCATGCAACATATGGGTTAGAATCATAGAATCATAGAGTTGGAAGAGACCACAAGGGCCATCGAGTCCAACCCCCTGAGAAGCAGGAAACACCATCAGAGCACTCCTGACATATGGTTATCAAGCCTCTGCTTAAAGACCTCCAAAGTAGGAGACTCCACCACACTCCTTGGCAGGAAATTCCACTGTTGAACAGCTCTTACTGTCAGGAAGTTCTTCCTAATGGTTAGGTGGAATCTTCTTTCTTGTAGTTTGGATCCATTGCTCCGTGTCCGCTTCTCTGGAGCAGCAGAAAACAACCTTTCTCCCTCCTCTATGTGACATCCTTTTATATATTTGAACATGGCTATCATGTCACCCCTTAACCTCCTCTTCTCCAGGGTTGGTGCTCAGTGCTAAAGCACATATTCTGTGCATGCAGAAGGTCCTGGTTCAGTCCCAGGCATCTCCATTTAAAACCGTGAGGCAGCAGGTTGAGCAGCTGTTGGGAATCACTGTGATATAGAATAGGCAATACAGCGCTAGAGTCTGACCAGGGCCGGATTTAGGTTTGATGAGTCCTAAGATACTGAAGGTAATGGGGCCCTTTATATGTCCAGCTGTTCTTTGTCAACAACAAATTGTCACTGTTTTTTTGTGTTGAATACCGTATTTTTCGCTGTATAGGGCTCACTGGCCCATAGGATGCACCTCGTTTTTTTTGGGGGGGGGAAATGAAAAAAAAAGAAATTATTCCCCCCCCCAGCCCCCAGAACAGGCTGCTATCCACAAGCCTTGTGAGCCCGGCGGCAACTCCCGCCGGGCTCGCAAGGCTTGCGAACACCTGCGCGAAGCACGGGGCGCCCTCCGGAGGAACTCCTGCCGGGCTTGCAAGGCTTGCGGATAGCTTCCTGAAGCCTGGAGGGTGAGAGGGGTCGGTGCGCACCTACCCTTCTCGCTCTCCAGGCTTCAGCGAAAGCCTGCATTCGCCCCATAGGACGCACACACATTTCCGCTTCATTTTTGGAGGGGGGAAATTTCGTCCTATAGGGCGAAAAATATGGTATATTCTATATGGTAATTTATGGACCTAATAGGTATCTAAAGCCAGTATCTAAACACTGTTGCTGTATGTAGGTTTTGTTTTATTTGTTTTTTATCTTATATTTTGGAAATGTACATCCAGTTTGATTTTCCCTTAAAAAAAATTTGGGAGGCCCAAGAGAGTGGGACTATAAGCTATAGCTTGTTTAGCTTATACATGAATCCAGCACTGAGTCTGACCTGGTATAAATCAGACAGCAGATGGGGAGTGGTGGTAAAAATGTTGGAGGAAAGAGCTATGTGTGTGACCTTGCTTGATCTGTCCCCTCTCAATTAGCCTTCTACCCTAAACTTTGGTGGACTATACTGTTGCCAGTGCTAAGCCAACAGCCAGTCCATTGAGCTTCTATGCTTGGAGTGGGATGCAGTTGTCCTTTGCCTCAGGCAGCAAAATGTCATATGCTCTCTCTCTCTCTCTCTCTCTCTCTCTCTCTCTCTCTCTCTCTGTGTGTGTGTGTGTGTGTGTGTGTGTGAGAGAGAGAGAGAGAGAGAGAGAGAGAGAGAGAGAGAGAGAGAGAGAGAGAGAGATGCACCTCTTTGACTGTTGTGACTTCCCCCAAGCCACCCTGGAAATTATGCTTAGGTAAGGATGCTATTATAGGGAAGCGGGTGGCGCTGTGGGTTAAACCAGGACTTGCTGATCAGAAGGTCGGCAGTTCAAATCCCCGCAATGGGATGAGCTCCCGTTGCTCGGTCCCTGCTCCTGCCGACCTAGCAGTTCGAAAGCACGTCAAAGTGCAAGTAGATAAATAGGTACTGCTCCGGCGGGAAGGTAAACGGCATTTCCGTGCGCTTCTCTGGTTTGCTAGAAGTGGCTTAGTCATGCTGGCCACATGACCCGGAAGCTGTACGCCGGCTCCCTCGGCCAATAAAGCAAGATGAGCGCCGCAACCCCAGAGTCAGCCACGACTGGACCTAATGGTCAGGGGTCCCTTTACCTTTACCTTAAGGATGCTATATTCCTTAAACCAAGGGTAGCCAACATGGTGACTTCCACAAATTGTTGGACTACAGATAATCTTGGCTGGGGCTGATGGGAGTTGAAGTCTAACAGCATCTGGATGGAAGGCTTCATGCTGGCTACTCCTTTCTTACACCATAGTGTCAAAGTCCCCAGTGTTCCCCGTGGAGGGAGAAATGAGTGAAAAACCAGGTAGAGATTTGTCCTTATATATACCATTTGAGTCCAGATATATATGCTCAGGGGTCTGTCATTTAACTGCTCAGTTATGCTGAGAAAGGATTATATGCTGTCAGGATTATGTATGTTAGAGTGCACACTTATGTCCAACATGCATAGATGAGGTCAACCCAGGTTAGACTCCGCTGCATCACTCTGTGAAGTGAAGAAGAAATGACCTTGTTCTGCTGGTGCAATCATCAGTTAAAGGAGACAAAAGGGGTCCATAAATGCCTGCCTGCTTTCAAATTATACTTACCCCCCTCTGCTGACTTACACATCAAACAATGTGATGCCCATCATTGATTTATTGGGTCTGGCTGGTAGATTGGAGGCTGTAAATGGGCTATCTAGCTTTTAAAAGGGGTTGAATGCTGAGCGTTAAAGAGGACATCTGATCTGAATTGGAGATGGGCTGTGAAAAAGAGATACAAGTGAGCGGTTTCAAACCTCCGCTCACCCCAGCCTCACCCTGTGAGCTTTTGGGAAATTAAGTGACAAGCGAAACCAGGAAAAAAACAGGTCTGGGGGACAAGAAGAGTCATCTTGATAGATCAAACCCTCAGCAAGAACAAAGGATGCTGTGCGTTTGTGCTGACAGCTGGGTGGAGTGGTAGGGGGTTGAAGAAACATCTCTGTGCCTTGCTCTGCAAAGGCTAAGAGGATGAGCAATTCATAAGGAGAGATGGCCTGTTGCCGTGTCAAGTGTAGACTAAGGTGGAAAAAGCCAGGGAAAAAAACCTCCATCCATAGAAGTGTTGCCAAAAGATAAAAGACAAGAAGATCACCGTCCTCCAAATAATAGTGCTTGGAGGAGCATCACTGAAAACGACCACTCGGGAGCCCATGAATTTTTCAAGTGGGTTCAACAAGGAGATTTTGATTGAAGGGCTTATGCTTCCAGTTGGGAAGCAGTGCGCTATTCTTGCCCATGGGAGACCACAAAGCAAATCCGGGAACCAGACCTGGATCCTCTGGGTGGCCTATGTCAAGTCATGCTTGGAGCGTAAACTGATGGGGACCACCATGGTTCAGTGGTAGCGCATCTCGCTTGCATAAAGAAGGTCCCATGTTTGATCCATGGTGTTTGCAGGGAATGCTGCTGGCTGAAATCCTGGAGATCTGCTGCCGGGAAGTGTGTACAAACTTAGTTAGACAAATCAGTGGTCTGACTCAGTACAAGGTAGCTTCCTATGATGAACTCAATGTACTGTTATGCTCATCCAACTTCTCCAAGCAGTCAAAAGTTCCAGGGATGCAGCAGTCTGGATTGCGTTTGGAAGGAAGTGACAGGAGACATATGATGTTTTGCAGTATATGTGTTTACAGTATTTACAAATATACAGGTGGGTCATAGGCAGAGGCAGAACTCCCAACACTCCAACAGACAATCATATCCATTGTTTTACATCAGTTCTCCAGAGTGAGCTGGTCCTCCCATAGCATGCAGCTCAGGTCCCCATTGGACTTTCTCTGCACCAAAGTCAAAAACTGTTCTGTTTCTCAGGCTACATTGCCCTCAGCTAGGGGATGGGAGAAACTCTGCTAAGACTAAATGAAGAACCAGCTGTCAAGAGCAATCATCCAGCAGTTAGTTCCTACGAAGACCCAAATATCCTAGGCTGTTAATACCTTCCTTGTCCAAGACTCAGGCTGGGTATTGATTTAAGGCAGGAACAGGCAGTCTGGAGCAGTGTTTCCCAACCACTGTTCCGCGGCACACTAGTGTGCCGCGAGATGTTGCCTGGTGTGCCGCGAGATGTTGCCTGGAGGGAGGCGGGCGAGTCGGGCGGCGAGAGGCGGGGCGGCGGCGGCGAGGAGAGGCCGCCCAGAGCGGGGCTCTCACCGTCTGCCTGCCTGGCTGCCTGCGAGCTCGGCAGGCAGCGCCTCCGTCCGCAGCACCCGCCTCGCGGCTCTCATTCCCTGCCAAAGCTCACCCAGCCAAGCCGCGCTCTCCTTCCTGCCTCGCTTTGCTGCCTCCTCCCCCCCCACCCCCAAAGCTTGGAGGTTCCCCGGCAAGGGGGAGGGGAAAAAATTGAAACTTACACTTTCGTGCATCCCTCCCGGCGTGACGCTGCGCGCTGACGTCACGGGGCTGTAATGGTG
The DNA here is from genome assembly GCF_964188305.1 of Podarcis bocagei. Classification (NCBI taxonomy): domain Eukaryota; kingdom Metazoa; phylum Chordata; class Lepidosauria; order Squamata; family Lacertidae; genus Podarcis; species Podarcis bocagei. The sequence continues at coordinate 88,795,024 of NC_138133.1, forward strand.
GTGTGCCTCGAGATTTTTTTCATCAAACAAGTGTGCCTTTGCCCAAAAAAGGTTGGGAAACACTGGTCTGGAGTCCCAGGCACAAAGGAAGACAAGGCAAGCCATGATCAGCACCTTGGAGAGCAACGAGGCAAGTATCAGGACCATGAATAGTAATCTCACAGTTTAGGCTGAATTGTCTCAGCAGTGCTGTGGAGCAACTGGCAGATCTTTGTAGCCTGGGCTAAGTGTCCACTGACTAGATTCCCCATCTCCTGAATGAAGCATTTGGTCATTGAAAGATCTGATGTCTTCCTATGCAACTGGGTGTTCTCCAAGGCCCTGGAGTTTTAAGCTATGCAAATATTTTCTCAGAGCTCTCATCCACCACGGAGTTTGTGGGTCAATTGAAGTCTGGTGTTTCCCCAGGGCTCAGGCAAGGAGATGCGAGCTATGGACCAGGGAGTAGACCCCTTTGATCCTTGGGACTGTCATCCTTTGATGATTCTGTCTCTGGGGAATCATGCTCTGGGGCAGCCTTTCTCAACCTGTGGGTCCCCAGATGTTGTTGGACTACAACTCCCATCACCCCTAGCTAGCAAGGCCAGAGCTCAGGGATGATGGGAGTTGTAGTCCAACAACATCTGGGGACTCACAGGTTGAGAACCGCTGCTCTAAGGTTATGACACTGCAACTCTTGAGCAGAGTCACCCTTTCTTGCTTGGGGAACCTAGTGAAGTTTTGAGAAAAAACAGAAAACATGATCAGGATCCATGGGAACTAAATCTCGCATGAGCCTTTGAGACATGTTACTGCCACAACCTTCCCTATTGTAAGGTTTTTTCACCTTTAAGTAATGATAGGGAAAATGAAGGGATGGTGAGAAGGCCCAATCAGCAGGAGTAATGATGGTTCAGTCCATTCCAAGTTGATTCTGGGATTTTTTGCCCATCCCTACTGATGCAGTGCAACTTTGCTTCGGAAGCAAGGCTGGAAGTCTGGTGTTAATTTCTCTTTCTTTCAGATCCTCTCATGCCTGAGGCTGAGGAATTAGGAGCCATTATCCTTTATGCCTCACATCACACAGATGCTATTATATGCACATAAAGAGTAGCACTGAATCTTAGTTGCAGACCAAACTTCTCCTGTCTCCTCCTGATGATAACCCACAAGCAGAGATTGCACCATCAAAATGTATGTTGCTGAATCTCCCCCTTCTCTTATTTGATTGAACTTTGGCTGTTGGGCTGTTTGACACGATGCTAGCCACACTAGGGGTTCAGAAATCTTTCATATCAGTGCATCAGACAAGTACGCAGTCAGGAATAGCATTGGCAAAGGGGATGTTTGCTCCTGAAAGTCAGAGAAATACTAACGCACTGTGTTCTGGGACAGGGCTGGGGGGGGGGCAAGCAAGGATGGAATATTACAGATTTCTACCTTGGAGGGCACAGAGCAGCCAGAGGGGAGGAGGCTCTCAACAGCCGGTGGGGAAATGTGCTGTCAGTGCATGTCCCACTGAAGGACACAGAGAACGATAAGGGCCCACGAGAGATGGGACACAGGAATTCCTGGCTCAGCTCCAACGGATGACCCTGCTGTTCTCAGAAAGTACATCTAAAACTGCAGTTTGAACACAGGGAAAGAAATCAAGCCTGAGGGTTGATGGTCTTGTTTTTCCTTGGCTTCTGGCAAAATGTACCGTAGAATTATGATTTATTTTTTTCCAGACCCCAGGAGAATCTGGCTAGCCCTGGAAAATGTCGTTACTATGCATTGCTTATAGAAAATCACCAGCATACATGGTGTTTAAAAGACTATCGAGCAGAAAAGACAGTTTCTTTGTAAGTTTACAGTGTGAATTTCTAAAGAGGAGGAGACAAAGGGTGATTGTCAAGGGAGGGACAACTGTGAAAGAGGAAGCACAGCTAAGCTAAGGTCTAGTTATCGGTGAACCTTTGTCATGACTATCTCACTTCGGTGGGTGGAGGAAGGGCTGACATTAATGCCTGTTCCTCCATACATCAATATTCCTTGCACTCAGAGCAGATAAGTGAAGTATCTAGAACTCTTCTCCTTGATATGCTAGCTTTCTCATTAGAGGGACCTGTTGGTTTGGAGGAACATTCTATCACTTGAGCTTCCACCCTTAGTCTGAAGTGGTTCAATCCAGACACAAGGCGGCCTACATCGGTATGGCTTTTAGGTCTTCATTTTTATACAGCAGGGTTTCCCAAACATGGGTCTCTAGTTGTTTTTGGACTGCAACTCCCATCCTCCATAGCTAGCATGACCAGTGGTCAGGGATGATGGGAATTGTAGTTTGAAAACATAGTGACTTCAGGTCAGGGTTTGGCAACTGTCCATGTAACACTGCACAAAGCTAAGAGCCACATCAGTTGCTTCCTCTACTCTTGTCTATGGCCAAAGCCACCATTCTGTGGGGTCCCTAGAAGGTAGCCCACATGGGAATGTGGTTCTCAGGTTGAAAGAAATCCCCTTCCTCTAAAATATAGAATTTGTGACCCCTCTTATATAGGATATAGATGGATAGCAGTCTGAATGTGATCCCAATTGGACTTTTCCACCGTGTTGTCCATTTGAATACAAGCAAATGAGGCTGTTAAACAATTTCAGACTCAGAAAAAAGCAGGGAAGACTATTTAAGCATAACTATGAAGTCTGAGCAAAATGTTTCTTCTTTGGCCTCTCTTGGGAAGCAAAAGTGACAGACCATGATTAACTTATGAAGGAGCAGCATTAAGGAAAGAGAGTCATCGTGAAAATGGGTCCTAGCGGGAGATGAATTTTTTAACAGGTTGGCTACATTAGAATATTAGCTGGAGCTTCATTGGGAGATACAAACTGCCTCACCTCTTTGACTCACTGCTAAATAACACACGTACCAGGGCTTAAAGAGAAGGGTATAACTTCAGAAGAGTACCGATGTCAGGCCCCATCTGCACTGGAAACTTAAATCATTCCACTTCACACAATCATGACTTTCCCCCATAGCATCATGGGAACTGTAGTTTCTTAAGGGTGACAAGAGTTGTTAGGAGACCCCTATTCCCCTCACAGAGCTTCAGTTCTCAGCATGGTTTAATAGACACTCTCTCTTCCGGTTCAGTTCTTAAAATTGGACAAGTTTTTTCATGTCTCCTCACTTTCAGAGGCCTTAGAGGCCCTTCCCTACAGAATGTTCCAGGAATATATCAATTTGCTAAGAAATGCAGTGAGTCTTGCCAGTTTCAGGAATGTCTCCTGTGAGAAAGGAATGAAAATGCCAGAAATGAATGGGAGAAAGAAAATGAAAGGATTTCTATTCCGTTTCCTCTTTCATTTTTCGTTCATTCATTTCGTGAGAATGTAAGAGCATAAGATCAGGCCAATGCCCATCTAGTCCGGCGTCCTGTTCTCACAGAGGCTGACCAGATGCATTTGGGAAACCTGCAAGCAGGACCAGAGCCAACAAGCACTCTATTCTCCCACGGTTTCTAGAAACCAGCATTCAGAAGCATTGCTACCATGGAGTCAGAGCAAAAACAACATGGCTAGTAGCCAATGATAGACTTACCCTCTATGAATTTGTCTAATCTTTTAAAACCATCCCCGTTGGTGGCCATCACTGCATCCTGTCGGAATGAATTCCATATTTTAACAATATGCTGTGCGAAGAAGTGCTTCCTTTTATCTGTCTCAAATCTTCTGGCCTTCAGCTTCATTGAATGTCCTCAAGTTCTAATGTTATGAAAGAAGGAGAAATGCTTTTTCTCTGGCAACTTTCTCCATGCTAGGTATCATATGGACTTCCATCATGTCACCTTTTCTCTGAACTAAAAACACAGCAACCATTCTTCACTGGGGAGTTTCTCCACCCCATCCCACCGATATCATCTTTGGTTGCCCAGATCCAAACCTATTCCAACTCTACAATATCCCTTTTGAGGTGAGGTGATCAGAACTGTTGACAGCAACATAGACAGCATTGTCCATATAAACAAGGGATAAAGGGTTTCAAAACAAGGGTGCATTCATTTCTCTTTTTAAAAAGACAAGAAAGAAACCCCCGTTTATTTTCTGCCATTGTCCTCAGTTCTCATAGTATTAATAGCCCCTTTCTCCTGAGACCCAAGAATGGCATCTGAGAGGCTGGTGTGGCTGCTGCTTGCTGGGTGCTACCTTGTGGGAAAAGAATATGGCAGCATGTGGCTTGGTCAGGAGTTGGGAGAGCCTGTCTGCACTTGGTGTTTCAGGAATATGTCTGAAGAGCAGGGTGGAATCTAGGAAGTTGACGGTTCATCCAGATTTCCTTTAGCGCCATGCTTTCTAGGCACAGGCTTGCATTAGAGCAGCCTTTCTCAACCTGTGGGTCCCCAGATGTTGTTGAACTACAACTCCCATCACCCCTAGCTAGCAAGGCCAGAGCTCTGGGATGATGGGAGTTGTAGTCCAACAACATCTGGCGACCCACAGGTTGCATTAGAGGGATTTTTTTGTCTTGCCTCTTTCCCCAGGAAAACCCACTATTTACTACTGAATCTGAACAAACAAGAATCAAGTTTTCCATGGACCTGTGCTTGGAAAGTCTGGTGAAGAAGGAAATCTGGATGAGCCTGAAATCAGACCATTGGTCTATCTAGTTCAGTGCTACAAGTGCCTACACTGACTGGCAGTGGCTCTCCAGGGTTTTGGGCAGAAAACATCCCCCAGCCCTACTTAGGAGATACCAGGGATCGAACCTGGAACCTTCTGCATATGAAGCAGATGCCCTACCATTGAGCTATGGCTATTCCCTATGGCTGAGTGGGGCTAACAGCAAAAGGTCTCAAACTAAGTGCAGAAAGCCTGTCTGCTTCAACCTAGACCTCCATTTTCAATACCTTGAAAAAGAGTCTAAAACCCTGATATTTCAGGATCACCCAAATACCTGGCAAACCTAGATCTCTGTTCCTATCTGCTACCCCCAAAGCCAACGTGCCCCTCTCCTCCCCCATCTGCTGGTATAATTAAGGCGTGTGCAAGGATAGAGGAGGGATGGAGCCCTTGAAATCAGAGCTGTGTTGAAGTGGTAACATGTGACAATGCTGCCATAGCAACAGCTGGATTTCCCCATATGGAAAATGTACTAATAAGACAAGGGAGGATAAAAGTTAAAAATGCACCGGGTGCATCTGAGCTTTGTTAGTGTCGTCTTGGTGATTAAAAGAGGGTTGCGTTTTGCTTTGTTTTTACACGTTTGGAGCGAAGATCCAAGAGGGATTGTCTTCAAAGAAAAGAATGAGATAGAGATTTTTTTGCAGGCGTTCATCCTGGCCTTTTGTGTATATCAAACACACACAAAAACCCGTTCGCATGCATGCACACACATACAAATACCTCACATATATGTTGCATCAGAACAAGAAGACACTTGAGATGTTGGCAATGGATATTGTGATCTGGTTGCCACTGTATTCTGCTCTGGTCAGACCCCACCTGGAGTACTGTGTCCAGTTCTGGGCACCACAATTCAAGAAGGACACTGACAAACTGGAACGTGTCCAGAGGAGGGCAACCAAAATGGTCAAAGGCCTGGAAACGATGCCTTATGAGGAACGGCTAAGGGAGCTGGGCATGTTTAGCCTAGAGAAGAGGAGGTTAAGGGGTGATATGATAGCCATGTTCAAATATATAAAAGGATGTCACATAGAGGAGGGAGAAAGGTTGTTTTCTGCTGCTCCAGAGAAGCGGACACGGAGCAATGGATCCAAACTACAAGAAAGAACATTCCACCTAAACATTAGGAAGAACTTCCTGACAGTAAGAGCTGTTCGATAGTGGAATTTGCTGCCAAGGAGTGTGGTGGAGTCTCCTTCTTTGGAGGTCTTTAAGCAGAGGCTTGACAACCATATGTCAGGAGTGCTCTGATGGTGTTTCCTGCTTGGCAGGGGGTTGGACTCGATGGCCCTTGTGGTCTCTTCCAACTCTATGATTCTATGATTCTATGGTTACAACATAGGAGCCAACTCCTAGGGACTGAGGTTCCTTGGGGCTCCCCAATAAAATATTTGAGCAGGCTGGGGGCTCCCAAGCTGATGGGCATTGCCATTCAAATGGTGTGTATGCTCTGTGTCTTATGATCAATTAGGCAGGCTGGGGCTTGCCTCCCCCCAAATATTTTATTCAAGTTGGCAAGATATATTCCAAATACCAGTTGCCAGAAAACCACAGGAGAAGGGAATGTTCTTGTGATCGATTCATGCTTTTGGGTTTCTCACAGACATCTGGTCAGCCACTGTGAAAACAGGATACTGGACTAGATGGGTCATTGGCCTGATCCAGATGGCTCTTCTTCCATGATTATGTTAACTTGAGATTTATACCTCCCTTCATCCGAGGATCACTTGGCAGTTTGAATACAAGATTCATGTAAGGGAAAAAATCCAGTCTGACGGCTGTGTTCCTTTGTGTGGGCAACCATCCGGGGATCACAAACCAGTGGTGATTGTGGCAAAATCAGACAGGCAACCCTGTCTACCCCCATCCAGGCAAGCAAAAGGCATCATCACAATTCAAGTACACATTCCAGCCAGTAAAATCACCAAGAGAGACTGCAGAGCAGGGAAACTGAAAGGTGTGGGACTGGGATGACCCTGTTCACAGGTGGAGCTGTTCTATTAGTCCTTGTTGTTGACCAATTATGTGTTCTTCCTGGCTATGAAAATCAGAACGAAAATGCAGGCGAGACCCCATGACTCAGTGATTTACTTGGGTTAGGCTTAATTTGTGGTGTGCTCAGTTTGGCTGCATTTGTGTGTGCTCACCTGCTGGGAACAGCCATGGGCAGCCAAAGGGCTGTTTGAAAGCCATTTTGCAAATACCCTCATGCTGCTCTTTGCAGAGGTTGCTGCCGGTCTCTGTTCCTTCATACCCACTGCCTGCCCACCCTGCCCTTTGGCAGCCCCGGATTGCTCTGGGTGGGCCAAACTGACCCAGGGTGATACAGTGCTACCTGAACCTGATGTGTCTGAAGCCTAGATCCACCGAAATCAGCCCAATTTGTTTTGGGATATGAGCTTTGCCTGGAACCTAGTATTCAATAGAAGCTCTCTTCCCTGAATTTTCTTCTGCGTTGACATCATGGCTAATAGCCATTATTTGACCCACCCTCCATGAATTTGTCCTATTATTTTTTAAAGCTGTCCATCTCTACATCTTGTAGCATAATAGATCTTCAGGGCAGGAGAAGGAAGAGATTGCCTCAAGTCCTGTGGCAGTGTGAGGGTTCCCTCAGCAGCAGTCAAATGCCTTTTTGCCTCTAGGGTCATCCACACTTCTCCCCTGCCTAGATAGCATGGGCTTTTCATTTGTCTTGTGCTTTTTAAGCACAGATCCGAGCCGTTTCACCTTTGACCTGCTGCTTTCCCTTGGAAAATCCACTCTTTAGCACTATATCAGAACAAACATCTATTTGGAGAAAACTCTATTGACGTTTGCTCTGATTCAGTGTGAAATATACTTGGAGTCGAGAGTGGAGTTCATGCTCTTTATTCAGCTCATAGTGGTGAGGAGGAATGGAAGTTCCCCCAGAATGTATGCTTTATATACATTATTTACACAATGGGCCCCCGTGATTGGCTAATTCCGGGATTCACCAGTAGGCCAATCAGGTTGCGGATTCACTTCCACCTGGAGCTGGATTTGGTGGCTCCTGTGGACCAATCAGACTGCTGCACTCTGGACCCTATTATTCTAGAACCAATCAGACTGCTGCCTTTTGGATCCTATTCAACTCAGTACATAACACAGTGGTAAACAACAGTGGGGCACATGGAAGTGTGGATGAGTGATGAGCCTTCTGTTAGGCTTCCCTCTTCCCTCTACTATAATGTTCAAGCCAAGTTTTCCAACTCACAAGGAAGAGGCCACTCTCCTGCTGCCACCATTCAAGCAGGGCCAGTCTTTCCCACTGGGGTGCTTTGGAAATATCAACATGCAAGCAAGAGAGAGATGCTGAATGTGTATGTGTTTATGTGTATCTATATATATATGCTAATGTAGTGAAGAAATTAGTCCTAATTGCACCTTTTAGCACCACAAGGTGCTCTTGACTTGGGCAGCTTCTCTTAATCTCCAGCTGTTTGCTCATCTGCCGTCCCTTCCTCCAATGCAATTAACTTGGAAATTAGGCTAAAGTACATTTTGCAGCCATGAAGTGGGGGCTTGACCCTGCTTCTGTGTGGCACAGCAAAAGAAGTCGAATGATGGATATTGGGAAGAAAGGTGTTTCTTGCTACTAGTGCACCAATTTGGGGGTTCTGGATCAGATCAACCTTTTGAAGAGAGCAATTCTCTGTACCCACCACTTCTGATTCCTGGGCTCCTCTGTACATGTATTCCTGACTTGTCTTGGTTATTGGGCCTCAGATGAATCCAGTTCACAGTCCTAATTATTCTCATGACATGTAGGTACAGTGGATGCTCAGGTTGTGACCATGATCCATGCGGGAGGCATGTTCGCAACCCACAGTGTCTGCAACCTGCAGCGCTGCATCTGCACATGCGCGGGTTGTGATTTGGTGTTTCTGCGCATGCCCGAGCACTCAAACCCAGAAGTAACCCATTCCGGCACTTCCAGGTTTCAGCGCATGCATCCATAACCCAAAAACACGCAACCTGAAGCGTCTGTAACCCGAGGTATGACTGTATTTGTTAAGAGTACGCTTTAAGGTTGCACATTTAAATGTCTTAAAATGCTTGGTAGGGCATCACCAGAAAAAATGAGGAACACCACATAGCAGTCGATTAGTAGCATTCCTTTCGGTAGTGTGGGAATAGACTGGGTGCTGGGAGGTTCAGGACCAATAAAGGAAAGTTCTCCATGCTCCCACAAGCACTAGTGATGGCCACCAATTTGGACAACTTTTTTTTTTTAAGGATTAGAATCATAGAATCACAGAGTTGGAAGAGACCACAAGGGTCATCGAGTCCAACCCCCTGACAAGCAGGAAACACCATCAGAGCACTCCTGACATATGGTTGTCAAGCCTCTGCTTAAAGACCTCCAAAGAAGGAGACTCCACCACACTCCTTGGCAGCAAATTCCACTGTCAAACAGCTCTTACTGTCAGGAAGTTCTTCCTAATGTTTAGGTGGAATCTTCTTTCTTGTAGTTTGGATCCATTGCTCCGTGTCCGCTTCTCTGGAGCAGCAGAAAACAACCTTTCTCCCTCCTCTATGTGACATCCTTTTATATATTTGAACATGGCTATCATATCACCCCTTAACCTCCTCTTCTCCAGGCTAAACATGCCCAGCTCCCTTAGCCATTCCTCATAAGGCATCGTTTCCAGGACTAGAGAAATTAGTGGATAATAAGGCTATGACTTGTTGCTTGCCATGATGGCAATGCAAACCTTCTATGACCAGAGACAGTATGGTTCTGAATAGCAGCTTCTGGGAATTGCAAATGGATGTCCCACTTGAAGACTTCCCAAAGGGCAACTTGTTGGCCATTGTGAGAACAAGATGCTGGAATAGATGGACCCTTAGCCTGATTCAGCAAGACTCCTCTTAGGTTCTTTCTTAGTAGTTGATAGTAGATAATCACCTCTCATATTGGAGAGGCTTGGTGAAAGTGTTCAGGTTTACAGCCAATTAACAAAGCCCCTCGGGTCATGATTTTATTTCTGTTTATTAATTATTAGGTTCTTTTTAATAAAAAAAACACCCAACTGTTATAGCCCATTCTCTCACTGGCAAAGCTCCCAGAACAGCTTGCAAAAATGAAAGAGGACACATTAAAATCAATATGATAAAAATGTGATTACGGAGCAGGGCAGATAAAAAAAAAATCCAGCAATGAAATTCATTTCAAACTGATGGATAGAGAAGGCCTGAGCAAATAAAGATAGGGTCTTCATATTCCGGAGAAAAGGAAACAAAGATAGTCCAGATAAGTCTGTCTAAGAAGGGAGTTCTAGAGAGGGTGGGTGGACATACATGGAAATGGCAGGTATTTAACTAGCCACCTTGTATCTTCTGAAGGCACTCAGAGAAGGACTTCAGAAGATCTTAATACCTGAAAAGGTCAGTGTGTGAGGACACTGTCATCTCAGTACTCAAATCCTAAACTATTTCGGGCTTTAAAGGTCAAAAGCCTATAGTTTTATTTATGCTCTGAAATGGACTGGGAATTTTTAAGAATGGCAAGATCTTTCATTATGTCCAGCAGACACTCCATGTACCAATGATGTGTAGTGACCACAAGATTTCCCTGGTGTTATCTGCAGTTTTTGGAAGCAGCCCAATTCTGTTTTGTATCTGCTCTATTTGGTTCAAATATGATTCTTTTGTCATGTCTGAATCAAAGCTGTTCTCCACCGCCATAGACTAATGGGGAAACCAAAAACAGCTAGAACATTTTTTTTTCATTTCCACACAAGTGGGTCAAATTTCCAGTCAAATAGCACTTCCATAGGTGGATTTGCATTTAAATTTAAATTATGCATGGCATGGAACAAGTGGACAAAGAAGAGTTCTTCTCCCCCCTCATAAGACTAGAACCTGTGGACATCCAGTGAAGCTCAACATTGGAAGATTCAGGTCAGGTAAAAGAAAATACTTTCCCCCCGCAGCACATTGTTAAACTATGGAAGTTGCTTCCACAGGTAGTAGTGATGGCCACCAAACTGGATGGCTTTAGATGATGTTTAGAGAAGAAGAAGAAGAAGAAGAAGAAGAAGAAGAAGAAGAAGAAGAAGAAGAAGAAGAAGAAGAAGAAGAAGAAGTAGTAATTATCTATACCTTGCCCATCTGGAATATTAAAAACAGAAAAAACATCAAACATTAAAAGCTTCCCTAAACAGGGCTGGCTTCAGATGTCTTCTAAAAGCAAGGTAGTTGTTTATTTCTTTGACATCTGACACTACTGAGAAAGCCCTCTGCCTGGTTCCCTGTAACCTCACTTCTCGCAGGGAGGGAACCACCAGAAGGCCCTCAGCGCTGGACCTCAGTGTCCGGGCTGAATGATGGGGGTGGAGATGCTCCTTCAGGTATACTGGGCTGAGGCCGTTTAGGGCTTTAAAGGTCAGCACCAACACTTTGAATAATGCTTGGAAACATACTGGGAGCCAATGTAGGTCTTTCAGGACCGGTGTTATATACCAGTCTATTGATGATGACTATGCTCTGCCTTCACAGTTGGAGGTAGCAATGCTTCTGAATACCAGTTGCAGGGGGCCACAGCAGTGGAAAGTGCTTCTGTGCTTGAATCTAACTTGTAGGTTTGCCACAGAAATGATATCATAGAATCATAGAATCATAGAATCATAGAGTTGGAAGAGACCACAAGGGCCATCGAGTCCAACCCCCTGCCAAGCAGGAAACACCATCAGAGCACTCCTGACATATGGTTGTCAAGCCTCTGCTTAAAGACCTCCAAAGTAGGAGACTCCACCACACTCCTTGGCAGCAAATTCCACTGTCGAACAGCTCTTACTGTCAGGAAGTTCTTCCTAATGTTTAGGTGGAATCTTCTTTCTTGTAGTTTGGATCCATTGCTCCGTGTCCGCTTCTCTGGAGCAGCAGAAAACAACCTTTCTCCCTCTTCTATGTGACATCCTTTTATATATTTGAACATGACTATCATATCACCCCTTAACCTCCTCTTCTCCAGGCTAAACATGCCCAGCTCCCTTAGCCGTTCCTCATAAGGCATCGTTTCCAGGCCTTTGACCATTTTGGTTGCCCTCCTCTGGACACGTTCCAGTTTGTCAGTGTCCTTCTTGAATTGTGGTGCCCAGAACTGGACACAGTACTCCAGGTGTGGTCTGACCAGAGCAGAATACAGTGGCACTATTACTTCCCTTGATCTAGATGCTATACTCCTATTGATGCAGCCCAGAATTGCATTGGCTTTTTTAGCTGCCGCGTCACACTGTTGGCTCATGTCAAGTTTGTGGTCAACCAAGACTCCTAGATCCTTTTCACATGTACTGCTCTCAAGCCAGGTATGGATGCAATGCAGCTGCAAACTGCCAGCTTGAAAACAAAACATGATGGAAATGTTGGGACTGCCCGTGGGAAACAGTGGGACAGTCAGTTCACAGGGCAATGCACCGGAATTAGCTCAGAGTGTAATATGAGCTCTTCCTCTTGCGTATGTACAGGAAGTACAGGAAGTCTTTGTCACTTGACTGCTGGAGTTTGAAGAGTACAGACATGTTTTCTGTAATGCTGCAAAGACAGAAATAAAGGCATGTAAATACATTTCTGTCTATCTCCTTTCCCTGCTGGGGGGAGCAGGAGGGAGTGGAACCAGGCAGAGGGCCTTCTCGGTAGTGGTACCTGCCCTGTGGAACGCCCTCCCACCAGATGTCAAAGAGAACAACAACTACCAGACTTTTAGAAGACATCTGAAGGCAGCCCTGTTTAGGGATGCTTTTAATGTTTGATGTATCACAGTATTTTAATATTCTTTTGGAAGCCGCCCAGAGTGGCTGGGGAGGCCCAGCCAGATGGGCGGGGTATAAATTATTATTATTATTATTATTATTATTATTATTATTATTATTATTATTATTATTATTATTATTCCCACGTTTGGGAAGAATCGCCTATCGTGACCTAGCCTGGATCTTGCTGGGGAATGCAGCCAGGGAGGTCAACAGGAGACCAAGCCGGTTGCCTGGGAGAGTTGCCAGTTTCTCCCGTTAGAGGCTTGATTTCCGACACATTTTGCTGGCCACAGTGAGAACAGGATGGTGGGCTAGATTGGCAATTGGTCTGATCCAGCAGGTGCTTCTTGTGTTTTTTTTTTATGAAAGGTTGGGGACTGCCTCCATGTGCCTTCTTAACAGCCTGATCTCGCTTGGAAACATGAAGGTCTGTCCCCAAATCACCCCAATGCTCCTTGTTATTTGGGGAATGCACAGAGCTAATGCACACTCCTACCACCCACAGCAGGAGAAGGAACCACCAGATGTGGCCATGGAACCTCCCCATGTGGATGTGTCCTCTCTTTATGCCATCCCTGTGCTGCGACCCAACTTGACATTTGTTGGAGTCCTACATGTGTGTGCCTTATTAAGGATATAGACAATTTTGCCTGCCTGTTGCAAACCTTCAGAGTTTGAGTTCTGGTACATGAAATAGTAATGTATGTTCATAGTTTTCGTAGTCTGCATGGCTCACATTTGTGAATCCCTAGTGAAATCCAGTTGAAGGCCCCAGCTATTTTCCCACTGAGCATGCTCCACCAGAAAGCCCCACCTTCTGCCCTTATGGTCTGTTGCATTTAATACTTTCATCCACGGCCACTACTACTCACCCTCCCCATTTTCAGATGCAGGAAGGAAATTGACTTCACTGTAATAGAACCAACACTTTTTGCTTATGAATAATTCAATGCAAATTACACTTCTCTGTTGTACAGGCTAATTATAGCCAATTGCAGACTTTTCATTCCCCCTTTCTTCCCCTGTTTTGGAAGGGCTGGCACCAACCACACTCGAAATGCTTTATTAAAAGACAGATGGTATTTCCCTGTGAGAAACAAAGTGAAGACTTAAATGTGGACCTACACTCCTTAGGACCAAGACTGTGACTCCCCTCTGCACTTTGCTTAACCAACTGTCCTCCTCCTACTCCTTTTCACCATCAAATTGCCACAAATTCCCAGATCCAAAAATCTGTCTAGGATAGGTGGGATGAAGAAAGGATTTGCATATTGTAATGACCTTTCCAGGAGGTGCATGCATTCCTTTGCCACCAAGTCACTTCCATGGACCTTTCAAAATTTCTCCCCTGCCGAATTTCTCTGTAGGCATTTACACTCCATTCTGCCTCCTTGACCTGCAACATGTCAGATGGAAACCACTGCGGTAGCCTATCAAACCCTTTCCCCTTGATATTTTCCTGATGGGGATGCATATTGGATTACTATTGATCTGTTCCATCCCTCCTTGTGTGTTGTCATGGTGCCAGCCAAGTTCTAATTGTTCCTTTCTTAAAGCAAATTGTTGGTTAATAGACCACATTGGGACCTAATGCTTATAACCATTCCACCTTATGAAGGGCCTATTGACAAAGCATTATTCCTGTGGTGAAGCCTAGAGTAACCAAGTGCTTCCTTTCCAAAATTGTTGGCTTTAAAAAAATGTTGTCTCTCTATTAGCATATGGGTGGAATAGTCTTGGCACAATCTCTTTCATTGGGGAGGGGCCATCGCTCAGTGGTACAGCACCTGCTTTGCATGCAAAAACACCCAAGTCCAATCCTCAGTGTCTCCAGGTAGGGCTGAGATAGCCTCTGGTTTGGTATCCTCAAGAGTTGCTTCCAGCCAGCATAGATGAAGACTGAGGGTGGTCAATGTGGTGGTCCCCTCCAGTTGTTGCTACACCACAACTCTGATCTGCTCCTGTATTGCCTCTTTTTACATTCTTAATTCTGAGCTAGATGGACCAGTGGTCTGACTTGGCATCAGGCATCTTCCAATATTCCTATTTGTAGTCTCTGAAAAGGAACACGCCAGCTGCGATGGAGACCTATTGCCAAACAATGACAAGACAAGATTAAGGAAAGTGGGAGGAAGGAGGGAAGAGAGTTGGCCTCCATGCTATGCAGGTTATTGAATGATTGATTTAAAAAGAAGGGGGTGTTCCAGGAGAAGAAAAGGAGCTCGGCTATGGCATTTGCACAAGGTGGGCGGGGGAAGGAGAGCTTTCGAACGAAAAGGTGAAGGTTAGGTTTGCAGAATGACACACGCTGAGCGCTGCTGTAAATACCGTTCTTAAAGAGGCATCGCTCTGCTACCAGAAGCCATATACTTCTGCCATGCCGGCAGGGAATTTGGGCATCTGAAAGGAGACCCTGCAGAGAAAGGAGGCCATTCCTCAAAGCAAATAGGTCCCTTACAGAAAGAGTTAGGCAGGCTCATTTCAGAGGGATGAGCAAAGCTCTGACTGCTGGGGAGTTGCAATTACATCTAGCTATGACAGCCTTTGGGACGTGGGTGGTGCTGTGGGTTAAACCACAGAGCCTAGGACTTGCTGATCAGAAGGTCGGTGGTTTGAATCCCCACGACGAGGTGAGCTCCCGTTGCTCGGTCCCAGCTCCTGCCAACCTAGCAGTTCAAAAGCATGTCAAAGTGCAAGTAGATAAATAGGTACCACTCTGGCGGGAAGGTAAACGGCGTTTCCGTGTGCTACTCTGGTTCACCAGAAGGGGCTTAGTCATGCTGGCCACATGACCTGGAAGCTGTACGCCGGCTCCCTCGGCCAATAAAGCGAGATGAGTGCCACAACCCCAGAGTCGGCCACAACTGGACCTAATGGTCAGGGGTCCCTTTACCTTTAACTTTATGACAGCCTTTGCCAACCTGCTGACCTCCCGATATTGTCACAGTCCAACTCCTATCAGCTTCAGCTGATGTAGCCAAAAGCCCAGGGTGATGGGAGGTAGAGGCCAGCAACATCTGGAGGGCACACTCTGGGCACCCCTATTTAGATAAATGCCAGTATTACACTGTGGGTAAAGATCGGCCACAGTGGGTAAAATGTCTTGGGATCCACTTCCATTGCCACTGAGGGATGCTGATAAACTTCAGGAAAAGACTTTGAAAGCCAGTGGTCTAGAAGCATCCTTTGATGACCAGCACGGATTGGCAACCAAACACAGTTGTATAAAAGATGGTTATCACTTCACTGGATTCGAAACAGCAGCATTTCTGTTACTGTGTTTCTCTTAAACAGAGCGCACAGGTAGACACAAGGGGCTCTAGCTCCCTCTTAATGGGTGAGAGACAGCAGTTTAGAGAGGTGGCATTGAGCTAGAAAACTACAGGGGGATTTAAGCAGCCTCTTCCCCACTTGCCTGCTTTCTACTCTGTTTCAGTTTGGGTTGAGTGACACTGTCAATTTCGCCGTTTCAAATTTTCAGTTCATTTCTCCACCTTTCCATATTAGTTATCTTTTTTTAAAGTCCTCTTTAAAATTCATAAGCATTTTGGTCTGAATTTTTCCTGATGTTACAAATTTCTATTACAAATTTGTGACTAATACAATGCAATCCCCCCTGCGATTTTCAACAATACATGAAAAGTTATACACACTTTATCTAGCACTGCATGCTGTTATGTACACTTCCCTTTTGTAGATGCTACTTGCGTGGGCAACTGCATTGCAAAATTCAGAGAAGCGCAAAATTCGAAAGAAGGCTGCCTTTCATTTCATAGATTGTTTCAGGAATGCAAATTAGGTGGGTTTCTCTTTAAATGTGAACCAAACCGAATTTATCCCCCAAAACCAATAACGACATGAAGGGAAGGGATTGCAGAATCCTGAGGAGTATGTGATTTGATCCTCAGTCCTGGCCCACAATGGGCCAGTGACAGCATGCTAGCAGGAAAAGGTGTCCATTCCATAGGCCTCTTTTGCACAGGAGAAGGAAAGCAAAGTTTCTCTTCGTTTGGAGCCCAGCCTAAACACAGTCTATTATGTCACTTCTCACACCAGTGTTGCTGTTGGGCAAAGCGGAGGAAGATGAATGTCACTCATGCATTATAGCAACAAGGTTTGTGTGGTTGAGTGTCGGGGAGTCAAGGCTGTTCTGCCTCCCTGACTGGAGAGAGAAGGGGGGGGGGGACTGCTTAATTAAAATGTCAGTAGCTCAGATCCCCTAAAGGAGAAGGAGAGCTAAGTTTGATGACCAAGCCTGGATAACCATACCAACTCTACCTTTGGTAAACATTACTCACTTTGTTCAGGGCCTAGCAAGGCTTCCTTGGCTCAGTGTGGACCTGTATATACACACTTGATGCCAGATGTGCGGCTTCTCAGGCAGAATCATAAAAAAATTAGAGTGCAAAAGAAGAATAGAAAGAAATCTTAAACAACAACAATGTGGTTCTAACTCTAGCGATCATAGAATCATAGAATTGTACAGCTGGACCCTCCCACAGATATTGCAAAAGTTTTAAGGCATAGGCCCAGAGACAGAGATTTGCATGCAATTTGCATATGCTAATTGCCAACCAAATGGCACAGCGCATATTCATCTTCCAATAGCTTCTGCTCCAGATCAGCTCAACTCCCCTTTTACTCTCCCCCAGTTCATTATACCACAAATAATCTTTAAATAAAACCACCCTAAACTAATTTATTTCTCCAAATTGATATCTTAACCAGGAACTCAGACCACACACAATCTCCTGAATTCACTACCCATCAAGAATCACTTTGTATACTTAGAAAAAGATATGTGCCCCATGGCCGCATCCAGGAATATTGGAAGCTCCCTTGTGCTGTGTTGACCATCTAGCTCAGTACTGTCTGCATGTATTGGCCACAGCTCTCCAGGTTTTAAGACTGCGTTCTCCCTCCCAGCCTTACCCAGAAAGGCTCAGGATTGAACCTGAGACCTTCTGCATAGAAAGCAGTGGCTCTACAACAGAGCTATGGCCCTTCCCACCAGGAAATGCCCTGATACTTTCCATGTGGTGTCCATTTAACAATTACCAGAGCAGCATAGCTGGGTACTATGAGCAGCAGTGCTCATACATCAGGTAGCTGTGATCACCCACAGGTTAGGATTCTGCTTTTGCATCTCACCCCATGATACCTGACACCTTCATTTTTATGGTGTGGCAGAGCGAATGTTTAATCTTAATACGGCGGTGCCTCTTTTGCCAAATGGGAGGCTGAATCACAGTTATTTGGAGCAATGAATAGTTGAGGAACTTGCAAGAGTGACTCAGCAGGGTACAGTATCCATCACTGGCAAACCACTTTGACAGACTCTCTCCATTTCAAGGCACCATGGCTCTGAAGCACAGCAGAAGTATTGCAAATTGAAGCCACATTTGAAACCTGCTCAAAAATATTTTAATTGTTATGGCTTCCCCTCACCACCACCTCATTAAATTCATCGCAGGATTTTTGTTTTGGGGAAGGGGCTGGGATTTCTTTATTTTGAATATCTCACCCCTTGTCAGAACTGCACATAATGGCATTCCTGGATGGGAGCAGCGAATCAGGTCTGGAGAAGCCCAGGATAACAAAAACACAAGAATGCAACAGTGTGCAAATGGCGTCAGCTGGATTCTCCATTTGAAAAGTGACTGAAGAAAGGCAATTGCAGAGAAAGGGGTGCGGTGTAGTGATTAGAGCAGGCATAGGCAAACTTGGCCCTCCAGATGTTTTGAGACTACAATTCCCACCATCACTGACCACTGGTCCTGTTAGCTAGGGATAATGGGAGTTGTAGTCCCAAAACATCTGGAGGGCTGAGTTTGCCTATGCCTGCTCCAAATGTTTTGGCTTACAACTCCCATCATAAATATGAATTCCTCAAGCATTCCAAACGCAATGCCAGTATACTGTGTTGTATTTGATGGGAAAACATTGTGTGGAAAAAGCCAGGTCTAGAAGGTGAAGTGAGTGTCAGCAGCCTTTGGCAAAAACAGAGGCTGTTGGCGCTACTTCCTTCATCCCAGGATAAATAATTCTATAAACAGCAGCAGGACTGTTGTTTCTGACGGGTGAATTCACTGTGACCTATAACTGATCTAAGAGTTTTGCTACGTAGGATGTAGCAGAAACTGCCAGGATTTTCTAGCTTTCTAGTCATGCACACTTTGCAAATGAAAATGTAATCTGTATTATGAAGCAGAGAGAGAATCCTAATAATAATAATAATAATAATAATAATAATAATAATAATAATAATAATAATTATAATTTATTATTTGTACCCCACCCATCTGGCTGGATTTCCCCAACCACTCTGGGTGACTTCCAATAAAGATTAAAAATACATTAAAATGTCACACATTAAAAACTTCCCTAAACAGGGCTGCCTTCAGATGTCTTCTAAATGTCAGGTAGCTCTTCATCTCTTTGACATCTGATGGGATGGCATTCCACAGGGTGGGTGCCACTACCAAGAAGGCCCTCTGCCTGGTTCCCTGTAGCTTTACTTCTCGCATTGAGGGAACCGCCAGAAGGCCCTCGGTGCTGGACCTCAGCGTCCGGGCAGAACGATGGGGGTGGAGACGCTCCTTCCTATGATGATGATGATGATGATGATGATGATGATGTATTTATATTCTACCCTTCCTCCCAAAGGAGCCCAGGGTGGCAAATACTAAAGTAGTATAACAATAAGAGATAAGAATCTTTATTTGCGTCAGCCATCGGCCATAGCAATAAAACAACAATACAACACACAAAGAATAAAACTAAAAAGTCAATTATATAAAATACATTTTAGGGGACAAAGTAATAGTAGCAAAACATAACAATAATAATAGTAAAATCCTAGGAGAGGAATCTGGGCGACGACGCTAATGTCACTCAGGTAGCAGCTCTCAATCTCATTGCTCTCTCGACAAATTTGGCAACCTTCTCTGTTGTCGAACCGTTCTGGTCGGCCAGGAGTGAGAACAGCTTGGCTTCGCAAGAGTGGCCCGGGATGGCAGACAGGAGTGGTGCGATGGTCTCGTCCCTGAGATCTTTATATAGGGAGCAAGACAAGAGGACGTGTGACACAGTCTCCACGCAGCCAACTCCACAGGGGCAGAGCCGGTTCTCGAATGAAGTTCCTTGATATCTACCCTCAAGAACAGCCGAGGGTAACATATTTAGTCTGGCCAGTGTGAAGGCCCGTCTGAGTTTTGGAATGGTTAAGGTAGACAAATAAGGTGCCCGAAAATCAAAGTGGGAGGGAGGCAGATAAGCGTACCAAGCACTAAATTTCTTAATATAGGCCAGATTATTTTGCTGCTCAATATCCTTCATGCGCTGATCAATAATACTTTTTGCCTTGGGGAGACCCATTTTCAGGAGATGTTGTGCTTGGAGGCCACATATAAGTAGTTTTTGATGCACTACTTTGGACCACCGACTTCTATGTGCATCTCGTGCTACTAGAGGTAGTAGTCCGGATGGGTTTAAATTTAAGCGAAGCCAATAGTTAAATGTTCTTAGCCAGGTTCGGGTTTCGACGGAGAGGAGGCCAGTCTCCAGCCGTAGGGCCGCATTTGGTGCACATGGTGGAACGGCTAGAATCTGTCTTAAGAATTTAGACTGGACCGTTTCAAGTGTGCGGCAATGCTTTCCTGTCCATATTTGGGCCCCGTAGAGTAATTGCGCCAATGGTTTTGCTTGAAAGACCTCCAGAGCTGCTGGGATATGTCTGCCCCCTTTCGTAAAGTAAAAGCGAGACAGTATTTTGGCACTTTGAGATGCTTTTTCCCTAGCATATTTATGATGGGCCTCCCAGGCCCCTGTTGACTGGAAAACCACTCCTAGGTATTTGAAAATTTTGACCTGTTCTATTGGCTGATTGTCCATCTCCCATCTATGATGTCTGTGTCTCCTAGCGAAGACCATGACTTTGGTTTTTTGGTGATTAACCACCAATTGATCTCTCCTGCAGTAGGCTGAGAATTCTCTTAGTAGCCTTTTGAGGCCTACTTTAGTTCGTGATAAGAGAACCGCGTCGTCCGCATAGAAGAGTACTGAAATTGGTTTTTCGGCCAGTTTGGGGGCATGAAACTCCGGGGATGTTAGGTATTTGACCATGTCATTTATATATAAGTTGAATAAGGCCGGGGCTAAAATACAGCCCTGCTTGACTCCTTTGGTGGCTGGTACAGGGCCAATTAGTTGCCCATTTACTGAGGTTCTTACATATAACTTGGAGTCTTTATATAGGCTTTTTATCAAGAATAGTAATCTTTTATCAATGTTGGTAACATTGAGTTTAGCCCAAAGTTTGACTCGTGAGATCGAGTCAAAGGCCGCCTTCAGGTCAATAAATGCTGCGTATAGAGTCCCACGTGTTTTATTGGCGTATTTATCAATGAGATGTGCTAAAACGAAACAATGGTCTATTGTTGTTCTGCCCTGTCTGAAGCCGGCTTGCTCCTCTGCCAGAATTGCCTCCGTTTCCATCCAGTCAATTAGTTTGATGTGGAGGTGTTTGGCATACAATTTGCTGGGGATAGTAAGGAGGCTAATGGGTCTATAGCTCGCTGGATCTGCCATAGGACCCTTTTTATAGATTGGGATGATTACTGCCTCTGTCCAGCAGCCAGGGATTATGCCTGTTGCATCGATGTATGTGAATATTGACGCCATTAAAGGAGCCCACCAACTGATGTTGTTCTTCATGAGCTCTGCTGGAATGTGGTCTATGCCCGGGGCTTTATTGTTTTTCAGTTGGGCAATTAGGTTCCCCACCTCCTCTATGGAGACAGGAGGCCAATATGGTAAGTTCTCAGAATAGGCACTTGGATCATTGTTCTGAGCTTTGTCGTCGAAGAAGAGGGTTTGGAAATATTTCATCCACTCCTGGGGTTCTACAGTACATGTGGGACCAATCTGCTCTTGGCCCAGGAGCCCCCTAATGGTGTGCCAGAAGGAGGTTGAATCTTTCTCATTCGAGGCCTTCACTAAGTTACACCAGGCCAATCTCTCAGCTTTTTGTTTTTTTGCCTTTAATAGCTGTTTATAGTTTCGTCTTAAATCGATGTAAACCATAAATAGCAAGGGTGCTCCGGTGTTTCTGTAGTTCCGGTAGGTTGATCTCAAACGTTTCCTTGCTTGTCTACACTCCAAGTCAAACCATCTCTCTTGATCCTTTGCCCGCTTTGTAACAGAATTAAGTATCTCAGTTGTTAGAAAGGTCTTTAGTCTTGCTAATAACTCGTTGAACGAGTCCATGGCCTTTTCCCCGGTATTAGCTGATACAATGGCTGTGTAGATGGTCTTCACGTCTTCCGAATGGAGGAGATGAGTTAGCTCTGTATTGAGCATAGGGGTCCATTTAATTCTTCTGGGGGCCAGTGATCCCAGATTAACGATGGGGGTGTAGTAAAGGTTAGCCGTGGGTTTGTTAAACGATGGGCCATTGAGTGCTAGAATTAGTGGGAGATGGTCACTTTCGGTGTTATGTCCCACTTGAAACTTTGACACAGAGTTATAGGCGAATCTTGATATCAGAATATAGTCTATCACACTTCCTCCCATCTTTGAAAAATGGGTATACTCCCCTGGGCGATCCTCTTCCTTACTACCGTTTATTATCATCAGCTCCCTTCTTTTTGCGACCTGGGCTAGACATAGCCCAGAGAAGTTGCATTTATTGTCTTTAGAAAGTCGTGAAACACCTGCTTCGGTTGGACTTTCAGGGTCCTGAATCTGATTATATTGGCTATAAAGATTGTTGTCATCAATTCCCATACGGGCGTTGAAATCCCCCCCAATTATAATTGGTGTAGAAGGGTGGGAAGATTCTATGGACTCTAGAAATGCCTCTAACTCTGCCCAGTTAGCTTTCACTATAGATTTTTTTTGGCAGGGGGGCAGATAGACATTGACCACTACCAGTGCATCTCTCTTAAATTTGAGTAGGACTGCCGTGGCGAGTGAATTGCAGTTTGGGAGGGCTTTTAAGGAATGTTCAAGCTCTGTGGAGATAAGGCTAGCTAAACCTCCACTAGGCCTACCTCCCCTCACAGATGGAGTAGCAAATAGGGAGTGACAAGAGTACCCATTGAACAGAATGGGGTCGCTGTGCCAGGTCTCCTGCAGGAGGATGATATCAAATCGCTTAAGGAACATTGCAAGCTGTTGATTGTTTTTCTTTGCGCGCCATCCTGCAATGTTCCAGGACAGCAGCTTTAATTCTCTGTCCCTCCATGGTGTAGATTTGTTGGGTCCACGGTGTCCAGTGACCCCTTTACATCTAAAAAAACACTCCCATTAAGTTTGTCGATAGGCATCTGCTGCATAAGGGAATGATTATCCATAGCTCTTGGGGACTTAAGGGGGTGGTTTGGACTTGGCGGAGTTGCTAATTCATTTGGGGAGAGTTTTAGATAGTTGAACCAGGTACTCGGGGATGTGACAGTCTGTTTGGGTTTTGCCTTACCATACACCAGCGGGGGCTGCGATTGGACATCCGAATCTACACATTTAAAGGCACCTCCTACCGTCCTCTTGTCCACTAGGCACTTGGGGGATATAGGTTGTATGTGTGAGCCTTCCGTAGTCTCAACATGGACCTCCTTTTTGGTCAGTCTGCTTCTCAGGATGTCCAGTCTGACCAAGATTTCCTTTTGGGCTGGCATCTGCAGTGACCAGAACCAATTTATTAAGGCATGTTCTTCTATGGAAAGAGAGTCCTCTCTGTCGTGCAAATGAAGTTGAGTCTCAGTAGGAGCTATGTTTTCCTGCTGGTGCACTAGACTCTGGTTTTGCTGGTTTTGTTGCATGTGCACTCTATCATTTTGTACCTCTGTTCCTGGTCTCCCTACCCCCTTGGCCGCCAGTAGGGAGGTTAGCGGGGCTCTGTTTTCAAAGATTCTTAATAAATCTATTCCTTTCTTTAAAAATAGATTTCTTGTTCTAAAGATGAAGTTGACCAGATTATGATCTGTGAAAGTGATCAAGGCACGGACTGAATGTCCATCTTGATATAGGTAGTCAATACTGTCTATGTCAGTTGCTTTAACTGCCCCAGGTAGAATGTTGTTTATAATAGTCAGCAGGTGCCTCACGCGGTCTGTCCCTGTGCGAGGACCCAGTGGTTTTGGATAGTTCGTGAATACCATCTTTTCCGGGCTTAGGACCAGGATCCATTCTTTCTTTCTGTTGCGGGCTTGGAGTTCCCGCGGGTTCCCGTCTATATTGGAGATCCCCGACTTACTTCTGTTTGCAGTTGCTACAGGGGTCCTGGGTGGATTCAAGACAGGAACATCCAGCTGTAGTTTGGTTGCTTTTGTCAGGCTGGGCGAACACAGGGGGAGAACAGCCGTGGGGGGGCTTATTTCTTTGAATGTACTTGAGGAATTATTTTCACATATGGGAAGGGGTTTGGTCTTTAGCGAGTCTCCCTTGTCGAACTCTTTGGTGCCTTGAGCTTTGATTTTTTTTGTGGATATAGGAGGTGATGATAATAAGTTGAAGAGTTTCTGCCACTGTTTTTTACTGATGTGCTGGTTTTTTTTGGACGGCTTAATTTTTTTGATGTTTTTAGTTTTCTTCATCTTGGGTTCCAGTTTTCTTTTGCGTGAGTTCTTTTTGGGTGGTATGTGGATTCTAGCCTCTGAGTCCAAGGACTGATCTGTGGCTCTTTTTACTTGTTTGAAATTCTCCACAAGTGTCAGGAGTAGGCCATTTGTTACTGCTAGGAAGTTTTTTATGTTGTAGAGGTCTGTGCGTATCTGATCTATTTGATCGTGTAACTGGTCACCCCTCTCTTCTATGCTGTTGGCAATCGCTGTGGGCTGAGGGTCTTGCTGGTTTCCCCTGAGATTCTGGGTTAATTTTTGGTGCTCGAGGTTATTGGCGTTGGGGGAATTGGTCATCAGGGCGTTTTCAGCTAGGTCCAGTTCCTGCGCCCAGCTCATGGAATAATTTGGTCTTTCAAGCTCAGTTTGTAAGTCTTTGCGTTGTAATGACCAATCCAGCACAGTAGGGGCAATTTCTTTTGGGGTGCTCTCGTGCTGTAGATTCTTACTCCCTTCTTTATGGGGGAAGTAATTGGTGATTTTACTTTGGGGCTTCCTTTGGGGCACCCACTCCCCCTGAGGTGATATTGGTGCAATTCCCAGGTCCATATAGTTCTTTCTTGTAAGGACCATATTGAGCGTGGAAAAAGGTAATTGGGAGCAGTTTGCTGGAGTCTCTTAGTCCTGGATTTTTTGGCTTCACTTGTTTCGCTCACAAGACGGATTATGTTTATCTTCCAGTTTCCCACCTTCGAAAGGGAGGGTTGTTTTACAAGCAAGGTTTCATGCTCGCCCCTTATCTCGGTGGGCCTCTAGGGTTTCTGCTCCCTTTTCCGTCTTTAGTTCTCAGCTTTAAGGCTTTCAACGCTCACCGCGGAAATATTTTTGGAAAGGGGAATAATTTACCTCAGCCTTGACGATACAGCGTGTTCGTGCCTCCCTTCAATAGATGAAAGCTGTGTGTTAGATGCAAAGACTGCAATCTATCTTCTTTAGCGTTCCTTGTTACGCTAAGTCGAGTTGAGCCATAAAACAGTAGATAATAAAACAATAAAACAATAAACCATTGGGCTAAAAGCAGAGGGGGTAAAAAAGTAACGACTAAAAATATAAACATAAGGTCAGAAGATGGCTAAAACCTAATTAAAAGCTTAATTAAAGACGGGAGGTTCTGGCTAGGCTGCTACCTCCGTCGCCATTTTCCTTTTTTGTAGTATAACAATATAAAATACAATATGCATTTTAAATTAATTTCTAAGGCTCTTCCCATTTTTCAAACAGTCTCATAAGAAAGTAACACAATTTCCTTCCAAATTAATTGAGCTACATTTGGAATTCCAATGTTTAGTTCCATTTCCCTGCAAAAAAATGTTTCCCTTCTGCCTCCAATGCAGAAAATCTCATGCTGTGAATTCTGTGCTGCTTCCAATAGATGCCATGCCAATTCCAGATGTTGGGATTCCTTGTTGATACAGACAGGGGTTTGCTATCTCAGAAGCATGTTGAACTAACAGTGTTGCATTTGTTGTGGGATAACCAGCCTCACATAACCAACATGCTTAAGTCTAATTAATGCATGAAGGGGTTAATACCACAGAGTAAGCTGTCCTCCCAGACTTAGCCTAAGTCCACTTCCCCTCACCTTGGGAGGAACTCGATAATCAAGTTCCCCCCCCCCCTTCCCTGGTCTACCTGTGAAACTCAACATCTGAAGAGGTTTGCTCAAACTGCATGTCTCTCATTCTTCATTTTTGAGTTCCTATACCAATAATTTAGGAACTTTAACCACTTTGGAACTAAACTAAATTTTACTCCATGTGCAACCTTTTGGACTGATTGAAAAGCACATGGGCCTGACCTTTGGAGAGTTTGTAAGTAAACCATTTTTAACTTACTAAATGGGTCTTTTCCTATATCTACAAAGTAAGAAGCAATGCCAGTAGTAGATCTAGAATGGATATTTCAAGTCAAAATTAGTTGAGATGGTGTGTGTGTGTGGAGATGAGATACCACCACCTCAGTGACTGTGATAGACATGAGGCAGTGATGGCTGCCAACTTGGATGGCTTTGAATTTAGGCAAATTTATGGAGAAGAGGGCTATTGATGACCACTAGCCATGGTGGCTAGGCCCTGCCTCCACAGTTGGGAACAGCAATGCTTCTGAGTACCAGTTGCTGGAGACTTCAGGAAGAGAGAGGACTCTTGTGGCCAAAACAAATTTAAAGGAGTCTCTTTCTTTAAATTCCTAGGAGATTATCTCAGTGAAGGCCTTACTTGGAAAATCAATACTACCCAGGTGGTTGAGAAAGCCCAACAGAGACTCCATGTCTTCAGAGTATTGCGAAAGAATGATGTCAATCAGCATTTGATGATCTCCTTCTACCGGTCCACAATAGAAAGTGTCCTTTCACACTTCATCATGGTGTGGTAAGCTAGTTTGACATCAATGGATAGGAAGTGCCTACAGAGGGTGGTGAATACAGCACAAGATATTATGGGCTGTCCTGTGAATCCACTGAATGAAATAGCGGAAGAACGTTGCCTCAGGAGAGTGAGGAAAATTCTCAGGGATGATTCACACCCTGGCCGGCACTTTCTTGATCTCCTGCCCTCGGGCAGAAGATATAGAAGCATGATTAGTCGCACCAACAGGGTAAAGAACAGCTTCTATCCGTGGGCTGTTAGGCTGCCGAATGAAAAAATAACAACAGGGCAACTGACTTTCGGTTTTGGTGTGTGTGTGTCAGTAAACAAGGGGAATTAAGACTAAGAGAGCTGAGTGGGGGGTGCTCGTGCAATCTCACTGTATACAAGTTGTACAAGTGACAATAAAGTATTTCAAAACCTGTTTGTGGGTTTCCCAACAGAGGCATCTGATTGGCCACTGTGTGAGAACAGGATCCTGGACCAAATGGGTCATTGGCCTGGGCCAACAAGATCTTCTTAATTTAACAATGACAAGATAGCATCGCCACTATTTCCTAAGGTCTATCCACAGCCTCAGCCTCTGGCAAGTTGCTGGATTGCTTGCAAAACCAACATATTGAAATTTGACAGAGATACAATTTCCCCAGAGCTCTGTATAAATCTGGTAAGCCAGCAATCTTCACCCCACGGTCATTAATTCATGCAAGCTTCAGGTGGACATTTAAAGGCCGCGATTCCCTTCTCTTCTGTTCACCTCTTGCGGATAATTTGAAAGATGAAGCATCTTAGTTTTGTGCTTCCAGGCAAAGCTTGGCTTTGTAAGAACTCTTCCCCTTCCCCTCTTCTTCCTCCCCCACCGCTGCTTGTTCTTCTCCACTTTGAAGAATGAGTCAATAATTAACCGAATCAACATCTCCTCCTCTGATCCCCTCCTCCCCCTTCTCCGTTCCCCTCATTCACCCTTAACACAAGACTGCACTGTTTCTGGGCCTCAAATGGACCCTGAGCTATTGAAGCCACTTGTTCTTGCCTGAATGGAACTGACAGAGATCCTTTTGTACCCAAGCAACCGTGACTGAATTGCAAGTCCATTTGGGAGGTGACGAGTCAGTGTATGTGTTTGTATGCTGGCGAGAGTGAATGGTGTTACTGGGTCACCCTTCTGGAAAGGTCGGCTGGGAGGAAATTTCAAGGAGGCTCCAAGGGCACGGAAAATAGCCTTCTTGGCCCTGTTGAATAATTATGATTTGTTGGTGCAGTACTTCTAATTGAGCAAAGGTTTTGTGTTCTCCCAAGTCTTGCATCCTCCACAGCTAGGGGCAGCAATGCTCCTGAATACCGGTTGTTGGAAATCCTGCATGCTCTTCTTATGTTCCAATATGTTCAGAGGTGTAGTGGCTCCATGGGGGAGCACAGGATTCCAGGTTCGATCTACAACCACAACGGTGGTTGGTTTAATCACGGCTGGAGAGGGGGAGGCAGCCTATAGGAAGGAAGTTGAACAGTTGGGGGAGTGGTGCAGGAAAAACAACTTACTCCTGAACTTAAATAAAGCAGAAGAGATTATTGTGGACTTTAGGAAATCTAAATTGAATATTCAGCCACTTATTATTGAGGGGAAGTGCGTGGACCAGGTCTCGGTGTTTCAGTTTCTTTTGAATGGAGTTGAGGGATGACCTAACCTGGGCAGAAAACAACAAAGACCTGACGAAGAGAGAACAGCAGAGGTTATATTTTCTGAGAATCCTCCAGAAAAACAATCTCTCAAAGGACCTGTTGATGGCATTTTACCATTGTACTGTGGAGTGTGGTTTGGGAGCTGCACGGCCAGGGGAAAACCAATGCTGTCCAGGGTTGTAAAGACTGCGGAGAGAATAATCGGGTGCACTCTTCCCACCTTGGATCAAATCTATGCTTCCAGGTGCCATAAGAAAGCCGCAGAGATAGTGCAGGATAGTGCACACCCCGGAAATGATCTCTTTCAGTTTCTGCCTTCTGGAAGAAGCTACAGGGTTATAAAGACTAGGGCTAGCTGCCTGAGAAACAATTTCTACCCAAATGCAATTTTGGTTTTAAACACAGTATAAGGAGTCTCTAAGGGAGTATATTGTATTTAAAAATGGGGTATCAAAGTTTTTAGGGGGCTAACCAGGTTGGGATAGCTGGGATAGCAGGCTTGTTGGGTTTTGAATGTTTTATGTAGATTTTTCAATTTCGTTGTTCCTTATGGGACAATGACAATAGAGATTATCGTATTGTATTGTATCGTATTGTATCGTATCGTACAGAATCTCCACTTAAAGGGACCTGAGAGTGGAGAGCTAGGCAACACCCAAGGGAGCCAGTGCTATGTAGAGGATGCCGTGCTTGGCTAGATGGACCATTTGTTGAACTCAGGATAAAGTTGGTTCAGTTGACCATGATAATTACTGCAAAGAGTGCCGTCTGTTGGGCTTAGGTTGACAAGGTCTGTTGTATTCAAATCTCTGTATAATAGTAAATACATTGGAAGAGAGATAGCATTTTTATGCACACCACCTAAACATATGCAATTTTGTACCCATTACTTGGCTGGATAAGTTCACTGCAAAATTCAAAGAAGTGCAAATTTCAAAGAGCAATTTTGTTTCAGTTTGTGTATTGTTTCTGAAGCTGCAAATCAGGTGGGTTGGCCTTTAAATGCAAACTGAACAGAATTTCTTCCCCATCCCTACATCAGATCCAGTCTTCCTTCCTTAGAACTGGGCTGTGTTTTTTTAAAGTTATTTCACGGGTTAAAAAACAGTCTGCTACTTGATTTAAATAGCACCGAGTCCATAACTCGGTTCCTCCACTTTCAGTTTTGAGAATCTGAATCTGGATTGGATTGCTTTGTGTGTGTGTGTGTGTTTCTTTGCGTTAATTCTGAAGCACTGGTCACTAAACCTTTGATGCTGGTGCTGTGGAAACTGAGACATTCCCCCATCCCCATCAGCCTTGCTGACTTGCATCTGGGCTTGGCGGGGTTCCGTTGCCATGGCAGCCCTTTGACATCATTCGGAGCATCAGCAAACGCTCTGGGCCAATAAGACCCAAAGTCTGCATCTTTCTCTCCCTATCAGTCTCCGGGCTGAATTTATAACAATGTTTTCTTTGGTCCTCTCTGCAGATCACAGAATAAATTCAAGCTGGGCGAAGGGGGGGGGTTTCCTCTCTGTGCGCGTGCCTCTCTCTCTCTGAAAGGTCACTTACTGCAGATTGTACCCTCAGGTGGTTAATTCATCATGCCCATTAAAGGAGCCTAGCAAAAGGCAGCCCTCACTGCAAAAATATTTGACTTCAGCCCTGTCTGGAGGGACTTTCACACCCGCAGACGCAGACAGGGCGACATCCATTTGGACCACTCCCAGGCACATATTCAGATGGCCTTCTTGCCATGTGCAAACCAGTTTGCTGTAGCAATTGCTGTCATGGTCAAGGAACGAAGCCTTCAGCAAGAAACGTTGTGCTTTGCATGGGCCTCTGGGTAGAGCCTGTACCATCTAATCACTGCAGTCTCACACTCAGACTAGGGAGAACCAAGACTGAATCCCCACTCAGCCATGAAGCACACCGGGTGACCTTGTATGGTGAACACAAGCCCAGAGCTGGAGCAAAGCTCGTGGGAGTTTGTGAGACCAAACCCTCCAAGTATCCCTATTTTCTGGGTATGTCCCTGATTTAGAGAAGCTGTCCTGGTTTCTGATTTGAATGTCCCACTTTTCCTCAGGATGTCCCTATTTCATTGGAGAAATGGTGGAGGGTATGGAATTATCTGACCCCTGAGCTCCAAGTTTTTTTAAAAAAATGTTGAATGCTTTATTATGTGTTTATATACCGCATTGGCCCGAATATAAGCCACACCTTTAAAATTCGGGGGGGGGGGAGAGAAAGACAATACACGAATATAAGCCCCTCCCTTAAATGTCTGCAGGCACTCACACCTGTAAATGGCAAATGTTCCAATTTATCGTATGTCTGTTTCAGCATCAATATCATAAAGGTCGCCAATAAGGTATGTTGGAAGCTGCCCAGAGTGGCTGGGGCAACCCAGTCAGATGGGTGGGGTATGAATTTTAGTAGTGGTGGTGGTGGTGGTGGTAGTAATAATAATAGTTAATAACTTTGAAGCTGGAGCTACCCAGTTCCAACACCACCCATTTCATCTCATTCACACATCTCTAGAAGGTAAAGGTAAAGGACCTCTGGATGGTTAAGTCCAGTCAAAGGCCGAGGGAGCCAGTCTTTGTCCACAGAAAGCTTTCCGAGTCATGTGGCCAGCAGGACTAAACTGCTTCTGGTGCAACGGGACACCGTAACGGAAGCCAGAGAACACAGAAATGCCCGTTACCTTCCTGCCACAGTGCGACCAATTTATCTGTTTGCACTGGTGTGTTTTCAAACTGCTAGGTTGGCAGGAGCTGGGATAGAGCAACGGGAGCTCACCCCACCACACTGATTTGAACTGCTGACCTACCGATTGGCAAGCCCAAGAGGCTCAGTGGTTTATACCACAGTGCCACCTGCGTCCTTACACTCATCTCTAGCATTGCTTAAAAGGGCAAATAAAACACAGAGGTGTCCCATTGGTAAAGGGGAGACAAGTTCTAGCAGCTGGTATTCAGATGTATTGATGCCTCCAGCTGCGGAGGCAGAGGATAGCTATCATGGCTAAGAGCCATTGATGGCTCTCTTCTCCATGAATTTATCTAACTCTTTTAAAGCCATCTGAGCCAGTGGCCTTCACTACCTCCTATGGGAGTGAGATCTGTGGTTTAACTCTGTGCTGCATAAAGAAATACATCCTTCAATGTGTCCTGAATCTTCCAATCTTCCTCTTCATTGGATATCTGGAGCCTGTGTGGTGTAGTGTTTAAGAGCGGTGGACTTGTAATCTGGTGAACCGGGTTCGCGTCTCCGCTCCTCCACATGCAGCTGCTGGGTGACCTTGGGCTAGTCACACTTCTCTGAAGTCTCTCAGCCCCACCCACCTCACCTTTGTTGTGGGGAGGAAGGGAAAGGAGGTTGTTAGCCGCTTTGAGACTCCTTCGGGTAGTGATAAAGCAGGATATCAAATCCAAACTCTTCTTATCTAGTGTTGTGAGAGAGGGAGAGAAACTCTAAAGCAGAGCCTTTCAACCTTTTTGGGTCCATGGCTCCCTTAACCAACTACGTTCCTTCTGTGGCACCTCTGTGGGGCTCAGGAAACCAGTTGTGTTGTCCCTTGCCTGCAGAGCTGGCAGCCTCTCGTCCTTTTTCAAACACCCTCCCTTGCGGAGTGTTCCCTCAGCCTCCTCTCCTCTCCCCTCTCCTCAAGAGTCCTCTGGGCAGCTGTGTGTCAAGGTCCGGTTCATGGGTGATCGAAGTCCCGGCAGGGGATGTCAGAACCGGGGGCAAGATGGTGGGATAGGAGCAGGAACGGGGGTCCAGAAGCCAGGAGTCAGGAAGCCAAGAGTCCGAGGGTCAGGAAGCAAGGAGTCACGAAGTCAAGGGTCCGAGGATCAAGAAGCAAGGAGTCATGAAGTCAGGGGTCCAAGGATCAAGAAGGAAGGAGCCAAACACAGCAAGGCAGGGAACGTGTTGCTATGGCAAAGAGCCAAAGGGAAATGCTGACCTTATATCCCTTCCCGGCTCTTGCCACCAGGTGCTGTGAGTTACCAATCGGCCTCACCTGTGCGACCATGCCTTGCCTCTTCAGAACAAACTTAGGAAGGCCCCAGTCCTGCAAAGTCCTATTGGTCACAGGGCCTGGCTCCTGCACGCACACCTGACACTGTGCACCTCCTCACACTGCCCCACATGGGCCTGGGAAGTACCCAAAAATCTCTTGTCCTAACTCTTGCTCACTGACGGGACAGCTCCCCTGCTGTTTCACCAAGCTTGTCCTGGAAGCAACTCTGTACTCTCTTGGACAACCATTGTGTCTTGTTTGCAAGATTCAAGTCACACACCTCTAGGGTTGGTAGGAATGTCCTGCTTTGGCAAAGCGTCTATTGAGTTTTGAGGGACGCGAAGAACGCCAATCCGTTTCTTAGCCATCTGCACATCCGTAGGCATAAGCTCTGATGATGACTGACATCATTCAAACTTGACTTCTCATCTGCCCATGATATTATTTTTCCAAGCAAGCAGATTTCTCTCCTTGGCTGAGGTCCTAGAGATTTCAATCTGAAGCGGAAGCCGGGGGATGTGCGTGTGTGTGTGGATTCTTCTCATTTGACTCCCTTCTTGGCATGAGATTTTATCTCAGTTGGTGACATAAATTTGACGCCACATTATAGACACCTGATACTGGATACATCTGCTGTCCTGTACTTCTAGGGAGGAGAGGAAAGTAGCAGCAATAAATTATTGAGAAACCTCAAGCGATAAAACTGATCAAGTGGTTTTGCTTGTGCTCTGCTGCTTCGTTCATTTATAAGGATACTTTTCAGGCATTCCTTCAAGGTTTTGAGGTGAGGTGGTTGTTGTTGATAAGGTTTTCTCCCCCTCCCTTGCATTTTTAATCTACTACAGTTTAAGAGGAAATTGCACATTTAAACCCATTTCGTTCCATTGGATAGGTCCCTTTGAGCTAAATTGGCTTAAATCACAGCTTAATTTGCACCAGCAAATGCAACCTTGGAATCTATTTTCAATGCCAGCACTGAGCTCTGGGACATATAATCTATCTATCTATATATACAGAGACCATTTTCTAACAGTCTCTCTCTCTCTTTGCCACACTCTTTAAAGCCTGAATTTCTGTGACACATGCCAGCTGAATTCAGCATGATGTTATGCAGCGAACAGGCTGTGGCTATGCAAACAGAAGCTATATTTCACGGATTCCCCATAGTACAGTGGTACCTCGGGTTACATATGCTTTAGGTTACATACGCTTCAGGTTACAGACTCCGTTAACCCAGAAATAGTACCTCGGGTTAAGAACTGTGCTTCAGGATGAGAACAGAAATTGTGCGGTGGCGGTGCGGCAGCAGTGGGAGGCCCCATTAGCTAAAGTGGTACCTCAGGTTAAGAACAGTTTCAAGTTAAGAACGGACCTCCAGAATGAATTACTTAACCTGAGGTACCACTGTTTGGGTCAGAAAGAGTTCCAGTCTCAAACTGAGTCAAAGTCAAGGCTTTGATTACAACACCCATTTTGTCCCCTGGAAAAAAATATCAGACCCCCTGTCACCCAATCTTCTAATACCATTGTATCTAGGGAAAAAATGAAATATATTGGGGTTTGCAGGTGAAAAAGCCAATGCAAAGTCTCCCTCATTTCCTCCAGAAGGGAAAAAAAAACTTTGTGTATCACTGCTCACATCATCTCCTTATCCTGAAGAGAGCTATATGACTCCCCTAATCCCAGAAATTTGGGGGTCATTATGGCTGGACTGTGATGAAGGGAAGGTACTCTGTACATGGTTAAAAGCAGGGATAGGCAAACTCAGCCCTCCAGCTGTTTTTTGGAACTACAACTCCCATCATCCCTGATCACTGGTCCTGTTAGCTAGGGATGATGGGAGTTGTAGTCCCAAAACAGCCGTAGGGCCGAGTTTGCCTATGCCTGGTTAAAAAGGTTTGTGTCTTTATTGCTACCATCAGACGTTCTGCAATTGTGCCTTGGCATAGAATCATAGAATCATAGAATCATAGAGTTGGAAGAGACCACAAGGGCCATCGAGTCCAACCCCCTGCCAAGCAGGAAACACCATCAGAGCACTCCTGACATATGGTTGTCAAGCCTCTGCTTAAAGACCTCCAAAAGAGGAGACTCCACCACACTCCTTGGCAGCAAATTCCACTGTCAAACAGCTCTTACTGTCAGGAAGTTCTTCCTAATGTTTAGGTGGAATCTTCTTTCTTGTAGTTTGGATCCATTGCTCCGTGTCCGCTTCTCTGGAGCAGCAGAAAACAACCTTTCTCCCTCCTCTATGTGGCATCCTTTTATATATTTGAACATGACTATCATATCACCCCTTAACCTCCTCTTCTCCAGGCTAAACATGCCCAGTAACTAGACAATCTGGAGTTAAAGCCTGGTGTAGATTGCGCCCTTGTCAAATCAATATGAGAAACTTAAAACATTCGTATGGATTTTCAGGCAGGTAATAAATTGATGGGATGGAAAGAGAATCCTACCAGTGCTAACCAAAACTTACCATAAATGGCCTCGGTCCAGTATATCTGAAGGAGCTTTTCCACCCCCATTGTTCTGGCTGGACACTGAGGTCCAGTGCCAAGGGCCTTCTGGCGGTTCCCTCACTGCGAGAAGCCAAGTTACAGAGAACCAGGCAGAGGGCCTTCTCGGTAGTGGCTCCCGCCCTGTGGAATGACCTCCCACCAGATGTCAAAGAGAACAACAACTACCAGACTTTTAGAAGACATCTGAAGGCAGCTGTGTTTAGGAAAGCTTTTAATGTTTGATGCATTACTGTATTTTAATATTTTGTTGGAAGCCGCCCAGAGTGGCTGGGGAAACCCAGCCAGATGGGCAGGGTATAAATATTATTATTATTATTATTATTATTATTATTATTATTATTATTATTATTCCCAGTAAATCTGCTTACGTCCAAATACAGTCATACCTTGGTTGACAAACGCCTTGCGAGTCAAACGTTTTGGCTCCCAAACACCGCAAACCCGGAAGTGAGTGTTCCGGTTTGCAAACGTTCTTTGGAACCCGAATGTCCGACACGGCTTCCGATTGGCTGCAGGAGCTTCCTGCAGCCAATCGGGAGCCGCACGCACCTTGGTTTCCAAACATTTTGGAAGTTGAATGGACTTCCGGAATGGATTCCGTTCGACTTCCGTGGTGCCACTGTAGGACTCCAGTTAAAACTGGGCTAAAAATGGAGTAACCTAAAGGTTTATTTCTGTTGGTTCTTTAAAAGTATCCAAGAACAACTGCAGTAATGGAAAGAACGAACTGAAAAATCACGCAGCAACCCAGGGGGTCAAACCAGGGCATTGTTCGTAGTCATGATTAAATAGACTGATAAGTGAATAAGTAATAACCTAATCTCGCGAGGGACTTGGAGGAGCCGGCATGAATTCCTGTGGCTGGCAGAATTTTGTGTGTATGTGACCAAATGACCTCTGGCTTTCATTATATCTGCTCCTATTAGGCAGGGTCTTCCCCCCCCCCATCAGTGCCTTAGTGAAAAATCAATGCAGCCTTTCTGAAGGGGAGAGGAGGAGAAGTTGGTGGAGGAGGAAGATGTGTCTTCCCTATACGATCAGGCAATTCTTGCTTCTTTGTTTAGTGAAGCTCATGGGACTCTTTCAACCTAAATTCCCCAAGCTTGTTTCCAGAGGTGATGCTTGGTACTTAGAAAAGCCCACAACACAAATCTGCATAATCATTGTATATGCTAATGTATAGATGCCTTATACCCCATAGATTAACTTTTTAAAAAAGAAAGAGAGAGGAACAGGAGTTTAGGGTGTTGTAAACAAAATCTCCCCCTTTTCCCTTATGGTGTATCCAAGAGCCCATATAGAGTCCTTACGTAGGTTCCCTATTGATAGGAGAAAATAACAGAGGCCAACCAGAGAATATTGAGAAGCAAAGCAGCTAGGAAGCCTGATCTTTATTAAACTGTTGCAACAGGGTGCTCCCCTCACACACAGGAGAGAGGAGGAGGGCATCGAACAATGGTGTGCAAGGCCTTATATATCCATTTTTAAAATTCCCTGCCACAGAGCTCCAGAACACCCCTCCATATATCATACATATATCACAGAAGGGGTGTAGCCCAAGACCACCCCCCACAAACATCATACCTACATCACAGAAAAGGCGGTCTACAACAGAAATTTGAATGTTCTTGTTTTTCCTGTCTGCCAGGTTGTCTGATAATGCCTTATCTGATTGCCTTTTCCGGTAGTCTGGCCATTGCTTTGAGATGGTAATTACTTAATTCCTGAGACAATGGGAAGGTTTTTCCACACACACACACACACACCCTTGCAGAGAAACATTGGGAGTTAAAATGGTTTCAGGACTGTCTTCCTGTGCTGCTTCAGGCATGACCTTTAAATGCCCCTCCTTGTCAGCACTTGTGGATGCTGTCTTATAAAACCCAATGAATGCCCCCCATCCCACCCCCAAGGCTTAATTCAAGGATGAATAAAAGCTGCACCCTGCTCTCCTGGCTTTTGAGATATTGGAAGTGCAAATCCTGGAGGTGGTTTGGCTTGCAAATACCTCCCCCTGTACTTCATTGCAATATCCATTCTGCTCAATACCCATTCTGTTCAACATACAGTCATACCTCAGGTTACAGACGCTTCAGGTTGCGTTTTTTCAGGTTGCGGACCGGAACAGGTTACTTCTGGGTTTCGGCAATCGCACTTTGCGCATGTGCAGAAGTGCTGAATCACAACCCGTGCATGCGCAGGCGTGCTGCTGCGGGTTGCGGACGGTGCGGGTTGCGGATGTGTATCCCGCACAGATCACATTTGCAAACCAAGCGTCCACTGTACTACAACATAGTTGCAATGTCCTGCCATGCCCCCTAGGCTCGGCACCCAGGCCAGTGGAATCAGTCACACTGCCCTAAATCTGTTTCTGCTCTCAGCAGCTAGCCGGGCACATTGGCAGTGACTGTGAAGTTCCTGCCTGGTTTCCCATCTCCTCTGCTTCTGCTGGGGCAGATTTGGGTTTTTCAGATTTCAGCAGCAGCTTGTGTGAGGCCAAAATTGGCTACCACCCCACCGCTTCTCGCCTTCTGTTCTGCTCAATTCGCTGCATCATAGTTGCAATGCCTTCTGGCAGGCATCCCCAAACTTGGCCCTCCAGCTGTTTCGGGACTACAACTCCCATCGTCCCTAGCTAACAGGACCAGTGGTCAGGGATGATGGGAATTGTAGCCCCCAAACAGCTGGAGGGCCGAGTTTGGGGGTGCCTGCCCTAGGGCATCCCCTTAGGCTCAGCACCTGGTCACACTGCCCAGTCACCTCTGCTCTTGTGGTCCTAGCAGAGATGGAAGGGCACCTGTTTAAGAGCTGGCCAGGAACCTGAGCAGTTAGTATGGAGAGCTCCCATTCTGAGGCAAGGATGTCCAGATATCAACCTATCAATCACATTCATATCCCACCTTTCCTCCAAAGAGCTGAAGGTGGTGTAAATGGTTCTCCTCCCGCATCATTTAATCCTCACAACAACTCTGTGAGGGAGGTTAGGCTGTGGGACTGTGACTGGCCCAAGGTCACCCAGTGAGTTTCCTGCCAATGCAGGAACTTGGACCCAGGTCTTCCAGGTCCTAGCCCAAACCTCCAGCCATTACACTACTCTGGCTATTTAAAATGTTCAGTAATATCCAAGGCAACACGATGACCAATACAACAATACAATATCAATATAAACTCTGACCATTTCGGCAGCGTTGGACATCCTAAAACAAAGCTTTACGGCTTGTTTTCACCAGATAAGAATCTGACCTATTGCTTCTTTCAGAGACTTGCATAGTCTACAAAGACTTTCAGAGACTTATAAGACTTACGTTTATTTGGTTCTATGTTTTCAAGAGAATCCACCAAGAGTTCACATTTTGAGACTTTCAGAGATTTATAAGATTTCGTATATGATTATATAAAGTTTATATTGATATTGTATTGTTGTACTTGGTCATCGTGTTGCCTTGGATATTGCTTATAATTGTTTGCAACACAGGGGTTTAATTCTTTGGTTACTTATTTAAAATGTTCCAGTGCCCCTTGCGAGGCTCAAACTCACAACCTTCAGATTATGAGGCTGATGTGTTGCCTCCTGCACTATCAAGGATTATGGCTCCTCTGGGATATCTGGCAATGCAGATATCTGCTGGAAGGTCTTGCTCCCTTGCTTCTCAACTGGGACTCTGAGGCCTGGGAAGGTCTGAACGCTGACAAAGTGTAGTTTTCTGGGGTCCCTGGAGGTAAAATAATGGCAACCCTCCAGCACACACACAGAGAGAAAGATGTAGGTGGTATTTGAAGTGGATCCACGCCTAAAGAACGACAAAGAAGAAGGGGTGGAGAAAGGAACTTGATAGGGCTATTGAGATAAAATTGGGTGCCTGTGTAATGATATTAAATAAATTAAGGTAATTGTGTGGGTATGTATAATACGTGAATTAAGGTGTGTGTTAGGGGGAGAAAGAGCATGCTTGGAATGTTGGAAGTTAATAGTGATTGGATAAGAATTTGAAAGGGAGTTTGAATGCTGATGGGGAACAGTTTAGATCTGTGGCTCCCTAACTTTTGGGGGGTCATTCTTATTCTTTATTGAATTTATATACCACCCTATACCCAGAGGTCTTGGGGCCGTTTAAAGAAAAGTTCAACATAAAAACCACAATATCACCTCCTTTGTTCCATAAACTCACTCCCAGTGCCCCCCACCCTATCAAAAGCATGATTAATAATAGCAGTTTGCATGACCTGCTAAGGAAGATAATGACACAATAAAATCAAAACAGTAACTATTAATTGCATAGGCATTCAAAATCCAATTAAACTTTTTTTTAGTTAAATCCAACAAGTTGATTGCTGCAGCGGTACCAGCTTTTCAAAGTCTGATAGACATTTACACCTCCAGTGCCCCCTGCCACCCACTTGCCACTTAGTGCCCCTCCTAGGTAATCCTACTACCTCTAGGGGAAGAGACCGCCTACTCTGGGAACCACTGGTTTAAAGAGTCTGGTGAATTTGTGACCAGGTGGAAGCTAGAGACAGAGAGAGGATTTGGATGGTAGCAGCACTGGTTTAGGATCACCCTTGTTATTTGCTGTTGCTTTATTTGAGAAAAAGCAGCAAACGAGAGAATACAAAACTGGAACCACATGCTTCACATAAAAAACATATTTATTATTTCCTTTTTAATAAATGGTTGCACTGTACCATATGCTTCTTGATTGGCTGTGTTATAGGTGAGAAATATTCATAAGTACCTGTGGTGGAAGCAGGAGCAAAGGGAATTTAGAAATACCTAATAATAATAATAATAATAATAATAATAATAATAATAATTTATTTATACCCCGCCCTTCTGGCTGGGTTTCCCCAGCACTCTGGGCGGCTTCCAACAAAATATTAAAATACAGTAGTCCATCAAACATTCAAAGCTTCCCTGAACAGGGCTGCCTTCAGATATCTTCTAAAAGTCTGGTAGTTGTTTTTCTCTTTGACATCTAGTGGGAGGGCGTTCCACAGGGCGGGTACCACTCCCGAGAAGGCCCTCTGCCCGGTTCCCTGTAACTTTGCTTCTTGCAGTGAGGGAACTGCCAGAAGGCCCTCGGCGCTGGACCTCAGTGTCCGGGTAGAACAGGGGTCTGTAACCTTTAAGACAAAAA
Organism: Podarcis bocagei; assembly: GCF_964188305.1. Taxonomy (NCBI): domain Eukaryota; kingdom Metazoa; phylum Chordata; class Lepidosauria; order Squamata; family Lacertidae; genus Podarcis; species Podarcis bocagei. The sequence continues at coordinate 88,834,776 of NC_138133.1, forward strand.
GAGCCACTTGGACCCGTTTCCGAAGGAAAAAAAACTGGGAGCCGCAAAACCATTGCGACATTTAAAACAAATATATCTCCGGAGCCGCGATCTGACAGCGGGCGGGAAGGTGACGTTGGGACGGTGCGTGACTAACGCACGCAACCACCCCCATGCGACGTCACAGCCAGTACAGCGCTCGCCACAGTGGGGAGTGTCGGGGCGCACAATGCGCCTCCTCCCCTCGCTAGTATCCGCCCCGGAGTCACGGCAAAGGTGTAAAAGAGCCACATGCAGCTCCGGAGCCGCGGGTTGCAGACCCCTGGGGTAGAACGAAGAGGGTGGAGACGCTCCTTCAGGTATACTGGACCGAGGCTGTTTAGGGTTTTAAAGGTCAGCACCAACACAATGAGACTCTTCATTGTGGATTTGGGCCCTGCGTTGGGCAAAAATGTTCCTGCATTGCAGAGGGTTGGAATGGATGACCCCTGGAGTCCCTTTCCAACTCATATCATTCTATCATTCTGTGATCTAAGAAAGAGTGAGAAGGTGCTACAGGAGAGTTGAAGGGGGTCTTGTTGTTCTGTGCTTGTAGACTATGCCCCCTTCTCTGACCTGACCCTAACCTGGATTGGTGGCTGTGTTTTATAGTTTCTTGGCAACCATAAATGGTTCTTCCCACCCAAAAGCCTGTTACTCAAGGATGCCAAGACCAAATTCAACTCTGGAAGGAGTCTATGTCCCTCCCTGCTTTTTCAGTCAAAACAAAACAAAATAAATAAAATTAAAAAATTCCTTCCAGTAGCACCTTAGAGACCAACTAATTTAGTTATTGGTAAGAGCTTTTGTGTGCATGCACACTTATTCAGATACACTGAAACAGAAGTCACCAGACCCTTATATATAGTGAGAGGGTGGTGAGGGGTATTACTCAGAAGGGTGGTGGGAATGGGTGATTGGCTGATAGGTGTGCTTCTTCAGTGATTTGGGAAACCACCAGCTCTTGGCTGAAAGATGCTTCCATCCCAAAAGGGAACAGCCAGGTCCATTCATGTGTTTAGGGAATAATTGGAGGTTATTAAGCAGTTAATTAATAAGGGTTGGAAGGGAGGGCTGCAAAGCCTGGCAAGGAAGGGAAGCAAAGTTGGACATTTATAAAAGGTTGTGAGAATGAATGGGGGAAGAGCAGGCAATGAAAGAAAATTGATTAGCAGGGGAACAAAGGGAAGCAGAAAACAGAGCTTCTGTTCCTAAGGCTGGGTTTGTTTTCCTCACTCTTGTTCTTTTTTCTTCTGAATTAAAGGGATTTCTGTTTTGCCTCCCAACAAACAGGCAGCAGCATTTACCACTGTGAAAGATGATGTGTCTTGCAAGTTAAGGAAAGCAAGGAAAGTATTACTCCACCCCCCCCCAAAAAAAAAATCAGGGGTGTACCAACTCCCTGCTGTGAAATCTTGCTATCTTTAAAACAAACCTATGTTTAAGCTTTCTTTGGAATTCCTCAGATCTGCAGCCAAGGAAGGAATCTCTAAATTTTCACTTATAACTATGCTGCTTTAGAGTCCTATGGCCATTATGTTGACACTGGATTTTGTGCAGCATTAGGAGTCAACAGAGTAGGCAAAGGGTTGCTCACTCGATTTCTTTTGAAAGGTTAGCGGAAAGAGTCAGGGGTGGGCTGCACAAGCCACAGTCTGTTGTTCATGGCATGATTCAATACATTTATTTACTTTACGTTACTTTATTTTTTAAAAATAAAAATATCACTGCAACTCAGAAGAAGGTTTGATTCGATGATGTCACCAGGTCAAAACAAATTGAAAGGGTTGATACAATTCTTAGAATCATAGAATTGTAGAGTTGCAAGGGATTTCAAGCGCCATCTAGTTCCACCCCCTGCAATGCAGGGATCTCAGCTAAACAACAACAACAAACCTATGGTTATGTGAAACATACTCGATAAACACACAAGACGTAACAGGCTGTACTTTTGAATAAATAAGGTATACTAGTCATTGTACTGGGATGTGGGTGGCGCTGTGGGTTAAGCCACAGAGCCTAGGACTTGCTGATCAAAAGGTCGGTGGTTCGAATCCCCGTGACGGGGTGAGCTCCCATTGCTTGGTCTCTGCTCCTGCCAACCTAGCAGTTCTAAAGCACGTCAAAGTGCAAGTAGATAAATAGGTACCGCTCCGGCGGGAAGGTAAGCAGCGTTTCCTTAAAAGTGAGATGAGCGCCGCAACCCCCAGAGTCGGCTACGACTGGACCTAATGGTCAGGGGTCCCTTTACCTATACCTTTATTCATTGTATCAAATTGTAGATTACAACGGAAGTCTCATAAAGTTCAATGAAAAAAGCAGAAGACCCAGTGGATCAGTTCATTCTCTAGTCAGTTCATGCATAAGGTCCATACATGTATAAGTGTCTATTCCACCTGTCTGTTCATAGAGTCCAATAATCCACATGAAGAGTTGTTACAGTTCCACAGAATCCTTTCACAGAGTCTAAGACAAGGATTTCTGGAATATTAGCCTTGTTTCGCCATCCTAGGCCTCATCAGTAGAACAAGCATATGTAATATTACAGGATAGTGGATCTTATAGCATAGTAGTGGTTGCATCCCACTCTCAAACAGTTCTTACTCTCAAGAAGTTCTCACTGATGTTTAGTTAGAATCTCCTTTCCTGGAATTTGAATCCATTGGTTCGGGTCCTACCCTCCAGAGCAGGAGAACACAAGCTTGCTCCATCTTCCATGAGACAGCCCTTGAGATATTTGAAGAGGACAATAGCATCTCCTCTCAGTCTCCTCTTTTCCAGGCTAAACATACTCAGCTCCTTCAACTATTCCTTATACGGTTTGGTTTCCAGACCCTTGATCATCTTGGTTCTTATGTCTTGGTTATTCGGTCCTGCAGGGAGATCTGGTTAGCTAAATTCATTTCTTAGCAGCGTATAGAGAGATTAGAATTCCCGAAACAGAAGCACCATGCTTCAGTGCCATGTTTAATATGAACCATCAAATGTGTCATTCAGTACACTTTTAAGAATATGCTTTTATTGAGCTTAGATATTAAAATATTCACTCTGATTTAATGTTTGTCCCTTATAGTAGCACTAACCCTGCCATTGATCCGCTGAATGCCATCATTACACATACTTAAATAGACTTACCATGATCCCCTACCAAATGCTACAAACTGATGCCCCAAGGGCTGAAGCTGGGATCTTCTGCATTCAAAGCATGTGCTCAAATACTTGAGCTTTGACTCTTATTCTCCCCCCTCCAGCTGCATGAACTGTCAATCAACCCCTTTGCTGGGTGGAGGAACACAAGGGAGAAAACTCCTTGGCTCTGCCTAACCGCAACTCCCTCCCCATCCACATTAGACTTTCAAGGGCTTTCTGGGTTTGGTACCTTAAGAACAAAGAAATGTGAAATTCTACATGGCTCCTTGGAACTGTAGCTTCATCTTCACTGGATTTTTTTAAAAAAGGAACCTGAATAAATAGCTGTGAAGAACAGGTTGTGACTCACCCAGTCAACACAGCAAAGGTTTTTTAATTGATTAACTGTCTTGCTTTCAACCGAAGAAGCCATTAATTAGCCATTTAAAATAAATATTACAGTTTCGACGCAGGCAATGATTTCAAGGGGCTTCCATGGAGACAGAGCTCTCTCAGCTCAATTACATGGGCAAGTCAGAATCCATCATCGGGTGACATGTCACTTCTAGCTGTCCTTCCCCTGAGGAGTTCAAGATGGTACACCTGGGAATAGCCTGTTTGGATCACCAAGGCTTCCTGGGAAGGTGGTAAATAAGTCTGAGAGAGAGCTTGACTCATGGGTCAACCAGCAAGCTTTGTGGCTGAATTCCCAACTGCTGAAATCCCAAATTCTGAGACCCAGTTAATCTGTGGGCAAGGTGCAGGGTGATGAATGGAGGCAGTCTAGGGACGCAGTGCATTGACAAAGATGTTCATTCAGGTCTACTTGGTTTGAACTGCTGGTCATGTCTGGGCAAGACCTGTAAAGACCAGCTCTGCTGTGAAGGAGAGCGGAGAAGTATGCCCAGGTGGCAAATTTTGAAGTGCTATTAAAGGGCAAGAAAATGTTGATTGTTTAATTTATTGTGGTATTTTCAACAGTGATCTTGAACATGTGTCCTTGTGTCATGGTTAGTAAAATGGGTCAAGAGTTGCTGTACTAAGGGACGGAGAATGGCATGCAAGATGAAAAAAGAGGTGACCTTAATAGGCATGGGAAATTCTCTGTGTACATCAGCTTGAGCTCCTTGAGGAGGATGAAAGTGTAATACAAAGCGGTACTGATTAATTGAGAGCCACTGTGGTTTAGTGGTTAGAGTATTGGCCTAGGAACTGAAAGACCAAGGTTCAAATCCCTACTCAGCCATGAATCTCCTTGGGTGACCTCAGAAACCTAACCCCCCAGGTTGCTGTGGGGATAAAAAGAGGGAGGAGATAACCATTTATGCGATCTGGAACTCCTTGGAGAAAACGTGGACCAAATGTAAAAGTTAGAGTGCATTTTGTCATGGTAATGGAAGGATTTGTGTGAACCACCATTTAGAAGGGGGAGTAATTCAGGCCTTGTGCAGATGCTTACAGAGTGTTGAAATAAGTGTTCAGTCTATAAGAATTTCTAAGTGCCCATGGTCCCATTTGCACACCCCTGATATGACCTGCATCCTTCATTTGGATGTCCTGTCCATCAAATTAGATAGAATTTGAGGGTTTTCCTAAGCCTGAGGTCTCACAGGGTTGCATCCAGCTAAGTTCTACACAAATTAGAGAACCTCAATTAGCTCACTTGATAGAGCCTGAGACTCATAATCTCAGGGATGTGGGTTTGAGCCCCATGTTGGGCAAAAGATTGTTGCATGGCAAGACCCTAAATTGATCTTCATGTTCCCTTCCAACTCTACAATTCTATGATTCTAAGATGGACTCCTAATCCCTTTTATATGGGAATTAGCCCTACTGAGTTCAATAGGATTTTCTGTGTAGGCATGGTTTAGGGCTGCACCGTTCAGTAATTTCAATAGGTCTACTTGGAGTTTGAATAGTGGTGGGTACAACGACCCACTTGAGACTCAGATTTCCAGGTTTCTTCTCTCTTTATGGACTGCCAGTGATTAATTTCTCCCCACAGTCACCTGGCTCCACCAATACCCCAAGAGAGAAAGGAAAAGGGTTGGGGAGAGACTGTAGGTTGATTAGGTGGCTGATAATCACTCTTTTATGTGTGTATTGATCTGTATGTTACATCATTAGTCACTTTCAGCTTTGCTTTGAGGCATTAATTAGCAAGCCTGCCATTAGGGGTGCTGAATAGCTAAACCTTTCTTTTTGGATTTTGGCATTAAAAAGGAGGGGGGAAGGGTTGGAGAGTCTGTTTCTTGATTTGTCTAGGAACCTGAGCTGTGAACTGTCTGTGATACATTTCTATAGTTTCTGTCATGCATATTGTTTGCATACATTATCTGAAGATTGTTCTTGATCATGGGGTGGTGGTCAAAGTGGCAGATAATGGGGGGGGGGATTAGGAGTTTTTTACCCACCACTGATTCACTTTTAGAATAAGAAATTGAAAATGCATTTTTAAGAAATTAAAAGGTTGAAAATAGGTGACATTTATATATGCTTTCATATTTAATATTTCTTTGGCTTAATAATAAAAACTTGCAGAAATGACCTGTTATTGTTGTCCAAAATGCACTTCAAACCAGACAAATATTGTGCTTCCATTCTGATTAGTCATCCGAGGTCTGTGAGGCTACACACAGAATACTAGTTCACATTAGATTATTCACAATGCTAGACTTCTAAGAGCAGTTGTTGTTGTTGTGTGTAGAACAAGGTCCACTCACTCATCCAAAAGGATTTCACCCCTCTCCTCCCCCCATGCACCTCACACCCCTAAATGTGCTCTGGAGACTTCAAGGAACCCCAATACCAGGTTTAGAGGGTGCAAAGTGTGGTGTAGTGGTTAAGAGCGGCAGATTTGTAATCTGGGGAACTGGGTTCGCGTCTCCGCTCCTCGACATGCAGCTGCTGGGTGACCTTGGGCCAGTCACTCTTCTCTGAAGTCTCTCAGCCGCACTCACCTCACAGAGTGTTTGTTGTGGGGGAGGAAGGGAAAGGAGAATGTTAGCCGCTTTGAGACTCCTTAGGGTAGTGATAAAGCGGGATATCAAATCCAAACTCTTCTTCTTCTTCTTCAAAGGGTCACATGGGGGAGGGAATTAAAATCCCATTGTGTAAGTGGACCACATTCTCAGCATGCATACCCCCCTTGGCACTATATTGAATTCCACACTTTGAACCTCCTCATCTCATTCCCAATGCTTTGTTTCCTGTGATGGTGCTCATCATACTGCTACTTCACATTCTCAAATCTTGCATGGGTTGGGAATCTCCAGGTATTGTTGGGCTTTCAGACCTCATCACACCTGCCCATTTGCCATTCTGGTTGAGGCCGATGGCACCTGGAGTCCAAAAACATCTGGAGGGCTACAGGTTCTCCATTTGTTGTTTTGTTGTCATTTAGTCGTGTCCGACTCTTCGTGACCCCATGGACCAGAGCACGCCAGGCCCTCCTGTCTTCCACTGCCTCCCGCAGTTTGGTCAAACTCATGCTGGTAGCTTCGAGAACACTGTCCAACCATCTCGTCATCTGTCGTCCCCTTCTCCTTGTGCCCTCCATCTTTCCCAACATCAGGGTCTTTTCCAGGGAGGTTCTCCATTGCTATGGGCCAAATAGGAGCCTGCCTGCTGGAACAGGCCAAAGGCCCATCTGGACACAAGGAAGAACTTCTTCATGCAGCGCATAGTGAAACTACAGAACCAGCTCCTGCAGGAGGCAGTGATGGCCTCCAATTTGGACGGCTTAGAAAGAGGATTAGATAAATTCACAGAGGCGAGGACTGTTGATGGTTACTTGCCATGATGTCTATGCTCTGCCTCCACATAAGGCTCTCAGTAGCTACCAACCATGAAGACTATGTTCTTCCTCCACAGTTGGAGAAAGCAATGCTTCTGAATACCAGTTGCTGGAAACCATGGGATGGGATAGGGCTCTTGTGCTCAAATCCTACCCGTAAGCTTCCAGCAGGCACCTGGTTGGCCAATATGAAAGCAAAATGCTGAACTAGATGGGCCACTGGCCTAATTCAGCAAGCTTGTCTTACATTCTTATGTCTTGTCATGAATAATGCACCTCTATATTAAAGAAGGGACGCGGGTGGCGCTGTGGGTTAAACCACAGAGCCTAGGACTTGCCAGTCAGAAGGTCGGCGGTTCGAATCCCCGCAACGGGGTGAGCTCCCGTTGCTCAGTCCCTGCTCCTGCCCACCTAGCAGTTCAAAAGCACGTCAAAGTGCAAGTAGATAACTAGGTACCCCTCTGGCGAAAAGGTAAATGGTGTTTCTGTGCGCTGCTCTGGTTCGCCAGAAGCAGCTTAGTCATACTGGCCACATGACCTGGAAGCTGTACACCGGCTCCCTCGGCCAATAAAGCGAGATGAGCACCGCAACCCCAGAGTCGGCCACGACTAGACCTAATGGTCAGGGGTCCCTTTACCTTTACCTTTTATATTAAAGAAAGAAGTATGAATATTGTTCCTCCTTCCTTCCTTTCTACCCATTTCCTTTCATTGTCCCTTCCTGAGATTCAGTCATGCCCTAGTTCGGTTTTCAGTGAGTAAGGCGTACATAATTGTGGAACGCATCTGTTTTAAAGTTCATATCTAGAGAATTTGCCTAGCAGTTAAGTTGCAAGCTTTGATTCATGCTTTTAATATAGAGGTGTTTGTTGTTCATGATGGTAATAATAACAATAATAATAATAATAATAATAATAATAATAATAATAATAGCCATGATAAATCTAGCGAGAATTTGTTTTATGCTCTGCACCCAGAACTTTTCTGAAGAACCATCTGTGCAGACGCATCACATCCAATTATGGTCGTATGCGAGTAAACAGTATGGAAGATTCTGCTCAGGGCTGCAAACTTGTCAGAGTTCATAAGCTTGGCAAAGAGGTTCAGGCCTGCGTTCAACAGCTCTGTGGGAGCCATGGAAGTAAACAGCTCAGGAGACATATGTTTGGATATGAGTAGTACTTTTCACCCCTTGGAGGCAGTTTTATAAAAACACAGTGGCTCTGCTCTCCCAACAAGGGAAATGGCTGCATTCTGAACAGAAATCCAAGGGCATGCCTAGTGATACACCACTTCGCCTTCGCCATGTTAGGGGCTCAGAAAGGAAGGGCTGTGATTTCAGTGGTAGTTATGCATGTGTTATATACAGATGGTCCTATATTCGCTCTTGTCTATCAACAGTTAAGAGAGCTGGGAAAGTTCTCTGTTGGAGACTCCAGATAACCACCACATATATTAGGGAGAAATTTGCAGAACCTGCACATACTGTAGGTAGATAGAGAGGTAATAGAATGATAGAATTGTAGAGTTGGAACGGACCCCAAGGGTCATCTAGTCCAGCCCCCTGCAATTCAGGAATCTTTTGTCCAATGTGGGACTCAAACACATGACCCTGAGATTAAGATTCTTATGCTCTACCAACAGATAGATAGATGATAGATTGATAGATGATAGATAGATAGATAGATAGATAGATAGACGATAGATAGATAGATAGATAGATAGATAGATAGATAGATAGATAATGATGATAGATAGATAGATAGATAGATAGATAGATAGATAGATAGATAGATAGATAGATAGATGATAGACATAGATAGATAGTTGATAGATAGATGATAGATAGAGATGATAGATAGATAGATAGATAGATAGATAGATAGATAGATGATAGATAGATGATAGACATAGATGATAGATAGATAGATAGATGATAGATGATAGATGATAGATGATAGATGATAGATGATAGATGATAGATGATAGATAGATAGAAAGAAAGCACTGGATAGAGAGATAAAGAAATAGAGAGATGATAGCTATAGATGATAGATAGATAGATAGATAGATAGATAGATAGATAGATAGATAGATGATAGACATAGATAGATAGTTGATAGATAGATGATAGATAGAGATGATAGATAGATAGATAGATAGATGATAGATAGATGATAGACATAGATGATAGATAGATAGATAGATGATAGATGATAGATGATAGATGATAGATGATAGATGATAGATGATAGATGATAGATGAAAGATGATAGATGATAGATGATAGATGATAGATGATAGATGATAGATGATAGATGATAGATAGAGATGAAAAATAGATGATAGACATAGATAGATAGATGATAGATGATAGATAGAGATGAAAGATAGATGATGGATAGATGATAGATGATAGACATAGATAGATATATAGAGAGAAAGAGAAAGATGATAGATAGATAGATAGATAGATGATAGATAGATAGATAGATAGATAGATAGATAGATAGATGATAGAGATAGATGATAGATAGATAGATAGATAGATAGATAGATAGATGATAGATAGATAGATAGATGATGATGATGATAGATAGATAGATGATAGATATAGACAGATAGCGATAGATGATAGATGATAGATGATAGATGATAGATGATAAATGATAGATGATAGATAGATATAGATAGATATCATAAAAATGCTTTATAATTTACAGAAAGGACAGCCCAAGACATTTTGGCACCTAAGATTAAGTGCAAAATGGTACTTCCCTCCTCCCCAGGGAAGAAGGGGTGAGTGAAGCTTTACATCAGGAACAATGGAGGGAAATAAAGATCTATGTTGGAATCTGCTGCCCCTGTGGACCCTGCTGCCTGAGGCAATTGCCTCATCTTGCCTCATGGGTGGGCCAGCCTTGACTACCTTATAGGTGAAGAAGCAGCCTGCAGAACTGCATACAAAAATGCACCCTAAAATACTGACTAATTTTTGTGAGGACTTTTTTTTTTAAAGGAAACTGAATTGTGACTAAGAGTGGAAAGATAAGAAACAGAGAGAAGTTGGAAGTGACAGATTTGCTCATCCCTAGTTGGAACGTGACTTAATTTTTGCACATTTAGAAGGAGAGGAGGCGGGGAATACAGCAGAGTTTTCTGCATTTGTGCACAAGACACTTGGATGTCTTGTAGGTGGTACATACGCTTAAGTGCCTTTCTTTACTTTCCCTCATGCTTGTAAGCCATACCCTCTGAGAGGTGAACAGCATCCAGCAGATTTTAAGTCAATTAGACCCGTTTTCCCCTCCCAGCTATATATATATATATAAACCCTCTCCTGACCTTGGATTAGTTCCTCCTAAGCTTCTGATTGCATTTTGATTGTGGCTGCATTGAATTTTGAAGACAAAGAGCACCCAAACTGGGATGCTCAGTAGTTACCTTCGTCACACCACACAAGCTTTTTGTAAGGTAAAGGCATGTGTTTAGTTCACTCTGAGGTGGTAAACCTGAAAATGATTTGGGGTGGCAACATTTGGGATGAACTGGCAGATGAACCGGCTTGTACAGAAATAAGTGTTTAAATATTCCAAGAAGGACCTGATAGACTTTGTGCAGAGAGCAAAATCCCCTTCCCTCTTTCTCTAATAAAAAGGTAAAGGTAAAGGGACCCCTGACCATTAGGTCCAGTCGTGACCGACTCTGGGGTTGCGGCGCTCATCTCGCTTTATTGGCCGAGGGAGCCGGCGTACAGCTTCCAGGTCATGTGGGTAGCATGACTAAGCCGCTTCTGACGAACCAGAGCAGAGCACGGAAATGCCGTTTACCTTCCCGCCAGAGTGGTACCTATTTATCTACTTGCACTTTAATGTGCTTTCGAACTGCTAGGTTGGCAGGAGCAGGGACCGAGCAACGGGAGCTCACCCCGTCGCGGGGATTCGAACCACCAATCTTCTGATTGGCAAGTCCTAGGCTCTGTGGTTTAACCCACAGCGCCACCCGCGTCCCTTCTCTAATAATATATGAACATAAAAACATAAGAAGTGTTTGCTGGATCAAGCCTAAGGCTCATCTAACCCAGTGACCTGTTTTCACAGTGGCCAACCAGATGCCTGTGGGAGACCCACAACTAGTATAACTTGGGATTACCCCATGGAGAGTTGATTGGCAATAGGTTCAGGACAGACAAAAGCAAGTATTTGCCAATGCATAACCAACCTCCCACATCCAGTGGCGTAGCAAGGGTTGCCAGTGTCCAGGGCTGTGAAGAGGGGATTGTGGAAGGGAAACAGACAGAGCTTGTGTGCACATTCTACTGCCCAATGGTGTCTGCGCCACCCATAGGATTGCAACTGCAGAGATAGGAAAAGAAGAGTCATTCCACTGTCTGGAGAGGTTGCTTCCTAGTTTGCATGGAGAAGCCGTTTTCAATGGAGCCCAGTGACAGAAGCACACAGCTGTATTGAGGCAGCACCAGGTGCTGAAATTTCAAGGCCCTAACAATTTTGTGCCCAGGGCACGGCAAAGAACTAAGGCAGGCATAGGCAAACTCAACCCTCCAGATGCTTTGGGACTACAACTCCCATCATCCCTGACCACTGGTCCTGTTAGCTAGGGATGATGGGAGTTGTAGTCCCAAAACATCTGGAGGGCTGAGTTTGCCTATGCCTGAACTGGGGTATGATTGCTGTGGTTCCCATCTTTGAACGTTTCCTGTCACTGCCAAACTCATTTTCTCTGATATCTGCAGCAGATAGGCAGCTGTGGACAAAAGTGGGCTGGCTGAGAACAAATATTTCATCTGCCCAGTAGCAGATTCAGTCCTACAGAAGTAGCTCTCAAAAGCTGTTTTTATCTGATCAGTCGAGCTGAAGCAATATGCCTTGTCCTCCCTGAGGTGACCAACCTCTTTCAGGGCTAAGGGCTAGACCACTTCAGACTACTGGTGGGGCCTCATATGACAGCGTAGTGCTCCTGGGAGGCAGGAGATTCCTGCACTCAGAAAAAATACCGTATTGGGGAGAAGTCTTGACTAGAACAAATCAGTATAACATGCCAGATTTCTCTGTATACAATTGTTGCTTTGGTTTTGTTTTCCCTATGGAGGAGCATCAAGAACCTAAGAAGAGATATGATGGATCAGGCCAAATAGCCCATCTATCTAGTTGTCTTTGTCCATGGAGTTTTCTTGGCAGGGATACTGGAGTGGCTTGCTGGTTCCTGCTCCAGGAAATATGGTCTGAAGCTCAACATCAAAAAAACTAAGATCATGGCCACTGGTCCCATCACCTCCTGGCAAATAGAAGGGGAAGAAATGGAGGCAGTGAGAGATTTTACTTTCTTGGGCTCCATGATCACTGCAGACGGTGACCACAGTCACAAAATTAAAAGACGCCTGCTTCTTGGAAGCAAAGCAATGAGAAACCTAGACAGCATCTTAAAAAGCAGAGACATCACCTTGCCAACAAAGGTCCGTATAGTTAAAGCTATGGTTTTCCCAGTAGTAATGTATGGAAGTGAGAGCTGGACCATAAAGAAGGCTGATTGCTGAAGAATTGATGCTTTTGAATTCTGGTGCTGGAGGAGACTCTTGAGAGTACCATGGACTGCAAGAAGATCAAACCTATCCATTCTGAAGGAAATCGGCCCTGAGTGCTCACTGGAAGGACAGATCCTGAAGCCACCTCATGAGAAGAGAAGGCTCCCTGGAAAAGACCCTGATGTTGGGAAAGATGGAGGGCACAAGGAGAAGGGGACGACAGAGGACGAAATGGTTGGACAGTGTTCTTGAAGCTACCAGCATGAGTTTGACCAAACTGCGGGAGGCAGTGGAAGACAGGAGTGCCTGTCTAGTCCAGTATCTTGTGGCCAACCAGATGCTTGGAAAGCCCCCAGGCATGATCTGAGTGCTTTCCCCTTCTGTCCCCCCCTCCCGGCAATTGGTATTAAGATGTATAACTGCCTCCAGCCATGGAGGCAGAACCTCACTTCCTTCATGGCTAGTAGCCTTTTGTCATATGAGTCTGCATTTGCAGACTGAAGACACAGAAACAGTTTGATCATACTCACCCACCGATTAAAGGGTAAGCCTTTGGAACCTGGCTTTATTAGGGAGATACATTTTGCAGCAGAGGTAGGCAGATTCTCCATGTTTCCTTGCATGGAAATCCTTCTGTTTCTTTCCTAAGAATGTCCACTGTAGTCCGCTGAAGCTCCATCTAATGTTTCATTCAGAAGGTGCTTTATTCGTCTCTCTCTTTCTCTCTCTGGTGCTGCATTGCAGTGTCACACTGTGTGGAAGGCCGAGAGGGGACTGCAATTTCTGGGGCCTTTCCAGAAACTTGTTTTCAGATGCAATTAAATGTGCACAGATTTAATCCTTTGTTCCTGTGGCTCAAGAACTCCATCTATGAAGGTTGCTCTTCTGTTTCCCCAGAATTCAAACCACTGTCTTTATTCCCCACCCCAGAAATATTTCCCACTCATATTTATCCACACTCCAAAGGACCACATTGGGTGTTCTATTATCCACTAGGGTGTTTGCACCCCACTGAAAAGCTTCCCCTGAAAGTGGAAATCACTCTGGGTGGTATTTAATGTGGTGCAATGGACAGCAATTGGAAAGAGGAAAAACCAACCCTTGCCCTTCACAATTGCTTTAGGTGCAAATCAGGTATTTTTAGATCCCCAAGTTGATGCTTTAGCTGCACATATTGTGAGATGATATGTGGAATGTGGATTTGCATGACTTATAAGCACATATTGGCTAGTGTCCATGATGTCACCATTGAAGACTAGCGTTAAGGTGCTACAGGATCTTATCAATGGCCACTAGTCCACTGTCAGAGGTATAATGGATTGAATACCAGTTTCTGAGTGGACTTGGAAAGCAGTAAAATAATTCTGGCAGATGATATATAATGAATCGGGGGGGGGGGGGAGAGACTAAAAGCAACATTTTCTAAGAAACCAGAAGCTTTTCTTAAGGACTTTTAGATGTCAAAATTCCAAATGACCAGAAGAGACTATTTATGTACACAACTACTGCTGCCTGGACATTATTAACCTAGAGATGGAAGAAAGCACAGTCCCTACCAGGGAAGAATGGTAGAACAAATTGATGGACTATGCTGAAATGACAAAATTGACCATTAGAAATCAGGAAGACCAAAATTTCAAGGGGAAAAATATAAAATTTATCTAAAAAAAATCATTGTAAACAAGTAGGGTTGGAATGACACCTGTAGCTAAAAGCTAGGCTATGGTTTTATTAAAGCCTTAACAAAATTGGATTAACAGGGAAGATGCAGAAGAAAAAGTTAATATAAGGACCCAGGAAAGGGGAGGAGGGAAGTCAAAGGGAATTTATAGATTTTGTTTTATTTGTTCTCTTTCTGATTGCTTGTAAATATGAAAATCTAAAAATAAACTATATATATTTAAAAAATGAATGCTAGTTTCTGGGACTCACAAGCGCAGAGTGTTGCTGTTGTGCTCATGTTCTGCTTCCGGGCTTCACAAGGCCCCCAGTTGGCCACTGAAAACAGGATCCTGTCTGACATGGGCCTCTGTCCTGATCCAGGAGGTCTCTCCTTTTGTTCTTATGGAAGGGAATAGCAAAAGTAACCCTTTTGACCATCCACTTCCTTATAACCTCTTTTTTTGGGAGCCAGTGTGGTGTAGTGGTTAAGAGCGGTGGACTCGTAATCTGGTGAACCGGGTTCGCTTCCCCGCTCCTCCACATGCAGCTGCTGGCTGACCTTGGGCTAGTCACACGTCTCTGAAGTCTCTCAGCCTCACTCACCTCACAGAGTGTTTTTTGTGGGGGAGGAAAGGAAAGGAGATTGTTAGCTGCTTTGAGACTCCTTAGGGTAGTGATAAAGCGGGATATCAAATCCAAACTCCTCCTCCTCCTCCTCTTCTTCTTCTTTACTTCGACCATGACTACTGCCTTCCATCATCATCAGTTGACAGTATCAGTGATGGACCTTGGAGTCTCACATTTCAGCGGCACCCTGTGTGAAGCCAAAATCCAGTACGCCCCTGCCTCTCACACTCCATTCCAAATTGTAGTTGTGGTGTCCCCTGCAGCAGCCCTGAGGCTCAGCACCTCGATAGACTTATCCTCCATGAATTTGCCTCATCCTCTTCTAAAGCCCTCAAATTGGGAGGGCATCACAAACTTTGATAGTAAAGTTGCTGGCATTCTCTACAGCACCTGGATAGGTGATTTTCAACCATTGTAGTGATGATCAAAAATAAGGTGTAGGTGGTGGTGGAGGAGAGAAAGAGAAGTCTTTATTGTGGGCTAAAAATTCAGAACAAAAATAGCACGGTTCCATGAATACAACTGCGAGTCATAAGACAGGTGATTAAAGCACACTGGGAAACACTGTCTTTTCCTTCATCTCTTTCCAATTTATCTGCAACCAGAAAAGAAAATGTTAAACGCTAATGGCAGTAGAATAAAGTCCCGTGTTCTTATTGGTGGTGCCAGGACAACTCTGTAACCATGACAACATGCCGTTCAACTTATCTCCTATAAGATAATGATCTTCTGTTTTTCTACCCAAGCGTCACCCATTCTTTTCTGTGTTTTCCAGAAAAATGCTGATTGCCCAGTTCAGAAGGGGTGGGGTGGGGTTGGGGGTGACATGAACTGCTTGGACACCTATAAGTGGAGTCATCAGTCTGTAATTCTTCAGGTGGGATAATGTGTTTAGTGGTTATGAGGCTGCATTTAACATCCTCAAGGCTTTTATTGGCTTCTTGAGGATCTGGAGAAGCTTTTTGCTTGGATATCAGACATGGAGTGGTGAGTGCACAAACATCCCTCAGCGAGCATAAGGGGTGCAATAAAGTGCAACCAATTCCTGCAGGATTGTACTCGTGCATCCAAGCAACTCTCATTGGCTGGATTGCTGGGGATAGGGAGTGCAGTATCAGCAAGGAACTAGGACTAGATCAGCCTCCAGCAACATGAGGACCTTCAGACGTTTTGGACCAGTCTTAGCCAATGCTGGCTAGGGCTGATGGGAGTTGTAGTCAGATTGGTGAAGACAACAGAAGATAGAGGCAATCCTCTGGGTTCTTAAATCATTAGTACAGTACAGTGGCACAACATTTATTATTGTTAGCTTTTTTGAGGACACATCAGAATCACTGGTAGAATTTTCAGCACCCTCACTATTCCCCGATTTTAATAACAATATTTTTTTATATGCCACCCATCTGATTGGGGATGCCCCAGTCACTCTGGGTGCCTTCCAGCAATTATGAAACCTATACAGGGCTGCCTTCAGATGTCTTCTAAAAGTCAGATAGTTGTTTATCTCCTTGACTTCTGACAGGAGGGCATTCCACAGGACGGGCACCACTACTGAGAAGGCCCTCTGCCTGGTTCCCTGTAACCTCACTTCTCACAGTGAAGGAACCACCAGAAGATCCTCGGAGCTGGGCCTCAGGGTCCAGGCTGAGGAATGGGAGTGGAGATATGGTCCCAGTGGCTGATCTCAGTCACCAGTCTAGCAGCTGCATTCTGGATTAGTTGCAGTTTCCTTCAAAGGTAGCCCCATGTAGAGCGCATGAGAAACCATGAGAATTGAATGCATATAAACCCAATATAGGATTGCAGAGTCAGTTAATAGGCCAGTGCTGCTGGGTGGGCAAATGAAGGCAGCACCCATCTATCAAGGACGCACATGAAACCAAACCAGGAATTTGACCAGAACTGTGCAGGCAAGGGAGAAGAGTAACAAGTAGAGAACTTGTCTCAGGCCCAGCCAGCATGGTCAGTGCTCAGGGATGATGTGAGTCATGATCTAAAACATCTGAAAGACACTAGACTGGAGAAAGCTGGAGTAGACACTGTAAGGTTAGATAGACTCATGCTCTGACTTCGCATAAGTTCAAGGTACAACATTCACCTTGCATGCAGAAGGTTCCAGGTTCAGTCGCTGGCATCTTGAGGTTGGGCTAGGAATGTCCCTGTCTGTCTGAAACCTTGGGGAGCCAGTGAATGTTGAGCTAGATAGAGTAGAGATCTGACTTGGTGTAAGGCATCTTACTATGCGCTTGTAGTTTATGTGCATGTGGAGTCTGCAAGCAACCCATTATTTGGCTAATCGTAGCAATTAATCTAACACCCCCGTGGTTTGCTTGATGTTCGTAACTGGCTAGAGAATTGCAGAGATCTGAATAAACTTGCATGGAGTGTAAAAGCAACTCCCAAAATCTGTTTAGTTTGCTTCAGCTGTGCCTTCTTAATGCATTAGGCAACAGAATCCTCCAAATGATCTGCTGTTTAGATAAGCTGAACTAAAATAGCCCCTCTTCCTGGGGAATATTTTTGAATGCTTGATCTGCCAAAGGCAGACTTTTTTCTTCTTTTTTTTAACATCAACCAACATTTACTTTCTGAATTATGCATGATTCACCAAAACAGTTGCTCTTGGCAGTTGCTGCTCAGCAGGAAATTCTCTTTGAGTATGTTTCCCCCCAGTCTTCTTAAAATTAAAAGTGAGTTGGACAAATGTACCGGGACGACATTTGTTTGGGTGAGAATCTGTCTCTTTCTATAGGCTCCTTCCAGGCTACACAAGGCACTTCTGAGTGGAGATGTGCAATGCAGCTCGAACTGAATGGTCGAGGAGAAAATAGGAGACAGGAGGATGTTGGGAAACCAATTAATTCTGCAAAATAGATAATAATCTCTAGTTTTGCAGTCTGCCTTAGAAACCATGGGCACTTAAAGCAAGACTGTGCAGCAGGACCTGCCAAATCAAACACCATCCATGGTTGGCTGCTAATTGGATGACCTCCCCATTTTTCTTCTACACTCCAAGACAATCAGTCAAAATAATAAGTTTGCTGAGCTTCTGGTGGGCCAAGGATTGGGTAGGCCAACATTAAAATTACTGCACTGTATGTGAAAACACTTGTTCATCAAGGCTATTGTACCAAGAGGTCACTCAGTGGCACTTGGAGACTGCTGCTGACAGACTCTGATGATTTACTGCAGAATGCATGTAGCATTAAGAGCTGTGTACAACGGGACTCTTAATGTTCTGAAACTCCAGATGCTTCCAAATGACCTGTTGAGTGAGTATTATAATGATTTTGTTTGCAATGAGGTTATACGATGCTGGGTACTTAATGAGGATTCATTCTGATTTTTGTAAGAAGCTAGATGATGTTGCATCAAAGCAAGTGTCCTACATACCATTTTCACTGCATCCCCTTCCTTGCTTTCCTTATTGCAAGAAAGTCAGATTAGTTGGGTGAAGAGAGAGAAAGGGGGGGGTATTCACTGGACATTTGCAGGGGGAGAAGTTTTCTAGCAGCTTCTTGAGAGTGGTGCTCTGTCGCTGTTAGTCATGGCAGTAATTCCTCTTCCCCTGGTTTTGTTGTTTCCATTGTAAGTGTCAACAGCAGCAACTGTGTCGGCAGCCTGGCCTCTATTGTGCACCCCACCCCATGGGATGCCCTGTGATTCTGAGCCACTGTGGGAAGAAAATGGAGGCTGCCACACACAACTAAAGAACTGGGGGAGGGGGGGATATTCTGCAAAGTGGACTTTTCTTGTGGGGACATGGTGAGAAAAAGAAAAACTCTTCTGAGAGATGTCAGTTCAATGCTGATCATAACCGACAATATGCTGGCATATAATGAAGAACCCATTTAATGATTTGTTGATCTGTGACATTTCCTTTGTATTCCACCCTTCCTCCCAGAACCTGGACTGGCAGATGGCTTCCTGTGCAGTGCCCACACCTCCTTAGCTTCAACTATACAACCACACTGGATGCCTTTAGAAAATTGTCTTGTCTCTTCACTGTGGTGAAGCCTGGTACTCTGTAGGAATGACCAAAAGCTTGTGAATTCTTCCTTCCTTCCTTTCTTCTTCTTCTTCTTATCACTCATAGCCGAGTAAGATTGTCTTCCATAAACATGGTTTTAACAATGAGTCCGTAAGTGACTGCAGAGGCCAATTCTGGATCCACAAGTCCTTCCACAGTGGGGACATTGGTTTCCGGGGGGGAGTTGATCATGGTGTGGAATTGCCAAGCGTGCCTTCCTCTTAGCACATTTCTCCCTTGTGTCCTGGGTTCGAGTGTCTTCAAAGCCCATGACACCTTTGGTAAAGGCTGTTCTCCAACAGGAGCACTTGCAGGCAAGAGTTTCCCAGTTGTCGGTGTTTATATTACATTTTTAAAGATTTGCCTTGAGACAGTCTTTAAACCTCTTTTGTTGACCACCAGCATTACGCTTTCCACTTTTAAGTTAGGAATAGAGTAGTTGCTTTGGAAGACGATCATCAGGCATCTGCACAACATGACCAGTCCAATGAAATTGATGCTGGTGAATAAGCCGTGCGACATGGAGCAAGCTTGCTTCCTGCTACTTCAGAGAGGGTGCCCCAAACCAATAGATCCAAATTACAAGAAAAGAGACTCCAGTTAGGCATTAGGAATCTGATATTAAGAGCTGTTGGACTGTGGAATAGACACCCTCAGAAAGTGGTAACTCTCTTCAATGGCCATCTGTTGGGGGTTCTTCACCTGTGATTCCTGCATCACAGGAGGAGGTTATGCTAGATGTCTCTTGCAGGAGCTTCCAACTATACAATTCTATGATTCTATAATTGTTTATTCTTCTTGGTGTCTGTTCATTGTCATTCTGCTACTGCTTCCCTTTAGGCCTCTTTTCTCTTATTTTCCGATGGTCCCCAACAATCAGGGATGATGCAGTGGATGCAACTATGTAGCACTATATAGCCAAACAAGTTTGGTTATGCGCTGAAGTCATTGAGGCAGTTTTAGAGCGATGGCAAGTCAGTGATGCTTCCTGCACTGCTCACCTAGGTAATCCCAGCTACTGAGGGGTGGGAAGGGAGAAACAGTCTATTCATGGAAATCATTTGCTTCGTCTCTAGGTTATCACTTTCTTGCAAATCACTAAAAAATGAGGCTGCATTTTGATCCCAATTAAAATGTTTGCTAAAACTGTCCCCGCTTCAAGCCTATGGAACCATCCGATCATTGCTCAATGCTGAGGCTTATGGGCAGCTTCCAGGCATTGTCTATACAGCCAGAACCAACCTGAAATGGCACAGTTTCAGCTCAAAATAGCAAGCTAAAGGCAGAGACATTTTGTATTTGCTGGAGGCAGAGTTGCTAAGAAACAGCTACCGCAGGGATGGAAACCCACAAAAGGGCTGACAGTTGCCAACCATCATGAGCAGGAGGGAACGTCATGGAGCAAAACGTTGCTCTGGAGACAGGCAAGGGGTTCTCCATCTCTAGAGAGTATAGTTATTCCAGATTCCATGGAAGGATGCTGCACTGGCTACCTCTGGAATAACCAATGTGAGCAGGTTGGGAGACAGTTTATCTCTGAATACAGGAGTGTAACAACAACAACAACAACAACAACAACAACAACAACAACAACAACAACAACAATTTATTATTTATACCTCGCCCATCTGGCTGAGTTTCCCCAGCCACTCTGGGCGGCTTCCAGTCAAATATTAGAAACAATACAGCATCAAGTATTAACAACTTCCCTAAACAGGTCTGCCTTCAGCTGTCTTTTAAAGAGAAGATAGCTGCTTATTTCCTTCACATCTGAAGGGAGGTCGTTCCACAGGGCAGGCGCCACTACCGAGAAAGCCCTCTGCCTGGTTCCCTGTAACCTCACTTCTCGCAATGAGGGAACCGCCAGAAGGCCCTCGGTGCTGGACCTCACTGTCCTTGCTAAATGATGGGGGTGGAGATGCTCCTTCAGGTATACAGGACCGAGGCCGTTTAGGGCTTTAAAGGTCAGCACCAACACTTTGAATTGTGCTCGGAAACAATAATTCAGTCTCTTAATCATGGGGGGGGGGAGGACAAAACAAAAACACTTGTTTCCTGCTGCTCCAGAGGGCAGGAACTGAACCAGTGGATTCAAATTACAAGGAAGGAAATCCAGACTAGGAGCCAGAATAGACTACCTTGGAAGGTGGGCGACTGTCCTTCACTGGAGGTTTTTAAGCAGAGGTTGAGTGGTCATCCTCCAGGGAGTTTTAGTCTCTAATCTTGCATTGCAGGGGTTGGACGAGCCCAAATATACAATTCTATAATTCCATGAAATGTTGCAATGAGGGCAAAATCTACTTCATTCCCAAGAAACTGGGTGAGATGCCTGTTATTGATAGGACTGCCCCTAAATTGATTACAACAAGAAGCCTCCTAGAGTGTTGGACTAAGACCCAGTAGAACTGGGTTCAAATCCCCACTCAGCCATGAAGGTCACTGGGTGTCCTCGAGCAACTCACTGCCTCCCAGCCTGTTGTTGTTGTTGTTGTTGTTTAGTCATTTAGTTGTGTCCGACTCTTCGTGACCCCACGGACCAGAGCACGCCAGTCACTCCTCTCTTCCACTGTCTCCCGCAGTTTGGTCAAACTCATGCTGGTAGCTTCAAGAACACTGTCCAACCATCTCATCCTCTGTCATCCCCTTCTCCTTGTGCCCTCCATCTTTCCCAACATCAGGGTCTTTGCCAGGGAGTCTTCTCTTCTCATGAGTTGGCCAAAGTATTGGAGCCTCAGCTTCAGGATCTGTCCTTTCAGGGAGCACTCAGGGCTGATTTCCTTCAGAATGGATAGGTTTGATCTTCTTGCAGTCCATGGGACTCTCAAGAGTCTCCTCCAACACCATAA
Organism: Podarcis bocagei; assembly: GCF_964188305.1. NCBI lineage: Eukaryota > Metazoa > Chordata > Lepidosauria > Squamata > Lacertidae > Podarcis > Podarcis bocagei. The sequence continues at coordinate 88,856,426 of NC_138133.1, forward strand.
TTCAAAAGCATCAATTCTTCAGTGATCAGCCTTCTTTACGGTCCAGCTCTCACTTCCATACAGCGTCTCAGCGTAGCCTACCTTAAAGAGGGAGAACCCTTTGCATGCCACATTGAGCACCTGGGAGGACAAGTCAGATATAAATGCCATAAACAAGGATATAACTCACACCAGTTCTCTATGGAGAACTTTGGGCTCAAATATTGTGTTCTGGGAGAGTGAAATATTGGCCATCCCCATGCACCAATAAGATCCATATCAAATAGTGATAGTTCCGGATTCTTATTATTTTTTAAAAATATTTTCCACTAGAATATATGAATATAAGAAGAGCTCTGCTGGATCAGACCAAAAATGGCCCCTCTAGGCCAGCACCCTTTTCTCACTGCGGCCAATCAGAATTTGACCACAAGAAACCCCTCCTGTGTTTTCTAGCTGGTGGTATTCAGAAGCATTGCCATCAATAAACCTCTCCTCCATAAATTTGTCTAATTCCTTTTTTAAAGCCATCTAGATTGGTGGCCATTGGTGGTGTTTCCCGTGGGAGGGAGTTCCACAGTTTAACCATGTGCTGTGTGAAGAAGGATAAAAGGAAGTCAGCCAGACAGCTTGGCAGCAGATTCAGGGACAAAAAAAAAAGAAAGGACTTCTTCTGACAACACATTCTTAATATATGGAATTAGCTGCCATATGATGAAATGGCTGCTGGGTTAATTAGGGATGCTTGAAAGGCTGCGCAAATTCATCTGCAATTGACCTGATCTGCACTTCTTGGTCACCTCTGGGTTTATTTTATTTTATTAACATATAAAACACATACATATACATTTACACAATACATGTACACCACTCACTACCTAATTTTCATAACATAAAACATACCTACATTACTCTATATAATACCTACCTATACTATACATATCAGCTCTGGGTTTCACACTTTCCCAAATGTTGTGATGCAGTGTGTGTGTGTGTGTGTGTGTGTGTGTGTGTATGTTGCATATAAATGTGTATTTTTGAGGTTTTTGTTTTTGTGTGTGTGTTTTTTTTAAAAAAACAAACTTTGTAGATAAATTCAGGTGTGGAATACAACAGGATTATGAATGAAATCATGTAGAAGTGACATGGTCCAGAAGGAGTCTGACCCATCCCTAGCTAAGATGGCTTTTTCTTAAGTATACCCTGGTTATTGACAGCTAAATGTAAATTCCATCTTCAGAGGCAGTCAGTCTTTGAAAACCAATTGATATGGTTTCGTAGGGTGGGTTATTAACTCTAATAATAACACATTTTTGTACGTTCTTTTCACTAATACATGCACAATCCGTATATGAATCATTGTACAAATTCCTTGGCTGAAGAATTGCACTGATAACAATTCAATACAGGGAACCAGGCAGAGGGCCTTCTCGGTGGTGACGCCCGCCCTGTGGAACGCCCTCCCACCAGATGTCAAAGAGAAAAGCAACTACCGGACTTTTAGAAGACATCGGAAGGCAGCCCTGTTTAGGGAAGCTTTTAATGTTTGATGCATTACTGTACTTTAATATTTTGTTGGAAGCCGCCCAGAGTGGCTGGGGAAGCCTAGCCAGATGGGCGGGGTATAAATTATTATTATTATTATTATTATTATTATTATTATTATTATTATTATTATTATTACTGGATCAGCCCATCTAGTCCAGCATCCTGTTCTCACAGTGGCCAAGGGGAAATTTGCAAGCAGGATCTCTCAGAATCCTACCCAATCTACAGCAGACCCCATGAAGAACATGCCAGAAGATTAACAGTTCTGTTGCGTTTAAGCATTGTTGTTTTGCCTCATGGATGTTCAGACCCCCTCGCTCTGCTCCCCTGCCCTCGTTCCTGCTGATCAGCTCCATTACTAACATCTGCATTTTGACTGCCTGGCTTTTTATTCGTATTCCCTCCCCATTCCCCTCGTCTCCAACTGAAGCTGAAATGAGGCCGGAGGCCAGAGCTGTCCACTCTCATTGACTCTAGGGGCTAGATTAGACTCAAAAGGCTCTCTGGCCTCGCGGGGGGAAGGCAGCAAAATCCCATCTCTTGCGTTCTGCCTCTGGTCCGTGTGCTCAGCTCTCCATCAGTGAGGTTCAGCCATCTTTTGTTTATTTAACCTCCTCCTTAACCCTCCAGCAGTGGCCGCGTGCTCCCCTCTTCCCATTCCCTCTCCTTGGTGAAAGGACTGCCCCACCTTTCTCCAGCTTGTCATTAGACTTATGTTTATGTATGCATATGGTCTCTGTGGCACTGATGAGCTCCAGTGGTGCTTTTCTCACATTGGTGACCGGCTCGGTTTCGCAAGGAGGAAGACAGCAGGGTGAAAAGAGAGACTGGCTTAGTTCAACCATAGCTTGATGCAACTCCTCTGCCTGCAATTGCGTATGCTTCCCTGGGTTCACTAGGCTACAGTTTGTTTGAGGCGAAGCTGGAAGACCCTTAGTTGTGTGTGTGTTTTTAAAGAACCACATGCCCTTCTGATTAGAGCAAAGAATGCTGGGAAGGGAGGAAGGAAGGAAGGGAGGGAGGAAGGGAGAAAATAATTTCCTTAGAATAAACTTTCTTCCAAACCGCCCTGCCACCTTGGTACAGACCCTCCAAGTTTCGCTATTTTCCAGGAACAGCCTGGATTTACAGAAGCTGTTCCAGTTTCCGGGTCATGTGTCCAGCATGACTAAGCCACTTCTGGCAAACCAGAGCAGCGCGCAGAAACACCATTTACCTTCCTGCCGGAGCGGTACCTATTTATCTACTTGCACTTTGACATGCTTTCAAACTGCTAGGTTGGCAGGAGCAGCGACCGAGCAACAGGAGCTCACCCCGTCGTGGGGATTCAAACCACCAACCTTCTGATCAGCAAGCCCTAGGCTCTGTGGTTTAGACCACAGCGCCACCCGTGTCCTGCTGCTTTTCCTTAGGGTGTCCCTATTTTCATTGGAGAAAGACTGGAGGGTATGGAGTTATGCGACCCCCTTGCCAAGGAGATAAGTAACTATACAACCTTTCGAAGACATCTGAAGGCAGCCCTGTATAAGGAAGTTTTTTAAAATGTTTAATGTTTTATTATGTTTCTATGTATGTTGGAGGCGACCCAGAGTGGCTGGGGCAACACAGTCAGATGGGCGGGGTATAAATCATAAAATCTTCTTCTTCATGGAATAGGATGTCTAGCCTACTTCTCAGGGTTGTTATGAGGGTAAAATGAGGAGAACTATGCATGCCTCCTTTTGCTCCATGGAGGAACGTTGGGATATAAATGCAATAAATATATAAAATATAGTCTCAGAGGAAGGATTTTGTGAGCGGAGCAAAGGTGGGTTTTTTTGTGGCGTTAGGTATGTAAGAGACTGTGGGTTTTGTTTGCAGGTTATTGGAAGCTGGGAAGTTTTGGTGGGTCAAAGAGAGAAGAGCAGGGGTTGAATAGCTGTAACCCGAGGGCCGCATGTGGCCCTCAGCTTCATTTCATGTGAGTGGGGGGCTGGCACAGGGAGGGTGAAAAGGTGAGAGAGGGTGGGATGATGAACAGAGAGGGAATTTTGGAAAGTCCCTGTAAGCAAGCTCTGGGAGGGTGACCTGACTCTCCCTGGCCAGATGTTTTTCGCTGACAACTTCCATGATCCCTAGCTAGCAGGACCAGTGGTCAGGGATGATGGGAACTGTAGTCCCAAAAAACAGCTGGAGGGCCACGGTTGAGGAAGCCTGCTCTACACCCTTAACAAACTACATCTCCCAGAATTCTTTGGGGAAATCCGCGACTTTTAAAAAGTTGTATCAGGGAGCTTCAAATGCGTGGTGTGACTTGCCTGAAAGAAGGGCTGAGTTGTGTTCTTCTTCTAGATTAGGCAGAGCCTAACTCTTAATCCAGCCTGGAGGTCTTTTCATTCTTGACAAGACGGAGCTCCTTCTTCTCTCTCTCGACCTCTGGTTCCCCCAAAACAGGTTTTGTCCCCTCACCCCACCTTGCCTCCCTACCCCATTAATAACAACTGCCGTTGCTACGGACAGGTGAGTTATTGCGAGGAACGGTCAACAGGCGTTCATTGCCTTCAGAAACGGAAGACAGATGGCGGGCCGGGAAGAAAATAGGGGATCCATCCATAACTCAGCTCGACAGCCAAAGAGTGACATTTCAGAGGTGCTGTGCACATATGTAGGGTGCCTTAAGGCAGCCACCAAGGTTATCCGAATGGCGTGTCTGCCGGAGGGGAGGGGAAGCAAAGGAAGGGTGAAATTGTGGATGTCCAGTAATTTAACAAGACCGTAATAAATTCTACAGCTAAGTCAGCACCACTCATTGGCTTTTCAGAATGGTTTCTACCAAATAAACCGGTCTTTATTCATTTTTTATTTTTTATTTTGCCCTTCCTTGAGAAAGCGCTTGTTTGTTTGTTTAAATGGCAGCCCGTAGCAAGTGCCTGGTGGAGTGATTTATTCCAACGTTTTCCCTGCTGGGGGCCACTTTCCCTCCAGGGCAATATTCCAGGGGCCATATACCAAAGGTGGCAAAAGTGGGTGTAGCCACTCAAACTCTACTCTCCCTCCAGGACAACAAGATGGATTAGGAACGCTGCTCCAAAGTTACCTTCCAGCTTGGTAAAATCAAGAGAGAAGGCTGTAGAGCAGGAGCAGTGAAAGGTGTGGTGGCCGGGGATAAATCCTGAGGGCCTGATGGAGGGCACTGGAGGGCCTGGGCATCAGGGAATCACCTGCTGGCATCTGGCAGGAAATAAAGCAAAGGGTGGGAGTCTCATTCGTGGTCTTATTGGCATCCACCCATCTCAGGAGACACCTTTGGGTATGAAATCAAACTGTTGGAAGGTTGCAGTACGTGCTGTGTCTGTAGAGACTGATATGGGAGTAACCGGAATGGGTTACTTCCGGGTTTCGGCGGTTGCACATGTGCAGAAGCACCGAATCGCAACCCGCACGTGCGCAGACACGGGTTGTGAACGCTGCAGGTTGCGAACGTGCATGGATCATGTTCGCAACCCGAGTGTCCACTGTACAGTACAGTAAAGTTAAAGGTAAAGGGACCCCTGACCATTAGGTCCAGCCGTGGCCGACTCTGGGGTTGCGGCGCTCATCTCGCTTTATTGGCCGAGGGAGCCGGCGTACAGCTTCCGGGTCATGTGGCCAGCATGACTAAGCTGCCTCTGGCGAATCAGGGGAGCTCACCCCATCACGGGGATTTGAACCTCCAACCTTCTGATCGGCAAGTCCTAGGCTCTGTGGTTTAACCCACAGCACCACCCGCATCCCTTGTACAGTACAGTAGAGTATAGTAAATTTAAAAATGGATATAAAACCAGAAATAGTATCTATGCCTCTCTGCAAGAGCACTGGCTATTCTTCTACAGTTCTCAATGTTGTGAACAGGGATTTTCAACTCCGACAAACATGAAAGATCAGGAAAAAGAGAGGCTTCTTTGTGCTGGTGAGGAGATGAGAGTTTGTTTGTCTCAAATGAGACCTACTATAAATGAGATTAGCCGGCAAAAGCAAGCTTACACCTCTAATTGACTTTTTAAGGTACATAATGCATGTAAAAAGCTTGTTTATAATTATATTTTGGGAAGTATTCATGTTCTTACACAGCTGCATTGTTATTAACTTTCTGGTTGTCCTGTGATCGTATTATAAAGTACAGTGGTACCTCAGTTCTTGAACAGAATCCGTTCCGGAAGCCCATTTGGCTTCCGAAAGATTCAAAACCGAGGCATGGCTTCCCATTGGTTGCAAGAGCTTCTTGCACTCAGCAGAAGCCCAGTCGCACATTCAGGTTCTGAAAAAATGTTTTTAAAAAATCGAAGCATTTACTTCTGGGTTTTGGGCGTCCGAGAACTGAAACCTACGACAACGGAGGCGTTCAGGAACCGAGGTACCACTGTAGTTGTGTTCTATGTTATTAGTCAAGCACTGCTGCAAGTCGGTTCCTTTTGTTTTCCAGTGTATTTGATATCAAGAAAAAAAACTCGGTGTGGCATAAGCAAATTTTAATTCTGAAAGTGTGGCCCAGAGAGAAAAGTCTGAGAACCACTGTCCTAGACAAAGGGTCTACAGTGGTACCTCGGGTTACATATGCTTCAGGTTACATATGCTTCAGCTTACAGACTCCGCTAACCCAGAAATAGTGCTTCAGGTTAAGAACTTTGCTTCAGGATGAGAACAGAAATCGTGCTCCAGCAGCACGGCAGCAGCCGGAGGCCCCATTAGCTAAAGTGGTGCTTCAGGTTAAGAACAGTTTCAGGTTAAGTACGGACCTCCAGAATGAATTAAGTACTTAACCCGAGGTACCACTGTAATGGCAATACTTAGGTAGCAAGCCTATAGCCAAAGGAGCCTGTTTGACTAGTTCAACAATCGAATCCTCCATTCGATTTTTAACCCTTTCTGGATTCAGGCTTAGGGCCTCAGACTGACCCCACAAACACTATTATAGAGGAGGAGGAGTCTTAGCTCAGAGGTAGTCCTTAGTCACTGTGTGCATGATGGTTTCATGCTCCCACATTCACACTCTCAGCCCTATTGCCTGAGGTCCTTTAATGGGACAAAGCTCCTAGCTTGAGACCCCAAAAGACCTACCATCAGACAATGGCAGGTAATACATATCAGTGACCTGCCACATGTCTGCTTATTAATGTGACTGATGTCCCCACATGTACATGCTGTGCTGCAGCTTCCGAGCAGAGTTATTGTGCATGTGGCAGTTGCATATTAAGATCTGCACGCAGTTTTTTTAAAATGTGCCCTTTCCACATACAAAACTCAATTATCTGATGCTGTCGTAAATTGTGAATGTTTTGGGCGTGCATTGGATGCAAGTTGCTACTGCCCTCTACTGGAGAGAAATCTAACTAGTAAAGTATGGGCAGTTTTAAATGAAATCCATTCAGCTCAGGGCAAACTCAGACCTCCTATTTCACAGATAAGAAACTGAGGTTCTCAGACGAGGGGGGCACCCAAGATCACCCCAGGTGGCTCAATGGCTAAGTAAGGTAAAGGTAAAGGGACCCCTGACCATTAGGTCCAGTCGTAACCTGGATTTACAGAAGCAGTCCCAGTTTCTTATTTGATCCCGGAATGTCCTGTTTTTCCTTAAAGGTAAAGGGACCCCTGACCCTTAGGTCCAGTTGCGGATGACTCTGGGGTTGCGGTGCTCATCTCGCTTTATTGGCTGAGGGAGCTGGTGAACCAGAGCAGCGCACGGAAACGCCGTTTACCTTCCCGCCGGAGCAGTACCTATTTATCTACTTGCACTTTGACGTGCTTCTGAACTGCTAGGTTGGCAGGAGCAGGGACCGAACAACGGGCGCTCACCCCGTTGCAGGGGTTCGAACCGCCGACCTTCTGATCAGCAACTCCTAGGCTCTGTGGTTTAACCCACAGTGCCATCCGTGTCCCAGTACAATGGCTAAGTAAACTGGGGCAAAACATTGGCCGCTGTCTTAATGCTGATTTTTGTAAGGCTTTTTAGCCTTACAAAATTTCTGGAAGCCCTTTTAGCCAAAGAGGGTGGTAAAAATGCTTCAAATAAATAAATAAGTACTGCCCTTCATGACATTTGCTTAGGTCTTACACAGAACTTGGTTTTATACCCCCAGAATTGTGTGAAATATGATGATTGCTGCAGACTTGAACAAACGTTTGAATGTTTCCTAAAATTAGTTCCGATGATGACATGTTTATATTTTCCAGAATTCAGCTCATTTCCCTCAAATTGAAGGTATTGTTCACATTGCCACAGTTTAATTAAAGCTGCATGTTAAGTCTATTTATTTTTAGTCCTCCTCTCTTTCGAAATGTATTTTCGAGATTTGTTCAGCATGAACTCAAAATGGCAATTATATTGACACCCCCCCCCTTGAGATGTCCATATGCAACATTCAGGGAGGGTTTAAGGGAATGACATCATCATTATTATTGATTAATTTATTACCCTCCCTTCACCCTAAAGTCCCAGGGTGGGTGACAGCATTAAAACAACATTAAACAGCAGCTTAAAACAACTTGCAACCATAAAAATAAGGTGGGTAATAGAAACATGCACCACAAATATCAGAAGCCAGGGTAAATAGATAGGTCTTCAGCATCCTCTGGAAGCTGTATAATGAAAGTGGCAGATGCAACTTTGGGGAGGGAATTCCACAGCTTAGGGGCCACCACAGAGAAGGTCCTGTCTCAGGTTGCCACCAATTGAGGCTCTGAAGGTGGAGGAACTACTAATAGGGTTTCTTCTGCCTGTCTCAGCTCCGAAGAAGGTCTGTAGGGAAGCAGCCAGCCTTTCAGATATTTGGGGCCTGAGGTATCGTCACCATCAACCCCATATGCAGGGCAAAATCCCAGGGATGATGAGAGTTGTGGTCCACCTAGAGACTCACAGCTTTCTCTTTTCTTTTCTTTTTTTTAAAAAAAGAGTTTTATTTATATTTTGCAAGTTTATACATTTCACTAATTTTATACCTCTCACTAATTTTACAATCCTTTTGACATTTCACAACTTGACTTCCTTACCCCTCTTTCTGTGGTTCCTTACATTTATTTTTAATACCTCCTGTATATCCAAATTAACTTAATTTGCTCATTCGTTCATCCTCTTTAAATATATACTCGTATGAAACTGCGGGTTATTACAATAATCTTGCCTATGTTTTTATCTGTTTGCAATTTATCTGTAAATATTCAATAAACCATTTCCGTTCTTTTATTTTTTAAAAAATGTTACCTTGATTTCTTATTCCACCGGTAAGTTTCACCATTTCTGCATATTCCATAAGTTTTTTTTTGTTTTTAAATTATTTTCAATGCAAAATAACAACAAAAATTACAAACATTGGGTCCAAAATAAAACAGTACAAACAAGGGGGGGGGGGGGACACAAGAGAAAAAGAACAAAAAAGAACAAAAACACAAAAACACACATCTAAAAATAAAACCATATCATCATTCTAATCTAGCCATTACATACATATACACATATTGACTTACTTCTTTTGTTCTGAGACCTTGAAATTTTTACTCTTTCTAAGTTGTTGTGCCTAATGTAGATTACTTTATACTTTTTACACCATTTTTCTCTTTCTTTAACCCTGCAAAGCATCATTCATTACATACCGATATGCTTACTCCAGAACAATGTTTTTTCTTTAGCACATCCCCATTCTTTTAACTATTTTTGGTCCAATTGTCCCCTTATGAATGCCATGAGTCTTGCCAGATTTATATATTCACTGTACAGTGGTACCTCGGGTTAAGTACTTAATTCGTTCCGGAGGTCCGTACTTAACCTAAAACTGTTCTTAACCTGAAGCACCACTAGCTAATGGGGCCTCTTGCTGCTGCCGGACCGCCGGAGCACGATTTCTGTTCTCATCCTGAAGCAAAGTTCTTAACCTGAAGCACTATTTCTGGGTTAGCGGAGTCTGTAAGCTGAAGCGTATGTAACCTGAAGCGTATGTAACCTGAGGTACCACTGTAGTCAGGTACACCCAGGGTATTTCCACCGCCTCCAGGAAACATATTTTTGAAAGGAAGGAAGGAAGGAAGGAAGGAAGGAAGGAAGGAAGGAAGGAAGGAAGGAAGGGAAAGAAAGAAAGAAAGGAAGGAAGGAAGGAAGGAAGGAAGGAAGGAAGGAAGGAAGGAAGGAAGGAAGGAAGGATAAAGTCCAAATCTTTTTCAACCAGACTTGGACACAATGTGAAAGTGTGTCCAGCCCCGACTTGCTACCCCCAAAGGAACAAAGTCTCATAATTTTCATAACGATCACTACCATGTTTGTCCTGCAAGGAAAGACTTCACTGTTCTGAGTTAGTGACAATAGGAATCATTGCTGCAGGTGGGGTGCTTAATGGTAGGAAAGAAACCATGGAGCCCCAAGATACCTGAGGGCAGGTAAACGTCACCCTCTCAGCAAGGACTCTCTTAAGAGCCTTCTGCTGCTGATCTAATGCTCTGCTGAGTTCATTGCCAACTCTGTTGCAGATCCAGGTGTGTGTCATAGCTGTCAACTTTCCCCCTTTTTTAAGGGAAATTCCCTTATTCCAGATAAGATTCCTCGCAAGAAAATTTGACAGCTATGGGTGTGTATGTGTGTGTTTGTTTGTTTCTTTGTTGCTATGGGGCTCTTCATTCCCTTCATTTTGATGTTTGTGTGTTTAGTTCTCCTTTAAAAAAAATTTCCACTACAGCAGGGATCAGTTGGAGCGGTGGGAATGAAATGTTTACATCCTTTGTGGTAGAGCTTTTTCCAGATGGGACCCTGTTTCGGGGAAATCAATCCCAAGGCCTAGCAGCTGGAACACAGCAGCCTATTAGCAGGGATGTTTAGTTAAAGTTTGCTGGCTTTTAAGAGGTGCGCGGCGGGGAGAGTGGTGAGGCCGGTGGGAGACAAGAGAAGGGCACATCTAGGCATCTCCTGTTCCTGAATACTGGAATCAGCATGTTTGTCTTGCTAAGACAGCTATAGCAGTAGGCTTGCAGGGTGGGTGGGTGTGGAGGGTCTTCCACATTCACAAATCATAAACCGAATTGCACTTGCAAAGGAAAATGATAACAGAATATTTTCCTTCCTGCTGCAGTGAGGAAAGATGCTGCTCATGATCCTGGCACTGTGACCTGCAGGCAGAGGAGGGACTAAAGAGATGGCAAAAAGCCTTGGGATGGCCAAGGATTTGGAGGAGCCTTGGAGAAGTCCGCGTCCACTGACTCCCTAGATGCCCCTTACTGTGGGGTTTCAGGAAAAGCCACAGAGGCCTGTTCTTGTCCTGTTTTTTGGTTAGCCTAACACAGGGGTCAGGGACGCAGGTGGGGCTGTGGGTTAAACCACAGAGCCTAGGGCTTGCCGATCAGAAGGTCAGCGGTTCGAATCCCCGCGACAGGGTGAGCTCCCGTTGCTCGGTCCCTGCTCCTGCCAACCTAGCAGTTCAAAAGCACGTCAAAGTGCAAGTAGATAAATAGGTACCACTCCGGCGGGAAGGTAAACGGCATTTCTGTGCGCTGCTCTGGTTCGCCAGAAGCAGCTTAGTCATGCTGGCCACATGACCCGGAAGCTGTACGCCGGCTCCCTCAGCCAATATAGCGAGATGAGCGCCGCAACCCCAGAGTCAGTCACAACTGGATCTAATGGTCAGGGGTCCCTTTACCTTTACCTCAGGGGTCAGCAAACTTTTTCAGCAGGGGGCCAGCCCACTGCCCCTCAGACCTTGTGGGGGGGGCAGACTATATTTTTTGGGGAAATTGAACGAATCCCTATGGCCCACAAATAACCCAGGGATGCATTTTAAATAAAAGCTCACATACTACTCATGTAAAAACACGCTGATTCCCGGACCATCTGCGGGCCGGATTTAGATGGCGATTGGGCCGGCAAGAGAAACTGACGGACTATGAAGAACTGTTGAAATTGACGTACAAACTACGTGACAAGGACAACTGAGAATTTAAAGAAGAATAGGAACCTTTTACAAAGTACTTAAAGAAACAACTAAATGAACTAGACTCCTTGGCATGCTTTGAATAAACATTCACAAACTTCTTATTGGTAATATATAGATAGATAAATTAAGGATCCTTACAATTTTATAATATGCAGAGAATAATATGTGCTGAAAAACCAGAGAAAGGAGCTGAGGGAAGTCGGGTTTCCTTCTTTTTTGGGGAGGGGGGAGGGGAAAATGGGGTGGGGGGAATGAGGATGACATGTTTTTGATAAATTGTTATGTTGAAATTCCTAATAAATATTGATATAGATAGATAGATAGATAGATAGATAGATAGATAGATAGATAGATAGATAGATGGCGATTGGGCCGGATCCAGCCCCTGGGCCTTAGTTTGCCTACCTATGACCAAACTGATGCCATTTTGCATCTGTAAAAAAAAACACCTGGCTGCTTTAGAATTTAGGAGGGTGAGCCACAGATATGTGAAGACCAGATGACGTTGCTAGGCGATTTTCAGGAAAACCTCCGTCAGGCAACTCTCACCTTCAAAGTCTCCAGGCAGGGTGTCCTGTTTTGATCGGTGCAAGGAACCTCGAAGGGGGGAAGGGAGGGGTGATGAACAAAGTATGAACAAAGCCTATTGGGGGCTCGCCTGCTCTGTTTTACTCAGCTGAGTAAACGAGTGAATATGGGACTCTCCTCTGTCTATGGTGCTTATTGGCTTTTCAGTGACCAAGGCAGTTTGGACCCGATTAGCGGACCCCACCATTACCATTAATCCTCGTGGCTGTTATCACCAGTGGAATATACTCGGAATCGAGAGTGGATTTCATGCTCTTTATTCAGCTCATAGTAGTGAGGAATGAATGTTCCTCCAAAGTATCTGCTTTATATACATTTTTTACACAATGGGCTGCATGTGATTGGCTAATTCCGGGATTCTCCTGTAGGCCAATCAGGTTGTGGATTCACTTCCATCATACTGCTGCATTGTTCTAGGACCAATCAGACTGCCGCATTCTGAATCCTATTGTTCTAGGACCAATCAGACTGCTGCATTTTGGATACTATTGTTCTAGGACCAATCAGACTGCTGCACTTTGGATCCTATTCAACTCAGTACATAACACCCAGCTTCTGCCTTTCCTTCTCCTCCCCTACCTTGCCCTTGCTTCCACCTGTTTGCTTGCCAGACAGAGAGTCAGCGAGCAAGCAGGTTGCGCTGTCGACTGCTTTCTCCACCTCGCTGCCACGGCCATCTGGATGAAAGCAAGAGGCAGGTGAAGACCAAGCAGGTTGAGATAGCGAAGAGGAGGAGCAGGTCCTTGGCAGATGCCCAGCCATGAATGTATTAACCTTTCAGAACTGGTACCGCAATGTGTTTTGATAAAGCGAGCGGAATTTCACAAGGGGGTTGAGCAAAGCCCGTATTGGAGGGGTTGAAAGATGAGCCTCTGCCTGGAGTTGAGAATTTAGTGTTCGCTGACGGGAAAAACAGGCAGACATGCCTGGTTGGAAGATAAACAATAGGTATCAGCCATTGATCAGCAACTTGGGCGTCTCACAGTTTGGGGATGGATGGGATATTGATGTAGAAGACGGTGAGTGGAGACAGATCAATCCTACAGTGTTTTAGAGAGACCTTGCAGTTTCTAACGCCACCTCGACTGTTCATTGGAAGCAGCATGCCTCTGAATGATGCCAGCAGCTAGAAATTTCAAGCAGGGAGACCCAGCGGAGGAGGAAGGGGATGTGGGCCGCCCTGGGTCTCATCCGGGGCAGGGGTGATAAAATGACAAAAAAGTGAGTTTTTTTTAAAATATATTTTTTTAAAAAAAATTGGGCTCACGAAACTTTTTAGTTCAGTCAACAAATATAATGAAACACGGCTGTTGCTGAGCACCACAGTGCGGGGGCTGGTACATACCGCAGGGCCTGCACCATGCCCGAGCCATGCATCTCTCCTGGGAGTCGAAACAAAATAAATAAAGTAAAATTTTTCAGGTTACGGACACCAAAACCCAGAAGTACTGGAACGGGCTACTTCCGGGTTTCGGCAGTCATGCATGCGCAGAAGCGCTAAATCGTGCTTTGCGCATGTGCAGAAGTGCCGAAGCGCTAGCCGCACGTGCGCTGCTGCAGGTTGTGAACACTGTGGGTTGCGAACGTGCATCCCACACGGATCGTGTTCGCGACCCGAGCGCCCACTGTATTTAGCTTAATTATTTTAACAAAATTGATGAACTGGATCCAGTGATACCAGCTTTTCCAAGCCCAATAGCCATTTGTGCCTCCAGTACCCCCCTGCTACCCCTTTGCCTCTTTGCAACCCCCCCCCCGATAATCACACTGCCTGATGGATTTAGAAGGCAATCTATTAAATTCTTATACACCCTCCGTATACACTGCAAAGAAATGCTTTTCAAGTTAGTGCAGGGAAACCCATGTTCATCATCACAGACATTTAACCTGAGCACAAGAGATGAGCTGGTGTAGGGTGTGAATAGAGATAATGAGGCACAGGAAACAAATCTCATGTCATGGAACTTTGTTGTTGTTGTTTTTTAAAAAGCACATTTGTGCTTTATTTTCAGAAGCTGCAAACTCAGTGAATACATGAAACAGCTCAGTAAAACTAGGACCTTCTAAACCATGGCAGCCCAATTATGGAACATGTCTCCCCGGGTTTTAAAGCAGGGATGCGTTGTGGTCTTTTCAGCACAAACCTTTCTGTTTTCCGAGGGCTTCTGATCCATCCTACGTTGTTGTAGTGACAAACTCTAGTTCACAGCTAACCCGTATTCCTCCACAGCACTTTCAATGTCTTGGGGATTGTGAACTGGGAAGGACAGTGTGTGTTTGATGGTGTGTGTGTGTTGTCCAATTGGAGCTTTCTGTGTCTCTCCACAGGCAGGGCTGAGGAGAAGTTCTGTGCCAGCATTTAAAAGATGTGGGGGGTGGGTTGGGGAGAGAAGTTGGCTTTCACTTCTCAGCAAAAAACAAAATCCCAAAATGAAGACAGTTGCTTGTGTCATGCGCGTCTTGTGGATTTGGGAGGGGGAGTGCCTGCCACAAGCAGATGCGTCCTTGATCTGCCAGATAGAGCCTCCAGATGGCCTTGTGGAGACATCGGTGCCCTGCTAGATCCTCTCTCAAGGAAAGCCTGGACATCGCTGCGTTTCACAGCCTTGCATCCTGGAATTAACGGAGTGTGTTTCTCTCTCCTTCTCTTCTCCAGGTCTTGCTTGCCTCGGCCACAAGGAGGAGCCCGAATCCAAACATGGGACGGCTGGATTGATCTCATGTAGAGCCCGGGGCGAGAACTCTCTCATTTCCTCCTGTTATGTCCAAGATCTGCCCTCTGCCTGGCTATTGCTTTGAGTTCCAAAGGACGAGGGACCTAGGATGAGGAGGAGCACTGGATATACCTTGAACCTGCTTTTGTTATTGCCACTTTTCTTTGTGTGGACCGTAGTGGCGCTCGACCTTGGGCAGTCTCCGTGCACCACTCTGGTCCAGGGCAAGTTCTTTGGCTATTTCTCCTCGTTTGCCGTCTTCCCGTTGAACTCTTCCCGCTGCTCTTGGATTATCCAGAACCCTGACCCCAGGAGGTACACCTTGTACATGAAGGTCTTGAAGCCCACCGGTGGATGCGACCACCAGCAGATACGGACCTACCAGTTTGACTCCTTCTTGGAGTCCACGCGGACGTACTTGGGCATGGAGAGCTTTGACGATGTGCTGAACCTCTGCGACAGCTCCACCCGCTATGCCTTCCTCCAGTCCAGCAAGCAGTTCCTCCAGATGAAGCAGACCGCGTCCGCCTTAGAAAGCGGGCACGTCCGGTGGAAGCCGGCCAAGGTCCAGGAAAGGGATTTTTCGGTGGAATACCTGGTGGTCGGCAACAGAAGCCCCAGCAAGGCTGCCTGCCAGATGCTGTGCAAATGGTTGGATACTTGCTTGACCAGCAGCAGCAGCTCCCACCCTTGTGGCATAATGCAGACCCCCTGCGCTTGCTCCAGCGGAGAGGTGCTAGACCAGCCCAGCGACATCCTGGGCTTCACCAAAAAGAGGGACGATTGTTTCAAAGATGGGATTTACTTGGAGAATTGTGTGAGCAGCCCAAAAGACAGCAGTGGGCTGGATTTCTTGGGTAAGTGATGTCGTCCTGACGCTCAGCGGTGCAGAAATTGATCAGAACTTATGGCTCAGGTACAGGGGAACATTTCCCCCCTTCCACCCATTCATTGATTCGCGCAGTCAATGCCACAGCTTCAATTTGCTTTGATTTAAAGTGATCTTGGCTTGCCGTCGTTGAGGACATCAAAAACTGGATTCCAGTTTGAAAGTAATTTTGCTGTCTGTCTTTGGGGGTTGGAGTTAGGCTATTAAGAATTATAAGAAAGTTAAGCAGCATGCCTTTTCCATGGTTGCTCTCCTGGTGATATTGTTATATATCTTTAGTCGCCAAGCAAAAGCATTCCTCATTAACCAGGCCTTCAGCCTTTAAATATACGTGGCCTTTTAGAATGTGAGAGATGCCTTAAAAAAACGTTTTCATTCATTTCTTGTTTTAATGTATGTATGCGGGTGTTTTGCTTGTTTTCGTAAGTCGCTTTGAGTTGCCTTGGCCTGAAAAAACAAGTAACAAATTCAATTAATTAATAACTACTACTACTAAGAACAACCGTTGGTTCAGCTTTTGCTAACTCAGTCCTCCAGATGTGTCCTCCAGACATGCTGGCTGGGGCTGATGGAAGTTGAAGTCCCAAACATCTGGAAGGCACTTGGTTGGCAACAGCTGTCTTAGCTCCTACAGAAAATCAGATCTCCGAAATGGGTTAACTCCTACTTTGCAGACATGCCATTATAAATAGCTGCTATAAATTTGCCTATGGTCTCAGGGCTGACCATAGAGGCCAATTTGGCAACTGGATAGGGCAACACAATCCCACAGCCTACTCCAGCTATGTTAATGTTTTGGAAAGAAAGACTGGAGTTGCACCGAATGAGCTTTGCACCGAATGAGCTTTGCAGCTTGCTTGGTGGGTGATCTAGATTTGGGTGTTTCAGCACTGAAGTCTTTACATTTTAAGCTATTGCTACTACTATGGTGACGGGGAGGGTTTAAATTCCAAAACCAAAAATACAGAATTCATTTTATTTTTTTCCACTGAGTTTAGCATGTACTGCCTCCCATACCATCTTCCATGCAGGATTTCCACATTTTATGCATTCTTCTATATTAAAGTTACCAGACGCCGCCGTTTCCTGGGGACAGTCCCCGGGTTTACAGCTTTCTCAGCATTCACATGTACTTAGAGAACAATAAGTGTCCCGGGATTCATTGAAAAAAATCTGATAACCTTATTCTATATCAGGGGTCAGCAAACTTTTTCATCGGGGGCTGGTCCACTGTCCTGGTCTCATTGATATAGATCAGATCAGCCTCCTCCTCCATAACTGGATCATGGATGAGAGAGGTCTTACTCAGAGCCAACCTGGCATTCAGCAAAAGCAGGTGCAAACCTGAGGACTGGCTGACAGGACAACTGAAATTCCCCAGTTTGGAGGAGGAGTTGGCATGTGGCACAGTCACCAACTGCCTGTGTTGTGTGCCCCTTATCTGGCCTGCCCCACCTCTGCCACTGTACCTCCTCCTACCCTTAACCACTGTTCTAGCCCTAGCCGTAACCCAGCCGTAGCCCTAGCCCTAGCCCCAACCCCAGCCCCAGCCCCAGCCCCAAACTCCAACTCCAACTCCAACCCCAACCCCAACCCTAAACCCAACCCTAGCCCTAGCCCTAGCCCTAGCCCTAGCCCTAGCCCTAGCCCTAGCCCTAGCCCTAGCCCTAGCCCTAGCCCCAGCCCCAGCCCCAGCCCCAGCCCCAACCTCAACCCCAACCCCAACCCCAGCCTCAGCCCTGGCCCTGGCCCTAACCCCAACCCTAACTCTAATCCCAACCCCAACCATAACTCTAGCCCTAGCCCTAGCCCTAACCCTGTTCTGCTCTCATCAGCTCCTGTCTTCCCAGACACATCTCCCATCAACAACAAAAAACCCTACACAAATTAAAAACAGCTAAAATAATTAAAAACAGTTTTTTAAAAACCCTCCAAAAACGAAGCCAAAGCAAAACTTTATGCATTATCCTCCTCGTTGGACTGAACCGCCTTCCAGCAGAGAATGCTACAACTCTTTCTCTCTCCCTCCCTCCCTCCCTCTCTCTCTCCTCCTAGCAAAGTCTTTTCCTGAGCATCCTAATCTCACTTTAGCTGCTGCTCCATGGTAGCATCTCTCTAACAGGGTGTTCTGACTGCCTCTGTGCTGGCTCAGGTCTCTTCCAGAGCTTAAGGCAGGACTTGATGCCAGCTTTGGGGGTAAATGTTTTTGTGCCTGCAGTACACAAAAGCAGCAGGTGGTGTTTGTTTGAATGGATGAGAAGGCCCTTTAGGGAGGCTGCTTCTGGCTCCGGGAGATGGTGGGGCCTGGTGTGCCTCTCTCAGTTAGCAGAGAAGTTGACTTTTGGCTGTACATGCAGCTTATCTGAGAGATAAACAGTAGCCTGGAGAGCTGCTTGGCCGGCCATTATCTGTTGAGATGCTTTAAAAGGCTTTGTGGATTTTTGCGGTGACATCACAACAGCATGTTATTAACACAGAAATAGCAAGTTGATGGGATGTAAGTTTTAGCTGCTGGAAGCAGGAAGAGGAGCTGAAATTGCCTTGTCTGCGCCTAAGGCGGTTTCCTCCTTCTCAGTTGCCCCAGCATGTCCCCAGCCCTCCCCATTATCTTTTGGGTGGGCCCTAAGGACTTAAAAACAATTAAATCGGTTTTCTGAAAATGGCAGCTTTAATTTAGTAGTGGCTAGAGCCCATTGGAGCTGATAGGGTAGAGGGCAGGGAGCCCAACACTAGGTGGCGCCAGAGTCAATGAGAGGTGCAGCCAGAGCTAATGGTAGGCAAAACTCTCTCTGTACTTAAGTATCCCTAGCAGCCATGCAGGAAAACTATTGGGACTGGTAGGGCAGAAGGCAGGGAGACAAAAACTGGTGGAGAGAAATGACAGGGGGAGGCAACAAAGTCTAGCTTCATCCCCCCCCCCCGATTTCTACAAGTGCAACACAAAGAGCTCATCCAGACTCATCCAGACCTCCTTTTGTGGCACATTTCCAAGCACAGGTCCACTGTATCTGGGGCATTTTTCTTTTTCGTGGGCACTTTCCCCCAAAAAACCTCATCTTTACCACTAAATCGGAGAAAACACCAATCTGCAGGAAACTCAGATTACTGTTTGTTCCAATTCCGCATTAAAGAGTGAGTTTTCGCAGGGGGAAGCTCAGACACAGCACTTTAAAGCGGTATTTCCCAAACTTGGGTCTCCAGCTGTTTTGGGACTACAGTTCCCATCATTCCCGACCACTGGTCCTGCTAGCTAGGGATGATGGGAGCTGTAGTCCAAAAACAGCTGGAGACCCCAAGTTTGGGAAACCCAGACCTAGAAAGTGCTACACAAGAGCTGAGTATGGATGAGCCCTGAGACCAAGGAGAGGGCAGCTGATTGACAGTGCTACCCCCAGACTGGTTTTTGTAAGTAGGAAAACAGACAGGTGGAGGCTGGCTGTGGACAGATTGAGGTTGGTGAGTGGTGCCCCTCTTTCTGCAATGAACCAACCTGCACCGCTGTGCTGGTCCTGGGGGTTAATCGTGCGGCGAGGTCTGAGTCCAGTCTGAGGTTGAGGGTGTGGTATGGAGGCTGTCCATCAAAGCTGATGCAGGGTCCAAGGCAGAGAGTCGGGTGAGGTCAGGAACTCTGGCAGAAGAGCAGGACAGGGTGCAGGCAGGAACAGGCTACTAACAATGTTGCTCCTGCAATCTGGGATTGGGGCTAGCTGGCTTTTATCTGCCCCGAGGCATAGGGCGGCCCCGGTCCACAGGTGACTCGCCTCTCCTAGGCTGGAGGCGAGCACTCCTCCTGCGGGAACTTAGTTCCCTTCGCCTCTCTGCCCTTCGCCTCTGCAGCTCAGGAGAGGCTGGAGGATTACCGGACCCAGAGGCAACCTCCACTTCCTCTGACGGGGCTGAGAGTGGAGCACCTGCAGGCAATGGGTCCTCCATCACCTCAGGAGCCAGAGCAGACTCAGCTGGTGCCTGCACCTGAGGATCCAGCACAGGTGAGGACCCTTCAGGCTCAGGCCCCAGCCCCAGCTCAGCTGGTTCTGGAGGTGGGGACTCCTGTGCAGGCTGGGATTCCTCAGGTTCAGCCTCCGAGTCCGAATCCCAGGCCATCAGAACCGCTCCTCGTTATGTGTCTCCTTCTGAACCTCCTGGATCAGGCCCAATGGCTCATCTAGTTCATCATCTACTTCTGTGCTGGTCCCGGGGGGGGGGGAGGTACTAATACCGTAGCCGAAGTTCAGTCCAGAGTCACTAGCAGGGTAGACGATCACTAGATGAGACGCGAGGTCCGAAACAGGGAGCCGGGCGGGGAAACAGGAACACTAGTGGAGCAGAAGCAGGGAGCCAGGCGGGGAACAGGAACACCGGAGAGTCAGGAGCAGGAAGCCGGGCGAGGAACAGGCACACCGGGAGTGCAGATCTAGGTCTGGGTAAAGCAGGTACTCCACAACGACGTTGCTCCCGCAACCTGGGATCGGGCTGCCTGACCTTTATCTTCTTCTAAGGCCGGAGGCGGTCCCGGCCCCCAGGAGCCCCGCCTCTCCTGGCCTTAAGGCGAGCACTCCTCCTGGGAGAGACCAGTTCCCTTCGCCTCTCTGCCCTAAGCCTCTGCAGTTCAGGAGAGGCCGAAGGGTTACTGGGCCCCGGGGGAGGCTCACCTGTAGCCACTGAGTCCTCCAGCACCTCTGGGGCCAGAATGGTCTCACCTGGTGCCTGCCCCTGAGGATCTGGCACAGGTGCAGGCTCCTCAGCATCTAGGCCTTGCCCCAGTTCAGCCGGCCCTGGAGGCGGGGACTCCTGTGCAGGCTGGGATTCCTCCGGTTCACTCTCAGACTCGGAATCCCAGGCCATCACACCTTCTCAGTGGCCACCCAAATGCCTGTGGGAAACCCAAGCAGAAGAGGAACACTCTCCCCTCTTGTGGTTTCCAGGAACTGGCATTGAAAGGTATTATACATATGTACATTTTGGAAGTACGCACCTGGGTTATTCTTTTCTGCAGTTGCTGTCCTTCCTTGTTGATCTCATTTATTTGTTTCATAAAATTTACGCACCTCTTGATCATTGAAAACCTCCAAGCATTTTATGAAAAGGTAAAACAGTAAAATTGAGGGGGCTGGGGGAGAATCACAGCCGCCAGTGTGGTGTAGTGGTTAGGAGCGGTGGACTTGTAATCTGGTGAACCGGGTTCGCGTCTCCGCTCCTCCACCTGCAGCTGCTGGGTGACCTTGGGCCAGTCACACTTCTCTGAAGTCTCTCAGCCCCACTCACTTCAAAGAGTGTTTGTTGTGGGGGAGGAAGGGAAAGGAGAATGTTAGCCGCTTTGAGACTCCTTCGGGTAGTGATAAAGCCAGATATCAAATCCAAACTCTTCTTCTTCCTACTTTAAAACGTACAAAAGTTACAATGCTAAAACAGATTAAAGCAGAACGTGTTTTTGTGAGTGCATCGTAAGGCAAAGGATCCACAATATATATCATTCATTGGAATTACACAGTGGGTTGCTAAGAGGCAGGGGGTGGCAGTTGGGGTCTGGAGGTGACGATCAGACTTTGAAAGCTGGCATCAATGGATCAAATTCATCAATTTTGGTGCATTAATTCAACTAAAAAGTTTTAACTGGGTTTTGAATATACATGCAATTAATTGTTGCTCTTTCGAATTTTATTGTGTTATTACCATACTTAGTTGGTTGTGCAAGCTGCTATTCTGAAGAATGCTTTTAAGAGGATGGGGCTGGGAGCACTGGGGATAAGTTTACAGAACCAAAGTGGCGGTAGCCCCAAAAGTTTGGGAACCGCTAAAATAGATCAAGCCGAGAAAGAATGTCAAACGACACAGCTCTGGATATAGAAGGATCTGTATTAAGGAATCCCTGGGGTGTGAATACGGAAGATGGGAGGGCTGTGCTTTCTTTTCCATGTGCCCCCTTCCTTGGCTCCTGTCTCTGGATCTGAAAGCAGATGGTGCGTCGGGAGCGGGGTGGCCGGGCTCTCCGCAGAGTGTCAGTAAAACAAGCCATTATCCGAGCGCAGTGCAGATGCAGCAGAAGGCTCGGAAGCCAGGGGACTCTGCCCTGCCAGATGCCAGAACTGCTCTCATATATTTTGCATGGGGTTGGTGTGAGCCTTCCAGTATTGGGAGGGAAAGATAAATCCCCCTATTCTCTAGCTAGCTCTTCCTCGACATTCTGAAACCTTAGCAGGCACCTCTAAGCTCCCTTTACAACCAGAGCACGCGATCGGAGTGCCTGTGCTCATCTGTGCCCACAGAAAGTCCTAGATTCGAACCCTGGCAACCACCAGGGTTAGAGAAGAAACTTCAGAGAGCTTTGTTGTGGATAATCCTGAGCGAGATGAACTTCTGATTCCTGTTTCCTATCTATGTTCCTGTTCCCGTCTCCTTCTTCTGCTTCCCATCCCAGTTTCAGTCTCTACCACAGGCATAGGCAAACTCGGCCCTCCAGATGTTTTGGGACTACAACTCCCATCATCCCTAGCTAACAGGATCAGTGGTCAGGGATGGTGGGAATTGTAGTCTCAAAACATCTTTTTTGTGGGCATTTTCCCCACAAAAAGCTCATCTTTACCACTAAATCGGAGAAAACAGCAATCTGCAGGAAACTCAGATTGCTGTTTGTTCCAATTCCGCATTAAAGAGTGAGTTTTGTCTATGCCTGCTCTAGCATCTCCTGGTGGGGATGGGAGAGATTCTGAAGAATAAATGCCAGTCAGTGTAGATAGCACTGAAATGAATGTACCCATGTCCTGACTCATGTATGACATCTCCTTAGGTTTCCTATGTACACAGGGTATCTCAACGTTGAAGTCCATCTTAATTATTCTGGAGGAACTATCCTACCATTAGACTCTGAATGAGGACTGAGTGGATCTCCAATGCATTCCAATACATTATGCTACTCTTCTAAGCACTCTGATTCCTTCAGAAATCAGCCGAGTAGTCTCAAACATCTGCTTCAGGTGGAAAAGGGTGGGTGCTCTAATACTAGGCTGAAATTTGGGGGGAAGGGAACTTACCGCCTTTCATGGAGCTCTTGTGATGGTTGCCAGCCATCAGGAGGAGCTCCCCACAGATGTTTATAATCACAAACCCCCTAGAAAGGGTAAATAGTGGGGGTTTCAGGACAGATGAGATACTTTTTCACACAATTCATACATTATAGGATTCACTATCACAAGATGTAGGGAAAAGATTCCATGAGGACTGACTGGAATCTTATTTTATTTTTGGAGAAATCAGTGGTTGAGAACATGCATTGCAAGCTGAAGGTGACCCAGAAACTACAATTAATTCAGAATGCGGTAGCTAGACTGGTGACTGGGAGTGGCCGCCAAGACCATATAACACCAGTCCTGAAAGACCTACATTGGTTCCTAGTACATTTCCGAGCACAATTCGAAGTGTTGGTGCTGACCTTTAAAGCCCCGAACAGCCTCAGACCAGTATACCTGAAGGAGTGTCTCTACCTCCATCGTTCTGCCCGGACACGGAGGTCCAGCACTGAGGGCCTTCTGGCAGTTTCTCACTGCGAGAAGTGAGGTTACAGGGAACCAGGCAGAGGGCCTCCTTGGTAGTGACCCCTGCCCCGTGGAACGCCTTCCCATCAGATGTCAAGGAAATAAACAACTATCTGACTTTTAGAAGACATCTTAAGGCAGCCCTGTTTAGGGAAGTTTTTAATGTTTGATCTTTTATTGTGTTTTTAATGTTCTGTTGGGAGCCACCCAGAGTGACTGGGGAAACCCAGCCAGATGGGTTGGGTATAAATAATAAATTATTACTATTATTTTATTTTAGAGGAATCAGTGGTTGAGAACATGCATTGCAAGCTGAAGCTCCTGAGCTCAATCCCTGCCATTTGCAGGTAGGGTTGGGAAAGAACCCTGTTTGAAGAGATGAAGAGCCACTTTCAATCAGTGTAGACAATACTCAACTAGATAGGACAATGACCTGACTTTGCACAAGTCAACCTCTTGCATTCCTATGTTTTGGGCTGTTTAACTTGTTGAGTGGATAACCTAATTGGGGCACAGCCCACCTCAGGTAGCCCACCTGCCCTAATTCTGCTCCCTCATCCCCTTCTTGGAAAGACAAGATTTCAATTCAGTCCACATTGAAAGGTGAACTCAACTAAATGGTAGACGGACTGAAGCACATCCCTCCTTCAAAATTTGCACCTCTCTGAATTTTTGCAGCGAATTCTCTGGCCAAGTAATGTGGACATAACTACCTAGGCTGAGGTGATGTGTGCATACACACCCACACATAAAAACAGTGAAAGTAGTATACAAAATAAGCCCTATTAGGGAGACTTGCTTCACAAAAATGTGTATATTAAGGAGAATTGCATACAAATGTGTATATTGGGAGAAATTTGCAGTAAAAATCTGACAAATTTTCACGCGTATGATTAAAAAAAGGAAAACCCTCAGAAACTGATGTGGAAATGTGGGGAACTAAAGCTCAGATTGGAAAAATGAGCAGCTGAAACTGAAAATGACAGATTTGGCCAGCTCTCAGAGGGTCACAGGTTCCTCATGCCTGGTCTACAATGAGCATACGTAGTAGATAATTGCATTATGATAACGTGGGCACCACCTCACAGTGAGAGAAGGCAGAAGCTTTTCCAATCTGAGCTGCCTTTCTAACATTTTAATAAAACCTATTTCCTTTTTATATGATATAAAGGAGGAGGCAGGAAGGTAGAAAACGAAAGGCCTTGCTTCTGTTCCCTGCTCAATAGCTTATGAACATGATAACAATGCGGAAATATCAGCAGTTACCTGCCGACTGTCCCATTGGTGCTTCACGGAGACGAGAGGTGGAATTTATATCTAGTTTCGCAAGGGAGTTTTACAGGCAACTACTTCCATTATTGCTGAGGGGACTTTTATGTGTAATTTAATGAGCAGCGCCACGGCAAACAGCTTAACTGCTCAGTTTGGTGTCATTCTTTCCAAGTTCAGTGTTATTTAACACCCTCTCAGACTCGGGCAATGGAGACAATTCCTCCAAGGTGCTTTTGCAGCAGAATACAGGGGTGGAAATGAGAGTGGAGAGAAATCAGTGCACAGTAGTAATAATAATAATAATAATTTATTTATACCCCGCCCATCTGGCTGGGTTTCCCCAGCCACTCTGGGCAGCTTCCAACAGAATATTAAAATACAATAGTCTATTAAACATTAAGAGCTTCCCTAAACAGGGCTGCCTTCAGATGTCTTCTAAAAGTCTGGTAGTTGTTCTTCTCTTTGACATCTGGTGGGAGGGTGTTCCACAGGGCGGGTGCCACTACCAAGAAGTCCCTCTGCCTGGTTGCCTGTAACTTGGCTTCTCGCAGCGAGGGAACTGCCAGAAGGCCTCGGACCTAGTGTCAGGGCAGAACGATGGGTGTGGAGATGTTCCTTCAGGTATACTTTAGAGTGGTGTTTAAATGATAGCAGAGCTGGGACCATGGGGGAAGGGAAGGGACTGTAGATGGGAAACTTCACCCACCAACCCCAAAATGATCTTCTGAGGCCCCTGCCCTGAATTTTCCACTTCCTGAATTTTCCACTTCCATTATTTTAAATGATATTCTACTGATGTAAAGGGTCAGGACCTGCAGGCCTGCAGGAAACATGTGATCCTTAAGATGTCTCAACCTGGCCTTCAGGACTTGGAATTTGTGTACACCATTTTGATCAATATACACATATAATTTTTGAGAGGCAATTTACCCATATATAATGCAAGATGGCAGAGAGACTTGCCCAGGCCTAGCCAACATCTTGATCTTTAGTCTTCTGTATGTAGAAATGGTTTTCCACAATGGAACATTTCATCAGGTGAGACCCCACCTGCGCAACGAAGTGGTACAGCTCAGACTGCAGGATGGATAAATCTTTCAGTTTCTCTCAGTTTCTAATTTGTTCCACTTTTTAGTTCAGTTCCTCACATTTCCACATCAGTTTCCATGTTCTCAAAAAGCCCTTGTGAAGATTCATCTCCTTGTGAATTTCTCCTAATACACACATTTGTGTATGCTGTTTTGCCCAATATGCACATTTTTTGCATTTTCCCTATTTTGATGCATTTTTGCATGTCATTTTCACTAATGTACACATTCTCATACACAGCTTTCCCCTAATATAGGAACTTTTGAGCATGTTACTAGTTGGAAGAGCTGAATTACAAAATCTGAAGAAGTGTGGCTTTCAAAGGACAGTTTTGTTTTGGCTCGAAAGGTGCGAATCAGGTAGCTTCTCCTTAAAATGCTCTTCCACAGCTTGCCATGGGGGAAATTGATCCAGGTGGACTGTGGTGTCTCTGTTGACCCAGGTGATGCCGTATTGAGCCCCCACAGTGCTCTGATTTATTAATCCAAAAGGGACTTTCCCCCTCTCCTCTGTGCCTGCCCACACATCTTATTTTTAGTTTTTATGTGCAGGACACAGGCCCGACCTATTTACATATCCTTCTCATCAGCGTTCTAAGTCTTAATGGCTTCCTAATGCAGCCCTAATGGGATGGGACATGCTCTAAACGCTGCATGCCGCAATTACATATACGTTGCCGAGCCTCTGTGTTTTGCTCAGAATTCAAAATCATGCCATAGCAATTCTGCATGGTAGCACACTTCATTAAGTAAGATAGTCATTGTGGCCCCCGCATGACCCATCCAGCTAAATGAATGCTTACTGACTTGGGGTATGGATGGCTACCAAGTTAGCAATAACGCAACCTGATCTGGTTCAGCTGGTGTGCTTGGGAATTTACCAATATACCGTCATCAGAAAGACGGGAGTGGGAAATTCTCCATAAGTATTCCCCCCCCCAACTTAAAAAAGAAGGCATGACCTAGGAGAATAGAGTTAGAGGGAGAGAAGTGATGGCTAAGTGAACAAAAATCGATGGGAAAGTACTGATTTATTTCGTAAAACGTATACAGTGGTACCTCTGGTTGTGAACGGGATCCGTTCCGGAGGCCCGTTCGCAGCATGAAAAGAGTGCAACCCGCAGTGGCGCGCCTGGGCCTGCGCACATGCAGGTTGCGATTTGCTACTTTTGCGTATGTGCATGACGTCATTTTGCACTTCTGCACATGCGCAAGCGGCAAAACCCGGAAGTAACCCTTTCCGGTACTTCCGGGTCACGATGGGACGTAACCTGAAAGAACGTAAAATGAAGCTGACGTAACATGAGGTATGACTGTACACTGCTTGGTTGTAAAAGAAAACCTCAATGTGGTCTACAAAAATGTGGGGGGGGGACCCAGTAAAATTGCCAATAGATAGAATTAATAACAATTAATTACAAAACGCTAAGCTAGGAAGACACTAAAAACAGATTAAAACTTGCCACAAACTTTCTGAACATCTGGATAGGCTCACCTGAACAGAAATGTTTTTAGCGGTTGCCAAAAAGAGCACACTGAGGGCGCCTGCCTGATATCAATAGGCAGGGAGTTCCGAAGTTTCATTGCTGCCACACTGAAAGATCGAGTTCTTACAAATGCAGAACAGGTGTCAGTTCTGCAGATCAAAGTGGTCAGAACGATGGAATTATTAGATGGCGTTTTGGCTTGATCTAGTGGTATCTTCATATTTTTGCTCACCTATACCTCCCCCCGGACGCGGGTGGCACTGTGGGTTAAACCACAGAGCCTAGGACTTGCCGATCAGAAGGTCGGCGGTTCGAATCCCCGCGACGGGGTGAGCTCCCATTGTTCTGTCCCTGCTCCTGCCAACCTAGCAGTTTGAAAGCACGTCAAAGTACAAGTAGATAAATAGGTACCGCTCCGGCGGGAAGGTAAACGGCGTTTCCGTGTGCTGCTCTGGTTCGCCAGAAGTGGTTTAGTCATGCTGGCCACATTACCCGGAAGCTGTCGGGGGACAAAGTCCCTCACCCAGACTGTTGGGTGGCTTTTGATAAGCATTCATTGGTTGCTCAGTTCTGCCTCTGGCTCCTCCCACCCCTGTCATGTGACACCCTCCCCTAAGGTTGCCTAGAGGGCAATACAGCCTTTGGGCTGAATAAAGGTTCCCCGCCCCCATCGACCACATGTGTGCAGGAGGTTTCTGGATGAGGAGTGAGATGAGAGGCCAGTGAACAGAGTTAAGATGGAATCATAGAATTGTACCAGAGATGGAAAGAGGACCAAGTCCCAACCAGAGAAGAATGGCAGATTAAGTTGATGGATTATGACGAAATTGCAAAAATGACCAAAAGAATCAGAAATCAGGAAGACCAAAATTTCAATAAGGAATGGGGGAAATTTATAATTTATCTGAAAAACCATTGTAAACAGTTAAAATCGTTAGGGGGATTGGAATAACACTTGTAGTTTAAAGGCGAATTTTGGATATAATGGAGATGTAAAAGATTTGGATTATTATAAAAGATGCAGAAGGAAATGATTAACGAACGAGAGGACCCACAAAGGGAAGAAGGGAAGTCCAAGAGATTCTGTGGAATCTTGTTTTTATGGTCTGTGTTGTATGTTTGTGATTGTAAAATTTTAATTTGAAATTGTAGGGTTGAGAATTGTAGGGTTGGAATGACCCAAAGGGTCATCTAACCTAACCCCCTGCTCGAAGCAACAAGAGTGGTGTGAATGAGTTTGCTTCCTTTGGTTCAAAATTCAGTTTTGCCCTGTGGCCAATGACCTCGCTGGAAATCATCCACTTCCTTGTGGCTTCCAGGCTGGCCTCCTCTGTCAGGAGCTCGTCCTACACTCAGGTAGGACCCTGGCAGAGACACATGCCTGACGGGCATGTTGTTTCCCTCCTGGTTGATCGTTCAGGAGCTTCAAAAGCTTTCTTCTGCCCAAACATCACAGCGACTGATGCCAACCGACACCGGCACACTTAGGGATCTGCAGAGTATGCGCATCATGCGTAACAGACCTCAGCAACTCAGCGTTTTGGCTAATCTACTTTATTTACATATACAGTCATACCTCGGGTTGAAGTTGCTTTAGGTTGAACGCTTTCGGCTTGCGCTCCGCAGTGAACTGGAAGTAACGGAACACATTACTTCTGGGTTTTGCCACTCGCGCATGCACAGATGGTCAAAATGACATCACGCACATACGCGGAAGCGGCGAATTGCGACCCGCACACGCAGGTTGCATTCGCTTCAGGATGAGAACGGGGCTCTGGAACAGATCCTGTTTGTATCCAGAGGTACCACTGTAAACACACACGGAGTACTGCAACATGGCTCTCTCTCTCTCTAGCATCACACAGCAAAGAGAAAAAAACAAAGAACAATAGTCCCACTTCACGGAACACAGTAACACAAACATCCTGTCTCCGTCACTTCCCACTCTGTGGAGTCAGAACATATACCGTCATGTGATAGATGAAAATCCCATGACTGCAATCATGGAGCAGGAATTCTAACATCCTCTACCCTCTAGCCAGGATCAGTCCTGCAGATCCTCACTTTGAGCTCCTGTGCTTGGGCAGCTCATAGAATCATAGAGTTGGAAGAGACCCCAAGGGCCATCGAGTCCAACCCCCTGCCAAGCAGGAAACACCATCAGAGCACTCCTGACATATGGTTGTCAAGCCTCTGCTTAAAGACCTCCAAAGAAGGAGACTCCACCACACTCCTTGGCAGCAAATTCCACCACACTCCTTGGCAGCAAATTCACCCCTTAACCTCCTCTTCTCCAGGCTAAGCATGCCCAGCTCCCTTAGCCGTTCCTCATAAGGCATCGTTTCCAGGCCTTTGACCATTTTGGTTGCCCTCCTCTGGACACGTTCCAGTTTGTCAGTGTCCTTCCAAGCGACAGGCGTTCCCATAAATGCTCGGATAGAATAGCACCCGCAGAACTCCGATCCTTCTTCCCCGGGAACCACCAGTTTGCTGTCATCAAAATAATCCGCAGGGCTTTAGCTGTTTACAAGCTGGAAGCTGACAGGGCGACTGGTGGCCAAACCAGCGCTGAGTGCCAGGTCTTTGACCTGGGCAAATTTACAAAGTAAAGCTGGGCCTGCCAGTGCGGTCAGAATTCTTGCATGCTCGCAGCTGGCAGGAGGCCCTGACCATCACCTTTCCTTGCTATCTCACTTCCTGATATTGAATCAGAGATCCTTCCTTTTGTCGCTGCAAATCCTAGCCTTCCATTGCATGCCCACTAACCTGGTCTAGATGCTTATTACAGGAATTGCTTTATAATAGAAATGTGTAATAGGGTTGTGCTGATAAATGTACCTTCCATTTCGTTATTTCTCCTTCTGCTTTACAGGAACAGTTATTTTTAATGATTACTCAGAAATTCCAAACTGGTGGAGAACCCCGCCATGCTAGACCCAGGGCTTGCAAAAACCATCTAGGTTTTTAATATCAAAAATTTACTGAATGTGCAAGTTTAAAACAGCTGCTTCATAAAACAATTATTATACAGTGGACCCTCCGGATACAAATTAAATTTGTTCTGGGGATCCGTCTGTAACCTGAAAATTCCGTGTTTCAGAGGCACCACTTCTGCGCATATGCACAGCGAGATTGAGTGCTTCTGCGCATGTGCAAAGTGCGCAGAGCACCTCTGCGCATGCACGTGTGACGAAACCTGGAAGTATACACTTCCAGGTTTGCTGCGTTCGTAACCGGAAAGTTACATATCCAGAACAGTATATAACTAGAGGGTCCACTGCAGTCAACAATGGCCAATAGTTATGCCTGCATTCAATACAGGATCATAGAACACTAAAATATGCTGGATCTGACCATCTATCCCATTCTAGTCCATTATTGTTTACACTGACTGTAGGTGGCTCTCTATAGTTTTTATTTTTTATTTTTAATAAGTTTTATAAGGGTTTATAGAGAAAAATACAAAATTTAATATATTTTCTCTTTTTTTATCCAAACTAAAACTTTGATCTAAATACAATAAAATATAAAGGGGGAAAAGGGGGGAGGAGAAAGGAGTAGAAAAAGAAAAAGAAAGAAAAAAAGAATAGAAAGGAAGTTAAAAGAGAAAGAGAGAAAAATAAAATTCAGAAATTAAATAACTTCCAATTCTTCATTTGTCCGCTATATATAAACAATATTAATTTCATCCACTCCAATATAACACCCAACAAAGCCACTTTCTATAAACAAACATTATCTTCAATCCTCAAATCCAAATATCATCATTTCTTTTTCTTTCCATGTAAAAAGTCTATGAGAGGTTTCCAATCTTTAACAAATGTTAAGAATGACTTTTCTCTCATCAAACATGTCAATTTCGCCATCTCAGCTAAGTCTGTTAATTTTAAAAGCTGTTCTTCCATTGTTGGTCATCACCATCTTTGTGCACAGAGATCTTTTTAGTCAGGATCATGCCCAGTCCTGCCTGGAGATTCTCCCAGGGACTGAACTTGGAACTTTCTTCAGGCAAGATAGATACTTTACCACTGAGCTGTATGGTCCTTCTGATACATGCAAATGTATTGTTATGCACCACCCCAATCTCTGTGCAGTGAGAGATTTTTTTTGGGGGGGGGGGTCCAGGGGCTTACTGAGGATTCAATCAATTATTTTATTTGTATGACACCTTTTCACAGTTCAAACCATACTCAAGGTGGCTTACAACATATAAAGCAAACTATAAACATAACATGAGCAGTTGTGAGCAATAGACAAAACATCAAAAAGATTTTGGTTTTCTTGGAATGAGGGTCAGCAGAGAGTGTGGTGTCTTTAGAATATGTTGGTTTTATTTACGCATATATGCAACCTGAGCATAAGGTGTGGGGCTTGCGCCATTCTTCTGCTTTGGCGATCACTTGTAGCCGAGTAAGACTGTCTTCCATAAACACAGTTTTAACAGTGAGTCCATAAGTGACTGTAGAGGCCAATTCTGGATCCACACATCCTTCCACAGTGGGGACGTTGGTTTCCGGGTGGGAGTTGATCATGGTGAGGGTTTGCCAAGCGTGCCTTCCTCTTAGCACGTTTCTCCCTTGTGCCCTGAGTTCGAGTGTCTTCAAAGCCCACAACACCTTTGGTAAAGGCTGTTCTCCAATTGGAGTGCTCGCAGGCAAGTGTTTCCCAATTGTTGGTGCTTATACTACATTTTTAAAGATTTGCCTTGAGGCAGTCTTTAAACCGCTTTTGTTGACCACCAGCATTACACTTTCCATTTTTAAGTTTGGAATAGAGTAGTTGCTTGGGAAGACGATCATCAGGCATCTGCACAACATGACCAGTCCAATGAAGGTGATGTTGAAGAATCATTGCTTCAACACTGGTGATTTTTGCTTCTTCCAGTACACTGGAATTAGTTCACCTGTCTTCCCAAGTGAAGTGTACAATTTTTCACCATTAACACCCCAACGAATCTTTCTTTTCCATTAGTCATAGCCTTGAATCCAGCACAGATCAAACAGGCCTCTGTGTCTCCCGCTTCCAGCCTGTTTTCTGCTCACTCTCAACCACACTACTCTGGTTATTGTCCTTCAACCTAGCAGCTAGGTGAGAGGGTTCCCCACGAGGGAACCATCCCTTCCTTGCAGGTCTTGCAACCCTGGCTCATTCTTTTGGGGTGCAGATGAGGAGACTTAAGTGGGCAGATATGGTCATTATCTTACAAAATAGCTTGTCTGACTAATTCAGCAACAGAATTCTCTGTTAGATTCTAACTACAATTCCCATCATCTCTATGCATTTTGTGCATGCTTTATCCTTGTTGTTGTTTAGTCATGTCCGACTCTTCATGACCCCATGGACCAGAGCACGCCAGGCACTCCTGTCTTCCATTGCCTCCCACAGTTTGGTCAAACTCATGTCGGTAGCTTCGAGAACACTGTCCAACCATCTTGTCCTCTGTCATCCCCTTCTGCTTGTGCCCTCCATCTTTCCCAACATCAGGGTCTTTTCCAGGGAGTCTTCTCTTCTCATGATGTGGCCAAAGTATTGGAGCCTCAGCTTCAGGATCTGTCCTTCCAGTGAGCACTCAGGGCTGATTTCCTTCAGAATGGAGAGGTTTGATCTTCTTGCAGTCCATGGGACTCTCAAGAGTCTCTTCCAGTACCATAATTCAAAAGCATCAATTCTTCGGCGATCAGCCTTCTTTATGGTCCAGCTCTCACTTCCATACATCACTACTGGGAAAACCATAGCTTTAACTATACAGACCTTTGTCGGCAAGGTGATGTCTCTGCTTTTTATCCTAGTATTTGCATTTTCTGTATTCATTTCTTGATTGGCCAATAGGCACTGCAAAATTCTAGGAAGTGAAAAAGTGGTTGTGCTTCTATTTGCACAAATAATTGCAAATAAGCTAGGTCCCCCTTTGCATGTGAACAGAATCAAATTTCTCCACGCACCCCTACTACCAGGTCTAGCTTCTAATCAGAGAGAGTGATTTGTTTAGATTCCTCCTCACCTATGCAACTCATGTGGGCAAGCGGCTTTCCCCTCAACTCAGCCTACCTCCCAGGGTTGTTGTGAGGCTAAAGTGACAACTCTGTGCATGCTTTCTTGAGCAACGTGGAAGAAGGGGTGGTTGCCTCTGTTCATAATCCATGCCGACTCTGCTATCTGAGAACACCAGTCCTGTAGACCCATATGCAGCGTTGAAAGTGCCACTCGGTTGAATATGATAATCCTGCCACCATAAAAAATATTTTAATTAAAATTCCACATGCTCCCCTCGCCACCGCCTCTGCCCCTCCCTCCATCCCCCAAATGGAACATCTAGTGCCATTTGGAAAAAGTGGGGGGGAGGGAGGGAGAGAGAGAATAAAACCCACACTCATTCCACAATTAAATAATTGAATGATCTTCTTGCAAAAATGAAGTAGCCTGCTGCTTGCCCCCCTCCCCAGCGTATTGCAGTCTTATTTCCCTCTCCCTCGCCTCCTTTTTAACACCCAACCTCACTCCCCCCCCCCCCGCTTTGGTGAGATAAGACTGCCACTCTTGAAAGCCATTTTAAATATTCATGTTTTAATTAACGGACTTTATTGCATGAACTCTGTGTTAGACAATAAAAGGGACTTGCCAGAGGCTCCGCACATTTTGTGTTTGCTCTTGGAAGTGTGGGGGGGAGGGAGCTGGGAAGTGAAAGAGCTAATGTGCTTCCTCAGTCAACATTTGCAAGATGGATGGAATGGGGGCACGGCAGTTCGCGCGCTGGTTACTCTGCGACTGGATTACGGCAATGCGCTCCTTGCAGAGCTTTCCTTGCTCCTGAACCGTAAGCTGGAGTTGGTGCAGAATGCAGCAGTACGATTGCTGTCAGAGCGGAGCTTGTCAGCATTTAACACCTGTGGCTCAGAGATCAGCACTGGTTGCAGATTTGCTGTCAGGCCAGGCTCAAGGTGCTACTATATTATATAGGTGTCTAAACCACCAAGCCTCTTGGGCTTACTGATCAGAAGGTCGGCGGTTCAAATCCCTGCAATGGAGTGAGCTCCCGTTGCTCTGTCCCAGCTCCTGCTAACCTAGCAATTTGAAAGCATACCAGTGCAAGTAGATAAATAGGTACTGCTGTGGCGGGAAGGTAAACGACATTTCCGTGCGCTCTGGTTTCCGTCATGGTGTTCTGTTGCACCAGAAGAGGTTTAGTCCTGCTGGCCACATGACCTGGAAAGCTGTATGTGGACAAACGCCGGCTCCCTCGGTCTGAAAGTGAGATGAGCGTCGCAACCCCATAGTCGCCTTTGACTGGACTTAACCATCCAGGGTGTCATGGTCCTGTCTACGGGCGATCGAAGTCCCAGCTGAGGACATCGGGTCCGGGGGCAAGATGGTAGGGTGGGATCAGGAACGAGAGTCCAGAAACCAGGGGTCCGAGGGCTAGGAATCAGGAAGTCACGAAGTCAGTGGTCCGAGGGTTAAGAAGCAAGGAATCAAGAAGCTGAGGACCAGGAAGCAAGAAGCCAAATGCAGCAAGGCAGGAAACGTGTTGCTGTGTCAAAGAGCCGAAGGGAAATGCTGACCTTATATCCCTTCCCGGCTCTTGCCACCAGGTGTTGTGAGTTACCAAGTGGCCTCACCTGTGCAGCCGCGCCTTGCCTCTCCAGAACAAACTTAGGAAGGCCCCAGTCCTGTGAAGCCCTACTGGTCACAGGGCCCAGCTCCTGCACACACTCCTGACACAGGGGTCCTTTACTTTTACCTTAGTATATAAAGCCCCTAGCAACTGGGGACCAGCGTACCTGTGATATAGCCTTTTAAAGCTTTGCCCACTTTCTGCTTCTGGTCCTTCCCACCGCTGCCATGTAAGCCCCAGGGGGTTTCCATGAAACAGATGTGGCCTTCAGGCTGAAAAAACTTCTGCAGTCCAGCAAAAAGAGGAACATTAGTCCTGCATGGAAAGGGACTGGACTAGATGATCCCTAAGATACTTTCTAACTCTGCAGTTCTATTAATATTTTTGCAGTATCTCATGATCCACCCAGCACTGGATTTAGGGCAGTTTGGGCAGTTACCCTACACAGGAAGCCAAGCCAAGAAGGTCCAAAATGAACAAGATCCTTAACTGAGATGATCCATTTTGGGGCACCAACTTTTGGCCCTGCACAGGGAACCATATTACAAAAGTTTACCATATGGGATGGACTTTGGTAAACTTCTTCAGGTGCAAGGTGATCTTTGCAGACTGCTTGCACATAGCCAGTGAGGGGGCTGACCATCTTTTATTTTAGACCCACAAGGCCATGTTCGGGCAGTCCGGGGACAATGAAACGGCAGCCCAGATCAATGAACAAAACAAGTCCGTCTCTTGATGCCATTGTCAACAATTTGTTTGTGGTCCTGGGCTCTTCTGGGGAGGAAGGGTGGGTTAAGAATTGAAGAAATGAACCAGTTTGCACCAACAATGTTAGGGGAGGAAGGTCTGCCCTGCTAAGGATAAGGAGCCTTCGCTCTTTAGCAGCCGGAATTCCCATCCTCCTCCTCCTCCTCCTCCTCCTCAAGGAATTATTCCGAACAGCTGATCTTTCTGCAAGAGTTGAGGCTCTGCTTTGCTTTTATATGGAAATGCATGTGGTGACCTTTCTTTTAGCAAGCGTAGGTGAAGACCTCCACATGTTTCCTAACCAGAAAACAGAATTGTCTCTCCAGAAGAACATGCATTAATGTGGACCGGATGCAAATGTGGTTTCCTCGGGACCTGGCCCTCGTTGTGAGCTGAGATGGCACATTCCATTTGTTTGTGTTGCATATAGATCTCGTTATTCAAATTCAAAACTTTATTAGCAAAGCCAACAGGCCACAGCTGTACAAGAGTTAAAAGTGAGAATATGGATAAAAGGAAGAAAAGAACAGGCAAAAGGAGGTCCGTCGGGTGAACAGGTCTGTCACTCAGATGGTGGCCCTCAATTTCGCAGCTCTCTCGATGTACCTCGCGACCTTCTCTGTTATCTGACTATCCGTATCAGATAATAGAAAATACAGTGTAATGTCTGGTGAACGGCCGGGGTTGGAGAGAATGAGTGGAGTAATAATCTCATTCCTTAGGTCTTTATAAAGGGGGCAAGTAAGAAGGACGTGGGACACTGTTTCCGTGTTACCATCTCCACATGGGCAGAGTCGTTTTTCAAATGGAGTCTTTTGGTAACGACCTTCGAGTACAGCAGAGGGAAGAACATCCCATCTAGCCAATGTAAAGGCACGTCTGTATTTTGGGATGGTTAGTTTAGACAAATATGAAGCTGGAGAATCAAAATGAGAAGGGGGAAAATAGGTATACCATGGGCACAGTTTCTTTAAGATAGTCAGGTTGTTTTGTCGTTCAATGTCTTTCAGGCGCTGGCCTATTAGACTCTTTGCTTTAATGAGGCCCATTGATAGTAGGGACTGTGAGTGCAGACCGCATGTAAGGAGTTTTTGCTGCACAGTTTTAAACCACTTGCTTTTGTGAGGGTCTTGCATTACTAGCGGCAGTAGACCAGGAGGATTCAGATTAAGACGAAGCCATGGACTGATAATTAAATGTTAATGGAAAGAGGACGCAGAGGTTCACCAAGCACTGCTGAAAAACAGTAGTCCTCACCTGACTTCACGTTGAAAAGGGGAGCTGGTAGGCATCTCCTACCCTGGAGATCAAGAAGAGCTCTGGGTCTGAGTTAAATGTTAAGCAAAATGCTCCACAGACATCACTGAAATAATTCAGGCTGCTTCAGGAGTCCCTGTAGGGTCATTACCTGGATGAGCCCCCTGGATTAAGGGTTTGATTCAGTTTGTGTTTAAAAAGTAATTCACACTTCCCAAAGGAGTATGCAAAACAAAACATGGGCATCCAAGTTTTTGCAACATGGTTCTACAAGCAGTGGGTAATTTGTACAGAAATGCATATGCTAAGGTAAAGGTAAAGGGACCCCTGACCATTAGGTCCAGTTGTGACTGACTCTGGGGTTGTGGCGCTCATCTCGCTTTATTGGCCGAGGGAGCCGGCGTACAGCTTCCGGGTCAGGCAGCCAGCATGACTAAGCCACTTCTGGCGAACCAGAGCAGTGCACGGAAACACTGTTTACCTTCCCGCCAGAGAGGTACCTATTTATCTACTTGCACTTTGACGTGCTTTCGAACTGCTAGGTTGGCAGGAGCAGAGACCGAGCAACGGGAGCTGACCCCGTCACGGGGATTCGAACTGCTGGCCTTCTGATCGGCAAGTCCTATGCTCTGTGGTTTAACCCACAGTGCCACCCGCATCCCACATGCTAAGGTAGAGTGTGCATAAAAATGAGCATACTTGTGAGAATAACATGCAAAAATATATATTAGCGGAAATTGCTTTGCAAAGATGTGTACATTACGAGAAACGTGCAATGATATAGAAATATGGGGAACTGGAATCTAAGATTGGAAAAATGAGAAACTGAGAAAAATTGAAACTTACTTATTCATCCACCCACCCCTACCCTAGAATTAAAATCTTTCTTTCAAAAAAAAAAAAGTCAAGGAGACCATTGCGTGTGACAGTGGATGGCTTGCTTGTTTATTTTTGGTGCATTAGTTTTTTGAAGTGAAGTTTAGACCTATTTACAGAACTTGCTGCTTGGGTGTGACAGGAAAAGAGCCGGATTATTTTTGAAAATGTGTTTTTAGAACCCAAACTTGCTGCTGTTGATGAGCGTGTTGCCCAGAGAGTTCAACAGCAGGCCGAGTCCTGTGATGGTCAAGTGTCCTGTCCAGGCCATCACCATTGTCAGAAAGAATAAAGGTTCACGGAATCGACACGTTGGCCACAACACTTTGCAGTGAGGCCCGTGGCAGGCGGCAAAAGTGACCAACCGGATTTTGCATTCCTCGTGCGATAAGGTTAGGAGAGGTCCCTTGCCCTGGGTGAGCTTTCTCTTTCCATCTTAATCCCGACTTCCTCGTCCAGCTCAACGGCTCCCCGCACCCAACCCTAAGCGCTTTCTCTCCTTTGCGTGGCAGCATCTAATATTTATAAACAGAAACAATCAGGAGAACGAAAGATGGCAGGGACCCGTGGTGGCAACGGAGTCGTCTCTCGGCTTCCTGCCTGGAGGAAGAGTAGTTGACCTTTCTTCCCTCTCCCTCCCTCCCACCCCCCACCATTTGTGTTTTGCATAGCAGATGGTGCTCCATTTCTAAGAGAAGTTCGAAAGGCAAAGCTCTAGACACAGCCTTTTCAAGTTGACTGCTGACAAAGGCCATCTAGGTTACCTTCATGGTAAGGCCTGGTTCCCTTCTTCTCATCATCCAGTTTTCTCCTTGACCTGAACCCAGTCGTGCCATTTCCCTCCAGTTACATAGAGGCCTGATTCTTGTGGAAGTGGTCACCAACCGGCATCAGGGCTGCTGTCACAGTCCGGTTCACGGGCGATCAAAGTCCCGGCAGGGGACTTGGGGACCAGGGGAAAGATGGCGGGGTGGGAGCAGGAACAGGAGTCTAGAAGCCAGGAGTCAGGAAGCCAAGGGTCATGAAGCAAAGAGTCATGAAGTCAAGGGTCCAAGGATCAAAAAGCAAGGAGTCACAAAGTCAGGGGTCTGAAGATCAAGAAGCAAGGAGTCAAGGAGCCAAACACAGCAAGGCAGGGGAATGTGTTGCTGTGGCAAAGAGCTGAAGGGAAATGCTGACCTTATATCCCTTCCCGGCTCTTGCCACCAGGTGCTGTGAGTTACCAATCGGCTTCACCTGTGCAGCCATGCCTTGCCTCTTCAGAACAAACTTAGGAAGGCCCCAGTCCTGCAAAGTCCTACTGGTCCCAGGGCCTGGCTCCTGCACACACTCCTGACAGCTGCAGCCCTTTAGACTGAAAGTGAACGGTCACGTTTTCACTGATTCAAAAACTATTAGCCCGCATTTTCCAACCAAACCAGGTCAGTACAAGAGCAGTCTCCCCGCGTGTGATTCCTAGCAACTGGGGTTCAGAAAGATTGCTTCCTCTGACCCTGGAGGCAGAGCATAGCCATCATGGCTAGTGGTCACAGATAATAACAATAACAGCAACAATAAATTTTATTTATACCCCGCCCTCCGTGGCCAGAGCCAGGCTCAGGGCGGCTAACACCAGTAAAATTAGAGTAAAAACATAAGGGGGGGGACCCAATTTAAAATACAGGTTAAAATGCAATTTAAAATGCAGCCTCATTTTAAAAGTAGCCCATAGATCAAAGCCATAAGGGGAGGGCAACATAAGGGTCAGACTGAGTCCAAACCAAAGGCCAGGCAGAACAGCTCTGTCTTTCAGGCCCTGCAGAAAGATGTCAAGTCCCACAGGGCCCTAGTCTCCTGTGACAGAGCGTTCCACCAAGTCGGGGCCAGTACTGAAAAGGCCTTGGCCCTAGTTGACACCTGCTCCTCCATGAATTTGTCTGGTGTTCTTTTCAAGCCATCCAAGTTGGTTGCCATCACTGCTGCCTCTGGGAGTGAGAGCCATAGTTTAACAGTGTGCTGCTGTTTCTTTTATCTGTCTTGACTCTTCCAACATTCAGCTTTGTTGAAAGTCTACCAGTTGAAGTATTATGAGAGAGGTAGAAAAAATTCTCTATCTGCATTCTGCATATCAGGCATCATCTTATAAACCCCT
Organism: Podarcis bocagei; assembly: GCF_964188305.1. NCBI lineage: Eukaryota > Metazoa > Chordata > Lepidosauria > Squamata > Lacertidae > Podarcis > Podarcis bocagei. Next base: position 88,896,072 of record NC_138133.1, read on the forward strand.
ATCATGTCTCCTCTTGCTTGAATCTTCTATAAAGGGACCCTTGACCATTAGGTCCAGTCATTGTTGACTCTGGGGTTGCGGTGCTTATCTCGCTTTATTGGCCGAGGGAGCCGGCGTACAGCTTCTGGGTCATGTGGCCAGCATGACTAAGCTGCTTCTGGTGAACCAGAGCAGCGCACAGAAACGCCGTTTACCTTCCCGCCGGAGCGGTACCTATTTATCTACTTGCACTTTGATATGCTTTTGAACTGCTAGGTTGGCAGGAGCAGGGACCGAGCAATGGGAGCTCACCCCATCACGGGGATTCGAACCGCCAACCTTCTGATCAGCAAGTCCTAGGCTCTGTGGTTTAACCCACAGCGCCACCCGCGTCCCTTTCTATAAATTCGAAGTGCCCAAATATTGTAACCTTTCCTCGTATGTTCATCCCGTCAATTATTTCCCCTTTCCTGAACCCTTTCCAGCTCTACAATTGCCTGCTTGAGGTGAGGTGACCAGAATGGTACACATTATCTCAATTGCGGTCACACCATAACAACTTTATGATATTGGCAGTTTTGTTTTCCGTTCCTTTCCTAATGATCCCTAGCATGGCACCCCCCTTTTTCACAGATGCTACACACTGGACCACACTTTCATTTAGCTATCCATTATGAGTCATATGCTTCATGTACAGACACAAGATACCGTATTTTTTGCTCTATAAGACGCACCAAACCACAAGACGCACCTAGTTTTTGGAGGAGGAAAACAAGAAAAAAAATATTCTGAATCTCAGAAGCCAGAACAGCAAGAGGGATAACTGCGCAGTGAAAGCAGCAATCCCTCTTGCTGTTCTGGCTTCTGGGATAGCTGCGCAGCCTGCATTCGCTCCATAAGACGCACACACATTTCCCCTTACTTTTTAGGAGGGAAAAAGTGAGTCTTATAGAGCAAAAAATAAGGTACTTCTTAATGTCAGGCGATTGGGGGAGGGGAGGAATCAGGATTTCATGCCAGGATTTTGTTGGCATCTGTCTGTCTCAAGAGACAATGGAGTCCGCTTCAGGGGGTGAGGTCAAAGTGCTGAAATATCAGCACCCAAGTGACCTCCTAGGGTCGCAAATCTGGGCATTGTGTATGGAGGTCCTGGCTTGTCCAGATGACAAGACCCCCTCTCAGCCTCACTGATGTGGTCCAAAGGAAAGCAGAGCAGTATATTGGGACCAGATTGCCAGAGGGAAGCGTACAATGCACTATCCAACTGTCTGAGGGACTTCACCCCAGGTTTGTGTAGGGTTTACTCCTTAGTGTTTTCTCTCTCTCCTGAAGATATCCCGCAAGGTAGCAGAGGTTTAGGATCAGAGTTTTCCTTCTCCTAGATGGGCGACCTTCAAGCGTAGATGAGCCTCATTTGTCCCTCACTTTGCTCTACACCACATGCAGAAACTGCCTTTTTGACTGTTGGACTCACTATTGGCCTTGTCCATTTAATCTGCGGGAGACTGACTATGCATTCCAGATCACTTTGGAGGCATCAAAGCTTTTGAATACCTGTTGCTGGAAACCACAAGAGGGAAGAGGGCTCTGTTTCCCACAAACATTTGGTTGGCCACCGTGAGAACAGGATGACGAATGAGAAGGACCAATGGCCTGATCCACCGGTCTCTCCTTATGTTCTTAGAGAATGAGTGACTAGCCAGATATCTACAGCACAAACATTTGCCAACTATATGTCCTTCAAAATGCAATTATTATTATTTTATCTTTGATGGCAAGCAATTTGGTTCAAGCCCCTCCGGGGGCTGTGAAGCTCATCAGTGACCTCCTGCTCTTCTTCTGCATATTGTCTATTTAGGATTCTGCTTACAGCTTTCATCATAAGAGAGGGGAGACCCCCTGTCATCTGCGCTTGACGGGCTCCCACACGCCAGCTTGAGGGTCTCAGTGGAACGATGGCACAAAGTGTTCTCTTGTCTGTTGGCGTAACCCCAATTACTTTTTCCTTTGTGAGTGAGCCAGTCCATCTCCCCCCACCACAGCCTTCAGGGAGGGCTGCGGATGAGTGCCCCCCCTTCCCAGTGTTTGCTATATTTGGCAAGTTGAAGTGTGGAAAGAAATGAGTGATGGACTTAATCTCTGATACCACAAAGGTCCCTGGGGCTAGTGACGGCTTTCAACTGCTTGATAACTCAGATTTCTCAGCTGTCAGACAGTACAAACATCCCATTAATGTTCAAGCTGATAGTGGCGATATCGGCTCCAGGTGATGGGCAAAAATAAGTGGAGATATCAGATGTAGTTTGATAACAGCTATAAGGACCACAGTTGAGGTCAGGAGTTTTAAAGGTACAGACCAAGAATTTGGAACTGTGTGGAAAGTGACAAATACACACAGATATGATAAGAGCACCATAAATAGTAAGAAAGAAAAGGGCTGATTCAGTGATAAATGTGGCCACCTTGGAAATCATAACTATACCTCCAGGAAGGTGGGTTTACAGCTCCCATAAAACCCCCACACACACATCCTAGGGAATATTATTTATTGGTTTATTTTATTAATTTCATCAATTTTATACACCTATTCAAACCCTCAAAGTGGTTCACAAAAAAGACAAAATAATAAAATGATTAATAGGACAATAACTAGTTAAGACCTTTGAAACATTAAAATAGCAATAGACTAAAAACGGATTAAAACTCCCACCAACTTTCTTAAGAATTAAGAGGCTTGTCTTAAAAGGAGAAAAGAAAAAAAAACAGGTTCTGAAAAAGTCAGTGGCCTTAACTGTGAAGGTACCTGGCAGATATCAACAGGCATCGATTTCCAATGTGTAAGTGGTGCCACCCTAAGAGATGGAGTTATTATGAATACAGAATGGAGATTTTTGTTGGCAACTGTAACAGTGCCGGTTCTGCAGATTGAAGCAGTTGAATCATAGAATTTTAGAAGGGAAACCATGCCTTATGAGGAGCACTTGAAGCAGCTGGGTATGTTTAGCCTGGAAAAGAGGAGACTGAGTGGACATATGATAGCCATCTTCAAATATCTCAAGGGCTGTCCCATGGAGGAGGGAACAAGCTTGTTTTCCCCTGCTGTGGAGGGCAGGACTCGAACCCATGGCTTCAAGTTACAACAAAGGAGATTCCGACTCAATGTCAGGAAGAACTTTCTGACAGTAAGAGCTGTTCGACAGTGGAACGGTCTCCCTTGGGAGGCTGTGGACTCTCCTTCCTTGAAGGTTTTTAAGCAGAGGTTGGGTGGCCATCTGTCATGGATGCGTTAGCTGAGATTCCTGAATTGCAGGGGGTTGGACTGGATGGCCCTTCCAACTCTAAGATTCTATTATTCTAGAGCTGGGAGGGACCTGGTGGGTCATCTACTGCAACCCACTGCAGTGCTGAAATCTCTGCTAGATCCTACATGACAGATGGCTACCCAACCTCTGCTTAAAAGGTTCAAGGAAGGAGAGGCCACCACCACTCAAGAGAGTTTGTTCCATTGTGTGTTCTACTGTTCCACTGTCTGTTCCATTGTCAAGCAGCTCTTACCATCAGAAAGTTATTCCTGTTGTTTAGAAGAGTTTGGATTTGAAGAGTTTGGATTTGATATCCCACTTTATTACTACCCGAAGGAGTCTCAAAGCGGCTAACATTCTCCTTTCCCTTCCTCCCCCACGACAAACACTCTGTGAGGTGAGTGGGACTGAGAGACTTCAGAGAAGTGTGACTGGCCCAAGGTCACCCAGCAGCTGCATGTGGAAGAGCGGGGAATAGAACTCGGTTCACCAGATTACGAGTCTACCACTCTTAACCACTACGCCACACTAGTAAGAATCTGCTTGTAACTTGAGGCCATGGGATCGAGTCTTAGCCTCTGGAGTAGGAGAAAAGAAAGCTTGGCCCACCCTCCACATGACAGTTCTTTAGATATTTGAAGATGGCTATCATATCTCCTTTTTACCCAGCTAAAAAGGCATGTATGGGGTAAGGTGATCTCACATGTAAACTGGTCCCAAGCTGTTAAGGGCTTTGTATGCTAGTAGTAACACCTTGGACATGATCCAGAAGCAAAACAGTGGCCAGCACAGATCTCTGAGCACAGGTTTTATATGCTGATAAGGCATCCATCCTCTCAGCAATCACACTGCAGCATTCTGCACTAATTGCAGCCTCCAGATCAAGCACAAGGGAAGCCCCACATAAAGCACCTTGCAGTAATCTAGCCCTGAAGTAACCAATTTATGAACTACTGTGTCCAGGCTTTCCTCGTCCAGAAATGGCCATAGCTGTTGAACCAACTGCATGTCAGGAATGAGCCAGCTCCAAGCGAAGATTTGCAGCCAACTGCAGAAAGCAGCCAGGGACAGAAAGGCTCAGATGTTAGGCAGGGGGGAGCCGGCAGCTGCAGACTTCAGCTCTTCCTGACCTTGACGGGCAGGCTGATAAGGCAGTAGCTGAGAGCAGGCGTCAACACAGCCAAATCTCGCAGGAAGCATAAATAGACATGAATAGACTCAGCCTCTCAAATCAGGAAGGGGTTGGAGCTGATTCACTAAGTCTGAAGTGTCGGTGAATGTGAGGGCTGCTAGATAGGAAGCAAAACAAGAGAAGTAAAGGTCGTAAGTTCAATATCTACTGTCAACGCAGGAAGGAGTCTTCAGAAGGGTCAACTTGAGTAATGATGCCGGAGGCTTTGTCAGAGCTGTCCAGAGCTATCTGTTCATTTTTGCAATAAATCCTCCTTTTTAATTACCTGCGCTTACTGTGCTATCAAGCTGGGAACCTGGACTCCTGATACTGCAGTTGGTAAAAAAGGCGCTTCTAGCCACTAAGGCACAGGGCCTTCTCGGTAGTGGCGCCTGCCCTGTGGAACGCCCTCTCAGCAGATGTCAAGGCAATAAACAGCTATTTTACTTTTAAAAGACAACAGAAGGTGGCCCTGTTTAGGAAATTTTTAATGTCTGATGCTGTATTGTTTTTAATATTCAGTTGGAAGCCACCCAGAGTGGCTGGGGAAACCCAGCCAGATGGGCGGGGTATAAATAAATTATTATTATTATTATTATTATTATTATTATTATTATTATTATTATGGCTGCCTGAGCCTCTGGATAAAGAAGCACCTGCAGAATTTGAAACCTGCTCCTGTATCATGCCAAATCTCATAAACTCTATCACTAACATATTTTCAGATCTTAGATAGTGGCACTTTTAAGGCAAAGGCTGCAGGAACGGACACCCACCTCCCCTGTGGCTCAGATGAGGAAAAACCCATTTGAATCGATCTTGATTTTAGGTATGAACATGGAGCGTGAAAGACGTACCTCATCACTGTAACGGTTGTAAAGGCAAAAGTGTTCCACGAGAGGTTGCATCAAAGGAAGGCATCTCAGGGAAAACCAGCAGAGAGCTAGAATCTAGGGCAGCAGGATTGGTTGCAAGAACAGTTGTGCGGAGTTGAGTAAAGCTCATTGGTTCCGCCCTTTGGTTTCCCGTGGTCTAATTTTGTATAAAGTTTCTAGCAACAGCTCAGGATGGCTGAGCATCCCTCTGTTCACCTCGAGAGCCATCTGGGCTTTGCAAAGCCTCAAAAAAACCTTGAAGGTTTCTGCAAGCGCTCACAAGGAATTCTAGCAAAGCCCAGATGGCAGACCCTTCCTCCCTCTCCCTGTCTCAGCAAGCTACCTCCCTTATTTACCATTGGCGGCAGACGGGGTCCTGGTTCACTGCAGGCAGGCAGGCCACATGGCCTGGCCAACTCTAGCAGTTGAAATGATGTTTCTGAGCGTGCTCAGAGACACAGGTTCCTGTCAAGGGCCAAAGCATCATGGACCAGGATTGTGGAGGTTGAAGGTTTGTGCAACAGGGGTCCTGTCTTCAGCATCCTAGTGCCACTCAATCAGTGAGGAGCTTTTCTGGCCACTGAGAATTTTCCTCACCCTTTGTGTTGCTTGGAGCCAATCAGAGTAAAAGGAAAGGAGTGAGCTACTGAGGATTGGCTCCTAGGGTCACTCTAGAGAAGGTGCATAGGAAGAACGTTGAGGAGTCATCATTCTGTCTGCGTCAAAGCTAAGCATTTAGGACCACTGACCACACAAGATGCTTCAGCATCAAGAGAATGATGTGCAAGTTCTGCTGCAAGGGAAACACAACTGGCCGCTCTGAAAGAAGATACTGGAGCAGTCCAAAACATTGGCCCATGTATTTGCAGAGAGAATTCTAGATCTAGACCAGGGTTTCCCAAACTTCGGTCTCCAGCTCTTTTTGAACTACAGTTCCCATCATCGATGACCGCTGGTCCTGCTAGCTAGGGATGAAAGGAGTTGCAGTCCCAAAACAGCTGGAGACCCAAGTTTGGTAGCAGGGGCATCTTACCCATAGAGATAAGTGGCGTGGGGTGCCAGGGCGCCACGTTCTGGAGGGCGCCAGGGAAGGGGCGGAGGCTGGCTGTGGTGCCTCCTGGCATCAGCCTGCCGCCCTTGCCTGCCACTACCATGCCGCTCCGAAGCAGCCTGGACCCTCCGTCTGCCTTGGCCACTGTGGCACGAAGCAGCCAGCTGAGCTGGGAGGCACTGCGGCCAGCCTCCGCCTCTTCCCTGCCGAAGGAGCTGCCCTCCAGCCACTACCCACCTCCTCCAGCCCCACCAGCAGCGCCGTCCTCCCCAAAAAACTCTGGGAAACGGGGGGGGGGGCAGATGCCAGAGGGAGCTTTACACCATGGTGCTGGATATGTTTCACACGGCCCTGTTTGGGAGACCCTGATCTAGACGAAAAAACAGTATTGATCATTTCAATGCATCCCTAATTGTTATTATTGCATGACCTTAAAAGTAAAGGGACCCCTGACCATTAGGTCCAGTCATGACCGACTCTGGGGTTGCAGTGCTCATCTCGTTTATTAGCCGAGGGAGCCGGCGTACAGCTTCCGGGTCATGTGGCCAGCATGACTAAGCCGCTTCTGGCGAACCAGAGCAGCGCACGGAAACATTGTTTACCTTCCCGCCAGAGCGCTACCTATTTATCTACTTGCACTTTGACGTGCTTTCGAACTGCTAGGTTGGCAGGAGCAGGGACCAAGCAATGGGAGCTCACTCCGTCTTGGGGATTCGAACCACCGACCTTCTGATCGGCAAGTCCTAGGCTCTGTGGTTTAACCCACAGTGCCACCCACGTCCCTCTCCACCCGCGTCCCTCTTGCATGACCTTAGAAGGTTGTATAATCTTAGAAGGAGGCATGGCTGTCCCTATCCTGAAGGGACCCTGAGATTCTGAATTTGCCACTATACTACTGCGCAAAGAAAACTGCACATCTCTTGATCCCCAATGAATTGTTTTGGGCCCTATCTCAGTGCTTTACATGTGGAAGTTTCCAGGTTTAATCCCTGTAGAAGCGGATTTAGGGCAGCATGTCTGATTCGGTTGCACTGGGCGCAGAACCTCAGGGGAACCAGAGGGGGCACCACAGCTATGGTGTAGAACGGAAGGCGAGAAGTGGGGGCACTGAATTTTGGTGCTGCAGAGAGCGCTGCTGAAATTTGAGACTCCAAGGTCTGCTATTGACCCCTGGCATTTGCAGGTAGGCCTGGGAATGTTCTGTTTCTGCTGCCATTTAGTGTAAGGTAAAGGGACCCCTGACCATTAGGTCCAGTCGTGACCGACTCTGGGGTTGCGGCGTTCATCTCACTTTATTGGCCAAGGGAGCCGGTGTACAGCTTCCAGGTCATGTGGCCAGCATGACTAAGCCACTTCTGGTGAACCAGAGCAGTGCACGGAAATGCCGTTTACCTACCCAACGGAGTGGTACCTATTTATCTACTTGCACTCTGAGGTGCTTTTGAACTGCTAGGTTGGATGAATTAGTGGTCTGATTCAGTATAAGCCAGCTTCCTAGGTTTCCTGTGCTCCTGTTCTTTCTGGGCCAGAAAGCATTCTTCTCCAATTCTCTCACCACAGACTGCCTGTTCTGATGCAAGAGCAAAGAGCTGGTTCATGTGTTTTATTACTGGGAGGGGCAGGACATGATGGGGGTCTGAAATTGTGACTTGTTTTGAGGTTCGGTCTAGACAAGGGGCCTGGGTCATTGTGAAATAGCTCATTTTGATGGAGACTTTAAAGACGTCAGAAATGTTACTCCTAGGGTAACTGCCTGGTTTGCTATTTCAGTGGCTTTCGTGATGCTGATTCTCGTTGTCATAGCTTCATGAGATTTATCATAAACACAGTTTAATATTGTTTTAATTTGAATGCGCATTGATGGAAAGGTGGCCCAAACCATATATATATATATATATATATATATATATATATATATATATATATATATGCTTTTGTAGATTTTCACGGGTACAGGAATGCAGGTTTTGGTGTCTTCGGGTATCTTCCCGTGTAAGAGTTGGGGTGTCTAGGCGACGTTTCGACGAGGTCTCACTCGTCATCTTCAGGCTGGTGCTTTCGGCTTCTTGTTACTAGAACAAGAAGCCGAAAGCACCAGCCTGAAGATGACGAGTGAGACCTCGTCGAAACGTCGCCTAGACACCCCAACTCTTACACGGGAAGATACCCGAAGACACCAAAACCTGCATATATATATATATATATATATATATATGCAGGTTTTGGTGTCTTCGGGTGTCTTCCCGTGTAAGAGTTGGGGTGTCTAGGCGACGTTTCGACGAGGTCTCACTCGTCATCTTCAGGCTGGTGCTTTCGGCTTCTTGTTACTAGAACAGAGCAGGATCTCAGTGTTTGAGTTCCTATAAATACTGTTGAGGGGGTGTGGTGTATAGCCTCCAACGTTCTGGGCAGAGAGGAAGTTCCCAGGTTAGTGTGCCTTTTCTTCTTTTGTTCCTTAATTACTTGAGGGATATCTTGAGTGATTTCTTGAGTGATATTCTGAGTACCGCTTAGGAGGGTCATTAGGTGTGGATTAGTTGCTAAAGCTTTCGTGTCTTGACCTCTTGAGCTTGTGAAGAGTTTTTCTGAGAAGATGGCTGTACTGCACCTAGTTGTGCTCTGGCTTGGCTTCGTGTATAGGGGCGAGCTGTGGCCCTGTGCCCTGCGCCAGCCAGACCCGTGTAGGGACTGCAGGGGGGTGCAGCATCCGGAGGTGCCACTATGGTTTGGCTACTGGATGGTGTCTGTAATTTATCTGTGGAGAGGGTCTGGGTTTGGGTCTGGTGTGGTTGATTGGAGATGGCGTTCTGTGTGCCTCTGGTTCTGGTGTCGGTTTTTGTGGGGAGGGCTAATTTCCAGATGTCTGGCAGGCGGGACGTGTCGTCACGCTTGTTCATGTTGTGAGGGTGTTTCTCTATCTCGATGGCTTCCATGATTATTCTCTTGTGGTGATGTTCCATGTTAAAGAGCAATTTGGAATCTGCAAAATTAATTTCGTGTCCTGTTTCTTTCATGTGTTGGTAAAGAGAGGAAGTTTTTTCTTCTTTTTTGACGGCATTCTTGTGTTCTGCGATACGTGCATTTATTCGTCTGTTTGTTTGTCCAATGTACGTGGCTGGGCAGACTTTGCAGGGTATTTCATAGACCCCTTGGTTTTCTAACTGGATTTTATCTTTTGGGTTTCTGAGGATATTGGCTATTTTTTGGTTGGTGCAAAAGGCTGTTTTGATATTGTGTTTATGGAGGATTTTGCTAATTTTATCTGTAGTGCCCTTGATATAAGGAAGGAGGGCCATGCCATTGTTTTCTTCTGTGTCTTGGTTTTTGGGGGGTGTTTCTTTTTGGATTAGCTTCGTAACCCTGTTTTGCTGGTATCCGTTGGCGATTAACACATTTGAGAGATTCTGTAACTCAGTTGTCAAGTGGTCTTTGTCAGCCAGGCGTTTGGTTCTGGAGATGAGAGTCTTGGCTACGGAGTTTATTTGTGCAGGGTGGTGGTGTGATTGTGCATGTAAGTAGCGGTTGGTGTGTGTTTTTTTCCGGTAGATAGTGTGTCCTAGGGAGCCATCAGGTTTTTTGTAGATTAGGATGTCAAGGAAGGGAAGTTGGTTGTTGGCTTCTATTTCCATAGTGAATTGTATTTTGGGGTGTAGGCTGTTGAGATGTGTGAGGAAGCTATCTAGTTTTTCCTTCCCGTGTGGCCAAATTACAAAGGTGTCGTCAACATATCTGAGCCAAAGTTTGGGTTTGTGTTCTGACTTGTCTAAAGCATTGGTTTCAAAGTGTTCCATGTACAGATTTGCGATGACCGGTGAGAGGGGTGATCCCATAGGTGCTCCTTCTATCTGTTTGTATCTTTGTCCATTGTGGATGAAGTACGTGTTGGTTAGGCAGTGGTTGGTCAGGTCCAGGATGTATTCGGGGGGATTGTATTTGTTTTGAATGGCTGTCAAGGCTTCATTAATGGGCACTTGTGTGAAGAGAGATACAACATCGAAGAAGAAAAAACTTCCTCTCTTTACCAACACATGAAAGAAACAGGACACGAAATTAATTTTGCAGATTCCAAATTGCTCTTTAACATGGAACATCACCACAAGAGAATAATCATGGAAGCCATCGAGATAGAGAAACACCCTCACAACATGAACAAGCGTGACGACACGTCCCGCCTGCCAGACATCTGGAAATTAGCCCTCCCCACAAAAACCGACACCAGAACCAGAGGCACACAGAACGCCATCTCCAATCAACCACACCAGACCCAAACCCAGACCCTCTCCACAGATAAATTACAGACACCATCCAGTAGCCAAACCATAGTGGCACCTCCGGATGCTGCACCCCCCTGCAATCCCTACACAGATCTGGCTGGCACAGGGCACAAAACCACAGCTCGCCCCTATACACGAAGCCAAGCCAGAGCACAACTAAGTGCAGTACAGCCATCTTCTCAGAAAAACTCTTCACAAGCTCAAGAGGTCAAGACACGAAAGCTTTAGCAACTAATCCACACCTAATGACCCTCCTAAGTGGTACTCAGAATATCACTCAAGTAATCACTCAAGATATCCCTCAAGTAATTAATGAACAAAAGAAGAAAAGGCACATTAACCTGGGAACTTCCTCTCTGCCCAGAACGTTGGAGGCTATACACCACACCCCCTCAACAGTATTTATAGGAACTCAAACACTGAGACCCTGCTCTGTTCTAGTAACAAGAAGCCGAAAGCACCAGCCTGAAGATGACGAGTGAGACCTCGTCGAAACGTCGCCTAGACACCCCAACTCTTACACGGGAAGACACCCGAAGACACCAAAACCTGCATTCCTGTACCCGTGAAAATCTACGAAAGCAATATATATATATATATATATATATATATATATATATATATATATATATATATATATATATATATATATATCGTTCCATCATTCCAATGTAGTGGTAATTAACACAAGTTTCCTTTTCAGGAGAAGAAATCTTGCAAGATGCCAATAGTCAGATTTTGATTTCTGCGTGGGCTCAGAGAATTGATTTATTTTATTTTATGAATGCCCATAAGCTCCACCTCCACAAAGTCATTGTCACCATGGTAACAAAAATTGTTTAAAACAGGCAAGAAGCCCAGTTAAAACTGGCAGAGACAGGCTAGTGAAGGAACCGAGACAGACAGCAGCATCCTTGGAGATGCAGAGATGGGAGATAAAAAATGATGGGACTTTGATGAAATAGAATGTCTTTTTCTGGGCATTCCTTAATAGGAGAAGGAGAGCTTTGTTTATGCCTATGTCACTGTATTCCATCATGGAAGCCAATGGCTATGTTCACATGAACTAAGATTAAAAACAGAGCATACTGGGCGTAATTGCCAGGGATATTCAGGAAGACAGCACCTCTGCTTTCCTAGTAGGACTTTCTCTGAGGCTGAGATAGAATCATAGAACTGTGGAGATGGAAGAGACCCCCAACAGTACAGTGGTACCTCGGGTTAAGAACTTAATTTGTTCTGGAGGTCCGTTCTTAGCATGAAACTGTTCTTAACCTGAGGAACCACTTTAGCTAATGGGGTCTCCCCCTGCTGCCGCGCCGCCAGAGCACGATTTCTGTTCTCATCTTGAAGCAAAGTTCTTAACCTGTGGTACTATTTCTGGGTTAGCGGAGTCTGTAACCTGAAGCATCTGTAACCTGAAGCGTCTGTAACCCAAGGTACCACTGTAATCTAGTCCAGCTCCCTGCAGTGCAGGAATCACTGCTAAAGAATCTCGGCATATGATCATTCAACCTCTGCTAAAAAACCTTCAAGGAAGGAGAGTCCATCACCTTCTGAGGGAGTCTGCCCCACTGTCGAGCAGCCGTAACTGTCAGAAAGTCCTTCCTAATTTTATCTGAATTCTGCTTTCTTTGAGTCCTTTAGATCAGGGCCTACTCTCTCTCAAGCAGCAAAACAAGCCTGCTTCATCTTCTATGTGTTAGCCCTTCAGATATTTGAAGATAGCCATTATTTCACCTCTCAGTCTTCTCTTCTTGCAATTAAACATACCTGCATACATAAATTCTGCCTACTCAGGTGTTTCTTCCTCCACACGCACCCTGCCACCCTCTGTCATGTTCCCATTCATCTACCCATGTGTAGAAGGACAACCATCCATAATGGGAAGTCTACATGGATAGAGATGTCTCCCTACTACAGAAGGTCATCTTGCTACTCATGGACGATGAACAGAAACATGATGGATGGGGCAGGGTGGGAGGGCCTCGTTTACACTTACCCTGTCCCTTCCATCATGTTCCCATTTATCCTCCACAAGTTGACAGGTGACCTACCATAGCAGAGAGCATCCTCTCCTCATGTTGGGTCCTCACATATTTCAATAAGAAAATTTGGCTCAATCCTGAAGCTGAAACAACCGGATGCATTCCAGATGCTGGTGTCTGGAATGCGACCAAGCATGTCTGTAACTTGAATGAGAATGGTCTCACACCATTTGTGGGAGCTGGCATCTGGGACATTAGAGTACAGTTCTAGCTACTTTTCCCCTGAAACTTGCAAACGCAGAAAGCCCCAGGGGAAGAATTCAGCATTCCTGAGAATTTCAACATAGTAAAACCAGTTTCGAGCCTTTAATTCTACCAAAAGTGGTTGGTGTGTGTGTAAAAAAAAAAAAAGTGGAATTATTATTATTATTATTATTATTATTATTATTATTCCGCCCTCCCCAGCCAAAGCCAAGCTCAGAGTGGCTAACAACAGTAAAAATAACAGAGTTTACATAAAATCACAATCAATTAATTGAAATACATTCTAATAGCAATTCATTCTAAAATCAATTCAAAATCAAATTAATGGCAACTATTGGGCTAGAGTGCTATGAGGATTACAGAAGGAGGGGGTCAGGCTGTGCCTTGGCCAAAGGCCTGGTGGAACAGCTCTGTCTTGCAGGCCCTGCGGAAAGATGTCAAGTCCCGCAGGGCCCTAGTCTCTTGTGACAGAGCGTTCCACCAGATCGAGGCCATGGCTGAAAAAGCCCTGGCTCTGGTTGAGGCCAGCCTAACCTCCCTGTGGCCTGGGACCTCCAATATGTTTTTATTTGAAGACCGTAAGGTCCTTCATGGGACATACCAGGAGAGGCGGTCCCGTAGGTACGAAGGTCCTAGGCCGTATAGGGCTTTAAAGGTTAAAATTGTAGAGTTGGAAGGGACCCCAATGGTCATCATCCAATCCCCTGCAGTACAGGAATCTGTGGAGTCTTAAAAAAATGGGGAGGGGGGGGTCTGAGTACCGTTCCCAAACTTTGGTGGTTCGGATACGTGTCCTGCATAAGGTTCCTTCCTTTACTGTGAATACCAAAATCAGGTCAATTCTGCAGAAAAGAAAAGAAAGAAATTGGGCAATTTATGGCAGTTTTGTGTAATTTACCCATATTACATGGTTTGGAATATCTTGGTGCAGAAGTGTGATATTTTAAGCACGAGTACATTCTGAAGAGCAGTCAACAGAAGACTGGAACAGGTAGGGGCGTTCATTGGATCTGGATATATCCCAAATCTGAGCTGCATCAGACTGATTGGAAGAGCTTTGGCCCATGTCCAAGCCGACGTGGGCTCCCTCTGAATCTTCCCTGACTGAATCAGAGGCTCGCGGACGTTTCGAAGATACGGAAGAAGTGGGTGGGACCTTGCAAACTGTGTGTGCCAAATTTGCAGTGTTTCTCCTCAACCTCGCTGTAGAAAGAAAATGCCTTATTTGGATTTGGACCTGGGCAGTTAAGTGAAATTATCAAAGAGCCGATTTGGCATCCAAACTGAATCTTGTGATTGGTGCACCCCCACCCCCACCCCGAAAAACAGGGAACTTCATTTTCTGACAATGGATCAAAATCCAGGCCTAAATCGTGTGAAGTATGGATCAGATTCAAAGCCAGGCAAGATGGAAAGCCAGGCAAGTGGAATTTGCTGCCAAGGAGTGTGGTGGAGTCTCCTTCTTTGGAGGTCTTTAAGCAGAGGCTTGACAACCATATGTCAGGAGTGCTCTGATGGTGTTTCCTGCTTGGCAGGGGGTTGGACTCGATGGCCCTTGTGGTCTCTTCCAACTCTCTGATTCTATGATTCTATGATTCTAAGATCCTCAGGCCAATCAGAGTCTGTAAGAGACTATGAAACAGGCACAAGAGGTATAACAGATTTAGTTATTCTGTAAACACTAGTAGTATTTTGTATTCAACAACAGTAGGCAGCTTTATTCTGATTTCATAGAATCATAGAGTTGGAATAGACCACAAGGGCCATCAAGTCCAACCCCCTGCCAAGCAGGAAACACCATCAGAGCACTCCTGACATATGGCTGTCAAGCCTCTGCTTAAAGACCTCCAAAGTAGGAGACTCCACCACACTCCTGGGCAGCAAATTCCACTTTCGAACAGCTCTTACTGTCAGGAAGTTCTTCCTAATGTTTAGGTGGAATTTTCTTTCTTGTAGTTTGGATCCATTGCTCCGTGTCCGCTTCTCTGGAGCAGCAGAAAACAACCTTTCTCCCTCCTCTATGTGACATCCTTTTATATATTTGAACATGGCTATCATATCACCCCTTAACCTCCTCTTCTCCAGGCTAAACATGCCCAGCTCCCTTAGCCGTTCCTCATAAGGCATCATTTCCAGGCCTTTGACCATTTTGGTTGCCCTCCTCTGGACACGTTCCAGTTTGTCAGTGTCCTTCTTGAACTGTGGTGCCCAGAACTGGACTGTGCATCTGAATAGTGCATCTCCCATCCAGGGTTGCATTAACTCACCCAATGAAGAAGACATAAGCAACATATAATTTATAAACTAAACACACACACACACACACACACACACACACACAGAGAGAGAGAGAGAGAGAGGTCCCACTTTCTGAACACGATGCGTTCCCAGCAAACCATTTGTTAGCCAAGCATTCACATGTTGTTGTTTATTTGTTTAGTCGTGTCCGACTCTTCGTGACCCCATGGACCAGAGCACGCCAGGCACGCCTGTCTTCCAGTGCCTCCCACAGTTTGGTCAAACTCATGTTGGTAGCTTCGAGAACACTGTCCCACCATCTCATCCCCTTCTCCTTGTGCCCTCCATCTTTCCCAACATCAGGGTCTTTTCCAGGGAGTCTTCTCTTCTCATGAGGTGGCCAAAGTCTTGGAGCCTCAGCTTCAGGATCTGTCCAACCAGTGAGCACTCAGGGCTGATTTCCTTCAGAATGGAGAGGCTTGATCTACTTGCAGTCCATGGGACTCTCCAGAGTCTCCTCCAGCACCAGAATTCAAAAGCATCCATTCTTCGGTGATCTTCTAGCATTCACATAATGAGCTGATGATTTCCATTATTTCCTACAGGAACATTTGTCCAATCTCGCTCCCCTGTTCCTCCATGGTTTCTTCCTGAAATGGCTCCAGCCAACCAGAAAAAGAGAGACAAAGGAAAAACCGATTTGTCCAATTTCTCCTGCTCCCCGATTTGTTTGATCTCGCTTCCTTGCTTCCTTGCTCTCTGCCTGAAAATGGTTGCCACAGACCAGGTAAGAAAGCAAGGAAGGAAGTGGGCAAACTGACTGGATATCTGTATAGCAAGGTTTTGGTACTCTTTTCTCCTGTTTGGACAGGTGAGCTTTCACATAGCAAGAGTTCAGAAAGCAAGACCCGTGTGTATAAAAATATAGAATTGTGACTCAGTGATTTTGCATCAAGTAGTGTTTTACAGCATCTTCAGCAACCTGAGGGTGGCACTGGAAAAAGGAGAGAGAGAAAGCAGTTTGAAGATGTAATAGTTTGAGAGATTTCAGCAATCCAAGGACATGTTCTGACCAGGATAAAACTCGCAGTTCCCTGCAGGTATTCTCTGCCGTATCCCACAACGATATCTGGTGGTGAGCCAAGAACCTGGATAAATCTTTAATTATTGAAAACAGGCTTAAAGCAACATCCATGCTTCCTTCAAACTCCAGTGGAGCAGCCACTCTCGCTGCCTCCTCTTCCAGACAGATTTCCATAACTTTCCCAGAACAGAAAGATACTGAGCATGCTCCACTGCTGTGGAGAGAGGAGAAGGAGGAGTTGGTTGATAGATAGCTCAGTCGGTAGAGCAACTCTTAATCTCAGGGTTGTGGGTTGAAGCCTCACGTTGGGCAAAAGATACCTGCATTGCAGGGCTTGGGCAAGATGAACCTTGGGGTCCTATCCAGCTCTACATTTCTATGGCTAACAGTCTATGGATAGGACCTCTTGCTGGTTTTGCAATGTACATGGAGGTCCTGCTATCCAGATGTTCATTATGCCAAAATTCACTTAGCCAAACATGAGGAATTTCCATCCGAACCTCACTATAGACACCACATATTCAGATACCCCAGGAAGCGGGGGCAATTGGCAGGCCCCCAGCTGGCTCCAGCTCACCAGCTGGTGTGCCGGGCGAACTCCAGTCCTTGTTGCAGCATCTGCAACCCACAGCTTCAAAAGCTGGGGCATGCAACTCAGCAGAGATAACGTGCAAACAGAAGTGGCAGGAGAGGTTGTGTGAGCATATTTACAAGCAGTTAATTTAGCATAAAGGTAAAGGTAAAGGGACCCCTGACCCTTAGGTCCAGTCGTGGCTGACTTTGGGGTTGTGGTTCATATCTCGCTTTATTGGCCGAGGGAGCCAGCGTACAGCTTCCGGGTCATGTGGCCAGCATGACTAAGCCGCTTCTGGCGAACCAGAGCAGTGCACGGAAACACCGTTTACCTTCCCGCCAGAGCGGTACCTATTTATCTACTTGCACTTTGACGTGCTTTCAAACTGCTAGGTTGGCAGGAGCAGGGACTGAGCAAAGGGAGCTCACCCCGTCGTGGGGATTCTAACCGCCGACCTTCTGATCGGCAAGTCCTAGGCTCTGTGGTTTAACCCACAGCGCCACCCGCGTCCCTTTTATTCAGCATACATCAGGACAAAAGGAAAACATGTCTGATCCCCTTCGTGTCCAAAGCAAGAAGTCAAAAGCGAAAGCAAACGGAATTTCCCAGCAAACTGTGCTGGAATGTAAACAGACATGTGACACACAACAGTCTCATGCCTGTCCCTTAAGGTGGGACGGAATATTCTAACACTATGCTCTACCTCCACAATTGGAAGCAGCAATGCTTCTTGAATCCCAGTTCCTAGGAACCACCGGAGTGGAAAGGACTCTTTGCTGGAATCATGTTTATTGGTTTCCCACAGGCATCTCGTTGGCCACTGTGAGAGCAGAATGCTTGTTTAGATGGCCTGATCCAGTAGATCTCTTCTTATGTTCTTATAGAATCAGTGTTGGAAGGAACCCTGAGGATGATCTATCTCGTCCAACCGCCTGCATATGCAGCTTTATGTTCCCTGATTGGAAAACAAAGCCCTGGAACTTTTAAATCGCAAACAGTATGGAAAGGGGAATCATATCATAATTTATGCAGTCCCACCATGAGTGTAAATCAGGACAGATGCATAATAAAAAGGACAGGGATGGATCCTTGGTGTGGTAGGCAAAGACTGTGTTGTATTCTCCTGAGAATTGACATGGAAGATCACCATCAGAATCATCCTGGCAACAAAGAACCGTCGTTTGTTCCATTTTCTCTTTCCACCCAACCCCACAGGTTTCTCTGGGATTCCCCTTGTGACTGCTGCCGTCCAATTAAATCTTGACTTGGGGCTAGATTTCTGGGAATACCCCTACCTGCTTCACTCGGGTACCTTCCTTTCGTTTCTTTGTTCTTTTTGAAAGGGATTATTTGCGACGTTATTAGACATCGTCTCCCCCTCCAGAGGCAGGCAAAAAGTCAACATTTGCATTTAAATGGATCTTCTGCTGCAAGCCGAGGACGTCTTCAGCCGAGTCGCGGGCGCTGGAGATAAAGATTCCTTTCAGATGGAATATAAATAAATAAATGGAGTAGCCTTTCTCTGCTCCTTTGGTGGAGGGGTGGTGGAGCTGGAAATGATTGAGTGGAGAAATGTGGCGATGTAATCTCGCGCTCCCAGAAGACTCCGCACCCCAGTGTGAAAGAATTAAAAACAGAAGAATGGCACCCTGCATGCATATCAAAAGCTCTGGAAAGTTATCTTCAGCTTAGAGTCAGATGGTGCCTGTCTCTTTACCCTATCTTCTGGGGCTACCCGCACCACCCTTGTTGGTGTGTAATGTTTAGGTGGGGCGGGGTTGAAGCTGGCCTGTTTGGGCAGATGGGGCACTTCTCTATCAACCTCAGTCTACCTCAACTAGCACCCTTAAAAAAAAAGTACTCATAATGAAGTGACCCTTGGGAAGTACAGCCAGTGTGGTGTAGTGGTTAAGAGCGGTAGACTCGTAATCTGGTGAACCAGGTTTGCTTCCCCGGTCCTCCACATTCAGCTGCTGGGTGACCTTGGGCAGTCACACTTCTTTGAAGTCTCTCAGCCTCACTCACCTCACAGAGTCTTTGTTGTGGGGGAGGAAGGGAAAGGAGAATGTTAGCCGCTTTGAGACTCCTTCGGGTAGTGATAAAGCAGGATATTAAATCCAAACGCTTCATACCTCAGCTCCCAAACGCCTTGGGAGTCAAACGTTCCGGCTCCCAAATGATCAAAAAGTGGAAGTGAGTGTTTCGGTTTTCAAACTTTTTGGGGAAGCCGAATGTCCAGCACAGCTTCCACTATTGTTTCTGATGCTCCTGCGGAATTGGAAACCAATCGGAAGCCGCGACTTGGTTTCTGAACTTTTTGGAAGTAGAACGAACTTCTGGAACAGATTCTGTTCAACTTCCAAGGTAGTAGAGTGGCTGTACTGAATTTGGGTATGTTTGCCCCCAAAAGAGAAGACTGAGAGGTGATGTGATAGCCATATTCAAACATATAAAAGGTTGGAGAAGCTTGTTTTCTACTGCTCCAGAATGTAGGACCCAAACCAATGGATTCAAGTCACAAGAAAGGGGATTCTGACTAAATACCAGGAAGAACTTTCTGAGGACAAGAGCTTCTTTCGCAGTGCAACAGACTCCCTCGGAAAGTTGTGGACTCTCCTTCCTTGGAGGTTTTTAAGCAGAGGTTGGATGGCCATCTGTCAGGGATACTTTAGTTGAGATTCCTGCATTGCAGGGGTTTGGATCAGATGAACCGCGGATTAGATGATCCAACTCTATAATTCTATGATTCTATAAGCTATGGCTTTCCCAGTAGTGATGTATGGAAGTAAGAGCTGGACCATAAAGAAGGCTGATCGCCGAAGAATTGATGCTTTTGAATTATGGTGCTGAAGGAGACTCTTGAGAGTCCCATGGACTGCAAGAAGATCCAACCTCTCCATTCTGAAGGAAATCAGTCCTGAGTGCTAACTGGAAGGACAGATATTGACTTTGGCCACCTCATGAGAAGAGAAGACTCCCTGGAAAAGACCCTGATGTTGGGAAAGATGGAGGGCACAAGGAGAAGGGGACGACAGAGGATGAGATGGTTGGACAGTGTTCTGGAAGCTACCAGCATGAGTTTGACCAGACTGCGGGAGGCAGTGGAAGACAGGAGTGCCTGGCGTGCTCTGGTCCATGGGGTCATGAAGAGTTGGACACGACTAAATGACTAAACAACAACAATAAGCGGAAGGGGGATGAAGAAGACTCAAATGGACCCTGAGCTGAATCTGGCATCTTGGACTGAGGCAGGATGACTTCCAGATATAGTGGTCAATGTAAGCTGCTGTTATGTGATATGATGCTGGCACAATATTGGAGCAGGTGACACTCTCCTCAGCAAGCCATGAAAACATAAAGTTGTGTGCATGGTCTGGAACACACAAGAGTTCATCTTCAGGTGCCCCTGGGAGCCCATTAATTAGGAGGATGGAGAAATAAGAGCTGCTATTGATCCAGCACAGCCGGGAGTTGCTGACAGAAGATGAATAACTTGGCACAAATGGACCCCTCCTGGCTTTGCCGAACTGCCCAGATCAACTCCGTCTCCTGCCATAGCAAATCAAACGCAGCAACCTTGTTGGCAAAGGCTGAGTCCATTTCGGAAATTGATGCAATTAAGATGTTAAATCACCCTTGCCTCTGCTATCTGCAGTGCTTTGGGGGTTTAGAGCTCTCATCATGGAGCTGGTGTTGGGAAGGGTGAGGAGAGACTGGGGCACCCACAGCAGGGACAACAACAGACTCTGCTTTAACATGCTTTGTCAGTATCGTGTTTGTTGACTTTGTTGCACCGATGCAGAAACAGAGCCTTTGCAGATGTTGAACAGAAAGGCATTAAGACCTAGACAAGGTGCTCAACAAGGGTCTGGAATGTGCTATTGTAGGCTGGGAGGTTTTCTTGGGGTGTGTGTGGCATAACTGAATGTTCATCTATGCAAAATGGCAGGGATAAGTGTCCATGCCAGGGCATCTCCTTGATCTGCTAGTTCTCACAACATTTTCACCTGCACTCAGAAGTGGCCGACTCTGGGGTTGCGGCGCTCATCTCGCTTTATTGGCCGAGGGAGCCGGCGTACAGCTTCTGGGTCATGTGGCCAGCATGACTAAGCCGCTTCTGGAGGACCAGAGCAGCGCATGGAAATGCCGTTTACGTTCCCGCCAGAGTGGTACCTATTTATCTACTTGCACTTTGACGTGCTTTCGAACTGCTAGGTTGGCAGGAGCAGGGACCAAGCAATGGGAGCTCACCCCATCGCGGGGATTCTAACCACCGACTTTCTGATCGGCAAGTCCTAGGCTCAGTGGTTTAACCCACAGCGCCACCCACGTCCCTTGCACTCAGAAGTGGTACAGCCGAAACTAGGGATGGGCAACTCTGTCACTTTTCATTTTTCTGCAGTTTATAATTTCCAATTTTAACTTTGGTTTGCCACATTTCCTCCTCAGTCCTCATGAAAATTCACCAGCATCATAGAGTAAATTTATCCTAATATACACATGCAGTTTAGCCTAACCGACACACTTTTGCACCTATAGTTTCCAAAATATAATGCATTTTCACATACCATTTTCACTAATATGTGCATTTTTGCACACACTGGCTGGCTGGAAAACAGCCTTGCAAAATTCAGAAAGAGAAATGTAGATTTCAAAGGCTGGCTGTTTTTCACTTCATTTATCATTTCGGGAAGTGTGGATTAGGTAAGATTGTAAACAACAAACGAACCTCAAAGTAGTTTGCCGGAATGAAATGGGAATAAAACAAATTATCAATAAAAACAGTTAAAACAACTAATTTGTAACATTCAAAAAAT
Source organism: Podarcis bocagei (assembly GCF_964188305.1). Taxonomy (NCBI): domain Eukaryota; kingdom Metazoa; phylum Chordata; class Lepidosauria; order Squamata; family Lacertidae; genus Podarcis; species Podarcis bocagei. Next base: position 88,917,689 of record NC_138133.1, read on the forward strand.
AAAACCAGCAGATTAAAACATGCATCAACATTCTACTTCTCTGTGTCGACCTACCCAACTGCTGATCCCACTGTTGGAGTGGGTTGTTGTTCAGGATTTTATACTTCTTGTTGTTGGGGTGGTTTTTTTGTATCTTTATTTTAGAACTTGTGGAAATTGTTCAGCTTGGCTGTTTGTTTTTTAATGCTGAATTTATTGTTCATGACTACTTTTATTATATCATAGGGGTTGTTTTTTTAATATTGTAAGCCACCTTGAGTATGGTTTGAACCATGGAAAGGCGGCATTCAAGTAAGATTCTGTATGTATGTAACATTGTCATTTATGGACATAAGACGCCAGAAACATAGTGAGTCATCGCCTCACCATTTAGGAGATCAGTGAAAAAGGGAGGCCATGCGTGAGGAATATTTGGCCCCATAGGTGCTGCTGAACTACAACTCCCATCAGCCCTGGCCATTGGGCCCTGGCTGCTGGGGTTGGTAGGAGTTGTAGTTCAGAAAATCTGGAAGACGAAAGGTTTTTCATGCCTTGCTTAGACCCTTATCCTCAAACCTCCATCCTTTTCTGTTCCTCCTGAAGATTTGGATTCCTGATCTTGTCTCAGGATCAAAGGATGCTTGTACACCCTTTGCAAAACAGTCCACGGGTTGCTTGTTGAACAAACTGCAGAACCCATCGCAAGGAATTGGCTGGACCCCTATAACCTCTCTCTGTTAGACAGAGAGCATTTTGCTCTCTCTCCTTGACTGATATCACGGTTCTGCAGCCTGCTTTCTCATTCATTCGAACTACCTCCCGCTCACTGCTAGGAGCAAATGCCATCTATCAGTTTCCTGGCGGTGCTGTCATTCAGATTGTGACAGGCCTCGGGAGGGAAAGCAGGACATAATCTTACAGCTGCTTAAAGAACAGCAGCCCAAAAGAACTTAACCCTTTGCTTGCCTCCTTTTCCTTCAGCGAGGAAAGTTGCCAGGGATTTTAAGCTTAGAAGAAAAGGAAGCCCAAGGAAAGGGAGATGTATTGGTGGAGATGTATAAGATCCTGGAGGGAGTGGATAGATAAAAATAGGGAAATGTTTACTGTCTTTCACGGTGTAAGACTTCCCTGTTGTCTTGTGAAACAGAGAAGGAGCAAGACTGGAGAGAGGAACTTTTTCCATGCATTTGATATGTAACCCATGAAACTCATTTCCATAGGGTCAAGCTATTTGCAGACTAACTCTGGAACTCCTGAACAATGGCTTCTGAGCCCTGTGTCTGCTGCTACACATGCACTGGTAAAGGTAAAGGGACCCCGGACCATTAGGTCCAGTAGTGGCCGACTCTGGGGTTGCGGCGCTCATCTCGCTTTATTGACCGAGGGAGCCGGCGTACAGCTTCCGGGTCATGTGGCCAGCATGACTAAGCCGCTTCTGGCAAACCAGAGCAGCACACGGAAATGCCGTTTACCTTCCCGCCAGAGCGGTACCTATTTATCTACTTGCACTTTGACGTGCTTTCCAACTGCTAGGTTGGAAGGAGCAGGGACCGAGCAACAGGAGCTCTGATCGGCAAGCCCCTATTTTACATTAAAAGGAGTCGTAATGGGATGTCATGGCATGCAACCTATGAATAAGTCCCATTGAGATGAAAAAATGGAATGAAATCAGTTGCTTGACGCATCTTTGGCCTGATCCAACAGGGCTGTCTTTGCGACAAAAGTTTAATAGTCCAAACTGTGGAATTTTATAGTTTGCAGATGTAATGGGTATGAGTTACTCGTGCGTAAACTGGTGCCTTTCTCAGTTAATTTGCCTTGTCAAATCTTTCTGACTGCACACCCCCTTCTCATCGTGACTGCCTCAGTCACTGGCAGAATCCATCAGTGGGCGTTTCTTGAACCTCTTCTAACATAAAAGTTGTTTGACCCCCAGTCTCCTCCTCCTCTCACTGCGCGGGAGTCTTCTGCGCAGGGAAGGCGTGGGTAGCGGAGGACCTGGGCTCTCCTCACTGATGTCCAGTGAAGAGTCCTGGAGCCCTCTCTCCAATTCCCCCGTCTGCCCCCCTTTATCCCTGGTGTTGCGCTGATTGGCTTCCCCCTCTACTGAGCTGTTTCTCCCCCTGCTGCTGGGTCCTTCTCCAGCATCATCTGGGAGCTTCCCCTTCGCCTCTCGCTCCGATGTCAGTTCCCTGACAGCAGATTTGCGCCTCAATTTGGTGAGAGGGTTTTCTCAGTTGAGACATTCTGAGTTTGTGCACTTTATTGAATGTGATCTCCCCTTTGATTCTCCATTTCCACTTAAAACACACAGGCATCCCAGCTCCCCTTCCGCTCTGCAAAGTGGTCATGATTAGTAACCGAGCCTGGAATGATATGTAGCTGACAGGTCTGGGAGGCGGGAAGCAGTGAGAGGAGGGATAATGCCTGACAGCCCACTTGGTCTTCTGACGTGAAAGGGGAGAGAGCGCTTTCATGTGCCTTTCAAATTCCGCAGTCCCCCTCGCAGGCAAAGTGCTTTGTTCCAGCCTCCCCTGCATGGAGCAGGTTCGGCCTCACGTGCAGAAATGTCAGTAAGGATTTTATTCAATAACTATGACTGCAGCAATGCTCAAATGCCTCTTGCTCTGCATTCTCGGAAAGAGGGGAAAGTTTTCCGGAATTTAGCACACAACTGAAGGCAGAATCTCTAGACAATTAATCAGATCACAATTAATCTTGATCACATTTGCTTCACTTATATTATAGATATGGCATTATTGTTGAATTGATACGCACACACCATTTCCTACAAGGAATTATTGCAATGTGCCATACGTAGGGCTGCCTCTGAAGACGGTTTGGAAACTTCAGCTGGTGCAGAATTCAGAGGCCAGGTTGCTCACCGGACAGGCAAGACAGTTTGAGCATATTACACTGATCCTGGTCCTATTGCACTGACTGCCAGTTAGTTTCCGGGCCCAATTCAAAGTGCTGGTTTTTACCTATAAAGCCTTAAACAGCTCAGGACCGCAATACCTCAAGGACCGCCTCTTTCCATTTAAATCTGAGATCATCTTTTGAGTCCCTCCTTTGTGTGCCTCCTCCTTGAGAGGTCTGGAGGGTGGCAACGAAAACAGGGCCTTCTCCTCAGTGGCTCCCTGTCTGTGGAATGCTCTCCCCAGGGAAGTTCGCCTAGCACCTTCATTATACACCTTTAGGTGCCAGGCAAAAACGTTCCTTTTTAACCAGGCCTTTGGTTGATTTCATTCACATCCTATGCCCTTTTAAAATGTGTGGTTTTTGTTGGGAGGGGGTTATTGGGTTGTTGTTTTTTATTTTTATTATATATTTTGTGGTTTTATATCTTGATTTTATTCTGTGAGCCACCCTGACACCCCCGGGTATTGGGTGGTAAAAGGTAAAGGAACCCCTGACCATTAGGTCCAGTCGTGGCCAACTCTGGTGTTGCAGCGCTCATCTCGCTTTATGGGCCGAGAGAGCCGGCGTACAGCTTCCGGGTCATGTGGCCAGCATGACTAAGCCGCTTCTGGCGAAACCAGAGCAGTGCACGGAAAAGCCGTTTACCTTCCCGCCGGAGTGGTACCTATTTATCTACTTGCACTTTGACGTGCTTTCGAACTGCTAGGCTGGCAGGAGCTGGGACCGAGCAACGGGAGCTCACCCCGTCGCGGGGATTCGACCTGCCGACCTTCTGATTGGCAAGTCCTAGGCTTTGTGGTTTAACCCACAGCGCCACCCTCGTCCCAACATCGGGTGGTATAATAATAATAATAATAATAATAATAATAATAATAATAATAATAATAAACAACTCACAACAACCCTGCAAGGTGAGAGGCTGTTACTGCCCCAAGGCCACTTAGCGAGTTTCATGGTGCCACCCGTCATCAGCACCTCACTGCCAGTCTCACACAGAAGTTCTTTCGGATGGGCGCAATGTCGCACAGAAGATGGAGCAAGCTTGTTTTCTCTCTTGCTCCAGTGGACTAGAAAATGGTGGGTGTAAATTTCAAGGAAGCAGTTTTGGGGCTAAACATTAGGAGACGTTAAGAGCATATCCACAGTGAAACACACAGCTTGGGGAGAGTGCTTGAGGTATTGAAGCAGAGGCTTAGTGACCATGCGTGATGGAAGCTGCGGTTGCGTCCCAAAGGCAGCTGGTTGGCCACTGTGAGAACACGATACTGGACTACATGAGCCATTGACCTGATCCAAAAGGCTCTCCTTATGTGTTATGTTCTATACTGGCAACATCCGGAGAATTCAGGCATTTCCCAGGTCTGTGGGACAATATGAGGATGGCCTCAAGGGGCTGATGGTGGCAGAGGAGCGATGCAGGTATCTAGTGACGTTGCATCACCGCATTTTAATTATCAGATGCCCAGGGGTCATTATATATATATATATATATATATATATATATATATATATATATAATAAAATATTTATTAAAGTTTCATAAATTATACAGACAAACACAACAATACAAACAAACACAAACAAAAAAAGAACAAGTATAATTTCAAACCCTTATTTTCTTATAACTTACTTCTCCGACCTCCTCATACCTCCCCTTTCTGCATTCCAATTTCAAATTTTAATTCAGCAAATCCTCACCCTTAAATTTATCTAATTTTTAACCTTTCTTTTCTTTTAACTTAATCCTTACAACTGTAATCCACCCGCATCATTCTAACATTCATTAATTTTACAATGTTTCTTAAGATAGTTCTTAAATTTCTTCCAATCTTCTTCCGCCGTCTCTTTTCCCTGGTCTTGGATTCTGCCGGTCATTTCTGCCAGTCCCATATAGTCCATCACTTTCATCTGCCATTCTTCCAAGGTGGGTAGATCTTGTGTCTTCCAATACTTTGTGATGAGTATTCTTGCTGCTGTTGTGGCATACATAAAAAAATGTTCTGTCTTTCTTTGACACCAATTGGCCGGCCATGCCCAGGAGAAAGGCCTCTGGTTTCTTAAGAAAGGTATATTTAAATACCTTTTTCATTTCATTATATATCATGCCCAGGGGTCATTATAATCCCTTATGGTGACCCCACGTAGCAGCTTCTACTTTTAGAGTGGCACTAACAAACAAAAATTGCTGTTTGCATTGTGCTTCCGGGAACTCCTTGCGCTTGTTAGTTCCTAAAGAGAGAAAAAAAGACTTGCTGTTGCATTTCTGCAATGATGTACCCATCTGAGCATGAGAAGTACATTTGTAACTGTAAACACAATGGACTAAAATTGGAATCTGGTGTGGTCACAATGTGCTCGTCATTTCTCATCCAAACAACAACAACCACCCCACACCAAATTTGGCTTTTAGGTCTGTACTTTTCTAATCCTCATGTGATTCTGAATTATGCATATTCTGTGGCAGTGATCTAATTAGATCACACACTGTTATGCGTCTTTTGGTTTGGCTGTTTGCCTGGTTTCCTACTGCGCCCCCCGCCAGTTCTTCTGCACTTAGGAAATCTGTACTTTGCACCACTTTTGCACAACCTTCCCGCTAGTTGTGTGTTCATGTGTGTTTGTGTAGGAGCAACTAAAATACACTGCCTCTCCCAGTTGCTTGAGACTTGAAGGCATGGAGAAGGGAATTGGTACTTGCTATGAAGGAAGGGAGAGAACCTTGCTTCAGTTCACAGTGAAAGGCAAATCTGACTAATTTGCACTTTCTGAAACTATATGCAAACTATCCTTTGAAATTTGCACTTCTCCGAATTTCACAGTGCAGATCTCAAGCCGAGTAAAGTGTGCAAAAATGAACATATTTCAGTAAAGTGTGCATAAAAATGTATTAGTGAAAATAAAAATGTGTATATTAGGCAAATGTGTATGCAGAAATGGAAAATCTGCACTAAAATGATGATGAATTTTCATGAATACCTTTGGTGGTTGTGGTGGTGGTAGGAAATTGGCGTGATGAAGGAATGTGAATAACCAAACTTACAATTGAAAAAATCAGAAACTTGACAGTTTTATCCAGCCTTTCTTAACATGCCCTTCGCACTTTAACCCTTTCTACTTCCATCTATTTTTAACAATGGAGTTGTGGGTGGACCAATACCAATGGCACAGGTAAAGTAAAGGGACCCCTGACCATTAGGTCCAGTCGTGACCGACTCTGGGCTTGCAGTGCTCATCTCACTTTATTGGCCGAGGGAGCCAGTGTACAGCTTCCAGGTCATATGGCCAGCATGACTAAGCCGCTTCTGGCAAACCAGAGCAGTGCACGGAAACGCCATTTACCTTCCCGCCAGAGCGGTACCTATTTATCTACTTGCACTTTGACGTGCTTTCGAATTGCTAGGTTGGCAGGAGCAGGGACTGAGCAACGGGAGCTCACCCAGTCGCAGGGATTCGAACCGCCGACCTTCTGATTGGCAAGTCCTAGGCTCTGTGGTTTAACCCACAGCACCACGCTGGCACAGGTACCCCAAAGCTAAAAATGGCAGCATGGTAGAACGTCCCTGTTCAGAAGCAGCATATCCCTGAATTCCTGATGCAAATGGGGGGAAAACCAACAACATCAGGGCTGGGCTGTTGCTTTCATGTTCGCTTTGTGATCTCCCCAGAGGGATCTGGCTGGCCAAGAGTGGGGAAAAAAGCTCTGATCCAAACAACCCTTTTGCTGGATCTAGCTTTGCTACTCCTATGTTCCAGGAATGATCATACTCTGACTTCTGTGACATCCTTGTTGAATTTATGCATCCCAATAGCAAAAACGTTTCCATGCATCTCCAATCTTGTTATCTTTGCGTTTGGCTCTTGAAGTTCCACGCATGCAAATTAACTCACGGACAATTTGATTTAAATAAGTTTTTTTCTTCATTTAAAAATTGATTTTCATATAATTTAACAAATACGCCCTTAGCATTCTGAGTTCCCATCCTTACTTACATCCATGATGTTTCTGATCAAACCCTTTTATCTACTGCCTTAAAGGTAACACTTATTTCTTCAACATATATCCCACACTGCATTCCTCTATCATACCAGTACATTTCCGAGCAAAATTCAAAGTCTTGGTGCTGACCTTTAAAGCCCTAAACGGCCTCGGTCCTGTATACCTGAGGGAGCGTCTCCACCCCCATCGTTCTGCCCAGACACTGAGGTCCAGCGCCAAGGGCCTTCTGGCGGTTCCCTTCCTGCAAGAAGCCAGGCAGAGGGCCTTCTCGGTAGTGGCGCCCTCCCTGTGGAATGCCCTCCCATCAGATGTCAAAGAGAACAACAACTACCGGACTTTTAGAAGACATCTGAAGGCAGCCCTGTTTAGGGAAGCTTTTCATGTTTGATGTATTACAGTATTTTAATATTTTTTGGAAGCCGCCCAGAGTAGCTGGGGAAGCCCAGCCAGATAGGCGGGGTATAAATTTATTATTATTATTATTATTATTATTATTATTATTATTATTATTATTATTATTCCTTTGCTTATATTTCCAGCCCTGCCTGCAATTCCATTCGACTGTAGTATTTTCCCCAATTTGATTTAAAGAGGGACAAATGTGTGCTCAGTTCCAATTTTGACTTTGAGGTCAGTGCATATCCACATTTTTTTTTTGAGTAGGAATCCTTCTCTGACTATTGTGAGCTTCTGCCAGCCAGAGTGGACATCACTGGGCAAAATGGACCAATGGTCTGCTTAGAATTGACTCATAAGATAAGCCTCTTCCCTTTGGTACAATTAGGAGAGGTTGTTTGAGACGCCTGAGCTTGCTTTTGTCCTTGTGTTCAGTGGACTTTCTTGTTCAATACAGGAGCCAAAGAGCTCATGTTGCTTCTCTAAGATGGACTGTGCCCTTAAACCTGCGGGCACCATATAGAACATATCAATAGGAGTTGCTGACTTCCCACTTACACACTGAGTGGCAGATGCTTTTTTTCTAGTGACAGTTAACAGAATTTAGCAGATCTGATTCTGTCCAGCAGAGGTCAGTGAGAGCCCGCAGTAGCCTAAATAAACACTTATTTACTTGACAGTAAGTCCAAAGCATAGCAATGCAATTAGCTCTTAAAGTGTGCGTGCAAGAGTCATGGACTTTGTTATTTGTTGCAGTAATATTTATATCCTGCAGAACTAGAGCACTGTGTGCAACTTGACTCTTATGCAAATAATGTAATATATATTTGGGTGTGCTTCATAACATTTCCCACATTCTGATTTGAGCTTTCTTTAAGCATGCAAGGAAGGGGAGGAACGACAAAGCCATTGGGGCAAAAGTAGCGGGAAAACGGCTTGCATTTTCAGAGTGAGAACAGACTCATGAAAATGCAGGCCAGATTTTGGCATGCTGTTAATTTAGACTAAGCACCAAGAAGAACTTGCTGATGGTGCAAGCTGTTCACCAGCGGAACAGACTGCCACAGGAAACAGAAGACTCTCATTTATTAGAGCTTTTTGATGGGAATAGCAGCCTGCTTTGGAAGATGGTGGACTCTCCTTCATTAGAGGTGTTTAAGCAGAAGCTGGATAGCCACCTACCAGAGGTGTTTCCTGTATCATCAGCCAGGGGTTTGGCTAGATGACCTTTGAGTTGCCCCCAACTCTATGATCCCATGCTAATTCAGAGAAATATTTTCTTCTGGCTCTAACCTTTACATAGGCCCTGAAATACCAGCTGCTACAGGGTTCCCATCACCAGGAGGTAGCACTTTAGACAGGTGGAGGCTCTACAGAGTGTAATGGAAATAATTGCATGAGTTTGCTGCTCTGTTGCCTGATTGCTACAAAGGATGCTTTGAGAGTCTCTCTCTGAATGCTGTCTGCTAGTTCTGCAGACACCTCCAGCCTGTCTCTACCATAAGGGATGGGCATGGAATGGGAAGGGTTGGGAGGCGAGATTTCTGACTCTAAGCCAAATCTGACGCTTACAAGTGATCTCCGTGTGACTTCCAGGGTTCTTGCCAGCCCACCAACGTATTGCGCAGCAACCTTGAAATGCCCTTCAGAATCCCACAGACCCAATTAAATGGGGTCACATGATCCCCTTCCCATCCTAACACTTTGCTGTCTCCTTCTGCGGCTTTGCTCTCAAGACAATTCATGGAACCAAGGTCACAGAGCAGAGTAATAATGTAAAAAGTCTTGCAAACGGGAAAAAACCCACTTTCCTCCAGAGCCTTCTGATCCGCTATATCACCCAATGGGTTCATTACTACAACTGCTATTCTGCTGTGTTAATAGACCAGTGGTCGTTCCTCTGCAAGCAGCCATTGGGATAAAGGAAGCAAGGATTTATTTATTTTTTAAGGAGTGATATTTATTTTGCTCATTTGAAAGCCAGTCAGGCATGCGTGATGCTAATGTAGGCTGTGCTCTGTGTGAGACCACCTGAGAAATAAATGCTTCCAAAGTCTGAGCTGGGGTGCAGGAGATGATAAGTGAGGAGAGACAATTTGTGCATGACATGTTGAAAGGAAGGTTGATCCTGGAAGATTCAGGGAAGACATGCAACACATAGTTCAACTTTGGAACTAGCTCCTGCAGGAGGCAGTTACAGCCATCAACAAAGATGGCCTTAAATTCATGGAGCCATATTCTGCATCTCCACAGTTGGAGGCAGCAATGTTTTTGAATACCAGTTGCTGGAAACCACAGGAAGGAAGAGCACTCTTGTTCTCGAATCCAACTCGTGGGTTTCTGACAGGCAACAGTTTGGCCCCTCTGGGAACAGGATGCTGAACTAGACGGGCCACTGGCCTGATCCAGCAAGGCTCATTTTGTGTTCTTTTGGGTAAAGTTAACTTAGGGGTGTGGGTGGCGCTGTGGTCTAAACCACTGAGCCTCTTGGACTTACCAATCAGAAGGTCATTGGTTTGAATCTCCATGATGGGGTGAGCTCCCATTGCTCTGTCCCAGCTCTTGCCAACCTAACTGTGCTGGCCCCGGGGGGGAAAGGTACTAATACCGTAGCCGAAGTTCAGTCCAGAGTCACTAGCAGGGTAGACGAACACTGGATGAGACGCGAGGTCTGAAACAGGGAGCCAGGCAGGGGAACAGGAACGCTGGAGGGGCAGCAGCAGGCAGCCAGGCGAGGAACAGGAACACCGGAGAGTAGTCGCAGGAAGCCGGGCGAGGAACAGGAACACCGGAGAGTAGTAGCAGGAAGCCGGGCGAGGAACAGGAACACCAGAGAGTCAGGAGCAGGAAGCCGGGCGAGGCACAGGCACACTGGGAGTGCCGATCTAGGTCTGGGTAAAGCAGGTACTCCACAACGACGTTGCTCCCGCAACCTGGGACCGGGCTGCCTGGCCTTTATCTTCTTCTAAGGCCGGGGGCGGTCCCGGCCCCCAGGAGCCCCGCCTCTCTTGGCCTTAAGGCGAGCACTCCTCCTGGGAGAGACCAGTTCCCTTCGCCTCTCTGCCCTAAGCCTCTGCAGTTCAGGAGAGGCCGAAGGGTTACTGGGCCCCGGGGGAGGCTCACCTGTAGCCACTGAGTCCTCCAGCACTTCTGGGGCCAGAATGGTCTCACCTGGTGCCTGCCCCTGAGGATCTGGCACAGGTGCAGGCTCCTCAGCATCTAGGCCTTGCCCCAGTTCAGCCGGCCCTGGAGGCGGGGACTCCTGTGCCGGCTGGGATTCCTCCGGTTCACTCTCAGACTCGTAATCCCAGGCCATCACACTAGCAGTTCAAAAGTACACCAGTGCAAGTAGATAAATAGGTACCACTGTGGTGGGAAGGTAAATGGTGTTTCTGTGCACTCTGGTTTCCATCATGGTGCTCTGTTGCGCCAGAAGCAGTTTAGTCCTGCTGGCCACATGACCCAGAAAGCTGTCTGTAGACAAATACCCTTGGCCTGAAAGTGAGATGAGCACCGTAACCCCATAGTTGCCTTTGACTGGACTTAACCATCCAGGGGTCCTTTACCTTTACCTTTACCTAAAGTTGGCTTGATGGGTAGAAGTATCCAAGGCTATACCCCCCCAGATGTCCTTTTCATAGTACATTCATGATGATTTCTGCTCATGATGGCATTGGAGCAGCTCCACGAGATCAAACTTTCAAAACTGTTTGCATCTGCAAAGGTTTGGGGGCAGACATGCTCCTTTATTTGCAATTGGTGCGTGTTCTATAACGTCCTGCTGAAATCCTGTAATGTTTCACACTGCAAGTGTTCCAAGTCGGGTTTGTTTGTGTTTTGGTCTTGCTTTTGTTGTGCAAGAGTGCCTCGCCAGGCAGCAAGCAGTGTGGTAACACTGAAGAAGCAAACAGGTGGTGGCAGGCATTTATGTGTGTGTAAAGGGACTGTGCTGAGGAGGAATGGTAGAGACTGCTGCTCCCTCCTTCTCCCTCAAAGAAGAGGGAGACAGTATAGATTTAGAACAGTGGTTTGCAGAAGGTCAAAGTCCAGAGGCTGCAGATGGGAGAAGCTGGGAAATATTGGGAGAGGAGCAGGAAGAAGAAAAAGAGGAAGATGATGGAGGAGGAGGAGAAGGAGGAGGCAGACAGCTGACAGACTCAGTGTCTTAAAAAGCATGCCCCCCCCAGTTTCCAGCGAGCATTGAAAGTAGGAGAACAGAAAGCTCAGAGGCAGAAAACACAGATCAGCCGGCACATGGATGATGTATGATAGGAGAGACAGAGAGGATCGTACTTTACTCGGAGCAACACCATTATCTAAGAGGTGGCATCACACATCTATCTCTGTGAATATTGAAATAAAAACCTTGGTAAGAACTTCTTGTTTTCCCTTTCTGGCTGCCAGCTGCGAGGAAGGGGGTTCGGATTCCACGAAGCCTGACAATCAGTGACCATACTATCTCTGCATTCAGAGGCTGGAAACCACAGGAGAGGAGAGGGCTGCTGTTTGTGTGTTTCCTACAGGGAACTGGTCGGCCGCTGTGAGAACAGGATGGTCCATTGTTCTGATCCAGCAGTGCTTTCTGGTGTTCTTATCTGTGAAATGGGCTTCCATCCAGTTGGGCAACTGTGCTGAGTTTCACATTCTTCCTACCAGTAACCCATGTCACAGTCTTCAAGTTTATGAGATGTTTAAAAGAACCAACCTGGTTGTCCCTAGAAGGTAGGCGGAAACCTGAGGCATTAGGAAGAGGAGGCAACTGGAAGGAATCTGTGCCAGGTCTCGCTCGCCCAGCCCACAACTCTAGGAGATCTATTAATTCATTCAGAGCAAGTCAGAGCACCTAACCAAACCTCTCTTTATGGTTTTTAATGATATTGTAATGGATTGCGTCGTAAAACATGGGGCTGTTTAAATAACCCATCATTAAGCAGAGGGGCCCTTCTCTGATTGTCAGTCAGCTCCAGTGGCAGAAATGCATTTTGCTTAATGCTGCAGTATGAAATTGCCTTTTAATGCATCATAGCAATTAAGCATTTTGCTTAAGCACCAGTCAAAAGGGGGGCTTAGACAGATAAGTCATCCGCTTATCAAAATGGCTGTGTGGGGCCTGGAGCCACCTCCCGCTCCCCATCCCTCCCCAGCTCACCCACTGGAGGAGGACAGAGAGGACTTTTAATAGCATGGAGTGAAGAGTTTATTAGCCCTCACCTAGTCCGGCGTGTCTGGTTACGGATATGCTATCGATCGGGCTGAGTGAGACATTAAGGGAATGCCATTATGTCAATAGACGTTGATGGCCTTGAAACACAATCCATCTCCTGTCGGGAAGTAGGAGAGACAAGGCTTGTGCGTGCCATTAGAGAAGTCTTTGTTCAGGCAGGGGGGGGGGACCAACCTTCAAGGAGTGAGAAATATACCTTCACATTTCTTGAAGGTCAACTCTTCTCCTGTACATGAGTAGCAATGCCAGTTTTGGATAGAGCCTAAAGCTGCTTTGGTTGAATGTAGGAAGCTGTGGATATTCTGGGCCATCTAGTTCAGTTTGGTCTATAATGCCTGGCAGAAGCTCTCCTGCGCATGAGATATGGGTTTCTCCTGGTCCTACCTGGATATCCTGAGAGCTGAATGAACCTGGGACCTGCTGAGCAGATGGCTTTCCCCCAGAAATCCAGTTCCAGGCTCCCCGCAGGTTCAGAAGTCAGACCTTTTCCTTGATCTCCTACCCCTTCTCCCATTCACATCAAGGGGCAAGCAAGGATATGGGTATTATAAGTAGTTATGGGATGAAGGGCCTAATTCCATCCCTCAGTCCGAAGCCCGCTCCATCCCACTTTTTAGAAAGAATGCACAGAAATTGGCCATTCAAACTGAATGCCTTTGTATGAATTCTATGCACACTTTTTACATAAAAGTTCAGTTTCCACATTGTGTTTCCCCATAAAATATGGGGTTTTTAAATGTAAAATGTAAAATACTGAATAGTTGAATTTATGTAAAATATGCAGGGATTTATGATATGCAAAATGAACCATGGAAAGAGAAGAAGGGAAGTCACTGACATTTTAAGGTTGTCTAAACAAATATTCCAAAGTGAAAAACAGAAAATTTAATTGTGTGTGTGTGTGTGTGTGTGTGTGTGTGTGTGTGGAGAGAGAGCATTATTCAAAAGAGCAGATTTTGCAACCCACCAAGAAAGATAACAGCACAATTAAATTCAAAAGAGTCACGATTAATTGCACACCTATTCAAAATCCAATTAAAACTATTTAGTTTAATTAATTCAACAAAATTAATGAACTCGACCCACTGATACTGCCCACTTTTATCTCCCACTCCCCACCCCCAGGTATTCCCACTGGTCTACCCAGTGGTCCTGATGCTCTGGAACAGATGCAGGGGACACAATGGAAAGGGAGAATCACACAAAACTGCCTCTCCTTCTCTTACGTGGGTGGACGCTGAGTTAAAAGCTATTCCTTAAGCAGGACGGCAGCACTGGATTTTCACCCGTCGTCTAGAGTGCTGAATAATGCAGCCAGGCAGTTGGCGTATCTCCCCCTCCCTTCGCTCCCATCCCTACCCCGCCATTTAAGGCCAAAAGAAAAGAAGAGAAAATTGGGGAGAATTCTGAGCCAGCAGCTGGGAGGAAATGCTCTGAATGAGAAGCGTTTGCATGTGCATCTGGGGAGGCGGTCATTTGGTCTTCTGATTCCGCCTCCTCTTAGGAAAACAAATGTTGCTTTCCACAATAATAACTTCCCATCTTTGATTGCAAGGATTCTTAATGAATCCCGGGAGTTTGTCGATTTCAGCTATTCATGAAGGCAGCAAATACGACTTTCAGACTCTTCCCTTCTTGTTGTCGTCAGCTGTTGCTGGATCATAAGGAAACCACAGCAAGACTAGATCTGTCACTGGATTTCACCCGAATCGAAATTCAGAATAGATTTAGAGGTTCATCACCCTCATCAGCAGCATAATCATCATATTTTTTTCCCATCACTTGGTAGTCACAGAAATATAGGACTCATCCAATGATGGGCTGTACTCAGCCCTAGAGTGCAGGGTGAAATGAGAGCGAAGAGCTCTGAGCATCTGCAGAGAGCAGTTTCATTTGCAATAAATAACCACGGTGCTTCACTAGTTCAGCTAGGATGAGGATTAGACATTACCCACCAATGATGTATAGTGTCTTGACTTTCAGAATATTTAGAATTAGCCAAATTGACGGATATAATAAGACCAAAAAGTGAAGTGAAAAAGGAATAGGAGTGCCTAAATGAATAGCTTAAAAGCCAAGGTTCAAGGACAGAAATCTGGCTGAAGTGAAGTGTGAAGTGAAAGGATAAGAAAGAGGGGATTTATATCTAGATGCTAGGATAGAGATGATAAGGAAAACAGGAAGACACAATGAGAGATAAATGAGGTGCTGTGGGATTAGTGGAAGTCAATGTTTGTTTTTCTTTTTAGTGTTTATATTATTAACTTGTAAGATATGGATTTTTTTTCATTTTTTGAATGTTGGTTTTTGTGTTTTATGTATTGTTACTTTTCGATATTTTTTGTGGTGTTGTGTGGAAAATACTAATAAAATTTATACTTAAAAAATAAAATATAGTGTCTTGAAACGGAGGGTCCATTTCTGAATGACACTGGTGCATATGTGAAGCAAACAAACATGGAGGGGGCGGGGGCGGTCGTGTCTTGAAGTTCAAAGCATGGCAGCTGAGGCTTTTCTTTCCCCCCCCCCCCGGCTGGTCCTCAGGTGGATGGAACCCATGGTCACTGTGGGGAGAATGCACCCGGGACTGCGGAGGAGGCCTGCAGACTCGCACCCGGACCTGCCAGCCCCTTCCGGACGATGGCATCATCTGCGAGGGAGTCTTAGAAGAGGGCCGGCTGTGCAACAGGAAAGCTTGCAACCGTAAGTGGCTTGTGTTTCCAGCTCACCACCTTCATGATCCTGACATCTGTACAGAACCGTTGCTCACATTCAGGCCCCATGAAGGTTTGCACCGGACTGTGGGTTGCGTCCAATGAAATCATTACACTGTCACAAAGACTTCTGCTTGCACAAAATACGTTTCCCTTCCCTTCCCTCTCCTCGTGCAGCCTTCCCCCAAATTCGCTGTAGATGATGGTAGGAACCCCTGGAACTGATTTTGGGGTGTGTTGAATCTTAAGAGCTGGCAGGGACCCAGGGTCATCTAGTCTAACCCTCTGAAATGCAGGAATCACGGCTAAAGCATCCATGACAGATGGTCATCCAACCTCTGTTTAGAGACCTCCAAGGAAGGAGAGTCCACTGCCTCTTGTGGGAGTCTATTCCATTGCCAAACAGCTCTTACTGTCAGAAAGTTTTTCTGGCGTTGGACTAGATGACCCTGGGTCCCTTCCAACCCTATGTTTTTAATATTTAATGCTGTATTGTTTTTAATACTCAATTGGGAGCCACCCAGAGTGGCTGACGAAATTCAGCCAGATGGGCGGGGTATAAATAAATTTATTATTATTATCATCATCATCATCATCACCATGGTTCTATGAGATCAAGAGAGCCCCTGTTATCAACAGGGACCAACAGGGAATTTGCAACTCGCCCTTATACATAATCTCCAACATTCTTCAGATGAAAATTGTTATTTAAAAATGATCAGATTCTGGTGAATAGGACACACTACTGTGGCTTGTTCTACACAGTGGTTCCGATGCTCTGGAACAGATGCAGGGGACACAATGAGAAGGGAGAATCACACAAAACTGCCTCTCCTCTTTTGCAATCCAGCTCCAATCTGCCCCAGCCAGCATGCCCAATGGTGAGGGTCGGTGGGAGTTGTCGTTCAGCAATGTCTGTAGGTTCCCCATCCCTGGTCTAAAGAGCGTTTGCCTTTTGTGCATCCTGACATTTCTGTGTCGTGCTATACTGCTATGTCTGCCTATAAATGCAAATCAAGCAGCCAGAAATGAGAGCTAAATGAGGCCAATTAATCCTCCAGTTTATTAAAACAAGCAAGAGATCATGGTGGAATGGTAAGGAGGGACATCATAAAAGTTTGTACCAGGCCTGGAGAAATGGTATGTGGGCACTGTCTCGTTCATTGCCAGCATTTCCCACAAATTACAGTAACTACTACTGGCAGGCTAATGTGAGCGAGCCTTGCTGATTATAATTATACCTCTATCTCCAACTTTTCCCGTGGTTTTCAGTGAAATACAGTGGTGCCTCGCAAGACGAAAATAATCCGTTCTGTGATTCTCTTCGTCTAGCGGTTTTTTTCGTCTTGCAAAGCAAGCACATTGAAGGATTAGTGGATTAGCGCTATTAGCACTATTAGAGGCTTTTAGCTGCTTTTAGCGGCTTATCTGCTGATCGGATCAGCTGATAAGCGACTTAGCGGCTTAGCGGCTTTGAAAAAGGGGAGGGGGAAGGGGGGGAAACCAGCAGGAACTCGCAAGACATTGTCGTCTTGCGAAGCAAGCCCATAGGAGATTCGTTTTGCGAAGCACCTCCAAAACGGAAAACTCTTTCGTCTAGCGAGTTTTCCGTCTTGTGAGGCATTCGTCTTGCGGGGCACCACTGTACATTTGATTAGACCTTCCGACCAGTCCATTCCCCTGAAGCCTGGTGCCTTCTAGATATTTTGAACTACAACTCCCATCAGCTCCAGAGGCAACGGGAACATAAAGAGCACAAGAAAAGCTTGCCGGATCAGTCCAGCGGCCCATTTAGTCCAGCACCCTGTGTTCACAGTGGCTGACCTGTGGGAAACCTGTAAGCAGGATTTGAGCACAAGTCCACTGCCCCTTCCTGTGGCTTCCAGCTTTCCCTAGAAGCACAAAACGAAGATGCTTCATCTTTAAAAACATGTACAAGAGATGAAGGGAATTGCAGCCTTTAAATGTCCACCTGAAAGTTGCATTAATTAATGGTCATGGTGTGAATATTGCTGGCTGATCAGGTTGATAACAGAGCTTTGTGGAAATCGCATCTCTGTCCAATTGACTTGGTCATTATACATGACTAAGCCATTTCTCACCTTCTCACCCCTTGCCTTTTCCTGTAAGACCTACTGCAGTCGTTAAGAGTCGTCAACAGGCTCATCTCAGCTATCTGCCAATCTCCCATTCCCACCACCCTTCTGAGTAATACCCCTCCCCACCTTCTCACTATATAGAAGGATCTGGCAACTTCTGTTTCAGTGTATCTGAAGAAGTGTGCATGCACACGAAAGCTCATACCAAGAACTAACTTAGTTGGTCTTTAAGGTGCTACTGGAAGGATTTTTTTTATTTTGACTATGGCAGACCAACACGGCTACCTATCTGCAATTGACTGAATGTTGGTTTTGCAAGCAACCCAACAAGCCTGCCAGAGGATAAGGCTGTCCATAGACCTGTGGAAATAGTGGCAATGATAAATTGTCATGGTAAATTAAGAGCCTTCTGGCTCAGGCCCATGACCCATAGGCTCCAGCATCCTGTTCTCACAGTGGTCAGCCGGATGCCTCTATTGGGAAACCCACAAGCAGGATTCGAACACAAGACCACTCTCTCCTCCTGTGGTTTCTAGCAACTGCTATTCAGAAGCATTGTTGCTTCCAACTGCAGAGGCTAGAGACCATGAATTTGTCTAGTTTCCTTTTAAAGCTATCCAAGTTGTTGGCCATCCTGTGGCAGTGAGTTCCACAGTTGAACCATATGCTACATGAACAAGTCCTTTTCTTTTATCTGTCCTGAACCTTCCAATGTTCAGCTTCATGGGACACCTATGAGTTCTAGTGTTATGACGGAGGGAGAAAAGCTTCTCTCTATCTACTTGGCGAGTTCAAAACCTCTGGAGAGCAGCATGTTGGGGAAGGCTCATAAAAGTTGTTGGTGTGTCTATTTATTTATTTTTTAAAGGAAATTATAACTTTCTTCAAAAGGAAAGGAAAAGTAGACTTCCTTAGCATAGTTACAGGTAGGTAGCCATGTTGGTCTGCCGTAGTCGAAACAAAATAAAAAAATTAAAAAAATCCTTCCAGTAGCACCTTAGAGACCAACTAAGTTTGTTATTGGTACAGTGGTACCTTGGGTTACATAAGCTTCAGGTTACATACGCTTTAGGTTACAGACTCTGCTAACCCAGAAATAGTGCTTCAGGTTAAGAAGTTTGCTTCAGGATGAGAACAGAAATCGTGCTCCGGCAGCACGGCAGCAACAGGAGGCCCCATTAGCCAAAGTGGTCTTCAGGTTAAGAACAGTTTCAGGTTAAGTACAGACCTCCGGAACGAATTAAGTACTTAACCCGAGGTACCACTGTATGAGCTTTCATATCTGAAGAAGTGTGCATGCACACGAAAGCTCATACCAATAACAAACTTAGTTGGTCTCTAAGGTGCTACTGGAAGGAATTATTTTATTTTATTTTATTTTTTCCTTAGCAGAGTCAGGGATGCAACAGCCCTTGCTCAGAAAAGGTTGAGCCCTGGAAGGACTTGAATGATTTCACACGTTGTTTGGCATTTCCATAAAGTTAAATCATATTGTAGCTGGAATCTTTAAATGGAAACTTTCCACTGCATTAGGCTTTCATCTTTTCATTCCCTTTGACTAATTTGTCTAGACGGGCAGAAGGATCCTTGCCAAAGTTTCCCCTTGTTGACTCGCCTCTATCTGTGCTCTATCAGCTCTCCAAATAGGCGTGGGACTGAGGGCCAGGATTAGATGAGACGGCGGGAGGTTTGTGATCTGGATCTCATGCACCTGTAAATGCAGAAGGAGGGAGATTTGATATTTCCTCCTGTGTCCATTACCAATTCTTTCAGCGCCTCCAGGATGCGGGGTGGGGGTGGTCCTCTTCCTCTTCCCTTTTCTATTTTGTTTGCTTGTTTGTTTAAAGGAGAACCTCATCTACTTGTGTCATAATACAGAGTAGCTAAGGCACTGGTTTTCTGTAGCATCAGAGCAGCAATCAATTGCTCCCTTTCCAAATCCAGTTCAATTTCCCCAGAGGAACGGCGGCATCCTAGCCTTTGTACTTTAAACAGAGTCTTCCCAGCAGTTCCCTCTCCCTCTGTTGTTGTTTTGTCATTTAGTTGGGTCCGACTCTTCGTGACCCCATGGACCAGAGCACACCAGGCCCTCCTGTCTTCTACTGCCTCCTGCAGTTTGGTCAAACTCATGTTAGTAGCTTCGAGAACACTGTCCAACCACCTCGTTCTCTGTCGTCTCCTTCACCTTGCGGCCTCCATCTTTCCCAACATCAGGGTCTCTTCCAGGGCAGGGAGTCTTCTCTTTTCATGAGGTGTCCAAAGTCTTGGAGCCTCAGCTTCAGGATCTGTCCTTCCAGTGAGCACTCAGGGCTGATTTCCTTCAGAATGGATCAGTTTGATCTTCTTGCAATCCATGGGACTCTCAAGAATCTCCTCCAGCACCAGAATTCAAAAGCATCCATTCTTCGGCGATCAGCCTTCTGTATGGTCCAGCTCTCACTTCCATACATCACTACTGGGAAAACCATAGCTTTAACTATACAGACCTATGTTGGCAAGGTGATGTCTCTGCTTTTTAAGATGCTGTCATTGCTTTTTAAGATGCTGTTTGTCATTGCTTTTCTCCCAAGAAGCAGTCGTCTTTTAATTTCCTGACTGCTGTCACCATCTGCAGTGATCATGGAGCCCAAGAAAGTAAAATCTCTCACTGCCTCCATTTCCAATTATGGAGGTAGAACGCGGTCATTAGGACCATCGATTGCCCTCTCCTGCCCTGTGTTTTCGGATGCAGTGAAGGTTGCTGTTCTTTTTGCAGTGCTGAACTGAGATTCAGTTCCTGTTCCAGCCACCCTCTCTGTGTGGGATTGAGGGACTGGCATACAACACTGTAATTTGCCCCAGGCTGCAAACATGTATTGAGCACAGTGCCCATCCAGAATTTAAGCCAGTGTGCCATGCTGTCAGGTCTCTGCCCCCAGGAAGTTACTAGCTGGTGGCATTCACAAGGGAGGAAAGAAATAAACAAAGACCAGCCAACATCTTCCGCAGCCGCAGACTCCAACCCAAGAAAAGCAATAAAGGGCACCAGCATGTCATAGGTGGCGTTAGCTTTTGCATATAAATGCAGGCTTCCGAGTGTCTTTGTAGGCAAAAGTCTGACGCCCCCAGGGTCTTGGTGAGAATTACTGTTTATTGCAGATTGAAAACAGAATTACTTCAGGTTTAACAACAGCCATTTTCCTTTCCCCCAGCTGGTGTCTTTTCTTTCCATCCAGCCAGTTTGGTGGTGTTGTTGTTTTGGGGCAGAGAAAAGCCGGTCTGTAGGACAGCATCCAGAGTTTGTAGTAATTTCTGTTTATTGCTTGCTCGAGGCAAAGAACCCAGCGATCCCTTCCTTGCTAATTCAGACACGGAGACCTCTGCCATCTATTGGATGTGGACCAAGGTAGCGTTTTCGCAGGCCAAACACATCTCAGCAGCCAGCAACTAACATCATCTGCCCATTATGTAGGGGGTGGGCGGGAAGAGGTGTACTTTGTCTAGTGGACAAGGAAGGCATGGTTTGGTGGAAAGCAAGGAGAAAATCTGGCAAGTTATCATCTGGGACCTGAGAGCAGGCTCTCCCAAAGAATTTGTAGAATACAGTGGTACCTCGGGTTACATACGCTTCAGGTTACACACTCCACTAAGCCAGAAATAGTGCTTAAGGTTAAGAACTTTGCTTCAGGATAAGAACAGAAATCGGGCTCTGGCGGCAGCAGCAGGCCCCATTAGCTAAAGTGGTGCTTCAGGTTAAGAACAGTTTCAGGTTAAGAACGGACCTCCGGCACGAATTAAATACTTAACCCGAGGTACCACTGTATTAGGGATGTGGGTGGCGCTGTGGGTTAAACCACAGAGCCTAGGACTTGCTGATCAGAAGGTTGGCGGTTCGAATCCCCATGATGGGGTGAGCTCCTGTTCCTCGGTCCCTGCTCCTGCCAACCTAGCAGTTCGAAAGCACGTCCAAGTGCAAGTAGATAAATAGGTACTGCTCCGGTGGGAAGGTAAATGGCATTTGTGTACGCCGGCTCCCTCGGCCAATAAAGCGAGATGAGTGCCACAACCCCAGAGTCGGTCACGACTATACCTGATGGTCAGGGGTCCCTTTACCTTTACCTAACAGAATTATAGAACCATCTAGTCTAACACCCTGCAGTGCAGGAATCACAGGTATTCCCCTAAAAGGGTTGCTCTAAATTCTGCATTTACTGGAGTTTAGCATCAAATTTGGTGTTAGGGGCCCTTCAGAGCCATTTCACCAGCTGACAGTGGTCTAAAGCAAATCTGATCATGGTCTACAGCTGCTTGTTAGCATCTGAGACTTGGCACACCTTGTCACAGGTATGAAGTGATGGAGAAATTGGTCAGTTTCCATTATTATCAGTTTCTCATTTCTCCAGTCTTAAATTCCGTTCTCCACAATTCTGCATTCGTTTGTGATTTGTTTATTTTTTAAAAAACCAAGTATTTTAGCAAATTTTCTCCAGATAGGCACATTTTTCCTAGTAGGATGCATTTGTGTAATGATATTTTCACTAATTTGTGCATTTCATGAACATTTTCCCCTTAATGTATGCATCAGAACGGTGGTAATCGTTAAGACCAGCCGTGTTTCTGTTTGTGTAATGTTTCTGTAAGCACCAATTAGTGAGCTTTACATTAAAATGCAAAGTGAACTGGATTTCTCCCCCCTCTCCCCCCCCTACTGTTGTGCAACAATAACTATAAATTCTTCAGCAAACCGAAGCCTGAATAAGCGTCTACCAGTTGCATGCTCCTTTAGGCCTGTGATGCTACAAGGCTTGTTCATGCCCTTGGCATGATGGGAAATGTAGTTCCCATTTGATCAAGAGGGCCTTGGAACAATCAGGTGTCCAAACATTGACAGCCAGAGCCTCTCAACCCCCCCCCCCCAGCTGTCACAGCACAGTTGTTTAGGGTTGGACAGGACTGATCCTTGTTGCTTCTTAGGAGACCTTTGTGGGAATGTTCAGGGATGCAGGAGAGGATATATTGTTTGATTATAGCCTTTCCTACTTGTGTAAACAAGTTCACAATTTAGCAGAGTAACATTCCCCTTTTAAACTCACAGCGGATGCATTTGCTCAGGCTCGCTAAACCCTCTATAATAACTGTTCTGGTATTTCCCCCTTATTCCCTCATAAAAGATAAGACACGACACAGTCTTCTATAAAAGTATAAAAAAGAGTTTACTCACACATCATTCTGTTCACAATAGGATCCCAGAAGGCAGACTTAGCTTAGAAAAGTAACATACACCTGGAAACTGTCTCATAAGGAGACAGTCCCTCTGTCCCCTTTTGGCTGGAGGCCAAGAGAGTATCTTTGGCTAAGCAGATGTTGCTTCTTTGATGCATGTAGTCAAAGAGAGAGAGATGACTGCCCTGCCCTGTGCTTTTGTCATTACCTGCACAGGTGAGGCCACACCCACCTCTAGTCACATGCAGAGGAAGTCTGTCCCAGCCCAGAAGGAAACAGGAAGTTTACCTGCTGGCTGGACAAACATCCCTCCCCATGTGTAAACATGTTCACTCTAGGAATGTTGTACTTGACTGCTCTTGTGTTTCACATCCCACAACCTTGAGTCACTCATGCTCTCTTAGCATAACGCACCTCGCAGGGTTGTTGTGAGGGGGGAAATGGAGGTGAGAAAGCCCTGTTAAGCTTCTTGGAGAGGAGGTGGGCTTTAAATGCATTCGAATTACAACTGGAAAAGTGGGCAGACACTTGCCTCAAGCCTTCATGTGTTGGCGAAAAAATCAGTGTTCCGGAAGACATTTCTAATTAATTCAGACTTCACACTGGAGTCTAAATTAACAGCGGAGAAGAAGTGCTTTTTAAAAATAGTTATGCAGCAGAACTAGCAGTTTCCACCCACCCCTGCTTCAATTCAGAATATACATTTCCAAACAGCCTCCTCACAGTATGTGATGCTAAAACAGTATTTTTCTTTTTGTCATAATTAAACCTTCACACCCAAAATACACAGAAAGTTCAGAAAATACGAAGGGTGTGTGTCCTAGGCAGACTCTAGCTACATAGAACAGCAATGTGCCTCCCTCCGAAAGATCAGTATGACTCATGATACTGTAGGTATATTCAGTGATAGGACACTTGCTTTGCATGTAGAAGGTCTCAGGTTTGATCCCTGGGAATCCCAGGGAGGGCTGGGGATATTTTTTGTCAGAAATACTGGAGAGCGTCTGCCAGTCAATACCCTAGAGCAGGGGTGACCAACTCCCATGAGACTGAGTTTTTAACTCACAGAGTTAAAAACTCTGGCAGTGATCTACCCCCTTTTTGGGGGTTCAGGTCAAAGTTGTTGAGCTTCTTTTAGAGGTGAGGAAAGCATTGTTTTTTGGGGGGTGCAGGGTAAATATGTTGAGCTTTTTTTAGGGGAGCCAGTGATCTACCAGTGATCTACCACAGACGTCCAGTGATCTACCAGTAGATCATGATCCACCTGTTGGACATGCCTGCTATGAAACTGATGGACTATGCAGAATTAGTCCATCTGTATAAAAGGAAGAATTTTAAACCTGAGGGACCAGAGATTCTCAGAAGATTGGAGTAAATTTATGGACTATTTGAAACTCATGCTGGTAGCTTCAAGAACACTGTCCAGCCATCTCATCCTCTGTCGCCCCCTTCTCCTTGTGCCCTCCATCTTTCCCAACATCAGGGTCTTTTCCAGGGTGTCTACTCTTCCCATGAGGTGGCCAAAGTATTGGAGCCTCAGCTTCAGGATCTGTCCTTCCAGTGAGCACTCAGGGCTGATTTCCTTCAGAATGGAGAGGTTGGATCTTCTTGCAGTCCGTGGGACTCTCAAGAGTCTCCTCCAGCACCAGAATTCAAAAGCATCAATTCTTCGGCAGACCGTATGCTTACCCGCAAAGAGGGAACTTGGAGTTGAGCTCAACCGATGGGAAGACTTTCACAGGTTGAGGAGCGAAGACGTGGTGTCACCATGATTTCAAGCTGCTTTGAACTGGTGCTTGAGCAGGGTGAATTCCCATCACCGTCACCTACCCAGCCAATTAATAAATAAATCCAAGCTGAAGCAACAGTATGTCAACACACTCCCTGGCACGTCGTTCGCAAAGTGCCAACGCCTGTGGGTTTCATGAGACGGTGCCACAGAGTGGGCTGAGAACATCACCAGCAGCTCCTGTTTACTCTCTGAAAACGATAGCAGTGAGGGAGCCAGTTGAACTGGGTGCACGCTGCCGTCTGGCAAGCAGCAGCGTCTGACATTTCAGAATATATATGCAGATCAGGCGTGGCAGAGGCTTCCCACTCCTTGTTCTGCAGGCTTGGTTCTCCACCTCCACCACCACGCCAGGTAGCTGTCGAAACTGATGCACATCAAAGGGCTGGCTCACTCAACACGCTTCTTTCAGAAACAACTTGGGGATCCGTATGTTTTCCTTGACATTCAAAGGGTTCCCGATCATGGGCTTGCTGCTGCCTGCCACCCACCCCTCAAATGCCCCAAAATATCACCCCTTGCGAGATAACATGAAGCGTCTCCCTCGTGCTCTCAGGGTGACGGAAGAGTTCTTCTGCATCAGCTGGGCTTGTAAACGGTTCCTTGACGTGCTATGCGTGGGATAAGCCTGCTGTCAGTCAATAATGCCTTAATACTCCTTCGCTGAGAGATGACCTTTTACAAGATCTACATCATAAAAAAATATTTAAAAACCCCACAAGGATTGCTGTGGCAGATCAGGCTTCTGCCACAGGTTGCGTGACATGAATAATGAGTCTTGGCACTGACATGGCACATTGACGCACCTGACAGTCATCGGCGGAGTGAAGCACCTTTCCCACGAAGAAAGCCTACAGCATTTTGCATTATTTAGCTGGGAGGGAAGGCAGCTAAGGAGAGGCACGATGGAATGTTTCTAGGCATGGGGTGGGGAAAGCAGATAGAGGGAACTCTCTCCCCCCAGCCTCTCTCATCATGATGGAACTAGGACTTTGGGTGGGGGGGGGGTGGAGAGAAATCTGATGCAGTTCACATTGAAAGGAGAATCTACCTGATTCACACTTCCCAAAACAATGCACAAAGCGAAACACAACCGATCCACCGAAAGCCTCGCTTCCCCGAATTTTGCAAAGCAGTTGGTCCGTCAAATATCTCACACAGAAATGGTAAAGGGCGTATATTATTGAATGATGAAAGTCGTATATTATTGAAAAGAGCTTGCGGGAAATGCATCTGCTGGACAAAAGTGCATACCAATATGTGTAGGATAGGAGAAACCTGGCGGCAAATTTTGATGAGGACATAAAAACAGCAGCTGATTTTGAAATGTGGAGAATGGAAGATTCTGACTCAACCGAGGCCCTCTGCCTCCTCCATGAGACGCCCGAAAGGTGGCAACATGAGAACAGGGCCTTTTCTGCAGTGGCTCCTGGTTCGTGGAATGCTCTCCCCAGGGAGAAAAAATTAGGCACTAGATGAAAACCTTTCTCTTTAACCAGGCCTTTGGCTGCTTAACTTCCCAGGGCATTTTAAATGTGTTTGTGTGAAGGGGGGTTATTATTATGCATTTCATGTCCTCATTTTGCATTTGTATGTTGTAAACCAACCTGTGATCTTCAGGTGAAATGGGTTGTACAAATTTTAATAAAGGAGGAGGAAGAGGAAGAGGAATGAGAAACTGAATCTGACACTTTTGCCCATGCTGAATTAGAACTCAGGGCCATCCTTGTGGATCTAATTGGCTGTAGGTTCTAGACAGACCGAAGGAGTTTAATTCTTGATACATACCACGTAATTTATACCTAAGAGCATAAGAAAATAAGAAGAGCCTGCCTGATCAAGGACACTGACAAACTGGAACGTGTCCAGAGGAGGGCAACCAAAATGGTCAAAGGCCTGGAAACGATGCCTTATGAGGAACGGCTAAGGGAGCTGGGCATGTTTAGCCTAGAGAAGAGGAGGTTCAGGGGTGATATGATAGCCATGTTCAAATATATAAAAGGATGTCACATAGAGGAGGGAGAAAGGTTGTTTTCTGCTGCTCCAGAGAAGCGGACACGGAGCAATGGATCCAAACTACAAGAAAGAAGATTCCACCTAAACATTAGGAAGAACTTCCTGACAGTAAGAGCTGTTTGACAGTGGAATTTGCTGCCAAGGAGTGTGGTGGAGTCTCCTTCTTTGGAGGTCTTTAAGCAGAGGCTTGACAACCATATGTCAGGAGTGCTCTGATGGTGTTTCCTGCTTGGCAGGGGGTTGGACTCGATGGCCCTTGTGGTCTTTTCCAACTCTATGATTCTATGATTCTATGATTCTATGATCAAGCCAAGATCTAGTGCAGCTTTCTGTTCTCAAAATGGCCAACCTGGTACCCCTGGGAAATCTGCAAGGAGGCCTCAAGCACAACAGCCCTCTCCCTTCCTGTGCATAGCTGTCAACTTTTCCCTTTTCTTCTGAGGAATCCTATTTGGTATAAGGGAATTTCCCTTTAAAAAAGGGAAATGTTGACAGCTATGTTCCTGTGGTTTTGAGCAACTGGCATTCAGAAGCTTTGCCGCCTCTGACTATGGTGGCAGAGCACAGCCATCAAGGCTAGAGCATGCTGCTGACAATGCCAAGGTTGCAGGTTCAATCCCTGTAAGGAGCAGCTACATATTCCTGCATTGCAGGGGGGTTGGACTAGATGACCCTCAGGGTCCCTCCCAACTGTAGGATTCTATGAGAAGCATATTTCTGAGTATCTCCCCTACCATAATTTCAGATACAACAGTGCCTTTGCCCATTAATTTGAACAATTCACTTTTAGAACCATCCAAGTTGCTAGTCATTACAGACTCCCGCACGGATGAGTTTCACAGTTCCACGTAGTTGGCTGCCCAAGATCCTTCAAAGAGAGGACTGTCCTCTGTAAAGGAGGGCACATGTCCACCCTGCCACTGAAGGCCCAGGATCTCCTCCTCATTTAATGTGAAACCTAAGGCTAGAAGAATAGATGCTTTTGAATTCTGGTGCTGGAGAAGACTCTTGAGAGTCCCATGGACTGCAAGAAGATCAAACCTATCCATTCTGAAGGAAATCAGCCCCGGGTGTTCACTGGAAGGACAGATCCTGAAGCTGAGGCTCCAATACTTTGGCCACCTCATGAGAAGAGAAGACTCCTTGGAAAAACCCCTGATGTTGGGAAAGATGGAGGGCACAAGGAGAAGGGGACGACAGAGGATGAGATGGTGGGACAGTGTTCTTGAAGCTACCAGCATGAGTTTGACCAAACTGCAGGAGGCAGTGGAAGACAGAAGTGCCTGGCGTGCTCTGGTCCATGGGGTCACAAAGAGTCAGACACAACTAAATGACTAAACAACAGCAACAATAAGGCTAGAAGTACCTTTGTTGTTGTGAAACTTCTGGTGACCCATAGACCCTTGAAGGCTCCCAGTTCAGCTTATGACCACATGCTGGGGAATGGACTGATTTTGGGGTGGGTTGTCAGGTGGCCTCAATGGGGGCTTTTGTTTTTGTTCTCCCAAGAAAGAGACCTTCTTAAAATTCAGGCCTTTTACCCCATCAGCTTTAATTAGCAACAGGCACAGCAGCTGAGACCAGGCATGGCAGCAGGGGAGCAGAAAGCAATCACACAACTCATTAGCAAGCGAGATCAGTCATTAGGAGCGGTTCATCAGGTGGAACCCGGGTGCCGAGCAGGAGAAAGGCCGATGGGATTATCTCCCGCTGAACAAACTTGCTGGATCCTGCCAGAGAATTTGTCTTCCTCCTCGCCACCAGCAGGAACCATGCTGGAAACCAAAGAAGTTCTGTTAACAAAAAGAGAATATATATATATATATATCGACATTATCAAATTTCGAAAAGCTTCCTTAACCAAACAGTTACTCCGTCCAGCCCACACTTTACCATCTTCTCTGCAAGAATATCAGGGGGTACTTTGTCAAACGCCGTACTGAAATTAAACTTGTTGTCTTTGTCTTTCCACTTGTCTCTTTAACAACCATCAGCCACCCAAATATTGCTGAGCATGTGTGTTATACTTGCAGACACACAGAAGATTAGCCTTGGTCTCTAATAGCAGGACTGCTCACTGCTGCTGTTCCCAAAGATAAGAGATGCACTCTGCATATTGCAGGGTTGGGAATTTTCCTTGAAGCGGCCACAGCTATGCAGCTTGGTTAATGTAAGAACACGAGAACAGCTTGCTGGATCTGGTCATTGATTCTTCTTCTTCTTCTTCTTCTTCTTCTTCTTCTTCTTCTTCTTCTTCTTCTTCTTCTTCTTCCCATCTGACTAGGTTGCCCCATCCACTCTGGGTGGCTTCCAACAGGATATGCAAAAACACAACAACAACAACAACAACGAATATAACACATTAAATGTTGGGATCAAGCCTTTATCAGGAGAAACTGGCCATTCTCCAGGCACCCGGCTTGATCTCCGGTTGACCTCCCTGTCTGCATTTCCCGGCAGGATACAGGCTAGGTCACGATCGGCGATCCTCCTCCTCGTGAGAAGAACACACCACTCTTTCCTGCCCCCCCCCCCTGTGGGCAGGGGAAAGAGATAAACAGAAATGTATTTACATGCTTTTATTTCTGTCTTTGCAGCGTTACAGAAAAACACGTCTGCTCTCTTCAAACTCCAACAGCCGAGAGAGAGTAAAAACTCCTCCTTCTGTACTTCCTGTACAGCTCATATTACACTCTGAGCTAATTCCGGTGCTTCGCACAGTGAATGGGCTGTCCCTCTGTTTCCCACAGAACAGTCCCAGCATTCCCAGCATGTTTTGCTTCCCAGCTAGCTGCAGCTCGCTGCTGCATTGCTTCCATATCGTAACATTAAAAGCCTCCCGATACAGGGCTGCCTTCAGATGTCTACAGAAGATTGTATAATTATTTATCTCTTTGACATCTGATGGAAGGGCGTTCCACAGGAATAATAATAACCTAGTCCAGCATCCTGTTCTCAGGTTAGCCAACCTGTGGGAAACCAGCAAGCAGGACTCAAATGCAAGAGCCTTTTCTCCTCTTGTGGTTTCCAGCAATTGGTAGTCAGAAGTATTGCTGTCTCCAACCATGGAGGCAGGACAGAGCAGAGCCCCATCTCTTGGCCTGGTCACTGAGGTCCAGCTCCAAGGGCCTTCTGGTGACTTCCTCACTGTGAAAAGTGAGGTTACAGGGAACCAGGCACAGGGCCTTCTCGGTAGTGGCACCAACCCTGCAGAATGCCCTCCCATCAGGTATCAAGGAGATGAGTAACGACATAACCTTTAGAAGACATTTGAAGGCAGCCCTGTTTAGGGAAGTCTTCAATGTTTTATTCTGTTTTTATATATGCTGGAAGCCTCCCAGAGTGGCTGGGGCAACCCAGTCAGATGGACGGGCTACAAATAATGAAATTATTATTGAAATTCTTCTTGTTGGGAGCCGCCCAAAGTTGCTGGGGAAACTATTATTATTATTACTGTGCTTCTTCATGGATGCCCACCCCTTCTAAGCTAAACTATACCTTTATGCTTGGAACGGCATGGGAACGAGGAAGAGGTTGGTGGGGCTTAAAAAGCATTGATGGCGTCACAGCTTCTAAAAATACTCCTATGTTCTTAAGAGCCGCGAGGCAGATGTTCAACGGGAGCTTTGTGGTTTGGTGTTTCTACGGGGAAATGGTCAGCATGACTCTAAGTACTGACGCAACAGGTGCTTTGATTACCAAATGTTTTGACCTGTGCTTTGCTTTGCATTTGAAATGAAATTTCATGGTGGGGGGAAAGGCTTTGCAGAATCGGTGGATGGTTGATTTACCCTGGACCTCCTTTTTAATCCTAGCCAATGGACACTACAATTCCCGAAGCCAGTCACTGAGGTCCACAGATAACCGGAAGAGAGATGATGTCGACGACATGCAACAGTATGGGTACCCTGCGCCTCAAATAGGTAAGTCATTAACACAACTGAAAGGAGGACAAGGTAGTCATTGACTTGGTTATGTTTACCAGTGTATAAGGTATCTGAGAAAGGAAATTGATACACAACAGCTTCACACAATTCCTGTATGACCCAGCCAGAGTTAAGCACATTTTAAGTCCAGTTAGTTTCAACAGAGCACAGATTTGCACATGTTTAACTTTCCCATTAAAACCAATGGAATTTAAAAGTGCTGGGATGTGGCACGGCATGCGCAGCCGACACAGATTCCCTGTGTGGATCGTGCATCATGAAATGAGACATATGCAGAATTTAGTAAACTAATCTATGCAGTCATTGGATCACAGCCCTAACAATTTAATACATTCCAGCTCTAATTTTTTCTGGAGGCTAACACCACTTCTGCTAATCCTTGGGTATTTGATGTTCAAATGGTGCATAATTTTGACTATAGGAGACGGAATTAATTCTGACTTGGAGGAGGCGAGAGCAACCTCATTTGAATGTGCAATTCAAGGACAGAGGGGCCTGTGAAAACGCAGGAACCAGTCACTGAAAAGGCAAAGCGGTTTTTTCAGTCCCTGCAGTCAATACTTCTGTTCGCCAACAGCATCACAGAAGGGGCCTCGGCTCGGTAGCAAAGCAAAGGCCTTACAGTGGGAGTAGCCAACGTGGTGATTTCCAGACACCATTAGACTATAACCAGGAGCAGCACCTCCATTAGGCAGCATCAGAAATGTCAGCCCCACCTCCGGAGATTCCTCTGTAGTCTCCACACTTGGAGATTTACTAGCCTAGCCATACAAAAATGTCTTGTGCCTCTGGCCGAGGACCCTCGTACCTACGGGACCGCCTCTCCCGGTATGCCCCACGGAGAGCCTCAAGGTCCATAAATAGCAACACCCTAGTGGTCCTGGCCCTAAGGAAGTTAGATTAGCCCCAACCAGAGCCAGGGCCTTTTCAACACTGGCCCCCGGCCTGGTGGAACACTCTGTCTCTTGAGACCAGGGCCCTGCAGGATCTGATTTCTTTCCGCAGGGCCTGTAAGACAGAGTTGTTCCGCCTGGCCTTTGGCTTGGAGCCAGTTTGATTCCCTCCCCCTCTTTCTTTTTTCCTTTCTCCTTCTGTGATGAGGCTGCATGTTAATATTTTAATGTTTCAATATTTTAATGTTGTATTTTAATCTTGGTTTTAAGTTGTATTCATTCAACTTGTTTTTATTATTGCTTGTTAGCCGCCCTGAGCCCGGCCTTGGCTGGGGAGGGCGGGGTATAAATAAAAATGATGATGATGATGATGATGATGATGATGATGATGCCAGCTCTGAATGCTTCTCCCAGCAATATCAGCCGCCATGGCAATGGGGGGAAGATGATGGGAGATGATGGGATTTTGGATTTGCACCATGCTGGATACTTCCCACTTTACATGCAATGTTGTCCCAGGCCACTGCCAGGTAGGAGGGCCAGGAATGGTACCTGGTCAGCATTTTGGAGAGCCCCCCCCCCACCAGGTTGGAGCAGACAACACTGGGCCAGATGTTCACATGTTCTGCACCCCGACAGGTGATCCAGCTGCTGAGGAGTGGTCCCCATGGAGCGTGTGTTCGACCACCTGCGGGGAGGGCTGGCAGACTAGGACGAGGTTCTGTGTGTCGTATTCCTACAGCACGCAATGCAGCGGGCCGCTCCGGGAGCAGCGGCAATGCAACAACTCGGCCGTCTGTCCAGGTGATGACCTTCCACACCGCACCTATAATTCTCCCTGCCGCTACCTCCCCAACCGCAAGGAAGTAGGCGCTCTATCTAGTCATCTGCATGCGAAAAGGCTCTGCTCAAAGGTCACGTGACTTCTGCAACAGAGGAAGCGGAATTCTGCAACCTGAGTTGATTACCTCCCACCCCCTAAGCAAATTTCTGCAATTAGTATGCATACTCTATTTACCTACACCGGGTGGTAAAGCCCGCAGCCCAAGGAAAATGGATTGTATTCAGCTACCCCTATCATTCTGACATTTCATCCATGCTCTCTAAAGAGATAGAAACTTGCTTTGCATCTTGCAAGACATTCACAAATCCACTGACTTCACTCTGGCCGAAAAATGCTGCCAACTTGAGTGGTTTCTTTTTTTAAAAAATCAACAAGCAAGCAAGGTTATTATTGAGGTCAGGGTGTTGGAGGGATTCATTCTGTCTGTGTAGCTTCCCATAAAAAATGACCTGATTATTTATTTATTGTTTACTTTTGGATACTAATTGAAAGATGAGTAATATAAAGGTAAGGGGACCCCTGACCATTAGGTCCAATCGTTGACGACTCTGGGGTTGCGCCGCTCATTTCGCTTTATTGGTCGAGGGAGCTGGCGTACAGCTTCCAGGCCATGTGGCCAGCATGACTAAGCCGCTTCTGGCAAACCAGAGCAGTGCACGGAAATGCTGTTTACCTTCCTGCTGGTGTGGTACCTACGGTATTTATCTACTTGCACTTTGACGTGCTTTCGAACTGCTAGGTTGGCAGGAACAGGGACTGAGCTCACCCCATCACAGGGATTCGAACCGCTGACCTTCTGATCAGCAAGTTCTAGGCTCTGTGGTTTAACCCACAGCACCTTTTGGATACTAATGGGAAGATGGGTACTATCCCCCAGGAATAAACCTCATTGAAACCTCCTGTCTCATACACACATCACTAGCATTACTTAAAAGAGTAAATAAAACACAACTTCTTCGTGTTTACAAGGATGGCTTTGGTTTCTAAGTCTACAAGATGGGAGCTAGTTTCTCACGGTTGCTTCATGCAGCAGAGAGATGGGGTGGAGCTTGGGAGTTTGGCAGAAGACCACAAAGTACATTTCCCCCTCTCTTCTAGTCTCAACGCTTCCCTCTGCTGACTAGAGGCATGCAAGTTTCTTATGCTTAAGATGAGCAATAACCAAGCTGACAGCTCCTTGGTTGACCTCCTCTGCTTTCATTTCAGTCCATGGGACATGGGACGAGTGGTCTCCGTGGAGCCTGTGCTCATCGACCTGTGGCCGAGGGTACAGGGATCGCACACGGACCTGCAAACCTCCTCAGTTTGGCGGCAACCCTTGCGAAGGACCCGAAAAGCAAACCAAGTTCTGCAACATTGCACTTTGCCCCGGTAAGTTGGCAAAGAAACTT
Organism: Podarcis bocagei; assembly: GCF_964188305.1. Classification (NCBI taxonomy): domain Eukaryota; kingdom Metazoa; phylum Chordata; class Lepidosauria; order Squamata; family Lacertidae; genus Podarcis; species Podarcis bocagei. Next base: position 88,951,102 of record NC_138133.1, read on the forward strand.
TCCCACTTGCTCTTCAGCAGGTGAGGTTTTGGGCTCAAAGGGGCACCGATGAATTAGGAAACTTGGAGGCTCCATACCATAATTTCTCCCTATATCTGAGAGTTCCAAATTGCCTCCCCTTGTTTTCTAGGTGAGAGGAAACCATGCATTGCAGCAGGCTTTTGCAAACTGGGGCCTTCCAGATGTTTGGATTGCAACTCCCACCAGCCTCGGCCAGCAACATCTGGAAGGCACCAAATGGAGAGACGGTGGATGAAGGGTTCTCAATCTCATATTTCCAAATTTTGCGCAAATGCAGTTTGACACAATTTTCACTTCATTAGTGTCTACCTTCCTCCCTTCCACACACACACACACACACCATGAGCCCATTGAAATAACATGGTATGGACAGAAATTTGAAAATTGCAAAGATAAAAGAAGGGTGGTTTTTTTAATAGTGTATTCATATTTACAAGGTTGGCTTTGGACTCTAAGTATACATTGTGGAAGTTTGTTTCATGGCTGCCTCATGCAGGGAAGAGGTGAGAGGGAGAGTAAAGGGTGGAGCTTGGGGTTTAGTGAGAAACCACAAAGTGTATTTGCCCCTGACTTTCTGTTAGTCTGTGTTGGGATACTGCTGGGGAGATGGGGGCATTTGGTAAACAGGCGCGTGACACATAACAGTCATGCCTGTTCCCTTTTAAGGTGGAACGGAACTATATCCTAACAGTCTCAACCCTGCCCTTTTCTGGCTGGGGGCATGCAAGGTTGTTTATACCCAACATTGTCGACATCCGAGTGTGTACTGGACAGTCAAAAAGGAAGTGCAATGGAGAAAAAGTGCCTGGAAATGATGAAAATCTAGCAGTCTGAAGCCAGACACCCCCACCCCCAATAAGTGTCCATATTTTCCAGGGACATTCTTGATTTAGAGAAGCCATCCCAGTTCCTGATTTGGACCCGTAATGTCCCACTTTTCCTTAGGATGTCCCTATTTTTATTGGAGAAATGGTGGAGGATACGCAGTCATCCAATGCCTGAGCTGTCTGAAGGCAATCCCTAAACAGGGCTACCTTCAGATGTCTTCTAAAAGTTTGTTAGTTATTTTTCTCTTTGACATCTGGTGGGAGGGTGTTCCACAGGGTGGGTGCCACTACCGAGAAGGCCCTCTGCCTGGTTCCCTGTAGCTTTGCTTCTCACAGGGAGGGAACCACCAGAAGGCCCTCGGTGCTGGACCTCAGTGTCCAGGCAGAACGATGGAGGTGGAGGTGGTCCTTCAGGTATACTGGACCGAGGCCGCTACATTGGCTCTCCAAACAGACTTCCCAGACAGATACAGCCTCTTTAAAAAAAAGTGAGGCAGCCATGGGTAGTGTGTGTGTGTGTGTGTGTGTGTGTGTGTATGTGAATTATCTTAAACCACTGCAGCAAATGAAAGAGCAATCTACAGGGAAGCAGCTCGCTGCAACCCCATCCAGTCTGATTAATGTCTACTGGTGAGCACAATGGTAATCAAACGCCAAACGGGCACCAAATTGGGGAGGCAGTCAGAAAGGGACAATGAGAGCAATTCAGTGCTTTAGAGCCTCGCCGGCTGCATCGGTTATTGTTCCGGGGATTTATAACGGCAAACAATGACAACTCACCGTTGCGGGCACAATGCAGTTGTTTGGCGTGCGGCAGGGACTCTTGGAGAATGAGCTACTCGCTGGAGGAGAGAAGGGAGAGGAATGGGAAGTCAGAGGGGACAAAGTGTCTAATTGCAGTAGAAGCTCTGGCTGGCTGATTGCTGTTTGATTTGGTGCAGTGAGACTCGGGGTAAATGAAGTGCTGGGCTTTCAGAAGGAAGCACTTGGACAAATGATCGGATGCTTGGGTTTCTTATCCGACTATTTTATCACTCGCTTCCCTATGATATCCAATGTGGAGAGATACTGGCTCACATGATGGAGGAGAGCTTCATTATTTGTAAGGATCTACAAACACATTTCATCCTCCTTAGGGCTCATGACTGACATAGCTAAGTCAACAACAACAACAACAACAACAACAACAACAACAACAACAACAACAACAACAACAACATATTTATACCCTGCCCATCTGTCTGGGTTTCCCCAGCCACTCTGGGTGGCTTCCAACAAAATATTAAAATACAATAGTGCGTCAAACATTAAAAGCTTCCCTAAACAGGGCTGCCTTCAGATGTCTTCCAAAAATCTGGTAGTTGTTGTTCTCTTTGACATCTTGTGGGAGGGCGTTCCACAGGGCAGGTGCCACTACCAAGAAGGCCCTCTGCCTGGTTCCCTGTAACTTGGCATCTCGCAGGGATGGAACCACCATAAGGCCCTCGGCGCTGGACCTCAGTGTCCGGGTGGAATGATGGGGGTGGAGACGCTCCTTCAGGTATACAGGACCGAGGCTTAGGGTGAGCACCTTCTGCTGTCTCTGCAACATTTGTCTCCCCTTTCATAGAAATGACTGTTAGCCATTTTCACCGTCCCTCACAAAACAAGTGAACTTGGGGGGTGTTGAAGCTCTTCTGCCTCCCTAGTGACCAACATCAATGTCTAGGGCAAGTGTCTCATTCCAGAGCCTGTTTTCGTTCTTCCCACGACACCCGATGGGAACCACGGGAAACTGAGCTGGCCCCATGGGAAACTGAGCTGAGTGATGGGATAGCCCAGATAGTAGAGCGTGAGACTCCTAATCTTAGGGTTATGGGTTTGAACCCCTTGTTGGGCAAAAGCTTCCTGCATCGCACAGGGGATTGGATCAGATGAGTCTCGCAGTCCCTTCTAACCCTACAATTCTGTGATTCTATGGTAGAATGTGATTGATTGATTGATTGATTGATTGAATGAGAGATTAGGATCTGATAGCTGATTTGTTTATTTTTTAAGTAGATGTTGAGAAAATCTCTCTCCCTTCCCCAAGCTCTGTCCTTGCTTGAATTCTGCTAGGAAATCTGGTTGGTCACTGTGAGAACAGGATATAGAACTAGATGGGCGATGGGCCTGATCCACCAGGCTCTTTTAATGTGCCATTGATGTCAGCTCCTGGAAAAACAAATCTCATGACTTCTTGCCCTGCCTGGGGACTTCTGGAGACATCTGACTGTTCATAAGGGGAAGGAAAAAGCAGAACTGCCCTGCTGGCAACTCTTCTACATTTCTGGCTTGACTCACTTCCTCAAGAATGCTCAAGCTGGGTTTTCTGGACGGATCTGCAGTGGTTGCATACTTAGAAAATCCTTCTTTGGGTTGGCTGGATGACCTCCTGGATCCTTCCAGCCTTACAATTTGTTAGGAATTGACACTCGGACTTCCTCCTGCTAGAGAGATAATGAGCCCTCTGCTAATGAGCTGAAGCCTTCCAGAAATAATTAGAGTGGGTCTGTCATGTAAGGAAATATTTCAAGATATATCTCTCTAATAAAAGTATTCATATTTCATTCCTAACCTGCACTTGGCATAAGGGGGCTTTTTCCAGCTGAATGATAAATTACGGCTGATATTTCAGACTGGAGAACTCCTTCGCCTATTCACGTTAATTAAGTGATGCAAGTAATTGTGCATTCTGAGTTAGGCTGGAGTTGGCTGGCTTCTTTGAAGTGGTACGTTATCTAGCGGGTTCCGAAGTTTGCACCGGGGCACGTGGGGGGCCTTAAAGGTGAGAAACTTGGTGCTTAAAATAGACATGTCTTGGTTTTCCATTTTCCGACCACCCAATGAAAACCTGACGGTATTATTATTTTAGCCCTGGCAGTGCAAATCACCCATGACTTATCTGCAGATTACAGAAGTAGATGGCGCTGAAATGTCAGGGAGAAAACCGTCTTGTCAAAATGGAAGCAGTTTTGACAGTTAAACACATAAACATGCACACCAGCCCTGAGGATTCAGTAAATTGCTTCCCTGTGAACAGGCTTCACCCTCTTGCCTGCATCTGGCATGAAAGCTTGCCTTATCTGTCACCAACTTGGGACTCTACAGTTGGCCATCAGCTCTGGTCAGGATGGCATGTGGTCAGAGATGATGGGAGCTGTGAGTCCAGCAATTTCTGAAAGACATCAGTTGAAGAAAGCCCGTTCATCCTGCACAACTAGCACGTCTTCAGGCAGTGTGTAGTTAAACTGTGGAACTCACCGCCACAGGAGATAGTGATGGCCAGTGCCAGATTTATGTATAAGCTAAACAAGCTATAGCTTAGGGCCCAACTCTTTGGGGGGGGGCCAAAAAAATTAAAGGGGAAAAAACTGGATGTACAGTTCCAAAATATAAGTTAAAAAACAAATAAAATAAAACCTACACACAGCAACAGTGTTTTGTGGTGTGTAGGCTCCTAGGATGTAAGTCATGGGCCCCGCCTGCTAGCCTCCTCCCTAAAATATTACTGGTTTGCTCCTTTCTATATATAGGGTGCCTACATTCTGCATGGACTGGTTGCATGGCAACATGCGCAAATGGCTTGAGATACCTATTAGGTCCATCAATTACCATATAGCATCTATTCAACACAAAGAGCAGAGGCAATTTGTTGTTGACAAAGGACAGCTGGATATATAAAAGGCCCCATTACCTTCAGTAGCTTAGGGCTTCATCAAACCTCCTGAAACTCCCTGGTACTGAATGGGGTAACTGTGCCCCTGAAGGACCAAGTGCGCAGCCTGGGAGTAATTTTGGACTCGCAGCTGTCCATGGAGGTGGAGGTTAATTCTGTGTCCAGGGCAGCTGTCTACCAGCTCCATCTGGTATGCAGGATGAGAACCTCCCTGCCCACAGACTGTCTCACCAGACTGGTGCATGCTCTAGTTATCTCTCGCTTAGATTACTGCAATGCGCTCTATGTGGGGCTACGTTTGAAGGTGACCCGGAAACTACAACTAATCCAGAATGTGGCAGCTAGACTGGTGACTGGGAGTGGCCGCCGAGACCATATAACCCCGGTCTTGAAAGACCTACACTGGCTCCCAGTACTTTTCCGAGCACAATTCAAAGTGTTGCTGCTGACCTTCAAAGCCCTAAACGGCCTCTGTCCATTATATCTGAAGGAGCGTCTCCACCCCATCATTCTGCCCGGACACTGAGGTCCAGCTCCAAGGGCCTTCTGGCGGTTCTCTCGCTGCGAGAAGTGAGGCTACAGGGAACCAGGCAGAGGGCCTTCTCGGTAGTGGCGCCCACCCTGTGGAACGCCCTCCCACCAGATGTCAAAGAAAAAAACAACTACCAGACATTTAGAAGACATCTGAAGGCAGCCCTCTTTAGGGAAGCTTTTAATGTTTGATGTATTATGGTATTTTAATATTTCGTTGGAAGCCTCCCAGAGTGGCTGGGGAAGCCCAGCCAGATGGGCGGGGTATAAATAATAAATTACTATTATTATTATTATCCGGCCCTGGTGATGGCCACCAGTTTGGATGGTTTTAAAAGAGGACTGGACAAATTCACGGAGGAGAGAGCTGTGCATGGCTGCTAGACTCAGTGGCTAGGCTCTGCCCTCCACAGCTGGAGGCATCAATGCTTCTGGAAACCAGCTGCTGGAAACCACAGGAGATAAAGGGCTCTCGTTCTTACATCCTGCTTGTGGGTTCGCCATAGGCATTTGATTGGCCACTGTGAGATTCTCGACTGCCTTTCTGTGTTACTATAGAAACAACAAAATACACAACAAAATATTACAGCAACAAAATATACAACAAAGAACATACACCTTATAATAATCTGACCCAATACAAAAAAATCATAATAAAACAGAACTTTAAAATGGAACGACTTGTATCAAATAAAGCAATATTCAATAATTTATTAGAATATAATAGTACACAATAAAATTAACTCACAAAACTGGATTGTTGTAATAACCTGCAGTTTTATAAGAGTATATATTTAAAGAAGATGAATAAATGAGTTAATTTGGAATATACAGAAAGTATAATAAATAAATTTAAGGGACCACAGAAAAAGGGGGAAGGAAGCCGAGTTTTGAAATGTTAAGTTGATTGTAAAATTATTGAAATGTATAAACCTGAAAACCATATTTTATTTTTTTTAAAGAGAGAATTGATTGGGAAACTGAAGAACTAATGATATAACATATATAAAATAAAATAAAAATTGACTCTCAAAATGTCAGAAAATAATAATAACAGCCTTCATTCCTAACAATTGCAATGAACGATTACTAAACTATGATTAATGATAATGATAATGATAATTTTTTATTTGTACCCTGCCCTACCCGCCCAGAGCCGGGCTCTGACCGGCTAACATCATATAAATAATACAATATGCATAAAAACAAGCAATCAATCGATTAAAATGCATCCCAAAATTAATTCAAATAAAAGTAACTGCAAATGAAAATGCATTAAAATACCACAATGCATACAAAGCCATGTAAAAGGATCAAACTGAGAAACAAAGACACACAACTATTTTTATAAAGCTATATCTCCGTGCAAAAGCGGTTTTCACATTCTGCCTTTCCTTCTTTCCTTCTTTGGGTCACTCAGTGGACGGCAACTGGAATGAATGGTCGAGCTGGAGCTCCTGTTCCACCAGCTGCTCCAACGGCACCCAGCAGCGGACGAGAGAGTGCAATGGGCCGTCGTACGGGGGAGCCGAATGCCAAGGACACTGGGTGGAGAGCCGAGACTGCTTCCTAAGACAGTGCCCAGGTCAGTAGTAGCGTGTGGGTCACCCTCTGCCCCTTTGGGAGTCAACCAATGCATGGCTGACCTGCAAAACAAGCTTCAGTATGGCAGTAAAACTGCTCGGACCTTTGCAAAGCTAAGCAGGGTCTGGTATGGTTTCAAATTGGAAGGGAGACTATGAATCAAGAAGCAACAGCCTTTACCAAAGGTGTCATGGGTTTTGAAGACACTCGAATTCAGGACGCTAGAGAGAAACGTGCTAAGAGGAAAGCTCCCTTAGCAAACCCTCACCATGATCAACTCCCGCCCGGAAACCTATGTCCCCACTGTGGAAGAATGTGTGGATCCAGAATTGGCCTCCACGGTCACTTACGGACTTATTGTTAAAACCGTGTTTATGGAAGACAATCTTACTCATCTAAGAGTGATTACCAAAGAAGAAAAAGAAGATTAGATGACGCTTGGCATCCCTTCCAACTTTAAGATTCTATGATCATCGTAAGTGGCTCAGTACAGATACACATGGGAGAAGTTGCTACTGAAAGATCTGTGATATCATGGGTGCCATTCAGATGTTATGGACTACAAATCCCATCAGCCACAGCTGGCACAGCTGAGATACTGATAGCCCCCATCCTAAGGAGTTTCTTACAAGGTGTTTGATGCTTGCCTTTTGCCCTGTAAGGAGCACTAGTTTGCCAACAGAAATAAACTTCAGTGCAGCTGTCCCCAACCTATTGCCATCCAGGTGCTTAGAGCTGAAGCACTAAAGATGGGATTTGTAGTTCAAAACGTCTGGAACATGCTCATTTTGGGGAAAGCTACTATACAGCAAGTCTTTCAGTAGCAACATTTTCTGTGTACATCTCTGCTGAGCCACATAATGGAGCTGAAACAATTTGGAACACATATTCCTAAGCACAAGCTACTTCCTAGTATTGTTTATTTAAGCAATTTTGATACTGCTTAACTAAGGAGGAGGAGGAGGAGGAGGAGGAGAAGAAGGAGAAGGAGAAGGAGAAGGAGAAGGAGAAGGAGAAGGAGAAGGAGAAGGAGAAGGAGAAGGAGAAGGAGAAGGAGAAGGAGAAGGAGAAGGAGAAGTCATCTCCAGTAGGCACTGGAAGCTCAACAAGGAGGGGATTTGTCTGACCTCAACTGGAGGAAGTCCAATAAAACTGGGTCCAGAATACTAAGCACATGCCATGCATCCATGCTGTGGAGGACCACAAACAGTTACTCCTCTGTAGACCTCAGACAGGATACCTTAAGGTGTCTTGGACCAAAGTTGTTGGTAGCAGGGGCACAGGAAGGGGGGGGTGAGGTCCAACCCGGGTGTCATCCTTGAGCGGGTTGACAAAATGGAACACCTTGGGGGGGGGGCGGCACTTACCGTGGGGCCTGGAGTGCAGCACGCCTGAGCCACACGTCTATCCTGGGAATGACGCAGTGGCTTGGGGCCCCACACTGCCTGAAATGGCAGTGTGGGGCTTGTGTCCATCAGGTGGACTCTGTTGGCAGCTCGCTGTGGATCGCCGCGGTGCCCCTGTGGGAGGCTCGCCCCGCCCCCGCAGCTCCGGGTGCCGGAGCAGCTAGCTACACCCCTGGTTGAGAGCCAATTTGAGAACCTCAATGGCCCCCAAGTGGAAAACCTTACAGGACTTGCAATTTTTGATTTGGTAGAAAAATATGTGGAGTTTAGCAATAGCTGAAAAATATCACATGCCAAAGCTTGGAGAACCCAGGAAAAAATTATATGCAGTTTGGTGGGATTCTATCTTGTTTTCAACAAATGTAGCAACACAGGACTCCCTGTCCCTAGTACAACATGAAATTTGGTTTTCTTAATGGTCTTAAGTATTCTACCAACCTAATATTAAGTCTCTCACAGATACATTGTGCTGGTTTTTTGTGCCTCTGTTATGTTTATTGTATCAATTTATTTGATTTGCTTCAATATTATTATTTTTTAAAAGGAGGGACCTTGATCCTGGCTCTGCCATGTCTGAGCAACCAGTGCAAGCTTTTGAGTTATGTGCCGGGACTTATTTACCCCATCAATAGTCCAATCGCAGCATTTTGCACCAGCTGGAGCTGACAGCCAGTGTGGTGTAGTGGTTAAGAGTGGTAGACTCGTAATCTGGTGAACCGGGTTTGATTCCCCGCTCTTCCACATGCAGCTGCTGGGTGACCTTGGGCTAGTCACACTTCTTTGAAGTCTCTCAGCCCCACTCACCTCACAGAGTGTTTGTTGTAGGGGAGGAAGGGAAAGGAGAACGTTGGCCGCTTTGAGACTCCTTTGGGTAGTGATAAAGCCAGATATCAAATCCAATTCTTCTTCTTCTCCACACCAGATCCAAGGATAGCCCTACGTAGAGTGCATTGTGTGCCCACAACCCCAGATCTCCACCCTCCCCTGAAGGAACCCTACATTACATTTTCTCTCTTTCTCCTCCAGTGGATGGGAAGTGGCAAGTGTGGGGCCCATGGGGGAGCTGTACCACCACTTGTGGAGGTGGAACGCAGAAACGCGACCGTGTCTGCTATGGCCCTTTCTATGGAGGAGACGCATGTCAAGGTCCCAAAGAGGAGTACAAGCAATGTAATGAGAAGAGATGTCCAGGTAAGAGATTTCTGCAGGAGATGAAGGGACTAGATGGGCCATTGGCCTAATCAAGCAGACACTTCTTATATCCTAATTAAAACTGTGCATTAGCAGTGGTTCCTGCACTGCAGGGCACTGGAGTAAAAAACCTGCATATTTCCCTGCGAGCGGCAAATTCTGCCCCTCAGCTGCCTACACTCTTTGGCCCGCTGATCAGAACGGTCAAGTGGTTCTGGGCAGGAAACTCACAGGTAGGTAGAACACCTCTTGCTTTGTGAAGTGCACTGATGCCAGAGTGTCCATCTGGTCCCACTAGGAAATCAAAAGGCTCTGTTGTTGTTTAGTCACTTAGTCGTGTCCGACTCTTCGTGACCCCATGGACCAGAGCACGCCAGGCCCTCCTGTCTTCCACTGCCTCCCGCAGTTTGGTCAAACTCATGCTGGTAGCTTTGAGAACACTGACCAACCATCTCATCCTCTGTCGTCCCCTTCTCCTTGTGCCCTCCATCTTTCCCAACATCAGGGTCTTTTCCAGGTAGTCTTCTCTTCCAATGAGGTGGCCACAGTCTTGGAGCCTCAGCTTCAGGATCTGTCCTTCCAGTGAGCATTCAGGGCTGATTTCCTTCAGAATGGATAGGTTTCAGCTTCTTGCAGTCCATGGGACTCTCACCGCTCTAAGTATGGCTTATTTTTTCCTGGGGAGGGTGTGTGTGATTCTAGGGGTATCAAGCTGATGGCCTTCATCCAACATGTGGTTGGATGATGACAATGAGTTTGAAAGAAGGAGCCTCAAGGTGGTTCGCAGACAAATAAAATGCAGCAGTAAAATAACAAGAATTAATCTGGCTGTTGTTGGCCTTTGATTGCCTCCAAGATTCCTGGCCAGCCTTTGGCCTGACAAGTATGGGCATTCGGATCCTGTAGCCGTCAGATCAATGTCTAAATGCAATTGCATTCTTATTTTGCCCTAGAGAGAAGGGGGAAGAGGAAGAACATCAAATATCAACATAATTTGGTTTTAAAAAAGGAGGAAAGCCATTGAGCGTAATTGGGTTAGATGTTAAATTCTCCCAGTGCTGCGTGCTTCCTTTTGTAAAATGGCTTTTGTTACAAAGGGATATTAAAAATTACAGGCATCGTGTTATCCCCTCCTGAGAAATGGAGCACTCCCACACTCTCAGGCAAGGTGGCGGATTGCATTTCTAATGAGCGTCCCTAATACAGAGTGTCATGCCTTGTTTCCCAGGAATGTACTTGAGCACAGGAGGGAAAGTTGAAAGGGTGAAATTGAGGACAAGACTCTGGTGGTTGGTTCCTGCATTACAGTTGCAAGCGGAATGTGGAAAGAGGGTTGCAGAGCTGATCTCCTTCTTAGCCCAGCACCACAGCTAATACAGTGGTACCTCGGGTTAAGAACTTAATTCGTTCCGGAGGTCCGTTCTTAACCTGAAACTGTTCTTAACCTGAAGCATCGCTTTAGCTAATGGGGCCTCCTGCTGCTGCTGCTGCACCGCTGCCGCACGATTTCTGTTCTCATCCTGAAGCAAAGTTCTTAACCCGAGGTACAGTGGTACCTTGGGTTGCAGACGCTTCAGGTTACAGATGCTTCAGGTTACAGACTCCACTAACCCAGAAATAGTACCTCGGGTTAAGAACTTTGCTTCAGGATGAGAACAGAAATCATGCAGTGGCAGCATGGTGGCAGCAGGAGGCCCCGTTAGCTAAAGTGGTGCTTCAGGTTAAGAACAGTTTCAGGTTAAGAACGGACCTCCAGAACGAATTAAGTTCTTAACCTGAGATACCACTGTGCTATTTCTGGGTTAGCGGAATCTGTAACCTGAAGCATCTGTAACCTGAAGTGTCTGTAACCCGAGGTACCACTGTATTGAGCTAGTTAAGGACTGGACTAAACCATCTGGGGGTCCTTTACCTTTACTTTTAAGGACAGACAGATCGGCCACCTTGCCTTCTGCTCAGTTGTGAATGTTTTTAATTCCTTGTTCCCTTTTGTCCTGCTTCCAAAACAAACACATTCTTCCTTTCTTTTTCCAAAAGGAAAACTTGAGCTGTATCAAAACATGCATTTTTTAAAACCACATTTCTCAAACTTCCTACTGCTTCTACATATTTTCCTCTATCTAGCTAGCTAGCTATCTCTTGGTGGAAGGAGTTGGGGAGTTGGGTATGTTTAGCCTGGAGGAGAGAAAACTGAGAAGTGATATGGTATGGTAGCCATCTTCAAATATCTGAAGGGTTGCCACATGGAAGATGGAGCCAGCCAGAACCAGCCCATGCATGATGCAGGGTGATGCAGCCGATTCAGGTGGCAGAAGGACAAGAGACGGCACTCTTCCTGCTCTCCTGCCCCACTGCTTCCGCCGCAGAGAGGAAGGCATTCTGCCGCAGACATAGAAACCAAGCAAGCAGCAACACTTTGAGGAGCACCTTGACTCCAGTCAGGTTTGGTCAGTCAAGTCAGAGTCAGAGCTCAGCCATGGTGGAACTGGGGCAAACGGTACAAAATGGGAGCTTATTTTTCTGGTGTTCCAATTGGTAGGACCCAAACCAATAGATTCAAATGACAACAAAGCAGACTCCCAACTAACCATCAGGAAGAACTTGTGGATGGCAAGAGCTGTTTGACAGTGGAGGTTATACAGTGGTACCTCTGGTTACGTACTTAATTCGTTCTGGAAGTCCGTTCTTAACCTGAAACTGTTCTTAACCTGAAGCGCCACTTTAGCTAATGGGGCCTCCCGCTGCCACCGCGCTGCCGGAGCACGATTTCTGTTCTCATCTTAACCCAAAGTACTATTTCTGGGTTAGCGGAGTCTGTAACCTGAAGCGTATGTAACCTGAAAACGTCTGTAACTAGAGGTACCACTGTATATCTATTGCCTTGAGACTAATGTGTGAAGATGCCCTCGGTCCCTATGCCGGTCAGTTTCATGGTAACGATGAAAGATTGCACCCCCAATTCCAAATGCAGCCAAGAAGGCAGGTGGGTGGAAACCATGGCAGAGCTCATCATGTTGCATCCCAAGTCTTGAGCAGAGCGTATTTCTAGTTCAAGCACCGATGTCGAGTCCATTACCCACCAAGGCTGGGTGCTCGGCCTTGACTAATTGTCTTGGATAGCAGCAACCCACACACTGAAACGGTGCTCTGCGACCTTCCGAAGTCAACCTTGCTGGCTAGACACTGACAAATTGCAGCCACGGTCAGGATCATTGATTCCAAGCCACCAACAGCTGCTCCTGCACCAGTTAGGTGCCCATCTCTTTGGCACGTCATTCCTGGCATGGTGGAATCCTGCTGCGGCTCAGTGTCAAATTCTAGGAGATGGGGACTTCCATGAGAAGCTGCTGGGGCTTATCCATGCCTGTCATTCCCTTTCCTTTTTCTCTTCCATTTCCACCCAGACTATGTATGCTCCCCCTCTTGTTTACAAGTTGCTTTACATGCCCAATAAAATAGAAAATGCAATTGAAAGCTGTGAAATATATGTCCCCCTCCTCCCTGTGCTTACTGGTGAGAAATGACTTTAACACCCCAATGACAGCTTTCACTGCTTTATGTCCCATAAATAACTTTTCCACATAAAGGGTTGTGCTACTCAGGCCAGGAGCCGGGTTCCTTTGTGTGTGCTCAAAGCTTTCTCCCAGATTCGGAACGAGAGAATCGCCTCCAGGCATTTCCGTGAGTGTATTTGCACAGGGTTTTTTTAGGGGTGAGGATGGAGGAAGTGCGCTGCCGGATCAGACCAAAGATCCATCTCGGTCAGCATTCTGTTTCCCACAGTGACAACTAGATTCCAATGGCAGAGGTGATGTGGAGCCTGGTGGTCTCTGGGTGTAGCTGGACTCCAGTTCCCATCAGACCCAGCCAGCATAGCCAATGATCAAGGATCATGGGAGTTATAGTCCAGAAACACCTGCAAGGCAGCTGGTCTATGGAACTGGCCTATGGAAAGCTTGCAAGCAGGACATGAAACTTGTCTGTGGATGTGTGTGAATGCACACCTGCATGCACACACACACACACACACAAACAAACACATCTGGTATTCCAAGCTTTTGACCAAGATAGTTTCATTTAGCTGTCATAGCTAATGGTAAAGGTAAAGGACCCCTGGACAGTTAAGTCCAGTCAAAGGCTACTACAGGGTTGTGGCGTTCATCTCGCTTTCAGGCAGAGGGAGCCAGTGTTTGTGCACAGACAGCTTTCTGGGTCATGTGGCCAGCAGGACTAAACCGCTTCTGGCGCACGATGGAAGCCAGAGCTCATGGAAACACTGTTTACCTTCCCGCTGCAGCGGTACCTATTTATCTACTCGCACTGGTGTGCTTTTAAACTGCTAGGTTGGCAGGAGCAGAGACAGAGCAACGGGAGCTCACTCCATTGTGGGGATTCAAACCACCGACCTTCTGATCAGCAAGCTCAAGAGGCTCAGTGGTTAGACATTTCTGTGTGGTTGAATTCCACCTGTTTTCTCTACATTATCACTTTGGTATGCGTGTGTATAAAGATCTACGAGCCCACACCTAGAGATCGGCAAGCCCAAGAGGCTCAGTGGTTTAGACCACAGCGCCACCCACATTCCGCTTTGTAGATTTGTGGAGATCTAGCAAACTTCCTAAATTTCTAGAATCCATATATGTCTGTCTGTCTGTCTGTTTACAGATAGGTAGCCGTGTTGGTCTGCCATAGTCAAAATAAAAAAAATCCTTCCTGTAGCACCTTAAAGACCAACTAAGTTAGTTCTTGGTATAAGCTTTCGTGTGTATCTGAAGAAGTGTGCATGCACACGAAAGCTTATACCAAGAACTAACTTAGTTGGTCTTTAAGGTGCTACAGGAAGGAATTTTTTTATTTTGTCTGTCTGTTTGTTTGTTTGTTTGTTTGTTTGTTTAAACCACACTTTACTTAAGCATACTCTACTTAGGTAAAGGTAAAGGGATCCCTGACCGTTAGGTCCAGTCGTGGCCGACTCTGGGGTTTCGGCACTCATCTCGCTTTATTGGCCGAGGGAGCCGGCGTACAGCTTCCGGGTCATGTGGCCAGCATGACTAAGCCATTTCTGGCAAACCAGAGCAGCACATGGAAACGCCGTTTACCTTCCTCCCAGAGTGGTACCTATTTATCTACTTGCCCTTTTTCATGCTTTCGAACTGCTAGGTTGGCAGGAGCAGGGACCGAGCAACGGGAGCTCACCCCGTTGTAGGGATTTGAACCACCGACCTTCTGATCAGCAAGTCCTAGGCTCTGTGGTTTAACCCACAGCGCCACCCGCATCCCCATATTCTACTTAAGCAGTTCTTAATTCTGAGGTTCCTTGATATAACAGATGGCTGTTCTCATTCACCACTGTCAGCCCACATTTTCTTTTTCCCTCACCCATCTTCCCCTTTTCAGTTTCTTTCCTTCCTTCCTTCCTTCCTTCCTTCCTTCCTTCCTTCCTTCGTCTCAGCAGACGTACTAAATTCAGCCACATCCTTTCTTCCTTTCCAGAGCCCCATGAAATCTGTGACGAAGATAACTTTGCTTCTGTGATTTGGAAGGAGACTCCAGGAGGAGAATCTGCAGCTGTTCGATGTCCCCGGAACGCCACAGGTAAGTAGTGGTGGCCTGACGTGGTCCTTCTCTCCTCTATGGCGACGGATGATGTCTTGACACCTCAAATGGCCTGGACCTCTTGCAAGGTCACATAGGACATTAGGGTGCAGACTTCAGATTTCAGTAACTGTCAGAAAAGTGGTTCATGGTTCTGGATTCAAGTTCATCACAGTAAGCTCCCCTCCACATGGCTGTATAGCCGTGGGACCCAGTCCATTCCCTACAAGTTTCTCAGATACTATGAAACTGTGTCTTTGTGGATCCTATGTTCTCTCTTCCACTTCTCTTGAATTTCTGTTTATCTGTGGGTGGGTACCACGCATACATATTAAGAATGTTTATTATTTTTAATATTTCATGTTCATTTCACTTTTAATTTGTATACCTATATTTCTATATTGCTACGTGCAAGGCATTTTACAAGCTGAAGAAACAACAAAATAGATAGCAGAGATCAAACTATCTGATCCAATGCAAAAAAACAAAACTTTAAAATAAACAACTTCTATCAAATAAAGCAATATTCAATAATCCATTAGAATATAATAGTAAACTTACTACAGCTGCCCAGACTTTGCTAGCTCAGAGACAGAAAGAAAATGCAGTCCTTACCAAGGGAGATCGGCAGATGAAATTGATGGACTATGCTGAGATGGCAAAACTGACTGGAAGAATTAGGAACCAGGAACAATCAAATTTTAATAAGACATGGGGAAAGTACATAACATATTTTTAAAAATATTGTAAACCATTAAAATCATTAGTAGGACTGACATAAAACTTGTAGTTAAAAGAAGAACTAGGGGGTGTTTAAAGATGCTAAAATTGGAGTAAGATGCGGGGGGGGGCAAACTTTGGTATAAGGATAGACAAAAGGGGGGAGAGAAGGTCAAAGGTATCATATTGATTATATTTTAATTGTTCTTTCTCTTGCTGTTTGTAAACCTGGAAATGCATATATACAGTTTACTATTATATTCATATTTGTTGTTGTTTAGTCGTTTAGTCGTGTCCGACTCTTCGTGACCCCATGGACCAGAGCACGCCAGGCACTTCTGTCCTCCACTGCCTCCCGCAGTTTGATCAAACTCATGCTGGTAGCTTCAAGAACACCATCCAACCATCTCATTCTCTGTCGTCCCCTTCTCCTTGTGCCCTCCATCTTTCCCAACATCAGGGTCTTTTCCAGGGAGTCTTCTCTTCTCATGAGGTGGCCAAAGTATTGGAGCCTCAGCTTCACGATCTGTCCTTCCAGTGAGCGCTCAGGGCTGATTTCCTTCAGAATGGATAGGTTTGATCTTCTTGCAGTCCATGGGACTCTCAAGAGTCTCCTCCAGCACCATAATTCAAAATTATATTCATATAAACTGTAGTAAACAGTAAATTTAAATATAAGCAAATAATAATTAAACAGTTTGCACTTATCAATTACAAGAAAGAAATGCCAAACTATAGTCAATAAAAATCTAAATCAATAAAAAAACTATAATCACTAAAAATCAATAAAAATAATGACAAGTCACAAGGCATTAGATACCACAAACATACAAAAACATGTACCAGTAAAAGGACCAAACTGAGAAACGATTTATATAATGCTCTATACCCATAGACATCAGGGAGGTTCACAGCATAAAATTACAATATAAAAAAACACAAAATAGGTAATAAAAAACAAAAACAATGGCAACCTGATAACCCCGCCTTCCACAACACATTTTAAAAGGGCAGCAGATGTCAATCAGCCCAAGGCCTGGTTAAAGAGGAACGTTTTCATCTGGCACCTGAAGGTGCATCATGAAAGCACAAGCCAAACCTCCTTGGGGAGAGCATGGGAAAGGAGGCCGAGAGATTGGACAGTGTTGTTGTTTTAGTGCATTTTTAATATTTTGTTGGAAGCCTCCCAGAGTGGCTGGGGAACCCCAGTCAGATGGGCGGGGTATAAATAATAAATTATTATTATTATTATTATTATTATTATTATTATTATTATTATTACTACTACTATTATTATTAGTCCCATCTCCCACTCCTGACTCATGCAGTGGCTGGCGGTCGCATCCTGCTAAACAATTACACTAGCACAATGACTCTTAGTTATGCTATGTAACATTGCTGTGCTCTCCTCTCCCTGCAAGCGCAATGTGCACCCCTTAAATTTCTGCCAGGGGTTCCCCCAACTCTGGAGCAGATTCAGGGGGACAGGGAGAGGGGAGGGGGAGTTACATGCACAGCTAAAAATCACTGTGCTGGCACAACAGATTAGTTGGCCTCCACTATCTCTGCATTTGGCCTTTGTGCGGGTGCCAATGCACATCCTCAATGCAAGGAGGACCCAGTTGAGCCGAATCTGCTGTCAATTAGAGATCTACTCACTTGAATGCATAGAGCCCCTTCACCAGCCAATTAAATGGATGGACAAATGCAGTCCGCGGTCCCCTCAGTTCGTCTGCACACACTCACACACTCCCTGAATTATAAATGGAAGTTTAGTGGTCAAATACTGCAAAACAAACAAGATCTGAATCTTTATCTGATTAAAGTCGCAAATGAACGGAAACTCTTTAAGTCACTCCTTGCAATGGCAAAGGGGAGACACGAGCCAAGAAACAGCCGTGTCCGTAGCAGCAGAGATTCTTCTCAAAGTTTGTTTCTTGGGCTGTGTGCACATCCTAAAAGGTAAAGGAACCCCTGACCATTAGGTCCAGTTGTGACCGACTCTGGGGTTGCGGCGCTCATCTCGCTTTATTGGCCGAGGGAGCCAGCGTACAGCTTCCGGGTCATGTGGCCAGCATGACTGTGCCACTTCTGGCAAACCAGAGCAGCACACGGAAACACCGTTTCCCGCCGGAGCGGTACCTATTTATCTACTTGCACTTCGACATTCTTTTGAACTGCTAGGTTGGCAGGAGCAGGGACCGAGCAACGGGAGCTCACCCCGTCGCAGGGATTGGAACCACCGACCTTCCGATTGGCAAGCCCTAGGCTCTGTGGTTTAACCCACAGTGCCACCCGCGCTGCACATCATACCACCTCAAAAAAGAACATAATCCCGGGAGCTATAGTTTATCCCTCACAGGGTATCATTAAACTACAGTTCTCAGAATTCTTTCAGTGCAGCGTGTCTGAAGCAAACCTTAATTGTCTGAAGCAAACAAGATTCAGAAAACTAGGCAGCAAGGCAGAAGACGCAGAGGAATTTTTCAATGTGAACTTGCCCTGGGACTGGAAATAATAATAATAATAATAATAATAATAATAATAATAATTATTATTATTATTATTATTATTATTATTATTATTATTATTATTATTAATATCCCGCCCTTCCCAGCCGAAAACGGGCTCAGAGCGGCTAACATCAAATGTATAACACATTAACATAAAATCAGACAATCAATTAAAATACATCCCCAAATCAGATCAGGATCAGAATAAAATCCAATCAGATGGCAACCCGCAGATTAGGGTTGGGGACCTTAAATGCTCACAAGGCCCAACTGTTTGTGCTGAAGTTATATGGGCCTGTGAGAAAAATTGGGAGGCCACTTTCATGCAAGTTCTTATGAAAGGGGAGAGGGAGTCAGACTGTACCCCAACCAAAGGCCTGGCAGAACAGCGCCATCTTGCAGGCCCTGCGGAAAGATGTCAAGTCCCACAGGGCCCTGGTCTCTTGTGACAGAGCGTTCCACCAGATTGGAGCCACAGCCGAAAAGCCCTGGCTCTAGTTGAGGCCAGCCTAACCTCCTTGTGGCCTGGGACCTTCAGGATGTTTTTATTTGAAGACCGTAGGTTCCTCTGTGGGACATACCAGGAGAGGCGGTCCCGTAGGTATGAGGGTCCTAGGCCATATAGGGCTTTAAAGGTTAAAACCAGCACCTTGAACCTGATCCTGTACTCCACCAGTGCAGCTGGTATAGCACCGGGTGAATGTGATCTCGTAGCGAGGACCCCGTAAGGAGTCTCGCCGCGGCATTCTGCACCCGCTGGAGTTTCTGGGTCAGTCTCAAGGGCAGCCCCATATAGAGCGAGTCACAATAATCCAGTCTGGAGGTGACCATCGCGTGGATCACAGTGGTAGACACAGTAGACAATTTGTTCTTGCAAAAACTGAGATGCATCTTTCTGGCTGCTGTGGCTGTGGAGCAGAAGCTCTGGCCACAATCTTGTGGCTTATTTGTGCCAAAGCTGCCTTCTCTGGACATCTAAGCCAGAAGATGTGCCAGGACAGCAGCTGGCGTTTCGGAACCGTGTCCGAAGATGAATTGCTGAACGGTTTCGAGAGAGATGCCCTGCTGTGGCGTTGGTGAAAACGGCTCCCTCTGGGGGCTCTTGATGGGGAGAGCGTGTGTCCACGTCCATGGCAAGGAAGGGGTCAGCTAAGGTGGCCTCATTTGTTCGATCCGACCCCACCACTTTAGCTTGTGAGTCCCAAAGGTGTGGAACTGCCAAACAAGAGGATCACTCTAAATTAGGAGAGACAAGAGTAATGGAAGGCAGTGGACATTAGCTCTTGCCAGGATGATGAGTAACTGCCTGTTGGTTCCCAAAGATGTTGTTGCTGCTGAATATTTATTTCCTGACTATAGGTTCTCCCATGTGGTTCTTGAGCAAGCAATGATGTGTGTCCACCTGTATGGGCTGCACTTGCTGTTGAGCCAAAAATTTCTCCTGTGTTCCTCCCTCTGCTGCCCAACTTTTCTCCATCAATCAGTGAGGAAAGAAACAGCATTCGGAAATGATCAAAGGGGAGAAGGAAACCACCAACTTAGAGGACCACCAAATTAGGGTGGCTTTAAGAGAGAGACCAATGCATGGAAGGCGAGGGCTATTGTTGGCTTCTAGCCACCATGGCTGTGCTTTTCCTCTATGGGTGGAGGCAGAGATGCTTCTGAACAGCAGTTGCTGAAAACCACAGGAGGGGAGAGTTGCAGACTGGCTCACCAGAGTGGTGCATGCTCTAGTTATCGCTTGCTTGGACTACTGCAATGCGCTCTACGTGGGGCTACCTTTGAAGGTGACCCGGAAACTACAACTAATCCAGAATGCGGCAGCTAGACTGGAGACTGGGAGTGGCTGCCGAGACCACATAACACCGGTCTTCAAAGGCCTACAGTGGCTCCCAGTACATTTCCGAGCACAATTCAAGTGTTGGTGCTGACCTCTAATGCGCTAAACGGCCTCGGTCCAGTATACCTGAAGGAGCATCTCCACCCCCATCATTCTGCCCGGACAGTGAGGTCCAGATCTGAGGGCCTTCTGGCAGCTCCCTCACTGCGAGAAGCCAAGTTACAGGGAACCAGGCAGAGGGCCTTCTCGGTAGTGGCACCCGCCCTGTGGAACGTCCTCCCACCAGATGTCAAAGAGTAAAACAACTATCAGACTTTTAGAAGACACCTGAAGGCAGCCCTATTTAGGGAAGCTTTTAATGTTTAATAGACTACTGTATTTTAATATTCTGTTGCAAGCCACCCAGAGTGGCTGGGGAAACCCAGCCAGATGGACGGGGTATAAATAATAAATTATTATTATTATTATTATTATTATTATTATTATTATTATTATTATTATTATTATTATTATTATTACTACTACTACTCTTGCGCTTGGATCCTGCTCACTGGTTTCCCTTAGGACCATCTGGCTGGCCACTATGAAGACACGTTCCTGACCTAGATGAGCTAGTGGCCTGATCCTGCAAACTCTCCTTATGCACTTATGTTCAGTGTTGGTGAAATTCCATGGGTGGGCTGCAAAGCATTTTGTGTCTGCTCGTGTGTGCTTGCTTACCTTACAGTCCAGGTGGCCTGGGGTGTTTGTGAGTGTCCATTCTTTCATTCTACAATCCTTATGATCTGCACTTTGCAGCCTTCCTGGGGGCCTGAGCTTTACTGTGGATACAGGAAGGTAGGGAGGCTGCCTACTGTGGGCCTGACAGCTTTTATTACTTTTATTGTGCTTATTATTTTCTTTATTTTAAAGCACAGATTTTTAAAAAAGAAATTGCGATGTGATTGCTAAAAGTGTGGAAGATTTTCTTAAGATAAAAGGAACGACTTCCCTTAGAACTAAAATCAGTGATTGCATCCATCTCAGGCATTCAGTAGCCAAACTCTGTGGTTTCTGGGACCTCAGTTAAGTCCCAGGGGAAGTCATGGCATAGGTCCTCTCATGGAACTTTTTTCAAAGCAGGAAGCACTTGGGGCAGCCATGGAGGCTGCAGAGTGCAGGAAGGATGTGTATTGGAAAGGAAAAAATGGACACCACCATTGGTCTTCTTAGTACCATAAGGTAAGCTCAACCACATGCATAGTGAAATGAAATACGTTGCAAATGAGACAGAAAAAACAGAAGCTTCTGTCATGGGGAGAGAACAATTTTTAAGAAACTAGAGGGCAGGTTTCACTTTGGAACTAAATGGACTTTGCCACTGTTCCCTGAAGGCAGAATCTTCCTATTTCACACACATTCTACTCCTTTCTGCAACCACGCAGCAATCATCTCCAGTAGCAGCTATCTCGGTTTATAATGGCTTGATTTTCTCATGTTGACCAACTTCCTTCCTTGGACTGATAAGGATCAATGCTGTTGTGGGTAGACTTTGTAAGTTCACCAGCCAACTGGCAATGTGCTTGACTGTCCCCTTTCTGCTCTCCTTCAGGGCTGATCCTACGCCGGTGCATGCTGGATGAAGAGGGCATTGCCTATTGGACCCTTCCAACATATGTCAAGTGTGTTTCCATTGACTACAGGAACATCCAGATGATGGTGAGTGTTGAGGCTGAGCTAGGACCTTGGGAACCTAAATCCAGACCTGTAATGTGCATTCTCCAACTCAGAGTCCCCTAGCTCAGTGGATGGAGTTGAGGATGCACTGGAGAAGTATAGCAAGCAGGAGGTGCTGCTCTGTTGACCAATCATGGAGAGAATTCAAGGTTTCTAGTATTTATATCCCAGACCCATCCAATCCAGAGACTTCATACTGCCTTCCAATCACAGAAGTTGATGTTACATGGCCAGGTTTTCTTTTCTGTGACTGATAGAGCAACCAAGTCCTGGTGAAGGAATGGGTTTCCCAAACCCAAAACTGACTGTGCAGGCAGTTTGAAACTGCACCAAAATCCCTATTTTTCCTTAGCTAAAATCCATTAACTTGAGCTCTGAGTCAATGTATAAACAAAAACCTGGCCGTGCTCAGAGCCCTCTCCTTTATCAGTTTGTGACGGCAGGGATGACCCTGACTGCACTAGGAGAACAGAGAAGACACATTTGTACCTTATCTTATGTGCTGACCACAAAAGATGCACAGACCTAAGTCCGGAACAACGCCAAAGCGTGTTCTCGGAGATGATGACCTCTTCCTCCAGGATAAGAGTAGGAAGAGGAAGATCCTTTTATGGTCAGAAGTACAGGAAGGAATTCCCTTTTATGGTTAAGAATACCAGAGCAAGAACATATGTGATGTCAACCTGCGTACATAGGCTGACGTGGTTGGATTTATATGGGAAGGAGGGAGAGGGTGCCTGGAGGATATATATACTGCACAAAACTTGTCATTTCTTTGGACCTGCTGTGGACTTCATCACGCAAGTGCCTTCTGCTATCCGGAGAGCAGAATAAACTCTTTCTTTGAACCAACCTCGGTGTCACTTGACTTCCTTCCTCCTGTCCCGGAGCAACGCAGACCCAATCGGTGAACTCAAATAAGGCTACACACTGGTAGCTCACCAGGCTAGCCCAAAGCCTTAAATAGTGTGTTTCTTGGCTTAAACTGGTTAAATTGTGGAGAGAATAAGGTAGGTAGAGAGAAAAACATTTCTAGCTTTTATAGGACTAGGATACAGCCCAGTGTACAAAGGTAAGCATGTTGCTGAAAAAGGTTCACCACCCCTGTTTTAAGTTAACACATGTCAATTTCTGTCTCCCCAGACAAGAGATCATCTTTCAAAAGCCCAGCGGGGTTTGATAGGGGAAGGGGTGTCGGGTGTGTTGCAAAACCTGGTGGAGATTTCTCAGGATGGGACCAGCTACAGTGGGGATCTGCTCTCGACCATCGATGTACTCAGGAATATGACCGAGATCTTCCGAAGAGCTTATTACAGCCCCACTACTGGTGACATACAGGTGAGCCGGCAGGTTGGAGATCCAACAGCTTGAGCAAGGAGAGATGATTCCAAAAGTCTTCTCCCTGGAGTTTGGAGCTCTGAATTACCTGGCAAATGTGTCCAACATGCTAGGAGGCCACTGTGGTTCTGCTCTGTACATTTTTTTAATGTGCAGTTTTCTCAATCTTGATCTTCATTTCATCCTCACCTTCTACTTTCCCAAAGTCCATGCGTACGTTGGTGGAACACTGTCACAAGAATCCGTGATGAGACTGTTGGACCCATATGGCTGCGTTCATGATTTGTAGACTTGGGTCCATCTATTTCAGCATCCGGTTGTATACGGTGGTCCAGCAGATGCATCCAGAAAATCCATAACCAGAATCATAGGACTGTAGAGTTGGAAGGGACCCAAGGGGACGTCTAGTCTAACCCTGTGCAATGCAGGAGTCACAGCTAAAGTACTGATATGAGGGCTAGATAATTTCACACATTCCCCGCCCCCTTTGTTTTAATCTTCCAGGAACTGCTCTGAACATAATTGGCTCTGAACACTGAGTTTCAATTTAGGTATCATGGCTAATAGATCTATATAACCTTCCTTAATTTATCTACTCCAATCCCTTTTTAACAGTCAAGAAAAGCCTTGCTTGATTAAACCCATCCAGCTCAGCTTCTTCCTCTCCCAGGGCTCAACCAGATGCCCATGGGAAGCCTTCAGCAACAGTAATTCTCTCCACTTCTGACCCCTAGCAACAGGCCCGCAGACTGTCTCGCCAGAGTGGTGCATGCTCTGGTTATCTCTCGCTTGGACTACTGCACTACGCTGTACATGGGGCTACCTTTGAAGGTGACCCGGAAACTACAACCAATCCAGAATGCGGCAGCTAGACTGGTGACTGGGAGCGGCTGCCAAAATCATATAACACCGGTCTTGAAAGCCCTACACTGGTTCCCAGTACGTTTCCGAGCACAATTCAAAGTGTTGGTGCTGACCTTGAAAGCCCTAAACGGCCTTGGTCCAGTATACTTGGAGGAGCGTCTCCACCCCCATCGTTCTGCCCGGACACTGAGATCCAGCGCCGAGGGCCTTCTGGTGGTTCCCTTGCTGCAATGAGCCAAGCTACAGGGAAACAGACAGAGGGCCTTTTCGGTAGTGGCACCCGCTCTGTGGAACGCCCTCCCACCAGATGTCAAAGAGAAAAATAACTACCAAACGTTTAGAAGACATCTGAAGGCAGCCCTGTTTAGGGAAGCTTTTAATGTTTAATAGGTTATTGTATTTTAGTGTTTTGTTGGAAGCCGCCCAGAGTGGCTGGGGAAACCCAGTGAGATGGGCGGGGTATAAATAAGAAATTATTATTATTATTATTATTATTATTATTATTATTATTATTATTATTATTATTATTATTATTATTATTATTATTATTTTCAGAGACTTAGTGGAAGGTCCAAAAGGGAGGGAAGGACTAGTAGCCATTGATAGCCTTATCTGTCATAATGAAAGTATGTGTTTGACCCAGTCCTCTCCAGCCATCATGGTTTTCTCGATCAGGGACAGTAGCAGTAAAGTACCAGCTCTACTCCTGGTGCAGTGGGGAGAAAATGAAATTGTCCCCCCCCCCCCGCATCTCCAAAAATTGCTCTTCCCTCTTGCTTCTCCCCAGTGGCTAGAATGCAACTTTGGAAAGCAAAGTTTCATTTTCGAAATGAAATTTCCCTGGGCCGGAATGAATTGGTTTCAGTGCCATCTATGGACAGAGCCGCAGTGGTCAGTGGGGAAAAAAAGGAAAGTATTTGGTGTTCCCATGGTGGAACCGGGAGATAGGATTCGTCATTCTGCAGTTGTCTGTGCAGAGCAGCTATGGGACTGTCCTTGGGGAAGGTCACGGTCACATGCCTTTAAAATGTTAAATATAGCCTCTTGGATTGCTTTCCCGCATGGCGTTGTTGCTAATTATCTAATTGGAAAGGAAATCAATGGCTTTGAAATAAAGACCTCCTCCTTTCCCACCTCTTTCCTGAACTCTCAGGGATGGGATGGACCGGACGGACGCTCTGGGGAAATATAAACAGCAGCAGACCAGGTGTTAGGAGCCTAGGAACAGTTGAGGCAGGGCCATTGGGATTAATGGGGCGTGGCGGCACCAATTTCAGTCTGCCTGCCTTCTTATTTTCAACTCAGTCCAGGGAGTGATGCTGCCTTGTGGCATCTTCCTCCATTGTCTCAGCATTGTCCTCGTGGAAGGACAGAGTAGCTCAGTCGAACCCGATGGGAACCACAGGAAACTGAGCTGGCCCCATGGGAAACTGAACTGAGTGATTGGATAGCCCAGTTGGTAGAGCGTGAGACCCTTAATCTCAGGGTTGTGGGTTTGAGCCTCACGGTGGACCAAATATCCCTGCATTGCAGGGGGTTGGACTAGATGACCCTCGTGGTGCCTTCCGATTCTACAATTCTAAGGTTCTATGAAAGCTAGAATTCATTGTCTCTGCTTGTCATTGTCACTGGTGCCCCCTACACTTGGGCTTAATTTGCTGCCTCAGTACCTGCCTCGGCCTCAGAGAGAAGACGGAGAGGCAGGGAAAGTGAGATGTAGAACAGAGAGATCTCTCTTTTACCATCAGAGATTGCAGAGACTCACAAGCCCCAAGGCAGCACAGAGGAAGTCGGAAGCACACAGCAGGATGGCTGTGCAGGAGCGCTCCCAAAGCATCACAAAAAATACCTCCAGAGAGCACATGAGACACTCTTCAAGAGGAACCCCACAGAGAGGGAACTTGGAAGAATCCTCTGCCCTAGGGAGTATGCACAAAGACACCCCCCTTTTTTGTAAATATCCCTGCCTTCCCACCTGATCATTTTCAGGACACTTGTCCATCAAAGCAGGCAGCTAAAGAGCAGTTCTGAATCCTTGCTCCACATCCCACATGCATTGCACATCCCCCAGTGGCCTCAGCCACCACTGCATAGGAATGAAAGGAGAACCCTGCTGGATCACACAGAAGGTGCACTCAGTCCAGCTTCCACTTTCCCACAATGGCCAACCAGAAGCCTTTATGAAGCCCATGAGCACAGGGCACAGGAGCAATAGAGCCATTTTTGTAGAGCCATTTTTTTTTGTAGAGCCATTTCTTGGTGCCTGTGTCCTGGGAGAGGGCAGTGGTGGTATCTCAGCATCTTACCATATGGTTACCAGATGTCCTCGTTTCCCGGGGCCAGTCCCCGGATTTACAAATCTGTCCCCAGACAAAAATCTGTCCCCGGATTTCATTTAATGTCCCCGGATTTATATTTTAAGTGTTGTAGATTTATTAGTAGGGAACGGATGTTGCGTGATTGGTTCAACGGCGCAAGACACATCACATGGGGACTTCCGGCAAAGCAAAATGGTGGGCGCCACGGCAGCAGGCAGCTCCTGAAGCCAGCCAGAGCCAACTGCACTACCAGGCTGGCTCCAGGCTGCTGAGACTGCCACTGCCACGGGGAACTGGGGACGCCCAGTGCGTCAATGGGGGGAACCGCTGACACACACACCCCGCGACCCAAATTGAGCTGGGTGCGAGAGCACCCAGCCACCTGGCTGACTGCCAAGCAGAGCTCTGGGGCCAGGAAAACCCCAGAGCTGACGCAGGGAGAAGTAGGAGAGGAGAAGGAGAAGGAAGAGAGAGAAAGAGGAAGGAGAAAAAAGAGGGGAGCCCTGACCTTGCTGAGCTGAGGAGGAGAGGTAGGAGAGCACCGGGAGAGCAAGGACATGTGGCCAAGCCCAGTCCCAACCCAAGCCTACTCCATGGTGGCTAGCGCTCCAAGAGAGCAGGCCAGACCCAGAAGAAGGCTACGTAACAGAGGAGACCACAGAAGAGAAGATATTACTTCTTACTATTTTTTTAAAATAACTTTTTTCAAAATAACTTTTTCTCCCTCTTTCTTTAAAAAAAGTGTCCCCGGATTCTTTGGGGGAAAAAAATTGGTAACCTTATCTTACCATCTGTTGTCAGGATGCTGTCAGCTGCTCCCAGCTGGTTGCCCAGGAAAGTATAAAGAAAAGGGAAAGTTTCTTACTGTCCTTTTTTATTTCAATATTACAGAGAGAGGCTATAGAACCCAGCCTCTTGTCTTGGATAATGACATTGTCCCGAGTGAATCTCCACCCCCCCATCTCTCCCACTTCCTCATTCATCACTTCTACAGGTGCTACTACCTGTCCTCTGTCTTTGAGCTCTTTACTCTCCTACTTTTAAGGCTCGCCAGGTTCTGGGAGATGGAGGGCCTGGAATGATTTCTAATGACAATGTGTCAGCTGGGTGTTGTTCCGGGTCTCCCATGATTTCCCATCTTCCCCCCTCACCTGCCTCTGAGCTGTGACCTCCCTCAAACCCCTGTTGCACATCTATACTGGCTTCCTTTTCATCCTCCCTGGAAGGGTCAGGATGGGGAGGTGGTCCCCACCATTCCTTCCCTGCCCAGTCCCTGACACCATCTGGGATACATGGAGGTGGGATTCAGGTAGGGATGAAAAAAGGCAGTGTTTTCCTTTCCTCCCTTGCAATTCTTGCAGGCAGCACCCCTTCTACTGCAGTCAGTTCATCTCACTGCCCGCTGTGGCGAAATGCACAAATTGCATTGCCGTCACTTTATTCCACCCCATTCACTTCAGTGCAAAGGGAATGCAACACAAATGGAGAAGGGGAAAGTAGTCAATTGCATGTTGTTTGTGGACCCCAATCAATGAGAACAGTGAATTCTGGCCAGGCTGTCTGGCTTAATTTCCGCTCTGGACGAATAAGCAAACATTGGCCATTTCCATTCCTGTTTCCATCTCCAGTGAAATTTTCTGACATCCCTAGATCCAGGGTCTGGTTCCCTTTACAGTGGTACCTCGGGTTAAGTACTTAATTCGTTCCGGAGGGCCGTACTTAACCTGAAACTGTTCTTAACCTGAAGCACCACTTTAGCTAATGGGGCCTCCTGCTGCTGCCATGCGGCCGGAGCACAATTTCTGTTCTTATCCTGAAGCAAAGTTCTGAACTTGGAGCACTATTTCTGGGTTAGCGGAGTGTGTAACCTGAAGCGTATGTAACCCGAGGTACCACTGTAGCTGTCACGAAGCACACATTTTTTTCTGGGCTCTTCTGGGTCAGCTCAGAAGTGGATGGAGATGTGTAGCATGACTTTCAGACAACTGCAGGGCTGTTTCCTTTTCCAGAGCAGCAAAATGGGTTGACCGAGAGCAGTGGAGCAAATTCTAGGGACATAGCAAGCAGGTTTCCTTCTACTACATAGGCCCATTTGTCCACCTAGTTCAGTATTGTCTGCACTGACTGGTAGCAGCTCTCCATGAATTCAGATGGAGGTGTCTCTCCCAACTCTACCTGGATATGCCGGGGACTGAACCCGGGACCTTCTGAATGCAAGGCAGATGCCCTTTCACTGAGCTATAGCCCTTCTAGGGATGATCATATGCTTTGGGCGAGACCTGAATGGATGAAACCAAACCCTTCCTCGGATCACAGCTTTTGCTTCTTTGTTTTGTCTTTGTGTCCTAGAACTTTGTCCAGATAATTAGCAACATCCTGACAGAAGATAACCGAGACAAGTGGGAAGAGGCTCAGCTGGTATGTGAACCTTGTCCTTCAAATGGGCATCATCAGCTTTGGGAGTTTTGTATGTGTACGAGTACAAATGTCTGTCTCTCAGGGGTTTTAACAAGGCTGTGAGTCAGTGTGAACATTTCAATATTTATCTAGCCCTTTCTCCCTTGGTTTCTTCAAAGAACCTGACAGACACTATCTCTCAGGTCCTGTTCCAACACTTTAACCAATGAACCACACTGCAGATTGGAAGAGCTGATGGGGAATGCTTGGCAAGGCAACCTAGAGCAGGAGTGGGGAACCTCTGCCCTGGGATTTGAATGTGGGCCTCCATAGATCTGGGGGATGTAATCCACTGGAGCAGTCAAATGCAACATTCCTTGTTTCCCTAGAGTGGACACAGACAGGGGGTGTTACTCCAGCCAAGGTAGAATTTCCTGTTACACCTGGTCTGGAGCATACTCCCCTTGCATGTGACCAGGTAGGTGGGCATGACTCTTGCAGACCTAACAAAAGGTCCAGTCGCGCAGCCATCTTCCTCTTTTGGTGCCATTTCTTCTCTTGGACTGCACTGCTGACTCTCTGCCAGCAGCACACGGGCCCATTCTTACGAGCCACATGGTATCGGTAACTACAAGCTAAAGCCTGCCTTCAGGGATCCAACTGTGAACTGAATGTGAGTAAACTTGTCATACTTTCAAAAGAAGACTGTTGTGTCTTTATTCTTTTTAGGAGTTCCCCGCACTGGGCACCAGTAAGCAGTTGCCCAGCTATGGGAAGGAGGCCTGAGGGCTATCACAGGTCCTAGAGTCCTCCCAAAGCCTAGTTAGTGCTTGGCCAGCTTTGGGAAGGTGTTGGGAGGGCTCTAGGACCCTCAAAATCCAGCACAGTGAGGGCTGTGGGGTGCACGGTACGCCAAATTTTGGCCTCATTCCAAAAGCCATAGTACCACATTCCACCACTGTACCATACCTGAAATCCAGACTGTGGCAACAATACTCAGCTTGCACAACAAATCACACCCCCATTCCACTGTGTCCTCAGCCCCCTTGTTTCATCCAAATGACAATATCTGATAACAACCGATGTCATCTTAGGATGCAGCCAATCGGATTTGTCTGCATGACATCACCATAGGCACATCCTCGCTTTAAACTAGCCTTATTTTCCTTCAGAGGTGCCATCTTGCGGATGGATCCAATTGGCTGCATGACAGTATCACTCTTATTAAGGGAGAAGGCAGGCTATTATTATTATTTTTTAAAAAAGAAGTGGTGCTACAGCTGCAGTCGATTAGGATGCAAACAGCTATGAACTAATGCTAGGGGGAAAGGGGGCAAACTTTGGAGAAGCAATTCAGGCATCCCTGAAAGCTGCTGTTTCGTGCTGAAAGTGTTGCAGCTCCAAATCCTGCTAGCGGATTTTCAAATCCATCCTCTGCGAATGCAGGAAGAAGAAGAGTTTGGATTTGATATCCCACTTTATCACTCCCCATAAGGAGTCTCAAAGCGGCTAACAATCTCCTTTTCCCTTCCTCCCCCACAACAAACACTCTGTGAGGTGAGTGAGGCTGAGAGATTTCAGAGAAGTGTGACTGGCCCAAGGTCACCCAGCAGCTGCACGTGGAGGAGAGGGGAATCAAACCCAGTTCACCAGATTATGAGTCCACTGCTCTTAACCACTACACCACGCTGGCCTGGGAAGCCTGTGTGGAAGGACTTGGGCTGTGACAGAGGTGTCTTCCCTTACATCCTCTATCCTATTTCCAAATAAAATCCCAGGAAGATCTATGTGCGCTAAATCCAATAAATGCAGGAGGAGGGGGGGGAACCTAGGGAAGATGTTGAAATCCCCTTTGTGCTGTAGGCCAGTTGTATACCAGTGTAGCATAACAAGCTGCTGGGCTGAAAATATAAGCCTTTGTGGGAATGTTCAGGATGCAGGAGAGGATATACTGTCTGATTATAGGCTTTCCAATTTGTATAAACAAGTTCACAATTTAGCAGAGTAACATTCCCCTTTTTAAAACTCGCAACGGATGTGTTTGCTCAGGCTCGCTAAAGCCTCTATAACAACTGCTCTGGGATTTCCCCCTTATTCCCTCATAAAAGATCAGACACGACACAGTCTTCTATAAAAGTATAAAAAAGAGTTTACTCACATTCTGTTCACAATCAGATCCCAGAAGGCAGACTTAGCTTAGAAAAGTAACATACACCTGGAAACTATCTCATAAGGAGACAGTCCCTTTGTCCTCTCTTGGCCAAAAGAGCATCTTTGGCTAAGCAGATGTTGCTTCTTCGATGCATGTAGTCAAAGAGAGAGAGATGGCTGCCCTGCCCTGTGCTTTTGTTGTTACCTGCACAGGTGAGGCCATGCCCACCTCTAGACACATGCAGAGGAAGTCTGTCCCAGCCCAGAAGGAAACAGGAAGTTGACCTGCTGGCTGGACAAGCATTCCTCCCCATGTATAAACATGTTCACTCTAGAAATGTTGCACTTGACTGCTCTTGTGTTTCACATCCCACAGCCAGGCTTTCTGTGCATATCTGCAGGCCTTGGGCATTGTCACGAAATCAAGGTGCTATTCCTCAGGCCTTAAGAGAAAATGGGGCAGCTGTTATTTCTCCTTCCCTCACCCCAAAAAGTCATTTTGAAATACAGTTGGGCTCCTTTTCATTACCATCTGAAAGTTCATTACTTTGTTCAGGTTTGGGGAAGAAAGTTACCTTGCAGGCCATATGCGATACTCGAGGTACCCAATGTGCTTAATGTTTGAAGATAGCACAGCATTTGAGTGATATTTAATGCAGTTTGCTCAGAGTCCCACTCAGGACTTCCCTTCCATCTTTCTGTGTGCCTTAAAAATCAGCTCCCGAGAGTCCAGAAAAGAGGAGGAATTTCTTTTGCACAAGAGAATGTCTGCTGCAATAGCAATACAGTAGGGTTGGAAACAGCCCTTTATTTTTATTTTGTGTATGATTTTATGATGATGTATGCCATTCTGCAATTGTCAGGTGAAGGCCAGTCTAGAAAAACTCATCATCATCATCATCATCATCCAAAAGGATGAATACATTGCACAAAATTGGCAGTATAAAATTTTCGGGATCTATTGTGACTGTTATCCTGGTCTTACTTGAGGAAGTGCTGTGTGTGTTTGTGTGTGAGAGAGGGGGAAGGAGGACCCCAATTTGAACTTAGTCTTGGGTTATCAGCAATTATGGACCTGCAGGTCTATTATTATTATTATTATTATTATTATTATTATTATTATTATTATTATTAAAAATAAATATATGCATGCCTTTGCAGATGGGACCGAATGTCAAGGAACTTTTTAGGCTGGTGGAGGACTTCATTGACGTCATAGGATTTCGTATGAAGGACTTCCAGGATTCCTATCAAGTGACTGAAAACCTGGGTGAGTAGGTTGGACCACCCCATTCCTGAATGCCTTTAGCCAGCTGATCATTTCAAAGCATTAATAGCATTTATTCTTTTTCTGCAGTTTGGCTTAATTGATGGGGGGTATCAGTGGGGAGGCTGTTTATCCAATTCCTTCCTCTAGGGAAAGAGACACTGAGCTAGCTCCAACTGCTGGTTTCTTTAGGATACATTTGCGTGCAATGTGTAGTTTGGCCCTTGGGACATTTTGTTTTATTTATTAGCAGAATACAGCCCTATACCCTCAGGGTGGTTACAGCATAAAATCACAAAATAAAACACAAAATACATAATAAAGCAAAAACAGCACAATAACTCCCCCTCCCCAGCACATTTTGGAGGGGCATGGGATATCAATCAACCAAAGGCCTGGTTGAAGAGGAACGCTATTGCCTGGTGCCTAAAGGTATCTAAAGGGATGCGGGTGGCACTGTGGATTAAACCACAGAGCCTAGGACTTGCCGATCAGAAGGTTGGCAGTTGGAATCCCCATGATGGGGTGAGCTCCCATTGCTTGGTCCCTGCTCCTGCCAACCTAGCTGTTTGAAAGCACATCAAAGTGCAAGTAGATAAATAGGTACCGCTCTGGCGGGAAGGTAAACGGCATTTCCGTGCACTGCTCTGGTTTGCCGGAAGTGGCTTAGTCATGCTGGCCACATAACCCGGAAGCTGTCTGCGGACAAACGCCGGCTCCCTCGGCCAATAAATCAAGATGAGCACCGCAATCCCAGAGTCGGTCACGACTGGACCTAATGGTCAGGGGTCCCTTTACCTTTAAAGGTATCTAATGAAGGTGCCAGCCAAACCTCCCTGGGGAGAGCATTCCACAGATGGGGAGCCACTACAGAGAAGGCCCCGTTTTCATGTTGTTGCTCTCTGGACCTCTCGAGGCGGAGGCACCCAAAGAAGAGCCTCAGAAGATGATATTAGGGTCTGGGCAGGTTCATACGGAAAGAGGTGGTCCTTGAGGTATTGCAGTACTGAGACATTTAAGGCTTTATAGGTCAAAACCAGCACTTTGAATTGGGCCCGGAAACTAACTGGTAGCTGGTGCAGTCAGTCCAGGATCAGTGTAATTATATGTTCAAACCATCTCGCCCAGGTGAGCAACCGGGCCACCAAATCTGCACTCACCTTGCAAGCAGAACTTCCCTGGTTCAGGTTCAATCCTTGGCATCTTCAGGTGAAAGGATAAGGAAGCAGATGCTTCAGACATTCTCTGCCTGAGACCCCTGGGGAGATGCTGCCAGTCAGATTAAGCTGTCCAGGGCTAGATGTACCAATTGCCTGACTCAGCTTAACTCAGCATCGTACGTTCCTGTCGTGCGGAGTTAATTTGTTCAGACAAGCCGTGTATAACAATAGGCGCAACTAAGACAAACTTCATTACATCACATTAATTTGCTGCACCACTTACATCTACCTCGGAACACTTGGCAATAAAGCAGAAAATGAAAGGTCAGCAATAAAATTTCAAAACCTCAGTATCATAAAAAGAACGGTCGTCAACACAGTAGTGGCCGCAAAACAGTGAAGGATGCAATTGTCTTATTAGCCATCATATGCCAAATGTTGCAGACCTGTGTTTTTCAGTAGGTAATGAAAATAAGTTGTTGAAGGGGGATGAGAGTAATTCCAATCGGAGGGAATTTCATAAATGAGGAGCCACCACCAAGAAGACGCAACCACGAGTCTCTGCCTAATATTGATATTGAATATTGCAAACTCCACATACTTCATTGTTCCTTTCTTATAACTTTGTCAGTTATAAACATTTTGATACCATTTCCTGCTGCCTGATAGATGGAGCTCCTGTACTTCTCCAATATCCCTAGAAGGCGCTAACAAATAGGAACCTGATATCTCAGTTGTGAGTCCTGATAGGTTCCTCACTCCAACAATTTCCATTAGAGTCTCCAAAACTCTACTCCAAAAGGCTTGAACGCATGATGAGTGCATTATATCAAAGCTTATCTGTCTGCCCTGCCAACAACCAGGAGAAACAGATGTGAAAAATGTGCTCTGTAATTGAGACTGTCATTGAAAGTTCTTTATATGGAACAGTTGAATGAATTTAACTCAGGGAGGGGAAACATTTTCAGCCCAAAGTTTGTGTTCCCTTTGGGGCAACCTTCTGAAGACCACACCCAGTGGCTGGCAGGGCCAGAAGCAGAAATTGGGCAGACCAACAAGTTCAAAATTTACCTTTGGACAGTAGGTACACACACCCTTCTCTATCCTCCCTCCAGATGAGCAAAGACCCATTCTGGCGAAACAGAAATAATCAGGGAGGTGGCGGGGAAGAGAGAAGCAGGACCAGTGAAGGGTGCAGGCTAGAGAAGGCTCAAAGGGCCAGATACAGAGACCTAGAGGGCCACATTTGACCCCCAAGATGCGAAGTTCCAGGCCCCTGATTTCACTCCCTATTCCTCTTCTGTACGCCCACAACCAAGCTGCTAAGTTGTTCTCCTGATCTAAATGTCCATTGTTACTCCTGTGCATGCGAAACTCACTGGGCAGATGAAAGTTGGCTTGATTTCTTCCTCTCTCTCTCTCTCTTTCTCTCTCCTCTCAAGTCCTCAGCATCCAGAAGCTTCCTGCCAACGCAGCCAAAGACATTAGCTTCCCTATGAAAGGCTGGCGGGGCATGGTGGATTGGGCCCGCAGTGCAGAGGACAAGGTCACTGTTTCCAAAAGCATCCTGTCCACGGGGGTTTCAGGTAAGGGGAATGGGATGGCTGCAGGTGAGATTTTTCCTCTTGGCACAGGCTGCAGACAGAAGCATGTCATGGAGGAAGAGCAGTGTGTGTTAATTTTGCCTTTTTATTCTGATCAGTATAGATACAGATACAGATAGATAGATAGATAGAGATATAGAGAGTAGATATAGATAGAGTAGAGATAGATATAGACATATGCTATCCAAGGATACTTTATTCAGACTTGGATTATCTTCTTGTTCTATGTTTCTTAGCAAATTCTTAGCAAATAATTCAGTCTCCGATTCTTAAGTAAACAAGAAAAAACCGCAGGGTTTACCCACTTATCAAAGCCTTGCCATGGTTCAACAGCTGCACTGATGAAAACCAGGCAGGCTGGTTTAATCCTTAAACGTTACAAATATCCACCATCCAGTTCAAAATGGAAATTGCTTTCCAGAGGAGAGCAAAGATATGTCTTCCCCCATCGCAGGCAGAAAAAGGAGTGCGTAGTGACAGGAAGGAAGAGGTAGGGATTAATCCATGGTCTTCCCCTCGACACCAGGTTTTGGGGTATGACATCATAGAGTCCCCTCTATGCAGGTTCTGAAACTCCATGGTGCCATTGCCCCTGTTTGAGGGCTGTCTAGCAATCATGCATTTGTGATTTGGCTGCTTTGAACTACAACTCCCATCAACCCCAGCCCACCATAGTCAATGATCTGTAACAGTGCTTTCCCCCTAGAAAAATAGGTGCCGGTAATCACCATGAAGTCGTTACAGTAAGTGCCACACTTTTTAACAACAAAAAGAGAACCCCCAAAAAGAAGAAAAAAACCACTGGTCTGGATTGACGCGAGTTACTTTCTTTCACTCCATCTTGCTCTTCTCAAGCCATGCTAGACAGTCTCTCTGACTGATGCCCACGTCTCTCTTTCTTGCTCTCTCATGCCTTGTTCCTGCCCATCACCTCTCAATGCCACCTTGAGCCAGTTCCTCTTCCTCTCCACTTATTCTGTTGCTTGCTTTTGCCCTGTTGCTTCTTCACAGAGACAGATGACTCCGCTGTCTTCGTGGTGGGGACAGTCCTGTACCGAAACCTGGGTGGGATCCTCTCCCTTCAGAGGTAAGGCTGATGCACGTGTTTGTGAAATGAGTTGGGAGTGGGTAGTCCATTGGTCAGTCATGGACATCTTAGAACAGAGGTGACAAATCATTCCCTGACCAACCTTACACAGCTGGACTCCCAGATACGTTCTTGGGAGTTGCATATGGTTGATAAGCAAGCAGAAATGAGTGAGGGGGTCAGTCCACTTATTCACCAGCAGATCTGGATCTAGGGATCAGGAATGTGGTCAAAGAGTATCTAAGTTATGGTTACCAGATGTCCCTCGGATTTACAAATATGTCCCCGGACAAATTCCGTCCCCGGAATGTCCCCGGATTTCATTTAATGTCCCTGGATTTATATTTTAAGTGTTGTAGATTTATTAGTAGGGAATGAATGTTGTGTGATTGGTTCAACGGCACAAGACACATCATATGGGGGCTTCTGGCAAGGCAAAATGGTGGGCGCCACGGCAGCGAGCAGCTCCTGAAGCCAGCCAGAACCAACTGAACTGCCAGGCTGGCTCCAGGCTGCTGAGACTGCCACTGCCACTGCCACTGCCAAGGGGGAACCGGGGATGTCTGGGGAAACCACTGACACACACACCCCTGTGACCCAAATCGGGCTGGGTGTGAGAGCACCTGGCCAACTGGTTGACTGCCAAGTGGAGCTCCGGGGCCAGGAAAACCCCGGAGCCGATGCAGGGAGAAGTAGGAGAGGAGAAGGAGAAGGAACAGAGAGAAAGAGGAAGGAGGAAAAAAGAGGGGAGCCCCGACCTTGCCGAGCTGAGGAGGAGAGGTAGGAGAACACTGGGAGGGCAAGGACATGTGGCCGAGCCCAGGCCCGACCCGAGCCTACTCCATGGTGGCTAGCACTCCAAGAGAGCAGGCCAGGGCCCAGAGGAAGGCCGCGTGACAGAGGAGACCGCAGAAGAGAAGATAATACTTCTTAATATATATATTTAAAAATAACTTTTCTCCCTCTTTCTTTAAAAAAAGTGTCCCCGGATTCTTTGAAAGAAATCTGGTAACCTTAATCCACATATTAAGATATGGGAGTGATTTCTAGCAGCCGACAAGAGGGATGTTGCTTAACCCTTACCCTACCAATGATTTCCTGGGACTCCCTTATCCCAGATTTGTTCCCTCCAGCTGAGGCTCTGGGTGCATTTTTGCCACATCACATGAACCATCAGCTCAGGAAGGAAGTGTCAGGAGGAAAGCAAGAGAAGGCTTAAGCCTTCTCTCCCACCAGCTGTGTCTCCACTGCTAACCAGACCACCCCTCCCTACTGCTCCGTTTCAGCTGCTCATCAGCAACTTGGGATCTCGGACCTGCTGAATGTGCGGTTTGGTCCTTAAAGGCCACAATGCCATATTGCACAGAGCTGAAACATGATGACATGATGTGGTGCCCTTATAGGTCTCAATGAAAACATTGACTTAGAATCATAGAACTGTAGAGTTGGAAGGTACCCCCAATGGTCTAGTCCAACAATTGTAGATGAACATACTTTGGATCTGCACCCATTTAGACATCTGCCTGGGCTTTTGAATGCAAAGCCAGAAGCTCTACCCAGCCAACTGCAGACAGGGCAAACAACGGCGGTTTGGACCTGTGCATTTAAGTGGCGAATGTGATGTGTAATTGCAAGCAGCAATGCATGTGGGATGTGGAGCAAGGATTCGGAACTGCTCTTTGAGAATCAGCTGCCTGCTTTGATGGACAAGTGTCCTGAAAATGATCAGGTGGGAAGGGATATTTACAAAAAAGGGGGGTGTCTTTGTGTATACTCCCTAGGGCAGAGGATTCTTCCAAGTTCCCTCTCTGTGGGGTTCCTCTTGAAGAGTGTCTCATGTGCTCTCTGGAGGTATTTTTTGTGATGCTTTGGGAGCGCTCCTGCACAGCCATCCTGCTGTGTGCTTCCGACTTCCTCTGTGCTGCCTTGGGGCTTGTGAGTCTCTGCAATCTCTGATGGTAAAAGAGAGATCTCTCTGTTCTACATCTCACTTTCCCTGCCTCTCCGTCTTCTCTCTGAGGCCGAGGCAGGTACTGAGGCAGCAAATTAAGCCTCCCTCTGGCACCTTCAAGATTCGTTCTGCACTGATTAGCATGAGAGTGTTTCCTGTAAATTCCAGGCCTTTGCTCCCGGCTGGTTATCATTGAAGGTACCTGCAGATTTGAAGCTGCATCTAGGCTTGGGACTTGTGAGCAGATTAGTGAGCAAATAGTCTATACTCTCTGATGTCCCCTCTGTGGGATTCGCTTGGGAGATCAATCCCCGGGTGGAGATGTGAATTAAATGCAGCAAGCCATAAACAAATGCGGTGTTAAAAAGTGATTGCACATCTTTGATAACTGTGCAATGTCGCAGGTGAGGTTGTGAGCTGGACAGACGCCTGGTTCCAATCCTGCCACAACCATGAACTCAGTAGGTGTCCTTTGGGAAGTCAGTGGCCACGCAACCTTTCCCATCTGTGGAATGTTGACAGTGAAACAACACACCACCTACAAAGTAGTTACAGATTTCCAGCATCCTATCATCTCAGAAAGACGTGTGGTTAGCAGTCCTCCAGTGCCAGAGATGAGCTGAGTTTGTTGGCAATTGCAAGCACCTCTGCCAGGCCTTTGGGATTTTGAGCTGATCTGGAGCCAGTGGTTTTCCAGGTCGGGCACTTGATGAGGGTCCCAGGGCTCAGAAGCGCCCCTCACCAGTCTGACTTACAGCCAGGCAGAGCCAGGGCAGGAGAAGAGGCAGGCAATGCTGCTGCTGCAAAGAAGATGAAGTTTGGTACCAACTCTGTTTTCAAGTATGGGCCTTGTATTGAGAGGAGCAGATGGAAGGATGCTGAATACAAAGCTGGATTCCAAAGCTCAGCTGTTTTAATATTTTGCGGTTGCTTTAAGGTGGCGTACAGCTTGCGATCTGTCTAGGATGAAGGGCAGGGAATCAATTTCACAAATACATAAATAAAATAAATCTAGCACCTTCTTTCCCCATATGAGCCAACCCATTCATTAAAGGCACCCTTAAGTCCAAACACCAATCCCCTGCCCTGAGTAGTCCAGTCTCCAGAGATTAGGCAGATAGTTTTCTCTGTGGTGGGACCCCATTTGTAGTACAGGCAATCCCTGTTTTAGGCATGACCAATATACAGTGGTACCCCGCAAGACGAATGCCTCGCAAGACGGAAAACCCGCAAGACGAAAGGGTTTTCTGTTTTGGAGGCGCTTCGCAAGACGAATTTCCCTATGGGCTTGCATCGCAAGACGAAAGCCCATAGGGAAATGCTGGCGGTCAGGAGCAAAGACTTTCGCCCACAGCCGGCCTTCAGAAGAGGACCTCTTCTGAAGGCCGGCGGGGGGCAAAAGTCTTTGCTCCCCCCGCCTGCCTCCCCCCCGCCTGCCCCGTGTGATCTTAAAATGCTGGCGGGCGGGAGCGAAGCGTTCGCTGCCGACCCCCAGCATTTTAAAATCTCCCCGTGTCCTGGGAAGATTTTAAAATGCTGGGGGTCGGGAGCGAAGCGCTGCAGACCCCCAGCATTTTAAAATCTCCCCGTGTCCTGGGAAGATTTTAAAATGCTGGGGGTCGGGAGCGAAGCGCTGCCGACCCCCAGCATTTTAAAACCTCCCCGGGACACGGGGAGATTTTAAAATGCTGGGGGTCGGCAGCGCTTCGCTCCCCACCCCCAGCATTTTAAAACGCTGTTCCGAAGTGGGGCGGGGGGGCGGGAACACCTGGCCCCGCCGCCCCACTTCGGAAAGCTCTTCCGAAGTGGGGAGGGGGGGCGGGAACACCTGGCCCCGCCGCCCCACTTCGGAAAGCTCTTCCGAAGTGGGGAGGGGGGGCGGGAACACCTGGCCCCGCCGCCCCACTTCGGAAAGCTCTTCCGAAGTGGGGAGGGGGGCGGGAACACCTGGCCCCGCCGCCCCACTTCGGAAAGCTCTTCCGAAGTGGGGCGGGGGGGCGGGGACAGCTGCCCCATCCGCCCCACTTCGGAAAGCTGTTCCGAAGTGGGGCGCGGGGCGGGAACACCTTCTGAAGGCGGGCAGGGGGCGAAAGTCTTTGTCCCCCCTGCCTGCCTTCCCAGGGGCTTTTAAATCGCCCCGGACAGCGGAGAAGTCCTCCGCTGTCCGGAGCGATTTTAAAATGCCACCCGCCAGCATTTTAAGATAGCCCCGCACAGCGGAGAAGTCCTCCGCTGTCCCAGGGTTTTTTAAAATGCTGGGGGTGGGAAGAAAAGCCCTTGTCCCCCCCCCAGCCTTCAGAAGAGGTCCGGGGACAGACTGTCCCCGGACCTGGCCTGAAGGTGGTTTCCCTAGGAACGCATTAATTGATTTTCAATGCATTCCTATGGGAAACCGTGCATCGCAAGACGAAAAAACCGCAAGACAAAGAGACTTGCGGAACGAATTAATTTCGTCTTGCGAGGCACCACTGTATGTGGGATCATATACACAAATAGCACCGAACCCAGAAGTGACTGAGAATGTCATAAAAGACATCACTAAAAGGGCAGGACAGAGCTGGGATGGAACAGGGTGGAGCAAGGTGCTATTTCATGCATGTATGCATTGACCCAGAGCACAACCCCTACACAAATCAGGGGTTGCCTGTACAAACTCCTTCAATAAACATACAAGACGTAACCGGCTGTACTATACTCTTCATTGTATTGAGTTGTAGATTTCAACAGAAGCAGTTCATAAAGTTCAACGAAAAAAGTAGAAGACCCAGTGGATCAGTTCATTCTCTGATAAGGTCCACATATGTGAAAGTGTCTATTCCACCTGTCTGTTCATAGAGTCCAACAATCCACATGAAAGGTTGTTGCAGTTCCACAGAATCCTTTCACAGAGTCTAAGACAAGGATTTCTGGAATATTAGCCTTGTTTCACCATCCTAGGCTTCATCAGTAGTACAAACTCATATATGATATCACAGGACAGTGGATCTTATAGCATAGTAATACTTGTCTTAGGCTCTGTGAAAGGATTCTGTGGAACTGCAACAACCTTTCATGTGGATTGTACAAACTCCTTGGCAATATCTTCACAGCAGCTTAAAGTGTGGCATTCGCCTTCACAAGAGGTAGTGATGGCCATCAACTTCAGAAGAAAATTAGACAGATTCATGGGGGACGAGGCTGTCAATGGCTACTTGCTATGATGGCTGTGATCAGAGGCAGTAATGCTTCTGTATACTGATTGTTGGGAATCAGAAGTAGGGAGAAGGCTGTTGCGTGGCGCGTTCCTGTCCCTCCCAGTGGAAATAAAGACACACGACACAATTATTTAAGGTTAATGGGCTAAATATGGCCACAACTTTATTGGTTACAGGTGATGAGCAGTATTGGCTTAGGCATTGGTGCTAACAGACTATCCGGCTTCAGCTTGAAGTCCGGGAAGGGTTAATCACCAGTAAGGCGAGTCCTGCTGATGCACATCAACTAGGAATTCCCCTGGGGTCACCGCTAGGGGGC
This sequence comes from Podarcis bocagei, assembly GCF_964188305.1. NCBI lineage: Eukaryota > Metazoa > Chordata > Lepidosauria > Squamata > Lacertidae > Podarcis > Podarcis bocagei. The sequence goes on from NC_138133.1 coordinate 88,992,393, forward strand.
ATGCCTTAGACCCTCACCTCCCCAGGCTTCGGACAGGGCCACACCCCCCAGAATCCTTTATCAGACTACCCTTCAATATGTGGGGCAGGTGATGGCGTTTCCTCCCCTCTTCCATCTACAAAACAATACCAATACCAATGCCTAACCGTCAATGCTAAGAAAGTTGTAATGATTTGCTACGAGGTAGGCGAAAACCAAGTGGCTGGTGCCAATTTGCCAAGTGGAAAAATTCCTACCAGGCCCCTCAACGGCGACCAACCAAGGTCCATAGCAAGATCAAGGAACGAACAGCTTAAAGGGTGGGAGGGTGGGAAACAGGAACAGCTGGTATGTGGGAAAATAGGGATATCCCTGACCGCGCCTGCGTTTACATCGGGCAGGCCATGCCCCCCAAGCCAGCCAATTGGCTGGCCAAGGGGTGACACAGCCGGGGATTCCCCCAATCGTGTGGGGGCTGGGCTCCAGCCTCTGCGCGCATGGAGGGGCCATGACACCTGCAATCCCACTTCCTCTGCAGATTGGAAGTGGCTTTGCGCTAATATTCTCCTTGTGGGCTTCTTACAGAGTCATCTGGTTGGCCACTGTGAGAACAGGATGCTAATAGAGATGAACCTTTAACCTGATCCTGCTCTTTGCTATGTTCTTATCTGCCTACAAGCTTTTATTGTTATATGTTTCTCATTTAGTCACCTGGTTGCTTTGTTCTCTTAAGTTTCTGGGTAACAATATCGTGATTTTCGCTGCTGGCCTTTTGTCTCCTTGTATTTATTTCATTGTTCCAACATTGCTGTTTAATCCATCAGTTTTAAAGTGTGCCATGCTGATCGCAAACTGCCTTAGGAAGATTTTGTGCAAAGGTGGAATCACAACACTTGAAAATGAATAACGTCATGGGAGTTTCTCTCCATTGCTGTGACTTCTCCCCATTCTGCCCCTTCGCTGCCTTTTGACATGCTGTGTTTTCTCCCTAGAAATACTACAGTTCTGAATTCCAGAGTCATCTCTGTGACTGTGAAACCAGCTCCCCGCTCACTGCTCACCCCAATGGAAATTGAGTTCTCCCATTTGTACAATGTAAGCACCTACTTCGCTAAAAAGGAAAATGTCGCTGATATGAATGAAGTTCAGTATAGCTGCTGCCACCCCAAAACCCTATGACATCTGAGCCTAGGAAGAAACACTGTATTTTGAGAGGTTGGGTGTTTTTTTAGGGAAGGTGGGTAAACTTGAAAAAAGAAATGTGTGGGTTGCTTTGTTTTTAAATGGTAAAGGCGTATAGAAAGGTTGGGATCAACTAGATCCCCTATGGTCTTCTAGATCAGTTGACTCCAAGGCTGGGTCCCCACATGTTGTAGGACTACAACTTCCATCAACTTGATCTTTGGCTCAGCTGCGACTGATGGGACTTGGAGTTTGACAACAGCATCTGAATTAACATCTGAAGGGCTGACACATGGAAGATGGAGCAAGCTCATTTTCTGCTGCTCCAGAGGGCCAGATCCAAACCAATGGATTCAAATTACAAGAAAGGAGATTTTGACTAAACCTTAGGAAGAACTTTCTGACAGTGGGAGCTATTCAACAGTGGAATGGACACCCGTGGAAGGTGTTGGGCTCTCCTTCATTGGAGGTCTTTGCATGGAGGTTGGATGGACATCTGTCAGGGATTCTTCAGCTGTAGTTCCTGCATTTCAGGGTATTGGACTAGATGACCCTTTGGATCCCATCCAACTCTACAATTCTATGATCCTATTTACATCTGGGGACACTGAACGATGAAGACCTCTACTCTAGATGTTGCTGGGTGACAGATCCCATCAGTTCCTGAACATTGGCTCTGTTGGCAAGGGCTGATGGGAGCTGGAAGCCAACAACACTGGGAGAGTCATTGGTTCCCTAACTGTGGTTTAGAGGAAGTTGAGTTTGGGATTTCACTCATATGGAGCAACAGGAAGTGTGGCTGGACTACACTACCTAGCATGCCCTAAAGGCCTCTGAGGCAGGAGAGGGAGGTGGAAATGGGGCGAACTAAAGTTTCCATGGGACTAGTTTTGCTTCACCTGGATAATAATTCAAGTACATGTTATGCTGTATTTAAGCAGATCTCTCAGTCAACGATTCAACACCAGCTCTTTTCTGCTTTCCTCTTTTCTCGTCCTGGCAGGGAACTACCAACCAGACCTGCATCCTATGGGAGGAAACTGATGTGTAAGTTCAGTGGGTTATTTTTCTCACTGTTGGGTCAAGAAAAAGCATTATTTTTTCATCCGGTGGGGGAAGGCTGCCATTGTGGAGTGTATTTGCAACACAGAAGGAATGGTCGGACACACTTTGTTTCTTAACTCATGTGATTGGATAGTCCTTCCAATTCATCCCCACTCTGATCTGTGTCCATCTTATGGTGTAGCAAGCAGAGACATCAAGGAATCTCAACAAAAACTTAAAACAGGACTGGAAATGGCTCGTGTTCGCTTTTTCATCCCATGCCCAGAACAAACATCAACCCTTTGAATGCAATGAGTATTCACTCTTGTTTGCAAATGATTTGTAATGGTTCACATTCCCCGCCCCTTCCATTTGTACAGTGGTACCTCGGGTTAAGAACTTAATTCGTTCCAGAGGTCCATTCTTAACCTGAAACGGTTCTTAACCTGAGGCATGCTTTCGCTAATGGGGCCTCCCGCTGCCGCTGTGCTGCTGTCACGTGATTTTCATTCTTATCCTGGGGCAAAGTTCTTAACCTGGAGCAACCACTTCCTGGTTAGCGGAGTTTGTAACCCGAAGCGTCTGTAACCCGAGGTACCACTGTACTGTGTTTCCTTTACACTGAAATCAATGTGGCAGAGCAACATAATGGCAATGTAAGTTACACAATATTTGTAATCAATTGCATACTGTAAGTTCATCAAACAGCCCATGTGCCCATTGCAAAATCAATTATTTAGATTCTCAAAATTAAACCATAAGGAAGGGAGAGCGGAACACAGAGGAAGCACCAGCCCAAGGAATGCAACTGGCTGAGGGATAGCAGCTCTCCCCTTTCTTATGGATGTTTCATAAATTAATACTTTAATGTGGACATATAAAAGGTTTTATGATTGCGCATAAGATTCTAGCTCATGTGCCTTGCATAGCACATCTTCCCATGCTGAGGAAGTAGGATTGATGATTACTCCCTGCTTGTGGCCACTGACTCAGTGCTCAACATGCATCTGCTCTCTTGCAAGATGCAAAGGAGTCCTTTGTTTCCTTTGGCATTCTGCAGAAAGGTCAATTGGTTCATTTGTGTGGCCATGTGCAACTCTTTTCAATCTAGACTGTCCTGTGATGCAAGATAGCTGGAGGGGCTGTGTGGCTGGGGAGCCAGAATCTGGAGGCTCACACGATTGCCAGGTAGTTTGTTGGGGAAAACCTTTATAGAAACCAAACACCATCAGATCAAAGGCAAAGGCAGGTGATCAGGAGTCAAGGAGTGGGGGAATCAGTCTTAAAATGGAGTGTTTATGATCGTGGCCTTGAGGTGCACAAGGAGAAGAGAACCTCACAGGCATTGTCCTAGATTTGGGCAGAGTTATGTTGGAGGGTATGCAGAGGTGGTAACAGAGAGAGAGAGAGAGAGTTGTGTTGTAAATTAGACAAATTCATGGTTTAGACAAATTTATGGATGGGGCACGGGTAGCGCTGTGGGCTAAACCACAGAGCCTAGGACTTACTGATCAGAAGGTCGGCGGTTTGAATCCCCGCGATGGGGTGAGCTCCCATTGCTCGGTCCCAGCTCCTGCCAGCCTAGCAGTTCAAAAGCACTTCAAAGTGCAAGTAGATAAATAGGTACCACTCCAGCGGGAAGGTAAACGGCATTTCTGTGCGCTGCTCTGGTTCACCAGAAGCGGCTTAGTCATGCTGGCCACATGACCCGGAAGCTGTACGCCGGCTCCCTCGGCCAATAAAGCGAGATGAGCGCCGCAACCCCAGAGTCGGTCATGACTGGACCTAATGGTCACGGGTCCCTGACCATTTTACCTTTGGCAACAGGTTCAGCCACATAGTTAGCATAGTATTAAGCCTGGTCCATTTTAATAACTCCTGTAAGGGTTGTTTAAATACACAGATCAAGACGGGTTGTCCTTTAAAGCTCCAGTTCCTGAAACACCTGGCTTTATTAGCAGGTTTGTGTCCCTCTTTCTCAAAAAAAGAAATCCTAACATGAAGTGTCTGAATCCTTTAAAAAAAAAAAAACAAGAAGGGACATGGCGGGGGGGGGATCCTACAATCCATCATGCGCTCATTTGCATTTAGATAGATATTTAAGCTGCATTGTTAATAATGGCTCTTTGATTTAATAAATCCAGCCTGCTTGGGTGACTGCATGTCGCTCTGGTGAGCCAGCCCTCCCCTTCCTCCTCCTCAATGCCCCGCCTTTTATATTTGAATTGGACAAGCTGGGGGAGCCAGCGCTTGTTTGTGTTTAGAATAGCGCGTGTGATTAATGAGCTTTGCAGAAGCTCGCAGAATTGAAAGCTGCGAGCCTGGAACGATTCTGGGTTACGCCGCTGTGTGTTTCCAGGGGTGTTCATAGGAAGTAATTATTAACTGCTTAGCGGCACAGTTTGAGTGGATGTCTCGGCAAACGCCTTTCCCCCATTGCCTTGAAAGGCTGCCAAATCTCCTCTGGAGTAAAACTCTGGGAAGGCTTCCTTTGCGGTGGCTTGTAAGGATGGGCATGCAGCCTTCTCAGTGTGGAGAAGGATCAGGGCTTGTCCAGGATGAAGAGAGTAATAGCATCATTGCTCTATTCTGCCTTGGTCAGACCACACCTGGGGTGCTGTGTCCAGTTCTGGGCACCACAGCTTAAGGATGATATTGATAAACTGGAAGGTGTGCAGAGGAGGGTGAACATGATGGTCAAAGGTCTGGAAACCAAGCCTGATGAGGAGCAGTTGAAGGAGTTAGGTATGTTTAGCCTGGAAAAGAGGAGATGTGATATGGTAGCCATCTTCAGATATCTGAAAGACTGTCACATGGAAGATGGAGCGAGTTTGTTTTCCACTGTTCCAGAGGAACAGACCTAACAGATTCAAGTTACAAGAAAGGAGATTCTGACTAAAACTTAGGAAGAATATTCTGAAGGTAAGAGTTGTTCAACAATGGAATGACCCACCTCCTAAGGTTGTGGACTCTCCTTCACTGGAGGTCTTAAGTAGAGGTTGGGTGGCCACCTGCCAGGTCTTCTTTAGCTGTGATTCCTGTATTGCAGGGTGTTAGGTCTCTTAGCCTCAATTCTATTATTCTAGGCTGGTGGGGAAGTGTTGGGATTTGCAGTTCAAAGAGGAGGAACTGGAAGGGTGGGCCACAGGGGAAATTCCCACATCCCCATGGTCATCCTTCTAAGAAACTGCAGAGGGCCTTCTCAGTAGTGGCACCCACCCTGGTTCTCTGTAACTTGGCATCTTGCAGTGAGGGAACAGCCAGCCGACCCTCAGCGCTGGACCTCATAGTCCAGGCAGAAAAATGGGAGTAATGTGTGTGAGAAGTGAATTCTCTGGAGGCAGAGCCTGATGCAAATGTACACCTTAAATATCTTGATTCTCAGAACATCAGGTGAAGATTGGGGGATGGATGGATGTGAAGCCTCTTTTTCTGTTAAGTGCCTTATTCCCTTGGGGATAATTGGCCGTGGGCCACACACATAACAGTGGTTGAAGCAGCAGCAAAACATGTACAGGGAAAGACCTGAAATAGGCAAGTCTGTCTGTCTCTGACACTCCTTTTTCTTCCTCTCCCATTCTCTATTTAATAAGAATAATAAATTTTATTTATACCCTGCCCTCCCCAGCCAGAGCCGGGCTCAGGGCAGCTAACACCAATAAAATCACAGTAAAAACATAATAGGGGGAAAAGAGAAGGGGGGGAGTACCCAATTTAAAATACAGGTTAAAATGCAATTTAAATTGCAGCCTCATTTTAAAGTAGCCGATAAATCAACACCATAAGGGGAGGGAAACATAAGGGTCAGACCGAGTCCAAATGAAAGGCCAGGTGGAACAGCTCTGTCTTGCAGGCCCTGTCAAGTCCCGCAGGGCCCTAGTCTCTTGTGACAGAGCATTCCACCACGTTAGAGCCAGTGCTGAAAAGGCCCTGGCCCTAGTTGAAACCAATCTATCCTCCTTGAGGCTTGGGACCTCCAAAGTGTTGTTATTTGTGGACCTTAAGGTCCTCCATGGGGCATACCAGGAGAGGCGGTCCTATAGGTACGTGGGTCCTAGGCCGCACACCCCATTCACTTTCTTTCTGACACTCCTCTTTCCCCCTCTTTCTCTTTGACTCCCCCCCTCTCTCTTTCTCTGACACCCAATTCTCTCTTCTTCATCGCTACCCATCAGGCTAGAAGGGGAACCACAGGTGGCTCTTCCAAGAGGTCTGACCACTTGCCAAGGGCTTTCCCAATGAGGCCGAGCCCCACATTCAGCCTTCAACCTGTAGGTTGACCACCCCAATATTGTCCACAGAGTTAATCCATCTGACAAGCAGACCATATATCACCGGTCTTGAAAGACCTACATTGGCTTCCAGTATGTTTCCAAGCACAATTCAAAGTGTTGGTGCTAACCTTTAAAGCCCTAAACAGCCTCGGTCCTGTATACCTGAAGGAGCGTCTCCACCCCCATCGTTCTGCCCGGACACTGAGGTCCAGCACCGAGGGCCTTCTGGTGGTTCCCTTCCTGCAAGAAGCCAAGTTACAGGGAACCAGGCAGAGGGCCTTCTCGGTAGTGGCACCCGCCCTGTGGAACGCCCTCCCACCAGATGCCAAAGAGAACAACAACTACCAGACTTTTAGAAGACATCTGAAGGCAGCCCTGTTTAGGGAAGCTTTTGATGTTTAATGGGTTATTGTATTTTAACATTCTGTTGGAAGCCGCCCAGAGTGGCTGGGGAAACCCAGCTAGGTGGGCGGGGCATAAATACTAAATTATTGTTATTATTACACTGGTACCTCAGGTTAAGTACTTAATTCGTTCCAGAGGTCCATACTTAACCTGAAACTGTTCTTAACCTGAAGCACCATTTTAGCTAATGGGGCCTCCTGCTGCCACCGCGCTGCAGGAGCACGATTTCTGTTCTCATCCTGAAGCAAAGTTCTTAACTTGAAGCACTATTTCTGGGTTAGTGGAGTCTGTAACCTGAAGCGTATGTAACCCGAGGTATCACTGTATGATTTTCTGGGAAATTTTATCGTGTGAAAGATCCGATGGAAATGAATGAAAAGAGAACTATTCAGGCATCTCCCTCCCCTCCTCATTGCGTGAGGGACAACAATGCCCCCATTCCATTTATTCTCTTCCCATATGTCCCCCTTAAAAGAGGCTAGCTATGGCAAGGTGCAAAATTTCTGATGTAAAGGGTGTAATTGTGCCATGGAAACAGAGGTCTGGCGATTCTGTCTCCCTCCTCTGAATTAAGTTCAGATCGGCATGTCCCAATTTTCCCTCCTCTCCAAACACTTGAGAAAAGGAAAACATCCCTTTTAGGGCCCTCCCTCCTCTGAATACCCAACAATGCCCAGGGTTAGCTGGCTGGCCTGTGGGATTCAGCGCACCAACATGCCCTACATGTTGATGGAACAGGTTCCTCAATGCCAGGACACTCAATTCAGGGTGAAGATGCTGTTGACGGTTCTCTTTTGCTCCCCTTATCTCTGCTTTGGTTGTGGGTGTTTATCTCACTGACTCCCACTTTATGTTCACTTTCCTGCTCCCCCTTTCCACTGTTCTACCAACCTCCTTGGGAAGTGTCCAGTTTTCAGGCTCCTGGCTGCCTCCTGTTGTGCACCAGCGATGTGGGGGCCTCATTATGGGTTTCCATGCTTACCAGTCACATGGCATCTTTGAAATGCTCAGGCCTGTGAGTTAGTCAGCTTTACTGGCCTTGAAGGTGGGGGGGGGGCAGGAATGGGACGGGACTGAGTTGTGGAGAGAGAGAGGGGGGGGGAGGCAGGGAGGCGCCCACGGCAGTCTGCGGGAGGGAATAAATTAGCTCTGGCAATTTAACTGGAAGAGGCCACGGATCCCGAAAGCCGGAGAAAATATCCTCATCGAGGGAGGGTGCAAAGGAGCGAGGAGGAGATTTGCAGCCACCCTGAACCAGGCCTCAGCTGAGAACTGCTGGTAGAGTATTATTAGTAGAGTATAATTAGTATTATTAGTAGAGTATAATTAGTATTATTAGTTACCTCTCCTTTCCCCTGGGGATCGGGGTGGTGAGTGGAGACACGATGGCTAAGAGCCATTGTTGACCCGACTGGCAGAATTTTCTGGGCATCAGGTTTGAATGTGTGTCCTTCTTGAGCACACACACAGCAGCAAAAATGTGTCTTTCTCTGCAATTGATCCGTATGCATACCGCACAATTGTCCCGTTTTGACCGGGACATCACGGATTTAAAGATGCCATCTGATTGGATACTGGAATGTCCTTGGATCCATGCATCCGCCCTTGGGCTTCTGACACTGAGGAGCACAACTTTCCCCTCTTCTCAGTGTCTTTTAAAATTTAGTGGGGAAAGAGGGCAGCAGCGGTGGCTGCTGGGAGAGGCCAGGCTCTCCCCCAATCAGAACATGCGTTGGAGAATAGAGCAATGTCAATGTGATGGGTTGGAGTGAGGAAGTGAGGAAGTGAGGACAGCCCTCTGCTTCACCTCTCGCAGCCCCAGAAGCACTGGAGAGAGCAGAGTGCATGTACTAGGGATCTGCGAGCCCAGCGCCACTTGACCCACAGCTGGGGTGGTGGCTGTGCACAAAGAGAAGAGAACCTCACAGACATTGTCCTGGATTTGGGCAGAGTTATGCTGGAGGGTTTGCAGAGGTGGTAACAGAGAGAGAGAGAGAGTTGTGTTGTAAATTAGACAAATTCATGGTTTAGACAAATTTATGGATGGGACGCGGGTGGCGCTGTGGGTTAAACCACAGAGCCTAGGACTTGCCAATCAGAAGGTCGGCGGTTCGAATCCCCGTGACAGGGTGAGCTCCCGTTGCTCGGTCCCTGCTCCTGCCAACTTAGCAGTTCGAAAGCACACCAATGCAAGTAGATAAATAGGTACCGCTCTGGCGGGAAGGTAAACGGCGTTTCCGTGCACTGCTCTGGTTCGCCAGAAGCGGATTAGTCATGCTGGCCACATGACCCAGAAGCTGTACGCCGGCTCCCTCGGCCAATAAAGCGAGATGAGCACTGCAACCCCAGAGTCGACCATGACTGGACCTAATGGTCAGGGGTCCCTTTACCTTTACCTTATGGATGGGAGAGCTCTTGACGGCTACTAGGCACAATGGCTCTACTCTGCCTCCCATGAGAGACAGCAATGCTTCTGAAAACTAGTTGCTCCCCGAGAGGGGGCTCTTGTGATGAACTCCTGCTTGCAGGCTTCCCAAAGGGATCTGGTCGGCCACTGTGAGAAGAGGACGTTGGTCTAGATGGGGCTTTGGCCTGATCCAGGAGGTTGTTCTTTTGTTCTTATGGAACTGTGGAACTCGCTGCCAGAGGAGATAGTGGTAGCCACCGACTTTGAAAAAGGATGAGACCAAGTCATGGAGGATTCACCATGATGGCTATGCTGTGCCTCCAAGGTTGGAGGTAGCAATCCTTCTGAATGTCATTTGCTGGAAACCATAGGAGGAGAGAGGTCTCGTGCCCCAGTCCAGCTTGCAGGTTTCCCAGTAGAGACATCTGGTTGGCCTCTATGAGAAGAGGATGCTGGACTAGATGGGTCGTTGACCTGAGCCAACATGCTCTTCTTATGTTCATAAATGGAGCTCTGGTGATTTCAGGCTTTCTAATATGTATGGTCACCACACAGCAGTGAATATGCAGAATGTATCTGTTGTTGTTTAGTCGTTTAGTTGTATCCTACTCTTCGTGACCCCATGGACCACGCCAAGCACTCCTGTCTTCCACTGCCTCCCACAGTTTGGTCAAACTCATGTTGGTAGCTTCGAGAACACTGTCCAACCATCTCGTCCTCTGTCGTCCCCTTCTCCTTGTGCCCTCCATCTTTCCCAACATCAGGGTCTTTTCCAGGGAGTCTTCTCTTCTCACGAGGTGGCCAAAGTCTTGGAGCCTCAGCTTCAGGATCTGTCCTTCCAGTGAGCACTCAGGGCTGATTTCCTTCAGAATGGAGAGGTTTGAACTTCTTGCAGTCCATGGGACTCTCAAGAGTCTCCTCCAGCACCAGAATTCAAAAGCATCAATTCTTCGGCGATCAGCCTTCTTGATGGTCCAGCTCTCACTTCCATACATCACTACTGGGGAAACCATAGCTTTAACTATGCGGACCTTTGTTGGGGTGGTTTCTCTGCTTTTTGCAAATGTGTGCATGTATACCTTGTGTGTGGTGTACTTGTGGATAGGTAACTAAGGCTTTTTGCCTGAGGCTCCTCCCCCATCATGGATATTGTATAAATGCAGACCACAAGTATTTCTAACTGACTATTTTGGAGCCAGCTCCCCATGGTCTCATGTTCCCGCTGGAGGAGGTAAATTTGCTTTGTTCTGTAGACACATGGTAGAATCCCCACCCCCTTGCACACAGAGAGAATTGTTTGCTGCTTCATGAGTCTGGGACAGGGTGGCAGAGTGCACACACCGCTCCCCATATAACTCTTGAATTCATTGTTGCTTGTGCAGCTTGCTAAGAATGTGCCAAGAATTGCTAATGCATTGGGAGTTCTTCTCAGCATTACTTACTTGACCCAGCAGACGGAAACAGCAGCGGTCAAATGCTCTGCCCAGACTCTTGAATGGCTTAACTTACAGGGGTTGGCTGAAACAGGAGTCAGCCAACAGGCATTTCAAATCCAGAGATCCCGAGTGCACATTGAATTTATTGTGAGGTTGCAATCTCTCCTTTTGAAATTTCAAGAAGGGAGCATGTGTTGGCCTCTGAATTTACTGCAAGGTTGTCATCTCTCCTTTGGCAATTGTAAAGTGTGTGGTTTTCTTGTTTTTCGAACTGGCATGGAAGAGTTAGCGGGTTGCCTCATATATGCCCTTTTGCTTCCCTCCTTATCTTTTCTTTAAAAAAATGGGATTTATATTCTGTCTCATGCCCACAAAGAGCATTCAGGGCAGTTTACAATGCACCATAAAACACACAATGAACTAAAGATGGGCAGTGCCTTATCCAATCAGTTCCAGCAAAGTGTCAAATGATTTTATTCAGCTCCACCAAAACCCTGGAATGGATAGCAGATTCTAGAATGGCTTCTGTAATTCACTTCAGCAGCCAGGTTGCTCTTATTACCTTCCGGACCCTGACCCTGAGGGTTTCAAATCCAGAAAGGAAACTCTAGGATCCAGCAACGAGTTAATCATCAACCAATCTTCTTCTACACTGAGACCTTTGGGAGAATTTGTGAGCTTTCCCACGCTCACCTCAGATTAATTTACCAGTTATTTTTCCTCTGCGAAGAAGTACAAAAAGTTGAGACTCAGAAGGTTGTATTCAATGTTGTTTTGAGCAGAATAGACCCAGTGAAATGGATGAAGCTAAGTTAGCTGAGCCCATCTGGACCTGCTCTGAGTAGGGCTGATGCCGAAAGTGAACCAGAATGTAGCCAAAAATGTTTCCCGCCAGCCTTCACTTTTCTCATCTGGCAAATTGCTGTGATGGTGGTTGCAACAGTGGGACCAGATGGGAAGAAGAGAGGAGTGCAGAAGCAGGTTGTGTTGTGGGGCAGAGCCACAGAGGCAGCCTCTGGCCACTGGTGCCACTGCTATGGAGCCCGTCCTCCTGACTTTTGATGCTGCTGAGCTGGGTCAAAGGTCAGGGCTGGGTAAATGCATCTCTTGATAGATAATAATAATAATAATAATAATAATAATAATAATAATAATAATAATAATAATTTTTATTTATACCCTGCCATCCCCAGCCAAGGCCAGGCTCAGGGCAGCTAACAAGCAATAATAAAATTAAGTTGAATGAATACAACATTAAAATACAACACTAAAATATTGAAACATTAAAATATTAAAATATAGCCTCATCACAGGAGGAGAAAGAAAAAGGAAAAAGAAAGAGGGGGAGGGAATCAAATTGGCTCCAAACCAAAGCCCAGGTGGAACAACTCTGTCTTACAGGCCCTGTGGAAAGAAATCAGATCCTGCAGGGCCCTGGTCTCATGAGACAGAGCGTTCCACCAGGCGGAGCCAGAGTTGAAAAGGCCCTGGCTCTGACTGAAGCCAATCTAACTTCCTTAGGGCCCGGGATTACTAGGGTGTTGCTATTTATGGACCTTGAGGCTCTCCGTGGGGCATACCGGGAGAGGCGGTCCTGTAGGTACGAGGGTCCTAGAGATAGATAGATTGATAGATAGATAAATAGATGATAGATAGATAGATAGATAGATAGATAGATTTTTTTTAAGATATCAGTTCCAACAGTCATACAACATATCTTCTCATCTTATACAATATTTTAGACTTCCGTCAACACCTCTGATGATTTTCCATTCTTTATCACTTATTCTGCATTTCTTAATTTCTATATTCCATTTAATTATTCTTAACTAATAATTCTCTTCATAGTCTTTCTTGCAGTATTTCAATCCACCTTACAAAACCTCTTGCAATCCTACTAGAGTAAACAATTACTTTTCAAATGGTTCATATATTTACTCCAGTCTTCTAAGAATCTCTGATCCCACAGGTTTCGAATACTTCCTGTTAATTTATCTAATTCTGCATAGTCCATCAACTTCATCCTCCATTCTTCTTTCGTCGGTAGTTCTTCTTGCTTCCATTTTTGTGCCAATAATATTCTTGCTGCAGTCATTGCATATAAAAAACAACTTACAATCCTGTATATTAATATCATCTCCTACAATGCCAAGTAAAAATGCTTCTGGTTTCTTAATAAATGTATATTTCAACATCTTTTTCATCTCATTATATATCATTTCCCAGAAGCTTTTCACTTTTTTACATTCCCACCACATGTGATAAAAAGTTCCTTCCTTATCTTTACATTTCCAACATTTGTTACTTATTTTATACATTTTAGCTAATTTTACCAGGGTGATATACCACCTATACATCATTTTCATCTGGGTAGATGCACCTCTGGAGCCCTGCTGGGTCCCCTGTACAACCCTGCCCTTGCCACTGCTTTGCCCCGCCCTATCAAGGTGAGATGCAGTCATGCCAGTATTGGAAGGGCAGCTTCACCACCACACCAGCTGCAACTGGAACAACAATACTTGGCCATTTCCTTGCTCCCTTTCCCATAGGAATGGTCATTCCCTTGAGAGTTCCAATGAAAGGACCATGGCTCAGTAGTTCAATCCATGGCATTCCCAGGTGGGGCTGGAGAAAGACTGAAGTCCCTGAGATCCACTTCCATTCGGTATAGACTTTATTGAGGCAAAGGTAAAGGAGCTTGGAACGCGGGTGGTGCTGTGGTCTAGTCACCGAGCCTCTTAGGCTTGCTGATGACAGTTCAAGTCCCCGTGATGGAGTGAGCTCCCATTTCTCTGTCCCAGCTCCTGCCAACCTAGCAGTTTGAAATCACACCAGCGCAAGTAGATAAATAGGTACTGCTGTGGCAGGAAGGTAAACAAAGTTTCCATGTGCTCTGGTTTCCATCACAGTGTCCTGTTGCGCCAGAAGCAGTTTAGTTCTGCTGGCCACATGACCCCGAAAGCTGTCTGTGGACAAATGCAAGCCCCCTTGGCCTGAAAGCAAGATGAGCGCTACAACCCCATAATCGCCTTTGACTGGACTTAACCGTCCAGGGGTCCTTTACCTTTTTATATTGAGCTGGATAGACTGATGATCTAGCTTTGTATAGGCATCTTCCTAGGTAGCAGCAGTGGATTCTAAGAAACCACCCAAGCTGGAGAAGAATTTAGGGGTTCTAAAATCTCACCACTCCTTTTAGGTGGGCTCTCCAAGTTCCTTGAAAAAGATTCCATTTCCTCTAACAAGGGCTGCAAGTGGTAGTCTAACACAGCCCTCATTTTTTATATTAAAAACCCCTTTCTCCTTGCTGAAAATAATTGATCTATATTTCTGCAATCATTTCACTGTCATCATTTAGTAGATCCTAGAAGTGTCATGTAGAAGGAACTGCTTTCAACACGTAAGTTTTTGTGTCTGAAGGCAAGCGCTATCCTTGAGAGCCAGTGTGGTGTAGTGGTTAAGAGTGGTAGTCTCGTAATCTGGGGAACCGGGTTCGCTTCCCCGCTCCTCCACATGCAGCTGCTGGGTGACCTTGGGCCAGTCACACTTCTTTGAAGTCTCTCAGTCCCACTCACCTCACAGAGTGTTTGTTGTGGGGGAGAAAGGGAAAAGAGAATGCGAGCCGCTTTGTATATCAAATCCAAACTCCTCCTCCTCCTCCTCCTCTTCTTCTTCTTCTTCTTCTTCTTCTTCTTCTTCTTCTTCTTCTTCTTCTTCCGCCTCTGAACAGTTTCCTTCAAAAATCTTAACATGTGGAACTCACCGATACAAGAAATGATTAGTATGCCTACTAGGTTTAAGGCCAGTCTTTGCCAAGTGCCATCAGGTGTGGCCAGCCCATAGTTGCTGGGCTACTAGGAGTTGTGATCCAAAACAGCCGGAGGCCACAGGATGGCAAAGCCTGCCTTAAATGATTCCATAAATCCACCGGCAGCTATTAACTATGATGGATAAGTAAGCAAAGAAACCCCTGTGTTGCAAAGAGATCGTCAGCAATGTCTAGGCAACACGATGACCATGTACATACACAATAGACAATCTTTATAGAATTCCTTCAAACCATAACAAGTACAAAATGAAATCTTTAGACTCAAAGTCTCTGAAAATCTTTAAATGAAGCGAGGTACCAGACTTTGTACAATGAAAGACAAGCTGTGAAGCTTTGTGCATTCGGCAAATATGATGTCCAACACTGAACAGTGATTCCAGATATTGACTACTTTTTCTTAGAATTCTTTGTCAGTGTGGTGGGAGGATATAGAATTGCTTCATAAACCCATCTTATTTTGAATGAATGTGTGTAAATGAAAATATCAAATGCTGTAGAACAGTGCTCATGTAATAATGTAGTCACTTGTTATGGTTTGAAGGAATTCTATAAAGATTGTCTATTGCGTATGTACATGGTCATCGTGTCGCCTTGTTGTTTAGTCGTTTAGTTGTGTCCGACTCTTCGTGACCCCATGGACCGGAGCATGCCAGGCACTTCTGTCTTCCACTGTCTCCCGCAGTTTGGTCAAACTCATCTTGGTAGCTTCGAGAACACTGTCCCACCATCTCGTCCTCTGTCGTCCCCTGCTCCTTGTGCCCTCCATCTTTCCCAACATCAGGGTCTTTTCCAGGGAGTCTTCTCTTCTCCTGAGGTGGCCAAAGTATTGGAGCCTCAGCTTCATGATCTGTCCTTCCAGTGAGCACTCAGGGCTGATTTCCTTCAGAATGGATAGGTTTGATCTTCTTGCAGCCCATGGGACTCTCAAGAGTCTCCTCCAGCACCAGAATTCAAAAGCATCAATTCTTCGGTGATCAGCCTTCTTCATGGTCCAGCTTTCACTTCCATACATCATCGTGTCACCTAGACATTAACTATGATGGCAGCAGCAGTTGCTGGAAACTGCAGGTGGGGAGAAGGCTGTTGTGCTCAAATCCTGCTTCACACAGATATCTGGTCACTGCTGTGAAAACAGGATGCTGGACCAGAATGGCCTGATCCAGCCGACACTTCTTATGTTCTTCGTATAGTAAAGATAAATTGAGACTATGTGTTTGGAAGGAGTATATCTCTGAATGTCAGCCACCAGCATCAAACTGGAATGCCAATAACTTTCTTATAAGTTCCCGCTGACATCTGATTGGACACTGATGGAAACAGAGTGATTGGCTAGCTGGCCCTGGCTCTGATCCTGCAGGCCAATTATTATGCGATTGAAATCTTTGTAGAAACCAAGCCCCACCCCCTTTTTTGCACAGATGGAACACTTTCTGTGTTTTCCACCCAGCGATAAATCCCTCTAGAAAACACAGATTTGGAGGTGAATTGGGAGCTGTGCTCTTTCTGTCTCAAGACCTGCCACTAGGGGGAGGCATCACTCACTCATGCACACCAAAGTTGTAGCAACTGTGACATTAAAAAAACCCCGAGTCAGTCCTTGGATTTCTTTTAGAATTGATTTTCTTCTTATGCATCATAAAGTGTTGGAATGAGAAATAGATTAGTGTAAGGGAAAGCAATAACTGCATGCCCAGGGTAGTGTGTGTAAGTGTGATGGATTGAAGTCATTCTGTATCCCCTTAACACACGCACACACAGAAAGCAGATGTGTGATAATGTAGCTGGTATCTAGGGTCTATGCAGTGACCCATGACCCCCTCCCCACAGAAAACCCACCTGCAACACAGGAACCATCAAGACGACTGAGAGGTAAAATGATAGCAGTTGCACATTTCTAAAAATGGAGCAAGCTTGTTTCCTGCTACTCCAGGGGATAGGACTTGAACCAATGGATTCAGATTACAATAAAGGCTCACACGGACCTTTGTTTAATATAATAATAATAATAATAATAATAATAATAATAATAATAATAATAATAAAAAATCATTTCTATCCCGCCCATCTGGCTGGGTTTCCCCAGCCACATGGGGTGGCTTTCAACAGAATATTAAAATACAATAGCCTATTAAGATTTCCCTAAACAGGGCTGCCTTCAGATGTCTTCTAAAAGTCTGGTAGTTGTTGTTCCCTTTGACATCTGATGGGAGGGCGTTCCACAGGGTGGGCGCCACTACCGAAAAGGCCCTCTGCCTGGTTCCCTGTAGGTTGGCTTCTTGCAGGGAGGGAACTGCCAGAAGGCCCTCGAAGCTGGACCTCAGTGTCTGGGCTGAATGATGGGGGTGGAGACGCTTCTTCAGGTCTACTGGGCTGAGGCCGTTTAGGGCTTTAAAGGTCAGCACCAACACTTTGAACTGTGCTTGGAAACATACTGGGAGCCAATGTAGGTCTTTCAAGAACGGTGTTATGAGGTCTCGGCAGCCGCTCCCAGTCACCAGTCTAGCTGCCGCATTCTGGATTAGTTAAACAAGCTATGGCTTTTTGAACTGCCATCCCCCCCCCCCCAATCCTCTTTTAAAGGCATCCATGTTGTTAGCCATAATTGCCTCCTTTGTTAGGGAGTTTCACAGTTTAACTGTGTACTGTGTGAAAAAAGTCACTTCATTTTATCTGTCCTTAATTTTCCAACTTTCAGCCTTCTTGGACGTCCATTCGTTCTGTTGTTATGAGAGAGTGAGGAAAAAACAACAACGTTCCTCTTACCATGCCAGGCATCGTTTTGTAAAATTCCGTCCTGACACCTCTTATTTGTCTTTTCTATAAGCTCAGAATTCCCAAACCATCCAACCTTTCTATGTAGGGGAGTCTCTTCATCCTCTTCATCATTTTGGTTGCCGTTTTCTGAACCTTGACAGTACCCTTTTTGACTTGAGATGACCAGAACTGAACACAGTACAGTGGTACCTCGGGTTACAGATGCTTCAGGTTACAGACGCTTCAGGTTACAGACTCCGCTAACCCAGAAATAGTACCGCAGGTTAAGAGCTTTGCTTCAGGATGAGAAATTGCACGGCGGCGGCACAACGGCAGCTGGAGGCCCCATTAGCTAAAGTGGCACCTCAGGTTAAGAACAGTTTCAGGTTAAGCACAGACCTCCAGAACGAATTCAGTAGTGGCACCCACCCTGTGGAACGCCCTCCCACCAGATGTCAAAGAGAACAACAACTACCAAACTTTTAGAAGACATCTGAAAGCAGCCCTGTTTAGGGGAGCTTTTAATGTTTGATGCATTACTGCATTTTAATATTTTGTTGGAAGCCGCCCAGAGTGGCGGGGTATAAATATGTTGTTGTTGTTGTTGTTGTTGTTGTTGTTGTTGTTGTTGTTGTTGTTGTTATTTCTTAACCCGAGGTACCACTGTATTCCAAATGTGGTTGCATTAAGATATATTGGCAGTTTCATTTTCAGTTCCATTCCTAATGACCCCTAGCATGAAATTTGCCTTCCCCCCCATACTAATCTATGAGCAGCACCATGATGCTTCTTTCAAGACTAATTTCACTGGGGAGGGAGGAGACCCCGTGGGAGCCATAAAAAGCCTCTTTGGCTGGACGAACTGATGGGCACAGCGTTGGCAGCCCCTGCCCTAGAACCATGGCACATCCCAACACATCACACTCCCTGCAGTTCTGAGTAGTTCAACTCCCTAAGAAGCGTTGGCTTCTTAGCCGGCTGGCAAAGTGGATTAGTGCACAGCGACACACGTGAGCCACAGCTGACAGCTGGGTCGATACTTAGCCCTGGCAGCTTCTTGGGACCGCAAGTGGGGTGGGGGTAGGGGGGTAAACTTGTCATGCAGCTGACCTACGGCTGAGGAATTGTGATGCATAGTGTGTCAGGCTGTATTGCAGTAGGTGGCGCTGAGCCGCAGATGGAAGAGGCCTAGGAATGCAGAGGGTTGCTTCTATGGTGCTGAACGGACAGCTCCAAATGTGCAGGGTTATTATTTTTCCCCCAGGAAAGGATTTATTAGCATTTGATTTGATCTGAGGTCAGATGGTGAAAGCAGGCAAATAACTGTTGCCACTATGTCAGAGGTTTCCTGTTTTGTTTGTTTGTTTGTTTGTTTGTTTGTTTGTTTTTAGGAGGATGGGGATTTTTTAGTTTAGAGATATGGTGAATAAGAAATGACCACAAGGATTTTTCTTTAGCTGGAACTCAAAGCCCTGTTTAGGGAAGTTTTTAATGACTGATGTTTGAATGTATTTTTAATCTTTTGTTGGAAGCCGCTCAGAGGGGCTGGGGAAACCCAGCCAGATGGGTGGGGTATAAATATATGATGATGATGATGATGATGATGATGATGATGATGATGATGATTACTGGAAGTCAGTTCTGGCACCTCTCAGGCGGACACCAATGCCATTCCTAAGAGAATGAGGGAGTTGTTCATGGTGAGTTCTGCCACCTCTTTTTCTAAAAACAAAATAGCAGTGGTTGACATGATAGAAGTTTTTTAAGTACAGTCATACCTCATGTTACGTTTGCTTCATGTTACGTTCTTTCAGGTTATGTCTCGCGGCGACCCGGAGGTACTGGAAAAGGTTACTTCCGGGTTTCGCTGCTTGTGCATGCGCAGAAGCGCAAAATGACATCACGCGCATGCACAGAAGCACCAAATCGCAACCCGCTGCGGGTTGCGCTCTTTTCATGTTGCAAACGGGCCTCCGGAATGGATCCTGTTCGCAACCAGAGGTACCACTGTAATGCATGGCCTGAAGAAAACAGATAGGGAAAACTTAATCTCCCTCTCTCCTAACATTAGAACTCACGGACAGCCAATGAAATTGAATGCTGGAAAGATCAGGACAGAAAAAAGAAAGTTCTTCAAGTAATCCATAGGTGCCAACACTATAGGGTTGAGGTGCTTTCACTTCAAAATCTGTTGGGATGGGGCTGAACCTCCACCCCCCCCTTGAGTGGCCAGGCTGGAGGCCCATGTGATGGAGCCCCCATTCCCAGTGTTGGGCAGAATTCGGTGTCTCTGAAGTAGCTCACAGTGAGAACAGGATGCCCGATTATATAAGCCATTGGCCTGATCCCGCAGGACTCTTCTGATAAGCATTCCTCTCGACGTGTCACTGGCACAGGGAATGGTGGCATTTGAGCTTATCCCAGGACACCCCAGTGCTTTACAGCACTGTTTTCTCTCAATGGCAATAGCTTTCCTGGGATTCACACACAGGTCTTTCCCAACCCAGTGAGTTTCATGGCGGAGTGAGGATTTCAACCTGGGTCTCCCAGGTTGCAGTCCAGCACTGTAATCTCTATACAGCACTAGCTCTCTTATATGCCTAATGAACCCAACCCCAGGAAGAGGAAGGGGGCTGGGGAAGTCCTAGGAAAGATTGGGGTGGGGGAGAGATAGACTTTGAAAACGCCACCCAATTAACTGGGACTTTTCTAACATCAAGTGTGCTTGAGAAAGTTGATGGTGTGAGTGACTAGCAATCTGCTAGCAACCCTTTTAGCTTGCCAGCCCTTGTAGGGCAAATTTCTGATCTGATTAAATCGAGCAATCTGTGGTGGAAGCCTTACATGTTAGCAGACCCTGCAGAGTTGAGATTTGCTTGTGTGTGGTCCATCCAGGGAGCTATTGGGGGGGGGGAGAGAGAGAGATTGTCCCCAGCTGAGCCCTTGGCAAACAGATTGATTTCCACCACCCACCACCCTCTTCCCGTTTTAATTAGAAGCCTCCCTCTTTCAGCTGCCTCTACAATAGCAGGTATTTAATTAGCAAAATCACACCCTCCCTGTCCTCACACCAGAAAACAGAAGGAATCTCCCCTTAGGGGAAACTCTTCTCAATCCTTCTTGCTTTGTCCCCAGAGCTGAGATTAACAACAGTGTGAAAAGCGGATGACTGTTTCACACAGATGTTTTGACATCTGTCCCAGTTTGGAGCAAGTGGATTGGTGGTGGGGATAATGACGTAAAATGTTTTCTTTCTTTCTTTCTTTCTTAATTTCTTTCTTTCTTTCTTTCTTTCTTTCTTTCTTTCTTTCTTTCTTTCTTTCTTTCTTTCTTTCTTGAGAGAAAATAAACAGAGGTGGGTGGAGAAAAAGCTGGGTGTATAAAAAAAGGAAAGTACAAAATAGCCACATTCCTGTCTAAATAAGCAGCCTTTGACCCCCCCCCCCACAAATGGCACACACACACAAAATTGCCAATTAAGGGATGCAGTTACAGTTTGCTGTTGCTTCTCTTTTACAGAACAGTTGTCTAGCAGGTGCTGGGTTCTAAATATTCCCCACTGAATAGATTCCCAATCTGCCTCTTTATTCTAGAGCAGAAGAATGGAAGGGTCAGCGGCACTAACAAGTTTGCCTTGCTCATTATTAATAGGGAGAGCTTTTCAGAACCACAGGGGAGGAACTCCATGCTACTTCAAGAGAAGTGTGTTCCGAAAACTGCCTTTGGAGAGATGATGGAAATGAAAGGGCAGGGACATTAGTATAGCACAGTGTTCCTCAACTTTTGGCTTCTTGCATGTTTTGTACTGACGCGGGTGGCGCTGTGGTCTAAACCACAGAACCTAGGGCTTGCAGATCAGAAGGTCGGCAGTTCGAATCCCCGCGACGGGGTGAGCTCTTGTTGCTCGGTCCCTGCTCCTGCCAACCTAGCAGTTCGAAAGCACATCAAAGTGCAAGTAGATAAATAGGTACCACTCTGGCGGGAGGGTAAACGGTGTTTTCGTGAGCTGCTCTGGTTCGCCAGAAGTGGCTTAGTCATGCTGGCCACATGACCTGGAAGCTGTATGCCAACTCCCTCGGCCAATAAAGCGAGATGAGCACCGCAACCCCAGAGTTGTCTGTGACTGGACCTAATGGTCAGGGGTCCCTTTACCTTTATGTTTTGTACTATAACCTCCATCGTCCTCAGCCAGCACAGCCTGATGGGAGTTGTAGTCCAAAGCATCTGCAGCCAGAAGACACTGGTCTAGGCAGGTGGCAGGAGCCTCTTCCCTGCTAATTCTCCCCAGCTGATGTGCTCCTATTCCCTCTCTTGCATGCTGGGCTTTCTTTGGAACTCAGGTCCTAGTTGGGGGGATGGGCAAAAGCAGCCTGATGGGGAAGTATTAATAATAGTAATAATAAATTTTATTTATACCCCGCCCTCCCCGGCCAGAGCCATGTTCAGGGCGACTAACACCAGTAAAATTACAGTAAAAGCATAATGGGGGGGGGCAACCAATTTAAAATACAAATTAAAATGCAATTTAAAATGCAGCCTCATTTTAAAAGTAGCCCATAGATCAAAACCATAAGGGGAGGGAAACATAAGGGTCAGACTGAGTCCAAACGAAAGGCAGGCGTAACAGCTCTGTCTTGCAGGCCCTGCAGAAAGATGTCAAGTCCTGCAGGGCCCTAGTCTCTTGTGACAGAGCGTTCCACCAAGTCGGGGCCAGTACTGAAAAGGCCCTGGCCCTAGTTGTGACCAATCTTGCAATCTGGGACCTCCAAAATGTTGTGGATCTTAAGGTCCTCTGTGGGGCATACCAGGAGAGGCGGTCCCATAGGTAGAACATGTGAACATGGCAAGTCTGGTTTCTACTGTGTCAGTCTGTCTAGAAGTCTCTCTCTCTCTCTCTCTCTCTCTCTCTCTGTGTGTGTGTGTGTGTGTGTGTGTGTGTATTGGATTCATTCTGAGTTGGGAAACTGCATTGCAAAATTAGTAGTGTTATTTGGAAAGAGTCCTGTGCGAATTGGTTTGTGAATTGGTTCAGGAAGAGTGGATTGGGTGGGATTGCATTAAAATGTGAACAGAAGAAATTATTCCCCCCGCCCTCCATCTCCTCTTGTTATATACTCAACTCTAACTGGCAGCTGGAAGTGCTTACAACATTCTCTCCATTCAAATACTCCATGGATGCTGAGATCTTGCATTGCCTAATCTTGTTTTTGTAGCAGAACCAATGCATTAGAAATGCTGGATACCTCAGAGGCTTTTGACACCATCAACCGTAACATCCTTCTGGACCGTCTAGAGCAGCTGGGAGCACTGTCATACAGTGGTTCCGCTCCTTCCTCCTGGGCCGTGTTCAGAAAGTGGTGGGGGGGATGAGTGTTCAGACCCCTGGGCTCTCACTTGTGGGGTGCCTCAGGGTTCTGTCCTCTCCCCCATGATTTTCAACATCTACATGCAGCCACTGGGAGAGATCATCAGGGGGTTTGGGCTGGGTGTCCATCAGTATGCGAATGATACCCAGCTCTACCTCTCTTTCAAATCAGAACCAGTGAAGGCGGTGAAGGTCCTGTGTGAGTGTCTGGAGGTGGTTGGAGGACGGATGGCGGCTAACAGATTGAGGTTGAATCCTGACAAGACAGAAGTACTGTTTTGGGGGGACAGGAGGCAGGCGGGTGTGGAGGACTCCCTAGTCCTGAATGGGGTAACTGTGCCCCTGAAGAACAAGGTGCGCAGCCTGGGAGTCATATTGGACTCACAGCTGTCCATGGAGGCGCAGGTCAATTCTGTGTCCAGGGCAGCTGTTTATCAGCTACATCTGGTACGCAGGCTGAGACCCTACCTGCCCGCAGACTGTCTCATCAGAGTGGTTCATGCTCTAGTTATCTTTCACTTGGATTACTGCAATGCACTCTATGTGGGGCTACCTTTGAAGGTGACCCGGAAACTACAACTAATCCAGAATGACTGGGAGCAGCCGCCGAGACCACATAATACCAGTCTTGAAAGATCTACATTGGCTCCCAGTACATTTCTGAGCACAATTCAAAGTGTTGGTGCTGAAATTTAAAGCCCTAAATGGCCTCAGTCCAGTATACCTGAAGGAGTGTCTCCACCCCCATCGTTCTACCAGGATACTGAGGTCCAGCACCAAGGGCCTTCTGGTGGTTCCCTCACTGTGAGAAGCCAAGTTACAGGGAACCACGCAGACGGCCTTCTCAGTAGTGGCACCCGCCCTGTGGAACGCCCTCCCACCAGATGTCAAAGAGAATAACAGCTACCAGACTTTTAGAAGACATCTGAAAACAGCCCTGTTTAGAGAAGCTTTTAATGTGTAACAGGCCATTGTATTTTAATATTTTGTTGGAAGCTGCCCAGAGTGGCTGGGGAAACCCAGCCAGATGGTCGGGGTATAAATTATTATTATTATTATTATTATTATTATTATTATTATTATTATTATTATCCACCATTCTTCTATTTCTGGTATGTGCTCTGGGCTCAGAAGTGCACGACGTGCTGTGTTTTTTGTCTGATTCTTTTTTAATTTACACATCAGCAGTGCATAAATGTGCATTGATTAAATCACAGCTGAAGAAGGAATCTTCCTGTGAACGGGTGCCCATATCGACATATCCTTTTTGCACAGAGCCTTAATGTGCTTTGGTAATCCATGTGCATCAGCATTAATGTTGCTGATGATTTATTAATTGCCTTCTAAAGAGCCATCTCAAGGCGACTGACACATGCGATTATTAAAAGCAGTTAAAAATGCAAAGCCAACAAATGCTTTTTAAAACAAGACTAAAACCCTAAGAAATGGGCGTTCGCATCAAAGACCCATTTATACATCTGGAAAAGCCTGTTGGGACAAGAATGTGTTCAATTAGAGTAGCTAGTGAGTTCCTGTTGTATCTCAGAAGAGCTGCTGTAGAGTCTCCAAGTGCACCAAGTTTCCAAGGGTGTCCCTTATTCAAAGAACTTGTCCCGGTTTCTGATTTAATCCCGTAATGTCTCACTTTTCCTTAGGAAGTCCCTATTTTCATTTGAGAAATTTTGGAGGGTATGGAGTTATCCAACCCAGAGCAGTTTGTATAGGGAAGTCTTTTTAAAAAAGATTTAATGTATTATTATTACAACAACCAGTAAGAGACAACCCAGTAAGAGGTGTGGGATATAAATAGTTAAATTATCATTATGGAACGGGATGTCCCTGTTTTCATCAGAGAAATGTTGGAGGGTATGAGAGAGGAGCAGCCACACTTAAAGCCCTGCTCTGAGGTCTGAGAATTTTGAAGCTTGCAGTAGACACTTTCCTGAACACTGCAGAGATCTACTGGGTAGACAGATAATTTATTACGGTCGGAGACCAGTTTATAAAACACACTTGGGAGTACAATCCCAGAAAGAAAACAAACAGTTAAAACAATGTACAACAATAAATTTAAAATTTATAAATGCAATAAGCGTATAGACACTTAAAACTTTAAGATAAGCTACCGCATAGACATGGCTCAGAGTCACCCATGGAACTGAGTTTGCGGATTTTCTTCACAAACTATTTTGAGTTGGGGGATGGTCTGCGCCTACAGATCTGTGCACAGAATCTGGCGAACATCTGGGTCGTCTTATGATGTTTGCCTAACAGGAAAATGTCATATATATTTTTGCTTTTCCGGGAGGTCAGCAAGCCTCACCAGTAGGGGATCAGATCTACTGGGTATATAAGGAGTAAGTCTTGAGATGTATAGGGCCATACATGAAATTGAAATTGCTTCTCTACTTGGAGAAAAAAATGGGGGGAAATCCCCAGTTACACTCATAGACCTTGCTCCTTGGGTTGCAGGCAGGCAAATGTTGTTGTTTAGTCGTTTAATCGTGTCCAACTCTTTGTGACCCCATGGACCAGAGCATGCCAGGCACTCCTGTCTTCCACTGCCTCCCGCAGTTTGGTCAAACTCATGCTGGTAGCTTCGAGAAAACTGTCCAACCATCTCGTCCTCTGTCGTCCCCTTCTTCTTGTGCCCTCCATCTTTCCCAACATCAAGGTCTTTTCCAGGGAGTCTTCTCTTCTCATGAGGTGGCCAAAGTCTTGGAGCCTCAGCTTCAGGATCTGTCCTTCCAGTGAGCACTCAGGGCTGATTTCCTTCAGAATGGATAGGTTTGATCTTCTTGCAGTCCATGGGAATCTCAAGAGTCTCCTCCAGCACCAGAATTGAAAGGATCAATTCTTCAGCGATCAGCCTTCTTGATGGTCCAGCTCTCACTTCCATACATCACTACTGGGAAAACCATAGCTTTCGTAAAATGTAGATGTATGCTATAATTATTCTTGGCATGGAAGGCATATATAGTACTGTATCTCATTTTACTATTCTCACCCACAACCCCCATAACTTAGAGATATAGGAAGCTACCTTCTGCAATGTCACAACATTAGTTCCTCTAGCTCAGTGTTATATGCAGAGACCAGCAGTGTCTCTCCAGGGCATCATCTACCTGGAGATGCCGGGAACTGAACCTAGGGCCTTTTGCATGCGAAGCAGATGTTCCACCACTGAGCTACAGGCCCTTCCCCGAATTTCACAGCCCTAATGCGAAGTGTCATGCATCGAGGGCAAGTGCAGCAAATGCAGCATAATGATGAGAGCAAGAAGCGATTCAGCATTTTCTCAGCTGGGATCAGGACAGGGCAGCCTCTCTTCCCAGAGTTGCAAATAAGACAAGACAGCTTGAGTCAAATGTAGGTTCATTGTGGGAGGGGGATATTTAGGCCGAACCATCCAGCTGTCACAGGAGCTTCCTTCACAGATCCAAGAGCAAAAGTCCAACAGAGGGGGTGGGGAGATGCGTTTGCAACAGTGGAATACAGACTCGTTTGTGTGTGTGTGTGTGTTGTCTTCCAGGAATTAAACAGATGTGCCCAAGCGCACGATTGACGTGGCATAGATAAGCACGATAAATTACGGTAACTTGATCTGAAAAAACTTCAGTGATGGCTACCAACCTAGATGGCTTTAAAAGAGGATTATAGAAATTCATGGAGGAGAAAGCCACCAATGGCTAGTAGACTTGGTGGCTGGGCCTCCACGGCTGGAGGCAACAACGCTTTTGAATCCCAGTTCCTCAAAACCACAGAAGGAGAAAGGGCTCTTGTGGCCAAATCCTGCTTGCTGGTTTCCCACAGGCATCTGGGCAGCTGCTGTGAGAACAGTACGCTGGACTAGATGGGTCATTGGGCTGACCCAGCAAGATCTTCTTATGCTATTATGCCTGATGTGTCTGGGAGTTTGGAAGTAAGATGTGGTGCTTCATATCAGCTGTGTACCACCCTCTGGCATGTCTCTATCATCTATTGTTGAGACGTGCACTGCCTCCAAGTACAGATATTCCATTCAGAACACCTGAAGAAGTGTCTCCACCCCCATCATTCTGCCTGAACGCTGACGTCCAGCGCCGAGGGCCTTCTGGCGGTTCCCTCATTGCAAGAAGCAAAGCTACAGGGAACCAGGCAGAGGGCCTTCTTGGTGGTGGCGCCTGCCCTGTGGAACGCCCTCCCACCAGATGTCAAAGAGATAAACAACTACCTGACATTTAAAAGACATCCGAAGGCAGCCCTGTTTAGGGAAGTTTTTAATGTGTGACATTTTAGTGTATTTTTGGTCTTTGTTGGAAGCTGCCCAGAGTGGCTGGGGAAACCCAGCCAGATGGGCGGGGTACAAATAAATTATTATTATTATTATTATTATTATTATTATTATTATTATTATTCAGCACCATGACCAATATCCTCTTTTCCATTACTTCATGTAGAAATGGAACCGGGAGAGGACTTAAAGGTCCCAGGCCCATGTAAAGTATGCACTTTAGTAGCGTCAATCCACTGAGTAAAAGGGGAGCCCATGCCTTTAAATCCTCTGTCCTTCATCTAAGCTAAGGTTGCAACTATCCACTCTAGCATGCTGGGGACAAGACTCTTTCCATGTAGATCCCTGCCCAAGGCCAGCCCCACCATTAGGCAGAATGAGGCACCCACCTTGGGCAGCAGCAGCAGCAGCAGCCCCCACTACATTTCTCATGAGCCGCTTCCCTGGCTGTATCTAATGATGCCACTAGAGCATGTGCAAAGTGCATTTCTGTGCCCAGTGAGTATTGATCACTTCCTTCCACTACGTTCTACTCAGTGTACACCCACTGATGCTCGCTTGTTGCAGCCCTGAACTATCAACCCATCTTTCCTGGTTGCCTACTCCCAACACTCCACTGGGGGAAAGGCCCCATACTGAGTGATTGAGCAGAGAGGCAGGCAGCCCAGGCCTTGCACTCCAGCAGTTCTCATGGGTGTGTCATTCTGCTCTCATGACACATTCAGCTGCTGCATTGCAGCATTTGTAGGCAATGAGTTGTCTTCCTGTGGAAGAGCAAGAAAGATGGAGGAGAGAGAGATGCTTTGTACTCTCGAAAGTAGTCTACTGTCCATAGATTTGGTGGAAGGAGCTGTCCGGTCCCTAGTGCTGAATGTTTTCAGCATGGATGGGACAAGGTCATCTCATCCTTTACTTGAGGCAGGACAAAGAATTGGACCAGCCCTGTCTCTGATTGGAGACAGGAGCAAAAAATAAAAATTTTTATTTTTCAAAGAGCTTGTTCCACATTTAATGACACTTTTCACCCCTTTGCAAACCCCCTCCAGATTCATCACACCAGACTGGCCACCGGATGGCTATTGTGCAGTGCTTGTGGGTTTATCCCTTGGAACTTTGGGTTGGCTGACATGGGGACAGAACGCTGGAGCAGATGGTCCCTTCGTCCACTCCACCAGCCAGCCCCTTGCTATCTTCTTAACATTCATTCCTGATATTTATAAGATATTTATACACAGTGTGCAAACAAATCTATTTTCTCGAGTGACTCAGTGGGGTGGAACAAAATAACACCCGCCAATTCCTCTGTGCGCACGAAAACAAACAAGTGTGAATCCATCATGCAGAAAGGCACAGATATATAGCACAAAGGTGCTGTGTTACTGTTGTTTTTTAATGATCAGCTAGAATTTAGATCGCCTACTACATATCTGATGCCGGAGACAATCCTGGGTTTTCTCCTCTGCTCTCAGGTTTGGTCCTAATGAGCAATTGAAAGACTACCGTTGCTTCCCCCCAGGGAAGACCACACACGAGCGGCCCATTTCTTGTTCCCTCAGTATCTCCTTCCCTCTCAGCTGACTGCACAGATCAGCCGTCAAAGCATTTCTCTTAATGACAAGCTCCCTTACTCCACTTTTAAGTCTTCCTCGCTCAACCAGAGAGAGAGGGGATTGTGCACAATAGGAGATGCTCTGGGAATCCAGATGCATTGGCATCTACAAATTCTTGATTTTTTTTGGGGGGGGGTGTGATTTTTGCTGCTTTTGCTGAATGTGTAACAACAGCTTCCTCCGTCTTAGCACCAGTTAATCCTTAATCCAGTGTCCTCTTTTTGGGGGCAGATGGTGATGGCTTTGAAGTGGGTCAGAGGCTGTTGCGTTCATTGTCTCATCCAGGCAAGTCGCATTGGTGATTGTACTTGCCTCTTTGTCCTGTCCGGTTATCTGCATTCCCATAAAAAAGAGAAATGTTCTCTATTTGGGAATTCACATCATCTAACCTCCCCCTTCATCTAATCCCCCCCCCCCCTTCGGAGAGAACCCATTGCCCAGTGGGAGATCTGCAGGTATAGGGTGGTATACAAAATTAATAAATTAATAATAATAATTTGCATGAGGAAGGTTCCAGGTTCCAGTCCTTGGCATCTCCAGTTAGAAGGGTATCAAATAGCAGAATGTCGGAATAAGAATGGTCAGGATTAGATATAATTGTAGATTTGGAAGGGACCCTGAGCATAGTTGTCAACGTTTCCCTTTTTTAAAGGGAAATTCCCTTATTCCGAATAGGATTCCTCGCAAGAAAAGGGAAAAGTTGACAGCTATGACCCTGAGGATCATCTAGTCCAAGACCATGCAGCTGTACCTTACAGGGATCGAACCTGCAACCTTGAGTTATCAGCAGCATGCTCTAACCAACTGAGCTATCCAGACTGGGCAATTTGTCTTGGTTCCATTTTCATGTGAACCGACCTAAATCACACTTAATACCTGAACCAAAACACAACTATCCTTTGAAATATTTGAAATTCTCCAAATTTTATGATGCAATTCCACAACCACAATAATGTGAAAGGGGGGGACGGACCATATATTACGAGAAAGCATGCATGCAATGGCTTCATTTACAAGAATGGAGATTCCAACTGAAAACCAGGAATATATATATATATATATATATATATATATATATATATATATATTGAGTAAGAACTGTTTGACAGTGGGATGGTTTCCCTTGGAAGGTGGTGGGCTTTCCTTCATGGGAGCTTTTTAAGCAGAGGTTGGGTGGCCATCTGTCATGTATGATCTAGTTGAGATTCATGCATTGTACGGGGTTGGACTAAATGACCTTCGGGTTTCCTTACAACTTTACAGTTCTATGATTCTGTGTGGGGGAAAAAAATGTTTGCAAACTGATTCAAAAATGGGATGTATTGCATTTAAGTTGGGGGGAAAAACAGAAACTGGGAGGACCCAAAATCAATTCTTCTGTTTTATGTGAAACCTTGAATAGCCACAACCGGTCAAACTACCCTAAACTAGGTCAGCATAACGCAACAACGTTTGTTCACTGAAATCCCAGATGCAACAGACTCAAGGCCAATGCAATGCTCTTTCTGGTCAACTTCTTTTTCACAGAAAATTGCTGCAAAATTTGGAGAACTAGAAAAGCGAAAAGCTCAGATAACTGAAATCCACAGATCCTTCCATCCCTGCTCCAGAAAGGTCTTTACAAGTCTTCCTTCTCAAAACTAAGGGGGTTCTGGAGGAGACGGCGAGCAGCAGGGCTCGAATCAAGCTCTATGGGTCTTTGTCAAGCTGGGCAAATTTGAAATGCCCACACAAACGGTAGCTGAACCTCAGATTCCCCATCCTCCATTAGCCACTTTGGCACACCAGCTCACAAAAGCAGTCCTGGGATCTGCAGGAAACGTTCTGCAGTGATGATGAACTGCTAACCACCATCCAGTTCTGTGTGAGCACTTTTAAACTACAAGCAGAAGTCAAAAACAGAAGGGGTCTCCCTCTGGATTTGGACAGGGCACACACATTTACCTGCCAGGTCAAATGCCCTGCTAGAACGTGTCGCCAGATTCCCACAGAGTATATAGGGGAATCCAGCGGCAGCTGTAGTTATTATGTCTGGGACTGGTAATCTCCCCTCTCTCTCTCACCCCAGATAATCTTCTGGGTGTTTAGTGAGCCATATGTTTTATTTTGATGGTGATATGGATTTCTAGGTGCCATGGAATGCTTTTGTTGTTAATTAAGGCTTCAGACTGAAAGCTGTAATATGAGCTTTCTCTCTCCCCCCCCCCCCCGGCCCAGCGGCTAATTGGCGGATGGTTCACTAATCTTGTCCTCTTCGCAAAGCTTTGGTTCCGTTAGAAGCCATTAGCTTTGGAAACAGATGGGAGAAGGCCTGGTCTGCCTCTGCCAACGTTCCCTCTCCTCCAGCTCTTTGCTAACACAATTTTTGCTTTCAAATCAACCAATTCTCATGTTCTCTGCACAGGTCAGGAGTTCCTTTTGGTGTGATTGTGAAAACAGGATGCTTTGAAATGGAGAAGTCACTCCGTGGACGATTCTCTCTGCCAGTCTCCATTTGTTTCCATGCCCGGGATAACTGGATCAATAGTCATCTCATTGGTTTTTAAAGAGATAATTGAGTAATAGCTGCTAATCAGATTACAGATTCTCTCCCACCTTCGTGGCCTTCCAAGAACATCAGGGGAAACAAACAAAGCACAGCGTTTGTTTACTTATCTCCCATTGCATTTTTCTTAGGCTTCAAGCCCCTTTCATGCTGCAGGATCCCTTGGTCAGGAGTGTTGAGGCTGGAGGATCTGAGTTCAAATCTTTACACAGTTCTTACTACCAGAAAGTTTTTCTTGGTGTTTAGTCAGAATCTCCTTTCTTGTAACTTGAAACCATTGATTTGAGTCCTACCTTCCGCAGCAGCAGAAAACAAGCTTGTTCCCTCTTCCATGTGACAGCCCTTGAGATATTTGAAGATGGCCATCATAGCTCCTCACAGCCTCCTCTTTCCCAGGCTAAACTTAGCCAGCTGCTTCAACCGTTCCTCATAGGGCTTGGTTTCCAGACCCTTGATCATCTTGGTTGCCCTCCTCTGCACACCTTCCAGCTTGCCAACATCCTTCTTAAATCGTGGTGCCCAGAATTGGACACAGGAGTCCAAGTGTGGTCTGACCAAGGCAGAATAGAGTGGTACTGCTACTTCTCTTGATCTGGGCACTAGATTTAAGGACTTGCACACAGCCCTATCTCTATCTTCCTTCCAGGCAAGCAAAAAAGAATGATCACAATTCAGTGGCACATTCTAACCGCATAAGAAAGAACCCAAGGAGTTGTGGCCTCTGGGATGGGCTGTTGCCAGGGGACAATCCCAAGGGCCAAATAGAGATGTATGAAAGGGAAACGGCCCACCAATCTCAGTTGGCCTAAAAAGGTAAAGGTAAAGGACCCCCTACAGTTAAGTCCAGTCACGAATGACTCTGGGGTTGCGGCACTCATCTCACTTTACTGGCCAAGGGAGCCAACGTTTGTCCGCAGACAGTTTTTCCGGGTCATGTGGCCAGCAGGACTAAGCAGCTTCTGGCAAAACCAGAGCAGTGCACGGAAACGGCGTTTACCTTCCCGCCGGAGTGGTACCTATTTATCTACTTGCACTTTGACGTGCTTTCGAACTGCTAGGTTGGCAGGGGCAGGGACCGAGCAATAGGAGCTCACTCCGTTGCGGGGATTCGAACCGCCGACCTTCTGATCGGCAAGCCCAAGAGGCTCAATGGTTTGGACCACAGTGCCACCCGCGTCCCTATCTTCTTACATATCCAGGAAGTGGCTTTGCCTATCATTTTCTCTGGTTCCCCCTGTCGGTCTCCCTGCCTTCCACCCTACCAGACCCAAAGGGCACCAGGCACCACTGTGTCCGAGATTGAAAGAGAGCACCAGATGGCTTAAATGCCAAAGTCTCTAGGCCTGTCCTGAACGCTTAGCAACCTCTGAGAGGTGTGCAGTTGCCGCACGCCTGAGCCTCAAATTGCAAATCCTTTCAGTGGTCCATGCAAGCCCATGCTCCTCAATCTAACTGGGCAGCTTGCTTGTCCTTGGGGTGCGAAAGGATGCTTGAAACTGCCGAGGCTGCAAATGAAAATTGCTTTGGGGGGTTTTTTAGGAGGAGAATTAACTTTGACTCCGTCTCCTGCTCTCTGAATTAGTAATCAACCTGGCAGATGGATCCTAGCCAGATTCCGACCTCAGAGCAGGTCAGAAAAAGACCCCAGTAGAACAGAGCTGCTGAGCTGCTGATCTGTGGCTGCTCCACTTCCTCTTGAGTGGAGAGGAGTCCTTAATTCACTCTACTCCCAGGGCCCAGGCAGTGCTGTTTCTTACTGAGAAGTTGACCCAGAAGTTGCTTCTGAAGGAAGTCACACCAGCAACAGTTGCAGAGGAGGCATTTTGTGGTAGAAGGACGCTCTGAGAACTTGATCTTTGCAAATTCCATTATGGAATGATCTGAGCCGTAATATCCCAGACTAATACACAGATTTCGACTCACTTATCCACAGGACTGAAACTACAAATTTCGCTTTTCACTATGAATAAGTAATACATATATTTTGCAGCAGTGGGGGACCTCTGCCTGTGGGTCTGAATTGGCCCACCAGGGCTCCCCGTGTGGTCCATGAGGTTGTCTTCTACAAGCCACATTCATTTAGCCTTACCCTTGACATCAGATATGGCAGGTGAAGACAGGTTTGGGCTGAAAGGGGGCTTGTGGGCACCACCAATCACCATATTTACATGTGAACTTTCATGTAGGGTTTTTCTGTTGTTGTTTTGAGACTGCAGATTAGCACAGAAATGTGGCAAGGGGGGCCATTTTGGCTATGGGGCAGGGAGAGCTGGCAAACCATAAAAATCTAAAGACAAATAAAGAAGAGCCCTGCTAGATCAAGCCAATGGCACACCTAGTTTAAGGTGCTGGTTTTAACCTTTAAAGCCCTATATGGCCTAGGACCCTCATACCTTGGTCCGGAGAGTCCGAGGTATACCAGTATACCTCGGTCCAGTATACCTGAAGGAGCATCTCCACCCCCATCGTTCTACCCGGACACTGAGATCCAGCGCCGAGGGCCTTCTGGCGGTTCCCTCACTGCGAGAAGCCAAGTTACAGGGAACCAGGCAGAGGGCCTTCTCGGTAGTGGCGCCTTCCCTGTGGAACACCCTCCCACCAGATGTCAAAGAGAACAACTACCAGACTTTTAGAAGACATCTGAAGGCAGCCCTGTTTAGGGAAGCTTTTAATGTTTGATGTATTAGTGGATTTTAATATTTTTTTGGGAAGCCGCCCAGAGTGGCTGGGGAAGCCCAGCCAGATGGGCGGGGTACAAATAATAAATTATTATTATTATTATTATTATTATTATTATTATTATTATTATTATACCAACGGGACCGCCTCTCCTGGTATGTCCCACGGAGGACCTTACGGTCTTCAAATAAAAACATCTTGGAGGTCCCAGGCCACAGGGAGGTTAGGCTGACCTCAACCAGAGCCAGGGCTTTTTGGGCTGTGGCCCCGATCTGGTGGAACGCTTTGTCACAGGAGACTAGGGCCCTGCGGGACTTGACATCTTTCCGCAGGGCCTGCAAGACGGAGCTGTTCCACCAGCCAAGGCACAGCCTGACCCCCTCCTTTGGTAATCCTCATAGCACTCTCGCCCAATGGTTGCCATTAATTTGATTTTGAATTGATTTAGAATGAATTGATTTTAGAATGTATTTCAATTAATTGTGATGTTATGTGTTATTTTACTGTTGTTAGCCGCTCTGAGCCCGGCTTCAGCTGGGGAGGGCGGGATATAAATAAAATTATTATTATTATTATTATTATTATTATTATTAGTCATCATAGAACCGCGGAGTTGGAAGGGACCCGAGGGTCATCTAGTCCAACCCTCTGCAGCGTAGGAATCCTTCACCCAATGTGGGGCTCGAACCCATAACTCTGAGATTAAGAGTCTCATGCTCTACTGAGTGAGTCGTCAGGTTAGGTGCAGCATCCTGTTCTCACTGTGGCCAACCAGATAGATGCAGGACTTGAGCACAGGAGCACCCAACGCAGTTCTATGATGACATCATAGTGCTACGTCTGACATCACAATGCCCTTACAGAGGCTGTGATGAGAAAGCCATGTGGGCTGAGGTGCTGTGGCCTCCAATGACCATCCCTCCTGCAGCTTCTATGTTTCATCCAAACTTGCCTCTTCTGAATGGGTACAGGGGGCAGCCCTTTCCCTCCTGTCCTTTGACATTCCTGCCCACCTCACCTCCTCATTCAGTTCACGTCTCCCTTATTATTTTGATTTGCTGCCATATCTGCATTGCAGGGGTAATGGGGAGGTGGTTCTTGGGGTACCTTTCGAGTCTACGTTTTTGTGGCTCTGTAACAGGTACCTCGTGCTTTCAATTACCGCTGTGTTCCCTCCTAGACTGGCCTCTCTACAACATTACAAAGGTGATGAGGCCTCATGTCAAGGCTTGAAGGATTGGCTTCAACTACTCCCCTCCCTCCCCGTGAGCTCTTGAACCATGGACTGAGCTGGGTCTCTCACACCTCATTATCCACATCCCTCCTTAGGCCTCCACATCACCCTGCAGGCAGATGTTCTGTGCTGAATATGATTAGGACTCACCTGCTCTCCACAGCTAGCTGATGTGATCAGATCCCTCCAGGGAGGTCATCTATCAATGTATTAGCCATCCTACCCACTATAATAATCTCTCTCTCTCTTACACTCACGTACATACAATAGATTCCCAAAGCCCATAAATGAATATGCACTGCACACTTAAAGCACTATGATATGCACTGGCCGTGGCTTCCCTCAAAGGATTCTGAGAGCTGTAGTATGTTAAGGGCGCTGAAAGTTGTCAGGAGGCTCCATTTCCCCCACAGAGCCACAATTCCCAAAACACTTTGACTTGCCAATCCCTTTCCCCAGGGAACTGTGAGAAGTGTAACTCTGTGAGGGGATCAGGGGTCTTGTTATGTACTGAGTTGAATAGAATCCAAAGGGCAGCAGTCTGATTGGTCCTAGAACAATAGGATCCAGAATGCAGCAGTCTGATTGGTCTGCAGGAGCCACCCCCTCCAACTCCAGGTGGAAGTGAATCAAAACCCTGATTGGCCTACAGGAGAATCCCATAATTAGCCAATCACATGGGGCCCATTATATAAATAATGTATATAAAGCAGACATTTTGGGGGAACTTCCATTCCTCACCACTATGAGCTGAATAAAGAGCATGAAATCCACACTCGATTCCGAGTATATTTCAGGTCTCCTAACAGCTTTTGGCACCCTTAACAAACTACATTTCCCAGGATTCTTTGGGGGAAGCTAGGACTGCTGAAAGTGGTAGGCTACTGCTTTAAATGTATCGTGCAGATCCAGATCTCTATTAAACCTTAAGCTTTCTGGGGGGAAAGGACCTGACCTTCTCCCTGCTGAAGTTAGATTCAATGCACCTTATATTGCATAATATCAACACAACTGCACAAACATATATTTCACTGTCTGTTTATAGGGCCCTGTCCTTCATTTTGGAAGCTTTGTCTTCTAAATCTCTGCCCTTCAGCTGGAAGGGACTGTGCTGGGTGAGGGATTGTTTGCTAAACAGCTCTGTGAGGGGAACAGGGACAGGGTAGTCTTTGCCTAGGCTGGTTCTCATAATCTTTGCACATGCTGGTGTTTGTGAAATGGTTTTCTGGGAAATGCTCTGGTTCCTGAGAAGCCTATTGGGGAACCGGAAATCAGAAGTTCAGTAACAGAGAGCAAGCTTCCCTCAATTGCATCTCCATTAGACATCTCTACCAATGTGCAGAACTGTGGAGTGTGTCTGGGGGTCTCTTCAGCAGACTGCAGGGGTTCCACAATCGTGGGGTTTATCTCAAAGGCAAAATGCCCATGGGAGGGATCATAAGGAAATGAAAAAGCCCAGATGCTGGGTCAGGGCAAAGGTCAATCTAATTGAGCATCCTGGTCAACTAGATTTCCCCATGGAAAACTCACAAAAAGTATGTGAGCACATCATTGCTCTTCTTGCCTATCTCTAGCAGTGGAGGCAGAGCATAGCCATAGTCTCATGTAGTCTTTGATAGCCCCATCTTCCATGACAAATGTGTCTGTTCCTCTTATGAAGGCATCTGAAGTGGTGGCCATCCTTTTGGATTAAGGCCGGGTTCTGAGGCTGCTTAGGCAAACAGCAGCAAGGGATGGAACATTCAGGACAGAAACATGGCAAGTCGGTGTCATGGGCCTCCTTCAAATTGTTGGGGAGGGGGAGCAGTTTTTCACAAAACCCACCAAAGATGAACTCATGGGTCTCCTGTCAGCTCAACTGATGAGGACCTAAGTCACACGGGGAACCTATGAGACTCTAGAGAGTAACTGAACATCCAAAATTTGCCCCACAATCCTCTGCAATTTGCAGAGCTTACTGGTAGAATCATAGAATCATAGAATCTTAGAGCTGAAAGAGACCCAAAGCATAGCTGTCAACTTTTCCCTTTTCTTGCGAGGAATCCTATTTGGAATAAGGGAATTTCCCTTTAAAAAGGGGGAAAGTTGACAGACCAGATCAAAGGGTGATCTGGTCCAACCCCCTCATAGAATCATAGAATCATAGAATCATAGAGTTGGAAGAGACCACAAGGGCCATCGAGTCCAACCCCCTGCCAAGCAGGAAACACCATCAGAGCACTCCTGACATATGGTTGTCAAGCCTCAATGCAGGAATCTCAGCTAAAGCATCCATGACAGATGGCCATTCAACCACTATTTAAAAACCTCTAAGGAAGAAGACCATAAAGAAGGCTGATCGCTGAAGAATTGATGTTTTTGAATTCTGGTGCTGGAGGAGACTCTTGAGAGTCCCATGGACTGCAAGAAGATCAAACCTCTCCATTCTGAAGGAAATCAGCCCTGAGTGCTCACTGAGGCTCCAAGACTGAGGCTCCAAGACTTTGGCCACCTCATGAGAAGAGAAGACTCCCTGGAAAAGACCCTGATGTTGGGAAAGATGGAGGGCACAAGGAGAAGGGGACGACAGAGGACGAGATGGCTGGACAGTGCTCTCGAAGCTACCAGCATGAGTTTGACCAAACTGCGGGAGGCAGTGGAAGACAGGAGTGCCTGGCGTGCTCTGGTCCATGGGGTCACGAAGAGTCGGACACGACTAAACGACTAAACAACAACAACAGCAAGGAAGAAGAGTCCACCACCTCTCATGGGAGCCTGTTCTACTGCTGAACAGCTCTGACTGTCAGAAAGTCTTTCCGAATGTTTAGTCGGAATCTCCTTTCTTGTAACTTTGCACCTGCTTTGCATCCAGAAGGTGCCAGGTTCAATCCCCACCTTCTCCAGATGATGCCCCCTGCCTGAAATCCCGGAGAGCCTCTGCCAATCAGTGTGGGCAGCAATGAGCTAAGTGGACCAATGTTCTGACAGCTTCCGATACAGGATAGCATGCCAGGTGCTTCGGGGTGCCTTAGTGCTCAGCAGACCACGTGGAATTAGGAAAAGGTTCCCTGTAGTGCAAACAGCCTGTGGAAATTTTCCAGCAAATTTGCAGGGAGAGAAATTGGGAGAAAGCTTTTTTTTTCTCTCCCAGAGGGAGGATAACCCTCCATCAATTTCACGATGGTGCAGCTGGCAGGAGCACATCTTAAGAACTTAAGAGCATAAGAAGAGGCCGCTGGATCAGGCCACTGTCCATCTAGTCTGCCGTTCTCACGTTGGCCAACCAGTTGCCCCAATGGGAATCCCACAATCAGGATTCAAACACAAGAGCCGTCTTCCCTCCTGTGGTTTCCAGCAACTAGTATTCAGAATCACCTTAGAGACCAACGGTAGAGACAGAACATTGCCATCATGGCAAGGAGCCATCACTAGCCCTCTCCTCCATAAATCTGCCTAATCCTCTTCTAAAGCCATCTAAGTTGGTGGCCATTACTGTCCCCCGTGGGACCAAATTCCATAGTTTCCATAGCTCATTTCCTTTTTTCCCTAAACATGTTTTGAATGGCACTCTGGCCACCATTCTTCATCCTCCACCGAGTCTAGCAACGTAAGAAGAAAGTTAGGTCCATCACAAAATAAATGAAGGGAGGAAAAAGAAAAGGTCGGGAGAATGAATGTCTTCTGATAGATTTCAGCTCAGCCCTGGTTCCCTGAAAGTAGGAAGTGTGAAAGCTGGCGCTATACATCATGGAAATGCAGTTCTGTGACAGCAGAGGCGGAAAAGCAAAACTCTGGGGGAAATGAAGGAGGCTTTCTGCGTCTGCATCCATATGAGAGCTATGCAGACCAGAACATGCCATGTAGGGAAGACTCTGTAGGACTTTGGAAGTCTTCCATTGGAGCTTGGGGAGTTCGGGAAGCATCGAGAGAAACTTTGGCACTATGTCTTGGAAGGAACATTCTGCATGGCAAGCTATGCATGATGGTGATGAAGTTAAGAGTCCCATATAAAGAAGTTATTCTTTGGTGTACATTTCTTGAGATTCAGGATGTCTAATAATAATAATAATAATAATAATAATAATAATAATAATAATAATAATAATTTATTTATACCCCGCCCATCTGGCTGGGCTTCCCCAGCCACTCTGGGCGGCTTCTAACAAAATACAGTAATGCATCAAACATTAAAAGCTTCCCTAAACAGGAGTGCCTTCAGATGTTTTCTAAAAGTCTGGTAGTTGTTCTTCTCTTTGACATCTGGTGGGAGGGCGTTCCACAGGGGGGGTGCCACCACTGAGAAGGCCCTCTGCCTGGTTCCCTGTAACTTGGCTTCTCACAGTGAGGGAACCGCCAGAAGGCCCTCGGCTCTGGACCTCAGTGTCTGGGTAGAACGATGGGGGTGGAGAACCCCCTTCCCTTCCCCACCAAGAAATTAACCC
This sequence comes from Podarcis bocagei, assembly GCF_964188305.1. NCBI lineage: Eukaryota > Metazoa > Chordata > Lepidosauria > Squamata > Lacertidae > Podarcis > Podarcis bocagei. The sequence goes on from NC_138133.1 coordinate 89,031,830, forward strand.
CTTAGGGAAGGGTTAGGGTTATTTAAGGGTGAAGGTCACGTCACACAGTCCAATTATTAGATGTGCTGTTGAACCACATTCTCACCCTGCATTTAAGGCACTGTGAAGAGTCCTGGCATTCCCCAAAGTATTCTGGGAACTGCCGTTCATTAAGGTGGCAAGAGCTGTGAAGAGATGCCCTGTCCCCCTCACAGAACTACAATTCACAGAGTTCCCTGTGAAGTGGCATTGACTGTTAAACTGCTCTGGGAATTGTAGTTCTTGGAGGGGAATAGGGATCTCCTAAAAATCACCAGCGCCCTTTAAGAATCTACAGCTCACAGGAGTCTTTTGTTGGGGACACGCCGTGACAGTTCAAAGCTTCAAATGCATGATGTGAATATGGGCCTGCTGGATTTGAAATGCTCATCCACAAATGCAATGTGCGAATAAGTCCAACAGGTATTTTCAAGACGAGCACATCTCCTGCTTAGCCGAAAAGCAGGGTTGGCTGCAAATTCCAAAGGAGTGCACTGAGCAGCAAAGTACATTTCCCCACTGCGCACCTTGCAATTTTTTCTCTCCCTGCAGCATCTTTTCAATGTAGAATAGCTGTGGGTGTGTGGACAGCTGTGGCTGAGGGTGTGTGAGCATGGGAAGGCCATGCGTGTGCTGGCGCGTGCTGGCTCGGGGTAGTGGGAGAGAGAGCAGCCGTCTGCTCGGCGCTGAGTTTCAGGTTGTTTTGACACCAAGAGTCTTCGTGAAAGTGCAGCATGGTGTTGTTGTTGCTGGTGGCGCAGAACGTGCGAGGTGTCCTGGTCAGCTGGAAGGCAGGTGTATGGACTCTAGTGAAGGTCTTCAGCTGGATTGAGTTTGGTAAGGAAGCACACCATCCCTTTGGGGGAAATAAAGTGAAAATTGAGCGTGCCAGGGGGTGATGCTATGGGTGCATGCAAGGGCTGTCCATGTGTATCACTGATGAGCATGTGGGGAGATTGTGGTCCATCTCCTCTGCTGTGACGTCCACTCCGTGTGAGCAATGGGGCAGTTATCGCAAAGAAGAGGAAGTTCTGAGCCCATTGGGGCAGGTTCAGCCACAGCGGGCCATATAGGGAGAGCATTATGGATCAGAGGCTATTTGGGAGTGGGCGGGTGCATTTTTCAAAGGAGGGGGGGATCACGAGCCATGCCTCAGCAGGGGGGAAGTTTAGCACATGGGGTTGCGCTGATGAAGCCTGCCACGAGTGATGTCCCAGGTGTGTGGGAAGGCACTGGGTATGTGTCACTGGAGGGGTGTCATATGGTGGGGAGGGCCACGTGGGGGTTGGCTGCTGCTGCTGTCCTGGTTTTTTTTTTATCTCTCTCTCTCTCTCCCTCTGGCAATTTGTTAGTGATGCCTGTTTTTCTTTTTCTCCCTCCTGTCTCTCCCTCTCTCTCCCTCTGTGTGTGTGCATGTCTTTCTCTCCCTCCCTCTCTGCCTCTCTCTTGCTCTCTCCCTCTGCACTGGGCTCCCATCCCCCTCCCTTCACAGACCCTCCTCCTCCTCCTCCTCTTCGTCTCAGCTTGGCGCCTGGTCCTGGCGTGGCTGCCGAACAGTCCCGGTCGATCCTTTCCGAACTAAATGCCTGTGTGACAGAATCTCCACCTTCGCCATCTTAGCCCAGCTGAGTGCCGAAATGGTAAGTGTGCCTCACCGGCTGTGCGGCATCCAAAGGAATGAAGTCTTGGCATTTGTGTGTGTGTGTGTGTGTGTGTGTGTGTGTGTGTGTGTGTGTGCCGAGAAGGAGGCGGGGAGAGAGAGAGAAAGAGAGAGAGAGAGAAGCAAAGGAAATGGTCCAGCGGATGACATTTCAGTGTGACAAGCAGTGCCGTGCAAGGCTGGGTGTGCGCACTCGCGTGTGAGTCTCCGTCTGGGTGTGCATGGCAAGGATATTGCATGTGTGTTTGCTTGTGCATGTGTGTGTGTGTGCGCGCGCGCACATTGCAATAAGCATCACCGTTGTCAGAAAGCGACTGACATGTGTCTTTGAGAATCTGTGACCTAAATAACAACAATAAAATATCTGGTTCAAGATCATTGCAGCATTGAAATGTCACCATTGTCTTTCGCTGCCTGAAAACATCCTTCTTCTTTTTTCCCCTCCATCAGTGCTGGCTACTGGGTACCCCTAACTGACCCCCTTCCCCACTTATGTCACCTGCAGTTTTCGGCCGGTTGCCTGGACTATTAGAGAGAGGTGGGAGAGGATTGGTGAGAGAGTGAGTGGATGGGATGTGGAGCGAGGAGATCTGTGACTTTGGATGCTTCTGAATCCCAGGCCTTCCACTATGGATTCATATAGTATTGTTGGTCGATCCTTTTCAGGAATCTTCCTGGCACCTTTTGCTCTTTCCCCGGCTCCTCAAACCCTCCGGGACGCCTCTCGGGGACATTCTTTTGTGATTTCGGAGCGTCACGGCAGCTTTGTCTCCAGTTACTTTGATGCCTTCTTAGCAGCGCCTCAAAATGGGGTCAAAAGGGTGTATTGGCGCTTGTCAAAGGATTTGCCTCGCATGCTGTTGCACAAGTAAAGAGGGAGAAGGTAGATGGTGGCTTCTTTGTTATCAAAACTAGGCTGTCGTGGAGGAGGACCGCCTGGTCAGGGCATGAATTATTGGCGTTTATGAGTTTTGCTTGGACTTTGTAAAACAGGAGAGCAAGGGAAGATGCCTTTATTTGATTTGTTTTCTCTCAGGTCCACACCCCTTTTTGCAGTGTTTCAGTTGACTTTCACCCTGTTCCGGGTCCCTAGGTGAACTGCTCCCATCTAGGACCAATCCCACGATGCTCTCGGTGACCATCATCTTGAGCTTCAGGTCTTGCGAGGCCCGTTGGGCCGTTCTCTCCTTCCTCCTCCCTCACTTTGTGAAGAGCGGCTCATCGCGGGAGAGGGAGGGGAGAATCTAAAAGGTAGTGAGGAGAGATGGGGGCGAGGGGAGGAGAGGGGGCACTGGGGAAGGCAGGTTTCCCGAGATGAAGGCTTGGTTTATTATTAGAAACACTAATGTATTTGGTCCACTAGTTGCCATGGAAACATCTGCACTGAAGTGGCTTTAAAGATACAGTGTTGTCTGTGCCTGCCTGAGTCCATGGCAGGCCCAAAGCCTAACCCCTTCCCAAAAGTCCGGGCCTTGCATTGTGGGATTAAAGTGCTCTAGGAATTTAAGTTTTGAGGACAGCAGCATTTCTCGTGGTGTGTCTGTGCAGGAAACAATGGCGACCATGTTGCTTTCCCCCCACCCACAGTTTTTGCTCTGTAGCCAGGTGAGAAAAGTGAAAATGCTCTCCCTCTCCTTAACTCAGCCTTTCTCAACCTGTGGGGCCCCAGATGTTGTTGAACTAAAACTCCCATCACCCCTAGCTAGCAAGGCCAGAGCTCAGGGATGATGGGAGTTGTAGTCCAACAACATCTGGGGACCCACAGGTTGAGAACGGCTGCCTTAACTGCTCCTCTCTATTTTTTCTCTCTGCTTGAATGGGTAGATAGCAACTGTAAGAGCAATAAGGCATCAGAGTCTTGCATGCTACTCTCCCCCCCCCACTGTGAGAATATTGAAAACTTTCGCTTTTTGATTAACCACAAACCCTACTTGGTCTCAACTGTGGCCTGTTAAAACAAGCAAACGTCCAATTAAGGTTTATGAAACTGGCTTGCATCAACAAACCAAAGTTCAAGGTCTGAATGTAACCCTAAACTGTGGCCAGTCAGTAAAAAAACCCCCTCATAAATTGGATGTTGCCAAAGGTTTGGAGGCCCTTGAAAAGTTTTGTGCTGTTTGGTGGGATTTTATCTTATATACAACAAATTGAGCCACCTAGAACTTCCTCTGCACAGTGCAGTGTGAAATTTGGCTTTCCTGATGCTCTTAAGTACTTAATATTATGTATCTTCTGGCTACACTGGGCTGCTTTTCAGTGCTTCTATTATTCTTGTTGTATTGATTTGAATAAGAGAAAACAAACCATAGTTGAACTAAAGTTCAGGGTTGGGATGTAACACTAAACTGTGGTCAAACCCTATTGGAAGTGAAAGCTTCTTATCTCCTTGTGGCTGTGTTTAAGAAGGAGAAAGTAGGCAGAACACATGAGCTAAGACTCACTGTAACTTGTTTCCATAGTCTATTCTTATATCTGAATGCAGTCAAGAACTCCTCTTTCAGTACATCTTAGAACAGCATCTATTCCCATTTCAGAAGTTTTAGTTCAGCACAGGACCTCACAAATTCTCCCAGATCCATACCATCTGTTCTCCCTTTGGTCATCCGCTTCACTTACCCACTTTACCCAAAACAACTAAGCACATCTCAAAGGTGGGCATATAGAGAGTCTCTTGACCAAAGAACAGCATCCCATTAGGAATCACACTGAGAAGTCCCTGGAGAAGGTTATCTTTCTCTAATGCAAGTGCGGGATTGATTCACACATTACATATTTTATAGGTATTCTCCTAAAACAGTTATTGGAAGTTCAAACTTGCAAACGTTGCATGGGAACAGGAAGTATGCGCAAGTTTTGTTGGCAGTCATGTCCATCACATGTGTTCATACATAGATGCTCTTTCTTGGGAAGAGTGGATTGCCACATGTCAGGGGTACTTTAGTTGTGATTCCTGTATTACAGGGGATTAAACTTGGGGAGTCTACAATAATCTACAATTATGTGATTCTGTGAGTGTGACCCTGTTGTTCTTGCTTGATCTCTTAGCAGCTTTTGATTCCCTCAACCAGGGCATCTTGACAGACTGTCTCTGTGGCTTGGAACTGGGGGCCACCATAGTTCTGTGGTTCTGCTCCTACATTCAGGGTCAGTTCAAGGGAGAGTGTTGGATCAGTGTAGCTAGACACCCTGGCTGTTAATAATAATAATAATAATATAATAATAATAATTTATTATTTATGCCCCGCCCATCTGGCTGAGTTTCCCCAGCCACTCTGGGTGGCTTCCAATCAAGTGTTAAAAACATTACAGCATTAAATATTAAAAACTTCCCTAAACAGGGCTGCCTTCAGATGTCTTTTAAAGATAAGATAGCTGCTTATTTCCTTCACATCTGAAGGGAGGGTGTTCCACAGGGTGGGCGCCACTACCGAGAAGGCCCTCTGTCTGGTTCCTTGTAACTTCACTTCTCGCAGTGAGGTAACTGTCAGGAGGCCCTTGGCGCTGGATCTCAGTGTCCGGGCTGAACGATGGGGGTGGAGACGCTCCTTCAGGTATACAGGACGGAGGCTGTTTAGGGCTTTAAAGTTCAGCACTGACACTTTGAATTGTGCTTGGAAATGTACTGGGAGCCAATGCAGATCTCTCAGGACAGGTGCTATGTGGTCTCGGCGGCCACTCCCAGTCACTAGTTTAGCTGCTGCATTCTGGATTAATTGCAGTTTCTGGTTCACCTTCAAAGGTAGCCCCACGTAGAGCTCATTGCAGTAGTCCAAGCGGGAGATAACTAGAGCATGCACCACTCCGGCGAGACAGTCTGCGGGCAGGTAGGGTCTCAGCCTGTGTACCAGGTGGAGCTGATAGACAGCCACCCTGGACACAGAATTGACCTGCGCCCCATGGACAGCTGTGAGTCCAAAATGACTCCCAGACTGCACACCTGGTCCTTCAGAGGCACAGTTACCCCATTCAGGACCAGGGAGTCCCCCACTCCCTGTCCCTCAAAAACAGTACTTCTGCCTTGTCAGGATTCAACCTCAATCTGTTAGCCGCCATCCATCCTCAAACTGCCTCCAGGCACTCACACAGGACCTTCACCACCTTCACTGGTGTTGAGTTGCGTGATGCCTCAGAGTTCCATTCTGTCTCCAGCACTGCATATGTAGCCATTGGGTGTGACCATTAGGAAATTGAGATTGTGATGTCATTCATATGCTTTGGGAACCCCCACTCCATCTCTCTGTTATACCTGAAACAGATGTGGACATCCAACGTGGTGTCTGGACACAGTAGTGGGATTTTTGCGGGTCAAAAAGTTGAAGCTGAATTTCAACTGCTTGGAGGCTCTGTGGGTGCTTTGTTCCTGGGATCGGGTATTCTGTCAGTTGTGCTCTCCCTTAAGTAACAGGTATATATAGTCTGGGTGTGTTCCTTGTACCAGCCGTGGAGGCAGCGATGGCCACAAACTTGGATGGCTTTCAAAGAGGATTGGACAAATTCATGGAGGTGGAGAGGACTCTCAATGGCTACTAGCCATGATGGCTAGGCTCTGCTTCCATGATCAAAGGCAGTAATGCTTCTCAGTAGCAGTTGCTCGAAGCCACGAGAAAAGAGAGGACTATTGTGTTTGAATCCTGCCTGTGGGTTTCCCACAGACATCTGATTGATCCCTGTGCTGGTAAGCTCAAAACTTGGCTACTGTAAATGTGGGGCTGCCCTTACAGTTGCTCTCAAAGTTGCAGCTTGTGCAAAAAGGAAGCATTTACGTTCCTAAACGGGGTAGCCTCCCTTGAAGTCTAACACCTTCACTGAAACAGCAGCGCCAGCTGTCCATTAGCTTCCAGACCAAGTTCAAGGTCTTGTTGTTTAAAAGCCCTAAATAGCTTGGGACCTGGTTATATGAAGAAATGCCTTCAACCAGTTCTTAAGGTCCTATTGATCGTGCTGCAGGCTGTGGAAGCCCAGCCCAGGGGCAAGACCCTTCTATGTTGTGGAATCCAGTTTATGGAACCACCTCGCCCTGGAAATAAGGCAGGCACCTACCTTGTTGAGTTTTCAGTGAGTCCTGAAAATACATTACACACCAACCCTGAATGTTGGGTATTCCTGATACTGTGCCTTTTTATGGATTGGTTTTAATTTGCACTTATTGCCATCTGTTTTAAATTTGTTTCTTGGATTGCCTTTTATGGCTGTCAACTACCACAGGGTTGATATGGGAGACGGTGTAGAAATATTTTAATAATGCATACATTCATTGGGGAGGTAGCATTGCTTGTGGATCTCAATTGCTTGTGGCGTTTTGAGGAGACTGGCAGATACAGTAGGTTCCGTGTCAAAACACGAGTGATTTCTGGCTATTTTGGACAAGTATGTGTGTGCCTTCCTTGATGAGTTTGGCTATCAAACCAATTTTTTAAAAAAGGGGGAGGGTTATTTTTATTTTCATTTTATTTGGGGGAGTCAAATAATGGCCAGATCTTTTTGTCGGCCAGTTTTGCAGCAACAGAACAGCAATTAAGACACTTTAATATTCACAAAGTGAGCTCCATTATTAAAAACAATGCAAGTTAATTTGCTGTTAGGAACGAGGGACCTAATTTAATGGAACTAATAACTCTGTGCGAGCATGAGAGCAAGGCATTCAGTATTCTAGTCCTCATTCATTTGCTCTTTGGGCTTGATAGTAAGCATATTGTATCCAGTTGCATTTTTGTTTTTAAGGGGTGTCCCATTTCCCACAAAACAATGCACTATATAGAGAAAATTCAATATTTCAGCTGTTTCCTCCTCTGGCTAGCCATTTCCTGCCAACCCATTGCCCCATTGCTCTACCATCTCCAACCACAGTGCTTGAAATGCAACTTAGAATCATAGAATCATAGAGTTGGAAGAGACCACACGGGCCATCGAGTCTAACCCCCTGCCAAGCAGGAAACACCATCAGAGCACTCCTGACATATGGATGTCAAGCCTCTGCTTAAAGACCTCCAAAGAAGGAGACTCCACCATACTCCTTGGCAGCAAATTCCACTGTCGAACAGCTCTTACTGTCAGGAAGTTCTTCCGAATGTTTAGGTGGAATCTTCTTTCTTGTAGTTTGAATCCATTGCTCCGTGTCCGCTTCTCTGGAGCAGCAGAAAACAACCTTTCTCCCTCCTCTATGTGACATCCTTTTATATATTTGAACATGGCTATCATATCACCCCTTAACCTCCTCTTCTCCAGGCTAAACATGCCCAGCTCCCTTAGCCGTTCCTCATAAAGCACCGTTTCCAGGCCTTTGACCATTTTGGTTGCCCTCCTCTGGACACGTTCCAGTTTGTCAGTGTCCTTCTTGAACTGTGGTGCCCAGAACTGGACACAGTACTCCAGGTGAGGTCTGACCAGAGCAGAATACAGTGGCACTATTACTTCCCTTGATCTTGACTCAAGCCATTACTTTACTGTACATTCAGAGCCCTCCTTGTACCTTATCTAGAGATGTTTGTCAGTGTTAGGCTCCCTCTTAACTGGTTCTTAACAGTTTTGTGGTCAGGCCACAAAACTGGCTTCACAAAATACTGGCTTCGCCGGTAATGGGTTTTACAGAATTTCTTCCAAAGACAAAATCTGTGCTGGGTCACTTCATCACAAGTCAGGAGCAAAGTCTGCCCCATTCTGTTTCCGTGTGGATTTTTAAAGAAAAATCCCCATATCCTTTACAGTTTTGTGTATATACAGAGGTTTTTGAGGTGAAAAAACCCACTTGTTAGGTTGTCCAAAGCAGTGCTTTTTTTCTTTTTTAAAAAATGTTTAAAGGTACTACTCTCATTTTGACTCAAGAAAATTACCATTTTATAGTTCAAATCGGGAGAAATAAATACAGTAAATGAACAAAAGTATAAAGATTCACAAAATGTTTAGGGGTATGCGTACCCCTGCATCCCCCCAGAAAAAAGCACTGGGCCAAAGTATTCCCAGCTAACCAAGAATGGCAAACTACTGCATGGAGCTCCCATTACCACAGATGTTGAAATCAATATAGGAAGTCCTCCCTGGTAGCTATTCACAGAATCATTTGTTGTTGTTGTTGTTGTTTAGTCGTATCTGACTCTTCGTGACCCCATGGACCAGAGCACGCCCGGCACTCCTGTCTTCCACTGCCTCCCGCAGTTTGGTCAAACTTATATGGTCAAACTCATAACTTCATAGCTTCGAGAACACTGTCGAACCATCTCGTCCTCTGTCATCCACTTCTCCTTGTGCCCTCCATCTTTCCCAACACCAGGGTCATTTCTAGGGAGTCTTCTCTTCTCATGAGGTGGCCAAAGTCTTGGAGCCTCAGCTTCAGGATCTGTCCTTCCAGTGAGCACTCAGGGCTGATTTCCTTCAGAATGGAGAGGTTTGATCTTCTTGCAGTCCATGGGACTCTCAAGAGTCTCCTCCAGCACCAGAATTCAAAAGCATCAATTCTTCAGTGATCAGCCTTCTTTATGGTCCAGCTCTCACTTCCATACATCACTACTGGGAAAACCATAGCTTTAACTAGACGGACCGTTGTTGGCAAGGTGATGTCTCTGCTTTTTAAGATGCTGTCTAGGTTTGTCATTGCTTTCCTCCCAAGAAGCAGGCATCTTTTAATTTTGTGACTGCTGTCACCATCTGCAGTGATCATGGAGCCCAAGAAAGTAAAATCTCTCACGGCCTCCATTTCTTCCCCTTCTATTTGCATAGAATTGTAGGATATCTAGTCCAGTCCCCTGCAATGCAGAAATCTTTTGCCCAGCTTGGTACTTGGACCCATAACCCTGAGATTAAAAGCCTCATGCTCTACCAACTGAGCTATTCCTCCTCATTATTGTTATTCAGAGTATTTGTACCCTGCTCCTCAGCCAAAAAAGTTCTCTGAGTAACTTACATACAATCAATAAAAGCAAGACAGTTCCTGCCTGCGGGCTTACGATCTGAAAAACCACAACACACAAGGGGAAAGGGACGGGGTAAATAAATAAAATAAAATAAAACTCAGGCACCAGTTCTTAAACAGTTGTTCTTATGATGACCATCTTGCACCCTTCAGGGGTAGGGGTTGCCAGAACAAGCTGGCCTTTCAGCAGAGCTGAACAGTAAGCACTGCTTTCCATCTCTCCCAATGGTGGAACAGGTCTTGGTCATATTAGATATTTTACGTCTTTTTTAAAAAAAGTGTGTTTTTTATTATTTTTCCAATATATCCCCAAATAATAGCCACATTATAGCAATAACAGGGACGGGTGGTGCTATGGGTTAAACCACAGAGCCTAGAACTTGTCAATCAGAAGGTCAGCGGTTCAAATGCCCCGACAGGGTGAGCTCCCGTTGCTCGGTTCCTGCTCCTGCCAACATAGCAGTTTGAAAGCACAAAGTGCAAGTAGATAAATAGGTACCGCTCTGGTGGGAAGGTAAGCGGCATTTCCGTGCGCTGCTCTGGTTCGCCAGAAGCGGCTTAGTCATGCTGGCCACATGACCCGGAAGCTGTACGCCGGCTCCCTTGGCCAATAAAGCGAGATGAGCGCCGCAACCCTAGAGTAGTCCACGACTGGACCTAATGTTCAGGGGTCCCTTTACCTATAGCAATAACAATTATTTTATGTAATTTTACATATTTTTTGTTCCATTTCCTCTTAGAGCGTTGCCACACAAACTATACAAAATGTATGTAAATATGTACATTTCCCTGTAAGAGTGGTTCCACCTCATCAAGACCCATCGCTCCGAGCAGGTGATTTCAACACTCATGGCACTGTCGGGAGCCCTCTGTACTAGCTAGTTCCTCTTAGGATGCTGAAACTGCCCTCCTCTTTCTTTGGTTATCTATAGTTTATCAAGGTTTTTACAGTACTGCAATAAAACAGCGCAGTTCCTTCGTCCCACCTAGCTCCCTTGTCTCCATCTGCTTTCATACCCTTTTTAGTTACAGCACTTTCATTTTATTTATTTAATAATCGCCTACCACACACATCCCAAGGTGATGAGTGCAAAATGCAATAAGAGACAGCTAAAAAAAAAGGCATTTTAAAACAATACAGAAAATAGCAGCAGATAAAAAAACCCAGAATGCCAAGTAGACACCCACGATAGAGACCTAGTCATCCAGAGAAGAAGGCTTGTTGGAACGAAAAATGTCTCCAGCTGTTCCCAGGAAGTGGGCGCATGTATTATCTCAAATGCTGTTCCACAGAACAGGGCAGCCAGACTAAAAGGCCTGCTCCATATTGCCGTGGAAAGGGCTTCGAAGACCTTTGCAACTTGTAGGAGAAGATGACCCATAGACAGAGGTGATGTACTGAGTATATAGGGAATAAGATGGTCTCTCGAGTACATTTCTGATGTTCAGTTGTTGTGTTATGCAGAGCTTAGGTTCACATGCTCAGATAAAGATTAGGGGAAATGCTGTGTTGGGGTCCCATTTTAACAACTGTTAAGTTAGACAAGTTTCCATTTCTGCATTGTGCCACCTGCTTCTTCTAGCTGCGGGTACGGCTCAGTTCCAGAGTTCTGGAAATGTGCTCCAAAATCCCTTAGAAGCTTGACTTTTCATGTAGTTTGTGGAGCAGAATTATGGAGCAGGAGGTCTTGTATCCAATTTCCCATGCTTGGTGCGACCAAGCCTTTCCAGTGCTAGAGAAGTTCTCATTTTGAAATGAGACCGGTAGCTTTCAGACCGCCTTGTATGAAAAGTCATAAGAGAGAGGGAATCTGGCAATGCACAGAACATGGGATGAGCTTATACCCTGGTTCCCATATTGGAGGGGGCAGGTTGAATCAGGTATGTCTGCTTCAGAATCATGGCATGATGCATTCATCCTCCATCTTATGTAAGGTGGTTGGATCTGTACTTGGTCAAGGTTGCCATCATGGAGCAGAGATCTGAGTCCTGTCTTTCCTAGTTCAGACAACACTCTGCAAGCCACCTCCCATTGGTTTAACAGTACTTGAAAGACTTCGTTGGAAATTTGTTTGGGATTCTTAACAACAACAGCAACAATATTACCTTGGCAGTTGTAATGATGTCAAGCAGATCCATTATACAGTGGTACCTTGGGATGCGAACCAGATCCGTTCCGGAGCCTCATTTGCACCCCGAAGCGAATGTAACCCGTGTTCGCGCATCTGCGCGTGCGCGAGTCATGTTTTGGCGCTTCTGCGCATGCGTGTGATGTCATTTTGATGGTCTGCGCATGCGCACGCGGCGAAACCAGGAAGTAAGGCACTCCGTTACTTCTGGGTCGCCGCGGAGCGCACCCCGAATTTGCCTAACCCGAAGCGTATTCATCCCGAGGTATGACTGTACTGGACCAATGTGGGGATTTGTTTATTTCTTGGAGAAGTTGTATGATTGCTATGAAAGCCCTCGTCGCTCCAGTTTATTTAACACATTGTAAGAGCTGCATAGTAATAAATAGCTTTTAGAGTAATAAGAGTATTTTGCACAATGTCATTTATTACAAACTGTGGTTTTTAAAAAATCAATCATTTTGGGTTGGAGCTTGGATTCTTGTTATTATTTTTTTTATAAAAATAGAATGCTAGGTCAGTATAAGTGTGGATAATATTCAGAACAGGCCCTGAAAAAGCTCAATATTTTGTTTTAAAATTACATTATTCAGAAAAAAAGGACAATGCAATTGTTGTAGATACCACTGTGCAAAACCCTCTAGCAGAATCCAGGGATTTTCCAGATTCATTGCTCAGAATATTTGGCAACCGCAGAAACTCTGCAGCAGCCTTCGCTAAGCTGGTACCCTCCAGGTATCTTGGGCTACAACTCACATCACTCCCAGCCCTAGAACTTGATTGGCAAAGGCTGCTCTACAGAATGTCTCAGATAATTTCCTGCCCGAAATTGGATGGACACCCAGATGCAAGGCACCATCCTTGTCTTTCATCGAGACACAAATCAGCGAGATAGACATTTCCATTCTTCACCCCTTGACTGGCTAGCACAACAGTTTCCAGATCTAGCTCCTGATGGAAACTAAATCAAATAGGATGTGGGTTTGGGATAACCGCAGACAACAGAACTACAAGGGCGACTTCAGAAACCTAACCTTCCAGAGTCTCTAAATATTACTGCAGCCCAGCATTCATTTTCTAAGTGCAGTTGTGCCAAATAAGCAAAACTCCAAGGGACAGCTCCAAGGTTTACTGCCAGTGTCCTCAGCTGATATTTCATCTGCCATCAAAACGATCTTCTTCTTCTGTATTGTCGCTGCGGTCTCCATGAGTCAAAGTTTACTATTTGTTATAAAGCATGGGGAACAGGTGAAAGTTGTGTTGCGATTGCAATAGATCACCTGGCTGGTGATTCAAGCTGGCCGAAGAAGCACTTCAGAAGGGAAGAGGGTGGGAATCATGTATTTGACCTGTTACCACTTATCATGATGGGTGAGCTTATGATATACCATATTTCTCTCTCCATAAGACACACCTGACCATAAGACGCACCTAGTTTTTAGAGGGGGAATGCAAGAAAAAAAAATTATTTAAAGGGAGCACTGAGCAGAGCCTGTATGTATCCCAGGCTATGCTCAGTGCTCCCTTTCACAAGCTGTGTGGAGCATGTGTACGGTGCTTGTAGGCTTTTCCCCAAGGAGGGAGAGGGCAGCCCATCACATCGATGTGTGGCATTTTAGTGTATTTTTGGTCTCTGTGGAAGCCACCCAGAGTGGCTGGGGAAACCCAGCCAGATGGGCGGGGTACAAATAATAAATTATTATTATTATTATTATTATTATTATTATTATTATTATTATTATTATTATCCCTCCTCGGGGAAAAGCCCCCAAGAGCCACACACACACTCCGCGTGGCTCTTTAAAGGGAGCGCGGCTCTTGGGGGCATTTCCGGGGGGTGGGGGAAGGGACTGAGGGGCTAAGCCAGAAGCTAGAACAGCAAGAGCTGTGCAGTGAATCCTCTCGCTGTTCTGGTGTAGCCGCATGAAGCCTCCTCAGGGCAGCGGGATGAAGGCTCCCCGTGCCCTGAAGAGGCTTCACACGGCTAAGCCAGAAGCTAGAACAGCCAGAGGGAGCGCTGCACAGCGATCCCTCTCATTGTTCTGGCTTCTGGGATAGCTGCACAGCCTGCATTCACCCCATAAGACGCACACACATTTCCCCTTACTTTTTAGGAGGGAAAAAGTGTGTCTTATAGAGCAAAAAATATGGTAAGTCGGGGACAGGGAGTCTGTGGTCCTCCAGATTTTGTTGAACTACATCTCCCATCATCCCTAGCCATTGGCCATGCTGGTTGGAGTTGATGGGAGGTGGAGGCCCACAGCATCTAGGCTCCCCACTCTTTGTGTAAGTAAGTTTTTAAGATCATTCTTAGAGAATTCTTGGGGAAAGAGTCGGGCTGCCTCTGAGCTTATCCTCATGAGAGATGGAGGCGGAGAGGCCTGTAAGGATTGGGTGAAATGTCCTCTTCAGAAGAGGAAACATCTTGAATTGCTTCAGAGCATGCTCACACCTGTCCATTGCTGCTAGAGAGACTGGAAAATGTATTGTTAAATCTATTTAACAGATTGAGCTGGGGGAGATTGGGAATGCCGTTTCCTAGGCTCTGGAGCAGTAATAGATACTTCTAGCATTAGTGTCTGTCTGCATTTTAACGAGAAACTACCTAATTGGCCCCACACCTGATGTCATACAATGTGATTACACCTTATGTGCATTTAGCTTGTGCAGTTACAACATTGCAAGGTTGAAGGCTGGTTGGCTGAAGCCGCACAAATTAAATGTACACAAAGTTTCCCTGGTGTGAAAAGAGCTTACTAGGCATAGCCCATCTCTGGGATGGTAGAGAAGCTCATGCCATGATAAATTTGTTAGACTTTTCAGTGCCACAAGACTATTTTCAAAAAATGAAAGTCCAGACAGAAAAGGTGCTGGTTGGGCTTTCTATTGAAAAGCTGTTGAGCTTTATTTATTTATTTTGGGGGACAAATTCATAATTCACAAAAAATAGAAGTTTTGGAGTTATTTTCAAAGGAAATAGCCAAAAATGACACTGTCAACATGGATTGCCATACACCCAGCTATCCCATAAAGGTAAAGGTAAAGGGACCCCTGGCCATTAGGTCCAGTCGTGGCCGACTCTGGGGTTGCAGTGCTCATCTCGCTTTATTGGCCAAGGGAGCTGCCGTACAGCTTCCGGGTCATGTGGCCAGCATGACTAAGCCGCTTCTGGTGAACCAAAGCAGAGCATGGAAACGCCGGTTACCTTCCCGCCGGAGTGGTACCTATTTATCTACTTGCACTTTGACGTGCTTTCGAACTGCTAGGTTGGCAGGAGCAGGGACCAAGCAACGGGAGCTCACCCCGTCGTGAGGATTCGAACTGCCGATCTTCTGATTGGCAAGTCCTAGGCTCTGTGGTTTAACCCACAGTGCCACCCGTGTCCCTTAGCTATCCCATAGATTTTTGAAATTTCCACCCAGATTGACCCAGATTGACCAGTTGGTCAACCAAAGACCTGAACTGGTATAAGACAGCTTCCTGCTTTCCAGAGGGATCACTGTGCTGCAGCAAAAGTACTCAAAGATGCTGGACATATCCAGAATAGTGCAGTCAGAAACAGTGTCTGGGTGGAAATAGCTATCCCATACGAACTGGTCGATCTGGAGTAGAGGCATTGGAGAGAAGCCTCTGACATGGTTCTCTGGCTATCTTTGAACCATGCCTTTTAGATACCTGTCCTTAGCGTCTCTGCACAGATCCTAGAACACCTGGCAACAGAGAAATGTCAGCTTGCAATAGTGGTGACAGCTAAGGGGTACAAAATCAGGATGCTTCTCAAATGCATGCATCTGTGCCTACCTTGCAATTCATGAGTTTCACCTGGAATTTTTTGCTAGGTCAGTGCATTTAAAGCTGCAGCCATAGGGACCTATTTGTTAATTTCAGTTTCTTCAATTGTTTTCATTCCTCCAGTCCTAAATTTAGTTCTTCACATTTCCACAACAATTTGCGACTTGTTTATTTTTAAATCCTCAGGGAAATTTGTAAGCTTTCTAGTGCAAATTTCTCCTAATATACACATTCTCACACATTTTTTTGCAAATATATACATTTTCCTTAAAATAATGCATTTCTTTATGTTTTTATTTGTGTGTGTTGTGGCATCATCATGCATTTTTAATACACACTTTTCCCTAGCATACACATTTTGGGAAGACACTGTTTAGCTGAAGAACTGCGTTGCAAAATCCGCAAAAGTGCTGATTTTGAAGGATAGTGGCATTTTGTGTTGGTCCAGGAACTGCAGGTTAGGTAGCTTTCCATTAAAATGCCTAATAATAATAATAATAATAATAATAATAATAATAATAATAATAGCAGCTGCACAGTCAGGACTGGTCTGCATCATACACTTAAAGCACACCCAACACACATACAAAGCACATGGCCACCTGAAGAATCCTGGGAATTGTAGTTTGTTAAGGGTCCTAGGAAATTGTAGTTCTGTCTGTGGAAACTACAGTTCTCAAGACTCTTTGTCTAAATCACATGCTTTAAATGTGCACTGAATGTGCTTTGCACACAAAGCCCAGATCTGCTCTCAGTGCTCTTAAATTGCCAGCTCCCTCGTCCCTTTTCTTCCAGGACCGATCAGGTGACCACACATACTGCCTTCTCCACCTTTTTGCAGAGAGCTCCTGCTTTACTCTACGCTTCCCTCTGCATTGATTAATGCAACCCAGTAGTAATTAGCTGACTAGGCTGTCAGCTTGTCAGACCACATTGATTTCATTCAGGCCTTGTTAACTTTTCCTCCCTCTGGCAATTTCACCCCAGCAGCCACCTTTGCTCGTGACAATTTGGCAGCAAGTCTGCAATCCGAAAGAGGTGGGAAGCGGAGCTTGGTTCCCTTTGAAAGTGGCTTCTGGGTGGAAGAATGGGAAGAGAAGCAGTAGGAAGCCTTAGTAGATGTGGGACCCTAGCAGAAGGACAGGTGGGGTGATGGACCACTTATCCTGGGTACATTCTTGGCATGGGCACCGTGAGAATGTTCAGGGAGGCAGGAGAGGATATATTGTTTATTAATATCCTTCCTAACTTGCACTAGCAAGCTCCTTTACTTAGCAGAGTTTGTATCCCCCTTTTACATGCACAGCAGATAGCTGGTTGCAGGCTTGTGTAAGCCTTTCACCAGGGCATAGCTGTCAACTTTTCCCTTTTCTTGTGAGGAATCCTATTCGGAATAAGGGAATTTCCCTTAAAAAGGGGGGAAAGTTGACAGCTATGCACCAGGGGTCAGCAAACTTTTTCATTTTTTTTATATGATATTTATTAAGTTTTCAAAGGGAAAAAAATTAAATAAGTAAAAAGAATAGAAAAAAGACAAAAAGAAAAATACAAAATACAGAAAAAAGATAAAAAACATTTAAAAAGAAAACACATCAATCTTTCCATGTCATATATTCATATCCTTGCTTCCCTGACCTCCTCACACCTCCCTTTTTTGTATTCCAATTTAGTTAGTTGATTCAGCAATTTCTTTCCCTCTTTGTTTTTATCTTAATCCTTTAACTTAATATAATATAACTTTAAGTTCTCACCTGTTAATAATCCATTTTTCATACACCTTTAAAACATTACTGCTTAAACCACTTAACTTCATTCTGACATCATTCTAACATTCATTAATCTTACAATATTTCTGTAAATAGTCTTTAAATTTCTTCCAATCTTCTTCCACCGACTGGTCAGCAAACTTTTTCAGCAGGGGCCCAGTCCACTGTCCCTCAGACCCTGCGGGGGGGCCCGGACTATATTTTGAAGAAAAAAAATGAACAAATTCCTATGCCCCACAAATAACTCAGAGATGCATTTTAAATAAAAGCACACATTCTACTCATGTAAAAACACCAGGCAGGCCCCACAGATAACCCAGAGATGCATTTTAAATAAAAGGACACATTCTACTCATGTAAAAACACATGGATTTAGAAGGCGATTGGGCCAGATCCAGCCCCCGGGCCTTGGTTTGCCTACCCATGCCTTTCACTATTAAGTTCCTGGTAAGTTCCCTTATATCCCTCTAAAAAGAATAAACATGCCACAATCTTGTTTAAAGTGTATAAAAGAAGTTTACTTACATCAGGCAGAGCACAGTGTGGATCCCTTAAGGCAGACTTAGTTACAAAGTATATACGTGGATCTATATCCCATAGGGGGATAATCCCAGTGTCGTCTGTTGGCTGAAAGTGTACATTCCCCTTTTACATGCACAAGAGATAGCTGGTTGCAGGCTTGTGTAAGCCTTTCACCAGGGGTCAGCAAACTTTTTCAGCAGGGGGCCAGTCCACCGTTTGGCTGAAGGCCAACAGAGCATTTCTAGCTAAAAAGCTGCTCCAACGACGGAGGAAGTCAGAGAGAGAGAGTGTGCAGCATGCCTTGTCCTTTTGTTACCTGGACAGGTAAGGTCACACCCTCCTCTAGTCACATGCAAAGGAAGGATGTTCCAAGCAGGAGGAAACAGGAAGTTTTTGACTGGCTGGACCAAACATTCCCCCGCATGTCCACTCTAGGAAAACAAGGAATGGTGTGCTTGACTTCTCTCAGTGGATTACATCCCACAGACACAGGCATGGATGAAACGATGTGGGAGTAGCAATTGCAAACATTAGCGAACAGCTTTGGAGGTGGTAGGATTAAGGGATGCTTTGGGTTCATCCCAAAGGCATTTTAGGAGGGGCTCAGTATTCGTGGCAAGACTGTATTTCAAATTTTTCCACACCGTCCTTTAGTTCAGAATTCCCAAACTACTCTTCTCCAAACCCCTCACACACTCATTTGGCCACCAAGAACACAGAATTTGGCCACTTGTGGAAGATGTCAGAGGGAAATGTAACGGTAAAGGTACTCCTGACCATTAGGTCCAGTCGTGGACAACTCTGGGGTTGCGGCGCTCATCTCACTCTGTAGGCCGAGGGAGATGGCGTTTGTCCGCAGACAGCTTCCAAGTCATGTGGCCAGCATGACTAAGTCGCTTCTGGCGAACCAGAGCAGTGCACGGAAATGCCGTTTACCTTCCCGCCGGAGTGGTACCTATTGATCTACTTGCACTTTGACGTGCTTTCGAACTGCTAGGTGGGCAGGAGCAGGGACTGAGCAATGGGAGCTTACCCCGTTGTGGGGATTCGAACCGCCAACCTTCTGATCGGCAAGTCCTAGGCTCTGTGGTTTAGACCACAGCACCACCTGCGTCCCTATCAGTGGGAAATGTAGCCACTTCTAACTTCCCGATTTCAGAGTCCAGCCCCTGCTAAATTCTCTTCTTTTGCAGTTCAAACCTCCTTCCAGGGACGCTCCTCTTCCTGAAGCTGCCCACTCCGCTTGGCATTTTCCAACCTGGCTTGGTTGTGGCACAAAATCATAATCATAAAGGGCAAGCGTACGGTCTGTTGTTTGAATAACATTCCGCGCTTTATTGACAGCTGGCGCCCAACAAGGATGACATTTCTCTCAGGATCAACACAAGCTGGGATCTCTTTCTTTTCCTGGCATGATCTTTCTCCCTCACCCCTTCTCTCCCCCACCCCCTCTCACACACACCAGATGATGCCTCAGCCAACTCAGCCAACACGCAGTCAGTCCTATTTGGTTAGGTTCTCCAGGAATGGCTTTACAGTGCCCTGAATAAATTATCAGGCTAAGCAACAAAAAACAGAGCAATCATGAATGTGGATGGGTGAATCACTCTATTTCCAGTTTATCACCTGTGTGTTCTTCCATAAGTCCATTTTCATTTGTTTCTGCATTAACCTGAGATTAAAAACAAACCACACATCTCAGTGTGTATTTTTAAGTGTATTTTCTCTCAAAATTCACATTGGTTGGTTTGTTGCAATTATATGCCACGTTTTCTTCCAAGGAGCTGGAGGTCGTGTGCGTGGTTCTTTTCTGTCCTCATTTAATCCTCACAACAACTTTGTGAGGTAGGTTAGGTTGAGAGGGAGTGACTGGCCCAAGGCCACCCAGTGAGCTTCATGGCTTAGTGGGGATTCGAACCCTGGTCTCCCATGCCCTGTTCCAACCCTCTAGTCACTACACCACCCTGGCTATTTAGAAATAAAATATTTTGAAATATTTCAAAATACTTTCCTATTCTCTGAAAATGGGTTTATGTGAAGTTAACATACCTTCCCGCTGGAGCAGTACCTATTTATCTACTTTATCTATTTATCTACTATTTATCTATTTATCTACTTGCACTTTGAAGTTATTTTCTTGCAATATAGTAATAATAATAATAATAATTTATTTGTACCCCACCCATCTGACTGGGTTTCCCCAGCCACTCTGGGCGGCTTCCAACAAAGATTAAAAATTCATTAAAATCTCACACATTAAAACTTCCCTGAACAAGGCTGCCTTCAGATGTCTTCTAAATGTCAGGTAGTTGTTTATCTCTTTGACACCTGGTGGGAGGGCGTTCCACAGGGCGGGTGCCACTATCGAGAAGGCCCTCTGCCTGATTCCCTGTAACCTCACTTCTTGCAGTGAGGGAAATGCCAGAGGACACTCAGCGCCGGACCTCAGTGTCCAGGCAGAACGATGGGAGTGGAGATGCTCCTTCAGGTACACTGGGCCAAGGCCGTTTAGGTTTTCTGAGAACTCTGTTGAAAGATTTGGGATTTGGGAAGTGTGAAAGGTGGTGGAGATCTCAACCCCAATCTGCACATCAGCCAAATAAAGTGCCAAGAACAGGTCCCTCAATTTTGGCAAGAGCAAGGAGAGTCAGGAAATGATATAAAAAGGCAGGGGAGCATTCCCTACGGTCTGTTATTATTGAATCAAATTATAGACAGCCTAACATAAAGATAGCTCTAATCGGCTTACAAAATAAATTTAAACACAAAGCTGAAAGGCAAATAAAATTAAACAAATACTCTCTACACAGTGTGTGGTTACACTGTGGAACTCGCTTCCGCAGGAGGCAAAAATGGCTCCAAGGATAGATGTTTTTAGATGAGGGTTAGGCAAATTCATGGAGGATAACAAAAAAAGGGAGGATAAAGGAATCATGGGCTACTAGTGATGATGGCTTTGCTCTGCCTCCACTGCCACCCCAAACACACGCCATTGCTGATGAATACACTAGAGGCCTTATTCTTAACAGGGTTTCTTCACATTCCTGCAAAAGATTGGAAAATCTTTGAATCTCCCTGCTTATTAGCGATGTGCGGCGTTACGTCTGAGAGCACAACGCCCAAGCCGTTTACCAAGCACAAATTGCTTTGCTATCCCCACGGAGTTTGCTTCGTGGAGAGTAAGGACATAGTAATTGTTAATGAATAGCGCGGCATTAAGATAACTCTCTGGGTCCGTTTTATTTACTATAATTATGCGGAATGGCCTGTTAAGACCGACAAAAATGTGCAGGAAAGGGGCTTTTAAACTTCTCCAAGCAGGCTTCCAATGAGCGGGTGCATTTACATGCTCTGCAATCTGGAGTTATCAGATTGAGCACAGGATAGGAAAAAAGAAAAGATGAAACAAGATGTTGGTTAGAGCAAAAGGCTGTAAGAGCTTTCCAAGTCTATTTTTTAAAAAAAAGAAAGAAGAAAATCAGCTTATTATTGCTTTATTGATATTTATAGATCTGGTGGTATCAGTGTACAGTGGTACCTCTGGTTACATATGCTTCAGGTTACAGACTCCGCTAACCCAGAAATAGTACCTCGGGTTAAGAAATTTGCTTCAGGGTGAGAACAGAAATCGTGCTGCGGCAGCACGGCGGCAGCAGGAGGCCCCATTAGCTAAAGTGGTGCTTCAGGTTAAGGACAGTTTCAGGTTAAGAACAGACCTCCGGAACAAATTAAGTACTTAACCCGAGGTACCACTGTACAGAGGAACTTAGAAACAAAATTTCAGCGTGGAGGGGAATGGCAAAAGGTTGTTCTTCACACAGAATGGTGGCACTGGAAGGGACCCTGCGGGTCATCTAATCCAACCGCCCCTGCAGTGCAGGAATTTCAGCTAAACACAGGAATAGTGTATCTCTCTACAAGCACAAGGGATGTTCACACGTTGCATTAAACAAGTGTATTTTCAGGAGGACGTCTAAGGAAAATCAGAAGATGTGGGATTGTGGAGAATGGAATGGGAAGATCAGAGATGGGGGGAAACCAAAACTGCCATGATTCCACGGTCCTAACTCAGAAGTGGTGTTTGGCTTTTGCTGAAAGACAGAGAGAACCTCTGAAAATCCATCACAGCCTCTGTCTAAGCCAGTGGACACTGAAGTTACAGCAGCATGGAGCCTGCAAGCTTCTCTCTTCTCCCATTATAGCCCAGCACGTGTCCTAAGGGCCAGCCCTTGATGTTTCGCTCACGTCCCCAAAACAAGAGCCTCGCCAACTTCTTCTCGCTCAGGAGAGGGGAGCAAGCTGAGTCCTTTTGCAGCAGAAAGCACCATCTGCATCCAGGTCCCGGTATGCCGCTGGCTCGGGTGCCTGGCTCAGAGAAACATGACAGTGAGAGCCAAGTGTCAGTTCTCGTTACATTAAACACTGAGAGATGATAGGGGAATTGTTGAGCAAAGAATGACACCTGTCTGGTGTTCCTTTTCCCAGAGATGCTCCCCTGTCGGAGCCAGAATCACAGATGCTTCCCCTCAACTCTGCTGCCAAAGAACCCCCAAACCATTTAGGATTCCCAGAGATGATGCAGGAGACCCAGCTGATGTCCTGCCTGGGAATAAATGCACCCCCACCCGAGACATAGAAATCCTGTTTAGGTGGGAGATCTTAGGAGTGTGGGTCCTTCTGACAGAAGGGCAGGGATTGGTGAGCTAAAGCTTCCAAAAATATTGCCCCCTGCAAATAGAGACAGTTTATGCTGTTTATGCTGTTGTTTCAATGTGGTGGGACAGTGTTCTTGAAGCTACCAGCATGAGTTTGACTAAACTGCGGGAGGCAGTGGAAGACAGGAGGGCCTGGCGTGCTCTGGTCCATGGGGTGACGAAGAGTCGGACATGACTAAACGACTAAACAACAACAAAATGACTCTCAGCATCCTTAACAAACAGCGCTTACCAAGATCCTTTGGGGGAAGCCTAAAGTTTTCAAGTAAAACAGTCTGGGTAACAGCATACCCTCCAACATTTCTCTGATAAAAATCAGGATGTCCTATTCCATTATTATTATTATTATTATACCCCATCCATCTGACTGGGTTGCCCCTGCCACTCTAGGTGGCTTCCAACATACAGTGGTACCTCGGGTTAAGAACTTTATTCATTCTGGAGGTCCGTTCTTAACCTGAAACTGTACTTAACCTGAAGCACCACTTTAGCTAATGGGGCCTCCCTCTGCCGCACGATTTCTGTTCTCATCCTGAAGGAAAGTTCTTAACCCGAGGTACTATTTCTGGGTTAGCAGAGTCTGTAACCTAAAGTGTCTGTAACCCGAAGCATCTGTAACCTGAGGTACCTCTGTATATAAAAACATAATGAAACATTAAAGGTTTACAAAACTTCCCTATACAGTGATACCTCTGGATATGAACAGGATCCGTTCCAGAGCCCCGTTTGCATTCAGAAGCGAATGCAACCTGCGTCTGCGCGTGCGCGGGTCGCAATTTGCCGCTTCCGTGCATGTGCGTGATGTCATTTTGACCATCTGCGCATGCACGGAGCGCAACCCGAAAACACTCAACCTGAAGCAATTTCAACCCGAGGTATGACTGTATCTTCAGATGTCTTCTAAAGGTTGTATAGATACTTTTCTCTTTGGCTCAAGGGTCGCATAACTCCATAGCCGCCAATATTTCTCCAGTGAAAATAGGGGCATCCTGAGGAAAAGCGGGACATTCTGGGATCAAATCAGAAACTGTTAATTTGGGACTGTCCCTGGAAAATAGGGACACCTGGAGGGTCTCTAACTGCTTTGAGACCTTTATCGGCCACTTTTGCTGTTGTGGCTGCAGTTTGCATCTTTTAAAAGTCACAACTTCCCCCAAAGAAACATGGGAACTTTGATTCATTAAGGGTGTTGAGTATTTTTAGGAGACCCTGAGCAATCTACAGCTCCCATGATATTTCTTGAGGAGAGATGCAACTATTTAAATTATACAAATGTGTTTCAGATGTAGGGCATAGATGCAGCCTATATTAAGTTGTAACTTTCCCCCTCACCAGTAAGGAAGCATGAATCTTTTCCTTTCTCAAGGCCAAGAGATAGAAGGAGTAAGATTAAAACTTAGACCTATATTTCAGCACCCCACTTTCGCTTGTTTACCATCTCCAGATGGAGTCACTAATTGGGACAGGCAAATTAGTCTATTTCTGGTCCATGCCTCTTTCACTTGTTTTCACCCATAAGTCAGTTCTGTCTCTTCACTAGATTAATTAAATCTGTGATTTATTTATTTTAATGCAGAGCAAACATTTGCATTGTGATGTGAATTTAAACACCTATTTTTTCTATTAAAAAAGCATTTCCTCTCAACACACATTTCTAATTAGAGGAATGGACTAATCGGTTCATGTCAGTCCCTCTCTCCGTCTTCCCTAATTTTAAATCTTAAATTTATCTCACGATATTTCTGCATATGCTTCCTTGGGGGGGGGGGGAGGCAGCACTGTGGTGTGAATTTCTCTTTGCGTGTGTAGGTCCCCAGGCCACCCCTCAAATAACTTCACACATAACACGTAATTTTAGTTTTGGTTTTTGGGCACTATTTTGGCCACAACTTTATTAAAATACAAAATCAGTGAGTGGTTGTTTAGACATTGGTTATGACTATCTGTCCCCCCGCCTGGGACAGAACTGACATCCCGAGGTCCGATCGGTAGCCAGTAGAAGGGAAAGTCAAACTTGGGGGTCATTTGAGCTAAGCGTCGGACCCACGCCGCTCACCCCAGCAGCTCCCCGAAAGCTTGCCTGCCCGGTCCTATGACAAGGATTCCAGTAACAGGGATTGGGCGGCCCTGGTCCCATAACAGGGATTGGACGAAATCATGGCAAGCCCCAGGATTCCTTTAATGGAATTCCCTTCAGCGCAATAGGAGGGGCAGGCCTAGCCTGACCCCTCCACCACCAGCATATTATAACCAATGCCTAACCGCAACCTTACAAGTTGTGACGAATTGCTGAGTAGTAGGCAAAAACCAAATGGCACAGCCAATCACCAAATGGCAAAATTCCTACTAGGCCCCTGCTCCAAAGCAGACGACCCCATGACAGGCAAAGCAAGGTCAACCGGAAAAGAGGGCGGGCGGGCGGGTGATCTGATGCACTCTGCAAAGAGAAAGAGAAACCAGAGTGCACCAATATTTAAAGACTATGGTCCCACCCGCCCAATTTGCAACATACAATTTGCCCCAGCAACCCGGCTACCCAATCATGATGCCAGGCAACAACTATTAACCTGCCTGGCAACAAGAGGCCTGGCCTGGTGGCCCACACCGCAACACGTGCTCTCATTTATTGGAGAACACGCTTTATACGCTTTCATATGCAATTTTGCCCAACACACACCTTTTAAAAAGCATATCCCCCTAAAAAGATGCAGGGTTTTTTGGGTAATGTAATTTTCACTAATAATAATACAGCCAGTGTAACATAGTGATTAGAGTGTTGGATTAGGGCCTGGGAGGCCAGAGTTTTCATTCATTCATTCATTCATTCAATTTCTATACACTGGTACCTCGGGTTAAGTACTTAATTCCTTCCGGAGGTCCGTTCTTAACCTGAAGCACCATTTTAGCTAATGGGTCCTCCTGCTGCCACTGCGCTGCCCAGGTACCACTGTACTGCCCTTCATCTGAAGAACACAGGGCGGTTTACAACATAAAAACACAAAAGTACATACCATAATAACAAACAACCTCACTTAGCCTTGAAGCTGTATATGAAAGTTTTTATTATTTGATGTTTTATTGCGTTTGTGTGTTGTTGTTTTTTACATTTTGCTGGAAGCTACTCAGAGTGGCTGGGGCAACCCAGTTAGATGTGCGGCATATAAATAATAAAATTATCCCCTGCCTGCTTGCCAGCCTAGCCTACCTCGGAGGGGTGTTGTGGGAAATAAATGGGGAGGGGGGGGTGAACCGTGAAGCCCTGGGTAAAAAGGTGGGAGATGTAAAGGTAAAGGGACCCCTGACCATTAGGTCCAGTCGCGGACGACTCTGGGGTTGTGGCGCTCATCTAGCTTTATTGGCCGAGGGAGCTGGTGTACAGCTTCCGGGTCATGTGGCCAGCATGACTAAGCCACTTCTGGCGAACCAGAGCAGCACACGGAAACGCCATTTACCTTCCCGCTGGAGCGGTACCTATTTATCTACTTGCACTTTGAGGTGCTTTCAAACTGCTAGGTGGGCAGGAACTGGGACTGAGCAACGGGAGCTCACCCCGTCGCAGGGATTCGAACCGCCGGCCTTCTGATCGGCAAGTCCTAGGCTCTGTGGTTTAACCCACAGCGCCACCCGCGTCCCTAAGGTGGGAGATAAATGCAAATAAATAAATACATACATCTTTACGCAACTCCCCTCCTTTTTTTGCAAGATGTATTACAACATTTGGAGAGCGAGAACTTTGAAGGGTAGCCGTGATTCAGTCCACATTCTGTTTCAGGAAGTGCCAATTAATTCCGAAAGGGTAGCAGTGGCATGGCTGGCAAACATGGCTGGAGTCACTAAATGCCTAGAGGTACTTCAGATAAGCCCCTCTTCTTGCAGCAAAAGGGAAGAGACTTTTGCTTATCATTCTAGTGGAGCAAACTAAGAGCTTTGCTTAATGAGATGGGCTCTGAAATACGTCGCCTGGGGAGCCCAGGAGGATTTTTATCTTTCTGCGTGTTGTCAAGGACGATGGTGACTATTTTAATTAATCAGTACAATCCCATTAATGTACCGAAAGCTTTACAGGGAACAAAGGAAGGTCTGGTTGCTTTTAAAAGTATTTCCAGATGCGTATTTAAGTTTCTGTT
Organism: Podarcis bocagei; assembly: GCF_964188305.1. Taxonomy (NCBI): domain Eukaryota; kingdom Metazoa; phylum Chordata; class Lepidosauria; order Squamata; family Lacertidae; genus Podarcis; species Podarcis bocagei. The sequence goes on from NC_138133.1 coordinate 89,058,465, forward strand.
TATTGCTATTTTCGTATCTGATTTTGATGACTTCCTTCTTTTTGCATTTGTTGCTGCAAAGCAGTTTGAGACACCTTAGTTGTGACTAATCATTTTTATGCTTATTTAATCAGCGTCATTTAAAGACAAGGAGAGAGAGTGGGAATATTTGTTCAGTTCAGCTACAGATACATTTCAGTTGCTGCCAACCTAGAAGTTCGAAAGCATGTCAAAGTGCAAGTAGATCAATAGGTACCGCTCTGGTGGGAAGGTAAACAGCGTTTCTATGCGCTGCTCTGGTTCACCAGAAGTGGCTTAGTCATGCTGGCCACATGACCCGGAAGCTGTACGCCGGCTCCCTCGGCCAGTAAAGCAAGATGAGCGCCACAACCCCAGAGTCGGTCACGACTGGACCTAATGGTCAAGGGTCCCTTTATCTTTACCTTTACATTTCAGTTAGGGTTGCCAACTGTCCCTGGAAAAGTGGGATTGTCCCGTTTATCAACAGATGTTTCCCCTGTCCCATTTGGATTTCGAACAGGACGTATTTTTCCCGTAATTTGAGCTTGGTCATCCCAAAATGGTGGTTGAGTTGCTGTTGGTGCACCTAATGAGGAGCCCAGCCCACAGCTCCTTCCTTCCCCCTCGCTGCTGCTGCCGGTCTAGTATGCTGTAGATCCACCATCACATGTCCCCCTCTGCCCCCCCCCAACCTGAACTCTCATCCTCCATGCTCAAATCTCTTCCAACACCAGATGGGGGTGAGGGTGGAGCTATGACTCAAGTCGGCCGTGAGAACCAGCCATCTACCCCCGGTTCCTGCCCATCTATGGGTTGGGCTGAGCTTGGTGAATCTTAAACCAGTGCAAGCCCTGGAAAGGAGACATTCTGGGGACAAGGTGGAGATGGAGAAAAGGGTGGTGTAATTCCAATGCCCCTTTAAAGGCTTGTTTATCCTCTGCCAGGCTTAGACCTGCTTAGCTTCCAGAAGCCCCACGGCTGATTGGAGTTTGGATCTGGTGTTAACTTTATGCTGACTTCAGTTATACTGGCTTGCTTTACGCCAGCTGACTATGTGTAGGATTGCTCCCTAGTAGTGCCTTTTATGAGCTTTGGCCGATAAGGCCGTACATAGAATAATAGAATCACGGGATTGTAGAGTTGGAAGGGACCCCTGGGGTCATGTCATCCAGCCCCCCTGTGATGCAGGAATCACAGCTGGACAGGAAAGTTCTTGACCACAGGGTCGCTGTTATGATGCTACTGTCCACTGATGACCACAAGATTCCATTACTGCAACATGCTCCTATGATCAAGGCACTTTCAAGCAAGTACCAATTCTCTAGACATTTTTGCATCTGTCTTCACTCATAGAGCCACTCAGGAAAGTGACAAGACCTGACACTTAGGCTAAATCTGTGCACAAATGATCTCTCAAAATCTTCCGCTCTACTTGTGGACCAAGAAAAACCACAAATGTTTCCCCCTATTTCTCTGTCAATGGTAGGCATTCTCCAAAAGTTTCTTGGCATAGCTGTCAACTTTTCCCTTTCTAAAGGGAAATTCCCTTATTCCGAATAGGATTCCTCACAAGAAAAGGGAAAAGTTGACAGCTATGTTTCTTGGGGAATGAGATTCGCAGTCATCAAAACTGGCAGTAGCATGAGCTTCTTTCTTTCTCCTTTCTTTCTTTCTTTCTTTCTTTCTTTCTTTCTTTCTCTCTCTCTCTCTCTCTCTCTCTCTCTCTCTCTCTCTCTCCCCTCCCTTTTTCTTTTCTTATTTTTTTTAATTTGTAAATTTAACACACACATAATGGAGAAAATAATGTATAAATAATACTAATAGTAACAATGGGGGAGAAACCAGCATTTCTCACTATCTAAATACAGTAGATGCATTCATAGAGCAGAAGAATATCATAGAATCATGGAACTGTTGAGTTGGAAGGGACCCCGTGGGTCATCTAGTCCAGTGTTTCCCAACCGGTGTTCCGCGGCACACTAGTGTGCCGCGAGACGTTGCCTGGTGTGCCGTGGGAGGGAGGCGGGCGAGTCGGGCGGCGAGAGGCGGGGCGGCGGCGGCGAGGAGAGGCCGCCCAGCGCGGGGCTCTCGCCGTCTGCCTGCCTGGCTGCCTGCGTGGCGCTGACGTCACGGGGCTGTAACGTGCCCCACATAGGCACACGCGGGGCGGCGAGCGAGCTCCCTCCCACATCCCATCGCCGCTCGCTTCGGCCGGCCTACTGGGCTGTCGCAGGCGGAAGGCCTGCGCATGCGCGAGGTTTTCGCGCCTTCGGATTCCCTTCACGCCTTCCTCCTCCCGGGTCCTTGAGAGCGCGGGAAGCGGCAGCGCGAGACCGGCGTTGAGCCTGGTAGGTATTGCGCTTGCCAAGGCAGTCATTTGGGAAATGAAAACTTGCAAAGCAAGCAACCAGTTCAATCTGAAGTACGTGTATGCTTAATATCCTGTATCTGAAACCTGTTCTGCCCCCTCCCCCACACTTGGTGCCATTTTCATCTACACATGCAGCAGAGTAAGTTGACCCAGAATAGTACCAATTCAGATGGCAGATGGGAGAATGACAGTGCTGAATGCTTTCCCATGTAGAACAGTCCCTGCAAATAAAAACCTAGCATATTTGGAAGAGGGATGCTAGCCTAACCATTACCTTCTATGCTGTTACTATTTTTTATTTTTTTTTTACATAAGTAAAAAGTGACCTTTCCCCATCTGGCATGATACAAGCCCATTCTTACAACTCAGAATTTTTTCGACTATTTCAGCTACATATGTAGAATATGCCTTCATTGATTCCTATTAAAGAGAGTTACTTTATATATAGTCAATATAGGCACAGAGTTAATTTTTTAAACATTTTCTAATGGTGGTGTGCCTCGAGATTTTTTTCATGAAACAAGTGTGCCTTTGCCCAAAAAAGGTTGGGAAACACTGATCTAGTCCAACCCCCTGCAGTGCAGGAATCTTAAAACCTGCAAGGAAGGAGAGTCCACCACCTCCTGCAGAAGACCATTACACTGTGAAACAGCTCTTACTATCAGAAAGTTCTTCCTGGTGTTTAGTTGGAACATCCTTTCTTGTAACTTGAAACCATTGGTTGGGTCCTACCCTCCAGAGCGGGAGAAAACTGTAGGATGTGAAACACAAGAGCCGTCAAGTACAACATACCTAGAGTGAACATGGGGAGGAATATTTGTCCAGCCAGCAGGTAAACTTCCTGTTTCCTTCTGGGCTGGGACAGACTTCCTCTGCATGTGACTAGAGGTGGGCGTGGCCTCACCTGTGCAGGTAACAACAAAAGCACAGGGCAGGGCAGCCATCTCTCTCTCTTTGACTACATGCATCGAAGAAGAAACATCTGCTTAGCCAAAGATGCTCTCTTGGCCTCCAGCCAAAAGAGGACAGAGGGACTGTCTCCTTATGAGACAGTTTCCAGGCGTATGTTACTTTTCTAAGCTAAGTCTGCCTTCTGGGATCTGACTGTGAACAGAATATGAGTAAACTCTTTTTATGCTTTTATAGAAGACTGCGTAGTGTCTTATCTTTTATGAGGGAGTAATAATAATAATAATAATAATAATAAATTTTATTTATATCCCGCCCTCCCCAGCCGAAGCCGGGCTCAGGGCGGCTAACAACACTAAAATAGTGCAACATTATAAAACATCATAAGAATTAATTAAAATCAAAATTGATGGCAACCATAAACTAAAGTATTGTAAAGATTGCCAAAGGAGGGAGTCAGGCTGTGCCCTAACCAAAGGCCTGGTGGAACAGCTCTGTCTTGCAGGCCCTGCGGAAAGATGTCAAGTCCTGCAGGGCCCTTGTCTCTTGTGACAGAGCGTTCCACCAGGTTGGAGCCGCAGCCGAAAAAGCCCTGGCTCTAGTTGAGGCCAGCCTAACCTCTCTGTGGCCTGGGACCTTCAAGATGTTTTTATTTGAGGACCGTAAGTTCCTCTGTGGGGCATACCAGGAGAGGCGGTCCCGTAGATACGAGGGTCCTAGGCCGTGTAGGGCTTTGAAGGTTAAAACCAGCACCTTAAACCTGATCCTGTACTCCACCGGGAGCCAGTGCAGCTGGTATAGCACCGGATGAATGTGATCCCGCAGCGAAGACCCCGTAAGGAGTCTCGCTGCGGCATTCTGCACCCGCTGGAGTTTCTGGGTCAGTCTCAAGGGCAGCCCCACGTAGAGCGAGTTACAATAATCCAGTCTGGAGGTGACCGTCGCGTGGATCACAGTGGCTAGGTCAGGGCGAGAGAGGTAAGGAGCCAACTGCTTAGCTTGGCGGAGATGAAAAAATGCCGCCTTTGTTATAGCTGCAATCTGCGCCTCCATGGAGAGGGAGGTATCGAAGATTACACCCAAACTCTTAACGGACGGTGCTGGCACTAATTGCACCCCCGCAAGAGATGGGAGTTGCCCCCTCAATCCCATATCGTCCCGTCCCAGCCAGAGGACCTCTGTCTTCGAAGGATTTAACTTCAACCGGCTCCCACGTAACCATCCAGCCACAGCTTCCAAGCATCTGATCAGTGTATCTGGGGCCGAGTCAGGATGGCCATCCATCAACAGATAGAGTTGGGTGTCATCAGCATACTGATGGCAGCCCAGCCCAAAACTCCGGACAAGCTGGGCGAGGGGGCGCATAAAGATGTTAAAAAGCATCGGGGAGAGAATCGCACCCTGAGGCACTCCACACACCAAGGAGTGGCGGGATGACAGTTCCCCCCCCAAGCGCCACCCTCTGTCCCCGACCAGAGAGAAACGAGCGCAGCCATTGAAGGACTGTGCCCTGGATCCCCACGTCGGCGAGGCGGTGGTCCAGAAGTTCGTGATCAACCATGTCGAAAGCTGCTGACAGATCTAGAAGAATCAGCAGCCCCGACCCGCCTCGATCCAGCTGTCTACGAAGATCATCTGTTAGGGCGACCAGAGCCGTCTCGGTCCCATGACCAGCGCGGAAGCCGGACTGGAATGGATCCAGAGCCGATGTAAGGGGAAAATACCAGAACAGTTATTATAGAGACTTTAGCGAGCCTGAGCAAACGCATCCGCTGCGAGTTTAAAAAGGGGGGTGTTACTCTGCTAAATTGTGAATTTGTTTACAGAAGTTGGAAAAGGATATAATCAAACAATATATCCTCTCTTGCATCCCTGAACATTCCCACAAAAACAAGCTTGCTGCATCTTCCATGTGAGTTCCCATCTTCCATGCACTGGTGGAGGGAGGGGGATGGAGAGAGCGTTGCAAAGGAAGAAAAGAACTGAGATCCGGGAGCAAATAAATAAAAAATGGCTTAGAATAGAGGGTGAGGAAAGCAAGCAGGGCAATGCAGAAGAAAAGGAAGGCGAGGGGAAAGATGGGGAGGGGAAAGCCGAACATCTTTCTCTGCTCCCAGGCAGGTTATTTAAGAGCAGAGACAGCTCTCAGCCCCCAGGCAGGAGCAGCAGCAGCAGCCATTACTTCCACCCTAGTTGGAAGCATTGATTGAAAGCCCCCACGCTTCTCTCCCCATTCTTAGAGCATCATATGAACTGGGGGAGGGAGACACAAAGAGGTGCCCCCCGCTCTCTTTCCCTGCTAGTGCACTTTGAAGTAACCTGGCAGTGCTAACGCACAGTGGTAAGAGAATGAGGTGGCGCATGAGCCCAGGATCTCATGTGCCAAGGAAGATGAGCTACTCCGTTGTAAACAGAGGTCATGTTTTGTTGCTATTGCTCCTCCTGGGCTTCGGAGAGGTCAAACAGTAGAATCTCCAAACTGATGCATTTATTGATTTTAAGTAGAAAGTACGAACTGCTTGATCTATTGGCTGTTGCTGGCTAACAGCTATGGTGGCAATCCTCTGCCACCATGCTTGAAGGCAGTAATGTCCCTGAATACCAGTTGCTGTGAAGTGGGGAGAATGGTGTTGTGCTCAGAACCTGCTTTACATAGGTTCCCTACTGGTAGGAGAAAATAACAGAGGCCAACCAGAGAATATTGAGAAGCAAATATCCCAGTTGAGAATATTGAGAAGCAAAGCAGCTATTAAGCCTGATCTTTAATCATCTGTTGTAACAGGGTGCTCCCCTCACACGCAGGAAAGAAGGAGGAACCAGAACCAAGGTGTGCCTGCCCTTATATAGACATGTTAAATTGCCCACCCTGGAGTTCAAGATCACCCCCCAGACACATCATACCTACATCACAGAAAGGGCGGTCAACAGCAGAAATCTGAGTGTGTTGTTATCTCCTGTTGTTGTTTATCTCCTGTCTGGCAGCTTACCTGTTAAATGCTTACTTGATTGGATACCCTGGGGAGCCTGGCCAGTCTTTTGTAATGATAAATACTTAGTTCCTGGGCCAGGTCACAGGCTCACACCCTATTCATATCTTAAATGTGCCCTTAAGACAGGATCTGTGAAGGAAAGGACAATGGGGAGGCTTTTCCATTTTCCTTTGACCTTGCAGAGAAAACATTTGGTCACTTTGGGAATCAAAAATGGTTTCAGGTCGGTCTTCCTTTGCTGATCTATGTACAGTGGTGCCCCGCAAGACGAATGCCTCGCAAGACAAAAAAACTCGCTAGACGAAAGGGTTTTGCAGTTTTTGAGCTGCTTCGCAAGACGAATTTCCCTATGGGCTTGCTTCGCAAGACGAAAACATCTTGCAAGTTGGTTTCCTTTTTCTTAACACCGTTAATACAGTTGCGACTTGACTTCGAGGAGCAACTCATAGAACGCGGTGTGGTAGCCTTTTTTGAGGTTTTGGGTGATTTTTGAAGCTTTTCCAAAACTTTTCCGACACCGTGCTTCGCAAGACGAAAAATTCGCTAGACGAAAAAACTCGCAGAACGAATTAATTTCGTCTTGCGAGGCACCACTGTACATGCTTGGTTGGTATATGTATGAACATTTATTAGACTTTAAAATTCTTATCACAGGAGCATCCAGGTGGCTACTGTGAGAATAGGATGCTGAGCTATGTGGGTCATTGGCCTAATCCAGGGGTCTCTTCTTATATTCTTGATCAAAACAACAGAGTCTGAGATGAGGGGGGAGAAGTGGTCTGTATGCATAGACCTTTTGAACCCTTGGATCCAGCGAGTGTTAAAATGCAGGCCAGCTTTCTCTGTTGAGGCGATAGGCTGGGTGATGAGCCATTAACAGGAACAAAGGAAAGTGGATCTGTGTGAGTTAACTAGCTGGAACTTAGACAAAGACGAAGAGTTGTAAGTTGGCTGTGAAAGGAACAAAAAGTAAAGCAGGAAACTGGAGAGCAGGTGTGCCAACTCCTAGGGGTGGAGGTGTATATGGCCCCCAATATCAGCTGGCAGGGGGCCAGGCCCCCTCAGTGTTTAGGGGGCAAGGTGTAACATTAACATGAGAGTGCTGGAGGTGAAATAGTTAAACAGGTTACCCAATTAAAACCCAGGGGGTGGAGTCAGAGGGACTATAAAACCAGCTCTGGGAGAAGCTCTGGGGGGTGTTCGGTATGAGTTCATTGAGGAGTTCGTCGGGAGTTGGGTAGTTGGTTGGAGTGGGAGTGAATTGGGCTAGAGTTGTGGGTAGGTTGAGCTAGTGTAACGAAATAGGCTGAGTTAGGAACAGTTAGGGGCTAGGCAGACAAGTAAATATCTGAGAGGTGGTTTAGTGAGTGAGAGCAGGTAGCAGAAGTTATAGGTCTGGATAGGCAACCCATGATTGTAATTGACCGATACCGTTTATGAAACCACACGCTTGTTAAACTGCAATAAATATGCAGAAGTTTATGTTCCAATTGAACCCTGACTGGACTCAGTATTGTACCAGGTAGGGCCTGGGTGGTGGCAGTGAGAAATAAAGTGGTGGCACAGGGATCGACGGTGAAACGTCCGGGGACCCTGTGTGATCGCCACACAAGGGAGGTTAGGCACAGTGCTGGCCATAGTGCAATACAGTGGCTGGTCCTCCTGAGCACGAGAGAGGAAGCCACACCATGCTGGGACCCATTCTCTGTCAATTTCATTTCATCCCCCCCCCCAAAAAAAAAGTGCACACCCATACACTCTCATCAGCCACAACCAGCATGAGCAATAGTCAGTTATGATGAGCTGGAGGGTCACAGGTTAGTTAACCCAGATTATTCCAGCCCCCGCTCTGATATGGCTGGAACTTTCCCCCCTTTCCAATTCCATATCAGAGTGGCAGTGCAAATTACTGGAACATGCGGAAATGGTGCAATTGACTAACAGACTAAGAGGTAATACAACACAATTATTTATTCAGGAATGGGATGTGTACAAGGGAGATCTACAGAATAATAACAGTGGTACAATGTCAACAGCAGCGTCTGAATGACCCTTGTCTAAACGAACTGTTAAGAAACAAGTAAAAAGGTACGAATTGTTGTAAGAAGGTATTAGAAAGTACAGAAAGAGTAAGGTAATAATGATAAGTACATTCATCACCAGAAATGTTATATGCATTGGGAAATGATAGGAAGTCTATTCTATGTTAGCAAAAAAGATAGGAAAAAAAGAGATTGTATAAATTTAATTTAAATCTGTTTTTTGTAAACATATTAAGATTTATGATTGTTTTCATCTTGGCACATTGTGTATGTTATCTATGTATTTCAATAAAGCATTTAAACTGGGGGGGGGGGAGAGAGAAAACCACAGATTGCTCCAGCCCCCTTCGAGTTTTGTGAAGGCCAGAGCATTCCCTCCGTCTCACAGCTTTTCCACATGCCATGAATCTGCACCACAATCACGTCACCCCTCAGTCTCCTAAGCTTAAGTCTTAAGAGTTTAGCTCCTTAAGTCTCATATCATAAGCCTTGTTTAAGCTGGTTGTTTAAGCTGGTCAGGGAGGCACAGCTGTGAGCGAGTTTGCTTTGTTATACCCACGGAATGTATTTTTCTCTTCTTCTTCTTTTTCTGGCCGTGAGAAGAGCGAAAGGTTGCACTGCTCAGTTGGAAATCTTCCTGGAAACCCAGTACACATTTTTTTGAATGTGTCTTCCATTTGAGGTTCTGATAAAAAGTTTGAAAAAGACTTGAACATGCCAGTCACTTCCCCTCTTCCTTTGGGTCCACTCCAGCCTCTGATGGAGAACATGAGGCAGATGTTGCTGCCTTTTCTCACTCTAGCCATGGCTTGGGTGCTTGGAGGCAGGAGGCAGATGCAGCAAAGAGGATGAGAAGCGCCGTCCCTGCAGGGAAGCCAGTGCGGTCTAGTGGCTAGTGCTGGACTAGGACCTGAGAGACTAGGGTTCAAATCCCTACTTGGCCATGAAGCTCACTGGGTGACCTTGGGCCAGGTCTGCCTCTCTGCCTAACCTCTCTCACAGGGTTATTGTTGTGGGGATTAAATGAGGAGGAGCGAGAACCTCTGTTGCTCACCTCGAGCTCCTTGGAGAAAAAATATTGGGTATAAATGCGACAAAATAAATAAATGGGCCTTGGCAGGTGCTCAGTAATGCCTAGCTTTGCTTCTGCTCCCTGTTTGACGTTTTTAAGCAAGGCTGGTTGTCCACCTTTCAGTTGACTTCCTGCATTGGCAGGTGAATTTGACTCATAGACTTTTGAGGTCCTTCCACGTCTGTGATTCCATGATTTCCACACGCATCGTTTATGCAGTTATTGCTCGGTGACTTGCAGCTGAATAGGTGAATAGACTCCACTAACGGAGTCACATCGGATGTTAAAGCTCTGTCACATCCATGATGGCTGCTGCATGCATAGAAATCATCCTGACATTGTGTAGCCCATTACAAACGTGTTGATTTTTCCCCTTGGTTGAGTTGGAGTTCTTCTGTGAACGAGAATGATGCAGTTATCTAAAAGGTCTCTCTCTGGCCACTTCAACTCTTCTCAAAAGAATGATCGGTGAATTTCTGAATAAAGAATTCTAGGAGTGTGTGGAGCCTATCATTTTATGTCTATGGGATTTCCAGCTTTCCTATCACCCATATGTTTGTAGAATCTCCAAGGAGTATGTAGAATATCCTTTCTTCTAGAAACCCTTGGTAAGCAATGAACTCCTCAAAGCAGACCTACCACTGATTTCATTTGGTTGTGTGATTGTTTTTCAACTAGGTTTGCCCGTGAGTTTCTGCATCCAGCTACTACCCCTTCTGACTAACTTTGTGCATGCTGACCACAAAATAGCTTTTCCCCCTCCCTGAAAGAAGGTAAATCAGACAGAATCAGACAGAAGGAGAGTTTGGGATTAATGTCTGCAGAATCAGAATTACAATATCCAGGTCAGAAATCACGCGTGTTGAATTATTATTACCACATCAGCACCAGGAAATATCTTGCAGAATGTAGGTCACCTGCTCTTTCAAGTATACTCATGGTTTTTATTTCCTCTCTTTCAGAACACAGAAAAGGTGCTCGTCCCTTCGGTCACGCTAATCGTAGGCTGTGGAGTGTCTTCCTTGACTCTCTTGCTTTTGATAATCATCTACATCTCAGTCTGGAGGTAAAGGTTTTACTCTCCTCCATTCATAAATATGTATTCTCATTTGCATATTTGTATCTCTGTCTGAAACCATAAATCTATAGTTACATTTCATCATTCCTAGCGATGTCTACAGCACACTCTAATGCTCTGCAGTAATTCATTTATGCATTCTCTTAAATACTGGGAGAGATAAGAAGGCATTTGGAAGTCATGAGGTCTACTGTGCATCGCGAGACAATTGTCGGTGTGTTTGTAACCTCCCTGAGAAATTTCCCTAGCCTTAACTAGAGTGCCAATTTATACTCCACCAAAAAGGGGAGTAAAAAAACAACACCCATACAGATATTCATATTCTTTTATTTATTTATTCATCTCTAATGATCAGTGGATCAAGGTCCGTACAGTTAAAGCTATGGTTTTCCCAAGAGTGATGTATGGAAGTGAGAGCTGGACCTTGACAGATTAGAGAACTGGGCAAAAACAAACAAGATGAATTTTAACAGGGAGAAATGTAAAGTATTGCACTTGGGCAAAAAAAATGAGAGGCACAAATACAAGATGGGGGACACCTGGCTTGAGAGCAGTACATGTGAAAAGGATCTAGGAGTCTTGGTTGACCACAAACTTGACATGAGCCAACAGTGTGACGCGGCAGCTAAAAAAGCCAATGCAATTCTGGGCTGCATCAATAGGAGTATAGCATCTAGATCAAGGGAAGTAATAGTGCCACTGTATTCTGCTCTGGTCAGACCTCACCTGGAGTACTGTGTCCAGTTCTGGGCACCACAGTTCAAGAAGGACACTGACAAACTGGAACGTGTCCAGAGGAGGGCAACCAAAATGGTCCAAGGCCTGGAAACGATGCCTTATGAGGAACGGCTAAGGGAGCTGGGCATGTTTAGCCTGGAGAAGAGGAGGTTAAGGGGTGATATGATAGCCATGTTCAAATATATAAAAGGATGCCATATAGAGGAGGGAGAAAGGTTGTTTTCTGCTGCTCCAGAGAAGCGGACACGGAGCAATGGATCCAAACTACAAGAAAGAAGATTCCACCTAAACATTAGGAAGAACTTCCTGACAGTAAGAGCTGTTCGACAGTGGAATTTGCTGCCAAGGAGTGTGGTGGAGGTCTTTAAGCAGAGGCTTGACAACCATATGTCAGGAGTACTCTGATGGTGTTTCCTGCTTGGCAGGGGGTTGGACTCGATGGCCCTTGTGGTCTCTTCCAACTCTAGGATTCTATGATTCTATGATTCTATAAAGAAGGCTGATCGCCGAAGAATTGGTGCTTTTGAATTATGGTGCTGAAGGAGACTCTTGAGAGTCCCATGGACTGCAAGAAGATCAAACCTCTCCATTCTGAAGGAAATCAGCCCTGAGTGCTCACTGGAAGGACAAATCCTGAAGCTGAGGCTCCAAGACTTTGGCCACCTCATGAGAAGAGAAGACTCCCTGGAAAAAACCCTGATGTTGGGAAAGATGGAGGGCTCAAGGAGAAGGGGACAACAGAGAATAAGATGGTTGGACAGTGTTCTTGAAGCTACCAGCATGAGTTTGACAGTGGAAGTGGAAGACAGGAGTGCCTGGTGTAGTCTGGTCCATGGGGTCACGAAGAATCGGACACGACTAAATGACTAAACAACAATGATCAGCTAATTGTCTAGGTTTGAATGACTGGATTGTCCAAGACTGCAAAACCAGTTGTGCAGTGTGTTGCCTAGGGCTCTACCTCGGTTGTAGAGCAGGTGTGTGTAGCTTTGGATACCCTATGAACTCCCAGCACCGAATGGATCAGGCCCATGGTTGGCAATAAAGCTTTAATACTGATCGTGTTCTGAATAAAGCTAAAGTAGGAGTGAGGGAAGAGGAACACGGGTGGCGCTGTGGGTTAAACCACAGAGCCTAGGACTTGCAGATCAGAAGGTTGGCAGTTCGAATCCCCGCAACAGGGTGAGCTCCCGTTGCTCGGTCCCAGCTCCTGCCAACCTAGCAGTTCAAAAGCATCATTGCCATTGGGAAGAGGCATAGCTCAGTGGTAGAGCATCTGCTTTGCGCATCAAAGGTCCAAGGTTCTATCGCTGGCATTTCCAGGGCATGTCCACTGCCAAGCAGCGTAGACATTACCGAGCCACGTGGACCAAGGACAGCTTATTATTCCATGAAGCAAACAGAAGAGGAACACAGTGAACCAGGAGTGGGGCTTTTTTTCACCCCTTCTTCAGTTCCGCAGCCAATATTTCCGAGGGCTTCCAGCTCAGAGCAGCACGCATCTGTCACTGCCCTGGATCCTAGTTGCAACTGGCCGCTGGCTGGCTGAGCTACAATCTCACATTTTAATAATCCGAGGTTTTGCAGCCTTTGCCACTTTGCAGCCTCCTCTAGGCTTACAGCCAGCGGGAAGCTTAACCCGCTGACACCATTTCTTCGGATTGATCTATGTCCAGACCCAGGGGACCGCGGACATGCTTCCAGCAGTGACAAATAGCAGAGAGGCAGCAGAGAGGCAAGGATCTTTGGGGGTGGGGGATGGGGAGTGGATTCCTGTGTGTGTGTGTGTGTGTGTGTGTGTGTGTGTGTGTGTGCGCGCGCGCGCATTCATGTGTGTCTAGATCCATTGTACATCTAGGTAGGGTAATGGTTTCATTTGGAATGGTGAATCACATGGGACCCAGCAAGCCAAGCCGAAACCCAGTAACATAAAAAGTCCCTGCTGGATCAGGCCAATGGCCCAACTGGTCCAGCATCCTATTCTCATGGTGGCCAACCAGCAAGCAGGATTCTGCCACAAGAGGTCTCTCCCCTCACGTGGTTTCCAGGAACTGGAATTCAGAAGTGTTGCTGTCTCCAGCTGTGGAGACAGGGCAGAGCCATTGTGCCCTGTAGCCATTGATAGCCCTCTCCATGAATTTGTCTAATCTTTTTAAAAAGGTTGGTGGTCACCACTGCCTCCTGTGGGAATGAGTTCCATAGTTTAACTATGCACTGGAGGAGGAGGAGGAGGAGGAGGAGGAGGAGGAGGAGGAGGAGGAGAAGAAGAAGAAGAAGAAGAAGAAGAAGAAGAAGAAGAAGAAGAAGAAGAAGAAGAAGAAGAAGAAGAAGACGACCACACCCACCAATCTGGCTGGGTTTCCCGAGCCACTCTGGGTGGCTTACTTAATCGCTGTCTAACTTACAAAGGAGGGACGTGGGTGGTGCTGTGGGTTAAACCACAGGGCCTAGGACTTGCCGATCAGAAGGTCGGCGGTTCAAATCCCCGCGACGGGGTGAGCTCCCGTTGCTCGGTCCCTGCTCCTGCCAACCTAGCAGTTTGAAAGCACATCAAAGTGCAAGTAGATAAATAGGTATCGCTACGGCGGGAAGGTAAACGGCGTTTCCGTGCACTGCTCTGGTTCACCAGAAGTGGCTTAGTCCTGCTGGCCACATGACCCGGAAGCTGTACGACGGCTCCCTCGGCTCCTTCGGGCAATAAAGTGAGATGAGCAACCCCAGAGTCGGCCACGACTGGACCCAATGGTCAGGGGTCCCTTTACCTTTAACTTACAAAAGTCCTTTTTTTTCAGTACAGTCATACCTTGGGTTGAAGTTGCTTCAGGTTGAGCGCTTTCGGGTTGCACTCCGCTTCCGGGTTTCACCGTTTGCGGATGCACAGGCGGTCAAAATGATGTCAAGCGCATGTGCGGAAGCAGCAAATCATGACCCATGCATGCGCAGACGCGCAGACATGGGTTGTGTTTACTTCAGGATGCGAACACGGCTCTGGAATGGATCCCGTTCGTATCCAGAGGTACCACTGTATAACAAAATATAGATAATTTGCTTCCAATTACGGGGGCCTCCAGACTGTTACTTTATTGTTGTTTTGCAAGCAACATGTCATTGATGCACATAATAATAAGGTCGGGCTCTATCCAGTACTGCAGCTCTGCTGGTGCAATGGGTTTCATGTGTAAATGGAGCTTCCTCTTCCTGTTATCTGGCCCCCTCCAGCTTCCTGCGCACCCACAGAATCATTTCTGGAGGGTTAAGGAAGAGTAGGGAGAGGAGAGGAAACAGAAGTCCCGTTACACCTGCATAACTGTGCCCACAGAGCATTGAATATGATCCACAACCATAGAAGTCATTCACATGCACATTCACACTGCAGAAAGCTAATCGAAACACAAGATTTTGCATATAATGCCATTTTAGCTGGTTTGACACTATATATTCCATGTGACATTATGGGGTTACATCAGGGGAAGGAGTCAGTTTGCCCCAGCCTTCCTGTGCTGTGGCAGCTCCCTCTGTCTGTTTGCCCCAAAAAAGCACGACATGGCACAACTGTGCAGTTTCCGTTCCCTCTCCTCCTTGAAGTCTTGCTGAAATTACACTGGCTATAATTTTGTGGTGGTGGTGGCGGCAGCAGCAGCTGTCAACTCAAGCCAGTATCAGGAACAACTTCCTTGAGTTGGTAGACCAGCTGGCTGCTTTCCTTCAGCCGGATTTGGCCCGAGGTCCACCAGCTGCCAACCCTTAGTAGGACAGAACAAACAGAAATGTGGGGCTTGAAAGGAACTGAAAATCATCCAGCATTGTGCCTTGAAACCAAGATGAGGTCCTCTATATCCAGAGGTGGCACCTCCCACTTCGCTGCTTGAGACAAAACAGGAACGTGCCACCTTGCCTCCTCGCTGTTGGTGCATTCCACATTTTGGGGGTTGCCTCAGAGAGAACTCTCCCCTAAGCTGCCAGCCACAATGCTATGGAAGGCAGCAAACCTACCAAGCAGGCACCCTCTGCCTATCTTAATCTCTGGGTGTGTCTGTAAGGAAGGAGAGAGATGGTCCTTGTTTAAGTTAAAGGTAAAGGGACCCCTGACCATTAGGTCCAGTCGCGGACATCTATGGGGTTGTGGCGCTCATCTCGCTTTATTGGCCAAGGGAGCTGGCATACAGCTTCCGGGTCATGTGGCCAGAAGAACTAAGCCGCTTCTGGCGAACCAGAGCAGCGCACGGAAATGCCGTTTACCTTCCCGCCGGAGTGGTACCTCTTTATCTACTTGCACTTTGACATGCTTTCGAACTGCTAGGTTAGCAGGAGCAGGGACCGAGCAACGGGAGCTCACCCCATCGCGGGGATTCGAACCACCGACCTTCTGATCGGCAAGCCCTAGGCTCTGTGGCTTAATCCAGTGCCACCTTGAATTGGGTCTGTAAGCTAACAGGTCCCATGAGGGTCACAGCCAGAGATGGTGCAGGGGAATTCAATTCAGTTCATCATCTAAAGGTATAACAACCTCGTTTCCACTTTCCAATATGATATGCAGACTGAAACACAGGCTTCTTCCAAAATTCACATTTCTTCAAATTCTGTAGTGCAGTGTTCCAGCCTAGTAATGTGTGCAGAAATGCATGTACTAGCTAGGGCACAGTGTGCATTAAACTGCATTGCATTAGGGAAAACGGTTTTCCAAGAAAGTATATACCATGTAAAGGTGCGTACAAAATGTGCACAAGGAGAAGTTCTCACTAGAAGGATTTTCACGAGGTCCTTTTTCAAAAAAAATGTGGAGAATTTAGGATCAGAAAAATGGGGCATTGATTGAAATTGAATTTGGCAGATTTCCCCATTCCCATGACCAGCCTTTTGACAATTTGCAGATCATGGATCTAAGGCTCTGTCCTTCCGTCTACCTTTTTCTTCGTCTTCTGTAGGTACATCCGTTCCGAACGTTCCGTCATCCTTATCAACTTCTGCCTCTCCATCATATCTTCCAATGCTCTCATCCTGATTGGGCAAACCCAGACCCGGAATAAGGTAGGAATTTGCCCAGGTTTTTTGTTGTTGCTGCTGTTACGATAGCTGAACTCCCAGGGAGAGACATTCATTTGCTTTCCTTCAGCTCATTATTTCGTTCTCTGAACGTACCACTGAATGGTAAAATTACACATGTATCACCTTTGAGAATCCGGGGAGCATCTTTACTGTTTCTAAGAAGAATAAGGAGAAAGACTTCAGCTGTGATGCATTTTGAGTTTCTGCCTAGAGTTAGCTCTCTCTGACTCCCACCGCCCCAGTCCCCTTGGCACTTTCCTGCAAGAACAGGACCAGTTTGCGAGGTTCAGTGGTTTTTATCTCTCAAATTCAAAAAGACAGATTGACCAAAGGGAGGCAGAGGAGAATGTTCCACTTAATAAATGTTCTGCTCTTCCATAGCACCCCTTTCATACACCAAGCCTGGAGCCAGTTGCTGACCTTAATTAAGAAACCCTAACCCACACGCATTGCCTAGGTAGGTAAATAGGAGGGAGCATATTCCAAATGTTGTGGAAGCTTTTGAATGGCTTTTAAGCACGTTTTGGAGAAACTTGGAGAAGGTCTATGAGCCATTAGAGCTCAATCGAACCTCCATGTACTTTAATGGCATACCTTTCAACAATAGCTATTGTGGACACACAAACAAAAGAAGAAAAAGAGGGGAAATGATCTTGCAAAGCAGTCCTTAAGTTGATGCAGATTCAAGGCCTGGGGAGTGTCTGCAATAATGGAGATGGTGGTGAATATCAGGGCTGTGCTGTGCCTGGATTTCAAACTGAACTGGGCCCATGTGGGCCCATGTGGGATTTGGCTGAAATATGTTGAGGTAGCTCCAAATCGCCCCAAGTTGGATCGGGTCCAACCAAAATATTCTAGGGCTGTCAAAAAGCAGGGCAGTTGGGCAACTGCGGAGGAGGAGATGTATGCTGGATCTGGCAGCACCAACCTGGACTGGACTACCAAATTTGGACTACCACTAGCCTTGACAGGACTATCAGACTTTTCTAGTCCTGGCCCTGCTCTGTAGGACGCAACATCCCCATCCTAACTGTGCATGGCCAGACTGCAACTTGGGAGCCTAGAAAGGACACAGTGCACATGGAAGTACAGTGGTGCCTCGCAAGACGAAAAGAATCCGTTCCGCGAGTCTCTTCGTCTTGCGGTTTTTTCGTCTTGTGAGCGGTTTAGCGGATTAGCACTATTAGCGGCTTAGCGGGCTTAGCGGATCACCTGATAAGTGGCTTAGCGGCTTAGCGGATCAGCTGATAAGCGGCTTAGCGGATCAGCTGTTAAGCAGCTTAGTGGCTTGGGATCAGCTGTTAAGCGGCTTAGGGGATCAGCTGATAAGCGGCTTAGCGGATCAGCTGTTAAGTGGCTTAGCAGCTTAGGATCAGCTGATAAGCGGCTTAGCGGCTTGGGGAAAAGGGGGGGAGGGAAAAAACCCCGCAGGAACTCGCAAGACATTTTCGTCTTGCGAAGCAAGCCCATAGGAAATTCGTTTTGCGAAGCACCTCCAAAACGGAAAACCCTTTCGTCTAGCAGGTTTTCCATCTTGCGAGGCATTCATCTTGTGGGGCACCACTGTAGCTGTTTTTGGCTACCGTGGTTAGGAGCCATCTGCCTCCACAAAATATTTTACTCCCATTTATGAGACTTTGGGTGGAATTCCAACATTACACTAAGTGGATAGCATCATTCATTCATTTATTCATTCATTCAGTCTCTATACCACCCTTCATCCGATGATCACTCGGCAGTTTACAATATAAAAACACACACACAAAATACACACCATTGTGCCAAACAAAAACAATAGAAGTGAGTATGCACACAAAAGCTCATACCCATAGCAAACTTAGTTGGTCTCTAAGGTGTTACTGGAATGATTTTTTATTTTTTTTTGTTTCGACTACGGCTGACCAACATGGCTACCTATCTGTACCCCCCCCCCAAAAAAGAGATTGTTTAATGAGTCAAAGGCAGTTTCAGCTTGCCAGATTGAATGATCCCCTTTATCCTGCCCCTGAATGCTGTTCTGGGGGTTCTCCTGATCCCCCCAGAACAACTTTTTGGGAGAGAGTGAGAGACATGTGGTGGGAGGAGAAGGGGTTAAGTCCCATCGTGTGAGCAGAATTCCATGCTTAGAGCTTCTGCGGCTAGGACACATTAGGTGAATCCTGCCCATCAATGCTCACTGCTTCAGCATTCTTGTAGCTATACGTTCCAGAGGTCAGTTACGGACAGAAAGACTAACCCTTTGACTTTTCTTAAGCTTGCTGCATTTCCAGTGTCATCAACAACCATTAGGAGCAAATTGACCAACAAAATAACAGCAGAAGTAACAACGACCAGGTTTGCAGGTCACATCAAAGTATAGTTTAATACATCAGCATTAAACCATGGTTTGTTGTAAACAACGGTTTAATGTGATGTGCAGATT
Organism: Podarcis bocagei; assembly: GCF_964188305.1. Classification (NCBI taxonomy): domain Eukaryota; kingdom Metazoa; phylum Chordata; class Lepidosauria; order Squamata; family Lacertidae; genus Podarcis; species Podarcis bocagei. Next base: position 89,077,133 of record NC_138133.1, read on the forward strand.
GGGTCGATTTAAATTCTCAGCTGCAAGGGAAGAAAAGCCAGGCACAAGCTGAGCAAAGAGGCAATGTTAGGTAGTGATTAGAGTGTTGGACTAGGAACTGGGATACTAGGGTTCAAATCCTTGCTTGACCATGAAGCTCCCTGAGTGACCTTGAGCCTGTCACTCCCTTTCAGCCTAACCCACCTCACATGGTTGTTGTGACGATTAAATAAAGAGCAGGAGAACCATGTGACCACCTCAAGCTCCTTGGAAGAAAAGGTGGGATATGAATGGAATAAATAAATAAAATATTCTGAACTCCGTATCAGACATTTATGCCAGCTTCTTTTAAAGGCATTCAAATTATGGACAGCTCTCGATGAAATCTGTCGATCACCATCGATCTAAAGTGAGAAATAGCTGGTAGGGCAAATCTGGCACCAACTTCTCCCAAGCGAACAGACCTTCATCAAAGCAATCAGATTAATGACTCATCTTGATTTGAGGAAAGTGGCACTAAAGTAGAGACAGAAGGATAAAGACGTAATTGAAGGTGATCAGGCAAAAGGGTTGCTTCATTTTTTATTTCCGTCAATGGATTTTTGTAGGGAATTCCCCCCCCCCCCCGTAAGATGAAGATACCTGGAGAGGAGAGGAATGAAAAGAGTCTTCCTCACTTCCTTCAATACAGTTCACATTGCTCCTGCTCCCCTATGAATACTACTACTACTACTACTACTACTACTACTAATAATAATAATAATATATTTATACCCCGCCCATCTGGCTGAGTTTCCCCAGCCACTCTAGGCGGCCCCAAACAGAATATTAAAAACACAATAAAGCATCAAACAATAAAAACTTCCCTAAAGAGGGCTGCCTTCAGATGTCTTCTAAAAGTCTGGTAGTTGTTTTTCTCTTTAACATTTGTTGGGAGGGTGTTCCACAGGGCGGGTGCCACCACCGAAAAGGCCCTCTGCCTGGTTCCCTGTAACCTCACTTCTCGCAGCGAGGGAACCGCCAGAAGGCCCTCAGCGCTAGACCTCAGTGTCCAGGCAGAACAATGGGGGTGGAGACGCTCCTTCAGGTATACAGGACCAAGGCCATTTAGGGCTTTCAAGGTCAGCACCAACACCTTGAATTGTGCTCGGAAACGTACTGGGAGCCAATGCAGATCTCTCAGGACTGGTGTTATGCGGTCCCGGCAGCCACTCCCAGTCACCAGTCTAGCTGCTGCATTCTGGATTAATTCGTGTGTGTGTGTGTGTGTGAGAGAGAGAGAGAGAGAGAGAGAGAGAGAGAGAGAGAGAGAGAGAGAGAGTGAGAGAGAGAGAGACATTAAAACTTCTAACTGGTGTAGAGTCGTCTTTAGCAGCTAGCAGTGCTTTTGTTGTTGTTCCAGCTTCCATTTCTCTGTGTCTTTATGGCGTCCCTGCTCCCCTGACAAACACACACACACATTTTCCACCTGTGTGCACCCCTAGTGAATAGTGCCCCTCTCTGCATTTATGAGAGCCTTTGAAGATGAAAGCAGTACATTTAAAAGATGCATATTTTTGCTCCTGGTCACATTAGACAAAAGGGATGATGAAGAAGAAAGGCGCACGCCTAGCCAATCTCTCTCTCTCTCCGCTGCAGCTTGGCAGCCTTTTTGATTATTAAATCACGCTTGGCCAAGCATCGCCGCCTGCTTCAAAGGACAAGAAAAGGTTTTGCTACTGAAGGCAGAAGGGAAAGGGCCTCGATGGGTTAGAATCCCGGGGAAGGAGTCATGGCTGCAGCCACTGCCTAAGGCAGAATGTTTGGATTGGAGCTGGTTTGGTATTGATACCCATAGGATAGCTCAGTTGGTTAGAGCATGGTGCTGATAATGCTAAGGTTGCAGGTTCGATCCCCGTATGGGAGAGCTGCATATTCCTGCCTTTCAAGGGGTTGGACTAGATGACCGTCAGGATCCCTTCCAGAATCTACGATTCTATGTGTTATGTACTGAAGTTCTCACCCTGGGCCAGCAGGGGGATACTGTAGATAGTTTTCACTCAGGTCCACATATGCAAATAAGGGATTGAAAGTGACATTCAGTGATTGGATAGTTACAGAAAATGGTTACTGTTGCGTTGTAGTGGAGCTCTATATAAGCAGGCTGGCTGAACCCTTCAGTTCACTTCTGTTCTGGCCTGTGAATAAACAAGAGCTGTTTGAAGAATCGCTGTGTCGTCTGATATGTTCACCCGCAACATAACACTATGATTCTGTTCTATGAATCTGTTTCAAACCAAATACTCACCTGTGTTTGATGGCTTGTAGGCAGGTATCCCAGCAGCTCTTGCATAGACTGGGCTGCCTTTGACTTGTCCAAAAGTGAGTGTGCGTCTCTAACAATGATCCTCCTCAATGCCAAAGCCTTACATCCCATTTTAGCTAATGGAACAGGGAGTGGAAGGCAATTACCTGCCCTTCTTTTTCTCCTATATGCGTAAGAAAATGTATATCAGCATCTTCCTTTTCATCATCACTCGTCTGGGAAGTCCGAAGTAAGAGTTCCTTCCGATAGGCCTCATCTTTATATATTCTAATGCAGGCAGAGCCAGTTGGCAGCCCTCGGGGAAACCTAGATAGTGACAGCAGCAAAGTTCAGAAAGGGAGCATTCATAATTCAGACTCCTCGGTTCAGAAATCCCTCAGCCATTTCGAGGTGAGCCAAGCCTCCGCTGAGATTTGGCTCGGCTCATAATGGCTTGGCACCAGCCCTCCGCCAACACTCGCCATTCCTGCTGCCAGTTTGTATTATTTTTAGAACTTCCACCCCACATTTCCACTCCAGGAAGGAGTTGCTCAAAACGGCTTACAAATCTAAAAGCAAGCGTAAAAGCAAGCCATTAAAACACTGGGAGGGGGGGGGGGTCAGATAGTGGTTTTTGTCTGGTTTTTTTGTTATATAAAAATGGCTTGTTTGGTGTGTGTGTGTGTGTGTGTGTTTAAAAAATAAATAAACAAGAGACTTGGCCTAAGAAGTTATTGTGGCATACTGTCCCTTTACCTCATGGGTAGGCAAACTAAGGCCCGGGGGCCAGATCCGGCCCAATCGCCTTCTAAATCCAGCCCGCGGACGGTCCAGGAATCAGCGTGTTTTCACATGAGTAGAATGTGTCCTTTTATTTAAAATGCATCTCTGGGTTATTTGTGGGGCATAGGAATTTGTTCATTTTTATTTTATTTTTCAAAATATAATCCGGCCCCTGACAAGGCCTGAGGGACAGTGGACCGGCCCCCTGCTGAAAAAGTTTGCTGACCCTTGCTTTACCTCTTATGGTCTAGCTGTCTGTTGCCCTTGACTTTCTTCTCCTTCTTCTTACACATGTCATTTCTCTCTCACACTTTTCCAGGTGATATGCACCTTGGTGGCTGCCTTCCTTCACTTTTTCTTCCTCTCCTCCTTCTGCTGGGTGCTGACCGAAGCCTGGCAATCTTACATGGCTGTGACGGGCCGGCTGCGAAACCGCATCATCCGCAAACGCTTCCTGTGTCTTGGATGGGGTGAGGATCCCATGGTCAAACCTGGAGCTGGGAAGGGGGTGGGGAGCAAACACACCCTTCAACAAATGCACCCAGTGCTGAGCATCAGCTGAAGCTCCAATGGGTGGATTTGAATCATGCTGAAAAGGGGTTCCTCTGCTCAGAATCCCAAAATCTATATTGCAGTGTTAAGGCGTGGAACCCAGAAGAAGAGTCTGGTTTTGATGCATGAAACTGAAATAACACCACACACACCCGTATTCATTTAATCTCTGTTTGAATTCATTTTGAGGGGGGAAATCAGGAGAAGGGTTGCAACTCAGTGATAGATGCTGGGGACTGAACCTGGGACATTCTACATGCAAAGCAGCTGTTCTTTCCCATTATGGAAATTCCCCGTTATGGTGTTTCTCAGTATCAGGCATCTTTCTATGTGCCAGCAAAGAGAAGCATGGCTTGTTATGCTGCTGGGATGCTCACTTGGTTTGTGGTCGATCTTTTCAAACGTTGCTTGAGCATGGAATTTAGAATTCAGTACCATTAGTTTTCCTTAAGGAAATGACTGTGAATGCAGCCGGCTTCACATCTTGGTGTAGAAAGCTGCAGAAAGTACCATTCTCCTGGAGATTTAAAATTCAAATCCCCCAGTGCAAAACAATTGCAATACATATGGATATTATTGCGGCATGAGTTGACTGTGCAATTGCTCCAGTGGGATGGATTGCTCAGATGCAGAGTCCGAACAGCTGACTTGAGAAATCTATCCTCATCTACATGGGTGGGATTGTTCTGCCACAGTGCACGTTGTGTTCAGAGTGGTGCTGGTTACTGGGTCTCTCTTAAAAACACAGTAAGCATTTCAGGTTGCTCCCCCCACTTCCTGGATAGCTAGATCAGTGGTGTAATGGTTAGGGTGTTAGACTAGGCCCTCACAGACTGAGCTTCGAATCCCCACTCACCCACGAAGCTTGCTGGGTTATCCTTGTCGGAATTTCCGCTACGACCGAGATACTCCTCTGGTCGAGCCTTCGGAATCTCCTCTGATGATGGTTAACAACCCGAGCCTTTGATAAGGCTCGAAGCACATTCCCCATTCAGCAGAGTATCAAAGCAGCAGAAGAGATGAGAAGTTTGAGCTACATTGCTAGGTTTTATTTCTAACTATGCAGACAGAAAAGAAATATATATGCTCTCTCTGTGAAAGGCAGAGAGCAACTGGAAAACAAAGGAACAGGAAACCAGTAACATCACATCTGTCTCCTGTCTTCCGTGAGACTTACAACAGTCTGGAATGTCTGGTATGCAAAACAGAGTCTTGTGACTCCAAGCACTGCACAGTGGCATAAACAGAAACCAACAATCCTGGGCCAGTCTAACCTGCCTTACAGGGCTGTTGTGTGGATAAAATGAGGAGGCAGAGAGAACCATGTATGCCACTTTGAGCTGTGGAATAAGAAATGTAAGCAAAGGGAAGGAGATTACAGGGCAGATGAATTTTAAGACTGTGACTAGTTACTTTGTGGCTCATACTGCAATCTGTGCAACCTGACAAAATGCCTCTGAATAGTCACATCACTGCAAGTTCAGCAGCATAACTACTTTATAAAAGGATTTAGGGGCTGGGTGGGTGAGAGGAGAACTGGAGATTATTCCCTGGTTCAGATTTCAATTCAAAGCAGAGAAGAATTGGGGCACCTGTTGCACACTTCTTCTTTGAGGGGAAAATTAGGCTTGTTCATACATTCCACTGAACACAGGTTCAATGCATATCCTGTTCCGGTCAAGCAAACGTAGAAGCCAAAAAGATCTAAAAGGTAAGTGATTAAACTTCTGAGCCGATGCATTTAAAGATTCCTCCTGATATTCTCAGTTGCTGAGAATCACAAGTGGGGAGAGTGTTGTTGCACTCAGGTTTGGCTTATGGGCTTTCCATACGAATCTGGCAATTTTTCACAATGTAGTGTGTTTTGTAGATTTTCAAAAGTGTATGGGTTCTTTTAATGCATACTTCCCCAATATGCACAGTTCTGCACACTTTTTCTTGGTTGGGAAACCGATCAACTCAATTTGCTAAACTTCAAAGGATAGCTGCAGTTCGGTTTGCATATTATTTTCAGAAGTGTAGCTTTGCATTAAAATGAAAGCTGAACTGAATTGCCCCCCACCCCTCAATCCCTAAGGGAAATTCCTTTTTTCTGCACCTCTGGCTGTGACCAAAGTTACAAAGTCAGCTTCACTGCGGCCGCCTGCTGCTTGCTTGGCCCTGAGCTAGGTAATCCTTTAACCTCTTGGATTTCCCCAGGGTGGTGTTGATTTGAGTGGAACTCCTCTGAGAATTTAAAAGGATCTGTTTCACCCTTCACACGGAAAGATATTAGAGGATTGAATGGAGGACATTTGGGGCCATGTCCTGCTCTGGGACGCATCCTAGCCAGTAGGATAATGGAAACTTCCCATGAGTGTCAAGCAGAATATTTTCTCTCTCAAGAGACATGTGTTGTGGGATAAATTTCCCTTGGGGATTCAAATACGGAGGCTCACAGTCAATTCCCAGTTAGCGAGACCTTGTTCAATAATGTGTTACTGGACCGAGACCTTTCCATAAAGATACGCTCTCTATAGGCAAAATGTGTCACCTTTCTGTTCCAGCCTCTTCCCCAACCACCTTCTGCCAACTCATTGCTCTACCATCTTTCCATCCAACCACCAGGGGTGGTTTTAGGATACAGCGACTTGGCACCACACTGCAGAGCACCACATGCAATGCTGCAGAATGGATTGTGAGAGGCAGGGTGTGCCACACAGGGCACTGCTGAAATTTGAGAGCCCCAAGTCCCCCACTGCAAACACAGTTCTTGGAAACACTTAGCCCCCTTTCAAAAAGCATTTCTGTAGCTCCCTCCTTGTACCCTTTTCATGTTATCCTTCAGTCATTAGAGAGGACGCAGGTAGCGCTGTGGTCTAAACCACTGAGCCTCTTGGTCTTGCCGATCAGAAGGTCACTGGTCGGTGCGCACCGACCCCTCTCGCTCTCCAGGCTTCAGCGAAAGCCTGCACTCGCCCCATAGGACACATACACATTTCCCCTTCATTTTTGGAGGGGGGAAAGTGCGTCATATAGGGCGAAAAATACGGTACATTTTTTATCTTTTAAATCATCTTGCAGTGTTTTATGTGAACTGCTTAGGGATTTTGCATATTAAGCAGTATATATTACTGATGATGATGATCTAGTTTGCCTTATTCAATGGTCTTGGATGAAAAAATAATAATCCAAAATATTAGCAGAGAAATGTTCAGCTTGGCACTCATTTTAAATCTGGGAGACACTCTTTAAGTGAAGTAGAAAGAGTTGGAAGACGGGCTGACAGTTCTTGATCTTCTTAAAGCGAAAAGACGGTTGCATTTTTGTAATGCTCCCCCTTGTTAAAAACTCCCTACCAGGACTGCATACATTGAGAAAAACAGCATATTAAGGAGGGGGGGAATCAGTGTGGGGTAGTGTTGGACTAGGACCCAGGCGACCCGGGTTCAAATTCCCACTTGGGCCATTTGCTCACCTGTAGCATAGCCTAAGGTTGTTATTAGGATAAACCTGGGAAGGGATGTGCACCACATTTAGCTCCTTGGAAAATTGTGATATAAACACAGTAAATAAATATTAATAATTATAACTGTTAAGGAAAAGCCAATCATAAGTCTCTTCCTGATCATAGGATCATAGAATTGTACAGTTGGAATGCACCATTTTGTGACATGGAGTGAGGTAGCTTTTTCCATTTTTTTGACTTTAGCTTTTGCTTTGTCTGTTTGTTTTCTTGCATGGGGAAGCACGGAAAAACTAAGCCCACTCTCCCCTGCAGTTAGAATCGGTAGAGACCCAATTTCTACCACCTCGCTCAATGTTATGTGTAGAACTGCTCTCCAAGTCAAGATCTTCTCTCCCGAGAGATCCTCTGTTTACTATCGCCGAGCTTTATTGACTCAAATGACTTTAATTTATTTGCTTTTAGTCTTACCTTGTGTAATCCCAGTTTAATTGTCATTTAATATCCTTTTAAAAGCTTGGCAGCAGAGAGTGAGCTCTGAATCATCAGCCCTGTTAACAGTTTATCGAGCCTCTGTATCGGGTGCATTGAGCTACGCTGTCCTTGAGTTTCTGGGAGAACTAAGTCAGAATATTTGTGGATGGCTCGGTTAGTTAGAGCTGATAACACCAAGCCTCAGGTTCAGTTCCTTTACGGGACAGCTGCAAATTCCTACATTGCAGGCGGCTGGCTAGAATGATCTTCTTGGTCCCCTCTGACTCTATGATTCTGTGAGCATCTTTGAGAAAGTGATAGACATTTGTTTGATCTTCCATTCCATCCACCCCCATTTTGAGTGCCTGACTTAGGTAAAGGTAAAGGGACCCCTGACCGTTAGGTCCAGTCATGAACAACTCTGGGGTTGCAGCGCTCATCTCACTTTATTGGCCAAAGGAGCCGGTGTACAGCTTCCGGGTCATGTGGCCAGCAGGACTAAGCCGCTTCTGGCAAACCAGAGCAGCGCACGGAAATGCCATTTATCTTCCCGCCGGAGCGGTACCCATTTATCTACTTACACTTTGACGTGCTTTCAAACAGCTAGGTTGACAGGAGCAGGGACCGAGCAACGGGAGCTCACCCCGTCGCGGGGATTCGAACCACCGACCTTCTGATCGGCAAGCCCTAGGCTCTGTGGTTTAGACCACAGCACCACCCGTATCCCCATTCTGAGGGCTTGACTTAGGTAGCCGTACTTAAAGCCTTGCATCTACTGAAATATTGTATTCTGTGCTATGAACTTAAATTAAGGTGCATTCTAATTAAAGGAAGGAAGAATGGAAGGAAGATCTTAATAGAGTCTCCTCAAAATGCTCAGGTTCAGACTTTGGTGCTCCTGCAAGGGAAATTCCATAAAGTGGGGAACCACCTCTACTAGTCCCATACATCTTGAAACCATAAGGAGAGCCCTGCTGGATCAAGCTGGTGTCCCATCAAGTCCAGCATCTTGGTCTCACAGAGGCCAACTGCATGCCTGTGGCATCTCTGAGCAGTCAGCCACTACACACATGTGCAGATCACAGGTGTGTCCACCAGGCAGGCAGGCAAGCACACATACACAACAGAGGGGGACATACAGACAGAGGATGGAGCATTCTCAACAAAGTATAGCTCCCAGGATTCTTCGGGGGAAACCAAGTGGTATCTTAGTACTGTAGATATATACAGTAAGTCCATGACTTATGTGGTGGGTACGCTCCATCGATCGCTCCCAACGCCAAAATCGTGTGCAGGCAATGGCTGATTGATACGCATCCAATAGATGCACAACTGTGCATGCGCCCATTGTGGCAACCCAGAAGTAGACAGAAAAGGGGGTGGGAGGGGCAGGGCAGGCTTATGCACAGTCCACCCACACATGTGGGGGTCAGGAACACCACCCCTATGAAAATCAGTTGTTGCCGGTATAGTCAAAACACACTGCATTCAATGGAAGATGGGATTGCCAAAGTATTTTTTTCTGGAACCCCAGCACCCTTCCTTTTTTTACATGTTTGGCCATGCACCTAAAGCTGCGGGCTTACTGTCGTACAGATGTGTCCTTGTTTGGTTGTAGCAGTCATGTAGCACCTTAAAGCCCATCGGCTTCATTGTGGCAGAAGCTTTCGTGGACTAGAGTCCATTTTTTTCTGATGCATCGTTTCCTAGTCCACAAAAACTTGTGCCGTCAGAAAGAACTGCCTTTAAAGTGCTACGAGATTTGCGATGTGTGTGCCTGTGTGTTCCTCCCTCTGCTTTAAGGCTTGTTTCTTTGGCCTCACACAGGATCTTCCTATCTCAGCAGAAACAGAACCTCCTGCTTCTGGACTGACAGGTCACCTTGGAACACCATTAAAGCAATCTCCCTTGCTGGGAATTACGTGTGGTGCTATCCTTAAGAAGGACCGGTGGGCATGGCAGCCACCGGCTCAAATGTGCCTAACACCTTGAGGAAAATCTGCCTCAAATCCCATTGCGTCTGTAATGAGGGAGGGCTTTTGTCATTGGGATGCTAAGCCCAGCCTGGCAAGCAATGTCTCTCTGACTCCTAATGGGATTTGCCCATCTTTAGCAGTGAGATAGATTGATCCACGAGTGACTCAAGGGGATGGGGCTTAAGAGATGGCTGAGGTCTCCTTAGGTGAGGAGGGAGGCTGTTCCATCTGATACACAGCCACAAGTACCAGAGAATAGGGGTTAGTGGTTTGTAAGTCCCTCAAAGTCGGCCACCTTGATGCAAGAACTGGATGCAGAGAGTCCTTCATGCAAAATTGCAGGGGACAGGCGAGAAGCAATGAGGAGGGGTGACCATAACAAGAGAATTTGCAAAGATTGAACAGAAATGAAAGTTTTTTATATACTTGCATGAAAGTTTTCATTTCTGAGGCCCTCCAGTTGAAGAATTTCAGTCTACCCCTGGAGAACATTTGGCAAAATGCTGCCCTCCCAGTTTCACCACTCGCGAAATGCAGGCAAAACTGTGGATCCAGGTTGAATATTATTTTAATCTTCTTGAAGGAAGCAACAGATTTTGCCCCAACTCCTTCCCAAACCCTCTCTTAGACTGTTACAGTGGACGCTCGGGTTGTGAACATGATCCATGCAGGATGCACGTCCACAACCTGCAGCGCCCGCAACCTGCAGCGGCCCATCTGCGCATGCGCAGGTTGCGATTTGGCATGTCTGCGCATGCACAAAGTGCAATTTAGCACTTCTGCACATGCGCGACCGCCAAAACCCAGAAGTAACCCATTCCGGTACTTCCAGGTTTCCGCAACCTGAAAAAACGCAACCTAACGTGTCTGTAACCTGAGGCATGACTGTACTTCCTTGTACATTGGTATGAACTAACAATGATTTCAGTAAGGTAAAGGTAAAGGTACCCCTGCCCGAACGGGCCAGTCTTGACAGACTCTGGGGTTTGTGCGCCCATCTCACTCTATAGGCCGTGGGCCAGCGCTGTCCGGAGACACTTCCGGGTCACGTGGCCAGCGTGACAAAGCTGCATCTGGCGAGCCAGCGCAGCACACGGAACGCCGTTTACCTTCCCGCTGGTAAGCGGTCCCTATTTATCTACTTGCACCCGGGGGTGCTTTTGAACTGCTAGGTTGGCAGGCGCTGGGACCGAGCAGCAGGAGCGCACCCCGCCGCGGGGATTCGAACCGCCGACCTTTCGATCGGCAAGCCCTAGGCGCTGAGGCTTTAGCCCACAGCGCCACCCGCGTCCCATATGATTTCAGTACCCCTACCCTAAAAATGTTCTTGAAAGTGTTCTCGAAGCTACGAACATGAGTTTGACCAAACTGCGGGTGGAAGTGGAAGACAGGAGTGCCTGGCGTGCTCTGGTCCATGGGGTCACAAAGAGTCAGACACGACTAAACAACAACCCCCCAAAATAATATTTGTCAATACTAGTGCAATGCTGAAGATTTATCTCACTTTTGTTTGAAAATTCTCCATCACTTAATGGGGGTGGTGGAATCCCTACAGACCTTCCTGGGTGTTGCGATCAGCAGAGGGAGTGACCTACCTCCTTTAGAAGTTGGCAGTTGTCTTGGTAGTTCCACCTTCCTCAAATGTTCAGGGGGTGTTGGTCCAGCAAGAGAGGGGGCATTTTCTGTTGTAGAATTTTCTCCCCACAAAGTTGTGTCTGGCTTCACTGTACAGCAAACAGCAAATGCTGTAGATGAATTTTTTGTGATGTTAATTTAATAAGAAATAGTGGCAGTTTCATTAATTTCCCAAAAAAGAGAGAGACTATACAAGATTCTGCAAAATACAGTGTTATCAAACAGGATCTGGTGACCATAAACACAGTCCATATACAATTAGAGACCACTGTCGAACAAATACAGCCGTGAAATTAAACCAACATACATAAACCATAGGTATGTAATTGCAAGGAAGGTAGTGAGTAGAACTATTTATAACATATAATGGTTAATACCCTGAGTCTATATGGGACACGGGTGGTGCTGTGGTCTAAACCACAGAGCCTAGGGCTTGCCAATTGGAAGGTCGGCGGTTCGAATCCCCGCGACAGGGTGAGCGCCCATTACTCGTTCCCTGCTCCTGCCAACCTAGCAGTTTGAAAGCATGTCAAGTTCAAGTAGATAAATAGGTACCACTCTGGCGGGAAGGTAAAACGGCATTTCCGTGCTCTGCTCTGGTTTGCCAGAAGTGGCTTAGTCATGCTGGCCACATGACCCGGAAGCTGTCTGCAGACAAACGCCGGCTCCCTCGGCCAGTAGAGTGAGATGAGCGCGCATCCCCAGAGTCGTCCACGGCTGGACTTAATGGTCAGGGGGTACCTTTACCCTGAGTCTATATCAGCCACATTCATAGGCCAAGGTGGGTTTTGGCCATGTTCCTCCTTGCTTGCAAATGAAATAAAATCAGACCAAAGAGGTCCAAAATCGTGCTTTTTTATTGGCCCCTAAGGTCTCCCAGCTTAATCATCGGGGGTTTTCCAGCAGGAAAGTGAAGGATAGCTCAGCCAGTAAAAGCATGAGACTCTTTAATCTCAGGATCATTGGGCAGAAGATTCCTGCATTACAGAAGGTTGGACTGGACAACCCTCGTGGTCCCTTCCAACTCTACAGTTGTCTGGTTGTATGGAAGTGTTGCTATCTCTCTGTGTTACAAGGATGATAGTGGAGGGACGGTCGATGGCTGCTGTCCATGGTGATTATGTTTCTGGATAGCAGTTGCTGGAAATCACAAGTGGAAAAGATACTCAGGTCCCAATTGCAGGTTTCCCATGGTCACCTGGTTGTCCACCGTGAGAACAAGATGTTGAACTGGCTGGGCCATTGGCCGGATCCAGTATATCTCTTATGTTCTTAGTAAAAGGAGCCTCCGTCTTAGGGGAGAATTCTGGGTTTCCTTCACCCCAAGGCACGCAGACTGATTCCTTACTGCAAAGGGCCATTTGCAAATGACTCTAACCATAACTGTTTGCCTGTTTTGCTTTATTCTGTTTAGGCCTACCTGCCTTGGTGGTGGCCATCTCTGTGGGATTCACGAAAGCCAAGGGGTACGGCACCATGAACTAGTGAGTAACAGTTTCCTTCCTTCCTTCTTTCTTTCTTTCTTTCTTTCCTTCCTTCCTTCCTTCCTTCCTTCCTTCCTTCCTTCCTTCCTTCCTTCCTTCTTCTCTTCCTCCCTTCTTTCCTCTCACGTTTCAAGGCACACATTTTTTGCTTTCTTTATTTGCAAAAATCTCTTTACCGCAAACCACTGAGCAGCCTAAAATATTCTAGTGAACGGTATAAAAGCAACAATAAAATTACATCTCTAAAATGAGTACAAAATGCATCACAAATCAGCAGATTGGCTCAATACATCAACATTGCTGGATCACCCCTCGGGAAAAGCCTGGGCAAATCGATGAGTTTTAAGCAGGATGCAGGTGGCGCTGTGGTCTAAACCACTGAGCCTCTTGGTCTTGTCGATCAGAAGGCTGGCAGTTCGAATCCCTGCAATGAGGTGAGCTCCTGTTCCTCTGCCCCAGCTTCTGCCAACCTAACAGTTCGAAAGCACGCCAGTGCAAGTAGATAAATAGGTACCACTGTGGCAGGAAGGTAAACAGCATTTCTGTGCACTCTGGTTCCCATCACAGTGTTGTGTTGTGCCAGAAGCTGTTTAGTCATGCTGCCACATGACCCGGAAAGCTGTCTGTGGACAAATGGCGGCTCCCTCAGCCTGAAATCGAGATGAGTGGCGCAACCCCATATGCACCTTTGACCGGACTTAATTGTCCAGTGGTCCTTGACCTTTTTTTACCTTTAAGCAGATGCCTAAATGCCAATACTGTAGCTGTCTTCCTGATGTTTATTAGGTATCTCTTGTGGACTTCTGCTTGCTGGTTTCCCATTGAGGCACCTGGTTCGCAACTATGGTAGCAGAATGCAAGACTAGATGGGTGATTGGCCTGATCCATCTTCTTATGTTCATGTATCCTTATGTAAATGTCATTGTGCTCTGAGGTGCTTTGAGTGAACCAGTTTTGAAATGGTCGTAGTATTACTGCTACACATTCCAATGTGCAGGTGCTTGAAGATGCTCATGAGGCATAATCACCCCAAATTACTGGGCTATGAGGTTTGGGCATGCATGATGCTCACCTCAAAGATGAGGCATGCAGTGCAGACCCCAGATTCTTCTCCACCTCAATTAAAATCCAAGCTGGAGAAGAATTATTTGCTTGTTTTGCAGCTCCTGAGTCCGAAAGTCTGTGCTTTTTTTCAGCAGGAGCATGCCAGAGCACGCCAGGTGTTCCAGCACCTATCAGATGAGTGCCATAGGAGCCAACTCCTAGGGACAGAGGGGCCTTCGGCCCCCCAATAAAATATTTGAGGGGGCCACACACCCTAAAGGTTGATGGGCATTGCCATTCAAATAGTGTGTGTGCACTGTGTCATGTGATTGATTATCACATGAGAGAGACTGGGGATCTGATAGCTTTCCCTTCCTCAATTGTGTAGTCCAACATTGGTCTTTCAAATTCCAGGGTATGGTCAGCGATGGGTGAATCTGTCAACTGATGTTTCTTTCAGTTTCTCATTTTCCCAATTTCAAATTCAGTTTGCAGATTATGATTTTTTTAGAAACCTCCTCAGCATTCCACTACAAATTTTTACTGATGTACACATTTTTATACACAGTTTTGTTTTATATACACGTTCCACTCTTTGACAGTGGAACACCCTCAGAAGAAAGTTTTTAAGCAGAAGTTGGATGACCATTTGTCAGAGATGCTATAGTTGAGATTCCTTCATTGCAGGTGGTTGGACTAGATGATGCTCAGGATCCCTTCTTTAAGTGCTTTGCATTTAATGCTTCATCAGGCAGAATCCTTAATTTATGGATTTTCCCCACCACTATGTACACTTTAACGAGGAATTTATCTGGGTATATTCATTTTTGTACACATTACTTAGCTGGAGAACTGCACTGTGAAACTCTGAGAAGCACAGTTTACACCCTCTTTAAGAAGTCTGCACCAAATTGCAGCAACATAATTTCTTTCAGAGTCCCAAGTCTTCCTCTGGGTTTTAGTTGAGACTTGGTGGAGCAGTTATTCCCACAGGGTAAAGGAACGGGACCCCTGAACATTAGGTCCAGTCGTGACTGACTCTGGGGTTGCGGCGCTCATCTCGCTTTATTGGCTGAGGGAGCCAGCATACAGCTTCTGGGTAATGTGGCCAGCATGACTACGCCACTTCTGGAGAACCAGAGCAGCGCATGGAAACGCCGCTTACCTTCCCACCGGAGTGGTACCTATTTATCTACTTGCACTTTGATGTGCTTTCGAACTGCTAGGTTGGCAGGAGCAGGGACCAAGCAATGGGAGCTTACCCCGTCACGGGGATTCGAACCGCCGACCTTCTGATCAGCAAGCCCTAGGCTCTGTGGTTTAACCCACGGCGCCACCCAAGTCCCAGCCTATTCCCATCTCAAGAAACATGATTCAAATTATATTGATAGTTTAGTTAAGTATTATGTACTTTCCAAGTTTCTTTTTCCTATTATGCTGAGAGAGAGAAAGAGTGTGCATGTATGGGCATGCTGGACTACATGATTGGCCTGATCCAGACTCTTCTTAATGTTCTTTTACATAGCAAGAGTATTATCTGTCTCTGCACTATGGAACCCAAATATTCTTTGTGAGGCAGACAGCCCAGATTTTGCAGCAGCTTCCCAAAGCAAAATGTTGGCATGGTTGCAAAGAGGAGCAGATGCTCACGGGGAACTCCAAAAAGAGCAGCCCAGCAGGATTGTCAGAATCGAGTTTAGGGACTCTGGATGTCCCAGTGGCAGAAGAAGAGTTTGGATTTGATATCCCGCCTTTCACTCCCCTTCAGGAGTCTCAAAGCGGCTAACAATCTCCTTTCCCTTCCTCCCCCACAACAAACACTCTGTGAGGTGAGTGGGGCTGAGAGACTTCAGAGAAGTGTGACTGGCCCAAGGTCACCCAGCAGCTGCAGGTGGAGGAGCGGAGACGCGAACCCGGTTCCCCAGATTACGTGACTACCGCTCTTAACCACTACACCACACTGGCAGATTCCCCAGTGCTCAGAGGAAAACAAGAGACGAGAACCAGCTGAAATTAAATCTGTGAGGAAGGAAAATGGAGTCAATCCGATGCAACACTGGGTGGATCAAACGATATTGCAGTCTACCCTCAGCTGACCTCTGGAATTCTGATGTATTTAAAAATGCTCTGTTTGACATGTTCATTTGGAATTGGCATATTTTGATATGAGTTCAGATGGTCGTATGTTCACCATGGGAGGTCTGAGGTTGATGAAATATCTTGGGATGTGCAGGGAAGTGCAGAGCTATACTACTACTACTACTACTACTACTACTACTACTACTACTAATAAATTTATTATTTATAACCCACCCATCTGGCTGGGTTTCCCCCACTACTCTGGGCAGCTCCCAACAGAATATTAAAAACACGGTAAAGCATCAAACAATAAAAATTTCCTAAACAGGGCTGCCTTCAGATGTCTTCTAAAAGTCAGGTAGTTGTTTATTTCTTTGACATCTGATGGGAGGGCATTCTACAGGGCAGACGTGACTACCAAGAAGGCCCTCTGCCTGGTTCCTTGCAACCTCTCTTCTCACAGGGAGGGAACTGCCAGAAGGCCCTCAGAGCTGGACCTCAGTGGCTGAACGATGGGGGTGGAGATGCTCCTTCAGGTATACTGGACTGAGGCCGTTTAGGGCTTTATAGATCAGCACCAACACTTTGAATTGGCTGGTCAGGGCATCGGAAGGTCTGCAGGGCTTCAGTGATGCCAACATCCATGCTCCACACCACAGCTCACTCAAGCCATGTTTCCGAGCTCTTCCTTAGTGCGATGCTGATAACACCAAGGTTGCAGGTTTGATCCCCATATGGGATAGCTGCATATTCCTGTTTTGCAGAGGGTTGGATTTCCAACTCAAGGTCCCTTCCAACTCTACAATTCTGTGAAGAGCCTGCTGCTCCAGGCTAATGGTCCATCTATTCCAGCATCCTATTCTCACAGTGGCCAATCAGATGCCCCAATGGGAAGTCCACAACCAGGACCTGGATGCAACAGCGCTCCACACTTGTGAGTCCAGGCAAGCGTTATGAAGAGCCATAATGCCTTTGACTTTGGAGGTAGAACTTATGGCTAGTAGGCACTTAAAGCCTTTATGAATTAGTCTAAGCCTTGCTAAAGGCCCTTCAAGTTGGTGGCTATCACTACATCTCATGGGATTGAATTCCAGTGGTGATCTATGGGCTGCGTGAATAGTTTAAAAAAGTTCTGGGAAATAATGAACGTGCAGATAGCTTTTAGAAGTCCTGGGGAATAATGAGCTGACCAGCAAGAACAACAACAAAAATTCAAGCTGAAGGTTCCCTGCAGAGAAATTTTTGATCTACCTGGACTTCCGATGCAAGCTATTGGATGTTCACTGAGTGGAGGGTTTTGTGTTTGCTCCTGACTGGCAATGGAGCAGCAGGAATTAATCACATAGCACAGTGTCACAAGAAAGAGTTTGTTCTGCAGAGAGGACCTGCACAACGGTGCGACAAAGCACAGCCAGGACACAGCTGGACGTTGTGATGTTTTACCACTTGTAGAAAAGATAAACTGGAAGTTGCTGACACAACATGGGGGTTGCAGTTTTTAATCACACAGTTCCTGGACAAAGGCAGCCTCCCTGTTGCCTCTCTAACCTTCACATTCACGATCGTGCAGGACTGTATAGGTTAGAATCCCTGAGTTTCAATTATTCCTATATATGGAGAAACTTCCTATTTTCTTGTTCCTTTAAAATCACTGTTGTTCCTTTAGCCTACATTTAAAGTGGCATCACACCACTTTAAACAGTCCTGACTTTCCACAAAGAATCCCACAGATTCTTTGCTAAGGATGCTAAGAGTTGATAAAGGTAAAGGGACCCCTGATCATTAGGTCCAGTCGTGGCCGACTCTTGGGTTGCAGCGCTCATCTCGCTTTATTGGCTGAGGGAACCGGCGTACAGTTCCGGGTCATGTGGCCAGCAGGACTAAGCCGCTTCAGGCGAACCAGAGCAGCGCACGGAAACGCCGTTTACCTTCCCGCTGGAGCGGTACCTATTTATCTACTTGCACTTTTGACGTGCTTTCAAACTGCTAGGTTGGCAGGAGCAGGGACTGAGCAACGGGAGCTCAACCCATCGCGGGGATTCGAACCGCCAACCTTCTGATCGGCATGTCCTAGGCTCTGTGGTTTATCCCACAGCGCCACCCACATCCCACTAAGAGTTGATAGGAGGCGCCTATTCCCTTCGTAGCTCTACAGCTCCCAGAGTGGTTAGAAATGGTGCTTGGAAGAACATACAGATATTTTTAAACCTGGATTTAATATGCAGAGAGCAGCAAAAAGGATCCTGCTTAATGAAACATTAAATGAAGTGCATTTAAAGGTGAACTTACTTAATCCATACTCAATGAAGCAATACGTGAAACAAAAAAGCAAGGACCCAGCAACCGTTGCAATTTTCACGTCTCTTCATTTTGCAACGCTGTTTTCCTGCAAAATAACATGTACGAGAAATGTATATAAGGTTGCAAAGTGTTAATAAAACAATCATAGGTTACTGAAAATATTATACCCCCAAAATGCATTTGATTATGGGAAGCTGCTTTGTGAAAACGTGTAGAGAGGCAGAACTCTGGGAGAACAGGGTTCAAATCCCCACTTGGCCATGAATAATAATAATAATAATAATAATAATAATAATAATAATAATAATAATAATAATAATAATAATTTATTATTTATACCCCGCCCATCTGGCTGAGTTTCCCCAGCCACTCTGGGTGGCTCCCAATCAGTGTTAAAAACAGTACAGCATTACATATTAAAAACTTCCCTGAACAGGGCTGCCTTAAGATGTCTTCTGAATGTCAGGTAATTATTTATCTCTTTGACATCTGATGGGAGGGCGTTCCACAGGGCGGGCGCCACTACCAAGAAGGCCCTCTGCCTGGTTCCCTGTAGCCTCACTTCTCGCAATGAGGGAACCGCCAGAAGGCCCTTGGCGCTGGATCTCAGTGTCCGGGCTGAACAATGGGGGTGGAGACCCTCCTTCAGGTATACAGGACCGAGGCCGTTTAGGGCTTTCAAGGTCAGCACCAGCACTTTGAATTGTGCTCGGAAACGTACTGGGAGCCAGTGTAGGTCTTTCAAGACCGGTGTTATGTGGTCTCCCAGTCACCAGTCTAGCTTCCGCATTCTGGATTAGCTGTAGTTTCCGAGTCACCTTCAAAGGTAGCCCCACGTAGAGCGCGTTGCAGTAGTCCAAGCGTGAGATAACTAGAGCATGCACCATTCTGGCGAGACAGTCCACGGGCAGGTAGGGTCTCAGCCTGCGTATCAGGTGGAGCTGGTAAACAGCTGCCCCGGACACAGAATTGACCTGCGCCTCCATGGACAGCTGTGAGTCCAAAATGACTCCCAGACTGTGCACCTGGTCCTTCAGGGGCACAGTTACCCCATTCAAGACCAGGGAATCCCCCACACCAACTCGCTCCCTGTCCCCCAAAAACAGTACTTCTGTCTTGTCAGGATTCAACCTCAATCTGTTAGCCGCCATCCATCCTCCAACCGCCTCCAGGCACTCACATGAAGGTCAGTGGGTGTCCTTTGGAGTCAGTTACTGCCTCTCAGCCTAACCTACCTTGCAGGGTTGTTGTGGGGGTCAGACCCATGTGCTCCACCCCGAGCTCCTTAGAGCGCAATGTGGAATATAAGGGCAATAAATTAATGAAAGCCACTTCCGCCCTACAGAGGAGGTGGGGTTGCGGGCTTCACGCTCCCACCATGCACACGGTGGCTGTAGCCCAGTCCCCACACGATTGGGGGAATCCCCAGCCGCGTCACCCCCTGGCCAGCCAATCGGCTGACTCTGGGGGCATGGCCTGCCCTATTTAAGGCAGGACGCGGCAGAGGATCTCCCTCTTTTGCCACCTGCCAGCTGTTCCTGCTATGACTATTAAAAAAAAAAGTGAGTATGTGAAAATTTGAAAAAGAAAAGGAAAATTGGGTGAACCCAGAATTGACACGTTTCCCCAACCCTAATTAATATAAGTGTTTCTCATGCAACTTGTCTCATTGGGCAGACCTCTCCCGCTTCCCATTTTCCTCATTTTTAATGCTGTTTCTGTGCAATGTTTCTGCTGTGCCTGGAGACTAGTCTCGCCACTGCTCTGACGTCTGTTTTTCTCCCTCTTCCTCTCCTAGCTGTTGGCTTTCTTTGGAAGGAGGTCTCCTTTATGCCTTCGTGGGACCAGCAGCGGCTGTCGTTTTGGTACTTTCCCCGAATTCCGAACATTTTTCTTTTTCTATGTGTGCCTTCCCTATGCTCCCAACCCCCCCCAAAGACCACTTATTCTTTTATTTTTATTTTTTAAAAAGAGACTCTCTCTCTCTACCTTCAAGAGGAAATTGCTCCTTGAGGAAAGCAAAAGTGCCCAAGCTAAGGTCCTTTCTCCACAGGAGATTTGTTTTGGATTAATTAAGAGTGTGAATGCCATATTGATGGGTGAATTTGAATGAAGGCACTTAAGGGAGGGGAAAGGAGGATTAAGAGTGGTTTGCTTCATGTAGCAGTTGCAAAGGTCTGGCATTAGCCTTGTTCAAAGGACCCTGAATATACTGTGATTAATAGGCATCCACGAACAAAACGTAATTCAGGACACTCTGTCTGAAATGTGCATAAACACTGTTTGAGGGACAAGAGATCTGGCTGGACTGAGGTCCAGCACCGAGGGCCTTCTGGCAGTTCCCTCACTGCGAGAAGCCAAGTTACAGGGAACCAGGCAGAGGGCCTTCTCGGTAGTGGCGCCCTCCCTGTGGAACGCCCTCCCACCAGATGTCAAAGAGAACAACAACTACCAGGCTTTTAGAAGACATCTGAAGGCAGCCCTGTTTAGGGAAGCTTTTAATGTTTGATGTATCACAGTATTTTAATATTCTTTTGGAAGCCGCCCAGAGTGGCTGGGGAAACCCAGCCAGATGGGCAGGGTATAAATAATAAATTATTATTATTATTATAAGGAGTCATGGACAACTGGGGGCGGGGCTAACCTTGCACAGGATCTCTGTGTTGTAGCAACAGAGAAATGCATCCTTGGAGCATGCCCTCTCTATTTTTCCCTCTTCCTCATTACGTCTAGGTAAATGCAATACACAATGCAACAGGGAATAATAAAAATTGCAATTATTATTATTATTATTATTATTATTATTATTATTATTATTATTATCATCATCATCTGCCCTTCATGCTAATATCTCAGGGAAGGTTACAACAATTTAAAATACAGTTTCAAAACATGCACTTAAAAAGAGGCATCAAGAGTATAATTATAATACAGTGGTACCTCGGGTTAAGAACTTAATTCATTCTGGAGGTCCGTTCTTAGTCTGAAATTGTTCTTAACCTGAGGAACCACTTTAGCTAATGGGGCCTCCTGCTGCCGCTGTGCCACTGCCACATGATTTCTGTTTTCATCCTGAAGCAAAGTTCTTAACCCGAGGTACTATTTCTGGGTTAGCAGGGTCTGTAACCTGAAGCGTCTGTAATCTGAGGTACCACTGTAGTAATAATAATAATAATAATAATAATAATAATAATAATAATTTATACCCTGCCCATCTGGCTGAGTTACCCCAGCCACTCTGGGCGGCTCCCAATCGAGTGTTAAAAACAATATAGCATTAAATATTAAAAACTTCCCTAAACAGGGCTGCCTTCAGATGTCTTTTAAAAATAAGATAGCTGCTTATTTCCTTGACAACTGATGGGAGGGCGTTCCACAGGGTGGGCGCAACTACTGAGAAGGCCCTCTGCCTGGTGAGAGGTGAGTGATGGGGACCAGCTCACATTTTGATGCGGAACTCCCCACTATGCAAACTTGATATGCAGCAATCCTTCCTTTCTGAAAGTTTGCACTGCAGTTCTTGAACCAAATGCTATGTGCAAAAAATAAATAAAATGTGCGTGTTAGGGGGAAGGGTGCATTGAAATGCATGCCTTAGTGAAAATAACATACAAAATGCAGTTACAGATAGGTAGCCGTGTTGGTCTGCCATAGTCAAAATAAAAAAATTCCTTCCAGTAGCACCTTAAAGACCAACTAAGTTAGTTCTTGGTATGAGCTTTCGTGTGCATGCACACTTCTTCAGATACACTGAAACAGAAGTTGCCAGATCCTTCTATATAGTGAGAAGGTGGGGAGGGGTGTTACTCAGAAGGGTGGTGGGAATGGGAGATTGGCAGATAGCTGAGATGAGCCTGTTGACGACTCTTAGCGACTGTAATAGGTCTTACAGGAAAAGGCAAGGGGTGAGAAGGTGAGAAATGGCTTAGTCATGTATAATGGGATAAGAATCCAATGTCTTTGTTCAAACCAGGTCTCTCCATGGTTTTAAGTTTGGTAATGAGTTGCAATTCAGCAGCTTCTCTTTCCAGACTATTTCTGAAATGCCAACAGTGTCCTTCAGCTCTCTATATTGGACAAACAGGCCAAACCTTACGCCAAAGAATAAACGGACATAAATCTGACATCAAGAATCACAAAACAGAGAAACCAGTAGGAGAACACTTCAATCTCCCAGGACATTCTATACAAGATCTCAAAGTAGCTGTTTTACTACAAAGGAGTCGTCAACAGGCTCATCTCAGCTATCTGCCAATCTCCCATTCCCACCACCCTTCTGAGTAATACCCCTCCCCACCTTCTCACTATATAGAAGGATCTGGCAACTTCTGTTTCAGTGTATCTGAAGAAGTGTGCATGCACACGAAAGCTCATACCAAGAACTAACTTAGTTGGTCTTTAAGGTGCTACTGGAAGGAATTTTTTTATACAAAATGCATTATGTTAAGGGAATTTGTTTGCAAAAAAAAAGTGCACAACCAGAGAAATTCACACTAACCCACTCATGAAGTTTGCAAAAGTGGCACAGAATCATGGGAGACTGAATTTGAAACTGGGGGAAAATAATGAGCAGCTGAAATTGACACATTTTTCCACCCCTGATCAATGGGAGCTGATGGCCTCTTTGAGCCCACGGGGCTTTAAAGGAGTTCTGTCTGTGGCTTGTGTTTGGGATGCTGACAAGGAGACAACGCCATCCTTGAGCAGAGAGACGTGACATCTTTCATGCTCACACACTGGTTCCCTCCCTCCAATTTGTATTCCTGGGAACTCTCTTGAAAAATTGGTTTGACTCCAATGTCTGCTTTCCCAGACACCAAACGTTCATCATGCAAAAGGCTCCAGGACCAAATAAGAAATTAGCAGTCCTGGGTCCTCTAACCTTGTGCAGGTCAGAGTCCCTCTGGCCACTCAGATTTTGCTGTTAACCTCTCTTAAGCAATGCTAAGCTGGCTGGAACATACCTGGGCATATTCAGCAGGTTGAAATGTATGATTTTGCTTCTGATTTTTGACATGGTTGGGCTTTTCAAACAAACGTGTCTGTCTGTTGTTTCTCTCCCAACAGGTGAACATGGTTATTGGTATTCTGGTATTTAACAAACTTGTATCGAAAGATGGAATAACAGATAAGAAACTGAAGGAGCGGGCAGGGTATGCCTTATATCAATAATTCCTCTAAGCAAAAAAGAATGAAACCGGAAATTAAACAGTCACACTTGATAACCAGGCAGGGGTGGAGGAACACAAAGGGGAGGATGATAATGCTAACCTCCTCCCTCACAAAAAAAGAAAGTAGGAATTAGCTACTAGAGCTTCTTTTCCCAATTGGGACAGAGATGGAAGGCAAAGGTTTTCACTTGAGTGTGGTTTACTAAAGGAGCATAAATGCAACAGAGAACTTCATGCAAAAAAAAAAAAAAAACAACAACATGAAAACAAGGATCCAATTGATGCTCGCCAAAGGAGACACTGGGTGGCTCATTGTACGTGAAACTAGTGCTGGGCTGAACTTTCCAAAGAACAATGTTAGGCCTGGATTTGGGGACTGGGCTGAGGGTGAAAAAGTAGGTTTTGCCATGGATGCGTGTCCGTTTTTTCTGGGGTGGAGCTTTCATGAGCTCATCAAAGGTTCCACTTAGGGCCGCCACCAATTTCTCCCCAAACCAACTCTCAGAATGGAGGCATGCTGGGAAGCGTACTAGGCGGGTTGTCAAATGCTGCTGGTGGTTGCTTGGATAGGACTCCAACCTATCTTTTACAGGTTTTATTGTGCAAACTATTTACGGTGCAGATCTACAAAGTTCATGTCCGTCTTAGTCACTTGCAGAATCCGGGAGTGGCCCCTTCCGGCTTCTCCCCCAACATAAAAGCTTTGGCACCCCAAGTCTCTTCCTCCCCTCCTTGCGTTTCACCCCTCTGCGCAAGCTGGGCGACGGAAGGGGCATGCGTCCCCCTCTCTTCGTTTGGCTGGCCCCTTCACTCTTTTCCTCACTGGAGGTGTGGCTTTTCTCACCGCTGGAAGAGGAACTGCTCCTCAGGAGTTTCGGAGGCTCTCTGTATCCCAACGGCCCCCCTGCCTCCCTCCCTGGTTCCGATAGCCAATGGGTCTCAAACCCTTAGTGAGTTAGGGACTTCCCCTGCATGTGAGAAGGGATGCGGGTGGCGCTGTGGGTTAAACCACAGAGCCTAGGACTTGCCAATCAGAAGGTCGGTAGTTCGAATCCCCGTGATGGGGTGAGCTCTCGTTGCTCGGTCCCTGCTCCTGCCAACCTAGCAGTTCAAAAGCACATCAAAGTGCAAGTAGATAAATAGGTACTGCTCTGGTGGGAAGGTAAACAGCGTTTCTGTGCGCTGCTCTGGTTTGCCAGAAGTGGCTTAGTCATGCTGGCCACATGACCCGGAAGCTGTACGCCCTCGGTCAGTAAAGTGAGATGAGCACTGCAACCCCAGAGTCAGCCACGACTGGACCTAATGGTCAGGGGTCTCTTTACCTTTACCTGCATGTGAAGACAGGCTCCGGTGGATTGAGCAGACGAGACCAAGAGTGGGTCTAAAGGTCAAGAAGGCAGTTTCTGCATGTACTGTAGAGGGAAGTGAGGGGCAGATGAGGTTCATCAACCTGGAAAGGTAGCCCATCTAGAAGAAAGAAGACTCTTCCTAAACCTCTGCTGTCTTGCAAGGTGCAAAAAACAATGCCATCCAAACCCATTTCTACTCGGAAGTAAGTCCTGTGGAATTCAGTTGTTCCCAGACTGCCTTGGGCTGATCTGGAGGAACCTGGCCTTCACCTAAGTCTAGTGGAGACAGCCCCAGATCACCCCATGATAGATTGGGCTGCCCAGAGCAATTGGCAGTGGACAGTTCATCTAGCAGGGAGAAAGAGAGGCTGGCAGCCCCAGTGTGAGGAGTAGAGAATTCAGTCCTAGAGGCTGCAGTGTGCTCCTTTGCAGTATCAAACCACACAGCCAGAAAATTGCTCGATTGGGAGTTATTGTCCTGTTGAAACATGACTGAGTCTTCCAATCAAGGCCTCCTCCAGCTGGTTATCGACTGTGTCAAATGTGTACTGAAAATGAAAACATCGAGGGAAATGTGGGCCTTTGCTTTTCCATACCTTTCCTTCCCCCTTCTTTTTTTCTGTTCATTTCTTTGCTTGCATGTGAAATGTTCTCTTTTAAAAAGTATGTTATCCACGTTGAATGGTTCTGCTGATCTTGTTACCTGTTTAGAACATGTTACCTGTTGAGAATGTGGAAATGCCTGGGAGAGCTGGATCAATTCAGGTCATCTAGCCAGCTAAGGTCAACCTGGGGGTTTTTGGAACTGTGTTGGAGAAGTGGCAACGCTGGGGGTGGTTATAGTAGATTTTGATGCATGTGACATGAGAAAACTTGAAAGTGGACATTCAAATTATTCCATGAAGCTCACAGTCCGCTGCCATTTGCTCCTCAGTAATGATAATTCAGTGGTATAGACTGCGTTTGAATATGGAGGTTCTGTATGTCGGTTTGCAAGCCCCCTCCATAGAGGCTGGCCCCTCTCACTGTGCTCGGAGCTTGCTCACCGGTAACCTCCTCTGGCTGATATCTCGGACAGACCAGGGAGATTTTGATAGGCGACATTTTCCCAAGCGTGGGTAAAATACACAACCCCTCTCCTGCTTCCGCAGGGGAAAGAAAATAAGTCAGAAATCTATTTACATGATGTTTATTTCTGACATTCCAGCACTACAGAAAAACACGTCCTTTCAGTTCAGTTCTTCTAGCAAGTCTGACAAACTTCCTGAACATGCGCACACAGAAGGTTTCATTTACACTCGTCACAAAGACTTATCCAGCCTGTGAACGTCCTGGGAAACTCTTCTTTCCCACAGATAGGCGCATCATGTGATGTCAACAATCTGGCTGTCTGCAGCGGTGATGTTTCCATATACTAACACTGTACAGCCATAATGGAGAAGTCATTTGGCTGAACTGATAAGATGATTCCATATTTATCAGTCGTATTGTTGCACTCCAGTGCTTCCAAGTGATGTAGGCAGTAAAATAAAATAAACATTAAAGCCAGATTTAAATTATCAGAAAATATATTTTAGAAGGAGCAAGCCCTCTCCATCCCACATAAGAGATGAGGAGGCCACTAACTACCCACAAAAAAGGTGATTCAGTTATATCCCTTTCAATTAAAATAAAGGGGTGTGTGGAGGAACCATTTATTTCCAGTCTCTCCCAAGAAGAGAGTAGCATTAATTGCTCTTTGAAACACATTTGCATTCCAGCAAGGAATACAATAAGTTAAATAAACTTTGTTGTTTGTTTGTTTGTTTAAGGCTTTCCAAACTGTTTCCCAACACATGTTTCCAAAGCCAAATACAACATAAATATAAAAAACGACATCTACCGAAAGAAAGAAGAGGTTTTTTAAAAAAATTATTTAATTCCATTTCTGAATCACTTCCTGTAAAATATCTCAAACCAATTTACGCAGATTAAAAACCATTCTGCACGAGAAGGGGGGGAGGACACTCCATACAGTGGTGCCCCGCAAGACGAATGCCTCGCAAGACGGAAAACTTGCTAGACGAAAGAGTTTTCCGTTTTGGAGGTGCTTCGCAAAACGAATCTCCTATGGGCTTGCTTCGCAAGACGAAAATGTCTTGCGAGTTCCTGCGGGGGTTTTTTCTCCCCCCCTTTTTTCTAAGCCGCTAAGCCGCTTATCAGCTGATCCGATAAGCCAATAAAACACTAAAAGCTGCTAGTAGCGCTAATCTGCTAATCCGTCAATGGCCTTGCTTCGCAAGACAAAAAAACCGCTAGACGAAGAGAATCACAGAATGGATTCTTTTCGTCTTGCGAGGCACCACTGTATATGCAAACAATTGAAAGCAATTTCATATGTAAAAAACACCCCAGCTCCAGGAGAAATACAAGATATAGAAATATGCATATCAATTTATGGAGAAAAGAAAGAAAGAAAGAAAGAAAGAAAGAAAGAAAGAAAGAAAGAAAGAAAGAAAGAAAGAAAGAAAGAAAGAAGGAAGGAAGGAAGGAAGGAAGGAAGGAAGGAAGGAAGGAAGGAAGGAAGGAAGGAAGCCATAGATCTGATTATTGCTGGATCAATGACATGTACTGAAGAAATGAACCTATGCTGCCAATTCTCATAGTAGACTAGTATAAAGTAAGCAGCACTTAGGAGGCACACAAAACACTACCAAACCATTCTACGTTCTAAATCTTATATTAATAATTCATTCATTTATAGTAAATGAATAAATGCTTAAGTCAAGAAAGAACTTAGCATATGAAGTGTAAGTATTGATTTTGGATTATTAATATAAGATTTAGAACGTAGAATGGTTTGTTAGCGTTTTGTGTGCTGCCTATGTGCTGCTTACTTTATACGGATCAATGACATGAGCTGCATACCTGGATCCAGTGTGGTGTAGTGGTTAAGAGCAATGGACTCGTAATCTGAGGAACCGGGTTCGCTTCCCCGCTCCTCCACATGCAACTGCTGGGTGACCTTGGGCTAGTCACACTTCTCTGAAGTCTCTCAGCCTCACTCACCTCACAGAGTGTTTGTTGTTGGGGAGGAAGGGAAAAGAGAATGTTAGCTGCTTTGAGACTCCTTAAGGGTAGTGATAAAGCGGGATATCAAATCCAAACTCTTCTTCTTCTTCTGGATGTCAGATGTCACTGCAATTTACCAAAAGGAAGAGTGGAAGGGGTGAGCCACGGAGAAGTCAGTGCGGTGCAGGTGGAACGGCAGAAACGTTGCATTGGTTCTGCTGCTGCAACCGCACCACACAGAACTTGCAGCCCCTCGCCTCCCTCTCAATAAGACACTCAACCTTAGAAAGTCAGGGGTACACACACACACACACACACCAGCCCTTCCAATCACTGCTGCAGCTGCCCTCTCAGAAATCTCCGACAAAAATCTCAGAAAGGGAGCAGAAATCTCAGAAAGGGAGCAGAACAGGGTAAAGACAAACAGTGACTTTTCTCAGCTATGCAAGCTACGCGGTAGAAATTATTATTATTATATATACTGTCCTATACCCAGTGGGACTCAGGGCTCAGGGCGGTTCACATAAAATCACAGAAATTGTGGGTAGCAGCGGGATATTCACAGCCCTGAGTCCCACTCTGTGGCTAGCCAGCCTTTTCCAACACAGTTCTATCTAACCCCAGTAGCTTTGACATGGTTCTTGACCTTTGGGGGGCGGGTGGGGTGGGAGTTGGGCTGTTGTTCGTGGCATTCCGCACCTGGAATGACATAGATGAGAGGTTTAATCCTTCCCTTTCCGTTATTTCGTTTATTTCTCTATCTCTCTCTCAAGCTATGGGTGTCGTCGGTTGGGATTTCCTTTTGATCTGTTAATTTCTTTATTTTTATCCCCCCCCCCTTTATGGGTTTAAATATTCCCACCCACCCACCACCCGTCCTCCTGTCCTTCCTTCCTCCCTTTTCTTTTTATTTTTTTGGTTTTGTTTGTGTTTTCACGAGCAAAGTGTTTTGTTTCGTTTCAGTCTTTTAATTTTAATTGCAGTCAGATGGCAGTGCCTCTTTACGGCATCACGCTCAAATGTTCCAAGTGTGGAGTTCTATCTTCTGCTGACGTTTCCGCCACAGCCACCAGTAACGCCATGTTAGTTCCTCTAATTTCAACTTCTTTTCTTTCTCCTTTTTTTGTAAAAAAAAATTATTATTTTCTATCCCCCTTGACCCTTTTGGTTAAGAGTCTCCTCCTTCTTGCTCTCTCTCTCTTTCTCTTTTCCTCACCCTGGTTTGATTTCTTATACCCGCCTGGCTCTTCTGTCTCCTTTATTCTCTCCTTGGACCATATTAGGAACCTAGGAAGCTCCTTTATACTGAATCAGTCCATCTATCTCAGGATCATCCCCACTGACTGGTAGTGGTTCTTCAGGGTTTTCAGTCAAGAGTGTCTCCCAGCCCTACCTGGGAATGCCAATGGCTATTGAACCTGCGACCTTCTGCATGCTCTACCACTGAGCTATGGACCTTCCCCAAAACTATAGAACCCCCCCCGCCTTTTAAAAAAAGAGGTGCACCAATTATCCAAGAGGAAGTGCCTGAATTACAAACAGCTCCTTAGAACCCGTTGAAGGCTTGGACTGATGGGTCTTCATCGATTTCAGTCAGGATAGAAACCCACAAACGTGGGGCCAACACCAAAGTAGCCTTGTTCCTTGTGTTCGATCCATCTGCCCACACCAACGTGGCAGCTGCATTTTCTACTAGTCGCAGTTTGGGAAGCATCCTCAAAAGCTGCAATATAGTAGTCCGTCAATGCAGTGGCTCCTGAATGGCCCATCAACCTCTGTGTCCAGAATTATCTCATCCTGCACAGCAAACTTGGGAAGCTATGTCAATATAGGCCTACTCAAGTTTGCATTGCAGGTCTTTTCAGGCCTTGCTGGTGCTTCATTACCTACTTAGATGTGAAGCTGGGAGCTTTCCTCAATTCATGTTCCTACCTCATTTACAGTGGCCCTCACAATGTCACTACAGCTTCCACCATCCCTGACAATTGGCCATGCTAGCTGAAGCTGAAGGGATTTGGAGTCCAGCAACATCGAGAGGGCCACAGTTCCCCATCCCTGTATTAGCACCTGGCTTGCAGAGATCTACTGCCCCTGATAATGGAAGCTCTATTTAGCTGTCAGAGCTAACAGTCACTGATTGGCATTGCTAGGCCTAATTGTAGAAATGGGGATGATATACCTGGACTGCAGCATCCATCACCCCTGACCATCGGTCCTGCTGGCCAGGACTGAAGGGGGTTGGAATCCAACAACTTGGGGTTGAGATAGGTGACCCATAGGGTGCTATGATTCTGTGATTGCAGTTTCCCCACCTGTGAATGATGCTGCAATGATGTTGCAGCCGTGAACTTTCAGTTCAGATTGAGGGGTGGCAGAAAACGAGTCTCCAATACTAAGGTTGATCTTCTGTAGGAACCGATTAATTTGCAGGTGCCGGGCTTATGACTTGTGGCAAGGAAGTGAAAATGACAGTTAAAAAATAGAAGGGAAACTCCATCAATTCCCCACTGCAACTGGTCAGCCCATTTCTTCAAAGCCCTTGCAGAAGTGATGCTGAAATGGACCTTTAATCCATCCTTGGATTGAAGGACCTTTATTCCACCCTTAGATTGAAGGCTGCCTTACAGCATCTTCTCCTCCCGTTGTCCTATTTGACAGAGAATTGTTCTCTGTGGCTGCCCCATAGTGTTCTCCTGCTGTCTTCCACATGCCATTCACATTCCAGTATCCTAAATTAAGCTTGTTAATTAATCTTGGCTTGCATCATTTCAGCATATGATGTTGGCAGTCTAAGGCAGCGATGGGCAGACTTTTGCCTTGTAAGAACTGCTTTATTTGTTTTTAGTTTTCCCAGCTAGAACCAGGTGCAAAATACTGTCTCAGGAGGGAAGGAATGTTTTATGTAAGAAGGGCAGGGAATTTATGCGCACATGCTCAACCCAGGACAAAAATCTGCTTCTGGGATTTCTCCCAAGTGTTTATTTGTTCCAGGATAGGAACCTTTCAGACATTCCTATCATTAGGCTCTTGGGGATCAAAAAGTCCTGCTGTTGTACTGCAAATGGCCAATATATCTATTAGTACTAATCAGTGCTTTTTTTCTGGGGGAACGTAGGGGGACGCATACCCCTAAACATTTTGTGAATCTAAGTTTGGTCTCACTGGGGGCAGTATTTCAATATGAGTAGGAAAATGAGAGTACCCCAAAACATTTATTTATGGGGGGGAAAGCACTGATACTAATTGTAGTATATACTTGTAGCAAAGTGGCTTCTAAAATTGCATAAGTATAACCATGCATATCAGTTTATCCTGATTGCCCTTCTGTTGGGGGGTGTAGAAGTTTAGTTCATTTTTCAATTAAAGGTGGACCACAGTTTCCAAAACAATACACAAGCCAAAATGTTTTATCCACCAAAATCTGTACTTCTCTGAATTTTCTATGCTGTTCTCCAGCCAAGGAATGTGTACCCCACAAAACTGCACACACTAAAGCAAAAGCATGCATAAAAATGTGTATAGTTGCGACAATAACATAGAAACATGCATTACGATAGGAGAAAATGCTTAACCAAAACATGCATGTTGGGCAAAATTAAAGACACAAAAGTTTGTATGAGGAGAAATTCAACCTAAAATACTAGTAATTTTTCCACAGGAGTTTCCCTTTCTTTGTTTTTAAAACAAATTGGGTGTGTAACTCAACTTAAAATTGGAACAATGTGAAACTGAGAAAAACCAGAATTGATCGATTTACCCAGCCCTATTTAGTGTAGGGGTGAAGCTATTTAGATGTTGCTATTGTTAGATGATAGGGGATCAAAAACCATTTACAATCTCCTGCAGATCACTCAGAGATCTGCAGGTAGATCCTAATCTACCTTCTGCCTACCCACATTCTAAAGACTGCTCCATTTTTTTGTGTGGATTTTTCCAAAAGAGTGCATTATAAAAATGTATGTAAATTGTATGCATTTTGTACACACTCTTCCCATAAATATGTATTTCTTCAATGCATTTTGATTCTTTTCAGTGCAGCCCCTCACACCAATAATGTGCATTTAGTATGCATTTTAGACATAACAGATGTATTTATGCATGTGCTTGGGGGGACTAAAACTGCAAAATAAAATCTGGGCAAGTGCCCTGGAAGTGGCCAGCTGTTGCAATCTGATCTGCAAGCAAATTTGGGGGTGTCAAATTGGGTCGGTCCACTGTCCAAATAGCAAATGATTTCCCACGTTATATCCAGAACAGTCATGTGTTTATTTTGCACACGGATACCAAGGCTAGGGTTAAAAATATACCATCATAAGGAGCCTTGATATTACTCCTCTAAGGAATTCATTCTAGCAATGTCAGTGAGCCTTATAATTACCACGGTTCACGATGCACATTTGGCACTCGTTTTGTGCCCCATTATTCAATGCAAATTACTATGTTTGCATGTATTTGCATATATCCGCTTCTGCTAATCGTGGCAGGGCGGAGAGGAGCAACTCTGAAAGCCTCTGAAAATGGCTGTACTAGCTGATCAGGAATAACTTTATGACAGTAAGAGCTGTTTGACAGTGGAACTCTCCTTCACTGGAGGTTTCTAAGAAGAGGTTGGTTTGGCCATCTATCATGGATGCTTTAGCTGAGATTCCTGCATTGCAGAGAGTTGGATGAGATGATCCCTTCCAACTCTATGATTCCAACTCTATGGTTTTAATGAAGGTGCTAGAGCAGTCTTCATCAACCTGGAGCCCTCTACCTGTTTGGACAGCAAAGCCCATCACAGAATTGTAGAGTTGGAAGGTACTCAAGGATCATCTAGTCCAACCCCATGAATGATAATAATAATTTATTATTTATACCCCGCCCATCTGGCTGGGTTTCCCCAGCCACTCTGGGCGGCTTCCAACAGAATATTAAAATACAATAACCTATTAAACATTAAAAGCTTCCCTAAACAGGGCTGCCTTCAGATGTCTTCTAAAAGTCTGGTAGTTGTTCTTCTCTTTGAAATCTGGTGGGAGGGTGTTCCACAGGGTGGGTGCCACTACCGAGAAGGCCCTCTGCCTGGTTCCCTGTAACCTCACTTCTCAGAGGGAGGGAACCGCCAGAAGGCCCTCGGCGCCGGACCTCTGTGTCCAGGCTGGATGATGGGGTTGGAGACGCTCCTTCAGGTCTACTGGGCCAAGGCTGTTTAGGGCTTTAAAGGTCAGCACCAACACTTTGAATTGTGCTCGGAAATCTACTGGGAGCCAGTGTAGGTCTTTCAAGACTGGTGTTATGTGGTCTTGGCGGCCTCTCCCAGTCACCAGTCTAGCTGCCGCATTCTGGATTAGTTGTAGTTTCCGGGTCACCTTCAAAGGTAGTCCCACGTAGAGTGCATGGCTGTAGTCCAAGCGGGAGATAACTAGAGCATGCACCACTCTGGCGAGACAGTCCACGGGCAGGTAGGGTCTCAGCCTGAGTACCAGATGGAGTTGGTAAACAGCTGCCCTGGACACAGAATTGACCTGAAATGCAGGAATTGCAGCTAAAGAATCCCTGACAGATGGCCACCCAACCCCTGCTTAAAACCCCCCAAGGAAGGAGTATCCACAACCTCCCAAGGGAGTCTGTCCCACTGTCAGACAGCTCTTGCTGTCAGGCAGTTATTCCTAATGTTTAGTCAGAATCTCCTTTCTGGTAATTTGAATCCATCAGTTCAGGTCCCACCCCCTGGAACAGCAGAACAGAAGCTCACTCCTGAGTTATGGTAGCTCAAAGCAGCTGGAGAAAGCCAAGTTGAAGATGGCTTTGCTAGGTATTAAGGGAGTGGGGCAAGGGATAGAAAAGAAGAGAGATTGAGGAGTAACTGTAGACATTTTTCTTGTGTTGGGCTTAAGAATAGGTTGAGATGGAGGGAAACCACCTGGAACAGAGGCCTGAAGTGCAGTTTTTGTGCTGTTCCATATCCCTCACCCAAATCTACCCCGGATGTCCTGCTGGCATCTTCTAACTCCTCACAGAGCTCCCATCCTATCCGAAATCTGCTGTGCTCTGCTCTCACAGACACTGTCCTCCTCCTTCATCTCAAAGACATACAGCATTTTTGGGGGAAGGGTGGCAGGAAGTCATCTTTGATCCCTCCTCTCTGTAGAAGAAAAGCAAACCTCCAGCTGTGGTTGGGGTAAAGGTTTGTCCAAGACCCTGTTGATTAAGACAAGGCGATTGTGATTAAGACAAGACCTCCACCAGCCAGGACTTCTTCTCAGCTGATCAGTAAGGTGTTCTACCTATATGCTGTTATAGGAATGACAAGGTTTTTGCAACCTGGTTGAAATATACTCGGAGTCGAGTGTGGATTTCATGCTCTTTATTCAGCTCATAGTAGTGAGGAATGGAAGTTCCCCCAAAATGTCTGCTTTATATACATTATTTACACAATGGGCCCCATGTGATTGGGCTATTTCTGGGATTCTCCTGTAGGCCAATCAGGTTGCAGATTCACTTCCACCTGGAGTTGGATTGGGTGGCTCCTGCGAACCAATCAGCATGCTGCATTCTGGATCCTATTGTTCTAGGACCAATCAGACTGCTGCATTCTGAATCCTATTGTTCTAGGACCAATCAGACTGCTGCATTCTGAATCCTATTGTTCTAGGACCAATCAGACTGCTGCATTCTGAATCCTATTGTGGTTAATAAGAAACCACAAGAAACTAGTTTTGCAGGGAAAACCCCCCTGAAAAACAGCCTTGCTGTTCAAAAACCTGAAACATCCCACATTTCCTTTACCCTTTCGCCTCTTCTCCTGCCTTCATGCTGGCTTCCTTTTTTTCCACTCTAAGGGAGCCATGGTCTAAAGATAGAAACAGATAGTCCTATTACAGTCCAAGACCCTTGAAGACCCCAGAGACGTACATTCTGCTTCTACCTTGCCTTCCTCTTCTCACATCTCTTTCTCCAATCCTGCTGCTGGTTCCTGTTTGGCGCATGAAACACTTGCCTTTCTTCTTCTCACTGCTCCCTGTGACTCTTTCATAGAGCATCTTAAGCTTCTCCTTGCTGGACCTTCCTCCCTGCCTTATCCTTGCCCTACCTCCAAGAGACCTCTTCTTCATGCACCCATCTTTCTCCATACTGCTCAACTCACCTTTCTCCTTCAAACCTGCTCCCTGCAGCTCCCGGCTTCAGCATCGCCTAAAATTTCCTCACATTGCTCTCCTGGCAATCTCTCTTCAACCAGGTTCTCCTTCCTTCCTTCCTTTCTGTCCCACTTAATCTCATTGCCTACCTGTTCCTTTGGAATCTCCCATTTCCATGCCACCTTCAGCTCTTGCATGTATACCCCTGATATCTGAGAATTAACAGCCCCCAAAGATTGGGGAGATGCCTCCTGATCCCCTTCCTGGCTTCTTATTATGAAGGTGTTTGGGGAAAAACCTGTTGCTTTAATTCTGGAAGGGCACTTTTGACTATCCGTTTGCACAAAATCTGAGCACGTGAATTTGTAGCAGACAGACTCATAGGAACACCGAAACATAGAAATCTGCCCTGTACAGAATCGGACCTTTGGTCCATCTAGTTCACACAGTCTACACTGACTGGGTTTCAGGCTGGGAACTCTCCCAGTCCTACCCAGAGACACTGGGGGTTGAACCACCTCTGAGCTACAGCCCTCCCTCATGTTAGGGTCATCAACGTTATCCATTGCTAGAACTGGCAGAAACTGCAAGTGCTTCAAGGAAGTGAGGAAGAGGACCTATGGCTGGGTTTGGTACGTCGCCTAGTGGAAAAGTCTCATCAAAACTCAAGATTCCCTTTTGCAATGGATGGCTCAGGGATAAGCAAATCTGAACGGCTCCTAATTACTGCAAATGCAGAATCCCAACACTGATCTCTTAGAGAAATGATGGACAAATTGACTCTCTTCTTCCTTGCATGGAATATTACCTGTGCTACTGTCTCACTGATCTCTTTCCGTCTCCCCGCCCCTGTTCCATGTGTTGTTTCTGTTCACTTTTTTTGGATTGGGCTGGGTTCTGTTCTTCCCACCCTGTGCATGTCCCTAAGTCCGTTTTATTAACTTTCAAGTTGCAAAAGGGTGCCATTGTTGGGATGTCCTGCTAGCCAGTGTCATATGTTTGAGAAAGAGGTGGGGAGCACACCTGAAAAGAGGAGGTGGGTGATGGAGTTTTTGGGCACAGGGTATGGTTTGTTTTGTTTTGTTTACCAGATTTATGGCTCAGTTTGAAAACTATTCCTTTTTTTAATCAAATCCCGCTCTGCCAGTCCAAAGAGAATCCCACGCCCCCTTTTGAACTATTTGCTCATGTGAGTATTATCAAAATAAGACTTTCCCCAAGGCTAAATATCCAAGTTGCCTCTGATTACCATTGAGGGGGGGGAATACTCAGTGAGCAAAAATAATAATCAGTGAGCATCTCCTTCTCACCATTTGCTACAGAAATAGGCTGTTTAATTTGTTCATGCAAATTTAGACAAGATTATGAGTTGATACCAGGTAAGGGGAAAATATGTTTCTAGAAGAAGTGGCTAAGAGCCAGTTATGAACTGGCCTTGATTCCACCCAAGTGTCTATTGTATAGCAGGAAATGAAATAGATGAATACTCAGAGAAGACCCAGCTACAACAGGAACACACAAAGCTGCTTTTGGTCCATCTAACCCAGCATTGCCTACACTGACTGGCAGAAGCTCTCCAGGATTTCAGATAGGGAGTCTTTCCAAACCCTACCTGGAGATGGCGGGGATTGAACCTGGAACCGTTTGCTGGAAAGGCCGATACTCTACCACTGAGCTATGACCCTCCCCAGCTGATGTTGCCTTATTCCAAATGCACCCGGCTTGAAATTTTTGCTCCCGCATCTTCTGCAAACAGGCTTATGTTGCACTGTCACATAAGTAGACCTCTCTCTCTCTCTCTCTCTCTCTCTCTCTCATGTAGTTGTTTTTGCAAATTGGGGCTGGTTCAAAAAGGGGGAATCACCTCCAAAAATATCACAAGAATTTTTGGGCTTCTTGTGAATAAAGACCTGTTTTGTGGAAAGATCTAAAAATAATGGATTGCATGGAAGATATAGCACATCTTAAAAACCCAGTACACATGAGGCAAGCCTGGATTCATCATTGCATTATTTTTACCCCCACCTTCTTCTACAAGGAGCTCAAGGTGGTAGATATGGTTCTCCAGCTCAAGATTGGTCCACTTTGTTTGAATGCCCCTTGGGCAACAGAGAGATGCTTTATGCATCATTGGGGGAAAAACTAGCAGTCATCGAATCTCGCTCATGGCTAAACAGCACATTAAGGCATTCTCGATTCAGAATTTAACTAATCTAAGGCAAATCAGGTATAATTAAAGCAGGTTTTCTACTCTAAAGGAGTCTCCTCAGGATCCAGAAAGTGATTGCAAGAGCAAACAGGTAGTTTTCATCAAAGCTCCGAGAGAGAGATCCAAAATCGAACAGCTGGGTAATACTTTTACTGGGACCAACCAAGATATCAGAAAAGTGTGGAGAGCTTTTTTGTTCTCCATCAGGCAAGATGGAACGCAAAGCAGAGGATGAGGGGGTCAAGGTGTGTCAAGTTGCACCCCTAGGATTCTAAGATGAAGACACAACCACTTGTCATCCTCAAACCCTAGTCCATAGACTATACCTTAGGTGTGGAGTGTGTAGGTTACGTTAGGGTAAGCATTAATATCATTATTATTACTATTATTATTATTAAATTTTCTACCCCACCTTTCCCTCCAAGGAGCTCGAGGTGGTATACATGGTTCTCCCACTCCTTATTTAACAACCCAGCTCAAGGTGGTGGATATTGTTCTCCACCTCTTCAGTTAAGCACCACGACACCCCTGTGAGGTAGTTTGGACTGAGAGAGGTAGTGCCTGGCCCAAGATCACCCAGTGAGTTTCATGGCCAAGTAAGAGGATACACACCCTGATTTCACAGGTCCTAATCTGACACTCTAACCACTACACCATGGTCCCACCTGTTTTCTCAGTGTGCATCGTTATTTTATGTTTACATATGGCTCCTTCCTTGGTCAGAAACCCTGTCAGCCCCTTTCCTCGGCCGACCAGAATGTCCCGTTGATAGCTCGGAAACCGTTCGGGACAACCCTGCCTCTACCAGAAATTATTCCTCTGTCGCCCCTTGGAAAGCAGAGGTTTGCGGGATCCGCTCGCATGAGCGGCTGCTGCGTCGCAACCGGAATGGCAAGGAAGGCTCAATGATGGTCTCTTCTCTTCCCTCTCGCAGGGCATCGCTGTGGAGCTCCTGTGTGGTCCTACCTCTCCTCGCCCTCACCTGGATGTCAGCAGTGCTGGCCATCACAGACCGCCGGTCAGCCCTCTTCCAAATTCTTTTCGCAGTCTTCGACTCCTTGGAAGGCTTTGTCATTGTGATGGTCCACTGCATCCTGAGAAGAGAGGTGAGCATCTGAGCAGGCATAATAATCCTCCCGCAGGGCCTGTAAGACAGAGCTATTCCACCTGGTTTTCAACTTGAACGTAGCCTGATCTTTTATTCCCCTTCCTTCCCTCCCTCTCCCCTTTTTATGAAGATTACCTGCTCTGGGATCCTAATTCTCCCCTGGTCTCCCCGCTGGCTCAAATAGGACTAATTTAGCCAGCTAGCCCTGGTAATCATCTAATGTTTATTGGATGGATTTTTCCCCAAACTGATTTTTGAATTCTGAATTTATTGTTATTCACATTTTATATAGTATTTTATGCTGTTTTTTATTGCATTAATTAAGCATTTTAAATTTGTTGTTAGCCGCCCTGAGCCCAGTTTTCTGAACTGGGAAGGGCAGGGTTTATATATATATATAAATTATTATTATTATTATTATTATTATTATTATTATTATTAATAATAATAATAATAATAATTTATACCCTGCCCATCTGGTTGGGTTTTCCCAGCCAACAGAATAATAATAATAATAATAATAATAATAATAATAATAATAATAATAAAGCCATAAAACATCAAACATTAAAAACTTCCCTAAACAGGGCTGCCTTCAGGTGTCTTCTAAAAGTCAGATAGTTGTTTATCTCCTTGACATCTGATGGAAGGGCATTCCACAGGGCGGGTGCCACCACCGAGAAAGCCCTCTGCCCGGTTCCCTGTAACCTACCTTCTCGCAGGCCCTTGGAGGTGGACCTCAGTGTCCCCGCTGAATGATGGGCATGGCGACGCTCCTTCAGGTATACTGATTCGGCTCAGCCCAAACTCAAATCTTGCCTTGCTTGAGAAAAGACCATATATTGCTTTGCATAATTACTGGATCAGAAGGCATTGTCCCAGTCTCCTTTGATCTGTCAACTGCTAGGTTGGCAGGAGCAGGGACCGAGCAACGGGAGCTCACTCCATCATGGGGATTCGAACCGCCAACCTTCTGATCAGCAAGCCCTAGGCTCTGTGGTTTAACCCACAGCACCACCCGCATCCCTTGGGAGGTGGGGTATAGGGGGCCTTAATAAAATCTACAAGCCACTCTGATTCCCATCCCATAATCTTTAGCTAAAACAGTAGTGAAGAAAGTTCTTCTGCACACAGTGCATGGTTAAACTATGGAGGCAGTGATGGCCACCAACCTAGATAGGCTTTAAAAGAGGATTGTACAAATTTGTGGAGGAGAAGGCTATCTGTGGCTGTTAGCCATGATGGCGATGTTCTGCCTCCACAGTCAGAGGGGTCGTTGCTTAATAAAGATGGATGAATTGATAAATTCTAGTACCATTCATTAAAAAATTCTGAGGGCCCATTCTCTTTCCGCCCTCATCCCCAGGTTGTTGTAAGGACTCATTCTATAAATTTTATTTATTTATTTCACAATGTGCTTATACTGCCCAATTGCAATGAAACTTCTAAGCCAGGGTTCGGCAAAGTTTTTGTGGCTTGGGCCGGTTCACAGTCCCGCAGACGCCGCGGTGGGCAGGAGTGTGTGTGAGCGCGCACCCATACGCAAACACTATTTCCGGTGCTCCTTCCGGCACAGAGGAGTTGTGCACAGCTTCCCATTGGCTGCAGGAGCTTCCTGCAGCCAATGGGAAGCCAACTGGCATCGTGGAAGGCAGTCCCCATCTGTTCCGCCCTGGTTTAGCACGGCGCATGTGAGTGTTAGGATTTTTATCTCACCAGCTGCGCAGAGAGCAGCACAATGGTTGTTTACATCATGTGAGTGTCTGAGAGTGTGAGACAGGAAGTCTCTGCTCAGTCTCAGTACTGTAGAAGTTACTTTCACTTCTGAGTGAAGTGTGCTCTTCTGTACTTCTGTTCAGAGAGAGCAGACACGCTGATGGAAGCTCTATGTATAGACAATGTAAATCAGTGGCGTAGCGTGGGTTGTCAGCACCCGGGGCAAGGCAAGTAATTTGCGCCCCCTAACCCGTGGATTTGCGCCCCCTAACCCGTGGATTTGCGCCCCCTAACCCTAACCCCCAGATGTTGCGCCTGGTGCGGCCGGCCCCCCTGCACCCCCCACGCTACGCCACTGATGTAAATAAAGTAGTTTAGAGCTACTGATTGTCTCTTTCTTCTGCAATGGGATGCCAGAAGACGAGTGTCCTCTCAGGAGACAGGGGTTGCTTATTACTGGTCTCTCTGGACTGAGGAAGATTTACAGCCAGAGGGTGACCACCGGAGAGACGCCTCGGTGTCTTAGGAAGGTGGTGGCCTTCCCGGGCATTTTTCCAACAGTGAGCTGACCAAGGGGGTGGCTGGGGTCCTTGAACAGGAGGTGGGGATCCATGGGCCGGTCAAACGGGCCGCTCTAAGCAGATTCTGCTGGGTGTGCCTCTGTCCTGGTGCTGAAATGACTTACTGCTCCTCATTCCTTTCCTTTTGCTCCTTATGACGCTCTGATCCAATTCTCTCTCGTGCCACACATTTTCCCAGGTGCAGGATGCTGTGAAATGCCGAGTGGTGGACCGCCAGGAAGAAGGAAATGGAGATTCTGGGGGGTCGTTTCAGAATGGACATGCTCAGCTCATGGTAGGATAAAGTGCCTCTTGTTCCTCTGTTAAGGAATGAGGAAAATGCAGTTTTTCTCTTCTGTAGTGAAGTTACAGGGAACCAGGCAGAGGGCCTTCTTGGTAGTGGCACCCATTGCTGCAGAATGCCCTCCCATCAGATGTCAGGGAGTTAAATAGCAACTTCTAGAAGACATCTGAAGGCAGCCCAGTTTCTCGCAGCGAGGGAACTGCCAGAAGACCCTTGGTGCTGGACCTAAGTGTTCGGGCAGAACAATGGGGGTGGAGACACTCCTTCAGGTATACTGGACCGAGGCTGTTTAGGGCTTTAAAGTTTTTAATGTTTGACGTTTTATTATGCTTTTATATTTGTCTAAAGCCACCCAGGGTGGCTGGGGCAACACAGTCAGGTAGGCAGAGTGCAAATAATAAAATTATTATTATTATTATTATTATTATTATTATTATTATTATTATTATTATTAGTGTGACAAGGGCTGTGCCACTTTCAAACTCATGGAGTCCCGCATTGACTCCACATGTCTGTGAGGTCACCTCCAGACAGCCTGTTTATTTTCCATTCATCCCCATTCGCTTGCACCTAGTTTCCCCATAGGTTAGATGATTAAATAATGCTTTATATATTTTATTTATGGAAATGTACCAGTTGCTTTATATTTTGAAAGATTAAAATAACATCACAGCTGTGCAGAAAGCCCAGCACCGGCTGTCAGTTGAATATGAAATTAGGTTTCAGGTATTATTAGTAGTATCCAAAGTTTTAAATGGCTTAGGATGAGGTTATCTGAAAGACCACCTCGTCCCTTGTACACAACAGGCCAGATCACTTGTGATCTTCAGGAGGAACCCTCCTAACAGTCCCAGAGTTATCCCATATTAGTTTAAGTCTCTAGGCAAACCTAGGATTTTAGCTACAGATAGGTAGCCGTGTTGGTCTGCCATAGTCAAAATAAAAAAAAAATTCCTTCCAGTAGCACCTTAAAGACCAACTAAGTTAGTTCTTGGTATGAGCTTTCGTGTGCATGCACATACCAAGAACTAACTTAGTTGGTCTTTAAGGTGCTACTGGAAGGAATTTTTTTATTTTGACTAGGATTTTAGCGTAGTGGCAACAGTAACTTGGGACACTCTTCCTATGGGAATCAGACAGGCACCTATAATCCTGATGTCATCTGCTGAAAATGTACGTATTTCAACCAAGTGTTTTTAGAGAATGAACTGGATTCTGCGTTAGTCGTTTGTTCTTCATTAGGTGGCTTTAATAGTTTCAGTGTTCACCACCTTGATTCTTTTAAAAATAATAATTATTATTATTTAACTAAAGAGAGAAATGAAATGAAGGGAAAATCAGCTCTACTAGTCTCATAAATTAGCAGGATGCATGCTTGGACTAGGAAAAAAATGTCTCTTGATTTCCACAGAATATTCCACTTTTCTGCCCAGTTAGCTCTTGCACAGCCACAAAAGGCTCTCTTGAGAATTCATACTTGTAAGAAGTTGTCTTGTGCTGAGTCAGACCATTGTTCCATCTTGCTCAGACCTTTCTCCAATCACTATCTTCAACTGAATGTGCATTGAATGTGCATCTGGATTCAGATTCTGCTTTTCCGATCTGTTGCGTTCGACAGGATGCATATCTGAATGCGTCTCTGACCCGCCAACTGACTTGCAGAAGAGTCTCGGCATGCAGTTTTCTCCTCCAGCTGATATATGCAAGAATATGCACAAGCTGCTACCAGCTTCCTTCCCACACACATAACGATACAATAATCTTTATACGATAATCTTTATTGTCATTGTCCCAGACAGAACAACAAAATTGAAAAAAAATCTGCATTAGACATTCAAAAACCAACAAGCCTGCTATCCCAGCCTGATTAGCCCCCTAAAAACTCTGATACCCCATAATTAAATACAATAGACTCCCACAGAGACTACCTTACACTGCTTTTAAAACCAAAATCGCATTTGGATAGAAACTGTTCCTCAGGTGGCTAGTCCTGGTCTTTATAACCCTGTACCTTCTTCCAGGAGGCAGAAGCTGAAAGAGATCATTTCTGGGGTGCACACTATCCTGCGCTATCTCTGCAGCTTCCTTATGGCACCTTGAAGTGTAGATTTGATCCAAGGTGGGAAGAGGGCACCCAATTATTCTCTCCGCAGTCTTTACAA
This sequence comes from Podarcis bocagei, assembly GCF_964188305.1. Lineage (NCBI taxonomy): Eukaryota > Metazoa > Chordata > Lepidosauria > Squamata > Lacertidae > Podarcis > Podarcis bocagei. The sequence continues at coordinate 89,119,920 of NC_138133.1, forward strand.
CCCTGGACAGCATTCTTTTTTCCCTGGCCGTGCAGCACCCAAACTACACACACAGACCATAAGTTGATATCTCCCGCTGGTTATCTCCCGCTTGGACTACTGCAATGTGCTCTACGTGGGGCTACCTTTGAAGGTGACCCGGAAACTACAACTAATCCAGAATGCGGCAGCTAGACTGGTGACTGGGAGCGGCCGCCTGGACCACATAACACCAGTCTTGAAAGACCTACATTGGCTCCCAGTATGTTTCCGAGCACAATTCAAAGTGTTGGTGTTGACCTTTAAAGCCCTAAACGGCCTCGGTCCAGTATATCTGAAGGAGCGTCTCCACCCCCATCGTTCTGCCCGGACACTGAGATCCAGCTCCAAGGGCCTTCTGGTGGTTCCCTCACTGCGAGAGGCCAAGTTACAGGGAACCAGGCAGAGGGCCTTCTTGGTGGTGGCACCCGCCCTATGGAATGCCCTCCCATCAGATGTCAAAGCGATAAACAACTACCTGACATTCAGAAGACATCTGAAGGCAGCCCTGTTCAGGGAAGTTTTTAATATGTGACATTTTAGTGTATTTTTCATCTTTGTTGGAAGCCGCCCAGAGTGGCTAGGGAAACCCAGCCAGGTGGGCGGGGTACAAATAAATTATTATTATTATTATTATTATTATTATTATTATTATTATTATTATACACTCTCCACAGTACAATGGTAAAATGCCATCAACAGGTCCTTTTTCCGGAGGATTCTCAGATTCTCAGAAAGCAAATTAGACAGGAGCAGACGTGAAGAAGGATTGGCATAATTGTCTCCATCCCAAAGGCAGCATTCACCCAGCCTTTCCTCATTTCCCCAACATTTCTCTAACTCTTAATTTCCATATTATATTTGAGCTTTCATGCGACATAAAAGCCGCTTCCAGAAAATTAATGGAATATAGTGCATGTTTGGTGCTAATTTCTGTGTTAGGTGATTCCAGAAATTGCAGCTCACTTAGCCCAGAAAAAAATATTATTATTATTATTATTATTATTATTATTATTATTATTATTATTATTATTATTAAAATTTATACACTACCCTTCATCCAAGGATCACAATATGAAAACACAACAATACATACCACAGTAACAAACAGAAACCCGTCCCATTTAAAACAGATTGTTTAATTGGCCAAAGGCCTGGGAGAAGTTTCACATCGCCAAAAGTTGGGAGACTTGTGTGCGAGTCTGACGCTGCACAAGACACACTGAAATCTGCCTTTTGTTTGACGTTCAAGAACCTGAAACAAAGAGCCATTTCTGATTTAACGAAACCTTCCCCGCTTAACTCAGGTGGAAATTGTCCGTTGACCAGGCTGATAGCTCAGAATGGTTTCAGATACAGATCTAAATGAAAAATCTGGTTATGGTTACGCATTCAGACGATCATCTGCGCCCATCAAAGACTGGAGGGAATTGTGGGAGTGAATTGACAAAAAGCCACAGTTCCATAATGCCATAGGTGCTGCAGTGTGAAAGGAACATTAGACAATGGGGCAGAAGTGGACAATGGCAAATTATAATCAGGAAGACAATATTGCCCCTGTCTGAACACCTTCACTTTTCAATAACTCCCCCTTTTGTTCACACCAGGGTCTTGTTGTTGTGACTCTTTGCTTGCTAGTTCTGGAAATGTGCCAGTAACGATGGATTTGAGGCCCCCCTTTCCTCTGCCACCCCATAACCTGCCCCCTACCCTCCGCCTTGTTGACCACCGCCCCCTCCTGTTTTCTCTGTCTTCCAGACTGATTTCGAGAAGGATGTGGATATGGCTTGTAGATCAGGTGAGCACATCACAGGTGAGAAATCAACAAGTGACCTGGTTTGGGGATTGAGCTTGACCTTAATTTCCTTTTCTTTCTTATGATATATATCCTTGCTGTCTGTTTGTGTCAAAAGTTGCGTTGCGTCTGGTCTGTGCGTCTGAGCTGCTCCCGGCCATTCCTGCCCCTCAAGAGCTCCTGCCTCCTTCCATCTCCTGTAGGCTAACTCTCCTCCACTGCCTTCCTATATGCTTGGGGCTTGGCTGAGGTCAACGGCAACCTCCATGGGGACAGGCTTTTGGAAGGGGCATACATAGAGGAAGAAGAGGCCTAGGCCCAAACTGGACACATTGGTGGAAGCCAGGCTGACCTAATCCCATGACTGCACCATTCATATCTAGAGCCAGGATGGCATGGGAGGGTCTAATTCTGTGACCAGTTCCTGCCCCTCCCCAATGAAAATAATGACACATGACACAATAATTAAGGTTAATGGCTAAATAAGGCCACAACTTTATTGGTTACAGGTGATGAGCGGTATTGGCTTAGGCATTGGTCCTAACCACTATATCTGACTCCAGCCCATCCGCTTGAAGTCCGGGAAGGGTTAACCACCAGTAGGGGGAGTCCTGCTGATGCACATCAACTAGGGACTCCCCTGGGGTCACCAATTGGGGGTGTGCCTTAGGCCCTACTCTCCCTAGGCTTCAGACAGGGCCACAACCCCCCCCCCGAATCCTTTACCGGACTAGCCTTCAATATGTGGGGCAGGTGATGGCGCTACCTCCCCTCTTGCATCTACAGAGCAATACCAATGCCTAACTGCCAATACCCGGAAAGTTATGATGATTTGCTACGAGGTAGGCGAAAAACCAAGTGACTGGTGCCAATTTGCCACGTGGAAAAATTCCTACCAGGCCCCTTAACGGCAACCAACCAAGGTCCATAGCAAGGTCAAGGAACGAAAACCCTATAGGGCGGGAGGGTGGGGAAAGCATTAACAGCTGGCAGGTGGCAAAGATGGAGATCCCCGGTCGTCTCCTGGTTTCAATAAGGCAGGCCACACACCCTAAGCCAGCTGATTGGCTGGCCAGGAGGTGACGTGGCTGGGAATACCCCCAATCGTGCAAGGGCGGGGTTCCACCCTCCACGCACGTGGTGGGGCCGAGAAGTCCGCAACCCCACCTCCTCCGAAGTGCAGAAGTGGCTTTCCTATATCGAAGGGGACTCTGGCATTGATGAGGAGCTGAGACCCTCTTCATGCCCTGTTCCTTCAAGCGTCTTCCAAGGGGGGAAGTGTTGGAGGTTAGGGGGCATGGGAGGAGGGGCAGAAGATTCAGGTGCCCTCCCCTCTGTGCCCCTTCTTGTATAAAAAAAAAAATAGACTCACTTTATACTTGAATGAAAATGACTGCCTTTATTTATCACAGTTAGGTCAGCCCTTGGCAGGTCTATTATTATTATTATTATTATTATTATTATTATTATTATTATTATTATTATTATTATTATTATTATTATTATTTGGCAGGTCTTTATTTATTTAGTTTCTCCCTGCTGTTCAGTCTTCCCAGCTTCCCAGGGTGGCCTGGTTGTTCAAAACAAGACAGAGCCTATCCTGCAATTTTACAATCTAAAAGAATCAAAAAACCACGATATAAGAGGGAAAAGGAACAGGGAGGGAAGAGGAAAACCAAAACTCCAGCACCAGTTTCTAAACAGTTGTTCCTATAACAACTTCTTATTATTATTATTATTATTATTATTATTATTATTATTATTATTATTATCCTGTTGGAGTGACATTAAGCATTGCACTCCCAACACTGGTTCCCACAACCATTTTTGATGCATGATAACATCCACATGAATTGGCTTTTCGTTGGGGCATAGTGGATTTGGGTACATTAGTTTAATCACTGTGTGGGTACTTTTACCATCTTCCCCAATTGCAGTTCAATGGTGGAAAACATTTCAGGAAATGGGTTGAAGCAGGCAGTGACGAGTCCTGATCTGGGCTCCAATTTCTTTCTTTCTTTCTTTCTTTCTTTCTTTCTTTCTTTCTTTCTTTCTTTCTTTCTTTCATTCATTTCATATTTTTTTTACACTGCTTGATTGTAAAAGGGGGGGACCCTCAACATGGTTTTTAAAAAAGATAACAATAAAATTACCAATAAGGAAAAATAACAATGATTTAAAAAGGGGGATCTGCTTATACCACACCCAGGAGGTCTGTAGCACCATTCACATAACAAAAACCACCATGCAGATATCAAAATTTTCCAAAGTAGGGGGTTTGTGGCTTCGCTTTTGAAAACAAAAAAATGGGGGTTCCACACTGGTCAGCAAATTGGGAACCACTGATTTAAGACGTTTGAAAAGTTAAAATAACAATAGGCTCAAAACAGGCTAAAACTCACATCAAATTTCCAAAAAAAAAAAAAAAAAATTCCTTCCAGTAGCACCTTAAAGACCAAGTAAGTTAGTTCTTGGTATGAGCTTTCGTGTGCATGCACACTTCTTCTTTCGTGTGCATGCACACGGAAGCTCATACCAAGAACTAACTTAGTTGGTCTTTAAGGTGCTACTGGAAGGAATTTTTTAATTTTGACTATGGCAGACCAACATGGCTACCTATCTGTAATCAAATTTCCAAACATCTGGATAGGCTTAGAATACAAAGAATACAAAGAAGGCCCCTGCATGATATCAGGCAGTTCCGAAGCAGCTCATGAGACCTGATCATCATGCCAGAAAAACCACTCCGGCTGCCCCTAACCATATAAGAACTGGATGTTTAAATTAGGACATTTAGTGATTTTCAGGATCCTCGCATATTGCATTTCTTCCTCTAGACCTTCCCTGTTCTGGGAGAGGTGATGGGTGAGCTTATTCCTCCAGCATCCTCTGTCTCCTCCGCTTCTCCCTTGCTCTTACCCACGTCCTTTGGGAATTGATCACCCCAGCCTTGCAGACTTGCCTGGGCCTCCAACCTCTTCCCACCCCCTACCCCTCACCCTGCTTAAATAGACCCAGCGCTGCATCCGTTGCAACTGAGAACTCTCTCAAGAATGCCCTGTGCTTCCTCGACCCTCCCTTAAATGCTCTGCTCTCCTCCTGCATCCCTGAATCACCAGGGGGAAGGGGTAAAATAAAACCCCAAAAACACCTTTGACATTTCTTGGGATTTCCTTAAAGATCCTGGACAAATCCCGGCTGCCTTTGACCCTGCATAGAATTCCAATCTTCCAAACCAGGATCTCTTCTTAAGGCTGAGAATTAATTGCTGTCTCCACCTCTATGATCGTTTCTGTATTTTCCTTCTTGGATTTGTTTCCCCCCCTTCCTTTCCAGACTTCTCCTTTTCTGTCTGTTTATATCATGCTCTTTCTTGTAGCCGATTCTTGTTTGCCACCAGGTGTGCTCTTACCTGATGCGGAGGAGATGGAGGCAGTCCCATCTCCCGGGTGAGAGGACACATTTGCACCTGTTTCCTGACTCCATACAGTATAAAACTCTAGGCAATGTTAAAATGCAATGTGTGGAGCTATTCTTCTCATTGTTTGGTTCATCTCTGCTTTCCATTCATCCATTTCCATGCACAAACTTTATCAGTCCTTCCCCATCCTGTCTATCTGCCCATCCCCTCATCTCACTTTCCCTTTCTATTTGTTGTCTGGCTTTTTATCAAGATGGCAGCTTCCCTACTGGGATTTGAAACTAGAGATGTGTTATGTACTGAGTTGAATAGGATCCAAACTGCAGCAGTCTGATTGGTCCTAGAACAATAGGATCCAAATTACAGCAGTCTGATTGGTCCTAGAACAATAGGATCCAAATTACAGCAGTCTGATTGGTCCTAGAACAATAGTATTCAGAATGCAGCAGTCTGATTGGTCGGCAGGAACCACCCAATCATGCTCCAGATATAAGTGAATCCACAACCTGATTGGCTTACAGTAGAATTCCAGAATTAACCAATCATGTGCAGCCCATTGTGTAAATAATGTATATAAAGCAGATACTTTGAGGGGACTTTTATTCATTCCTCCTCACCACTATGAGCTGAATAAAGAGCATGAAATCACTTTGCGACTCTGAGTATATTTCAAGATGGAAGAGGAAATCATCTTAGTTGGATTTATATATGGATTTTGGGAGATTCGACCTGCTCAGACATGTGATTTCTAGGCAATGGCACAAACTGAAGTGCAGACAAGCCCGTACTCTCATGCTCAGTTTTCAGATCCTTCGGGGTGGACTCGCTGTGTCCCCATTCAAGTCTAGCAGATTGGCAGCGAGCCTCACAGAACGAAGGACTCGTCTGGACTGTGGGGAATGCGAATTCTGCATCAGCACTAGGAACAGGGCAGGAATCTGGCAAACGTGTTATGACACCACTTTAAACAGCCATGGCTCCCTGCGAATAATTCTGTGGACTGTGGTATGTTAAGGGTACTAAGAGTTGCTAGAAGACCCACATTCCGCCTCGCGGAGCTACAATTCCCAGAGTTAACTGGGAAGAGGGATTAGTTTGTTAAACCAATCTTGGAACTGGAACTCTGGGAGAGGAACAGGAACCACCTATCAACTCTCAGCACCCCTTAACAAACTGATTTTTTGGAGGCGGGGAGCTGTGACAGTTTAGCATGGTATCATATTGCTTTAAATACAGTGGTGCCCCGCAAGACGAATGCCTCGCAAGACGGAAAACTTGCTAGACGAAAGAGTTTTCCGTTTTGGAGGTGCTTCACAAAACGAATCTCCTATGGGCTTGCTTCGCAAGACGAAAATGTCTTGCAAGTTCCTGCGGGGTTTTTTCCTTCCCCCCCCCTTTTTCTAAGCCGCTAAGCCGCTTATCAGCTGATCCGATAAGCCAATAAGCCGCTAAAAGCCGCTAATAGCGCTAATCCGTCAATGGGCTTGCTTCGCAAGACGAAAAAACCGCTAGACGAAGAGAATCACAGAACGGATTCTTTTCATCTTGCAAGGCACCACTGTATATGGTTTGGATATTCAGACCACATGTATGATTCAGTGAGTGAGTTTACTTTCCAATGACTGCAGCTCACCCTGTAGCCAAGGACCGAGATTGCCCTCTGTCCCACAACAGTCTTCAGTATAGTGACCACTTTGTTTGCTTATTATTACATTTCTGTATCGCCCTCCCTCCAAGGAGTACAAGGTGGTGTGCACAGTTTGCTCCCTTCCCCACATTAGCCACACAACAACCCTGTGAGGTAGGGTAGGCTGAGAGGCAGTGACTGACCTAGCGAGCTTCATGGCAGAGACAGGAATTGAACCCCCGTCTCCCAGATTCAGGTCCGACACTCTGATCACTACACTATACTGGATCAATCCATTTCTGCCCAATTTGATGCATGTTTACTTGTGATGCGGGTGGCGCTGTGGGTTAAACCACAGAGCCTAGGACTTGCCGATCAGAAGGTCGGTGGTTCGAATCCCCGCAACGGGGTGAGCTCCCGTTGCTCGGTCCCAGCTCCTGCAAGCCTAGCAGTTCGAAAGCACGTCAAAGTGCAAGTAGATAAATAGGTATCACTCCGGTGGGAAGGTAAATGGCATTTCCGTGCGCTGCTCTGGTTCGCCAGAAGCAGCTTAGTCATACTGGCCACATGACCCGGAAGCTGTATGTTGGCTCCCTCGGCCAATAAAGCGAGATGAGTGCCACAACCCCAGAGTCAGTCACAACTGGACCTAATGGTCAGGGGTCCCTTTACCCCTTTACCTTTACCTTACTTGTGTTGTTTGGGACTTGTGATCTGGCTGCACATTGGAAGGCTGTCCTTCCGGTGGAGTGCCAACACCAGATTCGCTCCATGGCGCATCAGACTCTTGCTATCCTCGCTCTGCCAGCTTGTGTTACAAAAATGAGTATCCTTGCTGGTGAGCAGAGTCCATGCCCATCGACAAGAGCCAGCTTGCTGGAGAGTGAGCTGCAGCCCATCACTCCTGTTTCAAACAGGGACTATTTATCGCCTTCTCTTTTCAGCTTCAAGGTTTCAAAAGGGAGTGTGAGCTCCCACAAATTATCCCAGTGCCAACATGCCCCTAGGCAGATTCTCATATTGCTTTTTCGTTTGGCATCTCCAAATGACGCCCTTCGATCAAACATGTCGCTTCCCTCTCTGCTGACGTCTTCTCACCTCTCCCTCTTCCTGGCTTCCTTCCCTGTTTTCATTTATTCCCTCTCTCTGTGGTGTCTCTTTTTATCCTTCTGATCTCTCTCAGCGCGGACGATCTTAACCTTAACAAAACCAAAGGCATCCAACAAACGGAAGGATGGCCCTTGCTCCATTTTACACCCCCAACTCTCCAGAGCGACTGTTCTGTAATATTTTAAACAAGCAGCGGATGTTTTCTAAGCACTGCAGAGGTATTAAAAGATCAGGCAGGCACGTCTTAGGGGCTCACAACCTAACAGACATGGCACAAAAGGAAAGGTAAACGTGGAGGGAAGAGGAAAGCAAGCACTGTGACACACACAGAAACACATACCCTGGGAAGCATCCCTTGAGTTGTTTAAATGCATGAGTGAAACTTGGAAGAACAACTAAATGCCTCCATCTTCCCTTGCAAGACGTCTACTGTTTCATAGAAAAAACAGGGTCCAGAGATTTCAGTCACCCCCACATGATCTTCATCTAAGATCCAAGATCTGGGAAATTCATTTCCATGTCCATTAGATATCATAATTCCTCCTACAGTTGTCACGTTTGAGTACCACAGTTCTCTTACCCAATTGGGTTTGCCGCACCCCAGGATGTCCAGATGTCTTAGACCAACCAGCCTTCCCCAAGCTGGTGCCCACATTTAGGATCAGAGTTGTAGTCCATATCATCTAACGGGTGCCATGCAAGGAAGCCCGTCTCACAAAGGCTTGGGTCATTGTTTCTGCTGGCTTGCCCTTGAATTTTGCTGGCTTAGCAAGCACAAGGCACCATAGCAGACCAATTAAATCCCAACAACCTGCAGTTGTGTTTTACAAGACAACACAACCACCCAGCAACAATGTAACGCTCCAGCCCTTAGTCAGGAATTGTTTGAATGAAGCCCCCAAGCCCATATTTGTTGGTCTTTTATTTTCCCCTGTTCTTCAGGGAGGAATAGGTAAAGCAGCTGTTCTGCTGATATGCTGGGTAAGTATTTGGTTCCATGACTCTGGGGTGTATCATAGAAGACAACCATGAATTCTTAACTCTCTTTTCCTTGCAGCTGAGAGTTGGCTGAACAACAGCAATATATTGTTTATTTATATCTGTGATGCATATGTGTGTTTTGCATGTGATGTTCTCCATCTCCTACAGAATGTGGCTCTTTCTTTTCTTATAAGTGCTGAAGCTGCTCTTTTGGTCTGAAAGCATCTAGAGGATATTCTGCATCTAATCTCTCAAATAGGGAAGGGACAAAAATACACTTTATTATTAACTTTATATATACATTATTTGATTGTTTTAAAAAAAATCAAAGCAGTTACAATAAGAATAAAACAATAAAATTATCAGTAAAAACAGTTAATAACAACAATCTTAAGTATTCAGGGGAAAAATAAAATCGACAATAAACTCAAAGGAGTTTAAAACAGACATCAGCATTTTGGATATCTGGGTAGACATGTCTAAACAAAAATGAGTTTAGCAGGCTCCAAAAAGAAATCAATAGGCAGGGAGTTCCAAAGTGTAGCAGCTGCAACACTAAAAGTTTGAGTTCTTACAAATGCGGAATGAGCTTTATTGAGCACCTGTAAGAGTGCTAGTTCTGCAGATTGAGGCCATCAATCAAGCATAATTGGGGAAAGGTGATCTCACAGGTAAACTGATCCCAAGTTGTTAAGGGTTTTATATGCTAGTGGTAACATGCTGAACTTGGCCCAGTAGCAAACTGGGAACCGGGGCCAAGGAGTCTGAGCAAAGGTGTCCTGTCTACATGGGACCAAGGTCAAGGATAAAATCAATAAAACATTTTAAACCAATATAGGTAACTAGGTTATATATCCATACAATGTTTGCATCATGAATGAAACACAGTGGATTAAACACGGGATCTCGAGAGGACATATAAATCAAATTTATTTATTTATTGACATGTATAACCCAGTCCGAAAAGCTTGTGGATTAATTTTAAACATAACCAGGCAAATTAGAAACAGGCCATTTATTTCTTCATCCATTGTCTTCACATAATGAATGAATAGGAGACAAAAAATCACTCAGTAGCTGTTGAAAGCAGAGCCACTAAGTCTAGAACAAGAATGAAACAAGAGTGAAACTCTAATCCCCCTTTAAAATGTGTTGCAGGGGGGCCGTTATTGACTTGTATTTGTTTCTATTTTGGTTATGTATGTTGTGTTTTTATATTGAGATTTTATGTTGTAACTGCCCTGAAACCTGCGGGTATAGGACGGTATACTAATTTAATAAATAATGATGATGATGATGATAAAATAAAAAATCCCTTTAGGAGCCTCTGTTCTGGAGATAGGTGGGGACATCCCTGGGTGGTGTGATAATGGTGAGAGTCATTTTTGTTGTGTAGCAAGACACGTCCAGTTCCATCGGTTACTGATGCTTTGCCTCTTTCCGCCGACCCATTAGTGCTAAACAAAGACATCAGCACTTGCCGCACCATGACCATCACGGGGACTCTGAAACGCCCGTCCCTGCAGGATGAGGAGAAGCTGAAGCTGAACCACCAGAAGGGATCGTCCAACTTCAACAGTCTTCCAGCCAACGTCTCCAAGATGCACCTCCAAGGCTCCCCACACTACCTGGGCGCCATCAACCTCAACGACTTCAGCAATCACACCCTCACTCTGAAGAAGGACAAGAGCCAGCCTCCAAAGTCCATCTATATCTGCGATGGGGACATCTTCAAGAAGCTGGACTCAGAGCTCTCTCGGGCGCAGGACCAAGCCATAGACGCCAGCTACGTCATCCTGCCCTCCAACACCGCCACCTTGAGGCCGAAGCCTCCGCCGCCTCCGCCGCCCCCCAAAGACGATACAAAATACAGCATCAACATTGACCAGATGCCCCAGACGAGGCTCATCCACCTCAGTATGGCCACTGACCCAGGTTTCGTTGTCAAGAGCCCTCCAAGGGAGCCTGTGGTCATGGGATGCGGGGAGGGTCAGGCTTCGCCTATGTTGCAGCAGCAACAGCAGCAGCACCAGCTGTCGCCTCCGATGGTTAACAAGTCTGGTGACTCACAGATGCCAAACAGCTTGTGTGACACGGGCGAGTCTGGCAACTCTGGCATGGTGTCCAAGAGTGAGACGGTTTCCACCCTTTCCATGAGCTCCCTTGAGGTATGTGGCTGGGTGGTAGCTACGTGATATTGCACACATTTTGCATGGAGAACATTGCAGGTTCCTTTGCATCTCCAGTTGGAAAGGACCTCAGGTCCCTTGGCTGAAGTAGACCAAGCTGTCCCCAAGGCCTTGAAAAAGAACCAGTCGTATTGATAGAATACGGGGATAAATTGACTGGCCGGAGTAAGGTTGGGGGGAGATAGCAGAGGCATATTGTCATTGAAAGTCTGCTCAATATTGATCCAGAGTAGATTCCAGTGTATAGTTAGCAGAGTAAAAACTTACACAGGTTGCAGGGGTTTCCAAAAATAGACCAGAGACATTTCATCCAGCAGAGCTTTACTGCATAATGGTCACAAATCTAATACATTCAGGATTGGCACTGTCCATAAGAAATCCAGTTGCAGCAGACATAACTTAGCAATAACTTATAACTGGAGAGACCTGTCAGGAGTAAGCCTGGACCAATGGTACCAAATAGTATGGGAAACAGCCTTACTAGAAAAATTAACCAATAAACTGAAACTGATACGGGGACAAATAGAAGAAAATGCTTTCACCCCAGTATGGCTCCCCTTTATCACACACACAGCCCAACAAGACAATGACAAAAACCCACCAACAGCATACAAATCAATATGGCTAACCTGATCCAAAACATCCACCCACCCCACTCACACATGAAAACAAAGACCACCACAGTCAACCACAAATGAACCACCACACCCATGGCCAACCTCAACCTCTCTCACCACCAAAGGAACACAAGTGAACAGCAAAGAACCTTCACAAGCAATGCTGACACAAAACCCCACATATATTAAGTAAAATAGAAACATCACCACCCCACCCCACCCCACTCATCTTTCCTCCCCCCTCTACCTCTTTCCCCCTTTTCTTCCTAATGTCTCAACAAATGAAACTGATCTGCAAAAAATGTTACTTGGGGGGGGGGGGGAGAGAGAGAGAGAGAGAGAGAGAGAGAGAGAGAGAGAGAGAGACATTGCACATACTTTTGTAAACCAAGAAAATCTTTAATAAAAATAAATTATAAAAAAACACAATAACTTATAATAAGTCTAAAACTAAATACTATATACAGAACACCACACCAGTTGGAAAAGAGATAGAAAGAGAAAGTGAAACCCGGGCTCCTTCTGGCCTCACTATTATAGTCAGCATGACCTTGACAGAAGAGATAAGAGGACCAGTTTAAGCCAGCTGTACTCAGCTTCTCTGAAGGAATAACCCAAACATCGAGAAGTTGCTGCTTGTTCCTTTCACACAGACACACTTCCAGAACTTTCTTGAACTAAGTAGAATAGGAAAGATCTCTACACATCAGATCAATATTTTCTGCACTAAGAAATGTAAACTGGCCTATATAAAACTAATCAGAGAGAGGGATGGTTTTCATAAAACGGGTTAAAACTTTCTAAACAACTGAGTAGGATTATCTATACTAAAATGTTTTTAAAAGCATACAGCCTGCCTGATATCAAAAGGCAGGGAGCTCCCAAGTGCAGTTCTGCCACACTAAATCACTGATTTCTTTAAAATGTAAAATTCACATTCTGTAGCTCCTGTAACTGTGCCAGATCAAAGCGGTTGATATGGGGTCACGTGATCTCATCGGTAAAGTGGTCCAGGTCCCAGATTGTTAACTGATCCCAAATCATTAGTGATGGGATCGTGTCCTCCACTGCTCCTCTGAGCAGCAGGCTAGTGTGGCAGAGCACACATACAGCTCTGTTTTTTTCAGCAGAGGAGAATGGCTAGGGGCTTCATCCACCACCTGAGGCTGTTGCCTCACTTTGCCAAATGGTAGGACCACCCCTGGACTCCGCACGGCTGCCACGATTGTGGCCATTGCTGCAAATTGTGTACACCAAGTGCCTCTTTGCATGGTGCTTGCTCAAGGAGAAATATCCCCCCCCCAAAAAAAAAAATCAGTGGCAAAAAAAAATGTTGTCAGTTTCATTGGGGTGGTATCACCCGACTGCCAATCTGTCTTTCTCTTTCAATCCCCAGAGACGGAAATCCCGGTATGCAGAGCTAGATTTCGAGGTGAGTACTTCCCCATTTACATAATGGACAGGTCTTATCATCCCCATGCCTCCATTGAATTTAGTTTCATATATAGTGAACTGACTGTCCTAACACCCAAAATGTCTAGAGTCATTGTCTGAGTCCTGAGAACCCATGAATCAGTTTGTGTCATATTCAGAGCTATTTTTTTTCCAGCCAGAACTCCCTGGAACTCAGTTCCGGCCCCTCTCAGGTGGGCGCCATTGCCATTATAAGATGAGAGAGGCATTCATAGTGGGTTCTGGCACCTCTTTTTTCTAGGAAAGAAAGCTCTGCGTATTCCCCATAACAAGGGGTAATTTTCTCCACTGGAATGTAAAGGTAAAGGGACCCCTGACCATTAGGACCAGTCGTGGCTGACTCTGGGGTTGTGGCGCTCATCTCGCTTTACTGGCCGAGGGAGCCGGCGTACAGCTTCCGGGTCATGTGGCCAGCATGACTAAGCCACTTCTGGTGAACCAGAGCAGCACACGGAAGCGCCGTTTACCTTCCCGCCGGAGCGGTACCTATTTATCTACTTGCACTTTGATGTGCTTTCAAACGGCTAGGTTAGCAGGAGCAGGGACCAAGCAACGGGAGCTCACCCCGTCACGGGGATTCGAACCGCCGACCTTCTGATCAGCAAGTCCTAGGTTCTGTGGTTTAACCCACAGCGCCACCCGCATCCCTCCCACTGGAATGTACATTGATGCAAATGTGTGCCTAATTTGACTCATGGGCAGTGCACAGAGAATTTCTGGTAGCCAGGCATCGAAGAAAATGTCCAGCCACTGTATCCCAGAGTGTTGCATAGGGCACCTCTCTGAGTAGGCATAGCATAAACTGAAAGAATGAAGTGGTTCGTTTTGGATGAAAAATCCTATATACAAACAGCAACCTCATTCTCCTTATGTAGCCCAAACTGGACCATCCGCTTTCATGAGGATGTTATTAAGAGGCTTGGGGGAACCCCAAGGTTTGCAAAAGTACAAAAAGGGGTGAACCCACCAAATGGAAACCCCCTGCAAACGGACATCCTGCGTTCTGAGAGCAATGATCATTCTCAGTACTCATTGGGCCATTTAGGGGGGTTTTCAGTCCTGCATTTTTACTTGGCTAGGACTAAAGATGGGGGAGAAATTCAATCCGGTTCACATTTAAAGGCAGCCCTACCTAATTCGCAGTTTCCAAAACAGTTCACACATCTCTGAATTTTGCAGTGGAGTTCCAGTGTGTTCAGAAATGCACACACTAGGATTTAGTATGCATCAAAGTCTATGCATTAGAGAAAATAGCATACAGAAATGCATTGCACTACTACAGGTGCCATATAATAATACTCATTACACACTTGTAAGAAATCAATCTTTTACTATGGTAGAACACACTTTGGAACTCCCTGCCTATTGAAACCAGGCAAACGCTCTTTGTGGTGCTTGCTTAAAATGTTTTTGTTTGGCGACCCTATCCACAAATGTAGCAGGCTGGCATGTGTATTAATCCTTTTGCTTTCTGTTGAGTTTAGTTATCTTTTTTGATTTCTTTAAAAGCTCATTTAATTATGTTACAAATGTTTTAGATACCTCTTTAACCTTTTTATTGATCACCTTAACATGTTTTTAAAAACTGTAAACGGCTTAGAAGTTTTATAATAACCAAGCAGTTTATAAGTGTAAATCAGTAAATTTATATTAGGGGAAACTGCACCCAAAAATAACTATATTAAGAGAGACCTGCACTAAAACACTGAAGAATTTTCATCAGATCTCTCTCTCTCTCTCTCTCTCTCTCTCTCTCTCTCTCTCTATATATATATATATATATATATATATATATATATAATGAAGTGATATGGAAATGTGGAGAAATGAGGACTAGAACAATGAGAAACTGGGACAGATTCACCCATTCCTAATTAGGTTTAATTGATCTCACAATTCCTTCCTGGGGCTTTGATGGACCTGGGTTATCCTGACCTGTTTCTCTCTCACCCGTTGCAGAAAATCATGCACACGAGAAAACGCCACCAAGACATGTTCCAGGACTTGAACCGAAAGCTGCAGCATGCAGAGAAAGAGAAGGAGTCCCCAACAACAGACAGCAAGGTGAGTTCTGGCCCAGTTTCCTGAAAACTCCATCCTTGGGGACCTAATTTATTTGGGGGCCTGCAAACAAAGGATCTGGGAAATTCCAAAAACCATAATTTTGCACCTGTGGGCAAAACCCTCCTGCCTTTTATTCTCCCCCACCCATGTGAGGATATTTGCAGTTTGAAAATCTGTTTTCGATAAGTCTTCTTCTTCGTTTGACTGGAGAAAAGCTCAAATGACTTCAATTTTTCTCTGTGTCTTCTAAATATAGGGCTGCCATACGTCCTGGTTTTCCTGGACATGTCCAGGAATCGCTGGCCAAAATGGTATCCAGGCAAATTTTTGCCAAATGATGGATGATCCCCAGCCCATAAATTTTCCCCATAAACTGTTCAACTGGAAGTTCTTTCTGGAGAAACTTCAGCCTGCCTTTTTTCAAAAGCTGCATTCTACTGTCCCAATGCTATCGACCTTGGATGATGGCATCATTCCTAAATCTCAGGCTCCGCCCACCTGTTAAACCTCAAGGGGGGGCCAGAAATAATGATCTGGCCCCCAAGCAGAGTGCCTGGCCTACAGCGCTACCTGTGCTTTAGTAGACCACACAGATGGAGGACTAAACTCAAGAGTAACACTATCTCATACTTGGTGCTACACCTGTGCAAAAATAATAATAATTTTCCATGATTGAGCTAAGCAGCAGGGGAGATTTGAGAAATTTCTGCACGAAGAATTACTTCTTGCAGATACATCCTGGTTATTTATCCATGACCATCTTCCTTTATTCTGGATTAATTAAGGCAGGATGAATCAGAAGTCAATACCAGCTTCTAGTTCAACAAAAACATTTCTTTTTTCACCAGGCCTTTGGCTTTGAATTATCTACAGCATTTTTGTTTTCATGGATGGGATGTTTTAATGTAGGTTTTTTTAAAAAAACAACAACACCAAATTGTCTTAGGTTGTTTTTAAAGCTGGTTTTAATGCATGTATGTGTTTGCTTGCTTAAAATATTGTAAGTCGCTTTGAAAAAGTGAGTAATAAATTTAATAAATAAAATAACTAGGGTATAATCTCAAGATTGATTCTCCCCACACTGCCTTTAGAAATTAAGAAGAACCTTAGTGCAGTGACATAACACCTCTTCTGCAGGCAGAATGACCCCGATTCAATCCCTGGCATAGAAGCACAGAATCATAGAATTGTAGAATTGGAAAGGACCCCAAATGTCATCTAATTCAACCCTTGCAATGTATGAATATCCCGGTATACCTGGAGGTGTAGCATCTCCAGGTATAGCATCTCCAGGTGTAGCTGGGAGAGACCATTGTGTGAAATCTTGGAGAGCTTCTGCCAGTCAGAGTACACAATATGAGCTTGATGGACCCAAAGGTCTGACTCAGTAGAAGGCAGCTTTCTGTGTTCCTATGGAGGCGCGTAATGCAACACTGCTTGCCAGGACTTTATGGTTTCTTTTGCAGCTTCCTCTCCAGTTCTGCACGTTTCCCTTTCCCCACCAAGCACTATGTTTTTAAAGGGTAAATGCTCTGGAATGGTTATTTCACTGTTCTCCTGGACACAGGAGGCGCACCCTTATTCCTTGGTGTGCGCCAATTCAATTACGTTGATCAAAGAGGAGGGAAACACCCTGTTCTCTCTTGTGCACTCAGGCTATAAAACGATGGAGTGTTTCTTCGGGCGGAAGTGATAAAACTAACGCTAGCGTAAGTCTTACTTGCCTGCATTTCCTTAATGAACCTCATAGAGACATCCTCCCCTCCAATCCTCGCCACGGCGCATGTCTTCAAACGCATTCTCCTACCCTTAAGTAAGCATCCGGTCCTCTCAGTCATGGACCAAGCACCCCTCGAATGCTCCTTTGACCCTTCCGCTCCCGACATCGCACAGAAAAGAGGAATCATGCAACTCTCCCAATCCATTTCCCCCGACATTGTTAGAGCCTTGACTGCATCCCTCCCAAACCATACCTACTTGGCAACCACCTTCTCTTGCCTTGCCAATGTCCAAAGATGTCCACTTCGCCCATCTCAGAAGCATGTTTTATGGTTGCGAAGCTTTTCCATCACCTTGGTTCCATGGCTACCCCAACGACTGTCCTGACAGCAGGTTCGGGACAGACATCGCCATTGAGAAGAAGAAAACCTCCCTTCTTCACACAACACATCGAGTCGTAGAATGGCAAAGCAGGAACGGACCCTGAGGGTCTTCTAGTCCAATCCCCGGGCATGCAGTAATCGTGGCCACTGTCTGGAATTCACAAACATAAGACAAGAGTTAGTGAGAGGTCTTCAAGTCTGATGTCTTCCAAAGAGGACTAGATGATGATGATGATGATGATGATGATGATGATGATGATTATTAAATTTTATTTATATCCCGTCCTCCCCAGCCAAGACCTGGCTCAGGGCGGCTAACACCAGTATAAAAACAATTGATTGAAATACAACTTAAAAACAAGATTAAAATACAACATTAAAATGCAGCCTCATTTCAGTAGGAACTCAAATCAAAAACATTTTTGGGGATGAAAACATCAAGTCTTCACCAAGGCCAGCTATCCAGACTGGTCCTACATGGGCCAGAAAAAAGCCAGGGAAGTCCCCAAATAGGAGTTCCATCACAAAAGGAGAAAGGAAAAAGGAAAGAGGGGGAGGGGATCAAGTTGATTCCAAGCCAAAGGCCAGGCGGAACAACTCTGTCTTACAGGCCCTGCGGAAAGAAATCAGATCCTGCAGGGCCCTGGTCTCATGAGAGAGAGCGTTCCTCCAGGCTGGGGCCAATGTTCAAAAGCCCTGGCTCTGGTTGAGGCTAATCTGACTTCCTTAGGGCCCGGGACCTCTAGGGTGTTGCTAGTTATGGACCCTAAGGTCCTCCGTGGGGCATACTGGGAGAGGTGGTCCCATAGACACGAGGGTTCTAGGCCATGAAGATAGATAAATATTTGGAGAAGGATGGGGGCAGTCTGTCAGTGACTATTAGCCACGAACATTTATAATAAATTATTATTATTATTATTATTATTATTATTATTATTATTATTATTTTATTAGAGGTTTCCTAGTGCTGTTTTTCACCCTAGCTTTTCAGCTCAAAAGGCCCCCAGAGCAGCTGTTTTGCGACAAGAAAAAAAAATGTAACATGGTCCCTTGACGCAAAAGGAAAGGAGGAGGAGGAGGGTGGAGGAAGGGCAGCATTCCTGCTCAGAGACAGTATTGCCACTGAATGCCAGCAGCTGGTGAGCAGTAACCAAACAATTAAGCCCCTGTGTTGCCAACAATTATCAGTAATATCCAAAGCAACACGATGACCAAGTACAACAATGCGATGTCAATATAAACTCTTTATATAATCTATGCAGAGCATTAAACAGTATGAAATATATGAAATACGCACTCTCTGCAAAACCAAATAAATCTTCTAAATCTCTGAAAGTCACAAAATATGCACTCTTGATGGAGTCTCTTGAAAACACAGAACCATAAGTCTTATGCTTATTTGGTTCCATGTTTTCAAGAGAATCCATCAAGAGTGCATATTTTGTGACTTTCAAATATAAGCTGCTGGTGAGCAGCAGAAGGATGGATCTCTTGGTGTGCCCTTATTGTGGATTTTCATGGACCACTGTTTGAGGCAGAGTGCTGGGCTAGAGATACTAGGATTTCACTGAGCATCCCTTTGAGGCTCAAAATATCTCTCACACGCTTCCTTAAGCACTTTGCCGAAGCTCTTTAGATCAGCCCTTCCCCTCCTGTGAACCAAGACTTGGGGAAAAATGAGCTGGAAGTTGCTTTGCTACCAATAAGCAGGAGACCCTCGAGCAGAACTTACCCAGTCAGTAGAACGTCTTGCTTCTGAAGTCACGTCACTGAGTGATGGGAAGGAGGTTCTCCTGCTCACACTGGGTGATGCTTGAAGCCATCTGATCTCAGCCTCTAACTATGCACTGTGGAGAGGAGGAAGGAATCTTTTGTTCACGTACCACCCGGTATTTGCTTTGAAGGTGATAAAAGGAATATTCTCCCCATCTCTTTTGGGGAGGAGGGCGGTGGCTTTGATCCACAGCCTTGAGGAGGGACCAAATTCAGAACTGTTTCCAGTTCAGTGCAGCTGTCAATCTCCTGCTTTGAGCTGAAGCCTTTCATGGGCAAACCTGATGCCCAGAATTTATGCAGAGAAAGAGGTCTGCAAATGTGGCATTCATTTATTTCCTCAACACATTGCAGGGGCGGGAGGTTAAAATCCCTGGGGCTGTATTTTGTTTTTACTTTCTTTTTTAAAAAAATAAATAATGAATGACTTATTCAAATATTTAACATGTACAACGTGGGCAATACTGGAAAACTATCAGCGCATTTTAAAGGTGTGCTTTTTTTGTACCACTTTTCATTTAAGTAAGACCTATTTCGATGTAATATAACTAATACAATCCATAAATACATAAAGACTATCTTTATAATAAAACAGGCTACAGTCAATAGCCCATCCAGTAAGAACAAATGTTAAGTGATCGGAGGACAAATGGATAGAAAAAGGAAGCACAAAAAGATTTTGGTGCCATTCATCGCTTATTATAAACACCTTCTTAAGATAATCATCTCAGTCTAGTTATATAGACCCACATTATGTACTGGAAGCACTTATTTTTTACATTTCAGCTGCAACTCATTCTGTTGGATGTGTGTTTTCCAAGGCTTTCTTGTAGAAACCATTCCCACTACTCACACCGAACAACGGAAACTGCCATATGTTGGGTAAATTGTGGCCCAAAGCATATATACGTACATATGTACGTATGTATCTGGGGTTGCGTGCTCATCTCGCTCTATAGGCTGAGGGAGCCGGCGTTTGTCCGCAGACAGCTTCTGGGTCATGTGGCCAGCATGACTAAGCCTCTTCTGGCGAACCAGAGCAGCACACGGAAACGCTGTTTACCTTCCGGAGCGGTACCTATTTATCTACTTGCACTTTGATGTGCTTTCGAACTGCTAGGTTGGCAGGAGCAGGGACCGAGCAACAGGAGCTCACCCCATCACGGGGATTCGTACCACTGACCTTCTGAACAGCAAGTCCTAGGCTCTGTGGTTTAACCCACAGCGCCACCCGCGTTCCTTCTAATACAGGTACTGATGGATAATTAATCTCCACTTAAAAGCCTTGTTGAAAAAAGGGATGGCAGGCTCTGGGCACCTGGGAGCACCTCAGGACCAAAAAAACGGATAGAGGTGAAACAACAGGGAGCAACCTTCATGACCACTTCATGTTATAGAGTTGATGTAAGAAAGGTGGAGAACTTTTTAAGTACCAAGGCTCATATTAGAAACATGTAAGAGCTGCAAGGTCACAACTTAAATGTTTATGTGTGTTCCATGCAATTAGTGTGATGTACAGTGGTACCTTGGATGTTGAACTTAATCCATTCCAGGAGTCCGTTTGACTCCCGGAACCGTTTGAAAACCAGGGTGCAGCTATCAAAGCTTCCTGCACTCAATTGGAAGCCGCAGAATCTGCGTCAGAAGTTTGGCTTTCAAAAAACGTTCGCAAACCGGAACACTTACTTCCAGGCTTGCAGCTTTTGGGAGCCAATTTGTTTGGGAGCCAAGCCATTCCACAACCAAGGTACTGTGGGCATCTTGGAGTTGATTGGCCAGCTGGCTCGGCACCAGCTAGAAGGTCTCCCTCTCAGCCTTGCCACTGCGAAGATTCGTCGACCTCTGCTCCTACGTACATCAGCGACTCAAGCTTACAGACTTGAGCACACTTTATTCAGCAGTGTATACTGTGCAACAGAAGAGGCTTGAGGCTGTAGATGCATACTAAGCTACGCATTTATTAAACATAAAGGTAAAGGTAAAGGGACCCCTGACCATTAGGTCCAGTCGTGGCCGACTCTGGGGTTGCGGCGCTCATCTCACATTATTGGCCGAGGGAGCCGGTGTACAGCTTCCGGGTCATGTGGCCAGCATGACTAAGCCGCTTCTGGCGAACCAGAGCAGTGCACGGAAACACCGTTTACCTTCCCGCCAGAGCGGTACCTATTTATCTACTTGCACTTTGAAGTGCTTTCGAACTGCTAGGTGGGCAGGAGCAGGGACCGAGCAACGGGAGCTCACCCCTTCATGGGGATTCGAACCACTGACCTTCTGATCGGCAAGTCCTAGGCTCTGTGGTTTAACCCACAATGCCACCCACATCCCTTATTAAACATAAATCAGGACAAAGAAACATGTCGTCTCTCCTTGCCGTCTTCTCGGAGAGAGCGCCAAAAACAACAGCTATGCAGAGCGGAAGTTCCGCTCACGCCAGCAATCTGTGCTGGAATGTAAACAGACATGTGACACGCAACAATCCCATGTCTGCAGCAAAAGGTGGAATGGAATCCAAAGAGGTACCACTGTATTAGCAGGGGCTGCAGACCCTGCTCATTTTGCTCACCAATCCTGCAGATGCCCCACCCTATGCTAACCTCCTCCTTTGAATTTCATCCCGACTCCATATTCCCACACAGCTCCTCCAGTACTCCATCCCCTCACAGCATGGAGGGATATCCTCTCAAAAGGATGGAAAATTCTTACATCCAAAGAACTAGTGGATAAGTTTTGTAACACAAAAGGAGGTTTATTCCCCCCACCCCGTGAGGTTTCATGAGTTTCCTTCAATTTCTCCTCAGCCATCACACATGTGTACCTTACTTCCATTCCCCCAGTGCTGTGACTGCCTGAATTGAATCCTGCACTCCTTTTCTCTCTCCAGTAACCCCTAATCTTTCCCATGGCAGATATTTCGCATGAAAAACCCCTTTGTGAATTGTAATAACGCTCTTGGTGAGGTTTCTACAGCCTGCTTTATTGAAGAGAATGATGCACCATTTTAAAAGCAAAATATCCCCCTTGGGTTTCGAACATGCTATTTGGGGTAGCGTTATGGGAAGATCCTATTGTGCTTACATCTATATAAATCACAGAATACCACTAAGTTTGTCTGGTGCCACCGAGCAAGGAGAAGTTTATCAGGTTTTTAAGAATGCTTCCTGTCAAATTACATGAGCCTTGGCCTTCCACAAGATGGCAGATAATTATAGCAGTGATCCCTCCCAGTTGATC
Organism: Podarcis bocagei; assembly: GCF_964188305.1. Classification (NCBI taxonomy): domain Eukaryota; kingdom Metazoa; phylum Chordata; class Lepidosauria; order Squamata; family Lacertidae; genus Podarcis; species Podarcis bocagei. The sequence continues at coordinate 89,142,321 of NC_138133.1, forward strand.
CAGAATGATGAGATTTCCGATGGCATCAGGAACATGAATTGTCTGCCATTTTGTGGGAAGGGCAGGGCTTGCATATATTGCCAGGGGATCCCCATTTCCTAATCCTTCCTTCTACAAGCCATTGCAGCCAGTTCATTAGCGTAACAAGGGGAAGGATGGTGAAATTAAGGGCCAAACTAGATGTGATTCCAACTGAGCCATGACTGGAGCTCCCACTTTTTAAAAAAATGCAAATAGCAGATGCAGTGGTAGAGCAGGAATAGGGAACATTTTTCAGGCTGAGGGTTACCTTCCCTTGTAGGTTGTGGAAGTTTTTCTGGGAGCTACAAACAAGTGATTGGCGGAGACAAAAGGAAACTGTATTGTGCAATGGATGTGACTTTTACCTCTATCCCTGTCAGGCTTCAGGGACTCAGCTTCCTCCCCGTTCCCCCTTTGGCAGTAGATAAACAGAACAAAATGAAAGGAGACTCTTACCAGTTAGAGATTTTAATGATCACAGCAAGAGAACAAAGAATCCATTCCTAGGAATGAAGGTGCTCCCAGTTAAAGATTCCACCCACTTCCCCCCCTTGTCACCCACGTCACTACCGCATCTTGCAGCCTGATCTTGCAACCACCAAGCTTTCAGAGCTGCCACCTTATCTGATCTCCTTCACCTTGGACTGATCATATGGACACATTCCAGAGAGAGTGAGTCTGTTAACTCTCTTCTTCTCCTAGCTGTTCCCCACCAAGTTCTTCCCAACTTCTGCCTTCTGAACTATGTCCCTTTGCAAACCACTGTTCCAAATCTATACTGTCCCACTGCTCCTGGGAAGATTCAGGATCCTGCTCAGGAGCAGGGGGAGGCTTCCACCATTCCTCCTCAGCGCAGCCCTCCTCAGCACAATCCCTGACAATACCGCAGGGTGCATTCTAGGTACCCAGAAGTTTCTGTAAACCTCTCCCACCCACATCTCTTCATCCATCCAGACAAGAAGCATTATCACAGCTCAAGGACACATTTCAGCCAAACCAGAGTACCAGAGGGGAGTCCGGAGCAGGGCTGATGAGGGGGTGTGGTCTGGGGAGAGTTTCGGGGACTAAACAGGGAGGCATGGAGGACCAGATTCAAGCACCAGGCTGAAGGGTCTCCGTCCCTCTGGTAGGGCATTCATGGCCAAGGCCCAGTGCCAGGGAAGGAGGATTTATCCTTCTCTTATCATGCAATTACCCCAACCCAAATTGCTCCAAATGGACATGGCTTTTTGGTGCGGGGGGGGGGGGGGAGTAATGAATGCACTGAAGTTGCCACTACAAATGCATATTCTTTAGTAAAGGAGGGAAAGGGGGAAATTACCTTTTCAAATATATTGACTGTCACCTGAGGCTTTTGCAAATACTTGCATTCAAGTAATTAATTTTAAAGCCATCCACCTCCCAATTAATCCAGTGCCATTTTAATCGACCAAAGGCTTTTTTTTTTATCAATGCAGCCAAAAGAATTGACAAAACCTTTTGGCCTTCCTCTCAACTTAATTTCTTGGAATTCTGATCTTTTTTTCTGTTTTGTTCCCCCCTTTTGTTGCAGCAAGAAAAACAGCAGACACCAAACAAGAGACCCTGGGAAGGGATCCGGAAGGTCCACTCCCCGCCGGCGTGGGTTAAAAAGGACATGGAGATGGTGTCACAGTCTCCCTTGGAACTCAAAACTGTTGAGTGGGAAAAGGCGGGCGCCACAATCCCCCTGGTGGGACAGGACATTATCGACCTCCAGACAGAGGTCTGAGGAGCGGGAAAAGCAAGAAGAAAGACTATTTGGGTGTCCTTTTCCCCCCACCCTGGAAAACAAAACACAAAATACAAACAGATAAAGATTTTTTAAAATAATAATAATAAAAAGAGAACCAATCAAACAGGATTGAAATGGAGCAAGAGAGCAATGTCTGTTGGTTTCTTTTCGAAACCTTTCAGTTAAAAGGGAAACATAATATGGAGTAACCTTTGTATTGTTCTCGGGAGACAGAGTTGGTTGGGGAAAACTATTACTTTGTAGAACATAGTAGCAGTAGGTACGGAACGCAATACGGTCTTTCCCAGGTAAGGAAGATGGCCGGGGGGTGGGGGGGGGAAGAGAGAAGGCAACGGCGAAGGGAAGGGAATGATGAAATAATAAGGGGAAAGGGAGGATTAGAGGTTGTTGTCTTCTTTTTAAAAAATGACATCGGCCTCAGCGGCAAATGGATTAAAGGAGGATCTTTACCAAGAGGATGCTGCTAGTCATGCTGCCACAATGGATGTCTGGAATGGAAACTTAGGAGGTGCTTGACTGAGCATTGGGTATCCACAGTTCCACTGGACACATCCTGTGACCCATTGTCTCTTCTAGAGGTGGATTGAGAGGAACCTGCCCACCTCTCTCCTGTCTCCTCGCAGCCACCAGAAGGTCATCAGGAACAGAGATCCCCCTCAACCAGGAAGAGGCCTCCTCGTCAGAAAGTTGGGATTTCTCCAGCAGTCTTCTGGGAGCTAGCTCAGAGGATGCCTGATTGGGGCAGGGAAGTTGGATGGAAGAGGGAGTCCTGGTGGTGGCAGCGGACATCTCCTTCCATCCTAGATTTTCTGAACTCTCCGTAAAAAACAATAACAATAAAAAGTGTGATGTGTGGACAATGAAGAGATCTCCACTTAAGACAATTGAGATCCACTCAACTGGTTTCCAGACAAAAAAAAGAGAGAGAAGAACCTTGAGTGGGAAGGGGAGGTTTTTTTAAAAAAAAAACAAAAAAAAACAAAAAACCAAGCAAACAAACAATGAACAAACAAGAATGTAGGTCATATGTTGACTGCTAGTAGACCCTAGGCAAGCTCATTGTGGGCCTTTGTACAAAGGTTCATGTGTGGCCTCATTTCCCCCCCTCGTTGCTTTCTAAAGACTGAACAACATCTTTCCTCCGGTCTGCTTCCTCAAGTGGACGGTCCCCGGTTAAGAGACATGGAAAAGTTGAGAACATATGGAGAACATTGCCTTAGGGACTGTGAGTCAAACTGGAAAAAAAAAAAATTGAGTAAATTCCACTTGGGAAAAAAAATCTATTTTTTTTTCTTCTTTTTCTTTTCTTCAATAAAAAGAGAACTTGAAACCCAAGGAGTTCCATTTCTTTGGCGTGCATCATTCCACTCATTTTTCCATGCTTCTGTCCCATGAGGATGGGGTGGAGATGTTCTCCCGGCTTTCTCCTGTGAGGAAAAAGTATGGAAGCATCTTAACATGCAGGTCTTCCTCATCTTCAGGGTTTGGATTGTCATATTGTGTCGAGGAAATGGCCTGATGCATTTGGCGTCTTCCTCTTGACACCAAGTTTTTTTTTAAAAAAAATCTGACCCCCTCAGACTTTGAATTCAGAACCACCATGTTTTAAAACACGTTTCTCTCTGTGTTTCCATAAGACCTCAAACAGAAATTGATGCCACCACTTTCCAAGTGGCCAAGTTAGCTGGAAAGTGTTCTGCAAGAAGGCAAGAGGAGTATAAGAATTGATCAAGCAGTTTTGATCTTTTCTGAGGAAAAATGAACATGTGGAATTGCTTCCTCTCTTATTTTCTGGTGGTGAAATAACAAATTGCAAGCTTTCCTCAGACATAATCCTGCCTTTTCTTTTAACCGTAAAACGATCAGCAATATTTCAGTGAAGAAAAATAGATCAGGGGTTTTTTATAGAGAAAAATCACCAATTTTTTTTTTTTGGGGGGGGGGGACAAAGGTGCAGGATCTTTCCCAAACCCACAGACACAGTAAAAGACTCCAGATAACCCCTCCTTGTCTATTTTGTCATAGCAATCTTCGTATTATTGTCCCAAAACTTTTGTTTGAGCATTTTTCATTTGGGGTGGGAAGGGGCCTAATATGCTTTTTTTGTTATAATATTTTGCCTGCAAACCTGCAATTATCTTTTGTTGTTGTGGACTGGGGTTGGGTTGTGGGGGGGACCCAAACTGAATTTGGGGGAAATGGGTTTATGGGTTGAATGGAGAGAGATAGGGAATCATTTCCATCAGGGATAGATTGCATGTACTGAGCAATGTCTGGTGGCTCTCATAACTGTACACACTGATGTCCCTGCTGAGAAAGTCTGTTCCATTTTCTTCAGTGGAGAGTGCATTGTAAAAGTGGAGTTGCATCCTCCATTGCAGTGAATGGGGCAGACTGCAAACACATCGAAGACTGGAGCATACAAGTTGCTCTTGACTTGAAACGAATTTGTCCTCCGTAAGACTCAGTGAAACTGGACATCAGCCACTGGCAACATGTGCCAGGCAAGCAACACCGAAGAGAACAGGAAATGTGCAAGAGCCCTAGGTGTGCTCTTATGCAGTTCCCATTCAAGTGTATATTACGTCCAAGGTCTTTCCAGCCCTTAAGAAGGAAAGTCCCTGGGATAAGGATTGGAGGAAGGGGGAATTCACACCGATCAAATTATTGTTTCTATTTGTTCTCATAATGGGGGGGGGGGATCTCACCAAGAAATATACTGGAAGTTTCTAGGAATGGACTTCATGTGTAACTCAAGGCACAATGAAGCATCTATGGAAGTCAAAGGCTCATCTAATTCATACCTAGCCATACCATTCTCATGTGTTGGGTCTTGACAGCTTGTGTTGTCCTCTTATTCCTTGGGAAAAGCTGTAACTCAGTGGTAGGGATTCTGCTGTGCATGCAGAAGGTTCCAGGTTCAATCTTCAGCATCTCCTGTTAGGGCTGGGGGGGGGGCTTCCTGAAACCCCAGAGAGCCGCTGCTGGTACTGGTCAGCGTAGACAATACTGATGGACCAATGGTTTGATGGCAGGTCCCGTTAGTCCTCCTTTTTCATTATAAATGGTAGTGTATGGTCCCACCAGAGCTTCTTGTGCAAACGCTTCCCATACTTTCTGGTTCCACAGGGAACCTGTGGTCCTCCTGATGTGCAACTCTCATCATCCCTGACCATTGGCGATGCTGGTGGGGGCTGGAGTCCAACAGCAACTGGAGGGCCACAGGTTCCACATCCTTGGTCCATGCTTTTAGACCAGGAACATGGGAAGATCCTACATAGAGAGAGGGGGTGGGAAGACTTCATCTGAACAAATTCCCTTGGAAGGTGGTAGACTAAGGTGACCAGATTTTTTTCAATGAATCCGGGGACACTTATTGTTTGCTATGTAAATGTAAATGCTGAGAAAACTGTAAATCCGGGCACTGTCCCTGAGAAACGGGACCATCTGGTAAACTTAAGGTAGACTCTCTTTCACTGGAGGATTTTAAGCAGAGGTTGGATGGCCAACTGCCATGGATGCTTCCATCAGGGGTGGACTTTTAAAATTTCATTGGGGACCTGTGTGAGGCCAAAGTCCCACCTCTCGCCTTCCATTCTGCTCAATTCACTACATCATAGTTGCAACACCCTGCGCCACTCCTTAGGCTCAGAGCTCAGTGCAGAGAAACTTGGCCACGCCACCCTAAAACTGCCTCTGGTTTTGTTGGACTAAATGACCCACATGTCCCTTCCAAGTTCCAACTCTTCAATGCTATGATTCTATGAAATACTTGGAAAGATGTCCATGAGCAGCTGAAACATCTCAGGTCAATGGGTACAGCTCCCTGCAGTGTATTCGTGCCCTGGATATTAGTGACACTGCATGAGAGCTGCACAGCATAATGCAAATCCCTGGTTCATTTTTCTGAGACTATCACTAGAATCAGCGGCAGCACATTGGTAGGTTGTTGTGCAGTGAGGGCAAAGGTTTGTAAAGTTAACCGGGTGCCAGTCATGGACCACGGAGACTTAGTCCCAAATTCTCACTCAGCCACAGAACTCACTCAAGATTTTAACTACACCTACCTCACAGAGTTGTTCTGAGGATACCATGTGGAATCTTCACCTTCCATGTATGTTGCCCTGAACTCCTTGTTGAAAAGGCAGGGTAGGAACATAAATGAAAAGTGATTAGAGCTCACCCTTAAATCCCAGAGAGACTTGTTTGCACATGGGAAGGCAGAGAAGGGGTTATAGCAGTGCTGGATTCATTAATACCATGCATATGCTAGGTAGATACTTTTTAACAAAATCTCATGCTGGGCTTTACCGAGGTAATCAAAGTATTAAATCCACTGCGATCAAGAGACTTAGCATGAATTCAGTCCAAGTCTGTAAATGTGTAGTTTCCAGACTGAGCTGTATGGGACTCACCAAGGAATGGTCTTCCCTATAGTCTAATGTGGTTGCTTATGACTTGGGGTTGCACCATGATTCTCGTGGTCATTTATTTGTGCACCAAAGTGCACAAATAACCAGTTGGCTTTTCTGGGTAGTTTTGGCATGAAGATGTCATTTTTGGAATGCATCGACCTAAATTGAGATTGTAAATTGCAAGAGTAGCTCATTACATCACAGAACATTCTCAAAAGCGATTGACTGCCTTGAAACAAACAACGAAATGTGATTCATGGGTAGAATTATGGGGAGTATAAGAAATTAAGAGGACAGTTTATGAGAAATGAGTGGGGCTACCAGGGGTCAGCAAACTTTTTCAGCAGGGGGCTGGTCCACTGTCCCTCAGACCTTGTGGGGGACCAGACAATATTTTGAAGAAGAAAAAAGTGAACGAATTCCTATGCCCCACAAATAACCCAGAGATGCCCTTTCAATAAAAGGACACATTCTACTCATGTAAAAACACGCTGATTCCTGGACCGTCCACGGGCCGGATTGGGAAGGCGATTGGGCCAGATCCAGCCCCTGGGCCTTAGTTTGCCTACCCATGGGCTAGACCATAAGGCGGACTGAGATTTACAGAAACAAACCATCCAATTCTTTGTGTGACAAGGGACAGGGAAAAGGAGTCATATTCATCCTATTAATGCAAGGACTAAGATGAGTGCAGGGACGCGGGTGCCGCTGTGGGTTAAACCACAGAGCCTAGGACTTGCCGATCAGAAGGTCGGCGGTTTGAATCCCCACAACGGGGTGAGCTCCCATTGCTCGGTCCCTGCTCCTGCCAACCTAGCAGTTCGAAAGCACATCAAAGTGCAAGTAGATAAATAAGAACCGCTCTGGCGGGAAGGTAAATGGCATTTCTGTGTGCTGCTCTGGTTCGCCAGAAGTGGCTTCGTCATGCTGGCCACATGACCCGGAAGCTATACGCCGGTTCCCTCAGCCAGTAAAGCAAGATGAGTGCCGCAACCCCAGAGTCGGCCACGACTGGACCTACTGGTCAGGGGTCCCTTTACCTTAAGATGAGTGCAACAGGACTTTCCCCTTGACTCCCCCATATGGACACCTCACATCCTCACATCCATTTGGAGGTCTTTAAGCAGAGGCTTGACAACCATATGTCAGGAGTGCTCTGATGGTGTTTCCTGCTTGGCAGGGGGTTGGACTCGATGGCCCTTGTAGTCTCTTCCAACTCTATGATTCTATGATTCTATGATCCTTTCCATATCTGCTCTGGAAAGTTGAGGGAACTCCCAAAACAGATTTTTGAGGTGCACAGGGCGAGGAGACAGTGAAAGTCCCAATGCACTTGTGCTAAGCAGGCCATGATAGAACACTATGTTGAATGCAACCCAAAGTCTTCCTCCCTTCTGCCATTGTGAGGAATTGCTGTTTTGCCCAGATCCAGGTATGCGCAAGCATGGCATGGCTATATGTCTACCTGTTGACCAAGGAGAGTGTCATAGTTAGCCCAAAAGACATTGTTTGCAGGGAAAACACAATCAGCAACAATGTGCCTTCTAACAGGGAGTGCTTGCAGTTCCAGACAGAATAAACAGAAGTCATGCACCCAGACAAATATTACCGGTCTGAACAGGGGTGACCACTGTAAGCATAAACCACAGAAAGAGTCTAAATGAAGGTTTGAACTGCTGTTTTACATAGAATCATAAAATTGTGGAGTTTATTAAGCAAATGAAAGGAGCACCAACTTTAAAATATCAAACCACACTCCTGTTCTATGTCAGCTGCTTGATATGAAGGCAATCTTACTTACCGTATGTTTCTAATATATTCTATTATATTGTGGGGTTTTGTCTTTATTTTTTAAACCACCAGCAGCATAATGACATTTCTTTCATAATTAGTATGTACTGTTACAAATAAAAGAAGTCTGTTAATTTAAAACCATTTTATTTTTTAAAATCCTTTTTTGGGGGGGTTACTTTGCTTTGTTTTTAAGAATAAAAAGTTTACCTATTTTTAAAAAAGAAATCTGTGATGTAATGGTCATGTTTTAGATGATTCTTTGAAAGTCAAAAGCACAAAACAGCCTCAGAATGCTAAGTTGCATATCATTGTAACTACTCTAATCATTCAAAGTGGAAACTATATCCAGTGGGGTATATCTCCTGCTCAAGCTCCTTATAAAGTGGATAAGAGTTCCATGGGAGAATATCTTGACAGATGGTGCCCAAATATTTTTTTAGCACACAAACCTATTCCTACTGTGTTTTCAAGCTTTTAATCTCTGCCCACCCCAATGGAAACTCCATTTTCTTCTACCATCATCCACCAGTTATCCCATTCACTCCAGTAGCAGGTCCATGTTAGGTAATTTCTGAAACAAAAGTTTGTTTGATAACTGTTGCTATAATCTCCTCTCCCCTGCCCCAGTTTTCTTGGGTTCACTCTGTTTCTCCCACCACCGACCTCTCTGTTTGTCAGTTATTTCTGTACAGTTTTCAGAGCACACATGAATGTGTCTTCTTTCTAATAAAAGAACAATGTGTAAATTCATGCCGTGCCGATATATTTTTCATAGAATTGTATGAATAGTCATAGCTGTCAACTTTTCCCTTTTATTGCGAGTAATCCTATTCGGAATAAGGGGATTTCCCTTAAAAAAGGGGGGAAGTTGACAGCTATGCTTCTAGTCCAACCCCCTGCAATGCAAGAATCTTTTGCCTAACGTGGGCCACGGACCCACAACCCTGAGATTGTCTCATGCTCCACCAACTAAGCTATCTCAGCTGCATTTAAGGCACTCTTTGAACTTGTGTATGAAGAAAGAAATGAGTGTGTGTCGACCAGGGATGTCAAAAAATTCTGCTGCAAATAGAAATCCTAGTGGAAATTTCTGATGTCTGCTTAGTCACCCCATGTCTATAACAGAGATCAATCCAGGAGGTACGAATGGTATCTGCAAATGATATGTAACGGATTCTTCCCGCACCCCACACCGGAATGTCCTTTGCATTGAAATGACTGGAGTAGAACCAGGGGCGTATGAAGGGGGGTGGCAGGCCCCGGGTGCCACCCTGGGAGTGGTGACAAGATGGCCCACTGCCTCCCCCCAGCTGTAGAGCGACCGAGGTCCATACAGGTACGAATGCCGCACATGTGGCAGCACGTATGGTCTTTTGCGCATGCGCAGTCTGGATGGGCACTGTGCGTGCACAGTCTGTGTTGGCTATTTGCAGTTTAGTAGCACTGCAGAGAGCTTGCTGGGGAGACCATGCATAACAAGGAACTCAAAAAGAACTTTAACAAGGTTTTAATAACAAAACAAAAACTCCTTTTACACTAAAGATAACAACAACAAACATGACCCAACCCATCCCCCAGGGTAATGAGAGAGCTAGGTGCTGCTCCTTATATACTATACCCAAATGCTGACACAACTTAATTAACACAACCTAGCAGCACCTGCTATGTTTCACAGCTGTAAGACTGTGTCTCGTTATTTGCCCTGGCCCTTAAAGACATACACAACTTGTGAAACAATAATGAACCTTCACATTTTACAGTGACCATTCAACAGTCTGTATGGATGCCGCAAGAGCTTCCTCTGCCCCGAGGAGAACAATATCATGACACCATAATTTCCGTAATCAGCTGCTTAGGTTACATAAGTTATGCTCTTTCTCGGGTTAACTCCATGCAGTCACATGATAAATTGCCTAATTTTGCCACCGTCGACAACAAGTTGAATAACGTGGTTCTTGGCAGAAGATGAAGTGCAGCAGTGTGAAAGCAGGGGTGCGTGCATCAAATGCAGAGCAGAATGGACCACTTTGCCTTCTCACATCTCTAATCATGGATACATTTGGGAAGCTGCTGCCTATGTCTGTCTAAGTTGAATAGGGAATCGGGCGTGCATACAGACATAATTTCATTTGTATACCGCCTTTCCATAGTTTGAACAATGCTCAAGGTTGCTCGCAACATAAAAAATACACAATTACCATGTTGCAAAAGTAGTCATATACAAAAACAACAAAAGGAAAAAAAAATAAAAAAAAAATTTTCCAGTAGGTAGCCATGTTGGTCTGACACAGTCAAAATAAATTTAAAAATTGTCCAGTAGCACCTTAGAGACCAACTAAGTTTGTTCTGGGTATAAGCTTTCGTGTGCATACACACTTCTTTAGATACCAATTCAGATATTCTTCTGAAGAAGTGTGCATGCACACGAAAGCTTATACCCAGAACAAACTCAGTTGGTCTCTAAGGTGCTACTGGACAATTTTTTAATTTATTTTGACTGTGTCAGACCAACATGACTACGTACCTGAATCTAGAATCAAAAAATATGCAACCAAACTGAACAGCTTCCACATAAATCACAAGATCCAAAATAAAGATATGTTGTACACCACCCTAATCTTCACAGCAGTTCAAGCTTTTAGGAGTTCCAGTGTCTCTGTTTCTTTGGGAGAATGAGGCACAGCGGAGATTGTGGTGTCTCTATGATATATGGGTGGTTTTTTTTTTACACACATACACAGCCAGAGTCTAAAATGGAGGGGTCCCCAGTGTTACACTCCAAGAGGATCTTGCCTTCTCCATAAGGATTCAAACCACCAGCAGCCATTTCTCTGCCTCTCTCTTCAGCACGTTGCTTCCTAACTCCACCCTATAACTTCAATACATGACACTCAGCTTCTGCTCACATTACACCTATCTAGTCTAAACCCCTGGCTTTATGTAACCCAAGCAGAGGCCACACTCACTTTGATCTTGTGCTAATGACCCATTACCCCAGGCTAACACCTCAAAGGGGATTAGCATGACTTAATTAATACTTAATTTATGTTGATTCCCTAGGATTATCATTGTCTAACACAGAGACTGATCACAGGGGTCTGGCTTTATATACATGAGTCCAAAGCACAGCATCTGTCTTATTCCTCGTTCTAACACCTCCATGCCTTAATTAAATTCTAACGCTGCTGGTGCCAGGAATTTCAGGGAGTCTTGCACCCACAAACTTATAACAATAATAAAAAATAATATCAATAACAGCAACAACCCTCACCCACCCTTAAACAACAGCCCAGCCCAAGTGTCTGTTCAGCTGTGCTCTGGTGCATGGGGTCATGAAGAGTCGGGCATGACTAAATGACTAAACAACAAAGCACAGGTTGGACGGCCACCAGTCAGGAATAGTTTAGTTGCGATTCCTGTATTACAGGGAGGCTGGACTAGATGACCCTCGGGTCCCTTCCAGCTCTACAGTTTTATGATTCTATATGTGATTGCGATCTATTAAGACCCCTAGATCATTTTCACATATCCTATACCCCATATTTCTGCATCTGGTCATTCCTGCCTAGGTGCATGACATTCCCTTTGTCCCTGTTGAAACTGATTTTGTTAGTTTTGGCCAAATTCTCCAATCTCAGAAATTCTGAAATTGAACCCCCGATGCTGTCTTCTGCAGTATTAGCTTCCCCTCCCACTTTGCTGTCATCTGCAAACGGTTGCAATTGAAAGGTTGATTTGCTTTAAATTGCAGACAGCATTTCCCTGCATTCTCAGCTTGCACAAGGCATGCATCTTGTATCAAGACCACTGATTTATTTTTTCTTTTCTTTTCTTTTTTTGAGAGAGAGAGAGTTGGCCTGTCTGAAGAACATTCAAAAGGAACAAACCCCAAAGAAAAGTCAATGGCTATTTTTGTGAGTTCCACGCTCCCCCAACCACCTTACAAAGTTTAACTAATTACAAAACACTTTCAGAAGCCTCCTGCCAAACAGGTGAGAGGATGAGATGAAACAGCAGCTTAATCTGCAGGGACGAACTCCATCAATGATCCAATTATTGAGGATTTGATGCCTTTTTTGTTTCCTTGAGCCCCAGCCCCTCCATTCGGAGATGAAATGCATTTTGCGCTGTGAGCGCAGCCCTGATAGGGACATGCCTTGAATCACAAAGCAAGGTCCATTAGCATATAAATTGATACTATAGGTTTGTGAGCAGGTAGGCTCCTTGGGCAGAGTAATTTGGGGGAGGGGAGGCGCACAGATTATTCCTGGGAAGGAGGGCGCGAATTAGAGTTTTGGCTTGTGCCTCTCATCTAACCGGAGAGTGAGAATGAAAGTCATTTCTATCAGCTTTCGTTAGTTCAGATTAATTCACTAAATCATGCATGTGCTTGGGGTTCTTCAACTCCTCCCTCCCTCCTCGCTTTGGAGATTTTCCTTGTCCTCAGGAGTATTTTCCAAATTAATATGTGATTCTCAGTTATGTTTTTTGATACATTCCTCAAAGTCTTTCCAACCTGCCTCTCCAAAACAGTGATGGCCACCAACCTAAAGGTAAAGGGACCCCTGACCATCAGGTCCAATTGTGGTCAACTCTGGGGTTGCGGCGCTCATCTCGCTTTATTGGCCGAGGGAGCCGGCGTACAGCTTCCGGGTCATGTGGCCAGCATGACTAAGCCACATCTGGCGAACCAGAGCAGCACACGGAAACGCCGTTTACCTTCCCACTGGAGTGGTACCTATTTATCTACTTGCACTTTGACGTGCTTTCAAACTCCTAGGTTGGCAGGAGCAGGGACCGAGCAACAGGAGCTCACCCCGTCGCAGGGATTCGAACCACCGACCTTATGATCGGCAAGTCCTAGGCTCTGTGGTTTAACCCACAGTGCCACCTAGATGGCTTTAAATGAGGTTTGGACAAATTCATGGAGAAGAAAGGGCTAGTGGTGGCCACTAGCCAGGATGACTATGCTCTGCCTCCCCATTTGGAAGCAGCAATGCTCCTCAATACCAGTTGTTAGAATACCAGTTGCCACAGAAGGGGGTGAGTGCAGGAGTACTCCAAGCCTGTTGTGGATTTCCCCACTGGGGCATCAGGTCCCTGTGAGAACCGGGTGCTGGGACATTGGCTTGATCCAGCAGGCTTTTCTTGCATTCTTCTGTTCTTAGTAAGCTTGGCATTAACTGATGATGATCAGTAAGTGCTTTGCAACCTTGTGCTTCATGCAATCGAGTTGTGTGGACAGTTGGTCTGCCAGAAGATCTTGCGGCATCATCAGGTGACTGTCAGACATTAGAATAGAATAGAATAGAATAGAATAGAATAGAATAGAATAGAATTTATTATTTATACCCCGCCCATCTGGCTGGGTTTCCCCAGCCACTTTAGGCGGTTTCCAACAAAGTATTAAAATACAGTGGTCTGTTAAGCATTAAAAGCTTTCCTAAAGAGGGCTGCCTCCAGATGTCTTCTAAAAGTTTGGTAGTTGTTCTTCTCTTTGACATCTGGTGGGAGGGCGTTCCACAGGGCGGGTGCCACTACAGAGAAGGCCCTCTGCCTAATTCCCTGTAACTTCCCTGTAACTTGCAGTGAGGGAACCGCCAGAAGGCCCTCGGCGCTGGACCTCAGTGTCCGGACTGAATGATGGGGGTGGAGATGCTCCTTCAGGTATACAGGACCGAGGCCGCTTAGGGCTTTAAAGGTCAGCAGCAACACTTTGAATTGTGCTTGGAAACGTACTGGGAGCCAATGCTGGTCTTTCAGGACTGGTGTTATGTGGTCTTGGTGGCCACCCCCAGTCACCAGTCTAGCTGCCGCATTCTGGATTAGTTGTAGTTTCTGGGTCACCTTCAAAGGTAGACCCACATAGAGTGCATTGCAGTCATCCAAGTGAGAGATAACTAGAGCATGCAGCACTCTGGCGAGACAGTCCACGGGCAGGTAGGGTCTCATCCTGCATACCAGATGGAGCTGGTAAACAGCTGCCCTGGACACGGAATTGACCTGCGCCTCCATGGACAACTGTGAGTCCAAAATGGCTCCCAGGCTGCGCACCTGGCCCTTCAGGGGCACAGTTACCCCATTCAGGACCAGGAAGTCACTGCATGAGGAGGTCTGATCCTTAGTATAAATTTCAAAGGTGTGTGAACCTGATGCTTTCCCCCACACCCCTTTCTGAATTGTCCCAAGAAAAGCATTAAAAACATGAAGCATTAAAATATATAAATAAATAAACTGGAAGTGTGATGGGCTAGTTATCACTAGGAACCATAGCAAAAAAAACATGCTGGTCCTTATTGTCTGAAGACAACCTGCAAGTAAAATGTTGTATTTATTTGGTCCAGGTTGGAGTTGTGGATTACCTGAATCCATACTTACCATGTGCTCCAAACCAGGATTCCTTGTGGGTTAGACCTGTAGTTTCATCTCCAGGAAAAGGCGCGGATGTGGGGTCAGAATCAAGGGCAGTAGAGTATTTTCTATTTTCTCTTTCACCAACTAAGAATTTGCAAATTCCTTATAAGAAAGTTGTTCCAGCCCTTCAGTCATTTTTGTTGCCTTTCTCTGTTACTTTGTTCAGCTCCACAATATCCTTTTTGAGGTGCAACAACCGAAGACTCTTGAGAGTCCCATGGACTGCAAGAAGATCAAACCTCTCCATTCTGAAGGAAATCAGCCCTGAAGGCTCACTGGAAGGACAGATCCTGAAGCTGAGGCTCCAATACTTTGGCCACCTCATGAGAAGAGAAGACTCCCTGGAAAAGACCCTGATGTTGGGAAAGATGGAGGGCACAAGGAGAAGGGGACAACAGAGGACGAGATGGTGGGACAGTGTTCTCAAAGCTACCAGCATGAGTTTGACCAAACTGCGGGAGGCAGTAGAAGACAGGAGTGCCTGGTGTTGCTCTGGTCCATGCGGTCACGAAGAGTCGCACACGATTAAACGATTAAACAACAACAACCAGAACCATACACAATATTCCAAGTTTGGAGGCAGCACCATCAGATTGTATTGCATTGCAATATTTGTAAAACAGGATTATAATTTGCCACGGGCAGCTAGCTCTCTCCCGTTGTGCACCTAATAGGGATCTCTGAGACATGAGCTCAGTTAGGCTCAAATACCTCTCTCGGCAACAAGGTTGTTCTTTCTTCTTCGACACAGTTGAATATGCCTCCCTACATCTCCATTGCCAGCTGGCTATGCTGACATTTTGCCCCTTAAAGATTGGACAGGCTGCAAAATCAAACGAAACCCATCCATCATAGATTACTTTGCATTCACGTCGCCCTTTGACGGTCGACTCGGAGACTCACTCGATACCCCTAATTCCTTGGTTATTGCTATGCAGATGACAAGATCTGATCTCCACCTTAGGTGGCCTTTATATATATTAAAAAACACAATTAAAGCTTCATTTTGCTGGGGGAGGGAGGTTTAATTACTTTCTCCCCCACTAAATCTCACTTGGGCACTGGGAAAGTTGTAAAACACACACCGCATTTCCATAATTTCTTTTCTGGAGTTATTCATAATAAAAAGAAGAAGGGAGGAAAGCCCCCCCCCCATGAATCTTTTGTCTTTTAAGGATGCCGCTCCTTCCTGAATCCATTAAGACCCGTCTTTGTAATTTCTCGCATTTTATCACCCAGTTACACCGGGGAAGGCGATTATGACGCCGTCATGGGCCTGATTTGTAAAGAGCTCGTCGGATGCTGTGTAAGACAGGGGTATTAAAAAGAAACAGCCTTAAATTCCAGGAAAGGTTTAACAACGGGGGCTGCACTAGACGTGTAAATAAAAACCAAGTGAGAGAGGCCTCGGGTGGCTTGATGGCCCCATATAATCTGGCAGGCTTTTTATGGGGTGTCATTTAAATTGAGCTGCCTGAATTTTACCATCTGCTCCTTGAACTGCAAGAAGTTTTTCTTTGCCGTTGTTGTATGGGTGGGTGGTCCCCCCCCTTCGTTCCTTGAGGCAATTTACTTGTTTTCTCAGAGGAACACAAGAAGATCCTGCTGGATCTGCCACTGGCCCCTCTAGTTCAGGATCTAGTCCAGCATCCTGTTCTCACAGTGGCCAACCAAATGCCCGTGGGAAACCATTAAGCAGAACCTGAGTTCTAGCCAGCAAATGGAAAAGCGAGGCAATACCCTCTAAAGAAGAATAATTCTTTATACAGTATACAGTGGTGCCCCGCAAGACGAATGCCTCGCAAGACGGAAAACTCACTAGACGAAAGAGTTTTCCGTTTTGGAGGTGCTTCACAAAACGAATCTCCTATGGGCTTGCTTCGCAAGACGACAATGTCTTGCGAGTTCCTGCTGGTTTTTTTCCTCCCCCCCCCCCTTTTCGAAGCCACTAAGCCACTTATCAGCTGATCCAATCAGCAGATAAGCCGCTAAAAGCCGCTAATAGCGCTAATCCGCTAATCCGTCAATGGGCTTGCTTCGCAAGATGAAAAAACCGCTAGACGAAGAGAATCACAGAACGGATTCTTTTCGTCTTGCGAGGCACCACTGTATATAGATAAATATATTTGCTTTCGTAGATTTTCACGGGTACAGGAATGCAGGTTTTGGTGTCTTCGGGTGTCTTCCCGTGTAAGAGTATTTATGAATACAGTGGTACCTCAGGTTAAGTACTTAATTCGTTCCGGAGGTCTGTACTTAACCTGAAACTGTTCTTAACCTGAAGCACCACTTTAGCTAATGGGGCCTCCTGCTGCTGCCGCACCGCTGGAGCACCATTTCTGTTCTCATCCTGAAGCAAAATTCTTAACTTGAAGCACTGTTTCTGGGTTAGCAGAGTCTGTAACCTGAAGCGTATGTAACCCGAGGTACCACTGTACCAGAAAGTTGTGACGAGTTGCTATGAGGTAGGAGAAAAAACAAAGAGGCTGATGCCAATTTGCCAAATGGATAAAAAAAAAGTCCTACCAGGCCCCTTGGGTAACCAAGGCAACCAATGGAAGTCCATAGCAAGGTCAATGCGCAAAATAAGCTGACCTAAAAGGGAGGGAGGATGATCCGAAGAAAGCAGGAACAGGCTGGGAGCAGAGCGCGGCCGCGGCTGTTTAAATGTGGCTAGCCCCGCCCACCAGCCGGCCCTATTGGCCAGCTGAAAGGCTTGACCAATCAGAAGCAGAGGTAGCAGAGACAGCAGCAGAGGCAATGAGAAGCAGGGAGCTGAATACGCCTCCCTGCCGCTGCAGAAAGCTGCTCCCACTCACAGCTTCTCCCCTCTGGGCCTTCCCTCCTATCATATTACTAAAACTCATGAAATAACAACAGTTTGTACCCCACCCATCTGACTGGGCTTCCCCAGCTCCTCTGGGTGGCTTCCAACAAATATAAAAGCATAATAAAGTTAAACTGAATGTTGTAAGATTCAAGACATAACAGACAGTGCTTCTCCATAAAGCATGTTGTTAAACTGTGGAACTCACTCCCACTGATGATGTCCACCAGCTTAGTTACAGTATTGTTTTTAAACTTTGTAAGCTGCCTTGAAGCTCAACCGAGGAGAATGGCAGGATATAAATACATTTTTAAATAATATTCTTTATTGATTTTTCTTTTCTCAAAACAAATATCCAATATCATTGCTAAACATACATTTTCCTATCCCCCCCCTCCCCGTTGATTTCCCTCAACTACCATTTCTGGTTTATTACATCAGATGATAAATTCTGCTGTTTATATACAATATTACATTGTCACATTGTTGTACTTCTTGTTCTCTGGATATAAATACATTTAATAATAATAATAATAATAATAATAATAATAATAATAATAATAATAATAATAATAATAATAATATAGTTAGAATTTGATAGCTGCATGACATGTTTTATATTTGAGTTTACAAGTGAGTCTCCAGTTGATTTTAGGTACATTTATAACCTGCTCAGCTATTTTAAATAACAGTACCCTGCCTTAAGATCACACATTAAGGATCAGGATGGAACAATTCTAAATGCATAATAGTGTTTGAGCTACTGAGGCAGAATAGAAAATGGCAAACATTCCTACATGGAAAGAGCTTTTCAGGAAACAATTCTCTCAAAAAGCAGTGCTCTCAAAAGGACTTTGCTTCTGAGTCAAAAATTGAAACGAGGACATTGGGTGCGAGGGAGACAGGGATAAGCATCAAGGCAAACATTTGCATCTATATGAGCAACACAGAGACTGGTGATTTTTGCACAGAGTCCTCTTTTGCTGGGCTGGGATTTCCAAACAGCCCCAAGTACAGGGTATGTCTGTGTGTACACGCACAAACACACCCATCACATTCCATCACCGGCCAGCAATTTTTAAAAATACAACTTGCACAAGAGAGATGGAAAACCACCTTTTGAAGACACATAAAAGAATCTGCGGGTAAAAAAAAAAGCCATTTGAACAGTCTCTGGGACTAGTTTATTTATGCAAAGTGGAGCACAGGGCACCCAAGAGGGCATTAAAGGCTGATATTATTATTATTTTCACACACAAGACAAGGTTCTCCCTGTGGTGCGACGCTGCTTGCTGGTAGATGTGGTCCTGGTCTCCACGTGCAGCGTGTCGATGGAAGAACCTGAAGGTGATGGCTTAGTTTGCCTGGCTTCTTCCTGGTGGTCAGGAGTGTGCCACTTTTCAATACACCCCATAGCAAAACGCTCAAAGCTCATCAGAGAGAAAAGATGTAGCCTGGCCCATACCCTGCTGTGCTAATGTTCTACTTGCAGTGAGTTTTGTTCTATAGCAATGCACTGAAACTGTGACCTAACTCCCTGCAGTCTGAAGTGGTACATACAGTTTTGCACTTTAGTTTCTTCGCCCTCCTTCTATATCACTCTCACCGCCCCTCCACTTTAAAAACCTTGTTTTCCTGTTCCTTTATGCAGGGACCTTGTTTCTGCTTTGCCTTGTTGCCGGGGTGGGGGACCTCAGGCCCAGGGGCCAAATGTGACCCACTAGACCTCTCTCTTTCTCCATCCTTGGGGACTCTCTTCAGACAGGCACTACCTAAGCCACACACCCACTCCTCAAGCCACACCCCATAACAACTCTGCTCTTGCTCCTCCTTGAGTGCTTTTGCCTGGCTGGAATATGTCCTTTGCCTGGCTGGTATGTGCCCTTTGCCTAGCTGGGATGTGCCCCTGGGCTCTGAGATGTGTCCTTTGCTTGAATGAGATGTGCCCTTGGACTGTGGAATGTGACCTTTGCCTGGCTGAGATGTGCCCTTGGACTGCGGCAATGCCACTTGCTCCCCTGGATAATAATAATAATAATAATAAATTTTATTTATATCCCGCCCTCCCCAGCCAAAGCCGGGCTCAGGGCGGCTAACAACAACCAAATAATCAGTAAAATAATCACACAATCTAAAAATATTCATTATAAAAATTAATTAAATCAAATTGATGGCAACCAATTAAGCAGAATTATGTGTAGGTTGCCAGAGGAGGGAGTCAGGCTGCGCCCTGACCAAAGGCCTGGCGGAACAACTCTGTCTTGCAGGCCCTGCGGAAAGATGTCAGGTCCCGCAGGGCCCTAGTCTCTTTTGACAGAGCATTCCACCAGTTTGGAGCTGCAGCCGAGAAGGCCCTGGCTCTAGTTGAGGCCAGCCTAACCTCTCTGAGGCCTGGGACCTTGAGGATGTTATTATTTGCAGACCGTAGGTTTCTCTGTGGGGCATACCAGGAGAGGCGGTCCCGTAGGTACGATAAAGGATGTCTATGGGTACAAGGATATAAATATCTTGCAAGGGTAGAATGTGGCCTACTAAAGAAAGGTGAGAGTACAACTGTAATAGGTATGAGTTACTCGTGCGTAAGCTGGTGCCTTTCTCGGTTAATTTTGCCTTGTTAAACCTTTCTGACTGCACAGCCCCTTCTCATCGTGGCTGCCTCAGTCACTGGCAGAATCCGTCAGTGGGCGTTTCTTGAACCTCTTCCAACATAAAAGTTGTTTGACACCCAGTCTCCTCCTCCTCCTCTCACTGCGCGGGAGTCTTCTGCGCAGGGAAGGCGTGGGTAGCGGAGGACCTGGGCTCTCCTCACTGATGTCCAGTGAAGAGTCCTGGAGCCCTCTCTCCAATTCCCCCGTCTGCCCCCCCTTTATCCCTGGTGTTGCGTTGATTGGCTTCCCCCTCTACTGAGCTGTTTCTCCCCCTGCTGCTGGGTCCTTCGCCAGCATCATCTGGGAGCCTCCCCTTCGCCTCTCCCTCCGATGTCAGTTCCCTGACAACAACCATTGCTCCACCCACTCCCCCTGACTCCTCCCACTTTCCCCTCTGGCCTGTCCAGTTTTGGTATGTGGCCCCTATGTGGAGAATGCAACCCCTGAGCTGGAAGAAAAAGCTTCCCCATTGTGCTCTAATGCACCCCTCTATATTGACTGTGTTATAGAACCTGCAAAGGCTACTGGACTGAGAAAAGCCCTCTTAGTGACAGTGGTCGGTGGGAAGGACATATTGGCCTTTTCGAGCATTTTTAGGAAAAACCAGCAAGAGAAAGGTGAAGCCTGGTTTCTGTGGCTGTTTGTGGTTATGGGTATTCAGGGTGCATTTGAAGCAGAAACTTTTCCCTGCAGGTCTCATTACTGCAGGAAGATGTTATCTTGGTGCTGGTATTGGAAAGGAGCCACTCATAATTACCGATGCAGCAGAAAAGTCTTAATAAGGACACTTGGGGTGCATGCTGGAGGAAATAGCCCTACTGCTCAATTTGGGAATGTGAAGGAGATTTTTTAATGCCAAAATTAGGCTAAGATGGATGGGCATTTTTTGCACAGGTCTAATTGTGTTTAAGTGGGACGCGGGTGGCGCTGTGGGTAAAACCTCAGCACCTAGGACCTGCCGATCGCATGGTCGGTGGTTCGAATCCCCGCGGCGGGGTGAGCTCCCGCCGTTCGGTCCCAGCTCCTGCCCACCTAGCAGTTTGAAAGCACCCCTAAGTGCAAGTAGATAAATAGGTACCGCTTTATAGCGGGAAGGTAAACGGCGTTTCCATGTGCTTCGCTGGTTCTGGCTCGCCAGAGCAGCTTCGTCACGCTGGCCACGTGACCCGCAAGTGTCTTCGGACGGCACTGGCTCCCGGCCTCTAGAGTGAGATGAGCACACAACCCTAGAATCTGTCAAGACTGGCCCGTACGGGCAGGGGTACCTTTACCTTTAATTGTGTTTAAAGGTAAGTGCACATACATTCAGATGCATAGCAGAAACCTTAGCTTGCCAGTGACCCTTCGAGAACCTAAAAAGTTTGGAATTTTCTCCCAGGACAGCTATGTGAGTCAAAAACCTTAGCAGGTTGAATAATATTTGTGACTTGCCTGTTTTTGAGGGAAGTGAGTCGCAGCTTCCGGGCTCTTATCAATATTTGTTGCCCAGAGAATAATAAATAATATAATATTTTTTTATTTATACTCTACCCTTCCTGGTTCAGAAAAGCAGGCTCAGGGTGGCTAACAACAAATTTAAAACGTTTAATTGATGAAACAAAAAACAGCATAAAATACAGTATAAAACGTGAATAACAATAAATTCAGAATTCAAAAATCAATATAGGGGGGGAAATCCATCCAATACACATTGGATGATCCCCAGGGCTAGCTGGCTAAATTAGTCCAATTTGGGCCAGTGAGGAGACCAGGGGAGAATTAGCTGTGGGATCCCAGAGCGGGTAATCATCATAAAAAGGGGAGGGGGAGGGAAGGAAGGGGAATAAAAGATCAGGCTAAGTTCAAACTGAAAGCCAGGCAGAATAACTCTGTCTTACAGGCTCTGTGGAAGGAGGTTAAATCCTGCAGGGCCCTGGTCTCATGGGACAGAGCATTCCACCAGGTCAGAGCCATCACTGAGAAGGCCCTGGCCCTGGTGGAGGATAATCTGACTTCCTTAGGGCCCGGGACCTCTAAACTATGATTATTCATGAACCTTAAGGTCCTCTGTGGGCAGACCAGGAGAGGCAGTCCCGTAAAACAGTTGGTGGGAACAGTTGGTGGCTCTTCTCTCTTCTCTGCTCTCTTTGGCGATCACTCGTAGCTGAGTAAGATTGTCTTCCATAAACACGGTTTTAACAATGAGTCCGTAAATGTCTGTGGAGGCCAATTCTGGATCCACACATCCTTCCACAGTGGGGACTTACCGGTAGGTTTCTGGGCAGGAGTTGATTACAGTGCCTTCTTCTTAGCACATTTCTCCCTTGCATCCTGAGTTTAAGTGTCTTCAAAGCCCATGACACCTTTGGTAAAGGCTGCTCTCCAACTGGAGCACTCGCAGGCAAGAGTTTCCCAGTTGTTGGGATTTTTTAAAAAAAATTGCCTTGAGACAGTCTTTAAACCTCTTTTGTTGACCACCAGCATTACGCTTTCCAT
Organism: Podarcis bocagei; assembly: GCF_964188305.1. Classification (NCBI taxonomy): domain Eukaryota; kingdom Metazoa; phylum Chordata; class Lepidosauria; order Squamata; family Lacertidae; genus Podarcis; species Podarcis bocagei. Next base: position 89,164,689 of record NC_138133.1, read on the forward strand.
TTTTAAGTTCAGAACAGAGTTAGTTGCTTTGGAAGACGATAATCAGGCATCAGCATAACATGACCAGTCCAACGAAGTTGATGTTGAAGAATCATTTCTTCAACACTGGTGATCTTTGCTTCTTCCAGTACACTGGTATTAGTTCGCCTGTCTTCCCAAGTGATGTGCAAAAAACATTCGGAGACACTGGCATCCAGAGCAGATCCAATGGACTCCACAATTAGTCCAGGTCTACTCTGAGATACAAGCCAGTGACTGGATATGCAAGTTCTTGCACAACAGTGGGAGGCTCCAGAGAACATGACCCCTCCCAAGTCCTCCCAGATCTGGGACCTGGTTCTGGCAGACCAAGATTATGGTGTCTGGTGAAGGACCAAGTGTGCATGACCATTTTTATACCATGTTGGTATGTGTGCATGTGATACAGGCATTCCAGGGTTTCCAGACCTCCAAGGCTCACCTGAGTTTTCAGGTTTGCCTTCCCCATTCCAGGTGGCAGGTGGAGGGCTTGACTCTCCAGGAAGACGAGAGCACCTTGAAAATATGATGGTGATGACTGTGCATGCAGCTTTCAAGTTTCAGCTAGAAGAAGCTCTCGGAAAATAATTGCATAGATTCTCCATAGGAATCTGTCCTCTTCCCTTCCCCTCCCTCCCCTCTCTCCCAATTTACCTCCGTCTCCAGGGCTCAGTTAATAATAATAATAATAATAATAATAATAATAATAATAATAATAATAATAATAATAATAATAATAATTTATACCCCACCCATCTGGCTGGGCTTTCCCAGTCTCTCTGGGCGGCTTCCAACAAAATATTGAAATACAGTAATGCATCAAACATTAAAACCTTCCCTAAACAGGGCTGCCTTCAGATGTCTTCTAAAAGTCTGGTAGTTGTTCTTCCTTTTGACATCTGGTGGGAGGGCATTCCACAGGGCGGGTGCTACCACCGAGAAGGCCCTCTGGTTCCCTGTAACTTGGCTTTTCGCGCTGAGGGAACTGCCAGAAGGCCCTGGGCACTGGTCCTCAGTGTCCGGGCTGAAAGATGGGGGTGGAGATGCTCCTTCAAGTCTACTGGGCCGAGGCCGTTAAGGGCTTTAAAGGTCAGCACCAACACTCGGAAATGTACTTGGAGACAATGTAGGTTTTTCAAAACTGCTCCCAGTAGCTCTCAGCTCTCAGCAGCTGCTCCCAGTCACCAGTCTAGCTATCTCATTCTAGATTAGTTGTAGTTTTCGGGTTGAGCGCATTGCAGTAGTTCAAGTGAGAGAAAACCAGAGCATGCACCACTCTGACAAGACAGTCCGCAGGCAGGTAGGGTCTCAGCCTGCGTACCATGTGGAGCTGGTAAACAGCTGCCCTGGACACAGAATTGACCTGCGCCTCCATGGACAGCTGTGAGTCCATAATGACTCCCAGGCTGCGCACTTGGTCCTTCAGGGGCACATTTACCCCATTCAGGACCAGGGAGTCCTCCACACCCGCCCGCCTCCTGTCCTCCCAAAACAGTACTGCTGTCTTCTCAGGATTCAACCTCAATCTGTTAGCCACCATCCATCCTCCAACTGCCTCCAGACACTCACACAGGACCTTCACTGGTTCTGATTTGAAAGAGAGGTAGAGCTGGGTATCATCTGCATATTGATGAACACCCAGCCCAAACCCCCTGATGATCTCTCCCAGTGGCTGCATGTAGATGTTGAAAAGCATGGGGGAGAGGTTTAATCTCCCTCAAGAATCTATGCAAGTGGGCATCACTTTGAGTTGAAGAACCCAGCTTATGACTGACACCACCTATGTTGAGATGGAGAGAAAGGGCATTCTAACTCTTCCACCACACATGGACACTCATATGAAGGTCTCTTGGGCCAGGTCAGATTGTTTGTCTTTCTAGGCAAGGAGTGGGGTAGTAGTGACCCTCCATCAGCAACGGCAACATCATCGGAACTGCTCTTCAAGGAGAGCTGATGGGGAGGCCCTGAAGGGTTCTCTTGTGGTCTTAATAGATGACCTGCAAGACATGGGGGAACACAGTTTTGGGCAGCAGTCATGGGATTTACTGGATTCCTTGCTAATGCTGTGTGACACACCACACACACACACACACCAATTTGCCACCTTCAGCATCCAGGAGACTATGATTGGGGTGAGAAATAGATACAGGAACTTCTTTCCATTTTTATTGAATGTTTTATATTTCAATCTACTTGTGTTTATGAGACTCACTCCATTTTTTTATAGTAGGGTGTTTATTTGTTTATTTTTATCGCCTCTCATATCCATCTCTCTTTTTATCATCCTAATTTGGTTCTACAGTGATTCTTTTATTACATATGGCTGATAATTGGCAAGATTAAAAAATGTTTATATTGCCTGGTTGTGAGACTGTAAAAGAAGCAGTGGTTTTTATTTTTTTTTATTTTTTTAGGATTTAGGGATGCTCTGCTCTTTTATTTTAAGATATTCTGCGATGGCAAGAAACTTGTGCCTGACAATAATGCGCATTCCTGATTTTCTGAAAGCTTCTTTATAGCAGAAGCATCATTAGGGAGTGGCTAGGATTCTGGATCCATCTGCTTTAGCATCAAATGCAATAAAATGGAAGTACCTTGGCTCTGTCATATGATAACAATCGTATTTCACTTTGTGAGCTGCATGGTGATGATGGACAGCTGGCATTCAGCTAAAATGCCAGACGTGCAAATACTTAAAAGATGCCACCAGTGATGAAAAGGAAATTGGGAGATTATATATATATATATTCTGTCCCTGTCTAAAAGCCACTTACCAGCACAATTTGCTCAGGTGCAATGAGAGGCGATGGAGAAAAGAGTCTGCAAAAATTAGATTTCTTCATCCCAAACTGAAACAAAACCTAAGAATATGAAACTGAATTTGTGTATGCTCATTCTTAGGTATTTCAGCCATTTATATGCATAGCTATCCTTTCTCTTCCCTTCAGATCACCTAATGTTAGAGTTGGACGTGCTCCGTGTCCATCTACATCTGCAGATGGGGAGCTGTTTACACTCAACCGCTCTGGGTGTGCTGACACTGTCTCACTCTGATGTGCTTCCTTTTCCCCTGAAGTGTTCAGTGTGGGTTGTGGGAAGATGTGAGGATTCTGCTGTGGGGAGAGCATGAGTGGGGAATCAAAGGTTTCATGCCCACCACTAATCTCTGATTCACTCCCCCTTAATGGCAGCCCCCACAGCCCAATGATTGCCGCCCCAGGATCATCCTCTCATCATTCTGCGTGCCCTCCAGGATCATTCTCCTGATGATTCTGCCAGTGGCTGACACTGACCCCTCTGTATCAAACCATGTTTCATATATCTAGTCCAGCCTTCTACAGCCTGAGGTCCTCCAGATGTTCTTTGACACCAGCAACTTCCATCATTCCTGACTATTGTTCCTTCTGGATGTGGGGAATCTCTTTTCAGATTGAGGGCTGCATTCCTTTCCGGCCAAACTGCCGGGCCCATATGTCCATGGTTGCTGGAGCTGGAGCCCAAAGTGAGCAGACCAACAACTCAAAATAAAAAAATTCCTTCCTGTAGCACCTTAAAGACCAACTAAGTTAGTTATTGGTATAAGCTTTCGTGTGCATGCACACTTCTTCAGATACACTGAAACAGAAGTTGCCAGATCCTTCTATATAGTGAGAAGGTGGGGAGGGGTATTACTCAGAAGGGTGGTGGGAATGGGAGATTGGCAGATAGTTGAGATGAGCCTGTTGACGACTCCTTTGTAGTAAAACAGCTACTTTGAGATCTTGTATAGAATGTCCTGGGAGATTGAAGTGTTCTCCTACTGGTTTCTCTGTTTTGTGATTCTTGATGTCAGATTTATGTCCGTTTATTCTTTGGCGTAAGGTTTGGCCTGTTTGTCCAATATAGAGAGCTGAAGGACACTGTTGGCATTTCAGAAATAGTCTGGAAAGAGAAGCTGCTGAATTGCAACTCATTACCAAACTTAAAACCATGGAGAGACCTGGTTTGAACAAAGAAATTGGATTCTTATCCCATTATACATGACTAAGCCATTTCTCACCTTCTCACCCCTTGCCTTTTCCTGTAAGACCTATTACAGTCGTTAAGAGTCGTCAACAGGCTCATCTCAGCTATCTGCCAATCTCCCATTCCCACCACCCTTCTGAGTAATACCCCTCCCCACCTTCTCACTATATAGAAGGATCTGGCAACTTCTGTTTCAGTGTATCTGAAGAAGTGTGCATGCACACGAAAGCTTATACCAAGAACTAACTTAGTTGGTCTTTAAGGTGCTACAGGAAGGAATTTTTTTTATTTTGACTATGGCAGACCAACATGGCTACCCATCTGTAACTGAGACCAACAACTGTAAATTTTACCTGTGTTTCTACAGACACTCACACCTCCCTTTCTTTCCTCCATTCAGGCAAAGAAATGAAATTTTCAGAATTTCAAGGACACCTGTCAGCAAGGCAGAAATGCTCAGGGAGAGTATCATAGACTCATAGAGTTGGAAGAGACCACAAGGGCCATCGAGTCCAACCCCCTGCCAAGCAGGAAACACCATCAGAGCACTCCTGACATATGGTTGTCAAGCCTCTGCTTAAAGACCTCCAAAGAAGGAGACTCCACCACACTCCTTGGCAGCAAATTCCACTGTCGAACAGCTCTTACTGTCAGGAAGTTCTTCCTAATGTTTAGGTATGAAGCAGAGTAATAGAATCATAGAATCGTGGAATTGTAGAGTTGGAAGGGATCCCAAAGGTCATCTACTCTAACCCCCTGGAATTCATTGAGTTATTGAGGGGTGTGGCTTAGGAAAGGTTTAAGTGCCAAATGGAGTGGTTTGCAGAGCAACATGTGGTCCCCAGGTCTGAGGATCCCCATCACTGGTCTTGAGCCCCAGTGATGCACCCTTGGGGCAGTTTGCTGGCCAACAATTGTGTCTCACCCCCATCCAACAGAAATCTGTTTATCTCCTGCTAACGAAAGCTCCTATGATGAATATGGGGGGGAATACTTTGCGAGAACCAAACGCCACTTACGAAGGCTTTTGCTTGCCAAGGCTTGTACCAAAAACCCACAGTTTTCCCTCTCTCTTATATCTTCCTGAGGAGCAATTACCTTAAATTAACCTGGGTTCCTGGCAATTGACTGCCTCTTTTATATTCAGGAGCGTGATTCCGAGTCTCTGTTTTAAAAGTGTGTACCTCTGGGAATCTGCGGTACTGAGAAACTCTTGGCCAAGTGCACAAATTAAGTGTAATTACAAATGGAGGCCAAATTTACACTGGGACTTCCTTTGAGTAAACACAGATTTAAGCCTGTGCAATATGCTTCCTCAAACTGATGATAATGTTGCTCACATTGATGATAATGATAAATTAAATTTGTCACTTGAAGGGGTCCAGCCTGCTTTACGTCACCTTGATCCTCACCCTTCTTGGCCATTCTAACAGTAGGGCTGGAACTGCTAGTTGATGCTGCAGCCCATCTCCCATCAAAGGTCTCGTGGGAATTGCCGGGTTGAACTAGATGGCCCTTTGGGTCCTTTCCAACTCTACGATTCTATGAATCTATGAATCTTTGTAGTGATGTATGGAAGTGAGAGCTGGACCATAAGAATTGATGCTTTTGAATTCTGGTGCTGGAGGAGACTCTTGAGAGTCCCATGGACTGCAAGAAGATCAAACCTATCCATTCTTAAGGAAGTCAGCCCTGAGTGCTCACTGGAAGGACAGATCCTGAAGCTGAGGCTCCAATACTTTGGCCACCTCATGAGAAGAGAAGACTCCCTGGAAAAGACCCTGATATTGGGAAAGATTGGGGGCACAAGGAGAAGGGGACGACAGAGGACGAGATGGTGGGACAGTGTTCTCGAAGCAACCAGCATGAGTTTGACCAAACTGCGGGAGGCAGTGGAAGACAGGAGTGCCTGGCGTGCTCTGGTCCAGGGGGTCACAAAGAGTCGGACACGACCAAACGACTAAACAACAAATGAATCTTTGACTGGACTGGTTTGAAAGAATTATACAGTCCTCATATGGGCAGGTTTAGGAGGGGAAATCCCATCGTCATTCATGTGAAATGGCAACACAGTTAAAGAGACTTTAGAAGGGGCATCCCTCAGGATGAAAGCAATGCAGATGAAGGAGTTGAACAGTGACAAAAGGGAGAGAGGAACTGACTGCTTGAAAATCCCCTATAGAACCACCACAAACAATGGCTCCCTTTCCTGCTCTTTGATTTGCTCCTTCTCCTCTCCTTTCATCGAACACTTTATGTCTTGCCATGAAAAATTCTCAGTGTTTTTATGAAGTGCTTTGATCTCAGATATGACACAATTTTCTCATCTCTGTGATAATCACAATATCTTCTCTCTCTCTCTCTCTCTCTCTCTCTCTCTCTCTCTCTCTCTTTCTTTCTTTCCCTCCAGTCATTTTCTACTCAACCTTGATATAAATATTGCTGCTGTTGCTGCTGTTCTTAACATTAGAAATGAGATTCAAAATGAGCTGGAATGAACAAAATTAGAATCTGGTGGTGTGACGGTCGCGTGATATATACTTTCTTGATAGGTTTGGGGTTGTGTGTTGTTGGTTTTTTTCCCAATTTTTGCAATATTTCACAGCTTAACATTCAGAGTCTCAAATGCAACTCCAATCCACATTAATGGCCACATCGGAAAGCTAGTGTGGATTTGCATGCAATTTGCATGAATTTGGAAGGTGCTGCAGTATAACACAGAGACACAAATAACTTCGGCTCCATATCTCTGTTACAGTGGCTTCCACAAAACTGTTTTCATATAGATGAATCCCAGGTCAAATCAGTACAGCAATGAACCCAAGCCCTTAATCATAAAAGGTGGCCATAGCGCCATCAGGGACAGGTAGATGCCTGTATGGCACTCAGGACTTAGTGAGAAAGCATCAGGACCTGATACCTTTCTAGAAATGCTCAGATCCAACCAAAAACAATTTCTCCAACACAGATTTCCCTTTGGGCAAAGAACCACTCCACCCCACAGGGTTGACTTTGTCCAATCACTTGAAGCTCAGGGACAGGGCTGTATTTTCTGGGAAATGATGAGAGTCCTGCAATTCCCCCTCACCTAGCAGCTGTAGTGGAGAGTGCATCAGGAATTCCTAATCCCACTGTCTCCTTTGGGATAATGCCATTCCGCATACAGTGGTACCTCGGGTTACACACGCTTCAGGTTACATATGCTTCAGGTTACAGACTCCACTAACCCAGAAATATTACCTCGGGTAAAGAACTTTGCTTCAGGATGAGAACAGAAATGGTGGTCTGGCGGCACGGTGGCAGCGGGAGGCCCCATTAGCTAAAGTGGTGCTTCAGGTTAAGAACAGTTTCAGGTTAAGAATGGACTTCCAGAATGAATTAAGTACTTAATCCGAGGTACCACTGTATATTCATCCTATGGATTCAGGAACCCCAATGATGCAAATTGTTTCCGAGCACAATTCAAAGTGCTGGTTAGGACCTATAAAGCCCTACATGGCTTAGGTCCAAGCTATCTGAAAGAATGTATTCTCTCATACAAACCTGGCTGGGTTTTGAGATCTCTCAGTCCTGTTGTTGCGTGTTGTGTATGCGGCACAGAAGTTCAGTCAAGTGGTTAAGCTTACCACTGGAAACAACTGTGTAGCAGAGATAGCTTTTACTTGGTATACACAAACACACATGCTACACACACACACTTTTTACAGTTGCTGCAAGAAGTCTTCACTCACTGAGCCCAGAGAGAGTTCTTTGCTTACAAAATCAATGGTGAGACAAAGGCCACAAGGCAAGTGCAAAGTCCAGTTGCTTTCAAAGTCCTGCAACTGCCAGAATTCTCAGAGTCCAGAATCTTTTGCAAGCTGTCCAGCTTCCCACAGACAAGCTGTTCACACAGTGTTCCGCATTTTCACAGGATTGTTCCAACACTCTCCATGTCTCCAATAGATTAGCCTGTACTCCCCAACAATGAATGCTATAGCATGAGTTCTTATGTACCCAGTGCTACACGCAAGTATGTCTAGAAATGTAGATAAGACAGTCACAAGATGCCTGCAGCCACACTGTGGAGGGTAGACATGATTTCTGCATTTTCCCCCTTTCCTTAACACCTGCACTTTTGCAAACACACTTGGTGGGGACACAGGGAAGAGCCTTCTCCGTGGCTGCTCCCAGACTTTGGTACTCTCTCCCCAGAGAAGTTAGACTGACTCCTTCCTAGTTGTCTTTCCACCAGCAGGTGATTACCTTCTTATTCCAACAGGCTTTGATGAACTGACTGCTTTTAATGACAGGGCTGGTGCTGTGCTGCTTTTATTGTAATTATCTGTATGTTTTAAATATATTTAATCTATCTATATCTATCTATCTATCTGTCTATCTATATCATCTATCTATCATCTATCTATCATCTATCTATCTATATCTATCATCTATCTATCTATCTATCATCTATCTATCTATCTATCATCTATCTATCATCTATCTATCTATCTATCTATCTATCTATCTATCATCATCTATCATCTCTCTATCTATCATCTATCGATCATCTATCTATCTATCTATCATCTATCTATCTATCTATCTATCTATCTATCTATCTATCATCTATCTATCTATCATGTATCTATCATCTATCTATCTAATCTATCATCTATCTATCTAACATCTATATTTCTACCTACAGTTTCACTTCTAATAGTGTTTAATTGTTATTTTCCCCATGTTCTTATTTTAGCTATAAGTTGCCTTGAGTCCTAGTCATGCAAAAAAAATAAATAAAAATTGGGTATAAATAAATATATAATAATAATAATATAATAAACATTGTGGCCCAGCAACATGTGGAGAATGACAGGTTTCCCAGCCCTGGATGCTTCTGATCATGCCACAGAGATGAATGGGAATGGTGGCTTCTAATGGCAGTTCAAAGAATGGAGAATATATTTCTCCAACACACCAGCAGCCATGGGCAGCTTGCAGGCTTCAGATAGGCATTTGGTTGACCACTATGAGAAACAGGATGCTGGAACAGATGAGTCATTGGCTGAATCCAGCAGGCCTCTTCTTGTGTCATGATCTAATAGCCTAGAATAAAAACAAACAAACCTAAAACTAAAAAATTAAGGAAAGATTGAAGCATGAGAAAGCCACTTCCGACCCTAGGGAGGAGATGGGGTTGCGGGCTTCCCGCCCCCAACTCTTGGGCGGAGGCTGGCTCTCAGCCCCGCGCGTACAGGGGAATCCTCTGCCGCGTCATCCCCTGCCCAGCCTATCAGCTGGCTCAGGGGGTGTGGCTTGCTGCTCTTAAGGCAAGCGCAGCAAAGGAGCTCCCTCTTTGCCACTGCCAATCAGCTGGGGAATTTCCCACCCTCCCTCCCTCCCTTTAAGGTTTCCCTTCGACCTTGCTATGGACTTTGGTTGGTTGCCGTTAAGGGGCCTGCTAGGAATTTTTCCACTTGGAAAATTGGCACTGGCCATTTGCTTTTCCCCCTACCTCGTAGCAAATCGTCACAACTTCCACGGTTTGGCGGTGAGGCATTGGTCGGGGCATGGATGGATGGATGGATGGATGGGGGAGCGCCATCACCTCCCCCGGTTGTGAAGGGTAGTCCGGTAAAGGACTCCGGGGGCGGGGGCCCATCCGAAGCCTAGGGAGGTCAGGGCCCAAGGCACGCCCTGAGCAGTGACCCCAGGGGAATGCCTAGTTGATGTGCATCAGCAGGGCTCCCCCTGCTGGTGTTAACCCTTCCCAGCCTCTCAGGCATATAGCCTGAAGCCAGATAGTTGATAGGATCAATGCCTAGGCCAATACCGCACATTTCCTGCAATCAATAAAGTTGTGGCCAATTTTCGCCCATTAACCTTAACTTATGGTGTCTTGTGTCTTTATTTCTTCTGGTGGGAGGTGGGAACTCGCCACGTAATGGCTGTTGAGGTGAGCCAAGGGGAGTTGGCCCATCCTTAGTTAGGACCATTGCTGTGTTATGGACCTGAGGTTGGGATGCCACCTACTTTATGTGAAAAGGGGGAGCTTGGGTGTTCTTGCAGTTGTCACAGCATCCCCTCCTATTGAGTTGTCTGCATGATTAAAGCATTGAGCTTTAATCAAGTTCCGTGGAATTAATTTCTACAAGCCGTTGCTTTGCTCCAGGGGAGAAAGGTGAACAATAGGAGCAGAGACCAGCAAGAAAGTCCCAGGTTGCTGGCGTGGAGAGCACAGAGACAGGCGTAATTAATTGTAGCTGTTTAATTCCTGCCTCCTCCCGCTTCTCTCTGTGTCAAAGCCCAGGCGCTTCCGCTGGCGTGTTAATTAGTTCTGCGTTAGCAGGTAGGAAGAGGGATTATCAGAGATGTGGAACATTGAAGTTAAGGAATGGGACCATTGGAAACAGCCCCCAATTAGCGGCCATATTTGCATGGCTGGAATTCGCTCTGTGCCAATGATGGGTTTTAAATAATTGCTGCCTACGTCAGGCCCTATTTGGTCCTTGCCATTTTCAATTATCACCCACCGGCGGTGACCTGATCCATTCCAAGACAATAAGGAAGCTGTCCCACCGATAACTGATTCACTGTTCTGCAGGTTCCCCGAAGCTGTGCTTGATGGGGAGATGAAAGGAGGAAGGGGAACTGATTTTGAATTCTGGTTTAATATCTTAGTTTAAGGCCAGTTTCCTTGAGTCTTGGAGTCTCTGCTGGGGTAAATCCCTTAGTTTGTGGGGAAATTTATACCAATTCAGTTTGCCTTTGAAGGCAAGCCTAATCCACTCTTTCTGAAACTGCAGTGGTACCTCGGGTTACATACTTAATCCATTCCGGAGGTCCGTTCTTACACCGAAGCATTCTTAAATGGAGGCGCACACTTTCCCTAATGAGGCCTCCCACCGCCGGTGTTTGGCTTCCGTTCGGCTTCTGGGGAAATTGCGCTAACTGGAACACCTACTTCTGGTTTTGCGGAGGTCGTTGTCTGCAGCCTTCATTCCTAGGATTATTCTTAGACCGAGTTACCGCTGTATACGCAAACCGAAATGTAGCCATCCTTAGAAAATTGCACTTTTCTGAATTTTGCAATGCAGTTCTTTTTTCAAAAAATGCAAATACTAGAGGCATAAAAATGCACATTTTACTGAAAATAACACGCAGAAATCATTATATTGGAGAACATTGCTTTGCCAAAAAAGTATATAATGGTGAAATTGCACAGAAAAATGTTTATATTTGGAGACATTTGCACTAAGAGGTCGATGAATGTTCACAATAACATGAAAAAAAATTGCAAGTTTTCTTTTTTTTTATAAAATTTTTATTGGTTTTACAAAAAAAATTTAACACAATACAAACATATAAAAAGACATACAAACACGTATAATTTTCATGACCTTTTTTTCATAGACCTTGTTTCTCAGACTCCCCCATACCTCCCCTTTCTGCATCCCAATGTCCAAAATTTTTCAGCAACTTCTAATTAGTTCTATCAAAAATATGTCTTCCTAATCTTTCCTTAAATCTAATCTTGCATCGCTGTAACCCTTTCATTCTCAAAGCCTCGACATTTTAAGATTCATCAAGTTTATAATAGTCCTTAAGATAGATTTTAAATTTCTTCCATTCTTCTTCCGCCGTCTCCTTCCCCTGGTCGCGGATTCTGCCGGTCATCTCAGCTAATGTCATGTAGTCCATCACTTTCATCTGCCATTCTTCCGGAGTGGGTAGATCTTGTGTCTTCCAATACTTTGCGATGAGAATTCTTGCTGCTGTAGTAGCATACATAAAAAAGTTTCTATCTCTCTTTAACACCAATTGGCCGACAATGCCCAAGAGGAAGGCCTCTGGTTTCTTAGGAAAAGTACATTTAAGTACCTTTTTCATTTCGTTATAAATCATTTCCCAGAAGGCCTTAATCTTTGGGCATGTCCACCAAACGTGATAAAAGGTACCTTCAGATTCTTTACACTTCCAACACTTATTGTCAGGCAAGTGATAAATCTTCGCTAGCTTGACTGGGGTCATGTACCACCTATAAATCATTTTCATAATATTTTCCTTTAAGGCATTGCATGCCGTAAATTTTATACCGGTGTTCCACAACCATTCCCAGTCAGCAAACATGATGTTATGACCAATGTCCTGTGCCCACTTAATCATAGCCGATTTAACTGTTTCATCTTGTGTATTCCATTTCAGCAGCAAATTATACATTCTTGATAAGTTCTTAGTATTGGGTTCTAACAATTCAGTTTCTAATTTTGATTTCTCCACCTGGAAGCCAATTTTCCTGTCTTGTTTTTACACCTCCATTATTTGATAATAATGGAGCCAGTCTCGTACTTTAGGTTTCAATTTCTCATGACTCTGTAACTTCAACCTATCTCCATCTTGTTCCAAAATTTCCCAATACTTCGGCCATTTGGCCTCCATATTGAGTTTTTTCAGTGATTTAGCCTCCAAAGGTGATAACCATCTAGGGGTTTTGTTTTCCAACAGATCTTTATATCTTATCCAAACATTGAACAATGCTTTTCTGACGATATGGTTTTTAAAGGCCCTATGCACCTTGATTTTGTCATACCATAAATATGCATGCCAACCAAATGTGTTATTAAAACCTTCCAAATCCAAAATGTCTGTATTCTCAAGGAGCATCCACTCTTTCAGCCAGCAAAACGCTGCTGCTTCGTAGTACAATTTTAAATCCGGCAGGGCAAATCCCCCTCTTTCTTTAGCATCTGTCAGTATTTTAAATTTTATTCTGGGCTTTTTGCCCTGCCAGACAAATTTCGAGATGTCTTTCTGCCACCTCTTGAAACAATCCATCTTGTCCAGAATCTGTAAGGTTTGAAACAAAAATAACATTCTAGGCAATACATTCATCTTAATAACTGCAATTCGGCCTAACATTGACAATTTCAAATTTGACCATATTTCAAGATCTTTTTTGATTTCTGACCAACATTTTTCAAAAAAATTGCAAGTTTTCTTTTACAGTGGTACCTCGGGTTACAGACGCTTCAGGTTACACGCTCTGCTAACCCAGAAATAGTACCTCGGATTATGAACTTTGCATCAGGATGAGAACACAAATTGTGCTCTGGCGGCGCGGTGGCAGCAGCAGGCCCCATTAGCTAAAGTGGTGCTTCAGGTTAAGAACAGTTTCAGGTTAAGAACAGACCTCCATAACAAATTAAATTCTTAATCCGAGGTATCACTGCACTAGGCTTATGATAACAAGGTACTGGAAGAGCTTAGAAGGAGCTTCTCTGATGGAAAGGGCTCTTGTGTCTGAATACTGCTTATGGGTTTCCCACAGGCAACTGGTTGTTTATCTGTGAGAACGAGATACCGGACTCAGTGGGTCATTGGTGTGATCCAGCCGGCTTTTATTTTGTTGTTACGAAACAATGCTAAACATTCCCTGAGTGGTGGCATCATGATGCAAATGTAAATGATAGCTTAATCACATAATACGTACGGCATCATTCATGGTATATGGTCCTGGTTACAGATCCATGTACTGCATGAAAGACTCATGTCATGCAGAGATTCATAGGTTTAGGGCTTAACATGCAAACGTGTTGGCTGAAAGGAAATAAAAATTAATGAGGCTTATCCCTCTGCATGTAACACACCCACACATCCTTTGAACAATGACAGAAGCCATCACATCATAACTGGCTGATGCATCTAAAGGCAGGAAATAGTTGTTTTTATTAATTTCATGTATCAATTGCTTCCTATGAAGCATCTCAAAATGATTTCCATAAGAATGATATATGACTTAATTGCAAAATGACAGTCACAGGTATAGGGTGGGTCCTGAAAACACACATCTTGGGTGTCAAAGGGCAGGTTAAAGAGGCATTGTGATGGCCTGGGATTCGGACTCGGATGCTGAACCTGAGGAATCCCAGCCTGCACAGGAATCCCCGCCTCCAGAACCATCTGAGCTGGGGCTGGGGCTTGAGCCTGAAGGGTCCTCACCTGTGCTGGGTCCTCAGGTGCAGGCACCAGCTGAGTCTGCTCTGGCTCCTGAGGTGATGGAGGACCCATTGCCTGCAGGTGCTCCACTCTCAGCCCCGTCAGGGGAAGCTGAGGTTGCCTCTGGGTCCGGTAATCCTCCAGCCTCTCCTGAGCTGCAGAGGCTCAGGGCAGAGAGGCAGAGGGAACTAAGTTCCCGCAGGAGGAGTACTCACCTCCAGGTCAGGAGAGGCGAGTCACCTGTGGACCAGGGCTGCCCTATGCCTTGGGACACATAAAAGCCAGCCAGCCCCAGTCCCAAGTTGTGGGAGCAACATTGTTGGAAGCCAGTTCCTGCCGGCGCTCCTGACCTGGCCCGACTCCCTGCCCTGCACTCCGCTTTGACAGACTGCCTCCATCCTGCACCTTTGACCTCGGACTGGACTCGGACCTCGCCTTACAGTTAACCCACGGGACCACCACAGGCGTGTCTTCAGCATTTGCCAAAGGCTGTATTGGGAAGGTGTCAATGCATCTCTGTGGAGAGAGAAGTCTATACCCAGAGGAGGGGAGAGGGGACTTGGGCTTGGGTTCTGCTTGAGAGATCCCATGGTAAGGTCAAAGGTAAAGGACCCTGGACAGTTAAGTCCAGTCAAAGGTGACTATGGGGTTGCGGCGCTCATCTCGCTTTTGGACTGAGGGAGTCGATGTTTGTCCGCAGACAGCTTTCCAGGTCATGTGGCCAGCATGACTTAACCACGTCTGGTGCAATGGGACGCCGTGACGGAAACCACAGTGCACGGAAATGCCATTTACCTTCCCGCCACAGTGGTGCCTATTTATCTACTTGCACTGTTGTGCTTTCAAACTGCTTGGTTGGCAGGAGCTAGGAGAGAGCAATGGGAGCTCACGCCGTCACGGGGATTCAAACTGCCAACCTTCTGATCGGCAAGCCCAAGAGGCTTAAACCACAGCGCCACCCATGTCCCATGGACCTCTGGTTGGCCGCTGTGAGAACAGGATGTGGGACTCAATGGACCAGTGGCCTGATCCAGGAGGCTCTTTTGATGTTCATAAAAAGCATGATAGAGAAGGGTCATAGCTCAGTGACAGAGCATCTGCTTTAGATGCAGAAGCAGGTGTGCAGCCTGGGAGTCATTTTGGACTCACTCCTGTCCATGGAGACGCAATTCAATTCTGTGTCCAGGGCAGCTGTTTATCAGCTCCATCTGGTATGCAGGCTGAGACCCTCCCTGCCTGCAGACTGTCTTGCCAGAGTGGTGCATGCCCTAATTATCTCCCGCTTAGACCACTGCAATGCGCTCTACGTGGGGCTACCTTTGAAGGTGATCCGGAAACTACAACTAATCCAGAATGCGGCAGCTAGACTGGTGACTGGGAGCGGCCACCGAGACCACATAACACTGGTCTTGAAAGACCTACACTGGCTCCCAGTACATTTCCGAGCACAATTCAAAGTGTTGGTGCTGACTTTTAAAGCCCTAAATGGCCTCAGCCCAGTATACCTGAAGGAGCCTCTCCACTCCCATCGTTCAGCCTGAACACTGAGGTCCAGCGCCGAGGGCCTTCTGGCAGTTCCCTCATTGAGAGAAGTGAGGTTATAGGGAACCAGGCAGAGGGCCTTCTTGGTAGTGGCGCCCGCCCTGTGGCCATCCATCTGACATTTAGAAGACATCTGAAATTCAGGGAAATTTTTAATGACTGATGTTTTAATGCATTTTTAATCTTTTGTTGGAAGTCGCCCAGAGTGGCTGGGGAAACCCAGCCAGATGGGCGGGGTAGAAATAAATTATTATTATTATTATTATTATTATTATTATTATTATTATTATTATTATTACTATTACTATTATTATTATTACCAGGTTCAATTGCTTGCATCTCCAGGTAGTACTGGGAATGTCCCTTTCCTGAAATCCTGGAGACCCAATGCCAAGTCTCCATGGATGATAGTGAGCTAGTTGGACCAATGATCTGACTTGGTTTGAAGCCAGAAAACCACATTACTTGTGCTCCCTAAAGCTCCTCCCAAGTGATCAAAATCCCATTTCATAACATGCATTAACATGCATAAAATGCATTGCAGTCTTCATGCTGTGATGGAATGGATGTGCAGCGGTTAAGTTTGTCTGCCTAATTCAGACACAAGACATTTGCCATCTTTGTTTCCCCTTCCACCAATCTCCCACGTTGAAGGCTGTGTCTCAGGGCGCCATTTTTATCTTGTCATATCATTTCAACTCACTTCTGCCGTTAAGTGTTTTGGAAGAAATTATGAAGCCGGCCACACTTGGGAACCACCGGAGATGAATAAGCTCAGCCTTCAAAGTGAAGGACACATGATATAAATAAGAAGGCGATGTCACACAACCGGTGGGATGGGAAGTGTAAATCAGAAGGGTGATTGAATGGAGGGTGGGACAGAGAAAGCAAGTGGAGAGGAAATATTCAGAAAATGAAAGAGGACTCAGTGCTGTGTGGAGACTTCACGAGTGGAGAGAAATGTTGGTAGGGGTGCAAAGGGAGATTTGAAGGCTGTATCACAAATAGAAATTCCAGATAATAATAATTTATTATTTATACCCTGCCCATCTGGCTGGGTTTCCCCAGCCACTCTGGGCAGCTTCCAACCGAATATTAAAAACAATACAGCACCAGACGTTAAAAACTTCCCTAAACAGGGCTGCCTTCAGATGTCTTCTAAAAGTCAGACAGTTGACATCTGGTGGGAGGGCGTTCCGCAGTGCGGGCACCACCACCGAGAAGGCCCTCTGCCTGGTTCCCTGTAACCTCATTTCTCACAGGGAGGGAACCACCAGAAGGCCCTTGGAGCTGGATCTCAGTGTCCAGGCAGAACGATGGAGGTAGAGACGCTCCTTCAGGTATACTGGGCCAAGGCTATTTAGGGCTTTCAAGGTCAGCACCAACACTTTGAATTGTGCTCGGAAACATACTGGGAGCCAATGCAGATCTCTAAGGACCAGTGTTATATGTGTGGTTGTTGTTGTTGTTTTTGAGGGGGACTAGGGCTATGCACATCCCTACCCCCTCCCTGACCTAGCCAATTGAACGCTGGACCACCTGCCCTAGTTCCACACACTAATCAATTTGGAGGGTGGTCCATGGGGTCACGAAGAGTCGGACACGACTAAACAACATTATTATTATTATTATTATTATTATTATTATTATTATTATTATTATTTAATCATCATTATTTTTACCCTCCTTTCCCTCCAAACTGGGACTCAAGGTAGCTTAAAGATAAAATAGGAAAAACTAAAAACAGAGAAAAGATTGTCAGTTCTCCCCCAACCTTATGCCGGCTACATCATTATTGTCTCCCTTCCAGTAGAAAGGACTTTATGATCTGAAAACAGAGACGATGTATGTACTTTTGCAACCCAAGAAAATCTTTAATAAAATCAAATTTTAAAAGTGATTAAAAACTAATGGAATTAAAGCGTTATAAAAAAATCTGTTTAAAAACAAGCCAATAACAGCAACAAGAAGAAGAACCAAAATGATGATGATGATGATGACAACAACAACATATGGATAGGAGAGGTGGGAGTTTGTTGTTTCTGCACCTCTCCCAACAGTCATTTCTCCTCTGGTCAGTGCTGTGGATACACAATCTGACCGTCTGTCTCCAGACACTGCAATCATCATCTGCAAGGGATTCTCATATGGCGGGTTTGACGTTGTCAGCCTTCATGTTATGTTTGCAGGCATCTTTGCAAGGCAGAGTTACAATAGTGTCTCATCTTCGATTTAATAATCTACATCATGAGTGTTGTAGTATTGGGCACGCATGAGCAGTCAGTCATGGCTTTGTTCGTATGACTGAAGAGCAAAGGAAGTGAACCAGGTTTGGCTCAAAAAGTTAGAAAGGTGGTGTCAGGGAGCTGACATCGGAGCTGGAGGCGGAGGGAAGGCTCTCAAATGATGCTGGAGAAGGGCCCAGCAGGGAGAGAGGCAGCTCCGCAGATGGGGAAGCAAATCAGCGCAACACCAGGGATATAGAGGGGCTGATGGGGGAATCGGCGAGAGTGCTCCAGGACTCTTCACCGGACACCAGCGGGGAGAGCACGGGTCCTCCGCTACCCACGCCCACCCTGCGCAGGAGACTTCCGCGCAGAGAGAGTAGGAGGAGACTGGGTGTCAAACAACTTTTATGTTTGAAAAGATTTAAGAAACGCCCACTGACGGATTCTGCTAGCGACTGAGGCAGCCACGAAGTGAAGGGCTGTCCAGACTGAAAGGTTTAGCAAGGCAACAAAGCCTGGAGAGGCGGCAACTTACGCACGAGCAACCCATTCACATTACAGGTGGGAAGGAAGGTGCCCATAAGTCTTGTTCATGTAAGCACAGATCTGAAGTGGTTACGTCCAGCCGTTGATCTGACAAAGTGGTCTCTCTGACCCGTGAAGCATCATGCCCAACAGATTTGCTATTCTTCATGGTGGCTCTGGACAATTTGTGGCTTTCAACTCAGCAGGTCTGGCTCATTCCAGTAGAAGGCAATGGAGTCTTACTAGGGGTACCATGAAGCTGTCATGGTTTTAAACAATGCTGTTTGGATTCTTGAAACATAAACCTTTGGTTGGCTGGCCTCAGAGGGCTGGGATAAATCACAGCTAATATCTTTCTTATCCTGGTCTAGGATTCTGAGCTAGCAAGCTCCTTCATGCTAGACAGTGGTAAATAACAGGGAGCTAGGACTAGCACCCCAACAAACAAAAAAGCCTTATGAAGTACCTGGGACTGTAGCTGGGAATAGCAAATTTTTCTCTTACTCCATAACTGTGGAGCCCGAGAATAATGCACCAATAAGGTGGACTGTGCAAGGGGAAAACGTTTTGAGATTTTATCTGTTTTCATGGACAAAAGCCTCTTTCATTCATGTTTCATACAATAAATATCTCTTTTAAAAATTCCATTTCAGAGATGATGTCTGTGCATCTCAGCCTACCTCAAGACTTGTGGTGATGATAACTGGGGAGGAGATAAAACCGTGTTTTATGACGTGTTCTAAGGAAGTAAGGCAAACTAAAACCGAAATAAATGAAGGAAAGAAATAAAAATGTAGCTAAATAAATAAATCCATTGTTGTTGTTGTTTAGTTGTTTAGTCGTGTCCGACTCTTCGTGACCCCCTGGACCAGAGCACCAGATAAAGGTAACTAAAATTTGTATACGAAATATATATAAAAAATAAATAAATTGTCCTGTAGCACCTTAGAGACCAACTAAGTTTGTTCTTGGTATAAGCTTTTGTGTGCATGCACACTTCTTCAGATTGTTGTTGTTGTTGTTGTTGTTTAGTCATTTAGTTGTGTCCAACTCTTCATAACCCCATGGACCAGAGCACGCCAGGCACTCCTGTCTTCCACTGCCTCCCGCAGTTTGGTCAAATTCATGCTGGTAGCTTCGAGAACACTGTCCAACCATCTTGTCCTCTGTCGTCCCCTTCTCCTTGTGCCCTCCATCTTTCCCAGCATCAGGGTCTTTTCCAGGGAGTCTTCTCTTCTCACGAGGTGGCCAAAGTCTTGGAGCCTCAGCTTCAGGATCTGGCCTTCCAGTGAGCACTCAGGGCTGATTTCCTTCAGAATGGAGAGGTTTGATCTTCTTGCAGTCCATGGGACTCTCCAGAGTCTCCTCCAGCACCAGAATTCAAAAGCGTCAATTCTTCGGCGATCAGCCTTCTTTCACTTCCATACATCACTACTGGGAAAACCATCGCTTTAACTATACAGACCTTTGTTGGCAAGGTGATGTCTCTGCTTTATAAGATGCTGTCTAGGTTTGTCATCGCTTCTCTCCCAAGAAGCAGGTGTCTTTTAATTTCGTGACTGCTGTCACCATCTGCAGTGACCATGGAATCCAAGAAAGTAAAATCTCTCACTGCCTCCATTTCTTCCCCTTCTATTTGCCAGGAGGTGATGGGACCAGTGGCCATGATCTTAGTCTTTTTGATGCTTAATGTTAAATCCATAGTCCTAGTCAAATGCATTATGGGAGCTCCAATTAGGCTTCTCTAACTCCCACCATCCCTGACCACTGGCTGTACTACTGAGTGCACACTTAACTTTCATCCATTCTTTCTAGGTACTGTTTGCACTTTAAAGCTCCATGTCTGAGCACTTGTGGGTTTGTTGTTTTTTGTTGTTTTTTTGCTCATGAGCATGCACACTGCCTTGCCCCTGCAATTGAGGGGGCCCAGGGCCATGTGATATCAGCACAACATGTGTGGAGACCCCGCGGCTTGCAATCATGTTGCAAGCTGCAGCAAAACTGGAAATTGGGGGACTGCCCCCCTTACTCGGCACCCCTGCTCAGTAGCTTTCCCCATGAAAACCTGCTCTTTAAAGCTGAACTAGAGCAAATGGGAATCCATGGAAAACCCAAATTGATGTTTGCTCCGAATGAACACTAAAGAGTGGGTTTTCTCAGGGAAAATTAAAAGTGTGTTTGGATAAAGAGCTTTAAAGCATGGACCATGCCTGGAAGGAGCAGGGCAAAAAGTGTTGATAAGCTCTTAGAGAGTTGTAGTCCAAAGCTCATGGAAGGCACCAGGTTGGGGGAAGCTGGTTTAAAGGGAAACTAGGATTTTCTGGAGCAACAGTTGCCCATCCTCCAAGCCATCGATGTCACTCCCATTACTTGGTTGACTTTTCCCCTGCAAAGCGATTTGGCCTCATCTGCTCATAGGTTACGTGGAACCTCCATTCCATTTAATCTATAAACCTTTCCTTTTGAATTAGCAGTTGTCATGCTTGACTTGTAGTTGCCATCCATTGCCAGTTGTCTTTGCCAACTCTCGGAGAGTTGCTCCATTTATATGAGATGCAAACGAAAGGTCACGGCTGGCTAATATTTCCTCCTAATGAAGACCACGGTACCTGAATCATCCAGGTTGCCCTTACCTCAGCACCTTCGCCATTGCAAGAATCGTCCCATAATTCACAAGAAATGTATGCTGGTTTTCAGCGTAGCATCCCCCAGAGAGCTCTGAAGATAATTGCTCCCAGCAATATTAAAAGGAGTGGGGGAAAGAATCTATCAAAGCGGTCATGAACTGAAACAAGGCGGCAAGCTGTGGAGTTCGTTTATTCTGGTGCAGACTCAGAGCAGAGCAGAGGAAAGTTGCTGCAAAAATGTGGACACTCTTGTTTTCGAATGGTTAGCAGAGGATTTGATCCTCCTGGTGTCTACTTCTCCAGGACTTTATCTGCAGATGCCAGTGAAGCAGATCTCCCAAACCAGCAGGGTTACACCCTCTGCTCACCAGCTGCTGCTGAATAAAGGATTTGACCATACTCAGTTCCACCGCTCAGCTTTGTTCCCCTGCTGGGAACAGGTATGCATGACCAAAGCACCGTGTGGGGCTGTTTTAAAACCCTTTTGCAATTCAAGTCATCATTTTAAACTCCACAATGCATGCAACCCTTCCTTCTTTCACATCATCCACAAATTGGGTGGTGCAAAGTGTGGTTTCAGTATAGTGGCAATTGCAATCCACCACCAAATTGCATGGGCTAAGATTATTGTCCTTTGTGGCCAATGGGATGAGGGATGTGCAGAACTGACAAAATCATGGATGACAAATCTTATATACAGGAGATTGTGGGATCCCCACTAAGATTGACACCAGAAAGCTTGGCTAGATCGATGAGAGGCTGGATTACTCTTTATTGCTGTTCAACTATATTCCCTATGGGAGCATTTCTGAAAACCATAGAGAAAGCAAGAGAGGTATGAGTGCCAACCGAATCTGTTATCTGTGGGAATGTTCTGGGGTGCAGGAGAGGATATATTGACTAATTATATCCTTATCCAACTTGTGCTAACAAGTTCCCAAAATATCAGCAGAGTTTATAGACATTCCCCTTTAAGTTCGCAACGGTAACGTGTGCACAGGTTCACTAGAACCTCTATAATAATTACTCTGGAAATTTCCCCTTTGTTCCCTCTTAAAATACAAGACACAACACAGTCTTTATAAAAGTATAAAAGAGTTTACTCACGATCTGTTCACAATATGATCCCAGACGGCAGACAGGCTTAAAAAGGTTACATATACTTAGAATCTATCTTGTAGCAAGATAGACCTTATCTCCTCTCTTGGCTAGGAGCCAAGAGGGCATCTTTTGATGCTTCCTGATCGAAGGAAAATGGCAGAGAGAGAGAGATGGCTGCCTGCCCTGTGCTTTTGTCATTACCTGCACAGGTGAGGCCACACCCACCTCTGGTCACATGCGGAGGAAGTCCGTCCCCAGGAAGTTTACCTGCTTGCTGGACAGACATCCCTCCCCATGTTCTAACATGTACACTCTAGGAATGTTGTCATTGACTGCTCCTGTGTTTACATCCCACATTATCGTGTCCTTCTAACTCTATTGCCTCCTCTTTTTCCACAACAATCCAATCCCAAATCCAAGTAAGGCATGCTGCTTCATAGTAAATTTTAAAATCTGGAAGAGAAAAGCCTCCTCTCTCTTTTAAATCTGTAAGTATTTCATGCTGTATTCTTGGCCTTTTCCCATTCCAGATAAATTTTGAAATATCTTGCTGCCATTTTTTGAAGCAAGCATTATTATTATTATCGGTATTGTCTAGTACTTCTGAGCAACTCACTGCTGTGCAGCCAGTGATGCCACTGGAGGATTCCTTAATTTTGTCTAGGTTTGCTTGCATAAAGCCATGAGGACCACGACTGATTTCTCTGTTTAGCTGCCAGTCTGTTTCAGATGACAGGGCACATAGAGATTCCAAGGTGACCACACTGAAAGGAACAACAAAGCAGCTCTCCTTAATTGGCCTGTCTGTTCTCCACCATTCATTAAGCACACACATGCACACAAGTGCGCTCTCTCTCACAAACCTACGTTGATTGTGCTAAGCCTGGATTTAGATTCTGCCCAGCTGACTATTGGACATGCAAGTTGCCCCATCCACAAAGCAGAGGTTCTTACATCACTTTTCTCCAAAGAATTGGAAAGGGGGGCTCCAGCATCAGCCATGAACTGAATGTAAAACTTCGTATCTTAATGGCTCTCCAGCACAAGAAGTGTGAGTGTTTAGAAATTGCAGAATGGTAGGGTTGGAAAGGACCCTAAGGGTCATCTTGTACAACACTTTACAATGCAGGAATCACAGCTAAAGAAGGCCTTACAGGTGGCCATCCAACCTCTGTTTGAAAATCTCCAGTGAAGGGGAGTCCATCACCTTCTGAAGGAGTCTGGATGTCATGGACTGGTTGGAGAAATGGTGAGAGAAACCATCTGGGGAACACCCAAGGCGAGAAGGCTCAAGGCCCAGGGGTTGGTGGTGGGTCAACAATGAGTGGTCAGAGGGAGAAGAGGGAGAAGACTGAGAAGAGGAGGTGTTGGAAACTGGAGAGATGATGGGGCTTAGTGAGGTGGGAGAGTCTGTGGCAGAGAGCAGTCCAGAATCAGAGGGGGAAGCTGAAGCAGAAGAGGCACATGAAGGAGGCCAAGAGGCAGAGAAGAGTCGGGCTGGTGAAGAGGCACAGGTCTCTCCCTCTCCTGCTGCAACAAGCTTTCTTCCTCACTTGTCTCCCAGAACCAAGAGAGGCATGAAGAGGGTGGAGAAGTTAGCTTCCCATAAGCACAGTCTCCGATTTCTTGGGGGGGGGGGGACTTTGAAGACTTAGGCAGCTGTGGGGAGATGGGAACCTTCAGCCTCAGCAACTGCTTTGTGGTGGCAAGACCTACAAGGGAGGAGTTGTTATGCTAATTAGGCATGACACTCCTGTGCAGATCCCGTCTTTGCTCCAACTTGCATGTTATGATTTGTTGCTGGCTCACCCCCTGTCACCGTTCCACTGTCCAACGGCTCTTACCATCAGAAAGTTCTTCCTAACACTAAGTCAATTAATGATCAAGTATCATTTGAATCCGTGTCCCATGTTCTCTCTGGCCCCCTCCCCCGGTTATTCTCCATCAGCCAATGAGAGAGAAAATTACACGGCAGTAATGTCAGTGATGTATGGAAGTGAGAGCTGGACAATAAAGTAGGCTGGTCTCCAAATAATTGATGCTTTTGAATTCTGGTGCTGGAGGAGACTCTTGAGAGTCCCATGGACTGCAAGAAGATCCAACCTCTCCATTCTGAAGGAAATCAGCCCTGAGTGCTCACTGGAAGGACAGATCGTAAAGCTGAGGCTCCAATACTTTGGCCACCTCATGAGAAGAGAAGACTCCCTGGAAAAGACCCTGATGTTGGGAAAGATGGAGGGCACAAGGAGAAGGGGACAACAGAGGACGAGATGGTTGGACAGTGTTCTCGAAGCTACCAGCATGAGTTTGACCAAACTGCAGGAGGCAGTGGAAGACAGGAGTGCCTGGCGTGCTCTGGTCCAGGGGGTCACGAAGAGTCGGACATGACTAAACGACTAAACAACAACAACAGCAATGTCAGTTAAATCCTCATGGCTGATGTTTCTGGGTTTGGTTGTGCTTATCTTGCATTTGAGGTTGTGGACTCTCCTCCTTTGGGGGTTTTGAAACAGAGGTTGGATGGCCATTGTCAGGGATTCTCCAGCTGTTATTTTTGCACTGCAGGGGGTTAGACTAGATGACCCTTGATGTTCCTTACAATTCTATAAAATTATCAGTGCTGTACTAGCTTCTGCAGCAACTGCCGCTCTGTCACATAGTCTAGTTCTAACCAACCTGCTGTCATGGACTTGCACGGAATGATCCAAATTCCAGGAGCATCTCCTCTCCAGCGCTGGTGTAGTCCTCTCAACACAGCTTTGCCGTTCCCATTATCAGAGATCCACAAGACAAGGGTTGTTTTGGATGATAAATGGGAAGCTTAAGGGAAATTATAACTGGGCTTCTAATTTCCACCCAGAGTCACAAAATCAATAGCAACTCCTTGCTTCATTAAATAATTACATCTGGTGAATTTCCACTGAGCGTCAGCTGCAGGTGGACAGAAACTCGCTTTGGCTTACTCGATTCCTTGCTGCAAAGCATTTTGCCATGAAACTCATCTGACACCCCACCCCCACCCTTGCCCAGGAGTGGAAAGGAGAGCTTGCAAATTTGCAGGTGGTTTGCAAAAGGTGTTTTTTTTTTAATCCTGCTTTGGTTTAGCCACACACCAGAGTAAGTCTGCCCCCTAGCGGTATTAAGAAAAATGGAGACTGCTGACCTTTACAGACTCACGGTATTTATTATTAATTTGGTTTCTTGCCTGAATTGTGATAAATGTTTGTATCATTCTGTCCTCGCGGCGTGGTTAGTTTAAATTGAGAATGGCTTTTCATGCATGCGTGCACATTGCTTGATAAGGATGATACTTAATCATTACATTGTATAAGTAGAAGGACGAGTCCATTCCCTCTCTCCTGTTCCATGGGTTCTGCTCTGTCCTGCATTCTACGCTGCCAGTTTTCTGGTTTAAGTTGGAGAATCTTCAAAATTGATTTCAGATTGGGCAAAGGTGTAGTCTGCTACAGCAGCTTGACTCCTCCCCCCGTAAAAAAACCAAATCCTCAACAGCTTCACACCAGGATGATAGCTTGCTGTAAACTGATTAAATCCTAGGCTGGATTCTAGACACATAAAAAAGTGTTACAGGAAAACGTGTTCTGAAGATCATAGTGGAAAATCACATTGGTGAAGGCTCAAACTCTACAGCGCCACCTGGTTTCACATGTTTATAACGCAGTTAGGTAAAGGTAAAGGGAGCCCTGACATTTAGGTCCAAGTCGTGGCCGACTCTGGGGTTGTGCCGCTCATCTCGCTTTATTGGCTGAGGGAGCCAGCGTACAGCTTCCGGGTCATGTGGCCAGCATGACTAAGCCGCTTCTGGCGAACCAGAGCAGCGCATGGAAACGCCGTTTACCTTCCCGCTGGAGTGGTACCTATTTATCTACTTGCACTTCGTGCTTTCAAACTGCTGGGTTGGCAGGAGCTGGGACTGAGCAACGGGAGCTCACCCCGTCACAGGGATTCGAACCACCGACCTTCTGATCGGCAAGCCCTAGGCTCTGTGGTTTAACCCACAGCGCCACCTGCATCCCATATAACACAGTTAGAATGATATAATTGCCTGAATGTAGCTGAGTTCCTAATCCCCAAAAGGAATCGGGATGCTCAAAGAACAAGGTTCTTTCTGCACTGTGATTTAATTGATGCTCTTAAGCAACTCTAAGCACTGATAACAGTGCCGGATTTACATATAAGATAAACAAGCTATAGCTTAGGGCCCCCCCCAAAAAAAAAATCTAAAGGAAAAAAAACCTGGATGTACAATTCCAAAACATAAGATAAAAAACAAATAAAATAAAACCTACATACAGCAACAGTGTTTTGTGTTGTGTAGGCTCCTATGATGTAAGTCATGGGCCCCGCCTGCTAGCCTGCTCCCTAAAATATCACTGGCTTGCTCATTTCTATATATAAGGTGGGATGTGGGTGGCGCTGTGGTTTAAACCCCTGTGCTGCTTGGGCTTGTCATAGAATCATAGACTCATAGAATCATAGAGTTGGAAGAGACCACAAGGGCCATCGAGTCCAACCCCCTGCCAAGCAGGAAACACCATCAGAGCACTCCTGACATATGGTTGTCAAGCCTCTGCTTAAAGACCTCCAAAGTAGGAGACTCCACCACACTCCTTGGCAGCAAATTCTACTGTCAAACAGCTCTTACTGTCAGGAAGTTCTTCCTAATGTTTAGGTGGAATCTTCTTTCTTGTAGTTTGGATCCATTGCTCCGTGTCCGCTTCTCTGGAGCAGCAGAAAACAACCTTTCTCCCTCCTCTATGTGACATCCTTTTATATATTTGAGCATGGCTATCATATCACCCCTTAACCTCCTCTTCTCCAGGCTAAACATGCCCAGCTCCCTTAGCCGTTCCTCATAAGGCATCGTTTCCAGGCCTTTGACCATTTTGGTTGCCCTCCTCTGGACACGTTCCAGTTTGTCAGTGTCCTTCTTGAATTGTGGTGCCCAGAACTGGACACAGTACTCCAGGTGAGGTCTGACCAGAGCAGAATACAGTGGCACTATTACTTCCCTTGATCTAGACGCTATACTCTTATTGATGCAGCCCAGAATTGCATTGGCTTTTTTTAGCTGCCGCGTCACACTGTTGGCTCATGTCAAGTTTATGGTCAACCAAGACTCCTAGATCCTTTTCACATGTACTGCTCTCAAGCCAGGTGTCACCCATCTTGTATTTGTGCCTCTCACTTTTTTTGCCCAAGTGCAATACTTGACATTTCTCCCTGTTAAAATTATCTTGTTTGTTTTTGCCCAGTTCTCTAATCTGTCAAGGTCATTTTGAAGTGTGATCCTGTCCTCTGGGGTGTTAGCCACCCCACCCAGTTTGGTGTCATCTGCAAATTTGATCAGGATGCCCTTGAGTCCATCATCCAAGTCGTTGATAAAGATGTTGAATAAGACCGGGCAAAAGACAGAACCCTGTGGCACCCCACTAGTCACTCTTCTCCAGGATGAAGAGGAACCATTGATGACAACCCTTTGGGTTCGGTCAGTCAGCCAGTTACAAATCCACTGAGTGGTAGTATAGTCAAGACCGCATTTTACCAGCTTCTTTACAAGAATATCATGGGGCACCTTGTCAAATGCCTTGCTGAAATCAAGGTAGGCTACATCCACTGCGTTCCCTTCATCTACCAGGCTTGTAATTCTGTCAAAAAACGAGATCAGGTTAGTCTGACATGACTTATTTTTCAGAAATCCATGCTGACTATTGGTGATCACAGCATTCCTTTCTAGGTGCGCACAGACTGTTTGCTTAATGATCTGCTCCAGAATCTTCCCTGGTATTGATGTCAGACTGACTGGGCGATAATTATTTGGGTCCTCTCTTTTCCCCTTTTTGAAAATAGGGACAACATTTGCCCTCCTCCAGTCTGCCGGGACTTCGCCTGTTCTCCAGGAATTCTCAAAGATGACTGCCAGTGGTTCTGAGATCACATCTGCCAGTTCTTTTAATACTCTTGGATGCAGTTCATCTGGCCCTGGAGACTTGAATACATCTAAACTAGCCAAGTATTCTTGTACTATCTCCTTAGTTATTCTGGGCTGTGTTTCCTTTGCTGAATCATTTGCTCCAAATTCTTCAGGTTGGGCATTGTTTTCTTTATCGGAGAAGACTGAGGCAAAGAAGGCATTGAGGAGTAAAGGTTGGCGGTTCAAATCCCCACGATGGAGTGAGCTCCTGTTACTCGGTCCCTGCTCCTGCCAACCTAGCAGTTCAAAAGCACGTCAAAGTGCAAGTAGATAGATAGGTACCGCTCCGGCAGGTGCACTGCTCTGGTTTCACCAGAAGTGGCTTAGTCATGCTGGCCACATGACCCGGAAAAACTGTCTGCAGAAGTGGACAAATGCCAGCTCCCTCGGCCTATAAAGCGAGATGAGCGCCGCAACCCCAGAGTCGTTGGCAACTGGACTTAATTGTCAGATGTCCCTTTACCTTTATATATAGGGTGCCTACATTCTGCATGGATTGGTTGCACAGCAACATGCGCAAATGGCTTTAGATACCTTGTTGTTGTTGTTTAGTTGTTTAGTCTTTTGAGGCAATCATTTTTCCCAATGCCACACATAATTTTATAAACTTATGTCGTGTTCCCTCTTACCTTTCTAGAAACTAAAATGTCCCAAGCGCTGCAACCTATATATATATATATATATATATATATATATATGCAGGTTTTGGTGTTTTCGGGTATCTTCCCGTGTAAGAGTTGGGGTGTCTAGGCGACGTTTCGACGAGGTCTCACTCGTCATCTTCAGGCTGGTGCTTTCGGCTTCTTGTTACTAGAACAGAGCAGGATCTCAGTGTTTGAGTTCCTATAAATACTGTTGAGGGGGTGTGGTGTATAGCCTCCAACGTTCTGGGCAGAGAGGAAGTTCCCAGGTTATTGTGCCTTTTCTTCTTTTGTTCATTAATTACTTGAGGGATATCTTGAGTGATTTCTTGAGTGATATTCTGAGTACCACTTAGGAGGGTCATTAGGTGTGGATTAGTTGCTAAAGCTTTCGTGTCTTGACCTCTTGAGCTTGTGAAGAGTTTTTCTGAGTTTTTCTGAGAAGAGTTTTTCTGAGAAGATGGCTGTACTGCACTTAGTTGTGCTCTGGCTTGGCTTCGTGTATAGGGGCGAGCTGTGGTTTTGTGCCCTGTGCCAGCCAGATCTGTGTAGGGATTGCAGGGGGGTGCAGCATCCGGAGGTGCCACTATGGTTTGGCTACTGGATGGTATCTGTAATTTATCTGTGGAGAGGGTCTGGGTTTGGGTCTGGTGTGGTTGATTGGAGATGGCGTTCTGTGTGCCTCTGGTTCTGGTGTCGGTTTTTGTGGGGAGGGCTAATTTCCAGATGTCTGGCAGGCGGGACGTGTCGTCACGCTTGTTCATGTTGTGAGGGTGTTTCTCTATCTCGATGGCTTCCATGATTATTCTCTTGTGGTGATGTTCCATGTTAAAGAGCAATTTGGAATCTGCAAAATTAATTTCATGTCCTGTTTCTTTCATGTGTTGGTAAAGAGAGGAAGTTTTTTCTTCTTTTTTGACGGCATTCTTGTGTTCTGCGATACGTGCATTTATTCGTCTGTTTGTTTGTCCAATGTACGTGGCTGGGCAGACTTTGCAGGGTATTTCATAGACCCCTTGGTTTTCTAACTGGATTTTATCTTTTGGGTTTCTGAGGATATTGGCTATTTTTTGGTTGGTGCAAAAGGCTGTTTTGATATTGTGTTTATGGAGGATTTTGCTAATTTTATCTGTGGTGCCCTTGATATAAGGAAGGAGGGCCATGCCATTGTTTTCTTCTGTGTCTTGGTTTTTGGGGGGTGTTTCTTTTTGGATTAGCTTCGTAACCCTGTTTTGCTGGTATCCGTTGGCGATTAACACATTTGAGAGATTCTGTAACTCAGTTGTCAAGTGGTCTTCGTCAGCCAGGCGTTTGGTTCTGGAGATGAGAGTCTTGGCTACGGAGTTTATTTGTGCAGGGTGGTGGTGTGATTGTGCATGTAAGTAGCGGTTGGTGTGTGTTTTTTTCCGGTAGATAGTGTGTCCTAGGGAGCCATCAGGTTTTTTGTAGATTAGGACGTCAAGGAAGGGAAGTTGGTTGTTGGCTTCTATTTCCATAGTGAATTGTATTTTGGGGTGTAGGCTGTTGAGATGTGTGAGGAAGCTATCTAGTTTTTCCTTCCCGTGTGGCCAAATTATAAAGGTGTCGTCAACATATCTGAGCCAAAGTTTGGGTTTGTGTTCTGACTTGTCTAAAGCATTGGTTTCAAAGTGTTCCATGTACAGATTTGCGATGACCGGTGAGAGGGGTGATCCCATAGGTGCTCCTTCTATCTGTTTGTATCTTTGTCCATTGTGGATGAAGTACGTGTTGGTTAGGCAGGGGTTGGTCAGGTCCAGGATGTATTCGGGGGGATTGTATTTGTTTTGAATGGCTGTCAAGGCTTCATTAATGGGCACTTGTGTGAAGAGAGATACAACATCGAAGCTCACAAGTAGGTCATCGGGATGTAGGTTTTGCTTCTTTATTGTTTCTATGAACTGGAAGGAGTTTGTAACGTGTGAAGCGATAGATTCTGCATAGGGCTGAAGTTGCTTAGCGAGAAATTTAGCGAGATTTTGTAGAGGTGAGCCTATGGAGCTGACTATTGGTCTGAGTGGTGTTCCTTCTTTGTGTATCTTGGGGAGACCGTAGAGTTTGGGGCATCTGGATGATTTTTCTCTGGGGATGATTCTTAGCTGGATTTCTTCACTGATAGGAGAGGCTTTTATTTTGGATTTGGTGGTTTTTTCCAGATAGGTGGTGGGATCTGTTTTTATAGGTTGGTAGGTAGGGTCTTGGAGTAGATTTGATAGTTTTGCTTGGTAGTCCGATGTGTTCATCACAACAGTGGCATGAACACATCGGACTACCAACAGTGTGATGAACAGTGTGAAGAGCTACTGTACACATCCCCCCACACACAGGTATGGAGCTACCTTCAGAGAGTAAATGTTAAAAAATATTGGCAGTTGGACATTTCATAGCTTCCACCGGAGGAATAATTTAAACACAAAAAGGGCAAAAGAGAGAGGGAGGGAGGGGGAGAAAGAAATGGTTGCTGGACTGGATGGAAAGTGCTAATATTACGAGCAGAGATTTATTACTTTGTGACGGCCCTTTTGACAACCTAGTATGTTCATTCAAGTGCTGCAGCCTCTAATTTACCCCCACGGCTCCCCACCTCTTCATTCCCCCCTCCTTCCCACCCGCCTCTCCCTTCCCCTCCCCTCCCCAAGTCTGTCATGGGTATAATTAATGAACTTACTTTCCTGCCATCCTTTTTCATGCTTGGCACTCCCGCAGACAGGAAAGTTAGAACCTGGAAACTGAAAAACTGTCTTCTGAGTGAGCCAAGATCTAAACAAGGCTTGGGAGTGAGTAGCAAAGAACGGAGGGAGGGAAGATCCCTAGCTGGCTGAGCTCCAAAGACAGGACATAAAATTTAGGACAGTGTGTGTGTGTGTGTGTGTGTGTGTGTGTGTGTGTGTGTGTGCATACACATAAACACACACCATCCAATCTGGTACCAAATGAAGCACCCCAGATTAGACCTAGGCAGACCCAGGACTAACCCGGCCCAGATCTGGGCTCCAAAGCAATTTGGGATCTGGTCAATTGTCGGTATATAATACCTGTGCTCAGAGAATGGCGCTGCTTGCCGATTTATTACTGGGTCAAGTTCAAGGTGCTACTGGTATACCTGAAGGAGCCTCTCCACCCCCATCGTTCTGCCCGGACACTGAGGTCCAGCGCCAAGGGCCTTCTGGCAGTTCCCTCACTGCAAAGTTACAGAGAACCAGGCAGAGGGCCTTCTCGGTGGTGATGCCCATCCTGTGGAACGCCCTCCCATCAGATGTCAACAACAACAACAACAATTAATACCCCGCCCATCTGGCTGGGTTTCTCCAGCCACTCTGGGCGGCTTCCAACAAAAGATTAAAAACACATTAAAATATGTCAAGGAAATGAACAACTATCTGACTTATGGAAGACATCTGAAGGCAGCCCTGTTTAGGGAAGTTTTTAATGTTTGATGTTTTATTGTCTTTTTAATATTCTGTTGGGAGCCGGCCAGAGTGGCTGGGGAAACCCAGCCAGATGGGCAGGGTATAAATTATTATTTATTTATTTATTTATTTATTTATTTATTTATTTATTTATTTATTAAAACTTGTAACAACTTGGGACCAGTTTACCTACAGGTTCACTTTACCCACTCAACTGATTTGATGGGCAGAACTGGCACTGTTGCAGATGTCACCTAACACCGATTTTGCACTAGTAAGATCTTGATCTTTTACTGTGGCAGCTCTTGCACGTTGGAACTCCCTGCCTATTGATTTCAGCCAGGTGTCTTCACTGTACCCTTTTCAGCTCCTGCTAAAATGAATTTTGTTTAGACCTGCCTACCCAGGTATTTAGCACATTAATGCGAGTTTTAATCTGTTTTAGAGTCTATTGATTTTTTTAATGTTTAAAACCTATTGATCACTTTTATCAATAATTTTATAGGTTTGTGTCTTGTTTTGCAAACCACTTTGACGTTCCTTACAATCGAGTGGTGCGTAAATTTTATCAAATAAAATAACTTCAGGAGGGAATGGATGGAGTGCGGCGGCAGCAGGAATATTTAAGTGAAACAATGCTATAAAGTACGTTTGAATATATGAGAGAAAGTGTTTGAGGGGAAATATTTCTCTCAACCCCCAGTTACTATAAGCAGAGTGAATAATTCACCATAGCTCTACCTGGTGCTGTGGCTGCAAATCAAGAAATGTGTCTAATTTTTTTCCTCCGATATGAATTTGACTGGGAACTTTCCGGAAGACGAACATGACAAGTATTTAGGATTTAGCTTTGGCACATTGTGGATAATTGCTAACGGGCTCTGCAAAGTCATTTCTGATTTGAAACGGTGGCCTGGATCTTCAGAGAGGCAGGGGAAATAACTGCGCCGCGTAACGTCAGAGAGCTTTGTGGATCATTTGTTCATTCAAATACTTTGATGGATTGAGAGAGCTGGTTTTAGCAGGATAAATATTGGCTCCTACAAACAATGGAGCAGACGTGAAAGGGATGGAATCAAATGGGAGAGCCTTTCTTTTTTATTATGATTTTTATTTATTTTCCATTTAATATTATACATTCACATCATCTTTATCTGATATACTGCCTCGGCTCTTAGAGCATGTCAACTTCCTTCCCTCCCGCCTCACGGCTTTCAAAATGAACCTTTATATCATTGCAATTTATATTTTCCAATTCTAGAATATCTCAAAAATTTAAATAAATATAGAAAGATAGAAGGCTTCTTGTTACAAGTCTTTAGAGAACCCTGCTAGTAATGTTAATTGCTTACAATGATCTTTCAGATATTGTATGAATTTGCACCAGTCCTTTTTGAATACTTGATCATGCTTGTTTCGGATTTTTCCTGTCAGCTTCACCAGTTCTGCAAAGTCCATCATCTTCATCTGCCACTCTTCTTTCACTGGTACTTCTTGTTGTTTCCATTTTTGGGCTAAAAGAGTTCTCGCCGCAGTTGTTGCGTACATAAACAGTCTTATATGGCCACTTCTGCCCTGCAGAGGAGATGGAGCCCGGCCCCCACATGATTGGGGGAATCCCCGGTCGCATCACCCCCTGGCCAACCAATCAGCTGGCTCTGGGGGCGTGGCCTGCCCCATTTAAGGCAGGCGCGGCTGGGGATCTCCCTCTTTGCCGCCCGCCAGTGTTCCTGCTTTTCCCACCCTCCCGCCCTATAAGGTTTTCGTTCCTTGACCTTGCTATGGACCTCAGTTGGTCGCCATTGAGGGGCCTGGTAGGAATTTTTCCACTTGGCAAATTGGCACCAGCCACTTGGTTTTTGCCTACCTTGTAGCAAATCGTCACAACTTCCTTGGTGTTGGAGGTTAGGCATTGGTATTGTTCTGTAGTTGGAAGAGGGGAGGAAGCACCATCCCCTGCCCCACATATTGAAGGGTAGTCCAATAAAGTGTGCCGATGTCTGTTGGCATTCGTCGCTGTGATGTTCAGGCAGAAGAAAGCTTTTGAAGCTCCTGAACGAATGACCAGGAGGGAGGGAACATGCCAGTCAGGCATGCGTCTCTGCCAGGGTTCTACTCGAGTGTAGGCTGAACTCCTGACAGGGTCATCTAGTCCAACCCCATCAATGCAGGAATCTCAGCTAAAGTATCCATGACAGATGGCCACCCAACCTCTGCTTAAAAGCCCCCAAGGAAGGAAAATCCACCACCTTCTGAGGGAGACCGTTCCACTGTCAAACAACTCTGACTGTCAGAAAGTTTTCCCCTATGTTTAGTCAGAATCTCCTTTCTTGTAACTTGAAGCCATGGGTTCGAGTCCTACCCTCCAGAGCAGGAGAAAACAAGCATGCTTCCTCTTCAACGTGACAGCCCTTTAGATATTTGAAGATGGATCGATTTATTGCACTTTGGAGACAGAGCACTTTAATCCAATTTAATTGTGCAAACCTAAATTTCTGGCAAATGCGTGGACCCTCTTGAAAAATACTGACAATCTGGAGGTAAACCCCCATGGATATCCATTAAGACCAGGCCAAAAGTACTTTCTCTAAAACTTTTTCTCAGGACCCCAGGGTTTCAAGGCTGGGAAGCAAGTCCTATTGAAAAAGTTTCAAAAACATATTTTTTTATTTTAGAACATAGATTTTCCATTTCGAGTAGTGGCGACTAGTGGTCAGTCTTTTCCAATCTTGTGAAAACTAAAAGTCATGAATATTCAGCTCTGCTGCCCTATGAACTTGGAAACAAAATATTTATCCGGTTTGGGAGTATGGAGAGAGTGGTGGCTGCAGATCTCCTTCTCTGTGCTTGAGAACTCAGAATGTTGGTTCAGCATTTGAGAAGTCTGTCAGGTCAAACATTACCGCCATCAGGTGGCGATTGCTGGAGGTGTAAGGGCTGTAATGTTCAGATACAGCTTATAAAGTCCCATCCCCATGTTGCACTATGACATACTCGAATGAATTCATCCATCCCTATGTAGGAATGGAGTGGGGGAATTTGATTTTGTTTGCATTGAAAGGCAAATTTGCTCTTTCTGAAACAATGCATGAACTCAAACACAGCCATTGCTTAGAAGTTTGCAATTATCTGAATTTTGCAATGGGTTTCTCTAGTCAAGATACCGTAGGTGCCCAAGAATTCACACACTGGGGTAAAGGAGGCATAGACCCCTAAGGGAACTTTGCTTTGTAGAAATGTGTATATTAGGCAAAATTGCATATGTAAATGTGTAGAAGGTGTTCTCACTAATTTTTGTTGTTAAAATTTTATTCCTTTTTAATAGCAATCTTCCAATTAATGACAAACTAAATCAAATCAATTCAAATTACAGCAATAGCAATACACCAGTTATATATTCCAGTTATAAACAAAACCAAGCAAACTCAATTTTTGGTGGATTTTCAAATGGAAAATAAAATATTGATGTGTAAATATGCAAAACTGAATTTAAGACGGGGGGGGGCGGGGATAGAGACTGTGTGGAAGCAGAATTCACATATTCATCCATACCTGTCCAGGTGGTAAACTGAGTGTGCACAGTGCTTAGTGCAACATTTTGGAACAATGGAAGATTCTGAATGCTTCAGAATGAAAGCCAAGCCATGTGGAACTATGAAATCCAAGGATGTCTTTGGGTGAGGAGAATTTCAGAAGCATTTGAATTATGGTTGGAGGATGGATGGCAGGTAACAGATTGACGTTGAATCCTGACAAGACAAGAGTACTGTTTTTTGGGGAGAGGAGGCGGGCGGGTGTGGAGGACTCCCTGGTCCTGTATGGTCTAACTGTGCCCCTGAAGGACCAGGTGCGCAGCCTGGGAGTCATTTTGGACTCACAGCTGTCCATGGAGGCGCAGGTCTATTCTGTGTCCAGGGCAGCTGTTTACCGGCTCCATCTGGTACGCAGGCTGAGACCCTATCTGCCCGCAGACTGTCTCGCCAGAGTGGTGCATGCTCTGGTTATCTCCCGCTTGGACTACTGCAATGCACTCTACGTGGGGCTACCTTTGAAGGTGACCTGGAAACTGCAATTAATCCAGAATGCGGAAGCTTGACTGGGAGCGGCCACCAAATCACCTTTCTTGTAACTTGAAGCCACAGGTTCAAGTCCTACCCTCCAGAGCAGGAGAAAACAAGCATGCTCCCTCTTCCACGTGACAGCCCTTAAGATATTTGAAGATGGATAGATTTATTGCACTTGGGAGACA
Organism: Podarcis bocagei; assembly: GCF_964188305.1. Taxonomy (NCBI): domain Eukaryota; kingdom Metazoa; phylum Chordata; class Lepidosauria; order Squamata; family Lacertidae; genus Podarcis; species Podarcis bocagei. The sequence continues at coordinate 89,201,026 of NC_138133.1, forward strand.
GAGTGCATTAATCCAATTGAAAGACCTACATTGGCTCCCAGTATGTTTCCGAGCACAATTCAAAGTGTTGGTGCTGACCTTTAAAGCCCTAAATGGCCTCAGTCCAGTATACCTGAAGGAGCGTCTCCACCCCCATTGTTCTACCCAGACACTGATGTCCAGCTCAGAGTGTCTTCTGGTGGTTCCCTCACTGCGAGAAGCGAAGTTACAGGGAACCAGGCAGAGGGCCTTCTCGGTGGTGGTGCCCGCCCTGTGGAACACCCTGCCACCAGATGTCAAAGAGAAGAACAACTACCAGACTTTTAGAAGAAGCTTTTCGGGAAGCTTTTAATGTTTGATGTATTACTGTATTTTAATATTTGGTTGGAAGCCACTCAGAGTGGCTGGGGAAACCCAGCCACATGGGCGGGGTGTAAAAAATAAATTATTATTATTATTACTACCTCCATAACAGCCCCACTAATCTTTAGTAGCCACTAAGACCAACAAAGAGGACCCCTGTGTAATCAGTAAACCAGATAGCGGGTGGATTTCAATTGGTGCAGCGCTTGTACAGAATTCTTGCAACATGGAGATATTTATGGGTACGGTCTCTGAAATGCAGCTGGCAGATTTACACTGGCTCTGATTCAGGTCTTTTACAATCAGATGCTTGAGATCTATATCATAGTTTCAAATGATAGCAGAGAAATTTTGCTTAAACGTTACGCCTTAACAGCGCTCTAGTTAAATCAGCAATATATATGTGATCATTTGGATGCTATCGGGGCGACCTCTTCAACGTCGCGCTCGACACTGCACGTCTGCCGTTACACGAAAATTACGCCGTCAGCCTGCTTTCAGATTCCCCTCGGAGCATTCCCATTTTGCTAAATATTAAAATGGAAGAGCGCAAGGTGGCATAGGAAGCTGTTCCCCAGTTCCCATAAAATCTGAACGCGGTGATACTGAAAAGCAAAAGCTAGTCGGGACCTGATGTACACATTCATTATCTGACTCGTTCGCTAACTGTTGGGCCATTTATAGCCTGTTAGCAAATGACCATTACTGCTCGAAATAGCCATCTATGCCACAGGGAGATGGGGTTTCTGGCACTGGGAAGCCTATTATGCAGAGAGCATAATGGAATGCAAGTTCCAAAGTAGGCTCGCAAGCACCAGCCGGGGGCCTCTTGGCGAAGGGATAAGGCAAGCGGAACAGCTGGACTCGGCCTTGATTTTCTAAAACCTACCTAAGAGGAAGCATATGGGAGAACAGCTGCACTGGGGCATGAGGAAAGCACCTGAAATCTTGCAAGAGTCTTCCATCGTTCGGCAGCATGGTCAGCTTGAATTGAACAGCAGCACAGGGCAAATTTACACTTTAAACTTACAGGACAGACGGGCTCATTTCGGTTTCATTTCTAGTCCATCATAGCTTTGTGGCTTAGGGCCCTCGTATCTACGGAACTACCTGGTGGAGCTGTGGGTTAAACCACAGAGCCTAGGACTTGCTGATCAGAAGGTCGGCGGTTCGAATCCCTGCGACGGGGTGAGCTCCCGTGGCTCGGTCCCTGCTCCTGCCAACCTAGCAGTTCGAAAGCACGTCAAAGTGCAAGTAGATAAATAGGTACCGCTCCGGCGGGAAGGTAAACGGCGTTTCCGTGTGCTGCTCTGGTTCACCAGAAGCAGCTCAGTCATGCTGGCCACATGACCCGGAAGCTGTACGCTGGCTCCCTCGGCCAATAAAGCAAGATGAGTGTCGCAACCCCAGAGTCAGTCACGACTGGACCTAATGGTCAGGGGTCCCTTTACCTTTTTATCTACAGGACTGCCTCTCCTGGTCTGCCCCACAGAGGACCTTAAGGTCCATGAATAATCATAGTTTAGAGGTCCCGGTCCCTAAGGAAGTCAGATTATCCTCCCCCAGGGCCAGGGCCTTTTCAGTGATGGCTCCGACCTGGTGGAATGCTCTGTCCCATGAGACCAGGGCCCTTCAGGATTTAACCTCCTTCCGTCGGACCTGTAAGACAGAGCTATTCCGCCTGGCCTTTAATTTGAATTCAGCCTGATCTTTTATTTCCCTTCTCTTCCCTCCCCCTCCCCTTTTATGAAGATTACCCGCTCTGAGACCCCACAGCTAATTCTCCCCTGGCCTCCTCACTGGCCCAAATAGGACCAATTCAGCCAGCTAGCCCTGGGGATTATCTAATGCTTATTTCCCCTAAATTGATTTTTGAATTTTATTCTTATTCATGTTTTTATACTGTATTTTATGCTGCTTTTATAATTAAATGTTTTAAATTTGTTGTTAGCCGCCCTGAGCCCGGTTTTTGAACTGGCAAGGGTGGGGTACAAATAAAAAAATGTTATTTATTATTATTATAGCTCTGTCCCATTGTGTATGTTCTGTGCATACTTTTTACATAAAATATGCACTTTTATATTAAATGTGCATTTTTCAACGCATTCGCCAGTAGAATAACACATTTTTTGCAGGCAAAGTTTATGGGGAATACCTGTTTTTGAGTGCTGGGAATGCATTGCGGATTCCAAAGAAGTGGAAGTTGTGTTCAAATCTGAAAGCAGAAATGGGCCTTCTCCATCTGAAATGTCTCTCAACTCCTGCACATTATTTGGGAAACATTTGCATAAGTAGCATGCTTCTGATTTTTTGCTGAATATACTCCTCTTTGTTGGGGTGTTTCCTGATCATTAATGCTGCATTCTACAGTCCTTTTTTCTTCCAGTTTCTGACATTTGCACTATTTGAAACGATGTTAAATCCATGTTTTTAAGGGGTGAATGGCTTCAACAGTAAATGATGTAAATAAATAAATAAATAAATAAACTGTGGACTCTGCCCTCTGCACATGGGCAAAATTGCACTCTGTAGCTAAATTTGCTGGTGGTGGGGCAGTGAAAGCTATTTTGACTCATTATGGTTCTTGATTTTGGAAGGGGAAAACACATTTTCTTCTCCATTACTTTTTCATCGGTGGGGATTGCAAGCTTTTGTATTCCTCATGCACACAGCCTTAATTTCCTTTATTTAAAAGTTTTTGAATGTCCTAATGTGGGTTGTAAATCTTATTAGCTGGTGATTATAAAGGATTCTTTAAACGAGAGAGAGAGAGAGAGAGAGAGAGAGAGAGAGAGAGAGAGAGAGAGAGAGAGAGGATGGTGAGGGTTTTTGGCAGTTGGACGAATCATCACTAAACGGGGAAATTGCGGGTCAGGGTGTTCTCATTACGCTTGCAGATTAGGAAGATCTGCGTCGCACTGTCTGAAATGCAATAAGGTTAAGATGTTTCTATTTAATTAGATTCTCGTGGGCTGGGCAAAAAAATATATGGATCTGGCAAGAAGATTGTCAAAATATTAAGTCCAATTAGATGGACTGGGGCTGTGTCAAACCAAATTGGACAAATTAAAGTTCCTCCCCACTTCCTTTTTAAAAAAAATTACCTGCATTTAAACTATTCCTTTAAGTGTATAATCTTTGTAGTGGGAAGAGTTTTTATTGGAAACATGCCCAGATTAGCTGATGAGATCAAAATAGAAGGTGAAAAATCTCATTCGGAGAATCAGAAGCAATTGCCTTCTCTTTTCAGAGACCTTGCCCATTCCATATATATGCATTCATAGCTATTCTGAGCCTAAAATGGTCCATGATTGTCCTTTGTTAAATGTGTTTTGTGTTTATGAATAATTGTTCCAAGCTGCAGAATTCCAGTAGGTTAAACCACCGTCACGTATTCAGAGTTGCACCAATTCAGAGTGAGGGGAATCGCTACGCATGTGACTCCACATGGCTTTGCACCCCTGATTGGCTATGTAAAAGAGGGCCTTCTCTGTGGTGGCACCCGCCCTGTGGAACACCCTCCCACCAGATGTCAAAGAGAAAAACAACTACCAGACTTTTAGACGACATCTGAAGGCAGCCCTGTTTAGGGAAGCTTTTAATGTTTCATAGACTATTGTATTTTCATATTCTGTTGGAAGCCGCCCAGAGTGGCTGGGGAAACCCAGACAGATGGGCGGGGTATAAATAATAAATGATGATGATGATGATGATGAAGTAAGCACAGCCATCCCCTTACACCGGGGGAAAGGAGAAAAGACCACTTCCACCACCAAACATTGTGGGGGTGGGTGCAGAAAAATGTCAATCCCAGAATAAATACGTATGCACTGTGGAATCAGTTTGGATTCAGCTTGTTTGCAGGCAGAGGAGGTCTTTGTCTCCCTTCTGTGTTGAGATTGCAAAATGCATCTTGCCAGGGTGTTTATGTGTGTTGGCAAAAGGAATGCTGCTTGTATGTACGTACAGAGGGGTGCGTTTGCTTCCATCTGAATGCAATGGTTCTGTACCAGAGGATTTTACCCAGTAGGTTCCTCTATCTATGTTACTTATAGTGCTCCTCTTGACCCAAAGGATCAAAGAATCAGCAGTGATGTGAAGGCAGCTAATGTCCAGCATTTGGTTCATGTGTGTGACTATGTACATAGGATTTTCATTAGACTCTTGTGTTTTTCTGGATGACCAGAACCTCCGGCAACCCAAATACCAGTGCAGGAATTTAGACTAATGGTTGTGCCTACAAAGGGCACAAAAGGATGGAATTGATCAGAGCAAAATCAAATGAAGTCTAAACTTCTAGATAATCCTCTGAACAATTCATAAATGAACTTTGCTTTGGTCAAAACCTGAAGTGTACATGTGTCAAAGGACAGAGTGACATTTCCCTGATTCATATCCTCCTCTAACCATGAGTACAAAGTTGTGCAAAAAATATTCTAAGATGTGCAACCGCAGACATAAGCCGATTTAAAGCGGTAAGCAACTATTTTAGCAATCGGCTGAAATAATTAGGCAAACCTTTGCAATTTTCCACTTTATTTGAGGCAGTAACTTGCATACTTACTGTGTGCCACTTGCAGTATAAATATTTTGCACTTTGTACAATGTTTAGAGCACCCTGTGGCACATAGCTGTCAACGTTTCCCTTTTTTCAAGGGAAATTCCTTTATTCCGAATAGGGTTCCTCGCAAGAAAAGGGAAAAGTTGACAGCTGTGCTGTGGCATGGATGTGCAGGGTGTCTCTCCCAATATGCATACCAGAAACAAAGGGAAATAAAGGCATGTGACACGGGTGGTGCTGTGGGTTAAACCACAGAGCCTAGGACTTGCCGATCAGAAGGTTGGCGGTTCGAATCCCCGCAACGGGGTGAGCTCCCATTGCTCGGTCCCTGCTCCTGCCAACCTAGCAGTTCGAAAGCACGTCAAAGTGCAAGTAGATAAATAGGTACCGCTCCAGCGGGAAGGTATACAGTGTTTCCGTGCGCTGCTCTGGTTCACCAGAAGCGGCTTAGTCATGCTGGCCACATGACCCGGAAGCTGTACACCGGCTCCCTCGGCCAATAAAGCAAGATGAGCGCTGCAACCCCAGAGTCGGCCACGACGGGACCTAATGGTCAGGGGTCCCTTTACCTTTACCTAAAGGCATGTGATTTAAAAGGTGATCTCGTGTAATCTGGCTGAAGGGAAACTGAGTTTGGTGGGGCAGTGCCCTATTTGCCTTAATGGACCAGGCTCCACTGCCGGATTGTTATGCGCACACATTTCAAAACCACCATTAAACTACCGAGAAGTAATGGCACCGTAAAAACAGCAAGAAGGCGAGAGAATGAGAATTAGCAACATAACTGTATCCAATCACCTGCCTTCCTCGCCTGCACAGGTAGCATCTGGGGCTATGTGACGGATTGCCTCATAATGGCCCACCTGCTAAGTCAGATGAATGAATCTCATACTTCTCTGCATTCCCATTAAAAAGCACTTGTAGGGCTGGAGTGCCTCCATTGGTATCAACTCTCCTTGCAAAGCGTTTCGCATTTAATCAATTGAGGAAATTCACCTCTCTTCCAATAGCTCGGCTGTATAAGAAGTGGATCTTTTGTTTACTCTGACTATAAACCCGACGCCATATTATTTACAATTGGTGCGTAGTTCATGCCTCGGGCACTTGTAATATGCATATTATATGTATTTTCTCTTTCAATCCTCTGTTTGCTGTGTGAAACAATCACTCAGTCTTTCGCAGCCGAGGACGTGATTGGGATAAATTATGATGATCCGCTGAAATGAAAAGGTTTGTGGCTATGGCAGCAACGAGAGGAAGCTGGAGGTGTTGTGAAGACTGCTTTTTGGCAGCTGATGGGAAGGAGTGATTGAGCACCTGACCGAGAAGTCAGGGTTCTGCATTCTTTTTGCATAAATGGAATTTTGCTAGAAAATTCAGGGCAGATACAAGTTCTTCTTTATATATGGAGAGCCAGTGTGGTGTAGTGGTTAAGAGCGGTAGTCACGTAATCTGGGAAACCGGGTTCGCGTCCCCGCTCCTCCACATGCAGCTGCTGGGTGACCTTGGGCCAGTCACACTTCTGTGAAGTCTCTCAGCCCCACTCACCTCACAGAGTGTTTGTTGTGGGGGAGGAAGGGAAAGGAGAATGTTAGCCGCTTTGAGACTCCTTAAAGGGAGTGAAAGGCGGGATATCAAATCCAAACTCTTCTTCTTCTTCTTCTTCAATGCAAAGTTAAATGATGGAACTCCCTCCCAGAAGAGTCACTAACCTAGATGGCTTTAAAAGAGGATGAGACACACTCAAGAAGGCTTTCCAAAATTATTAGCCACAATGACCATGCTCCACTTCCACCATCAAAAGGCAGAATGCCTCTGAGAATTATTATTATTATTATTATTTTATTATCTATACCCTGCCCATCTGGCTGGGTTTCCCCAGCCACTCTGGGTGGCTCCCAACAGAATAGTATAAACATGATCAAACATCAAACATTAAAAACACCCCCAAACAGGGCTGCCTTCAGATGTCTTCTAAAAGTCAGGTAGTTGTTTATTTCCTTGACATCTGATGGGAGGGCGTTCCACGGGGTGGGTGCCACCACCGAGAAGGCTCTCTGCCTGGTTCCCTGCAACTTTGCTTCTTGCAGTGAGGGAACCAGCAGAAGACCCTTAGAGGAGGACCTCAGTGTCCAGGCTGAGTGATGGGGGTGGAGATGCTCCTTCAGGCATATTGGGCTGAGGCCATTTAGGGCTTTAAAGGTCAGCACCAACATTTTGAATTGTGCTTGGAGTACCATTTGCTGGTGGCCACAGGATGGGAGAGTGCCTTTGTGCTTTGGTCCTTACTGAAGACTTCCCACTGGCATCTGGTTGGTCACTGTGAGAACAGTGTGGTGGACCAGGTGGGCTACATGGGTGGTGAAGGCTTGCCTACATGAACCACCCTGCTATAGCTTGATGGGACATGTAGGACAGAGTGATCCATACTTGTGGTGGTTGTGGAGCATCATCTGTGGTGGTTGTGGAGCTGGAACATCACCTAAGCTTCATGTACCATAGAGGTGGGGAACCTTAAGCCCAAATTCAGCCTTCCAAGCATCTTTTTATAGTACAGGTCCAAGTGGTTTTCTACTAAATTGGAACAAATGGCAATGAACTGAAGACCCAGTTGCTGTTTCTTCTGATTCGGCCTGACACCACAGGTTTTCCTGGGGGAGCAAAGTGGGACAAATGGAGGTTGGATGACCCTTTAGAGATGGGGGAGAAATTTGGTTCGGGTCAGATTTTTATGCCAGCCCAGCTAATTTACTCTCCCCAAGAGATACAGGAACCAAAATGAAGCTATCCCTTTCAACCCACACTTTTCTGGGTTTTGTGATGCTGTTCTGCTCTAAGGAGAAGTGCAAAAAGGCCTATATTAGGGGAAAGTATGCATAAAGAAGGCTGATCGCCGAATAATTGATGCTTTTGAATTCTGGTGCTGGAGGAGACTCTTGAGAGTCCCATGGACTGCAAGAAGATCAAACCTATCCATTCTTAAGGAAATCAGCCCTGAGTGCTCATTGGACGACAGATCCTGAAGCTGAGGCTCCAAGACTTTGGACACCTCATGAGAAGAGAAGACTCCCTGGAAAAGACCCTGATGCTGGGAAAGATGGAGGGCACACAAGGAGAAGGGGACAACAGAGGACGAGATGGTTGGACAGTGTTCTCGAAGCTACCAGCATGAGTTTGACCAAACTGCGGGAGGCAGTGGAAGACAGGAGTGCCTGGCGTGCTCTGGTCCATGGGGTCACGAAGAGTCAGACACGACTAAACGACTAAACAACAACAACAATGCATAAAAATCCACAAATTAGAAAAAAACAGCATTGTGAAAAACACCTTGTGTTAGCGAAAATTGCTCATAAAACCATGTACATTAGGCAAACCTGCACACACAAATGTGTGCATTAGGACGAATGTGCGCTAAAATGCAATGCATTTTCATGAGGACTTAAAAATAAAATCACAAACAGATTCAGAAATGTGGGGAATTGAATTTAGGAGAGGATGAGAAACTGGGAGAATTGCAATTGGCAGATTTATCCACCGCTAACGGAGACCAATAAGCAAGCAGGTGTCAGATGGCAGGAAATGTATATATTTTACTAATGATTGCCGTCAGCTTGGAAGAAGGTTTGAGGCAGAGAGGAAAACAAAAACAGAGGGGAAGAATGAGAAATGCACTGGAAAGCCGTCCAGCTTAATTTTTAATGCTTGGGGGATATTTCTAGCTCCATTGAGGTAGAAAAGTCCCTGGGCTTCTCCTTGGCATGAAGAGTTAATGATTCCTTCTCATCATGAATTGGGATATGTGAAGGTGTTAAATTCCTGCCACGGCAGGCCAATTACCTAGAGGTTACCACCTCCTTAATTATAAAGGCTTTTTCTCTCCATCCATTCAACTCAAGTGTGAGGCTGCTTTAATCTGGCTTCCCGTGTGCTTGCTATTGATGAACAATGAGCTGAATATTCGCAAGGCACTTCAGCTTTAAAAACAAACAAACAGAACCCTTCAAAGAATGTCCTAGTGCCCTGATATCCAGATCAGATCTATTCGGCAAGGCGTCCACTCACTCTGCTTGCTGTTCAATTTGCTTTGTCTTGCCACTTATCAGTTCGACGTGGCCTCCTAGGACAGAGCGTTCTGTCTAGGGCAGGATTGTAAAACATAAAGGGACCCCTGACCATTAGGTCCAGTCATGGCCGACTCTGGGGTTGCGGCACTCATCTCGCTTTATTGGCCAAGGGAGCTGGTGTACAGCTTCCGGGTCATGTGGCCAGCATGACTAAGCCACTTCTGGCGAACGGAAACACCGTTTACCTTCCTGCCAGAGCGGTACCTATTTATCTACTTGCACTGGCATGCTTTCGAACTGCTAGGTTGGCAGGAGCCAGGGACCGAGCAACGGGAGCTCACCCCGTGGCAGGGATTCGAACCGCCAACCTTCTGATCAGCAAGTCCTAGTCTCTGTGGTTTAAGCCACAGCGCCACCCGCGACCCAGGGCAGGGTTGAGCTGACTTGAATTCTTTCTTTGTTGTGTATTTCAGAAGCTCCGGGGGCTGAGTGCTTCCCCTGCCTCCACCATCTCTAATATTTGTATCCTACCCTGTCTCCAATGAGTTTGGTCTCACATTAGCTTCACAACAACCCTGTGTGGTAGGCTAGGCAAAAGAGTGAATTGCCAAACCACGGTCATACAAAGCCAATCCTCCCTTCCTTCTGAACATAAGAGGAGCCTCCTGAACCAAGTCAATGGACCATCTAGCGCAGAATCCTCTTCTGACAGTGGCTGAGCAGATTCCCATAATGGGAAGCATTTGGGCAGGATCCATGCACAAGAGCACTCTCTTGCGGTTTCCAAAAACTGCAATTCAGAAGCATAGCTGCCTCCAAATGTGGCCAGCAGCCATCCATACCCATTCCCTCTATGAATTTGTCTAATCCTCTTTCAAATCCATCTAATTCCACTGCGTCATGTGGAAGTGAGTTCCATAGTTTATTACAGGATGTGTCATTTTATGGGGTGAAACTTAATTTTTGCAAATTTATTCAGTGAGGGGGCTTAAAAACAGGTGTGGGTTTTTTTCCCCAGTGTGAGGAATTTAAATCTGCTATTATTTTTGTGTCGGGTTTACTCCTGAGGCTTTTCTTCTCCCAAAGATATCCTACAAAGTAGCAGAAGTTTAGGACCAGAGTTTTCCTTTTCCTAGGTGGGCTCCCTTCCCAGGTGGATGAGCCCCATTTGCTCCTCACTTCCCTCTACGTCACGTGAAGAAACTGCCTTTTTTTTTTTTTGCAGATAAATTTTTATTAGTAATTATACATGTTATACATAAGTACAAATAAACGTATACAAAATTCAATACTTAAGTTGCACAAAATCTAATCAATCCGTAAGTCAAGAATACATTCATTTTAGGCTCTGCCGAGCCTTGGACTTCCTTCTACAACTTTGGTAAGTATCAAATAAACTTTATACTCACGTATTTTATTTCTTTCGCATACTAGGCATTTACTGTTAGAGTTGTTTCCAATCCCGCTAGTGTCATTTAAGATTTAATTCCAATATATGTCCAATACTTAACCCAATTGTCATGTAGTTTCTGTTCATCTTGGTCTCTTATTCTCACAGTTAATCTAGCGAGCTCGGCATAATTTGTTAATTTAATCTGCCAGTCGTATATATTGGGAATGACATCCGTTTTCCAATTTTGCACTAACATGATTCTTGCAGCTGTTGTGGCATATAGAAATAGTACCCTGTCTTTAAAGTGACCAGCCAGATACTACAGATACTGCCTTCTTGGCCATTGGACCACCTCTTGGTCTCGTCCACTCAATCCACCGGAGCCTGTCTTCGCATGCAGGGGAAGTCCCTAACTCACCGAGGGTTTGAGAGCCATCAGCTCTCTTCACATGGTTTAGCTTTCCAGTCAAAGCCATTCCCAGGATGGCCTCTGTTAATAATAATAATAATAATAATAATAATAATAATAATAATAATATAATTTATTTATACCCTGCCCATCTGGCTGGGTTTCCCCAGCCACTCTGGGCTGCTTCCTACACAATATTAAAATACAGTAATGCCTCAAACATTAAAAGCTTTCCTAAACAGAGCTGCCTTCAGATGTCGTCTAAAAGTCAGATAGTTGACATCTGGTGGGAGGGCGTTCCTCAGGGCGGACGCCACTACCAAGAAGGCCCTCTGCCTGGTTCCCTGTAACTTGGCTGATAACTTGTTGGATACTGACAGCTTCTAGAAGCAACGGATGAGAGCTGAATGCAGTGTGAAGTCTAAAGGTAGACAAACTACCCCAGAAGGAGCACGACATGTCCCCCACCAGAGATACTACGTCTCCCATAACACCCCATATACCCCAGCTTGACATTTCTATGATTCATTGATTCTGTGTCCCTTTCTTGCTCATTCTGGGCAAGGGGTCAGCAAAATTTTTCAGCAGGAGGCCGGTCCACTGTCCCTCAGACCTTGTGAGGGGCTGGACTATATTTTTTTTGGGGGGGGGAGGAAATGAACAAATTCCTATGCCCCACAAAAAACCCAGAGATGCATTTTAAACAAAAGCACACATTCTACTAATGTAAAAACACCAGGCAGGCCCCACAAATAACCCAGAGGTGTTAGGATTCCTGCTCCGTGTTTGCAGTCATGAGATTGTTGTCTATCACATGACGGTGTATGTTTTCATTCCGCAGTGTGGGAAGTGACGGAGACAGGATGTTTTGTACTACTGTGTTCCATGATGTGGGGCTATTGTCCTTTGCGTCTTTTTCTTTGGTGTCTGATGAGAAAGAGGAAGGAACTAAAGCAGAATGTTCTGAGTGTATTATATGTAAATAAAGTAGATTAGCCAAAATGCTGTGCTACTGAGTTCTGTTACGCAAACTGCAAATACTCTGCAGGATCGTAAGTGTGCTGATGCTTCTTGGTATCAGTCGCTGTGATGTTCAGGCTGGAGAAAGCTTTTGAAGCTCCTGAACGACCGACCAAGATGGAGAGAACATGCCAGTCGGGCATGTGTCTCTACCAGGGTCCTACATGAGAGTAGGACAATCCTAACACAAATAACCCAGAGATGCATTTTAAATAAGAGCGCACATTCTACTCATGTAAAAAGCACGCTGATTCCCGGACCATCCTTGGGCCGGATCTAATAATAATAATAATAATAATAATAATAATAATAATAATAATATTTTTTATCTATACCCCACCCTCCCCAGCCAAGGTGATTGGGCCGGATCTGACCCCCGGGCCTTAGTTTGCCTACCCATAATCTGGGGATTTTGGCCTAGCCTCTGAGACACAGCTGTAGAACTGCAAACCCAACTATTTTTTCCCAAAATCTTTCCCTCCCACACCATCTTTCTGTTTCTTCCTGCTTCTCAAACCATGGTCAAAAATATCTGGGCCAATGTTCTTCATGAGTGAGACTTGAACTGGTGCATTGTGTTACGTTTGCATTTAAGAGTTTCATATGATCCACCATTCTACACCTTTCAAAAACTTTTTAAAAAAACAACACATGACAACAAGCATTTATTGGAATACATCAAAGTACCCTTAAAAATGTCTCAAAATACCCATTATAAAAACACAATAATAAAAGTGTTGGTACATTTTAACCAACAAATAAAAAACGAAATGTCAAGAAGCTGCCTCTTCATTCTCTCAATAGGAACTCCAAGTGTTGTCTTCCTGTAATTAATCTTTTCCCATGAAAAACATATTCGCCCCATGAAGATGATGGTGGGAAGACTCAGATCAGATAAAAAAAAAGCACTTCTTTATGTGGAACATCAATTCACCATGGAACTCACACCTGCAGGAGACGGCGATCATCACCACTTAGATAGCTTTAAAAGAGATGTACTCTCTACTCAAGTAGTAGATAGGTAGCCGTGTTGGTCTGCCATAGTCAAAATAAAAAAAATTTCTTCCAGTAGCACCTTAAAGACCAACTAAGTTAGTTCTTGGTATGAGCTTTCGTGTGCATGCACACTTCTTCAGATACACTGAAACAGAAGTTGCCAGATCCTTCTATATAGTGAGAAGGTGGGGAGGGGTGTTACTCAGAAGGGTGGTGGGAATGGGAGATAGGCAGATAGCTGGGAGAGCCTGTTGACGACTCTTAACGACTGTAATAGGTCTTACAGGAAAAGGCAAGGGGTGAGGAGGTGAGAAATGGTTTAGTCATGTATAGTGAGATAAGAATCCAATGTCTTTGTTCAGCCCAGGTTTTTCCATGGTTTTAAGTTTGGTAATGAGTTGTAATTCAGCAGCTTCTCTTTCCAGTCTGTTTCTGAAATTCCTTTGTAGTAAAACAGCTACTTTGAGATCTTGTATAGAATGTCCTGGGAGATTGAAGTGTTCTCCTACTGGTTTCTCTGTTTTGTGATTCTTGATGTCAGATTTATGTCCGTTTATTCTTTGGCGTAAGGTTTGGCCTGTTTGTCCAATATAGAGAGCTGAAGGACACTGTTGGCATTTGATGGCATACACAATGTTAGACGATGAGCAATTAAATAGTCCCGAGATGGTATGTGTGATGTTGTTGGGGCCAGTAATGGTCTAGCTACCATCCCAAACATACCAAACAGTCCATTGTATATAGCCAGGCACTACGTTACAGCCGCATCTGTTCCAATTCTACAGACAGAGACTCTCACCTAAGAGATCTACAGCAAACCTTCTCAGAACTAAAATACCCAGCAGATGAAGTTAGACAACAGATCAACAGAGCCAGACTGATACCCAGAGAGAACTTGCTGCAAGACAGACCCAAAAAAGAAAATAACAGAACACCTCTAGTCATCACATACAGCTCCCAAGTTAAAACAGTACAACGCATCATCAGAGATCTACAACCTCTCCTGGACAATGACAGTTCTCTTTCTCAAGCTCTGGGAGGAAGACCTTTCATTGCCTACAGACAGCCACCCAATCTTAAACAACTCCTAACCCACAATAATACTACAACCAGACTTAACACAGACACTGGCACCAGAGCCTGCAATAAACCCAGATGCTAACTTTGCTGCCACATACACCCGGACAACACCATTACTGGCCCCAACAACATCACACATACCATCTCGGGACTATTTAATTGCTCATCGTCTAACATTGTGTATGCCATCAAATGCCAACAGTGTCCTTCAGCTCTCTATACTGGACAAACAGGCCAAACCTTACGCCAAAGAATAAACGGACATAAATCTGACATCAAGAATCACAAAACAGAGAAACCAGTAGGAGAACACTTCAATCTCCCAGGACATTCTATACAAGATCTCAAAGTAGCTGTTTTACTACAAAGGAATTTCAGAAACAGACTGGAAAGAGAAGCTGCTGAATTACAACTCATTACCAAACTTAAAACCATGGAAAAACCTGGGCTGAACAAAGACATTGGATTCTTATCTCACTATACATGACTAAACCATTTCTCACCTCCTCACCCCTTGCCTTTTCCTGTAAGACCTATTACAGTCGTTAAGAGTCGTCAACAGGCTCTCCCAGCTATCTGCCTATCTCCCATTCCCACCACCCTTCTGAGTAACACCCCTCCCCACCTTCTCACTATATAGAAGGATCTGGCAACTTCTGTTTCAGTGTATCTGAAGAAGTGTGCATGCACACGAAAGCTCATACCAAGAACTAACTTAGTTGGTCTTTAAGGTGCTACTGGAAGAAATTTTTTTTATTTTTTCTCTACTCAAGAATTTGGTTCTTGAGCTCCTGAGACCTTCTGGCTTAGAGGAAATCTATCAATGGCTACTAAGGATGAAGGAGACTGCGCTGTGCTCTGTTCATAGATCTTTGATCATTAGATCTGTAAAGATTTTTTTACTCCTCCAACTTATCTAACAATGGCAGCAGCAACATAACTTTTCCTGTCCTAAATTGGGTGGCTGTGATGAAGAGAGCTAATCTGGAAGGGGCTTTGTGTGAAAGGACTGTGAGATCTACCCAGTCCTGCTACTGTGTGCACAAATTTCTAGGCTTTGAATGTACTAACAATATCTTTTGCATTTGACCCTAGTTGGTAGATCTTGAGGTTCTTGTAAAAAGCAAAGTACCGGTAGATCTGAAAATGCTGAAGTTTGACCCTTTGAGTCGCCTGGTTGATCTCCTTCAAAGAAAGCTGGGAGATATATAATTTACTGTAGGTGATGCCCAGCTAAGTTATGATCAGGGCAGATATGTTAGAGTCAATGTTTAATTGTTAATCCACTAATTCCAATGAGCCTACTCTGAGTGTGACGTTAGGACCTAGGACCTTCTAGACACAAAGCAGGCACTCTCCCACTGAGCTATGGCCCTTTCCCTAACTGTGTGCTTCTCTTTCTCTCTTCAGTTTCCCCCAATTCCTTCCTTTTCCTCATATCATAGAATCATAGAATAGAATCATAGAGTTGGAAGAGACCACAAGGGCCATCGAGTCCAACCCCCTGCCAAGCAGGAAACACCATCAGAGCACTCCTGACATATGGTTGTCAAGCCTCTGCTTAAAGACCTCCAAAGAAGGAGACTCCACCACACTCCTTGGCAGCAAATTCCACTGTCGAACAGCTCTTACTGTCAGGAAGTTCTTCCTAATGTTTAGGTGGAATCTTTTTTCTTGTAGTTTGGATCCATTGCTCCGTGTCCGCTTCTCTGGAGCAGCAGAAAACAACCTTTCTCCCTCCTCTATGTGACATCCTTTTATATATTTGAACATGGCTATCATATCACCCCTTAACCTCCTCTTCTCCAGGCTAAACATGCCCAGCTCCCTTAACCGTTCCTCATAAGGCATCGTTTCCAGGCCTTTGACCATTTTGGTTGCCCTCCTCTGGACACGTTCCAGTTTGTCAGTGTCCTTCTTGAATTGTGGTGCCCAGAACTGGACACAGTACTCCAGGTGAGGTCTGACCAGAGCAGAATACAGTGGCACTATTACTTCCCTTGATCTAGATGCTATACTCCTATTGATGCAGCCCAGAATTGCATTGGCTTTTTTAGCTGCCGCGTCACACTGTTGGCTCATGTCAAGTTTGTGGTCAACCAAGACTCCTAGATCCTTTTCCCATGTACTGCTCTCAAGCCAGGTGTCCCCCATCTTGTATTTGTGCCTCTCATTTTTTTTGCCCAAGTGCAATACTTTACATTTCTCCCTGTTAAAATTCATCTTGTTTGTTTTGGCCCAGTTCTCTAATCTGTCAAGGTCGTTTTGAAGTGTGATCCTGTCCTCTGGGGTGTTAGCCACCCCTCCCAGTTTGGTGTCATCTGCAAATTTGATCAGGATGCCCTTGAGTCCATCATCCAAGTCGTTGATAAAGATGTTGAATAAGACCGGGCCCAAGACAGAACCCTGTGGCACCCCACTAGTCACTCTTCTCCAGGATGAAGAGGAACCATTGATGAGCACTCTTTGGGTTCGGTCAGTCATCCAGTTACAAATCCACTGAGTGGTAGCATAGTCAAGACCGCATTTTACCAGTTTCTTTACAAGAATATCATGGGGCACCTTGTCAAATGCCTTGCTGAAATCAAGGTAGGCTACATCCACTGCGTTCCCTTCATCTACCAGGCTTGTAATTCTGTCAAAAAACGAGATCAGGTTAGTCTGACATGACTTATTCTTCAGAAATCCATGCTGACTATTGGTGATCACAGCATTCCTTTCTAGGTGCTCACAGACTGTTTGCTTAATGATCTGCTCCAGAATCTTCCCTTAATGATCTGCTCCAGAATCGTCCTCACCATCTGCTTTTATTCAATATTCACAGAGAGAAGGCTTGGGAATGTGGCCTCTTGGAATAATGGCATTGCTCCAAGTAAATCTCCACCCCCTCTCTCACCTCCTCATGAGTCATCACTACGGGTGCTGGGACGTGCCCTCTGCCTTTGAGCTCTTTGTTCTCCTACTTTCAAGGCTCGCCGTGTTCTGGGACATGGTGGGTCTAGAATGCTCTCTAAAGACACTGCATCCATCAGCTGTTGCCCTCCTGGTGCATCTTCTTCCTCTTCTCCCATTATTTCCCAGCTTTCCACCTCATCTGCCTCTGAGCCGTGACCTCCCACAATTCCCTGTTGTAATTCTGAACTGTCTCCTTCTTCTCTGGAAGGGTCAGGCTGGGGAGGCGGTTTCCACCTTTTCTCCTCTGCCCAGTCCCTGACAATATGTCTATTTATCTGACTGTAAGTGTGCTATTTTATATGAGTTTTCTTAGACAGTTAATGCAGTGAGTGGTTCTACTCAACTAATTTTTATTTAGAGTAGTGCTATTATAATTAATGCACCTAGGTAAACCATGCTAATGAATTGCAATGGGTCCAATCTGAGTAAAACCGGCAATGGATAGAAATTGTTGTTGTTAATAGCAACAATATCACTCCAAACTGGAGGAGGAAAGGGAGGCAATTTGTAGAAAATTAAACATAGCAACAATTTGGTTATTTTGCTCCAAAGTTATTTATTCATTTATTTCATTTATAGCCCACCTTTCTTATCCCCCTCCTTATTTGATCCCCCAACCACCCTGTGAGGTAGGTTAGGGTTGAGAGGCAGTGGCGTAGCATGGGTTGCCAGTGCCTGGGGCAGCATGGAGGTAGTGGGAGAGAGGGAGGAATGGAAATGGAGGGAGTATGCATGCACATTCAACTGCCTAAGGCACTCGTGTCACCCAGGAGATAGCAGCCACAGAGATAAGAAAAGAAGAGTTATTCCACTGTCCGGAGAGGTCACTTCCTGGTTCACATGGAAAAGCCATTTTCTTTTTTGTATAAGATATTTATTCAAATTTTCAAAGTATTACAGAGTAAAAATAAATAAAAAGAAAAAGAAAAAATACAAAATAAAAATGCTTAAAAACAACTCATTCTTTCCATTACTTATTTTTCATTAGCTTATTTCCCGGACCTCCTCACGCCTCCCTTTTTTGTATTCCAGTTCAGTTTGTTGGTTCAGCAAATCCTAGAATCATAGAATCATAGAATCATAGAATCATAGAGTTGGAAGAGACCACAAGGGCCATCGAGTCCAACCCCCTGCCAAGCAGGAAACACCATCAGAGCACTCCTGACATATGGTTGTCAAGCCTCTGCTTAAAGACCTCCAAAGTAGGAGACTCCACCACACTCCTTGGCAGCAAATTCCACTGTCGAACAGCTCTTACTGTCAGGAAGTTCTTCCTAGTGTTTAGGTGGAATCTTCTTTCTTGTAGTTTGGATCCATTGCTCCGTGTCCGCTTCTCTGGAGCAGCAGAAAACAACCTTTCTCCCTCCTCTATGTGACATCCTTTTATATATTTGAACATGGCTATCATATCACCCCTTAACCTCCTCTTCTCCAGGCTAAACATGCCCAGCTCCCTTAGCCGTTCCTCATAAGGCATCGTTTCCAGGCCTTTGACTATTTTGGTTGCCCTCCTCTGGACACGTTCCAGTTTGTCAGTGTCCTTCTTGAATTGTGGTGCCCAGAACTGGACACAGTACTCCAGGTGAGGTCTGACCAGAGCAGAATACAGTGGCACTATTACTTCCCTTGATCTAGATGCTATACTCCTATTGATGAGGCCCAGAATTGCATTGGCTTTTTTAGCTGCCGCGTCACACTGTTGGCTCATGTCAAGTTTGTGGTCAACCAAGACTCCTAGATCCTTTTCACATGTACTGCTCTCAAGCCAGGTGTCACCCATCTTGTATTTGTGCCTCTCATTTTTTTTGCCCAAGTGCAATACTTTACATTTCTCCCTGTTAAAATTCATCTTGTTTGTTTTGGCCCAGTTTTCTAATCTGTCAAGGTCGTTTTGAAGTGTGATCCTGTCCTCTGGGGTGTTAGCCACCCCCCCCCCCAGTTTGGTGTCATCTGCAAATTTGATCAGGATGCCCTTGAGTCCATCATCCAAGTCGTTGATAAAGATGTTGAATAAGACCGGGCCCAAGACAGAACCCTGTGGCACCCCACTAGTCACTCTTCTCTAATCATTAATCTTAAAATATTATAACATTTAATTTTTGCCTATTAATAATCCATTTTTCATATTCCGGGAAAAGCCATTTTCAATGCAACCAAAGTGCATTGCTGTATTGAGGCAGCACTGAGTGTTGAAATTTTGTGCCCCTAACAAATTTTTCACCTGGGGCAATCCCCCCTGTGCCCCCCATGCCATGCCACTGGCTGACCCCCAAGGTCACCCAGTGAACTTCATGATGGCTGAAGGGGGATTTGAACCCTGCTTCCTCCCAGGTCCTATTCCAGCACTCTTTTATCTAATCTGTTACTTATCTTTATTTTCCCTTCCCTTGACGTTCCTTTGATGTTTCCCTCAGGCAGGAGCTTCCCTCTTCCTCTCATGTCTGTTTTAACGTGGGGGGGAAAAAATCCAATTATAGCCCAGGTGCATGTGGTGTCCTGTTGAGAAGTTTTGCTAGCCTTGCTGAAACGGTTTCCCTTTCCCTTTGAAGTTCCACAGATACTTTCCTCTCTGCTGAGATCTGCATTGCAGCAGCAACAACTGCCTTCTCTTCCAACCTGGCTGCAGTTCCATCCTTTGCCACCAGGTAGAGCGAGCAGCAAGACTTGTTGAATGCAAAGCTAGCATCGCTCTGTGTTTCCAACTGTGTACCCAAAGTAAATGACTAGAAAGATGCAGTCGAAGGCTGGCAGAAAACAAATAAATACATGCATAAGCCGGAGTTGCTCCACAGCCAACTGGCTGAGTTTCCCAGCCCACTCGTTTGGAAGCCGTGAAGAGCAGAGGCATCTTCTCCTGCCAAAACCCCTCTATTTTCAGCAGGTAGAAATCAGAATGTTGGCTGCCTTTTCACTGGGTGGAAACCCTCCCACATCTCTTGTTGGCTGGTAGTTAGAGGGAGATGCAATTCTAGGTCTGGGATGATGCAAGCCTTATGCAATTTGCCCCACGCTTGCTCAGAGAGTGAGGCAGGCAGCAGCTGGGCACAGGGTTGCCAGATCACAACCCAGAGATATGAAGGGATTGGGACCATAGCTCAGTGGGAGAGCATCTGCTTTGATGTAGGTCTTACTGTGTTTTTATATTTTGTTGGAAGCCACCCAGAGTGGCTGGGGCAACTCAGTCAGATGGGTGAGGCACAAATATTATCATATGCTTTACATCCCTGATGCAATCCCCGGCATCTCCAGGTAAGACTCTCCACTGCTTAAAACCCTGGAGAGCCACTGCCGGTCAGAGTAGACAATATGGAGCTAGAGGGATCCAATGGTCTGACTCAATACATATTTCTAAGACACAGCTTAGAATGTACTGATAAAGCAGTGCAATGATAAAGCAGACATAGGAATACGGGTGGCGCTGTGGTCTAAACCACTCAGCTTCTTGGGCTTGCCAATTGGAAGGTCGGCGGTTCAAATCCCCACAATGTCGTGAGCTTCTGTTACTCTGTCCCAGCTCCTGCCAAACTAGCAGTTTGAAAGCACGCCAGTGCAAGTAGATAAATAGGTACCACTCCAATGGGAAGGTAAACGGCGTTTCCGTGCGCTCTGGTTTCCATTCCGGTTTATTCCTGCTGGCCACATGACCTGGAAAGCTGTCTGTGGACAAATGCTGGCTCCCTTGGTCTGAAAGCGAGATGAGCGCCGAAACCTTCTAGTGGCCTTTGACTGGACTTAACCATCCAGGGGTCCTTTACCGTTGTTGTTGTTGTTCTTTAGTCATTTAGTCATGTCTGACTCTTCGTGGCCCCATGGACCAGAGCACGCCAGGCACTCCTGTCTTCCACTGCCTCCCGCAGTTTGATCAAACTCATGCTGGTAGCTTCGAGAACACTGTCAACCATCTCGTCCTCCGTCGTCCCCTTCTCCTTGTGCCCTCCATCTTTCCCAACATCAGGGTCTTTTCCAGGGAGTCTTCTATTCCAATGAGGTGGCCAAAGTATTGGAGCCTCAGCTTCAGGATCTGTCCTTCCAGTGAGCACTCGGGGCTGATTTCCTTCAGAATGGAGAGGTTTGATCTTTGTGCAGTCCACGGGACTCTCAAGAGTCTCCTCCAGCACCATAATTCAAAAGCATCCATTCTTCGACGATCAGCCTTCTTTATGGTTCAGCTCTCCCACACATCACGACTGAGAAAACCATAGCTTTAACTATACGGACCTTTATCGGCAAGGTGATGTCTCTGCTTGGGTGGCCACTAGCTTAGCTCAAAAGCAGGGACTGGACGGATTCAAGGATGGCAAAGCTATGAATGTTTATTAAGGAAATGGAAACTCCATGTTCAGCAGCAGTATATCCCTGAATACCAAATGCCAAGGAAATGCAATGGGAGGGGGCTGCTGCCATTCTGGCCAGCTTCTGGGCTTTTTCAAAAGTATCTGGCTTTCTGCTGCGTGGGAAGGATATAGGACTAGATTGATTCAGCAGAGCTGTTCTTGTGTTCTTAAGTGTTCCTTTATATCTGGCTCGGAACAAACCACACGGACAGCTCCAGTTCTGCTCTCCCTGGGCCACGGCTGATTTTTAAATACTTTTATCTTGTCCGCTTTTATTTGTCCCTGTTCCGAGATAAACAATGCGGTTCTTTTAAAAAGTTATCCATTCAGACATAAGCAGGGCTTATTCCCCCCCCACCCCGCCTTAACTGCCAAGCAGAGATACATTACCTTTCTCTAATTAGTGCATTGCTATTCAGAGAGTGGCTTTATGTCATATGGATGTGCTATTCTTTATTAATAGCTTTGGTGGGAGAGAGAAGAAAAACCTCAGGACACAAGATACATGAGGAGCATTAATCAGGAGGTCTTACTCAATCACAATTGCTTACTTGGGACTGGGTGATACCTTGTCTGATTGGAGGAAAAATGAGAAAATATCCCCGATCGTTTTAAAGGGCCACTTGTGAGTACAGTGGTGCCTCGCAAGACAAAATTAATTTGTTCCACAAGTTTTTTCTTCTTGCGAGTTTTTCGTCTTGCGAAGCACGGTTTCCCATAGGAATGCATTGAAAATCAATCAATGTGTTCCTATGGAGACCGTCTGGGGACAGAGGGGAAGCGCCGCTCTGTCCCCTCTTTTGAAGCAAGGGGCGGAGAGGAGAAGATCACTTCTCCCCCTTGCCGCCCCTTGGTTCAAAAGGGGTCCGGGGAGAGAGAGGAAGGCGCTGCGCCTTCCCCTCTGTCCCCGGAGATTGCGGGGCTGGCAACGGGAAGAAGCGATCTTCTCCCCGCCGCCCCTTGCTTCAAAAGAGGTCCAGGGACAGCGGGGAAGACACGCTGCGCTTCCCGCTATCCCCGGAGCTTGCGGGGCAAGCTTCGTTTTGCGAAGCAAGCCCATAGGGAAATTCGTCTTGCGAAGCAACTCGAAAACGAAAAAACCTTTCGTTTTGCGAGTTTTTCGTCTCGCGAGGCGTTCGTTTTGCGGGGCACCACTGTAACACTGCATTGTATTGTACAGTGGTCAAGGCAACCCTGCCACATGGGTAGGGCATAAATAATAAAATTATTTACAGGATTAAATTATTATTTTTTATTATTTGCATTATTGGGCATCATCATCCTTATCCTTTTTATTTATTTAATGATTTTCCAAAGTTTAAATACATACAAATTTACATACACTATCTGAAGAATGAACCTAGACAGCTTCTTAAAAAGCAGAGACATCACCTTGCCGACAAAGGTCCATATAGTTAATGTTATGGTTTTCCCAGTAGTGATGTATGGAAGTGAGAGCTGGACCATAAAGAAGGCTGATCCACGAAGAATTGATGCTTCTGAATTATGGTGCTGGAGGAGACTCTTGAGAGTCCCATGGACTGCAAGAAGATCAAACCTCTCCATTCTGAAGGAAATCAGCCCTGAGTGCTCACTGGAAGGACAGATCCTGAAGCTGAGGCTCCAAGACTTTGGCCACCTCATGAGAAGAGAAGACTCCCTGGAAAAGACCCTGATGTTGGGAAAGATGGAGGGCACAAGGAGAAGGGGACGGCAGAGGACAAGATGGTTGGACGGTGTTCTCGAAGCTACCAGCATGAATTTGACCAAACTGCGGGAGGCAGTGGAAGACAGGAGTGCCTGGCGTGCTCTGGTCCATGGGGTCACGAAGAGTTGGACACGACTAAACGACTAAACAACAACAACAATCTGAAGAAGTGTGCATGCACACAAAAGCTTATACCAAGAACAAACTTAGTTGGTCTCTAAGGTGCTACAGGACAATTTATTTATTTTATATATATATTTCGAATACAAATTTTAGTTACCTTTATCTATCTAATACATCTGGATTCCTCCTCCCTCTTCCTTCCATGGTTTTCCAATTCCTCCTTGTCCTCTTTAACAGCCCTCTTTCTCTCTGCTCAGTATCCTAATTGTTTATTATTGCTGCTCACAGTTCAGATCCTACTTGTATTATTTGTTTGTTTGTACCCCACCCATCTGGCTTGGTTTCCCCAGCCACTCTGGGTGGCTCCCAACCAAACATTAAAAACACAAGGAAAATGCAATCTTTAAATAATCTTCCCAACAATACTATACTAGCTACTATGGATGTGGAATCTCTGTATACCAACATCCCACACAACGATGGTTTACAAGCTATAAGGAACACCATTTCAGATAAAACCACAGCGGACCTTGCCACCAAACTCTGCCAATTTGTCCTTACCCACAACAACTTCAAATTTGGTGATGACCTGTTCCTTCAGATCAGCGGCACAGCAATGGGCACCCGCATGGCCCCACAGTATGCCAACATCTTCATGGCAGATTTAGAACAACGTTTCCTAAACTCCTACCCACTCAAACCTCTCTTGTACCTGCGATACATTGACAATATTTTTATCATCTGGACACATGGTCAACAGACCCTGGACACCTTTCACCAGAAATTTAATGATTTTCACCCCACAATCAACCTAACAATGAATCAATCTATGGAAGAAATACATTTTTTGGACACTACTATAAAAATACAGGATGGGCGCATAGACACCACCTTATACCGTAAACCAACTGACCGACAAACATATCTACATGCCTCTAGCTACCATCCCAAACATACCAAACAGTCCATTGTATATAGCCAGGCACTACGTTACAGCTGCATCTGTTCCAATTCTACAGACAGAGACTCTCACCTAAGAGATCTACAGCAAACCTTTTTAGAACTAAAATACCCAGCAGATGAAGTTAGACAACAGATCAACAGAGCCAGACTGATACCCAGAGAGAACTTGCTGCAAGACAGACCCAAAAAAGAAAATAACAGAACACCTCTAGTCATCATATACAGCTCCCAAGTTAAAACAATACAACGCATCATCAGAGATCTACAACCTCTCCTGGACAATGACAGTTCTCTTTCTCAAGCTCTGGGAGGAAGACCTTTCATTGCCTACAGACAGCCACCCAATCTTAAACAACTCCTAACCCACAATGATACTACAACCAGACTTAACACGGACACTGGCACCAGAGCCAGCAATAAACCCAGGTGCCAACTTTGCTGCCACATACACCCGGACAACACCATTACTGGCCCCAACAACATCACACATACCATCTCGGGACTATTTAATTGCTCATCGTCTAACATTGTGTATGCCATCAAATGCCAACAGTGTCCTTCAGCTCTCTATACTGGACAAACAGGCCAAACCTTACGCCAAAGAATAAACAGACATAAATCTGACATCAAGAATCACAAAACAGAGAAACCAGTAGGAGAACACTTCAATCTCCCAGGACATTCTATACAAGATCTCAAAGTAGCTGTTTTACTACAAAGGAATTTCAGAAATAGACTGGAAAGAGAAGCTGCTGAATTGCAATTCATTACCAAACTTAAAACCATGGAGAGACCTGGTCTGAACAAAGACATTGGATTCTTATCTCATTATACATGACTAAGCCATTTCTCACCTTCTCACCCCTTGCCTTTTCCTGTAAGACCTATTACAGTCGTTAAGAGTCGTCAACAGGCTCATCTCAGCTATCTGCCAATCTCCCATTCCCACCACCCTTCTGAGTAATACCCCTCCCCACCTTCTCATTATATAGAAGGGTCTGGCAACTTCTGTTTCAGTGTATCTGAAGAAGTGTGCATGCACACGAAAGCTCATACCAAGAACTAACTTAGTTGGTCATATAGGCACAATTATTTTATTGCATTAGCCGTGTGGCCATAGCATGATATACATTAAAATAACAACATAAAATAGGGGTGGGGAGGTAAAGGTAGATATCATCCTGGGCGATTACTTAAACAAAGAAAAAAAAGAAAAAGGAAAAAACTGCTGAGGCTGGAGGAGGACCGTTAAAGGGTCCTTCAGCTCCTCAGATATGTCCTAGCTCGATTGTCCTTGTATAATAAGGCTACTTGGAACTTCGTTCGGTTATGCGGCCTATCGACTGCAGCTGTGGTGTTAAAGAAGAAGTTGGTGCTCCAAGGCAAGGCCACCTATTTGCCGCTTTCATGGACCTGGAGGCCGCTTTTGATTCCATTCCTAGGCAGAGATTATGGTCCAAACTTGCCCATCTGGGAATTGATCCGCACCTCCTCTCCCTAATTATTTCCCTTTATTCAAACACCACAGCTCGCGTCCGAAGTGGTCCAAACGGCTCCCTCACTACTACATTTCCAAGGGCCAAGGGCGTCCGACAAGGTTGTCTCTTGGCCCCTTTATTGTTTAATCTCTATCTTCACGATGCAATTTCCACTTTGAAGCTAGCATCTAAGTACCCTCCTCACTTAGCAGGCCACCCCGTTGCTTCCCTTTTCTATGCTGATGATGCCGTCATCTTATCCAGAACAGTTGCGGACCTAGCAAATGCAGTTAATGCATTTACCGCCTATTGTAAGGCGGAAGCTCTTAATATTAATTATAAAAAATCGAAAGTCCTCCACTTCACTCGTTCCCGCAAACTCAAACTGGAGCCGCTTAAGATCACAGGTGGCTACTTAGAAAAGGTAAAAGCCTTTAAATATCTAGGCGTAATATTCACTTATAATCTCTCCTGGACCACCCATCTTCAATCTGCCTTTCTTGCTGCAACCACGACCTCTAACGCCATTGTCCGATTTTACCACCAGAAGGGCGGCAAACACCTTCCAGCAGCAATTCAAATATTTAATGCCAAAGTTGTCCCTAAATTATTATATGGATGCGAAGTATGGACTACAGCAATATCAGGTAACTTGGATCGCCCACTTCATATGTTTCTGAGATCTCTTTCCGGCGTCCCGAGATGTGTCTCAGGTGCAGCCCTACGACTCGAGTTCGCCCAGTCCTCAATTGTTAAACGAGCATGGAGCCGAGCCATTTCCTACAGCTTCCACCTACTAACATCGGATGCTCGAATTAGAGGTGGTTTTTCCAATCTGATCCTAAGAGATATTCATAATTCCCCTTGGAAAACTACAATTAACCTCAAATTCCGCTCTCTTCTCAATTTGAACTGTAAAACTGTCCTTAACTTAGAGTGTATCAGCCCGGCGGCCCTACCTCTAATCAAAAAGAAACTACAGCAACTTGACTTTTCTAACACAGCTTCCTATGCAAGAGGACCGTGTTCAGGCCTAGCCCTAGCTATTCCACCCCCTGAAGGGATCCCTCTATACTGCTTCACAATTTCTTCGGAAGCTAAGCGTAGGGCCTTTACCTGTGCCCGTCTCAACTGTTTTCCTACAGCAGTTCTGTCGGGTCGTTATTCCAGAGTTCCCATTGCAAATAGAACATGCTCTTGTAATGACACGGCCCTGGAGACTATGGAACATGTAATGCTCTTCTGTCCCAACTGGACAGATGAAAGATCTCGGTTTTTAACTCCCCTCGTGAATAAGCTTCATCTTCCAATCCAGCCTTGGATAGTGTCCCTCTTTCTGCAAGATTCTGATTGTTGGATTACCGAGATGACAGCAAACTTCCTGCTTAGTGTAATGAAGAGGAAAGCAACTTAGTTGGTCTTTAAGGTGCTACTGGAAGGAATTTTTTTATTAAAAACACAATACAGTCGTGAGCATCCTGGAGAGCATCGTGTAATTGGCCAATACCAAACAAAGGGAGCATCATGCGATTGATCACCTTTACCAAATTCTTTGGGCATGCTCAGTACGCCAGGGTCTCATTTCGTAATTCCACTACAGTACTCAGACGAGGAGAATCCTGGAAGCAGCTCAATGTGTGCATAAGTACTTATGCAATTCAGTTGGTTGTAACTGTGTGTCATTGGTTTGGAAAACAGTCAGACAAGAGCACTAGTCACCAAGGATAGGGCAACATGCCTTAAAAGGAATGGAAGGAGGGAAGGAAGAGAAGGTTGTTATTCCCAAAAAAACCCCACGCCTGCTCTTTATGTCATCAGCGAGCGGTCCAAATATGCAGAGGTTACCCTGTGGGGATTCCCGGGCATGCAAAGAAGGAAAGGTGGTGCAATGGTTGCCAGCTGTAGTCAATTAATGCTATGCAGTACTTTTCGCTGACATTTCTGTCCACCCACCTTCAGATGGCTCCGGATTCTGCCAAGGAAGTCCAACGCGCCTGGCCTCAAGAGATGCCTGACTCATCCCAGAAACTGCAGGGGTGGCTTTCCTCTCCGGGGAGGGGAGCAGCAAGGCATGGGAGAGGAGGCAGAATGGAAAGATGGAAAATCCAAGAAAACTCAGAAAGCTACTGAGTCAGTCCAGTGTTGTCTACACTGACAGGCAGCGGCCCTCTGGACTTTGAGGCAGGGAGCATCTCCCAGTCCTTTGTGGAGATCCTGAGGATTGAGCCTGGGACCAATTGCATGCAAAGAAGATGGTCTGCTCCTGGACTATATACCCCTCCTGTAGTTTCCAGTCACTGATATTCAGAAGCTTTGCTGCCTCCAGCCATGGATGCAGAGCATAGCCATTGTGGCTACGAACGACTTAATCTCCTAAATGCCTTAAAATGCCTTAATCTCCATTAATTTCTCCAATTCTCTTTTAAAGCCTCCCAAGTCGATGGCCATCATTCCCTCCTGTGGGAGTGAGTTCCACAGTTTAATGTAAGGTTACCAGATTTTTTTCAAAGAATCTGGGGGACACTTAAAAAAAAAAGTAAAAAAAGTTGTTTTAAAAAGGAAGTAGTATCTTCTCTTCAGTGGTCTCCTCTGTCGCGCGGCCTTCCTCTGGGCCCTGGCCTGCTCTCTTGGAGTGCTAGCCACCATGGAGTAGGCTTGGGTCGGGCCTGGGCTCGGCCACATGTCCTTGCTCTCCCAGTGCTCTTCTACCTCTCTTCCTGAGCGGCAGGAGTGGAGCAGCCAAGATCGGGGCTCCCCTCTTTTTTCCTTCTTCCTCTTTCTCTCTCTTCCTTCTCCTTCTCCTCTCCTCCTTCTCCCTGCGTCAGCTCCTGAGTTTTTCTGGCCCTGGAGTGCCACTAGGCAGTCGGCTGGGTGGCCGGGTGCTCTCGCTCCCAGCTCAATTTGGGTCATGGGGGAGTCAGCGGTTCCCCCAGTTGACGCGCCAGGCGTCCCCAGTTCCCCCTCAACAGTGGCGGTGGCAGTGACAGCCTCAGCAGCCCAGAGCCAGCCTGGTAGCGCAGTTGGCTCTGGCTGGCTTCAGAAGCTGCTCGCTGCCATGGCGCCTGCCATTTTGCCTCACCAGAAGTCCCCATATGATGTGTCTTGTGCTGTTGAACCAATCACACAACATTCATTCCCTACTAATAAATCTACAACATTTAAAATATAAATCCGGGGACATTAAATGAAATCTGGGGACATTCCGGGGACGAATTTTGTCCGGGGACAGATTTGTAAATCCGGGGACTGTCCCCGGGAAACAGGGACATCTGGCAACCATAGTTTAATGATGTGCTGCATGAAGAAGGACTTCCTTTTATCTGTCCCGAATTTTCCAATGTTCCGCTTCATTCCATGGCCATGAATTCCAAAGTTATGAGTGGGGGAGAAAACTTTCTTCTATCTGCTTTCTCCATGCCCTGCGTCATTCTAGAATCCTCTACCATCACCTCTTGTTCACCAAAAAGTGCATCATTTCCTTGTCATGAGATGATTTCTCTGAGCACATTTTCTTCTACTGAATGTCACCAGGATTGGGGAGAGGAGGTGACTCCGGGCTACAGTGTGGAGGACTTGCTGTTGCCATTCGTCTGTCTTTGGAGACAATGGAACAATGGGCCTCCGGGGGTCAAGTCAAACCACTGGAGGGTCACAGCACCTGTTGTGGCTGTGGAGACCAATATGGGAGAGACATGTTTTGTTGCAACTGGGGCAGATGAAGGCATCCAGTCATGCTGCTGCAGATGCACCACAGCGTTTCTTCTCCCTGCTTTCCTCCCAGAGGTCATTCCTCCTCCGGACTCTGCTATGGATGCAAATCAAATCAATACAGTTGGTGTCAACTCGGCTGCAAGAGTTTAGGGACTCGACTATGGATTTGTCTAGGGTTTGCTCCTTAGTGGTGGGCACACATCAACCATCATAACCAGCCCATTATCAGTACCTCTCTGAAAAGCCACTGGGACAATGGAAATTTTGTGATCTGTAACTCGATTGCCAACGCTCATTCAATTTTCATTTTGTCCGGTCCATTCTTGATTTCAGCTTACCCATTCAGAGTCAACAGATCAGAAACAGCCTCCAGAGGCATGGCATTCAGAGCTCTGTTTTGCAACTCAAGCCTGTCTTTAAGGATAATTGAACAGGTGGGTGCTTGGGATTGTAAATGGACGGTGTGGGCGGCATTTGAATGTCTTCCTCAGGACTTCTATTGTATATGTACAATAGTTGCCTCTACCTAGTTCCAAGCCCTGAGTATAGTTAGGGCTTTCAGAGTCGGTAGTAATTAAGTGCAGTTGGAACTCTGAACCTTGCAAAACATTCCCAGTTCCGCAGCAAAGAAACCAAACTTTAGCAATCAGAGTAATTAGGACAATTAGCCATAAGAGGAAAAGAAGATGAGTCAACGCAGCGCAGATGCAGCCACAAGCTATTAAGGTGTCGAATTGAAAAGCAACATGTATCTTCCATAAATTAGTGCACTTATGGATTAGGGAGGAATCTGAATTCACACGCCAATGGTATTATTATTATTATTACTACTACTATTACTTTCATTTATATATCACTTTATATTTTTAAGAAAAATATGAATTCAGTGACAAGGTCATGGCTTTGGGCCAAGACAGACCAGGGACTATGTAGGAATCAGTATGGCATTACCTGGTTCCAAAGGCATCACCAACACAGTGAACTAGGAGAAGCCAACATGGTGCTTTCCAGTTATCATTGGACTACACTTCCCATTGCCCCTGACTATTGGCCAGGCTGGCAAGTTTGGCCTTGGAGTTCAAAATGAAGCAGGGCAAAGGCTAATAGAGTTCTGCCAAGAGAACAAGCTGGTCATCACAAACACGCTTTTCCAACAACACAAGAGACGACTCTACACATGGACATCCCCAGATGGGCAACATCGAAATCAGATTGATTATATTCTCTGCAGCCAAAGATGGAGAAGCTCTATACAGTCAGCAAAAACAAGACCTGGAGCTGACTGTGGCTCAGATCATCAGCTTCTTATAGAAAAAGTCAAGCTTAAACTGAAGAAAGTAGGGAAAACCACTGGGCCGGTAAGATACAATCTAAGTCAAATCCCTTATGAATACACAGTGGAAGTGAGGAACAGGTTTAAGGATTTAGATTTGCTGGACAGAGTGCCTGAAGAACTATGGGTGGAGGCTCGCAACATTATACAGGAGGCAGCAACTAAAACCATCCCAATGAAAAAGAAATGCAAGAAAGCAAAGTGGCTGTCCAACGAGGCCTTACAAATAGCGGGGGAGAGAAGGCAAGCAAAATGCGAGGGAGATAATGAAAGATACAAGAAATTGAATGCAGATTTCCAAAGAATAGCAAGAAGAGACAAGAAGGCCTTCTTAAACGAGCAATGCAAAGAAATAGAGGAAAGCAACAGAAAGGGAAGAACCAGAGATCTGTTCAAGAAAATCGGAAATATGAAAGGAACATTTCGTACAAAGATTACCATAATAAAGGACAAAAGTGGTAAAGACCTAACTGAAGCAGAAGACATCAAGAAGAGGTGGCAAGAATACACAGAGGAATTATACCAGAAAGATATGGATGTCTCGTACACCCCAGGTAGTGTGGTTGCTGACCTTGAGCCAGACATCCTGGAGAGTGAAGTCAAATGGGCCTTAGAAAGCACTGCAAATAACAAGGCCAGTGGAAGTGATGGTATTCCAGCTGAACTGTTTAAAATTTTAAAAGATGATGCTGTTAAGGTGCTACACTCAATATGCCAGCAAGTTTGGAAAACTCAGCAGTGGCCAGAGGATTGGAGAAGATCAGTCTACATCCCAATCCCAAAGAAAGGCAGTGCCAAAGAATGCTCCAACTACCGCACAATTGCACTCATTTCACACGCTAGCAAGGTTATGCTTAAAATTCTACAAGGAAGGCTCAAGCAGTATGTGGACCGAGAACTCCCAGAAGTGCAAGCTGGATTTAGAAGAGGCAGAGGAACCAGAGACCAAATTGCAAACATGCGCTGGATTATGGAGAAAGCTAGAGAGTTCCAGAAAGATATCTACTTCTGCTTCATTGACTATGCAAAAGCCTTTGACTGTGTTGACCACAGCAAACTATGGCAAGTTCTTAAAGAAATGGGAGTGCCTGATCACCTCATCTGTCTCCTGAGAAATCTCTATGTGGGACAAGAAGCTACAGTTAGAACTGGATATGGAACAACTGATTGGTTCAAAATTGGGAAAGGAGTACGGCAAGGCTGTATATTGTCTCCCTGCTTATTTAACTTATATGCAGAATTCATCATGCGAAAGGCTGGGCTGGATGAATCCCAAGCCGGAATTAAGATTGCCGGAAGAAATATCAACAACCTCAGATATGCAGATGACACAACCTTGATGGCAGAAAGTGAAGAGGAATTAAAGAACCTTTTAATGAGGGTGAAAGAGGAGAGCGCAAAATATGGTCTGAAGCTCAACATCAAAAAAACAAAGATCATGGCCACTGGGCCCATCACCTCCTGGCAAATAGAAGGGGAAGAAATGGAGGCAGTGAGAGATTTTACCTTCTTGGGCTCCATGATCAGTGCAGATGGTGACAGCAGTCACGAAATTAAAAGACGCCTGCTCCTTGGGAGAAAGGCGATGGCAAACCTAGACAACATCTTAAAAAGCAGAGACATCACCTTGCCAACAAAGGTCCGTATAGTAAAAGCCATGGTTTTCCCAGTAGTGATGTATGGAAGTGAGAGCTGGACCATAAAGAAGGTTGATCGCCGAAGAATTGATGCTTTTGAATTATGGTGCTGGAGGAGACTCTTGAGAGTCCCATGGACTGCAAGAAGATCAAACCTCTCCATTCTGAAGGAAATCAGCCCTGAGCGCTCACTGGAAGGACAGATCGTGAAGCTGAGGCTCCAATACTTTGGCCACCTCATGAGAAGAGAAGACTCCCTGGAAAAGACCCTGATGTTGGGAAAGATGGAGGGCACAAGGAGAAGGGGACGACAGAGAATGAGATGGTTGGATGGTGTTCTTGAAGCTACCAGCATGAGTTTGATCAAACTGTGGGAGGCAGTGGAGGACAGAAGTGCCTGGCGTGCTCTGGTCCATGGGGTCACGAAGAGTCGGACATGACTAAACGACTAAACAACAACAATTGGCCAGGCTTGCTGGGGTTGATGGGAGTTGCAGTCCAACACGATTTGGAGGCTACCAAGTTGGCTAACTTTTCAGTAGACTTCAGTCTACCTTCAGTAGAAGACTTTCTGCCAGAAAAGACCAAAGGTCACTTTAGTCCAGCATCACATTTCCAACAGTGGACAACTGGACAGGCTTCCCACTGGCTGGTCACTTGTAAAGAACAGGAGAATAGGCTAGAGGGGCATTTGGTCTGATCCTGCCTACATTCTTAAAATTTCACTCTCTGCTTTATTTGCTCCTTCTTTGCCTGTGTTGCAAATTTTACAAACAGGGAAAGATGCATGAAACCCAAATCTATTAGAGAATAGAGAAACATTTGCCCACTTTAAGCCCTGAAAATGGTAGAATTTTTTCAACGGTTATTCTGATCTCAACTTTCTCTGATCCTGCAAAAAGCTTTTGCCTAAGTAATCAAGTGCTTGTCCATCTCTATAAGCTAGGATGCCAGAGGTCTCATTGCCTGAGCATCTCGGAGACAATCAAAAATGAGCACCAGATATTCAGATGGCTAAAGAGGCACTAGATGGCACATTTGCAACCCAGAAATAGAATTTGTCTGGTGCCAGAAAGAGATCAATTTCTGCATCCATCAAAGTGAGGTCAGCAAAGAGTGCATGTATACATCACAAAGAACTTGATTGATTACCTGACCTGAAGCTCCCCAATGGGAACTCTGACTCATAATTGCTGCTCGACAGACAGAATACTGATGCAGAGAGGGGAGTCTCAAATGCCTACCTGGTTTAATAGGATGCTGAAAAATAATGTCAATGCTGCAGTGTTACACACATTTAACTAGAAGCAAATTCAATGGTACAGTGGGCACTGCAGTGAAGCTTTTATAAAAACCAGCTTATGGAATGTCTCCATTGCGAGTAACTGGGAGTCTTTTCTGTCCACGCAGGATTAAATTCTTGCAGAATCTGGAACTAGGGAAGAACACTGTTTAGACAGAAGAGAAAACAAAACCCATTAAAAATATGAACAGCCCAAGGAAAACAAAAGCCAAACCCAGGGGCCAGAACTTGGATTCTTTGATTCTAAATACATTCATCTTCCTGCCATCAACAACAAAGTTTAAGGAACTCCACCTTAAGCAGCAACTCCACCTTATAAGATAGAGGTGGGGCAAAGCGGGTGGAAATACTTACCCCTTAATGGTTCTAGCAATCTCTCCCCTGTTGCCTTCTTGTGAGTCTTCTTACTTCCTGGTATCATTTCAGGTTGACCTGAGGTCCTCCCGAGGTTGTTGGACTACAATTTGTGGGATGTAAGAATCAGGTGCAGTCATACACAACATTGCTAGAGTAGACATGAAGGTTGTCTCAGTCCTCCAGCCAGAACTTCCTGCTTTCCAGGACTGAGATGATACTTCCTATGTGTAACTTGAGATGGGCGTGGCCTCTCCTGAAGTAAGAATGAACCGGAAACACAGGCTGGCAACCATCTTGTCTCTCTTGTCTCTATCTATGCCATCTTAACAACAGCACTACTAAGATGCAACCTTGGCTCCAGGCCAAGAGAAGAAAAGGGGGACTTTCTCCCCTAAGTAGATACTCACCACATTTCTAGCCTTTTAAGTCTTCCTTCGGGGAACCTTTGTGTGAACAGATGATTACTTGTGAGTAAACGTTTTATACTTTACAGAAGACTGCGTAGCATCTTATCTTAGGAGGGATTAAACGGGGAAAATACCAGGAAATATTTACAGAGACTCTAACGAGTCTGAGGAAGCTATCTGCTGTGCGTGTGTTTAAAAAGGGGAATGTTAACTCTGCTGATTTTGTTGAACTTGTGAAGACAAGTTGGGATAGGATATCTTAGACAATATATCCTCCCCCGCATCCCTAAACATTCCCACACAATGCCCACCATCCTTGAGCGCTAGCCATGCTGGATGGGACTGGTGGAGTCTAGTAACACTTGAAGGAGGTCTGCAAGTTAGCCATGCGTGTTATGAGTGGAAAGGAACTGGATTATGGATTTTTAGGGGAAGCTCACAGGAGTGTTCCCCTGGGTTGGAGTCTGGCTCTAGTATGCAGTCACTTCCTAGCTGTGAGTGTGGACAATGTTGGGTGGGTGTGGCTAGATGGAGAGGTGGACAGTGAGAATTTGAGGTAGGGGTGGCTCCAGCAAAAGGGGAAAGGAGTGGACAGGCTGAACCTGTAGGAGTGAAGAAAGGAGGAGTCTCAGTTCCTTGGGTGCACTCTGAAAGTGGGAGAGAGAAAGTAGTATGGAGCTCATTTGGCCTGTGGGAATGTTCAGGGATGTAGGAGAGGGCATATTGTCTGATTATAGCCTTTCCAACTTGTGTTAACAAGTTCGCAATTTAGCAGAGTAACATTCCCCTTTTTTAAACTCAGCGGATGCGTTTGCTCATGCTTGCGAAAGCCTCTATAATAACTGTTCTGGTATTTTCCCCTTATTCCCTCATAAAAGGTAAGACACAACACAGTCTTCTATAAAAGTATAAAAAGAGTTTACTCACATTCTGTTCACAATCGGATCCCAGAAGGCAGACTTAGCTTAGAAAAGTAACATATACCTGGAAACTATCTCATAAGGAGACAGTCCCTTTGCCCTCTCTTGGCTGGAGGCCAAGAGAGCATCTTTGGCTAAACAGATGTTGCTTCTTTGATGCATGTAGTCAAAGGGAGAGAGATGGCTGCCCTGTCCTGTGCTTTTGTCATTACCTGCACTGGTGAGGCCACGCCCACCTCTAGTCACATGCAGAGGAAGTCTATCTCAGCCCAGAAGGAAACAGGAAGTTTACCTGCTGGCTGGACAAATGTTCCTCCCCGTGTGTAAACATGTTCACTCTAGGAATGTTGTACTTGACTGCTCTTGTGTTTCACATCCCACATAGCCCATCCCTAAGATTGGCATTTCTGGAACTGAGCAGTTTCCCTGGGAGGTTAGAGGGAAGCACAGAAGAACCCCCTAAGCTAGGCAATGGGAGCTATGAGAAGACCTGCAAGGGAGCCTGGGGACTTCATAGAATTGTAGAGTTGGAAGGGACCCCAAGAGTCAACCTTGTGCATTGCAGGAGTCACAGCAGGACCAGGTATAGAGAACCCTTGAGGACAACCTTTGGGGGGCATGCTAATTGGGGGGATGGGGCAGTGGACAGAATAATGGATGCAACTCTTACATACATGCATTCACACACACACACACACACACACACACACACACACACACACAAGCAAACAAGCAAACAGATACATATATTCCATATGCAGTAGGCTGTATTCCAGCCACACAAAAGCCAGATGTTTCAACACACACATCTCTTTCTCTCCATCTTCCATCTAGGCTTCACTTCAAGGACAAATTCCAGACAGGTGAAAGCAGTAAAGTACAGCCCACATCAAGGCCAGAGAGGACTGTGGCCTGTGGAGAATCCTAAAGGGCATATCGAGTGGTTTGGAGGATTCTAAGCTCTCTTCTCCAGGGTTGAGATCTCCTACATCTGATAAAAGGTAAAGGTAAAGGACCCCTGGACGGTTAAGTTCAGTCAAAGGTGACAATGGGTTTGCAGTGCTCATCTTGCTTTCAGGCCGAGGGAGCCCGCGTTCATCCACAGACAGCTTTACAGGTCATGTGGCCAGCAGGACTAAACTGCTTCTGGGGCAAACGGACACAGTGACAAAAACCAGGACACACAGAAACGCCATTTACCTTCCCGCCACAGTGGTACCTATTTATCTACTTCTACTGTTGTGCTTTCAAACTGCTAGTTTGGCAGGAGCTGGGACAGAGCAACGGGAGCTCACTCCATCACACAGATTCGAACTAACAACCTTCCGATCAACAAGCCCAAGAGGCTCAGTGGTTTAGAGCACAGTGCCACCCACTCCACACCTAATATGCTAGTTCAAAAGCAAGACTTTAATAAGAAGCCTTGTCTCAAACAGGAATGAAATTAGGATGTTGCTTCTTATTACCAACAGTTCTGCCCTCCATGACCTTTCCACATTATTTTTAGTCACTGCCCTCTTGCTAGAAGAAAGATCAGACTAGATATTAATACTTGAGTCTGCCGGCAAACAGAGAAGGGAGGGGTAGTCTCTGTCTCCCTCTCTGGCTTTAAGGGGAAGATTCTACTTCCAGTGTAGTTTCTCGA
Source organism: Podarcis bocagei (assembly GCF_964188305.1). Taxonomy (NCBI): domain Eukaryota; kingdom Metazoa; phylum Chordata; class Lepidosauria; order Squamata; family Lacertidae; genus Podarcis; species Podarcis bocagei. Next base: position 89,237,765 of record NC_138133.1, read on the forward strand.
CATTTTGCATTAATATCAGATAATGGTTTCTTGTAACGGAGATGGACTCCTTAATGGCAGTGTGTGTAAGTGACATCCCCAGAGTATCTTCTGCTCATTACCCAGGAGAGATTTTTCAAATTTTAATTACAAGCCAGGAGGAGACAAATCAATCCCAAGGCAGCTATTTCCCCTTATCCCAGTTGATCTATTAAAATATGCCTTGCCTGCGGCTTTTTCATCCAGCAGCTGCAGAAGGCAAATGTTGCTATACAGGGCTGAACCTAAAGATGGTTCTTGACACAACTACCAGAATCCTTTGCTACTAAATAAGTTTCCCAGATTCCTGCCATCAGGTGTTCTGCTGGGAGAGCTGGCTTTGGCTACAGTAGAGAGGGAAAATCCCGAAAAGGCAAGGAAAGACAGGGTCAGAGGGCAGCCCCCAAAAAATTTCACCACTCAGTCCGAATAAAAACATAGCAGCCCAACTAGTCTTATATCTTTTTTTAAAAAAAAATTAAAAGTTTTTATTATTAAAACAATTCAGCATTAATACACATGTTACGAATATACAAACATACAAACATACATTTCATACAATCCTTAAAAATGTCCATACATACCCACACTCAATCGCACAGATAATTCCTTTTCCCATCACCATCCACCACCTCTCACCCCACCCTTGTGTTAGACTTCCAATCTACTCAGTTGCAATTTCTTTCCACTTCTATTACTTTCTTTCACACACTTTTAAACCAATTTTCTGCTTCTTTTTCTATTACACATTGTTATCCATCTTATTTAGTATTTCAGTATTTAAAACGGAACTTGCTTATTCTAATAGGAGTTCTGATTTTTCAATATGATTTTGCAAATATCCTTTAAACACCTTCCAGTCCTTGTCTATCTTCCCTTTTGAGATCCTTCCAATTTCTCCCATTGTTTTGGATATATTGTAATACTCCAATAATTTGGCAAGCCACTCTATTTTTGTCGGTATAATACCACTTTCCCAATTTTTCGCAATCAATAGCCTCGCGGCTACTGTTGCGTGCGTATAAATATGTCTTGTCTTCTTCCTTTAGACTTCCTGGTACTATTCCCAATAGGAAACCTTCTGATGTTTTCCTAAATGAATATCTGAATTTTTTTCATTTCATTGTATAGTGTTTCCCAAAATTATTTGATGTTTAAACAATTCCACCATATATGCATCATAGTACCTTTTTCAGTGTTGCATCGCCAGCAGACATCGCTACAATTTTTATTCATTTTTGCTATTCTTTCAGGTGTTAAATACCATCTATGTTGTATTTTGAGGTAATTTTCTTTCAATATATAACACATAATGAATTTCATATCTTCTTTCCACAATTTTTCCCATTGTTTGAACATAATATTTTTCCCAATATCTTGTGCCCATTTTCCCAATATCTTGTGCCTCTGAATATCAGTTATTAGGAATCACAAGTGGATAGAGGGCTTTTACTAGTTAATCAATCAATCATTTAATTTAATTAACTAGTCTTATATCCTGTTCTCTCACAGTAGCCAACCAAATGCCTATAGGAAGCCCACAAGCAAGCCCTGAATGTAAGAGCACTCTATCCACTTGTGAATAATAAAAATTTTAAATGTTACTATGTTGGAACTGTATTGGGTACCCTCTGAATCTGTGGAATCAGGAAAAGCATTCTCCTATATCCTGGAAGATCCTAGAGTGTGTGGTGAAAGTTCTTCCACCTCTGAGACTTTCTCTGAGCTGAGGGGGAGAGACTGAGTAGAGAGTGATGATACCAGGGTTTGAACTTCAGGTGTTGTATACACAGTACATATCACACGCTCTAGTTCTGAGTAGTAACCCTGTTCCTTCACACACTAAACCAGTCCTTAGCATGATTCTGTTATGTACTGAGTTGAATAGGATCCAAACTGCAGCAGTCTGATTGGTCCTAGAACAATAGGATTCAGAATGCAGCAGTCTGATTGGTCCTAGAACAATGCAGCAGTATGATTGGTTGGCAGGAACCACCCAATCCTGCTCCAGATAGAAGTGAATCCACAACCTGATTGGCTTACAGTAGAATTCCGGAATTAGCCAATCATGTGCAGCCCATTGTGTAAATAATGTATATAAAGCAGATACTGCAAGGGGACTTTCATTCATTCCTCCTCACCACTATGAGCTGAATAAAGAGCATGAAATCACTTTGCGACTCTGAGTATATTTCAGATTCACTATAGCAGCCTAAGCTACGAACAATTCCAATCTCCACAAGTAGCAATGCTCTCTGTGTATGTGTGTGTGTTACTCACTTAATTCTCCTGGGTTGTGAGAATTACCTCACTGAATTACTAGGTCCCTGTCTTTTTGTAAATTCAATAGAATTTGCATCAGGCCACAAGGGAGAGCAGCAAAGCACAAAAGTGATTTTGGACTAGGCATATTAGTTCTACCGTTTTATGGTTGCATTAGTCAATGCTGCTGTTGCCGCTGCTGCAAAGAATCCCTCCTCATTAGAAAATTAATACGTTAATCTGATAGGGAAAAGAGGACTTTAAAGCACACACAGACAAACACACGAATGCCGTCATTTCACAATATTGCTTTGTGTATTTGTGTAACTCTGCTGTGGATACCGAGATGCCTTTATACATTTGTCAACAGAAAACTGCACCTCGCTTCTTCATACAGGGCAATTAGGGATGTTAAGCTATTCAACATTTTAAGATGATTAAGGATGCTGATTAAATCGATTTATCTAGGGTTGTTTTTTTTTAAAGCAAAAACAAAATTCAACCATATGGCACAATTTCACATGTGGTGTCCAGCTGCAGGCACTATGAAAATGGAAGAACTTGGGTTTGATGGAGATCACGGAATCTCTGTGTCCGTGTGTGTGTGTGTGAGAGAGAAAGAGAGAGAGAGAGAGAGAGAGAGAGAGAGAGAGAGAGAGAGAGAGAGGTGCTGCCAGTTGTCACACACAATGGAAAATCAGAACGGTTTGGGAAATCTCTATAGATGGATTTTTAAAAATGCCCAGTACTATTCCACCTAGGTACGGGGAAGGGATTCCATTCAGTTTTGCATTTAAAGGCAAATCAACCTGATTTGCCCTTCCTGAAATAGTGCGCAGACTGAAACTCACTCATCCTTCGAAGTTCGCACTCCTCTGAAATTCTCAATGCAGTTTTCGAACCAAGTAAACGCTACAAAACTGCATATACTGCAGTAAAGTGTGCCTAAAACGCATCTATTCAGGACAATAGCATAGAAAAATGTGTTATATTTGGGGGAATTGTTTGGGGGGAATGAGAATATTGGGTAAAATTACCTACAGAAACGTGCATTTAAGATTTATTTTTGCATTAAAATGCTGGTGAATCTTCACGAACACTTTTAAAAAAAGGATTCACAAACTGATGTGGAAATATGAAGAACTGAACCTAAGATTGGAAAAATAAGAAAGTGAGAGGAACTGAACTTGGCAGAGTCGCAAATCCAGTGCTCTCCCCCCCCCCCCATAAAAGTTTAGGTGTACTCTCATTTTCCTGCTCATATTGAAATACTGCCCCTTAATGACGCCAAACTTAGATTCACAAAAGGTTTAGGGGTATGTGTACCCCTGCGTCTCCCCAGAAAAAAGCAAGGCAGAAATCCCTAATCCCACCCAATGTTCTCCCTAAACCAGGCTTGTTCAAAGTCCGTTTCAGGGGCCTAATCTGGCCTGCCAGTTGGTGTAATTCGGCTCAAAAACTTTGGGGTAAAATCATTAAAAAGCTCAACAGCTTCAATCTTAAAAAAAGGTCAACAACTGCAGTTGGCCCTCATGGCCCTTCACTTCAACAAATCTGGCCTTCTTTGAAAAACGTCTGGACACCACTGAGTCCTAAACAGACCCCCTAGAATGTAAGTAAGACCACTGGTCAATCTAGGTCCATATTCCCTACACTGAGTGACAGCAGCTCTCCAGGGTTTGTGACAGGGGCCTCTCCCAGTCAAACCTGTGGGTACTGAGAGATGGACTTGGGATCTTCTGAATGCAAAGGAGATGTTTACCACTGTCAGGGACTGGGCAGAGTGTTAGGATATTTCCGTTCCACCTTAAAAGAGAGCAGGATGTTTGTGTCACAGCCTGCGTATTTCCTGTTCACAGGATGTTTATGTTTCTATTGCTTTCGTTTTCTTTCTCTGTCTGGAGACACTGACGCAGGCAGTCATGTCTTTCTCTGTTCTGATCAATGCTGAATAAAGCTTGTAAATAATACTCTCCTGAGTGCGACTTCTGCTGTCAATTATCTGCTGATAAGAGTGTGCATGAGCTCTGGAATGTGGCAAGATAGTTTCTAGAAACTCATGTCGCTAATCGCTGATACTGCGTGCCTACGGGAGATCGATGGATCGTCCGGCAGACGGCTTGGGGCCATGATGGACTTTGTCTCCCTGGCAGTATCCCAACACAGAGGAGGAATGGTGGACACCACCTCCCCATCCTGGCCCTTCCAGGGAGGAGGAAGATGAAGACAGTGTAGATTTGCAACATGGGTTTGAAGGAGGTCACAGCTCAGAGGCCAATGAGGGGGAAAGCTGGGAAATCAAGGAGAGCCAGAACAACACCCGGCTGACACGTTGTCATTAGAAAGCATTCCAGACCCTCCATCTCTGAGAACCCGGCGAGCCTTAAAAGTAGGAGAGCAAAGAGCTCAAAGACAGAGGGCGCTTAGCGGCACTCGTAGAGGAGGTGATGATGACGGCGAATGAGTAAGTGGGAGAGACGGAGGGTGGAGATTCACTCAGGACAACACCATCATCCAAGAGGCTCTATAAAGTTTAAAATAAAAAAGGACCATAATAAACTTTCCCTTGTCTTTATACACTCCTGGGCAACCAGCCAGGAGCCCTGACAGCATCCTGACAACCACTGAGTGAAGCCATCTTAAAGAAACTGTGTCCAGTTCTGGGCACCACAGTTCAAGAAGGACACTGACAAACTGGAACGTGTCCAGAGGAGGGCAACCAAAATGGTCAAAGGCCTGGAAACGATGCCTTATGAGGAACGGCTAAGGGAGCTGGGCATGTTTAGCCTGGAGAAGAGGAGGTTAAGGGGTGATATGATAGCCATGTTCAAATATATAAAAGGATGTCACATAGAGGAGGGAGAAAGGTTGTTTTCTGCTGCTCCAGAGAAGCGGACACGGAGCAATGGATCCAAACTACAAGAAAGAAGATTCCACCTAAACATTAGGAAGAACTTCCTGACAGTAAGAGCTGTTCGACAGTGGAATTTGCTGCCAAGGAGTGTGGTGGAGTCTCCTTCTTTGGAGGTCTTTAAGCAGAGGCTTGACAAACATATGTCAGGAGTGCTCTGATGGTGTTTCCTGCTTGACAGGGGGTTGGACTCGATGGCCCTTGTGGTCTCTTCCAACTCTATTATTCTATGATTCTATGAAATCCAAGATGGTGCTGTCCACAGAGAGGGCATTCTAGGGAGAAGATGGAATTCTCCTAGATTCCACCCCATCCCATCAACTCTGCTGCGGACAGGTTTTCTTAATTTTCCCATCCTCCTGTTTCCTTTGCACTCAGCCAGATTCCTTTATACAGCATCCAGGTTGCTTTCTGGAATGCCCTAAGTCATTAGGTACGCCTTGCTCACCTGTAGTCTTCTATCACCACTATTGCTCCTTGTGGCTGTTGCAGGAGAATTCTCACCATACGGAGACTCGTCTGCCGGCTTCTGTGTGAGCTGAGATATAATGCACCATGGTGTTTTTCAAGAGGCAGTTACCTGCGGAATCAAAGTTAAATGTTGCAACAACTTTCTTTCTGCATCTGCCTAGCATTTCAGAGAGAGATCCTCTGGGGAACGGCACGGCTGGGCTCCCTCCAAGTGTCACTGATAATAAACATCTCCTTTTGCTGTCAGTTTTATGGATCAACGTTAAAATTGTTCCATTGGAAGCATTTTTAAAGTTCATTAATTAGGACGGGAGCTCTGCGGAGAATTCCTCCAACAGTCTCCAAAGGAACATATCTTCTGAATGTCTGAGCAGGAGAGAGAGGGGGGAGAGAGGGGGGGGGGAGAGACATGGTTATTGGGACATTACACAAATAAGAGTTTTTCTTCATCTTTTCCTGCTGTCACTGCTAATAGTCTTTCTTCAAAGTTACAAATGGCCTTTATGTCGCATTAACAGAAATGATGAAACAGCAACATTATCCTAATAGGACAGCGCTAAAATGCATGTTGTAATCTCTGGTTCCTGTAAACTCCACTCATTTGTTGTACAAGGGAAAGTGGAAATGTCAGTTATAAGTGTGTGTCTATAACAGTAAGGTGATTCTACCCTTTCAGATGAAAGCAGAAGCAATGTTTTCAGCAACGGTGATGGTTTTTGCATCCTAGAGCAAGTTTTAGAGAAAGGCTATCCAGGCTTCAAAGTTTGGAAGGGAAAACTGGCTGGGATGAGTGCCTATTGCTCAGGGCCCATGCCGTCATGAACATACCTCCTCATAACCCAATAGCTGTCTCTTGATGCGGTTTTCCCTCTGGCAAATTTTTTACTACCTCTTGGAAAAATTCAGATCTGCCAGGTAGATGAGTTGAAGGACGCACCCCCCCCCCATTTTAGTGGCCATTTAAAAGCCAGGAAAACACAGCCCCAAATCCTCTTTCTTACAGCCTCTCCTCTTTGTGACCTTTCTGCAGTATGTACAGACTGTTCCAGTGGAGCCCCAATTGAGAAGAGCGAGAAACAAGCAGATTTCCATTCATTTGTTCAAACGCCCATTCAATTCTGAAACTGAAAAGAGTGAAATGAATGCAGCTCATTGATTTTGTTATTCATTCGTTTTTTTCAATGGAATGTACGTCACTAATAGGTACATGCTTGAAATGGAAATGTCTAAAAGAGCCCCCTTGGATCTGTGTCATGGCAGCCACAGTCTCCTCCCTATCCCTGAACTGGCTTCACATCCATGGTTTGGGGTATATGTCTGCACCACCCCTCCCTCCATAAGTGCCTGCCAGAGAATTTCAACGGAGGAGGGTCATAGCTCAGAGACAAAGCATCTGCTCTTCATATAGACATGACTCCTGGCAGCAGCTGAAGTTGAAGACCACATTCAGAAAAACAATTTAGAAACAAATATGGATGCATCAAAATTGAGAAACTCTCTGGACCACCTCAAGCTTTTTACGTGTTTGCTTTCCTAGCACAAGTTAATATTATGTCTGCTCTCTAGGAACCTAGGAAGCTGGTGCTGGAGGAGACTCTTGAGAGTCCCATGGACTGCAAGAAGATCAAACGCATCCATTCTTAAGGAAATCAGCCCTGAGTGCTCACTGGAAGGACAGATCCTGAAGCTGAGGCTCCCATACTTTGGCCACCTCATGAGAAGAGAAGACTCCCTGGAAAAGACCCTGATGTTGGGAAAGATGGAGGGCACAAGGAGAAGGGGAAGACAGAGGACGAGATGGTTGGACAGTGTTCTCAAAGCTACCAGCATGAGTTTGACCAAACTGCGGGAGGCAATGGAAGACAGGAGGGCCTGGTGTTCTCTAGTCCAGTGTTTCCCAACCTTTTTTGGGCAAAGGCACACTTGTTTGATGAAAAAAATCTCAAGGCACACCACCATTATAGCCCCGTGACTTCAGCGCGCAGCGTCGCGCCGGGAGGGACGCACGAAAGTGTAAGTTTCAATTTTTTCCCCTCCCCTCCTGTGTAAAGGGGAATGCACTCTGCTAAGTAAAGGCACTTGCCACAGCAGCGTCAACGTCACAGCACCCACCGGCACCCAAGAGAGAAGGGGTCTCAGCAGCCCTTTTGCCAGGAAGAGGAGCAAGAACGAGAGGAGGAGGAGGAAGAGGAAGAGAGTCCCCCCCCAAAAAAAATTCTCCTTTTGATCTTCCTTATTTGCAATTCCTCATTGCAAAACAGCGGTTGATATACAGCTGATTTTTTTGTTATTACAGTCCCCACCCCCTAACCTAGAAAAACACCACCTGTCAATTTATTATTATTATTATTATTATTATTATTATTATTATTATTATTATTATTATTATTATTATTCCCCGCCACTCTGGGAGGCTGAAGCCCTTTAAGGCTTCCTTCTGTCCACTCTCTGTGAATTACCTGCCCGGAGCGGGTTTCTGGGGGGGGGGGCGCTGCTGCCGGTGTCCTCCCCGTCGAGTCTCGCCTTGCCCGGCGCGTGGCGGCCGCCCTTTCCCACACTCTGCCGGCTGCGCTGCCAAGCCCCGCGGCTCGGCCTGTCAGCGTTACCAGGCTCGGCGGGCGGTAATTCCCGAAGAAAGCCGGCGGCGCTTGAAGAGCTGGCAAGCCCCCATTTGCATGTCTGTTTTCCGCAGCCCTTGGAGAGGATTAAGTTCCCTCCTTCCTGCCGCGGAACCTCCAAGCTTTGGGGGTGGGGGGGGAGGAGGCAGCAAAGCGAGGCAGGAAGGAGAGCGCGGCTTGGCAGGGTGAGCTTTGGCAGGGGCAGGGAATGAGAGCCGCGAGGCGGGCGCTGTGGATGGAAGTGCTGCCCGCCGAGCTCGCAGGCAGCCAGGCAAGCAGACGGCGAGAGCCCCGCGCTGGGCGGCCTCTCCTCGCCGCCGCCGCCCCGCCTCTCGCCGCCCGACTCGCCCGCCTCCCTCCCACGGAGGTAGGCTGGTGTGCCGTGGGAGGGAGGTGGGCGAGTCGGGCGGCGAGCACACGCGGGGCGGCGAGCGAGCTCCCTCCCGCATCCCATCGCCGCTCGCTTCGGCCGGCCTACTGGGCTGTCGCAGGCGGAAGGCCTGCGCATGCGCGAGGTTTTCGCGCCTTCCTCCAGTAGGCCGGCCGAAGCGAGCGGCGATGGGATGTGGGAGGGAGCTCGCTCGCCGCCCCGCGTGTGCTCGCCACTGCCGCCCCACCTCTCACCGCCCGACTCGCCTGCCTCCCTCCCACGGAACACAAGGCAACGTTCCGCAGCACACTAGTGTGCCGCGGAACACCGGTTGGGAAACACTGCTCTAGTCCATGGGGTCACGAAGAGTCGGACACGACTAAACGACTAAACAACAACAACCTAGGAAGTTGGCCGATACTGAAATAGGTCATTGGTCCATGTGGCTCATTATTGTCTGCACCAGAGCTTCCCGGACTTTCCACCTTGGCGACACACTTTTTAGACGTGCATCATTTTGCGACATAGCAATTCAGTTTTGCTAGCAAACCAGAGGCTAAGCTAGCCCGAGGTAAGCATAATGCTGGTGCTCAACAAAAGAGCTTCAAAGACTCTCTCAAGGCAATTCTAAGAAAATGTAGTATAGACACCGCCAATTGGGAAATGCTGACCTGCGAGCGCTCCAGTTGGAGAACAGCCGTTACTGAAGGTGTCATGGGCTTGGAAGACACACGAACTCAGGACGCAAGGGAGAAACGTGCTAAGAAGAAGGCATGTTTGGCAAATCCACACCGTGATCAACTCCCGCCCGGAAACCAATGCCCCCACTGTGGAAGGACGTGTGGATCGAGAACTGGCCTCCACAGTCACTTACGGACTCACTGTTAAAACTGTGTTTATGGAAGACAATCTTACTTGGCCGCGAGGAATCGCCAAAGAAAGAAGAAGAAACTTGCCTCTTTCCAGCCCCAGAAGGAGCAGAGGGAGCGTTTGTGCGACACACCTACACACGCTGGAAAGCTCTGGTCGACACTGACTGGCAGCAGCTCAGCAGGGTTTCAGACTAGGGTCTCTCCTTGCCCTTCCTGGAGGTCCACTTGGGGACTGAACCCTGGGAACTCCTGAATAAAAAGCAGGTCTTCTACCACTGACTTAGGGTCCTCCCTTCTCAACGTCTTGTTTTACTGAGACGGTTGGGAGAGTGGGATTGTGTCCCCTTATTGACTACTTCTCCTCCTCCTAATCCAATAAATAATAATAATAATAATAATAATAATAATAATAATAATAATAATATTTTTGCAATTTTTATTATTCCCTGTTGCATTGCGTATTGCATTTACCTAGACGTAAGAGGAAGAGGGAAAAATGGAGAGGGCATGCTCCAAGCATGCATAGTTATACAGTGGTACCTCAGGATGCCAATGGGATCCGTTCCGGAGCCCCGTTCGCATCCTGAATGGAACGTAAGACACAATGGCGCACATGCGCGTGCATGGGTCGTGTTTCGCTGCTCCCGTGCATGTGCGTGACATCATTTTCAGCATCTGCACATGCACAAGCGGCGAAACCCAGAAGTAACACACTCTGTTACTTCCGGGTTGCCGCCGAGTGCAACTCGCGGAGTGCAACCCGAAGCACATTTAACTCGAGGTATGACTGTAATACTAATAATTTACTCTATTATTTATACCCCTCCCATCTGGCTGGGCTTCCCCAGCCACTCTGGGCGGCTTCCAACAAAATATTAAAATACAGTAGTCCATCAAACATTAAAAGCTTCCCTAAACAAGGCTGCCTTCAGATGTCTTCTAAAAGTCTGGTAGTTGTTCTTCTCTTTGACATCTGGTGGGAGGGTGTTCCACAGGGCGGGTGCCACTACTGAGAAGGCCCTCTGCCTGGTTCCCTGTAACTTGGCTTCTTGCAGCAAGGGAACCACCAGAAGGCCCTCGGCACTGGACCTCAGGGTCCAGGCAGAACATTTTTATGAACAACCCAAATAATTAACATTATTAACAACCCAAAATTGCAGTAGCAAGATTTTACACCATGATATCTACAAAGCAAGTGTTTGTTGGCATCCGCCTGTCTCGAGAGACAATGGAATCTGGAAGGAATCTGAACGGAATCTGAATCTATGCATCAACTATTTTGTTTTCTGTTTTTAAAACATCAACTTACATTTACACTTTTAAAGACTGCTCTGGAAACTGACAGCTGACATGTAGTTGAAACTCAAAGCCAGCGTTATCCAACAGATAATGCTAGCTGGATAAATGTCTGTTAGCAGTGGCTTAGATGAGAGCTGAACAGTATGTTAGCAGAAATCTCCAGTGTGGCAAATGACTAGTATTTGTCGAGGCAACATCTGGGTGAATTTCATTGTCATTTTCAGATCTGTGGCAGGAAGCCATGTGTTTGGCATGACAGAATGTTGCCATCAGCAGGCTGATAACCAGTGGGCAGCGTCAGGTCTGAATAAGATTGACAACTTCCCAATCAACTTCTGAGACGGTGCTTTTACTGGTGGTTTGGTATCTCAACATCAGCACATGGCAATGTCTGATCTCAAGGCCTCCTAAAGATCCTCACCCTCATTTTTGCAGACTCAGGTGCTGAACAGGGGGCAGAATCAAGCCAGTCCACTTTTTTTTTCTCCCACTGGGTTGGCAATCCTAAACCTGAACTGGAGATGATTCAAAATCCTACTTGGTGAAGAGACACTCAGGCAATCTTAAACTACGGTTACCAGACATCCCCGTTTCTCAGGTACAGGCCCCGGATTTACAAATCTGTCCCCAGACAAAATCCGTCCCTGTAATGTCCCCGGATTTCATTTAATGTCCCCGGATTTATATTTTAAGTGTTGTAGATTTATTAGTAGGTAATGAATGTTGCGTGATTGGTTCAACGGCACAAGACACATCATATTGTGGGATGTAAACACAGGAGCAGTCAATGACAACATTCCTAGAGTGTACATGTTAGAACATGGGGAGGGATGTCTGTCCAGCAAGCAGGTAAACTTCCTGGGGACGGACTTCCTCCGCATGTGACCAGAGGTGGGTGTGGCCTCACCTGTGCAGGTAATGACAAAAGCACAGGGCAGGCAGCCACTCTCTCTCTCTGCCATTTTCCCTCGATGAGGAAGCATCTGAAGATGCCCTCTTGGCTCCCAGCCAAGAGAGGAGATAAGGACTATCTTGCTACAAGATAGTTTCTAAATGTATGTGTCAGGGGTTTAGGTGCAGAGGCACGGGCAAGGGAGGAAACAGAGAGCGAAGGGGAGGAGACAGAGGAAAGGATGAGTGATGACGACGACCCGAGATCTCCCAGTCTTTCCAGTGAATCAGAGGATTCACAGAAAGGAGCACCAGTGGCCAGGGCAAGGGGGGAATCTAGAGAGGCACCCCAGGAAGATAGAGCCAGAGGAGACTCAGGGGGGAGCAGCTGGAAATCGGGACCAGCGTCACCGCCAGGAAGTAGGGAAGAGGAAAGGAGCCAGGGGGGAAGCGCTGGCAGCTCACCACAGGAGGGAGGGCAGGAGTCAGGAGTGGCCACACCTCCATCGGGGAGCGAAGAAACGGTTAAGAGGAAAGTGGAAGGTTGGGCGCGCGCGCCAAGTTCAAATGCAGAGGAAGGCGGCGCAGTGAGCAGCCCCGAAAGGGAACCAGGTCCTAAAGCCCGGCGCAAGGAGGCAGAAGGGTCCGGGTCAGCGTCAGAAGAATCCCGGAAGGAAGAAGCCCCGGGGGGTAGAGGGACCCAGAGGAGGACAGTCAGGAGGAAAAGGTGGAGCAAGGCTAGGATATTAAGTTGGTGCGCACGGGGCGGAGACTCAGACGGAGCCTCGCCGATCTAGCTAGTAGACGTAGAGTTGCAGACAGCAGCGTGAGAATGGAAACTGTAATTCAATAAAGACTTTTACTTAATGACCGCTGGCTAGCGTGATCCTCTGTGAGCTAGGATCTTGAAGCAGCTCTGACAGTATGTAACCTTTTTAAGCCTGTCTGCCTTCTGGGATCATATTGTGAACAGAACGTGAGTAAACTCTTTTATACTTTTATAAAGACTGTGTTGTGTCTTGTATTTTAAGAGGGAACAAAAGGGGAAATTACCAGAGTAATTATTATAGAGGTTCTAGCGAACCTGTGCACACGTTACCGTTGCGAACTTAAAAAGGGGAATGTCTATAAACTCTGCTGATATTTTGGGAACTTGTTAGCACAAGTTGGATAAGGATATAATTAGTCAATATATCCTCTCCTGCACCCCTGAACATTCCCACACATATGGGGACTTCCGGCGAGGCAAAATGGCGGGCGCCATGGCAGCGAGCAGCTTCTGAAGCCAGCCAGAGCCAACTGCGCTACCAGGCTGGCTCTGGGCTGCTGAGACTGTCACTGCCACCGCCACTGTTGAGGGGGAACTGGGGACGCCTGGCGTGTCAACTGGGGGAACCGCTGACCCCCACCCTATGACCCAAATTGAGCTGGGAGCGAGAGAGCCCAGCCGACTGGCCAACTGCCCAGTGGTGCTCCGGGGCCAGGAAAACCCTGAAGCCGGCGCAGGGACAAGGAGGAGAGGAGAAGGAGAAGGAAGAGAGAGAAGGAAGGAGGAGAAAAAAGAGGGGAGCCCCGACCTTGCTGAGCTGAGGAGGAGAGGTAGGAGAGCACCGGGAGGGCAAGGACATGTGGCTGAGCCCAGGCCTGGCCCGAGCTTACTCCATGGCGGCTAGCGCTCCAAGAGAGCAGGCCAGGGCCCTGAGGAAGGCCACATGACAGAGGAGACCACAGAAGGGAAGATATCACTTCTTTTAAAATAATAATAATAACTTTTTTAAAAAATACCTTTTTTTCCTCCTTTCAAAAAACGAAGTGTCCCCGGATTCTTTGGAAAAAAATTGGTAACCTTATCTTACAGTAAATCCATCACTGTCTCCCAGCCTAATCTATCTCATTGCATTGCCATGTATTTGAATGTTGGAAGATTCACGACAGGTCAAAGAAAGTTCTTCACACACTGCACAGTTAGACTATGGAACTCCCTGCCACAGGATAGCCATCAACTTGGATGGCTTTAAAAGAGGATTAGACAGTTTCATGGAGGAGAGGACTATCAATGGCTACTGGCTATGGTGGCAGTGCTCTGCCTCGGTTTTGCCAGCACTCAGTCGTCAATCACTTCCACCCTGTTGTGTGGCATTGCAGGCTGTTCTATCCCGCTGTATGCATTCTGTGTGCACTTTAAAAATAAAATACACACACTCCTTTTTGCAGAAAATGCACGCTTTCTTTGCATTCACCAGTGAAACATGCATTTTGCGCCTATCCTTTACTTAAAATCTGCATTTCTATGCTCCTTTTTTGCACACCAAAAAAGGCGCTGCAAAAATCCAAGAGTTGTGTACCAATGTACAAGCAGGCTTGGGAATGTCAGACCTGGTTGGCTCACTGTGAAAAGACCCAATGAGTTCCTTCCCACCCCTAGCACAGGGAAGAACAAAGCCTCCTTCTTTTAAAGCACGGAACAGTGTGTCCCGTCAGGTACATCACAAAGGATAATATCTGATAAGACCTGCAAACATAAAAGATCTTTCATGGCTGCGCAACACTGCCACCTAGTGGGTTCCCTGACTACCACAGCCTTCCATGAAATAACAAATGCTTTAAGAAAACAGGAACATTTGAATCTGCTGTATACAGAGTCAGACCATTGGAGGAGCTAGGGTTTTATACAGGGGACATTCCCAGCCCTACCTGGAGATTTAAAATGGGACCTTCTTTATGCAAGGCAAATGCTCTGCCAATGAGATATGGCAAATTCCATATTAAATTCCTAGGAGTTTATCTCAGTGAAGACCTTACTTGGAAAATCAATATAACCCAGGTGGTTAAGAAAGCCCAACAGAGACTCCATCTCCTCAGAGTATTGCGGAAGAACGATGTCAATCAACATCTGATGATCTCCTTCTACCCGTCCACAATAGAAAGTGTCCTATCCTACTGCATCACGGTGTGGTACGCTGGTTTGACATCAACTGCTAGGAACTGCCTACAGAGGGTTGTGAATACAGCACAATATATTATGGGCTGTCCCGTGAATCTGCTGGATGAAATAGCGGAAGAACGTTGCCTCAGGAGAGAGAAGAAAATTGTCAGAGATGTTTCACACCCTGGCCGGCACTTTCTTGATCTCCTGCCCCCGGGCAGAAGATATAGAAGCATAATTAGTCGCACCAACAGGGTAAAGAACAGCTTCTATCCGTGGGCTGTTAGGCTGCTGAATGAAAAGATAACAACAGGGCAACTGACTTTTGAGTTTGGTGTGTGTACGTCAGTAAACGAGGGGAATTAAGACTAAGAGAGCTGAGTGGGGGGTGCTTGTGTAATCTCACTGTATACAAGTTGTACAAGTGACAATAAAGGATTTCAATTTCAATTTCAAAATTTCAATATATGGCCAATTACTAGGCAAAAACTAGCAAAAGTAACCTGCAGGATCCAAAATCAGGAGGAAACAAAATTCCAAAGAGAAGGGAGTAAATTCATGGATTAAATAAATAATAATTGTAGAAATCTGAAGACTCTGGCAGGACTGAAATAAATCTTACGATGTAGATAGGACTGGATATAATAAGAAACTGTGGAAATGGAACTGAATAAAGAAAACCTATTGGAGGGAGGGAGGGAAGTCAATGCTCGGCAGAGTGTTGGGAAAGAATGTGGGTAAATGACTGTTGAATTTTATTGTATTTTGTTTGTCTGTATTAAATGAAAAACTAATAAAAAGCAAAAAATCAACAACAAACAGAGTGGCACCCAGGGCGTCCCGCCCCCTCCGCCCCCCTCCCCACACTACTGGTTGGATCCTCTGATGCCTGACACCAATATTGTCAACACTGATTGGCAGCAGCCTTTCAGGGTCTCAGGTTATTTTCCCCAGCCTTTACCTGGAGACACCAGGGATTGAACCCCAGTGCATCTGCAGGCAAGGCAAGCACTTTGGAGAAGACTACCACTGGCTGCTGGAGGAGACTCTTGAGAGTCCCATGGACTACAAGAAGATCCAACCTCTCCATTCTGAAGGAAATCAGCCCTGAGTGCTCACTGGAAGGACAGATCCTGAAGCTGAGGCTCCAAGACTTTGGCCACCTCATGAGAAGAGAAGACTCCCTGGAAAAGACCCTGATGTTGGGAAAGATGGAGGGCACAAGGAGAAGGGGGCGACAGAGGACGAGATGGTTGGACAGTGTTCTCGAAGCTACCAGCATGAGTTTGACCAAAGTGCGGGAAGCAGTGGAAGACAGAAGTGCCTGGCGTGCTCTGGTCCATGAGGTCACAAAGAGTCGGACATGACTAAATGACTAAAGAACAACAAAACCACTGGCTGCTAGCCCCAATGGCGATTTTCTCCCTCCACTGGCAGAGGATTTGTCTCTGAATGCCAGAGTGTTGTCTCTGAATGCCAGCTGATGGGCAGAGTGCTGTTGTGCTCAGGTGATGGGCTACCCATAATCATCTGGTTGGCCACTGTCAGGACATCATTATGGTCTAGATGGGGCATTGGCCAGATCCAGCAAGCTCTTCTTATCTTCATGCAAATGCTAAAGGGAAGTAGAGTATCTGCTTTGGATGCATCAGGCACCGAATTCAGTCTCTGGCATCCGCAGGTTGGCCTGGAGTATTCCGCTGCCTGAAATCCTGGAGAGGTGCTGATAGCAACTGTGGACAATACTGAGCTTGTTGGGCCAATGATGTGACCATATATGAAGCAGCTTCCTTTCTTTATGGCTTCATGGTTCATATATAGAAAATCACATTTTTTTATCAAAGGCAGGATGCCTCTAAATGCTGGGAAATGCTGGTGGGCACAGTTCTGTTGCACTCTTCTGTTTCTTGTCTTCTCCTTATTTGCTTGAATGATTGGGACGCATCTATCCTGTGAGATTCCTTGGGGGCAAGTTTGAGTGGACCAGGGAGTCCAGTCCAAGGTCGAAGTTGCTGTATGGAGGCAGTCTGAAGAAGTTGAAGCTGGATGCAAGGCAGGTAGTCGGGTGAGGCCAGGAGCTCCAGCAGGGAAGCAGGACAGGGTTCAGGCAGGAACTGACAACCAACAAAGTTGCTCCCACAACCTGGGACTGGGCTGGCTGGCTTTGATCTGCCCCGGGGCACAGGGTGGCCCCGATCCACAGGTGACTCACCTCTCCTGGCCTGGAGGCGAGCACTCCTCCTGCAGGAACTTAGTTCCCTCCGCCTCTCTGCCCTGATCCTCTGCAGCTCAGGAGAGGCTGGAGGGTTACTGGACCCAGAGGCAACCTCAGCTTCCCCTGACGGGGCTGAGAGTGGAGCACCTGCAGGCAATGGGTCCTCCATCCCCTCAGGAGCCAGAGCAGACTCAGCTGGTGCCTGCACCTGAGGATCCAGCACAGGTGAGGACCCTTCAGGCTCATGCCCCAGCCCCGGATCAGCTGGTTCTGGAGGCAGGGAATCCTGTGCAGGCTGGGATTCCTCAGGTTCAGCATCCGAATCCGAATCCCAGGCCATCACACTTCCCCTCTTTGCCTCTTCACCTCCCTTCCCCTCTCCTCTCCTCTTGTCTTCTTAGCATCCCAGTTCAAGGCATGGTCTGAAGGCACATGGGGTCACCTCCTTGCTGAAGCTAAGCAGGCCTGGGTAGGGGCATTGCCTGGATGAGTGCTGTCTTGGGTTCCACTGTGGAGGAAAGACACAACAAGAACATTTAAGTTTGTGTAGTGGCAGGTAATTTCTGTAAAACTCATTATCAGCAAGGCCAGTGTGGTGTATGCAAGTGTGTGGCTTGACTGCAAAACTGGCCAGAACCATAGGAGAAGAAGAAGAAGAAGAAGAAGAAGAGGAGGAGGAGGAGGAGGAGGAGGAAGAGATTGGATTTGATATCCCGCCTTTCACTCCCCTTCAGGAGTCTCAAAGCGGCTAACATTCTCCTTTCCCTTCCTCCCCCACAACAAACACTCTGTGAGGTGAGTGGGGCTGAGAGACTTCAGAGAAGTGTGACTGGCCCAAGGTCACCCAGCAGCTGCATGTGGAGGAGCGGAGAATCGAACCCGGTTCCCCAGATTACATGACTACCGCTCTTAACCACTACACCACACTAAGCAGCAACCTAATGGCTGAATGTTACAGTGAAAAACAACTCCCACCTGCCACTAGCCTGTGGATCTCAGGAGGTGCCCAAGAACCCCCTGCACTGCAGGGGTTGGACTAGATGATCTTTGGGATCCCTTTCAACTCTATGATTTCTAACAGAATGTAGCTTGGGGGAAAAATCCTCACCCCTAGTTTAAATTTTAGGTGTTTTCACCTATACTCTCCAAATGTCTTGTCTTATTACTTTTACACTTTCAGAAAGTTTATTAAAAATCTTGTCATGCCAAGAAATGTATTAATAATATTCCATTTTTTTAAAAAAAATCAATGTTTCAACAAAGCCATCTAATATATAAACCTATAATGCCATGCAAGTGCAATGCAATTAAATTATTTTCGTGAGTTCCTACACACCTCCTTTCTAACATCCATTAATCTGATCCAATTAATATTAGCTTAGAGTGGGATGTTTTTGTAATATTTGTCTGACTCAAGAAGATTGTTTTTGCTGATTTGACTCCACGCTTAATTTCTGAGAATTTAAGATAAAACGCAATGAGGGATGGATCAAATCAGAGAGGGCTAAACGTCTGATTTGGTTTTATTTTGCTTCTCGCTGCCTTTCAGAGAAGCTGACAATTTTTCTCTGATGGGAACTATCAAAGTGGTTTGCCTACTTAAAGAAGGTGAAAAATAGAGGGTGTGTGTGTGTGTGTGAGAGAGAGAGAGAGAGAGAGAGAGGGAGGGAGGGAGGGAGAGAGGGAGGGAGGAAGAGAAACATCAGTATAGTGGTACCTTGGTTCTCTGTGCTGGGCCCGGGGGTAACCCGTGAAACACGATCCAGGACCAGACCAGAATCCAAAGGTTCCGTTAGGAGTCAGTCTGACAGGACCAAGGCAGGAGACAAGGCAGGAAACCAGACATGGACAGGTGCAGGATCTAGCATACAGCAATGTTGCTCCCACAACCTGGGGCAGGGTCCGACAGCCTTTTATCTTTGTTTGGGTAACGGCCGGTCCTGATCCCCCGGCGACTCACCTCCCTGTTTCGCCCGAAGGTGAGCACTCCTCCTGCGAGTACTCAGGTCTCTCCTTCTCTCAGACCTTTGTCTCTGCAGCTCGGGAGACGTTGGTGGGTTACTAGACCCAGAGGCCACCTCAGCCTCTCCTGACCCAACCGGAGCAACTGTGAGTGATGGCTCAGCTGGAGGCAACACGATAATCCCCGCATCTGGAGCCAGGGCAGGATCAGGCCCCTGACTTGGCCCAGCTGGTGGTTGCTGCAGGGGAATCTGTGCAGACTGGGACTCTTCAGGATCAGGCCCCAGGCGTGGTTCAGATGATGCCTGAGGCAAAGGATCCAGTGCAGACTGAGACTCCTCCGGTTCCGAGTCCAAGCCCGAGTCCCAGGCCATCACATTCTCAAACATAATCTGTTCCAGAAGTCTGTTCCAAAACCAAAGTGTTTGCACTCTTTCCTATAGAATATAATGCTAAACGGATTAATCCATTCCAGACTTTTAAAAACAACCCCTAAAATAGCAATTGAACATGGATTTTACTATCTAACGAGACCATTGATCCATAAATGAAAGCATTAATCCATGTACTGTACTATAAAATAAATAAGACAATATTGTAGATGACGAAAATTGAAATTATTATCTTTTTCTTATCTGCACTGATGATAGTCATTGTTTGAATGGGGGGGGGGCCTTTTATCCATTTCCTCAGTCACAGAATCAATCAATCGGTAGCTGAACTGGGTTTCACACAGTCACAAAAACAAATGAACCGAAAAAGCTTCAGAAACAAAAACGCAAAATAAATAGCAAAAACAAAAGCGCCAAACTTAATCCGTTCCGGAAATCTGTTGGACTTCTGAAATGTTCGAAAACCAAGGCACAGCTTCTGATTGGTGCAGGTGCCCCAGAAACAATAACCGACAGCCTCATCGGACATCCGGGTTCCGAAAAATGTTCAAAAACCGGAACACTTACTTCTGGGTTTTTGGAGTTTGGGAACCAAGGCGTTTGAGTACCAAGGCGTTTGAGAACCAAGGTACCACTGAACCTGCAAACAAGAAATCTGTATCAACAGGCTTGTGAAAAGTGAATTTAATGCTAGGGATCATTAAGAAAGGGATTGCAATACTATCATAATTCCCTGGTAATGTAACCACCGTATAGTAAAAGCTATGGTTTTCCCAGTAGTGATGTATGGAAGTGAGAGCTGGACCATAAAGAAGGCTGATCCACGAAGAATTGATGCTTTTGAATTCTGGTGCTGGAGGAGACTCTTGAGAGTCCCATGGACTGCAAGAAGATCCAACCTCTCCATTCGGAAGGAAATCAGCCCTGAGTGCTCATTGGAAGGACAGATCCTGAAGCTGAGGCTCCAAGACTTTGGCCACCTCATGAGAAGAGAAGACTCCCTGGAAAAGACCCTGATGTTGGGAAAGATGGAGGGCACAAGGAGAAGGGGACGACACAGGATGAGATGGTTGGATGGTGTTCTTGAAGCTACCAGCATGAGTTTGACCAAACTGTGGGAGGCAGTGGAAGACAGGAGTGCCTGGCGTGCTCTGGTCCATGGGGTCATGAAGAGTCGGACACGACTAAACAACTAAATAACAATGCAACCACGGCCAGCCCTTCCATGAGGCAGAGTGAGGTTGTGGCCTCAGGCAGCAGATACTGAGGGGCAGGGAGTGGACAGAGCTGTATGTGGCTTTTCTCAGCCACTTAAGCAGGGGTGTAGCAGGGGAGGGCCAGGCGCATGATTTTGAGGGGGCGCGATGCAGACGCCCCCATGCAGGGAACCCCGTCCTCTCTGCCACTGAGGGTTTTTGGCCCCCAGAGCCTGGCCTGGCCTTCTCACCATGCCCCGGGCCCCCTTGCCGAATGGCCGCCTGGCCAGCATTGGGGAGATGTTCCTGCCAAGGGCCATGGCGGCCAGGGCAGGTTTCTATCTGTGTGAGCAGATGGAGAGGCAGCGCAGTGCAGAACCAGGTAGCCTCTGTGCAGAGACGGATGAAGGGGAGTGTGCTGGGTGCGGTCGCCCTGGGTATCACTGTTGGGATATTCCATTCCACCTTAAGAACAGACGTGTGGAATTGCTGTATGTCACATGTCTGTTTACATTCCAGTACAGCTTGATGGGAACTTCCGTTTTGCTTTAGCTGTTTTGCTTTGGACACAAAGGAGATCAGACCTGTTTCTTTTTGTCCTGATGTATGCTGAATAGCATACATCATGCTATGTATCATGCTATGTATGAAAAGTCATGCTGGCCACATGACCCGGAAGCTGTATGCCGGTTCCCTTAGCCAATAAAGCAAGATGAGTACCGCAACCCCAGAGTCGAGCACGACTGGACCTAATGGTCAGGGGTCCCTTTACCTTTACCTATGCTGAATAAACTGCTTGTAAATATGCTCACAGGGGCACAGGTGGCTCTGTGGGTTAAACCACTGAGCCTAGGGCTTGCTGATCAGAAGGTCAGCGGTTCAAATCCCCGCAACGGGGTGAGCTTCCGTTGCTTGGTCCCAGCTCTTGCCAACCTAGCAATTTGAAAGCGCATCAAAGTCCAAGTGGATAAATAGGTCCCGCTCTGGCGGGAAGGTAAACGGTGTTTCCGTGCGCTGCTCTGGTTCGCCAGAAGCGGCTTAGTCCTGCTGGCCACATGACCCAGAAGCTGTATGCCGGCTCCCTCGGCCAATAAAGCGAGATGAGCACCGCACCCCCAGAGTCAGCCACGACTGGACCTAATGGTCAGGGGTCCCTTTACCTTTACCTTTAAATATGCTCACACAGCCACTCCTGCTACTTCTGTTGCAAAGCATTTAATCTGCTGAGTAGCATGCCCTAGCTTCTGAAGCGCAGGCCACAGATTCATGCAGCACCAAGGACTGGAATTCGCTTGGCACACCGGGCGGTGGCTGGAGCCAGCTGGGGGCCTGCCAAATGCCCCTGTCACCCTCTGAGGGGGTGACAAAATGTCGGGCGGCACTCACCGCGGGGCCTGCAGTGTGCCCGAGCCATGGGTCTTTCCTGGCAGAAACACAATGGCTTGGATGCACGCAGGCTCTGCGCTGCCTAAACGGTCTGCCCGCTGTCTCCCCCCCCCCAGCTGTAGGGCGGTGGAGTGGGAGGAGGCAGGCGGATTCCAGAGGCCCTACAGTGTGCCCTGCCCCTATGGGAAGCTCGGCTTGTCCCTGGGCGTGCCGCCCAAGGTGCCCGAGCGGCTTCCTCCACCGCAGCCTTTGTGCCCCATGCCTGCCCAGTGGTGCCGGCCGTGAGGGCTGGGCTGGTGCAGCAGGTTTTGTTCACCCTCCATGTCCAGTCCCTATTCCCACCTGGACGCCCACGCCCAAGGCACCAAAAAAGGATGCAAAGCCACTGACCTAAGCTATACACCAAGGGTAAGCAAATTAAGGCCCGGGGGCTGGATCCGGCCAAATTGCCTTCTCAATCCGGCCCGCGGACGGTCCAGGAATCAGCGTGTTTTTACATGAGTAAAGGTAAAGGGACCCCTGACCAATAGGTCCAGTTGTGACTGACTCTGGGGTTGCGGCGCTCAACTCACTTTATTGGCCGAGGGAGCCGGCGTACAGCTTCCGGGTCATGTGGCCAGCATGACTAAGCCGCTTCTGGTGAATGAGAGCAGCACACAGAAACATCGTTTACCTTCCTGCTGGAGCGGTACCTATTTATCTACTTGCACTTTGAGGGGCTTTCGAACTGCTAGGTGGGCAGTAGCAGGGATTAAGCAACGGGAGCTCACCCCGTCACGGGGATTCGAACCGCCAACCTTCTGATCAGCAAGTCCTAGGCTCTGTGGTTTAACCCACAGTGCCACCCGCATCCCTTTTTACATGAGTAGAATGTGTCCTTTTATTTAAAATGCACCTCTGGGTTATTTGTGGGGCATAGGAATTCATTCATTTCCACCACCCCCCCGCCCCAAAATAAAGTCTGGCCCCCCACAAGGTTTGAGGGACAGTGGACCGGCCCCCTGCTGAAAAAGTTTGCTGCCCCCTGCTATACACCATACAATTGAAGCACTATGATAACGCTTTAAGCAGCCATGGCTACCCTCAGGAAATTTAGGGGCTGTAGTTTCTTAAAGGTGCCAAGAGTTGTTACGATTCGACCTCCTAATCCTCTCCCAGAGTGGTTTTAACAAACAGTTCCTCTTCCTGGGGAACTCTCGGAAATGTAAGTCTGGGAGGGAAGCAGAGTCTCTCCTACACCCAGCTCGTAACACCCTTAATGAACTACAGTTCCCAGAATTCTTTGGGGAAAACCACAAACATTTGAAACAGTATGATAGCTCTTCATATGTATGGTGTTCAAATGGGACCATTGTCTCCTGGCCGCTGGTATGCTGGAGGGAGTTTAATCTTCTGACGTCCTTAAGATGTTGTGCTGGTCTGAGGATATTTCTGCCTCCTCCTCAGATCGAACCCCAGTGACTACTGAATTGTGTGAGCAATAACGCAAGATAAAAATAAATTGCAATTCCCTTTCCTATCCAATGCGAAAATCAAATCTGCAATATAGGCGGCGATGATAACTAAAATCCTCCTTTTATGAGCTAGAACTCTGAGCCCGGCTCATTGAATGGAGGAGTGAGGCATCTTTGGGTATAACTCACATCCCGACATAATTATAGAGACAGGCATGTATTTGGCTCAGTAACAGCTGCTAACAAGTTTTGTAGTCTCATTTTATTGTTTATGAGCATTCAGTGTGGTTATACATATTCATCAGGGATCTCTTTTTTTGCACGAGATATTTCAGGGTAAAAAAAGGCGGGGTAGAAGGAACTGAGAGGAGAAATTATTTGGCCTGCTTAGATGAAGATGCAGCTCCAGATTCAATAACTAGACTTGAAATTGGATGGATCATACTGACCAGAGGGTGACTATACCATGATTGAAATGTTTAGAAACTCATGAGGCAGGTGTGACCAAGTGGTTGCGCTCTGCAAAGTTTTAGTAGAGAGCAAAATGCATTCATTCCATGCCATCTGGAGCGAGACTGCAGCTTGCAGACTTCATTCCAGGCTAAGAGGTCTTTGCACATGCTCAGTTTGATGCACGTGAAGTCGAAAGGGCCACAGAAACATAGATACGATACAATACAATACGATAATCTCTATTGCCATCTCCACAGGGGCAGAGTTGTTTCTCAGTTGGAATTTTTGTATCTGCCCTCAAGTATGGCAGAGGGCATCACATCCAATCTGGCCAGTGTGAAGGCACGTCTGTATTTTGGGATAGTTAGTTTATGGTGCCAGGGAAATATGGTGCCAGGGAATCAAACTGAGAAGGGGGGGGGGAGGCATATCAAGGACAGCGTTTCTTTATAATGGCCAGATTGTTCTGTTGCTCTGTCCTTCAAACGCTGTCCAATTAGCCTTTTTGCTTTAATAAAGCCCATTGTGAGAAGCTGATGTGGGTGGAGTCCGCAGGAGAGGAATTTTTGTTGCACAATTTTAGACCATGCACTTTAATGGGGGTCTTGTGTCATTAAGGGCAGTAGACCGGGTGGATTTAGATTTAGACGGAGCCAATAATTAAGAGTTCTTTGCCAGGACTGAGCTTCTACAGAGGGAAGACTTGCCTCCAGTCGTAATGCTGTACAGTGGCGCCCCGCAAGACGAATGCCTCGCAAGACGGAAAACTCGCTAGACGAAAGAGTTTTCCGTTTTGGAGGTGCTTCGCAAAACAAATCTCCTATGGGCTTGCTTCGCAAGACGACAATGTCTTGCGAGTTCCTGCTGGGTTTTTTTCCCTCCCCCTCCCCTTTTTCTAAGCCACTAAGCCGCTAATAGCTGATCCGATCAGCAGATAAGCCGCTAAAAGCCGCTAAAGCCGCTAAAAGCCGCTAATAGCGCTAATAGCGCTAATAGCGCTAATAGCGCTAATCCGTCAATGGGCTTGCTTCGCAAGACGAAAAAACCGCTAGACAAAGAGAATCACAAAACGGATTCTTTTCGTCTTGCGAGGCACCACTGTATTTGGGACACAAGGTGATACAGAAAAAATCTGCCTCAAAAATTTGGATTGGACAGTTTCAAGAATGCTACAATGATTACCCGTCCAAAATATATGCAGATCTTAGACTCTTCCTTGGCATTTCCACCTTCTTTTATTTATTTTTAAAAAACTTTTCCTTCTTGGAACAGATTGCATGATCTCGCTTATTTTCCATTCCTTGGCATATATCTCCACGAGGAACTTCCATTCTGAGGACGATCTGATGCTTTGGTTGAACTCATGTCCTTTTTTTGCTGTTCATCTGTTACTTCCATGCTTTGTTTCCACCAAATTCTGACTCCAAAGTTGCAACTTTCTCAAGGTCATTCGGTGACAGGAATTGCCTCTCCACTCAAGATCTGAGAACAGGCTCAGCAGGACGTCTCTTGTTCGCACTGAGACGCAGCACAGACCTCTCGCAGGAGCTTTTGTACTGACAAAGAGTTCGCTATAAGCGAACAAGCTCTTTTGCACGTACAACAAGTGATGCAAATGAATAATGGGGCTTATGTTTCCATTTAGTACTCTCCTCGGCTGCATCAGAGATGCTGCTTTATAAACTCACAGAGCTGTGTTTGCTCATGCTTGCCCCCTTGCTATACTCACTGTTCAGCTCCCTCCAACTTTTTCCATTCGCCACCCTTGCTTTTACCTTCTTTCTTTCTCCCTACCCCCTTTTGCTTTCCTACCACACCGATCTGTACAATACATTTGAAGTACCATATTTTTGGCTCTATAAGCCTCACTTTTTCCCTCCTAAAAAGTAAGGGGAAATGTGTGTGCGTCTTATGGAGCGAATGCAGGCTGCGCAGCTATCCCAGGAGCCAGAACAGCAAGAGGGATTGCTGCTTTCACTGCACAGCGATCCCTCTTGCTCTTCTGGCTTCTGAGATTCAGAATATATTTTTTCTTGTTTTCCTCCTCCAAAAACTAGGTGCATCTTGTGGTCTGGTGCGTCTTATAGAGCGAAAAATATGGTACATTTGATGCGCTTTTAAAGCCAGGGACTTTCTCCCAAAGAATGTCAGGGGCTGCTGTCTCCCGTTCATGGGAGCTACAATCCCAAGTACTCTCAACAAACTACAGCTCCCAGGATTCTTGGAGGAAAACCATGTGCTCTAAATGTGCATTTCAGGTGTGGCGTGTGCCCTTTCTCAAAACAGCTCAGTTGCGTGGCGAGTTCCCGCCCCCCCCCCCGTGGAAATAAAGGCACATGACACAATTATTAAGGTTAATGGGCTAAATAAGGCCACAACTTTATAGGTTACAGGTGATGAGTGGTATTGGCTTAGGCATTGGTCCTAACTGACTATATTCAACTTCAGCCCGTCCACTTGAAGTCTGGGAAGGGTTAACCACCAGTAGGGGGAGTCCTGCTGATGCACATCACTAGGAACTCCTCCGGGGTCACCAGCCGCGTCCTGCTTTAAATAAGGCAGGCCACACCCCCAGAGCCAGCTGACTGGCTGGTCAGGAGGTGACGCAGCCTGGAATCCCCCCCAATCATGTGGGGGCTGGGGCACGAAGCCCGCAACACCACCTCCTCCGAAGGGTGGAAGTGGCTTTCTACTAATAGGATTAAGAATCTTCTTTTAGCATATAATATTTGATCTACCACTCCAGTATCCACTCCAGTATCCCAGCCAAGAAAACTCCATGGGCAAAGAAAACAGGCATATAAAAGTTATGACGCTGGAAGATGAGCCCCTCAGGTCGGAAGGGGTCCAACATGCTACTGGGGAAGAGCGGAGGACAAGTACAAGTAGATCCAGAGCTGATGAAGCGGCTGGGCCAAAGCCGAAAGGACGCTCAGTTGCGGATATGCATGGAAGCGAAAGGAAAGTCCAATGCTGTAAAGAAAAATATTGCATAAGAACCTGGAATGTAAGAACCATGAACCTTGGTAAGTTGGATGTGGTCAAAAATGAGATGGCAAGAATAAATATTGACATCCTGAGCATCAGTGAACTAAAATGGACGGGAATGGGCGAATTCAGTTCGGATGACTATCATATCTACTACTGTGGGCAAGAAACCTGTAAAAGAAATGGAGTGGCCCTCATAGTCAACAAAAGAGTGGCGAAAGCTGTACTGGGATGCAATCTCAAAAATGATAGAATGATCTCGATACGAATCCAAGGCAGACCTTTTAACATCACAGTAATCCACGTTTATGCACCAACCACTGGTGCGGAAGAAACTGAAATTGACCAATTCTATGAAGACTTACAAGACCTTATAGAAGTGACACCAAAGAAGGATGTTCTTCTCATTATAGGAGATTGGAATGCTAAAGTAGGGAATCAAGAGATAAAAGGAACAACTGGCAAGTTTGGTCTTGGAGATCAAAACGAAGCAGGGCAAAGAGACGACTCTACACATGGACATCACCAGATGGGCAACATCGAAATCAGATTGATTACATTCTCTGCACCCAAAGATGGAGAAGCTCTATACAGTCAGCAAAAACAAGACCTGGAGCTGACTGTGGCTCAGATCATCAGCTTCTTATAGCAAAATTCAAGCTTAACAACCTTGATGGCAGAAAGTGAGGAGGAATTAAAGAACCTTTTATTGAGGGTGAAAGAGGAGAGCACAAAATATGGTCTGAAGCTCAACATCAAAAAAATGAAGATCATGGCCACTGGTCCCATCACCTCCTGGCAAATAGAAGGGGAAGAAATGGAGGCAGTAAGAGATTTTACTTTCTTGGGCTCCATGATCACTGCAGATGGTGACAGCAGTCACAAAATTAAAAGACGCCTGCTTCTTGGGAGAAAAGCAATGACAAACCTAGACAGCATCTTAAAAAGTAGAGACATCACCTTGCCAACAAAGGTCCGTATAGTAAAAGCTATGGTTTTCCCAGTAGTGATGTATGGAAGTGAGAGCTGGACCATAAAGAAGGCTGATCGCCGAAGAATTGATGCTTTTGAATTATGGTGCTGGAGGAGACTCTTGAGAGTCCCATGGACTGCAAGAAGATCAAACGTATCCATTCTTAAGGAAATCAGCCCTGAGTGCTCACTGGAAGGACAGATCGTGAAGCTGAGGCTCCAATACTTTGGCCACCTCATGAGAAGAGAAGACTCCCTGGAAAAGACCCTGATGTTGGGAAAGATGGAGGGCACAAGGAGAAGGGGACGACAGAGGATGAGATGGTTGGATGGTGTTCTTGAAGCTACCAGCATGAGTTTGATCAAACTGCGGGAGGCAGTGGAGGACAGAAGTGCCTGGCATGCTCTGGTCCATGGGGTCACGAAGAGTCGGACATGACTAAATGACTAAACAGCAACAACATTTGATCTATGATAACATATGACACCTTTTTTCTTTCCTTTTTGCTTTACAACATTCACCTTTTTTCCATATTCTATAGAAAACTCCATTAATTAGATCCACATTTCATTTTTCGTAGTTAATCTGCGGCTTCTTCGGTTGACCCTAATTTCACTTCAAAAGACCAAACTGTTCTAGAGATAGCTGGCACTGTTCCTACAGATTAAAATCAATAAACAAAGACTGGTCTGCCAAAAACTTGTCCATCTTCCTTCGACCTGTCGTTATGTGAAGTTGTCAATGGGTGAGTCAATGCATCCCGAGCCAGTGTGTGATGTCAATATGTCCAGATCCACATCAGCGTCTTCTCAATGCCTCGTTTCCCTCTGGGGTTTCTGATTTTCTTATCCTAAATGGCTCTGCATTTTCACATAGATCTCTACATATGTCTCTAGAAAAATCTTGGCATTGAAACTTTGTAATATATTGCCTGTGGAGAACTGAAGAGCTCCAGTATGTGACTGTTTTGATTAAAACATAGTAGTAGATGGTGTTTTTGAAATGTTTAAAGCATCATTTAAGGGTTTTTAGAATAATAATAATAAAAGTAATAATAATAGTAATCCTATTTTGCTCTTCTTTAACACATATATAAGGATCAGAGCTCTTCAGAACTCTGCTGCCAGCCTTGTGCTTTAAAGCCTATCTGGACCAGCACTGAAAAAGACAGTGTGGAACTGCCATATATATATATATATATATATATATATATATATATATATATGTATACACGTGCAAGAAAACATACCATTTGTCCTCCTCTTAGTTACTTTAAAGCAAGGAAGAGTAACACATAAACACCCACCCTCTCCCTGAAAACATGATATGGATTGGAGAGGAATAATAGAATCACAGAACTGTGGATTTGGAAGGGGCTAATAATAATAATAATAATAATAATAATAATAATAATAATAATAATAATTTTTTAAAACCCCGCCCTCCCTGGCCAGAGCCGGACTCAGGGCGGCTAACACCAGTAAAATTATAATAAAAACATAATAGGGGGGAAAACCCAATTTAAAATACAGGTAACAATACAATTTAAAATGCAGCCTCATTTTAAAAGTACCCCATAGATCAAAACCATAAGGGTAGGGAAACGTAAGGGTAAGACTGAGTCCAAACCAAACGCCAGGTGGAACAGCTTTGTCTTGCAGGCCCTGTGGAAAGATGTCAAGTCCTGCAGGGCCCTGGTCTCTTGGGACAGAGCGTTCCACCAAGTCGGGGCCAGTACTGAAAAGGCCTTGGCCCTAGTTGAGACCAATCTAACCACCTTGTGATCTCCAGAATGTTGTTATTTGTGAACCTTAAGGTCCTCCGCGGGGCATACCAGGAGAGGCGGTCCCGTAGGTACGAGGGTCCTAGGCCACATAGGGCTTTCTCTATACAAGATCTCAAAGTAGCTGTTTTACTACAAAGGAATTTCAGAAATAGACTGGAAAGAGAAGCTGCTGAATTGCAACTCATTACCAAACTCAAAACCATGGAGAGACCTGGTCTGAACAAAGACACTGGATTCGTATCTCATTATACATGACTAAGCCATTTTTCACCTTCTCACCCCTTGCCTTTTCCTGTAAGACCTATTGCAGTCGTTAAGAGTCGTCAACAGGCTCATCTCAGCTATCTGCCAATCTCCCATTCCCACCACCCTTCTGAGTAATACCCCTCCCCACCTTCTCACTATACAGAAGGATCTGGCAACTTCTGTTTCAGTGTATCTGAAGAAGTGTGCATGCACACGAAAGCTCATACCAAGAACTAACTTAGTTGGTCTTTAAGGTGCTACTGGAAGGAATTTTTTTATTTTGACTATGGCAGACCAACACGGCTACCTATCTGTAACATTTTATACTTAGTTAACCCTTTCCTTATGAACCCAGTATGATGTCACACACCTAGGAAGGCAAACGCCACAGGGAGTTACACAGGCTTCAGCCCAGAACACGGAATGCATGGCTTCTACTAGTTTATGAACCATGCATTTGAGCAATTGGGGGTGGGGATTCACCAACAGAGACTCCCCAAAAGATCTCAGTGATAGGGCAGGGATATAAGGTGAAATTGAACTTCTTTTCTTTAGAATACATATTTTCCTTTTTTAAAAATTCGCTTTTTTCCACCTGTGTGCAATATACTACATTCTTCTGAG
The DNA here is from genome assembly GCF_964188305.1 of Podarcis bocagei. Classification (NCBI taxonomy): domain Eukaryota; kingdom Metazoa; phylum Chordata; class Lepidosauria; order Squamata; family Lacertidae; genus Podarcis; species Podarcis bocagei. The sequence goes on from NC_138133.1 coordinate 89,268,078, forward strand.
AGAACAAGAGACAAGTAGTTTAAAAAGTGCAATAACTGAAACTTCAGTTAAAGTCAGAGCAGGCAAAAAAAAAACCACACACACCTAAGAATTGTATGGGCAAACAGAGTATATTTATAAACTAATAAAGCACATGGGAGTGGGGTTTGGGAGGTTGCACTTCTGATGAAATTGCAGGGTTTGGGATGGTTCGAAATGTCAATGGAGAAGACACACACTTAGATGCGCTGATTATCACAGGCAGCAAGAAAGCTTCCCGTCTCCTTAGTGACAGTAACCATGGAAGTACTTCTGTGTAAAAAAGCTTTTCAACACACTCATGCCCTGGTAGCTTTCCCTGGACATTCTGATAGGCTAGGGGGGCTGGAATATCTAAGTTACTGATAGTGTCCAGTATACCTCGGCCCAGTAGACCTGAAGGAGCGCCTCCACTCCCAGCGTTCTGTAGGGATCAGATGGGATTACCATGAGGAATTATAAAATATACATCAAGCCATCGTGTGCACGATGAAAGCATTGTGTTGACTGGGTTTGATATATTGACGCTAATTTCTGATTAAATCCCATAAGATTCTATATTCATGCCCTTTTGATGCCCTTTTGCCTCTGCTGCCTATTTCTCCTTGCTCTTCACAAATCACGTACACACTTAGACAGGCAGGCGTCCTGGGTCATCAAAGACAGTGGGCAAGTATAGCATCTAGCTCAAGGGAAGTAATAGTGCCACTGTATTCTGCTCTGGTCAGACCTCACCTGGAGTACTGTGTCCAGTTCTGGGCACCACAGTTCAAGAAGGACACTGACAAACTGGAACGTATCCAGAGGAGGGCAACCAAAATGGTCAAAGGCCTGGAAACGATGCCTTATGAGGAACGGCTAAGGGAGCTGGGCATGTTTAGCCTGGAGAAGAGGAGGTTAAGGGGTGATATGATAGCCATGTTCAAATATATAAAAGGATGTCACATAGAGGAGGGAGAAAGGTTGTTTTCTGCTGCTCCAGAGAAGCAGACACGGAGCAATGGATCCAAACTACAAGAAAGAAGATTCCACCTAAACATTAGGAAGAACTTCCTGACAGTAAGAGCTGTTTGACAGTGGAATTTGCTGCCAAGGAGTGTGGTGGAGTCTCCTACTTTGGAGGTCTTTAAGCAGAGGCTTGACAACCATATGTCAGGAGTGCTCTGATGGTGTTTCCTGCTTGGCAGGGGGTTGGACTCGATGGCCCTTGTGGTCTCTTCCAACTCTATGATTCTATGATTCAAGTTTCTCTGATGTAGGATGTTAATCTTAGGGCCAGGAAACAGATCTCACATTAAGGTGATAACGCTCACTGTCCTCCTGGCAATCCTCCTTATCATATGTATTGCTTGTTTATTACCTCCGGGGTTGCCAGATGCTATTCTTTGTAGTTCTCAGCTGATTTACCCCAGAAATATTTGTGCTTAATTAGTTTTAATAGGTTAACTTTCTCCCCACGTGGGCTTGTGGAAATGCTCAGAAGAAATCTGATTGATTCTTACGAACACTCTGTAAAAAGTTCTTTTGTGAATAAAAAACGGCCTGGGCCAGGGAGCTGCAGACTCGGACAAGCACAGAGAGACACGATTATACACACCCTTCCCAGAGTCTTGCTGGTTCAAGCCTCTGTGTGTATTCTTATTCATCAGAGTTCAATCCTTCCTTTACTTTGCGAACGCAATAGCGTTCTGCCCGGACACTGAGGTCCAGCTCCAAGGGCCTTCTGGCGGTTCCCTCCCTGCGAGAAGTGAGGTTGCAGGGAACCAGGCAGAGGGCCTTCTCGGTGGTGGTGCCAGCACTGCGGAATGCCCTCCCATCAGATGTCAAGGAAATAAACAACTATCTGACTTTCAGAAGACATCTGAAAGCAGTCCTGTTTAGGGAGGTTTTTAAAGTTTGATGTTTTATTGTGTTTTAAAGTTATGTTGGAAACCACCCAGAGTGACTCAGGGAACCTAGCCAGATGGGTGGGGTATTAATAATAAAAATATATTATCCAAAGTCAAGACCAGTTCTGTTGTGCAGAGAGTTTTGTTTCCATTAGAAAGCTACTCATAATCGGGAGGACTTCTATCAAACTCCAGGCGCGCCAACTCCATGGTGCTGAGGTGTCTTCGGCCCCCTCATTACAGTGGTGCCCCGCAAGACGAATGCCTCGCAAGACGGAAAACTCGCAAGACGAAAGGGTTTTCCGTTTTGGAGGTGCTTCACAAAACGAATTTCCTATGGGCTTGCTTTGCAAGACAAAAATGTCTTGCGAGTTCCTGCGGGGGTTTTCCCCTCCCCCCCTTTTTCCCAAGCCGCTAAGCCGCTTATCAGCTGATCCTAAGCCACTAAGCTGCTTAACAGCTGATCCGCTAAGCCGCTTATCAGCTGATCCGCTAAGCCGCTTAACAGCTGATCTGCTAAGCCTCTAAGCTGCTTATCAGCTGATCCGCTAAGCCGCTAATAGCGCTAATCCGCTAAGCCGCTAATGGGCTTGCTTCGCAAGACGAAAAAACCGCAAGACGAAGAGACTCGCAGAATGGATTCTTTTCGTCTTGTGAGGCACCACTGTATTTGTGGGCAGGGGACCAAGACCCCTCAATAATAATAATAATAATAATAATAATAATAATAATAATAATAATTTATTATTTATACCCCGCCCATCTGGCTGGGCCTACCCAGCCACTCTGGGCAGCCCCCAACAAAATATTAAAATACAGTAATGCATCAAACATTAAAATCTTCCCTAAACAGGGCTGCCTTCAGATGTCTTCTAAAAGCCTGGTAGTTGTTGTTTTCTTTGACATCTGGTGGGTGGGCATTCCACAGGGCGGGTGCCACTACTGAGAAGGCCCTCTGCCTGGTTCCCTGTAACTTCGCTTCTCGCAGGGAGGGAACCACCAGAAGGCCCTCGGAGCTGGACCTCAGCATCCAGGCAGAACGATGGGGGTGGAGACGCTCCTTCAGGTATGCTGGACCAAGGCCATTTAGGGCTTTAAAGGTCAGCACCAAGACTTTGAATTGTGCTCAGAAACGTACTGGGAGCCAGTGTAGGTCTTGTTTAGGGAAGCTTTTAATGTTTGATGTATTACAGTATTTTAATATTTTTTTGGAAGCCGCCCGGAGTGGCTGGGGAAGCCCAGCCAGATGGGCGGGGTATAAATAGTAAATTATTATTATTATTATTATTATTATTATTATTATTATTATTATTATTATTATTATTAAAGACCAGTGTTATATGGTCTCGGCGGCCGCCCCCAGTCACCAGTCTCACTGCCACTCCATGTCAGAGTTCACCATGGCATATTCCTTTGACATCACTGGCGCACTTTCCCGATCATCAAAGGGATGCACAGAGCAAAGTTCGGACTTCCCCATGGTCGGCTTCCTCCAGTCATGTGCATGACCCACTTCATCCCACTTACGAAACACACATGATGTCGAACACTTGTGATGTGTGAACAGACATCAAGTCATGCACACATGGTGGGGCGTCTCAGTGTTGGGCACATTTTCGAGGCTCTGCCAAACTCCAAGCTGGAACCAGTAAATGAAGAAAGACAGGGAGAGAGAGATGTTTTCATCTGCTAACCATGCAAAACTTCCATACCCCTCCAACACCTCAAGTCTCTCTCTCTCTCTCTCTCTCTCTCTCTCTCTCTCTCTCACACACACACACACACACACTTAGTTGTTGAAAGTTGCAACACACAGAGAAGCCACCCGCCATTTCTCCTCCCAGTCTTCCTCCCATATTCCAAAAAATAAATGCAAATGATACACATACAAATATTAGAGACTCACACCTTGTTCATCATCACTCTTTTTAAACAAATATTAATCAAAACCAAGTTGCTCAAACTAGAAATTTCAGCCACCTCCTGGCTATCTACAAAGACTGTGCTTTGAGCTGCTTGGAGATGTAGCTTTCAAGGAAACAGCTTTGAGCACGCTCAGAAGGCAGGAAGGATTGATATTCAATAGCCTTACTTCATCCTGGAATGGCCCCATAACAACAACATAGCAACAAACATTGGAATGTCAGCCCCACAGATTTTTTGCCCAGAAACACATGGAAGGCACCTCTTTGTGATAGCTATGCTTTTGGATCGACAAAATTCTGGAAAAACTTCAAATACACTGTCCTAGATTGCTGGTATTCAAAGATTTGGAATATAGCCCTCTTAGAAAAGCTTTCACACAAATTGCCAGTTCTTTTTTAAAAAAATAATAAATTCTAGACTATTTTCACATAACAAATTATTCCAGCAAATCATCTTCATTATATTTTTTCCCATTTTTCCCTCCCCCTCCCCCATACCCTCCCGACCTCCCTCCCTCCCCCCACGACTTCCCTCAGCTCCTCTCTCTGATTTTTTAACACATATTGTTCTCTGCATGTTATAAAAATGTAAAGATCCGCAAGTTATACATCTATTATATTAGCAACAATAAGTTTGTGTATGTTTATTCAAAACCTGCCAAGGAGTCCAGTTCGTTTTGCTGTTTCTTTAAGTACTTTGCAAAAAGTTCCCATTCTTCTTTAAAGTCACAGTTGTCCTTATCACACAGTTTGTACGTCAATTTCACCAATTCCGCATAGTCCATCAATTTCCCTTGCCACTGATCTTTTGTCGGGGTTTCTTCATTCTTCCACCCTTGTGCTATTAAGACTCTGGCGCCGTTGTCGCATACATAAATATATTCTTCATTTTCCTTGGCAGGTCTTTTCCTACAATCCCTAACAAAAATGCTTCAGGTTTCTTTTTTACAAATGTTAATTTGAACATTTTCTTCAACTCATTATATATCATTTCCCTTTTTTTTTAATTTCTCTGCATTCCCACCACATATGATAAAAAGTCCCTTCTTTTTCCTTACATTTCCAACATACATTTGACCCAGTTTTATACATTCTTGCATTCTGTACTGGTGTTATATACCATCTATACATCATTTTCATATAGTTTTCTTTCAAAAGAGAGCAGTCTGTAAAATTTAAGTCTGTTTTCCACAGTCTTTCCCAGTCTTCAAGCATTATATTATGGCCTATATCTTGTGCCCATTTGATCATGACTGACTTCACCTCCTCATCTTTTGTTTCCCATTCTAGCAGAATACTGTATGCACCCCACACAAATTGCCAGTTCTGAGGCGACATAGAAATTTATGGCCATAAGGTTCCCTTTTATTAAGTATGCTAACATACAGGAGCATGGCAGGAAAGTTCTGGCACTGAATAAATAGGTATAGTTATTATGAGTTCTGGGCAGTAAAAATGGATTTTGCCTATGTTCTATTAGGGCAGGCTTCCTAAACCTTGGCCCTCCAGATGTTTTTGGCCTACAACTCCCATGATCCCTAACTAGCAGGACCAGTGGTCAGGGATGATGGGAACTGTAGTCTCAAAACATCTGGAAGGCTGAGGCTGAGGAAGCCTGTATTAGGGTCTCTGATTTCTTCCCAACATAATGTGTTTTCTTCCTCTCTTACTCCGAGATATGTTTGTGTCATTTGAAGTTTCTGTTATTTGAGGATGCCTCAAATTCTTCCTTCTTTCCATAGAATCATTGAATTGTAGAGTTGAACAGGGGGCATCTAGTCTGAACTCCTGCAATCCAGGAATCAGAGCTATGGAATATCCCTGACAGGCGACCAACCAACCACCGCTTACAAACATCCAGGAAAGGAGACTCCACCAGCTTCTGAGGCAGTCCGTTCCACTTTTGAACAGGTCTTACCCCCAGACAGTTCTTCTTGAAGTTTAGTTGGAATCTCCTTTCTTGTAACTTGAATCCAGAACAGGAGAAAACAAGCATGCTCCATCTTCCATGGAAGATATTTGTGTGGACAGGCGGAGTCCCCCAAACCCTGGGTGGCCCCGTGTGGAATAACGACTTAAGACAACGTGCTATGGGATTAAAATTGGCCACAACTTTATTATGTTTCAGATGTGGGTAGACCTTGGCTCAGGCATTATCCCTCCCAGTCGCCCACTGGGGATCTGGGGAACATCAGGGTTATCCAGTGTGTGGTGGGGATGGGCTGGCTCTGGCGAACATATGTTCAAGCAGAGAGAGCCCGCCCCCATTACGCCGCCGTCACAGGGGAGAGCAATGACAACCTCTAGGTGTACGGCGAAAGCCTTCCCTCAAAACAACCCCTTTAACAGGGAACCCTGGTATCGCTGCTGTAAAAAGAAGGGGGGCATGGGTCACTGCTACACACCCACCCACATTTAGGGAAGATAGACTAAAGGGTTCCGCCCAAGGCCTGGTACCGCCAAAGTTGTGACGTTTTGCTATGGGAAAGGCAAACCTGCCAATGCAGGAGAATTCCTTTCCAGCCCTTCAACAGCGACCTTGACGTAGCAGCGCCCGCGTACCTGTGGAGAAACGGTTAACCTGCAAGAGAAGACTTAACTGAGGGTTGGTAGGGTGGGAGAAGCTCTGGAGCCAACTGGCAATTCCAAGGTAAGATCCTTGTGTGGGCAGGGTGGTTCCTCCCCCTACCTGGCTTGATCACCTCCAGGTATCCCACCTGGGGAAGGCGAAGCCAAGCCTGTGCTAATGGAGCCGCATAGGGTCCAGGGGGCTGCGCATGACCATGCAAAAGGCACCCCCCATTTAATGTGGGGAGCGGTCATTGCAGATGGCTATCATATCACATCTTTGCTTTCCCCGCAGGATCTGTTTGTCTGGAGCTTTTTCCTGTGTACTCTTTTTTTTAACTATATCCAAAACTCTCAACAAAGATTTATTTTTATTTTTTAATGAAGGCAAATGCAAAAACAGGATGTCATAGACTTATGATTGACCACATGTGGAAGCGACCCTGACCAGAACAGACTGATTCATCCTTCCATGTTAATTAACTCAGATTTTGCAAGCTAATGAGCTGCATTTCCTTTAATGAGGGTCTTCTGAGCATTTCCCTCCTGCCTCCTTCTACACCCTGCCATCTGGGATCCCCACTCCTACAGCCCAGAACCAGCCATTGATTAGTTTAGCCATTGGGTGGAATTTCTTCAATGCCATGGCATATATCTCCTGGCTGTGCCTGAAATGACACTGAATCTTCCCTAGAGTGACATTTCAGTGCAAAATTGTTTGGATGGTGCTTCAGCCAAAGATTGTGGCAGTAACATTTCCTGACTGCATGGGCATTGACCTGAAGAACGCCAAGTGAACAGTGCCTTCCTTCATCAGTTTCTTGGAGAGTTCCTGCTTGCAGTCCAGTGATGCTGATCCACAAACCACAGGCTCATTAAATGAATTTTTGCAGGCTGGACTCTCTTATTCTGAAACTCTTACACTAGTCATCAATAGCAGCGAGATGTATTTCGAAGTGATGTTCCACTTTCATGCAGATGACATTCATCAGACCGAGCCGGAGGCAAAGACAGTAGCCAACTGGTATGTGCATGGAACTTGATTACTTAAACTGAACCCTTTGCAGACGTTCTCCTTACACATGAAGGCTGACTACATCTCTGTGCCTTGCACTCTGTGTCAAGTGTCCTGATGGCCAAAATCACAACACCTGCAGAATGGGTTGTGGACATCTGCAGTGGGGAAGCCTATGTGTGTTGGGAGGGGCGCTCGCACAAGCTTCCATGAACATCATGAAGCCATAGATGTCAGCTTTCCAAGTGTGCTGGTCCTGTGGGTTACCCGAGAGACAAGGTCCAAGTCCGGTCCGTGGTCAAAGGTGCAACGCGGAAGCAGTCTGTAGTAGCTGAAGCTGGGTGCAGGGCAGGGAGCTGGGTGAAGTCAGGAACAGGCTTGCAAGCAGGGAGCCAGGGCGGGTCAGGAGCTCAGGCAGGAAAGCAGGACACGTTTCAGGCAGGAACTAGCAACCAACAATGTTCCTCCCGCAACTTGGGACTGGGGCTGGCCGGCTTTTATCTGCCCCTAGGCATAGGGCGGCCCCAATCCTCTGGTGACTTGCCTCTCCTGGCCTGGAGGCGAGCACTCCTCCTGTGGGAACTTAGTTCCCTCCGCCTCTCTGCCCTGAGCCTCTGCAGCTCAGGAGAGGCTGGAGGATTACCGGACCCAGAGGCAACCTCCACTTCCTCTGACGGGGCTGAGAGTGGAGCACCTGCAGGCAATGGGTCCCCCGTCACCTCAGGGGCCAGAGCAGACTCAGCTGGTGCCTGCACCTGAGGATCCAGCACAGGTGAGGACCCTTCAGGCTCATGCCCCAGCCCCGGATCAGCTGGTTCTGGATGTGGGGAATCCTGTGCAGGCTGGGATTCCTCAGGTTCAGCATCCGAGTCTGAATCCCAGGCCATCACACCAAGCATCCATGATGTTGGTTGCACAACCAGGATGTTCAATCTTAATCCCTTTCCAAATGTTAGCCTTCCACATGCAGGGATTTCACCTACAAAGAGATTTCATTTGGACGAGGGTATATTTCCATTCTAATGGATCTATTTTAGTCTAGTCTTCTTCATGGGGGGGTGGACACATACGAAGAGCCTACAGGATCAGGCCAATGGCCCATTCAGCCCAGCATCCTGTTCTCCTGGTGGCCATCCAGATACTTGTCAAAAGCCTGAAAGAGTAACTCGTCTCTCTTCTCACAGCATAGGTAAAAAGCATTAAAAAAAACCCTCCCCCCAAAAATTCATTTCTCAAAAAAATATGAGGAATAAGAAAAATCAACATCATTTATTTTCAGCGACAAATTCAGGGGCAAAGGGGACCTCCCAGCTGAGATCAGCAAACTCAGCACTGAGATGGAATCCTTCAGAGTGAAGGATGAAAGGGGAAGGCAGAGGAGAGGGCATCTCATCTGGTAACCTAGTAACCTGCATCCTGTTTCCATGGAGACAGGCTCCAAGCAGGCTTGACTGACACCTCACACCTTTTGTGCAGAAAAGCCCCTGGTGTCATAGAAACCAGAACTATGGCTGTGAACGGAACCCACTTTCCACCAGGGAACCAGAAGGGGATGAGAGAGGCACCGAGAGAGACTGTGTGCTTGCCTTTATTTCCTGAATCCTTTTTGTGTGTGTGTGTGCCAGCCGGAAGGACAGGGTGGCAAACCCGGGCGTCTTTGTTTTCATCCCGTCAGAAAGGTACCTGGCAGGCAAATGTCCAAGCTTCGGCTGGGATAATGGGTGAGTGGGTGGGTCGTGGGTGGATGGGGAGACAAAAGCGGCTGATTGGTTGTCATTTTCAAAACTGGGAGCGGCGGACGGTGGGCAGAGAGAATACAGATGATGCAGTGAGCTGCTGGGGCACAGGAAGGATTTTAAAGAAGCTCAATTAGATTTCTGTCCACCCTTTTAGCAGAACTAGACAGCTGGTCTGTGGCTCAGGCGACCGATAAAACGGTAGTGCGTCTCTCGGGGAAGAAAGGAATGTGAGTAGTGATTTTGCTTCCGAGCTCTGCTGTGACAACTCATGTTACCTGCTTGGTGAATCACATGCAGGGGTGTGAATATCCCACGCGGTGGGTGTTTGTCAGCAGAAACGCTAGTATTTCAGATAAAAAGGTGTGTGTGTGCATGAGTTAGTGAGAGATGAGTGTTCCTCTTAGCACTTCCTCAAGGGGGAAGGCCACAGCTCAGCGTAGAACATCTGCTTCGCAAAGCGAAAAGCTGTGTGTTCAGTCGCCATCATCTCCAAGTAGGGTTGAGAGAGATGTACCTGTCAGTCTGCCTCAGCAGAAGAAAGCTTCCATGATCCAACATTCTTATTTGGACAGACCAGGTAGTGGAGGACCTAAGCGTCTCAAATTTCAGTGGTGCCCTGTGCCCTGCCAAAATCTCTCCTTTCCTTGCCTTCCATTGGACATTATAATTGTGGCACCTGCTGCAGCATCCCAGTAGCTCTGTGCCCAGTGTGTACAAAACGGTTGCACTTCCTTAGATCTGCCTTTGGCTCAGGCCTGCAGAACCAGTGACCCACCAAGCTGAATCCGGCCCACCAGACTGATCACAGAGATCAATCATGGAATCATAGAACGGTAGAGTTGGAAGGGATTCCAGAGGTCATCTGGCCCAATTCCCTGCAATGCAGGAATCACAGCTAAAGAATCCCCAACAGATGGCCATCCAACCTCTGTTCAAAAGTCTCCATTGAAGGAGAGTGCACCACCACCCAATGTAGCCTGTACAACTGTTGAACAGAAAGTTATTCCTAATATTTAGTCAATTTGATTTGCCATCAATTTGATTTAATTAATTTTTATAATGAAATATTTTTAGATTGTGTGATTATTTGACTGATTATTTGATTGTTGTTAGCCGCCCTGAGCCCGGCTTCGGCTGGGGAGGGCGGGATATAAATAAAATTTATTATTATTATTATTATTATTATTATTAAAATCTCATTTCTTGTTATTTGAATCCATTGGTTTGGATCCTACCCTATGGAGCAGCAAAAAAAACAAGCTTCCTCCATCTTCCACGTGACAGCTCATCAAATATTTGAAGACTGCTATCATGGACGTGGGTGGCGCTGTGGGCTAAACCACAGAGCCTAGGACTTGCTGATCAGAAGGTTGGTGGTTCGAATACCCACGACGGGGTGAGCTCCCGTTGTTTGGTCTCTGCTCCTGCCAACCTAGCAGTTCGAAAGCACCTCAAAGTGCGAGTAGATAAATAGGTACCACTCCAGCAGGAAGATAAACAGTGTTTCCGTATGCTGCTCTGGTTCGCCAGAAGCGGCTTAGTCATGCTGGCCACATGACCCGGAAGCTGCACGCCGGCTCCCTCGGCCAATAAAGCGAGATGAGTGCTGCAAACCCCAGAATCAGTCACGACTGGACCTAATGGTCAGGGGTCCCTTTACCTTTACCTTTATCATGGCACCTCTCAGTCTTCTCTTCTCCAAGCTAAGCATACCCAACTCCCTCAATCATTCCTTAGAACAAACACGTCCAACTCTCAAGAGCCTGCGATCTACTCACAGTATAAAAAGACCGGCTGTGATCTACCCATTGTCATTGTTGAGCTTTTCTTAGGGGAGGGTTGGCCAAAGGCGGTCACTAAACTTCATTCCGTGATCTACCTGGGGTACCCCTGCGATCTACCGGTAGATCACAATCTACCTGTTGGACATTCCTGCCTTGGGTTTCCAGACCCAAGTTGAACCCAAATATCCCTTCAGGGAATGTTTGAATGACCTCTGGTCTGATCACACGGTCAGTTTCTTGCAGAAACTGTGTTCAGGAACTGTGTGGGAAAAGTTTTAGTTCTGGCACGTGACAGAGCTGTATAAACATTCTCTGAGGCACACAAGAGATGCATGTGGATAAACCAATTCCCATATGGTTCACAGAATGTCAGAAGAGCACCGTATTATTAGGATAATTAAGAGTCAGCAGTGAAGGAGAGTGACGTCCATGGCTTACTAATCAAAACTATTCTACCGACCTCCGCTTGCAGAATCAGAGCTGACAAATTACTTACTTTTCACAACCCTGTGTTTCTCTGGCCCTCCCAAGGAGTCCCCCGCTGGGAACTGACCAGTTCACACTGATTTCATTATGACAATTACAGAGTTCATGACTCATACCTGGTTTAGGTGTTCAGTACACATGATGAGGGCTGCACATTGGGTTCCCCATCCAAATCCTCGATTCAGGACCAAATTGCATTGATGCCAACCCAGGTTCCAGCTGAATTGGGTTGTGGCAGCCCCAACGCAGATCAGGGCCACCTAGAGCAACCTGAGACTGTCAAAAAAGGGTGGTGGTCTGGCAGCAAGCAGAGCAGGAAGAAGGAGATTTATGCAGTCAGCCTATGGGAGTCTCTTTCCCTCTCCTGACCATATGTTTAATTAAGATTTAAAACCAAGGCTTTTTTCCAGCCAGGACTTGTCAGAATTCAGTTCCAGCACCTCTCAGGTGGACTCCATTGCCACAATTCAAAGTGCTGGTGCTGACCTTTAAAGCCCCAAATGGCCTTGGTCCAGTATATCTGAAGGAGCGTCTCCACCCCCATCATTCTACCCAGACACTGAGGTCCAGCGCTGAGGGCCTTCTGGCAGTTCCCTCACTGCAAGATGCCAAGTTACAGTGGTGCCCCGCAAGACGAATGCCTCGCAAGACGGAAAACCCGCTAGACGAAAGGGTTTTCCGTTTTGGAGGTGCTTCGCAAAACGAATTTCCTATGGGCTTGCTTCGCAAGACGAAAATGTCTTGCGAGTTCCTGCGGGGGTTTTTTCCTCCCCCCCCCCTTTTCCCAAGCCGCTAAGCCGCTCATCAGCTGATCCTAAGCCGCTAAGCCGCTTAACAGCTGATCCGCTAAGCCACTTAACAGCTGATCCGCTAAGCCGCTAAGCCACTTATCAGCTGATCCGCTAAGCCGCTAAGCCGCTTATCAGCTGATCCGCTAAGCCCGCTAAGCCGCTAATAGCGCTAATCCGCTAAGCCGCTAATGGGCTTGCTTTGCAAGACGAAAAAACCGCAAGACGAAGAGACTCGTGGAACGGATTCTTTTCGTCTTGCGAGGCACCACTGTACAGGGAACCAGGCAGAAGGTCACACACTGGTGTGGAATGCCCTCCCACCAGATGTCAAAGAGAAGAACAACTACCAGACTTTTAGAAGACATCTGAAGGCAGCCCTGTTTAGGGAAGCTTTTAATGTTTGATGCATTACGGTATTTTAATATTTTGTTGGGGGCCGCCCAGAGTGGCTGGGGAAGCCCAGGCAGATGGGCGGGGTATAAATAATAAATAAATTATTATTATTATTATTATTATTATTATTATTATTATTATTATTATTTATGATGATGAGGAACAAGGGAAGTGTTCAGGTTGAGTTCTGGCACCTCTTTTTTTTAGAATAACTGCACTGTTTAAAACTCATATTAAACTGTGCACCACTCCTTCAAATTAAGGTCTGTTTCTGTGTTGTTTTGGCCGCCTACTATTCCATGCCAGATCCTGGTCACTCCAATGGGTAGGATTTTGTTGTTGTTGTTTAGTCATTTAGTCGTGTCCAACTCTTCGTGACCCCATGGACCAGAGCACGCCAGGCACTCCTGTCTTCCACTGCGAGTAGTTTGGTCAAAATGGGTAGGATTACCACAAAACAAATAAAAATAGTAGCCCAGCGGCAGCCACTATAGCAAAGGGATGACCAATCTGGGACTGGGAGATGTTGCCAAGAACAAGATTTCAACAGAGGGCAAGAGAAGGAGGGGAGGGGACTGGATACAGAAGGCCAGAAAGTGTATCTTGAGCATGGCTAATTTCAGTGAATCAGAACCAGATGGATCCCTCCCACCAACGGGTCCTCCACAGATGGCAGAAGAACTGGAGATCGCAGACCTTTCTGCTTGTAGTAGATTTATGATTCAGCAGATGCGACAACTCAGCTGAGGGGCGGCAGAGGAGGAAGGCTGAAGGTTTTGTTTATATAGTGTGAAGGGGGCTGTAGCTTCATGTAGAGCCACACACTTAACAGTCAGACCTGAGCATCCCCTGTCAAGAGGCAACATTGGCAGAAAGGCTGGGGAAGATTCTGGAGATCTGCTGCCAGATGGAATTATTATTATTGTTGTTGTTGTTATTATTATTTATACCCCACCCATCTGGCTGTGTTTCCCCAGCCATTCTGGGCAGCTTAAAAGGTAAAGGTAAAGGTACCCCTGACCATTAGGTCCAGTCGTGGCCGACTCTGGGGTTGTGGCGCTCATCTCGCTTTATTGGCCGAGGGAGCCTGCGTACAGCTTCCGGGTCATGTGGCCAGCATATGACTAAGCCGCTTCTGGCAAACCAGAGCAGCGCATGGAAACACCATTTACCTTCCCACCGGAGCAGTACCTATTTATCTACTTGCACTTTGACTTTCAAAGAGCTTTCAAACTGCTAGGTTGGCAGGAGCAGAGACTGAGCAACGGCAGCTCACCCCATCACGGGGATTCAAACTGCCAACCTTCTGGGCAGCTTACAGCACATTAAAAAATTGTAAAACATTAGACATTAAAAAAATTCCCTCAACAAGGCTGCCTTCAGAAGTCTTCTAAAAGTCAGGTAGTTGTTTATTTCCTTAACATCTGAAGGGAGGTAATTCCACAGGGCAGGCACCACTACCGAGAAGGCCCTCTGCCTGGTTCCCTGTAACCTCATTTTTCATAGTGAGGGAACTGCCAAAAGACCCTCAGAGCTGGACCTCAGTGTCTGGGCTTAATGATGGGGGTGGAGACGTGCCTTCAGATATACTGGACCAAGGCCGTTTAGGGCTTTAAAGGTCAGCACCATCACTTTGAATTGTGCTTGGAAACGTACTGGGAGCCAATGTAGGTCTTCCAAGACCAGTGTTATGTGGTCTCGGTGGCCGCTCACCAGTCTAGGTGCTACATTCTGGATTAGTTGTAGTTTCCAGGTCACCTTCAAAGGTAGCCTTACATAAAGCACATTGCAGTAGTCCAAGCGGGAGATAACTAGAGCATGCACTACTCTGGCCAGACAGTCCGTGGGCAGGGAGGGTCTCAGCCTGCGTACCAGGTGGAGCTGGTAAACAGCTGCCCTGGACACAGAATTGACCTGTGCCTCCATGGACAGCTGTGAGTCCAAAATGACTCCCAGGCTGCATACCTGGTCCTTCAGGGGCACAGTTACCCCATTCAGGACCAGGGAGTCCCCCACACCCACCCTGTCCCCCCAAAACAGTACAGGGTTAGCTAAAGCAAAGTTCTAATTTGGCATATGTTCACAGATCAGGCCTTAAGTTCAAATGCCATCTGTTAAAGAACTCAAGTAAAGCTCAGGAGGCCCAAGAGCAATCAGAATTGATAACATGTGCCCACTGACCATAAGAAAAACCCTGCTTGACCACATCAGTGATCCATCTAGTCACCATCCTGCTCTCACAACGGCTAAACAAATGCCAGCGGGGTGTTTTGAAGCAGGACCTGAGCACAAAAGCAATCTCATCTCCTGTAGTACTGGGCTCATCTCTGAAAGGGAGGGTGAAACGGATTATAGAGATGAGGTGGAGTGGCTGATAGAGTGGTGCAGAGCTAACAACTTGCTCATAAATACAAGGAAGACAAAGGAGCTTGTGGTGGACTTCAGGAGACAGAATAGCAACATCCAGCCACTTTTGATTGATGGGGTCTGTGTGGAGAGGGTAACAACGTTCAGATTTTTGGGCATTGAATTACAAGAGGATCTGTCCTGGAGTGTCAACACAAGGGGGCTTGTGAAGAAGGCGCAGCAGAGACTGTACTTTTTGAGAATTCTAAGGAAAAACCATCTTCCACAGAAACTGCTGCTTGCCTTCTATCACTGTGCCATTGAGAGCGTGCTCACTTATGGCTTATGTGTGTGGTACGGAAGCTGTACTACCCAGGACAGGATGGGGTTGTGCAGGGTTGTTAAGGCAGCAGAGAGCATTGTTGGCTGCCCACTCTCCACCTTAGAGCAGATTTATGCCACAAGGTGCCATAGGAAGGCACTGGACATAGTAAAAGATCCATCGCATCCTGGTCACTGTCTCTTCGAGCTCTTGCCGTTGGGACGGAGACACAGGACGATGAAGACAAGAACGAGCCGTCTTAAGAACAGCTTCTTCTCCAGAGCGATCTCGGCCCTGAATGGGAAGCCCGGACTTTGAAAGTCATATAATCTCCCTTGCTGTATTATACTGTATTGTTTAATTAGTGTTTTTATGGAGCAGTCAAGTAATTTCGTTGTCCCCGAAGGGGGCAATGACAATAAAGATATTCTTATTCTTATTATTCTTATTCATAAGCATTTCTGCTTTCAACCATGGAGGTATCATGGCTAAGAGCCATCATGGCTAGTAACCATCAATACCCTTATTACTCCACAAATTTGTCCAAACTTCTCTCAAAGCCATCCAAGATGGCAATGTTCGCATCCCCCTGTGGGAGTGAGTTCCATAGTTTAACTATCCACTGTAGAGATATGGGCTTTCCCTTCTCTGTCCTGGTGGTCTATTGCTACAAGGGTTATTCAGAGGATCGTTATACCGAGATACATAGTCAAGCCATCTAGTCAACCACTCCACAAGAATAGGGTACATCTTTCCATGCCTCCCAAGTCAGCTCTGCAGTGTAGTCCACAACTGCACTACAAATTAGAGGCGCCATCTTCTTCTGTGCCCTAACAGATGATCTCCGCAGGCAGCTGGATCGAGGCGGGTCGGGGCTGCTGATTCTTCTAGATCTGTCAGCAGCCTTTGACATGGTCGATCACGAACTCCTGGACCACTGCCTTGCCGACGTGGGGATCCAGGGCACAGTCCTTCAATGGCTGCGCTCGTTTCTCTCCGGTCGGGGACAGAGGGTGGCGCTTGGGGGGGAATTGTCATCGCGCCACTCCTTGGTGTGTGGAGTGCCTCAGGGTGCGATTCTCTCCCCGATGCTTTTTAACATCTTTATGCGCCCCCTCGCCCAGCTTGTCCGGAGTTTTGGGCTGGGTTGCCATCAGTATGCTGATGACACCCAACTCTATCTGTTGATGGATGGCCATCCTGACTCGGCCCCAGACACACTGACCAGATGTCTGGAAGCTGTGGCTGGATGGTTACGTGGGAGCCGGTTGAAGTTAAATCCTTCGAAGACAGAGGTCCTCTGGCTGGGGTGGGACGATATGGGATCGAGGGGGCAACTCCCATCTCTTGCGGGGGTGCAATTAGTGCCAGCACCGTCTGTTAAGAGTTTGGATGTAATCTTCGATACCTCCCTCTCTATGGAGGCGCAGATTACAGCTATAACAAAGGCGGCATTTTTTCATCTCTGCCAAGCTAAGCAGCTGGCCCCTTATCTCTCTCGCCCTGACCTAGCCACTGTGATCCATGCGACGGTCACCTCCAGACTGGAATATTGTAACTCGCTCTACGTGGGGCTGCCCTTGAGACTGACCCAGAAACTCCAGCGGGTGCAGAATGCCGCGGCGAGACTCCTTATGGGGTCTTCGCTGCGAGATCACATTCATCCAGTACTATACCAGCTGCACTGGCTCCCGGTGGGGTACAGGATCAGGTTTAACGTGCTGGTTTTAACCTTTAAAGCCCTATACGGCCTAGGACCCTCGTACCTACGGGACCGCCTCTCCTGGTATGCCCCACAGAGAAACCTACGGTCTGCAAATAATAACATCCTCAAGGTCCCAGGACTCAGAGAGGTTAGGCTGGCCTCAACTAGAGCCAGGGCCTTCTCGGCTGCGGCTCCAATCTGGTGGAATGCTCTGTCACAAGAGACTAGGGCCCTGCGGGACCTGACATCTTTCCGCAGGGCCTGCAAGACAGAGTTGTTCCGCCAGGCCTTTGGTCAGGGCGCAGCCTGACTCCCTCCTCTGGCAACCTGCACAGAATTTTGCTTAATTGGTTGCCATCAATTTGATTTAATTAATTTTTATAATGAAATATTTTTAGATTGTGTGACTATTTGACTGTCTGATTATTTGATTGTTGTTAGCCGCCCTGAGCCCGGCTTCGGCTGGGGAGGGCGGGATATAAATAAAATTTATTATTATTATTATTATTATTATTATTATTATTATTATGATTGAGGGAGCCCTTGTGCTACCTTCACACCCTCCTAGTGCATTTTTGCCTAGCTGGGTTGTGTCCCTGAGCTCTGATAGTGTTGTTTGTGTGTCTGGATGGAGAATACAGAGAGGTTTGTGTGTGTTTACAAAGGAAATATGTTCATTGCTCCATCCACTTTTGCCCGTGACCCCCTCACACCTCAGGAAGTAGCCCAGAAAGCAATGCAACCCTTGATCTCAAGAAAAGGCTCCTCACTCCAATCTGTTTTGACTGGTTTCCCCAGTGTCAGGCAGAGAATGAATCTTCCCCATCACCTGTTGCTACCTGACTTTTTAAAACTGGACACACTGCCAAGAATTGAACCTTCTGCTGACTGCATGAGCAAAGCGAGCCAGTAGCCTAGAGCCTCTGGTGCTCTTGACAAGGGCAGCACCTCCTAGAGAATAAATCACTTTACTGCAATAGCCACATTAGAAATTACTACAAGCAAGGACTCAAAGCATCCAGAGGGAGGACAAGGTGGAGAGGAAGGGTAGAAAGCTTCTCTCACATTTGATCTCACCATGTCAGCAATGCTGCAGCACTGCACTCATATAAGTCATGCACTTATTCATAGTCTGACAAGTGATTTTTGCCCTTGCCTTCATGCCTGCACCCCCACCTGGGTCCAGATTCACTGCCCCTAGGTATGCCTTTGCTGTAAGCCCAGCTAAACTGCACAGGAAAAGTTACAGGTAGGTAGCCGCGTTGGTCTGCTGTAGTCAGAACAAAATAAAAAAAAATCCTTCCAGTAGCACCTTAGAGACCAACTAAGTTTGCTACCGGTATGAGCTTTCGTGTGCATGCACACTTCTTCAGATACAGGAAAAGCAAGCTAGTCTAAAGCTTGCAACCTGTGCCCTTGTAATCCCAAGCTTTCAACAGATCAATTGTGTGGGTGGGTGGGCAGGAAAGGATGAATGAGAGTCAAGACTGGGGTTCTTTTAGTCAGTTATCACAATGTTTTATTATAGAAATCTACAAAAAAAAGAAGAACCGAACATTTTCTTGCTATGAACAGACTTTGCTACAATTGCTTTGCAGCTGAAGAACGCTGTCTTTGTTTTATTTTATTCATTTCTATCAAAAGCAGGGGCTGACACAGCCTCTTATGTTTCACCACCAAAGTGATACCATAAGGAATAAGTGGCCTCGTACAATCAGAAGAGAGTCAAGTGGTTTGGGCATACGTTGAATATTGAATCCCCAAGCCCATTTATCAAGACAATTCATAATGCATCAGTAAGTTCACCTTCTGTGCAACCCACAGTGAACTGATGAATGCTCAATAGTGAAAATAAAACCAGAAATAGAAAACGGCTTTCTTGGAATAATGGAACACAATGAACTAGATTAGGTTTTGGTTCTACATACATATTTCGCACACATAACCTTGCCCCCGACTCTCTCTCGCAAGATGAACACCATCAAATCTCTCAATGAGAACTTGATGGTGAATTAGCAAGCTCCCATTGGTTAGAAGCCATTGGTGTAGTGAAAAAGACAGTGATCTTATTGGTCCACTCCCTAAAGAACCCCAGAACTATAATGTCACATAGGTGTCATTCCAATTAATGCCTGAAGAGTTTGTGGGGTGGTGGTCAAGAGATAGAAGAAAATGATATTTAGGACTCTCTGAAGGTCCACCATCTTCTTCAGGTTAGCATTCATTCATTCATTTATTTTTAAATGTAATTGTCCTGTCCCTGAATATTCTTCTTTAGACAGCTGAAGGTGTCTAGCGCCTTCTTAGCTGTGAGCTGGAAGATATCAGAATATGGCAATATGAGATGATTTGGCACATTGACATACATTTATAGACAGTCGGAACCTACACAAGAGCTGTAGGCCAAGTAGTTTTGGAAGAAAGAAGAAACAAAATCCAAAACCATCTCCAATCCAACCTGTTTGACAGGTGGAATATGAAGTGAAACTTCTTTGAACATCAAAAAAAGTTTTAGTTAAATGCACACTGCATACAGTGGTGTGCATGTCTTTGCTTACTAGTTAGCTCAAGAAAGAAAGAAAAATGGGAGCAGCTGAGCAGCCAAAGAAATCGACTTCCTTGTGGTTCTTCTGGCCTGTGTGAGATGCTGGACATGCCCATTCATCTCGTACCTGATTGCCAGCTGTCCTAAGGCTACTGCACCCACCTGGCCATTCAGCCAAACATATTTGATTCCAATGTGCTTTTCTGAACATAAAAGTGTTCAAAAAATCTTCAGCTTTGACTGCCCAAGCTCCATGGACAGTGGAGTTCTCTTTGGCCAGTAGAGTTCTCGGGATATAGTGGACTGAGCTCTTTAATCTGAACAGGAAATGAATTTTTACCTTACCTCCCTGCCCTGCCCACAAAACCCTCACTGTCACCCCCAGCCCCAGTTACAATCAATAAGCAACACCCCAGTTACAGTATCCCCTTCCTTAGTCAGGTCTTGCATTCAAGTTCTTCAGACCTTCAGCCACCCTTCATGCCCCCAATCCCATAAATCATATTGCTATAGTTGTCACTTTGAGTCTTTGCAGTTTCCGCAATGAGTGTGGTCCCTGGAACACATTTCCCCCCTTTGCTGGTTGCATCGTGTATAGATGTGCCTTTTCTCTGCCCTCGTAGCTGAAGCATCTTTTCTGGCATGTTAGCAGAGTTGGCATTTTCTTCCAGATGCCGATCTTTCTGAGATGCACTTTCATAGGTGCCAGCTGCTTGCCAACATGGGAGTGATGACTCAAGCAATCAAGGAGCTGATTCTTTCTATCTTCAGAAGGACAACAACTTCCTGCAAGAAAGGGATGTGAAGGTTAGATGGTGAATTAGGAAAATGGAGAGAAGATCTACAGAGGTTTGGGCTGTCAGAGGAAGTAGACCTTGAAATACCAGCTGCTGGGAATGGCAGTTGGTTGAGGAGCTGCTGCACTCAAGTTCTGCTTGTGAACTTCCTATGGGCATCTCTTTGGCCACTATGGAAACAGAGTACTGAACAATCGCCAAACAAAGGGGGGATTTGCAACGTCATAGTTGCAAAGCAGCGTTTCAGAACACAGGAAACTAAGTGTATCCTTTGAGTGGGAAGGACTCATTAGGGATTAATAGGTACAATGGGCATTCAGAAGTTGGCGTCTGCTGGGGTTGGACTAGAATTAAGCCATGATTGCAGACAGCTATTTACCTTCTCCAAGTGATCTCCGAACAGGAGCTGCAGGAGCTTTTCGGAATCTGACGTCCATCCAGCCCGACTGCATGATGGGACTTTCTGAGCCGCCCTTCTGCCTCCATCTCTGCTCCACATGCAATTCAAGAAGTGCTTCGCTCCCAACCGCTTTTGAATGAGTCACTGGAAGAAAAAAAACCAACAGAAAGCGGAACATGAGCTGTGAGCCAGATCAGCTTCAGCAACACAATGTACCTTTGCATTAGCTATTGTTCCCCTTCTCTCTGTGAGCTCCAGCAACAATTCTTTGTCTGAATGAGCATCACTCTGACAGCAGACTGTCCATAGCTGGGCATACGCTTATGCATGACAGCTGGAGATCTGCCTGGTCTCTAGGAATGAATGCTCCCTATTTTGCTTTTGGCTCTTTCAGAAATGGGAAGAACTGACTCTTTTTGTTTTCTGCAAACCACTCAAATGATCCTGGGGAAGGGTGCAGGAGGAATCATACTTGGAAGCTGATAGAGTGCTAAAAGATAGGGTGCTGAAAAGCCTTCCCCTATCCAGAACATGAAAGGCAGAGTGATAAGTCAGCTCTCAAGTATACAGAGAGGGAAATTAGGTTAGGCAACTGCTGGGGTTTCTTCTAACTCTGTCTTGTAAAACAGGGGCATCCAACAAGGTGCCCTCTAGATGTTATTGGACTACAACTCCTATCAACCCCATCAAGTCCAGCAACATCTAGAGGGCACCATGTTGACTACTCCTGCTGATGGTGGGAGAGAGATTTCACTAACCCAAGTCCATACAGCCTCTCTAAAGGTATTTGCTTTCTCCTAGCAACATCAGTCCTAAATTTAAGCATCTCTTCTGCAAATTAACATGCACCACAGTTCATAAGTCCCGTTTGGAAATGGCATCTTTCCACTTCCCTAATTATCCCTACCCACCCATATCTGACTTGGATACAGCTGAACTTTGTTTCTCCAAGTTTGAAGGCTATATTTGTCAACCCTACTGGCATAAAGTCAATGAGCCGGGAAGATTTGTATCTTACCTGTAGCCTGTGGGAAGAAGTCGCACCCTGAAGGCTCTCAACGGTTGGGGTGATATCTTGCTCTTCACAGCTTCTCT